>NC_069699.1:19847339-22416505 GCF_023699985.2 Odocoileus virginianus
TTTTTCCCTTATTTATTTTTTTTATATAACCTTAAAAAATATAAAAAAAAAAAAAAAAAATTTTTAAACAATTTTATAATTTTAAATTTTTTTGTGTTTTTTTTTTGTTTTTAAATATTGTATTTCAAAGAGTCTAACCTCTACACTAGATTTTTAATCTTTGTTTTTCAGTATGTGATATAAATTTTGGACATTTGAGAATCCAATATTCAGTTCCCATTTCTATTCAGGAGTGTGGTGATTACTCTCCCACTTTTGACTCTCTGTTTTCTACCCCAGAACATCGCTATTTCCTCCTTTCCCCTTCTCTTCCCAATCCAATTCTGTGAATCTTTCTGGGTGTCTGAGCTACGGAGAACACTTTGGGAACAGATAACTGCATAGATCTGTCTCTCTCCTCTTGAGTCCCCTTTTTCTCCTCCTGCTCACCTCTATCTCCTTCCTCCCTCTCCTATTCTTCATGTAACTCTGTGAACCTCTCTGATTGTCTCTCATGGTGGAGAATCTTTTCACCATTAACCTAGAAGTTTTATTATCAATGCTGTATAGTTGGAGAAGTCTTGAGACTATTGGAAGAATAAAACTGAAATCCAGAGGCAGGAGACTTATGCCCAAAACCTGAGAAAACCAGAAAACTCCTGACTACATGGAACATTAAGGAATAAGAGACCATCCAAAAGCCTCCATACCTACACCAAAACCAACCACCACCCGAGAGCCAATAAGCTCCAGTACAAGACATACCATGCAAATTCTTTAGCAACGCAGGAACATAGACCTGAGTGTCAACATACAGGCTGTCCAAAGTCACACCTAACACATAGACCCATCGCAAAACTCATTACTGGACACTCCATTGCACTCCAGAGAGAAGAAATCCAATTCCACGCACCAGAACGCTGACACAAGCTTCCCTAACCAGGAAACCTTGACAAACCAATCGTCCAACCCCACCCACTGGGTGAAACCTCCACAATAAAAAGGAACCACAGACCACAAGAATACAGAAAGCCCACTCCAGACACAGCAATCTAAACATGATGAAAAGGCAGAGAAATACCCAACAGGTAAAGGAACATGAAAAAAGCCCACCAAGTCAAACAAAAGAGGAGGAAATAGGGAATCTACCTGAAAAAGAATTTAGAATAATAATAATAAAATTGATCCAAAATCTTGAAAACAAAATGGAGTTACAAATAAATAGCCTGGACACAAAGATTGAGAAGATACAAAAAATGTTTAACAAGGACCTAGAAGAAATAAAAAAAAGTCAATTAAAAATTAATAATGAAATAAATGAGATCAAAAACACTCTGGAGGGAACCATGAGTAGAATAACAGAGACAGAAGATAGGATAAGTGAGTTAGAAGATAAAATGGTGGAAATAAATGAAGCAGAGAGGAAAAAAAGAAGAATCAAAAGAAATGAGGAAAACCTCAGGGACCTCTGGGACAATGTGAAACGCCCCAACATTCGAATCATAGGAGTCCCAGAAGAAGAAGACAAAAAGAAAGGCCATGAGAAGTTACTCGAGGAGATAATAGCTGAAAACTTCCCTAAAATGGGGAAGGAAATAGCCACCCAAGTCCAAGAAACCCAGAGAGTCCCAAACAGGATAAACCCAAGGTGAAACACCCCAAGACACATATTAATCAAATTAACAAAGATCAAACACAAAGAACAAATATTAAAAGCAGCAAGGGAGAAACAACAAATAACACACAAAGGGATTCCCATAAGGATAACAGCTGATCTATCAACAGAAACCCTTCAGGCCAGAAGGGAATGGCAGGACATACTTAGAGTAATGAAAGAGAATAACCTACAACCTAGATTACTCTACCCAGCAAGGATCTCACTCAGATATGAAGGAGAACTCAAAATCTTTACAGACAAGCAAAAGCTGAGAGAATTCAGCACCACCAAACCAGCTCTTCAACAAATACTAAAGGATCTTCTCTAGACAGGAAACACAGAAAGGTGGTATAAACGTGAACCCCAAACAACAAAATAAATGGCAACGGGACCATACCTATCAATAATTACCTTAAATGTAAATGGGTTGAATGCCCCAACCAAAAGACAAAGGCTGGCTGAATGGATACAAAAGCAAGACCCCTATATATGCTGTCTACAAGAGATCCACCTCAAAGCAAGGGACACATACAGACTAAAAGTGAAGAGCTGGAAAAAAATATTCCACGCAAACGGAGACCAAAAGAAAGCAGGAGTCGCAATACTCATATCAGATAAAATAGATTTTCAAATAAAGGTTGTGAAAAGAGACAAAGATGGACACTACATAATGATCAAAGGATCAATCCAAGAAGAAGATATAACAATTATAAATATATATGCACCCAACATAGGAGCACCACAATATGTAAGGCAAATGCTAACGAGTATGAAAGAGGAAGTTAATAGTAACACAATAATAGTAGGAGACTTTAATACCCCACTTACAACAATGGATAGATCAACTAAACAGAAAATGAACAAGGAAACACAAACTTTAAAGGACACAATGGACCAGCTAGACCTAATTGACATCTATAGGACGTTTCACCCCAAAACAATCAACTTCACCTTTTTCTCAAGTGCACACGGAACCCTCTCCAGAATAGATCACATCCGGGGCCATAAATCTAGTCTTGGTAAATTCAAAAAAATTGAAATCATTCCAGTCATCTTTTCTGACCACAGTGCAGTAAGATTAGATCTCAATTACAGGAAAAAAATTATTAAAAATTCAAACATATGGAGGCTAAACAACACGCTTCTGAATAACCAACAAATCGTAGAAGAAATCAAAAAAGAAATCAAAATAGGCATAGAAATGAATGAAAATGAAAACACAACAACCCAAAACCTATGGGACACTGTAAAAGCAGTGCTAAGGGGAAGATTCATAGCATTACAGGCCTACCTCAAGAAACAAGAAAAAAGTCAAATAAATAACCTAACTCTGCACCTAAAGCAAGTAGAGAAGGAAGAAATGAAGAACCCCAGGGTTAGTAGAAGGAAAGAAATCTTAAAAATTAGGGCAGAAATAAATGCAAAAGAAACTAAAGAGACCATAGCAAAAATCAACAAAGCTAAAAGCTGGTTTTTTGAAAAAATAAACAAAATTGACAAACCATTAGCAAGACTCATTAAGAAACAAAGGGAGAAGAACCAAATTAACAAAATTAGAAACGAAAATGGAGAGATCACAACAGACAACACTGAAATACAAAGGATCATAAGAGACTACTACCAGCAGCTCTATGCCAATAAAATGGACAACTTGGAAGAAATGGACAAGTTCTTAGAGAAGTATAAGTTTCCAAAACTGAACCAGGAAGAAATAGAAGATCTTAACAAACCCATCACAAGCAAGGAAATCGAAACTGTAATCAGAAATCTTCCAGCAAACAAAAGCCCAGGACCAGATGGCTTCACAGCTGAATTCTACCAAAAATTTAGAGAAGAGCTAACACCTATCTTACTCAAACTATTCCAGAAAATTGCAGAAGGTAAACTTCCAAACTCATTCTATGAGGCCATCATCACCCTAATTCCAAAACCAGACAAAGATGCCACAAAAAAAGAAAACTACAGGCCAATATCACTGATGAACATAGATGCAAAAATCCTTAACAAAATTCTAGCAAACAGAATCCAACAACATATTAAAAAAATCATACACCATGACCAAGTGGGCTTTATCCCAGGAATGCAAGGATTCTTTAATATCCGCAAATCAATCAATGTAATACACCACATTAACAAATTGAAAGATAAAAACCATATGATTATCTCAATAGATGCAGAAAAAGCCTTTGACAAAATTCAACATCCATTTATGATTAAAACTCTCCAGAAAGCAGGAATAGAAGGAACATACCTCAACATAATAAAAGCTATATATGACAAACCCACAGCAAGCATCACCCTCCATGGTGAAAAATTGAAAGCATTTCCCCTGAAATCAGGAACAAGACAAGGGTGCCCACTCTCACCACTCCTATTCAACATAGTTTTGGAAGTGTTGGCCACAGCAATCAGGGCAGAAAAAGAAGTAAAAGGAATCCAGATAGGAAAAGAAGAAGTGAAACTCTCTGTTTGCAGATGACATGATCCTCTACATAGAAAACCCTAAAGACTCTACCAGAAAATTACTAGAGCTAATCAACGAATACAGTCAAGTTGCAGGATATAAAATTAACACACAGAAATCTCTTGCAGTCCTATACACTAACTGAGAAAACAGAAAGAGAAATTAAGGAAACGATACCATTCACCATTGCAACAAAAAGAATAAAATACTTAGGAGTACATCTACCTAAAGAAACAAAAGACCTATACATATAAAACTATAAAACACTGATGAAAGAAATCAAAGGGGACACAAACAGATGGAGAAATATACCGTGTTCATGGATTGGAAGAATCAATATTGTCAAAATGGCTATACTACCCAAAGCAATCTATAGATTCAATGCAATCCCTATCAAACTACCAAAGGTATTTTTCACAGAACTAGAACAAATAATTTCACAATTTGTATGGAAATACAAAAAACCTCGAATAGCCAAAGTAACTTTGAGAAAGAAGAATGGAACTGGAGGAATCAACCTGCCTGACTTCAGACTATACTACAAAGCCACAGTCATCAAGACAGTATGGCACTGGCACAAAGACAGAAATATAGATCAATGGAACAGAATAGAAAGCCCAGAGATAAATCCACGAACCTATGGTCACCTTATCTTCGACAAAGGAGGCAAGGATATACAATGGAAAAAAGACAGCCTCTTTAGCAAGTGGTGCTGGGAAAACTGGTCAACCACCTGTAAAAGAATGAAACTAGAACACTTTCTAACACCATACACAAAAATAAACTCAAAATGGATTAAAGATCTAAATGTAAGACCAGAAACTATAAAACTCCTAGAGGAGAACATAGGCAAAACACTCTCCGACATAAATCCCAGCAGGATCCTCTATGACCCACATCCCAGAATTTTAGAAACAAAAGCAAAAATAAACAAATGGGACCTAATGAAACTTAAAAGCTTTTGCACAACAAAGGAAACTATAAGCAAGGTGAAAAGACAGCCCTCAGATTGGGAGAAAATAATAGCAAATGAAGCAACAGACAAAGGATTAATCTCAAAAATATACAAGCAACTCCTCCAGCTCAACTCCAGAAAAATAAATGACCCAATCAAAAAATGGGCCAAAGAACTAAACAGACATTTCTCCAAAGAAGACATACAGATGGCAAAAAAACACATGGAAAGATGCTCAACATCACTCATTATCAGAGAAATGCAAATCAAAACCACAATGAGGTACCATTACATGACAGTCAGGATGTCTGCTCTCCAAAAGTCTACAAGCAATAAATGCTGGAGAGGGTGTGGAGGAAAGGGAACCCTCTTACACTGTTGGTGGGAATGCAAATTAGTACAGCCACTATGGAAAACAGTGTGGAGATTTCTTAAAAAGCTGGAAATAGAACTGCCATATGACCCAGCAATCCCACTTCTGGGCATACACACCGAGGAAACCAGATCTGAAAGAGACACGTGCACCCCAATGTTCATCGCAGCACTGTTTATAATAGCCAGGACGTGGAAGTCAGCTAGATGCCCATCAGCAGACGAATGGATGAGGAAGCTGTGGTACATATACACCATGGAATATTACTCAGCCATTAAAAAGAATTCATTTGAATCAGTTCTAATGAGATGGATGAAACTGGAGCCCATTATACAGAGCGAAGTAAGCCAGAAAGATAAAGACCATTACAGAAATAAGCCAGAAAGATAAAGACCATTACAGTATACTAACACATATATATGGAATTTAGAAAGATGGTAACGATAACCCTATATGCAAAACAGAAAAAGAGACTCAGATATATAGAACAGACTTGTGGACTCTGTGGGAGAAGGCGAGGGTGGGATGTTTCAAGAGAACAGCATCAAAACATGTATATCATCTAGGGTGAAACAGATCATCAGCCCAGGTTGGATGCATGAGAAAAGTACTCGGGCCTGGTGCACTGGGAAGACCCAGAGGGATCGGGTGGAGAGGGAAGTGGAAGCGGGGATCGGGATGGGGAATACATGTAAATCCATGGCTAATTCTTTTCAATGTATGCCAAAAACCACTGCAATGTTGTAAAGTAATTAGCCTCCAACTAATAAAAATAAATGGAAAAAAAATCCTCAAGACACTGATGTTGTTTTAATCTCTGGTTATAGATATGTTTAAATTTTCTTATTCTGGTAGGTAAAGGGAGGGAAGGAAAGGTTTTAGAAAAGGAGGTGAATCTGAAAAGTACCAGGGTTGAGGTTTAGATGGAAAAAGCAATTTGTGCCCCAGAGAAATTGTCGCCCATGTGGGTTAGTCGTTCATGGAGTCCCCATATCTAGTGAATATCTCCAATGACCCTGGATATACTTCTCTGTCTGGTTACTATTCTCCTCTTCTCTCATATATATAGTATACTTGAAGAGATCTCAGGTATTTTGTAGTCGAATTCTCCCATTGTACAGAGGAAATTGAGGTGCAGATAATGATTTTCCTATGTTTGTGCAGAATGTTGACAGAGTTGAGGGTCTCATAATTTCCAGTTGAGCATTATTTTCTATTTTGCTACTGTTCTAGTCCTGCTTATGTAGAAGTTTGAAAATCACTTAATTCTTGGTTACAATCATTTAATCAATATAGCAAGTATAATACATGTGTTTCTTTCTGAGGTTTGTTATAAGTTAAGTATGTGTAGAAGAAAGTGTTTTAGGGCCCAAAATTTGCTTCTTATAGACAAAACTCAAAACAAAACACCACCCAGACCCACAGTTGAATGCCACTTAGCCTCTTCCTCTTATTCTGATTTATAGCAATGTTCACTGTGTCCTTTGTATGCAGAATATGGAACCTGTGAGAAGTTAGGTGGTAAGCTCTGTGAGAAGTTAGGTGGTAAGAGAAAATGTCTGTATTAGTAAAGCTAGTTTCTGCTGTGCTCTGGTATCACTCTCCCACCCCAGTCGTCACTCTGAAGATTAGATCTCACTTACCTAAAATATCATCTCTTCGAAGATACTTCCTTGCCTACCTTATCTGATGATGCACCTCTTAGCCCCTCTACTCACATGTATATTACTCTACTTATTTTTCTTCATTGTTGTGATCTTATCTGAATTTATCCTCTTTCTTTCCTTATCTTTTGTGCATTTTCCTCAATATTATTTAAATTTCATGAAAATAAGGATCATCTCTGTCTTACCCAAAATATAGAAGAATGCCTGGTATTAAGGAGATTCTCAGTAGTTATTTATGGAATGAATGAATGAATGAATTTGTTGTTGAGTGAGTATACATCCACTTTCCCCCTGGTGCCTGGTTGGTTGGTGCAGAGGTAGCATTAACTGTACCAATGTCCGGTCTCCTCCAAAAGCAACTGAGATCCTGATGTTGAACTGGGGTAACAGCCTGGGATTCTCCTCTCTGTTGAAGGCAGTTTTCCCTTTGAGCCTCTGGGGTTCTTTCCTCCTAGTTAACCAGTCATAGCCATGTTAGTCCCTCTCAACAGGTTTCAGTAACTTTGAACTTAGATCTTGATAAGAACTTCAGATTTCTAGTACTAGTTTTCCTTCAGTCTCATGTCCAGTTTTACCTTTTCCTCATAGCAATAGGCATGAACGCTTTTAAAAAATTAAGATGAAATGCATATAACATAAAATTAATCATTTTAAAATCAACAAATCAGTGGCATCTAATACATTCAAAATGTTTTATAACCATGACCTCTATGTAGCTCCAAGTCATTTTCACCCCCCAGTAAAGCCATGTATTCATTAAGCAGTTGTTTCTTATTCTCACATGCTTTCCATCAGCCCCTGTTGTTGTTCAGTCACTAAGTTGTGTCTTAGTCTTTGCAAACCTATGGATTATAGCATGCCAACCTTCCTGTCCTTCACTATCTCCCAGAGTTTGCTCAAACTCATGTCCATTGAGTCTGTGATGCCATCCAACCATCTCATCTTCTGTCACCTCTTTATCCTCCTGCCCTCAGTCTTGCCTAGAGTAAGAGTCTTTTCCATTTAGTCAGCTCTTTGCATCAGGTGGCCAAAGTATTAGAGCTCCAGCATATTCAGGGTTGACTTCCTTTAGGATTGACTGGTTTGATCTCCTTGCTGTCCAAGGGACTTTCAAGAGTCTTCTCCAGCACCACAATTCAAAAGCATCAACTTTTCAACAATCAACCTTCTTTATGGCCCAATTCTCACATCCATACATGACTACTGAAAAACCATATCTTTGATTCCACATAACTTTGTTTGCAAAGTACTGTTTAGGTTTGTCATAGCTTCTTTAGCAATCACCAGTCTGCTTTCTGTTTGTATGGATTTGCCTAGTCTGCCTGTTTCATACAAATGGAATCATGCAATATGTAGCCTTTTGTGTCTGGCTTGTTTCACTTAACATGTTTTTGAAGTTCGTTAATATTTTTAGCATATATTAGTGCTTCATTTCTTTTTCGGAGAAGGCAATGGCAACCCACTCCAGTATTCTTGCCTGGAAAATCCCATGGACGGAGGAGCCTGGTAGGCTGTAGTCCATGGGGTCGCTAAGAGTCGGACACTACTGAGCGATTTCACTTTCACTTCCTCTTTCATGCATTGGAGAAGGAAATGGCAACCCACTCCAGTATTCTTGCCTGGAGAATTCCAGGGATGGGGGAGCCTGGTGGGCTGCCATCTATGGGGTCACACAGAGTTGGACATGACTGATGCCACTTAGCAGAAGCAGCAGCATTTCTTTTTATGGCGATTACTCCATTGTATAGATATTCCATGATTTGTGTATCCATTTATTTGTTGGTGGACATTTGAGTTGTTTTCAACTTTTTGAAAACTAATTTGCACAGTGCTGCTATGAGCATATGTGTGCAAGCATGTATTTGAGTCCCTGTTTTCAATTATTTGGGGTATATATACAGTTGGCAAAAAAGTTCATTTGGATTTTTCTGTAACATGGTATGGAAAAACCTGAACAAACTTTTTGGCCCACCCAATACCTAGAGAGGAAATTGCTAGGTCATATGGTAACTTTCAAGGCAAACCATTCAGCATCACAGTAATCCAAGTCTGTTCCCCCACCACTAATACTGAAGAAGCTGAAGTTGAATGGTTCTATGAAGATCTACAAGACCTTCTAAGAACTAAAAATAGCAACAAAAAAGATGTCCTTTTCATCATAGGGAATTGGAATGAAAAGTAGGAATTCAAGATATACCTGGAGTAACAGTTAAGTTTGGCGTTTACAAGATGAAGCAGGGCAACACACTTGTCATAGCAAATACTTTCTTCCAACAACACGAGAGATGATTCTACATGTGGACATCACCAGATGGTAAATATAGAAATCAGACTGGTTATATTCTTTGTAGCTGAAGATGGAAAACCTCTGTAGAGTTAGCAAAAACAAAACCTGGAGCTGACTGTGGCCCAGATCATGGGCTCCTTATTGCAAAATCAACACTTAAATGAAAGAAAGTAGGGAAAAATCACTACATTCAGGTATGACCTAAATCAAATCCCTTATTATTATATAGTGGAAATGACAAACAGATTCAAGGGATTAGATCTGATAGACAGAGTGCCTGAAGAACTATGGACAGAGGTTTATAACATCGTACAGAAGGTGGTAACAAAAACTATCCCCAAGAAAAAGAAATGAAAGAAGGCAAGGTGGTTGTCTGAGGAAACTTTACAAATAGCTAAGGAGAAAAAAAAAAGAGAAACAAAAGGCAAGGGAGAAAGGGAAAGATATACCCAATTGAATGCAGATTTCCAGAGAATAACAAGTAGAGATAAGAAAGCCTTCTTAAGTGAACAATGCAAAGAAATAGAGGAAACCAATAGAATGGGAAAAGCTAGAAATGTATTCAAGAAAATTGGAGATATCAAGGGAGCATTTCATGCAAGGATGGGCATGATAAAGGACAGAAATGGTAAGGATCTAACAGAAGCAGAAGAGATTAAGTACAGGTGGCAAGGATACACAGAAGAACTATACAAAAAAGGTCTTGATGACTCGGATAACACCGGTCATTGTTGGTGTGGCCACTCACCTAGAGTCAGACTTTTGAGAGTGTGAAGTCAAGTGGGCCTTAGGAAGCATTACTATGAACAGAACTATGGAGGTGATGGAATTCCAGGTGAGCTATTTCAAATCCTAAAAGATGATTCTGTGAAAGTGCTGCACTCAATATGTCAGCAAATTTAGAAAACTCAGGTGAGGTCATGGAATAGTTGGTAAGCAACAACTTGCCACAGTAACTGTGTGACTTTAAGCAAGTACCTCAAACTTTCTGTGCCTCAGTACATATAGAATTAGCCTCAATTTTATATTCATTGGAAGGACTGATGCTGAAGTTAACGCTCCAATACTTTGGCCACCTGATGGGAAGACCTGACTCATTGGAAAAGACCCTGATGTTGGGAAAGATTGAGGGCAGGAGAAGAAATGGGGCAACAGAGGGTGAGATGGTTAGATAGTATCACTGACTCAATGGACATGACTTTGAGCAAACTACAGGAAATAGTGAAGGATATGGAAGTCCGGTGTGGTGCAGTCCATGAGGTTGCAAACAGTCATACATGACTTAGCGACTGAACAACAACAGCATGGTAACTCTACATATAAATTTTTGAGAAACTTAGTATTTACTTTTAAAACTCTACCTTAAGTAGACCTTTGACATCCCAAATTTCACCAATTAAAAACAACTTCATTTTTTAAGGTGGTTACCCTTGCCAAAAAATGAATTAAAAAACCCAAACCTCCCCTGGTGTTTCCTGAGCAGCTATAATCTGTAATGTCTGTTATAAGATCCAAGAATCATGCATGAAATCTAACATATAGTAAGGGTCAATATATATTAATTCCCATCTTTCATAATATGTTTGCTACTTGACTTTAGAGAGGTTATTTAAGCATTCTGGTTTCAGTTATTTCATTGTTAAAAGTAATCTTATTCATAAAGTTGAGAGCCTGGGGAAAGAAACTACATAAATGGAATTTAGAAACTTAATAATGGCTAGAAAATATTTTAATAGTCAAGGCCAATTTTCTGAAAATATAGTTGAGGAAGCTATATCCCTGAATGATTATGTGACTAGCCCAGAATCACGATTTTGTTGCTGACCTTATCACCCTGCAGGTCTGGAGTCTGGTCCAGGGTTTTCCAGCTCATAAAGTAAGTTCTAGTTAACTTATTTCCTATTTGCTTCCAGCAATTGATTACCCAATGTAAGCTGGAGACTGGGCTTGGCACTACGATACTTTAACTCATGCCCTCAATAATCCTTCATTTTACCAAGAGGAAGCAGAAGTTCATGGAGTTTTGGCAGTTCACCCAAGTTCATGCAGTTATTAAATGGTAGAGCCAAAATTGACAATCAAGTGTGTCTGACACCAAACTGAAATTTTCCTGGTACCACAAGTTGGAGATTTTACTGAATGGAAGGATAGAGTGTAGAGTCATCAGGCTTCTCAGTCCAGCTAGAACGATCTACCTAGAAGTTGCTTTGCCCAAACATCCTCCTTGTAGAAGTATAGAAATCCCTTCCTGCAGATATCTCTACCTTAAACCTCCACTGAGAGAGGAGCCCTTTCTTTCTTTTGGCCTGCCATTTGGCCTTGAGTTTCCCACAGGTGTTATTGTGACTCCAGGTGGCCAGGCAGCATCATAATTATTTTCCCCACAGGGGAAATAGAAGATGGTAGTCCAGGTCAGATTTGTGCAAGGATATCACAAATACCCTGTAATTTTGGCTGCCTGAGAATACTTCTTTGAGATACCTTTTTCTAAAGTGTACATCCTTTGCCAAATTGTAGAAGCCTAAAATTACAAACAGATTCTTAGACCTGAAAGAATTTTCAAAGAGCTTGGTTTTGAAAGGTGTCTTATGTTTGCTCATTCAACAAAATTTATTGAGTGTCCAGTAGGTGACCAAACTGGGCTTGTCACTGAGTGTATAAATATGAATAATATATGACCTTTGATTTCAGAAAGTTCACAGTCCAGTGGTAGAGCTGGAAACACAAATATATAAATTACAATATAAACTGGCAACTTTTATCTTAGCGGTGTGGGAAGACAGACTTTCTGTGTATGGAAACCTGCAGGCAGAGACATTATTGAGAAGCATTGTGTCCTGACTCAGATTTCAGTGAGTATATGTCTGTGCTGATACTGAGTTTGGATTAAGAACAACAGAACCTATTGTTTGTTAACATTTCTTAAAAAGGAAGATTGTAGCTTGTTAGTAGAAACTCTTTTGAAATAGTTATATAAGTCTAAGTATAAAAGGGTGGTGGTGTATCAAGATTTCAGCTTCTTTTTCAAATACAGCTGGATTCTATCAGAAGGGAGAGTGCCAGTGGTAGCTGCCCAACCTGTGGGGAACAGAATAACAGAAAAAGCTACTCAAGGATAGGTTGCATGTGTTTCTGCTCTGTGCAGCCACTTCTGTTAGGTTTTCTATTTATCCGTTAGGGAAATGCATTGGAAACTTTGTGGGATGTGTGTGTCTATGTCCTCTTCCTGCAGCTCCAGAGCCTCACCTTCAGTGTTGAGGAGATAAAAATGCATGCCTATGGAAGTACTGAGGAAGATGAATCTACTTTGCATGGCTTCATGGAAAGGTGACATTTCAGCAAGGTCTTGAAAATTAATATGTGTTTTCCAGTTGAAGAAGCTGAAGGAATGCCAGACAGTGGGAACAGAATGTGATGAAAGTAATGATAGAGCCTGCGGCATTCAGAAACCAGTAAGGAGTTCAGTGTGTTTGTGCAGTAGAGGTTGTGTGTATATTAAGGCAACACTGACTGGAGTGTGGGTTGTAGTCAGATTGTAAAGGACTCTGATGCTAGGAGAAGAAAATTGTACTAGTGATGAGCCATTGAAAGGTTTTAGGCAGGGGAAGAATGTGGTCAGATTTAGTTTTTAGGAAGATAACAGGCAGTAATGCAGAGGATGAATTAGCATAGGAAGAGAATGACATTTGAAGAGAAACAGGAGGCCCGGGGTAGTCTGGATGGGTAGAGAAGCCTGAATGTGAAAGATCTTTCTGATTTGAAGGTTGAGGGAGAATGGTATTGTTTCCTTAATTTCTCTTTCTGTTTTCTCATTGTTAGTGTATAGGAATGCAAGAGATTTCTGTATGTTAATTTTATATCCTGCAACTTTACTGTATTCGTTGATTAGCTCTAGTAATTTTCTGGTAGAGTCTTTAGGGTTTTCTATGTAGAGGATCATGTCATCTGCAAACAGAGAGTTTCACTTCTTCTTTTCCTATCTGGATTCCTTTTACTTCTTTTTCTGCCCTGATTGCTGTGGCCAACACTTCCAAAACTATGTTGAATAGGAGTGGTGAGAGTGGGCACCCTTGTCTTGTTCCTGATTTCAGGGGAAATGCTTTCAATTTTTCACCATGGAGGGTGATGCTTGCTGTGGGTTTGTCATATATAGCTTTTATTATGTTGAGATATGTTCCTTCTATTCCTGCTTTCTGGAGAGTTTCAATCATAAATGGATGTTGAATTTTGTCAAAGGCTTTTTCTGCATCTATTGAGATAATCATATGGTTTTTATCTTTCAATTTGTTAATGTGGTGTATTACATTGATTGATTTGCGGATATTAAAGAATCCTTGCATTCCTGGATAAAGCCCACTTGGTCATGGTGTATGATTTTTTTAATATGTTGTTGGATTCTGTTTGCTAGAATTTTGTTAAGGATTTTTGCATCTATGTTCATCAGTGATATTGGCCTGTAGTTTTCTTTTTTTGTGGCATCTTTGTCTGGTTTTGGAATTAGGGTGATGATGGCCTCATAGAATGAGTTTGGAAGTTTACCTTCTGCAATTTTCTGGAATAGTTTGAGTAAGATAGGTGTTAGCTCTTCTCTAAATTTTTGGTAGAATTCAGCTGTGAAGCCATCTGGTCCTGGGCTTTTGTTTGCTGGAAGATTTCTGATTACAGTTTCGATTTCCTTGCTTGTGATGGGTTTGTTAAAATCTTCTATTTCTTCCTGGTTCAGTTTTGGAAAGTTATACTTCTCTAAGAACTTGTCCATTTCTTCCAAGTTGTCCATTTTATTGGCATAGAGCTGCTGGTAGTAGTCTCTTATGATCCTTTGTATTTCAGTGTTGTCTGTTGTGATCTCTCCATTTTCGTTTCTAATTTTGTTAATTTGGTTCTTCTCCCTTTGTTTCTATCTACCTAAAGAAACAAAAGACCTATACATAGAAAACTATAAAACACTGATGAAAGAAATCAAAGAGGACACAAACAGATGGAGATATATACCGTGTTCATGGATTGGAAGAATCAATATTGTCAAAATGGCTATACTACCCAAAGCAATCTATAAATTCAATGCAATCCCTATCAAACTACCAACAGTATTTTTCACAGAACTAGAACAAATAATTTCACAATTTGTATGGAAATACAAAAAACCTCGAATAGCCCAAGTAACCTTGAGAAAGAAGAATGGAACTGGAGGAATCAACCTGCCTGACTTCAGACTATACTACAAAGTCACAGTCATCAAGACAGTATGGTACTGGCACAAAGACAGAAATATAGATCAATGGAACAGAATAGAAAGCCCAGAGATAAATCCACGAACCTATGGACACCTTATCTTCGACAAAGGAGGCAAGGATATACAATGGAAAAAAGACAACCTCTTTAACAAGTGGTGCTGGGAAAACTGGTCAACCACCTGTAAAAGAACGAAACTAGAACACTTTCTAACACCATACACAAAAATAAACTCAAAATGGATTAAAGATCTAAATGTAAGACCAGAAACCTATAAAACTCCTAGAGGAGAACATAGGCAAAACACTCTCCGACATAAATCCCAGCAGGATCCTCTATGACCCACATCCCAGATTTTTAGAAACTAAAGCAAAAATAAACAAATGGGACCTAATGAAACTCAAAAGCTTTTGCACAACAAAGGAAACTATAAGCAAGGTGAAAAGACAGACCTCAGATTGGGAGAAAATAATAGCAAACGAAGCAACAGACAAAGGATTAATCTCAAAAATATACAAGCAACTCCTCCAGCTCAACTCCAGAAAAATAAATGACCCAATCAAAAAATGGGCCAAAGAACTAAACAGACATTTCTCCAAGGAAGACACACAGATGGCTAACAAACACATGAAAAGATGCTCAACATCACTCATTATCAGAGAAATGCAAATCAAAACCACAATGAGGTACCATTACACGCCAGTCAGGATGTCTGCTCTCCAAAAGTCTACAAGCAATAAATGCTGGAGAGGGTGTGGAGAAAAGGGAACCCTCTTACACTGTTGGTGGGAATGCAAATTAGTACAGCCGCTATGGAAAACAGTATGGAGATTTCTTAAAAAGCTGGAAATAGAACTGCCATATGACCCAGCAATCCCACTTCTGGGCATACACACCGAGGAAACCAGATCTGAAAGAGACACGTGCACCCCAATGTTCATCGCAGCACTGTTTATAATAGCCAGGACATGGAAGCCAGCTAGATGCCCATCAGCAGACGAATGGATGAGGAAGCTGTGGTACACATACACCATGGAATATTACTCAGCCATTAAAAAGAATTCATTTGAATCAGTTCTAATGAGATGGATGAAACTGGAGCCCATTATACAGAGTGAAGTAAGCCAGAAAGATAAAGGCCATTACAGTATACTAACACATATATATGGAATTTAGAAAGATGGTAAGGATAACCCTATATGCAAAACAGAAAAAGAGACTCAGATGTATAGAACAGACTTGTGGACTCTGTGGGAGAAGGCAAGGGTGGGTTGTTTCAAGAGAACAGCATCGAAACATGTATATTATCTAGGGTGAAACAGATCACCAGCCCAGGCTGGATGCATGAGACAAGTTCTCGGGCCTGGTGCACTGGGAAGACCCAGAGGGATGGGGTAGAGAGGGAGGTGGGAGGGGGGACCAGGATGGGGAATACATGTAAATCCATGGCTAATTCATTTCAATGTATGACAAAAACCACTGCAATGTTGTAAAGTAATTAGCCTCCAACTAATAACAATAAATGGAAAAAAAAATAAATAAATTTTTAAAAAAATAAAAATAAATTTAAAAAAAGAAGTTTGAGGGAGGAATTGATAATGATCCCACAGTTTCTAACTTGGTCAGACCATTAAGCTGGATGGAAAATGTAGCAGAGCATTAAGTCAGATGGAAAATGTAGCAGAATGGATATGGGTTTTAGAGGGAGAGGGAAAGTGGGAAAATAATGAGGTCAATTTTGCACATGTTAAGTTTGAGGTGTTTTAAGGATATCAAGTAAAGATATAAAAGGCTGGAAATATAGCTAATGAGATAAAGATTTGGGAATTGTTGACCTATAGATTGATAATTGAAACTTGAGAATAAAGTCATCCAGCATGAGTGCATGGATTAAGAGTAGGATAACTAGAGACAGATGTCTGAGGGACATCAAAGTTTAATGTAATGTAGAAGAAAAATCAGTAATGGTGATGTTGACCTAAAAGCAGGAGAACTAGGAGAAATTAAGAAATTTTTGCCTAAATTCTTTCCTTCCAAGAAATTAAGAGGATGGGGGAGTGGTCAAATGCAAATGTATATTTCTACAATAGTATGAGTATTGAAAACATCTTGTTAAATTTGGCATCTAGGATGTCAATGTTGCCTTAATAAGTGTGATTACTCTGGAATATTAAGGAATAAATTAAAAGTGACAATGTGGATACAGTAAGTGTAAATAATATTTTAAAATTAAATTTTATTAAGGCAATGCATAAGCATATTAAGAAAATTCAAAAACTACTAAAAGGCTAGTTAGAAAGACTTTATTAACATTTTTATTTCTGTTAAAAATCTTTTTTGTTCTGTTTTCTGGAAATTTCCTTGGCTAAATTATAAAACTCTTCTATTGCATTCTTAATGTGGACAAATGATTATGCTTTAAATTGTCAAGAGTCTTCCTTGTATTTTGGTTTCTTTTTCATACTTCCCTGTTCTTGTTTCATATATATATATATATATATATATATATATATATACACACACACACATACACATACACATATGTATATATATACCATCTTCTTTTATCTTTCTGAGGGAGGAGAGAAGGACTAGAAGTAATCACGCTCAGAATTCCAAAGAATTCAAAGTAGAACATGTCTATGTGTTGTTGGGAGAGAAGGGTCCCATTCTCTTGAGCAAATGGAATTCTCATGGGCACATTCCACCAGGCAGACATATTTGTTCTGACATGGTTGAATATTAAGGGTAGGCACAGCTTAGGTTCAAACCAAGAATCCTGCTACAAAGACACATAAGCAGGTTCTGTTTTGCACGCTGAATAAAATTCAGACCTATATCAAACTCTTGATGGGAACCATGTCTGCTTTGACCCAGTGGGATGATTAGAAAGGCATAGTTATTGTTAGATCATAATTTGAATATTAGTTAGAGTCAAGTAGCCCATGGAAGTGAGATTTAAGAACCTTATGAATTAATATATCCATTTCTATTTCAGGCAGAGCAGAAAACCAGAGTGAAGAGAAGGGCAAGCATTCATGTTTAAGTTATATTTCTTGAGTTTTAACTCCATGCTACAAATTTTCGCACACATTTCCTCAGGGAATTTTCACACTAATACTATGAGTATATATTACTGTCTCATTTTTAATAAATAAGTTGAAACTCAGAGAACAGGTAGATCTTACCCAATTAATAGAGACTAATAGGATAGCCCAAGGACTTCTGACTCCCAAGTCCAAATTTTATCCTCTATGCTACCTATTTGTTCCCAAGGCAAATAAGGAAGAGAAAGTAAGTTGCAGAAAAGACGAGGAAGAGGCTGCCCTCAACTCCCTGCTTACCTATTCATAAATCAGAATTTTAGTTTCTCCCTAGGAATAGTTTGTTATTTGGTCCCATGCAGTCTTTTTTAAAACATTTTTATTATTCTGCTTTTGGCTATGCTGGGTCTTTGTTTCTCTGTGCGGCTTTCTCTAGTTATAGCAAGCAGGGGCTACACTCTGTTGCTGAGCACTGGCTCTAGAGCGTAGTTTCAGCAGTTGTGGTGCTCAGGCTTATTAGCTACTCCGTAGCATGTGGAATCTTCCTGGATCAGGGATTGAACCAGTGTCCCCTGCATTGGCAGGTGGATTCTTATCCAGCAGGGAAGTCCCCATGCAATATTTTCCTGTACACTTATTTTACTCTTTAACTATTTCTGTGTTTGAAAGATGGGAAAGGGTAGACCATGGCTTTGTTAATTAACCTTTGCTTTAGTTAGTTTGCCACAGATAGGGTTTGACTTTTCCGTTATTATAAGGTAAGAGATATAAGTTCATTGTGGAAAAACTGAAAAGTATAAATAAAAATTTAAAAATTAAAAAAGAATCCATAATTTCTCTGGATGGAAATTACAATTTCCATACTCTTTTATTCATGAATAAAATTTTAAAATGGAGCCTTATTATATACCGTTTCATAAACTATTGTGAGCATTCATGTCAGTAAATACAAATATATATAGTTGCTTTTAATGATTGAAGAGTTTTTCTTTATATGATAATAATTAAAGCTTTGTTTTAGTCACCCAGCATTCATTAATTGTTCACAAGTTTTGTTGTGTACAAAATCTGAAATAGATTTCTTTTGTCTTTGGCAATCCCATGTCCTTGAACTTCCAGGTAGTGACAGGTTTGGACTTAAAATTTTATAACTGTCACTTTCACTAGGCATTGAACTGACTTGATAGAAACTGCTCGAATTGTCCAGTGAGAAACCAATAGTTGTGTAGTGCTTATTTTCAGCATGATACTCTTAAGTGAAGCTATCAGGTAAGAAGTGATGAAAGTACAGACCACAAAGGCTGTGAGTGAAAAGCACGGGTCACTGCTTTATTGCTTTTCATATAAAAAAGGGAATAAAAGGGAAAAAATCTAGGGACAAAGTGTAAATGAATTTGACTTGCTGACCCTTCAGAAATTTGGGATTTGAGCACTGAATCTTAAACACCTTCAGAGAGTCACTGAGTTAAAAATTTAGTAGATCAAATGGGAATATGAGAAGATAAAACCAGAAGGTTCTGCATACCTCCAGGTAGCAATTGATATCTCTTTTGAAAATTTCAGGTCATGGGAAAACTTTTCAGAAAACCAACTACATGTGTTAGTGGTTGGAAATTACTTATTCTGAGCAAAGGAGAAAGCCAAATCCAGGGAAATAGTAATTCTGCATTTCTTGAAGACATCTTGGGGATGTAGGTGATGTGGACCCTGATGTTGGGAAATCAAATGATATAGCACATCACTTTATGATGTAAACAAATTGAATTAGCTACCAGGTCTGATTGATCCCTACTTTACATTAACTTTTTGTGTTTCTGTGTATGTGTATCTCAGTATGTTTATAGATTTGGGGATGGTTTTAACTCTGGTCTGACCCACCTCATAGATATTGTAGAAATCAAATGACATAATGATATAAAGAGTTTGAAGACACTTTGAAAAAGACCAAGCTTTGCATATGAAGGGGTCATGAAAGATAATAAAAACTTTCTCATTTATTTACTTCTGTTTGATCAAGTGCCTGGCTTTCTTGTTCCCAGAATACAGTTCTTAAACATCAGAACTGTTTATTTGATTAGAGCTCCTCAGTAGAAGACCCACCATCTCAAATAGTTAATCTTGCCAGAGTTAGGCATCATTTGTTTAAAAGATAGATTTTTTTTCAGTTGTGTATTTTTAAATGTAATTTCATGTCTAGAAAATCTGTATAAAGGCATGTAGTCTAAAACATAATATCTTTTCATTAATAAATTAAACTCAAACATGGAAAGAATGTAGTTAGTTCAAATAAAACCCAGTCAGGACACAATTAAAAAACTGGCTCATCTAGCCCAAGGATTATATTATTTCTTCTCATGAAAAAAGCTACATATTTAAAATTTAAAGAATTTTAAAGATGCAGTTGTTGTTCTTGTTTGTGAACTGAACTCTGTTTCTTCTTCTGTGCGTGATGTGTGTGTGTGTGTGTGTGTGTGTGTGTGTGTGACATATGGACAAATGGTTCAATATTTTCAGCTTCTGAAATTTTTGAAAGCTATATTATGTCTTATATCAGACATAAGTAAAATGCCTTCTCAAATATTGCTGTTGTTTTTGTTCAGTTACTAAGTCGGGTCCAACTTTTTGAGACCTCATGGAGTTTAGCTAGCCAGGCTCCTCTGTCCTTCACTGTTTTCTGGAATTGCTCAAATTCATGTCCATTGAATCAGTGATGCTATCTAACCGTCTCATCCTCTGCCACTCCCTTCTCCTTTTGTCTTCAATCTTTCACAGCATCAAGGTCATTTCTAATGAGTCAGCCCTTTGTATCAGGTGGCCAAAGTATCAGTGCTTCAGCTTTAGCATCAGTCCTTGCAATGAATATTCACGGTTGATTTTCTTTAAGATTGACTGGTTTGATCTCCTTACAGTCCAAGGGACTCTCAAGAGTCTTCTCTAGCACCACAGTTGAAAGCACCAATTCCTCGGTGCTCGGCCTTCTTCATGGTCCCACTCTCACATCCATAAATGGCTACTGGAAAAACCATAGCTTTGACTATATGGACCTTTGTTAGCAAACTGATGTCTCTGCTTTTTAATATGCTCTCTAGGTTTGTCATAGCTTTCCTTCCAAGAGACAGGCATCTTTTAATTTCAAAGCTGCAATCACTTTCCGCAGTGATTTTGGAGCCCAGGAAAATAAAATCTGTCCCTGCAAATATTTCTATGTCTTGTAATTTTAACCAAAAAGTAAGGCTCCTTAGTGTAGCTTCTTCTTACCTAAAGTAACTGCAGAACAGCTGAGGTGGCTTCATGAAGTTTAATTCACTAGAGATCTCATTAATCTTTATCTTGACCACTTACAGTATGTATAAAATTAAGAGGCTATATAATGGGAACAATAGATTACACTTGCTGGTGTACTTTTATGGCTTGGTCAATGAGGGCAGCACAGTAAGGACTCTGAAATCATGTATACACTTATACTTTACCTTTGATAAAACTGGGCTTTTTAAGTATCTTTTCTTAATTGGGGGAATTGCTTGTAGAATTTAGAGTTATTTTCTTTACGTGGGAGTCTATACTCATTTTCTCTTTCTTTTGTCCTCAGAGTTTGTAGTATAGATTACACAGGGCTGTGATAGAGAACATAAAAGCCTTGATTCTACCACTGAGAGCTCTGCAGGGTATCTAACTCACCCAGAGGACTTAATGTCCTTCCCAGTATGAGTAATTTTTTCCCTGTTCATTGGTAGTATCTGTCCTACATCAAAAAAGGTAAGTGACATAATGGAAAAGCTTGATTTTGATTTTAGGCTTTCAGTCCCTCAATTTAACTGAGGGCCATTTCCTAGCCCCTACCTAAGAAGTTAACTTATAAATTTTCTACCAAGAATCAACAAATGAAGTTGAATCTGGGGAAGCTGAATCTGACAGAAGCTTTCAAGGAATGAGTAACTTTCAATCCGTTTGTCATATAGGACATTTTATAAATTTCTATATTCCAAACATCTAAAGGAAATTTAGAGAAGGCATATATACTTTGTCCATTGCATCATCTTTTGGGGGAGACATTTGAACCTGTAGGATAACTTTGAGTGGTTTGTTCTAACTCTCCTACCCAAAGTCCAGGTTGTGATGACTTTTTTCCTGACCTTGATATGTGAGTGTTGGTGGATCTTAGTTGTTCCTCATAAAGACAGACTGAGGGTTTTTTTCCTACATCTTTCAAACAAAATATTCTCTTAGTACTGACCACCATTTTTAGCATTATTAATTAAAAAAAATCGATCCTTGTTAGCTTTACCAACCACATCTTTTCAATCAGTGATAAGAACCAGAAGGAAATAAATGGGTTTGGAGTGAGAAGACCCCATGCTGCCACAAACATTAGAAATTACAACCTTTTATGCAGATTGTCTTCAATTAGTATTTGACTGATTGACAAACAAAATCAATTCAGAATCTGTGGGCTAGCAGGTGCTATGATAGCCTTGAAAATTACTTGGGTGCATGAGTAAACATCTACAACTTTTAATGTATGAAAGCACAGATTGTTTCAACTTATTGGGTCATAGATTGAAACAGGTAATAAATCTGGAGTTCACTATTCTGCTTTCTCTAGCTGCAGTTCCTCCTTATGCGCTTACAGCCCTTTCACTTCCTCTCCCTTTCCTTTCCCCATCTGGCCTCTTCTTACCCAAAGTAAGAAGAGTTTAGCCTCTTTTTACCGAAAGTAACTCCAGACTCATTCAGTTCAGTTCAGTCACTCAGTTGTGTCCAGCTCTTTGCGACCCCTTGAACCACAGTACGCCAGGCCTCCCTGTCCATCACTAACTCCCGGAGTTTACCAAAACCCATGTCCATTGAGTTGGTGATGTCATCCAGCCATCTCATCCTCTGTCGTCCCCTTCTCCTCCTGCCTTCAATCTTTCCCAGCATCAGCGTCTTTTCCAATGAGTCAGCTTTTCGCATCCGGTGGCCAAAATATTGGAGTTTCAGCCTCAACATCAGTCCTTCCAATGAATACCCAGGACTGATTTCCTTTAGGATGGACTGGTTGGATCAATCCAAGGGACTCTCAAGAGTCTTCTCCAACACCACAGTTCAAAAGCATCAATTCTTCGGCGCTCAGCTTTCTAGTCCAACTCTCACATCCATACATGACACTGGAAAAACCATAGCCTTGACTAGATGGACATTTGTTGACAAAATAATGTCTCTGCTTTTTAATATTCTTTCTAGGTTGGTCATAACTTTCCTTCCAAGGAGTAAGCGTCTTTTAATTGCATGGCTGCAATCACCATCTGCAGTGATTTTGGAGCCCCCCAAAATAAAGTCAGCCACTGTTTCCACTATTTCCCCATATATTTCCCATGAAATGATGGGACTGGATGCCATGATCTTAGTTTTCTGAATGTTGAGCTTTAAGCCAACTTTTTCACTCTCCTCTTTCACTTTCATCAAGGGTGATGTAATCTAATATTTTCCATTCCATATAACTGTTTTCTTTTTATCCATTCCTTTTGGAAAAAAAACTGCTAGCTTTGACCAAGTAAAATGTTTTCATCACTCTCTGTATATTGATATACTATCATTTACTCTCTTATTGTTGAGAATTTAGGTTATTTCTTCAAGTTCTTCCTTTGCTTTCCTGACCTTCCTTTCTGTTTATTTCCTTTTCTTTTTATTATCACAAAACATATTACACCAAATGACTCATATATTTAGTGGTTTGCTTTTGCTGAATTACTCCCAAGAATGGAATTACTAGGGCAAAATATTTTTTAAAAGTATGGTCTTTATATTTGTACTTTGATAGAGAACAAATTCTTAACGCCAGGTAGTTCTGACAGGTGACTAGGAAATAGGTGGGTTATAGAGGTCTTTATTTACAAATATCCATTAAGCACCTATTATGACCTGTGTACCATAGTGTTGTGGGGGAAAGGATCAGACTCAGAGGGGCTGAATTTTGTCATTTGCCAGTTTTGTCTGTTATCTGATCTTCAGTGATTGTTGGGCTGTCATGTGGAGTAACTAAGAGAGTACATCACTGCAAAATATTATTCTTCCATTATTGCTGCCTGTGTTTTTAAGGCCAACACTGTATAGCTCTCATAAGGAAAACTCTATTCTGCATTTAATCAAGTGGGGTGTCAGCTGTTTCTCAATTGCTGTCCTTGGTAGGAGCTGGGTGACTTCTTACAGAGAGAAGCAGACAATCCGGCAAATCATAGCTCCTGGGTATCTTAGTCCATGTCTATAGAATGAGGGTGACCTCAGGTCAGATTTTAGTGACAATAGAGGCACTAGCTTCTGCTTCTTGTCCCTGAAGCTCATTTTATCCCCATTGGGGTATTGACCTGAAGAGTTAACAGAAGAATGAAATTGAAAAGATAACAGAATAGAAAACAGAAAACACCCCACAAAGCTCTCTAGGTAATTTTGCCCTTCCTTTCTAAATGGGTTTGGAGGGAAACAAATTTTTTTAACCATATTTTGCCTTTGTTCTAAATCATCATGGAAAAATAGTTTATTTATCTGATGATGTATCTTTATTGTTAAGGTCCTAATAGACATGGCTCATGTTTACCTAGGGCGAATCTTAATTTATTTCACCTCTTGGAGGGCTTCTGAGGCAAGTTTGACATCTACACTTAGTTGAAGAATAGATCTTTTTGCCTCAAATTAGGAAACCCTCATTGGGAGGACAAATTAATATTCTTGAGTTCAACTAGAGTCAATTCCTGATTTCTCCTGGGATTGATTAGTTTGTAGATTATCCAACTTCTACTTTTCACCTCTCTTGCAAGCTGCTTTAATTTGTTAATGACTTTATTCTTTATTTGTACTGAAAATCCAATTTTAAAGAAGGATACACTTTATATAGTTAGAATTTTATATTTGTTAGATTATTTTCATAAAAATGTGGCTGTAGGGCAGTTTTAGGTCATCAAGAATACTGTGTTATGGTACTGTACTGATGGATACATGTATATTTGTCCAAAGTCATAGAATATACAATATCAGCAGTGAGCCATTATGTAAGCTGTGGGTTTTAGGTGATTATGCTGTGTCAGTATAGATTCATCACTTGTAACAAATGTACCACTATGGTGGAGAATGTTGATAATGCATTGATATTGTGTGGAGGGAGGGTTTATGAGGGAAATCTCTGGATTTTCCTCTCAATTTTGCTGTGAATATAAAACTGTTCTTTAAAAAAAGTCTTTTAAAAATGTACCTATGGTAAAGATTGCAACTATTACCTACAGTGAAGCATTTGTGAATTTCAGTTATCACCTGAAGGGTAGTTGTGAAGATTAAATGAGATAACGATTGCATGACAGTTGATTTAGGGCCTGGTAAGTGGTGCTATTTTTGCCTCCTAGTTGAAAAAAAACAGAAATTTAGCTGCTGCAAACAGAAATATCTTTATCTTAGTTTCTTGTTTTCTTTGTGACTGTTAAAATTTAATTTTGGCAGCCAATAGCACTGTACCTCAAAGTCAAGGTATCTAGACTAATTTTTCTTTAGGTTCAGCAATGCCACAAGAGCCCTGGAGATAGTTTTCTAAGGAGCTTTATACAAGGAGATTCACTGAAACATTGTGAAGTAAAAAATCTGTTAGTAGAAGAAGAGATAAGAAAATGTGACATATTCATATGAAGGATTGTTGCATAACTGTTAAATGACAGATCTATATATGTCAATATAGATAGATCTCCAAAATATAGTTTTGGATGAAAATCTCAAGTTACCAAATTATGGAAAAAGTAAACGTAACACATGAAATTTTAAAATTATATCATTATAAGTAATGATAATAGTATGTATAGTATAAAATAGTTTTTAAGGATATTTACATTATTAATAAATTTATAATAGAGAGTTCTCTGGGAAAGGGGGCTAGCAGAACAAAACTGGAGTGTAGAATGGAGGGTGCTTCAATTTTTCTGTATTGTGTAATTTATTTTTAAATTGCAAAAAAAGGGCTTATAGTGCTCCAAATAAACATATTCAAATGAAGAGACAGATAATCATGGTACCATAAAAACTCCTGATTCTTTTATTAGTGTCCTCATTTCTCTCAGTTTTCTCATTTTCTAGTTTACCTGGGATCAGAAATCTAAGAATAAATTCTGATATTTTTCTGTCTTATTATCTGCATCAATCTTTCATCCAGGTATGTTACTTCTTTTAGAATGTACATCAGAATTGAACCTTTTCTTATGTTTTTAATATCACTATTTTAATCCACAAGGTTATCACCTATAACAGGCTCCCTGCAGGAAACAGACGGCACACTTATGTTGGGTGGTTGAGGAAAGTTTAATAGAGGGACACTTCATAAATGTCTAAACATAGAAAAAGCAACAGGGGTTGGCATGGACTGGGAACATGAAAATCATATATCATACCACCTTTTGACCTGAAAGGTTAAATGAGTTAAACCATTACACTAAGAGAGTGAGAGCAACAGCAAGAAGAGAGAGTGAGGAAGGGAGGAACGGAAAGAGGAAGGGAAGGGGAGAGAGAGACAGATTGGTTGATTAATCGATTGATCGACTGATTGGAAATTATCAGGAGTCTTCTCCCTGTAGTAGAGGACACAGCCAGTCTGAGGGGATACATAAATAAGGTGTGTGGGAAATACGGGCCCTGATTTTTCTGATTCCCTGTGCTTGCATTTTTCTGGATAAGCTCAGTGGGAAGTAACAGAGCAGGTGCGTTGCTGCAGTTCCCCCTGGTCAGCAGCTGGGATGCAGAGCAGGGTGTAGGAGAGTGGGGAGTGGATCAGCCTCAGCCCTCCTGTGGAAGGCTCCACAGGAATAACCAGGATCCTCGCTCATCTTCTCATCTCTGGGTTTTTGACAACACAGTTGTATAGGCAAAAGCTTATCAACCAAGGTGAACATTGCTATCAGGTAAGCTCTGTGTTATCACTAAGATTAAAAATGTGTGAGGGAATTGAAGGGTCTATTTCTGCTTTTATGGGTTTTCTAAGCACTGGATGTTGACCCTAACATTAGCTACTTCCTAACTGTGTGATAGTGAAGTTGCTCAGTTGTGTCCGACTGTCTGCAACCCCATGGACTATAGCCTACCACGCTCCTCCATCCATGGGATTTTCCAGGCAAGAGTACTTGGCTAGGTTGCCATTTCCTTCTCCAGGGGATCGTCCTGACCCAGGGTCTCCTGCATTGTAGGCAGACGCTTTACTTTCTGAGCCACCAGGGAAGTTACTTAAAGCTCAATATTCAGAAAACTGAGATCATGGCATCTGGTCCCATCACTTCATGGCAAATAGATGGGGAAACAGTGACAGACTTTATTTTTTGGGGCTCCAAAGTCACTTCAGATGGTGACTGTAGCCATGAAATTAAAAGACGCTTGCTCCTTGGAAGAAAAACTATGACCAACCTAGACCGCATATTAAAAAGCAGAGACATTACTTTGCCAACAAAGGTCTGTCTAGTCAAGGCTATGGTTTTTCCAGTAGTCATGTATGGATGTGAGAGTTGGACTAGAAAGAAAGCTGAGCACCAAAGAATTGATGCTTTTGAACTGTGGTGTTGGAGAAGACTCTTAAAAGTCCCTTATAAATTAAAAAAAAAAAAAAATCCCTTGGACTGCAAGGATATCCAACCAATCCATCCTAAAGGAGATCAGTCCTGGGTGTTCACTGGAAGGACTGATGTTGAAGCTGAAACTCCAATACTTTGGCCATGTAATGTGAAGAACTGACTCACTGGAAAAGACCCTGATGCTGGGAAAGATTGAAAGCGGGAGGAGAAGGGGACGACAGAGGATGGGATGGTTGGATGGCATCACTGACTCAATGGACATGAGTTTGAGTAAACTCTGTGAATTGGTGATGGACAGGGAGGCCTGGCATGCTATAGTCCATGGGGTTGCAAAGAGTCAGACATGACTGAGCAACTGAACTGAACTGAGTGATCTTGAACAAGATGCTTAAGTGTCTCTGTTTCAGTTTTCTTATCTGTAGAGTGGATATAATCACAGTGGTTTTTGTATGGGTTTGATTAAATAGTAGCACAGGGCCCAATACATAATCAATGTACCCTTTAAATATTAGGATTTATCCTCTACTGTGATGAAAACTATTCTCCAAGCACAGGAAAGTCAAGCTGCAATCATGGTGTTAATCAGAGCAGAAGTCACTAATTACTAATGATCAATACAGGAAGTGAGGCTAAGTGTCAAGAAGCATTCTAGGACAGGCCATCCTCTTTCACTTTTGTTTATCCAATTCTCCACTTCAAGTTCTAGCCCCCAAAGCACTTTTTTATAACATAAAGCCTTATCTGAGTTCTGCACACCCACAGACCATCATCTTTGAATCTATAGCATTTCTTTTAGAAGCCAAATACTAGATTGTGTGGTTATAGACAGGCTTCCTGGTGCACAGAAATATGTATTTTTATCAACCCAGTTAGATCAGAAGCTTTTGGAAGGTAGACATATTTGTTTTTAAAAAATTCACAGAAGTCTCATTAATCTATCTGTCCTTCCTATCCTCTCTTTCTCTCTCCCTCCTTCTCTTCCTTGTTTCCTTCTCTTCTCTACTCCTTTCTTCATCCTGTCAATTAAGCTATATTAATTTATTCAGGACCCACCAGGTACTATGCTGTTGCTACAGGGATGTCCACAATGGAAAAGACATACACTCTGTCTTTATAGAGCTTAAGATGTAGTTAAGGAGATAGTGAATAGTGAAAGTCACTCAGTCGTGTCTGACTCTTTGCAACCCCATGAACTGTAGCCTGCCAGGCTTCTCTGTCCATGGAATTCTCCAGGCCAGAATACTGGAGTGGGTAGCTGTTCCCTTCTCCAGGGGATCTTCCCAACCCAGGGATCAAACCCAAGTCGCCTGCATTGCAGACTGGTTCTTTACTGACTGAGCTACCAGGGAAGCCCTTTAAGGGAATAGGGCAAATGAATATGTTAACTGTGGTCATAATTGTTCCATGTGTAATGGTATACAATGTGGAAAATAGTAAGCACTTTTAGAAAGTCACAGTTAAATGTTCAAACTATAGAAAGGTAAGCTTTGAAGAATAGGGAAGACCTCAGCAAGAAAAGAGTTGATGAATGTCCAGAAATTAAGGGGATAACCTCACTGCTAGCTGAGTGGGGAATGAACCATAATGGCAAATGAAGGCTGGACTATACCATTACTGCTGCAAAGTTTCTAAAATATTTGCTACAGTAATGTTAGCCTGGTAAAGAATCTGCCTGCCAATGCAGGAGACAGAGGAGATGCAGGTTCAATTCCTGGGTTGGAGAGATCTGCTGGAGAAGGAAATGGCATTCCAGTATTCTTACCTGGAGAATCCCATGGACAGAGGAGCCTATCAGGCTATAGTCCATAGGGTCTCAAGGAGTCAGACGCAAATGAGCATGCAGCGGCTACACTGCAGAGAAGCTTGAATTACAGCCCAGGGTTTCTCTTTGGCATAGATTGTTTATCAAACTTTCCAGATGAATGTCTTCTAGTATTATGATGTTTCTAACCATGATTATTAATGTTTCTGACTAGTTCCTGGT
This sequence comes from Odocoileus virginianus, assembly GCF_023699985.2. Classification (NCBI taxonomy): domain Eukaryota; kingdom Metazoa; phylum Chordata; class Mammalia; order Artiodactyla; family Cervidae; genus Odocoileus; species Odocoileus virginianus. Next base: position 19,876,551 of record NC_069699.1, read on the forward strand.
TTTTCACAGTCAAGTTTGGAGTGGTGAATTGGTAGAAGTGAATGTCTTTGTATGGGTTTGATGATGTTAAGGAGCATAGCCTAGAAGTTATTTCTTGTAAATATCACATTCTAGGGCTTTCCTGGTGGCTCAGATGGTAAAGAAACTGCCTTCAATGCAGGAAGCGTGGATTTGATCCCTGGGTTGGGAAGATCCCCTGGAGAAAGAAATGGAAATCCATTCCAGTGTTCTTGCCTGGAGAATTCCATAGTCAGAGGAGCTTGGCGGGCTACAGTCCATGGGGTCACAAAGAACTGGACACGACTGAGCTACTAACACACATACATATCACATTTTACATAAAACTCACATTCACTGCCTCTTTCTGAAAAAAATCTATAGCAGAATCTGTGGACCTAAAAGAACATGAGGGGGCCACATGGCTGTGTGCTGCAAGTGATTATATAGTAATTATAACTTGAAAAAATTATCTAGATCTCTACTATAAATGGAAACAGAGAACAGAGGAGGAAACACAGATAATTGACTTGTTAGATAAACACCTAGAGACCTTCTCCAATTATAGCATGTAATATGCAACATAAAATACGTATGCAACATAAAATACGTATGCAACCATGGAGAAAGAGAAGGCACTTTGTGCTGTACCTCTTATTAAGCAATTTATTAGGTAATGCCTATTAATTATATTAATAGCTGGTATTTCTAGAATATCTAATATTCATTGTTAGCCAACATATGCACTGTTAGCTCACAATATGCGCTGTTAGCTAACATGTATAATAGCACTGTTTACACATATAATAAGTTTTTAATTAATTATTGAGACAGTGCAATTTGAAATTGGTTGAGAAATGAGGGGAAAGAGAACAACATGAGCCAACTCTTTAGAGAAATTTGGCTGTGAAAAGAAGATGGAAAAGGAGTAGAAAGAGGAAGTTGCAAGTGAAATTGTGTAAGATAATCTTTCTTCCACATTTTGCCTGTGCAAACAGGTGCACAGAGAGTTTATGTGACCCAACCAATACCTAACAGAGTTGGTAAGTGAATTTCAAGTCCATGTACTGGCTTCTAGGGCAGTAGATCATCTTTAGCCAGCTGACACCATTCCCTCAATTCAGGAAAGCATGGAAACTCAGACTCCATTTTCGACTTCTGAAAGAAGGTTGTGGAACCTTCTGAAGAAGGTTGTGGAACAAGTGAGGTTGTTCCTAGGTGCCCTAAGTCAGAGTGAGGTCACGGTGAAGTCATTTTCATTCTTATTTTTGTTTGATAATCTCTGGAAGAGTGTTTTAACTTTAGTAGGCCCTCAGTAAATAATAACAACAAAACCATTTATTGGGCACTTGCCTAATCTCAAGTTTTATACACATCATCTTCAAAACAATGCTGTGAAGCATATAACGTTATTATCTCCATTTAAAAAATAAAGATGTTTAAGCCCAGAGAAGTAAAGTAACTTCCCCAAGGATATACTGCTACTAAAATTAAGTTTAGTCTTTGGATCCAAAGCCCAGATTATCAACCACCACTACTTCTTATTGTATCTTGCTGGGGGTGGGAGTGAAGAAGCATATAGTAAGTGGGTAGTTTAAAGTCCACAACAATCTGTTTTCATCCAGCTCCTGATTTGGAAGCAAAGTTGTTTCTCCTCAAGTTATATTAACTGGGCATTCTATTGGGGCAGATTCTGATCTTTTCTTATGTCATCTCATGACCCATGGAGAATAGGCTTGATTTTGTTTTTGTTAAAGATTTCAGTGGTGAAAATCTGTTTCTCTATCACAAATGGTTAAAAAAAAATCCACTTTCTGAAGATCTAGTACATCAGATGTGACGGGCATGCTACAAATCTGCTTAATGAGTCTTGAATGTGAACAATGTATTGGCATATTTAAGACAAATTGCAATTGTCAGAAATTCCTTTGTGGCTTCCTCTGAGGCCTATGAGCAGAGGTACATTAACTCTATGGTTCTCTGGCAGTTTTAACTTTTACATTTTTTTTCTTTTGCTTTGAAACTATGAAAAATAAATTATATGCAGAATGCTTTTGGACGGATGGAGGAAAAATTCTGAAAGTCTCAAAATACTGTACAAACATTTAGCTAACATGATCATGCAATTGTCAGGGGAAAAAGATACTGTGCATAAAAATATGAAGATATTTATTACAGAAAAAATAGTGTGCATTTGGAGTTCCAAAAATCTCTCAGAGGAAACAGCTTCCTTTTCTTTTGAGAGCCATGAATCATTGCCATACAAAGGATATTTCTTTTATCTGGAGATGGATACAGAGAAATACATTTAAGAGTTCTCTTTGAAATGAAATAGAGAATTAAAAAAACAAGACATAAGTGGAACAAAGAAATAGATTTTCAGGTTCTGTTGCATTTTAATATATAATGATGTGTGTCCATATGTGTCTATACCCTTGAAAAGTGTATTATGTTGGCTCTTAATCTACCTTATTAGAGACATCAACTACTCAGAAGCAAGTATGCTTCTAAAGTATTAGTGCATTCCACAATTCTTTCACTCCTCTGAAGACATCTCCAAGAATGGTCTGAGTAAATGAAATCCCTCCCCTAGGACCTTCAATGAGCAGTACTGCTGTGGGACCCCCAGTTTCCATATGATGCTCTCCCACCGAGCTGTTCTGATGTTCACTTCTCTGTGAACTTTAGCATTAAAGATGAAAGTGGTGTGAAACAATTTTGGAGAAAGGAAGCTTTGTAGTCTCAACCCCTAGGGTAAGATAAATTATTCTTCTAGGCACTTTGGCAGAGGCACTGTTTTGAAAGGCAAGAGGCCAGAAAAGACCTGAAAAATCATGGCCATTGTTTCTGACAGCTTTTGGGGTGTTGATCAGGTTAAGCAAGACCAGCAGGCTGCATTTTGAGTGAGCTCTGAAAATTCTTGGGAGCATGTCTCTCTTTGCATTTCCCACACCAGCCCCTGGCCCTTGGCTGCTGTCAGTCTGATGGATAGCTGGAGCTAAAGCTTTAGGTGCAAGGACAGCTGGAGGTGGGAAAGGGTGACGCTCTTGAGAGAACTCTGGTTAATCTAAGGCTATGCTTTTTGAACAGGGTACTCAGAAGTTTTGAAAACCACATGATAAATGTGGTATATTTTCCTGGAGGGTCAATTTTACTAGATGATTAGAGGTGCAAATCAATTTTTTAATATTAAAAGGAACAACACAGATATGAATTAGAAGGCAAACATTGTGTAAAATTAAAATAAAACCAGAGATTATATGGAAATAATAAGGTTATAGTAGGGTAAGATTCTGATCACTTCCTCCCCACTCAATCCCAGGGAGTATATGAACACTCTCAGTTCAGTTCAGTCACTTAGTCATGTCCAACTCTTTTTGACCGCATGGACTACAAGCATGCCAGGCCTCCCTGTCCATCACCAACTCCCAGAGTTTACTCAAACTCATGTCCATTGAGTTGATGATGCTATCCAACCATCTCCTCCTCTGTCATCCGCTTCTCCTCCTGCCTTCAATCTTTCCCAGCATCAGGGTCTTTTCCAGTGAGTCAGTTCTTTGCATCACATGGCCAAAGTATTGGAGTTTCAGCTTCAACATCAGTCCTTCTGATGAATATTCAGGACTGATTTCCTTTAGGATGGACTGGTTGGATCTCCTTGCAGTCCATGGGACTCTCAAGAGTCTTCTCCAACTCTAGTTCAACTCTCACATCCATACATGACCACCAGAAAAACTATAGCCTGGACTAGATGGACCTTTGTTGGCAAAGTAATGTCTCTGCTTTTTGACATGCTGTCTAGGTTGGTCATAACTTTTCTTCCAAGGAGTAAGCGTCTTAATTTCATGGCTGCAGTCACCATCTGCAGTGATTTTGGAGCCCAATAAAATAAAGTCTGCCACTGTTTCCACTGTTTCCCCATCTATTTGCCCTGAAGTGTTGGGATTGAATGCCATGATTTTAGTTTTCTGAATGTTGAGCTTTAAGCCAACTTTTTCACTTTCTTCTTTCACTTTCATCAAGAGGTTCTTTAGTTCTTCTTCGCTTTCTGCCATAAGGGTGGTTTCATCTGCACATCTGAGATTATTGACATTTCTCCCGGCAATCTTGATTCCAGCTTGTGCTTCCTCCAGCCCAGCATTTCTCATGATGTACTCTGCATATAAGTTAAATAAACACCATGACAATATATAGCCTTGACATACTCCTTTTCCTATTTGGAACCAGTCTGTTGTTCCATGTCCAGTTCTAACTGTTGCCTCCTGACCTGCATACAGATTTCTCAAGAGGCAGGTCAGGTGGTCTGGTATTCCCATCTCTTTTAGAATTTTCCACAGTTTATTGTGATTCACACAGTCAAAGGCTTTGGCACAGTCAATAAAGCAGAAATAGATGTTTTTATGGAACTCTCTTGCTTTTCCCATCAACACCCTAGTCTACTTTTAAGGGCCCCTGTGTTGGACATCTTTGAGCAGTTGGATACAGGTGAAACCAGAAAAGATAAAAGACTTCATGTTGTTTAAACTGAAAGCTTTAAAAAGGAATTTGAGGTTGAAACTCATCAGTCTACAGGCTGATTTTGACACACAGGTTACATTTGACCAGCACATGTGTGTAGTGCGATCCATGCAGTGTTAATTTTTTCAGTTGGTTGCTAGAATTTGTAAAGCAAATTCCTCATAATAATCTGGTTTCTCTTAAAAAAAAAAAAAAAAGGAACGTTTGACAACACCCAGCATGGTCTCTTATATGACAATACTCAACTAGAGCTCAATAGTGCTACTCTCTTCAAACAGTACAATTTTGACCCACCCCACTTCCCACCCAGCCCAGTTCTTTCACTGCTATCTGTCTGATGTCTTTAGACATTTCCATCTGTGACCCATTCTTTGTGATGATACCCCTGGGTTTTTTCTTATGGCCTTATCTTTATAGAATTTGTCTTTCCTTCTCATTTTGGTCTTGTGCCCTGCTATAGACATGGTTGTCATGGTAGTCTATGAGTTCAGTTCCTTTACGTTCTAAGAACTAGTCCTTACATCAGTTCAGTTCAGTCACTCAGTCGTGTCTGACTCTTTGCGACCTCTGGCTTAAGTAAGGATATTGAATGTATGCAGACAAGCTGATGTGTGCAGTGGCAATATGAAGACTGAGCGTGTAAGCTGGTGTTTGCTACTTTAATAGGGACCTCCAAAAACTCTCCATGTCCACATTTCACCGAATTTTGACTGGGTGAATATAACTCTTTATGTTGTTACATTTATTTTAAAACTTAATATAAAAGGCATGTGCCAATTTTGGTATAGAGGAGAAAGTGTAGAGAACTTGGTTGCTTATCAGCTATAGTGTTGGAGAAAAACAGGGAATTAAGGTTCTTGGGTTCTGTACTTGCAGTACATTGTCAGGTGTGATGACTAAGATAGTGATACTTGACTTCGTCTTCTGATGTGGATTATATCACCTACCTGTTCTATCTCACAAACTCCCTGAGAGTCCAATATAATAGTACAAATAAGTCAGCCTAGAAGACCATAAAAACTTTACAAATTTTGTCATCATGTTAATATGCAATCCTCAAATGGTGGATTATGTCTTGGTAATTCTCATTGACCAATATAATCCCCACTACTTAGTTGTATTTCCTGATGGTGGTGTAGTTTCCATTTTTAAAGACCAAAGAGAAAAATCGGTTACAACGAGATGTATCTTTATTGGCCAAGTAAGGTCTTAAAATGATAAAAGAGTGTCTTGCTGTCCTTTTTTCAATGAATTACCAGAGTTATTTACCACAACTTCCAAACAAGAAATGATGAAGTTATATAAAAGTGTGTTTGATTTTTATAGGTTTGGAGGTCACTGAGACCCAGCTTTATATTCATTGTTTGCTAACGCCATTTTTCTTTCATGCTCTGTGAATTTGTGAGGGTCTTTTTCCTTTCAGGCAGTCAAAAATATGAATTTGTTTTATATTAATCTGCTTGTGGTAGCAGGTATAACAGCATCTTGCAGCAGACACGCTACTGGTCATATCTTCCTTTATCTTTTATAAAAATTTAAGTGTTTCTTGTTGGTGGCAAAAATATCAGTGTTTCTCCTTGAACAATTCTGAACAAGTCGTTTGATGTTTTCTGGTTTAGCTCTTAAATCTTGTGTGGTGTGGATTACAAGGAAAAGAGACGTTAGGGATTCTATCATCAATCTCATTCTTCAGAGCTTTCAAAAGAAAACTTTTAAAGGCATTAGATTTTCTGCAGCTAAGGAGGCTTCTGGCATTTACATTCATAGAGATGGTTTGCAAAAGGAATCCTTTTTAAGAAGAAAGCAGAACACCATTTATTCTGTTACTTACAATGTCCCATGGTCAGCATTTTAAAAGCCATTTTAAATCTTGAAAGCTAGAGTGTAGGGCCTATGGGTACACTATATCCTGTGAAAAGTGAAAGTTGCTCAGTTGTGTCTGAATCTTTGTGACCCCCATGGACTATACAGTCCACGGAATTCTCCAGGCCAGAATACTGGAGTGAGTAGCCTTCCCCTTCTCCGGGGGATCTTCCCAACCCAGAGATTGAACCAAGGTCTCCTGCATTGCAGGTGGATTATTTACCAACTGAGCTATCAGGGAAACCCTTGTACTATGTAAGTATTTTCAAATTACATTGTAGATGACATAGAATTACCTTAGACGCTCATATTTAGAAGTACCTTACTTATGATCAGTACCCTATTCAGTGTTTATTTTTCTCTTTCAACATTACTGCTCTTTGGTCGTATGGTCCTGTGTTTCTTGAAGTATGTTCTGTAGAACACTGGTTCCATAAGATGCTTCCTCAAAGTTGGGTTCAATGATGAAATCAGAGTTAACATGGTTTGGAATCAGCTTACATTTTGGTCTCTTTCCTTTGAACACAGTTCTCTGCTCTCCTTATGATCATTGGTGACCAGAGGTGAGTAGATGACTTTAGGACCAAAGTACAGCTATCACAGCCTTGGCTTTAGAAAGTATGTTGTTAGCAGGCTTTTGCCTTCACTGCTTAAGCTTCTTGTTGGCGTTGATTGTCAACACAGGCTAGAGCCCATTCACCATGACGAGGGCGACCATATAATGTATCATCTAACTAAAAACTTTACAGAGACAACAGAAGGGCAAAACTAGTAATTATACTTGACAAAAAGCATAATTGGGACTGTGCTGGGTAAACTGGGACATATGGTTACCCTGGTTTGATGAACTTACTTTGTCTTCAAAGCCTAACTCACGTCCTAACCTTTCCATAAAGACTTTTCTGGTTTCCTCAATTGAAGGTAATTTTTCACTACCCTGAAATCCCTCTTTTATTAAATTTATAATTTTCTAAAGAATTTGGAAAAGAATAGATACATGGATATGTATAGTGGAATCACTTTGCTGTACATCTGAAACTAACACAACACTGTTAATCATGCTCCAAACAAAACAAAACAATACAAAAAAACTAGAAAAAAATGTGTAACTTTCTAGCTTGTCTTAATAGCTACTAAGGTACATTTCATGTCTCCCCTATCTATATTTACCCCATCTTGCTATCTCCAGTGCCTGTCCTTATTTATTAGTATATAGTTTTGAGTGAGTGATAGAATAGATGAATAGATGAGTTTAATGCCAAAAGTCTGATAGCCTTCTCTATTGTTATCTTTTTTCCTCTTCAAATAAATGGTGTACAGTCAGTGTACTTCACTATCACACATCCCTCATGAACTTTATTTTATCTAGGCAATTTTGACTCTCTTATTTATTTGCTATATCCATATCTATGTAGGCATCCCTTGGGTTTGCTTTTCTTCATTCCCACTATCAACATCCAGGTCCAGGGCTTTATTGTATTATTCTTGGATGTATGCTGCAGCTTCCTAGCTAGTTATCTTGTTTTGAATTTTTTTTTAATTCCTATTTTGGACATACAACAGCCTAATCTACCTAAAATAGAATTTTGGTATTTCCCCCTATTTTAGAACTAAGACTCCTTTCCAATAGCCCATAGACTAAAATTCATACTCAAGCTGGCATTTAAAGTCCTTCATTAACTGAGTATAACTTACAGATTCAACCTTGCCTTTGGAATTTTTAATTCCTCTTTTTAGAATTCTTAGTCCTCATCATTTGATTCCTTTACTTAAAAAAAGTTCATATCTGGTTCTCTATCAATTTTCTAGCCTTGTTCCTTCCCTATGCCCTGAACCCTATTCACCACAAAACTATTTGTAATTCTCACATCATTTAAGTATCTCTGCCTTTGCAAATGATATTTATTCTGTCTAGAGAAATTTCTCTCTTATGACATATATTCCTATTCATTTTGTTAGACTTATAAATAATCATTACCCTCTTTACAGTCTTTTTTCCTCATCCTTCTCTACTCCCCAACCATTGTTAGTCACCCATTTTCTGTGCTTCTATTTTTTGTAGCTGTAGTACATATATAACAGTGAATTATTGACTAGTCTCTTTCATTTTCAGATTGAGTTTTTTGAGTTCAAGGGCATAGTTTTACTTTATATATTTGTATCTCTTGGGCCTATGGGTGACACAGCTGAGCAACTAACACAACAAAAGTGACTAGTATACAATAAGTTATCAGCAAATATTAATTTATAGTGATATCAATATGGCTAACATTTACTGAGTACTTGCTTTGTCCTAGATATTACCTTGTGTGACTTCATATAATTTAATCCTCATTCCAACCTTCTAAGATAAGTCTTTTTAATATGGCCATTTTACACATGAGGAAATTTAGAGGTTCACAGAGGTTAAGTAACTTACCTAAGGACAGAAAGCTACATGGCGAAACAAGGCTCAGAAGTCAGGCTATCAAACTGCAAACTGCAAAGCTCATGATTTTAAACACTGTACACGTTTATTCTTTTGTATCTCTAAACACGGGCATGATTGTGGAAGAACTTCCTCCCCAATTTTTTCTTTCTTTCTTTTTTTTAAATCAAATTTAAGGCACAGGTCAAAATCTAATTCCTACTCATTCCTTCTGTATCAGCCTTACCTTCTTGTATTATTTGGCCATAGGTTTCACAAAGTTCAGTACTTTAACATGAATGGCTTGTCATGTAAAATTATAAAAATGCATTTCTTGATTATTTCTGGACTTGAATTGTGATCTTTATTTAAATGACACTCTACTCCCAGCCCTCTGTTGCTGTTCCCATGGACTATAGCCTGCCAGGCTCCTCTGTCCATGAGATTTCCTAGGCAAGAATACTGGAGGGAGTTGCCATTTTCTTCTCCAGGGGATCTTCCTGACTCAGGGACTGAACTCACATTTCCTTCATTGGCAAGTGGATTCTTTACCACTGAGCCACCAGGGAAGCCTCTGTCAGCCCCCTGTAACACACACTTTTTACAGGTATGGATACTTAATAGCACTTAGCTAAAAATTCTTAATTTAATACCAATGTAGATTTGTTTTCTGTCCGACCTCTCTGGTAGGAAAGGAATCTGACAGGGTTGGAGGTAGGCTAGGAATCTGATAGTATTAAACAATTTGAGGACTTATCCTTGTCAAATTCTCTTCATGTGTTATTAACAATGAGGAAACAAACAAACGTAGGCCTTGCACATCAAAACAGTGATCTAACCAACTGCATAAACTTTCTGTTCTGGAATGACTCCTTGGAGGTCATGAAATCACCTCTCTCTGAAAACAGAGTGGGAACTGAGGGGAACCCTATGCCGCTACTTGCAGTGCTCACAATCCCCTGGCCTATATAGCAGAGCCTGCCTGGCCAGTGAACTTGGCTCTCCTGGTTATTTCAGGTCCTGTGCTCTGCTATGAAAAGATGCATCTGTGAGTGAACATATAAAGGGTCAAATGCAAGTACATTTCACTGAAGAGTGTTCCAGAATAGAGCCTTAGCCCTGTGTGGGCTTGTTTTTTTAGATGCCACAGGGTTTCAAAGGAGACTATGACAGTGAGCTATAGAGCAGGACAAGCAGCCAAGCAGCCCTAATGAGGGTTTAAAGAATTGATTGTTGATGGTTGGTCTGTGCCACATGTCAGGCCAAGTACATGCAGCTGACCAGGGTGCCAGGGCAGGATTTCCCAGTCTCTTTCTTTACTCTGTGATGACTTGGCCTTTCAGAAGAGTTAATGACTACATGACAAAGAGACTAAATGTATTTCATCTGTCCTTTGAAGGGTCTGAGAATTACTTATCTCCTTAAGATTTTTTCTTTTTTTCTTTTTTTATTTCAATAGGTGTTTAATGAATTAATGATTAAGAATGAGAACCCAGGCAGTAGTGTTTGGAGGCTTTTTGCCTTTTCAAGGCCACTGTGGAAGTATTATTTGGCGAGGTTGATAATTTTCTTTTTTTTTTTTTTTCATTTATTTTTTTTTGGTAAAGTAATTAGCCTCCAACTAATAAAAATAAATAGATTTTTTCTTTTTAAAAAATTAATGCTCAAAAATATGGCTGAAATGAAGTTGGAGCATTCAGAGTAATGTTTGCAGTAGGCTGTGATGTTTCTGTCTTTGTGAGTAAACAATGGTCCCAAAGGGCCTCCTACATGACCATTATTACCAGTGAATACGTTGCACAAACTGGTCCATCCAAGCTGCCAAGTGTGGCAGAATTATTATTATTTTTTCTTTTAGATTCTGGTAAATGCTGCTTAATTTCAATCAGAGTGAATTTTTGTTCAAGTGACAAAGGGCTGTTATCCTACTGAGGTTGTCTTAATCCTGCAACAGGTTCTTTTGTCAACAGCATAACACCTTGTAATAGTTTAAATAAGTACTCAGTTTGAGTACCGGTAGAAAAAGAAATCTTTTGAAGGAAGGTGGAAGTCAAAGGCAGAAAGCAGTGATGAAATTTTAAAGATGCATTTAATTCCTTATATACTTTCATGCACATATATACAGCTTTTAGAAAATATATTCTGTCTAATATTCATTAAGCCATTATCATGTTTATAAAACACATGTTATGAGAGACATAAGGAGCTTAAATTTTTTAGGGAAGATACTGCATGTATATGAATTATATATTAATCATTATTTTAGTAATTTAGCAAGCTTTTTTTTTAATTTAACAAGTATTAATAGAGCAACTACTATGGCCAGGCAAATGCTCACGACGGGAATACATGATGAAATCATATGTGGTCACTAGATTCATGGAACTTAAAGTTTAGTCAGGGAGACATTTCCAAATCAAGTGTTCCTATAGACAAATGTGTAACTACAGCTGATAACCGCCTTAAAGGAAAATAACATTGTTTCATGAGTATGTATGACAAAGGAACCAGTCCATGATAATAGGAATGGTCAGGGAATGAAAATACTTTGCAGCTGAAGCTGAAGGAGTTCTACAAAGTAAAATTTGATTAATATCTTAAGGAAGATACTAACAAGACATGTGATCAAGGAGTAGAAAAAATGAGGTTTGGATTGGGAAAGTCAGATAGACTTTGGTAGAAGGTAGTGGCTGAATCTTGAAGAATGGGTTGTGAGCTACATACGTTTGAGGCCCTTTAGAATCTCTGGCACATCGGTTAATAACAAATCCATTGTTCTTCCTTTTTACTGCAAAGGAAGTTTTTCACCCAGTAATTTATTCATTTGTAAGACCCCAGAGTTCCAGGTATCTGACAGACTTTGTGCTAAAGAGGCACTGGTGAATAAACAAAGAGGAATAAAAGTTCACATTCTGAAACAAATTCAAGGACAACTTGTATTTTTCCTGTACCATCCAAGTGTTTTCCAGTCACTTACTATGTATTATTCTAATACACCAACTAGCTTCTCCTATTTCTCAAGTGACATTCTTCATCTTGTCTTCTAGACAAGCAGTTTTACAAGACAGAGTTAAAATTCTGGAATGTTTCCAATGTTCATGATTTATGTTCTAAGTAATTGATTACTAACAACAATGAAAGGATTAAATTTTAGGAAAATTACTTTACAAAATACAACAGAATCAAGACTACTCCTGTGTAAATAGTTTTCAATCCCTTGAATTCCTAGCTCCTAAAAGTTTCTTGAATAGGAGCAAAAGGAGGGTGTTTCAGGACACATGAGAGAGAATTACGCATAATATGTAGTTCATTTTCAATGCCAGAGTTTGTAATGTTGGGCATGGCTGTGGAACTGTCTGACAGTTGTGAATGTCATCTGTCACACATGCCTGGTTAAGAGTCATTGGTAAACCATGAGCTCCTTGAGAGCGTAGTCCATGACCTAATTATTTCTTTTCCTCCCCACAGAGACAGAATGTTAAGTTCATTTGTTCATTCATTCACTCATCCACTGAACAAATATGTTTTGTAGTTTTTCTCTTCTCATATCTATTAAATTTTAAAGACCTTGCAGGCGTTATGGCAGCTGGGGCATCAAAGACTTGTATGTGCTAAGTCACTTCAGTCGTGTCTGACACTTCACGACCCCATGGACTGTTGCCTGCCAGGCTTTCTGTCCATGTACATTTGCAGGCAATAATACCAGAGCCTAATGGACCTAACAGAAGCAGAAGATATCAAGAAGAGGTGGCAAGAATACACAGAACTGCTATACAAAAAAGATCTTCATGACCATGATGGTGTGATCACTCACCTAGAGCCAGACATCCTGGAATGCGAACTCTAGTGGGCCTTAGGAAGCATCACTATGAACAAAGCTAGTGGAGGTGATGGAATTCCAGTTGAGCTATTTCAAACCCTAAAAGGTGGTGCTGTGAAAGTGCTGCACTCAATATGCCAGCAAATTTGGAAAACTCAGCAGTGGCCACAGGACTGGAAAAGGTCAGTTTTCATTCCAACCCCAAAGAAAGACAATGCCAAAGAATGCTCAAACTACCACACAATTGCACTCATCTCACATGTTAGCAAAGTAATGCTCAAAATTCTCTAAGCCAGGTTTCAACAATATATGAACCATGAACTTCCAGATGTTCAAGCTGGATTTAGAAAAGACAGAGGAACCAGAGATCAAATTGCCAACATTTGATCATCATTGGATCGTCGAAAAAGCAAGAGAGTTTCAGAAAAACATCTACTTCTGCTTTATTGATTATGCCAAAGTCTTTGACTCTATGGATCACAACAAACTGTGGAAAATCTTTCAAGAGCTGGGAATATCAGACCACCTACCTGCCTCCTGAGAAATCTGTATGCAGGTCAAGAAGCAACAGTTAGAACCAGACATGGAACAACAGACTGGTTCCAAATTGGGAAAGGAGTACGTCAAGGCTGTATATTGTCACCCTACTTATTTAACTTATATGCAGAGTACATCATGTGAAATGCCAGGCTGGATGAAACACAAGCAGGAATCAAGATTACCAGGAGAAATATCAATAACCTCAGATGTGCAGATGACACCACCCTTATGGCAGAAAGTGAAGAAGAACTAAAGAGTCTCTTGGTGAAAGTGAAAAAGGAGAGTGAAAATGTTGGATTAAAACACAACATTCAAGAAACTAAGATCATGGTATCTGGTCCCATCACTTCGTGGCAAATAGATGGGGAAACAATGGAAACAGAGACTTTTTTTTTTTTTTTTGGTCTCAAAATCACTGCAGATAGTGACTGCAGCCTTGAAATTAAAAGATGCTTGTTCCTTGAAAGAAAAGCTAGAACCAACCTAGACAGCATATTAAAAAGCAGAGACATTACTTTGTCAACAAAGGTCTGTCTAGTCAAAGCTATGGTTTTTCCAGTAGTCATGTATGGATGTGAGAATTGGACTATAAAGAAAGCTGAGCACTGAAGAATTGATGCTTTTGAACTGTGGTGTTGAAGAAGACTCTTGAGAGTCCTTCAGGCTACAAGGAGATCCAACCAGTCCATCCTAAAGGAAATCAGTCCTGAATATTCATTGGAAGGACTGATGCTGAAGCTGAAACTCCAATACTTGGGCCACCTGATACAAAGAACTGACTCACTGGAAAAGACCCTGATGCTGGGAATGACTGAAGGCAGGAGGAGAAGGGGATGGCAGAGGATGAGATGGTTGGATGGCATCACTGACTCGATGGACATGAGTTTCAGCAAGCTCCGGGAGTTGGTGATGGACAGGGAGGGCTGGCATGCTGCTGTCTATGGAGTCGCAAAGAGTCGGACAGGACTGAGTGACTGAACTGAACTGAACTTCGTATTGGAGAGGGTTGCCATTTCCTTCTGTAGGGTATCTTCCCGACCCGTGTCTCTGTCTCCTGCATTGCAGGCAGATTCTTTACCACTGAGTTCTCCAATGGCTCAGCAGGTAAAGAAACCCCCTGCAATGCAGGAGTCACAGGAGATATGCGTTCGATCCCTGGGTCAGGAAGATCCCCTGGAGAAGAAAATGGCTACCCACTCCAGTATTCTTGCTTGGAGAATCCCTGTGGAAAGAGGACCATGGCGGGCTACAGTCCATGGGGTTGCAAAGAGTTGAATATAGCTGAGCTCACAAGGGTTATCTGACTAGGGCAGCCAACTTGAAGACTTGTGTGTCAGATTCTCTTCAATAAGGAAGGAGCTATGTGCAATAAAAGCAGAAATCAATTTCTGTGTGTCAGTCTCAATCCAGGGTGCTAAGAACACAACCGTGAGGGAGGCATACAAAATAATACATGTCTTCATGGAACTATTCTTTAACTGCGAAGATAGAAAGTAAAAAAGATAAATGAAAATTTTAATGTGTTAGTGGTAAATATCATAGAAAAAAATAGAGAAAGAAGAGAGGAGAGGGAAATAATAGGGAAGTGGTAGGATTGGTGGGACTTGCAATTTTGGATGGATTTCCTTGGAAGTCCTCTCTGAGAAGGTGGTATTTGTATTAAGACCTGAGGTAGATAAAGACAGATAATTATTGTCCACAAAGCATTAGGAATGAAGTGAATAAAGTGATTGAATAAAGATTGTTTATTTAACTTTATTGTTAAATAAAGTTTAATATGGGTGAATCAAGCAAGGAAAGAATTTAGAGTATTATTTTTGCCTATTTTCTGAGGTCAAATTTTAAATTCATGGCATCATAAAAATCAGACTGGCCCTACTTTAGTATGGGGAGTGGAAGGAATAGATGGAAAAAAATAATGGCATGGCAGGGCCTTAAGGAAGGAAATGGTGGAAGTAAATCACAGTTGTGCAGAGATTCGTCACTTAATACTGAGTTCAGATGCTGCTTCTAACCTCCTCTTCTCATAGGAACCAAACTATGTCTTCCTGCTTTATTAATCTTTCATTTATCATCCTTTTCCTCCCTAGACCATGCTTCTATTTAGGAAGATTTGTATTAGACCTTCTTAGAATCAAATAGGCATGTATATATGTATATTTTTTCTATTCAAACTCTCAATCATTAATTTCCCTTTAAAAACTTTTTCAGGCTGTTAACAAAAATAAATTATCAGTAATTGCTAGTAACGGCTGATTTGTCTAGGATTATCACTGAAGTATAAAATGCAATTTAAAATCTCATTATGATTATTATTCCATTTCATTCACTAAATATGGTGACCTTCTAATTTAGAAATTTAAGATGCTTATTAGATAAATGTTAAAATGGTGCTTGTATAATTATAATGATCATTTTCTAGTTTCTTTTCCATTTGTTTATATATTATTTTGTTTTATTGCCAGTGTGAGATGGAGTTGGGAGGTAATCCATATCTCTTACTGTCTTTTATGAAGCCAGACCTTAAAGAAACTTGCAAAATTGTGAAACAATTCTGCTCTTCTCATTATTTTAGTTTTTGGAAAAATATAAATTTTTTACAAAATATTTTATTTGTGTTAATATGTAATGGGTTTATGATTCTTACTTTTAAATGTGTTCATAAGCTTCAAGTTTTCTCAATGTAAATTTCTAATATATTAAATATCAGGAGGTATAATTCTGAACAAAAGCTCTTTGGGGTCCTCGATAATTTTTAAGAGTTCTCAGATGAAAAAGTTTGAGAACTGTTAGAGGTCAATAGTGTAGAGGCTGAAATCAGACTGCCTGTCACTGAGATACCAGGTGGCCCTAAGCAAGTTAAGTCCCTGAGCAGTGTCAGTTACTTCACCTGTAAAATGAAAATGATGATATTACCCATCTCATCGAGCTATTTAGAGATCTAACAGAAGGAAGGAAATGGCAACCCAGTTCAATATTCTTGCCTAGAGAATCCTGTGGACAGAGGAGCCTGATGGGCTGCCGTCTGTGGGGTCGCACAGAATTGGACATGACTGAAGCGACTTACCATGCAAGCGTGCATTGGAGAAGGAAATGGCAACCCGCTCCAGGATTCTTGCCTGGAGAATCCCAGGGATGGAGTTGCCTGGTGGGCTGCCATCTATGGGGTCGCACAGAGTTTTACGTGACTGAAGCGACTTAGCAGCAGCAGCAGCAGAAGGAATGTATGGGAAGAGCAATGCATGCAAGCATTAAGCGTTCAGTAAGTGTTAGGTATTATAATTTGCCTAGTTCTGTGAGGTCTGGAAGCTGAGGAAGATCAGATCAAATATCTTGCCTGAGGTCACACAGAGTCTGTGGGAATTTGTCTTCTGAGTTTCACTACCCCACATTGGATTATCAGTACTTCATCAGCTATTGGCTCCATAGTTGCTCAGAGCAGTAGAATCATCACATTTTGTTTTACCTTTGGAAATCAAGAAGAAAAGAAAAGGTCTTTTCTATTAGATGTTTCTATTAGGTCATAATCCTTGTACTTAATTATAAGCATATGACATTTACAGTTTTCTACACACTTTCAGTTATATTCAGTCACATCAGGTAGGAAGAGCAGGTGAATTTGTCTCCATTTAATAGATTAGAAATTCTGGGGCTCAGGGAAGTTTAAATTACTTTCCTAACATTTCATGACAGATCAGATATTGGACCTCAGGCTTTCTAACTCCCCATGTTATATTATATAGCTGTTCAGCATTGTAAACATTGTCTAACTTAATATCACAGAGGAAAATTAGTCCCAGAGAGGTGAAGTGACTTTCCAAGGGTGCAAATTCCCAGATAAGGAGCAGAAGAAGCTAAAATAGTGAATGTGGTTTCCAGATTCTTGTGTTTCTTAGTTTTCGGTTTTAGTTTACCTAAATTTAGTAGTGATAATTCCATTTTCTCCTGACTCTGTGTTGTATTAATATAAACACCATGGGACTGTTGGCTTAGTGTTTTAAATACATATCATGGTTCGGATGATGCACCTTTGGCCTCATCAGCTAGGTTGTTTAATGGCCCTTATTCTTGTGTTCTCTATGTTTAAAATCTTAGCCTTTTTTGCTGTGGATCTTGTTGGAGGCAGTTGGCATTAACTTGCAACAAGGGAAACATCGGTTGCTTCCCAGACTGACCTTTACTTCAGACATTTGCAAATTTCAATTTTTGTACACTTTTTGTGTTTGACTGGTTGGTCTATATATTTGTTGGTTTTCTGGGAGAAGGCGAAGGGAAGGAATTATTAATTAAAATAGCATGTCATTGGGACATAATCTATTTTTGTAGGAAGAATGTGTAATGTTACATCAAAATAATAATATTTCTGTTCCATTTTGGGCTTTTAATCAAAACAGCTGCATGATAACTGTAAAGTCTAGAAACATGGTACTGATAAACCGATTTGCGGGGCAGGAAGAGAGATGCAGACATAGAGAACAGGCTTGTGGACACAGCAGGGGAAGGAGAGGGTGGGGTGAGTTGAGAGAGTAGCATTGGGACAAATATTAGCACATGTAAAACAGATAGCAGGTGGGAAGACCCAGGAAGCGCTACCCGCTGCTCTGTGACAGCTTGGAGGGATGGAGTGGGGTTGGATGGGGTAGGCTGGAGTGGGGCTGGGGTGGGGCTGGGGAGGGGGTTCAAGAGGGAAGGGACATATGTGTGCTTATGACTGATTCATATTGTTGTACAACAGAAACTAATACAACATTGTAAAGCAGTTATCATCCATTTTTTTTTTAAAAAAGCAAAATTTGCCATCGACCTTTAAATAACACTGTAAATAAAAGATGCTATTCTAACTTGCTCTTATTAGATACATTTTTTAGCAAATAAAAACATTAAGAAAGTAAAAAAAAAAAGCTGTATGTCTCCTTTATGTATTTCTTAGTTAAAAAGAAATGTAAAAGATGAAGGGGAACAAAGAATATCAAGTCTCCTCAGCATTATTGTTTTTTCCATGTGTTGCCATATGACATCAATCTTATCCAAGGTGATTTTAGAGACATATAAAGAATATGGTCATGACTGAATGTCTAAAAGAATGGACTTTGTTTTACTTATAGTTACTTGTAAAGTTCCTTGTAGATAACCTTGTAAAATAGTAAGGGTAAGATGATAATATTCCCAATTTATATAGTAATGTACTAATTGAATTCAAGTGAGGATCCATGTGTCAAAGGTTGCACATTATACTATATGCCAAAGTTGAGAAGAAACTCATGATTTCCGTTTCTCAGTTCTGTGCTATGTCTGCTTCATGACCTGGTCTTGTTTTTGGAAAAGGTTTAGTTCTAACCAGTCAAGCAATTTAAGCATTTACTGTTCTAGAGTTCTGTGATGGGGGAGGTCTGTTGTACACAGATTCTCTACAGTACAGATGTTATTTCCTCTGAGAAGACATCATTCTGTTGACTGCTGTGACCGACTACTGACTGGACAGGTGCTCATAGGCAGGCCAGAACCATAAGTGGGTTCTCAGTGGCTCATTTTTTTCTCTTTGGCAAATTACAGCATTTCCTGAAACATCTGCTCCCGTGCAGTCTCCTCTGCAGTCATTCCATTGGAATTGCTGATTTAAAAAGAGCATTGCCTTTGTGCTGCTTGCATATTCCTGGGCTTTACTGCAAGAATAGTTAGGAGCAAGTAGTGGGGAATTGTGAATTTGCTTAGGCTCATGGAGAAGGTACCTTTCTTTCTTTAATGATTTCCCAAGGAGACAGAATGGGGACCAGGTACCCAAAGAATTTACTATTATCTCAAATAATATCCATCGTAATAGTACCATTTCCTCCATGAAGTGCTTTCTCTTTTTTGAAATAGAAAAGTATTGTTTTTGCAAAAATCCAAGCAGGGTATAAAGTACTAAGAAGAGAAAAATCAACCCAGTGCCTACCACTCAGAGAAAACAAGTTAACAGTATAGTGAATATCCTACAAGATTCATTTCTAATCTCTCTCTTTTGGGATGTCTGTGTTACCAAAGATGATGTCATCTTTGTTTCTGGTGTGTATTTACTGATCTTATATTTCCCATAGATTGTAAACTCTCTTTAAATACAGAGATGGAGATGGTACCTCATATATCTTTGGGCAGCATCTAACAAGACATTGCATATTTGGTAGGTTTTAGAGAATACTTTATAAAATGTAGAAGTCAGATATATAAATTCTATTTTAAGACTCTAATTTTGGATAGTCATTGCTTTCCTTGGAGCAGATTGCAAGTAGAAGACAGTAATAGCAGAAAATTAAGGAAATTAGATGAAGTCATGAAGCACATATATTTTTCTTTGTGTCTCCCGGGTGTTTCACAGTCCCGCTGGATTGCAACCTGCAGGTGCCCTGGTGATAAGTTCTGGTCCACTGATGCATCCTCATAAATGACACTAGATGACACTCCTTGCTGTGCCCTGAGCAGTGACAATCAGCATGTGGGGTTTGACTGCTGAACTTTCAGTGCCTGCAGTCTCTAGTGGATTTTAGTAATGTGTGTCTTGGCAAAAGGACAGGGTATTAGCTCAAATGTCACATTTAAAGGGTAGGTAGCCTGTCTGTGTGGTTCTAATTGAGTAGCTGCCAACGAAGTTTGAAGTATAATTTTAATAAGAAGTCATTTTTCTATCTCTTAATCAAAAGTGATGCAGTTGAACAAAGCCACACCCAGCAGATGGCCCCAGATTTCAGCCTTTTCAGTCTGGGCACATTTACCCATGGGGTGTACTTTGATCCATTAGAAGGGCTCAGACCCAGGAGACAGCTAGATATTTTCTAGTAAACTTCTTAGCATCCTGCCTAGAGGAGGAACATTTAAATATATGGACCCTACTAGACATTGAGTCAGTTTGGTCATTTATCTGCTGGGCACTTATTATATAAGAAAAAGAGTGTTAAAGATACAGATTTTACAATCTGAAGCAAACTGATTTCACTTAGCTTCTTTCAATTGCCCAAGAAGCACTTCTTTCCCTTCTTTCATTTTTCTTCAGTGAAATCATACCCATTCTCCCTCCATTCTCCCTAAGCATAATGTAATCTTTTTCTCTTTGGAGCCCGTACTTATTGATAGTTCATAGAGATGTTGTGAAATTAATATGAGAAATTAAGTTGGTTATTAAATAGTATCAGGGATTTATAAAACTTATTTATTTATTAATTTATTAAATAATATTGCAATTTATAAAAATAGGCATCTTATACTAATCTTTTCCACCCCCCCCCATAAGCAATTCTTGCCTCAGAACTTTGGATGTTGCCAGAGTAAATCTGTTGGAAAAATTTAATTCTATTGATTTTATTATTTAAAATTTTTTTACCTTTTTGTTTCAAAATTATTTCAGGCATAAAAATGGTGCCAAGAATTCCCATGTATTTTTAAACCAGTTTCCTCAAATGTTAATATTTTTCCATATTCGCTTTATCATTGTCTATCTGTACACAATTTTTCCATTTATTGGTTGCAGGCATGATCCTTAAGGAGAATTTTAGACAAAGACAAAAATGTATTCTTACACTTACAGTCATTTTGTTGAAGGCTTTTCCTATGGATTCAGGAAATAATATTTTAAAAATAGAAAAGTACTAACACTATTGGCAGTTAACATTCATTAACTAAGTGCTGTGGTATTGTATCAGCCAGGGTCCCATCATAAAACATATACATATACATTCACACATACACACATATGGTGGTGCTAGTGGTAAAGAACCCGCCTGCTAATGCAGGAGATGTAAGAGAGATGGGTTCAATCTCAGGGTCGGGAAGATTCCCTGGAGAAGGGTGTGGCAACCCATTCCAGTATTTTTTTCCTGGAGGATCCCCAGGGACAGAGGAACCTGGCAGCTATAGTCCATGGGGGTCATAAAGAGTTGGACACAACTGAAGTGACTTAGTGCACACAAACCTATAGAGAGAGAGAGATTGGCTTCTTTTATTATGTGATTGTGGATGGGGCGATCCAAAATCTGTAGGCAAGTCATGTGGAAGCCTAGAAACTCAAGCAGAAGCTGACATTGCAGTCCATAGGTGGAATTTCTTCAGCAGCAGGAAAACTTTAGTTCTGCTTTTATTCCTTTCAGTTGACTTTATCAGACCCACTCAAATTATTGAGAATAATCTTGCTTACTTAAAGTCAAATAATTATAGACATTAATAACATCTAAAAAATATCTTTGCAGCAGCATCTAGATTAACAGTTGCCTGAATGAGTATTTATTATAGGCTAGTCAAGTTGGCACAGAACACTGACCATCACATATTATCCTATTTATTATTCACAGCTGTGACAAAGGCATTATTATCCCTACTTTATAAGTGAAGAAACTGAGGTTAAGTAATTTGCCTGCAGTCATATAATTAGTAAGTGGAAGAGGTGCATTTTTGAGCCCATATAGTCTAACTCCAGAACCCTTTCTCTTGACCACTACACTAGACTGTCTCCCTCAGAACAAATTAACTGGCTTTTAGCTTATTTGCAACATCTAAAAAGAACTCCAGTGTATAAAGAACTGACAGATTAATTCAACTCAATAGATATTACTTGTTTATTATGTGCCAGGAACTGTATAAAGCAATAAGAATACCGTGACAAAAATCCTCCTCTCAAGAAGCCCATCTGAGTAGAAAGAGGTAGTGAAGCATCACTCATACACATATCTATACCAACTGAGGCAGAGAGAGCACTGACCTGAGGAAACCAGTGGTCTGAGGTTTAGGAAAATTTGGCTCCTGGTTCTGTTACTAAACAGCATACTACCTTGGTCTGCTCAACTTTAGGCAAGTAACACAGCTCTTTTCTGAATTTATCTGCCAAATAAGAGGAAATAAATTGATTATGAAAGTCATTGATCCAAGAGGATTGTGCTCACCATTGTCTTGAAATTTGTATAATCAGAGGGCTAAGCACTTAATGTTATCATCTCACTGAGTCTTCATTACCAATCTACTCATTATCATCCCCATGATACAGTCGAACAAATAGAGATAAGACAAATTAATATCTTGATCAAGGATAGAAAGTGGAAGAGTCTGCTAAAACCCAAATAATTAGGCTTTTGAGTCCACATTCTTAATCTGTATGTTAGCCTTACCTGAAATACATTGGGAAGTACTTAGTGAATTTTGAATATGTGCTTCTTGATTTACAAAACCAGTACTCTAATAATTCTTGAGCTAAGAAGCCTTTAAAACATATATACAAAATCATCAAGTACAAATATGTGTTTTATGACACATGTATGCTGTGTGCTATGCTTAAGTCGCTCAGTTGTGTTGAACTATTTGCAAGCCCATGAACTGAGCCTGCCAGGCCTCCCAGGCCATGGGGATTCTCCAGACAAGAATACTGGAGTGGGTTGTCATGTCTTCCTCCAGGAGGATCCCAGGGATCAAACCCAGGTCTCCCACATTGCAGGTGGATTCTTTACCATCTGAACCACCAGGGAAGCCCAAGAATATTGGAGTGGGTAGCATATTCCTTCTCCAGGGGATCTTCCTGACCCAGGATTGAACCGGGGTCTCCTGCATAGCAGGTGGATTCTTTACCAGCTGAGCTACCAGGGAAGCCCATGACATAATATGCTTATTCCTAAATATATTCTTTTCCTTTCTTTTTGTACCATTGTTTGTGTGTTTATTATAACTTAATGGCTATCAGAAAATTAATAAAAACCTGGATTTAGCCCAGTATTTTAGATCCTGTGTTGGATTTTGAAGCAGGGCATCCAGTTATGCTGGACACAATTTAGAAAGAAAAAGGTTTTTTAAAGCACTGTCATAGGTCCATTTATTTGTTAAATAAACCTCAATAAAAATAATTTTTCAAAACTATTAGAATATATTCAGAAAGAATGAACTTAGGGAGAAAGTTAAAGAGAGATAATCTGGAAAGTGCAGAACACCACCTTGGCTGAGAGGCAAGAGGAAGTGAAAAGCTGCTGATTTGACCATTGTGGGTCATAACCTATTAGACCTCCTAAGGAATGCTGAAGACATAATTGTGTAATTTTTTGGTGTCCAGCTGTGGCCTTCATTACTGAAAATCTGGATTTTCAGAACAAAGCAAATGGAACATAAGTTCTGTGAAAAGAATATCTTAATGGTTAGTTAACACCAAAGCTGTCAAAACTGGAGAGAAAAAATTGCTGTTTGTAACATGGAACAACAGACTGGTTCCAAATCAGGAAAGGAGTACATCAAGGCTGTATATTGTCACCCTGCTTATTTAACTTATATGCAGAGTACATCATGAGAAACGCTGGGCTGGAGGAAGCACAGCTGGAATCAAGATTGTCGGGAGAAATATCAATAACCTCAGATATGCAGATGACACCACCCTTATGGCAGAAAGTGAAGATGAACTAAAGAGCCTCTTGATGAAAGTGAAAGAGGAGAGTGAAAAAGTTGGCTTAAAGCTCAACATTCAGAAAACTAAGATCATGGCATCCGGTCCCATCACTTCATGGGAAATAGATGAGGAAACAGTAGAAACAATGGCTGACTTTATTTTTGGGGGCTCCAAAATCACTGCAGATGGTGACTGCAGCCATGAAATTAAAAGACGCTTACTCCTTGGAAGGAAAGTTATGACTAACCTAGACAGCATATTAAAAAGCAGAGACATTACTTTGCCAACAGAGGTCCGTCTAGTCAAGGTTATGGTTTTTCCAGTGGTCATGTACAGATGTGAGAGTTGGACAATAAAGAAAGCTGAGTGCTGAAGAATTGATGCTTTTGAACTGTGGTGTTGGAGAAGACTCTTGAGAGTGCCTTGGACGGCAAGGAGATCCAACCAGTCCATCTTAAAGGAGATCAGTCCTGGGTGTTCATTGGAAAGACTAATGCTGAAGCTAAAACTCCAATACTTTGGCCACGCGAAGAGCTGACTCATTTGAAAAGACCCTGATTCTGGGAAAGATTGAGGGCAGGGGGAGAAGGGGACAACAGAGGATGAAATGTTTGGATGGCGTCACCAACTTGATGGACATGGGTTTGGGTGGACTCCGGGAGTTGGTGATGGACAGGGAGGGCTGGCGTGCTGTGGTTCATGGGGTTGCAAAGAGTCAGACATGACTGAGCGACTGAATTGAACTGAATGGAACATCCACTGATTTATGGTAAAAGTGTCCTTATCCCTTGGAAATCCAGAACCCTCTAGGAGTGACTGCTGTGTTGAGATGAATTAGACTCTAATTCCTTAATTTTGTAAATAAGGATGCTGAAGTTCAGAGAGCAGTGATGTGCCTGGGGTTATATGGAATGTGAGCCAAGTCAGGGCAAGAACCCAGTGTTATTTGAGGGCCTCCACTTACGAGGAAGACAACAAATGTGATTGGGAGAATGTCTCTCCAAATTGCTGCAACTTCAGTTTTTCCATCTGTATGCTTAAAGAGATGGTACTAAGTCAGAAATGGCCTATGCATGGCACTGTTTTTGCCTGTCTCCTCTAGGACCCGTGATGGACACAACAAATGGCCAATATGTAATAATAATAGGCTGAGTATTTAGGATATGTTAGATGCTCCAATAAGCAGGTTATATATATTATGTTGTTAAATTCTCACAACCAACCTGTGAGGTAGGTTTTATTATCCTCATTTTACAAATAAGTGAATTGATCGTTAGAGAGATTTAGTAACTTGGTTAAGATTGCCCCATCAGAGAGCAGTGAAGCAAGACTTTGACTTTTGGAAATCTTACCCCAGGAAAAAAATTCTCCGGTACTGCACTGTATTGCCAGGATAGCATATGAGCTTCTGCTACTCCTTCCGTAGACCCATCACTAATGGGATATGTACTCTGCTCACATGTTCCAAAACTGCCTCAAAATCCTTGTCATCAAGTTACTCCAGGCATCTACTACCAATCAATCAGATCAGAATAGGTTTGTGAGATAATCCTTTCTATTTTCCCTGAATTAGATGATCTCTAAGGACTCTTCTGGCTCCAAAATTCTAGTTTGTGATTTTAAGGATTAAAGAAAGATACGAGATATTAATATTTATAAGAACTGGAATCAGGGTGTTTTGAATGGCTGAGCTGATGTCCTGAATATTCTTATTTCTCAGACTTAGTCTGAACCCTTTGGTTAAAGTAGGAAGGCCCGAAACAGGTGATATTGTCCATCAGGTACTTTATGAGGTAGCTCATATAGAACTGCTCTAGTGTCCAGCTGACAGTGTCAAATGGGAGAAGGCCATTCTCCCCAAGACTGCAAGAAACCCACAGCATCAAGAGGATCCAGTTTCAGCATCTTTTGTAAAATATTGTCTTGTTTGTGATCGACATCTTCTGCAGAGGGCTCCTTCAAGAGATTATAGTAGTACAGACTCTATATCCATGCTTCCTCGGCTCTTGACTAGTTAGCTGATGACTGCAGGCCAGTTATTTAACCCCTCTGCTCCAGCTTCCTCACATATAGAAATGGAATAATCACAGAACCTTCTGTGTAGGGTTGTGGTATGGATTCAGTGAGCTGATATACAGAAATCACTTAAAACAGCACCATAGAATAAAAAACACTATACATATATTGATCAGTTTATTGCATTATACATTTTTATATAGAGAGAGTACATATTATATACATATATTTACTCTGTCATTACACGTAGTAAAATACAAAGCTTTTTGCTTTCAGCCTTGATTTCTCTCTCTCTCTTGATTTGTCATGGTATTTTATTTGCAATTTAATATTGTTCTAAATTTAAAAATTAATTTTTAAAATTGTTAGCATGAATTTTACCATTCATGTAATGTTGTTAAATGTCAGTTTCAAATGTAAACATAAAGGCATTTAACTTGTATGAAGAATCACTAAAATTACTCAATTTATTTTTCATAGCTGTGTGTGTGTGTGTGTGTGTGTGTGTGTGTATGTGTATATATATATATATATATATATATATATATATAAAATTCTTACCAGAACTGTGAAAATGCTGTGCAAAACTAAATCAGTTATTACTTCACTTGATAAGCACACATTTACTAAGAAATGTAGTCTTACTGATGAATAAGAAAGGAGTAGAAGGTAAAGAAACTGTAGTTTTTTCTGTTTTTCTCTTTTCTTCTTTGTCCTCATTTTCAGTGTGAGGGGTTGGCTAAAATAGGGAAGTAACTACATAAGAAAAGATACGATAGGGTTCATTTGTTTTTTTGTATTTCTTAGAATGCTACTGTGTTTTTCCTGTGTTTGAAGTAAATTTTGGTTCAAATGAAAATTGTGACCTCTTGCAGCTGTCTGCTTCTTCAGTTGTAGTTGTAGCATACTTACCTTGTGCTTGACTTGAGTCTCTCTGAACTCCCACACGTAGTCTATTGCAATTCTTTGCTCATAAGACATCATGAATGCAATATCCAAATGGAATGTTGAGAAATGGAGGTGGATATTTACATTGTGTATTATGTGTATTACTTACTCTCATGTGCATTCTCCACTGTCCTGACATACTTCACTTAAAAATACAAGTTCAAGATAAAATTATTAAGAATTTCAAGACAGCATTATACTAAGTATGGGGATTTTGGATTGAAGGACCTGTGTGATTGTATAAGTCACATGTTCATGAAGTTGATTCTACTTCCATCTGCAGGTCATAGGCTATTTCTCCCACATGGGACTCTAAGGAACAGCTCCTTCTAGAAATACTATCATGATTATGACTGCCCAAATTGATCACAACCCTGGATTTCTGTAGAGTTTACCTTTTTTTTGCTTGTCATAGGTGCTCCAAACTGCCTTTTGAGATTAGTTATCTCTTAACCTGTGTTCTCTCTCTCTACATTATAAGCTTCTTGAGACAAAGTCATCATAATGGCTCCATATATAATGCAACCTTGGCCTTGTTGAGGTTTGAATTACAAGTGTCTTATATTATTAAAATGTAACACTTGGTAGCTGTCATTGTTCTAGAGGAAAGCACGGCAACCCCCTCCAGTATTCTTGCCTGGAGTATCCCATGAACAGAGAAGCCTAGCGGGCTACAGTCCATAGGGTCACAAAGAGTCGGACATGACTGAAACAACTTAGCATGCATGCAACTGTCATTGTTAGAGCATTTTTTATTGTTATTCTCAATAAAAGAGTTCAGATGCTGAAATCAGACTGGCACTACTCAAATTGTTATTTCCTAGCTATGATATAGGGTAAGATACTTAATCATTTTATGATTTGATTTTCCTTATATTTTTTTATAAGAATTAAATGTAATTACTCTGTTAGTAGTACCTGTCACATGACAAATATATCTAGCTACTCTTATTATTTCATTACTCTTATTGTTATTATTAATTTAACTCCCAAGTGTATCATTATTCCCACCTTCAAGATGAGGAATATGAGAGATGTCTAGGAGACACAGACTGCCAGTGTAAGACCTTGACTCCAGAGTGGAGCCATCTGATATGGCAGGCATCAGACACATGCATCTATTGAACAGTTGAAATGTGGCTGATCTGAAGTGAGATGTGGCGTAAGTATAAAGGACGCACTGGATTTTGAAGGCTTAATATCAAGTAAAGGATGGGAAAATCCTATTAATATATTTATATTGATTGCATGTTGAAATGAAAATGTTTTGGATATACTGGGTTAAATAAAGTATGCTATTGAAATTAATTTCATCTATGTTCTTTTTACTTAACCACGTCATTAAAAAAATAAAAGTAACAACTTTAAAATTACTGCTGTGGCTTGAGCCAGCAATCCCACTTCTGGGCTACACATCAAGGAAATAAGTGTTGAAAGAGACACATGTTACCCAATGTTCACTGCAGCACTGTTTATAATAGCCAGGACATGGAAGCAACCTAGATGCCCATCGGCAGACGAATGGATAAGGAAGCTGAGGTACATATACACAATGGAATATTACTCAGCTATAAAAAAGAACACATGTGAGTCAGTTCTAATGAGATGGATGAAACTGGAGCCTATTACACAGAGCGAAGTAAGTTAAAAAGAGAAACACCGATACAGTATATTAATGCACATATGGAATTTAGAAAGATGGTAATGACAGCCCTATATGCAAGACAGAGACACAAATGTAAAGAGACAAAAGAGACACAGATGTAAAGAACAGACTTTTGGACTATGTGGGAGAAGGTGAGGGTGGGATGATTTGAGAGAGTAGCCTTGAAACATGTATATTACCATATGTGAAATAGGTGGCCAGTTGCAAGTTCAATGCACGAGGTAGGGCACTCAGAGCCAGTGCACTAGGACAACCCAGAGGGATGGGGTGAGGAGGGAGGTGGGTGGGGGGGTTCAGGATGGGGGGTCACATGTACACCCATGGCTGATTCATGTCATGGCAAAAACTACCAAAATATTGTAAAGTAATTAGCTTACAATTAAAATAAATTAATTAATTACAAAAAT
This sequence comes from Odocoileus virginianus, assembly GCF_023699985.2. NCBI lineage: Eukaryota > Metazoa > Chordata > Mammalia > Artiodactyla > Cervidae > Odocoileus > Odocoileus virginianus. Next base: position 19,905,117 of record NC_069699.1, read on the forward strand.
TACTGGTAGTGCTGTATTATATTACTGTAAGACAGCACTGCTTAAGAGGCTGTGGTTGAGGATGCTAACAATTGGAAGTAAAGCATCTTTAAGAACACATTCCACTGAGTGAACTAATGAAGCTCTTTGGATTCCTTACTCATCTTTAAGATTTAATAATCTTTAAGATTTAATTTTAATGACCACAGGAGGAACCTTTGGGTTTTACTTATCAATGTAGAAAACATTTTAAGCTGGTAATTGGTTTGCATCTCAGATGAACCTAATTCTCCTTGACAGGAAGCTGAGAGGCTTTCTTTTATTCCACATGCTATTAATGGCATAAGGAATGGCTCAAGCTTTAGAATGGAAGATTTGAATCTCAGCCTTCTCATCTAGCTGTGTGACTTCAGACAAATGACGTAGCCTTTTGATGTCTCAGTTTCTCTATCTGAAAAAGGGACAATAATATCTACTGAGCAGGGTTTCTTTGCCGTTTGGTGATGGTCTTCGTCCTTCTCTAGCCTCTTCTGCACTCTGGAAGGATAACCTATGAAATATGTCAGTTATTATCCTTGCCCACAGGTTTCAGGTTCAGTTTGAACAATGGTAGTGAGCACCCTCTGGATGCCAAAATTCCATGAGAGGAAGTATATGGATTCCTTTCTTGGAGTAAGCATAGATATTTGTAATCTGTGTCGATGACCGCTGAAAGCTCTGCCTGTGGATCAGGCTCTAGGTAACCAATGGATAAGACACTCATTCTGTGGATGCTCCAGTACTTGATCAGTGGGCTTCTGTATAAATGGCCATGAGGCTGAGAAGAGATTATTATTCATGGACTCAAAAACATAGACTTCTCTCTAAAAGGCCAAGTGCTTACTGTGTCCACAGCAGGTCCATCTACATGGGACTATTTTCTAAAGGGAACATCTGGTTACTTAGTGACAGATTCATTATGTTCGACTGCTTAATTCATGGGAAGGACTTTGATTTGTCCTCATTGGATGAAGATATATTTCATGTGTATATTTGCTGTCCCTGTTCGCTGCTCCTTTGCCATTGCAGTGGTATCCCAATATCATCTCTGACTCAGAGTCAGATTTTCCAGCAAAAAGCATGCCATTGTCAGCTCATGCCCATGGAATTCACTGGTTTCATCATGTTTTAGCTCACCTAGAAGCCCCTACTTAACAGCACTGTGGACTGCCTAGTCCCCTTCATGGATCACAGCCTTGTTGCAGTGAAAGGGCCCACGTAACTCAATGAAGCTCTGAGCCATGCCATGCAGGGCCACCTGAGATGGGTCAGAGTGAAGAGTTCTGACAAAACATGGTGCACTGGAGGAGGGAGTGGCAAACCACTCCAGTATTCTTATCACGAGAACCCCGTGAACAGTATGAAAAGTTCTGACTTTTGACTTATGACTGACTAGTACAAAGATAAACTGCAGGTTTGAAATGCTTCCTTCATGAAGTGGTATATATGCTTCAAAACCAATGGCCAGTCTTCTCTTGAAGGCAGAAAGCCTAGATCTTGGAACTGTTAAAGAACAAAATGTATTTATGATACTTGTTAAAGATGGTAAGGAATACTTTATGTAAGAGAGACTTCTATAATAGGGTTTTGTAATAGGGGAGAAGCTTTAGAAAACAATAAGTAAAAGTAGGAATTTATAGCCAAGCAGGGTGGGGGTGATTAAATAGAAAATTACTAAAAGGAAGCATCAGGAAAAAGGACGGCTCTGACTAAACTGACCTAAGAGAATTCTTGCTGCAGGCCTAGGAACCTCAGACATCACCTGGGGGAAAATGGAGGATGAGGAACCTGACTAGATTTGAGGGTGATCAGATATTGAGGATGGGGGATCAGGTTAAATGGAGTTAGTGGAAGTCTTGCTAAAAATGGACAATATGGAAATGAACATGGTAGCTCAAAACTCAGGGCCTTCTTGAGACAAGCATTCAGAAAACCCTGACTAAAGTTTGGCCAAGAAAAGACTCTTTGTCAGAACTGTGGTTGGTGATAGGAGTGGATGTTCTTACAAATATACCCAATAACCCACGGAAGGAACTTCTGCTGCGTGTACCAGAAATCTTAATGTTCAAAGAAAGAATGCTTCCAAATGGGATACAGACATAGTTCCAGTGAACTGGAGGCTGAAACTGCACTTGGCCATTATGAGCTCCATGGGTTGCTGGACCATCAGATAGAAAAGAGTTCACTGTACTCCGCAGGGTGACTGATCCCAATTGCCAGGGGGAACTAGGTTGCTGTTACACAATGGAGTGAGGAAGATTATGTCTGGGACTGAAAGGATCCACTGGGAGACCTCTGGCCCAGTAGTCCTTATCAAAGGACAACTGCAGAACCCAACGGAGACAAACCTCCAAAAATTCAGATACTTTAGAGATAAAGATTTGAGTCACCTTATAAGTAAAGCACACCATCCATTTGAGAAGCAGGCAGAGGGTAAAGGGAACATGCAGTAATAGTGGATGAAGGTTGGCTGCTGTGCTTACCAACTTAGGACTTATGCTCAAATACAGAAGCTATAGAAACTATTAACAGTAATATTGTATATTAAATAGTAATCTCTCCTTTACTCTGATTTTTTTTATGAAAAACATTGATGGTCGATCGTGTTTTGGGTTTCAGTTGGGAAGATGATTGAAATTGACTTCATACCATCCTGATGTGGCATCTTTTCAACTGGATTGTCAAACAATAATTATTAGTATCGTAGTAACAAGGCTTCAAAGAACGAAGAGCTGTATTTGAAGTCTTAGGAATTGCAACCTAGGTGACACAAATTAGGGTAAAAAGGAAAGAGCAATTGTGGAAGAGAAAGATTCAGAAGCTTATAAAGGCAAAAGCTAGAGGTCGTTAAAATTGTCTTGGAAGAATTATGATTGGCCTGATGTAAAAAGAAAATATTTGTCCTTAAGGCATAGGCTATCACAAGTTATTTATGTTTAGTGTAAGGGTCCAATAAATATATTGAGTTTCTGGAACACTGTAGATGTTCTGAATGCCTGCGTTAGACAGTAGGTGGTCAGTAGTTCAGATTTCATCCGGCTGAGATTTGGATTAAGTCCCACTTCCTCAGTGACCTGGCTTCATTTTAGAGAGCTCTCTTAGCAATTCCAACTCCATTTTGATTTTCCTTTCACAGAATTAAAGATAAGAGTAAATGAAGAGGAAACAAAAATGGTTGGTCTAGCTGGATAACTTATTCTTCCCTCTAGGTCCTCTTTTCACCTTCTCCATCCTACCCTGTGCTCAGGCACTCAAATAGTTTCCACCAATGGAATCCCTTGCCCCCCGGGGGTTCCAATTGTGTTCAGTCAGTGGAGGCTGAAGGGTGAGGGGTAAAAGCAAAAGATCAGAGGGCAGGTGAACAGAGAGTTCAGAATATCTGTTTTCCTGGATATTTCCCTACTGTATCACAAGGGTTGACTGATTCACTCCACAGAAAGTCACTGTTCGGTTGCCATTTGCTAGTTTCTCTGAGTCCCCAAGTGCTGTTTGTAGCCTCAAGTTACTGCTGCATTCCTTGTTAGATGACTTTAAACTCTGCTGGGACCCTTACTGATGTGCCTGCCTTGCTGGGTTGTTTTGATGTTTGGAGATAATGAATGCAAATCAGTCAGTACTATAAGTAGCTCTTGGTAGGCACTCAAAATGATAATTTTTTTTTCTCCCAAAAGCTTGAAAATTCGAAATTCAAATGAGTGCTTAGAGAATTAGCACTGTTTAAGAAAATAAACGAGATAATATATGTGAACGTGCTTTGTAAAGTGTAAATCACTATCCAAATGCAAGGTATATTTACGTTAGACTTCCTAAACCTTAAAAGTATTATTTTAACAAAGCCAGTCATGTCTATTTTGCCTTAATCACATGCAATTAAGTTTTTCTCAGACATGGAGTAGGGTAGAAACTTTAACTGCAGATTTCTATGCCAATGTCACTGAATTAAAAACTTTGTTCATCTTCTTTAGGCTCTAGGTCTTTGCTTTTAGATTTCCCATTCCCATTTCCTTTTCTTTCCAGCTCAGCAAAGCCTAAGTATCAAGATGAGCAGACGGAGATGTAATTGCTTCTCTGTCTTATTGAAGAAAAAAGTCAAAATAGGCAATGAAAAAAAGCACCTTGAAATGTGGAAGAACTTATTAAGTCTGCACTTGTAGTTTTCCACAGTGCCTTTTGACATGGGAAGGGAAATGGTGAGGGAAGGCAAACAAGCACTGATTTTCCTCTGCTCTAGAACTTTAAATGCCATTAACTGACATTATTAGTAGGACTTGAGGGAGAGGGTGAAGAGGTGCATTGTGACCCAAGATTTGCTTTTCCATTCACATGTGGCAAGTGACCATCAGGGTACTGCTTGCATCTGCTACACCAGTTTAATTAAACTCACTGTTTGTTGTGTCTCATGCTGTTTTACTGTCCTTCCAAATGAAATAGTTTGTAGAAATGATCTGAGCAAAGAAAATCAGCTTTGTTCATTAAAAATTTGGCTTCAGTGCAGTCCTTCTCAGGACTGCAGAAATTGTGTAGAGATTAGTGATTAAGAGCATGAATTCTACAAACATGTAATCCTGGGTTTGATTCCTGAGTTCCTTCCTTATCAGGCTTTTATCACAGCCTCCTTTTCCTTCTCTGTCTAATGGGGCTAATAATTGAGACAAACAAGTGCAACAGTCATTGAAAAGACCCTTTATTAAATGTCAAGTGCTGTATTGATTTAAGGGATTATTATTTCTAAGCTAACAATCTTTCACAAATGAATTTGACTTTCATTAAACTATATTCACCTTGAAATAAAATTTAAGAAACATTTAGTAGTTAAATACAACATATGATGTTGTTCAGAAGAGGGAGATTTCTGATTACATATGTAGAAATATCTAGAATTGGCATATGGTGAAGCCTCAATAAATGTTTGTTTTCCCCTTTAATAAAGCATTGAAAATGCATTTTAAGTGCCTAACAAGAAATGCAGATTTTGACTTTTCTTGGGGGGAACTGTCCATTACTAGGACATCGTTCCCATGCATCAAATATTTCAGTTTTAAGGCAACAGAGGATAGTATCAATAAGCCATATTTTGTAAGGTAGTTTTTGCTTGCATCACCTTGTTTGACCCTCGTAGCACTTGTATGAAGATGGTAGAACAGGTTCTATTTTTATTGTTCTGATGTTGCACATAAAATAGTCAAGGTTTGAGCAATTAAGTTTCTGATTCTTCCAAAGTTAAGTGGCTACACTCCTTGATAATACAGTAACTTTGACCCTTTCCTGAGTACACTTGAAGGGAAGCAGAGTGAGGATAGCTATTGCCTTCCATTTCCTAGGCAAGGGGAATCCTCGTCTCAGAAGTTCCTCCTTTCTGGGAGCTTGGTGATTCATATTGGTGAATTAAGGCTTCCCTGGCGGCTCAGATAAGAAGGAATCTGCCTGCAATGCAGGAGACCCAGGTTTGATCCCTGGAGAAGGAAGATCCCCTGGGGAAGGGAATGACAACCTCCTCCAGTATTCTTGCCTGTAAAATTCCATGGACAGGGGAGCCTGGTGGGCTATAGTCCAAGGGGTCACAAAGAGTTGGACACGATTGAGCAACTTTCACTTTTGCTATAGGTGATCTTGGAACTTAGGTTCATGACTGAAGCATTGTAATCGTGCTGGAAGGCAGAGGAGGTTGTCCAGCCTGAGATCCTAGAGGGTGGGGGTGAAATGGCATTGGAGGAGAGAGAAATACAGAATGGACTCTGTGTAAGTAAACTGCCCAAAGCGACAGAAGAAGTGGGAGGGCAGAGGGTAAAGTTGCTATAGTATTATCTTACCTAGCTAAGAGTGGATTTAGGGTCCACTGCTGACTTCTACACAAACCATTCAGAAAAGCCATTCCTCAAGACATTTTGGGGTCTTATGTATAACTAGCAGGACCTCAGAGGTCATCTTCTTAATTCATTGCATTTTACAGATTCAGTTCTGTTCAGTTCAGTCGCTCAGTCGTGTCCGACTCTTTGTGACCCCATGAATCACAGCACGCCAGGCCTCCCTGTCCATCACCAACTCCTGGAGCTTACTCAAACTCATGTCCTTCGAGTCGGTGATGCCATCCAGCCATCTCATCCTCTGTCGTCCCCTTCTCCTCCTGCCCCCAATCCCTCCCAGCATCAGGGTCTTTTCCAATGAGTCAACCCTTCGAATGAGGTGGCCAAAGTATTGGAGTTTCAGCTTCAGCATCATTCCTTCCAATGAACACCCAGGACTGATCTCCTTTAGGATGGACTGGTTGGATCTCCTTGCAGTCCAAGGGACTCTCAAGAGTCTTCTCCAACACCACAGTTCAAAAGGACCTTCTCAACTCATGAACTTCCTAGTAGCTACTTTTGTAGCTAGTTTTGTACACAAGAGCTTTATTTGTTCAGCAAATGCTTCTGTAGCATTTAACTATGTATCAGGTACTGTCCCAAGTACTTACAAACAATGATTCATTTATTCCTCCTAATAACCTTAGGAGGAAGGTCCTATAGGTCTGTAGTCTCTTACTTGCAATTCTGAACATCAAAAGTCTCTGAAAAAACAACTGTTTTTTCAAAAGTTGGTACAAACTCATTGGTAGCAAAACCTGATTTGAATTGGTGTAATGACTCTAGTTATTGCCTTAATTAACCCACATAATGTTAATAGCCATACATTTTGCTTTGAAACGTATCAGTGGTTTGATTATGAGGCTCTGCACATGACTCTGCTGGGGGTAGTACACAATATTTAATATAACCTGATACCTTTAAAAATTCTAGATTTCAAAAAACATCTGACTCTGAAGATTTTGGATAAGGGATCATGAAAACTGCTTTATTATGCTCATTTTACAGGTAGGAAAACCGAAGCAAGGAAATTTGGTAACTTGTGGAAGGGTATATACACTGACATCCTGGAATTCTAAGCCAAGAAGCCTGGCTTCAAAGTCTGTACTTTTAACCAACACAAGTTCCCTGATCCCTATAACACAGTACCCTCCTGCAAAACCAACCATATAGATTAAAAGACTACCTGTCCGGATTTCCCTGGTGGTTAAGAATTCCCAGTGGTTAAGAATTCGCCTGCCAGTGCAGGGTACATGAGTTCAATTCCTGGTCCAGGAATATTCTACATGCTGAGGGACAGCTAAGTCCATGCACTGCAGCTACTTAGCCTGCGCTCTATAGGCCAAGAGCCACAACTACCGAAGCCCGTTTGCCCTAGAGCCCGCGCTCCACAACAAGAGAAGCCCCTGCAATAAGCCCGTTTACTGAAGCTAGAGAGCAGCTCCTGCTCTTGGCAACTAGAGACTGTGCACAGCAACAAAGAGCAAGCGCAGCCAAAAAAAATTTAAAGAGAGACTGCCCTTCATTTTTCTGCCCAGACACTCCGTGTGCATGTTTCCATGTAAGTTTGGACAACTCTTTATCTCTATCTCTACCTCCACTACTTTAGATCTGCCATTAACTCTTTCTTACCTCCACCCATTTGTTTACCATAGAGCAGCTAGAGTATTTTCAAAATGCAAATCTGATTCTTTCATCACACCTCTATCAACCTCTGATCAGTGCATTTTCATTGCATTTATAAGAGCCAAAGGCTTCACACCTGGCATGGTTTGAGTCTGCCTGTCTCTTCAGGCCTTCCCCCTACTGCCTGTCAGTTCCTTGACGGTTATAGGAGGGCCTTTGCACATGCTGCCGTCTCTTCCAGGCACACTCTTCTGCTTAGGTCGCGATCTTGCCTGTGTCATGCCCTCAACAGACCTATCCCCACCACCTTCTCAGGTATCGTAGAGTTAAAATTTCAGATGTTCTTTCAAAATTAATGACTGGTTGAAGGATTTATAGCTTTTATTTGCAGAACGGCAATTTCCAGAGGCCTTCTTTTCCTGCTCTTACTGACATAGAAGGGCCTGACAGTGGGCAACAGTAGAGAAAGTATTGACATGTTGCTTTCCTATAAATACAGATAACAGACCAAGTTACATTAGGTGCTCAGCTGACTGTCATATAAGAGTGGTGAAGGCATTGTCTGTCCCTATTCTAGCCTTTTGCTAAAGCTGGAGTTCTCTGGAGGGAATTAAACTGCCTTTTTCTTTATTTCAGTTCAGTTCGGTTCAGTCCAGTCGCTCAGTCGTGTCCGACTCTTTGCGACCCCATGAATCGCAGCATGCCAGGCCTCCCTGTCCATCACCAACTCCCAGAGTTTACTCAAACCCATGTCCATCGAGTCAGTGATGCCATCCAACCATCTCATCCTCTGTTGCCCTCTTCTCCTTCTGCCCTCAATCTTTCCCAGCATTAGGGTCTTTTCCAGTGAGTTGGCTCTTCCCATCAGGTGGCCAAAGTATTGGAGCTTCAGCTTCAGCATCAGTCCTTCCAATGAATATTCAGGACTGATTTCCTTTAGGACTGATTGGTTTGATCTACTTGCAGTTCAAGGGACTCTCAAAAGTCTTCAACACCACAGTTCAAAATGTCAGTTCTTAGGCACTCAGCTTTCTTTATGGTTCAACTCTCACATCCATACATGACTACTGGAAAAACCATAGTTTTGACTAGATGGACCTTTGTTGGCAAAGTAATTTTTCTGCTTTTTAATATGCTGGCTAAGTTGGTCATAGCTTTTCTTCTAAGGAGCAAGCATCTTTTAATATCAAGGCTGCAGTCACCATCTGCAGTGCTTTTGGAACCCCCAAAAATAAAGCCTGTCACTATTTCCATTGTTTCCCCATCTATTTGCCATGAAGTGATGGGACTGGATGCCATGATCTTAGTTTTCTGAATGTTGAGCTTTAAGCCAACTTTTTCCCTCTCTTCTTTCACTTTCATCAAGAGGCCCTTTAGTTCTTCTTCACTTTCTGCCATAAGGGTGGTGTCATGTGCATTTGTGATATTGATATTTCTCCTGGCAGTCTTGATTCCAGCTTGTGCTTCATCCAGCCCAGTGTTTCTCATGATGTACTTTGCATATAAGTTAAATAAGCAGGGTGACAATATATAGACTTGACATAATCCTTTCCCAATTTGGAACCAGTCTGTTGTTCCATGTCTGGTTCTACCTGTTGCTTCTTGAGAAATCTGCATACAGACTTCTTAGGAAGCAGGTAGGTTGGTCTGGTATTCCCATTTCTTTAAGAAATTTCCACAGTTTGTAGTGATCCACACAGTCAAAGACTTTGGTGTAGTCAATAAAGCAGAAGTAGATGATTTTCTGGAACTCTCTTGCTTTTTCAGTGATCCAGTGGATGTTGGCAATTTGATCTCTGGTTCCTCTGCCTTTTCTAAATCTACCTTGAACATCTGGAATTTCTCAGTTCATGTACTGCTGAAGCCTAGCTTGGAGAATTTTGGTCATGACTTTACTAGCGTGTGAGATGAGTGCAATTGTGTGGTAGTTTGAATATTCTTTGGCATTGCCTGTCTTTGGGATTGGAATGAGAACTGAACTTTCCAGTCCTGTGACCACTGCTGAGTTTTCCAAATTTGCTGGCATATTGAGTGCAGCACTTTCACAGTATCTTCTTTTAGGATTTGAAATAGCTCAGCTGGAATTCTATCACCTCCATAGCTATGTTCATAGTGATGCTTCCTAAGGCCCACTTGACATGGCATTCCAGGAAGTCTGGCTCTAGGTGAGTGATCACACCATTATGGTTATCTGGTTAATGAAGATCTTTTTTGTATAGTTCTTCTGTGTATTCTTGCCACCTCTTCTTAATATCTTCTGCTTCTGTAGGTCCATATCATTTCTGTCCTTTATTGTGCCCATCTTTGCATGAAATGTTCCCTTGGTATCTCTAATTTTCTTGAAGAGATCTCTAGTCTAGTCTAGTCCAGGGGATCTTCCCAGCCCAGAGATCGAACCCACTTCTCTTACATCTGCTGAGTTGGGAGGCAGGTTCTTTGCCACTAGTGCAGCCTGGGAAGTCCTAGTAAACAATAAAGGCTAGCTAATATTATTTTTCATGTTTGTAATGTTTTACAATATGATTTTTCCTTTTCTTGTTCCTGCTTCCTTATATTTTTTCTATAATATCATTTGTACCAGAGTACTTTTCAACCATTCCCTAATTATTTTTCACTGTGTGCTGTGATCACTTTGACAGATGAGATCGGCAACATTCAGAGTAAAGAAGGGATAGCTTCCCTTCACTGTAGTGTCTGGGTCACTGGCACACACGGAGGAAAGTGAGCCCATGAAGCCGTGCAGCGTATTGATCAAGTGCTGCTCGTCACGTGTGGGAGCTGGGGAGAACTTCGTTTACATTCCCTGTGTGGTCTTAGGGATCTTTCCTAACCTCTGTGAGTCTCAGTTTTCTTCTGTGTAAAATGAGAATAATTAAAATACTTAGAGCCATATTTGTTGTGTAAATGACAAAGATTATGTGCATTAGCCCTTAGCATATTGTCTAGCATAAAATCAAACTTTAATACCTGTTGAGAGGTATTATTATTGTTGTTGTTTATCAATTTCTCTGGGATTCTGGGTCAAGAAGGTTGGGTATGGAGATGTGAGATCTTCAGTGTGTTATTTGCAGTTAGCACACTGTGAGTATCTTATAAATATTGCATAGTATTGGGAACAGGCATGCCCTTGATACTAAAAGATTGTGACAGATAAATGGAGGGTAGAGGGTAAAGAAGTCTTTAAAAGCCGGCAAATAAACATACACCTGAATAAAATATTTTAACTGTTTGCTACAGCATTTGGAGGGTTTACAGAGGATGGGATACTGATGTCAGAGAGACAATAGAAGAAATGTAATTTAATGAGGTGGTGGATTTTCATGGCATTTTTGCAGCTGTCAGCAAATTTTTCAGTCTCTACTAATCTTAGGTTTCTTTTGATGATTTCTGGACCCAGCACTGACATTTCAAAACATTTTATCATTTATATGATAAATTCTTTACATTGAATGTGTTGTTTCAGGTGAAGGCATGATTGCTGTGAAAGCTGTACTAGGAATCTACATTGAAATTATGCTCTTATACTATTCTTTTTATCACTGTTGACCTGCATTTATTTATTTAAAAGTTATTTATTTAACAGAATGTCAGAATAACAAACGGTATTGCTCAAAAGGTCACGCTTGAGTTTTCTCTGATCTGATTAGTTTTATCGGTTTTTATTATTTCTCAGGCATTCTTTCTTGAATGTGTTACTATTGATTGTTGTGGAAATTGATTTGATAGAGACTAATTTTGTGGAAGACAGCAGTTTTTAGCCAACAGAAAAGGTGATTGTAAGGCCAAATTGTTTTAGAGCCAGTGATTATGGTGAAGCTTTACTTTTTATTGGAAGGATTTTATAAGTATTATATTACTTCCTAAGCTTATGCATATTTCATATTTCTCTTCCACTGGAAAGGTGAAATTATTAACTGACACAGATCACGTGGAGCAGTGAGAGGTACTTGATGTTTTAGTGTGTGTTGTGGGAGTTGTCTGTCCTCTCCTATCCCTTCTAAACTCCTTCATAAGATTAGTTTCCTTCCTGTTCTGGAATCATATGGCTGTTCTTTCCCCCACTTTTAAAGGCCATGTGAAGTGCATAGGGGAGAGCAGTGCCGTCACTGTAGATTGGGAGAGGAGATTCTGGGATTCTAGTCCAGCTCCTAAATTGTGCTGTAAACTTGTGCCTTCCACTCAGCCATTTTGATACTTAGTTTTTCATTTTTCAAATAATAGTTGTTTTGTGTATCTCTCAGAGGTATAGTGAGAAGCAAAGCATGTGTGTAAAAATAGTGTATTAAAAATGCAAAGAAAAGGATAGATTGTTATGTAGTGGTTTCAAGTTAAGACCTAGGTCAGTGATACTGCATCTGAGAGAGGAACTTCCCCAGCAGTTGTGTGGTCTTATAACTGCCACAGGAAGCATGGAGCTGCAAGTTCCCTGGGAAACACACATGTGGGGTGAAGCATGTGTGTCCAGAGCAGTGGTTCCAGAAAGGGGAGGATCATCACTTACAAATCTCTCTTCTGTAAACCTACCCGCCTGTATCCAGAATACTCATTCTCTTTCACTAATGATGTTTGGAAAGAATATATTTGGAAGGTACACCCATACAGTCAGCAAACCTGCTGAATCAGCAAAGAGGGATCAGTAAAATAACCTTCACTGAACCAAATCACCCACCCACTCCTCCATCCTTTCTGTTCACTCCTGTCACCACCATGTGGCACTGAGGGCATCATTTCATTTCTCAGTCACCTTTCTTACATATAGAATAAAAAGATTGGGCTATAGATCTAGAAATTTTTAATAAACTCTTTCAACCCATTGACAATAATACCTCCTAAAAAACCTTATTCACTGGGTTGCTTTATGGGTACAATTTTATCCCCACCTTAAAAAAAGATCAGTTGAAATTCTAGCCTCCATACCTCAGAACCTTGCCTTATTAGAAGTAAGGTCCAATTGTAAATGTAATTAGTTAAGTGGAGTGGGCCCTTAATCCAATATAATTGGGTTCCATAAAAAGATGGCCCCGTTGAAGACACAGACACACAGGGAGTATGCTGTCATGATGAGGGCAGAGATGCAGTTATAAAAAAAGGAAGAGTGTGATTTCCAGCAAACCACCAGAAGGGGGAAAGGAAGGATTCCATTATAGGTTTCAGAGGGAGCATAACCATGTTGATATCTTGATTGCGGACTTCTAACCTCCAGAACTTAGAGATAATAAATTGTTTTTTTAAAACCCATTCAGTTTGTGGTGCATTGATGCATCAGCCCTAGGAAACTCATACAGGTTGCCATGCAGATAGAAGATGAAAAACATTTTGAAAATTAAAATGCCCTGTGGTGATTAGATGATACTCTCTTGTTTTGTGTCCGTCATGATTCTAAGTGTGGTATTGACCTTTCTCTGGGCCAGTCTACCACTTATGCTGCAGGAATAGAAGAAAAGGAAGAAAAGCTAAGAGATAAAAAGGCCAACTCTCTTCCCATGAATGAGCATGTCCACACCCTTATAATTTAAGTAGCATGAAAGAGAGAGAAGGCACCTAAGCTGTGGTGTTTTATTGCTCAGTAGTCTGCCGCCAGTAGCAAACATGGCCCAGTGTCCTGAAATCAGGCCATGACCCTGAGAAGCATCAGTGACGGGGAGGGTAGGGAGGGAAAAAGTGGAGAGCTTCCTCTCTCTTTGGTTTTTACATAGCACATCTATTTATAAATAATACGACTGTAAAACATGCTTTTCCCTTCATCCTGAGGACATTTTTATGGAATGGGGAGTATGCTCATGTTTAATTTGGGGGCATTTACCTTTTAAAGCTCTTTCAGTCACACACTTGGGTGAGTGTGGATTGTAGAGGGGTGGAAATACTATCCACCACAGGAAATACTGCGAACTTGTAGAACCTGGTCCTAAATCTTAGCAGTAAGGAGGAGGAGCTGGGAAAAGTGCATCACTGGTCTCCACTGAGCCCTGTGCAGGCAAGGGATGTGAAGACAACACGGCAAGAGGGCAATCCTGGCAACTTGTACCGCCTTTTGAATGAAGGTGGTGTGGTTCTGTCTGGGAAGGACAGGTAGTTTGATTATTCTGCACACAAAGTTGCTTCAGCCGTGTCCGACTCTTTGCGACCCTATGGACTGTAGTCTGTCAGGTTCCTCTGTCCATGGGATTCTCCAGGCAAGAATACTGGATTAGGTTGCCATTTCCTTCTCCAGGGGATCTTCCCAACCCAGGGATTAAACCTGCATCTCCTGTACCTCATTCATTGGCAGGGGGATTCTTTACCACTGAACCATCTGGGAAGCCCCATTCATTATTTTAATGATTTACTTTCACTGCCTTCCTTCCTCCTTTGCCATGGAACATGGTTCAGTTAGTCCTTTCTAAATTATTTGAGTTCTGGTATTAGAGGGGTGTGTGATTATATGCAGCAAGGCATTTTAGCAAGTCAATATCAACCAAATAACACTGCCAAGCTTAAGGGAAAGTGGGTGGTTTTATCTCTCAGATGTCTGGAGGAATTAATTTTTCCCACACTTTGCAGACAAAACTAGAATTTAAAGATTGTGTTTCCTAAGACTAATATTTAGTGATCAGCTGTACCAGGCCCTTGTTGGGTGCTTTCACATACATCATTATCGCTTACAAAGTAGTTCTGAAGTTCTATTTTTATCCCTGTTTTACAGATATAGATACTGGGGTCCAGAGAGAAGCTTCCAAAGAGCTGATGGGAAAATGATCAATTTCATCACTTTAGTAACCATAGATTGCTCTTAGAATAGGGCTTTTTCTGGATGTCATGTCAGCTTCTAAGTCATTTCTCAGTGTTTTCTCCTAAGCAGTCTGTTATTGTGGCTGTCGTTAGAAACATTCACCAGTTTTTTGCTTCTTTTTCCTGCTGTAATAGGAGGGCTTCCCATACCTTGTGTGTGTGTGTGTGTGTGTGTGTGTGTGTGTGTGTGATTTCAGGTTTATCCTTCTTTTAAATTTTTAAATTAATTTTTATTGACATATAGTTTTGTGTTAGTGATTAAGTTTGAATATATGTTCTGTTGTTCAGATTACTTCCCTTGTAATTATTGCAAAGTATTGAGTGTAGTCCTCTGTGCTGTAGAGTAAGTCCTGACTGTTCATCTATTTTGTACAGAGTACTGTGTATATGTTAATAGTGTGTATATGTTAATAGTGTGTATATGTTAATTCCAGGCTCCTAATTTATCCCTCCCCTTCCCCCACTTTGGCAGTCATGTTTGTTTTCTATGTCTGTGAGTCTATTTCTGTTTTGTAAATAAGTTCATTCGGGTCTTTTTTTAAGATTCTACATATAAATGTTATATGATACTTGCCTTTGCATTACTTTACTTATTATGATAATCTCTAGGTTCATCCATATGGCTGCAAAGATATTACTTCATTCTTTTTGTGGCTGAGTCATATTCCATTGTGTATATATCACATCTTCTTTATCCATTCATCTGCTGATGGACATTTGGGTTGCTTCCATGTCTTGGCTATTGTAAATAGTAGTGCAGTGAACATTAGGGTGCATGTGCCTTTTAGAATTATGTTTGTTTTATGGATGCATGCCCAGGAGTGGGGTTGCTGGGTCATATACCAACTCTAGTTTTCTAAGGAACCTCCATACTGTTCTCCACAGTGGCTGTATCAGTTTACATTCCCACCAGCAGTTTAGGAAGGTTTCTTTTTCTCCATACCTTCTCCAGCATGTATTATTTGTGTACTTTTTACTTTCTTTAAGGTAGCTAATGAAATGTGAGTAGAAGTGATAGAGTGTTACTTCCAGGTAGAGTCTTTAATAGTTGCTACATCATTTTTCTCTTATTTGCCTTCTGCCATGGCAACCAGTTATGCTCTGCTAGCTTGGGCCCTGGAGTTAGGATGATATGGAACAGTGCCCTCAGCCTATAATATCTTATAATGAGAATGAAAGCTTAAACTTTTCTTTAAGCCTCTGGGATGGTCAAGTGCTTACCATAGTACCATAGCTTAATATATCCTGACAGGTAAAATTGTGAGATTGGGTTTCACAGTACAGACTTTTGGTCTTGGCTTTCAAACGCATGCTTGTCAGATGATAAGCTTCCCTTGTAAAGTAACAATATAGTCTTCTTACTCTGTGATTTTATCTGGTACCTACTTAGGAGCCTTCAATGACATGGGATTTGAAAGGGCACAGACCTACCTTTAAGGAAAATTCATTTTGCAAATGTTTATTGAATTCCTTGGAGAAGGAAATGGCAACCCACTACAGTATTCTTGCCTGGAAAATCCCATGGACAGAGGAGCCTGGTGGGTTGCTGTCCATGGGGTTGCAGAGAGTCAGACACAACTGAGCATGCACACACCATTGAATTCCTACAATGTATAGAGCATCATGAGATATCCAGAGATAAATTAGATAGATAACCTGCCTCAAGGAGCTTATAGTCTAGCAGAAATGGGCTAAATTTTTGTATTAAATACATACAATAAAATGTATAAGCTTCATTTATTCAGGCATATTTATTTAGATCCCTTACTACTAAATGTGTCATGTTCTGGAAATTTAGTAGAGTGAAAACAGTTATAGTCATTGCCTCATGGAGCTAAGATCTAAAAAGGGAATTAAAATTAATCATATAATTATACATACACTTTTAACTATGGAAAAGATTATTAAAAAGGGGTATTTGGCACTTTGAGAGAAGGATTTATTTAGTCTTTGAATGTAATGGAGAGTTCACAGTAACTTTGTGAAAATGCTCTGGGCTCAGGCAGGCATCAAGCCAAATCTGGGTTTAAATTTGGATTTTGCTTCTTTGAGGCATAAGACCCTGCCCAAGGCATTTATATCTTTCAGAATAGATACAATGCTAGCTTCATAGGATAGTTGTAAGAATGATACACGCTTTAATTGTGACAGTGCACATAGTGTGTTCTTAATAAATGCTAGTTACTGACCCTCCTTCCCCTTTCTGACTGACTGATTCCATATGTCCAATGCAGAGAAAGATGAAGTAAGGGATGAGTCTGTCTGGAAGTTAATCAAGTCTTCATGGAAGAAGTAGCGTTTGAGCTCGAACTTAAAAGAATGGAAATTATTTTGATGCAAATAATTTTAATCATATGATGAGGTGGTAATTATAAAAAACAGGCAGTGTTACTTATGAGCCAAGATCATAGGCTTCAAAATGAGACAGACTCCACTTCAGATCTAGGATCCATTACTTATTGGCTTTGTGATCTTTAGGCAAGGTGCTTCTTTTCTCTATATGGAAGTTTTTCCTTCCATAAAATAAGTATATGAATACATCTTCTTTAGACTTATTATGAAGATGAAATTAAAGGCATGTGAAATATTTAATACCCATCTTAGTAACTGAGGAAATGCTCTATGTAACTCGCAGCCAGCATTTGCTCTTACAAGTAGGGAAGGCTGTAAGCTCTGTGTTCTGGTTTGTAACGTTTTAGACTCAAACTTCTAACGCTCTGTCTGACTGCAAGGGGCTAATGTCATTGAGTCCAGTGTGAGATTTACTGTCTCCTTGGAGTATTAATACCCACCAATTAATAGTGACAGTCACTAAACATTTAGTACCTAATGAGCTGCATCTGCTCAGTATGGGTGTAGTGGCATGGCAAAGAAACTGTAATTCAGCTCACCAGACCTCCTTCTTTCTGGCTCTCCATGACCTCCCCACTGGGCTGCCCAAGGGGGTTGACTTCATTTGAAAAATGCATTTAGAAATGTCAGTGTCTTGGAAGCCCTGAGCTCTAAAGCCTCCTTGGCACCGTGGATGCAAAAAATGTCAGAACTAGTCTGTAGTGAGCACCTAATCCGAAGATGTCATCCTAAAGTTGGGATAATAAAGGTTAGAAAGGAGAATGAGATTGCTTAGGTCACACAGCTGGGGATATAATAATGATGAAGTTAGGGAAGGTCCCTGCTGTTCTGGAGTTAATGATCTATTGAAGAAGAGAGACAAAATGCAAGAAAACAATTCCAAAAGCAAACAGAATGTAATGACAGAGAGTAATGAACTTGAGGGATGTTTTATATAAGGTATTGCGGAGAAGTCACTGAAGAGGTGGCATTTAAGCTGAGACATGAAATGCATAAAGGCAGCAGCCATACAAAGATCTGAGACTGGAGTGTTTCAGACAGAAGTAACAGCAAGTTTAAAGCTTGTAAGGCAAGATCTATTTCATGTATTGAATCTGAGTGTGGCAGAAGCCCACTAATCTAGGGTAATATTGGTTTCTGAGAACTCGTGAGAACTTGTGATCAATATTATAAATTATAAGTCAAACTTGCTAGGGTTTTAGGTCACTAAAAAGAGATAAAATTTATTGTAAGTATAAAGGAAAAGAAGTGTACTAGAAGTTTTAAACAGTGGAATAACACAATTTGATTAATGATTAAATAAAGTCATTCTTCTGTTATGTGAAAATAGGCTATTAGTTGATAAGAATAGAAACAGGGAGCCCAGTTAGGAATTTATTTCCATAGTCTTAGATGAGAGATGTTGATGGAGTGAACTAAGGTAATAGATTGGAGGAGAGGGAGAGAAATGGACAAACTAGAATTATATTTTGAGGGTAGAATTGGCAGGATGTTGGGAGAGTATAAGGTAAAGGGAATGGAAATCAAAATCTGACTCCTGATTTTTGCCTTGAGCAACTGACTATATGCTACTGTCATTTACTGAGATGAGGAAGTCTGGGAAAAGAGAAGAGTTGGGAGCATAGGATTAAGTGTTGTTGTTGTTTACTTGCTCTGTCTGACTTTTTTGCCACCCCATGGATTGTAACTCACCAGGTTCTTTTGTTCATGGGATTTCCCAGACAAGAATATTGGAGTGGGTTGTCATTTCCTTCTCCAGGATCTTCCTGACCTAGGGATCAAACCCACATCGCTTACATTGGCAGGAGGGTTCTTTACTGATGAGTCACTGGGGGAAACCCAGATAAAATAAGTGTGGGATGCCAAGGTGACATCCAAGTCATATTATCAATTAGAAATTTGACCCTAAAAGCCTTGAAAGGTCTAACCACCAGTCATCGGCTATGTAAAGTGAAAGTGAAAGTCACTCAGTCATGTCCAACTCTTTGCGACCCCATGGCCTGTACAGTCCATGGAATTCTCCAGGCTAAAATACTAGAGTGGGTAGCTGTTCCCTTCTCCAGGGGATCTTCCCAACCCAGGGATCAAACCCAGGTCTTTCGCATTGCAGGTGGATTCTTTACCAGCTGAGCCATGAGAGAAGCCCAAGGATACTGGAATGGGTGGCCTATCCCTTCTCCAGGGGATCTTCCTGACCCAGGAATTGAACCAGGGTCTCCTGCATTGCAGGCGGATTCTTTACCAGCTGAGCTACCAGGGAAGCCCCATTGATTATATAAGCTATGGCAAATATTAAAACTTTATGATGCCACTTCCCTATCCAGTGCCATACAGACATTGCTAATAGATTACAGCACACTTTCCTGAGGAGCCTGGGTGTGGCTTTAGGGTCCTTCTCTTCACAGTGTTCCAGGTAGCCATACCACTACTCCAGTGGTGTTGGTGTTTGAAAAACACATCTATTGGCCATTTCCTCTGTGTTGTGTTACCGGTTTTATTGTAAAAGTTAGAGCTAGTGAAATATGATTCATTTTCACCACTTACTAAGAGCTACTATGTAAGTAAGTCCATTGCTCTGCAGGATGCTCTGTTTTAGCAAATTAATCAATATATGGATTAGTCCCTCCCTGAAGAAGTTAATAGGATACTTATGACAGGTGGGGGTGTGGAATCAAAGGAAAGTGGAGGACTATGTATGATTAAATGTCCAAATAAATGATCTCAACAACATGTTTAGAGGAAGGTTGGATTGCAGTGTGTTAAAGGATTTCTAGACGTCCTGGAGAGATGAGGCTTGGAATGGGGAGATGGTGTCATCAGATGAGATAAGCAATCTGATTAAAGGACTGAAGAAGGAAATGCGAAATCAGAAAGAGAGGAATCTAGCCATTTGGAGAGGGAAATGGGGTGAGGGTAGTTAAAATAATGGTCATATTATAGTTCTGACTTTAGGAAAAGCCTCTAATCAGTGGTTGGCTTAAGTGCTGGGTTATTTTATTGCATAGTATGAGCTCCATTTCTCAGATTGCATTCTTGGCTCCCTTGCCGCTGGCTACCTGAGTAAGCCAAGGCTTGTGTATTTTTATTACAACAGCATGGTAACTTTGGTCACAATTTTTGTTATCTGACTAACCTAGCGGATAAGTTCTCAAATCTCAGTAGCTTAACATAGTACAAGTTCTTATCTTGCTAACATAATAATCTAATGCAGTTGTTCTCAATCAGGTAACTCTCCTGAATGTCTCTCCTCCAAGCAATAATTCAGGGATCGAGGCTCTTTGTATTTTGTGGCTTTTCTAAATTCAATATATGGCTCATATAGCTGCCCTGAGTATTGACTCCTTTCTAACCAGATGGCAGGGAGGAGAGCAGGAAGAGTTGTGCATAGGTGGTGTTTATGAGCCAGGCCTGGAAGTGGGAAACTCTGCTCTCATCCCACTGGCTAAAATTCAATCTCACAGCCAGAGAGTACTGAAAGGGAGACTGGAGAATGTAATTTAGTTGTGTGGCCTGAAAGAAAATGACATGAATGTAGTGATTCTCTTTCCCACAGGGTGTTGCTCTTTATCTGATCCTTTGGAATGAGATCTCCTGAGCCCAAGAGTCATTTGGCAACAACAGAGGTCATCCCTTCCCAGTCCATCATCTCAGCCAGCCACTGAGGGGCTGAGCCTGTCCAGATCAAGTAAGACCTGAGCTAGTAGATACATCTGCTGTAGCCTCTGATCTCCCCCCACCTCCACCCCTCCCTCTGTGATTTCATGTAACTATTTATCCTTTAGTTCTGACTCTGGACTCATTCTTTATCTCAGGCTTGTCTAGGTTCCTGTCTGAAC
The DNA here is from genome assembly GCF_023699985.2 of Odocoileus virginianus. Taxonomy (NCBI): domain Eukaryota; kingdom Metazoa; phylum Chordata; class Mammalia; order Artiodactyla; family Cervidae; genus Odocoileus; species Odocoileus virginianus. Next base: position 19,925,560 of record NC_069699.1, read on the forward strand.
ACCGCCCTTACTATTATGCCTTCTTCTTGACCTCTGATATCCATGCCCACAGACTCTGTCTCAAGTTCAATATCAGTTTCTTATGAAGAATAACATGTCTAGATGGGGTGTTTGTGGATTTGGATATGATTGTCTGTCTTAGTCTTTGAGATTATAAAGCAGGATCTGGTAGTGTTAAAAGTAGCCTTAGAATGTAAGATGATTTGCATTATCTAAAAGGCACAGTGGTTTAGTGAGGCCTGTTAAGAGAGAATGGCATTTTTATGGAGTTATTAGCTGGATTGGAATTAGTCACATCCAAAAGTAGTATTGCATGTATTCCGTTACTTTCATTTTGTGTTAATTCACTTCATGCACATAATCTCATTACCTCATTTCACTCCTACAACATTCCTATAGAATAGGCATTATTATCCCCAGGCATCAGTCATGTATAACCAGAAAAACAGGGTAGATTGATTGACTGGTTGCAAAGAATTGATTTACCCAAGTGAGTGCTGGCTAGACAAGTCTGAAATCTGTAGGGCAGGCTGCCAGGAAGAGCAGTTTGGAACTCTTGGGCATAAGCTAAAAACCACAGGTAAAATTTCTTCTCCAAGGGAGCCTCAGTTTTGCTTTTAAGGCCTTTCGATTGATTGAATCAGGCCTATCCAGATGACCTAGGATAATCTTCTTTACATAAGTCAACAGACTATAGACTTTAATCACATCTACAAAGGACCTTTATAGCAACATCTAGAGTATATTGAATAAATGGAGACCAAGCCTAGCCAAGTTAACAGGTAAAACTAATCATCATGCCCCATTCAAATGATAAGGAAATAGAGGCTCAGAGATGTAGTTAAGTTGCAGATTTGGATATTTAGGATTTTTCTTTTATGCTAAAATACACTCTTAGGTATTTTTTTCAAGTTCCTAAATTACATATGTTTGCAGCAGGGTCCAAAGAAAATATCTGAATTGATTTAGCGAGAGTGATCTAAATGATGTAATATTCAAAACATAATAGTGAAGAGTCATTCACTGTATGGCAGCCAAAAGTGGATAAGAATGACTTATTTTTTCCTATTTAAGAGTCTCATCATGAATAATTTTCAGTTTGGATAAAACCTTGATTTTAAAGAAGTCAATGATAGTAGAGTTTTCTTCTCTAATTCTTCATTTAGGCTCACAGGAGACACAAAACCTTAACATTTATTTCTAGCCCGAGGCTGAACAAGTCATTGTTTTAATTATAGAAAGCTGAACTTTCATCTTTCTTTAATTGAGCATGGATAGTTTGTACCTGTGATCAGTACTAAAATGTCATCAAATCACTTATGACGTTTCACACTCTTGAGCTACAGTGAAAATACCAGTTATTTTGTACATCTGTGCAGTCATTATTTGGGGCAACTGTTTCAATTTGTTGGTAATTATCATCCATTCTTCATGACTGTTGTGGTTTGGAAAGCGTCACAAGAAGTGCTATTTCCCTTTGGTGACAGCTAGTACATTTAGGGAAGAGGAGACCAATGAGGAGACAGATGCTGGCTTCCTGGGTACATGGTTTGAATGACAAGCAGAGATGAACAGATCATTACTTTTCACAGCAAGGAGGGGAGGAGGGAGCTCAGAAATTCTGAAGGAAATATTGGCCTTTGTATGCTTCAGTTGTGCATTCTAACATAAGAAGGCAAGGACGTTTTTATTTGCTATTCTTCCTTCCAGTCACACTCTAGGAAGACAGTGCTATTATTATAGACTATGTCTAACCACCGAACTCATGGTCTTTAGCAAAAAAGCACCCTAGAGGCCGAAATGAATACTGTGCCTTTTCTGTCATAAAGTTTGATGGTAGAAAAGAGGGTTGAAGCACTGATTTATAGCAGCCTTGGAGATAGTTACCAGCCCACATGCCTAGTCACAACTGTGATCTAGTTCTAAAGAAGATGGACTTGATCTAAATGCCAGTGTAAGAACAGTCTATATAACCTTGAGGAAAAAATTGATAGAGTGATCAATTACTTTTATCCCTTTTAGAGAGAATTACCTTTTTAAAAAACAATAGTTTGCAAATCTGGAGTTGAAAGAAATGCACAATTTGAATAGAATATGTTTCCCCTGAGGTACTCAAAGGGTGATTTAATGCCATTTCTTAACCCACATTATATGGCAGACAGGTCAACTCTGGGGAGATGAAGTGTGAGACAGAGGAAAAAGAAAGGCTTGGGGAAGAGAAACTAAGGAGAGCACCTAGAAGCTTTAAAATTGGTAAAGAAGAATTGGTAAAAGGAAGATTTAGACTGGTGGAAAGATAGCACTGGGAGCACGAGGGAGGTGGTCTGGGATTCCTGCAGAAGGAGTCTGGGTAAAATGAGGACAGGACTGACAGAGGAATTAGAGACGGGGGTAAAAGTTTCTTTGGTGGCCCATGAGCAAGAAGTTTGGAATTGTGAGGGACCTAGCAGATAAGAGAAAGCACGCTTAAGAGAACAGCAGCCATGATTCAGGTCTTCTTTCTTATTTGAGCATGATCTTGGGGAGAAAAAAATGTAGAAAGAAAAGGGCTTTGTTCTTGACTTGTCCTTCTCCTCTTCCTCTCTTAGCAGAAAATGCAAAATAAAGTGCTACAAGAAAGTTAGAAACCAATATAACATTCTAAAGCAATTTTCATCCAATTAAAAAAAAAAGATACCCAGGGGAAAACAAAGAAAGCTTGTATTCCCCATACATTTAAATGTGAAGGCCTAACCCGCAACGTGATAGTATTTGGAGGTAGGGCCTTTGAGAGGTGATTAGGTCGTGAGGGTGGAGCCCTTGTGAATGAGATTAGTGCCCCAGAGAGCTCTCTCCCCTCTTCTGCCATGTGAGGACAGAGTGAGAAGAACTCTCTGCTAGTTATCATAGTGAGTCTATTGTTAGCTTTTAATAATATCACTATCTATTTTATACATATTTCAACTTTAGAAAATAAACGGACTGGCCTTCCTTTATCAGAGAGATTGTGTACACACTTCCCTCCCTCTAGCTTCATCTCTTTTTATATTAGCACATGGGCAATTCTATTTCAGTGTGTTTTCCACTTGTGTATTTTAGGAAGAATGCTAAAGTGATAGACACATGAAGAATGGATTAAAATTAAAGATGGACAAGAAGACTAGTTAGGAATTATTTTAAGAGTTGAACTAAGGGACCAGGTATGTCTGAATGAAAAGGAAGGGACCTGATCTGAGATTGTTTAGAAATCCAGTTTTAATTTCACCTTTGCTCTGGAACTTTCTTCACTGGAAAAGAACGTGGCCTATCTATACTATTTCTTTATTCTGCCTCACTCATGCCAATAGGTCATTCTCCTCTCAATGTATTTGACTAGATCTGAATCCTTAAAATTTTTCTATGATACAGGCTACTTAAATTTGCTTGTTTTCTCTTCTGAAATGATCCACCTTTCTGATCTGTGTCTCCTTGACCATTTAGAGCTATTTGGTTTTGAACCTTGTTGTCTTCGTACTATGAAACCCTGAGAAGTGTGAAGGCTCTCTAAGCATTTCACTATTTGCTTTCTCCTTGGCCTTTTCTTTCTACCTCACTGATACCAGCGTCAGATGGAAATGACAGATGCTACCCAGGATCTGCTTCACATGGGTACTCTGACAATTAATTAGCTTTTATTATTTTAATTTTTTAAGAGCAGAGCCCCTGTACTATAAACAGTCCCTATATGACCTGTTTTCTCATATAAATTTATGTGCAAGGATCGTAAAAAGGAAGCAAATGGCAAGAGACAGAAAGAAAGCTCCTTGTACAAGCAGCTTCTGCTCAGGCCTGTGCAAAGAATTATAAGACTCGACACACAAGTCTTCTTTCTTACAGGCTGTATTTCTTTTTTGGCCACTTTGCCTTCCAAAAGTCACCAGAAAAATCTCATAAATCCTTAACATGGTAAAAACACACACACACACAATATATATATATATATATATATATATATATATATATATATATTTAGTGCAGGGAGCATTCGTTTCCCTGAGCATCTGGGGTTGGGGGGCAGTCTTCTTGCCCCAGGCAAAGCCACAGAATACTAAGATGACAAACAGCTTTGGGGAGAACCAAATGAGTTATAGCATGTGAAAGTGCTTTATTTATGTTCTGAACACTAGATCTCTGTGTGTGAGTGACTAGACTCTCTCTTAAATGTGATACTTTGTCTCACCCTTATAATCACTAAGCATTACTAGCTGACTTACTATGTGCCAGGCAAGGGGCTGTGTGTTTTACATATATTACTTCTTTTAATCCTAACTTTTACCAATTTCAGATTTATTATAGAGTTAAGAATTATCCCCAGGGCACTTATCTCTCAATCCTGTTCCTTTAAACCCTACAATACATGGCCTTTCTAACAGATCTCACATGATACTACAGGTCATGTTATATGATTAACATTCAGTTCAGTTCAGTCGCTCGGTTATGTCTGACTCTTTGCTACCCCATGAACCACAGCATGCCAGGCCTCCCTCTCCATCACCAACTCCCGGAGTTTACCCAAACTCATGTCCGTTGAGTCCATGGTGCCATCCAGCCATCCCATACTCTGTCATCCCCTTTTCCTCCTGCCCTCAATCTTTACCAGCATCAGGGTTTTTCAAATGAGTCAACTCTTCCCATCAGGTGGCCAAACTATTGGAGTTTCAGCTTCAACATCAGTCCTTCCAAAGAACACCCAGGACTGATCTCCTTTAGGATGGACTGGTTGGATCTCCTTGCAGCCCAGGGGACTCTCAAGAGTCTTCTCCAACACCACAGTTCAAAAGCATCAATGCTTCAGTGCTCAGCTTTCTTTCTAGTCCAACTCTCACATCCTCCATAAATGACTACTGGAAAAACCATAGCCTTGACTAGATGGAACTTTGTTGAAAAAATAATGTCTCTGCTTTTTAATATGCTGTCTAGGGTGGTCATAACTTTCCTTCCAAGGAGTAAGCATCTTTTAATTTCATGCCTGCAGTCACCATCTGCAGTGATTTTGGAGCCCCAAAAATAAAGGCAGCCACTGTTTCCGGTGTTTCTCCATCTATTTGACATGAAGTGATGGGACCGGATGCCATGATCTTAGTTTTCTGAATGTTGAGCTTTAAGCCAACTTTTTCACTCTCCTCTTTCACTTTCATCAAGAGGCTCTTTAGTTCTTCTTCACTTTCTGCTGTAAGGGTGGTGTCATCTGCATATCTGAGGTTATTGATATTTCTCCTGGCAATCTTGATTCCAGCTTGTGCTTCTTTCAGCCCAGCATTTCTCATGATGTACTCTGCATATAAGTTAAATAAGCAGGGTGACAATATACAGCCTTGACATACTCCTTTTCCTATTTGGTACAAATCTGCCATTCCATGTCCAGTTCTAACTGTTGCTTCTTGACCTGCATACAGATTTCTCAAGAGGTAAGTCAGGTGGTCTGGTATTCCCATCTCTTTCAGAATTTTCCACAGTTTATTGTGATCCACACAGTCGAAGGCTTTGGTGTAGTCAATAAAGCAGAAATAGATGTTTTTCTGGAACTCTCATGCTTTTTCGATGATCCATCGGATGTTGGCAATTTGATCTCTGGTTCCTCTGCCTTTTCTAAAACTAGCTTGAACATCTGGAAGTTCACAGTTCACATATTGTTGAAGTCTGGATTGGAGAACTTTGAGCACTACTTTACTAGTGTATGAGATGAGTGCAACTGTGTGGTAGTTTGAGTGGTCTTTGGCATTGCCTTTCTTTGGGATTGGAATGAAAACGGACCTTTTCCAGTCCCGTGGCCACTGCTGAGTTTTCCAAATTTGCTGGCATATTGAGTGCAGCATTTTCACAGCATCATCTTTTAGGATTTGAAATAGCTCAACTGGAATTCCATCACTTCCACTAGCTTTGTTCATAGTGATGCTTCCTAAGGCCCACTTGACTTCACATTCCAGGAAGTCTGGCTCTAGGTGAGTGATCACATCATTGTGATTATCTGGTTCGTGAAGATCTTTTTTGTACAGTTCTTCTGTGTTTTCTTGCCACCACTTAATATCTTCTGCTTCTATTAGGTCCATACCATTTCTGTCCTTTATTGAGCCCATCTGTGCATGAAATGTTCCCTTGGTATCTCTAATTTTCTTGAAGAGATCTCTAGTCTTTCCCATTTTATTCTTTTCCTCTATTTCTTTGCATTGATCACTGAGGAAGGCTTCCTTATCTCTCCTTCCTATTCTTTGGAACTCTGCATTCAAATGGGTATATCTTTCCTTTTCTCTTTTGTTTTTCACTTCTCTTCTTTTTTTTTTTCCATTTATTTTTATTAGTTGAAGGCTAATTACTTTACAATATTGTAGTGGTTTTTGTCATACATTGACAAGAATCAGCCATGGATTTACATGTATTCCCCATCCCGATCCCCCCTCCCACCTCCCTCTCCACCCGATTCCTCTGTGTCTTCCCAGTGCACCAGGCCCCAGCACTTGTCTCATGCATCCAGCCTGGGCTGGTGATCTGTTTCACCCTAGATAATATACATGTTTCGATGCTGTTCTCTCGAAACATCCCACCCTCGCCTTCTCCCACAGAGTCCAAAATTCTGTTCTGTACATCTGTGTCTCTTTTTCTGTTTTACGTATAGGGCTATCATTACCATCATTCTAAATTCCATATATATGCGTTAGTATACTGTATTGGTCTTTATCTTTCTGGCTTACTTCACTCTGTATAATGGGTTCCAGTTTCATCCATGTCATTAGAACTGATTCAAATGAATTCTTTTTAATGGCTGAGTAGTATTCCATTGTGTATATGTACCACAGCTTCCTTATCCATTCATCTACTGATGGACATCTAGGTTGCTTCCACGTCCTGGCTATTATAAACAATGCTGCGATGAACATTGGGGTGCACGTGTCTCTTTCAGATCTGGTTTCCTCAGTGTGTATGCCCAGAAGTGGGATTGCTGGGTCATATGGCAGTTCTAATTCCAGTTTTTTAAGAAATCTCCACACTGTTCTCCATAGCGGCTATACTAGTTTGCATTCCCACCAACAGTGTAAGAGGGTTCCCTTTTCTCCACACCCTCTCCAGCATTTATTGCTTGTAGACTTTTGGATAGCAGCCATCCTGACTGGCGAGAAATGGTCCCTCACTGTGGTTTTGATTTGCATTTCTCTGTTAATGAGTGATGTTGAGCATCTTTTCATGTGTTTTTTAGCCATCTGTATGTCTTCCTTGGAGAAATGTCTGTTTAGTTCTTTGGCCCATTTTTTGATTGGGTCATTTATTTTTCTGGAGTTGAGCTGGAGGAGTTGCTTGTATATTTTTGAGATTAATCCTTTGTTGCTTCGTTTGCTATTATTTTCTCCCAATCTGAGGGCTGTTTTTTCACCTTGCTTATAGTTTCCTTTGTTGTGCAAAAGCTTTTAAGTTTAATTAGGTCCCACTTGTTTATTTTTGCTGTTATTTCCAATATTCTGGGAGGTGGGTCATAGAGGATCCTGCTGTGATTCATGTCGGAGAGTGTTTTGCCTATGTTCTCCTCTAGGAGTTTTATAGTTTCTGATCTTACATTTAGATCTTTAATCCATTTGGGGTTTATTTTTTCCACTTCTCTTCTTTTCACAGCTATTTGTAAGGCCTCCTCAGACAGCCATTTTGGTTTTTTACATTTCTTTTCTTGGGGATGGTCTTGATCCCTGTCTCCTGTACGATGTCACGAAACTCCATCCATAGTTCATCAGGCACTCTGCCTATCAGATTTAGTCCCTTAAATCTATTTCTCATTTCCACTGTATAATCATCAGGGATTTGATTTTATTCATACCTGAATGGTCTAGTGGTTTTCCCCACTTTCTTTAAGTCTAAATTTGGCAATAAGGAGTTCATGATCTGAGCCATTTAATATAATTTCTTGACAAACCCATTATGTACCAGAAACTTTGCTAGATATCCTAGATTGGTATATGACACATAATCCTTATAACAACCCCATGAAAATGTATTATCACCATTTTACATACTTGTTCCACTTATTATGGTAACACAATAAGTAGCAAAACTTGCTTTGAATAAGTATTCAAATTCAGATAGATCTGCCTTCAAAAACAAGTTCGTATTGCATTATGGTTGCCTGTAGTAGGTTGAATGGTGCCCCCAAAAGATATGTCCATGTCCTAACCCCTGTGAATGTGACCTGATTTGTAAAAGGGTTTTTACAGATGTAATTAATTGAAGGACCTTGAGGTGGACTCATCCTGGATAATCTGGGTGCATCCCAAATGTTCTTATAAGAGACAGAGAGGAGAAGACACAGAAATAAGATAAGAAGACAGGGGCAGATATTGGTGTGATGAAATCAGAAGCCAAGTAATGCCTGGCACCACCAGAAGTTGAAAGAGGCAAGGAAATATTTTCTTCTATAGCATTTGGACAGAATACAACCCTAACAATTTTTGATTTTGGACTTCTGGCCTGTAGACCTGTGAGAGACAAATATTTGTTGTCATAAGCTACTCATCTTGTAATAATGAGTTGTTTTCATGACAAAAAAAACCAACAACTAATGCATAGCCTGTGTCATTTTTAAACTACTGACTGGCTCATATTGTATCTTTAAAAATTTAAAATGCTGACTACCTCATCTTATTATTATGGTCACTGATGTCTTTGGGTCTTCCGGTTAGACTAATTTTTTGTCTTCTTCTCCACTTATAACCTTTAAGGATCTTTCCCACAGTAGTATCAGTCTATGCACAAGGTCCTGGAAATGGCTTCATGCCTTTGCTCACCTTGACTCCCACCCCCGGAAGGCTGTTCTTAGCCTGTCTCACTCCATACCCTGCTGCCAATGTCATTCTCCAGCTAAGCCTGAATGATACCTCTTCTTGAAATCCTGGAGAGAGAGCCCCAGCCAGAATTAACTGCTGTGTCTGGGTTCCCAGAGCAGTCTACTTATTTCTCCACGTATGACTTCTGCCAGTCTGTCCTATGTTGTAGTTAGGCAGCTGCCTATGAAATCCTGGAGGTAGGATAGGAATTAAATGAATCTCAGTGCTTCCCCTGGTACCAGTCAATGGAGGTCTCATGGTTGATGAAGACTAACTTACCTCTCTATTCCATTGAGAATCTCTATACAAAGTTTCTCAAACTTGAATTTGTAAGAGAATCACCTAAAGAACACATATTTGTTAGAAATATAGATTTCTGGGCTTCTGCAAATTCATTGCTTTTGGAGTAGATCATCCAAATAATTTTGAGGCAAGTGATTGCCTCACTATACTGAGACATAGTATTCTAAAATTTGGATTAGAAACTTCTGTGGTGTCCACCTGTTGAATAATACCTTTATGGGTGTCTCCTGGAATATGAGTGACTTAAACTCACACTCTGCTTGGGAAAGGAAGAATCACATCATCCTTTATGACTCTGGTCAAAAGAGCCTGCACATTTGATTCCATTTCTAAACTCTGTCTCAGATCAACTGAAATATTTCATATTTCCTGAGCTGCTTAGGACTGAGCTTTGTTTCCTTATTTAAAATGCACATGCATGGGCTCTCATCAGATACATGGTAAGAATTGTCTTATGAGGAAATGCTTCTCTGTAAACAGTTACAAGTTCTATTTCTGTGTGCTTCTCCATGTTTAACTTGCCCTCAAAGAGCTCTAACTGCATTACTTTAGGCATTGATAGAAAGAAAGGGCTGCATAAGCACCCATGTCCATTAAAGGAACAACCAAATGTGCTGTGTTTCTATCTTTTAAGACATTAGAAATCTCCACCTTCCTGCTTAGAAATGTCTTATGTCCTTGAAAAGTTCTGCATTACAAAATAACTCAGTATAGGATGGATGAAGTTTTCTTTTTTGAGCTCCAGTAAAATGGGAATAATCATGCCTACTTCATAGGACAGTTGTGAGGATTAGATAAAATAATTCACTATATAGAAAGCATTTAGTACAATGGTAGGCCTATAAGAGGGCCTCAATAATGGTTAATCTTTTGGATATCAACCAGGTTTAATATTCATAATTCCAGGTATAACTTGAATTCTTTGTTGTCATCCTCCTCTTCTTCCTCACCATCATTAAATTGCTGGATATTAATTAGTATTTATTTTGTATCAGGCATATTTTAAATACTTGACATTCGACCTCACTTTTCCATTACTGCCCAAACAAGTTTTCACAAACTTAGCAGTTTAACACGACACAAAATTTCCATTTCAGTCTCTAGAGCGGAAGTCTAAAAGGGGTTCACCGGGCTAACCTCAAGGTGTTGGGGAAGCTGTGTTTTTTCTGAAGGTTCTGCTTCTCTCCTCACTCAGGTATTGGGCAGAATTCAGTCACTTACTGTGGTGGGATTGAAGTCCCATTTCTTTGCTGGTTATCAACTCAGACTGTTCCCAACTTACAGAGGCTTCTTGCATTCCTTGGCTTGCAGACTCCTTCCTCCATCTTCAAAGCCAGCAATGGCGAGTGAAATCCCATTCACACTTTGGAATTTTCATGCATTTCATGTCTGACTTACTTTTCTGCTTTCCTCTTTCACTTTCAGGGGTCCATGTGATTAGATTAAGCCCACTAGGAAAGTCTAAGACAGTATCTGTATTTTGAAGTCTATAACCTTAATTACTTTTGCAACATTCCTTTTGCCACATAACATTACATATTCCCAGGTTCTGGGTATTAAAAAAAATTAGACTTTTTTTTTTTTTAAGGAAGGGGCATTATTCTGTCCACCACACATTTGTTGTCTCATTGAATTCTCCTGTTGTTCAGTTGCTAAGTCAATTCAACACTTTGTGAACCCACGGACTGTAGCACACCAGGCTTCCCTGTCCTTCACTATTTCCCAGAGTTTGCTCAAACTTATGTCCATTGTGTCAATGATGCCATCTAACCATCTCATCCTCTGTTGCCCCCTTCTCCTCCTGCCCTCAATCTTTCCCAGCATCAGGATCTTTTCCAATGAGTTGGCTCTTTGCATCGGGTGGCCAAAGTATTGGAGCTTCAGTTTCAGCACCAGTCCTTCCAATGAATATTCAGAGTTGACTTCTTTTAGGATTGACTGATTTGATCTTCTTGCTGTCTAAGGGACTGTCAAGAGAGCTCTCCAACACCACAGTTCAAAAGCATCAGTCTTCGGTGCTCAGCCTTCTTTATGGTCCAACTCTCACATCCATACATGACTACTGGAAAAACCATAGCTTTGACTGGATAGATCTTTGCTGGCAAAGTGATGTCTCTGCTTTTTAATATGCTGTCTAGGTTTGTCATAGCTTTTTTTCCCAAGGAGCAAGGCTTAATAATCTTATAATTTCATGGCTACAATCACCCTCCACAGTGATTTTGGAACCCAAGAAATAAAATCTGTCACTGTTTCCACTTTTCCCCCATCTGTTTGCCATTAAGTGATGGGACCCGATGCCATGATCTTAGTTTTTTGAATGTTGAGTTTTAAGCCAACTTTTCTACTCTCCTCTTTCAGCTTCATCAAGAGACTCTTTAGTTCCTCTTTGCTTTCTGCCATTAAAGTGGTATCATCTGCATATCTGAGATTGTTGATATTTCTCCTGGCAATCTTGATTCCAGCTTGTGCTTTATCCAGCCCAGCATTTTGCATGATGTACTCTAAATATAAATTAAATAAGAAAGATGACAACATACAGTCTTGACATACTCATTTCTCAATTTGGAATCAGTCCATTGTTCCATGTCCAGTTCTAACTGTTGCTTCTTGACCTGCATACAGGTTTCTCAGGAGGCAGGTAAGGTGGTCTCTTTAATTCCCATCTCTTTAAGAATTTTCCAGTTTGTTGTGATCCACATGATTAAAGACTTTAGTGTAATCAATGAAGCAGAAGTAGGTGTTTTTTCTGAAATTCCCTTGGAGCTTTCTTTATGATCCAACAGATGTTGGTAATTTAATCGCTGGTTCCTCTGAGTTTTCTAAATCCAACTTGTACATCTGGAAGTTCTCTATTCACATACTGCTGAAGCCTAGGTTAAACTAGTGACTCAGATGGTAAAGAATCTTCCTGAAATGTGGGAGACATGGATTTGATTTATGGGTTGGGAAGATTTCCTGGAGAAGGCAATGGCTACCCACTCTAGTATTCTTGCCTGGAGAATTCTATGGACAGAGGAGCCTGGTAGACTACAGTCCATGGCTTCACAAAGAGTCAGATATGACTGAGCAAGTAAACTTTCAGAATTTTCCTGGTTTCCCTATGAAGTAGATTTCACTATACCCATTTTACAAATGACAAAGGGAGACTTAGCAAGATTAAATAACTCACCTAAGATCAAATTTGTAGTAAGTGATGAAACCAGGATTCAAATCTTGGCACTTTGCCAGCAATAATCTGTCTAGTTTGGAATTAAACTAGGTTAAGCTAGAAAATGGGTTCTGCTACCAAGACCAGAGATTCTTTTTCTGTACTTATGGCCTGGGACAATTTAAAAGGAAAAAAAAATGACTTACATTCAATAATTTGACTATCCATAGGTGATCCAAAAGCCTAAAAGAACTCTTAAGTCTGTATCAAAGATGTATATTTGTGGCCAATTCTTATTGACATAGGGCACAAACATCTTGTAGCTCTCTTCACAGCTCTCTCCTGATTTTAGACTTTTTCCATTGCAACATTATCACCATCAAAACTTTCATCAGAGATTGGAGGAAAACATTTTTAGGAACAAAAGATACAACCTCAGCAAATAAGTGGTATACTTTTGTGATCATATCTATTACTTATGTAATATTAATCTCTGTGAAGTGCCTTTTGTCACTTAGTGACCCTACAAGTACTATTAATTGCTGGGCATTTTAGACAAGGAAACTGAGAAACTGATACACAGACTTGATGAGATATGAACCTTGGAAGCCTGGCATCAAACTACTCTGTTCTGTGACCACTATAATCTTTTCTTCTAAGATGGAGATATTTGTATCTTTTCTACTCTTTAACAGTTTCCACATTTCCCCTTGCCTGGGGTATATGATACCAGGCTTCTTGGCATTTGGGCTACTCTCCTGTATACAGATGATGCCCTAATGATAAAGCCTACATACCCGCTAGGCCAGGCAAAGGTGAAAAATTGTTTTAAAAAGAAGAATTTTCAGAGTTTTACCCAGTAGCTCTGTTTAATTCATAAGTAAATTCAAGGTAAAGTACTTTAATAGTGTTTAACCTGGTGTAAATAAGACACTATACTCCTGCTGTTTAAGTGAGGAGCCTAGAACTTTCTCCTAATTCCAATTGAATCCTTAGTATAAATCTCATAGCATGGACCCTAACTGGCATATTATTTCCTTACATATGTGTAGCTCTTTTATAATTTGCAACACGTTTTTACATGTTTTCTCACTCAAACCTCAAAACATTCTGTGAAGGAAAATGTCATATCATTATCATGATAATGATAGTGATGATGATGATGATGAATGCTTACCATATGCCAATGTCAAACACTCTACGCATTTTACCTTATTTAATCTTCTCACTATCCTTTGAAGTAGGTACTACTTATCCCCATTTTAGAAATAAAGCTGACTGACTTTTTCAGGGTCACCAAAATAGTAAGGATGGAATTAGGTTTTAAACCCTGTCAGTTTGACTCCTAGGAGTGTATCCTAAACTAAGACTCAATAGCATTATTTCTATTCTTCAACTAAACCAATGAAGACCTAGAGTAAAATTAAATATGGTTTATTAAAGGTTACCCAGCTGACAACTGTAGGACTTGGATCAAGTTTTCAGCCTTGTATTTGGAGATGGTAACAATATAGCAGAATGATATGGAATCAGAAAGAGTTCATTTCTCCATGAGGCACTAAATGTATGACCTTGGGTAAATCATGGATACCTTCTAATCTTTAATTCAATTCACTATAGGGTGGGGATAATCATACCTACTTCCTTAGATTGTCAGCAGGATGGAAATAATGTACATAAAATGACTGGCATGTATTTAGTAGCTGTTATTACTTAAATCTTCCAGTACACCAGCGGCTTTTCTAAATGAGAGTCCAGGTCTGGTAGGTTTGGGGTGTGGTGAAATTGTAGCTGGCTGGGGGAAATTGTCTAAGCAGCCCTCAATCATTTTTCACATGAGCCATAGGCTTTTGGTAGGCACCACCTGATAAGTCAGCCTCAGCTTAGGAAGAGCCTCAGAGACATGCCCTTGACCTGAGAAACAGAGTGAAGGAGACCACTGTAAAGTTTTGGTTAATGTGGCAGATCTAAAGCAATCAGATCTGGGGTCTGGGGGCTTATTAATAAGCATCATGCTTTCCCTTTAGCTGTTTCCCTAGATAAGCTAATGATAAACATGATATCTTATGATCTCTTCTGCTCATTATAATCTCCCTCCTACAAGATAAGATTCCAAAAGCAGCTCTGGAAAGCTGTGCAAAATGTGATGGTTTTGGAAAATGAACAAATGCTGAAGATTGCTGCCTGTGTCAGGTTGTAAGTATGAGTAGAGCCCTGAAATATACACTGGCAGGGAGTTTTAACAGGTTGATCCCCTGAGTATACACCGATGTGGCCCAGAAACAGAGTTCTATTCAGAATGATTTATGTTCCATGGTGCCCTGGTGTGATCTGAGTTACCTTTGGAAGGAAGAGCAGACATCAAATGAATTTAGAGGATAAAAATAGGTAGATGAGCATAAATGCAGAAATATCCTGAGTCTCTTAGCTCTTTCTAAGGAGATTTTCAGGGGACATACCTGGAAAACTCGAACCCTCTTGTGCCTACTGGTACTGAAGATTTGAACTGTAAAAATTTGTGAATAACCTGATCCCTGCTAAGGCCTGTGTGGGCCTCTTCCTTCCAGCCTTTTTCCTGAAAAGGAAGGGTTAAAAAACAGGAGTGGAAGGAAGCTTAGAAATAAATAGTGACATCTAATCTGCCTTGGTGCCTGCTTCTCAGTGGACTTGAACTAATGTACAACTGTTTAAAATGTTTAGGCATCCCAGGCAGAAGAAATGATTGAGTCAGGCAGCCCTAACTTGACTTGTTGGATCAAATAAGCTCCAAGAAACTAACCTGATGGTAAAGCATGTATCTCTTTGAGCTCTATAATTAAACAGATCTAGCTATCTTCACATCCTGCCTCTGTCACTAAGTAGCTATGCTTCCAAGGGAATGTTACTTTATCTCTCTAAACCTCAGTTTCCTTATTTGTAAAATGGCAGTAATAATAATGGTGTAAATAATATATTAGGGCTTCTCTGTTGGCTCTGTAGTAAAGTATCTGCCTGCCAATGCAAGGTTCAATCCCTGAGTCAGGAAGGTCCCTGGAGAAGGAAATGGCAACCCACTCCAGTATTCTTGCCTGAAAATCCCACAGACAGAGGAGCCTAATAGGCTACAGTCCATGTGGTCACAAAGAGTTGGATACAACTTAGTGACTAAACAACCACAATCTGTTAAGTTACACAGACCTGTTATAAAGGTTACATTAGAAATACATGTAGACTACTTAACAGTGTCTAGTCTATAGTAAGTGTTCTATGAATGTTATCCTGTATGACTTTTTTGGCATCTTTTGTCCGTATTCTATGGATCTCTTAATGTTGGCAAGTTATGGTAGGACCACTTTATTCTAGTCTTCTTGTTGTTTGGTGTTTACTAGAAGGTCAACTTTTACTTCAGAAGGCAGGTCTTTAGCTGGATCCAGCCAAAGTAATTCCCAGGACTATGTTTTGAGCCAAGGAGAAGGAGAAACAGCCTGAGCTGTTGACAAGGCTCTTAGATATTTCTTGGCTCAGTCATCAGGGATAGGAAGCTCAGAGAACAACATAGGCGACCACTGTCACTTCCAGCCTGCTGCCAGTGCAGACAGAAAACAGAGAGCTCAAGCCAGCCAAATCACAGGTGCAAAAGCCACTGGTGACGGGCCTATTCCAGAGCTGCCTTGGCACAGCTGTTCAGTACGAAGGTCAGCCAAATGCATGAGGTGTCACCTCTACTGATCTTGAAAAGGAATGGAAAAAAAATGGATTTGAGAAAAGTTAATGTCTGATTACGCTCTTGAAGGGGGCTTCCCAGGTGGTTCAGCGGTAAAGAATCCGCCTGCCAATGCAGGAGGCAATGGAGACGTGGATTTGATCCCTGGGTCGGGAAGGTTCCCCCCAGAGAAGGAAATGGCAACCCACACCAGTATTCTTGCCTGGGAAATCCCATGGACACAGAAGCCTGGCAGGCTACAGTCCATGGGGCTGCAAAGAGTTGGACACAACTGAGCGACTTAGCATGCATGCATGTTGACTTCTGAAGATGATCAGATGCTTTGGAATAATAGAATAAGAGTAGATGTGAGTCAAAACTCCGTTTTTATGAGATGGGGGATATTCAGAACCAGAGAGGGAAGTGAATTGTTCCAGGCTACACAGCCATCACTGCAAAGCCAGGCCTATGATCTGGCTCTCTGGACCCCACTTTCTATTACATAGCACTGCTAGAGTCTGCCTTTGGTAATTTGAGGGGCAAAAATCTAATATAATGAGTTGTTTAATTGTAAAGTTTTAAAACTGATATGACACTACAGTACACAAGCATGTACTTTCCACTACAGCTTTTTAAATCTACAAGATGGCTCGGATTTAAAGCTTTGGGACCTTTTGTGCCTGGAGAATGATTTTCCCAGAAAGCAATGAGGAAAAGGACACAGTACTTTTTATAAATTTTTGCCTTTGCTTGGCTTTTTAAACTTACAGCTTATATAGTTTTTAAATCCTTCTTTTTTAACAGAGGGAAACAATATGCTTTCCTCTGTATGAAAAAGTGGTAGAGAATGACGCACTGCACTGCCCCCAAAGGAAGAAACTTGGCTCTTTTTATAGTAGTGATGATGGTTTTTTTTTATGGGTCAAATGCCAGTTTGCTTGTGATGATGGAGCATGCAGTGCCACTGTTGTTCTAGTCCTCATTTCACCAAGAGTAGACATTTGCAAGAAAGCGAGCTTAGGTAGGGAGTGCCTCCCTTGTTCACAGAAGCTGACCTCCCTGTGTCTGGATGGGGACTGAACTCTTCACCTTAGACTCCTCAGCACTGTATTCTAACAGCCGAGCCATAGTGTTCTCAAGTGTTACAGTTAAACACCCACATGTCCCATTGTGCAGTGTTGAACCTCTGCAGATCAGGTAAACAGACACAGTGCCTGCTGGAGACAATGAAAACTCAAACTGCTGAAACAGCCAGGCAAGCACACACACTGTTTTGCATCCTTTTATTTTCAAAGTACACTGGAGGGCAAGTAAGCCACTTCCAAATTACCTGAATACAGGAGTATTAAAACATGACATTATATCTTCTCCTATTAAATTTACCTAAATGCCTTTTAGAGGTTTTTGAACATCATTTTATACCCTATAGAGCAGCTTAGTCCTATAAAAATGTAATGCAATTCACAGACGTAAGCTGCATTTGTGACTTTGTATTTTCTAATAGCCACATTTTAAAAAGTACAAAGAAACAGGTAAAATTACTTAACAATATATTTAATAAGCTATTTTAGTTAAGCCAGTATGCTCAAAATCTTATCATTTTAATACATAATCAATACAGAAATTATTAATGAGATACCTTATATTATTTTCATGCTGAGTCTTTAAAATCTGATGTATAGCTTACACTTACCACATGTCTCACTTGGACCAGCCATATTTTAGTGCTCAATAGCTTTGTGTGGCTCATGGTGTTTGACAGTGAGGCTCTAGAGTTGGTGTGAAGACAAGGTCCTTCCCAGACGGTATCCTGGGGCTTGGCTGGCACTGTCCAGGACTGCCCTCTGGAAACAGTTGTTTCTCTTAGTCAGCACAGTGAAGAACAACTCAATATCAAACAAGCAAGAACCAAAATAGTTGTTTTGCAGTAGATTTTCCTCACATTCAATGGATCGATTGAATCAGCTACATGGGGGCCGGGGGGTGCCTAGGTGGAGAGTGTGTTCTGACAGGTCTACTGGGGTCAGTCCTTTTCCGCTTAAAATCACATTTCATTGGCCTTCTGCTGTGGTAGCAGCCACTTGCATGTACAGACGTGGATGTGAAGGGGCTCTGTATTTTCTTATTGTCTCTGACTATGCTTTTGAGGATATTATATAGACACACCTATTTTTGTAAATGCTTGAAATTTAACTAGAGAATTACACTTTTTCTTGACCCATTATCAAATAATCAGTTATTTGGAAGGGTTAAGCTGTTCTTTCTATACCCTATTTAGGACCACGCGAGAGAAAGTGATCTTGTCATTCTTGAAACTGTCTAACGTGGTTTTTGCCTCTAGCCCAAAGGGAAAGACCTGCCTTTTCTCCATAGAAATCTTGGTTTGCCAGTGGTTACAGTTTTATTGTTGACATTGTGCCTCTATATTGGTATTAGTGCAAGGCTCATAAACCTTAGCTGACAAAGGCAACGGCACCCACTCCAGTACTCTTGTCTGGAAAATCCCGTGGACGGAGGAGCCTGGTGGGCTGCAGTCCATGGGGTCGCGAAGAGTTAGACACGACTGAGCGACTTCACATTCACTTTTCACTTTCATGCATTGGAGAAGGAAATGGCAACCCACTCCAGTGTTCTTGCCTGGAGAATCCCAGGGACGGCGGAGCCTGGTGGGCTGCTGTCTATGGGGTCACACAGAGTCGGACACGACTGAAGTGACTTAGCAGCAGCAGCAGCAGCATAAACCTTAGCAACTTCATTCCTCACTAATTAGTTTCAAATCAATTCTACTGTCTTGAATCTAATGGTGCTTCATGCTCATAAAAGATTTCACATCTAACTGCCTGGAGTGATGACACAGAGATGGAATCACCTGTTCTTTAAGTAGGAATTCTTATTTGAGGGAGGTCCTTCGAAATTTCTGAGGACAGATTGCTTCCTGTTGTCACTACCCTCCAGTTCCACTGATTTCACCTTCCCTTTCCTCAGAGTTCCATGCAAACATGAGAAATGAGAAGAAAATGGGACCAGAAGACTTGGGTTTTAGTCTGAGCCTTTTTGACCTTGATGGGACCTCAAACAGGTTGCATAGGCTTTCCAAGTCTCAGATTGTTTATCTATGAAATGGAGATAAAAAGACTCATATCACACAGAGTTTTGTGAGATTAAATGAGATAATGGACATTAAAGTGGTTTGTAATGTATAAAGTGTTCTGCAAATATGAGGAAGGAACATTATTAAGCCAATGCGGAAGATTGTTAAGATCACTCTTGAGGTAAAATAAAATTGGGGTACTATCTAGATCCTCCTCTTTGAAGAACTCCCACTACAGCTTTGGAAGGCAGTGACTTAAGAAGTTGCTTTTGAGTTGCTAAGTAATGTCCAACTCTTTTGCAATGCCATGGACTGTAGACCCCCAGGCTCCTCTGTCCATGGGATTTACCAGGCAAGAAGACTGGAGTGGGTTGCCATTTCCTCCTCCAGAAGACCTTCCTAACCCAGGAATTAAACCTGCATCTCCTGCACCGGCAGATGGATTCTTTACCCCTGAGCCACCAGGGAAGCCCAACTTTAGAAGTAGGTGAGGCCTCATGTGCACTGTACCTGGGGAAGCAATCCTTACCTTCATTCTTTTTTTTTTTTCTCTCTATAATCAACATTCTGACATCACCTCCCTTCTTGGATATCATTAATAGATATTTCATCCTGCTTTCACCTGGGTTGTAAGATTGGGGAAGAGCAGATTTGTTATGTGTTCCAAGTCCATCCAGGGTGGATATCCCTTATATTAATACATTACCAACCTGATATTAGAGGAAACTTCTCTGAATTTGGTTCTTTTTGTGGGCTTTTGATTACCATTGGGGAGGATGTGAATTTAGGTAGATCTATTATCTTGTATTTCCAGGAATTCTGTCTCAGAGCTAACTATATTAGTTTCTTCTCTCTCTCCTTCCCTCCCCACCTTCTCCCATTATTCCCTCCTTCCCTTTGGTATTAGGATAATAGAAATTGATATTAAGGTAATTTATTAATTTGAATACCATTAAAAGGCCAGGTTTGTTTAAGTATTAACATTAATCTGTAAGACTTTGACTGTTGAGACCATACCTTATTCATGCCCTGTATCTTTTTATTCCCTCAAACCTGGTGTAGATAGTAGGTGCCTAGTAAGCATCCACTGAATGAATAGTGAATAGTAATGATCAATATTTTTCAGGGTATGAAATATGTTGGGAACCCTTTGGAGATACTCTCATTTAAACTTCACAGGCGCCTATGAAGCAGATAATGTTATTTGCATTTTATAGATAATAGAACTGAATGGCAGGCACTTAGATTTATCCAAAGTCATGTAGTGGCAAAATGTGTGGATTTGAATTGTGGTTAGTATTGTTCTAAAACCCATATATCTTGTGCTGTATTTATGCACCTTAAAATTACTGTCTTCCGGGTTTAATATAAGTAGTTCCCTAGATAGCATAGAGAGAAGGAAATGGCAACCCACTCCAGTATTCTTGCTTAGAGAATCCCGTGAACAGAGGAGCCTGGTGGGCTGCTGTCCATAGGTCGCACAGAGTTGGACACGACTGAAGTGACTTAGCATGCATGCATTGGAGAAGGAAATGGCAACCCACTCCAGTGTTCTTGCCTGGAGAATCCCAGGGACGGAGGAGCCTGGCGGGCTGCCGTCTGTGGGGTCGCACAGGGTCGGACACAACTGAGCGACTTAGCAGCAGCAGCAGCAGATAGTGTAACATATAATGAAAGTAAAATGGTGCTAGAGGAGGGGTCATAGAAAATCCATATTTAAGAAAGTGAGAGAGTCTGGTGTGGAGATGAGATCCTTATCCTCATTCTGAAATCTCATTTATTAAACTTTTGTGAAAATAGCCAGTATTTACCAAATATGTGCCAGGCTATAATTAGTGCTTTACATATGTTTAACTCTAACAACCATCTCATGAAGCAGATAATGTTCTTTTGTCCTAATTTTTAGATAAACAAATTATGAAACAGAGAGAGTAAGCACCTTGTCTATGATCACACAGCACATCCTGGCTTAATATAAAGTTAGGTCTATCTGACTCCAGAAAGGATTTTCTTAATCCCTTCATGGTACTATTTTTCCCTTCTTGTGCCTTTATGGTCAGAACCAGTAGTTACATATTAGTTTGTTTGTAACTGTTGATAGTCCCTACCAGATTGTAAACTGCTTGAGAACTGGTCACCTTGCCTTTAGCATCTGTATTTCCCCATACTGTTCAGATAGTGTTCAATAGATGCTCATTTAATACTTGTCAGGCAGTTCTCAGACTCAGCCAGCTGATCACTCAGTCTCTCTGTAACACTAAGAATTAAGTGAAACGATTGTTCACACTTTCAGTGTTACCACTGGCAGCATCACTTCTATGCTGTAGCAAATGCTTTCTGGGTCCTGTGCCACATTCTCTTGATCCACCATGTATCTCCGCTGCAGCTGTGCTGGGCAGTTCACCTGTAGGCTGACCGTATCCTGCCTTAAGAGCCTTCTACTTCTCTTCGTTCTGTCTCGGGGCTTTTTATTTTTTAAGTCTCCAAAGCTCTCTTGGTCTACTTTTTGGGCAGAACAGAATACCATGGAGTTCATGCCTATAGTGACCAACCTCAGCCAGTGGAAAATGGGATAAACGCCTCAACCTCTTGTCCTTCAGAAGAAATTCTTAGGTGCATTCTTTGTGGTCTCTCAAGAATTAGTCCCCAAATTCATTGATCATCAGTTTCTCAGTGTTATCAGAGCCTCCGTTTTTTCTACCTCTGTATCTTAGGCTCCCTCCTTTGTAACTGCTGCTTCCTGTGAGTATGTCCAAAGTAAATTCCTTACATCCAAGTCCTTGACTCTGGGTGTTTGTGTGGGGCGTGGTGTGGGAAATGGACAAATCAAATAAAACACATGCCTATTTGCTAGTGGCTTTGTGCCAGAGGCCACATATAATGTCACATAATGTGAGCAAGTCATGTGACTGGATTAATTAGAGAAGTTGTCTCAGAGGAGGTTGAATCTCAAAGTCCTGTCCTTGGATAAGTAGGCTTAAGGTAAGTGGAGTGACAGCTTAATTTTTATAATTGCCTATTCCCTCTTTAAGAATTCCCAATATGTAACCAATTATACTGATGGAAAGGTGCAATACTTGAAAGGATGCAAGAATGAGTCAGTTAATTTTCTGAAACCTAAGATGACCACAAATTCAGTTTATATCTTACTGCATTATTGATTTTGGTGTAAAAAAGCACAAGCACAGTGCATTCCTAAGTCTGTGCTCCATAGCACTTCTAAGCTGATGTCTTATCAACCTTTTTTTTTTTCTCCCTTGAGTCTCTGTTAGGGCTTTATTTTTTAAAGATGCCAGGTGTGATATTCATTACCTCTGAGCAGTCACCCCCTCCAAAAATGCTGAGAGGAAAACATGGCAGAAAGTGTCATGAAAATCATGTTGAAGAATCTCTCTCGTAATGATGAAAGATGCAGCAGTGAAATGCTGGCATGCACGTGGGTGGCAGAAAGGATTTATGCCTGGTGTGTCTGGGCTTATAATAACTAATGTATCAAATTGTTTGAAAACTTTTTAATTAGGAAGAGCAGCAGGATTTGTGAATGAGTCATCAGGAGAAGACCTTTCACTTTCAGTAAATGAGGACAAACTAACAATCAGCAGCAAGAGCTGCATTTATTTCTGTGCCCAGGGTGAATGGCACTGTTCTAATGGTGATAAGGCCAAGGGTCCTGGTCTCTATATGGGCCAAATCCAGCTGCCTAATTTCTTGGCCCTGACTGACCTGCTCACACTTTAGCATTTATCACATGACTGTGTGGGTATAGTACAGCATTCTACAAACTGCAAATTTAAATCTGACCTTGTCACTTGCCTGATGAAAATCAATCACTATTTTCCCTCTGCATGTAACATTATTCCTACCATGGGCCTTTAAGCTCTGTATAGGTTGACCTTTTTCTCAGAGTTACATGACCATACTTTGAGAAACTCTCTCCTTTTTGCAAGGTCCAAGCTCTTGCCAAGCAGTTTCATAATGCTTAATAAGCTGTATAATACAGTATGTTATCATATTATTTTTTAAATCAGATAGTGTTTATGAAAAATATTCTAAACCTCAAATACTATATTATTATTATTGATTATATCATTAGCAGATCTGGACTCTTAGAAAGAAGGTCCCTATAAAGCAATGGAATACTAAAAGGGCAAGAAGAATTTCCAAGTGAAGCAGGTACATTTGTGCATTCACTATAGTTTTCTGTATTTTTTGATCTGCTTGGATGTGGTCAGGCCTCATGAAGATTTCAAGAGGAGCAATCCAGATTTGGTTTATTAGGAATGTCTGCTTTTTAAAGGTCTCATTTCCAGAGCCCAACAAACTATACTATTTAGTTTGCTCGCTTACTGTCTATTTCTTCCATGAAGACAATGTGTATTTCCCTAGAGCTAGTATAGTGCCTGATATCTAACAGTTATTCCACAAATATTTATTGATTGGGTACTAGACAAAGCAGAATGCCTGCTCGAAGTTTACTGGACTAAAAGCATCATCTTTGGTACACAGGATGGAGTTTTAGACCTTCAGGGAGGCTTATGAGTTGAATTTGAAACAATCTCAAGAGTCTCTACAAGCTTCAAATCTAAGCCTCTCAAGCATTAGTTGATGATTCTTGTGTTGGTCCTGGCTAGAAAGCTACCAACTCGGTTTGGAAATTTGTACTGACATGCTTGGGACAGTTGTAGTATTGGTCAGAAGTATCTTGACATTGATGGACAACTCTCTGACCATTGAATAGAGTTTTGAGATTCTCATTGGTACAGTGGCCCACAGAAGCTGGGCCACTTGAAAACTACATTTCATACTCTTGTTCAGTTTTGAAATGTACTGCTATTGCTAGAATTATTTGTGACTGAGATCAACTATTTTGAATTGATTTTTACCAAGGTAGCACATAGTATTCTGGATAGCACATTGCAGATATTCAATAAACATTTAATGAATGAAGGAAAGGTTTGTATTTTCTATTATTAATCAGTGGATAGTTTCATGACTTTTAAGCCTTCTTTTAGTCTTCTCCCACACTGGATGAAGCTGACCCTTATAATCAGTAAGATGTTGTGGAAGTGATAGAGTGTGATTTATGAGGTTATGTCATAAAATACATTATGGCTTCCCTCTTGCTCTTTCTTGGATCTCTCACTAAGTAGTAATTCAGCTGCCATATTGAGAGGATACTCAGCCAGCCTATGGAGAAGTCAATGTGGTGACACTGAGGTCTCCTGCCAACATCCATGTATTTGAGTCATCTTAGAAATAGATCCTTCAGCCCTGGTTAAGGTTTCAGATGATTGCTGCCTTATTCAGCTTAGCTGTTGCTACATTACTAATTCACAGAAACTGTGACATAATAAATGTTTAATATTATAAGCTATTAAGTCTTGAGGTAATTTGTTATATGATAATAGAGAACAAATATACGTAGGGATCAAAGCCATGACCCAAACAAAACCTCACTAAAAACTAGGTCTTAATTATCTTGTCTTCATTCTTCACTTGTTTTTCCACTCATATCTTGGTAACCTTACTGTGAACTACAAATGGTAATTTGGTGTCTACCATGTTATTTGCCAGTGTTTTCCTCTATCTGTTATTTATCTATTTTTTTTTTTTTGGAAGTGTATCCATTTGATGGTGATTTAGCAAACCCCTTTCCTTTTTTTTTCTTTTCCTTTGTTTCTTCAAATTGCCTCTAGTTACCGTTTCCAAAGATTTAATAATATTCACTTCTTTTATAATGATTTGACTTTTGTATATTCAATTATTTAATATATCTGTAATTTATTCTGATGCATTAACCACTCTGGGTATAACCTTCTAGGCCACCTCATTATATTTCCTCTTACATGGTACTTTGTGTTGCATGGTAGAACTGAAAATATTGTTAAAGTTATGATAGAGTACATATTCTTATTTACTTTATTTTTATGATCTGATGCTTTGTTAAAGAAGAAAATTTACATTCATCTAATATAAATTAAGCCATGCTAGTTGCTACCTAATATGTTTCTAGAAATCCCTTGCCATTTAGCTGGTTCTATTAGACTTCTTATAAGTAAAAAGTCCACAGGTCTGCAGCTTCATATGTCTTAGCTTATTCAGAAACTTTTAACTTACTTTTTGGCAAGTAGAATATCACCTTGACCTTCTCTCTTCCTTTGGGTTTGTGTTTGATCTACTGGCTTGAACTTGTAGAAATGTCAACAGTCAATTTTCATTTAATTAATGCCCTTATCAAAGTTGACACTCTATCACCCTCATTTATAAGTCTATTAGTAAGTTCCCCAGCAGTGTTCTTAAGACAGAAAAAAAAAGACCACCAATTCTATTGATACTTTTCTTAAAGTTTCATTTAAGTTAAAAATAAAATATCCATTTCATCTTAGTAGAAATTTTTAGTTGTGGCAAAGTCAGCTTATAATTTCTTTGATTGAAACTTGACCCAGGAGTTCAGGAAGTTAGGTGATTGCATTTGAATTGTTCCCAAGAAGCTACCTTTGATCACAACCTGGATGGGCTTCTCTTTTGAGCTTTCATTTCTACTGTATTAAACTAGATTAGCATACATTGTTGTCTCTACAGTGGAGATGTCTGATAAATCCTGTCATTTGTTTTCTACAAAGTCAGGCTCTTCTTTTAAACATGGTGAACCTTATATTTTTTGCTCTTTCAACTGGAAGATTTTTAGCTTAAAAAAACCCAAAAAACCTGTGGTGCTCTTATATTCCATTCTTGCCTTTTCTAGTGATATACTTTTGTCACTGAACAACATCAGCTAGTATTTTGATAATTAATGCCTTTGTTTTGAGGATGGAGAGTTGTTTCAAAGGAGTTTTATACTTTTTTCTCCTGTTATCATCTAGCTTATCTTTTACTTCAATCGTTAAAGCAATGTTTTATGTCCTGTTTCATGT
This sequence comes from Odocoileus virginianus, assembly GCF_023699985.2. Lineage (NCBI taxonomy): Eukaryota > Metazoa > Chordata > Mammalia > Artiodactyla > Cervidae > Odocoileus > Odocoileus virginianus. The sequence continues at coordinate 19,951,520 of NC_069699.1, forward strand.
TATCTCACAACTGCTCTGTAACATTCACTCCTATGTTTAAAACTTTTCAATAGTCATTTTCATTGCCTCCTTTTAGTTCTTCAGCCATTTCTGCTCTTTCCTATCACAGGGCTTTTGCACATAATGCTTCCTGTTCTTGGAATATACTTCCTCATTCTCTTCTCTCTTTTCACCAAGTTAATGACTGCTTATTTATCAAATCTAAGTGGAAGTTTCAATTGCTCAAGACTAGGTCATGTACTTTTGCTACGTACTCTGAAATGATAATTATTTTTCTAACAATCATCATTCATTTATTTGTATGATTATTTAATGTTCAACTCTCCTTCTATACCTCAAATTCCATGAGGACTTCTCCTACTATACTACATGAACAAGTACAACTGCATCTACTTTGGCTTAATATCATTTCCTCTACATCTAGTACCATGACTGGCACAAGGAAACTCAAATATTTGTTGAATATATGAATGAATGGTTCCTCAATTATACAAATGACAACTGAGGCTTAGGAATATTAAATAGGTTGACTAAGTTCCTACAGCAATCAAGTATCAGAATTAGCACTTGAACTGAGCTCTTCCATTTCCTAGTTTTGTTTTTTTTCTCTTAAACACAGTTGCTCTACCCTTCTAAGTTTCAATTCAGTTCAGTCACTCAGTCATGTCCAACTCTTTGCGAACCCATGAACTGCAGCATGCCAAGCCTCCCTGTCCATCATCAACTCCTGGAGTTTACCCAAATTCATGTCCATTGAGTCGGTGATGCCATCCAACCATCTCATCCTCTGTTATCCCCTTCTCCTCCTGCCCTCAATCTTTCCCAGCATCAGGGTCTTTTCAAATGAGTCAGTTCTTAGCATCACATGGCCAAAGTATTGGAGTTTCAGTTTCAACATCAGTCCTTCAAGTGAACACACAGGACTGATCTCCTTTAGGATGAACTGGTTGGATCTCCTTGCAGTCCAAGGGACTCTCAAGTCTTCTCCAACACCACAGTTTAAAAGCATCAATTCTTTGGCACTCAGCTTTCTTTATGGTTCCAACTCTCACATCCGTACATGACTACTGGAAAAACCATAGCCTTGACTAGATGGACCTTTGTTGACAAAATAATGTCTCTGCTTTTTAATATTCTTTCTAGGTTGGTCATAACTTTCCTTCAAAGGAGTAAGCATCTTTTAATTTCATGGCTGCAGTCACCATCTGCAGTGTTTTTTGGAGCCCACAAAAATGAAGTCTGACACTGTTTCCACTGTCTCCCCATCTATTTCCCATGAAGTGATGGGACCAGATGCCATGATCTTAGTTTTCTGAATGTTGAGCTTTAAGCCAACTTTTTTACTCTCCTCTTTCACTTTCATCAAGAGGCTCTTTAGTTCTTCACTTTCTGCCTTTAGGGTGGTGTCATTTGCATATCTGAGGTTATTGGTATTTCTACTGGCAATCTTATTCCAGCTTGTGCTTCTTCCAGCCCAGCATTTGTCACGATGTACTCTGCATATAAGTTAAATAAGCAGGGTGACAATATACAGCCTTGATGTACTCCTTTCCCGAGTTGGAACCAGTCTGTTGTTCCATGTCCAGTTCTTACTGTTGCTTTTTGACCTGCATACAGGTTTCTCGAGAGGTAGGTCAGGTGGTCTGGTATTCCCATCTCTATTAGAATTTTCCACAGTTTATTGTGATCCACACAGTCAAAGGCTTTGACATAGTCAATAAAGCAGAAATAGATGTTTTTTTGGAACTCTTTTGCTTTTTCAATGATCCAGCGGATGTTGGCGATTTGATCTCTGGTTCCTCTGCCTTTTCTAAAATCCAGCTTGAACATCTGGAAGTTCACGGTTCATGTATTGTTGAAGCCTGGATTGGAGAACTTTGAGCATTACTTTACTAGTGTGTGAGATGAATGCAATTGTGCAGTAGTTTGAGCATTCTTTGGCATTGCCTTTCTTTGGCATTGGAATGAAAACTGACCTCTTTCAGTCGTGTGGCCACTGCTGAGTTTTCCAAATTTGCTGGCATATTGAGTGCAGCACTTTCACAGCATTATCTTTTAGGATTTGAAATAGCTCAACTGGAATTCCATCACCTCCACTAGCTTTGTTCATAGTGATGCTTCCTAAGGCCAGCTTGATGTCACATGTCTAAGTTTACCCTTTTAATATCTTCCATCTTAAAGTGGTTTCTTTGGTTCCTTGACAGTGGCTAGGAGAACTCAGATCTACACGTGGGTGTGATTGCAGCCTCAAAGTAGGTAAGTATAGATCAGCATGCCTATTATGGGGACGGGAAAAGGGAGATGGAAATGATTTGTCTTAAAGAGCCTTTCCCTTTTAATGTATTATAATTTCAGAGAAGTAAACTGAGTTGTAGAAGTTATTATGAATAGACTCATCAGGTGAGGACTATAAGGTCTAAAGAGTATTACGCTCAGTCTAGATATAATTACATGTTTGTAGTCCTGAATTCTCTACTCATTAACTGTGAGATTTTATGCAAGCCCCTTTACCTCTCTGTACTAAGTTTTGTCTCTAAAAATGGTGACTGAGTGAGTGAATGTGTGTGTGTGTGTGTGTGTGTGTGTGTGTGTGTGTGTGTGTAGGTAGGGGATCATTATAGAAATATTGGCAGAAATTCTGACTGCACGTCACAAAAAGGACTTGTTCCCTTTTCCCTCATATTCTTTGCTTAGTGAGCTAGAATGTGTTTGCTATTTGGGGACCTAAGATTGAAATGTACTCCATTATGTGACCCAGTTCTTCCAGGGTTTGGGACTAATCCCACCTGTCTTTGAATTATAGCAGTTTTGTAGGACTCATTGCAGGCCATTTCTAATGAGGGAGGATTGAATCCTGGCATGTTTATTTCCAGTTAGCATAATAAAATGTTAAGAGGGACTTTGAGAGCCCGTAAATATAACCATTTGTTTTATAAATGAAGAAGCTGAGACTTGGAAATAGAAAATGGAGAGCCAGGACTCAAAACTGAAGACTTTGAAATTTAGATCCAGTATTCTTTTCAGTATACCAAAGAGCTTATTTTATACAGCCCTTTATTTTCAACAATCTTAAAAAGATTTTAAAATTATCTGTAATATGAATAATATTTAAATTTTGAAAAGTTAATGAAGGATTGGAATCTCTTTTTCTGTCCTCTTTTTTTGATAGAAATATTCTTTCTCTGATTATACAAGCAATATATGCTATTGTAACAAAATTCAATCTACTCAGAAGTACACAAGTAGAAAATAAGAATTCTCCAATGTACCAAACCCCTAGAGACAGTCACTGTTAACCTGCTAATTTGGTTCATGATTTTTAGGCTTTTCTTTGTCTTACATTCTCTGTGTATATAAATACATTTATCTATCTATAGAAATATATTGCATATATGTACCTATGTGTAGTCTATATTTTGTTTTAAAGATATCTTGTGTATATATCTTACATGTTTATACACAAATTTATATGTACATTTAAATTTTATGAATGTATATTTATATATAAAAATATATAAATTTAAAAATTAGATTGTGTTATACATAGTATACTATATTATGGTGCTTCCTTTATGTCTCAGTTGGTACAGAATCTGCCTGCAATGCAAGAGACCCTAGTTCAATCCCTGAGTTGGGAAGATACCCTGGAGAAGGAAATGGCAATGCACTCCAGTATTCTTGCCTGGAGAATCCCATGGGCAGAGGAGCCTGGCAGGCTGCAGTCTATGGGGTCATAAGAGTCAGACATGACTTAGAGACTAAACCCCCAAACCACCATACTATATTATATTATACTATACTATGCTATAGTATACTATTACCCACAGAACTATTCAAACCCTGAAGAATGATGCCATCAAGGTGTTATATTCAGTATGTCAGCAAATCTGGAAGAACCCGCAGTGGCCACAGGACCGGAAAAGGTCCAGTCTCATCCCATTTCCCAAGAATAATGCTGAAGAATGTGCTAACCTTCAAATAATCAGACTCATCTCCCATGCTAGTAAGGTTCTGCTTAAAATCTTACATGTTAGGGCTTCAACATTATGTGAACCAAGAACTTCCAGATGTCCAGGCTGGGTTTAGAAAAGGAAGAGGAACCGGGGTTCAAGTTGCCAACATTCACTGTATCATAGAGAAAAGTATGGAATTCCAGAAAAACATCTACCTCTGTTTCATCAACTATGGTGAGAGCTGGACCTTAAAGAAGGCAGAATGCCAAAGAATTGATGCCTTCAAACTGTGGTGCTGGAGAAGACTCCTGAAAGTCCTTGGACTGCAAGGAGATCAAACCAGTCAATCTTAAGGGAAATCAACACTGAATACTCATTGGAAGGACAGATGTTGAAACTAAAGCTACAGGATTTTGGTTATATGATGTCAACAGCTGACGCATTGGAAAAGCCCCTGATGCTGGGAAAGATTGAGGGCAGAAAGAGAAGAGGGCATCAGAGGCTGAGATGGCTGGATGGTATCACTGATACAATGGACATGAACTTGGGCTAACTTTGGGAGATGGTGAGGGACAAGGACGCCTGGCGTGCTGCAGTCCATGGGGTGGCAAAGAGTTGGACATGACTGGGTGACTGAACAACAACAATACATACTATTTGCATCGTAGTTTTCTGAGCATTATCTGGACATCTTTTCTTGTTATTCCATCTAATTTATTCTTTTTTGGCTGGCTAATAGTTCATTTTGTGACTGTACTTTATTTTTAAAACTAATTAATTTATTTTAATTAGAGACTAATTACTTTACAATATTGTGGTGGTTTTTGCCATACATTGACATGAATCAGCCACGGGTGTACATGTGTCCCCCATCCCAAACCCCCTCCCACCTCCCTCCCCATCCCAGACCCCCTCCCTCTTCCCTCCCCACCCCATCCCTCTGGATTGTCCCAGTGCACTGGCTCTGAGTGCACTGTTTCATGCATCAGACTTGGACTGGTGATCTATTTCACACTTGGTAATATACATGTTTCAATGCTAGTCTCTCAAATCATCCCACCCTCACCTTCTCCCACAGAGTCCAAAAGTCAGTTCTTTATCTCTGTGTCTCTTTTGCTGTCTCACATATAGGGTCATTGTTACCATCTTTCTAAATTCCATATATATGTGTTAATATACTGCTGTATTGGTGTTTTGCTTTCTGACTTACGTCACTCTTTATAATAGGCTCCAGTTTCATCCACCTCATTAGAACTGATTCAAATGTGTTCTTTTTAATAGCTGAGTAATATTCCATTGTATATATGTACCACAGCTTTCTTATCCATTCTTCTGCCCATTGACATCTAGGTTGCTTCCATGTCCAGGCTATTGTAAACAGTGTTGCAATGAACTTTGGGGTACGCGTGTCTCTTTCATTTCTGGTTTCCTCCGTGCGTATGCCCAGGAGTGGGATTGCTGGGTCATATGGCAGTTCTATTTACAGTTTCTTAAGGAATCTCCACACTGTTCTCCATAGTGGCTGTACTAGTTTGCATTCCCATCAACAGTGTAAGAGGGTTCCCTTTTCTCTACACCCTCTCCAGTATTTACTGTTTATAGACTTTTTGATAGCAGCCATTTTGACCGGCGTGAGATGGTACCTCATTGTGGTTTTGATTTGCATTTCTCTGATAATGAGTGATGTCGAGCATCTTTTCATGTGTTTGTTAGTCATCTCTATGTCTTCTTTGGAGAAATGTCTGTTTAGTTCTTTGGCCCATTTTTTTATTGGGTTGTTTGTTTTCTGGAATTGAGCTGCATGAGCTACTTGTATATTTTTGAGATTAATTCTTTGTCAGTTGCTTCATTTGCTGTTATTTTCTCCTATTCTGAAGGCTGTCATTTCACCTTGCTTATAGTTTCCTTCTTTGTGCAAAAGCTTTTAAGTTTAATTAGGTCCCATTTGTTTATTTTTGCTTTTATTTCCATTACTCTGGGAGGTGGGTCATACAGGATCTTGCTGTGATTTATATGTGACTATACTTTAGTCTCTCCTGATGGATTATATATATTATTTCCAGCCTTTCACTATTTTAGAGAATACTGCAGTAACATCCTTCTGCATGCACCTTTGCATATTTGTCTGTTTCTTCATGATAAATTTCTAGAAACCACAGTTCACATTAGTCATATTATTCAGACACAAACTTGTGTAAGTAAAGAAATATAGTTAGCTAATTCCTGTAGTAGGAAAGGAGGGAGATTTTAGATTGTGTGTGATTTTAGATACAAGGTCATTAAACACATAAACTTTTCCTTGGTCAAGCTCTGTAGTTTTGTAATCACAGTTTTGTAGAATTAGCTCAGTGCACTGCATTCCAGTTCAGTGAATCCCTTCCAGTTGCTCTGTAAATAGTTGCTTCACTTGGCTCAAGTTCACTGTAAATGGATCTAATCAGGTTAAAGATGCCTAGAGTTTAGGTTATGCCTCCCAGCCCACAATAGTTATTTTCCCTTCAGCTATTTAATGAAACTATCGGTATGGGAGGGACTACCACTTATGTGTCAACCTGTGGAGCAAAGAGGAAAAATACTACTTTCCTGCTGAGAAATTTTTTGTGAGGAAACAAGCTGATGATGTCAAGCTGAATCCCTGAACTGGTTAGCTTCTTGCCCAAGGGGATCATTAGGAAGAGAAGAGCCATCTATGGCTTGGGTTTTCTATTCCCTTTAGTTGCTTGAACTTTGCTCTCTCTGCATCACCTCTGATAAGCCAGTGCTTTCAGAAGGCAATAGTAGCTTCTCCACACTCAAGCCCTAATTCAACCAGTGTGGTCGTGCCTAAATTGGAGGATTATTTCTTCATCAGCATAAATTTAGAAACTCAGGGAATATGAGAGGAAGGAGAGCCATCAGAAGTCATCTTGTAGGATAGCCTCTTGCCTCTGGAATTCCTCTAGCAACGGCTCTGAGAAGTTATCCTCTTTGAGTGGCTCTTGTTGGTCTTCAGACTAAAGCTTATGTTCCTAGTCTAGTGGTTAAATCCTTTGTGAATGAGATATAGATAACCTTTCTATCCATATTTCCTAGCTCCCCAAATGTGCCCTGTAGTCCAGTCAATCTTCAACTTCTCTCTGTGTTGGATTATGCCATCTTCTCTGTCTGTTAATGCCATTCTCTGCCTTAAATGTCATCACTTCATTGATATCTTTTTTTTTTTTTTAACTATTGTGACATTTTGACTATACTTTTTTGGTGACTCTAATCATTTTCAATTCTATATTGTAATTTTCTGTGTCTATCTTATATCTCCTACTGGAATCTAAATTCTTCAAGAGTAAGATTGATATGACTATGACTATTGTTTGTGTTCTCCCAATATCCAGGACATTGTCTATTATTCAATAAATGCTTATTATGGAGGTGGATACATAGACTAACCCAGTCTTCAGCTGTATCAGTTCAGTTCAGTTTAGTTGCTCAGTTGTGTCCAACTCTTTGCGACTCCATGAACCACAGCACGACAGGCCTCCCTGTCCATCTCCAACTCCTGGAGTCCACCCAAACCCATGTCCATCGAGTTAGTGATGCCATCCAACCATCTCATCCTCTGTCGTCCCCTTCTCCTCCTGCCCTCAATCTTTCCCGGCATCAGGGTCTTTTCACATGAGTCAGCTCTTCACATCAGGTGGCCAAAATATTGGAGTTTCAGCTTCAACATCAGTCCTTCAAGTGAACACCCAGGACTGATCTCCTTTAGGATGAACTGGTTGGATCTCCTTGCAGTCCAAGGGACTCTCAAGTCTTCTCCAACACCACAGTTCAAAAGCATCAATTCTTCGGCACTTAGCTTTCTTTCTAGTCCAACTCTCACATCCATACATGACCACTGGAAAAACCATAGCCTTGACTAGACAGACCTTTGTTGGCAAAGTAATGTCTCTGCTTTTTAATATGCTGTCTAGGTTGGTCATATATACACACACATATTTAAATCTTCCCTTTCTATTTCTGCAACCTCCAAATATTTATTAAGACGTACTACCCTCCCTTGATATGTATTAGCTATAGTGAAGGTATTATGGTAACTAGGGCAAATTGTCAGACAGTACACATATCAGTTCTGGGGAGAAACTTAACAAAGTCATGAAGTAGATGTGTGTTTTTTCTCTCTATTCATCTGATTCTGGGGTTGCACACAGTAATCTGGCATAACTGGAAGTCATATTCTTGGGGGTAAGGAGAGCCCCATCCTTGAGCTTTGAGGCCTTTAAGCTGAGTTTTTAAGGAAATATCAACTCATCTTTGCTACAGTTGGGAGGCAGCCATAATACAATAGCATTATGAGCTGGCCCCAGCTACTTGCTTTTACTCAGTGTTTATTTTGATAGTAGAAGCATCAGTCCCTATTTTCAAGTGACTAGCAGGCTAGAGTCCAGGCCTTGTGGTTGCAACTGTATGATCTAGCAAGCTATTGGCAGGATTTGCCATAGCAACATTTAGCCTGGGAAAGCTGGCATGATTGGGGTACTGGCGTCTAAGACTTGCTTTCATCGACCAGAATTAACTGACTTAAGCAATGGGCCATTGATGAGTTTCATGGAACTTCTCAGAAAGCTAACTTCTTCCTTGGGAGGCCTGCCCTCTAGGAATACGTCTTGAGCATGCTAAGACTCAGTCTCAAGGAAAATTGTAGAAGTGCAGTAAAGAGAGATAGGTAAGTAGCTGGAGATTTGGTAATTGAGCCAAAATTCAACACCCTGGGGCCTCTTGTCCCATTCCTCCAGTCTTACACATTCAGAGTCCAGGTTTGAATGCACATATTTTTATTTCATATCCACTGTTCTTTGCAACATCCTTTAGCTCTTTGTATGTTTTTATGCAAAGTGGTTGTAGAATCTCTGGGTGTTGGGTATAGTATTTGTAAAAAAAATATTTATTTTTAACTGGAGGATAATTGCTTTACAATGTTGTGTTGGTTTCTGTCATACATCAACAAGAATGGGTGTAGTTTTATGAAGGGATTATTCTTTTCAGCAAAAGTAGCTTTGCCTAAATAATTCCAAAATAAAGGTAAGATTTACTCTAGGCTCAAGAAGTTGCCCTGCCTTCTTTGTTGGCTGTGAGAGAATCTTGAAGACATATGGACACTATATTCATTTTACTCCATGTTAGAATTTCAATTTTATCACCTCTTTCAGTTTTCTGTTAGATGAATCAATTCTTGTCTTAAATTATGAATTAAAAATTTAAATGTTTCAGGCTGCACATCTTATGGATTTTCAGTTTTATTTCCCTTATTGTTTGGTGTTTTACTTCCTGACATTTTTGGATAATCACTCATAAATTCGCCCAATTGTTTGTTGGGAGAATAACTATGTTCAGCCCTCTCTATCTGCAGGTTCTGGATCAAATTCTACCAGCAGTTGGTTGAATCTATGGATGTGCCCAAGATATGGAGGGCCAACTAGTCTACATCATTTTACACAAGGGACTTGAGTATGCACAGATTTTGGTATTGTAGGGGTCCTGTAATCCTCAGGGGATACTGAAGAAAGACTTCTCTTGTCAATATTCAGTAGAGAGTTGCAAAATTGAATCCAAACTAAACTACACATTGGATGACATTCCTGAAACTGAAATATTTATGTCTTTTAAACATGTGGAATTGTGGAGGGAGGTACTGAAGCCATGCTTTTGGTTTAAACAGTATTTTTGATCCATAAAGAATAAAAGCATCTCCCTGAATCTCTGAGATTACTTTGACCAGTTTACAGACACAGACTTGCAGGGCAAAACTACCTTGGGAATACAATCTAAGAAAAATCACCTTTGTTGACACTATTCTTTTTGCTTTGAATTTCTTTTCCTGTGATTATTGCCTGCTAAAATATTACTATCACTCTTTTCATCATCTCTACTACTAAATATATATATAATTAGTAGCTAGCAAGCACTTATGGGCCATTCATGGTGCCAAGTGATGTACATGCATACTCCCTCTTGTTTGTTGGTTTATTTTCCATTGCCTATTCTGTGCTGGCATTGTGGAGCAGCAAACAAGAAAGATGTGGTCTTAGCACTCATGGTGCTTACATTCTATTAGGGAAGATAATAAAAATCAAGTAAGCCATAAGATAATGTCAGAGAGTAGTAAGTGGCGTGAGGAATATGAAATAAGGTAATGTGATAGAGAGTGACTGGGAGTGTGTGTGAGGGAGGCAACTTTTAGAGAGAGTTACCTCAGAAAGCCTTTCTAAAGAGAGGAGAAGGAGCCAGCTGTGTGGAGAGCTAGTGGAGGAAGAGAATTTCAAGGTAAAGGCCTAAGGCAGGAGTGAGCTATAATGACAACCCCCTGAAGTCACTACATTTTTCTGAGTGACCTGGTGAAGGAGCTTATCTGAGCCCCTATTTCCTTATCTTCTGAAGATAGAATTTTGAGCTCATTCATAATACTTTCCTTGAGTGATTACTATGTGCCAGATACTCTTTAGACTTGGGTTATATTGCTGTCCTCATAGAGCTCACATTCAAGGTTAGGTAATGTAAGTGCCTTAAAGACAATGAAAATAGAGCAAGGAGACTGAGAGTGAAGGAGACTGAGAGATGGGTTTTTAGGAGAGTCAGGGAGAGCCTCTCTCTGGAAGTGACACTTGAGAAGAAACCGTGATGAAAAGAAGGAGAGAGGCAGCCTATGTGGCTGTTGGGGAGTAGGGTGGGAGTGTTTCTTGGGAAAGAACAAGCATCAGTGGCTGTAAGGTTGGGAGTGAAAGTGAAAGTCACTCAGTTGTGTCCAACTCTGCAACCGCATGGATTGTAGTGCATGGTATTTTCCAGGCCAGAATACTGAAGTGGGTAACTGTTCTCCCCTTCAGGGGATCTTCCCAACCCAGGGATCTAACACAGGTCTCCTGCATTGCAGGCGGATTCTTTACCAGTTGAGCAACTAGGAAAACCCAAGAATACTGCAGTGGGTAACCTATCCCTTCTCCAGCGGATCTTCCCAATCCAGGAATCGAACCAGAATCTCCTGCATTACAGGCAGATTCTTTACCATCTGAGCTACCAGGGAAGGTTGAGAAAGCTTGGAATATTCCAGGAAGGGGTGTGTGTGGTAAGACTTATGTCAGAGAGAAAAGAAAGAACCAGATTATGGAGGATGAGGTCATTCTCATTGTACTGAAAAGCCTCTTCAGGGTTTGGAGCAGGGACATTTGGGGAATAGTATTATGTACAATAGTGTTGGGAGAATTGAGAGATAAGGCCTAGAACAGTGCATGGTACATAGTTAGTGCTCAAAGGCCTCTTGTCTCCATCTTTATCTCCTTGTTACTCTTCAGTGCCTCCTTCCCTATTCCCTCCCTTCCTCCCTCCTTTGTATCCTGTACTGTTCAAATACATCTCAGAAGAGGATGCTTTAATTTGCTGTTACCTGTTTCCTTGTCATCTTCATGCTACACTATAAGTTGCTTGAGGACAAAAAAGGCACCTCTTGCTTCTTTGTAAATGCTGTATCACCAAAGTGCCTCAAAAATTGGTAGAATGCAACAAAATGTATTGAACGGGCATTCTAAAGTTCAGCTCCAGGGGAATGGCCTTGATGCTTGGGAATTAAGATGTATATTTGGACTGGCAGGACTTTCTTGTTTGCACTGTAGAGTCCCAGATTTGGTCACAGCAGAAACACCAGTTTTGCTGCAGCAGTACTATACTGTTGTTCATGAAACAGGTTGCCAGTAGTTTGGAGCTAGGTCCCAATTCCAGTGGGGCTTGGGCAATCACTTAATCTTTGTGAAGCCTAGTTTTCTCATCTGTACAACTGACATGATAATCCGTAAGATTATCGGGGGATTGAATGAGATCATGTGTATAAAATGTTAAGTATAGTAGCACAGTAGACAGCTCCAAGTGATCAATAAATATTATCTAGTATTGAAGGTTCTGCCCTGATTTCCTGCCCTTCCCCCAAAACAATTCCAGAGTTAGCCCAGAAGCTGTGGAGAAGGGGAGGAGCTTATTCCTCTTTTGTGGAAATGGTACATTTTACCTCCTTAGTATAATGAGCTTGTTGCAGGGCAGAAAGTCAAGTAACTTACTGCTTACTCCTCCTGTTTGGCCTTATCTTCCTATTTGTGCCAGTTTTACCTTAGCTTTTTGAGCGCGAAGAACTTGTTTTATTTATCTTGATGGCAAAGAGAAAGTAACTTGCTTAAATGCACACTTCTAACCAGGGGCAGAGCTAGGCTTTGAATAAAGGTCTGGCTCAGTCAGGAGCTCAGGAAATGGAAGAAAACAAGCTCTCCTATGGGGCAGGAAGTAGAATCTGGGGACTCTACCACTTACCTTGTCTTCTGGGGGAAGTGTGTATACCCCTCTCTCAGAAGGATTGACCACCTTCCTGGTTCCCATTTCAGTGCCTTTTCCCTTGACTTTCTCCCACTTAATTTTCCACATGTACCAGTCGAAGGTTTAGTAATAGCCTCTGACTCTGTACTGCATTTTTATACCTAAGGGATGATGCATATGCCCCAGGGTCTTACAGCTGACCTGGTTCTGTCAGATGACCTTTGTGCTGAAAGAGTTCTGTGATTATTCCTAGGCACCAGTCTCTACCAATACTTGATAAAGCCACTTAACATTGCAAAGTAGTCACTGGAGTGTGTTTAGTTCAGCCGGGGAGATAACCTTACATTTCAGAATCCTTTGCTCTCCTTTGAGTCCTTTCATATACACCCCTCCCTCAGCTTTCGCTTTTTTCTTTCATCAGCTCCCTTCTGCTTGTAGTGCCATCTGTCCTTCCTTTTGTTGGTTTTGTCTCCAGTGGGAACAGGAAGATAGGAAAACATACATCTGAAAAAACAGGTTTGTTGTCTGGGAGAGATTAGAGGATCATTTATTCCTTTTCTTGTCCTTTCCTTAACAGCGTGATCAAATCTTGGTTCTTTGCTGATAACTTTTCCAGACTGCCAATTAAAAGGTTGGATAATGAGCATTTAGTGTTCTGGTGATTAAGCCCTCCCCCACCTCACAGGTCAGTGCCACCTGAATTAATTGGCACCTTCTCAGCTGGAGTTCAGTTCTCACGTGTCTTAGGCTACAAAGAATGGCATTCAGAGAGCTCTATAATCCATCACCGTGCAGTTTTCCCAGCCCTTCCTCCCTCTAACTATACCACTCATCTCTTGATGGAGTGGTTTACCCTCTGTCACTCTCACGCTGTGTGATTTGCATCCTTTCCCCTCTGCTGGAATGGTGTGGCTGCGACCATAGAATCCGGAAACAGCCTGCACTGAACTCATTGCTACCAGCTCTGTGATGCTCGTTGCAGAGTTTAACTTGAGCTTTGTTTCACTTCAGCTTTCTCACCTATAAAAAGAGATTATAATAGCTTACCACCTCACTGGATAGTTGTGAAGATGAAATAAGATAGCATAAAGGGTTTAGCAGAGTACATGGCCCTTAGTAAATGCTCATTAACTATTAGCTCTGTAATTTCCCACTTAAACCTACTGAAATCTCACTGCTTTTTTAAGGAGCCCCACTGAAAATACACTTTTCCTTCCTATATAAGAAGTTTTTTTTTTTTCTTTTTACTATCTTCTAGTTCAAGGTGACCTCATTCTTCTAGTGTTTTTTTGTGACTTGTGTTAGAATTATTTTGTTGATCTGAGATTATGTTAGAAGTCCCGACTACAGGTGAAATGCCTTTGGAGACAGAGACCTGAGCCTCTAGCACAGAGCCAAAGTGTATCACTATAAAATGGAATTTTCTGTCCCTGAGTTACGGGAGTTTTATTCTGTTGATGTTGGATTCTTGAATGTTCTGTTGATTTAATGAGTGGTCATTACTCACTATGCCAAGATACTGGTGTCCTGGATGTGTTGCTTCCAAGAGTTTAGTCAGTGTACACTGCTAAGGCTGCCACATGGTGTCTGGTTTAACTCAAGGGCTGGGCTATTTAGCAAGTACTGGTAAGGCATGTTCGGATCACTAAGGTAATTTGCCTTTGGCATACTAAAATGCAGGATGTTTTGAAAAACCTTTAGGGTAAATCACAATATCATCTATGTGCATTTGCAGTCAAGGTCTATAAAGAGAAGTTTGGTTTCTGATTTATAGTAGCAATATTATCAGACTTTTTTAGCTACAAGAACTTTCACGTATGTTTTACTTAACAAATACTCATAATTAGGTCAGAAATCAGAAAAGTGTGCTTCTGTTTGCATAGAATGACATTAATTCTGCATTCTCTTCTAACAAGGTTGAGAGGATTAATCACTTATTCATGCAAAACCTACTCACATGAATCATTTATTTATCTTGTTCTGCTAATTTTGCAGAGCTCATTTTTACATGCCTCAGGTTGCAGATAAAGTGATAACTCAGAAGGTGATTTACCTTTACAATAAAGACATGATGGTCATGTAAACAGGATGTGTCCTACAGGAAATCAATGGGTAACCATGGAAATGACTCTACAATGGGAAATTCTGTTTCCTTATGAACAATCATCAGAAAGATCAATTGTAAGATGAAAGGGATTTGCCAGGGCCCGTACCTTTCACAAAGGCTCTCAGTCTATGAAAAGAGAAAACATGCACACCATTGCTTGTTAGGAATTATCTTAAGCTATGATTAAGAATGAACATCATTTTTACATTCTAAAGTTTGGTCTGGAATTTCTTGAGTACTCTTCTTAGAGGTCTAGTAAGAAACTTATACGTAATGATAAGAAGAACAGTCCTGAGTATAGGATGCTTGAATTCTTGACCCAGCCTAACTTCAAGCAGCAGTGAGATCTTTGACAAGATTTTTGGACCTCAATTTCTTCATCTGTATAGTGAGTGTGTGGGACTAGCTAAGGGATGGCAAGAATGTTGCCTGTGTTCTATCATCTCACTCTCCCTTCCTTGGAAGATATTGCTAGTCAGTTATGGCATTCTTTCTCTTTAAGCCTAGACAGGGTCTCAGAATCCTTATTAAAATACTTCTTCTGGCAGATGCCTCCTACATGTCAGATTTGTTTGTCATGCAGAAGACAAACATTTGCCTCTGTTTGACTTTTAGGGCTTTGACATCAGCCCTGATATTATGAGAATTTGAAAACTAGCTACAAGTACAGGATATCTGTTAGACTTGAACACAGAATCCAAATAACATCAATTAGAAATAGAAATTATATTGTCTGTATTAAGCCAAAGCAATCTTTGGATCTCAGTAATGAATCAAATATTTATTTAAATGAAAATGGTACTTTGAAATCACTGATTAAAGTGAGGTGGTATTTGTATCATTTGGAGCAGCTGTCTACTTTTATCATCAGCTCAGAGATACAATTCAAATGGCAAATTTATTTGCTATTTATATTCCTACTCCTTTGTCAACAGTAGAGGGCAGCACTGTTATTTTCAAATGTCATGGGGAGCCATTTGTGTATATAGACCTGCTTAGTACACAGTGGATCCATAGATATGGTCTGTGTTGGATTGCAGTGGAAGAGTACATTCACATGTCAAAAGAGCCATCTTAATCATATCTCCTAGATTCGAACTGCCCTTTTTAGGCTTTCAGAAGTTACCGTTACCATCCTTGTATTTACATATTTTAGCATTTCATAATGATTCTTTTTATTGTAGCCTTGCTGTTGTTTTTTTCCTCCTCTCTGTTGCTTGTCTTACCTGAGAGGCAGTGTTTAGGCCAGAAGAACATAGCTTTCAACTTCTGGGAGTGTAGACTTGATTCCTGGCTCTCCCCTGCTAAATCTGTGACTCTGAGCCTCTCAGGCTCAGATTGGGCTGATATTGGAATCAGGATTCTCCATCATATACAGAATCTTTCCTTCCATCTCGCAAGGTTGTTGTAAACATCAAATATAATCAGTACATGTGAAAGCATTCTTAAATATAGGTTTTAAAAATAATCATTAATCTCTCACATGCTATCATCATTAATATGAATCTAGCTTTTAATTTGAATTATAACTTGAATTATAAACAAGTTTTAGAATTTCTCTCTGAATTATAGGATGGTACCTGTGCATGGGTTGTCTTGGCAGCACAGCATACTGACCCATCCGGGGCACGCAGGGAACAGGAGGTCAGGAACTGGTGTAACTCTAAGGGCTGAACCCTGAGAGGGTGTGCTGAGGATGCACAGTGTTACTATGCATGTTTATTTTATCCTGAATAAAGGCTAATATTCATATCTCAAACCTATCACACCTAACATCTCTTTCCAAGGCACACATGGTAATACCCACTTTACTTTCAAAGATAATTTGTAGATAGTAATATCTAGCTGCACATATCATTTCACACAGAGAAATTAATATAATACCCTAATTAAATGTAAAGGACTAGCAAATGTAATTTGAGATAAAATAATGTATATTTCAGTATGTAATTACATGGGCCTGGTTGTACTGAAAGACATAATGAAGCAGTCACATATTTGTACCCACATGGAGAACAGAAACCACAAACGCAAATGAATAAACTTCTTACTTGTGACTCATCTACCAAGAATGTCATTGCATTATAGGTGAAGTGATTTTTGCAAAACAAACAATTCTTGGTAAAGGTCCTAGCTAGATGGTATAGTCTCCATTTCATTTACAAGCTAGAATGTAAATGAAAATTTGTTAGCTTCTAGGGCTTGTTGCAAAATATACTTTGAGGTTATATGTAAAACAAAGTTAGCATCTAGCCTCAGATAGTATCAATGAGGTTTTCCCCCTGCATGAATGTTCACAGAGACATGCTACAACTAATCCTTGTGTGAGGCTGTCCAGTATGTTGTGAGATGTCTATTTTCAATGGCCCCCACATTCTAAAGGCTCATAAAAGCAGGGTGATGATGTGAGAGAAGGCAGCTTCTTTGTGACAACCAAACATGACATCAGCAATTTCTAAACACCCCATCAGAAGCAGAACCATTACATCTGAGAATCATCTAGCAGCTTGGGCACAGCAAGAGCAAAAGCAGCCCAGCCCCTAAGGAGATGTGAAGAAGGTTAGAAGCCAGCCCTGATGTGGACAAGTGCACCATTCTGCAATGGCTGGGCAGAATGCCAGTGCCTGCTCCAAGAAGGCTAGGGTTCCAGCAAGAGTTTTGGTAGAGAACAGGAAACCCAGACAGAGGTCCAGTTGAATGGATTAATCTGGTGGGGTAGAGTGGGGTTGAGGGGTAGGGTGCAGTTCAACAGACATGCAGCTGCCCTGAGCTCACAAGTTACTGAAGCCCAGCGTAATGGTTGCAGGATTAATTCCAGACTCACCTGTTTTCAGGGCTGAGCATGGGGATCTTGATCAGCCTTGGTTCACAGTTACTCAGGTACCCCACAGGGCTGGGGTCACAGACAAAAGGCATGTGGAGTCTTCCCTGAAAACCTCTAGAGAAAGCAGGGAGTGCTTCCTAGAAACATTAGAAGAACGTTGCACTTCAAATTGTAAAATAGTGATCTACTACATAATAGTAAGCTCTCACATGTATAAAGGCATTTCATATACTTTTATCATAAAGTATTTTAAGATACGTTTATCTTATATACATTTATACATTTATTTTAAAGCATTCATGCCTCATCTTGCCCAGTGGTTTACTATTGTCCTGGACCATATATTATTAGCCACCTAGATGAGTTCACTCACATTGAGATGGTAGGAGCTTCACATTTTATTTTCCAGGGCACTGGTGTTGAGAAGAAAAGACCAGTGTTTATTGTAGTGGATTGAGTTGGGTTTCCATATTGTCTATGTTTTAGAGTCACTTGGAGAGATTTAAAAATATATATAGATGCCCAGGGCCCTCCTCAGGGTATTTAGATTCAGAAGATTTGATTATAGGATATGCATTTTTAAAAACCCCACAGTGATCCTTTCAGCAATAGA
This sequence comes from Odocoileus virginianus, assembly GCF_023699985.2. Lineage (NCBI taxonomy): Eukaryota > Metazoa > Chordata > Mammalia > Artiodactyla > Cervidae > Odocoileus > Odocoileus virginianus. The sequence goes on from NC_069699.1 coordinate 19,969,345, forward strand.
GGCTAAGAACAACTTTCGTTTTTTTTTTTTTTTTTTTGGCCAAATATGTTTTTTTATTAGTAGATTTTAAATAATTTCAAACCAGAGACTTCACAATTTTAAAGTAAATTAAGTTTTAGTGATATCCTTCATATTTTGTCTTTTAGAAGTCTGGTATGATGCATCAAAAATAATATATACAGTCTCTTAAGTACACTCCTGTTGTAATAAAGAACAAGGGATTAGAATTTTTAGGAGTAATTTTGTAGACTTTGGGACTTCCCTTGTTGTTGTTTAGTTGCTAAGTCGAGTCCAACTCTTCAGGTTCCTCTGTTCATGAGCTTCTCCAGGCAAGAATACTGGAGTGGATTGCCATTTCCTTCTCCATGGAAGAACAAGTTTCTTAATGCATAGATTTTTTTTTTCCATATTAGAATATAAGCATCTTCAACTAGAAATTCAGTTAGCACACTCAATAACACCTAAGTGCTAATGACAGAGTTCTTAGTAAATATTTGTTGAATGTTTGATTAATATATTGCATTGTGGTTCATGTATGGAAATTTAGATCTGATCCTAATCTTCCTTCCCCTCTGTCTTCCTTCCTTCCTCCCTCCCTCCCTTCTCCCCTTCCTCCCTCCGTCCTCCTAGTCACCTGCCTGTCTATCTATCTAGATATCTCAAACTGAACTGTGTGCCCCTACTCTAAATTCGTATGTTGAAGACTTAATCTCCAGTGTGACTGTATTTACATATAGCTTCTGTGAGGAGGTGGTTAAGGTTAAATGAAATAATAAGGGTGAGGCCCTAATCCCATGGACTGGTGTCTTTATAAGAAGAGGACAAGACGCAGGAGTGGGCACAGAGGAAAGGCCATGTGGGGCATAGTGAGAAGGCAGCCACCTGCAAGCCAGAGAGACTAGCCTCACAGACACCAACCCTTTGACACCTGCATCTTAAACTTCCAGTCTCCACAACTGTGAGAAAACAAACTTCTGTTTCTTAGGCCTCACAGTCTGTAAAGTCTGAGCAGATTAGCACGCTATCTGTTATCTATCTGTCATTCCTCTCTTACTGGTGTGTGGCATTTTACCTGGCAGGTAGTAGCTTCTTTCCCATTAACTCAAAGACATCCCAGGAATGACCAAGTTTTTGAAATTATTATTAATAGCAATTCCAGGCACTATTGTTTCTGCTGTTACACTGCAAAGAGAAGAGGGTTGTGTAAAAGGTTGGACATCCTGGGTCTTTTTCCATTTTGAGCAGCAAAGCAGTTTAATAACACAACTGCTGACATCAGGTGCTGCTAATGAGATGTTTCTTTAACCCCAGGACTGAGTAGCTTGAGCAGGTCAAAGGAGAAGCAATGTCTGCGGGCATTTTGGCACATAATAAAGTTTAATAAAATCTTCACTTTTAGGAGTGGCGGCTGTGCTTCACCCTAATTCATGAGAATAACACATTGAGACAAGAAGGCTGAGAAGATGAGGTTTTGTGCAGCATTAATTTTCATTTACTATCTGATTGCATTTTTTGTCAATAGCCTCATTTCCTCTCATTTTCACACTTAGCAAAGAGTTTAACACCTTTATAATGATTACATGCCTTGTGATGAAAGAAAAACCAGATAGTCATTTTCTCCCCCTTACACTTGTGTTTAACATGTCTAAATTATACATGAAGATCTACCTTTGCCGGCGACCCTTTATGGGTTCTAAGGATCTAACAAGATCTGAGTTTATGACTCTGTCTAGGCAGAGTTTTAAATCAATGCCAAAGCAGTTGCATGTGAAAATCTTTGGATAACAGTTAGGACTTCATTTGAATGGAAATGTTTCCCTGGGGGTTTCAAATCTGAAAATTATTCTTCCACTTATGAGCTATAAATGTGCCTATTTCCCTTGAGGACTTGTCTTATGCATGTTTTTTCTCTATCACCCTTAGCACCTAGATTTTCATCTAAAAAGTCATTCATTCTTTCACATCTATCAAACATACAATTATCTAAAGTTCTGCTATCTTTGAGACCTTCACCAGTCTTGTTAAGAAGATGGACATATATGTATACAAATAAATAAAATGCTCTTTAGCAAGAGTCTAGAGATCGGAACATATAGAAAGGAATAATAAACTCTCCTCAGAGTTTCCAGAAGTGGTAATGTTCAAGATCTGCCAGGAAGGACAGTGGGGCATAGGTATGGAGGAAAAGAGGAAGGCCTTTCCTGACAGTGAGCATGGCTTGGATAAAAGCAAGTGGGACATGGTCATGCCCTTTAGAAGGCCTATGGAAGGTAGAAATAACTTACATGGCACAGCTGATGTTTTATCTTATTAGGTTTGTGTATAAGCAAAGAATGTCTTGCTCATAATGTGGAATGTTCATGCTTCATTTTTGCTGTTTCTCACACATGTCATTCACACCCATGCCTTTTTTCTCATGGTTCCTTCTGCCTGCAAAAACTCCTACCCATCCTTTGGGGCTTAACCCCTGTGTAAAAACTTCCCTGGGCTTCTCAGGTAGCTCAGGACTAAAAAAATCTGCCTGCCAATGCAGGAGATGCAGGTTCGATCCCTTGTTTGAGAAGATCCCCTAGTGGAGGAAATGGCAATCCACCCCAGTATTCTTGTTTGGGAAATCCCATGGAGAGAGGAGCCTGGTGGGCTAAGTTCATGGGGTCACAAAAGAGCTGGACGTGACTTAATAACCAAATGACAACAAAAACTTCTTCCCTCTTTCTCTGTAGCATGTATTGCTCTCTCTTCCCTGTTCATTTTGCTGATTTTGCTGTGCAGTTACTGTATAGCTCATTGTTTATGTTGAGTTTTCCTTGCTGGATTATGAGTTTTTCATGTGCTAAGACTATGTATTTTCTTTTTGTATACTTACTATCTGTTATACTGCCTCGCAAACATCATGCTTAAAAAATGTACAATGGATACGTGTGTGTGCTAAGTTGCTCCAGTCATGTCCAACAATGGATATAGGAATGACAACTAATCTCCAAACAGAACTATTGTTAGAGGAGGAGCAGCTTGGTGCAGTGGGAAGAGGTTTGATAATACTGGAAACTGAAACCTAACTTCATGTTGCTTCTTGGTGCTAATCAGTTGTTTGCCAAAAGGTTCACCTTTTACCCTTCTGGGGCTTCCTTTATACTCACGTGGATAGAGCAATATCTTATCAGCTTAAAGCCAGCAGAATGAAACAATCTCTTGAGGTTCCTTCTAACAGTTGTGATTTTAAAATATATCTGATGAGTTGATTTTGTATTTACTCACATTTTCTTCATTTTCTTTTGAAGTGGCAGGAGATTTTTGTTATTTGTCTACTTAGCTGCTCTTATCAATAATACATGAAGGGGTTTTTATCATTAGGTATTAGTGAGGGAAGCTGAAATCCTGACTTTATGCTCTGAATAGTCATAGAGTCAGAAGGAATGTCTTTAATTCATTTCAAATTAATTTTTGTGAGTGGTATAAGATAAAGGTCCGATTTCATTTTTTTTTTTTTGCATGTGAATATCCAATTATCTCAGTATCATTTATCAAAGAGACTATCTTTTCTCCATTGAATATTCTTGCTCCTTGTCAAATATTAGTAGGCTATATATTAGTAGACTAATCTCTTGATTGTGTTCCATAGGTCTATTTTGGCTCTTTTTATGCCAGAACCATACTGTTTTTATTACCATATCTTTATAGTATATCTTGAAATCAAGGATTATGATGCCTCACACTTTGTTCTTCTTTCTTAAGATTTCTTTAGCTATTCAGCGTTTCTGAATTTTCTAAATTTCTAAATTTAGCTATTTAGCTTTTCTGATTTCATATAAGTTGTAGGAGTGTTTTTATATTTCTGTAAAAATAAATGCCATTGGCTCATGAGGAGCACTTGTTTTTCCCCAGGAACTTCATTTTCTACAGAAACACAAAGTAGTAGAATATTAGAGACCCTGTTGCTTTTTCTTTGCAATATTAATATCTACCCTTAGATTTGACAATTATTCCAAATTCTTCCTCTTGTGCCCTCTCTGTGGGCTTGCAGTACATGTGAAAATCAAGCCTCAGGAATATTTTCCCAAGTTAGATATGCAGACTCAACTCTTTCCTGGATCCCATGTAGGAGGTACTATGTGTAAGCTCTATAGGGACTCAAAGAAAATGTCCATAAAGGCTGCAATGACCAGGGGGAATTCCTTATTGGAGGTGAAGCTAGAGGAGAGTTTTGAAAATGACTAGGATTAAACATCTGGGCTGTTCTAGAAGGACATTTGAGTGGGAGAATGCTTATGAGAGATGTCAGGAGAGAAGAAATTGTATTTACCGGAATGTGAGAAAGTGGGGCTGACAGCAGATCCATGCTATGTGCACAGAGATTATTTAACCTTTTCTTTTGTTGCTCACGCCCCACAGCTGCTCCATGTAATGTACTATTTACAAGGCCAACGCTGAGCATCTCCAGATGTGACAGCTCTTACACTAGCTGCTTTTCCCAGGCACAGCTTGGCAGTAAATGCCTCAGAAGTAGCAGCTGTCCCTAAATGTTTCTTTTGCAGGAAGGCTAGCTAGCTGCCCACTCAGCACTTTCTAGTTGTTACTGAGGCAGGTGTTTGTTTAGGTTTCTCTTTCTTGTGATTTTGTTGTTGGTTGCAGATGTCAGAAATTCAAAATAGCTCAGATATCAAGGGGAATTTATTAGTTTGTGTAACCAACTGTTCAGCTTAGGTTTTAGGAGTAACTTGATTAACAAACACAAAGCTTGCTTTTTCTTTTAGTCTTATAACTCTTCATTCCTCTTTTGTCTACTCACTCAGAGTCTGGCTGTGTTGATGTCCCTGGAAGCTTCAGCCATTCTTCCTTAAAAGGTCCAAATAGGACTTTTTCTTCCCAGTCAATTTGAAAAAGTTTCCTGGGTCTGAGTCTCACAGGACTGAATTGTATCTCTTGACCAATTTGAAACCAATTACTGGGGCAAAACAGAAAAGGTACTCTGATTGGTCAAGCCCAAACCATAATCTTACCCTTGAAAGAAGAGATGAAGTACATTTGCTCTAACCATACATACTGAGCCCACACCAACTGTGGTCCGCAAAAGGAAAATTGGGTGATGTAAGCAGAAAGAGAAAAATATACGTTCGGTGGTAAGAATAAAAGCAAAAACAAAATACCTACCTGCACTCTAATGAGTCTCTGAATAGTTTCATTGGCCCAAAGGACTGTGTTTTCTTTGGAAGTCACTTTGACTTTGCCTGGATTAACTGGCAGATCCTATAGCTGCACTGCCCCTCAATGGGTGTGCCTGCCCCACATGGCCATTGTAGACATCCTGGAACTCACTGAGAAGGTTGAAGTGTCACTTTGATCTCAACTGAGGAAATGTTGAATACTCTGGGTATGCATTGGCTGCTGTGAGTTGAAAAAGAGGATGAGTTTATAATCTGACTTAACTTTGTTGGAAGTGAAGAAGCAAAGCTGCTTAACCCAAACATTCAGAGGCATTTCTGTCAGATGCAGGAGAGCATAGTGATTAAGAACATTGGCCTCTGAAGTCAGGCTGCCTGTGTTTGAACCTGGTTTCTTAATCTCAGTAAGCCTCCATTTTCTACCTCTACAAAGGGGTATACTGAGGGTTCAGAGAAATTATACATGTGAAGTACTTGGCACAGTGCATGGCACGTACTCTGGTATGTCTTGATTATGATACATGTGAACAAATGCTCTTTGCCCCAGCACATAATGTCACAACAGCTGGAGCTCAAGAGAGTCTCTCTATCCAGAGATTGACAAAGTACAAGGCATATTTTCTCTTATCGGATAGGAAGTCCTTTCTTTCATCTCCATTTTATTTTCTGAGGAGCAAGCAAGTCTGACTAGACTCTTTCATATGTGCTCTGACAGCTAATGGTTTCTGGAAGTCACGGTCACTGCCCCTTCTCCCTCCTACACCAGCGAGTCCCCGAGTCCTGCCTGTTCTGTCTCTGAAATACCTCTTGAATCTGACCTCCCTCGTCACTTCCCTCGGCCCTGCTCTCTCTCTCACCCTCCTCTCTCCAGCCTGGTTAACTCAGGAATCTCTAACTTGTTTTTCCTTTTTCTAGTCACTTCATCAGTCTGCTCTGCCCCTTGGCATTTTCTCTTGCCTACAGCACAGTGCCCTGACTCCTTAGCAAGGCACGATTTACGGTCCTTCTCGGTCTGACTCCAGCCTGCCCTTCCATCTGCAAGAATCTCACCCATAAAACATCTACTCATGCCACAGCTGCTGATGTCACAGTTCTCTGAACATCCCCAGGCCCCAGCAACTATGAAGGCTTTTGCCCATGCCGTTCTCATTGCCTGCCTGCCCTCACCTCTGCTCTCCTTGGCTAACTTCTGCTTATCTTTTGAAGTTCAGCTTTTCTCCCCTCGGTCCCTGGCCTTGTACTTTCATTGCTAGATGTACATGCTATTACTGCAGCATTTAGCACACTATTTAACAATTGTCTGCATACCTATCTCTACTCTTTTATGCACCATAAGTTCCTGGAAGAACATGGACATGACTTTTTCATGTTTATATACCCTGAGCCTAGAAAAGAGCATATTTTCTACAATGAATATCTCTCCTTCAGTGGTAAATCTGGAAGGATAAAACACAGTACTATGCATTTCTCTTATATGTAGCACCATTTTGTGTAGTACTTAGGAATTTTTCAATATATTTTAAATTACAGAGTAATAAATATGAAAATTCATTCTTATTATTAAAAAAATTAATTCCCTTACCCAAAGTAAATCACTGTTATTAGCTTGATGAGTACTCAAGATTTTTCAAAATTATTTTCTTTTAATAATAGCTTTATTGAGTTAAAATTCACATACCATAAAATTCACTGTTTTAGAATGACCAACTCAGTGGCTCTTAGCATTTTCCCAGAGTTGTACAACCATCACCATTATCTAATTTTAGAACATTACAAACACTGTATTAGTAAGTCCAACCCCTGGCAATCACTAATCTGCTTTCTGTCTCTATGGATTTGCCTACTCTGGATATTTCACATAAATGTAATGACACAATAAACCTTTTGTGTCTGACTTCTATCATTTAGAATAATGTTCTCAAGATTCATCCTTTTTGTAACATATGTTAGTACTTCATTCATTTTTATGAGAGAATAATTTTCTATTTATGTTTATACCATGTTTTGTTTATCTGTTCATCATTTGGTAGACATTGGGTTGTTTCCACTTTTTGGCTTTTGTGAATAATATTTCATGAACATCCCTGTACAAGTTTTTATGTAGACATATGTTTTCATTTTTCTTGGATATGTACCTAGTAGTAGAACTGCTAGATAATATGGTAACTCCATGTTTAACTTCTAGAGGAACTGCTAAACTGTTTTCCATAGCAGCTGTCCCATTTCACATATTCCTCAGGAATGTGTGAAGATACTGACTTCTCTACATCCTTGTCAACACTTATTCTTGTCTGTCTTTTTTATCATAGCCATCGTTGTGAGTGTGTCATGATACCTCATTGTGATTTTGACTTTAATTTCCATAAAGACTAATGATCTTGAAAATCTTTCATACATTTATTGCCATATTTGTTAAGTCTTTGGAGAAAACATCTATTCCAATCCTTTGTCTAAAATTTTTAAATTGGTCTTTTTATTGAGTTATAAGCATTCTTTGTATAGTGAATATGAGTACCTATATAATATAAATATAAGCATCACTGACTCAATGAACATGAGTTTGAGCATAATGAAGGACAAGGAAGCATGGAGCGCTGTAGTCCGTGGGGTCGTAAACAGTTGGACATGACTTAGTGGCTAAACAACAAAAATAAGTACCTTATTAGATATTTTATTTATAAATATTTTCTTCACAGCCTTCTTATGTACATGTAAATAAATGTGCTTTTTGGTCATATATTTGTATATGTAAGTATTTTTTAAATGTTTCTATTTTTCGTACATGTGGGATTATATTGTTTGCATTGTCATGTAGATATCTTCCTGGGTCATTGTACATGTGAATCTACTTCATTATTTTCAACTTTTGTGCAGATGAACATGAAGCCATTCCCATGATGATGGGCATTTTAGTGAATATTTTTACTATTATAGACAGTGCTATCGTGAGCATCCTTGTAAAAGTCGTTTGCTGCATATGTGCAAGTATCTCTCTAGGATATCTTGAAGAGGAATCACTGAGTTTTAGGGTATCTGCATTTTATATTTTAATACATGCTATCCAAATGTCTGTACAAATATATTCTCATGGTAACAAGTGTATGAGAATACCATTTGCTTGCATTCTAACTAAGATTGAAATTTCAGCATTCTTGCCTAGCTGATAAGCAAAAATGGTACCTCATTGTTGTTTTGACTTCTGAGAAATAGTTTCAACATCATGATTTTTATAATTTCCACTATTTGGTATTCAGAGTATAACCTGCCTTTCATCTAATTCTGCAGATCTTTCCTTCACATGGGAATCCCTATATGACATGGAAAGGAAATGGTAAATGGACTGGAAGAGTCTGGATTTATATTCAAGCTGGTATGCATGGTGAGGCCAACTTGAGAAAAACATGGCTCTTAAAAGGCTTTTCCTTGTTTGGGGCTAACCGGGGTTTTTACCACAGTCCAGAGACTTTTAACTTCACAAAGATGTGGCATTTTATTTTCATAAAGCTATTATTGACAGTGCTCCCTTTTCGAGTGACTTTTCAAAAGCATCTTTTGTCAGCAGAGTGCTTTTATTAGCTAATGTAACCTTGCTGTACTCCGTGTTCACAGACAGAAAAGATGTGTCCTTGGGTACTGAATATGGAAAGTATGCAAGAACTCTCAAGGGCAAAATTTGTTCAACTTTTTGAGGCTACGTTTGTCCCTCTATGTTGTATGTTAACTAAAAATAATATAGTTTTCCAATGTCAACGTCCAGAAGGTAAAGATTTACAGATTATATATCTTTAAACTGACAGTTGTATAAAAATAAAACACAGAGGATTAATATGTAGAGATCGTGTAAAAGCGTGGGCTTAACTGTGAGCATAATAACTTGGATAGGCTCACCTGAAGGTCTGTGGTCTGATTTCTTGAAAATGGGGAGTTAGGCAAGAAATCTAGGAGTGAGAATAGTAGTCTTAGCTGTGAAATGGGGTTGCTGGTGGATGAGGGCTTACTTTGAACCCTTACTAATAACTGAGCAGCACCAATAGACTGGAGGATCATGGGGCAGACATGCAGACTGTGGGCTCTGGGCACAAGTCAGAGGGGAGTCAATGGTGTGGTTCCCTCAGTCCTTTGATATAAGACCTTATTCAGTAGTGGGGGAAACAGGGGTTAGGGGCTTAGACAGATGTCAGGACATTGGAAAATATTGGAATTCTGGGACAGGTCCACTGCAGTGAGGGAACTGATGTGCTGTGAGACAGAGAGCCCTCTAACCTCAGCCAACATGGTAGGAAGGGAGAAAGTTGCATCTCCAAGGAAGTATGTACAATACTTCAACTGAATGACTAATTCAGTTGAAATTAACTTCAAAAACCATGAACAGTTGATGTGGGGCAGCTAATGCCTCTTCTGCTCTGTTAGGGACTGTCTCACAAACTGAGGAGGGCACCTAATGGGCTTGATGTTTAGAATAAGGAGTCACCAGTGTAGGCAGGAAGGATGTTCTGACAGCACTGTCCCTGAGTCCCCTGATATCAAACAGATTTTCTCTTATCTTTGCTGGGAACCAGTATGTAGTAGTGCTTGATATCTATTAGACTCCAATTCAATTTTGAAGTCCATAATTCAGTGAGGATAGATATTAAAAGGGTTCCTTTTTCATCAAAAGGGTAATTACCTAGTTTATCAGTATGTTAGAAGGATGAGAGCTTATGGATTTTTCATAAAATCATAAGTTCGTAAGGGGCTGGGTGAAGTCATTTTGTTCTGTCTTCAAGCAGGGCTGAATTTAATTCACCCTTGATGGATGGGGCACTGTTTAACAAGAATCTCTAGGGAGAAAGGGTTGACAACCATTAGTAATTTAACAATTTTCAATTGTGACATTCCTTCTGTCTTAGTGAATACTTTGGCATAGAATGGAAGCACATAACCTTTTGTATTCTCTTTGGGAAGAGAGAAAAGTGTCTTTCATCTTAATTAATTTAAACACTTATTTAGTACCTACCATTGCTCTATGTGGGTGATACAGTGGTGAAGCAGTAGGAAAGATAGATTTGATTCTTGTTGGCATTTAGCTGAGAGACACATGATGGCTAATAACCAATAACCAAATAAATATGTGATTACAAATGGTAGTAGGTGTTACGAAGAAACAGTTAAGGAACTGCTATAGGGAAGAGCAGGAAAAAGTTTGTGCCTGGTTTGATTGGTGATTAGAAAAGGCCTCTTTATATATATATATATATATAAAGTGGCATTAACTACAAGCCCTGTGATATACTAGGAACCAGCTTTTTAGAACTGGAGGAAAAAACATACTTGACAGAGGGAGTGGCATGTGCAGGGGTTCTCAAGGAGAAAGAATATGTTGTATTTGAGAAATTTGAGGTTATTTTGGCTAGAGCAGAGTTTTCAAGGGAGAAGATGGCATGCAATGAGGTTGGATAATGAAATAAAGGGCCAAATAATGTCTGAACTTGTGGACAATATGAAGGTTTTGATTTTATTCTAAATGGAATGTTTCCAAAAGACCACCCTGGATGCTGTGTGGCAAATAAATTAGAAGTGGGAATATCAGAACAGAGAGACCAGTGAGGAAATAGTCCAGGAGGGAAATGTTGGAAACTTAGACTGTATAGGTGACAGTAAAAATGTACAGACATTTTTGAGATGTACTTCTCGTTGGTGGGTTTGATATAGAGTAAAGTAAAGGAGAGATACAAAATCTAGGCTGCCATCTTGGTTTCTAGGTAGAAAAACTGGCAAGAGTAGTGTAGTAGATGGAGAACAATTGGGGAAGAGCAGATTTATAATGGAAAGGTGGGAATTGAAAGTCTGCGTTTGAACATGTTAAGTTTGAGATGACTGTGAGACACACAAATGGAATTGTTGATTCGAAGTCTGGAGTTGAGAGAAATTGGCGCTGGAGGAGTACATTTGTGTGACATCAAACTGTCAGGTGATAAAAGCGGTGGGAGAAAATGATATTATTAAGGGAAAGGGGAGAGAGAAGGAAAGGGGACCCAGATGTGAGCCCTGAGAAAGCCTGACAGGCCGCAGGGCCTTGAGAAGCAAGCAACTGAGTGGAGAGGGCCATACTGAAAAGGGCGTGACCCCATCTGTGTTAGCCCTGATGACTTTGAGCAAGTCATGGCCTCTCTCTGACAGATCTGTTTCTTTAAAGTGAAGAGCGTGAGTCCTAAATTCTTTTCAATTGCCAGTATTCTGTGATTCATCTCTCATTCAATGTTAGGCTCATTTTTCAATTACTTTGGCCACTATCTGTTGTTTTCTTTACTTACCTAGGTTTAGCATATCCAGAATACCTTTTCCTAATTTATACTTCTAATTTCTGATGCATTGTGAAGTAAAAGCTGCTTAGTCATGTCTGATTCTTTGTGACCCAATGGACTGTAGCCTGCCAGGCTCCTCTGTCCATGGAATTCTCCAGGCAAGAATACTGGAGTGGGTAGCCATTTCCTTCTTCAGGGGATCTTCCAAACCCAGGGATTGAACCCAGGCCTTTTGCTTTGCAAGTGGAGTCTTTACCATCTGAGCCACCAGGGAAGGCTTAAGTTACTCTAAATCTTTGCCATCCCTTCCCAGCTTGTGCCTCTTTGGGCAGTTTGCGCTGTGATAGTCCAACTCAGTTTGGGAGTGGAAGAGTCTGTGGCACAGTGAAAATTCTTATTGCTAGGCTTCCTTTTTTACTGAAAATGAGGCCCTTTGTTTTTGCTATTTCTATTCAACTCAATATTCTGGTTTCTTCTAAATCAGCTTTAGAAATTTGAAGAATAAAAGGGGTCAATGTTTGTTTTTGGCCCATATCATAAAGCAAACCAAATTGAGGGCTGCTGCTCAGTACCCAAAAGGACTCATGGCTCAGGTGAAAATGTGGGTTGCAAGATGTATTCTGAACATCTTAGGATGTGTTTGTGTTTGTAGCAAATGAAGTTTTGGAGCATGACTTAATGCTCTCAGGGTAGTACCTGTCCTAGATATTTTTTTCTTAACAAATTAACACTGTCAAACTACTCATGTTATTAGGTTGGTGCAAACATAATTGTGATTTTGGACCATGACTTTTAAATCATCATAGCTAGGCTTAAGCATATCTTTATTAATCAAAATAGGAACAATTTCAATCAACACATTTTTTCCAATGAGAAAAAAGTTTGTTAATTCCTGTAGCAAAAAATGCATGCTTTGGGATTTGATGAATTCTTGGAAAGCATTTTCTGTCTCCTGCTGACTGTGGAAGCATTTTTCCTGCAAAAAAAAATTGTCAATATGCTTGAAGAAGAGGCAAGAGGTCAGGTGAATATGGCAGAGGCAAACCCATAGCTCAATTCATTCAACTTTGAGGCATTGGTAAGCATTGGTTGTGCAACGTGCAGTCAGGCATTGTCGTGGAGAAAAATTGGTCCCTTCCCGTTGACCAATGCCAGCTACAGGCATTGTGGTTTTTTGTGCATCTCATCAATTTGGTGAGCATATTTCTCAGACATAATGGCTTTGCCAGGTTTCAGAAAGCTATATGGATCAGATGGACAGCAGACCACCAAACAGTGAACATTACTTTTTTTGATGAAAGTTTGGCTTTGGGAAGTGCTTTGTAGCTTCTTCTGGGCCCAACCACGGAGATGGTCATCACCAGTTGTTGTATAACATCCACTTTTCATTACACATCACAATCCAATTGATAAATGGTTTGTCTTTGTTGCATAGGTAGGAGAAGATGACACGTTGAAAAGACAGGTGTTGTTCTTTTTTTTTAAATCAGTTCAAGGGGCACTCACTTGTTGAGCCTTTTTGCCTTTCTAATTTGCTTCAAATGCTGAACTATCATAGAATGGTGGACGTTGAGTTCTGCAAATTCTTGTGTAAGTTGTAAAAGGATCAACTTTGATATGATTGCTCTCAACTGGTCATTGTCAACATCCGATGGCTGGCCACTATGCTTTTCATCTTCAAGGCTCTTATCTCCTTTACAAACTGTCTTGAATTACCACTGCACCATACTCTTGTTAGCAATTTCTCAGCCAAATATGTTGTTGATGTTGTGAGTGTCTCCATTGCTTTACATCCCATTCTGAACTCGAATAAGAAAATTGCTTGAATTTGCTTTTTGTCTAACATAGTTTCTGTAGTCTAAAATAAATATAAAATGAATAGCAAATAATAAGTCATTAGAAAAAAAGCATAAAGTGAAAAATGTACATTAAAATGATGTATAATATAACCACATTTATTTAAGAATGTATTTCAGTATGAAACAGCAAAGTTTAACAATGCAAAGCCACAATTACTTTTGCACCATCCTAGTAGAATGATTTTTTTTTTTTAACAAACTAACTGCCTTTGCTATCCAGTCATGAAGATTTACTGCTAATTTTTCTTGTGAGATGGTTCTCCCTGTTGTTTTTGCCTTTGTCTCACAATGTACCATCTGAACCTGCTGATGGTATTGAGGGGAAAAAAAGGAGTTCACACTGACAAACAAAGGTTATTGGTTAGTGAAAAATTATAGATAAGACAGCAATTAGCAGTCTCATTAGTAGACATTCTTATTTTACTAAAAAATACTCTGGCTCTCATAGGCTTTCCTGGTCCAGTACAGCATTCTAGGCTGCCAGTCAACAACAGGGCTGGTGGGTGGGATGTAAGGGTGACAGTCTGAACCCAACCTGGCAGTAGTTTACTGCTTGTAGCCGGCGGACAACAGTGCCTCACTCAGGTTGTGGCTGGAGCTGAGGGCGAGCCACATTCCGCTTAGGAGACGGAAATTCCAGCATGATATTTTTCTAAGAAACCTCAGCCTAGTGAATGAATAGGAGCAGAACTAAGGAGTAAAAAGGATGTTGCTATCCAGCAAGACTGGATCATTGTTTGGCTTGGTTATCAGCAACAAGCAGTGAAACTGACCCAAAGCTGAGACACCAGGTTGAGAACGAGCCCTGAGCCTTTGGAGTGGGAGCGCTGAATCCAAGATCCTAAACTACCAGAGAACTAACCCTGCGGCTGCTGCTGCTGCTAAGTCGCTTCAGTCGTGTCCGACTCTGTGAGACCCTATAGACAGGAGCCCACTAGGTTCCTCTGTCCCAGGGATTCTCCAGGCAAGAATACTGGAGTGGGTAGTCATTTCCTTCTCCAATGCATTAAAGTGAAAAGTGAAAGTGAAGTTGCTCAGTTGTGCCCGACTCTTAGTGACCCCATGGACAGTAGCCTGCCAGGCTCCTCCATCCAAGGGATATTCCGGGCAAGAGTACTAGAGTGGGGTGCCATTGCCTTCTAGGGAGTATCAAATAGTGAGAACTCACACAGAGGAAGCCACTTGAATACAACACCCAGCATCACCCAACCACCAGTAGCACCCTGGGCAGGACACCTCATCTAAACAACAAACAAAACAAAATACAAACACAATCATCAGCAGACAGGATGACCACCTCACCCAGCCTTGCACATCAGAGGAGAAACAAACTAATGAATAAAAACTCAGCACAAATCTCACCCTATATGAAGCTTACATAAACCACTGGACCAGCCTTAGGAGGACAGAAACCAAAAGAAAGAAGGAATTCAACCTTGAAGCCTGGGAAAAGGAGACCTCAAACACAATAAGTTTAAAAAAAAAATAATGAAAAGGCAGAGAAATACTACACAAATGAAAGAGCAAACTAGAAACAGAGTCCAAATAAATGAAGAGGAAATAGGCAAACTACTGGAAAAAGAATTCAGAATGATGTTAGTAAAGATGAACAAAAACCTTGAAAACAAAATGGAGAAAATGCAAGAATCAATCAACAAAGACCTAGAAGAATTAAAGAATAAACATACAGAGACAAACAACACAATTACCAAAATGAAAAATACTCAGGAAGGAATCACTAGCAGAATGTCTGAAGCAGAAAATGAATCAGTGAACTGGAAGATAAAATGGTGGAAATATCTTCTGAAGAGCAGAATAAAGTAAAAAGAATGAAAAGAACAGAGATAGTCTCAAAGACCTCTGAGGCAATATCAAACCCACCAACATTCGAATTATAGGAGGTCCCAGAACAAGAGAAAAAGAAAGGGTATGAGAAAACTTTTGAAGAGATTATAGTTGAAAATTTCCCTAACATGGAAGAGGAAATAGTCAACCAAGTCCAAGAGACACAAAGAGTCCCATACAAGGTAAACCCAAGGAGAAACATGCCAACAACATGCTAATCAAACTAACAAAGACTAAATACAAAGAAAGAATATTAAAAGCAGCAAGGGAGAAGAAACAAGTAACATACAAGGGAAAACCCATACGCTTAACAACTGATCTTTCAGCAGAAACTCTGTGGGCCAGAAGGGAATGGCAGAATATATTTAAGTACTGAAAGGGAAAAACCACAAACAAGATTACTGTACCCAGCAAGGATCTCATTCAAAACTTATGGAGATATAAAAAGCTTTTCAGATAAGCAAAAGTTAAGGGAATTCAGTATTCCAAAATCAGCTTTATAACAAATGTTAAAGGGACGACTTAGTTGAGAAATACAAAAGAAGAAAAAAGATCTACAATATCAAGCCCAGACAATTAAGAAAATGGCAATAGGAACATATATATCAATAATTACTTTAAATGTAAATGGATTAAATGCTCCAACCAAAAGACACTGACTGGCTGAATGGATATACAAACAGGATCCATATATATGCTGTCTACAAGAAACCCACTTCAGACCTCAAGACACATATAGATTGAAAGTGAGAGGATGGAAAAATATATTAAATGCAAATGGGAAGCAAAAGAAAGCTGGAGTAGCATCATCATATCAGACAAAGTAGACATTAAAATAAAGAGGATTGCAAGAGATAAGGAAGGACACTACATAATGATCGAGGAGTCAATCCAAGAGAAAGACAAAACAATTGTAAATATCTATGCACCCAACATAGGAGCACCTCTATACATAAGATAAACACTAACAGACAAAAGGAGAAATTGACAGTAACACAATAATAGTAGGAGACTTTAACACCCCACTCATACCAATGGACAGATCATCAAAACAAAATTGATAAGGAAACACAAGTCTTAAAGGATACATTAGATGAGATGGCTCTCATTGATATCTTCAGGACATTCCATCCAAATGAAGAATACACCTTCTTCTCAACTGCACAGGGAACATGTCTCCAGGCTAGATATCTTGGATCACAAATCAAACCTCAGTAAATTTGAGAAAATTGAAATCATATCAAGCATCTTCTCCGACCACAATGCTAAGAGACTAGATATCAATTACAAGAAAAAAATTGCAAGAAACACAAACACATGGAGATTAAACAACACATTTCTAAATAACCAACAGGTTACTGAAGAAATCAAAAGGGAACTAAAAAAATTTCTAGAAATAAATGACAATGAAAACACAACTCAAAACCTATGGGATGTGGCAAAAGTAGTTCTAAGAGAGAAGTTTATAGCAATACAATCCTACCTCAAGAAACAAGAAAAATATCGAATAAACAGCCTAACTTTCCACCAAAAACAACTGGAAATAGAAGAACAACCCCCCCGAAAAAAAAATTAGTAGAAGGAAAGAAATCATAAAGATCTGAGCAGAAAAAATGAAAAAGAAATGAAAGAAACAATAGTAAAGATTAGTAAAACTAAAAGCTGGTTCTTTGAAAAGATAAACAAAATTGAAAAGCCTTTAGCCAGGCTCATCAAAAAAAAAAAAAAGAAGAAGAATCAAATCAAGAAAATTAGAGATGAAAAAGGAGAGGTTACAACAGACAATGCAGAAATACAAAGGATTATAAGAGACTATTATGAAAAACTATATGGCAATAAAATGGATAACCTGGAAGAAATGAACAGATTCTTAGAAAAGGTCAATCTTCCAAGACTGAACCAGGAAGAAATAGAAATTATGAACGACTGAATTACAAGCACTGAAATTAAAGCAGTGATCAAAAATCTCCCCAAAAACAAAAGCCCAGGATGGCTTCACAGCAGAATTCTATCAAATGTTTAGAGAAGAGCTAATGTCTGTCCTTCTAAAACTCTTTCAAAAAATTGCAGAGGAAGGAACATTTCCAAACTCACTCTACAAGGCCACTATCACCCTGATACCAAAACCAGACAAAGATAACACAAAAAATGAAAACTAAATGCCAATATCACTGATGTACATAGATGCAAAAATCCTCAACAAAATTTTAGCAAACAGAATTCAGCAACACATCAAAAAGCTCACACACCATGATCAAGTTGGTTTTATTCCAGGAATGCAAGGATTCTTCAATATATACAAACCAATCAATGTGATATACCATATTAACATTGAAAGATAAAAACCATATGATCATCTCAATAGATACAAAAAAGCCTTTGACAAAATTCAGCACCCATTGATGATTAAAACTCTTCAAAAAATGGACATAGAAGGAACCTACCTCAACATAGTAAAGGCCATATATGATAAGCTTACAGCATTATTCTCAGTGGTGAAAAACTGAAAGCATTCCCCCTAAAATCAGGAACAAGATACTTGTCCAATTTCACCACTGTTATTCAACATAGTCCTGGAAGTCCTAGCTACAGGAATCAGAGAATAAAAAGAAATAAAAGGAATCCAGGTTGGAAAAGAAGTAAAGCTCTTACTATTTGCAGATGACATGATACTGACTGGTACATAGAAAACCCTAAAGACAGTATGAGAAAATTACTAGAGCTAATCCATGAATTTAACAAAGTTGCAGGATACAAAATCAATACACAGAAATCACTTGCATTTCTATATACCAGCAATGAAAAATCAGAAAGAGAAATTAAGGAATCAATCCCATTTACCATTGCAACAAAAAGAATTAAATGTCTAGGAGTAAACTTACCTAAGGAGACAAAAAAAAAAACTGTACACAGAAAATTATAAGACATTGATGAAAGAAATGAAAGATGACATAAACAGATGGAGAGATATTCCATGTTCCTGTGCAGGAAGAATCAATACTGTGAAAATGAATATACTACCAAGTGCAATCTATAGATTCAACGTGATCCCTATCAAATTACCAATGGCATTTCCCACAAAACTAGAACAAAAAATTTCACAATTCATATGGAAACACAAAAGACCCCAAAGAGTCAAAGCAGTCTTGAGAAGAGTGGAGGTGGAAGAATCAACTTTCCTGACTTCAGATTATACTACAAAGCTACAGTCATCAAGAGAGTATGGAACTGGCACAAAACCAGAAATATAGACAAATGGAAAAAGATAGAAAGCCCAGAAATAAACCCATGCACCTATGGGTACCTTATTTTTTGACAAAGGAGGCAAGAGTATCTAAAAGAGCAATAAATGGTGCTGGGAAACTGGACAGCTACATGTAGAAGAATGAAATTAGAACAGTCCTAACACTATACACAAAGATAAACTAAAAATGGATTAAAGACCTAATTGTAAGACCAGAAATGATAAGACTCTTAGACGAAAATATAGGTATAACAGTCGATGACATAAATCAGAGCAAGATCCTCTATGACCCACCTCCTAGAGTAATGGAAATAAAAACAAAAGTAAAAGTGGGACCTGATTAAACTTAAAAGCTTCTGCACAGCAAAGGAAACTATAATCAAGGTGAAAAGACAACCTTCAGAATGGGAGAAAATAATCGCAAATGAAACAACTGACAAAGGATTAATTTCCAAAATATACAAGCAGTTCATACAACTCAATGCCAGAAGAACAAACAACCCAATCAAAGAGTGAGAAAAAGACCTAAACACATTTCTCCAAAGAAGACATACAGATGGCTAATAACACATGAAAATATGCTCAGCATCGCTGAGCAAATCAAAATGCAAATCAAAACTACAATGAGATATCACCTCATACTAGTCAGAATGGCCATCATCAAAAAGTCTACAGACAGTAATTGCTGGAGAGGTTGTGGAGAAAAGGGAACACTCTTACACTGTTGGTGGGAATGTAAATTCATACAGCTACTATGGAAGACGGTATGGATATTCCTATAAAAACTAGGAATAGAATCACCATATGACCCAGCAATCCCACTCCTAGGCCTTTACCCTGAGGAAATTGAAATTGAAAAGACACATGTATCCCATTGTTCATTGAAGCACTATTTACAGTAGGTAGAATATGGAAGCAACCTAGATGTCCATCAACAAATGACTAGACAAAGAAGCTATGGTACATATACACAAGAGAATATTACTCCCACAAAAAAGGAATGCATTTGAGTCAGTTATGATGAGGTGAATGAACCTAGAACCTATTATACAAAGTGAAGTGAGTCAGAAAGAGAAAGATAAATATCATATTCTAATGCCTATATATGGAATCTAGAAAAATGGTATTGAAGTATTTATTTACAGATTGGCAATGAAGGAACAGACATAGAGAATAGACTTATGGACATGGGGAGGGGGAGGAGAGGGGGAGATGTATGGAAAGAGTAACATGGAAACTTACATTACCATATGTAAAATAGATAGCCAATCAGAATTTGCTGTATGGTTCAGGACACTCCAACAGGGGCTTTGTATCAATCTAGAGGGGTGGGACTGGGCAGGAGATAGGAGGGAGGTTCAAAAGGGAGGGACTATAAGTATACCAAGGCTGATTCATATTGAGATTTGACAGAAAACAACAAAATTCTGTAAAGCAATTATCCTTCAATAAATAAAATAAATTAAAAAAAAAAGGAAATAAACACACAGGTGCAAGGTCATGTGAAGACAGAGGCAGCTATTAGAGTGATTTTTCTATAAGCCAAGGAATGCCAGGAAACATCAGAAACTAGGAGAGAGTTATGAAATGAATTTTCCATCTGGGCCTCCTGAAGCTTGCTGACACCTTGAATTTATTAATTTTTTAAATTTTTTTTCTTTTCTTTTTTTTTTTTATTAGTTGGAGGCTAATTACTTTACAATATTGTAGTGGTTTTTGTCATACATTGACATGAATCAGCCATGGTTTTACATGTATTCCCCATCCCGATCCCCCCGCCCACCTCCCTCTCTGCCCGATCCCTCTGGGTCTCCCAGTACACCAGGTCTGAGCACTTGTCTCATGCATCCAGCCTTGGCTGGTGATCTGTTTCACCCTAGATAATATACATGTTTCGATGCTGTTCTCTCGAAACATCCCACCCTCGCCTTCTCCCACAGAGTCCAAAAGTCTGTTCTATACATCTGAGTCTCTTTTTCTGTTTTGCATATAGGGTTATTGTTACCATCTTTCTAAATTCCATATATATGTGTTAGTATACTGTAATGGTCTTTATCTTTCTGGCTTACTTCGCTCTGTATAATGGGCTCCAGTTTCATCCATCTCATTAGAACTGATTCAAATGAATTCTTTTTAATGGCTGAGTAATATTCCATGGTGTATATGTACCACAGCTTCCTCATCCATTCGTCTGCTGATGAGCATCTAGGTTGCTTCCATGTCCTGGCTATTATAAACAGTGCTGCGATGAACATTGGGGTGCACGTGACACCTTTAATTTAGATTGATGGTCTCTAGAATTGCGAGATAATACATTCCTGTTTTAAGCCATCTAGTTTGTTGATAATTTGCTACAGCATCGCTAGGAAACTAATGCAGCACTGTGTATTAGGCATTTTGTAGGAGGTGGCATGCTGGAATAGAAAGGTGTTGGACTTAAGAGTTAGGAAACATAGATTCTGAGCTTAATGCTGTTACTGGTAGCTGTGTGACCTTGGGTGTGTCACAGTCTCTCTCTGTGTCTCTGTTGTTTCATCTGTAAAATGAAGATTTGAACTCCCCTTTCAAGTCCTTCTAAGTCTAGCCTTTTGTTACTGTTGTTTAGTCACTGAGTTATGTCTGATTCTAGGCTTCTCTGTCCATATGATTTTCCAAGCAAGAACACTGGGGAGGGTTGCCATTTCATTTTCCATTTATTCTTTCACTATTAAAAAATATATAAAACTGTATGAAACATAAAATAATGCTTTTTGGTTATTGGACAACAGGCATTGTAGGTATGTGTTCACTGAAAGAAACAAAAAAGAAAAAAGAAAAGATCCCCGAGATAAGCTTTTGACTTGCAGGCACCTTCTGTACTGAGCTTCAGAGAGGGTGAAAAGCAAAACCTAGCAGTATTGATGAGTTAATGAGAAAAATGTTGGAATTTGTGGAGTACGAGAGTACTAAAATTTGTGATAAAGAACATCAGAGGGGAGAGAATTATGTAGAAAAATTACTCTAGAAATCTGTATTGCATTCACCTTGAATTTTTTGCTGGATACTAAGATGTAAATATATGTGATGAAACTACATAATGTTGGATAATGGTGTAACTGGGTAGCTGTGAGTTATATGGTTTCCAGACATCACACAGCCTAGGAACTAAGTTCCAACCAGTCATATTGAAGAGACTTCACTGAATACCTGGCATGTCATTAGGAACCCCAGAAGGGTTATGTCTTAGTAGTAGGATTAAACTAGCAATAAAGTCTGCTCTTGACCTACCTTAATAGAGCAGAAAAATGAGCTTTGAAAAGATCAAGCTCATTTACAGGCAATATTGACTGACTGCCAAAATATATTTCAACACTCCTTAAAAGGAAGACAACACAATCCAGATACCAAGTAATATAACATTCTTAATATCTTTGATTCAATTAAAAATTGGGCATTCTAAGTTGTGGGAAAATGTGACTTATAACTGGGAGACAAATCAGTTAGTAGAATCAAACCTAGTAATGATAGAAATAATGGAATTATAGCAGATACGGATTTAGAGCAACTCTGACAAATATGCACAGTAATTTAAATGAAAATATGAATATACTGAAGAGATAAATGGCGAACAGAACCAATAGAACTTCTAAAACTGAGAAACACAATATCAGAAATGAAATGTTAATTGAATGAGTATAACAGCAGATGATAACCTTCCAACCCTTCCTAACCCCACTTCAAAAAAGAGACTATAGAACTTGAAGACATAGCAGTAGAAACTATTCAAACTGAAGCACAGAGAGGAAAAAAGTTCATGTTGATTTAAGGCAAAATCAACACAATATCATAAAGTAATTATCTTCTCATTAAAAAAAGGAGAAATGAAAAGGCATGACAAAAAAAAAAAATAGTGAGAGAGCTTCAGTGAATTCAGGGACCGTAAGAAGTCTAACGTATGTAATTGGAGTTCCAGAAAGAAAGGTTGGGACAGGGACATATGGCTGAAAAATCTCCAAATCTAAAGAAATCTCTGTGTTCCTTGATCCAAGAAGCTCAATGGACCTCAAGGGTAAACATAAAGCTACACTAAAGCATATAATAATGAAATTATTTTAAAAAATAATTTAAAAAGCCTTTAAAGCAGCTTAAAGAAAAAAAGACACACAGAGAGAAACAAAATAAGAAAAATCACTGATTTCTTATTAGAAACAAAGTAATCCTGAAGAAAATGGAAATAGAAAACTCAAATATATGTATTTTTTAATAGAAATAGAAGAAAATAGAAAATGCTGTGTTAAAAAATACTATCAATTTAGAATTCTATATCCAGTAAAAATATTCTTCTGAAATGAATGTGAAATAAAGAATTTTCCAGACCCCCCCCCCCCAGAAAAAGGAAGCTGATATAATTCATTGCCAGCATAGTTGCACTTCAGGAAATCATAAAGGAAGTTTCAGGATGAAGGAAAATGATGCCAGATGGAAACTTGGAACTATAAAGAGAATGGAACGTTGAGGATATGGTAAATATGTGAGAAAATACCGAAGACGTTCTTCCCTCATATATGTATTTCTTTGAAAAATAATCTTTAAAATAAAAATAACAATGTATTATAGAGTTTATAAAATGTATAGGAATAAAATATGATAATAGCACAATGGATAAGAGGGAGAAATGGAGATATTATGTTATGTGTTAGTTGCTGAGTTGTTTCTGACTCTTTGTGACCCTATGGACTGTAGCCACAGAAAGATGAACTCCCCAGGCGGGTAGGTGCCTGGTATGCCACTGGAGAAGAGTGGAGAAATAGCTCAAGAAAGAATGAAGAGATGGAGCCAAAAGTTTCATTTTGCCCAGTTGTGGATGTGACCAGTGATGGAAGTAAAGTCCAAGGCTGTAAAGAACATAGGAACCTGGAATGTTAGGTCCATGAATCAAGGTAAACTGGAAGTGGTCAAAAAGGAGATGGCAGGAGTGAATATCAACATTTTAGGAATCTGTGAACTAAAATGGACTGGAATGGGCAAATTTGATTCAGATGACCATTATATCTACTCTTGTGGGCAAGAATCCCTTAGAAGAAATTGAGTAGCCCTCATAGTCAGCAAAAGAGTCCAAAATGCAGTACTTGGGTGCAATCTAAAAAATGACAGAATGATCTCTGTTCATTTCCAAGGCAAACCATTCAATATCACAGTAATCCAAGTCTGTGCCCCAACCACCAATGCCAAAGAAGCTGAAGTTGAATTATTCTATGAAGACCTACAAGACCTTCTAGAACTAACACCAAAAAAAAAAAAAAAAAAGGAAGTCAAGAGACACCTGGAGTAACAGGCAAGTTTGGCCTTGGAGTATGGAATGAAGCAGGGCAAAGGTTAATAGAGTTTTGCCAAGAGAATGCATTGGTCATAACAAACACCCTCTTCCAACAACACAAGAGACAACTCTATACACAGACATAACCATATGGTCAATACTTAAATCAGATTGATTATATTCTTTGCAGAAGATGGAGAAGCTCTATACAGTCAGCAAAAACAAGACCAGGAGCTGACTGTGGCTCAGATCATGAACTCCTTATTGCCAAATTCAGACTTAAATTGAAGAAAGTAGGGAAAACTACTAGACCATTCAAGTATGACCTAAATCAAACCCCTTATGATTATGCAGTGGAAGTGACAAATAGATTCAAGGAATTAGATCTGATAGACAGAGTGCCTGAAGAACTATGGATGGAGGTTCATGACATTGTACAGGAGGCAGTGATCAAGGCTGTCCCCAAGAAAAAGAAATGCGAAAGGCAAAATAGTTGTCTCAGGAAGCCTTACAAATAGCTGAGAAAAGAAGAGAACTAAAGGCAAAGGAGAAAAGGAAAGATATACCCACTTGAGTGCAGAGTTTCAAAGAATGGCAAGGAGAGATAAGACAGTCTTCCTCAGCGATCAATGAAAGAAATAGAGGAAAACAATAGAATGGGAAAGACTAGAGATCTCTTCAAGAAAATTAGAGATACCGAGGGAATATTTCATGCAAAGATGTGCATGATAAAGGACAGAAACAATTTGGACCTAACAGAAGCAGAAGATATTAAGAGGAAGTGGCAAGAATACACAGAAGAACTATACAAAAAAGATCTTCATGAACCAGATAATCATGATGGTGTGATCACTCACCTAGAGCCAGACATCCTGGAATGCGAAGTCAAGTGGACCTTAGGAAGCATCACTAATAACAAAGCTAGTGGAGGTGATGGAATTCCAGTTGAGCTATTTCAATTCCTAAAAAATGATGCTGTGAAAGTGCTGCTCTCAATATGCCAGCAAATTTGGAAAACTCAGCAGTGGCCACAGGACTGGAAAAGATCAGTTTTCATTCCAATTCCAAAGAAAGGCAATGCCAAAGAATGTTCAAACTACTACACAATTGCACTCATCTCACATGCTAGCAATGTAATGCTAAAAATTTTCCACAAGCTTCAACAGTACGTGAACCAAGAAATTCCAGATGTTCAAGCTGGTTTTAGAAAAGGCAGAGGAACCAGAGATCAAATTGCCAACATCTGCTGGATCATCAAAAAAGCAAGAGAGTTCCAGAAAAACATCTGCTTCTGCTTTATTGAATACGCCAAAGCCTTTGACTACATGGATCACAACTAACTGTGGGAAATTCTTCAAGAGCTGGGAATAGCAGACCACCTGACTTGCTGCCTGAGAAATCTGGAGGTCAAATGCAGGTCAAGAAGCAACAGTTAGAACTGGACATGGAACAATGGACTGGTTCCAAACTGGGAAAAGAGTACATCAAGGCTGTATATTGTCACCCTGCTTATCTAACTTATATGCAGAGTACATCATGTGAAATGCCAGGCTGGATGAAGCACAAGCCAGAATCAAGATTTCTGGGAGAAATATAAATAAACCTCAGATACACGGATGACACCACTCTTATGACAGAAAGTGAAGATGAACTAAAGAGTCTCTTGATGAAAATGAAGGAGGAGAGTGAAAAAGTTGGCTTAAAACTCAACATTCAAAATACTAAGATCATGGCATCTGGCCCCATCACTTCATGGCAAATAGATGGGGAAACAATGGAAACAGTGACAAACTTTATTTTGGGGGGCTCCAAAACCCTGCAGATGGTGACTGAAGCCATGAAATTAAAAGATGCTTGCTCTTTATGCTTGTCTATGATCAACCTAGACAGCATATTCAAAGGCAGAGACATTACTTTGCCGACAAATGTCCATCTAGTCAAATCTATGGTTTTTCCAGTAGTCATGTCTGGATGTGAGAGTTGGACTATAAAAAAAGCTGAATGCTGAAGCATTGATGCTTTTGAACTGTGACATTGGAGAAGACTCTTGAGAGTCCCTTGGACTGCAAGGAGATCCTACCAGTCAATCCTAAAGGAAATCAGTCCTGAATATTCATTGGAAGGATTGATTCTGAGGCTGAAACTCCAATACTTTGACCACCTGTTGTGAAGAATGGTCTCATTGAAAAAGACCCTGATGCTGGGAAATACTGAAGGCAGGCAGAGAAGGGGATGACAGAGGATGAGATGATGGGATGACATCACCAACTCAATGGAGTTTGAGCAACTCCAGGAGTTGTTAAAGGACAGGGAGGCCTGGTGTGCTGCAGTCCATGGGGTTGCAAAGATTTGAACACAACTGAGCGACTGAACTGAACTGAACTGGACTGTAGCCTGCCAGGCTCCTTTGTCCATATGATTTCCCAGGCAAGAATACTGGAGTGGTTTGCCATTTCCTCTTCCCCACCCAGGAATCAAACCTGCGTCTCCCACAGATTCTTTACTATCTGATCCAGTGAGTAAGCCCTACTATGCTGTTAGGGTCATACATTATATATGAAGTAGTTTAATATTATTTGAAGGTAAACTATGATAAATTAAATGTATACATTGCATTCCCCAGAGCACCAAAGTTGCATTATTATAAAAGTCTCCTAATTAATCTCCTTACTTCTGTCTTCAGTTTTGCAGCTATAAGATCATATCACACCTCAGCTCAAAACTCTTTGCAGACTTTCCACATCAGAGCAGATGCTAAAGCTTTATAAATGTATACTTAATTTTATCTAAAACGACTTCCCTGACTGCACCACCTGTCTCTGCCCCCGTCACTCAC
The DNA here is from genome assembly GCF_023699985.2 of Odocoileus virginianus. Lineage (NCBI taxonomy): Eukaryota > Metazoa > Chordata > Mammalia > Artiodactyla > Cervidae > Odocoileus > Odocoileus virginianus. Next base: position 19,995,871 of record NC_069699.1, read on the forward strand.
TCCATTTCAGCCACAGTAGCCTCTGGCTGCTCTTTGAATCTGACTGGCAAATTTTCTCTTTGGGGTCTTTGTACTTTCTCTTTATTTGGCTCTAAACCTGTTCATCCCAAATAGCTGGCTTACTCTTTTGTCTCCTTCAAATCTTTTTTCGGGCTTACCTTCTCACTGACATCTTCCCTGATCACCAAATTAAAATTGCAAACCTACTATATGCTCCTCTGGCACTCCCCACACTGCTTCCTTTCTTTATAGCAATTGTAATACATCTGTTTTCTTTGTAGTGAAGTGAAGTGAAAGTTGCTCAGTCATGTCCAACTCTTTGTGACCCCATGAACTATACAGTCCATGGGATTTTCCAGGCCAGAATATTGGGTGGGTAGCCTTTCCCTTCTCCAGGGGATCTTCCCAACCCAGGGATCAAACCCAGGTCTCCCACATTGCAGGTAGATTCTTTATCAGCTGAGCCACCAAGAAGCCTACTTCCTTTGTAATACTTTTCCTTGGCTTAACTTTAGCACTTTTTATTTTCTAAGGTATTATGCACTTTACTCATTTGTTTTACTTATTGTCAATCTTTCTCCCCAAAGTCCATTACAACATAACTTTTACACAAGCATATTTTCTTTTGTTTTGTGGACTATTGTATCCACAGGGCCTAGAATAGTGCCTGATAGGTAGTAAATATTCAATAAATATTTGACTAAATGACAGGATCTGCAACTGAAAGCTAGAGAGCTCCTGGAAAAGCACTAAGACTTTTCTTTGCCATCACCTCACTAGTGTGTTGGGCCCCATTCAGCAACTAGTATGTAAAGTATGGCACTATCCCTGCCTTCTTTGGGCAGTTTCCCCATCACTTCCCTGTCCTTGTTTGCCTCAGAGCTTCAAGGGATTGGGGAAATGTTTCCTATCACAAAGAGAGAGACTTGAGAGCTCTGCTCTGGCTTTTTTTATTTGCCCTGACAAATATGACAACCTGTTTTTGTTCTTTAAAGCATTTGGGTATCTGGAAAGTAGCCACTCTGAGAAGGCTGGGTTTTCTGTATTTCAAAGGGAACTTGTGGTCTTTTGGAGTTTTGATTTCTATCTTTTGGAAAAGTCAGCACCCACAGCTTTGTTGCACTTGAAGCTTGGAATCTTTTATGTCTGAAGGTAATAGGGTATAAGACCATGTGGTCTACTAAGGAGACTTTCTTCTGCATAAGGCAGCTCTGGTGTAAGCAAAGGTAAAATAACGACAAGACCCTTGCCTTTTCCTGGGGCCAGAGTTGAGGAAAAGGTAGATCCTAGTTTGCTCTACACTAATTTATTTTGAGACACAGCATTTGGAGTGGCAAGACAGTTTCCAGAGAATCTGTGTTGATCTGTTTACAAAGAGGGGAAGGGCTTCAACTAGAAGGAAGAGGGTGCAGTCAAGTTAGTGACAGGAGTGAAAGTATCATATTTCTTCTTCGTTTTAACCAGAGTCTTGTTTTAAGATCAGAGATGCTTTTATCCTGACATATTATTTGTCCAAACAAGTTATGAGAGGTCTCAGATAATTTCAATATGCCTCTGATGCTCTAATCTTATGTTTTACTCAGTTCTCTTTTGGTTACAGCCAACAGACATCCAACTTTGATTAACTTGAATAATAAAAGAGAATTTGTTGACTCATAAATTTGAAGTTAAGTGTTATAATGGTCTCAGGCACAGGTAGATCCAGGGTCCCAGGTGATGTTGTCAAGACTTTTATCTCCCTCACTTCTGTTTTTCTTGGTAGATCTCATATTTTTTTCTACAGAATATAGGCTTTCTTTATGTAGCAAGGAAGAGGGTAGCAGTATCTGATTCACATCCTTCTGGATCAGTGACTCAGAACTCAAGCTCTTCCTCTATCAGTTGTTAATCTAAAATTTCTTAGGGGGAGAACTTTGACAGCTTCATCACATGCGCAGTTCTGAGGTCAGGTGATAGAGTAGTATGATTCTTAGTTATAATCACACACTTAAACTTGGGGAGACATTATTTAGTTAAGTTTGATTTGTTTAGTTTGAGTTTACACTTAATTTTTATCTTGTTCCTTTGCTTATCTTTTGCTTTCTTGTGCATAAAATATCACTTGAAAACATTTCTATTGTCTGAATTAGATGGTCATGTAATTAAGTGCTGATCCCCAATACCAAGATTTAATAATTTTGTCTCATTATTATGATTTGTATAATACTACAGTGGCATATCTTTAAAGAAGAGATTCATTCATTGAATGAGGACATGTATATATGAATGAATGAAAGACATAGGACATGCCTAAATTCCCGTCTTTTGGAATCCTTTATTTATTTAATGTGCTATCTGGTCAAGTTCTTTAAACTTGCTAAAAACTCTGGTTTTCTCGACTGTGAGTAGGGTTGTTCTGAGGACTTAACAGAGTCATGCATGTAAAGTACTGAGATCAGTGATTCAGGTACATAGTATGTATTCAATAAGTTGTTAACTGTTGTTGCTTTGGTTATTGTTATAATTACTGCTGTGGTTAAACAATATAAGTCAGCTAAATTTTACTTTGATTGTGGATAAGCATATGATACCTCCTGAGGTGTACTTTGGTATAACAATGTTTAACCTAGGAATTTCTGATACTACGGGATTGAGCTTTTGTCTTATATTTATGTAATTAAATTACAGGTCACTCTCAGCACTGCAGGCTTCACATAGATGGAAACAAAACATTAGAACCATTAGCAGGTTGTTATGATCTTTCAGATAGCTGTGAGTAGGTATAACTCACTTATGGCTTTGATTTCAAGGGTCAATATGGGCTATTTGATTTTAATAAAAATAGTCAAATATCATTTCCACTTGGAGGGCAAATGGTGTGAAAGAGCAAAAGTATCTGTGTATCTTTAAGTAGATGAAAGTCTACATATAATTTGACAAAAATCATTTCATGGATAGAGCTGTAAGGTGATATTGGACTGGAAGCAAGCATTTGAACACATAATAGATGTTCAGTATATTCTGCCATCTTTCTGTGGATAAAGTCTGAATGTTAATTGATATTCATAGAAGAAAAGAAACAATTATTAAAACAGAACTCTTTCCACCCAAATCTGTTCCTCTTGTAGTCTTATCCATAGGCATAATTTGTTCAAGCCAGAAACATGACCCCTTTCTGTTTTCCCTTAATCTCACCAGTCCAGAGGCTAAGATCTAAGATCTATCTTCAAATATATATTCTGATGAGACAACTTCTATTTTGCTTTTATCATGTTGATCCAAACCTCGTCACTTTCAGTCCAAATTATCTTGATAGCTCCTGAGCGATGCCTCCTACTTCCACTTTTGTCTTCATGCTGACCCTTCCTTGCACAGTCATTGCATTTCTTTAAAATCTTCCAGTGCCTCCATTATTCTTAGAATGTGCTAAGTCGCTTCTGTCCTGTCTGACTATTTGTGATCCCATGGACCGTACTCTGCCAGGCTCCCCTGTCCACGAAATTCTCCAGGCAAGTATACTTGGTTGGAGAATGGTTGCCATGCCCTCCTCCAGGGGATCTTCCCGACCCAGGAATCAAACCCAAGTCACTAACCGCTCCTGCAATGGCAGAAGAACCTAGACACCTAGAGAATCCACATTTCCTCCCTTAGCTTACCTACTCACTGACCTCATCTCCTACCACTCTCCTCCCTGTTATATGGGCTCCAGGCACAGTCACCCTATTTCTGTACTTCTAGTCACCAGACTCAAGCTTGTATTTGACAAACTGTTAATACCTCCTGTATTTTCTGTCTGAAATTCTCTATGTTAGGATTATTCCCAAAGCACCCTCCTCCTTGTCATCAGATCTCAGCTTGGAGAACCTTTCCTTAGACCTTTCTTGACTATGATAGCTAAACCTACACCTCCTCTCCTAATCATTTTCTGAAACATCTTTCATAGCTTTGAGCATTACCATGCTGTAAAATTATTTTGGTCATTTATTTATAATTTGTTCTGTTTTTAAAGTCACTAGAGCAGTGATCTTGTGTTTCTGTTTTTATTCACTACTGTACCCAAAGCACCTGGTGTTCACTAAATATTAGGTGAATATTTCCAGGCATCTAACAAGGCAGAGATCATCACTACCTTCATGAAGCATATGCTTCTTCGATCAATTATACTCACGCATTTACTTTTTTAAAAACATTGTAACTTTTTGAAAAGTAATCAGTTTTGAGAATATATGAAAGTAACTTGGTATTGCTCATACTTGAATTAAATTTACATTTCTATTTTTACTGATTGATCTCCCTTCCTGCTGATTTCAGTGATTATTCTGCTGAGAGGATAAGCAATGTGTTAGAACAATATAAAGGCTGTCATATTCAGGTCCAGGGCTGTCATATTTTATTGATGTTGGCTCTGCAGATGATACTTAATAGAAAAAGAAAAGCTCTATAGGTTTCTACTTTTCAAAATTTGCTTTCAGTGAGTCAGAGTGAGAGATCAGAAAGATTTTTAAATAAACCTATTGAACTAATAATATGAAAGCTGAAAAGTGAGGCAATATGTAGTTTTCTTCCTGACTTTGAAATGGTCTTTCATTATTCACAAATAATCTTTCTGAACATTTTGATGTACTTTATAAAAATAGGGTTTGAAGTAGTTCTCAAAAATTCAGTTTGGGGGTCTTTCAGAAGTGAACAATTATTTTTTGTCTCACCATTAACATGTGCTCATTACAGCAATTTAAAATGAATTTTCTAATGTGGTTTTGATTCTTGATATTTCAATCTGAGGTGCATTTCACATGTTTAATACTCTTATCTTGCCACAATTTGGTAGCAAACTTAGAGAAATCACTTTAATAACTCATTGTTGCTTTAATTTTTATCTTAAATTACACAGAATGTTGGGTGAGATTTGCCTAAAAGTTTGCCTGATTCTTTTGGGGGCATTTTGGTCAAGTCATTGGAATGAAATAATAAGAAATAAAATATAATGTTGAATGCATACTAGATGTTAATTCAAGTTCTCACATGCTAGCACTTTAAGGTAAATATTACTTACTAGCCTCATTCTTCAGTATAAAAAACAAATTCTTAGGCAGCTAAAATAACTTGTTCAAGGTTATATAACAGTACTTCAGAGTCAAAATTGAATGCAGGATCTAGACAGTTCTGAAAGTTCTTGATGATTCCACAATACTAACATCCCTTCTTTGGGACTGATATCATCTTACATGTTCTTCATAATCATTTGAAATACTGGGGAGGAAAACTAGAGAACATAGGAAGGGAATCCAAAGTAAGACCATTAAGCTCAAAGACAAATTAACTGGAAAATTCCTAGTCTGGTATACTTATTTCTAATTTGGGATAGCAGAAAGGGTACCTTAGAGATGATCTGCCACTTCTAATTCAACTTCATTTTGCAAATGATACGGCTGAGGCACTGATACCTTAGGTACCCTCTGTGACAAAGAGGTGACTGGGTTAGAACCAGGCTTTCTGTCTCTACAAAGAGAAATCTTTCAGCTGCTGGGAGACCACATTCTCCTGTCGTACCAATACTCTTCAACTACCCTTCTTTGTCTGTAATACCACTCTTAGATGTTCAAGCATATAGCTAGGTTCTTCGAAACACTATCTCATTTGATTTCTATAACAAATTGTTGGGATAGATATTATAATTCCCATTAACTGTATTGAGTCTTGGAACTGCTAAATAACTTGGATGGTAAAATAGCTTGCCCTGTCAATAGCTGAATTGGGAGTCCAACCTAGGTCTTATTTGACATCAAACTGTGGTGGCCTCTAGGGGAAGTTGAGACGTGGTAGTCTGATTGGAAATAAGAAGTGGATGAGTGAACTTGAAAATGCATGACTGAGAAAGATCACCAAAAGTCCCAACAAACCCCTGATTTAAAAGTGCTTTCTGCTTAGAAAGGCACCTTAAGCTGACAACAAATACCAAGTATTCTATCCTGCGCCTGATTTCAAGACCCTGTTCTTTTGATTGTTTCTGATTATAACTATTATGGACATATTTTAGGTTATTTGCAAAAAGATGAGTAAATTAATTTCGAATCTGTGAGTGAGCAAGTGAGTTATCAAGAAGAGAGCTGAAGAGCAAGCACTACTACCCCTCTAAAAAGTAACCCACTTGAATTATATGTGGGAATATTTTTATTCCTGTCTTTTATTATTAACTTTCCTATTTTTCTGGAGATTGTGTTCCAAAATCTTAATCCCCTTAGTATTACACTTTATGTGCCTATTGTGTTCTGTACCCATGGCTTCCTTGTATCCTCCATCCACCAATCAATGGGTTTTGGGTACTTCCAGGATTCTGCTTCTTTGGATCTTAGCTGACCTGCCCTCTCTGTTATGTCAGATGCTTCAAATCACTGACTTTTCTCTGTACTTCATCCTACCACGTAATGGTTGTTTGGGACAAACCATTTTAGTGTCTTCAAATTGTAGTGTTAGCACATACTGAAAAGGGAGTCTGCAGTAGAACAAATATACGATCACTGTGGCTTGAGTTTATCAGAATCAATAAAGAAATGATCTTTGAACAAGTGCCAGTGTTAAAAACTTTGCTGACTTTGATACATAGTTGACTTCTCATTTAGTTAGTTCTTTTTCTGTTGAAACTGAATTAACAGTTTGAATTTCACTAATAGAGTCCTCTACTCTCGGACTTAAGGATAGATATAAAATGCATATTTGTACTCTGAATAGGAATACTACCTTTAGAATTGGTGCTCAAGGACAGCTACCTGGTAAACTGTGTTACAAGCTCTGCTGTTTCTATTGGAAACAAAGATTCCATTGATAAGAATGAGGATGATATTGGTGTTGATGACAATGGAGATGATATTGGTGGTGAGATAATCCTACTGGCACTGTGTCTGAGTACTTTCAGTTTCTTATATAATTCTTATAACAAGTCCATGCAACAAGCTCTATTATCTTTATTATAAGATGAGGAAACTAATACATGTAAATCCATGGCTAATTCAATGTATGACAAAAACCACTGCAATGCTGTGAAGTGATTGGCCTCCAACTAATAAAAATAAATGGAAAAAAAAAAAAAGACAGTTTAAGTTCACATTACTGTTCACTCTTAGTGTAGTACATTCAATGGGTTTTAATAAATTCATAATTATGTATATCTATCATTGTTATGCAGAATATTTTCACCACCATTAAAATGTTCTATGTTCCATCTATTCATTCCTCCTCCAACACCAGCCACCTCCACTGGCAACCACTAATCTTTTACTGTCTCTATAGTTTTTACTTTTTCTAGAATGTCATGAATTTGGTATCATATATTATGTAGCTTCTTCAGACTGGCTTTTTTCTCTAAATAGTATGCATTTTTGTTTCCTCCATGTCTTTTCATGACCTGTTAGCTTAATTATTTTTAGTGCCATATAATATTTCACTATCTGTGTGTATCACAGTTTGCTTAGCCACTCACCTACTAAAGGACATCTTTATTGCTTCCAACTTTTTGCAATGAAGAATTAAACTGCTATAATCATCCATGTTCAGGGTTTTGTATGAATATGAATTTTCAGCTCCTTTGGGTAAATATGAAGGTGTAGGTTTGCTGGATTATCTGGTGAGAATATGTTTGGCTTTGTAAGAAACTGCCAAACTGTCTTCCAAATGGCTGCATCACTTTGCATTTCCACCAGCAGTGAATGAGAATTTCTGTTGGTCTTTTGCAGCATTTGATGTCAGTATTCTGAATTTTGGTCATACTAATAGGTGTGTGATGATATTTCAGTTTTGTTTTAATTTGCCTTGCCCTAAAGATATATAATGTGAAACATTTTTTTCATATGCTTATTAACCATCTGTTTATCTTCTCTGGTGAAGATATATTAAAGTCTTTGGCCCATTTTTAATTGGGTTGTTTATCTTCTTATTGCCGAATTTTAAGAGTTCCTTGTATATTTTGGGTAATAGTCCTTTATAATATGTGTGTTTTGCAAATATTTTCTCCCAGTCTGTGTCTTCTCTTTCTCCTGACAGTGTCTTTTGTAAAGAAGAAGTTTTCAACTTTAATGAAGTCCAGCATATCAATTACTTCTTTCATAGGTTGAAGCTTTGGTGTTGTATCTAAAAGGCCTTTGCAATATTCAAAGAATTCATCTAGAATTCCTTTATATTATCTTCTAGATTTATAGTTTTATACTTTATATTTAGGTTTGTGATCGGTTTTGAGTTAATTTTTGTGAAGGATGTAAAGTCTGTGTCTATTTCTTTTGTTATTTTGTTTTTTGCATGTGATGCCCCATTTTATAACATGGTTTGTTGAAAAGACCCTCTTTTCTCACTTAGTTTACTTTTGCTTCTTTGTCAAGATCAGTTGACTATATTTATGTGGGTCTGTTTCTAACTCTTTATTCTGTTCCACTGATTATCTATCTGTTCTTTTGACAACATTGTACTGTCTTGATTAGTGCAACTTTATCGTCATGAAGTTGGGTAGTGTCAATCCTCTGCTTTGTTCTTCTCTTTCAATAGTGTGTTAGCTATTCTGGATCTTTTTTCTGACCATACAGGTTTTTGACTCACTTTGTATCCACAAAATAAATGATTGGCATTTTGATTGGAATTGCATTGAATGTGTAGATCCATTTGGGAAGGACTAATATCTTGATAGTATTAAGTCTTCCTTCCAGTGAACATGAAATATCTATTCATTTTTAAGTTCTTTTTAATTTCTTTATCGGAGCTTCATAATTTTCCTTGTATAGACTTCATATTTTGTTATTATATTTACACCTAAGTATATAGATAACCTCAGATATGCAGATGACACCACCCTTATGGCAGAAAGTGGAGAGGAACTAAAAAGACTCTTGATGAAAGTGAAAGAGGAGAGTGAAAAAGTTGGCTTAAAGCTCAACATTCAGAAAACTAAGATCATGGCATCTGGTCCCATCACTTCATGGGAAATAGATCGGGAAACAGTGGAAACAGTGGCTGAAATTATTTTGGGGGGCTCCAAAATCACTGTAGATGGTGACTGCAGCCATGAAATTAAAAGACACTTACTCCTTGGAAGGAAAGTTATGACCAACCTAGATAGCATATTAGAAAGCAGAGACATTACTTTGCCAACAAGGGTCTATCTAGTCAAGGCTATGGTTTTTCCAGTGGTCGTGTATGGATGTGAGAGTTGGACTGTGAAGAAAGCTGAGTGCCAAAGAATTGATGCTTTTGAACTGTGGTGTTGGAGAAGACACTTGAGAGTCCCTTGGACTATCCAACCAGTCCATCCTAAAGGAGATCAGTCCTGGGTGTTCATTGGAAGGACTGATGCTGAAGCTGAAACTCCAATACTTTGGCCACCTCATGCGAACAGCTGACTCATTGGAAAAGACCCTGATGCTGGGAGGGATTGGGGGCAGGAGGAGAAGGGGACAACAGAGGATGAGATGGCTGGATGGCATCACTGTCTCAATGGACTTGAGTCTGAGTAAACTCAGGGAATTGGTGATGGACAGGGAGGCCTGGCATGCTGAGATTCATGGGGTCGCAAAGAGTTGGACACGACTGAGCTACTGAACTGAACTGAACTGATTTCATGTTTGGGGGTGTTAAGATAAGTGGTATTGTGTTTTAAATTTCAAATTATGCTGGTATATAGGAAACTATTAACTTTTTATGTTAACCTTGTAACCTGAAATCTTGCTATAATTGGTTGTTAGTTCCAGCAGTTTTTTAATTGATTAGTTTTGGATTTTCTACATAGACAGTCATATTATCTGCAAAGACAGTTTTACTTCTTTCTTCCCAATCTGTATACCTTTTATTTCCTTTTCTTGCCTTATTGAATTAGCGATAACTTCCAGTATGTTGAAAAGGAGTGATAAGAGACAAGACATCCTTGACTTGCACCTGATCTGAGTGGGAAAGCTTTGAATTTCTCATATTAAGTATGCTGTTAGTTTTGGGGTTCTGTAGATATTCTTTATTAAGTTGAAGAAGTCCCCATCTATTCCTAGTTTACTGAAAGAGTTGTTTTTTTTTTTTAAATCATGAATGGGAGTTGATTTTGTCAAATGCTTTTTCTGATTCTACTGATATGATCATGTGATTTTTTCTTTTTAGTCTATTGATGTGATAGATTATATTACTTGATTTCAAATGTTGAGCCATTCTTGCCAGATCTTTTTCTCTTTTAGCTATTCTGCAATAAAGTCGTCTTGGATTGTGTAAGAGTTAATGTGGTTTTTAGGAAACTCTATCCCCAACAGAAAGAATTATTTTGTACAATGTCTAAAAGACCATTACTCATGGTTTAGAATTATTTTGATGATGAAAGTTTAGAACCTCAGTACATAATACACTGATCTTGAGACATTGACCCTTTGGGTTATTTTCAACATAATTTACCTCATTACATCTCTAGCCATAACTACTGGAAGTCATAAAAAACAATTTGGATGAGAACCTTACAGTTATTTGTCTACAGTCATTAAATGAAGATATAAACTTTATCAGAATTCCCTGGCAGTTCAGTGATTAGAACTTGATGCTTTCACTGCGAGGGCCTAGGTTTGATCCCTGGTCAGTGAACCAAGATCCTTCAAGTTGCTGTGTTGCCAAAAGAAGATATAAACATTCTCTCCTACTTCTCTGTCTCTGTTTCTCTATTTCAGTCTCTCTCTGATATGTACATATATATCTCCTAGTGTATTGTATATATTAAGTATAATATATATAGATATATGTATGTATAATATATATTCAGTTAATCAGGTTCTAATGTTTATAGACATGTTCCTTATCTACAACTTAGGGTTCTTCTCTTTCTCTGATCACTGTTTTATTTTGTGTCACCATAACCCATAATTGTTCACTTCAAGAGTTTTAAAATTAAAGTACCTAGGTTAATGCCCACAATTTGCAGGTGAACTTCATGAAATGAATATTGAGTACAAACTTAATCCTTGACTTCAGCTGCTTTAATATGCCTGTTTTCCTATTGCTTTACTTTATTTTCCTCTATTTTTGGCATTTTAAAAGTTGCCTTAAAACCCTTTTGAAATAAACATGCATAAATGATAAAATGTATTTACACTAGAATTCAGATTTACATTTCACATTATTATCTATCAACTATTTAGAGATACATTTAAAACTCTTAGCTTGAAAATTATCACCTTTCCTGAATAAGTAGAAAGAATGTCCCTTGTACTTAATTTGTTGTCTGTTTCTAGCCACAAGAGATTGTGAAATGTGGGGGGGACAGAATTGCTTTTTCATTTAAAAAATAATTTGCTGGGCTATAAACTGTGTGTTGTATTAGTTTTTCTAAATCTGTTAAGGTCTACTTAAAGTGAAATAATTTTTCACCTTTATGTTTAAAAGTTAGATATAATGTCTGAAAGCATTTATAAGAAAAAAATTTAATTTTCCTTACAAATATAGAGGGCAGCAATGTATAAGTAGTAAATGTTTCATAATTTAGGCAGAAGAGCTAAAGGCTATTTTCCATTTCAACTAGAAGTTACGAACAGTTAGATTTTCCCTAAGGAGCTAATTATTTGCTGAGATTACTGTGGTAGCAGATTTTAGAAGTTCAAGATCTCTGTAAATAGCCATAAGAAAACCTATAGATGTAATTTAAATGCAACACTGAAATTATATAGTATAGTTTGTTTTTTTTAATGGCCAAATACATAAATGATTAGTTTAACTATAAAGGTTTATTTAATTAAAAAGTTTTATAGTCTTTATCAGGTAGTATTTGAAAATTTTCTGATTCTCTACTCCTTGGCCAATTGTGAAAAAGATAATAACATTTTATAATTTTCCAATTGACACATAAAGTTCATAAATCTTTCAGAAGATGACGTCTTTATCCAAATAAAGATAATAACAGTTGTAGTAATGACCTCCATAATACAAAGTATATTGACAACTTCTTAAAACACTACATTTGGGATTATTCCATGGTATCGTATGTATTTTCATGAGGCACTTATGTCCGTTCTGGACTATGTGTCCTGGTAGTGGACATCTCTGTCTCTTGCCCCTCAGACCAGCATCCATTGTCTCTTCTGGTAAGAAAACAGATTGTTTACCAGAAAAACAAACAACCCAATCAAAAAATGGGCAAAAGACCCAGACAGACATTTCTCCAAAGAAGACATACAGATGGCTAATAGCACATGAAAAGATGTTCAACATCGCTCATTATTAGAGAACTGAAAATCAAAACTACAATGAGATATCACCTCATACTGGTCAGAATGGCCATCATCAAAAAGTCTACAAACAATAAATGCTGGAGAGGGTGTGAAGAAAAGGGAATACTCTTGCACTGTTGGTGGGAATGTAAATTCATACAGCCACTATGGAAAACAATATGGAGATTCCTTAAAAAACTAGGAATAAAAACACCATATGACCCAGCATTCCCACTCCTAGGCATATACCCTGAGGAAACCAAAACTGAAAAAGACATGTGTATCCCATTGTTCATTGAAGCACTATTTACAATAGATAGAACAAGGAAGCAATCTAGATGTCCCTCGACATATGAATGGATAAAGAAGCTGTGGTATGTATACACAATGGAATATTACTCAGCCATAAAAAGGAATGCATTTGAGTCAGTTCTAATGAGGTGGATGAACCTAGAACCTATTATACAGAGTGAAGTGAGTCAGAAAGAGAAAGATAAGTATCATATACTAACACATATATAAGGAATCTAGAAAAATAATACTGAAGAATTTATTTTCAGGGCAGCAAAGGAGAAACAGACATAGAGAATAGACTTATGGGCATGGGGAGAGGAGAGGAGAGGGTGAGATGTACAGAGAGAGTAACATGGAAACTTATATTGCCAAATGTAAAATAGATAGCCAACGGGAATTTGTTTCATGTCTCAGGAAACTGAAACAGGGGCTCTGTATTAACCTAGAGGGGTGGGATGGGGAGGGAGATGGGAGGAGGTTCAAAAGGGAAGGGATATATGTATACCTATGGCTGATTCATGTTGAGGTTTGACAGAAAACAACAAAATTCTGTAAAGCTATTATCCTTCAATTAAAAAAATTAATAAATTAAAAAAAAAAAAGAAAACAGGTTGTTGTGTAGGAGGTAACTATTGCTCCCTCCCAGTCAACTTGTATGGTTTGGGCGGTCACCTTGTGACTCTAAAACTCATGAAAATCCAGATTGGACCACGGAAAAAACTCATGTGCTATGTCAGGCATGGATGTGTGATCTAAATCATGTCATGATTAGGGACCATCTGTCTTGGAACATTTTGTTGGAACTTCTGGAAAGAGTTGTTTTCTTTCCATTAGGTTGCTAGGATGAGAGAGTGTAAGTGGGAAGCTTCTGTTGCTCATACTTGCCACAACATGTATTGAGCCTTTCTGAGAGTACTGTGACAGGAGAGCCCTCGATGGAAAAGGAGGTCCTGATGATGTTTTTGATCCCCTAGATCTAGCTACGCCTGTAGCCAGATTTATGCCTGGATTGACTAGCCAGTTGAGCCCCGATTTTACCTTATTTTCCTTAAACCAGTTTGAATGGTAGTGGTGTCTTTAACCAAAAAGACTAGAAGATTCTGACTGAATCGTCCATAGTCCACTATATATTGTGAGTTATAGTAGATGATTTAATGATAAGATAGCTTTACCAAGGTCCAGAGGGAATCATTGAGGCAATTAGCCTGAAAATTCAAGGGAAAATATCCTTAATTACTTAGCTATTTCCCACTGAACTCTTTGCATGTTTAAAGTTTTAAACAGCTAAACAATGTAACAATGACTAATGTTAATCTTGAGCAGACAAAAGAGGAAGAACAGCAAGATAAAGCATAAAGAGCACCGGGTAAAGAGTGGGAAAATAAATTCTGCTGGACTGGTTTAAATGGAAATATTCAAAAAGAATTAAGAGGAACTCTAATGGGCAGCTAGCTTTAATACACAAACATCTGGATCAGTAGCCATCCCAAGCCTACTTTGCTAAGCTTTTAGTTCCTCTCTTTTCTCCTTAATATATTTTTACATCTAAGTGATATCTTAATTATTTTAAATCATCAGCATGACTTCCTACAGACCTTTTTGTTTTAAATCATTTTTACAGTATCCTTGGTGATGAGAATTTAGTAATTTACTTAGAGCTGGGATTGCCCCTATCTTTGCTATACAGGATTTATATAATTTGGGGGTTATCTATAATTATGTCTTAATGTTATGGAAGGCATGTAAGGAGTCTCGATGATATCTTTGTTTGACCTAGAGAAATTGGGACTATCTGGATTCATCTGGGAACATTTTTTTCAATCCTAAGTGGATAGAGCTATAACAGTGTCAATCTTCTTCAAGACAAGATCATTAGATGTTTGAAAAGAGGTGTCAAAATCTCCCCTCTATGCCTCTCTTGATAATGGCCCCTCTGCTTTTTAATGGAATGTGGTTTATGAAGGTTATAGATGGGGAAAGAACTAGGAGTGGGTTGGAAAAGATGTTACTATAGGTAAGGGAATTTAATGTATATTATATATAATATAACGTATCTTTTTATCTATCTATACACTTATATATCTATAGAAAAAGGTGTGTTTGTGTGTGTGTGTTATGTATTGCTCCCTTGGATACAGTCTGTGATCTGACCTTGTCTACCCATGTACAATAGTATAAAGAAAATCTTTGAAGTTCCTGATAGCTATATGTGCCTCTTTTTTTTTTTTTTTTTGTCTAGTGACCTCTTGGAGGTCAAAACTACTGAGCAGTGCCTGTTATTGGTAACAGGTTCTATTCCTTGCTTTTGCTTTTGCTTTCTTTTATTTTTTTTTTTTTTTTAGCTAACTGACTATATGACCTTGGGCAAAGTACCTTATTTATCTGGATATTTGCTTCAGAGATGTTTTCTGTTAAATTTTTTATTCTCTGAGAATTTTTTTTAGGTCATTCTAATATTAACACCAGAAGTATTTGGGGCTGAAAAGCCTGAGTAGTCATATTATTTCCATTTCTTTCGCATTTTTCTCTTGCTTAATTATCTAATGTTGCTCTTCATACCCTTGGGGAACACAGCATACTTCATTAACACGGACATTTTAACGAGAGAGAAAACTGGATAATGAATCTGTCATTCTGTGTGTTTACCAAGTAACGTTTCAGTGTGGCATAGTGCCCTTTTTAGACATTTTGTTTACCTTTGATACACATTGTTCTTTATGTAAATCCCACCTTGAATTCGCTCATCTTGATGATCTCCAAATTTGAACAGTAATAGGTCCCTTTAATTTTGCCACTTATTGTAGAGATAGACCAGTTCCTGACAATAACCTGTACAGATTAGTAACATGTTAGAAAATAACATAGTGTTTCCTAGAAGAGTACTGTCTTCTGGATGCATCATTGATTTTTTTTCCCTCCCACCATTCTGTTTTTAATCAAGTATACTGCAGATTTCTTATCAGTGTTATCAGAGATATGTGAGAAACCCAGCATTTTTGGAGGAATATTTGTGTTGACTCTCTTCAAAATTGCAAGGGTAAAAAGAGATTCTGTACCTTCATACAGTCTTTCAAACAGAGTTAGAATACTAAAGAAGTTGTTGCACAATTAAATGTTCTAGCTTTATCAACATTAATATTAATTAATCTTCAATATCAAAAAAGAAGAGACACTTTCAAAATTAATGTCACTGAATTAGCATCATAAATTAATAATTATTAAGATTATGACTTCAAGGTTATGAATGATAAATATTTAAGGACAATTAATGAACAGAATCCTTCTGTGTATTTTATGCAAGGGTTAATATTAACTAGGATAATCCATCCTCTGTAGTAGAATTTAGCTTCATCAACATTTACTTTATGCAAAGTGGGACCTTACTGAATTCCTGCATTTTATATATGATGAAACTGACCAAAGGGTAAATGACTTGGTTAAAGTCATATGGTGATGGAGGTAAGATAAGCTCACAGATCTCCTAAGAATGACTTATTTATTTAAAACCAAACTACAAAGGAAGATCAGTTCTTCCCATTCTTGGAACATTTTTAAGTAGGTGTTTCTGGAGTCTCTCTTATTTAGTGTTTCAGTGACAAGTTGAAAACAATAGTGTCTGATTCAAAGACACAAAGATCGATTTGTAACTAAGTTAGCAGATACCAGTCTAGGCTAGGTATTAGGTGTTTTTTTTTTCTTTAATATTGAAAGCTTCAATGTTCAAAAATGGAATAGTCTTTAGGTCTTTTCATTTTTATTCTGCATACTTGAGAAAGTTGCTCATATTTCTTCAGGTTTATAAAAACTGACAATTATTTTAATGGTTTTACATAAATGAAATAACAAGGAACTCGGGGGTGAATTTTTCAAAAAATGATTACAATATACAAACATAAAAATATGATTTAAACACATCTTTTATAGTGCTATTGGTTTATATTGTGAATATTGCTAATTTAATTAGTACTTTTAGCTTGTGAATTCAGTACAATGTTTAAAATCATTTTTTATCTTTATGTGAATATCTGTGCCTGTGTGTTTTTGTAGGATCTGTCTATGGTAAAGAAAATAATATGTATCCCAAAAGTTACATGAATATATTAAAAAGTGAAAATATATAACTCAGTGAATTCCACAAAGTGAACATACCCATTTCACCAGCACTTAGATCAGAATAAAACTTTATCAGAACTCTTGAAACCCTCTTCATATACGATAATCACGATGGTGTGATCACTCACTTAGAGCCAGACATCCTGGAATGTGAAGTCAAGTGGGCCTTAGGAAGAGTCACTATGAACAAAGCTACTGGAGGTGATGGAATTCCAGTTGAACTATTTCGAATCCTAAAAGATGATGCTGTGAAAGTGCTGCACTCAATATGCCAGCAAATTTAGAAAACTCAGCAGTGGCCACAGGACTGGAAAAGGTCAGTTTTCATTCCAATCCCAAAGAAAGGCAATCCCAAAGAATGCTCAAACTACCACACAGTTGCACTCATCTCACACGCTAGTAAAGTAATGCTCAAATTCTCCAAGCCAGGCTTCAGCAATACATGAACCATGAACTTCCAGATGTTCAAGCTGGATTTAGAAAAGGCAGAGGAGCCAGAGATCAAATTGCCAACACCTGTTGGATCATCAAAAAAGCAAGAGAGTTCCAGAAAAACATCTACTTCTGCTTTATTGACTATGCCAAAGCCTTTGACTGTGTGGATCACAATAAACTGTGTAAAATTCTGAAAGAGATGGGAATACCAGACCACCTGACCTGCCTCTTGAGAAACCTGTATACAGGTCAGGAAGCAACAGTTAGAACTGGACATGAAACAACAGACTGGTTCCAAATAGGAAAAGGAGTACGTCAAGGCTGTACATTTTCCCCCTGCTTATTTGACTTATATGCAGAGTACATCATGAGAAACGCTGGGCTGGAAGAAGCACAAGCTGGAATCAAGATTGCCGGGAGAAATATCAATAACCTCAGATATGCAGATGACACCACCCTTATGGCAGAAAGTGAAGAGAAACTAAAAAGCCTCTTGATGAAAGTGAAAGAGGAGAGTGAAAAAGTTGGCTTAAAGCTCAACATTCAGAAAACTAAGATCATGGCATCTGGTCCCATCACTTCATGGGAAATAGATGGGGAAACAGTGGAAACAGTGTCAGACTTTTATTTTGGGGGGCTCCAAAATCACTGTAGATGGTGATTGCAGCCATGAAATTGAAAGATGCTTACTCCTTGGAAGGATAGTTATGATCATCCTAGATAGCATATTAAAAAGCAGGGACATTACTTTGCCAACAAAGGTCCATCTAGTCAAGGATATGGTTTTTCCAGTAGTCGTGTATGGATGTGAGAGTTGGACTGTGAAGAAAGCTGAGTGCCAAAGAATTGATGCTTTTGAACTGTGGTGTTGGAGAAGTCTCATGAGAGTCCCTTGGACTGCAAGGAGATGCAACCAGTCCATCCTAAAGGAGATCAGTCCTGGGTGTTCATTGGAAGGACTGATGCTGAAGCTGAAACTCCAATACTTTGGCCACCTCATGCGAAGAGTTGACTCATTGGAAAAGACCCTGATGCTGGGAGGGATTGGGGGCAGAAGGAGAAGGGGACGACAGAGGATGAGGTGGCTGGATGGCATCACCGACTCGATGGACATGAGTTTGAGTAAACTCCGGGAGTTGGTGATGGACAGGGAGGGCTGGCGTGCTGAGATTCATGGGGTTGCAAAGAGCTGGACACAACTGAGAGACTGAACTGAACTGAGAAAAAAAAAAAAGCTCAAAATTTAATTAGATTTCATAGTACCAATAAAATCAACAACTACAACGGGGTGAGGGGGAGGGATCCAAAAGAATCTACAGAACAAGTCAAAAGGTTAGAATAATAAATGTTTTTTTTTGAGTCACTGCCGTCAGAATCTTTTTCCTTGCTGGGAGTCACAGTTCACCTCACCTCCCTAGATGCCCTCCAACACTGTGCTGATCTCTGGACCTGCTGAGGGGGCAGCTCAGATTCTAATCTGGCCCTACTCCTGTGTGTTCTTGCCTCCATTGTCCACAGCTATCAGAACTAGTGAGATCTCTTCTGTGGGAGTTCTCAGTGTCCTTTTATATATTCCATAGAAACAGAGTCTAGCTAGTTGGTCATGTGGATTTAATCTGTAGCTTGTACAGCTGGTGGGAAGGTTTTGGGTTTTCTTCCCTAGCCACAGTGCCCCTGGGTTTCAGTTGTGGTTTTACTTCCACCTCTGCATGTGGATCGTCCACTGGGGTTTGCTCCAGAGACTATCCTGGAGGACTTGGGTTTGCCCCTGTGAGGGCCAGGTGTGGAGGTGGTACCGCTACTTGGGTCATAGGGGTTCTGGCAGCACCAGGTTCTCAGGGGAGTTGGCGGCTAGGGCAGCAGGAAATATAGTGCTCTAGAAGGGTGTGGAAACCAGTATTGGCCAATACCCTCCAGTATTCTTCCCTGGAGAACCCCCCTCCCTGACAGAGAAGCCTGGCAGGCCGCAGTCTACAGGGTCACAAAGAGTCAGACACTACTGAAGTGACCCTGCGAACACAGACTCAAGACTTTTTTGCCTGTGGCTGCTCTGCCCCAGTGAGAGTTAAGTGTGAAGGTGGTGTAGTTGCTTGGCTTGCAGGGTCACTGGCGACGCCAAGTGTGCAGGGACATGGACTGCCTCCACTGCAGGAGTTATGGCCATATCAGTCTTTTTTCCAACCTCCCGTAGCTGGTGATCAGAAGGTCTCTTTGGTCAGGCTTTCTCCATACTTCTGTCCGTTCAGGCACTTAGAGAGCTCCCTTGCCCGTGGTCCTTCTCTGTTCTTCGAAGTGTCAGGCACATAGACAGGCCCCCTTGGCTGGGGTCCTACTGTGTAGATCGGCGTGTCAGGCACTTAAAGGGGCACCCTGGGTGGGGTCCTAGTCTGTAGATCGGCATGTCAGGCATTTGATGGGCCAGTGTCTCTATTGTTCCTCTGCCCACGCTGGTGTGTGGGGAGAGAGAGGCTATGGTGATGGCTCCACCCCCTGTGCATGACTCAGCAGTATTGCCTTGCTTCCATGGCTGCCCGGCTTTCCTCCACAGGCATTTCCCACCACAGTCTCCTTGCTCACATCTCCTCAAGCCATCTCTCCACAGTCAACAGCAGCCCTCGCCCTGGGATTACTCCACAATCCCCAAACTCCAGCTCCCAACCACTGCACCTTCCAGGGGACCCACGTTCCTGTCTGGGGTCTATATGGCTGCAGCAAGGATTGTCTGATTCTCATTCTGTTTAGGCTGTCACAGATCAGCTTTTTCACTCTCAGTCTTAAATGCTCCTCCTCTGACTCAGACAGTTGCCTCGGTGTGGGGACTGGACCCCTGCTTCAGCTCCCCCACCTGCCAAGGGCAGGTCCAGTCCTCCTAACACTCCTGTTTTTTCCCCCTAGTTCCTTTGTCCTACCAAGTTTTGTGTGGTTCTATATATTCTTTACTTCTAGTCAGGGACTCCTGACCACTCTCAGCTGGTGTTCTGCATGCACTTCTGTGTCTGAAGGTGTATTCCTGATGTATCCATGCAGAGAGATGTATTCCACATCCACCTATTCCTGCACCATCTTGTTCTCCCTCCATCTTTCATTTTTTCTCCTTTTCCTTTTTTTTGGGAGCCAGAAACTAAACATTGGGACATTCAAAAGGAACTACATAGACAGGGAAAATTAGAAAGTAATCCCACATGCCCTGGGGAAGGTGCACTTCAGACTGATACTTGTCACAGAGACAGCCTATAGCACTAACACATACACAAATAAACAAAAAGGAAAAAAACAGCAGAACTTGGGGAAGGGGGAGAATCTAATTTCCAGAAATATCACATCATTAAATTCAGACGTCTAGTTTTCAACAAAAAAGGCAAAAGCATACCAAGAAACAGGAAAGTATCACCCATCCTAAGGAAAATAACAAACCAACAAAACTGTCCCTGAAAAAGATATAAAACTTGTAGAGGAAAATATAGGCAAAACACTCTCTGACATAAATTACAGCAGGATCCTCTTCCTGCTTGCTTCCTGCCTACCTCACAGAGTAATGGAAATAAAAGCAAAAATAAACAAATGGAACTCAATTAAACTTAAAAGCTTTTGCACAATGAAGGAAACTATAAGCAAGGTGAAAAGATAGCCTTCAGAATGGGAGAAAATAATAGCAAATGAAGCAACTGACAAAGAATTAATCTCAGAAATATACAAGCAGGTCATGCAGCTCAATTCCAGAAAAATAAACAACCCAATCAAAAAATGGGCCAAAGAACTAAACAGACATTTCTCTGAAGAAGACATAAAGATGGCTAACAAACACATGAGAAGATGCTCAACATCACACATTATCAGAGAAATGCAAATCAAAACCACAATGAGGTACCATCTCACGCTGGTCAGAATGGCTGCTATCCAAAAGTCTACAAACAATAAATTCTGGAGAGGATGTGGAGAAAAGGGAAAAGGGAAAAAAGAAAAGGGAAAACCTCTTACACAGTTGGTGGGAATGCAAACTAATACAGCCACTATGGAGAACAGTGTGGAGATTTCTTAAGAAACTGGAAATAGAACTGCCATATGACCCAGCAATCCCACTGCTGGGCATACACACCAAGGAAACCAGAACTGAAAGAGACACGTGCACCCCAATGTTCATCTCAACACTGTTTATAATAGCCAGGACATGGAAGCAACCTAGATGCCCATCAGCAGACGAATGGATAAGGAAGCTGTGGTACATATACACAATGGAATATTACTCAGCTATTAAAAAGAACACATTTGAGTCAGTTATGATGATGTGGATGAACCTAGAATCCATTATACAGAGTGAAGAGAGTCAGAAAGAGAGAGATAAATATCGTATTTAACGCATATATTCAGAATCTAGAAAAATGGTGCTGAAGAATTTATGTACAGGGCAGTAATGGAGAAGCAGAAATAGAGAATAGACTTATGGACATGGGAAAGTTGGAAAGAGAAAAACCAATATGGTATATTAATTCATGTATATGGAATTTAGAAAGATGGTAATGATGACGCTATATGCGAGACAGCAAAAGAGACGCAGATATAAAGAACAGATTTGTGGACTCTGAGGGAGAAAGCGAGGGTGGGATGATTTGAGAGAATAGCATTGAAACATGTATGTTACCATATGTGAAAGAGATGACAAGTCCAAGTTCAATGCATGAAACAGGGCACTCAAAGCCAGTGTAGTAGGACAACCCTGAGGGATGCGATGGGGAGGGGGGTAGGAGGGGGGTTCAGGATGGGGGTCACATGTATTCCCATAGCTGATTCATGTCAATGTATAGCAAAAACTACTACAATATTGTAAAGTAATTAGCCTCCAATTAAAATAATTAAATCAAATTTTAAAAAAAGATATTCCTGGATATACTTGACCTTTTGAATTTCTATATAAAATTTACAAGCAGCTTATCAGTTGTTGCTTTCAAAATGCTTGCTGAGATTTTGATTGGGATTACTTTGAATCTATAGAGTGATTTATAGAAAATATTTTTTGTAATATTAAAGCGTTAGTCTATGAACATTGTATAGTTTTCCATTTCATTAGATTTTATGAATTAATCTCAATACTTTTTTTTCTTTGTTTCTTTTTTTGTGGCTGTGCTGGGTTTTCATTGTTTCTCGGGCTTTCTCTAATTGCAGTGAGCAGGGACTACTCTCTAGTTGCAGTGCGCGAGCTTCTCGTCGGCTGCCTTCCCTTGTTGTGGGACACTGGCTCTAGAATGCAGGTTCCGTAGTTGTGGTGCACAGGTTTAGTTTTGCCCCATGGCATGTGGGATCTTCCTGGATCAGGGGTAGAACTCATGTCCTCTGCATTGGCAGGCAGATTCTTATCCAGTGGACCACCAGGAAAGCCTGTCAATACTTTTTAATAGGATTTATTTCTAGAGCTCTTTTAGATTAACAGCAAAATTGAATAGAAAGTACAGAGTTCTTATATATTCTCTGTATCCATACACTCAAAACGTTCCCCACTGTCATCATCTCTAACCAGAGTAGTACATTTTCCACACTGATCAAACTACATTGACACCCAAAGTCTGTAGTTGATAGCAGGGTTCACTCTTGGTCTTTTACATCCTGTTGATATTTACACATGTACAATACACGTGTAACTATTATCATATCATGCTAAAAACGTTTCACATTCCTAAAACTCCTCTGTGTTCTGCCTCTTCATTCCAACCTTCCTTTCAGCCTTTGACAACCACTGATCTTACTGTCTCCCTAGTTTTGCCTTTTCTAGAATATCATATAGTTAGAATCTAAGAGAAAGTAATTTTTTCAGATTGAGTTCTATTACTTGGTAATATACATTTACATTTCCTCCATATCTTTTCATAGCTTGATAGCTCAGTTCATTTTAGTGCTGAATAACAATCCATTTTTGGATGTACTATAGTTAATTTATCCATTCACCTACTGAAGGGCATCTTGGTTGCTTCCAAATTTTGGCAGTTATGAATAAAGCTGCTATGAATGTACACATGTAGGAATTTTTTGGACATAAATTCTCAACTCGTTTGAGTAAATACTAAGGATCATGATTACTAGATTATATGATAAGAATGAATATATTTCAGTTCAGTTCAGTCGCTCAGTCATAGCCAACTCTTTGCAATACCATGGACTGCAGCATGCCAGGCCTCCCTGTCCATCACCAGCTCCCAGAGTTTAGCCAAATTCATGTCCATTGTTTTGGTGATGCCATCCAACCATCTCATCCTCTGTTGTCGCCTTCCACTCCTACCTTCAATCTTTCCCAGCACCAGGGTCTTTTCCAGTAAGACAGTTCTTCACATTAGGTGACCAAAATATTGGAGTTTCAGCTTCAACATCAGTCCTTCCAATGAACACTCAGGACTGATCTCCTATAGGATGGACGGGTTGGATCTCCTTACAGAGAAGACTCTCAAGAGTCTTCTCCAACACCACAGTTTAAAAGCATCAATTCTTTGGCACTCAGCTTTCTTTGTAGTCCAACTCTCACATCCATACATGACTACTGGAAAAACCATAGCCTGACTAGATGGACCTTCATTGGCAAAGTAATGTCTCTGCTTTTTAATATGCTGTCTAGGTTGGTCATAATTTTCCTTCCAAGGAATAAGTGTCTTTTAATTTCACAGCTGCAGTCACCATCTGTGGTGTTTTTGAGCCCCAAAAAAGAAAGTCAGCCACTGTTTCCACTGTTTCTCCATCTTTTGCCATGAAGTGATGGGACTGGATGCCATGATCTTAGTTTTCTGAATGTTGAGCTTTAAGCCAACTATTTACTCTCCTCTTTCACTTCCATCAAGCGGCTCTTTAGTTCTTCGCTTTCTGCTGTAAGGGTTGTGTCATCTGCATATCTGAGGTTATTGCTATTTCTCTCGGCAATCTTGATTCCAGCTAGTGCTTCATCCAGCCCAGCATTTCTCATGATGTACTCTGCATATAAGTTAAATAAGTAAGGTAACAATATATAGCCTTGGCATACTTCTTTTCCTATTTGGAACCAGTCTGTTGTTTCATGTCCAGTTCTAACTGTTGCTTTCTGACTTGCATACACGTTTCTCAAGAGGCAGGTCAAGTGATCTGGTATTCCCAACTCTTTCAGTATTTTCCACAGTTTATTGTGATCCACACAGTCAAAGGCTTTGGCATAGTCAATAAAGCAGAAGTAGATGTTTTTCTGGAACTCTCTTGCTTTTTTGATGATCCAACAGGTGTTGGCAATTTGATCTCTGGTTACTCTGCCTTTTCTAAAACCATCTTGAGCATTTGGAAGTTCATGGTTCATGTATTGTTGAATCCTGGCTTGGAGAATTTTGAGTATTACTTTACTAGCGTGTGAGATGAGTGCAACTGTGTGGTAGTTTGAGCGTTCTTTGGGATTGCCTTTCTTTTGTATTGAAATGAAAACTGACCTTTTCCAGTCCTGTGGCCACTGCTGAGTTTTCCAAATTTGCTGGCATATTGAGTGCAGCACCTTAACAGCATCACCTTTTAGGATTTGATGTAGCTCAACTGGAATTCCATCACCTCCACTAGCTTTGTTCATAGTGATGCTTCCTAAGGCCCACTTGACTTCACATTCCAGGATGTCTGGCTCTAGGTGAGTGATCACACCATCATGATTGTCTGGCTCATGAAGATCTTTTTTGTACAGTTCTTCTGTGTATTCTTGCCATCTCTTAAGAATATATTTAGTTTTGTTTAAAAAAAAAAAAACTTTCATACTGTCTCCTAAAGTGTCTATACCATTTTGCATTCCACTAGGAATGAACGAGAGTTTCTGCTGTTCCACACTGTCATCAACATTTGCTGTTGTCAGTGTTTTGGATTTGGGCCATTCTAATAGATGTTTATGGGCTTCGCAGGTGACTGAGTTGTAAAGAATCCAACTGCGATGCAGGAGACATGGGTTCAATCCCCGGTCTAGGAAAGATACCCTGAAAAAGGACATGGAGACCGCTCCAGTATTCTTTCCTGGGAAGCCCCATGGACAGAGGAGCCTGGTGGGCTACAGTCCATGGGGTCATAAAAGAGCTGGACTTGACTGAGCTACTAAACAACAAAAATAAATATGTAGTAGTATTGTTTTAATTTGCAATTCCCCAGTGACATATGATATTGAACATCTTTTCATATGCATATTTGCCTCCTGTATACCTTCTTTGCTGAGGTTTCTATGAAGGTCTTTTGTCCTATATTTTAAGTAATTTGTTTGTTTTCTTATTGTTGAGTTTAAGAATTCTTTGTGTATTTTGGATAACATTCCTTTATCAGATGTGTCTTTTGTAAATATTTTCTCATAATTTGTGGCTTGTCTTTTCATTCTCTTGACAGTATCTTTCTTTTTTTAATTATTTATTAATTTTTTTAAGTTGGAGGCTAATTACAACATTATAGTGGTTTTTGCCATACATTGACATGAATCAGCCATGGATTTACATGTGGTCCCCATCCTGAACCCCCCTCCCACCTTCCTCCCCATCCCATCCCTCTGGGTCTTCCCAGTGCACCAGCCCCGAGCACTTGTCTCATGCATCCAACCTGGACTGGTCCTCTGTTTCACACTTGATAATATACATGTTTTGATGCTGTTCTCTCAGATCATCCCACCCTCGCCTTCTCCCACAGAGTCCAAAAGTCTGTTCCATACATCTGTGTCTCTTTTTCTGTCTTGTATATAGGGTTATTATTACCATCTTTCTAAATTCCATATATATGCGTTAGTATACTGTATTGGTGTTTATCTTTCTGGCTTACTTCACTCTGTATAATGGGCTCCAGTTTTATCCATCTCATTAGAACTGATTCAAATGTATTCTTTTTAATGGCTGAGTAATAGTCCACTGTGTATATGTACCACAGCTTTCTTATCCATTCATCTGCTGATGGGCATCTAGCTGCTTCCATGACCTGGCTATTATAAATAGTGCTGCGATGAACATTGGGGTACACATGTCTCTTTCAGTTCCGGTTTCCTCTGTGTGTATGCCCAGGAGTGGGATTGCTGGGTCATATGGCAGTTCTATTTCCAGTTTTTTAAGGAATCTTCACACTGTTCTCCATAGAGGCTGTACTAGTTTGCATTCCCACCAACAGTGTAAGAGGGTTCCCTTTTCTCCACACCCTCTCCAGCATTTACTGCTTGTAGACTTTTGGATAGCAGCCATCCTGACTGGTGTGTAATGGTACCTCATTGTGGTTTTGATTTGCATTTATCTGATAATGAGTGATGTTGAGCATCTTTTCATGTATTTGTTAGCCATTTGTATGTCTTCTTTGGAAAAATGTCTGTTTAGATCTTTGGCCTATTTTTGATTGGATCATTTATTTTTCTGGAATTGAGCTGCAGGAGTTGCTTATATATTTTGAGATTAATCCTTTGTCTGTTTCTTCGTTTGCTATTATTTTCTCCCATTCTGAAGGCTTTGACAGTATCTTTCACAGAGCAGAAGTTTTTAATTTTAATTAAAGTTACCAACTATTCCTTTCATGGATCAAGCCTTTGGTATTATATATAAAAAGTAATAGTCATTCTGAAAGTCATCTAGATTTTCTCCTAATTTTGCAATTTACATTTGGGTATACAATCTACTTTGCATTAATTTTGTGAAAAGTATGTGTCTAGATTTTTTTTTTTTGCATGTTATTTCCAGTTGTTCCATCACTGTTTGTCCAAATGACTGTCTTTTCTCCATTGTATTGCTTTTGCTCCTGTGTCAAAGATCAGTTGCCTATATTAATGTGTCTGTTTCTGAGCTCTTTATTCTGTTCCAATAATGTATTTGTCTATTCTTTTATTAATAGCACACTGTCTTGATTACTGTAAATTTATAGAAAATAAAGAAGTTGAATAGTTCTATTACTCTGACTTTATTGTTTCTCTTTAATATTAAGTTGACTCTTCTGAATCTTCCGCCTCCCCATATAACCTTTAGAATCAGCTTATCAATATCTACAGAATACCTTTCTGAGATTTTGGTTAAGATTGCAGTGAATCTATAGATCAATTTGAGGAGAATGCATTGGAGAAGGAAACGGCAACCCACTCCAGTGTTCTTGCCTGGAGAATCCCAGGGTCGAGGGAGCCTGGTGGGCTGCCATCTATGGGATCGCACAGAGTTGGACATGACTGAAGTGACTTAGCAGCAGCAGCAGCAGTATGTTAACAATATCAAATCTTCTTATCCATAAACATGAAATTTCTGACTGTTTATATTTGCTTCTTTGATTTCTTTTGTCATTATTTTGTAATCTTCCTCATGTTGATCTAGTACATATTTTGTTAGATTTATACCTAAGTGTTTAATTCTTTGTGGTGTTAGTATAAATGTGTTGTTTTTCATTTCAAATTCCACTTGTTCATTGCTAGTATATAGGAAATTAATTTCCTTTTGCATGTTGATGTTGTATCTTGCTACCTTGTTATAACTTTTTAGTTCTATTACTTTTTCTGTTGATTTCAGTCTACTCATGAAACCATCAAAGCATCCTTCATAAAAAAAAAATCCTTCATTTCTGTTACAGTGTTTTGATCACTAGCATTTCTTTTTTACTCTTTCTTTGAAAGAATATTGTTTCCCATATTTTAGCAAATATGTCATTCCGTTTTTTCCTTGGATTTTATCACTTATTTTGAAAAGTCACCTTTCACCATTATCGTTGTTTCACTGAAGGTAATATGTCATTTTTTTTTTTTTTGCAGTTCTAAAATATTCTCTTTCCTTTTTTACTTTTATTAGCAGTTTTACCATGATGTGTTTAGATAATATTTTCTTTGTATTTTTCTTTCCGGGAGTTTGTAGGACTTCTTGAATCTATTGGTATGATGTCTTCGATTAGTTTTAGAAAACTCAGCCTTCATTTCCTAACATATTGATGTCCTATTTTATTCTTTTCTATTCCTTTCTAAGGTGCTATTCCACTTATGTTAGACTTCTTCACCATGTCTTCTGTAGTGTATTAAAGGTGGCCAGATTCTTTGCTCTTCTTCCCAGAAAGGGATGGACTCTTTCTTTTCTAATCCTACCCACTTGAAATCTGTACTTGCTTTGTGATTTAATTTGACTAAGAGTACTTTATCCTTGCAGCTTCCCTGGTGACTCAATGGTAAATAATCCACCTGATAATTCAGGAGATGGAGGTTCGGTCCCTGATGGGAAGATCCCCTAGAGAAGGAAATGGCACCCCACTCCAGTATTTTGCCTGGGAAATCCCATGGGCAGAAGAGCCTGGTGGGCTAGAGTCCATGGGGTCACAACAGATTCATATATGACTTAGTGTCTCAACAACACCTCCTTATCCTGGTAGCTAGTGGTACTCAAAGTACAAGATCTGAATAAGCATTATCAGCATTACATAGACCTTGTGTAAAATGTTTATTTTTTTCTTATCCCAGACTTAATAAGTTAGAAATTCTGGAGAGAGGGCACAGTGAGTATCTTTGACACATCCACAAGGTGACCTTGATGCATGCTAAAGTCTTAGAATGTCTGTCCTAGGCAGTAGTGTTTGGTCTAAGAGGTGTGAGATGAATGAAGGATGTTTGAGTCCTTTCCTGTGACTGTGTGAACTCTAGAAGGAAGAAGCTCTCTTTTCCTGATGGCATTGCTCAGGTGGCATGGTATAAGCCTGGAGTTGTTGACAGCCACTCTTTCCCTTTGTGGTGGAAGTCCCTGTGTGTAGGACAGCAAGAGGCTGACACACAGGTAAAATAATGTCAAGACAACTTTGTCAGAACCCTGACTCCACTGTGCCTGAAGCTCCAGACCAACCCTTGACTTAATTATGTGAACTTTTTTTTTCTCAAGCTAATTTGATTTGGTTTGTGTATTACAACTGAAGAATCGTGGCTAATACACAAGTAAACCCCCACTTCCTCTTTCAAATGATATCCCATGTAAAGCCCCTAAAGTATAAAATAGATAATTAGAGGTCTGCTTTGAATGGAACAGAAATGGAATCCCTCATATCTTACCATATGGCTTTAACCCAGGCCTCCCAGAGCAACTCCTGGAGACTCTAAGGAGAACATAGATTAAAGGCAACATAGATTAAAGCCCACTTGTAGTAGGCCTTTTCATGGCCTGTGACACAATCCCTAGTTCAACTTGATTTCAACTCTAGCTGTAATGGCAAATTTGCTTTATGTGGCCAAAATCAAGCATCCTGCTTTGTCTGTCTGCCTTTCTGTGCCAGGGATTCTGTCAAGTCACTTGGTTTGCTTAGCATAGATATAAGCATCCTGAGAATTTAGGCAAACTTATGCAAACCAGGAATGATACATAAATTCCCTAGCTTTCCATCCTGTGCAGTCACATTTCTGTGGTACATTCTCTAATTCTAGGGAGCCTCCCATGGAAATGGACCCTAGGAGTCCACAGTAGTATCAAAATCAGCGCTGCATTTTTTTCCTCCTTCCCTGCTTCCTCTTCCTGATTCTTTGCTCCTGTTTTTTGTGTTTACTTCCAAAATACACCGCCTACATTCAGTCCTTTTCTCATGCTAGTCTTTGGGGAAAACCTTAAGTAAGATTTCAGTGCTATAAAGAATAGAAATCAAATTCGGACATATGGTTTTGAATTCCAGCTCTGAGTTAGGTTGTGATATAGGTCTAATCATTTCTTTTCTCTAGGCCTTAGTTGTGTCGTTTGTAAAATAATGAAGGTGAATTAGCTGCTTACTTAGTTTCCTCTAGCTCTGACTTTTTAGTTTCCTTCTGGCTCTGACTTTCACCTGAAACTTGAATGATGAAAATGGTCAATCTGAATAGACAGGTCTTTGTGGTTTTTACCTCTTTTCTAAACACCATATCTATTTTTTCCCATTTCCCCTCCCAGAAGTATCTCAATGATCTGATTCACCCTTGATTGGTCTTTGTAGATATAGACCCAGAAAAACAATCATAAATACTCAGACCCGAGCAAACTATATATAGGTTTTTGACAGCCCAGAAGCTCTCAAAACTACTGACATTCAGAGCCTTATGGTTATATAGGAAATAAAGACTGAACATAAAAGCAAGTATAAGCTGAATATGATCAACTATCTTGATGGCTAAATGCAGCATAATAGCCTAAGTACTTTAGGGCTGGAGCCAAAAATACTTAAGAAAAAATGGCTTCAATTTCATATTGATTTAAAAAAATGAAATGTTACACCTGGGGATCCAGCTGTGGATTTCAATCTACTTTTCCTTGTAATTTGAGACAAATTGAAGTCTATGATAATGAATATAATCAAGAAGGGAAAACCTATTCTTTTCTTCTTTCAGCAACTAGAAATGATCAATTTGAAACTTTATTGTTGTTGTTTTTACACAGTGGTGGCTTCCAGTGGGGCCTTAATATAATGATTGTGTTGATTCCCCTTGAGGAAAAAAAGGAAGTGAAAAGACACTTGGTGTTTTAAAAGGAAGCAGGAAGATTGTGGAGGGTATGGCACAGAGGAGATTCCTTCAGACTATTGTCAGGTGAGAGGTTTCCTCATGTACATCAATGGCTTCCCTCAGCACAGCTGGTCTTATCCCAGATGAGGGAAAGTAGCTCCCTACAGACATTGTTTAAGGGGTTCATGAAGGGCTCCTGTCTCTCAATTGGTTCTTGTTGTGTGAAATTTCTTTCAAGCCAAAGCCCTCCCTTTGCCAAGTAAAGAAATATTTTAGTGGAAAACACCTTTTTGAAGAGGTAGTGGGTAGAGTTGGGAGTCAGGAGACAGAACCTTTGCCTCTGCTCTGTAGACAGTTGGCTCTGTGAGCTCGAGTAGGTCACTTAGCCTTTCGGTGACTTGGTCTTCACACCTCTAAAATGAGTGTGTCCAGAAAAGATGATCTCTGTCATCCGTTGCAGCTCCAAAGTCTGGATTATTGTGTACTGGTACAGAAGAAGGTCATAGAGCTCTGCTGTCTGCAAGGTATTAAAATGAAAGATGGAGGAGGTCATCAGGCATGCTATGTTTCGTTAATTACACCAACAGTTAAGTTACATTATCACTGCTCAGTGCGGTGTCATTGCCAGGAGGGCATCCAATGCTGTTATCTTCAGAGCTTGCAACATTTTCCAAAAGTGACAATGTGTCATAGATCACATCAGTATCACTTTGAATATGGACTCGTATCAGAACTTATCTTTAGTTGATTCTGGAAATTCATCATTCTCCACCATGCTCTTTGTACCTTGGAGATGATTTGATGATTAAAAAAAACTTTTATAATCCCTGATGTTTTATTAAAAGCTTCTTTAATTCTTCTTTAGACGCATGACTCCCAATCTTTCTGGTGATATGTGACCACCCTCAAAACAAGAGCAGTTGGAAATTCATCTCAACTCTGAGGACAACAGATTTAGAGCAATTTGGACCTAATATGTAGACCACTTACGTTTAAATGCTGCAACTTTTCAGCTATAGTTATAGCATCAATAACATTTATTCTTCCTTGTAATTCTACACAGTAGGAGTAATATTCAAATTTCCTGCAGCTTATTCTTGTAGAATAGGGGATTGATATGCAGTTTACTTAAACCTACTGTGAAAAGTTACTGTGGGAAAACATTCAAGTTTCCAGTAATTTTTCCTTCTTCTTATGTCCATTTTAAATGAAATGAAGTAACATATACTTTGCAGGTATTTAATAGAACAATAAGACGAGCCATAAAATACAACAGACCACACCCTTCTTGGTAGTTAAAGTATATCTGCTGGTAACACTACTAAGAAACATACATTAGGTTCCTATCCAAAAGATTTTTTCCTTGTATGAAAACAATACATATATCTTTACTTCTTTCGTAACACTGAAGCCAAATTCCAACAAGAAAATGGGAAATAATAGTGTAGCCATGCAGAAGATAATTAATGAACATGACGAAAGTCCAGTTTACATTATCCATACCAAATTATTTATTGAGAAAATTTTCTTTTATCAATAGGAGAAGCAGTGGGCTATGCATTTCTGCTTCAATAGAAACCTACTCAGCTCTTATTTAATTACCTTAGACAACTTTCTTTTCAGGAACAACAGCATTATAGTGAATGTGCCATTAGGTAGCAATCAGATTTATTTCCTGAAACAGAGGAGTTTGACATCTACAGTAAGTAGGAAGTTTCTGTAAGCAGAGAACAAAAATGGCTGAGAGAACTTACTAATGTAGAGCATGCCATTTCACCTCTTATAATTGTATACTACTTGCTAAAAATTCAAAAATGAGATGGTAAGAGAAGAGGAAACAGCATGGGAGGAGACAGATGAAATGCGTCGGTTTCTAGAAACAACTTGAGTTATTTCTGTTCTGCAGTTTATTCCTTTGAATGATATACAACATTATGGCTCAGTTGGTATTCAGATTATGGGACAAATGGATTCTAGTTGTGAGCTCATCACAGGGTGATCATCTTGGTATGATACTTCATTGTGAAGCTATTACCTGGTTAAATAAGTCTTGCCTAACATCTCTGCCTTGGCAGGATAAATTATTGAGATATTAGTTTATATTTTGTTTTGACTGATATGAAACAATCAGGATGATTTGGAGCTATATTGTGATATTTACAAAATTTAGGTCTCTCTTTTCAGAAGGTGTATGCGTGCATGTGTGCATGCATGCATGTTCAGTCATGTCCATCTCATGGATGGTAACCCACCAGGCTCCTCTATCTAAGGAATTTTCCAGGCAGAAATACTGGATAGGTTGCCATTTCCTACTCCAGGGAATCTTCCCAACCCAGGGATTGAACTCACATCTCCCACATTGGCAGACAGATTCTATACTACTGTGCCACCTGAGAAGCCCCTTGCATAAGGTGCCCAAGTCTTTTTTGTTCTTCCTCTCAGGGACATTTGTTAGACCTGGCACAGAGGTTGCTTGAAGTCAATTTTTCTACTTGGTTTTTATGATTCTCATTGAGAAGGGGCAGAACAAAAAGAGAGATGAGAACTTCCCTGGAATGGGAATGAGGCAGAGAATGGTGGGTCCAAGTATATCAGAGACCAGTACCCTGAAGTTTAGTAGCAAGCCAGTTGGTGGGATCTCAGAAGGTAAGGGTGGTGTGTCCAGACTGTGGAATATATAGGTAAACTGGTCAATGGTGATTATTTTTTCCTAGAATCACTTCCCCCATATTACCTCCTTGGCTTGACCCAGTTATCACATTGGAACCTGGAAAGACATCTAGAGAATGACATAGAGGGTAGGTTGTGGTTGAATCTACCAACAACTTGGCAAGTTGGAGACTTCCATTCCTTTGGTAGGACTGCTGTAAGAAAGTATTAAGAACTGGTAGGGCTTAAATTACAGAGATGTATTGTCTTACAGTCATGGGGGGCCAGAAGTAAGAGATGAAGTGTCAGCAGCATTGGCTTCTTCTGAGATCTGTCAGGAAGAATTTGTTCCATGCCTCTTATCTATCTTCTGGTGGTTTGCTGGCAATCTTTGGCATCTCTTGGGTTGTAGACATAGCACACTGATCTTGGTTTTTGTCTTAATAAGCTATGTGTGTAAAAATTGTCTTAGCTTGGGCTTCTATAGTAAAAGGACCACAGGCTGGGTGGCTTAAATAATAAATATTTATTTCTCACAGTTCTGGAGGCTTGAAAGTCCAAGGTCAGAGCTCTGTGAGAGCCAGTGTCTGCTGAGGACACTGTTCCCAGTTTGCAGACAGCTGTCTTCTCCTTGGGGCTTCCCTGGTGGCTTAGAGGGTAAAGCATCTACCTGCAATGCAGAATACCTGGGTTCAATCCCTGGGTTGGGAAGATCCCCTGGAGAAGGAAATGGCAACCCACTCTAGTACTCTTGCTGGAAAATCTCATGGACAGAGGAGCCTCGTAGGCTACAGTCCACGGGGTCACAAAGAGTCAGACATGACCGAGTGACGACACATCCTTGCATCCTCACATGGGAGAGAAAGAAAGGATGCAAGCTGTTTTGTGTCTCCTCTTGTAAGAGTACTAACCTCACTCATGAGGCCTTCATTCTCATAATCTAGTTGTCTTCTAAAGGTCCCACCTCCTGTTACCATTACAATGGGGGACAAAATTCAGTCCATAACAGTGATTGTGAAATAAGAATGGAAAGATTGTGGGAGGGAAAGATCTGAAAGTTAGGAAAAAAGAACAGTCCTATTTTTCCAAGTTCCAGTTGAAATGCCTGTAGGACACACAGATGAAGATGTCAAGTAGGTAACTGGATAGATGAGTTTCAAGCTAAACCTTGAGGTTGGGGCTAGAGGATTGTTTCATACAGACTGTGTTTAAAACCAAGGTCCAGATGAGGTCATTTGGGAGAATATTTGGACAGAAAAGAAGACGAAGAATAAGCCTTGGTGTACTCACACTTCAGTGATTGAAACTAGGAGAGGAAACTAGCAAAACTGGTTGAGAAGGGATGACCAGTGAGGTGGAAGGCAAACTGGGAGAAATCAAGAGATGGGAATATTTCAAGAGAATATTTCAAGAGTGGACAACTGTGCTACATGCTGCTGAGAGATCAGGCCAGATGAGTATAGAGAAATAATCATTTGTGTTAGAAATGTGGAAAACACCTTGATAAAAGTGGTTTCAGTGGAATTGGAGTTGGGGTAGGGATGGGGGAAATAAACCTGATTATAAAGGATTGAGAGGAGTCTATAGGCAAAGAAGCAGAAATATATCATTTAGATAAGTTTTTTCAAGAATTTTGCCAAGAGACAGAACAGAGAACTGTGGTGAATGGGTTATATTGCAGTGACAAAACCAACTAAAATCACAGGAAAACTTGGCTATATTACCTGTCAGGCTTCCCTTGCGGCTCAGCTGGTAAAGAATCTGCCTGCAATGTGGGAGACCCGGGTTTGATCCCTGGGTTGGGAAGATCCCCTGGAGAAGGGAAAGGCTACCCACTCCAGTATTCTGCCCTGGAGAATTCCATGGACTGTATAGTCCACGGGGTCGCAAAGAGTTGGACACGACTGAGCCACTTTCACCTTCACAGCTAGTGTTAGCCAGGTCCCTGCGCTATGGGGGCTTCTGATTTCTGAACACAGGCTGACAGAACTCTCCCAATGCAGAATATTCTCTTTTGAGGGAAGAAGGAAGGAGTAAGAAGCAGATCTGTACTATGTTTGAAGTCTTCAGCTTGCACTTGTCATACTTTATATTTGTTCACATTCTACTGACCAAAGCAAGTTATGTGACTAAGCTCAGTGTCACTGACATAGAGATGTATCTTCCTTCTGCAGAAGATGCTGCACTTCTCATGGTGATGGGAAGGTATGTGTACTTGTCTTCTAAGGAAGAAGTGATTACTTGGGAGTAATAATGCAGTCTGCTCCCCAAGCTTACACAAATTTTTTATGGGTGATACAAATTGTATTTGTATGCTGTTGAAAATAATGCAAGAAAGAGACACTCATTATAGAAAAATGTCTGTGAGGTGAGAAAATAGATGTGTTTTAGGGGTAAGGATGAATAGGAGGAAAGGCATACAGAAAGTATAGATATTAAAAGATTGATAGTTTTGCCATCTTTTATAATAAGACTTCTTTCTTTCTAATTTTGATTCTTTTTTGACTTTCCAATAATTTCTGAGATAATGGTCCATGGTAGATATATTGTGAAATTTGAATGTTTAGGAATTTTTCTTTGTTGCCCTCAACAAAAGCAAATAGAGAGTTATTTTTAAATCTTCAATTGTCTAGAGACATTGCCACATTTTTGTAGTCATTATGACTATAGCGGAGGCTACAGAAGATATCATTATTCCCAGGATTTGCCTCATGCATGTTAGAGCAGATGAGTTCATACTTACTGAGCGAGTACTTGCATGAACTCCACCCATCACATTTCTCATGCAACTTTTTAATTAACGATTCTTTAATATTTTAAATTTGTTAATATCTTTTAGCTCTGGAAGAGTGAAACCCAGTTCCCTTTAATGAATACAAGGTATGAAAGGAAAAGATAAATCTTGTAAGCATGTACTTTGAGAACAAAGCTCTTTAAATGTAGATATATCAGGCACAATGGAAAACTCTTACATATAAGTTTAGCCTCTTTTCTGAGAACATTTGAGGAAAAGTTACATATCTATTAGGTTGGTAGAGCAGCAGGGCTTTTGCAGTGAAAACTGGATCTTCCTTATAATGTATATATTAAGAACATCAATCTTAGTAATAACTTCCACTAGATGAACACATACGAAGGATTTCATCTACCAAGAGTTAAGAAATTAATTGATTTCTGTCTCATAAAAAATATCCTTTTCTTCATAGCAAGGTATAAGGTAGTAACTCAAGTAATTATCACTGCAGAATGAGAGCACCTACTTAAAGTACTCTTGTATAGATGGTTATCTTGCTTCTTCACTAAGCAAAGCCTTTGGGACTAGAGAGATGGGTGAGAATGCTCAAGTGTGTGGGCACTTCAATATGCAATGGAATTTTTCAGCAGATTTTGAGCTATTGAGTTGCCACTTGTCTTCTCTGAAAACCATGATTCTTAATTATGAGAAACACATTTTGACAAAGATTGAGAGTGGCAGAGACTTAAGTGGGAAAGTTAGCTGTCAGAATATCATCTGTCCCTCATTTTTCTGAATTTAG
The DNA here is from genome assembly GCF_023699985.2 of Odocoileus virginianus. Lineage (NCBI taxonomy): Eukaryota > Metazoa > Chordata > Mammalia > Artiodactyla > Cervidae > Odocoileus > Odocoileus virginianus. Next base: position 20,032,485 of record NC_069699.1, read on the forward strand.
GAGAGTATTGGGAACAAAGTCCCAATTTCATAGCTATTACTCCTTCACAGATAAATTGGCAGTGATTTGGGAGAGAGTCTCATGACATTTCTGCCTGATAATTTTTAATCATTCTTTTAAAAAAAATCCACTTGGTTTGATTTTGAAACTTAGGTGTTGTCACAGTCAATAGCAAACTCAGAGACCTCTGTGGGAGAGACAAGTCTGCTGCAGTTTGGTCATAGATGGACCCAAGTTTGAAAACTGGTCCTGCCACTCAATCACTCACTGACTTTGGGCAAGTTTCTTTATTTTGTTAAAGCACGTTTAGCTCATCTAGAAACAAGAATGCTAGTACTGCCTTGCTAATTAATTTGTTTACTATTTTAATAAATACGAAGTACTTATTATTTTCGGGCTTCCCTGTGGCTCAGTGGTAAAGAATCTGCCTGCCAATGCAGGAGATGCAAGTTCAATCCCTGGGTTGGGCAGAGCCCCTGGAGAAGGAAATGGCAACCCACCTCAGTATTCTTGCTTTGGAAATTGCATGGACAGAGGAGCCTGGCAGGCTACAGTCCAGAGGGGTCACAAAAGCATAGGACATGTCTTAGTGACTAAACAATGACAGCTTCCTATATTTTCTTCCCTGAGTTGTGTGCACTAGGGATGCAAATAATAATCGCTAATTTGGGATTAACCAAGTTCAAGCCCATTTTAAATATATCTCCTTTATTTTCCCCATCAGTTTTATGAAAAAAATAAATGTTCTATGCTCATTTATTAGATAAGAGTTAAAGTAACTTGTCCAAGTTACATAAAGTAGAAATCAGGGAAACTAAAATTCGATCAAGACAGCTTCCAGTTGAAAGGGCATGCTGTTACCCACTGTACTGTACTCTAGAGATACAAAGGTAGAACTCCTGACGCTAGTGTGGACATAGAAAAGAAGGTGAACAGTTATATTAAATGGATGTGCAAAGTATTCAGACATTTTGGAGAAATATACACTTAATTCCCTGGAATCAACTTTGGTCTGAAATATACTGCTGCTGCTGCTGCTAAGTTGCTTCAGTCGTGTCCGACTCTCTGCGATCCCGTAGACGGCAGCCCCCAGACTCCGCCGCCCCTGGGATTCTCCAGGCAAGAACACTGGAGTGGGGTGCCATTTCCTTCTCCAATGTATGAAAGTGAAACGTGAAAGTGAAGTAGCTCAGTCGTGTCCGACTCTTTGCGACCCCATGGACTGCAGCCTACCAGGCTCCTCCGTCCATGGGATTTTCCAGGCAAGAGTACTGGAGTGGGGTGCCATTGCCTTCTCCGGGTCTGAAATCTGTGACTGTGATAAATCTATGAAAGTTTTATCTGTAGTCTGGATTGTTGCTGATTTCAGAGTCACTGATATCAGAAACACACATACATACTAGAGCTTAAAAAATGCTAGTATTTATCATTTCAAAGTCAGACACTCCATAAAAATTCATGATGTCACAGTGATAAGTACCAAAAATTTTACCAAATGCCTGCTTTTGAGGAAATACTTAATCCATGCCACCATTTACATTAAAGAAGGACTATTTAAAAGATCCTGATACTGATAATGATTGATGCTACTAAGAATATACTTCACAGAAAATATGCTGATATAATTTTCATTAATCAAGTGCATATTTTAATAAAAATATGAAAAGTGATTTTTATGAGCACATTATAGGAGGATGTGATGTGTGAACTGTACCGTAAAGGTGCCGATAAATCAGAATGAAAATGGTGCATTTTTAATGACTTGAAGTTTGGGTTAGATAAAATGAAATTGGAAAGTTTTGAATTAATAGCTCATCACAGGCTTGGAGACTTGCTTGCAATCCAGTGTTTGTATGTATTGTGTGCTATTAACTTGAAAGCAAAAATGGCTTCTGTAAAACATTGCTTTTTGTTAATTAGACAACTTCAAGCCTTTGAACATGAATCATTAACTGCTGATATTGCCCTAAGGACAAATGTTTGTGATCTCATGGGGCTTTTAAAATAAAGAAGACAGGGAAACAATGAGGAAAGGAGAGTGCTTATTTCTCAGTTTTAGACTATCCAATTATTCCAAGTAGAGAAATATCATTAATAGGGTCCCTTAAAATAGAGCTAAGTGGGAAACTAGGAAGAGAGAATCCTCAGTTGCAGGCATGAAATTTGATGATAATTTTAATAGATAAAAATTATGAAAAATTGCTATTTATTATTTTAATGGTGACAGGAAACTAATGCAAGTTCCTATATATGAAGAAACTGTGACTTGTGGCAGCAATATCTGTGTGACTACAGACTATGGAACTCTGTTTGCAAAGAAACCCATCAGCCACTATTAAGGAATCCTGTGATGTTCGTGGCAAAGACTATGTAGATTGGAAGGGAGATTTCATTATATATTTAAATACACCTGGATTCATAGTTCACTGATCTTGAACACCCTGACTCTCATTTCAGTTCAGGTTTCTTTGGGCCTTTATTAATGGTGATTTTTGCATTTTTTACATCACATTGAGAGGGACTTTTTCTCCCATGTAGGTTTACTTCCCATGTGCTGTTTTTGTTAGTGATGCTGAGTGCTTTATCCAGCAATCCAGACCATATGACAGATTTCCTGGGAATGTTTACAGGATTATCTCTATGATACTTGATGTCAGTATCTACTGTACACATACTGGCGAAAGAATCACACACCCTAGTTTATTCTGCAGAACTATATTTAACCAGGCCTAGCCCACTTTCCTCTGCTTTTACAGCTCCTCTGGGGCCTCTGCTGGTGGGAAACAAAAATGTAGAGATGACAGGTCAGAACCAACATGTCATTTCACTGACATGGAGAGACATCAGCACTCAGAGGTTATAAGCAGGGGTTTAAGGAGAAGTGGAGTGAGGTGATCAAAACAGAAAAACAACTCTTTACCACCCTGTAAAATAAGTTCATGTTTAAAGATTGCAGATGTTATGACTGTTTGTTGCTTTGACAGCTTACATTCATTCCTTGGGCTTTCTCTGAAATTATGCGAGGGTCAGGTTGGGTTTTTCCTTCTAACACTTTTTTTCCTTACCTTTCTTTCCTCCTCTTCACTTTTCTTGTTATTTCTTCTGTTCTGCTCGTAATAATGAGGAGCAAGTAAGTGGAGGTCAGAAGGTCTGACCACGCTATTCCCCGCCCTGTCTTCCTTGCCTGCCTCTCTCCTTAAAGCCATGAATGGAATAATGGCAGCATATTTGTGTCTTCTTTGTTTGACCATTTCATAGCATTCTTATGTCCAGAACCTTCCATTTGAGTCACTATTTGTTAATCTGACTCTCCCAAGTCCTCTCCCTCATATCTCACTTTCCTATGACCTATTTCTTGCCTCTGTAAGAAGGTATTTTTTCTAGTTCATTTTTTGGGGGAGGGGATCGCTCCATTTTAATAAAAATGGTGGCCCTTTTGCATTGGCTGTGTCATTTCATGATAGTCTTCAGGCAATAGAAGAGAGAAACTTATTTTAAATGAAAGCAACAGGCACCATGTGCTCAGATGGGTGCAAGGCATTTTGAACAGCTAATTGTCTTCTTTGTGTGTGGGTGATTATTAGATGTTTAATGACCATCACTGTTCGAACTTTAGGTGGTCTTAGATCTGGGTTAGAAGTTTGAAATCTGGCTACATTAGCTAAAGCCTCACTGCAGGAAGTCGTATTTCTTTCTACCTGTTTCTAGATGAGAGCCCAAGAAAGGTTTTAGTTTTCACTTAAGTAGACCTTTTACTGGGGTTGGGGGTCTTACGGGAGTATGGGCCTATTTTGTCAATAATTCTTACTAATTGCATAATAAGCATTAATCATATAGTAAGCACTTGGGTATTTAGAAAGAAGGGAGATTCAGATGTTTGGAAAGACATCCTGTTTATAGTTTTATTCATGGAGGCAATGCATATCTTTTTGATCACTGATTCTGAGATTCTGTTTCTTTCTGTTTGTCTGAAGCCTAGGGAGAGACTCGGTCCATAAGGGACACTCCTTAAGTGTTTGCTAAATGAATGAATACAAAATGCAAACACAGAGAAAGAAAGTCCACTGTGAGCAAGATGAAGGTGCCCAGGCACTGTGAGTGAAGCCATCGGAGGAAAAAGCGGAGCGACGCCTTCGGTAGAAACAGTGAGTAAATGCACAGTGTTCTGCTCTTCTGTGACCCCTCAGTGCCTTAGTCTCCTCATGGATAAAATGAAGGGCCGTGATTAGTTCAGTGTTTCTGAAACATTAACTCTGTACGTAATAATCACCTTGTTGAAGTGCAGAGTGTGAGAACCCATCCTTAGGAGCTCTGGTCTGGTGGCTCTGGCTGGACTTTAGGATTTTTGCATTTTGTATAAGCCCCGTGGATGATTCTGAGAATAGTGTCCATGGATGATCTTTAAGTTTCTTATGTACCTTAGAATTTCTCCTTCTCCTTGTCCCAGAGTACTGACATCTACTAGAAGTCCTGATGTCCTCAGAAATGTCATCATTTATGGTGCTTCTTATAACTCCCCATTATTCCCTGTCTACACCCTGCAATTCTAATCGTTAGTATCTCTGTTAAGTAGAGATTCTGATGCTCAGTCACTTCTATGAATCAATGGCTGTTCAGAAAGTTGTGACTGGAATGAAGCCAGAGTCCTCTGTACAAGAGATGGCCATTCCTCCTCGAGGAACTGCTTCCCTCAGAAAGGGCTGTGGGAGGGAAGTATCGTGACTGACCCGCCCAGGTCAGTGCTCTCCAACCTGGCTCCCACATGCGCATCTCTCTTTGAAGACTGTCCTGCTCAGGGTCACTGAGATATTTCTGATAGAGTTGAAGCCACAATGGGTTCAGCTGCGCTCTGTTCCAGTGAGGCATTTCAGCTTTTGATATGCTGTGCTTTCTGTGAGAAACGGTGGCAGGCCCTACATGAACCTTCACTGCTGTTATTGTTGAAAAACTGGTACCTGTTTTCACCTCCACTCATACCTGCCAAAATTCCTTTCAGTGATGAATATTCTTTAGCTGAGTTGATGGACTGTGGCCCTCTGGACTTGAGTTCCAGTATTCATGCCTGGAGTAAAATGACATTTATTCTCCTTCTGTTTCATTTTTATATGATTTTTATAGGAATGCATTTTACAGTTCAATAGCCATAAAAAGTGAATGAGCATGGGCAATCCTGTTAAATATCTCTTTCCTCCTAGTGCTCTGGAATTTCTTTTTAAATCTGATAAGTCTTTTCTATCAGCTTGTCATTCCTCCCGTCTCTTCCTTGCACGCATGCTTATGCATGCTGAGTCGTGTCTGACTCTTCATGCCCCCATCAACTACAGCCCACCAGGCTCCTCTGTCCAAGGGATTTCCCAGGCAAGAATACTGGAGTCGGTTGCCACGCCCTCCTCCAGGGAATCCTCCTGACCCAAGGATTGAACCCACATCTCTTGAATCTCCTGCATTGGCAGGCAGATTCTTTACCACTGAGCCCCCAAGGAAGCCCGTTTCTTCCTTAAATCACTCTGATTTTCTGGTTGGTGAGGAGTGTTTGCAGCATTCCCACAAGTGCCTCTGCCTTAACAGAGCTTTGTGAAACATATCATTGTCCTCTTGCTCAGATTGCAAATATTGTCCTGCAAGTTCATTTCCATGATGTGTTTTGGGAAGCAGTATGTCGCCAAGTTGAGAATACGGTACTTGAAATGTAGATACCTATAAATGCTGTTGAATGAATAGATTAATGTCTGGATGCTGGGTGTCAAGGAGTTTTAAAAGTCTAAACCTGGCTATGCTACTTATGAGTTTTGTCTCCTCAGACAACTCACTCAGCCTTTCTGAACCTCAGTTTCCTAATCTATAAATGAGGAACTCAGAGTAAATGGCCCCTTTCTGCTAAAAACTTCAGTAATTCTACTGTAGCTCTAATGATTAAGAAAAAAAAACACTCTGGATAGGAGTGGTTGTGTATTAAATGTTTTCCTCACTCTCAGGATACTTTCAGCTGCATATTCAAAGTAACAAAATCCCAGACTGAAATAGCTTCCACAATAAAGACATTTATTATCTTATATAACAGGAAGAAGAGAGGTAGTGCAGGCTTTATATTTCAGCAATTCAGCAACTCAGCAATGTCATCAGGAACCCAGGAGCTTTCAGTCTCTGATCTGCATTCTCTCACATAGCTGGTTCTCATGGTAGCTATAAGTAAACTGGAACATCATGCTTTTTTTTTTTTTTCACATGCAATGAGAGAAGAAAATCTCCACGCAATATAATTCCTTCTCTTCAGACTGGTTGGGCCGTGTGAAGACCTGTGTCTTATCTTTGGACCAACTGATTCCTGGAGGACTTGAGTGGGATGATTGGATTGGACGGATCCTCTGGGTTAGGATGGACATTGGGGTCCCAACCACAGTGTCCTTTGTACACTCTTAATTGTTATGCATTTGGTCTTGCAGTGCCAGGTAGAAGGCAAAATCTACTTCGAAGTCTTTACACATGCAGAGTCTTTACACATACACTTCCAGCTAAACAGTAAGGCCTTTGTACCCCACTTTGCTTAGTCACTAGATACAAGCTGTCCTAGAATAGGTGTGACCTCAGTGAGCCTGCTCCCTGGAACTGAGGCAGCCCCGGAGAAGTGACAGCTGGATGCGGTCTGCTGATCACACTCCTTGCAGTTAGGAAGTGAGGCCTTTATTGAAGGGGATATGGGCAGTGCATTTTTATGTCTATCATAGTGATGCCCAAGGCAAATTCTGCCTCTATCCCAATTCTGCCCATATTCTGGTTTTTGTCCAGTGAGTGAGTGTTCCTAAAAGTGGTGACCAGGGGCCTATTTGACCAAAATGGGTAGGAGCCTGGGAATGATAAAAGTGCAGATGTCATTTCCATACTTGCTAAAATGCTTGTAGAAGGACATCTTTCAGTCTGGCCTCATTTCCTTAAAACTAAGGTCTCATTTACTCCTCAAAGATGCAATTTTGGAAATGGACCACATTGAATCAAAAGACAAGAACCATGTTTTCTCAGCACAGCAATGAGATCAGGCCAAACCAGGTCACCAGATTTCATTGTTTTTCTGAAGTTGGTGGATTTCTGGGAGTGGGCTCAACTTAGGTAAATGGAATGCTTGCAGGATTTTGGAGTTAAAAGTTTACTTCTCTCAGAGAGTATGTTAACTAGATTGATGTAGTAATCATTTCACTGTGTGTATCAAATCATTATGTTATATACCATAAGTATATGATTTTTATTTTGTAAAAAAATACTAATATGGGCCCAGTGATAAAGCTACTCTTGGTGTAGCTAAGAAAACAAATACACATGATGTAATAAAGCATGGATCAGATAAGCCCATGTTTGAATTCCACATTATCACTTAATTGTACTATATTGGGAAAGTTTCTTAACCTCTCCAAGTCTGCATCCTCATTTGTAGGAAGGATTAGTTATTACTGCTGTTGCAGTGATTATTTTTATTTCCACTGACCCTCTTGATTAGTCTCTACCTGTATTGCCTCTTAAAATGTGTAATTCAGAGATGAATATAATATGCTGGACCTGGTGTGATCAAAGTGGCATTGCGTGGGACTCACCATTCCTTGTCCTAGACAGTATATATCTGTGAACACTGCACTGTTTGTGGTAGAGCAAATAACAACCACACACATTGTTGGCTCAGTTGTGATCAATACCTGCAGGTCTTTTTCTCACCAACTGCAGATAAGTCAGGTTTCTCCTTGCCTCCCATCCATCAAACACAATTGAATTAACCAAAAGTAGGAGCTTATGTTTATCTCAGTCAAATTCTATGCTATTTCAAAAATGAGGGGAATGTTTCTTGCCTATCACACATCCCAGCTGTACCAGTTATCTGTGAATGACTGGTCCATGCAAGGAGGAAAGAAATTTACTCCTCTTGTTCCGGGATCCTGGCTGACCCCCTAACTCATCTGCAGAAGCATTGGTTGCCAATGTGACTTGGAGATGTTTTCTCTCCCGTATCACCTGCTAGCATTTTTGTGTTACTATTAGGAGATATGATAAAGTCTGCACCATACTAATGTGCCCATAGAAGAGGGCTGGAGAAGTATAGACTCTTCCTTCTCATTCAGAGATCATATGCAGTAATACTTCCATGTTATTTTTCTTTTTTTTAAATAATTTTATTTATTTAGTTTTGGCTGTGCTGGGTCCTCATTACTGCTCTGGTTTTTCTCTAGTTGCGCTGAGTGGGTATATTCTCTAGTTGTGACCCTGTGACCCGCAGGCTTCTCATTGCAGTGGCTTCTCTTGTTGCTGAGCACAGACTCTAGGGCGTGTGGGCTTCAGCAGTTGGAGCACATGAGCTTAGTAGTTGCAGCTCCCAGCCTGTAAAGCACAGGCTCAATAGTTGCGGTGCACGGGCTTAGTTGCGCTGTGGCTCATGGGATCTTCCCAGACCAGGTTTTGAACCTGTGTCTACTGCACGGGCAGGCAGATTCTTTACCACTGAACCACCAGGGAAGCCCTCCACATTATTTTTCAATGGGCAGGCAGGTCTGGAATCTGGCTTTCTAAGATGCTACAGTAGCTTTAATTGGGAGGTCAAGCCCAGCACAGGTTAGTAGGGACATTTGCAAGCAAGCTCTGTGAAAGAATCCTCTCAAAGAGGTTTGGGGACTGCCAATAGATGTTTTAAAAATCTCTCCCATCTTTTCTGTCCAGAATGTGTCTTGCTTCTTTACAGGCCACATCAAGTACCTGGGCTTGCCTGATGGATGTGAGAGCCCTTGATCCACCCCAGCTGGGCTCCCAAACATCAAGCTGCAGTGACTGCGGGGGAGGGGAGCAGGCTTGGGGCAGGTTTCCACACCAGCTCTGTTGGAGCGGTAATTGGAGGGGCTGTCATTAGGTGCCTCTTAACAGCTTCCTTAAATGTGCTGACTTGAATTTATTTAGTTTCAGAAGTTCTCTAAGCAGTCATAACTGTATTTTAAATAGTCATTTCTATAAATTACAAATGTCATTTTTCTTTAGCTGAAGAATTTCAATGACCCAATTATTCAACACTAAATTTAATCAAGTGTATTTTTTTTTTCTTCCGCAAGTGTGTGTTCCCTGGGCCTGCAGAGAAACACAAAGTTGCCAACGGATTGGCTACATAGAGCTGATAGATGGGGCTGTCAGAATTTATTGCTAATTTGGCTGTTAAGCCTTGCAAGGACTTCACAGCATTGGTGCCTTACATAATGATGTTTACTGTCTGGTCTTGGGTTTGAACGTCAGTTTCCCCAAGTGCTGGTAAACACACAGATTTGCCCTGCATTTGCAATATATATCCTAAACTTACTTGATTTCCTTTGGTGAAGGGCAGTTTGAAAGTGTGGCAGTAGTGTTAGTGCATCCTCTCTCTTACCATCATTCCTGTGTGCCGTGACTTATGTAGGATATGTGGGTGAACAATTGACCACTTCTGACAGTGGCACTGAAAAACCTAAGGATATGGAAAAAATGAAATATACAATATCCTATTGTTACTTCCTGTTAAAGGTAGAAATTATGGCTAAAGTAAAAGAACTGTATGAATTTGCTGGAGTTGTGTAGTATGGGAAAAATTAGAAATTCATTTGTTGTCATGTACAGCCAAATATTAAGAGTCTAAGTATTAAGTATTAAGAGTCTAAGATCACAAGTTAAGAGTTCGAGTTTACCTGCATCTGATTCCTGACACCACTCTTACCACTTATGTGACCTTGGGTAAATTACTTATTCTCTCTGAGCCTCATTTTCTAAGCTATAATTTGGGGATGATATTATATGTAAAATAGGAATGATAATAATCTTTTTACTCTGAGATTTGTAATGAGGAGATTATGTTAAGTTGTTGGCCATTGCCTACTCAGAACGTACACACTTTATGTTGACTGTTGTTATCATCAGTTCAGAGTTTGAAGGTACTGTTGAATGATTGCTTCACAGAATTCTTGGATGAAGGTAATCCCATGAGACAAAGACAAGGCAGAAGGACCAATAAATGATTCTCTTCCTACCTTCCATAAACTTTCTTTGAGTTTGCTATGTGCATAGCACTGTAATGGAATCTTTGACCTTCCAAAAACTACATAATAATAATAGGGAAGTAAGGCCTTGCTTTTGAGAATTCCATAATCAAACCATGATTATACTAAACTATATCTAAGGTATCTTTTGCATAAGAACCTGTGATTGGGGTCTCTTCACATTCAAAAATGATGACTGTCATCTTATACCTCCAGGGAAGTGTGGGATGAACAGTGAAGTCTTTGGATTGGAGGACTGTTTAAGGAGGAGTTTGAAAATGCAGCCAGAATCCATTGCCCATCTCCACCGCAGGCCTTCAGGACCTATCCTGGCCCAGTGTCTTGATGCAAAACTGGAGAGAAGGATTTCCCTAGATAGTATGGTTGACTCCCCAATGTTTTAGGGTGGCTCTCTACCATAGATAATTATTCTAATAACTAATATTTAGTGGTCATTTACTACTTGCTGCACACTGTACTAAATTCTCTATGTGTATGTTTTATTTAATTCTTACACTAAACCTATAATCTAAATATATTAGAATCCTTATAATTGAATTACTTGGGTGGCAGTTGAAACTCAGTGGGATGAAATAAATGGAAACATTGGACCCTCAGCTCAGATACCTGACTGCACAGCTTATGCCCTTAACCGTGCTGGTATTTAGTACCAGCAGGATGACATGGACTAGTTCTCTACCGGCTCTTATTCTCACTGTTCTCATCTGTAAACCAAGGGCACTGGGCTTTATCTCTAAGACCCTTCCAGTTCGAACATTCTGTGATTTTAGATGTGTTGACTGCTTTATATCAAACCCAATACTGATGGAATCTCCATGCATGGAACTCACTTTTCTAACTCCTTCTCTCCTTTTCCTTTCCCTCAAATTACTTGAGGATGGATTGAAGAGATATGGTGTGTACATGCAATTTATCTTCTTTCTTAAAAAAAGTGTCAGCTGGCCTAAGTTGGCCACCTACACATTTTAAGCATTGCCAGTTTTCGTGTCTGACTCTGGCCCTGAGAGACACCCATCTTTGCCTACAGAGGTGTCTGAGACAGCTCTCTGGGGACACTTGATGAGTCTTGGCTAAAGCAAGATAATGATTGTGTCCAGTAGAATTTTTAAGCCAAACAAGAGCTGAGACTTGAGGAAAACAGGTAATAGCTGAGCCTTTATGAAATACAAGCATTTAAGAACTTAAGAGTACTTGGGAATATGTGATAGCAAATATATGGCTTTATTTAATTCAGACTTAACCCAACACCCATTCAGATTTGACTGTTAACTAGGAAGCTATGAACATTGGAGAATGATAAAGGACTGCCTGCTCTCTGATGAAGGATAATGGACTTGAATGAAGTTTAAAGATACAGTAGATAAAAGGAAGATAACCTAGAAAAATTTCAAGTCCAGTCCATGGAAATGTTTAGTGTAAAGTTTTACCTTTGGGAGACTTTACTCTCTTCCTTCAAACAATGATGAGTATTTTAAATGCAAACTTACCCAATAATTGACAATGTTTATAACTAAAATAACATTACAAACAGAGAGTCATTGACCCAATCAACAATTCATGGATGAAAATGGGAGATAAACAAGAATCGTCCATCTGTTATTCATAAACTTAGTTATTCATTCAGTAATTTTAGAAAATTGTCTGCAAGTCAGTTCTCCTACCCCGCTACCACCTAGCTCACTCTTCCCATTGGTTTTCTTTCAGCTTAAATGTTGCAAACTGGCTCCTACCTCCAAACTGTGTTGGTATCCCTGACATGTGCTTTCAAAGGCTTCCTATACTTCTCATAATAGCACTTAACACATTCTATTGTAATTGTTTATTTCTCAGTCAGAGAGTTTTTGGCATTTTGTTCGAGACAATCCTTCAGTGTGTTAAATGATCCCATATGGTGCTCACTAAATGCCAGTGGATTGTCTAAGTCATTTGACACTCAAAGATACCACCATTTATTTCCAAATTCTGTATATGAGTGAATATTTTTCCTGGGTGAGAACCAGTGGAGGAATATACATTCCAAGAAGGCAGGTGTCATACATTATTGTTCAGTATTATATTCCTTGTATCTAGCATGCTGCCAAGACACAAGCTGTGCTCAATAAAAGTACATTTTGTTGAGTGAGTGCAACTAGCTCCTGCTTGGTTGGGACTGGTGTGTAGAGAGGGGAAAATAATAAAGCCATTTGAAGTGCTGGATAAGAGGACCTCAGGATGCTTTGCAGTGCCATCTGCCAAGAAGTTTGCTGCTGATTTAGTAGAAAAGAAAGACAGGTAGCATTAATGAAATGGATGTTATCTACCTAACTAGGATAGGGTGGAGGGGAGGTGGATTCTGGGTCTAAAATTATTCTCCTACCAATTTCATTTCATCTGGTTTTTGGGATTCTGGAGTTAAAAATCACAAAATAGAGAAACATGAGGGTATTTTTAGGAGTCATACTAAGATCTCACTATACAGTTATTTCTCTACTTAGAAGGGAATATCAGCTCTACATCAGCCTTTGAAAAGCAGAAACAAAATCTAATGTATTTTGCAGCCCTCCATCTGTGTCTGGGGTCAGAATTGTTCATGTAAGGATTGTGTCTGAACTTTGGACAGCTGTTTGGTACTTCAGTCTTCAATCTTTCTTTTTGAGACAAATTAGAAATTGCTAAAGCCCAAAGATACTGACATTTGAAGGCATTCATAAAAATTTTTGGGAAGGCAGATTTCAGGAGGCTCCATTAAGCTGTGTGGCTTGTTTTCTTGGCTGTCTGACACTCCAAAGACTGAGCAACTAGTATCAGAAAAATTCTAGTGTCTGAAACACATATGTACACAGACAAAGCTTATCTATAGGAAATATAAAGGGCTAAGGCATGGAGAAGAAACAAAACTCTTAACAATTAGAGTTAATATAATTGTTAAACAAGATTTGGCAAAGAGGTTCCAGGTTGCCAAGACAAATCTGGAAACACTGAAAATTATAAGACTCTTTTCTTAAACAAGTTTTTGTTTTTATTTTTATTTTTTTTCTGATGGGAAGAAGGAGATACATGTTACTTTACCTCAGACAAGAGAAATTTTACTGTTAGAATATTCTATAAGGTAAAGACTAGAAGCCCTGTCAGTAATATATAGACATGCCTCACTCAGAGCTCTAATGCTCTCAGTAGGGCAGGGGTTTTAGTGACCCAGGGACAAACCTTAAGTCAGCTACCTTCATGACTCAGACTTTTTTCTTCCTGTTTGTTTCCACTCCCTTACTGAGTTGATTTCCAATCCTCTTTGTTTATCTTGCATTCTAATTCTCTGGGAGAGGAAAATCAATTGGAATAGTTGGTCATTAGCAATCTAAAGCATTCTTATTGAACAGAGTTCTCAAGTTAAGTCACCCTAAAAGTCAGTCACTTCCCAGCATATAGAACTCCATTTCAATCATTCGTGGCTAATTTGGACTGGGAAGATGAAAAAAAGCATGCTACTCTCTGGATAATCCTCTTCCTATACTAGTTTTCTCAGAAGGAAGTAGTGTACCTGGCAGAAACTTTGGGGCTTTGTGAGCATTTATTTGATGAACTCCTCTTGTTACAGAGGAAAAGGTCAGTGTTGACTCTCTGCTCCATATCTGGGGCAGAGACACCATTCATTTCTGTGACATGGTAAGAGGATGAAAGTGAAAAAGAAAGTGTTAAGCGCTTGGTCATGTCCAACTCTTGTGACCTTGTGGACCGTAGCCTGCCAAACTCCTCTGTCCATGGGATGGACAAGAATACTAGAGTGGGTAGCCAATCTCTTCTCCAGGGGATCTTCCCAACCCAGGGATTGAACTCCGGTCTTCTGGATTGCATGCAGATTCTTTACCATCTGAGTTACCAAGAAAGCCCAATAACAGTGTAGCATGTTCTATTGCTCTAGTTCATTGAATCCATTAAGGATTCCAGGAGAGTGAGTTTTGGGTTCCTGGAACTTCTTTTCAAGCAGCAATGCTTATGAGTAGAACAAGAGAACAAATAGAATAAGAAAACCAAAATAAGCAATCACATTATTTTTTGCCTACAATGACTTGACCAGCACCGAGAGAAACAATAGGTCTGCAGAATCTAGAAATCTATTTAATACTATAAGCTCAAGTAATTTTTTTGTTAATGCCTAAAGTTTTCTCCTTCCTGATTTATTTTTATTTTTGGTTATCTTCAAAGTCCTCCATAGACCTCTTCTCAAAGTGGAGATAAACTGTAGCTTCCCTTCTAATTGCTGTTTGCTTCATGTCATGGACTAAATGTTTGTGTCCTCCCGAAATTCTTATGTTGATACCCAGTCCTCCAATGTTTGAGTATTAGGAGACAGGGCTTTAGGGAGATAATTAAGTTTAGGTGAGATCCTGAAGATGGTGCCCTCATGAATGAGAATAGTGCCCTTATAAAAATCATGTGAGAGCTTGCTTCTTCTGTCTGCTTTCTGTCATTTAATAATGCAAAGAGAAGCTGGCAGACTGCAGCCTGGAAAAGAGCCCTTACCAGATTTCAACCATGCTGGTGCATTGGTATTAGACTTCTAGCCTCCAGACCTGTGAGAAATAAATTTCTGTTGTTTATAAGTCATGCTGTCTATGGTACTTTGTTAAAGCAGCCTGGACTAAGACACTTGATTTATATGCAAATATTTTCACTTTAATGCCAAGACAAACAGGAGTCCACAGTGAAGCGTTTAAAAGGAACAGGTTTCCATTTGTTCACCCCTCTCCGGTGTTCCTGGTTGCTCCTTACTCTTCAAGGCAAATCATTTCGAGGTTCCTCTTGAATCTCTTACTGTTTTATTTTCCTTCTGCACCATGATTTCTGACTGTGACCTGAATTTATTTACCTGAGTTTATTCACTTAAAAAAGTTTTTACTAACCAGATTTTACTATCTTCTCTCTTCTTTTATAATTATTTCTCCTTCCATTTATAATATTCCCCATTGAATATGTAACAGTTTTACAGAATAAATAGAGCTTTTCCTTAATTCAAATTTTAAAATAAGATTCCAATACTAATTTGTACATTGAGGTTGAATAATGTAATTGACAAACATTTGATGATGAATTATACAGCACAACTTAAATAGATTGGCTTTAGTCAACACCCAGTTCTCCTGGAAAGGGCACTGGGGGATCATGTATGAAAACTCCAAGAGTGGAAGTACAAGAATTGCACTTTCACCATGTTTTTCTTTGTCTTGCATTTCCTGCTTATGACAGGTTCATCCCAATATTTGTCACTTTGTTGTTGTTGTTCAGGACAGCTTCTCATGATATAAAATGTCAGCCTGAATAGCATGACAGTACTTGCTGAAGGATTGAGTCAACTCTTGACCACCGATGGCACTGTCCACCACAGCTGCTGAATTAGAGGAAAATTAAAACTCAGTTTTCAGAGATCAGGAGTTCACTATTGTTTGATTTCACATGATTGATGACCAGTTTTCTATACTTCATTTTAAAATTTTTGATATTGAAAACTGCCTGAAACAGAAGATTATTTATTTATTTTTTTTTTAGAAGATTATTTAAGATCAATGGCCAGTGTCAGAAAGAGACACTCTGCAGGTGTGAGAAACACTTAAAAAAAAAAAAAGGTTGAGATCTGTGTTGGAATCCTAGCAATATGACTTCAGCATATCACTGAAACTTCTAAAGCTTTGTGAGTTTGGGGGGGGGTTCATAGTTTTGCTTTATTTCAGTAATCAAATATCATAATCAGTGTGAAAGCTTGTAATCTCTAAGGCAGATTGAAAATCTGTTTTATTTGACAGTGTACGTAGTTGTTGTTTCTGTTTTTCATTTAAAATTTTCTCTAAAAACATTATTCTTGATTAGTTTTTCCTTAAAGATTTCAGGCAGTATTATATTAGATCTGTCTTTGATAGGAGAATGCTATTAAGTGATATTTTGCAAGAAGATTTTCTTTTAAACAAAAAGAATCATTATATGCCAGAAAGATTGACCAGAATTCTGAACAGACATACATCTATTTAAGCGACGTGGCTCTATTAGTTGTCTCTTACTATGAGTCCAAACTTAGCCACTTAAAACAACAAAGGTTTGTCATTTCACAGTTTCTCTTGGTTAGGATTCTGCTTAGCTGGATGACTCTGGCTGAGTGTCTCATGAGGTTGTAGTGAAGATGTCAATTGGGGTTACAATCATCTAAAGGCTGTTATCAGGAAGACTGTGTTCCTTGCTGGCTGTTCTTTAGAGGCCTCAGTTTTTCACTATGTGGGTCTAGTCATAGGGTTGCTTGAGTGTCTTGACAAAATGGCAGCTGGCCTCCCCCAGAGAGAGTGATCCCAATGAGAGAAGAAGGAGGAAGTAGTAATCCATTTTATGACCTAGTCTTTGAAATGACACACTGCTACTTCCACTAGGGTTGCCAGCTACAATACAAAATACTCTGTTACGTTATTAATAGAATCCCAGAAAAACAGCAATAAAATGTTTAGCATATCCCATGAGATATTTGAGATCTTCCTGGTGGCTCAGATGGTGAAGAATCTGCTTGCAATGCAGGTGACCTGGGTTTGATCCCTGAGTCAGGAAGATCCCCTGGAGAAAGGAGTGGCTACCCACTCCAGTATTCTTGCCTGGAAAATTCCATGGACAGAGGAGCCTGGCAGTCTACGGTCCATAGGATTGCAAAGAGTCAGACATGACTGAGCAACTAACACTACAATATTACTATGAAATATCTGGGATATACTTATACTAAAAATATTCATTATTTATCTCATATTCTAATTTAACTGAGCATCCTGTTTTTATCCTAGTTCACGGTACCTTTATTTTATAAAACATATTGAATCAAACAATTTAGAGCTACTGCTTCCTCGTACTGTGTATTTCTGTCATCCACTTGAAAAAAAAAATACAGTCAAATCTGTCTTCATCCCTTTTGTCAATGAGGTAATAAGCAAAACGGATTAGTGCCTGCTTCAAAAGGATCATGTGGAATCAAAACCTAGGAACCTTAGTTCTGTTTCTATTTTGTGTCCCTCTTGCTTCACTTTGTATGTCATGCTCTGTCTCTTTTCCGATGCAGATTTTAAGTGAGTAGGCTTCAATCTGAGGGGTTCCTTCTGCTGCTGCCACCTACTAGTTTATTTCTCTGCTATAAGCCGGTTGGGCTGTGCTTGAATTCAAACCACTGAGTTTACTATTTATTATATACCTGCATTACTGGAGGAAGGGAGTTTAGAAGGGCACCACCTACAAATGTTCTCAATACTTCTCACTTATTATCAGGAAAGACAGGTTTTTCTCTGGGTATTATTTTGGTTTTTTGTTTCCTGAAAAAGTTTTTCTTAGGAGGCCATCGTGTCTCACTATCCACATTGCTCATAAACCTCAAAGAGTGAACCCAGAGGAAAAAAAAATGCATAACACAAGATTTGAATTCACAATGTCTCTAAGCTTCCCAGAACCCAAACTAGGGACTCACTGAATGAAGAGAATTTGTTTTTCCATTGCTTTCTTCTTGAAAAATAAGAGATGATTTTGAAAGTCAGTGACTTCTTTCAAGACCTTTGATAACTTCTCTAATTCTGATAAAGTTTAAGTCTCTTGAAGGGTTTTTCTAATGTTTTAGAACGGTATTCTTCTTGATAGAATATACCAAAAGATTTGAAAAAGTTCTTTGGAAAAAAGTTCAGCAGAAATGACAGATTATAGGCATCAAAAAGTAAAAAATATGAAAAATTTTAAATGGAATAGTTTATATAATATGACAGTTGGACCATAAAGAAGCCTGAGCACCAGAGAATTGATGCTTTCGAGTTGTGTTGCTGGAAAAGACTCGTGAGAGTCCCTTGGACTGCAAGGAGATCAAACCAGGCAATCCTAAAGGAAGTCAACACTAAAGAGTCATTGGAAGGACTGATGCTGAAGCTGAAGCTCCAATACTTTGGCCACCTGATGGGAAGAGCCGAATCACTGAAAAAGTCCCTGATGCTGGGGAAGATTGAGCACAAGAGAAGAACGGGGCATCAGAGGATGAGATGGTTGGATGGCATCATAGATTCAGTGGACATGAATTTGAGCAAATTCCAGGAAATAGTGAAGGACAAGCAAGCCTCGCTTGCTATAGTCCATGAGGTCTCAAAGAGTCAGATACAATTTAGCAACTGAACAACAATAACATATATAGTGTTTATAGTAAGATATATTCCTTATAAGTCACTATATACATATATATATATATGGAGAGAGAGAGAGATACATATGTATATCTCATATCATGAACTCCTTATTGCAAAATTCAGGCTTTAGGCCTTTCAGGTCTGACCTAAATTAAATCCCTTATGATTATACAGTGTAGTTGATTAATAGGTTCAAGAATTAGATCCTGTAGACAGAGTGGCTGAAGAACTATGGATGGAGGTTTGTACTGCTGTACAGGAAGCAGTGACCAAAACTATCCTAAAGAAAAGAAAGAAGGCAAGTGGTTGTCTGAGGAGGCTTTACAAATAGCTGAGGAAAGAAGAAAAGTGAAAGGTGAGGGAGAAAGGGAAAGATATCCCCAACTGAATGTTGAGTTCCAGAGAATAGCAAGGAGATAAAAGAAGGCCTTCTTAAATGAACAATACAAAGAAATAATAGAAATTTAGAAAATAGAGATAGAAAAATAGTATTATACTTAGAAATAGAAATAGAAAAGGAAATAGAAATAGAAACAGTCTTTCTATTCAGAAAGACTAGGGATCTCTTCAAGAAAATTGGAGGTATCAAGAGAATGTTTCATGCAAGGATGGGCATGATAAAGGACAGAAGTGGTTAGGACCTAACAGAAACAGAAGAGATTAAGAAGAGGTGGCAAGGCTACACAGAATAACTATACAAAAAATATCTTAATGACCCAGACAACCATGATGGTGTGATCACTCACCCAGAGCCAGACATCCTGGAATGTGAGGTCAAGTGGACCTTAGAGACTTAATACAAACAAAGCTAGTAGAGGAGATGGAATTCCAGTTGAGCTATTTCAAATCCTAAAAGATAATGCTGTTGAAGTGCTGCACTCAATATGTCAGTAAATTTTGAAAACTCAGCAGTGGCCACAGGACTGAAAAAGGTCAGTTTCCATTCTAATCCCAAAGAAGGGCAATGCCAAAGAATATTCAAAATACTGTACAGTGGTGCTCATTTCACAGGCTAGCAAGTTTATGCTCAAGATCCTTCAAGCTAGGTTTCAGCAGTACAGGAACCAAGAAATCCCAGATGTATAAGCTGGGTTTCAAAGAAGCAGGGGAACCAAAAATCAAATTGCCAACATTCATTGGATCGTCAAGAAAGCAAAGAACTTCCAGAAACTGATCTGCTTCTGCTTCATAGACTATCTAAAGCCTTTGACAGTGTGGATGACCACAAGCTATGAACAATTCTTAAAGAGATGACAATACCAGACCATTTTACCTGTCTTCTGAGAAACCTGTATGGGGATCAAGAAGCAACGGTTAGAACTGAAAATGGAACAACTGACTGGTTCAAAATTGGGAAAGGAATACAACAAACCTGTATAATATCACCCTGCTTGTTTAACTTATATGTGGAGTACATCATGTGAAATGCCAGGATGGATGACTCACAAACTGGAATCAAGATTGCTGAGAGAAATATCAACATCAGACATGAAGATGATACCACTCTAATGGCAGAAAGTGAAGAGGAACTAAAGATCCTTTGATGAGGGTGAAAGAGGAGAGTGGCTTGACACTCAACAATAAAAAAACTAAGATCGTGGCATCCAGTCTTATCACCTCATGACAAACAGAAGGATGAAAAAATGGAGGCATGACAGATTTTATTTTCTTGGGCTCCAAAATCACTGTGAATGGTGACTGCATACATGAAATTAAAACACACTTGCTCCTTGAAAGGAAAGCTATGATAAACCTAGACAGTGTATTAAAAAGCACAGGCATCACAGACAGAGAAGGAGAAATATTGTATGACATCACTTATATGTGGAATCCAAAAAGAAATGATACAACTGATCTTACAAAGGAGAAAGAGACTTACAGACTTAGTAAAAGAAATTATGGTTCCTGGGGTAAAGGGATAGTTAGGGAATTTGGGATGGACTTGATAACACTGCTATATTTAAAATGGACAACCAACAAGGATTTACTCTATAGCACAGGGAATTCTGCTCAATATTTTGTGGCAGCCTGAATAAAAGTGAGGTTTGGGGGAGGATGAACATACATGTATACGTATGGCTGAGTCCCTTCACTGTTCACCTGAAACTATCAGAATATTGTTAATTGGCTATGTGCTGAGTCACTTCAGTCATGTCTGAGTCTTTGCAACCCTATGGACTGTAGCCCGCTAGGCTCCTCTGTCCATGGAATTCTCTAGGCAAGAATACTGGAGTGGTTTGCCATGCCCTCCTCCAGGAGATCTTCCCAACCCAGGGATCAGACCTGCATCTCTGACATCTACTTGCAATAGCAGGTGCTTCTTTAACACTAGGGCAACCTGGGATTTCCGTTAATTGGCTCTACCCCAATATAAAATTAAAAGTTCAAAAGAAAAAGAAAGCAGAGTCATCACTTTGCTGACAAAAGTCCGTATAGTCAAAGCTATGTTTTTTTCAGTAGTCATAATGTGAGAGTTAGACCATAAAGAAGACTGAGTGCCTAAGAATTGATGCTTTTGAATTGTGGTGATGGAGAAGACTCTTGAGACTCCCTTGGACTGCAAGGACATCAAACTCAGTCAATCCTAAAGGAAATCAACCCTGGATATTCATTGGAAGGACTGAGCTGAAGCTGAAGCTCTAATACTTTAACCACCCTATGAGAAGAGTTGACTCACTGGAAAAGACCCCGATGCTGGGAAAGGTTGAAGGCAGGAGCAGAAGAGGATGACAGAGGATAAGATGGTTCGATGGCTCACCGACTCAATGGACATGAATTTGGGCAAATTTGGGGAGATAGTGAAGGACTGAGGAACCTGATGTGTGGCAGTTCATGGAGTTGCAAAGAGTTGGACGTGACTTAGTGACTGAACAACACCAACAAAAATAAGACATATATGGTTTGGTCTTCATTCCCATTGCTAGCACAGAGAGTAGAAACCTTGGATGAGAAATGATGGGAGAGATAAAAGTTTCTTTTGTTATGTTAATGAGGCACTTTTGGACAGTCCCTAGGTAACCTAAGGATGCGAGCTGGCTGCCAAGGGAACCAACCTGTGATTAGAGAGTTGGAACTTTCAATACCACTCACTACCTCCAGGGAGGGGAAAGGGACTGGAGATTGAGTTTTACCACTAGTGACCAATGATAATCGTGTGTGTAGTGAAGCCTCCATAAATACCCAGAAGGACAGAGTTCAGAGCTCCTGGGTTGGTGAACAGCTGAGGATTCTGGGAGAGCAATGCACTCAACAAAGACAAGGAAGTGTTGTGTCCTTTCTCTATACCTTGCCCTATGTATTTCTTCCATATACTTTTTCCTGAGTTATATCTTTTTATAATAAATTGAGGATCTAGTTAGTAAAATGTTTCTCTGATTTCTGTGAGCCATTGTAGAAAATTAAATGAAGCCAGGAAAAGGGTTAATGGAACTTCCAGCTTATAATCAGTTGGTCAGAATCAGAGATGACACCCAGACTTATAATTTGGTGTCTGAAATGGGAGTTGGTCAGTCTTATAGGTCTGAACCCTTAAACTATGAGATCTGATACTATCTCCAGGTATACAGGATCAAAATTGAGTTGAATTGTTAATATAAAATTAATTTATATTTTTTGGACTTCACAAACACCTGTAGTTAAATATCAAATAATTTGTAAAGAGGCAGTAAGAACAGCCCTAACATGTAGGCCTAATACCTGAAGAAAAAGCAGTTTTCTGTGAACATTATACTGGGGTGATATGCATTTCTTCCAAATTAATCAATATTAGTAGTTTGCATTGATCACAAAAGTGAAGTTAAGGTGGAGTCAGGATAGAATAGTAGTTAAGCAGATGGCATTTGTAGTTTTTGTCTGGCATGTGACTTTGGGCAAATTATTTATCTTTTAGGGCTCTGATTTCCTTATCTGTAAGACAGGATTAGTAAATGGTACCCATCTCAGGAGGATTTCCTTTTCTTGGGATCAAATAAATTTTATATATTATAAGCACTCAAAAACTTTTAGTTATAATTATCTAGGAGTGACTGAAATGTGGAAGCAGCTAAGAAGTGTTCCCAGTGGAGGAAAAGTCTGTCTTTGAACAGCTAAAAAAAAAAAAAGCTTGACTTATACATGTCCAGGTTTGATATATTATATACATGAGGAATCTGATTAGTTTTTCTTTTATGAGCACTGGTAGGTCACCATCAGTTTGTACCCCTGGCCTACATACAGTAAGCCATTAGAGATTCAGCAATGAAGTAAGCTACACACTACAAATCTTGGGCTCGAGTCTGCCCCAAGAAGCTTTTGCCATACTAATGATGCATTAAAAACAATCCCAAATTCATTGGCTCACAATAATAAACATTTATTTCTGGCCCATACATGTCTGGGTTCTCTGGGCTTGACTGGATTCATTCTCCTTAGTGAGTTTCTCATTTTCTTTCAATCAGCGACTGATTACCCAGAATATATTATTCTCGTGGCAAAAAACAGGAGCACAAGAGGACAGACCCGCCCATGCTAGCATATTTCAAGGCATTGCTCATGTCATGTCTGTGAACTTTCCATTGGCCAACACAAGTCATATGGCAAAGTCCAAATTCAAACGGCAGAGGCCACTCCAGCCACTCTGAGGCCATACCTTGGTTGTGGAGATGCACCATGACTTCAGGGAAATGAAGAACTGAGATTAATGACTGAACCACCACAGAATCTTAGCTCTGTTTGAGCATTTAGCTATGTATTCATAGGCAGCACTGTACTGCTGTAGGCCTTAGTTTCTTTATTTGTAAAATGAAGAGGTTGAATTAGATCAGTATATATTAGAGTCACCTGGGGAAGCTTTTAAAAAACACCATTTGCTGGGTCCCATCCAAGACCAGTTAAATCAGAATCTCTAGGGGTAAGTCTCAAAAACTTGTGTGTTTATAAAGCTTTCTGGATGATTCTAGTGTACAGTCAGGATTGGGAGCCACTGTGTTAGATGGTTTCCAGTATTTCTTCTATTCTCAAACATGTTTAGGTTCTAATAGGCTGGTTTGTTGGCCATGAAGACTTGCTTAAGATTGACATGCTGATTGATTGGTAGCGTAAAATGTTTGTATCCTAAAATGTTGCTGACTGCCCCCCTCCACTTCCACATACACACACACACACACCCAAGAGCAACAACTGTATTGTTTTCTCTTTGTTTCTTTGCTCAAAGATATTCCTGCATTCTTACAATGCCTTCTTCCTCCTCTTCTCTGCTACCTATTTCAGCTGCTGGAAGAGTTTTCTGAAATAAATGAGAACTCTGCCACCTTTTCTATGTCACTTATTTTCCAGCTCTACCTGAATTTTACTTAAAATGCTGCTTCCCCCCTTTGCCATTTAGAATTAGCAAGTGTCACCCACCTTCCCATCAAGGTTGGCACTGATCAGTAGCACACCCCCACGCTGCCAGTCTTTCCCCACCTACTCCGGTGTCAGCCCCTGGAAGGGATTTACATTTCCACAGAAGCAGCTCTAAGGCCTGTGGAAAGGGGCTCAGGAATGAAATGCAACCTAACTCTCATCTGTGTATGTCAGAGATGCTGTAGAAGAGATACTTGCATTAGGAGGTGGGGAACTGGTGCCCAAGGACTCATTCCCTTCAAGGACACCCTGCATAGTGTGGGAGATTTGTCACTGTCGCGGTGGTTCTTTGTTGGTTCTCTCTGGCAAGTTCCTTACTTTTTCTTCTTCTCTAGCAAGAATTATAGTTTGAGATATAAATAAATGTAAAATTCACAGATCTGGTTACTAAGAAATAACGTTTATTGAGAATTTTCTGTTTTTCCTTTTCCTCTTCTCTCTTATCATAGTACTGTTTATATGAACTATTACATTTCATCGATTCTAAGGTTCATTTTTCCCAGAATTTTATCTCTCTGCAATAGGGATGTGTCTCATAGTTATTGATGTCTTAAAATTAATCGTCAGAAATTTTTCTTTCTTGGAGGAACACACAATAATTGTGCACCTTATGGTGGGTGATTTCTGTGAGACAGTGGAATAGAGCATCATCTAGGCTTTGTGCTAAGTCTGTTGCATTCATTTTCTCATCTAGTCCTCACAATAATTCATTGATTAATTAATTTATCAGTACTTTTTTCTATCAACAAATATTTGTCGAGCTAATATAATTAATAATAATAGTTGACATGTATTGAGCAGATATTATGGACGTCCTTTAAAAAATATCCTCTACACTTAGCATTAAGGAAGATGCTGAGAGGTAGGTATTGATATTATTTACACTTTATAGGCCAGCAAAAGTGGCACTCACTCAGAGGTTAACAAACTTGCCAAAGTCATAAAATTCAAAGGTAAGCTTCAAACCCAGTTTACTCTGCTTTCAAAGCCCATGCAATGTCACTACCCTACATCACATCAAACACTTGTTATTATTATCATTAATAGTGGTGAAGTACTTTATCATTTACAATAGACTTTCACAGTCACCTAATTGTAACCTAATAACCTGGCAAATGCAAATTCTTTTATGTATTTTGCATTCAAAGATAAAAATAACTGTTAAAATACATTCTTAATAGCCTTCATAAAAAGGTATAAGCCATCCAAAGAAACCCCAAGGAAAGCTTAAAAACTGGAACTCTTTCACTTCATTAGGGCCAAGCAAATAAAAACTGGGTCAGAGTTCATGCTAATTAATGTCAGAAGGACAACAGTCCACTGGATAATGGAAAAACAAATTATTAATATTATAGTGGGTAAGCTTTTACTCTGAGATCTAACTCTGCATTTCTAACTGTTACGGAAAATACCATCTAAACCAAGTGGACTTTAAAAATAATGGATAACAGTTTGTAGAATGGATCAGTGGAATTGGTAAATATGATAAATGAGGTCAGGCCAATGACACTTCCATCTAGATTCAGTTTTAGAGGGAATGACCTGAAAATCTGGGATATTAATGTATTGGGGTTAAGTATATTGTTTTGTTATTCTAGTGATTTATGGTCAACAAAGAAATCCCAGCAAAGGGACTATGTCTGAAAGAGCAGGAGAATCGTAGTTAATTTGACATTGTTTTTAAATAATTATATTCCTTTAATCTATTAAACAATCTAGGAAATCATAAAGCCACAGAATCTTAAGATTCCAGAGTTAGAAGGGCACCAGGAGATAGCATGTTTTCCACTTACACAAGGAGAAATATGAGCGTTCTAAGGCACCCTCACTATTTCATTTCATTTTGACTTTGTTGGGTGGCTTCTTTAATATCAATTTCTTCTGTCTTTTAAGTCTTCAAAGTTGTTTGATCTGGGTTTATTGGTTTTTGAAAATCCTGTTTTCTGGGAACTACCCCTTCTAAATTTTCTGTCCACTGTGGGTAAAAATGGGCTGTCTAGCTCTAACAAGTGGTTAGAAATCTTGCCCTTGTGAAAACAGGGCATCCTTCCCTACGTACCTCCATGTTTCATGCAAGAGATGAATTATATTTATCCCTGAATGATTGCCTGCTAGTCAGAGATCTCAAGGGTGAACGAAGTGCTACCAGCTGTTAAAGGGTTAGTAACTGAGATGGGTAAGTTGTTTTCCTTTTGTCCAACACCAAACTTTTCCTTTTTCCTCTCCTCAGTCTCTGAAATGAAAACAGATCCCCGCAAAAAAAAAAAAAAAACAAAAAAACCTTTATAGCTCAAGAGGCAGGCAGTGATTCTTTATCTCTAGTTTACAGAATTCTAACATTTCATTGTTGTTGTTGAGTCACTAAATCGTGTCCAACTCATTGCCACCCCAGCACTGCAGCACACCAGGCTCCTCTGTCCTATCTTCTTAGTTCCCAGAAAGTGAAAGTGAAAGTCAGTCAGTCGTGTCTGACTCTTTGCGACCCCATGGACTAAACAGATCATACAATTCTCCAGGCCAGCATGCTGGAGTGGATAGCCTTTCCCTTCTCCAGGGGATCTTCCCAACCCAGGGATCAAACCCAGGTCTCCTGCATTGCAGGCGGATTCTTTACCAGCTGAGCCGCCAGAGTTTGCTCAAATTCCTGTCCGTTGAGTTGATGATGCTATCTAACCATCTCATCCTCTGCCACCCCCTTTTCCTTTTGCCTTCAATCTTTCCCAGCATCAGGTCTTTTCCAGTGAGTCAGCTCTTCACATCAAATGGCCAAAGTATTGGAGCTTTAGCATTAGTCCTTCCAGTGAATATTCAGGGT
Organism: Odocoileus virginianus; assembly: GCF_023699985.2. NCBI lineage: Eukaryota > Metazoa > Chordata > Mammalia > Artiodactyla > Cervidae > Odocoileus > Odocoileus virginianus. The sequence goes on from NC_069699.1 coordinate 20,058,887, forward strand.
TGATTTCCTTTAGGATTGACTGATTTGATCTCCTTGCAGTCCATGGGACTCTCAAGAGTCTTCTCCAACACCACAATTGAAAACATCATTTCTTCAGCTCTCAGCCTTCTTTATGATCCAAATCTCACATCCGTACATGACTACCGGAAAAACCATAGCTTTGACCATAAGGACCTTTGTTAGTAAGATGATGTCTCTGACTTTTAAGATGCTGTCTAGGTTTGTCATAGCTTTTCTTCCAAGAAGCAAGCATCTTTCAATTTTGTGGCTGCAGTCATGCACTGTTCACAGTGATTTTGGAGCCCAAGAAAATAAAACCTGTCACTGTTTCCACTTTTTCCTCTTCTCTTTGCCGTGAAGTGCTGGGACTGGATGCCATGATCTTAGTTTTTTTGAATGTTGAGTTTCAAGCCAGTCTTTTCACTCTACTCTTTCACCATCTTCAAAGGATAGTTTCTCTTCACTTTCTGCCATTAGAGTGGTATCATCTTCATATCTGATGTTGTTGATAATTCTCCCAGCAATCTTGATTCCAGCTTGTGAGTCATCCAGGCTGGCATTTCACATGATGTACTCTGCATAGAAGTTAAATAAGGATGGGGACAATATACAGCCTTGTCGTACTCCTTTCCCAATTTTGAACCAACCAGATGTTCCATTTCCAGTGGTAACTGTTGCTTCTTGACCTGTATACAGGTTTCTCAGGAGACAGGTGAAGTGGTCTATTTAGTATTCCCATCTCTTTCGGAATTTTCCACAGTTTGTTGTGATCCACACAGTCAAAGGCTTTAGCATAGTCAAAGAAGCAGAAGTGAATGTTTTTCTGGAATTCCCTTGCTTTCTCTATGATCCAGCAAATGTTGGCAATTTGATATCTGATTCCTCTGCCTTTTCTAAACCCAGCTTGAACATCTGTTAAGTTCTTGGTACCATTAGAGTCAATTATAAAGCATTTTTATTTATTTTTAATAACAACATATTTGACATGGAATTATAATGGCTCTAGGACTGAAATGTATCCCAGAGATCATTTCAACACGCTTATTTGCAAATAAGAGATTTTGTTACTGGGGCAATTAAATGCTTTACCCAAGAGCATGTAGCCAGTTAGTGGTCTCCTGACTCCAACTTCATTCTCCCTCCTGAAAAATTTCAATTAATATTGGTAAGTTCTTGCAAATGAGAACAATGTCCATGAAGTTATCTTCTTGGGGAAATAGCAAAGGATCCTGACTTGGTTGCAAAAGAGATTTCTCTTTAAGACAAGGCTTCAAAAATGACCTTTGAGGGCATTTTCCATATTTCTGATTAGTGGGTACAATAACCTTTAGCTGAAGAAAAGGGCACCCAAAGAGCAAAGCAATAATAGAGGAATTACTTTGGCAATTACCATTACCATTACAAGTCCACCTTTGAAAATAGATGGAGGAATCAGTAATGAAAAAAGTCAGCCTCACAGTCTATGAGAAGAATAGAAATCTCGATATCAAACATCTAGGCCATTCCCTTGACTTTCCTGGTTGAAGTATAATCAAAACAAACAAACAAAAGAAAGTGCCTTTTTCCCACTATAGTAAATGGCACTTTCTACATGACTTCGTGCTATTAAATCTGAAGAATTACTTGATATCTTTTCTTTACTATGAATCATAGCCCCGTCATCTCTAAAATGGAATTAATATAACCTAACCAGCCTACCCCATATGATAAACATAAATTTAATAAATGACCAGACTAAGAAACCAATGTGGTTTGAAGTAAAAATTTTTGAGCTCTATTGGGGCTTTCTCTTAATGAAAGTAGTTTTAATTTGCATTTCTTTAGATTATTTTGAGTGTTGGCTGCAACTTCCTATAGAATATGGAGGAAGACCAAGTATGCTGCCTAATATGAGAACAAATTTGTGTTCACCTTTATTTAACCTATCCAGTTTAGGAGAACTGAGTGAGAGAAATTTCCAGATGTACTGAAGAGGATGTCTTCACTTCCCGAAACACAGCTGTTGCTTTGCTCAGGATGGCGTCCTAAACAGAGCCCATCTTCACACTGCAGAACACTGACATGACCCACTCTACCCTTTATCTGAGCAGGTGAAATTTGCTTTAGCTTCCTTTATCTTTCTTAAGAACACAATAAGAATTTTTAAAGCTTTTTCTCAGGCATTCGCTTTTCTACATACCCAAGTCCCTACTTTTCTCATTTTTTCCAGATTTAAGAATTTTGCTATGTGAAACATGGAGTATTGGTGGTACAAAAATCTTCATAACTCTTCTTTATTCAATTTGCAGTCCCTCTTGCGACTATGACAGTTTTCCTACAATCCTTTTTCTTTGTTTCCTCCTTAGAAGAGAAAAGCAGTGTCTTTTAACTGTAGTTTGCCCATTAGAGATAGTCTGAGAATAAATGAAATCATTATGTGTTGAGATAAACCTCTAAACAAAGATGCTCTGAGAATCTCAATAATGTTCCTAGTTTTAATACATAATCACAGAGCCCAGACTCCCTCACTCCCCATGTGCCAGGCTAACCCTGGGGAATTTGAAGATGCCAAGATTTTACTCTTAGTTTTCTCACTGGTTTAGCTGTAGGGCCAAGTGAACAACACCACTTCTCAGCTCTGTGCCAGCTTTTCTATCTCTAAAGCAGAAACCATCTTTGACATCTTAACAAGAGCTTGCAAGTAGCTTCCCACCTCATATTTTGAACAGGACTCTCCCTGGAAAGATGATTTTTTAAATAATATGAGATAAAATATTTATACCTGTGTAGTACTTCTAAAGATATAAATGTATCTGTTCATAAATGGAAAATGAAGCTATGATTTTGAGGAATATGCTTCCCCCAATCTGAAGTATTTTTCATGATGTGGCTATTGAAGCATCAGCCCTGCTCTGCCACTTGACTTAACATTTCTCTGCTCCAGTTTTTCCCTCTGGGGAGAGGGCTAGAAATTTTATAAGAATAATAAAGCCACCACTGGATTCAAATAATCCCCTGGACCAATGTGCATGTATTTATGTGAGAGCATTTCTAGCTCTGTTTTCCCAAATATTTCTTCATCAAATTAAATTGTTTTCATGTTTATTTTTTAACACCCTTTGACCACATCAAGATTTTTGATTCAGGCTAAGGTTTTGAGACTTTCAGAATGAGCTATGCTATCTGGCATAAATGGGAGTTCCAGTTTGACCTAAGAATCTCAGAAATTACTGTAGGCTGTAATCAGAGTAAAGGAGCAAGTGACAGAAGTGTGTTTTTCTCTGTAATGGAAATAACTAGAGAAATGCAAAAGAAATCTCTCTAGTCTGTTCTAAAGAGTTCTATTTTGAATTCCAAGGCAACTGTCATTTTAATACCAGGGCCCCTTTAAGCAGAAATTTTGACTTGCCATGAATTTAACAAGCTGTAGGCTATCAAATGACTGACTATAACAGCTCTCTCTCTTCTTTGTTTAAAGAATTGAAAATGGAAATTGCATAGTCTGAAATTCCTGATTATTTTATCTCCCTAACTTCATCCTTCTGATCCATTGGGAACACTGCTTCAGGAAGAATGTCTTAAAGCAAAATTTTGCTTTCCCTAAAAGCAGACACTGAGAGAAGAACTTGAGTGAAAGCAGTTTATTGGGGCTGGAGAAAGTGAGATGAGGAAGGAGGCAATGAGGAGTATGTGGTCAAGCAGGTCACCACTGTGGGTAACTAGGGTTTCTTCCCACTGGAGACCTCTGAGGACTGGCATAGAACACACACCTCCAAGCTATCTCAGGGGACGTGTGAGAGGATCACAGTGTTTATATAACTCCAGCAACTGCCACCAGATTTTGGTTGAGAGCTCTTTGTGGAAAGTATGTAACTTACTAGCAGAAAATCCTTGATGATATCACTTAAGTCATCTGAACTTCATTTTCTCATATGCAAGGTGGACATGAATCTAATGTCACAATATTGTGGTATGAATTCCATGTACTGTTATACTAAAGTGCTTTGTAAGTTACCCAATTACTATTCAAATATTGTTTATTATTAATACAGGTAAACATGCTCTATTCCTCCAAAAAGTGTTAAATCTTATGAAGTTAAGATATTACATAGATAAATATCAAAGGCAGTACATGATCACTTCTGTTAGAGGACAACAGTCTTCTCTGATAGCACAGTGGGTTAAGAACAGAGACTTTGGAGTTCAAACCTTGGCTGTGCCATTTATTAGCTTTGTGGGCTTGAGCAATTTACTCACTCTCTCTGAGTCTCAGTTTTCTCATCTATAAAGTGGGTATGACAGAATTGCTCATGGAGTTATTAAATACTAAATCAAGTAATGCATGCAAAGTGCTTAGTATTTATTAAATAGTTGTGTTATTTTCATTACCACCATTATTATGGTTTTTGCTATTACTCTTGCATGGGATTTGGAAAAGGAATATGTCAAAATTAATTTGGAGTGTAATACACTCCAGGAAGAGTGTTATTAAATGAAATAGTGGACATGGAAGCCCTTAGTCAACTCTTATTTTCTATTGTCAATTTTAAAGAATGATTATTCATGAATAGGGTTTCATGACTTGAACATCACAGTAGGTAAAAGTGTGCCAGGATTGGCTGCTTGCAAAGCATTTTAAATATAAGAAACACACTGTGCCACGTGGAAATGAATACAGACAGGATTCTGTCAAGGAAGGTTTTACTAACAATGATCGGCGTGGTTGGGTAAGAGTATGAGGCATATCTAGAAGGGGAAGAAAAGCCAAGTGGGGCATGAATCAGAGCATGGAAGGCCTTGAGGGCTGAGCTAAAGAGCTGGAGACCCAGTGGGTGTTGTGAATAGAGGATTCATTTCTTGCCGGTTCGTGCTCCTGAGCCTTAATCCACTCACATGCAGCCTCTTCAGTCCTGAATCCAGAGCTGCCTTCTCAGCTTTCATTTCCTGCTCTTCACTTTACCCTCATGCTTCCCTTCCAGCTCTCCCACATCATATTCACCTCTTTCTGTACCTTTGCTTATGCTGAACCCCTCACTTGGAGAATTCCCTCTCCCTCTTTTTTTCTTCTTAATCAAATCTGCCCTAGCTGCTCATGCATTTTCCATACCTGTCCTTAGCGATCCTTTCTCCCTTAGCGCCTTGAATACTTTTCACCTCCATCACCCAGTCAGCTCATTTCCTGATAAGAATAAGGTCTTTGAATGCAGGGACCATGCTTTTATTTTGCTGTTTCATACATTCCTGATACACAGAGAGTGCTCAGGAAATTCTTGGCTAATCGGACAGGTTAGCCACATCTTCCCAAGGGTTTCCTTGCATGTGTCAGGTCAATGATACCTTTCTCTAATTTGCCTTCTCAAGGTTGGTAGAGTAAAATATGATGGGCTTCTCCCGGCCCTTTCTCAAGGGATTCTAGTGATGTTAACATTATGTGGCTTTTTTATGAAATGGGGACTGTTAGCCTCCAGGTAGAAATTTGGGAAAAGAAACTGATTTATTCTGTGATGTTTTAGATATAACTGACTTGTGTGCCGTTAAATTTCAGTTTGATTCACTTCTTGCTTTGAGGTAGAAGTGAAGAAACTCATTTTCCATTTCAGCTTTGCCATTAATTAGCTGTGTGACTTTGGGCAAGTCTTTTCCCCTCTCTATTAATAATAGCTATCTTTTACTGGATGTGAAATAAGTGCAGCATTGCTAGGCGCTGTAAATCCACTGTCTTATTTAATCCTCCTATCAATTTTGTGAAGTAGGCCTCATGACTGCTCCTAGTTCCAAATGAGACTCAGATCAGAAAGTAAGTTTCCCAGAGTCACAGAGCTAATAAGTTACAGAGTCAGAACTCAATGCCAGGATTGGCTGCTTGCAAAGCTTATGAACTTAATCCTTATGCATTATTTCAGTTCCTTTAAGTCTAAGCATCTTCAGCCTTAAACAAAGAGATGAGACTGCAATCTCTAGGAAGCTTTCCAAATTTGTGACTCTTCTCTAAGAGTACATGTTATTTCAGGCATGAAATTGAAATCTGTAATTTGCTACAAATCACCCAGCTACCACAACTCCAATTTCCTGGAGGAAACTCTTCCCCACTGTTACTTGGCAGAGTTTGGGGCTGGGGATGACCTCCCTCATGGATGTGCATGTGACCTAGGACCAAGCTCATCACACATTTCTTTCCTGGGCCGTGGGCTTGGTCATGTGACTTAATTGAGGCCAATAATAACCATACTCAGAATTTTTATTCTGACTTTCAGGGGAAAAGTATTAGTACTCACTTGCACTGAACTGGATCCTGGGAGAATGCAGGCACTTTCCCGTGATGCTGACAGTCAGTCATGCTACTACTTGTAGAACATGGGAATTAGCCAGCACACAGCAGAGCAGAGCCCCGAGAGGAAAGGACTAGGTCTTGGTGACATGTGTCAGCTCCCAAATCTATCCTTACCTGAAGCAAAGCCAAGTGTTGGATTCTCCTTACAAGTGAGCCAGTTTGGGAGTTCAGTTTGCTGTTATAGGCACCGCAAGATGAGTTCATGGGTCTTTTCCTTTTTTTTGGCACAAACATACCAAAATCTTACTGAACAAGCAAATTGTCTTGTTCAGACTCAGTCCCAGCCAGAGTGCATCAGGCCTTGAATCATCTCTAATTATGGTAGAAAATATATTCTCACTGTGGATGAAAAGGTGCCTGATTTGTCATGTGACAAAAAAAATCTTTTAAGTGGTACAGTGAAACTTTATGACTCTCTTCTGCCAGAAGGCTTCCTGATCATTTGCTTGTCTCCAGAAGATGTTAATTGCTAATTGTCAACCTGCGTTTCAAGAAAGTGAGCTGCTGCCTGGCATGCCTGTTAGCTCTAACTGGCAACTTGTTTCTGTCCCTTTCATTTCTTTGTAATTACATTTGAACTTTGAAACCAAAAATCATTTAGGTTAAGGCACTATGACTTGATTGAATGAATTCTATCTATACTTTTACATAAGTCATTATATGTCATTAATCATAGAATTTGAGGGTTGAAAAAGACCTTTAGAGAACCGCTTTTCCAGCCCCTTTAATTTAGTAGAAGAAGAAAATAGTAGGCAGACATCAGCTCAGAGACACACAGTAGTTATAGGTTGTTAAGGGCTATAATCAGGGTCTCCTGATCTCAAGCCAGGGTGATTTTCACCATATCACACCTCCTCTCCTGACCCTGTCTTGGTCTATTACATGAATAAAAACTCCAAAAGCCTCAGACACATGACAAATAAATGCAAATCTTCCAGATGAGAATTCCCTGCATTCACTGTCACCCTCTTCTCATTTTTACCACCTCTGTTCTTTCTGATAGCAGACTAAAGAGAACACAAATGCCACCTGGATAGCTAATCTAGTCAGAAAACCACATGGAAGTTAGTGTAAAGAATAGTACAACCTTAGGCATTTTCCCCCAGAAATTCAGGAATTTGTTTTGGTACCTGGAAATAAAAGCTTTTTTTTTTTTTTAAGAGAACCACTTACAATGATACAAATGATTCTTGAGCTTTCATTACAGTAGATTTGATCTATAATTCTGCTTGTAATATTGTTAGACCTTCAATTTGTGTCATTAACACCCTTGATAAGAAGAAGATCCCACTTGTTGTACTCTGTAAGTTGGCCTGTTATTCCACTTCAAATTCACTTTGTATTCTAAGATTTTATTAATAGCTGTATAAGGTTTACTGGAGAAGGAAATGGCAACCCACTCCAGTATTCTTGCCTGGAGAATTCCCATGGACAGAGGACCCTGGCGGGCTACAGTCCATGGGGTCACAAGAGTCAGACACGACTTAGCAACTAAACCACCACTACCACATAAGGTTTACTAACCACAAGAGAGAATATTAAATTTATTTTAGGATCACCAAGTTCATTGTGGACTAAAGCCACTTAGCAGTGAGCAAGACTGCAGAAGCAAAACGTTATCCTAAGTTAATTCATCAGTAAGGAGTTCTCTGCCTTTCTGGAAACTTAATTTGTATACTGCTGTCAGTGGTTTCTCAGAAATAAGAAATCAGAGGGGGATCAAAAGGGAGGCCAATCTGAGACTTAGAAGCTCAAACACTTCTTTGGATTTATAGGTGGTTTTTAAAGGTGATTTTCATTTTAGAGACAGTAAATAACTGGAAATTCCTGAGGTTGGTTAACTGGAATTCCACAGGCTGTCACATGATCTGTCTGAGTGAGGAGGAACAGCTGTAGAAATTACCCTTTGAAAACAGGCATCTGTAAGCGACAGTCCTTTTCTGTTGTCTGTGAAAACGGTGACTTACATTGCATTTCATCAGTAGGGCGTTGAAGACACGATTTAGGCCCGCTGAAATTTCAAGCTTTTGATAGATGTGTCTATCAATAGAAAGTGAGAGCCTCAGTTTAGATTTAAAAAACATAAATTATAAATTTGTGAAGTCAACTAGATTTTGACACCAATGAAATTGTATCACAAATATGTATTCTATTATTGATTATTGTTAGCAGCATTAAGTTCACAAGAAGAAGAAAAGTAACTTTGGGAGATATCAAAATAAGGCCTGGTATAATTTTTCCTATAGTAAGATGACTTGGAGGAGATTATATATTTTTCTTAAATGACTAAGCAAGTGATATTATTTATTCTAAGTTGGATTCTTAAATGAAGATAATAATCTTAGGATCCAGTTCTATTCTATGGGAAAGTTCTTGAGAGATTAGTGAGTGCCTTTTAGGAAATGTTGAATCTCTGTAAAAAAAAACAAAAAAAACCCTGTCAACAGGAAGGAAAATTCCACACTTTCTGCAAGTAGTAAAGCATACTTTATGGACTCTAAACGTGAAAGGTGAATGGACAAGTTTACTGCCCACTTAGTGTCTTGTGTCTGCTGCTTCCTAAAGCTGCACATAATGAAGAAAGGTAGGGCCTGTTAGTAGGAATTGCCCCTTTGGAGTCACAGGTCAGGGTTGAAGGAGAGCCATAGACTGAGCAGAGGATGCCCATTTAACACAGTTGGCAGGCATTATGACGATGACAGCATTAATAACAAGAAAAGGCCCTCCAGAGCCTATTCACAAGACCACTAGAACAAAACGGCATCTACCACAACAGAAAACCTCCCAAGCCAGAGAGAGAGAACAGGCTGCAGTCACATCTGACCTGCAGGTGTGATGCAAGGTCTTCCTGAGCACCTAACACCCCCTTTCAGGCCCTTTCAGGGCCCGCGATCCTGCAAGACTGTGTCACACCAGAGTTGCCTATTCTCTGATGTCTCTGCAGTTGTGTGGACCCATATCTGAACACTTCCCTAAGAATCACTTAGAGACCTACGCATTGCACCTAGTCCTTCATTTGGAAGGTTAAATAATCATATAATCTCCAAAAGAATACTTATTGAGCCTCTATTGGGTGACAGACTTTATTGCCTCATAACCCAGAAAGACTAGTTATTTACTGAGCAACAGCTATGTGCCAGGCATGATGTTAAATCAATAGAATGAACATAGTCCCTGCCCTTTGGGAATTTTCCATCCACTGTGGAGATAGGCAATACTGGCATGAACAAATGAGAGATGGTGTAAACTGTTATAAGTACTAATGGGAAAACTAACCAGCACAGTATAAGAGGATAGAAGGAAGGAGAAAGCTGAGGCCAAAACATGGATGATAAATTGTTCCAGGCCACTTTGGTGAGTTGTTGAGTAATTATTAAGCTCTTACTATTTAACAATGCTATTCTAGGCACAGTGATAAACTAATGAAAACAAAGTAAAGTTCTTGACTTTATGGACCTAAAATTTAGTTCAGAGGGATAGGCAACAAATAAATGAGTAAATAAAATCAAGGTGGTATGATAGGAACATGAGTCCAGGATGATTTCAAGGTCTGACCAAATGAAGGCTGGAGTTACTCTTAACTGCTATGGGGAGGACTAGAGATAAAGCATGTTTTGGAGAAAGATCGAGGGTCTAGTTTTGAACATGTTACCTTGGTGGCGCTAGTGGTGAAGACTCCACCTGCTACTGTAGGGGATGCACGAGATGTGGGTTTGATCCTTGGGTCAGGAAGATCCCCTGGAGGAGGAAATGGCATCCCACTCCAGTATTCTTGCCTGGAGAATCCCATGGACAGAGGACCCTGGCAGGCTACAGTTCATGGGGTCACAAAGAGTCAGACTCTACTGAGCAACTGAGCACACACACACAACTTTAAGGTGACTTTAGGCATCAGGGCAGAGATGTCAATTGAGCTGCTACAGTCTTCCAGCAGAAAACTGATATTCAGGAGGGAAGTATGAACTGGAAATAGAAATGTCAGAACCGTGAATGTGCAGATGACAATTAAAGCCACGCGACAAGAGTGAGTGTGGATAAGAAGTGTGAGAATTGAACTGCAGGTCCCTCTACTGTGAAGATGTCAGGGAGATAAGGAGAAAGCAGCAAAGGAAACTTAGAAGGTCTGGTCAGTAAAATGGGAGGAAAACCAAGAGGGTATGATGCCTTGGAAGCCAAGGAAAGAAACTGTTTCCAGGAGGAAGTGATTGACTGTGTCAATGCCGCTCACTGTGCACAAGTAAGATGAGGCCTTAAATTGAGCACTGGATTTGGCGGCATGGAGATCACTGGTGTCTTTGTCAAGACCAATTTCAGAGAAGGAGTCAAAGAAAGAATGAGAGGGAAAGAAGTAGAGAGGAGTTTTGCCTTAAAGGATAGCTAAGAAATGAGGTCATAGCTGCAGGGAGAAGTGGGTCAAGATTATTTTCGTTTGTGGAGATGGAAGAAATTACAGTATATTTGAATGCTGACAAGGATAATTCAGTAGGGAGGGAAATTTTAATTATGCATGAAAGAGAAGAAACAACTGCTAGAGCAATATCCTAAAGTAGGCAAGAGGGTCTGGGATCTAGTGAACAATGAGGAGGAGGGGCATGAATTTAGGTAGGAGCAAGGATAGTTATCTCAGAAAGTTAACAGGAGTACAGGAGGCAAGGTAGAATGTATGGACGGAGATGCAGTTGGGTGGGTAGATGTGGTGGTGAGAACATCTGGAATGCCTCTTCTTATTATGTCCATTTTCCTGGCAAAATAGGAAGAAAATCATTAGCTGAGGATAAGGAGGAGTGGGCTATTTAAAATCCAAAAAGATGATGCTGTTAAAGTGCTGCACTCAATATGTCAGCAAATTTGGAAAACTCAGCAATGACCACAGGACTGGGAAAAGTCAGTTTTCATTCCAATCGCAAAGAAAGGCAATGTCAAAGAATGTCCAAACTACCAAACAACTGGACTCATTTTACATGCTAGCAAGATAATGCTCAAAATCCTTCAAGCTAGGCTTCAACAGTACGTGAACTGAGAACTTCCAGATGTATAGCTGGATTTAGAGAAGACAGAGGAACCAGAGATCAAATTGCCAACATCCACTGAATCATAGAAAAAGCAAGGTAATTCCAGAAAAACATCTACTTCTGCTTCATTGACTATGCTAAAATCTTTGCCTGTGTGTATGACAATAAACTGTGAAAAATTCTTAAAGAAATGGGAATGCCAGACCACCTTACCAGTCTCCTGAGAAATCTGTATGTGGGTCAAGAAGCAACAGTTAGAATCAGAAATGGAACAATGGACTGGTTTAAAATTGAGAAAGGAGTATGTCAAGGCTGTATATTGTTACTCTGATTATTTAACTTATATGCAGAGTACATCATGCAAAATGCCAGGTTGGGTGAATCCCGAGTTGGAATAAAGATTGCAGGGGAAATATCAACAACCTCAGACATGCAGATGATACAACCCTCATGGCAGAAAGCAAAGAGAAACTAAAGAGCCTCTTGATGAAGGTGAAAGAGGAGAGTGAAAAAGCTGGCTTAAAACTCAACATTCAAAAAACTAAGATCATGGTATCCAGTCCAATCACTTCATGGCAAATAGATGGTGGAAAAGTGGAAACAGTGATAGATTTTATTTCCTTGGGCTCCAAAATCACTCCTGACAGTGACTGCAGTGCAATTAAAAGATGCTTTCTCCTTGGAAGAAAAGCTGTGACAAACCTAGACAGCGTATTAAAAAGCAGAGACATCACATTGCCAACAAATGTCTATATAGTCAAAGCTATGGTTTGTCTAGTAGTCATGTAGAGATGTAAGAGCTGGACCATAAGAAGGCTGAGCGTCGAAAAATTGATAATGTTGGAGAAGACTCTTGAGAGTCCCTTGGATAGCAAGATCAACCATCCAGTTCTAAAGAAAATTTACCTTGAATGTTCACTGGAAGGACTAATACTGAAGCTGAAGCTCTAATACTTTGGCCACCTGATGGGAAGAGTTGACTCATTGTAAAAGACCCTGATGCTTGAGAGATTGAGGGCAGGAAGAGAAGGGTGACAGAGGATGAGATGGTGTATGGCATTACCAACTCGATGGACATGAATTTGAGCAAACTCTGGGAGATAGTGAAGGATGGGGAAGCCTGGCATGCTGCAGTCCATGGGGTCGCAGAGTCGGACATGACTGAGCGACTGAACAAGTGTAGTAGGAGGACTTTAAGAGTTGGAGGGAGAAGGCGTGAAATGATCATCTCAGGAGAGGGAGAGAGGGAATGACTGGGCAATGCTGCAGGATTGCTAGTTACCCCTGAGACCCTTTTGAGTTTAGTGGTCATAAACTTAAGGCAGAAGGTTTCCAGTCATTGTCTTTTTTTCTTTCCCCCCAGCCATGTTCAACAGCACAGGGGTAAATTCAGGGTTGTATAGAGTGGGAATTAGCTAGTGTAGGTTTGATTGGAGAGTACGAAAATCAAGAAGGGGTAGGGGAGTGAGGATTGCATGTGCATCAGGAATGGAATGATATAGGAATGCTGGCCGGGTAAGCAGCAAGTGAGTACACGTGGGAGATGAAAGAGACAGGGAAATGGCATTAAGGGTTGCCTGTCCTTTCTGGGGATAAAGACTAATTGAAGTCAGCTGGGATGATAGGAGGTGATGGTGGAGAGTGGAAACTTGTAATTGAGACTGTAAAGGGTTTTACGAATGACAAAGTCCAGAATATAGCTGTGAGAATGAGTAACTGAGGTCACATGGGGGACAAGTACCCTGAAAAAGAGAAAGGACATTCAGGGACTAAGGTGCCAGGCAACTGGAAGTGTTCCCTACAGCAATATTAAAGTCAACAGGAACTATGACGAGAGGAGTATTGGAGAAAGTGACCGTGAGTTGGGACCTAAAATCTCCAGGAACTATTGGGAGTCACCTGAGGGTCTGTAGAAGCCTATTACAAGGAGAAGCAGTGGCTGGTTTAGCCAGACAGAGAGTTGTTTTATGGAAGAGGGAAGGAGAATGGTCTGTAAATAGAATTACAGGACATTCAGAACACTATCCTTTCCCTAAATGCCTTTATCTTCACTTAACTCCCATAAATAGGTGGTCTTGTCCTAGAAAGAAAAGGGAAAATGGCTGGATTCTGCTCCCCACCAGATTTATAACCCATGATTTTTGTCAGCTGAGAACAACTACATGTGTTATAACACTTTGGGGTTTTTAGAGCTGAACAGACACATGTTTGTATGAAATGCTGGAGGAAACACAGTGCACTTTTGAACGGTTTCGGCTCCAGAGTCAGAATCCTGGATTCACATTCCCTTCCCCTAGTTACTGTGTGGGCAAACCATTCAACCTGTTTTTGTCCCCATGTCCTCATCTGTGTAGTTGTTCTCTGAATTAACAGTATCTACTTTGTTAGATTATAGCAACTATTAAAGGATAATCTAAGTCAAGGGCCTTGGATGTACTATGTTATTTGGTAAGATTTACTATTGTTAATATTAACACTGCCATGTATATCATTACTTGCCAAGGTTTACTTTGCAAAGTACATTCGTTCCCTAGATTGGGGATTGGTCAACTCAAGAAGTGTACTTGTAATTCAAGAGGACGCCACCAGGGGGAGTAAGGGCCTGTTAGATTCCCAGATAGGCTTCCTCCCCTGGTTGGCCTAGCAGATTATGTGTCCTCTATTCAAGATTTAAGAGGAGACTTTACTTGTAACCTTGAGCAAACCATATAATCTTCTGCATCTTAGTTTCTGAATCTGTAAACTGAGGTTATTACAATTTTCTTACCTAATTCAGGATTAAATGAAGAATCAAATGGCAAGTATAAATTATGCTGTAAACTATGTTATTTCTATAAATACAAGAATTTTTTATTACTAGTATTATTAATGTGTGTGTGTGCTCAGTCGTGTCTGACTCTTTGGAATCCCATGGACTATAGCCCACCAGGCTCCTCTGTCCATGGAATTTCCCAGGCAAGGATACTAGAGTGGATTTCCATTTTCCGCCCAGGGGATCTTCGTGACCCAGGTATTGAACCTGTGTCTCTTGTGTCTTCTGCATTGACAGGCAGATTCTTTACCACTGTACCACCTGAGAAGCCCTAATACTAGCATTTTATTCATCTTTTAATAAAATTTTCCTCAAAGTTCTGTCTAAACTGATATTTTTATAATTTGTGTCCATAAAATTTTGCCATTGTCCACATATGAAACTTTTATATAGATCTCAAGTAGAAAAAAAAGTCTCTAGAATGGCAATCTTGTAGCCTAACAGTTTAATAGAAAAAGGCTATCTGTCTAAGAATATGTTATCTCCTTTAAAATTATTACATGTTTGAGAAATATCAGCTATGCTTATAGGTTGCAGGTAGGCTCTGTGCTGATTATTTTACATGTATTAATATTATCTCTTAGATTTTTATAGTAGTATCCTATGGAGGTAATTACTATAATTATCTTCATTTTTCAGAGAAGTTAAGACTTGAAGAGGTTAAGTTCTTGTCCAAGGTAAGCAGCAGAGCCTATATTTGACCCTAGGCAGTTTGCCTCCAGAGCCTGTACTCCTAAAAACTTTGCAATTAAAATGAGGGCTTTAAATGCAGCACTCTTGTCTTGAGCATCTTTAATTCATGTTTCAAGATGCCAACTTTATAGATCATTTTGGTGAAAAATGGGATTTGATGAAACTGCAGTGAAGAAGCCTGCTATCTGCTCTTAACAGTGCAGTTATTGCTGCCTCTCAACTTGGTTTCTTTAGGCAAAATAAAGTCACTTCTTTTCATTTCTTATTGAGAACTTAATTTTCAACTCTCAGGAGTACTGTGTTTCTAGAGAAAGAGGGGGAAAGGAGCAAAGCATGAAAGAAGAATTGGAAGGATAGAATTATTAGACAGAGTAATGTGCAGCTGGACTTATTTCTATATACATGGTTTAATGTGAAGCAGATCCTAACAGGTCATAGAAAAGGTTCGTTTGATGTTTTCTTTGCATTTCTGCAAAATTTTCCCGTCTATTCTTTCCTCCTCTGAACCTCAGATGTAGGAATCTTGATTAAACAATTTAGTATTTGACTTTGTGCTGTCTAGGTATTTCTCAGCTGCAAGATTGCCTAAAATTCTAAGATTTTAGAAAGTTGGAATTTAAAGACACATTGCACAACATTTGTCCAAGTTCCTCAGTTTCAAATGTGGAAATCAAGGCCTGGGTAATGCAAATGACTTGCCTAAGTTCACACAGCGAGTGAAGGATGGGGCCAGAATTGTAAGGCAAGTCTTCTTGCTGTCAGATGAGGAGTTTGGATACTAGATCACACTGCCTCTTGCCTTCTAAATTAGATTTTTAGAAATCTCATTCAAATATTCATTCTTGCATTCAGTTAACAGATGTTTGCAGAATGTGTCACACATGTGCCAGGAACCAAGATACACAGAATAAACTATTGGTCCCACCTCCAGCAGATCAGGAGTGGAGACCAAGCATTCCCTTGAATACACATCTTCATAGGTGGCGAGCATTAACAGGTGTTACCCAGTTATCCTTCCCAGACAGGGTGGGAGGTGAGGAGCATTTATATAGAGGGATGGGTTTTAGCGTTGCAAAAAGGATGGTATGGCATGCAAGTTAAGGAGGTGTGAGGATGAACTTCGATACCTGGAGGGAGGGAGCCTCTTGGGGAGTAGTGGGCAAAGAGGCTATGGAAGTAGACCAGATTGTGAAGGGCATGATGTGGCATCCTAGAAAGATAGACTAAGTTATGCATGTGTGTTAAGTCACTTCAGTCGTGTCCAACTCTATGCAATCCTATGGACTGCAACCTGCTAGTCTCTGTCCTTGGAATTCTCCCAGCAAAAATACTGGAGTAGGTTGCCATGCCCTCCTCCAGGAGACTATGCTATAGGGACTGGTAAGTTACTGGTAGTTTTTAAGCAAAAGAATAATATGCTCAGATAATATTCCCTCTACTCTTCTTAAATCCTCACCTAGAGTCAGGCTGGTGCTGGGTAGATAATAGCATGAACTTAATTGACTTAGAAACAAGATTCAGTAGAAAATTTCCAATCACAAGTACACCTTCTCCTTCAGGGATTTCTGGAAAATAGCATGCTTAATTAATTGAAATTTAGCAGCATTTTTGGAAGAGCCATAATGCTTTATACAAATGATGGTTGGGTGCTGTAGAAGTTTCAGTCTTTGAAATAAAGTAGTGTATCATTTATTCTCTCTATATTGTTTTTTATATATTTTGATTGAGATATAATTCAGGTACCATGAAATTTACCGTTTAAAAGTATACACTTTGATGTTTTTTATTTTAGTATATTCACAAAGCTGTGCAGCCATCTCCACTAACTGTGGAGTCTTTTCATCACCCCTAAAGAAATGCTATACCCATTAGCAGTCACCCCTATTCTCCTCTCCATCCCCCAGCCTCTGACTACCACTAATCTACTTTCCTATAGATTTTTTTTCCCCAAAGGATTGGCTTATCCTTGACTTTTCATATAAATAGAATTGTATAATTGATGTCCCTTTGTGAATAGCTTCTTTCACTTAATGTTTTTAAGGTTTAGCCATGTACCATCATGGACCAGTACTTCATTCCTTTTTATGGAAGAATAATATTTTATTACAATATATACCACATTTTGTTTGGAGAGGGAACTGGCAACCCACTCCAGTATTCTTGCCTGGAGAGTCCCTTGGACAGGGGAGCTTGGAGGGTTAGAGTTCATGGGGTTGCAAAGACTCGGACACAACTGAGTGACTAGTGCACACACATTTTGTTATCCATTAATACATTAATGGGCATTTGAGTAGTTTCCAGTTTTTGGCTATTATAATGTTGCTATGAATATTCATTATAAGTTTTTGCATGGGCATGTGTTTTTTCTTGGCCATCTAGGGATGGAATTTCTGGGTCATAAGATAATTCTATGTTTAACCTTTTGAGGAACTTCCGGGCTATTTTCCACAGTACCATTTTATGTTCCCACCAGCAATGGACAAGAACTTCAGTTTCTACATATCCTCCATATCCGTATATACTGCTTAGATTCTCTATTTCCTTCTATGAATAGTGCCAAATAGTAACATTCTCCAATATTTTTTAGAATATTTTTACAACCTCCTGTTGTGACTCTAGCATAAATTGAGAGCCTTCACTTTTCATGAGCTTGCTTTGTGAAAAAAAGTGAAAAAGTGAAAAACAGTGAACGTGTTAGTCACTTAGTCATATCTGACTCTTTGCGACCCCATGACTGTAGCCGTCAGGCTCCTCTGTCCATCGTTCTGTAGTTGTTTGCAAACTAACCTTTCATTTTATCTGTGATACTTAGTATTAAACCTTGCAGAAAATGTTGTGAAGCAAACTTTTAACAATGACACCAGTAAATTACAAGTCCTTGTCCTCTAGGTGTATATTCTCACCCTACTTATTTAATTTATATGCAGAGGACATAATGAGAAACACTGGGCTGGATGAAGCACAAACTAGAATCAAGATTGCCAGGAGAAATATCAATAGCATCAGATATGCAGATGATACCACCCTGACGGCAGAAATCGAAGAACTAAAGAGCCTCTTGATGAAAGTGAAAGAGGAAAGTGAAAAACTTGACTTAAAACCCAACATTCAGAAAACTAAGATCATGGCATCTGATCCCATCACTTCATGGCAAATGGATGGGGAAACAGTGGAAACAGTGACAGACTTTATTTTGGGGGGGCTCCAAAATCATTGCAGATGGTGACTGCAGCCATGAAATTAAAAGACGCTTACTTCTTGGAAGGAAAGTTATGACCAACCTGGAGAGCACATTAAAAAGCAGAAACATTACTTTGCCAACAAAGGTCTGTCTAGTCAAAACTATGGTTTTTCCAGTAGTTATGTATGGACTATAAAGAAAGCTGAGCGCCGAAGAATGGATGCTTTTGAACTGTGGTGTTGGAGAAGACTCTTGAGAGTCCCTTGGACTGCAAGGAGATCCAACCAGTCCATCCTGAAGTCCATCCAGATCAGTCCTGAATATTCATTGGAAGGACTGATGCTGAAGATGAAACTCCAATACTTCGGCCACCTGATGCGAAGAATTGATTCATTGGAAAAGACCCTGATGCTGGGAAAGATTGAAGGTGGAGGGGAGGAGAAGGGGACAACAGAGGATGCGATGGTTCGATGGCATCACTGACTCAATGGACATGAGTTTTGAGTAAACTCCGTGAGTTGGTAATGGACAGGGAGGCCTGGTGTGCTGCAGTCCATGGGCTTGCAAAGAGTCAGACACCGCTGAGCAATTGAACTGAACTGTCGTTATCTGGTGCCTCTTGCAGTGATAACAGACAAGGCCATTTATCTCAAATTTTGAAGAATCCTTAGCAAGAAAATAACATCACAAGATGAGATCCCCAGAGAGGCATGGCTAAGAGTTCTGCCTCTTTCCATAATATTCCCCACTGTTTATTTACTGATTGAATTGTTGTGGTGGAAGACAGAGTGTTTGCTGCCCTGGGAGGGGGTTAGGAGATGGGCTGGGGTTTGATGATGACAATAGAGGGAGTGGCTGCTCTGCCCTTATTGCATTGTTGGAGGTATACCTACCTGAGGTGTAGAAGCCTGTTTCTGTCCGCCTGAGGGCTTGTTTGACCACCTTACTGCACTCACCTGCCTTTAAACCTGAAGTACCGGGGTGTTATCAGCCCAGGAGCAGTCCCTAACCAAAAACTGATTACAAGAGTTGGTACATGTATTGGGTTCCTCTTCATCAAATTACCACAAACTCAAATAAACACAAATTTATTATCTTATGGTTTTGAAGGTCAGAACTCTGTAACACAAGTCCAGTGGAACTAAATCAAGGTATTAGCAGGGCTGTGTTCCTCTTAGAATACCTAGGGGAGAATTGTCTCCCCACTTTTTCTAGCATTTATTTATTTATTTATTTTTCATTTATTTTTATTAGTTGGAGGATGATTACTTTATAATATTGTAGTGGTTTTTGCCATACATTGATATGAATCAGCCAGTCCCCCCTCCCACCTCCCTCCCCATCCCTCTGGGTCTTCCCAGTGCACCGGCCCGAGCACTTGTCTCATGCATCCAGCCTGGGCTGGCATTTAAACTTCTTTGATTTCTGGCCTCAAATTACTTTGACCTCAACTTCCATAGTCATTTTCTTATCTGACTTCAACTCTCTTGCCACCTTCTTATTAGGGTTACACTGGACCCATTTGGATAATCCAGGATAATCTCCTCATCTCAATGTCCTTCCTTAATTTTATCACACCAGCACATCCCATTTGTAAGGCAACAACATATCCACAAGTTCTGGTCAATAGAATGTGGATATCTTTGGGGGTCATAATTCTGCCTATCTCAGTGTAAAATACCCCAATTCCACCACTCCTTGAGTGAGATGGCTCTGAGCATACATTCTGTACAGTTTCCAGACTTTCCCAGCAGGGCTTTGCTCTAGCTATCCACATTAATTACTTGCTCATTAGTATACCCTTTCCTGGTTTCCTTACCTTTTCCTATTTCACTACACCCTATTTCCTGGAATACTCTCCCAAATTCAAATACATATGGTCCCCAGCTTATGATTGTTCTACATTACAGTGGTGTGAAAGTGATATACATTCAGTAGAAATTGTATTTTGAATTTTGATCTTTTCCCAGGTTAGCGATATGTGGTGTTTTCTCTTGATTTTGAGCAGCTTTAGTGAACTGCATCTTCTGCTCAACCGCTCACAAGAATAAACAACCGATACACTTACAACCATTCCATACTCAGACAAGCACTCTGTTTTTCACTTCCAATATAGTATCTACTACATTACAGAAGATAGTCAATACTTTATTATAAAATAGGTTTTTTGTTGGATGATTTTGCCCAACTGTAGGCCAAGTATTGTAAACACATGTAAGGTAAGCTAGGCTAAGCTATGATATTCAGTAGGTTAGATGTATGAAGTGTACTTTAAACTTGCAATGTTTTCAACTTATGATGGGTTTATTGGGACATGAGCCCAAAGCAAGTCAAGGAAGATCTATACTTGCATTCAAATCTCAGGGTCTTCTTCTTAGCTTAGAAGACTGAATCTTTGAGTACTCTAAAATGATGAGAGTAGGTCAAAAGAACATGGGAGCCAACTTGAAGGAACTCCCACTAGCCAAATCTAGACAGTAAATAATAATTATAAATGATCACAACCTACTGAATAGAGTTAAGAATCCACCAGTCCACTGATAAACAATTAACAAACAAATAAATAAGAAGGGAAAGTTCTTCCTTGCAGCCAAATTCAACTACCAAATGAAGAAGGGAGGATAGAATCACAAAATTATTATTTGGCAAACATTATACTAATAACTGATTCAAGCAAGAAAGTTCAGTGGATGCTAAAACCAGGGAAAAACAGGAGTTTACATAGTCTCAAAGTATTTCTCTACAAGATCATTACAAAGGGTAAAAGAATAGCTTGACAGTGGAGAAATCTGATAGACATCATCTTAATCAAATTATTTAATTGGTCAATGGGACATATTTATGTGCCTTTCGATTGGATGCATTGAGAGGATCTCAGTGTATTCCTGCCAAAGCACCATAACTTAAATCGAATCATGAAAAAAAGTGACAGAACAAAATTAAAGGACAGTCTATAAAATAACTGGCCTGTCCTCTTAAAAAAAAATGTCAATGTCATGGATTACAAAGTAAGATTTCAAGAACTATTCCAGAATAAAGGAGACTAAAAATACATGAAAACTAAATGTAATACATGATCTTGAGTTTTTATTTTTCTATAAAGAATATTATTAAGGCAACTGAAAAATCTGAATAAGGGTTTAGATAATAGTATTTTCTCAGTATTAATGGTCCTGATTTTATAAATTGTACTGTGGTGATGTACAAGAATATTCTTATTTTTTTGTGGTTAGAATACTTGAGGACTTTTCTTATTTTTAAGAAATTCACACTGAGTTATTTAAGGATGAAGGAACATCATATAAGAAACAAATAGTTCAGGAGAGAGAGACAGAGAGAATAAAACAAATGTAGTAAAATGTTATCATTTGGTGTAACTGGGTAAAAAGTATCTGGGATTTTTTTTTTGTACTATTTTTGTAGCTCTTGTGTATGTCTTAATTGTGGCAAAAATTTTAAAATGGAATAAGTATTAAGCATTTCAGTAATGGAGTCATTGCCCCGCTTACCTACAGGTTGTTGTCTTGATACGTGGTAAACAGTATGTCCCTGACTTTCTTAAGCCACATTATCTCTACACTGTGTCCAGGGATGTGTTGACTATTTAGTAGAATTTCTATTACCTGCAACAGAGCACTGGATTGAGAACCAGGAAACTGCGATTTGAGTTCTGACTCAATAGCTATACAACCTTTGATAAGTGATTTTACTTTTCTTGGCATCAAACCATGTCTGGAATCTTACAGATTTTTAACTATCCTTTGATTCTACTTCATCCCTTTTAGACACTCATTTATGATTCTCTAACATTCTTTGCATATTTGAATAACTGGATCTTTTCTTCTGGATGTGGGATTCATGATGACTCTGCCTTATAATAAATTCCATTGGATGTGGCTACTGTGATTCACATCAAAGAAATTCCCAATGGAAGGTTATTATTATTATTTGTTGTTGTTGTTGTAAAAGAGGGGGAAAACCAGGCAAAATATTCAAGAAAATTATTCAGTCTGTGATTCCACTTTTTAGATTTCTTTTTTTTTTAAATTATTTTAAATTTTTTTTTCCATTTATTTTTATTAGTTGGAGGCTAATTACTTTACAACATTGCAGTGGTTTTTGTCATACATTGAAATGAATTAGCCATGGATTTACATGTATTCCCCATCCTGGTCCCCCCTCCCACCTCCCTCTCCACCCCATCCCTCTGGGTCTTCCCAGTGCACCAGGCCCGAGCACTTGTCTCATGCATCCAACCTGTGCTGGTGATCTGTTTCACCCTAAATATACATGTTTCGATGCTGTTCTCTTGAAACATCCCACCCTCGCCTTCTCCCACAGAGTCCAGAAGTCTCTTCTATACATTTGAGTCTCTTTTTCTTTTTTTGCATATAGGGTTATCGTTACCATCTTTCTAAAGTCCATATATATGTGTTAGTATACTGTAATGGTCTTTATCTTTCTGGCTTACTTCGCTCTGTATAATGGGCTCCAGTTTCATCCATCTCATTAGAACTGATTCAAATGAATTCTTTTTAATGGCTGAGTAATATTTCATGGTGTATATGTACCACAGCTTCCTCATCCATTCGTCTGCTGATGGGCATCTAGGTTGCTTCCATGTCCTGGCTATTATCAACAGTGCTGCGATGAACATTGGGGTGCACGTGTCTCTTTCAGATCTGGTTTCCTCAGTGTGTATGCCTAGAAGTGGTATTGCTGGGTCATATGGCAGTTCTATTTCCAGCTTTTTAAGAAATCTCCACACTGTTTTCCATAGTGGCTGTACTAATTTGCATTCCCACCAACAGTGTAAGAGGGTTCCCTTTTCTCCACACCCTCTCCAACATTTATTGCTTGTAGACTTTTGGATAGCACCCATCCTGACTGGCGTGCAATGGTACCTCATTGTGGTTTTGATTTGCATTTCTCTGATAATGAGTGATGTTGAGCATCTTTTCATGTGTTTTTTTGCTATCTGTATGTCTTCCTTGGAGAAATGTCTGTTTAGTTCTTTGGCCCATTTTTTTTTTTTCCCCATTTATTTTTATTAGTTGGAGGCTAATTACTTTACATCATTACAGTAGTTTTTGTCATACATTGAAATGAATTAGCCATGGATTTACATGTATTCCCCATCCCGGTCCCCCCTCCCACCTCCCTCTCCACCCCATCCCTCTGGGTCTTCCCAGTGCACCAGGCCCGAGCACTTGTCTCATGCACCCAACCTGGGCTGGTGATCTGTTTCACCCTAGATAATATTCATGTTTCAATGCTGTTCTCTTGAAACATCCCACCCTCGCCTTCTCCCAGAGTCCACAAGTCTGTTCTATACATCTGAGTCTCTTTTTCTGTTTTGCATATAGGGTTATCGTTACCATCTTTCTAAATTCCATATATATGTGTTAGTATACTGTAATGGTCTTTATCTTTCTGGCTTACTTTGCTCTGTATAATGGGCTCCAGTTTCATCCATCTCATTAGAACTGATTCAAATGAATTCTTTTTAATGGCTGAGTAATATTCCATGGTGTATATGTACCACAGCTTCCTGTTTAGTTCTTTGGCCCATTTTTTGATTGGGTCATTTATATTTCTGGAATTGAGCTGCAGGAGTTGCTTGTATATTTTTGAGATTAATCCTTTGTCTGTTGCTTCGTTTGCTATTATTTTCTCCCAATCTGAGGGCTGTCTTTTCACCTTGCTTATAGTTTCCTTTGTTGTGCAAAAGCTTTTAAGTTTCATTAGGTCCCATTTGTTTATTTTTGCTTTTGTTTCTAAAATTCTGGGATGTGGGTCATAGAGGATCCTGCTGTGATTTATGTCGGAGAGTGTTTTGCCTATGTTCTCCTCTAGGAGTTTTATAGTTTCTGGTCTTACATTTAGATCTTTAATCCATTTTGAGTTTATTTTTGTGTATGGTGTTAGAAAGTGTTCTAGTTTCATTCTTTTACAGGTGGTTGACCAGTTTTCCCAGCACCACTTGTTAAAGAGGTTGTCTTTTTTCCATTGTATATCCTTGCCTCCTTTGTCGAAGATAAGGTGACCATAGGTTCGTGGATTTATCTCTGGGCTTTCTATTCTGTTCCATTGATCTATATTTCTGTCTTTGTGCCAGTACCATACTGTCTTGATGACTGTGGCTTTGTAGTATAGTCTGAAGTCAGGCAGGTTGATTCCTCCAGTTCCATTCTTCTTTCTCAAGGTTACTTTGGCTATTCGAGGTTTTTTGTATTTCCATACAAATTGTGAAATTATTTGTTCTAGTTCTGTGAAAAATACTGTTGGTAGTTTGATAGGGATTGCATTGAATCTATAGATTGCTTTGGGTAGTATAGCCATTTTGACAATATTGATTCTTCCAATCCATGAACACGGTATATTTCTCCATCTGTTTGTGTCCTCTTTGGTTTCTTTCATCAGTGTTTTATAGTTTTCTATGTATAGGTCTTTTGTTTCTTTAGGTAGATATACTCCTAAGTATTTTATTCTTTTTGTTGCAGTGGTGAATGGTATCGTTTCCTTAATTTCTCTTTCTGTTTTCTCATTGTTAGTGTATAGGAATGCAAGAGATTTCTGTGTGTTAATTTTATATCCTACAACTTTAGCTCTAGTAATTGATTAGCTCTAGTTGATTAGCTCTAGTAATTTTCTGGTAGAGTCTTTAGGGTTTTCTATGTAGAGGATCATGTCATCTGCAAACAGAGAGAGTTTCACTTCTTCTTTTTCTATCTGGATTCCTTTTACTTCTTTTTCTGCCCTGATTGCTGTGGCCAACAAGTTTTCCACACTTCCAAAACTATGTGGAATAGTAGTGGTGAGAGTGGGCACCCTTGTCTTGTTCCTGATTTCAGGGGAAATGCTTTCAATTTTTCACCATTGAGGGTGATGCTTGCTGTGGGTTTGTCATATATAGCTTTTATTATGTTGAGGTATGTTCCTTCTATTCCTGCTTTCTGGAGAGTTTTAATCATAAATGGAGGTTGAATTTTGTCAAAGGCTTTTTCTGCATCTATTGAGATAATCATATGGTTTTTATCTTTCAATTTGTTAAATGTGGTGTATTACATTGATTGATTTGCGAATATTAAAGAATCCTTGCATTCCTGGGATAAAGCCCACTTGGTCATGGTGTATGATTTTTTTAATATGTTGTTGGATTCTGTTTGCTAGAATTTTGTTAAGGATTTTTGCATCTATGTTCATCAGTGATATTGGCCTGTAGTTTTCTTTTTTTGTGGCATCTTTGTCTGGTTTTGGAATTAGGGTGATGGTGGCCTCATAGATTGAGTTTGGAAGTTTACCTTCTGCAATTTTCTGGAAGAGTTTGAGTAAGATAGGTGTTAGCTCTTCTCTAAATTTTTGGTAGAATTCAGCTGTGAAGCCATCTGGTCCTGGGCTTTTGTTTGCTGGAAGATTTCTGATTACAGTTTCGATTTCCTTGCTTGTGATGGGTTTGTTAAGATCTTCTATTTCTTCCTGGTTCAGTTTTGGAAAGTTATACTTCTCTAAGAACTTGTCCATTTCTTCCAAGTTGTCCATTTTATTGGCATAGAGCTGCTGGTAGTAGTCTCTTATGATCCTTTGTATTTCAGTGTTGTCTGTTGTGATCTCTCCATTTTTGTTTCTAATTTTGTTAATTTGGTTCTTCTCCCTTTGTTTCTTAATGAGTCTTGCTAATGGTTTGTCAATTTTGTTTATTTTTTCAAAAAGCCAGCTTTTAGCTTTGTTGATTTTTGCTATGGTCTCTTCAGTTTCTTTTGCATTTATTTCTGCCCTAATTTTTAAGATTTCTTTCCTTCTACCAACCCTGGGGTTCTTCATTTCTTCCTTCTCTAGTTGCTTTAGGTGTAGAGTTAGGTTATTTATTTGACTTTTTTCTTGTTTCTTGAGGTAGGCCTGTAATGCTATGAATCTTCCCCTTAGCACTGCTTTTACAGTGTCCCATAGGTTTTGGGTTGTTGTGTTTTCATTTTCATTCATTTCTATGCCTATTTTGATTTCTTTTTTGATTTCTTCTATGATTTGTTGGTTATTCAGAAGCATGTTGTTTAGCCTCCACATGTTTGAATTTTTAATAATTTTTTTCCTGTAATTGAGATCTAATCTTACTGCACTGTGGTCAGAAAAGATGACTGGAATGATTTCAATTTTCTTGAATTTGTCAAGACTAGATTTATGGCTCAGGATGTGATCTATTCTGGAGAAGGTTCCGTGTGCACTTGAGAAAAAAGTGAAGTTGATTGTTTTGGGGTGAAACGTCCTATAGATGTCAATAAGGTCTAGCTGGTCCATTGTGTCCTTTAAAGTTTGTGTTTCCTTGTTCATTTTCTGTTTAGTTGATCTATCCATAGTTGTGAGTGGGGTATTCAAGTCTCCTACTATTATTGTGTTACTATTAACTTCCTCTTTCATACTCGTTAGCATTTGCCTTACATATTGTGGTGCTCCTATGTTGGGTGCATATATATTTATAATTGTTATATCTCCTTCTTGGATTGATCCTTTGATCATTATGTAGTGTCCATCTTTGTCTCTTTTCACAGCCTTTATTTGAAAGTCTATTTTATCTGATATAAGTATTGTGACTCCTGCTTTTAGATTTCTCACATAGGAAATTTTATAAGTTTAGGTAATCAAACTTCATATGAATGACTACTGGGAACAATTTTCCTGGTGTAACAAATTAGCCCTTTTTGCTGAGTTAGTTTGAGCTGGTTTATTTCCAGAGCCTCCAGCCACGTGTGAGTTCCTAAGTTACACTGAAGGGTAGGATGAACAGTCTAGTGGAAACAGCTAGGAACAGGGGAGTTGAGCTCAGCTCCTGCATCAGCCCTACAGCTGCTTTGCTCCTTGGTATTTGGCTGGCAGCAGTTCTCTAGTTATTGCCCTTCCTCTTTTTTTTTTTAAAAGAAAAGGTAATGAGGCTTGAACCTCTCTCTCTTGCCTCTCAGAAGTGCTGCAGTGATGAATGGAAATGCCATTTGCAAACTGCTGTGCATCCTTTTCTAGGGAGATATTTAACTAACAAAGCATCCTCATCAGTGTACAGTCAGCTCTTGCTGCAGTGCCAGCACCCAGGGTATTGCATCTTCTCATATTAGCATGATCTACAGTGTACTGTACATAGCCATGCTGGGGGAAAGGAACAGACCAATCTTTTTGTCCCATGCCAGTTATTTTTATTCACTACTTTCATTTTCTTCATAAGACTTGTCATAAGCTGCAATTAATTCACTAATTATTTAACTTCTCTCCAGCTGCCCGTCAGAAACATAAAAGTTCAAGGCATGCGGGAGCCACATCTCCTTTGTTCTCTTGTGTCCCCAGCACCCAGCACAGTGCCTGACAAATAGTAGGGGCTCAATAAAGACCTATTAGTGATGAAATGAATGAACTATATAAACTGTGATCTAATCTTCCTGTTCCTTTATGACAGTATTTGACCATATTTGCCAAGCTGCTTAATAACTGCTCATGAGCTTTCAAATTCCAATAACCAAATAGACAATTTCCCACGAATGTGATTTTAAAGATACCAATTATGGACAAGAAATAAATAAGCTGACATGTGATAATGAACATGTGGGTCTGTCCAATGTCAGTGGGAACTTCCTAAGGAGCTTTATTATACATATCTGGTAGCACTGAAATAGGCAATTCACCAAATAGATTCTTTTTAAATTTGAAAAGTAATTTGCTTATCTCTTTACTTTTCTGGTGAAGACCTCTCACATTTTGTTTTGTTTAAATTGCTTAAAAAGTGCATCTTTTTTTGGTCAGTTTTTAAAATCTAAACAGCTCACAATACTGAGGCAGAAAGGAGGTCAGGAGATAGTAGGGATATGCACTGAGATGAATCATTTGCCCTAGATAATCTCCAACCTGTGTACTACTTCTCCAATGATTTACTTTTATTTCTATACAGCTTTAAAAGTTGAGGCAATATGTGTGTTAAACCTTCCATCAGCCACCTGTGAGGACTTGAGTCACCTGTCTCTCTAGCCTCCTTTGTAGTGATGCCCAAAGTTTGATGACCTAGAGACATACATGAAATGAGGGTGGGGAGGGATGGAGACTCTCACAGACTGCTTCAGTTCCCTAATGGTAGTCAAGCTTGGGAAAGAGCCTTTGTTCTTGAATGCTGTACTTTTTTTTTCCCACGCTGCATAAGTTCTGGGGGTCTTTTTTGTGTGTGTATTTTGGACCCTTGATCTGTGATTAATCTCTTTACCTTCCTAAAGAATGACATTGATTATGTCATTTTTGTTCAAACCCTTCACCAGCTCCCTAACACTTGAAAAATAAAGTCTTAAGCATTCACTCTGCGCTTAAGTGTTCTTACAGTCAAATTCTAGAATAGCATTGTGGTTATGAGCATAGATTCCGGGATTAAATATCTGATTCTGCCTCTTGGATGACCTTGGGCAAATTGCTTAATCTTTCTAAACCTCCTGTTTTCTCATGGAGCAAACAGTGGAAACTGTCTCATGGGGGTTGTTTTGAAGATTCATTAAAATTATGCATAAAAGGGCTCACTCTTATGCCAACAACATAAAGGCTCAACAGAAGGTTGTTATTTTTACCATTTCCCTCTCCCCTGATCCAGCAAACTGGACTAATTACTGCTGCAAGTACTATTGCGAGTACCCCATAATTTATATTTTCTCTGAGACTTCTTCTGCCTCATGCTTTTGCTCACTCCTTCCCTTCTTTCCTGAGTTCAAGTGTAATTCATTCTCCGGTATCCTCTCACAGTGTTGCTTCCTAGATAGGCAACACCACTTCCACAAAAATAACTCCTCGTTTCCTGCTCCCCACATTTCTAAATGACCTCTCTTTTCTTTATATCCCCTTGACATTTTTTTTTCTAAGGTGAAAGTGGCAGCCACTTGAATCAAGGATGCCCTCCAAGACTCCCACTGGTTGAGATCTGGAGCATGTTTTTTCCTTCACCCATGTCTTAATGTCAGTGCTCCCCAACAGGCCGCTCAGCCTTAGCTGGTAGACACAACTACTCTGTGATCAAGTCCAGCTCTCAGCAGATGCTCAATGAAGGAAAGGATCTGTGTGGAGTGAAAGGGACTCTCTGAGGATACCACGTGTATCACTCCATCTGAAGACCTCATTTCATCCTACATTGAAATTCCCTAGAAAGTATGTATAGTGAGATTTGAAGAGCCTTTGAGCTTTGAGCCTGGGGAGGATTTGGTGACATGTCAGATATATTTTTTGGCTCAGGAATATAACTCGGGCTTGGGGATTCTATATGTGAAGCTCTCTATGACAGCTGTCATTTTCTCTCATGGTTCAGGTTAAAAATGATTGCATGGAAAACAGAATGCTTTGTTATTTGAACAGACTATGATGGAATATTTCTCTCTTGTTATCATCTTCCTTCACAAGATGGTAGAAAAAAGAAGTCCCCTAAATTTTGAAAATAACGTTTCTTTTCAGGAATAGAATTGGCCTTGGGGTAAAAGTGCTGCCTGTAGTTTTACTCAGCACTATTGGTATGCAGAAGGTTTTGAAGCAAAAACAGAAAGGAATTTCTGACATATAGGCACTAAAAGGAAGACTTTGGGTGCAATCTCCAAAACGACAGAATGATCTCTGTTCATTTCCAAGGCAAACCATCAATATCACAGTAATCCAACTCTAAGCCCCAACCAGTAATGCTGAAGAAGCTGAAGTTGAATGGTTCTATAAAGACCTATAAGATCTTCTAGAACTAACAACCAAAAAAGAGGTCTGTTTCATTATAGGGGACTAGAATACAAAAGCAAGAAGTCAAGAAACACTTGGAATAACAGGCAAGTTTGGCCGTGGCATACAAAATGAAACAGGGCAAAGGCTAATAGAGTTTTGCCAAGAGAACGCACTGGTCATAGCAGAAACCCTCTTCCAACAACACAAGAGAAGACTCTACACATGGACATCACCAAATGATCAATACCAAAATCAGATTGATTATATTCTTTGTAGAAGAAGATGGAGAAGCTCTATACAGTCAGTAAAAACAAGACTGGGAGTTGACTGTGGCTCAGATCATGAACTCCTTATTACCAAATTCAGACTTAAGTTGAAGACAGTAGGGAAAACCACTAGCCCATTCATGTATGACCTAAATCAAATCCCTTACAATTATACAGTGGAAGTGACAAAAAGATTCAGGGGATTAGATCTGATAGACAGAGTGCCTGCAGAACTATGGACAGAGGTTCCTGACATTGTACAGGAGACAGTGAACAAGACCATCCCCAAGAAAAAGAAATGCAAAAAGGTAAAATGCCTGTCTGAGGAGGCCTTACAAGTAGCTGTGAAAAGAAGAGAAGTGAAAAGCAAAGGAGAAAAGGAAAGATATGTCTATTTGAATGCAGAGTTCCAAAAAATAGGAAGGAGAGACAAGAAAGCCTTCCTCAGTGATCAATGAAAGAAATAGAAGAAAACAATCAGATGGGAAAGACTAGAGATCTCATCAAGAAAATTAGAGATATCAAGGGATCTTTTCATGCAAAGATGGGCCCAAAAAGGACAGAAATGGTATGGACCTAACAGAAGCAGAAGATATTAAGAAGAGGTGACAAGAATACATAGAAGAACTATATAAAAAAGATCTTCATGACCCAGATAATCATGATGGTGTGATCACTCACCTAGAGTCAGACATCCTGGAATGCAAAGTCAAGTGGACCTTAGGAAGCATCACTACGAGCAAAGGTAGTGGAGGTGATGGAATTCCAGTCGAGCTATTTCAAATTTCAATTCCTAAAAGATGATGCTGTGAAAGTGCTGCACTCAACATGCCAGCAAATTTGGAAAACTCAGCAGTGGCTGTAGGACTGGAAAAGGTCAGTTGTCATTCCAATCCCAAAGAAAGGAAATCCCAAAGAACGCTCAAACTACCACACAAGTGCACTCATCTCACACACTAGTAGAGTAATGCTCAAAATTCTCCAAGCCAGGCTTCAGCAATACGTGAACCATGAACTTCCAGATGTTCAAGCTGGTTTTAGAAAAGGCAGAGGAACCAGAAATCAAATTGCCAACACCCGTTGGATAATCAAAAAAGCAAGAGAGTTTCAGAAAAACATCTACTTCTGCCCTATTGACTATGCCAAAGCCTTTGACTGTGTATCACAACAAACTGTGGAAAATTCTTAAAGAGATGGGAATACCAGACCTCCTGACCTTCCTCCTGAGAAATCTGTAAGTAGGTCAAGAAGCAACAGTTAGAACTGGACATGGAACAACAGACTAGTTCCAAATAGGAAAAGGAGTATGTCAAGGCTGTATATTGTCACCCTGCTTATTTAACTTATATGCAGAGTACATCATTAGAAACACTGGGTTGGATGTAGCACAAGCTGATATCAAGATTGCTGGGAGAAATATCAATAACTTCAGATATGCAGATGACACCACCCTTATGGCAGAAAGTGAGGAAGAACTAAAGAGCCTCTTGAAAGTGAAAGAGGAGAGTGAAAATGTTGGCTTAAAACTCAACATTCAGAAAAATAAGATCATGGCATCTGGTCCCAACACTTCATGGCAAAATAGATGGGGAAACAGTGAGAGACTTTATTTTGGGGGGGGGCTACAAAATCGCTGTAGAAGGTGACTGCAGCCAAGAAATTAAAAGACACTTGCTCCTGAAGAAAAGTTGTGACCAACCTAGACAGTGCAGTAAAAAGCAGAGACATTACTTCACCAACAAAGGCCTGTCTAATCAAAGCTGGACCTACTCTTCTAGGTTCAAGTAGTTCTCTTCACTCCCCACGGGAAAACCCAAGTGAAAGAGGGGGTTAGGAGTGATTGTAGAAATGTCAGACCACTTTGCCTAGAGCAAATGAGGAAAATGGGAGGGGAAAGGAGACTGACTCACAAAAGATCCATTTAAAAAGCTCTTTTTTTTCCCCAGCTAACTTTGTCCTTTGTCTGCTCCTACCATGGTTGCATGGCACAGAGCTTTTAGGGAGGTGGATATCTCTCTGCTCTCTGCCCTTAGATAGCTGTCTACATTGTCCCTATTTTTTGGCATTTCTAGAGGCTTCACTGCAAGGTTTGTTTCCCCCATTTCTCCTCTAGTGGCATTACTCTCCCCAAAACCCTTCTCCAGCCTTGCTATTGGTAGTTATGAAACATGAGATACATTGAATATGAATTTGTTTGCCTTCAAAGCACAAGGTTTAATGAGAAAAACAAAACCAAAAGGGTGGCTGTGCTATTTTGAACGAAGCTTCCATAACTGTGGGTTTAGGAAGGTTACTCCAACGAACTAAACAGAATATGCATTCATCTGCATGGGGAGTGTCTGAGGCTCTCAAAGCCACGGAGAGTTACTATATGCCCAGATAGTGTAAGCTGCTGTGTGGTGTGTTCAGGAAATCCCAACAATCCTGGGTCACCACAAGTGGCTCAGTCCAAGCAGGTGTTTTAGGTTGCATGATACCCACAGACTTGAGCTGAAGTTAAGACAAAATTTCCCAGTCCTCAATACAGGGAAGAAAAAAAAAAACCAGGAAGAGCAGTCTGTTCCCCAAATCAACCAAATGCACAGCTTGCTCCCTCCAGCAGTCCAAAAATCTATTACCAGACAAAAGAAAATCTAACGAGGAAGATGAATCTGTTTCTAGCAAAAACTTATTATTCACTCCAAAGTCAAAATTGTGAATGAATTCATTCATTCAACAAACCACTATTGACTTCTGGATTGCCCATTGTTTTTCCTTGTCTACAAAACTGCTTGTCTCAAGTTATATACCTAATAGGAGGCTAACTATAACTTACACTGTCTGTCTGGGGAATGAAGATGATTCCCAATGATTGGAATGAAGATATCTGTAGAATGGTTATTTGAATCTTTCTCCAGAGAGAGACCAATACTTCAGAGACTGAGTTGATGGGAAGGTATAAACAGTCTTGGACAGATCTCCCAATAGGGGGAAAAAACAAAGAAACAAACTACTAAATATTATATCCACTAATATACTTTTTAAGAGCAGAATGAGGAAAAAGAAACTTCTCTCCCAGTCTCTTCTTGCTGTCATGAATTTCTATTCTCAGGAATTAATCAAATTAAGAGTCCAGAGGAGACTTTGTAAGAATAGATTCTAGTTCAGAAGTATTTTATACTGGGTTACACTGCAGTGCCTCTGATCTGTTTTACTTTGGGGATCAAAGAGTGGTGCAGTGTGTGAGTTTGGAGGTAGATGTGTCAAGGTACAGCTTGTTCTTTATTGCTATTGCCAGCCCAAGGCCTAGTTTATTACATTAAAAAAATCAGATTTTTTTGGAATCAGAAATGTTTGTATTTAGTGGGTAAAGAGCTAGTTGAACAGAGAATTTTTGTGCTTTATAATCCCACATAATCAGTTTCCATTTTCCAAACATGCACTTCCTAGTTCCTTGACACCAGGATCACTGAAGGAAACATGAACTAATT
The DNA here is from genome assembly GCF_023699985.2 of Odocoileus virginianus. NCBI lineage: Eukaryota > Metazoa > Chordata > Mammalia > Artiodactyla > Cervidae > Odocoileus > Odocoileus virginianus. The sequence goes on from NC_069699.1 coordinate 20,092,340, forward strand.
GCAGGCCTCTGATGGTGGCAATTAGGGCAATCTCTCATCTGTGTAATGCTTGGGTTTTACCTATCTCCACAGTTGAGACTCCACGTTGAAGCCCCAGGGATTGGGGGGTTGATCAGGTTGCTCCTGCAAGCGTCTCTTATCTCCCCAGGAAGGCCCGCCTCCAGGGATTGTGTGGAAAGGCTAAAAGGAATTAAACTGGGGACAAAACTCCTGGAGCCCATACCCTCCTTGTATTACTCAGCCTCATCTTCTCATCTTTGCACAAAAACTATTCTCCTACCTCAGCTTCCTGTTGAGTTACTCTGTACTTTCAGTAGCCCTTTCCTCATCACCAAAGTGCCTCCAGAACCCCCAGCTTCTCTGAGAAGCCTTCTTCCAGGCCCTGGGACACTGTGATCATGGGGCTCGCTCCCTTCACCCAGGCTGCCTCTCTCTGATTGTTGGCTTGTTGAATGCTCACCTCATCTTCTAAATCTGAGCTTAGGTAGTGAGATTTGAAGTCTGAGTTCCTCAGCTGACCTGCGTTCTTTTCCCCTGAGCTTTCGCACCACCATTTGATCCTTTTGGTGGCCGAGCTCATACTGGGTAATCGCGTATGTGGATGTTCACCTTCCTTTGTGACTGCGCCCTGGACAGCATGGGCACAGGATGCTTATTTTTATGCCCCTAGTGCTTGAGAGAGGTAAAATGCTCCCAAGAGAAGGAATTCTTCAATCACCGGATATCCGTAATCACTGGATTATACAGACTTTAACAAGAGGCCTTCCATGAGAATTTAATAAATAATACGAGAAGATGCTCATTGTTTTTGCATGAAGGGAAAAAAAATATACAAGACCATATATACCAGGACTCTAAATTCTATATTCATAAAGATGTATATTTTTATAATTGTATATATACATATATAAATATACACACAGAGGGGGAAAAAAAGACTAGAAGAAAGTATACCAAAATCTCACTTGGTTATTTTGATAAACACTATTTTTTATTACTATTTTTCTCCAGTTACTCTATAATGAATGTATGTTACTGTTATAATTGAAGGAAAAAAATTACCATTTAAAAATGAATGGCAAGTAGGACTATCTTAAGATGTGGGCACATCTAAGCCAGTTAGAATAAAATCTGGTGAAACAGAACATTGTTATGTGTCATATTCTAATCAGAGGAAAAATAATACAGGGGCATACATTTTTAGTTACTGTTCATAGTGGCCCTTTTTTATAGTTTCATCAATAGAACAGGAGGTATTTAAACCAATTTGCTTTTTATAAGATAGAAAGTAATGTATTTTCAAATTAAAGGCTATTGAGATCACCAAGATATGGGATTTAGTGTAGAACGCTTCACCTAGCAGGTTCCCTGGGAGTTTATCTTCCCTTTCCTCCCACTATGGCCTCCCTTCCCCCATGCCCTGAATGATTTACAAGAAAGTTAAGATTAGATTATGCAAGCATCTCTGTGCTCTGAATGATGTGGTGTAGCTTTAAAAGGCAGATCAGAGAAATGATTAAACTGTGAGACTAACCTTAACGGTTACAAAAGAAAAAGAATGAGGCAGCGTTTTTTCTTCTTACCGGAAGTCTGTGGTGTTAATCCATGTTTATACACCTTTTGTGGGAAGGTCCTTTCAAGATCCTCACAGTGTCATGAAACCTACCCCTTTTCTTGTTCCTCACTCTCAGAGAAGAACCAAATCAAGCAAAGAAGCTGGCCAGCCCAGTCTTCTTTAGCTACAAAAACAGTTCAGTGGTCAGTCTTGGCTGAAATCAGCCAGGGCTGAAATCTTCGCTTCACATCTGATTTCAAATTAAGACTGATGAACTGAGGCTCAGTTTCTCCATGTGAAAAATAAGGATATATACATTTCAAAAAAATAACCATTTCATCAAACTGTTAAAGATTACATGAGATAATATGGGTCAAGTGATTAATACAACATCTGGAGCATAAGTGCTCAGTATATGGCAAAATATGGCATCTACTCCAAATTCTACCCCTACCCATCGCCCCCTGCCTTTTTTGTTTTAACTGTTTTTTTCTTCTTCAGCTTCAGTGTCTTCCATCTGATTGTATGGATTTACTATCACAAATAGTCCTTTCCTTTTTCCTCTCTCTGGCTTACTGTTATTTCTGTACACTGATCTCAAGTTTGGGTCTTAAATTAGATCCCTGCACTCTGAGGCCTCACTGCTGGGCATTGCCTCCTTTTGCTCCATTTCCCTTCTGTCTCAAGTGCCAAATTGGCTTTTGGGCTCAGTGTTCTACACTCCTGGTCCAGATTTAGCTTGCAGACCATTTTATAATGGAAACACTGCAAGTATTATTTATATACATCTTGAGTTTACATCTCCTTCTTAGAAGCTGTATGATTTCAGGTAAATTGCTTGCATCTTTGAGGTTGAGTATTCATTTTTCTCCTCTCTAGTGGAGGGACAATGCTACCTGCCCTGTACCCACTCCCTGGGGGAGGAAGGTCAATTAAAAGGATTAAATGTAAATAATCCACATGAAGCTCCTAGCAGAGGGCTACAAACAGAAAAAAATGTTTTCCTTCCTTCTTTCTTTGTAAGTCACCACTGTAAGTTTGGTTTTCTTCCCTCCAGGACCATCCTGTCTTGTTTGTATTAGTGAGACATGCTAAGGTGCAGACTGACACATTGAAATGCTGCTTAATTCAGGGCAGTCTGCTAATTAGGAATTCATTACCATTTTATCAGGGCTCAGGCTGAAATTTATTTACCTTATCAGTTTAATCTTATGGGAGAAAGAAAGGAAGGCCAAGGTGGAAAGAGGAGGACTGCATGGTCTGGCCCACTCTGTACCCAGAACTACTTTCCTGAAGGGAGTGAAACTGGCTTTGCTTCATACTAAGTAGTATACAACTGACAAAACTCGAGCATGTCAAGAGTGCTATCACATTTATTAAAAATAAGAAATCAAGACATCCTTTTCATGTCTTTCAGCCTCTGGATACTTTTTTTCCCTGGGGAACAGAGAGATCCCTGAATAAAAAGATCTCACCAACTCCATAAACTTGGTGGTTATACAAAACCCATTTTTTTCCACGTATGTCAGACACACCCTTCTAGTTATAGGAATTCCACATTTCCCTCTTTAAGCTTCAGAGCTAAAGATTGAGTTTGTTACTAACTTTACATACACCTTCCATGATCTTCTGCTAAGGAAAGGAGGAGCTTGGAGTTTCCTCCATAAAATCTTTAAAATTTTCTGAGCATGTAACAGAGAGATTATAGGAGAATTGAAGGTTAGAATTAAAGTTAAGCCTCATGTGAACATAGTTTTGATGGGTATCTCAGAAATTCCTAGCACAAAGCTTTAGAGGGGAAGAGAGAAGAACTTTAAGATACAAAGTTTGCAGAGTCATCTCCTGTGAATTCCCCAGCATGTGCTTTCTCCACATGCTTGTGACCTCCAGCCTCTCACCTTTGGTAGATGCTCCCCCCTCCACCTTAGAAGGGTGCCAGGTGGATGTGGAGGAGACTGGAAGTGAAGGGCCCCATCCTGGTCACCCCCCACTTACAGAACTGGATGGCGTCAGGCAAAAGGGGAAGGCAACAGCAGAGGAGGAACTGGTTAGACAGCATCACCAGATCAATGGATATGAATTTGCACAAACTCCAGGAGATAGTGATGGACAGAGGAGCCTGGCATCCTGCAGTCCATGGGGCTGCAAAGACTTGGACACAAGTTAGTGACTGAACAACAACAACAACAAATGGGCCTTGACTATCTTTTCTATAAAATTGTGAAGAATAAATACCCAGTTTATCAGGACTATTTTGGAGATTAAATTAAATCCTCAAATTCTCAGGATCTGTAATGCAGAATAATAGTAGCCTGAAATATCCTAATGGTGAAATGACAGGGAAATGCTATGTACTTCATATTAGTACCATCAAGTGTCTGAGGAACTCTACAATACTAGACATCCATTTAGTTCTCTTAACCTGTGCTGGGCAATGCTGAATAAGCAGGTACAAAAATAAAGCACTCCCTTGCTATCTCCTTATTCTTACCATGGAACCTAAGTTCCTGACTTGGAGTACAGAGTGAAGGAGCTGGTATCACTGCAAGGGAGGCAGGACGGAGAGATCTTGCCCACACCAGATTAGATCAAGTCCTGCAGGGATTCTAGGTCAAAATCATTCTAGAGCTCTGGATGGATGGTGACTGTCAAAGTCTTTTAAGAAACGTTTTCCCTGCAGGTAATCCCTTATGAATAACAATTTTAAAAAGTCTATTTGCCAGCAGGGTGAGAGTGACAGAACTTAGGTGAAGAAAGCATCTTTCAGTTGTATTTAGAATGCATTAGAGGTAGTTAAACTCCTCTTTTCAGTGAAGAGAAAGGCAGAAAATTTGGTTTTCCTGGCAAAATGTTAGGCATGTGAAAATTTTTTCCCTAGTAATGAAGAAAAGAAAATGCCCTGGAAAATGACTATAGAGACAGAAAGCAAACACCAAGTAAAGGACTGATCATGGTGTCCTTAGCAAATAAATGAATGAATGAATAGAAAACCACATGAGAGAAGATAATAGACTTCAGTATTGTTTGTTTGTGAAAGAATGGATATAATTCCTTTTGGCCAATCACACAGGCAAATTAGAAAATTTGATAATCAAGCATTGCATTTGTTTTTATATTCATGGCATCAGTTCAATTAGGCAAATTTGGGAATGCCTGTTTTAAGAAACTGATCCAAAAATAACCTTGTGAAATATAGTTAGAGATACATTATATGCCCTGAGGGCAGCAGGAAGTGAAAGGGAAAAATATGAATTAGAAAATGACCTATAATAGTCCCTTCATTGGTAAAGGTGATATAACTTCCATTACCAATCAGGACCTAGTTTGATGTCTAATTTCACTGGCTGTCTAATGTATCAAATTAAGTACAAATGAGAAAATACTTGGTTAGGATAAAAAAGTACTATTCCATTTTGCTTTCTCTCGACTGAAAACCAAACCAAGTAGCATGGACAAGGAAAAAGCTCGAATATTTTATTGGAGAAGGAGTTAAAAGGTTTTACCCCCAAACTGACCTGGCAGAAGATAGTTGGCAAAAAAAACACTGGATTTCCTGCTGCTTGGTGGTGGTGGTGGTGGTTTAGTCGCTAAGTCGTGTCTGACTCTTGCGATCCCTTATTACATATCCAGAATAGGGAAGTGGTTTTGTTGTTGTTATTGTTTTCATTTATGCCACTAACATTTGAGTGCTGATTATGTGCCAGGTTCAGGTCATTGCTGTATGGGATAAACAATGCCTCCTCCCTGCTCTGGGCCTAATGCTTTGGCATCATTCTCCTTTCAGTTTGTAGAATTAACGGAAGAGTTTGTTGGATAGTCCATTACTCTCTGTAGATATTTGAAGACAAGAGTCCCTGGCAGGAAACCCTCCCCCACCAAGGCTGCATCCAAAGCATCTCTAGTCCCTGGTGTATCCCACAAGTAACTAGCAAATAACCATGAGGCAGAAGCTTTCCAGACCCTTTGGTTTGCCCTTGTGCTAAAATATGTCCTGAATAAATGAGAACTTGAAGATACAAGGCAATTGTGAAGCAAGGGCACCAGAGGTTGTGAGAACTGTAAAAGAGAAGCTCTGCACCGCAGTCTAGAAGGCTGCTGGTCCCAGAGCAACAGATGGAGGCAGCCTTCTCCATGGATAAAAGTCTGACCAGGGCAAGTTACAGTCCTTCCCTGGGCCCCAGTTTTTCTGCCAAGAAATGAAGGCTGTGGAAAGAGATGCTTCTTATTCGGATGCTCTTTGTTTTTCTATGCAGCTCACTTGCTTCAGCATTCGAACTTCTCTTCTACACAGTAGACACTATGGGAAGGAAGGTGATGATTTTTTCCTAAGAGATTCACACACACAGAAAAGGAATTTTACAAAGAAATCCTTCATCCTTCCTCACTTGCACTTCGTTCTCCCTTTCCCTTGCTTTTGCTCAGCTGGCACCCGCTTGCTCTCAATTTCTTTTTACAATCTCATCGTTCCTGATGTGACAGCATGTCTCTGGGAGCAGGTGCCAGCTGGAACAGTCTTTTAAAAACATTTCTCTGCTGTATCAGTCTTCATCTTCAAGTGGGTCCTCTTTCTTCTAGCTATACCTTTAAATCTTCTCCCACCCCTTTGTGGATCTGGCCTCCCACCTAAATCTGGGTTCTTCTGTTCTAAATTTCACACACATTATTCGGGAAACACAGTATTCTGCAAAACTGTTTCTATATAGTATTTGGATGTAAAATGCCAGTTGTAGAGAAGTTGTTCTCTCTTCTATTAATCATTTACTTTTCTTAGTAGATATATCCCCACTGATATGTGGATTATTATGTATCTAGGCATAATGACAGCTGTTAGAGGAATAACATGTAATACATTTCGGAACTTATGTTTTAGACTGATGGGGAATATGGATACTACTTTAAAAAAATCAGATTTTAACAAGACCCTTACAGAGAAGGAATGTGACATATCCAATGTATCTATGTCTTTTGCTACATTTAGCTCTACATGGGATACAGTAATATACCTTTTTTCTTCATATGAACTTTTCCTCCCATTAGATCTTAACAGTAATATATAAAATATACAAATCCTTTTCATTAAAATATTTATTTCTTCCCTTAGAAAAAGAAATCAAAAAATTTTAGGCCTAGTTTTAAAAAGCAACATGCTCTAGGTAATTTATTTTGGTGGTTGTTTTTAGGGATGTGAAAAATATCACCACTGCAACTAGCAAGAACTATAAATGATACATTATTGCAAGTGTTCTAAAAAATCAGAACAAAACTAATTTATTATAGTTCTGTCTTCATTATACACCACATGTTGGTGAGTTAAACACAACAAAATTATTGTCTTTTTTTTAAAAGTGTCTACTAAAGATAAAAAGAATAAGGTATCAATTAACATGTAGTTTGTTACATAAAAAATCTGATATACATATTTCTATTGCCTGTTAGCTTGTTCTAAGCCTTTTAACTATTACAAAAAGAAAAGTTGTTGTTCAAAAGCAAACATTCAATTCAGTTGATACAACATTACAGTACAGTCAACTAACATCATTCAACAAAGGTAACAAGTCTAGCCTTAGCTTCTTGAGTTAAAAGTCTATAGACCAGATTGCTACAAAAGTTTCAATGCTGCTTCACAACCTGTGTTAGCTTTTTGGAGGACATGGTACTGTCTGCTGATGGCTTCAGAAGAAGGGGTCATGCTACTGGTAAAAGCACAGGGGAACCCCAACCTGTCATTAATCATTTTATTGAGCATTGTAGTTAGAACAGCATTATTGAGTTTAGCACAACAACTAAAACAAAATAATAATAATAATATAATAATAATAATCATAATAATGATAAGAATAAAAACCAAACACAAACCGGAAGCCTAGAGACGCTGCCAGCTGTGTCAAACCCTTGCGATACGCTATACTAAAAAAATTTGAAATATCCACCCGTCCTCTCCACTCTGCCACAAACTAGCAAAGTCAAAAATACAAAAGTCTTCAACTTGTTACTTTTGCAGAATAAAGCAAAAACGTCTTTGTGCTCCTTACTACCAGAAGCAAAATATCCACTGAGTTACCACATGTAATAGCTTCTGGATGTGTCAACTTGGGTTGGCTTGGAATCTGCAATAACATCTTTGTCTTTCTCGCTGTCACCTTCCCAGAGGTTAATGAGCGGTGGGTACAGCTCATTTAGTGGGATGGAAGAGGTTTTTTGCATATACTTTTTTAATGAATGATGGTAGTTTTTCCTCTTAAATCTTTTGGCAATATACACAGCAATGGACGCAAGGCTAATGACGGCAAACATGGACCCCATTACTGCAGCAAGAGCTGTACTGGTTTCTTGATCAGAAATGTCCAGCGCGAAGGCAGCATTTTTGGTTGTGACGTTAACACATGACTTTTGAGTCTGCTGATGAATATTGGACACTGTGAGACACACTTCATAATCTGTGGAAGGCTGCAGATGTGTTAGGTTGTATTCGTGAACATCTACCGGGACCCTGGCAGTATATGTTATGTGGGGGTTGTCAATCTTCATGGTGGCAGATGACCATTTTAAGTTTGACGTCATGACATTGGAATTGACTTTCCAGGACACTAAAATGGAATGAGATTCTGTCTGCTTGACATATATTTTCAGCACCTGGGTACCATCCAGAAGGGTTCCATTAACCTTAATCATCACCACTCGAGTGTCTGCCCCTTCCACATTCTGGGCAACACAAGTGTATCTTCCTGAGTCTTCAATCTGTATTTTAGATATTTCCAATGTACCTTCACTACTTAGCTTATATTTATCTGAAAGGGTTTCCACAGTTATCTTATCCCCGAGGGGAGTGACCCAGTATATTTCAGGTTCCGGCTCAGCCATGGCCCGACAGTCTAGGAAAACCGTTGTGCCGATGTCCATGTTTAAATGATTTGGGAATGTGTCATGAGATATCATTGGGAGGCACTGCTCACTGGAATCCTGGATTAACACTTCCTTTACCTGTTGCCCTCTGTATTCAGGCGGCATGGCGCAGAACATAGACAAGGGCTCCATGAAGCGGATGTTTGTCTTGTTGGAGTTAATCCAGTGGATGACACAGTCACACCTCAGGGGATTGCTGTGAATACTGATCTCACGCAGATTAGGAAGCGACTCAACTGTCTTTTGATAAACGGCATTCAGAGCATTGTTGTTCAACATCAAGCTCTCTAGGGCAGGAACACTTCGAAAAGCCAAGCGGTGGATGTAAGATAATTTGGGGTTATTGGTAGCTTCTAACTTTGTGAGTTCAGGCAAGTTATCCAGGGCATAGCGATCCACAGAAACGAGCTCCCCCATATTGTTGATCCCCAGTTCTTTTAACCGAAGCATATTTTTGAAGTCCCCTTCCTGGATTTTGTGGATGGGGTTTTTGTTGAGGTCTAAGAATTTCAAGTTAGGAACTTTTTGCAGGGCAAGTTGAGGGACTTTGACCAGTTTGTTATCATAAAATGACAGACTCTCGAGGCTATCCAAGCCCACCAAGGCATTTCCAGGAATATCAGTGAGATACATTCCAGCCAAAACTAAGCTTCTCAAATTTGAGAGAGGTTTGAAGTTCATATCCAGAATTCCAATCACCGGGGTTTTCCCCAATCATGAGAATTTCCAGGTTGGGTGTGGAATCAAACCAGCGGCTATCGATCACTTTCAATTTGTTGGAGTTCAGGTGGAGCCTTAAAAGGTTTTTTAAGCCTGAAAAAGCATTAGCAGAAATAGTGCTAATCTGGTTATGGTTGATGTAGAGTTCTTGAAGGTTGCTGAGGTCTTGTAGACAATAATCATTCATTTCCGTAATCTGATTTTCCTCCAGATGTAGAGTGGTGAGCTGGGTCAGGTTTGCCAGCCCAACCTCCTTAACGTTTGTGAAGTTGTTCTGGGAGAAGTCTAGCTCCGTCAGGTTGAAAAGCTGCTGCAGCTCGTCCGCAGTCTTGGCGATGTTGTTGCTCTGTAAGAGAAGCACTTGGGTATCGCTGGAAAGGTTGCTGGGGATCCTGGTTAAGCGGAGGTCATTGCAGTCGACAGTGGCGGCTTCTCTGTACGTTGACTGAGGGGTGAACCAGGGCCTCACTTCACACACACAAAGTTGTGGACACTCGCTACTTTGGAGGGAAGACCCAGTTAATGAAGTCAGGAGCAAGCTCAGCACCATCTGGTAAGCTGCTAAAACAAAGCTCATCCTAGCCATGCTGGCTTGCCAAGCAACTTGAACTCCTGACAATTGTTAAGTTTTAGCAAAACACGAGCACTATATAGTGGTATGAAAGACAGCAAGCAAAAAATGTAAACATTTAAGCAAAGTCTCTGTTGAAAGCTGTAGGATTCCAGAGTCTGAAGGGATGATTTCCTGGAGTTTCAAAAGGCAGGACGCAATCTGGAGTCTCTTTACCTGTGTCTCTCAATTCCAGGTATGTGCACAGCTCTATGGCATAAGTTATTTCAGCCCAATCAGAGTCTGGAGATGTGCCTGAAAATCAGATTAGGACAAATGTTATGTTTACTCCACATACATTCCACATTAGAGCTTTTCTTTGTCTACTAAAAAGACAATCACTTATAAATCTAATAGTGTTCAAAGTAACGAAATAAGCTTTTAATTTATAGGATACTTTTAATATATTATTACACTTACTAAACTAGTTTTAGTGTTTCTTCACTTTTACAATTAAGTTGGGGCTTCTTGTATTATTGAGTGAAATCATTAAACACACAGGTACACACACACACACACTTAATAAAAACACTTCGAAAAGCCCACAGATGTCATTTCTTTCAAGATGAAGGTGACTTTAGAAACTACACATATTTATGGCTCAAAAAAAACTAAAAGATCACTCCTCATAAAAGCAAAGCATGAAAGTCAAAGTTCATTTTTAGTTATTTGTATTTTAATTGATTCTTCATTTGTTTTCATGAATTCTTTCTTTTCCAAATGGTAGACATATTCAGCCACAGCTGATCTAGCTCAATTATTCTTATACAAAAAATTAATTTAACAGAACTACAAAAGAAAAATATCAGTTTTTCTTGTATTCTCATAGACACACCTGATTTTGACTGAATGAAATTATATAAGGACTCTAGTCCATCACACTACTGGTCTTCATTAAAAATACAAATACACTTATACATGTATATATATAATTTCACATGCATGATTTCATCCATCTCATAGGAAATGACACAGTCACTTAATAGCTATATAAGGGTATGTTATTCAACCTTACTTAACATGTTAAATAACAAGGGCGTGTTATTTAACCTCTTAAAGCCTCAGCTTCTTCAACCATAAAGTAGGATTGGTCATAAAAGTATCTCTCTCATAGGATTATTGAGAGAACTAAAAGAATCTATGTAAAGCTCTTAGTGTAGTGCCTGGCAGATATTAAATGCTTATAAAAGTTAATTATATTTGTTATCTTATTATAGCTCTCATCTATTTAATTTTAGCTATGCAGTGGTTATTGGAGGATAAATAAAAGAAGGAAAGCTGGAGATACTTGATTTTATTTAGCCATGTATCATCTATTGATTTTGATAAGGTCTTCTGGAGTCAAATATGCACTGCTCACCTGCCTGTAAAGATCATACAGTAGCTAATGCCACTGATTTTTTAGACTACAGCATGTGTAAAAGTCATCATGGAGTCAGTGTCTGTCCTGCTCTCCAAGACCAGTCCAGTCATTTGCTAAGATATTAAAACTAGAGATATATTTCCTTACACTTGCTATAATGCAATTCAGCTGTGAGTACTGAAGGTACTTCCGTGAAGAGTGTTTTCTTTATCTTCAGAAGATTACTGTAAGGATTCAATAAAGCAGAGCATATAACACGTTTGAAGCCTAGTGTTCAATACACAGCAAGCTCTCAATTCATATTGGCTACTATTACTACCCTCATTCTTTACAAAACACAGTTATCCTTGTGAGGGACCAAGAAGCATAATGCTACAAATAGTCAGTCCTGCAGTTCTCTATTTGTGTTAGATATATATATGTAGAAAGAATGAAAAATTGTATATTTTTCAGGTTGTTTTATAAAATACACAAACCAAGTTACTGGTCTAACAAGATGGAATTTTAAAAAACCACTCAGTACAGATCTGGCAAATCAGAAGTGGGAGAAGGGAGGCCATGTGCTGTGTGATGCTAGATGCTCACTATCCTCAGTGGGGTGAAACATACTGACATCCTCCTCCCCTGGATGTGGATACTTGACCACATATCATGGATATGCAAAACTTTTCAATGTTTAACACTACCTGATTGTGACTTTTATCAAGAAATCCCATAAAATAAAAACATACCTCAGAGATGCATTTTCCAAATATCATTAACTCCACAAGTTTATTCTACTCTTGTTTCCATTTACAGTAATCTTAAAATAGGGACAGTGGTCACAATAGGTGTTCAGTTAAGAACACTTTTGCCACAGGCTTTTTCTTAATTTTAATTCATAATAGAGAAACCAGGAGAATAAATATACCTTTAATAACTCTGAGATGGAATCTCAACTAATTTTTAAATTCTGACTGAACTGAAGAAAACATGGCAGAAAGTAAAACATATATTTAAGTTGTGTGAGACTCCCAAAACAGTCTGTTGTCACTGAAGAGTATCTTTAATGGGGCTATCCTTTGAATATTGTCATGTGGAATCCCTCCATTTTAGTTTATATGATGAAGTTATTATACTGAAATACTCAAAATTCTCCTTGACACATACAAAAACCTCTTTATTTTTTTTTTTTTACAAACCTCTTTAAACAAACACACCACACAAGCTCAGAATGTCAGCTATCATATCAAACATAGAGGGAAGATATATTCTCTCAAATTAGCATTCAGCTCCTTTGGGAACTGAGAATAAAACTTCCTTAACACAAAAGGAGGTGTTTCAGATGTTTCTATTTGTATACCATTGTAAATTCTCTTTATTGTATTCTCCCAGACTTATTTTTGAACATTATACATAGAACAAAGCTTCATAGAGTCCCTATACCATTTTAAAACATAGGTTATGTCTCAGGAACCATTCATTAACAGTGTTTAAAAGTGAAGCCATTATTGTAACAAGAGAAGAAAACTACAGACCAATATCTGATAAATATTGATCCAAAAATCCTGAACAAAATACTAGCAAAGTGAATTCAGTGGCACTTTGAAAGGATTATACACTATGATTAAGTTGGATTCATACATAAAATGCAAAGATGATTCAATATATGAAAATCAAAACCATATTAACAGAATGGATGATGAAACCCACATGATTATCTCAGTTGATTCAGAAAAAGCACCTGACAAAATCCAGCACCCTTTCATGATAAAAACACTCAACAAACTAAGAGTAAAAGAAAACTCCCTCAACATAATAAAACCTCTATATGAGAAGCCCACACCTAAAATCAGCCTCAATGGTGAAAGAGTGTAACTTTTTCATCTAAAATCAGAAACAATGCAAGGATTGTCACTCCTATTTACCTTGGTACTAGAACTAAGCCACTCCTATTTACCTTAGTACTAGAACTCCTGGGCAGAGCAATTAGACAAGAGAAAGAAATAAGAGCAATCCAAATAGGAAAGGAAGATGTAAAACTGTCCCTGTTTGCCAATTATATGATCTTCTATGTAGAAAGCCCTAAAGATGTCATGCAAAAAACCTCCAAACTGTTAACACTAATGAACAATTTAAACAATACTGCAGGACACAAATCAGTTGTGTTGCTATACATGTTGATGACCCATCCAAAAAGGAAATTAAGGAAAGAATCCCACCTATAATAGCATCAAAAATAATAAAACACTTAGGGATAAACTAACTCAACCAAGGAGGTGAAAAACTTGTACACTGAAAATTACAAAATACTGCTAAGAGAAATAAAAGAAGATGAAAATAAATGGAAAGAAATTCCATGTTCACAGACTGGAAGACTTACTACTGTTAAGATATCTATCTACCCCAAATGATCTATAGATTCAATGCAATCCCTATCAAAATCTCAATGACAATATTTGAAGATAATTAAAGAAAAAAAATCTTAAAATGTACATGGAATCTCAAGGAACCCTGACTAGCCAAAACAATCTTGAAAACAAAGAACAAAGATGGAGGCATCACATTTCCTGATTTTAAAACATACTACAAAGTAATAATGACCAAAGACAGACATACAAACCAATGGAACAGACAGCCCAGAAATAAGCTCTTCCATATACTATCAGAAGATCTTTGACAAGAGTGCCAAGACTATACAATGTGGAAAAGATGGTCTGTTCAACAAATGGTGTGGGTATCCAGATGCAAAAGAATGAAGTTGGGCTCCAAGAGGATAGCCACTGTCAAAATAACAGAAAAGAACAAACTTTCAATGAGGATGTGAAGAAATTAAAACTCTTGTGCACTACGGGTTGGAATGTAAAATGGTGTAGCCATTATGGAAAACAGTATGGAGGGTGCCTCAAAAAATTAGAAATAGAATAACAATATGATCCAGCAACCCCAATTCTGGGTATTTATCCCAAAGAATTCAAAACATGATCTCAAACAGGTATGTGCACACCAATGTAAACTGCAGTGTCATTTATAATGGCAAGAAGTGGAAGCAACCCAGATGTCCACTGATGGATGAATGGAAAAAGAAAATATGGCATATACATAAAGTGGGATCTTATACAGCTTTAAAAAAGCCTTAAAAAAGAAGGAAATCCTGTCACATCTACAATATGGATGGCCCCTGGGGACATTTACACTAGATGAAACATCAGTCACAAAACACAAATACTGTAAGATTCCACTCATATGAATTACTTAAATAATCAAAATCACAGAATCAGAAAGTAGAGAGGTGGTTGCTAAGGACTATAGGGAGGGGAAAGAGATAATTAGATTTAAAAAATTTTAAAACTTCATCTTGGAAGTATCAGTTTTCCAAGATGAAGAAGCTTTGAGAGCTCTGTAACAATATGACTATCCACTTAGAAAATGGAAGATGGTAACTTAAGTGAAGGACAGGGAAGACTGCACACTGCAGCCAGTGGGGTTGCGAAGAGTTGTACATGACTTAGCGACTGAACAACAACAACATTTAATGTTAGGGCTTTTTACTATAATAAAGTAAGTTAATCATAATACAGGCCAAATTTTATCACCCACACACAAGTTGAGATCTTAAATTCTGCAACAAATAACAAATGGCTAGCACAGATTATTTGAAAAAGTAAAATTGATTTGTTCTAGGGCTGATTGGACCAAAGTTGGTCAAATGTGAGAAGACAGTGTCTTCCATAAACAACTGTGGCAGTTTAAAGGAACAGTCCCTTAAATAATAACACAGCATGGCTCTAAAAGCCTGGAATTGGCCAGTGATGCCTTTCAAAGAGTCCATGAACAATTATATAATTAAATTTGATGCTTCTTTTATATATGTTTGGAACACTCTGCTCTGCATATAAAATTTCAAAGGAAATGGACTGCATGGTCATCACCATCAGTGAAATTGGCACTGATTCCCATTTCCTCCATTGAATCAAGCAGACGGGATGTTAGTTAAACAAAATCACAATAGCTGATAGGAATTTGGGCTAGAATCTTCATGCATTAAATTCTTAGGGAGTTGGGCAAAAGAAATAAGCAAGTCACAGTAACATGATGGTTGTGCAAATTCTAGTTATGCTAAACCCAGATAGCTCTCAAATTACAGAAAGGACTCTGTCCTGGGGGAATCAAGTGATCTGGATTCAGAATCAGACTTCTTCACTTACTTACTAGAAGTGTTACCTTATACAAATTACATACATTTTTTGTGTCTCAGTTTCCATGGCTTAAAGTAAGACTAATTATACATACTTCATATGTGGAGACTAAATAAAATAATCTATGTGAAAGTATTCAGCCCAGAATCTGGGAAAGAGTCCAGCACAGACTGAGACTGCAAATCCTTATTTGAATCTCTGGAACCTCATCAAATTTACCCATTAAATTTCATTCTCATCCTGCAGTGCGATTGGGAGGTAATGAATAAGCAAATCTCTTTAAGACTCTTGGGTATGACAGCTATTTAGAAAAGAGTTATTTTTTCTAATTATTTCAAAAATTATTATTGCTTACCATTTCCATTATATTTTTACCCAGTGTTGTTGGAATTAATAATGTTAGAAACCCAGAGAGCAAATATTGCACTGGGGCTAAATTAAAACTTGTTGCAGGCAAGCAAATGGTGAAACACAAACCTCTCACCTGGAAATTAACATCATCTCATAGACACTATTAGTCACATCAGAAGAACTAAAACTCTGACCTCCTAAAAGCTGAAGAAAATGCCTTCAGCAGACATATACTTTTATGCAAAGTTTCTTTGGTGGCCAAATTCACACCATGTACATAATGTTCAGAAAAACCAGTCTTTTAGCCCACATAGATCCAGGGCTAACACAGAATTCAGGTTTGATTGTCTTCTTTTGGGAATGGCTTGAGTAATGGAGAGAAGGGATTTTTAATCAAGCAAGCTTTCCTTCTGGTGAGAAACAAAAATTGTCTCCATACACATTGTCTCTCTATCCACTCTCCTGGTATGGGGGCTGAAGTGGGGGTGGTACAGTAGAGCCAACCTCACTCTATGGATTGACCTCCCATAGGGAACGTCCCTATGTCTGAAGGCCACCTTGACTGCTGCTCCAGGTACAAGTGGCTGATGATTAGATTCACAAAGTCTTTAATCTTTTTGAAACAGGAATTTAGCATAGGGTTAAGAGTGCAGTTTCTGGAGAAGCAGACCTGGTGTCAAATTCAGCTCTGTAACCTTGAGCAAGTTATTGAAGTTTTCTAAGTCTGGTTCCTTTTTTTAAGAAAATGGCTATCATGAAACCTTCTTTGGTAAGAGAATTAGAATGAGATGTTAAATATGGAGCTTTTGGGAGAGGACCTGGCACATGGCAAGCGCTCAATAGATGTTAGCTATCATTATTTACAGGTTTGATGTCTCATATTGAATCTGAGTCTCTTAATGGGCATTGAGGATGAAAGGGTGGTAGAAATCAGTAGGGTGCCATTTTGGTATCAGCAACTGCAAGTTCTGAAAAGGACTTGGCCAGAGGCCTTCTAACAAGGCAGATGGCTACAGCAGGTAGAACCAGAGAAAGAGAGAGAGAGATTGCAGGGGTTTCTTTATGAAGGGTGTATTTTATTTCCCTTAAGAAAGAAAGAAGGTCTTGCTAATGCATTCTGAACTCTGAATCTGCAACAACTGTTTTTAAAGGCATTGGTTTCTTGCACTTTCTTCTGGCCCTTGACCCTTTCTGACTTTTGAATTTCTTTCTCCAACCATTTTCCAAAATTACACTCCTTGTTCGCACATTATCCAAAGTGAAGCACCCTGTAGCGTGTGTTAGTGATCGCAGATGGAGGGTGCGTATGGGAGGAAGAGCTATAATCGTCTCCATAATGCATTAAGGCAACAATAAAGTGTATCCCCTTGCAAGGATGTAATGGAGCTCACAGAGACTCTTTTGCATAAGGAACTGTTCCTGAGAGCCCACATTATTCATCAGCAAAGAGTGCAGCAGTGTGTGTGAATGGGCTGAGCAACAGAACGAGGACACCAGGGAAATGCTTCTTCATTTTGGCTTCACCACAAACTTTTCAGGTGACCTTGAGCAAGTCCAGTATTCTGTGTCCTATTTTATTTATCTCACAGTAAGTGGGTCAAGAGGAAACACAGTCACAGCTTCCAAGACCAACATAATCCTCAGGAAGTCATCTCATCAGCCCATTCTCCAGTGTCATGAAAACTATACTTCCCGCCATCCCAGAGAGGTAATCCTTCTTCCTGCCCTTCCTTCTTTACTGTTTCTCTTTTTTGGTTATTAAGTTGTTACAGAGGCATGGCGTTTGATGATTATGCCAAGGATCTCAAACTGCAGTGCCTTCAGGGGTCAAGTGGGTAAAGTCAGCTGAGTAGAACACAGAAGGAAATAATGGTCATGTAAAAAGCTGGAGAGTGCATGCACTCCCAAAGGCATCCGCAGATATTTATATCCGTACAAGCTAAAACAAAACAAAACTATCTGCTTTATGAGGCCTTTAGTGGCATGTGGCCAGTTTGAAATCTCTGAACTATTTAAATATCACCATAGATAACAATATCATCAGTAATGCTGAGCTAATGGGAGTATCTGATAATTAGATGTCAGTTTTCAAATATCATCGGCAAATACTTCCTACATGAAAATCTATAATTAGAGGCTCAGCATATTAAGGTGTGGATGTGACTCTTTGCTCTGAAGAAAACTTTTTGTTGTTGTTCAGTCGCTCAGTTATGTCCACTCTTTGCAACCCCATGGACTACAGTATGCCGGGCTTCCCTATCCCTCACCATCTCCCGGAGTTTACCCGAGTTCATGTTCGTTGCATTGGTAATGCCGTCCAGCAGTCTCATCCTCTGCCGCCCTCTTCTCCTCTGCCCTCAGGCTTTCCCAGCATCAGGGTCTTTTCTAATGAGTCAGCTCTTGACATCAGGTGGCCAGAGTATTGGAGCTTCAACATCGGCATCAGTCCTTCCAGTGAATATTCAAGGTTGATTTCCTTTAGGATTGACTTGTTTGATCTCCTTGCAGTCCAAGAGACTCTCAAGATTCTTATTTGACACTTTAGTGCTTTTTAAAAGTGCATTACATTTACAGAAATTCATTTTACACCCCTTTCTTTTGGAACACCTACTTTAAAAGGCAGGACCTTAGAGATACCCTAGGTGATCCAGCATGACCCAGTTAATTGGCAGAGGAACAAAATAAAACACAAGTGCCTTGCTCCTCAATTCAGCAGTTTCTGATTTGACCACTTTAAAATTCAGTGTTGGTTTTTCTGGCTCCTAGAGAAAATTGTGATCATCCCTTCCCTAATTTTATTTTCCTCCTATATTTGTTATTCCTAACTAATAAGGACTCAAAAATCCTCTGGCATGCTTAGGTAGTACAAATGCAGGAGGGTGTAAAGCAGAGGATGATCACACATGATCTTTTGATTACCCCGAATTTTCCTTCCTGTTTTGGGCTGAGGCAAGTCCATTACACAGCAGATAAAGCATCAGCCAGCACCTCTGGGAAAAGCTCAGAGGTGCAACTGGTCTCCAAGTTGAGGGTATAAGCTGGAGCCACAATTCATTAGGCTCCTGAAAAGAACTGGGCATGGACAGCACATTAGCCCTTGTGGGAGGGTTGGCCAGGCATGGTAAACAGAACAGGCTAGGATGCATGGACTGAAGAGTTACAAAAGGAAAAATTTTAAAGGCCAAAAGAAAACAAAAGTCAGAAACCCAGAGCCAGTTGGGATGAACCCAAATCTAAGTAGGTGACTTTGTATGGCTACAGCACATTAGCCCTTGTGGGAGGGTTGGCCAGGCATGGTAAACAGAACAGGCTAGGATGCATGGACTGAAGAGTTACAAAAGGAAAAATTTTAAAGGCCAAAAGAAAACAAAAGTCAGAAACCCAGAGCCAGTTGGGATGAACCCAAATCTAAGTAGGTGACTTTGTATGGCTGGGAAGGGACTTGTGGAAGAGTCCTGGGGAAAAACATCTACTTCAGAATCTGATTTGGTTTCAACTGATCAAAGGCAAACAGGCTCATCTCCCTTTGAAATATGAGAAATACAAACTATGAAAGTTGGATAAGGCCTTGGAGATTAATTACCTGGCACATCTAAAACAAGCTCTCATTTCATAGAGGACACCTCAGAGAGGTGAGATCACATATTTGGAAGCCAAGCTTGACTGCATTCCTACCCTCGAAATACAAGGCTGTTTATGGAACCCCACACTGCTTCGCTTAGTCTTGGGTCAGTTGAAATTCATATTCTGGCAGGGTCTAAATGGTCAGGGTCCAAAACTGTCTGAAGAATGTTGGCCTCCAGCACTCCATTAATCAGTTACCATTTATTTGAAGCATAGGAAAATGTCATTCAATTTAGGAAGAGTGCAGTGGCTTGTTTAGTAACCTCCATCTTAACCTTCGCTTAGGTGGATCACAGATGGGATAGCTCAATCAATCATGCTGATGGCCAGTTTATTCCAAAAAATTAAGTCAGGTCAGCTAGACAATGTCTATTGATTTTTTAAAAACATGCTATTGAATTGATTATAATGGTTGATCTGTTCTACATAAGCACAACCAAATCACAAGTTTAATTTGTAAAATGCATAAATTAAACTTTTTAAAATTTGATGATGGACTGTGCATATTGCAAACTTTGTAAGAAAGGGCACAGATATTCAAATATAATAAGTGTAAAGTGGATTTGAAAAATTAGTAGGAGTTGGAACTGAGCATTCAAGGTAGGAGAAGCCTCATGAATAATATAATAATATGAATATAGCTAACTTTATTAATAGACTTACTTTAAGAGAAGACTTACTATGGACTAACCACTATAGTGAGTGCCTTACATGTATATGCTATAATGTATGATCATCGCTATGTGTTATAGAGAGGTCAAGTAACTTGTCTAAGATCTCAAATAAGACTGAGTCAAGGACATAAAGCTCAGGCCAAAATGCTATCTAGTTGTGAATCTTTTCTGGTTTGGAGGCAGTTTGAAAATCAGAGTGGTACCAGGATTGGTGCATTAGACCAACAGTTAGGTGACCTGAGTCCTTTGCTCTGGTTTTGCCACCAACTCAGATCATGCTGGCCATCTTTCCTGCCTGTAAGGGATGAGTTGGGGCCAAATATAGATGATGTCTTAGGACTCTGGTAGCTCCAGGATTTTAGGTACTTGACACTTCTTTTCTGAGTTTCTACTCATAGTAGCACCCATGTAAGCAGCCCTTCCTATGACTGACAGCAAAACACTACTTAATCCTGGCTTTTTAAGAGAAATCATGTTTAGCAATTTTTTTTTTCTTTTAAGAAATGGTCTAAAGAGGCAGACAGAGCTAGGTCCATATCCTGCCACTATCTATATCACCTTGGACAAATTAGTTCAACTCTCTGAGCCATGGTTTCCTCATCTGTTGGAAGGGGATCTTCATCTATCTGCCTCACATGGGTGCTGTGAAGATTTAATGAAAGAGCATGTCTTGAGCAATGCCTGAGAATCTCAATAATCACAATAATCACACATTTACTCTGGAGTTCTCAACTTAGAAAATACAGTCAGGTGTTGAAAACTGAGTTGATATCTACTCTTCCAACAAGGAAATGAACACATTTTCTGAAAATTATCTGGAACAGCTTTCTCTTCTTTCCTTTTCTTTTCTTTCCTTTCTCCTCTCTCTCTCAAGCCCAATCTTTATGTAGTGCTTTACTTTTGCCTCACATCATCTTTGGGAGATAGGAACTATGATTGTCCCTTTTCACACAGAAGAAACCAATGCAGAGATATTCAGTAGTATGCTCAATATATACAGCTAGAAAGTGATGCAACAGTATTTGAACAGAGGCAGCCTGGCTCCATAGCCCATGGCCTAAACACCCACATGCAACACGTGAGCTCCCACATGATCATCCCAAAGAAGCCCAGATTTTGAATCAGAGGAGTATGACTGTCAATGAAGTATCAAAAGTATAGTATTCTATACTAGCTGGCTGGGAGTATTTATTGCTCTTAAAGGCAATACAGATTCTTCCCAAATGATTGGAGCTTAATAGATCTAGGCATGGATCATCTCTTTGCCAAAATGCTCGTGTACCACTGAGATATCCTCTATTCCTCAGTTAAGGATAAAACAGTTTTCTAGAATTCTAGAAAGATGTTAGAACAAAGGCACAAGAATAGTTTTGCAGTTTAGTTTGGATTGAATCTTTATAGGAGACTTTGGTAGGTACCACGATTTTTATTCTATTTTACTTTAATATGAAATACAAGTATACACTTGTACACTTGTGTACACTTGTATAGATTTATGCAAGCAGCTGTCTTTCTCCTTCAGACAAAACAATGGGCAGGACTCAGAAAAAGCTCAACCTACAAACTCTCCAATTATCTCATTACTGCCTTCAAAATTTAATGCTCATTTCCAGAACATACCTTCAAAGGCAATATCATTTTTAGAATTAAGAAAATATTATATTTATTTTAATGAGACAATGCTAATTCAATCTTTGCATGCTAGTGAAGTTGGATGTCAATTTTGCAGTTTAATGATAAACCTCTTGAAAGAATTCTCCTTTGGAAGAACTAGGTTTAAAAGTGCATATACCTCTCTCTACTGAGAGGTTGAATGACAACCAGAATATTTCCATTTCTAATTGTCTTAGAAATGTTCCAACTGAATTAAATCCTTCGCCAAACAAAGAAACAAAAAATGAAGCAAAGGATGGGCATTTACCAACATACTTACTTATTGATCTTGGTTACTCTGGGTGCAGAGATGTAAATAAGAAGCAAAGAGAATTAAATTGTTAGCCCAAGGAAGATAAGAAGCATCTTTTCTAAAAAAATAAATTATTCTCTAACCTTGTAGACACTTCTCATTTTTACACCTAAGGGTTGTTTTGGGTTCATGTTGACCAAGTACTAGTCATAATAATAATGTCAGTCCATACTCACTAATAGCAGCTAGCTGTTACAATGCCACAGGCACTGCATTAAGCACTTTACACAAGCTATTTCATTTAGAGTTCACAACCCTATGAGGTAGGAAACATTAGTGTATCTATTTTTATGGATGATGACATGGAGACTCAGAAAAATGAAAGAAGCTGGCAAAGATCTTGGAGCCAGCAGAGTGACAGAGGATCTGTGGGAATCAGGCACCTGAGGCCAGGGCCCAGATCACGCTCTTCTACGGTCCCGGCCTGTCTGGGCATAGCAAGTCCTTGGCAATGACTTATCTGCCGGGGCTGACGTGAGCTCCACAGCAGAGACCCTGTTTCTGTCTTGCTCACAATGACACTGGCCTGGCATCTACACAGTGGGCACTCACTAAATAAAGAAAATATCTGAATCAATCAAAACATAAAGCATGTTCCAAGTGCCCAAATACGACAATGACATTAAGCCAGCAATTTTCACAGTCCTCCTGGGTCTCTTCTAACTTGGGCTGATACAAATCCTATGCTTTTATTTTCTTTTATTTTCTTGGCTGTGCTGGGTCTTTGCTGCTGTGTGCAGCCTTTCTCTAGCTGTGGCGAGTGGGGGCTCCTCTCCATTGCAGTGCTCATTGCAGCTTCTCGTTGTGGTGGCTTCTCTTGTTGTGGAAGGAGCACGGGCTCTTGGTGCCTGGGCTCCGTAGTTGTGATGAATGGCCATGTGGGATCTTCCTGGACCAGGGATAGAACCCATGTTCCCTGCACTGTCAGGAGGATTCTTTACCATGGGACCACCAGGGCAGCCCAACCTTGTGCTTTTAAAAGTCATACTTTTATTTAAATTAAGAAAGAAGAAGAAAAAGTTTTCAATTTAGCACATAAACTTCTCCCCATCCATCCTAATGCCTGTGATTTAGGAAAATCCTGCTCTCTGATCGATCTTTTTTCCAGACTCTGATGAAATCAGGATTTAGTCTAAATGCAAAAGAGGTCCAATAAACTGATGCCTAATTTAATTACACAAATACTCATTGGGTGTTGACTGTGTCACAGAGCCAGAAAGACCAGACCCTGGGCTTAAATAATTTATAATCCTCTAGGGGAGAAGAAGACAAAATATACAAATGACTCTGTAAAATAAGATATATGTCAGAAGGAAGGCAGGAATGAAGAGATATGTAGATCCTTGGGAAGGACAGATGAGAGTTGCCAGCCTGCGACAGCTCCATCAGCAACATCCAGTCCAGCCCTCTGATGACAGAAGTGTTCTGCGTTGGCTCTTCCCAACAGGGTAGTGGCTGAGTAGCTATTGAGTACTTGAAATGTAGTTGGTACGACTGGGGAATGGAATTTAGACTTTTATTTAAACTTATCTCAATTGCACTTAAATAGCCAGATGTGGCCAGCAGCTACTATATTGGGCAGCAGAGCCCTAGATTTATAGACTTAGTTGTTTATTGCCCAGGGTTCTCTTTAAGAATGCAGATTCTCATGCCTTCAGGAAATTTTGATGAAGTTGGTCTGGGACAGGGTTTGGGTATATAAAGCTCCACAGGGTGCTCTAAAGCACACCAAGTTAAAAAATTCCAGCCTCAGGCTATCCTGGGCTCTGCCCTGAAGGCAAGCACAAGCTCAGAGTGTCTGGCAGGCGTGTCAGCCAGATGATATCTTTACATGGTAGCTGTAAAGATGTCGCTTGGCTTGGCTTTGCTCCAAGTCACTCTGTTTCCTTCCTTTATCTACTCATCCAGGTGTTTTTGGAGGTGACCCAAGCTCCAAGCTAATATTTAACTGAAGTCCAAAGTTGTGTTTTATTCCTCTAGGTAGTTGCTGTACCTAACACAGTGCCTGGCTTATGAGTCTTCTATAAATGTTGACTGAAACAACCAAGATATATCACAAAATACATTTTCAACAATCTTCCACTTAAGGAGACTGCCACTCCAGAGAACAAAGTCCACTTGAAAGAGGTGTATGTATGGATGATGGACTGCAAAAAGCAAACACAAGAAAGCCAATGCACTCTTTAAAAGATTCATAATTTGACTACAGAAGGAAAGTTATGAAAAAAGAATTCTTTTGTCCAAAATCTCAGGATAAGGCAAGTAAGACTCCTGCCTTCAAATTAAGTATCAGAGTGCACCATTGTTCTCCTTACCATCTTTGAAAATAGCAGTTATCCGAGACCATTCTGTATAGAAAATAATAGAAAATAACCTAAACAAAAAATGTCTAACCCTGTAACGAATGCCATAATTCTTTGTCTATTTCTTACAGATAAGGCTGAGTGTAGGAAACTTTCAGAAATTAAGAATTTTTTATGGCGTTTGCTACACAGTGCCTAGTAGAGTGCTCAGCATTGAGGGGGCACTCAACATTGGTTGTTGAATGAATAAGCTTTTAAGTGCTATTGTGCTTTAACTATTTTGTGTTTTAGGCAGTTGGCTCTCATCAAAAACATTTGTCATTTCTGGATCACACCCTTGGGTCAGATAATACTAGAAGATATAAAATAACTTCAAGTTTAAAAACCAGCAAAGCAAATTCATATTATGGTGGGAAAGGTGGAAATTGTTTTTAAGAACTCAGGAAATTATGTTTCCCACCTAGAAGAAAGGGGAGGGAAAACATGTCAACTGATAAGGCACCTCTTTAGAAGGTAAGAGTAAACTCAGACTTTGGAGCCAACAGATTGAATGAAAATCTAGTTCTACATACAGGAGTCATGTGAGCCTCCTTTCTTCATGGGGTTGTTAAAAGGCTCAAATAAACAGTCCTCCCTCAAAAAGGTATGTGTAAGTTCTAACTCCCAGGACCTCAGAAAGTGACCTTTTTTGGAAGTCAGGTTTTTGGAGATGTTAATTAGTTAAGAGGGGGTCATATTGGTGCAGGGTGGGCCCCTAATCCAGTGGAACTTGTGTCTTTATAAGAGAGAAGATGACGTGAACACAGGGACACACATGAAGAGTACGGTTGTTGTTCAGTCGCTCAGTTGTGTCTGACTCTTTGCGACCCCATGGACTGCAGTATACCAGGCTCCCCGTCCTTCACCGTCTCCCAGAGTTTGCTTAAATTCATGACTATTGAGTCATTGATACTTTTTTTATTTATTTTATTTTTTTTTTTCCATTTATTTTTATTAGTTGGAGGCTAATTACTTTACAACATTGCAGTGGTTTTTGTCATACATTGAAATGAATCAGCCATGGATTTACATGTATTCCCCATCCCGGTCCCCCCCCCCACCTCCCTCTCCACCCCATCCCTCTGGGTCTTCCCAGTGCACCAGGCCCGAGCACTTGTCTCATGCATCCAACCTGGGCTCGATGATGCTTTCTAAACATCTCATCCTTTGCTGCCCCCTTCTCCTTTTGCCTTCAATCTTTCCTAGCATCATGATTTTCCCAATGAGTCAGCTCTTCACATTAGGTGGCCAAAGCATTACAGCGTAAGCATCAGTCCTTCCAGTGAGTATTCAGGGTTGATTTCCTTTAGGATTGACTGACGTGATCTCCTTATAGTCCAAGGGACTCTCCAGAGGCTTCTCCAGCACCACAATTTGAAAGCATCAATTCTTCAGCACTCAGTTTTCTTTATGGTTCAACTCAAATCCATACACAACTACTAGAAAAAACCACAGCTTTAACTATAGAGACCTTTGTCAGCAAAGTGATGTCTCTGCTTTTTAATACACTATCTGGGTTTGTCATAGCTTAACTTCCAAGGAGCTAGTGTCTTTGAATTTCATGGATGCAGTCACAGTCTGCAGTGATTTTGTAGCCCAAGAAAATAAAATCTATCACTGCTTCCACTTTTCCCCCTTTTATTTGTCATGAGCATGATTTCAGTCTTTTTAATGTTGAGTTTTAAGCCAGATTTTTCACTCTCCTTTCACCTTCATCAAGAGGCTCTTTGGTTCCTCTTCTCTTTCTGCCATAAGGGTGGTATCATCTGCATATCTGAGGTTGTTGGTATTTCTCCTAGCAATCTTGATTCCAACTTGTGCTTCAGCCAGCCCACCATTTCTCATGATGTACTCTGCATATAAGTTGAATAAGCAAAGTGACAGTGCAGGGAGAATGCCTTTTGTCAATGAAGGCAGAGATTTGAGTACACAGCTGCAAGGCAAGGAACACTGTTTGCCAGCAAACCCCTGGATGCTAGGGAGGGGCCAAGCAAGGGATCCTTTGCAGGTTTCAGAGGGAGCATGACGCCGCTGCCTCCTGGGTACCTTGGTTTCAGACTACCGACCTCCCGAACTGTGAGACAGTAGGCTTCTGGTGTTTCAGCCACCCAGGCCTTGATCCTTTATTATGACAGTCTTGAAAATAATACAGTGTTCTTGCCTGGGAAATGCCGTGAACAGAGGAGCCTGGTGGGCTACAGTCCATGGGGTCACAAAAAGGTTGGATACGACTTAATGACTAAACAATAAATATGTGTATTAGCTACTTTCCTAATTATTTTTCCATGAATCCTTATTTTATTTAAGGTGCTGATGCTCTTTACCCTCCTTCTCCCCACTACATACCTAGGACACAGAAACTAATTATGAAAAAAGGTGGTTTTCTGCCATTGCCTGTACATCTTACGGGTAGGGAAGTACTCATTTTTAAATGCTCTGGTAAACTTGATGATCTTTACAGTTTCTTCTCTAGGACTTAGCAAGCAAGACTAATGGTTATTCATGAACTCTCAGCTCTATGCCAAAATAATTTTTCCTCCAGTGTTTTGAAAGTCATAAAGCAGATACAGTTTGAAGAATTCTTGAACCTATCATCTTTCTAATCCCTTTTAAACCTGAGGTTCTAAGACAGGCAAACGAAGCTGGACCAGGATTTTTTTTTCCTGTTTACATCACTTGCAGGATCAAGAAAGTTTTTTTCTTTTTTTCCTTTCTTTGTAAGAAATGAGCTATTTGCATAACTGGAATCATAAAGTAGCAATTTAACATTATTGAATTGAGAAACCGACAGAAGGCTAAACAGAACAAAACATGAACCAACAACTGGGCTATTTTTATTGCTCCTTTTTAGTATCAGCAAGTGCAGTGACATAAAAACTACCATGAAATCAATTAATTTTAGTCTTTTTACAAGTTATTTTAATTCTCCTCCCATAATATGTCTATATAAAATAATTGCTTTGTAATTACCGACATGATTAAATGTTAAATAAATGCAAAATTCTTAGTTTGGCAGCCTTTATATGCCCAGAAGGCTATTTCATTACTTCTTTTTAAGAACTTCACAGTATATTGCTTAATATTTTCACTGCACCCATAGATTTTACCATGCCATGTTAATAAATGTTGCATAAGGAGCCACCTGCTATAACGGCTCTTGATTATACTTTCAAAACTATAGACAGACCAATGAAAAAAATAGACTCATCACAGTTGATGAGTTGGTTGGTTTTGAATGTGGCAATATGTCGGCTGCTAATACCAACACTGTAGACTACTGGATGCCAACCAAGTCAAGCAACTCCATTAGACTGTATCAGATTTTCTTTTGCTTCCAGCCTGAAGGAGAGTTTAGTCTGTAATAACTTTTCATCAAAAAAATGGCAAACATTTTCACATCCACGTCAGAATATTTTTTGCATTCTTCTTTGCTCAAAGAGAATTCTGTACCACCTTTTGTTATATTTTTATATCCAGTAGTAATCTTTATTAGCTAACAGACATCTTCACAAAATTCTTATTTAAAAAATGAAAATACCCAGCGTTGTTCTAAGGGGAGTCTATACTTTTAGATCTCATCTTGAGGTATTTCTCTAAGGAATCTGACTGCTTAGAATTTGCCAACTAGAGGAGTAAGTGCTATTAAACTTTATATTGAGAAATGTCAACAACATATCACTTTCACATTGAAATGCTCCTGTAAAATTTGAAGACCGATATACAGAGGTATACATGTCCTGTAAAATTTGAAGACCGATATACAGAGGTATACATGTCTTCCTGTAAAATTTGAAGACCGATATACAGAGGTATACATATACAGAGTAGAGTTCCTGCTACTCAAGGTTAAAGATTGCAGTGTTTGGGTGAGTGACAGTATTTGCCCTTCCATTTGATAGACCTTAAGCACACTGTATTTCTACAGACTGCAATATTTTTAAAAGAAGCAAAATAAAGCCATCTGTCCCTGAACTCTTAAAATAAATGTGGTTTCAAGTTCTTTCTCTTAAACTATTTTTATGTGACTATTAAGGACGCAAAGAACTTGATTTTCTTCATCACTTGGAGAGGACAGACACAGTAAAAAGGGTGCCTGTCCGTTCCAATGTTCCCTCTGAAGGGTGGGCGCGGCAGTGGCTCTCTGCGGAAGTGTCAAGATGGCCAAAGGCCAGGGATGGCAGCAGGGCATACAGCGAGAGGGCAGCACCGGGGAGAATGCTTTATCTACTTTCTCACAGCATGACATGGAGGCAGATGTGATTATTCTCATTTTATAAATGAACTTTCAGGGCCCAGAGACTAAGTGACTTGCTAGAATTCCCACAGCTAACTGGTGAAGGAGCTGGTATTATACCCAAGTTTGTTAACATTCTTTTTTTTTTTAAGAAAAGATGTCATTTTTAAAAGTACATTTATTGTGATTTATTTTTAAATGTGTATTTATTATTTATTTTGGCTGAACTGGTTCCTAGCTGTGACTCACGAGATCTTCATTGTGGCATGCGGGCTTAGCAGTTGTAGCATGCAGACTCTTAGTTTGTAGCTGCAGACGTAAGTTGTAGCTTGTGTGTGGGCTCTAGTTCCCCAACCAGGGATCGAACCCAGGCCCCCCTGCATTGGGAGCAAGCAGTCTTACCCACTGGACCACTGGGGAAGTCCCCCAAGTTTGTTACATTCTGAAGTCAGAACCCATTCCATGAACCCACTTGCCTCAGTGATCTTATTGGACCTCCATTAAGAATTGTGAATGCACTGCAGCAAATTGCAGGTACACAGAAGAAAAGTAACTTATAAAGTAAAACCTTGGTTAACCAGAAGATTAAGCTCAGGGAATTGGCAGATTTAAACCTTTATTAGAAAGCTTTTAGTTTTGATCTTTAATACCCACTTTCTTGCCTTAGATAAGGGTAGTTAATTTTTTGTTTTAAAGACTTTTTTTTCCTTCAAGGCCCTGATAATGAACTCATATTAGAAAACTGTTTTAAAAAATCTAGACCCCTGGTTATTAACTTCTTTTCTTCCAATTTCCCATTTTCTCCTAAAAGTGGACTCTGGAGGAAAAAATTTCTAGTTAATTAGGATTTCTGGTAATCAGGTTCTTAAATTGTTTTGGTAAATTAAAATCAGGTGAAAGCTACCTCCCTGAATTTGAAATAGCTTCTTATTATAGAGTCTCCTTAATGCCAATGTGTTTGCCTATGTTAGTATGCATTTGAAATTAACGGTCCAATACACAAAGTGCTCACATCGTCGATGACCTGAGCACCATAAATCCACCAGAACACATTAGTGGGATGGTCCCTTAATTACACAGTTTAGGCTTTACGTAATCAATGGTGCAAAGGAGCAGCTGAGAACATTAAAATGCCAGCAGGCACTGTAAATCATAATGCATTCCATAATCTCCTCAATTCATGTGTCTTACTAAATTAAAAGTAAAAAGAATAGTTTTAGTTATATATTGCCATCATAACCATTAAAATATAAAATAATTCAATGCTATTATAAGATCATCTTTATTACTTTAGTAGTTACTTTTTGAACTTTAGATATAGGGATGATATTTTTAATGACTCAAAATGAAAGTTATCTCTTAGAAAGGTTGACTAAATAAGAAGGTTCTTTTTAAATAAAATACATTTTAGAATAAAATGCAGTACAAGCTCATCTATCTAGGACTAACATACATTGTACAAGCTTTCTATAGGGTTTTAAGTTTAAGAGTACACTATTTGTTCAACTGGTTATAACAGAGATGAAATGATTAATGTTGGCTTATTATTACCTCACATTACATTCAAATGAGGATAATGAAGACATAATTTGAACACAAGACCAGAAAATGAGAATTACTTTCCTGGAGAATTAGGCAATTTTAAATAGTAAGCTTCGGCAACTTGGGATAAAACATGGACAGGTAGCTTAATCTTGCTTCAGGACTTTTAAGTCTCAAAAATCTAACAAGCACCCATGTTACAGCATTCATGAAAAAACTGTGGGTTCAGAAGTATCACCATAAATATGCGACTAGCAATTAGGTTACTGTACACATCAAAGGAACAACAGAATGAATGAAAATAATTGATTGGGAAGCTCTCCTGTGTAAGGCACTGTTAGGGGGCAGGCAGTGGGGGTGCTGGGCATCCTAGGTTGAGGTGAAACTGTAAGCAAAGCGTAGTGTCTTGAGTCAGTTGTGAGCACTTCTTTTCAAATCCAAATTTAGAGACAGTGTGTTGCTAGCTTGAAACTGGTCATGCTAAGTGTACACCACAGAAATTGGCAAACCCTAAGAATCAGGATTATCTTATTGGAGAGATGTTAAACATTTACCAGCACACTACTGGTGTTAAGGCACCAAAGTAGCAGAGTTGGAATTGGTACATGGAATCAGAACTACTTCATTATGAATGAGATTCAACGTCTGCTAAGATAGGATGGTGATTGCAGCCATGAAATTAAAAGACGCTTGCTCCTTGGAAAAAAAGCTGACAGACCTAGATGGCATATCAAAAAGCAGAGACATCACTTTGCCAACAAAAGTCCATACAAAGCTATGGTTTTTCCAATAGTCATGTACGGATATGAGAGTTGGACCATAAAGAAAGCTGAGTGCTGAAGAATTGATGCTTTCAAACTGCAGTGCTGGAGAAGCCTCTTGAGAGTCCCTTGGACAGCATGGAAATCAAACCAGTCAATCCTAAGAGAAATTGACCTTCAGTATTCACTAGAAGGAGTGATGCTGCAGCTGAAGCTTCAATACTTTAGCCACCTGATACAAAAAGTTGACTCATTGGAAAAGACCCTGATACTAGGAAAGATTGAGAGCAGGAGGAGAAGGGGATGACAGAGGATGAGATGATTGGATGGCATCACTGACTCAATGGACATGAGTTTGAGCAGGCTCCAGGAGATAGTGAAAGACAGGGAAGCCTGGCGTGCTGCAGTCCATGGGGTCACAAAGAGTCAGACATGACTTAGCGACTGAACAACAACAAGGTAAGAGTGGAAAAATCAAGACAGAAAAGAAGGATGGTGCCTATCTATGGAGGGCTTTTAATGCTTCATTAAGAAGTATTCTCTCAATTTACTATCCTTGTCAGAGACCTAGCAAAAAACAGAAGGTACATTAAAAATGGAGTGAATTTTTAAAAAAAATCCTAAAAGGGGACCATTTACAAGGCATGGAGAAGGTTCAGATAAACTCACAAAAGATGACCAAACAGCCCTGGGCTAGCTACAGCAAGAAGCAGACGCCAACAAGAAACCAAACAGCAAGGGACCTACTGGGACAGTCCATACAATCCGATTCCCAGGTTACAAGCAAAGCAGAAAGGGTAGGGTGGATCCAGAGGCGTACAGAGAATATCCAGCACAATCTCAGTATCAGTGAGAACAACAAAGTGTCATCGCAGGGAAGTATGGGATTATTTCTATAAATTCAGAAAGACTGACGCACCAGCTGTGTATGACAGGAGAGGTAACAGGAGGGATATGGGAAACCCACCAAGAAGCACTTTGAATAAGCTAAATGAGAGGTAATGAGAACTGGCATTGGGGTTGTGGTGATAGGAACAGAGAAGAAAGACCATATGTAGGAGGCATCAGAGAGCTATAAGTAGAGAGGTATCTATCAGATATTATTACATTGACCAGATATGGAGAAAGGGGAGAGAAGAGTTACAAGTAATACCAAAGTATTGAGCCTGGAAGACTTTGAGATCCTGGCTGCAAACAAGACAGGGTATGCAGGAGCTTATTTTGAAAGTGGGCTAAGTTTCCATTTGTGTGACTAGAAGGTGGGAAGAGAGAAAAGTCGGAGTACTTCTCCCTCTGGTCCCCTCGCTGCTGGGCCAGTGTGCAGTGACTATGTTCTTCTGCAGAACACTATGGTATCCTCTCATACGGCCACAGCTCATTTTGGATCCAAACCATTGCCTCCTCTTGACCCTTTGATGATGCTGTGATTCTTTAGGGGTGAAAATATCCAGCAGATATTTGAAAATATAAAAATATAGGACAGGAGTTTGCAAGTGAGGTTATGGTCAGAGAGAAACTTTTTTCATAAAGGTCTAGAAGACTTCAGATCTCAAGAGGCATGGAGAGAAAAGTAGAATAATAATAAAAGGGTTCAGGGAAGCCAGAGATGTTCTGCCATAAAGCACAGTACGAATACAAAGGATAATGGCATCTTGCTGAAAAACAAGTGACTCTATCTCCATCGTCTCCTTTGATAACTGTTTAGTGATAGTGTTGGAATTAAGTTATATGTCAATACAAAGATGGAGCTAAAACAAATTATTACCAGGCAGCACTCTAACTCAGTATTGAAGTGATCTCTGTATCATGAACCATAATAATTGAGATCAGGCAGAAAAGTATATCTCTCCACGGAGGACAAATCAATAACAACTAGGTTTTATGGTCATTAGCACCCTAATGAAATTACTCACCATCTAAATATCTCAGAGGATCTTGCACATTCAACATCAGTCACCTCTTTCATGTTAACACCGGCCAAATGTAGCTAAGTGCAACTTTTATAATGGAGACCATGAATAAGAATGATATTCTATACCTAAAACATTTGCAAACCAAGCAAGAGGAGTTATGTAAATGATACTCCTAAACCAGGACTTAAAATTTTATAACTGTGGGCAACACAGTTGATATGTTGTTAGTTAGCCAGTGTCTTAATCAGAGGTTCATTTACAATAAAGGGACATGTATTACATCTAGAGTAAAGGGGGAAAACAGGCAATGGAAAGCAGAAAATAAAAGAGGGTATATTAGTCTACTGGGCTTCCCAAGTGGCTTAGTGGTAAAGAATCCACCTGCCAAGGAGGATATGCAGGTTCAATCTCTGAACTGGGAAGGTCCACTAGAGAAGGAAATGGCAAGCCACTCCAGTATTCTTGCCTGGGAAATCCCATGGACAGAGGAGCCTGGCAGGCTACAGTCCATAGCATTGAGAAAGAGTTAGATGTGACCAAGCAACTAAAAGGCAACACTATGGCCCACTCTCACATGCATTATATCTTTAACCAAAAGGTGGAGAAGTTAAGTAACATGCCCAAGACCACTCAGAAAGGAAGGAGAGGCTTTCTTGCCTTGTGCCTTTTTAGCTCTTAGTCTGGGCATGTCTTTTCCAATGAGTCAACTCTTTGCATCAGGTGGCCAAAGTATTGAAGTTTCAGCTTTAGCATCAGTCCTTCCAATGAACACCCGGGACTGGTCTCCTTTAGGATGGACTGGTTGGATCTCCTTGCAGTCCAAGGGACTCTCAAGAGTCTTCTCCAACACCACAGTTCAAAAGCATCAGTTCTTCAGTGCTCAGCTTTCTTCACAGTCCAACTCTCACATCCATACATGACCACTAGAAAAACCATAGCCTTGACTAGATGGACTTTTGTTGGCAAAGTAATGTCTCTGCTTTTTAATATGCTGTCTAGGTTGGTCATAACTTTCCTTCCAAGGAGTAAGCGTCTTTTAATTTCATGGCTGTAATCACCATCTGCAGTGATTTTGGAGCCCAAAAATTAAAGTCAGCCACTGTTTACACTGTTTCCCCATCTATTTCCCATGAAGTAATGGGACTAGATTGGAAAAGATCCTGATGCTGGGAGGGATTGGGGGCAGGAGGAGAAGGGGATGACAGAGGATGAGATGGCTGGATGGCATCACTGACTCGATGGACATGAGTTTGAGTAATCTCTGGGAGTTGGTGATAGACAGGGAGGCCTGTCTATCATGGGGTCACAAAGAGTCGGACATGACTGAGTGACTGAACTGAACTGAACTGGGCATGTCAGTCCAAATATGTCAGGCATTGGCATGCCACTCAACTGTCGTTCCTGCAGTTCATCTCTCCAGGAATTCAAGCCTTCTGCTGTCGTCTTCTTTTCATGACTAAACTCAGCACATCCCATTCCTTCTGTACATAATGCTAACTCTTCCTTTGCAGAACTTCATAATAGCCTGCCTTGTCTGAACGCCAGCGTACTTTAGAGGAAGGACTAATTTCCCTCAATATTTTGTTCTATTCTAAGCCTCACTGGTCTTCTCTCTTGTTTCTCAAACCCAAAAAGCTTCTTCCAACCTCCAGGTCCTAGCTTACAAAGATCTCCCCTGCACCCTTTTGCCTAGGTGATTTTCACTTACCCTTGAATTTTTGGTTGAAATGTCACTTCTTTAGGGAGGTCCTCTCTTAGAAGCCTCCATGGCATGTTCTATTCTGGCCTCTTGAACTTCTCTTTCACTGGGCTTGACAGAGCCATACTTTTACATTTCCTTGTGTGATAACTGGATTAATGCTTTTATCCCCTCTATCAGAAGGTGAGCCCAACATGGAAAGGGACCACATTTCATTTGTTCTGTTCACCACTATATCCCCAGATACAATGCATATAAGAGTGGGCCATCGCATTGTCGTTTACTTGCTCAGTTGCGTCCAACTCTTTTGTGACCCTATGGGTTATAGCCCGCAAGGCTCCTGAGTCCACACACAGAGATCTGCACCCAGACAGAGGTGGTGCTGTTAGTGTCTGTCAAGTGACTGAAGTCAATGACTGTCATGTTCTAAGCATCACAGCAAGAGCTTGCCCACGTATCCTCATAGCAACCTTGTGAGATCACATCATTCCTCTATTCCACAGATGAGAGAACTTGGGGCGGGGGTGGGATGGTGGTGGGGAGCAAATAAATTCAGTCTTTTAACAAGATCACTCAGCTAGTATGGGATAGAGTTGAAATTCAAACCTAGACCCATCTCATCCAAGCCCCTTTTTCTGTTGTTATGGAATTTCCAGATGATCACTTCATTATTTTGTCTCATTTCTATTCATTCTATCTCCCCAATGAGTCTCAAAGCTTATTTGGGATGGAAATAGCACCTTGTACATTATTTTCATCCCCCCACATCACCCTGCTAATAGCATTTGATATTCTACTTGCATTTAATGAATACTTTTTGATTAATAGTACTTTCTTGGCATTAATAACATGAAAGCATCCCCAAATGAGTTCAGCTTTCTATAACAACCTGTCTAAAATAGTAATGTACTAACATGTGTGAGTATAATACAGGTTTAAGAGCTACTAATTTCTACCAAACTTTAGGAAATAATTTTGTAAAAATTATTTGAAAGAAACAGCATGGCAAAATGAAATGGACATATGATATGGAAATCCCTTTCCTCTTTCATTCGCTGAATATTTGTGTGTTTCCATGTGTACTCTTCCAGGTGCCAGGGACGTAAAGCTGAAGAAGTCACAGTCTTTCCCTCAAGGAGCTTTTGGATGGAGGGGGTGGTATCACAGTGATGTAAATAAATAATCTTAAATTAAGATAATCTATGCTTGAAGAGAGGACAAGGAAATGTGGGGAAAGCAAAGACAATGTGACTAGCTCAGCCTGGAGGAAAACCAGAGTTAAAAGCACCTGGTCCTAAACACTAACTGGCTGTGAGATACTGGACAAATTCTGTGTGTCAGGTTTTTTCCTTGTCTTTAAACTGAGGATAATACCTATGTCCCAGAGTTGCTATGCCCTCCTCTCAGCACACTTAGAAAAGCTATTTGTTGGTAAGAGTAACGAGAGGTGACTAACTGGGTGGCACTGGCTGTCTGTCCCCAGTGGCTAAAAGTAGCATCTCCATTTACCTGTAAATACACCCACCTACCAGTTGGGAAGCTCTGATTAGAAGGATGAGACAGACAGTAAAAGTTCTCTGCGTATAGTTATTACTTCCAGCCCTCATAGAATTCAGAGAAAATGAGGCACTTAATAGTATTCCAACCCTCCCCTTCATGTGTCAAGTAGAATCTGCTAGCTGAAACAAGGCAGAACAGCTTAAATCATAGCAGCTTTTTCCTATGTCAGCCAGACCAAGGGTCTCCTTAAGAGTCACCTGATTTGGCTAGACTGGTGCTTCCTCTTGCTTTGTGACTGACCTGCTCCCAGGAGGACTTTTGGTTACATTACACTGGATTTTAATCTGGTCCCAACCAGGAGTTTTGCAGTTTTGTCAAGAAGCAAGAAGGTAAATATTACAAAGATGGTGATTCAAAGAATCAACAATAGTAATGGTAGTAGCATGATTTATTATCTTAACAGTGGATCCTACAGTGTTAGAGTTGAAGCTTTTGGGTCTGTTAATTGTAAGAAAGTTTTGAATTCATCTCCTCTTTGGGGGAATGATAGCTCTGAACTGTACCTTTTCTCTCTAGTTAGAAAATCTGATTCTAGGAATCACAGCTTAGGAGTATTATAATATTTTCAAAGAGAGAAAAGGCAGAATGGATACAAAGCACAATCTAGAAACAAAAAAAGGCTCTAATGTATTCATCTTTTTGCCAGTTCTTTCAAAATATTGTACATCTACTGACTCAAGATTTCTTGCATGTTTGGACAAATATAAGCTCTCTTGGGGTCCACCACAAAAGGTGACAATTGTGTGTACAATCAGCTTCTCAAACATCTAGTTCGAATCTTCTTGTCTCTTAAAATACCTCCACTTGACTAAAAAAGAGCATCCAGACACTATAGCAGTCAGAATGCCGGGTTTCTATATAATAATACTAGTATGACCTACTACTGCTATTTACTATGTACTTGCATTGGTCCAAGAACTGTGCAAAAGGCTTTAGATGTACGATCTCATTGAATGAGTCCAGTGATTCTGTAAGGCAGGCCCATTATTATCCCCATTTTACTGAAGAGGATACTGAGGCTCACTGACTTCACTCCAGGTCACAGAGCTAGGATGCAGTTTTGAAACCAATTCTTCCCAACTCTAAGACCTGCCTGGTTATCCACTGTCTTAGCTCTGTCTTGGGTTGTACATCCTGTAACAATATGACAGGGACTCATATTGTTTTTGATGCATCACTTGCACACCAGAAGGATCTCTTAAAGCAAAGCACTCTTTAGAAGCAAATCTATGCTATTGAAACTGTGTATTTTGTTTTTACCTTGAGGAGCTTGTCTGAGAAGCAGCAAAAATAAACACCTAGCCTTCCATGAAAATAAAAAAAGAAGCAAATCTCAAGTAGTTTCTAATATGGATAGCAAACTCAATACTTTTCATAACATTCAGCAATCTACTTATCTCTGCAAATATCAAATAACTTTTTTCACAACTAATCATTTTACTTCTTTTTTATGTGTACCATAAAGATGTTTTTCAACTTTTAGAAACCTTCTAAATTTAAACAGATGAAATAACTCAATATGCCATGTGATGGTAATGGTTAGGAGAATGCAGTCTTTAAGTATGCATTTTCATTCACTTAAAATTACTTATCTTAAATACAATTTAGAAACATGCTGTTAATAACTGCAATAATTTTAAAGGATAATTCAATGACAATTGGCTAAATAAAAACATCATATTTTAAAATTTAAAGTAATAAATAAACACATCATTTTATTTTACATAAACCCTTAATAATGGAATTATAGAATTTTTAGAGCCAGATGGGCTATGAAAGCGAGTTTAGTCCAATCCTTTAGTTTTTCAGCTACAATTAAAGAGAAAGAAACACAGCCAGGGACTTTTACAGTGCAGTTTAAAGTCAGACCCAAGTTCATATCCCTGCCCTGCCACTTACCAGCTCTAAGACTTCAATTGTCATCCAGAGCCAGTTCTTGAAAGTGCCCTGCTTAGAAAGCCGGACTGCTATAAAACTGAGAGTTCACCTAAAGGACTCTCTCCTCTAAAACATATATATTCTATTCATTCATTCGACATATCTATTGAGTACACACTAGTTTGTGGCCTTGGGCAAGTTACTTAATTGCTTTGTCCCTTAGTTTCCTGAGTTGTAAAGCAGGTATCTACATTATAGAGTAATTAATTGCAAGGATTGAATGAATGAATGCAGGTGAGGTATGTGGGATAGTTCTGGGCACACCAGAAAGGCACAAGAATGTTGGACATGTTTCTCCTACTGCTTCTACATTTTATATTAGGTAACATGGTAGGCCCTGGGGATATAACTTGGGAGCCCTATATAATATCTTCTTCCTAAAAACTAAAGTATCCCACTTGCATGGAGTGAATCTCTCATTCCATTGCTCTATCTTGAGGGTGAAATCATTTGGAAACTTCTTCAGTAGGGTTTATTTGGACAGTGTTATCCTTCAGTGCATGAAAAGAACACTGTCCCACCAGCATTTGCCCACGTACTTTCTGTTTTTCCTTTAGATGGCTTTGAAGGGACCCAAGTTTTCCACCTGGTTTCCCAGGTGAGAAATGATGGGTTTTTGAGCATGTACAGAAGTTGCCTGGGATTCCAGAGATAGTCTATCCCTGTAGGACACAGCAAAGCTAACTGGTCCTTTGGGAATTTAAACCTGACGTGAAGTTCTCTCTGCAAAGAACCATAATCAGCTGGAAGAACAAGCAGAGAAATCCAGTTAATTGCCACTCCAGCGTCTCCAGTGGTTCCATTGTGGTTGGATAAGTTAATATAAATTCCATTAGTGTCTTGGAAACTCTCAGGTCATGGCTGAAGCCCTACATAACTCTCACTCATGATGTTGGAAATCACAGAATTACAAAGATGAGAAAACCCTGAACAGCCAGGCAGTTCCTCAGTCTTCCTTCTCACAAGAAAACATTACACCATTCCAGAGAAGTGAGAAGTAGTTATATATTTAAAACCTTGAGAGAAGGCTCTCCCCAAAACTCATTTTTAATGTGCCAGTCTTTTGGTGGCTCAGACTGTAAAGAATCTGCCTGCAATGCAGGGCACCTGGGTTTGATCCCTGGGTTGGGAAGATCCCCTGAAGAAGGGAATGGCTACCCACTCCAGTATTCTTGCTTGGAGAATTCCATGGAATTCTCCATGTAGCTCTCCTGGTGGGCTGCAGTCCGTGGGGTCACAAAGAGTAGACACAACTGAGCGACTAACACTTTTGCGTTCTTTTTGCTTTTATTAAAAGCAAATACAGAAACTTTTCAGTATGAAATCTAACATGTCATCCCTGTTGTATGTGGGTGTGCAAGTGTGTCTATGTATACACTGGTCATTATTCTCAGAGAGAAAAGTTAAAATAATCCTGCCAAAGAAAAAAAGCAAATGCAAAGGCAGAGAGCCACACTACTACTGCATCTCTTTTCCTAGGGAGAACATCCTCAATTCTGTCCACATATTCTGGGTTATGTCATTTTCTTACCCTGGCATCACTCTTCTATGAACCTTTCTTCCAAGCCTGTCACAGTCATTTTTTAAGCTTTTAAGGTCAGCTTGAAATAAAATATTAGAAAAAGAAATATTAGTCCTTAGGTGTCTGGGAAACCCAGCTTAAATTTCTCTGCATGATACACTATAATTAAAGCATCCCAGATCTTTGCTCTCTTTGGTAACCCAAGAGCTAGATGCTGAGTCACTGTCATATTATTACCTGTTCTGACTTCATAGTCCAGGAAGTAGCTTCAGTGTGAACCAGAAAGGCACTGGGTCTGAAAGAGGCGGGGAGGCAGGTCTTACCCCAGCTCTGTTGTTTCCTTAGGTGTGTGACCTTAGACAAACTGCACTTGCACTACAAAGAAGAGCCTTGCAACCCTACTTCTTTTATAGACAAACCTTAGAGAAATATTAAGTGACTCGTCCAAGGTTACACTGCATCTTTCCATGGTTCTGGTTCATTAGTTATTTTTTAAAAAAAAGGAGAAGGAATGATAGTATTTGGTGTCTCAGAATGTTGCAGGTCAAATGAGATGCATATTTAAGGACTCTGCTGAATTTGAGGTTCTGAAACATGAGGCATTATTCGCTTTGTCAGCCACATCTCCTCTTTAAGCTCTTTAAGCAGCTTGTACAGCCCTATGTTTCTTGTCATTGACACTCATTCTGTTTCCAGCCTCCTTTCCTGATGACTCAAGACACTCTGAATTCTGAATTCTACAAGGAATTTACAGTTCTGTCCACAGTGTAGACTTCTTGAAAATTTAAGACTTGTACCCTCTTTCAACCAACCGTCCAACTCATTTATGTTCAGTAAGTTTAGGTCTAAAATTGTCTCCTGCTGAGTATTGGTGTTCCAGGTGATAGCCTGTTCACGGAATGAATCAGAATGCTTCTTAAAGCATTTGCTGGCAGTCAAAATTTGAATGAAGGCATCTACTTCTGTACAGATTCTGTAGCTCATACTTTTACCATCACAGAATGCTTTATTGCACTTGCCAGTCTCTTTTCTGTCACCTGTACTAGACGTAAACTCACCAGAGCAGGATTCCTCACCCTCAGCCTGACTGACACATGGAACAGATACTGTTCTGCTATGGAGGGCCCATCTGTTCATTTTAGGATATTTAACATCATCCCTGACTTCTGGCCAGTAGCGGCCCCATCCTCAGTTGTGACAATACCTGACAAAAGTGTTTTCAAATGTCCCTTGGGGGTGAAGGGGCAAAGTCACCCCTGGTTGAAAACTTCCATGCTAGATCTAGCCAAGTGTCTTTTCATACTGGGCATTCAATAAATCCCTGAAGATTAAGTGACTGATGGCAACAAAATGCTTATGATGATTTAGTGTACAAGCCGCAGAAAAATCAAGCTGATTTCTTTTGGTTTTAGTGCCTGGCACACGTCTGGTGCTCAGTATATGTTGACTGGGTGAACAAGTGTTCTATAATCCTAAGCAGCTCCCTGTATCCCAAGTAAAATTCTTTCTCAAAAGAATTGGATTCTCAAAAGAATCCAAGTGAGGTGCTTGGAAATTGTCCTGTGGTGGGAGGGGTGGGGGGATTTTTAAAGAACAAAACAATCTCTCAAACTGTGGTATTAGGAACGAGGAAGAAGATAGCCTTCCTGTGTCCCCCAGACCTTAAGCTCTCTGTTTCATCGTAACATACAGGACAGAAATCACATTCTTTGCAGTGGAAAATACTAGAAACATCTACTAGTGTGCTTGGACCCTTTAAAACACAACTTGGCTAGGGACGCAAAGCACCAGGAGGGATGCAGGACACCCAGAAGGTCACACATTCAGTCATTAGTGTCAGAGCTGGGGAATGAGCCTGCGCCTTCCTGACTCCCTGTCCAGTACTTGATTACAGTGATTATTACAGATGCAAATTAAGACTTATTACTATTGTGAAATAACAATGCAGGTTAATGATATTCTTTATTGCCATGCTAACATTTTTTTCTAGAGGGGAAAATTATAGGCATGAAACCAATTAAGCAAGCTTTCTTTCTTTGTAAAGCTTTCTTAGTTTTCCTAAATGAAGATTCTCTCGTTGTGCTTCCTACTTAATACTGCCCGCTGACTGTTTTTGTTTTTTTTTTGTCTCCTGGCCTTCCTGAGATGGATGCTAATACTCATGCTGTCCATTTTCCCTATATGAATCAAAAATGACTATGCTAATACATTATCTCAAAGGGCAGTCATAAATAGGAGTAGCAAATATTTTGAAACGAATACTTAACAGACATCCTTCAGTGGAGGTTAAGCACTGTTGGAAATGCCTCCCTTAGAGATCTTTGTTAGTCAAAGGCTGGCAGTTGCCTCTTGCTGGATCTCACTGTAGAATGGCTGCCCTGCCGTGAACGAAACGATGGCTCCAGAAATGGACAACAGATTAATCTGTGTATTCCTCAAACTTTATGCAGTTGTCCTTTACCCCCAGGTCTATATAATATTTGCCACAAAAACCTTTCATGTAGAAGAATGTCATGTCACATGTATATTGTTAGTGTAACTATGGTGACCAAAAAATGCCACCAGTGTGTCTGTTTCATACACAAATGAGGGGGCAGCTGTGGAGTCCACATGTCTGCCAGTGGTATAATAGATGTGAGTGAGGATGGCCTGGGTCGGAAAATTACCAGTCATTTATATTAATCAGAGCTTTCAAATAACATTTCAACCCCTGAGCTATGAAGAGTGTAAATGGAAGGCAATAAGCCACTGTAAAAGCAGTTTTCACTCCTCAGTTTTTGAAACTAAATGTCATAAATAAAGGCAGCAATATCTTTGGAGGGCACCCTCAAGTCAAAGTTGACAGACCTCCAGTAATGTATCAGTGCAAGTTTAAGCCTAGTTTCTTTGCATCTCAGGATGATTTTCAGTGTATCAAGTGTAAAGGTTCCATCCAAGTTAAACGTTTATGTTAGTTGTGGTAATGAGGGCACAACTTCCACAAAGCTTTTAGCAATCTTACTTACTAGGGCAGTCAGTCCTTCCAGCCCTGTTCACCTAACCTTGTCAGATACAAATGAGGGAACTAAGAGTTTGTGGGGTTAAGAAACTGATCTAAGATCACCTGGCTAAGATTAGATAACTGAGTTACCAACCAGATAACTGATAAAACTGCTAATAATATTCTACTTTTGTTAGACCTTTTGAAAATATTCAAAAAGTAAAATATATATATATATATAAGCCTGCATATTGTTTCTTAAAAAATAACTCTGAACATAAAATGGCATAAATTTTAATTATTGAATAAAATGCTTAACACTTCTGTTGGCATGACATTGTTTAGTCACTAAGTCATGTCTGACTCTTTTGCAACCCCATGAACTGTAGCCTGGACTACAGCCTGCCAGGTTCCTCTGTCCATGGGATTTCCCAGGCAAGAATACTAGCATGGCTTGCCATTTCCTACTCCAGGGGATCTTCTAGACTCAGGGATCAAACCCACATCTCCTGCATTAGCAGGCGGTTCTTTACCACTAAGCCACCAGGGAAGCCCAAGAGTGTCCATAAAGTCTGAAAATATATGCTATATGATTATATCATATGTTATAATTATAATGTCAGTAAACAATTTATTATGCATTTGTCTGTTTTGAGACTTGGATACTACATCCAGTGATGGATCCATAAAGTAGGCAAATGTGAGTGAAAGAAACTCAGTCGTGTCTGACTCTTTGCGACCCCATGGACTATAGATTCCGTGGAATTCTCTAGGCCAGAATACTGGAGTGGGTAGTTGTTTCCTTTTCCAGGGCATTCCCAGCCCAGGGATCAAACCCAGGTCTCTCGCACTGTGGATGGATTCTTTACCAGCTGAGCCACCAGGAAAGCCCTATAATACTGGAGTGGGTAGCTTATCCCTTCTCCAGCAGATCTGCCTGACCCAGGAATTGAACCAGGGTCTCCTGCATTGCAGGTGGATTCTTTACCAGCTGAGCTATAAGAGAAGCAAGTAGGCAAATAGTACTATGATAAAACAAGAAAATTTAAAAAGCAAATTTTATTTAAGACTTATAGAATGAATGGTTCCCTTGGTCACTAAAGTACTGAATTTTACTTATAGGGTTTAACTTTTGTCTCTATTCTGCACTTTGAGCCAAAACAAGAGAGAATACATGTTTTTCTGACTTTATCTATATAATTATAATTTCATCCTGAATAAAATATTAATCAAAACTCTATTCATGAGTTAAAGAATACTTCCATTGTTCCCAGAAACAAAAATATGGTTATGATTCTGAAATAGAATTTGCTTTATCTCCAGATTGCCTTAACTCAAAATAGATGTTCAGCATAATAATTTTGAAAAGTTAAATACAATATTTGAGCAACCTTACATTAGTATGCAAGTGAATCATTCAAAAACTATTATTTTGTAGCTTAAAAATAAATTATAAGAAAGTATTACGAAAGTCTAGTAAAAAATGACATTCAGGTCCTGTAATTTACCACATTTTACTCATGGTTTGTGGTTTGTTTATGGTGGCATAAAAAGGTCTACCATTCTGATTATTTAAAATCATGCCCAACTGGCTTGGGAAGTAGCAGTATAATTCTGTAAAGGCAGATTTTCTTTAGTACCGACTGGGTTCATTCCCATGAGTATAACTGCTTTAGAATATGTGATAATTGTTCTAACAGTTCA
The DNA here is from genome assembly GCF_023699985.2 of Odocoileus virginianus. NCBI lineage: Eukaryota > Metazoa > Chordata > Mammalia > Artiodactyla > Cervidae > Odocoileus > Odocoileus virginianus. The sequence continues at coordinate 20,136,479 of NC_069699.1, forward strand.
GGTCAAAAAGCTAGCTTTAACAGGTTTGAACCAAAGAGAAATCAGTGGTTGTATTTCCCCCGGTTTTTTGGGAACTACAGACACTGTGCAGAACTATCTGTGTTACTGTTCAGAACCAGAGTATGTAGTTGGATCTGGTCTAAGATTTTATTTAGCAGAGTGATACTTTTCTAATAATAGGTACTTTATTGCTTTTATTTACCAAGGAATAAGCCCTAATTTTCCCTTTCATTAGAATTGTGGAACAAAAATCTCACATAGCCAGGATAACAACCAAAGAAATTCTCACAGAAGGTGAAGCTTTGGTTATTTTAAAGGTACCACATTTGTTTCAAAAAATATCTAGATGATAACTTTACAATAAAATGACTTATTGCCTAGTTTAGAAATGCCAACTGCATTTTATAGGTACCCTTCAAGTCCATAATAAACACAGAATCCCAGGCTTAAGTCACATAAGAGTTTATTATAATGATTTGTAACTTTCTGACTTCTAGATAGCCCTAAGACAGAAAAATGTAATCTTGGCTGTTGTCTTTTCTTACTTAAATTTGACTCAGTTCAATTTTCCCCTTCTGAGAAAGTATTGTGTTAAGTGTTTAAAAGAAGTCACTGAACCAGCAAAAATAACTTAAGAAAACAGGTAAAATAGCAAACTAACATCTGTTACCCATCCCCTAAACCCATCCCACCCCACTGAGCTTCAAAACAATATTGTCTCTCTCTCTCTCTCTCTTTTTCTTTTAACTTGTATTTTAATGTCCTTTTCAGTGACTTTATAGAATACAGGGGCAAATGTTGTTCAGTGAATAGGTTCTTCTTCCCTCCAACAGTGATTGAGGCTGACAAAAGACGAGGCCACTGGTTGGCTTGCCATAGGTATGATCCCTGGGACTCACATGCAGACCACACTGCCTGCCTTTTGTTCAGCGGTTGACCAACGCCAGGAGGTGAGAGCAGTGCAGTGGTCTGTTGGCTACTCTTAGACAAGGCAGACATTTCTCTGTTGGAGGGTCCATTATAGAAGTGCCTCGCTGTTCACTGTTCTGTCCTGTGGCCCTGAAGCCCCTCAGGTGACTAGGAGTGTGATGGTTTCATCACCTACAATTCTAAAAGTTTGGTGCCTGTTACTGAAATGATTTTCACTGGACGACGAAGATCTTCTAGTGAGATCTTCCTGTCAGTCATCTACAACTATCTTCAACTATATTGTATATCCCTGAGGATGGACAGCCTATGTGAGCAGGAGGTGGGGTTATTAAAAGGAAAAGAGAAGAAACTCTAAATAAAAGTTAAGGGGTCAATTCAGAAATTACTTCAAACCACCAGAAGTGGAATTAAGTTACCTTCTGCTTCATTTAACACTTTTCCTCACTAGCTCAGAACATCCAGCTTGAATATTACACAAAAACACACAGCCAGGTAAAGAGCAAGCAGTGCTTGGAGCTTTCAGTACAATCACACTCAGAGATTTTGGCTCTTGAATAAAGGTGTCAGCAAGCCTTGGAATTCCCAAAGAGAAAAACTCACTGAGCCTTTATTCCATTTTCTTAAGGTCTATTGTTAACTAAAGACTCCTTGTCTTTTCAAATTCCTTCATGTGAATGGATGAGGCCAGACATCTGCCAGGATTTGCTCACATTTGCATGCAAATCAGAGACTTAGGGACACACATGGCCCCAGAGCCAACAACACCACTTTTTAACTGTAGACTTACACTGATCAAAGTACCTTCCTGGACTTTCCAGTCCTCTAGTGCTGGCTTTCAAAAATAATTGGCATATTCGAGTAGTGTTAATGCTTTTTAGGCCATGGTGGCAGAGCAAATTGCAAAATAAAACAACATACTGTATTTCCCAAATATCCTACAAGCAAAAAGCTCTCAAGTCAGCAATACCTGTCCCCTCAATGAATTCAATTTTCTTTATTATCTGGGTCTGGGAATGAAGATGCTAATAGTGGTGTGCTATTTAGAGAAGGGTCTATTTTCCTCAACTCTTGGCCTGTGGGGTTCGAGAATTGAGTGAATGTCTCAAAACCTCCACACCCCGATCATTCATTCATTCAGTCCCAGGCGCTATGGCTGCAGGGGTGAACTCAGCGGGCAAGGTCCCCCTCTCTCTCCCGAAGGCGGTACTACTGCCCAACCTCCCAGCGCCAGTATCCAGGCCGGCTTCCTCACAACCGTCCTGGGACGGGTTTTCCCACCAGTCCCGGGTCAGCCGAGCCCCTGCAGCTACTCGATCTTTCCACCCTACCTGGGCCTACCAGGCAGAGGCTCCCCTCGGTGCAGGCAGTCACTGCCGGGCCCTGGGAAGTGCCGGGTCGGCGGCTGCCCACACCCCTCTGCACGCAGCACAAAAGACACCCGCTGGCAAACTTTCCGCCATTCGCCCCAGCCTAGCCTGGAACCGGCACCGGCTCCATGCCTGGGGCGGACCGAGGTTTCCCTGAGGCTGCCACCCTTTCTGGACTCAGAACGCGACGCAGGGTGAGGTCTTTCCCCACTTAAACCGCGCGACAGCTGAGTTGATTCTTTCGAATGCTTTCACTTCAGTACACTCAAGTGCTTCGTGAATTACGCCCCTTACCCTTTTGCCAAAAAGGCCACCGCCAAGACATCTTCTCTCTTTTCTCTTTCCACAGCTTGCCACCTTCTTTCCCCTTTTCTTAGCCCTCTTTCTAACTCCCCTGGCCCCTTCCGACTCTGGCAGCATTTCTCAGTTCAGATTCCAGCAGCCCTCCTTCTTCTGGATCCCTGGGCATCACCCTCCCCGCCGTCGGTCCCGGGAATCTAGTGGGTTCGTCTCCTGTCACTGCCTTTTGCTCATTTCTGTTCGGCCTTCCTTCCGAATTACCGTTCTCCCCGACCCCAGTGATTTTTTTTTTTGTTTTGTTTTTGCTTTTTCAAAACCCCGTAAAGAGGTTACTAGATTCCCGCTCCTCCAGATCCGTCATTTTTCCCAGCTTCATGAGCCGCGCCCCCTCGTACCTCTTAGGCCCGCGATCTTGTCCCACGGTTCCCCAGACCGTTCTCTGGCCCTCCAAGCCACCAAGTTTGCCTTGACTTCCCCTCGCTGCCGCCCACATCTCCCGCCGCTGCCCGGCTGAGCGAGCGCACTTACCCCGAGGCCCGGCTGGCAGGGGTGTCGGGGTGCGCACGGACCAGGCACCGGAGGCGGCAGCAGGAGGAAGAGGAGAAGGAGGAGGACCGGCTGAGCGGCACCTCCCTCCACACCCACAGGCACTGGCTCCTTAGGGGGCTCGCGGCAGAGCACCGAGACGCGAAGCGAGGCAGTAACACGAGGAACAGCTGCTGCGCGGGCCTGAGCTCAATCCGGCTCTCGGGGGCCGGGCAGAGGCAGGCAGATTGGGGTAAAGGGTAGAAGCGGGATGCTGACAGCGGGGCAGCGAGTGTCCAGGTCCAAAGGAGGGCGACCGGAGCGCCTAGGGATGCCACCGCGCGGATGCTGCTGCCCGCGCTGACGCCGGCGGCCCCTCTCCCCGCCCGGAGGGCGCTGCAGGCGCGGGCGCACGGGCCTCGCTTAGCTCGCCGGCTAGCTGCCGGCGCCCTCGGTGCGCCCCGCTTTGTGCTCCCCGCAGCCGGCGTGCACCTGGTGTAAGCAAAAGCGGTCAGCTGATGGGCTGCACTCCCATTGGCTGCTCCACGGTCTCCTCCCCTCCCGCCCGACCCCCTTCCTGGCCTCCCCCTCCGGTCCTCCTGCCCCCTCACACCACCCCCGACTCAGCCCGGTGCTGGGGCACCATCTGTAGCCGGCCCAACAAAAACGTAACGCCGTGGGTCCCGGGTGGTCGGCCTCCCCGAGTCGCGGCCGCGGCCGCTGCAGGGAGCAGCGGGCCACCGCTTTTTGTCTAGGGAACGACAGGCTGCGGCTGGGTTAGGCAGGCAGAGCACATTGCCGTTTCTTAGCAGAAAAGGTACCAAAAAAAAAAAAAAAAAAAGGAAAAAAACCCTTTCTACCAGGCCACCTAGGCACAATGGAGCCAGATTTCTGTGCAACATAGAACTTGGGCTTCTGGGACTGAGAAGCAGACAAATTCAACCCAGAAGACAGCTAAGTCTCGGTGTGAAACCTGACCCTTCCTCTTAAAATGAATGGAGATTCATTGGGTTGTGTGTACACACCTGGACTTATATGCACATGGAACTGGTCTGTGTCCTTGCCGCAGAAAGAGACTATTATGACACTTAAATGGATGGCGAAACAGCTTCTTATTTAGGGACGCTTTCAGGAAACGTTTCTGAAACTTTGTGATTACAGCTCTCTGATTTGTTAGGTGTGAAAGGTGTGTTCAAATAAGCGGAGGATTGAGAATGCAGTCTGTTTGAAGTGGGGGGTGTCAGAGAGCAAGGTGGAAACGGGTTTTTGGGAACCGCACACGAACCTGAGTTTCATCCTCCAAGCACCTTGCAACCAGACTTCAGAGAAGCCCTTAGTGCTTGTTACTGATTTAAGCTGGAGCGTTATTAACCCCTCAGTGCAGAGTGGCTCTGGCAAGAGAATATGACAACATTTCTTTGTGATGTCCAAGTTTAGAACTTCTGGGGAATTTGGAAGAATAAATTCATTATTACAGTATCATCTTTTAAATTCCTTGAAAATATGGTATGCATTTAATCATAGTAATGTTTTACCTTGATTCCTGTAGCATTCCTTGATGTCTTTCATAGTTGCCTGATAAATATCTGATGCTCTCAAATGTTCATTTACTTTCTTTTATCCTGAAACTGTCACATAGATATCAGTGGGTCTTAGTGTGCCTTAAAAGCCTCGAGGGAAAGAAGATATTTTGACTTAGGGAAACAGGTAAAATGAAGTGTAGAAGGACAGCCATACAAAAAGGCCCGTTGCAAATAGAATGGGAGAGTGCTGCCTATAAAAGATTTTAAAACTTTCAAAATAAGGTGAATCTAGAACCTTTCCCAAGAGTCAAATTTTCTCATGCTGATTACATGTAGCTTGGAAGTAGCTTGTCTGAAAGGAGGTGGGCTTCTAGCAGAAACACAGAACTTGAATGATAAGGGAAAGACAGAACACAGGTTTCTTAGGAAGTCTCCTTTAGGTTTTTCTGATTGTCTTTCTGGGAGAGGAAGGGAAACAATGTTGTACTTTGCACAGCAGTGTTTGACAGAGGTAAGTCCTGGGGAGCAGTTGAAGCAATTAATGGTGGTTAGGAATTACTGTTACTAGGAGGCAGGATAGCTAACAGCCTCCAGGTTTTGGAAGAGGCTTCATGAGAATGGTGTGAAGCCCAGCTAAGAAGAAACCAAGTTAGACACCAGTGTATGAACTTTGAAAAGGCTGACACTGCTTTAAACCCCAGCACTGCAAGTTATGAACTGTGTCCCTCTGGGATAAGTCACTTTACCTCTTTAAACCTTAGTTTCCTTGCCTATAAAGTGGGATTAATAGCAGTTAACTATCCCAGGGGGTTGTGCTGTTTAAGTAAGAATAAGCTTGTAAAATGCTTGGTGCAGTTCTTGGTGTCTAGTCAGGAAGCACAAGCTGGAATCAAGATTGCTGGGAGAAATATCAATAATCTCAGATATGCAGATGACACCACCCTTATGGCAGAAAGCAAAGAACTAAAGAGCCTCTTGATGAACATGGAAGAGGAAAGTGAAAAAGTTGGCTTAAAACTCAACATTCAGAAAACTAAGATCATGGCATCTGGTCCCATCACTTCATGGCAAATAGATGAGGAAACAGTGGAAACAGTGACAGAGTTTATTTTCGGGGGCTCCAAAATAATTGCGGATGGTGACTGCAGCCATGAAATTAAGACACTTGCTCCTTGGAAGAAAAGTTATGACCAACCTAGACAGCTTATTAAAAAGCAGAGACATTACTTTGCCAACAAAGGTCTGTCTAGTCAAGTCTATGGTTTTTCCAGTAGTCACGTATGAATGTGAGAGTTGGACTAGAAAGAAAGTTGAGCGCCGAAGAATTGATGCTTTTTAACTGTGGTGTTGGAGGAGACTCTTGAGAGTCCCTTGGACTGCAAGGAGATCCAACCAGTCCATCCTGAAGGAAATCAGTCCTGAATATTCATTGGAAGGACTGACGCTGAAGCTGAAACTCCAATAATTTGGCCACCTGATGTGAAGAACTGACTCGTTTGAAAAGACCCTGATGCTGGGAAAAATTGAAGGCGGGAGGAGAAGGGGATGACAGAGGATGAGATGGTTGGATGGCATCACTGACTCAATGGACATGAGTGTGAGTAAACTCTGTGAATTGGTGATGGACAGGGAGGCCTGGCGTGCTGCAGTCCATGGGGTCACAAAGAATCTGACACGACTGAGCAACTGAACTGAACTGAACTGAAGTAAGCTTTCAGCACAAGGAAGAATTAGGTATTATTAGCCCAGTAGTGAGGATTAATTAGGTTCTCATTAGGTTATTAGGTCAGACAAGTGGGATGATAATTTCACAGAGCTGATACAGATGACAGATATTTTAAAAGCACTAGCAGCTCCAATGAGAGAAACAGACTGTTTCTCCACTATTCGTTTCTTTATAAACCCCCATATCATTTATTTAAACTACTTTCCTTCTTCGCCAAAGCAAGAATGAGAAAGGAAGCTCTGCCTATTTCCACTTGACCACTGCATGTATTTGGCTTCTGACAGAAGGAGCATTACCATTAGGAAGACAGATATGTGCCAGAGGTGGGAAGGGAGCCTGGTTGGTGGGGAACAGGTTTGCTGTTTGTTGGAAAGATGGCTGTGGGACAGAGGAAGACAGATGTAGACAGAGTATTTATAAAGGAATCACAAGTTTGATGCAGTCATTGGAAGTGTTATGAACTGCCTAAATGGTTAATGGGTCCAAATTTTAGGAACTGCCATTTTGAAACTCTGAAAAGGCATGTCAGGATTATTTTGTCAACTGACTTTTAAAAACCCCTTGTCACTGGAATGAATAAAGAGGAAATAGTCAACAGACAAGGATAACTAAACCGAACTCATTTGTTTCTTTTGTAGAATCCTCAAATCTATCTGAATTTCTCCTCCTGAGCCCACCCATTACTGGGGCCCTAAATTTATTAGTAAACATTTATTTCTTACATTTTGGAAAACCTTGGAGGCCTTGGAGGAGAATGGAAATTGATAGAAGGGCCCCAGAGTTCCCAAGAGAGCCAGGTCTTACTGTTGATGTAGGGAGACATTTGTGCTCCTGGAGTTGGCCTTGTTGAGACACTACAAATTCCTCTGGGATCCTTCACCATCCCCTTGAGGTTCTTTAGCTTCAGTTTGAAGAAACATTATAATTGGTATTAGCTTAATTGTACTGATATATGTGGTAAAAGAACAGAAAAAAGAAAGACGGAATCTTTAGAAGGTAATCATATTAGAATAATCTTTTAAAGGATGTCTGTACTTTAAGAATGAAATTATATTATTCCATTTTAAGCCACAACTTTTACAAGCTGAAAATATGTCTCTCTCCAAGGGCTTAATTTCCAAAATATACAAACATCTCATACAACTCAACAACAAGACAAATAGCCCAATTGAAAAGTGGGAAGAAGACCTGAACAGACATATTCCCAAAGAAGACATACAGATGGCCAATAGGCACATGAAAAATTGCTCAATGTCTCTAGTTATTAGAAAAATGCAAGTCAAAACTATAATGAGATACCACCTCATACCAGTGATACATTCTTATCTTCATTAAAATGTTTACAAATAACAAATGCTGGAGAGGTTGTGAAGAAAAGGGAAGCTTCCTACACTGTTGGTGGGAATATAAGCTGGAAAAGCCACTATGAAAAACAATATGGCAGTTCCTAAAAAAACTAATAATAGACTTGCCATATGATCCAACAGTCCTATGCCTGGATGTATATTTAGACAAAACAGTAACTCAAAAAGTTACATGCATTCCTATGTTCATAGCAGCACTATTTACAATAGCCAAAACATGCAAACAACCTAAACATCTGTCAACTGATGAAAAGATGTGGTATATAGATAGATAGATAGATAGATAAAAAACAGTGTCCTACTGTATAATACAGGGAGTTATGTTCAAAACCTTGTGATAAGCCATAGTGGAAAAGAATACTGAAAAGTATATTACATAATAGGTAAAACTGAGGGCTTCCCTGATAGCTCAGTTGGTAAAGAATTCACCTGCAATGCAGGAGATCCTATTTTGATTCCTGGGTTGGGAAGATCCCCTGGAGAAGGGAAAGACTACCCACTCCAGTATTTTGGACTGGAGAATTCCATGGACTATACAGTCCATGGGGTCGCAAGGAGTCGGACACCACTGAGCGACTTTCACTTTCATTTTCATAAAATTGAATCAGTTTGCTGCACAGCAAAAATTAACACAGCATTGTAAGTCAACTATATGGTTAGATAGCATCACTGACTAAGTGGTCCTGAATTTGAGCAAACTCTGGGAAATAGTGGAAGATAGAGGAGCCTGGAGTGCTATAGTCCATGAGGTCATAAAGAATCGGACATGCCATAGTGACTGAACAAAAACTTCAGTAAAAAATAATAATAATAAAGAAATGTCTCTCTGAATAAAATATTATTATTTATTTAGTATAGTCAATATTAATATAATATGTACTAATATATATTAATGTATCTTAAGAGTAAATGTATATTTCAATTAGAGACAGTGTGGTCTCTCTCTGATGGTCAGTGTTTTTTACAGCTTCTGAATTAAGATTATAGTTTTAAAACAATCATTACCAAGCTTTTCGAGGATGATGACTGTAAAACTCACGTGATTGTTGTGATCATTGTTAACTTGCACATCAAACGTATTATTTCTCTGAAAATTTTTGACAATTGAATGAGTTTACTGCATGTCCATGGTCTCTGTTCTTCCAGTTTTGTACTGAATATAAAATCATTTCAACACAGAAAAGGTATTCATTAAGGTTTCTGTAATAGTTTTTATTAATTATTTTAGCAAAATAATTTTACTAATTATTAATGTAAATTATTTCTGCAGTTATGTTAATAATTTGACATGAAACTAAGGTGTTCAACTATTTTGGTTTGCCTAGGTCATTGGAGGTTTTATTCCTAAAGTTTCACATCTGAGAAATTCCTCAGTCTGGAACAAATCAAGATGGTGCATAGTTCTAAACAGCTCACATTCCTTAGTTTATGGTACTTTTGCAATTTTAGTCCTGCTATAAACTTGCACATACACCGAATAATGTCTTTATGCCTAAATGGATCAAGAATCCCATTTCCACTTAATTTAATTGCTGCATGGCCCTTGTCAGTCATCTAGCCCAATCTCCTTATTTTACACATAAGAAAACTAAGTCTTATAAAGGGATTGTGCCAGGCTATTGACACTATAAAGTTTGACTATATACTGTTTGAAGGCAGAGACCAGATGGCCATCTCCTAGCCCAGCACTCAGCATGTAATAGGTACTCAGTAAACATTTTTTGAATGGATGAATTGACTCAATTAATAAATTAATGTCTTTATATAATTAGAGCACATTAGATCATGAACTTTTTCTTTGTATTATTAAAATGTCTTTGAAACTGTAATGCTTTATGGCTGTGTAATTCTACCAGTCTTCTACTGGTGAGAAATAAGGCCTTATCAGTTATTTGCTACAGCAGATGTTGTAGTAAACTTACTCTTTAGAAATGCCCATTTTGGTTATTGAACTATGGATGCATAAGCTATAGTTTGAAGCATCAATTTAATATATTCAATTTTTTTCTATTTCCATAGCTATTTATTTTTAGACAGCCAGACCTTACTAATAAATAAAGGTTTATTTAGGTTTTTGGCTCTTATATTATAAAGATTTTAGTTTATATGTTTGTTTTTAATTATTTGCTCTCCATTCTGATTTCTCTTTTGTCTGTATGATAATAGATAACATAAAGTAACGTAAATTAAGTACTTACTCTGTGCCCGGTAATACACCTACTAAAGAGGCAATATACTATAATAGTTACAAGTTAGGGCCTTTTATTTATGTTACTAAGGTTTATATTCCAGCACAGCATAGCTGTGTGGATTTGAACAAGTTATTTAAGTTCTCTTTGTTTGTCCTTGCATCTGTATGGTAGGGTTTGTGAAGATTAAAAAATGTTTATGTTCCTAACATACGTTGTTACTCTTGTTCAGTCTCTATGTCATGTCCGACTCTGCGACACCATGAACTGCAGCATGCCAGGCTTCCCTCTCCTTCACTATCTCCCTGAGTTTGCTCAAACTCATGTCCATTGAGTCAGTGATGCCATCTAACCATCTCATCCTCTGTTGCTCCTTCTCCTCTTGCTTTCATTCTTTCCCAGCATCAGGGTCTTTTCCAACAAGTTGATCCTTTGCATCAGGTGGCCAGCATATTAGAGCTTCAGCAACAACACTTCCAATGAATGTTCAGGGTTGATTTCATTTAGGACTGACTGCTTTGATCTCCTTGCTGTCCAAGGGACTCTCAAGAGTCTTCTCCAGCACCACAGTTCAAAAGCATCAATTCTTCAGTGCTCAGCCTTCTTTATGGTCCAACTCTCACATTCATACATGACTACTGGTAAAAACATAGCTTTGGCAATACAGACCTTTGTCAACAAAGTGCTGTCTCTGCTTTTTAATACATTGTCTAGGTTTGTCATAGACTTTCTTCCTATGGACAGTCAGTCAGGACATGACTGACTCGGTCATGCAGCAAGGACAAGGCCATCATTATAGAAAACAAAATACACTATAATACAGCTGTCAGGGCTTTCCAATTCTCACTTCCTCTTTTTCTATTATAAATTATTTTAATTGAAGTATAGTTGATGTGTAATAGTCTATGTTACAGATACACAATATAGTGATTCACAATTTTTCAGGGTTATATTCCATTTATGGTTAGTATAAAATATTGTCCATAGTCTCCTCTCTTCTTATGCTTCCTGCTAGGTGACTCAGTGGTAAAGAATACAGGAGACATAAGAGGTGCAGGTTTGATCCCTGAGTTGGGAAGATCCCCTGGAGGACGAAATGATAACCCAGTCCATTACTCTTGCCCGGAAAATCCCGTGGACAGAGGAACCTTGCAGGCTACGGTCCATAAGGTCCCAAAGAGTCGGACACGACTGCTATTATAAAACATTGTCTGTATGCTGCTCTCACTTCCTCTTAAAACGGTTCTTGGGGGATGGTTAACCTGATTACCGTCACTCTGTTGCCTTCCGAAAGCTCCCAGAGACTTAAAGCAGGGAGGGGTGACTGTCAGTTGCCCCCACAGCAGCTTGCGCTCCTGCTTTCATTAATACCCTTTTTCTCTCAGTAACCATAAGACTTTAAAGAAGTTCAGAATATTTCCTCATAGGAAAACTGCATGGGAATTCAGTGCCCCATTACCATAAATTTAGTATCTACATTTACTTTTAGTCCTAGGGGTCTACCAGGCGATAGAAGAAAGATCATCAGGCAAAGGAGACCAAAAGTTTTATACATATCCTGCAGAAATACAGAAGCTCTTGGAATTTCCCTCCACTTCATTCAGTACCTTCCTCTGTCAAGTTTGTCTGCATTTATGACTGCACTTCATTTTATAATAAAGATGCTCACATTTTACATCTCTGAGCATGTTAACAGTTTCTTCTGAGTAAAGGATTGCCCATATTCCATTTTCATGGATAACTGAGTACTTGCCTACCAGACTAATCATCTGTTGAAATCATTATCCTCTGAAATTTGATTCACATTGTACCCTTGAGTCTGTATCTAGCCCAAACCTTGCACCATACACTGTCTTTTGGAAAAGGGGCTTAGTTTTTAAGCTTTGTGAGTTTGGGAGAAGAAAAAGCCACAGAGAGACATGTGATATATAAGTGGTGACTTAGGCTGGTCACTTGAATTGAGTCTTATTGAAGTTCTGTTCAGCAAGTACCATAGGATTGAAGGCTGAAAAGAACCTTAGAGATAATCTGGCTTAACCCTTTCATTTCACAGATGAGCAAGCTCATGTCTTAAGAATGCTAACATTTCCATGTACTTCAGCGCATCTGGAAAGTTTTGGTAGATTTAAATCCTTGTCCAAGGTCACACTGCTGGTTAACAGGCATGCTTAAGCCTAAAATCTGTCTCTTTGAATTTTAGATCAGGAATCTTTCTCTAGTATTAATAGTAATATAACTTTAACTGGGATCCTCAGGCTTCCCAGCATTTTGTGGTTATACTCTCAGTAGTCCGCTAGGTTGCTGTAAGAAATTTTTATTTGTTTGCATTCTAGTAATAATCTGAAAAATTACTGTCAATATAAGCATATTCTGAATCATTGAATGTCATCCTTATAACTGAATGAAGAAAAATGCCATCAAGTGCCAGTATCTGTTTTTGTGTTTATGACCATGTTGATTACAGTACCACTTTCTATTGGAACTGATGAGAGAAAATGGGTGGTTTTGGTGTATAAATGATGTCTTTTGACTAGGTAAAGGCCACATGATGTCTCAGAACATTCCAAGAAAGAAGATTCCTGAGAAATTTCATGAGTTAAAAGTGAAGGGAGAGGAAAAAATGGGATAAGAGAACTGAATCACCCCACAACATGGAGTAGTCTAAACTAGAGAGAGAGAGAGAGACAGAATGAGTACCATATTCACACATTAAGAGGTGACTTAATTTTAGGAAAAAAATGGGAAAAGTCCAACTCTCACATAAAATTGATGGTTGGGTTTGACCAGTTTAACCATTTTAACTGGTTTGGTAAGTTTTTTTTTGTTTTTTTTTTTCTAAACAGCTTTATTCAGTTGTAATTGCTTGTATGAGTTGAATTGTGTCTCTCCTCGTATGTTGAAGTTCTAATCCAGGACGTCAGAAAGTGACTTTCTTTGGAAATAAGATCACTGCAGATGTAATTAGCTAAGATTAATTATGCTGGAGTAGGGTAGACCTCTAATCCAAAATCCAAAATTTATAATCCTATAAAATGGAGAAATTTGGACATCCATGCCCATGAGGAGAGCACTGAATGAAAACAATGGCAGAGATTAGGGTGAGGCTTCTGCAAGCCAAGAGACACCAGTGTTTGCCAGCGAGCCACAGAAGGTAGTAGAGAGTCACAAAACAGGTTCTCCCTCACAGACCTCAGAAGAAACTAGCCCTACTGACACTATGATCATGAACTTTTAGCTTTCAGAACTATCAGAAAATAAATTTCTGTTGTTTAAACCAGTTTATGGTACTTAGTTATAACAACCCTAGCAAACTGAAACAATTGCCATATGATAAATTCACTTATTTATTTTGTTGAATTTTGACCTCTGTTTACACCTATGAAACCATCATCACAATGGAGATAATGAAGAGATTCATCACCCACAAAGGGTTCTTTGTGTCTTCCTATATTTTATTCCTTCCCACCCTCTGTGCCCCTTCTTGCTGCCCAAATCTAGATTCAGTAAACTCACCTTCTTTCTCTAAGTTCATTTATACTTTCCAGAATTTCTTTCACTCAGCATAATTATTTTGAGATTCATCCATGTTGTTTTGTGTTTTAATAGTCTGTTATTTATTGCTGAGTAGAACTCCATTGTGTTTATATCACAATATGTTTATTCACTCACCTGTTGATGGACATTTAAATTGTTCTCAGTTTTTGCCTCTTACATATAACACTACTCTGAGTATTTGTGTTCAAGTCTTTATCTGGATATATGCTTTTATTTCTCGGAGTAAATACCCAAGCATGAAATGACTACATTATATGGTACATGGGCTTTTTTTTTTTTTTTTTTTTACTTTTTAAGAAAGTGCTAAACTGTTTTCTAAAGTGGTGGTACCATTTTTTATTCCCAGAACAGTGTCTAAGAGTGGCAGTAAGCCTACACGTTAATAAATATTGAAGGTGATTGTTTTCAAGGAATAGGGACTTTTAGATGATCTCAGAAGGAGCACCCTGCCTATTACCTTATACCAGCCTTGAGTCACATACTTAGACCTATTTGTTTTTGGTTTTTTTTTCCCCATTTATTTTTATTAGTTGGAGGCTAATTACTTTACAATATTGTAGTGGTTTTTGTCATACATTGACATGAATCAGCCATGGATCCACATGTATTCCCCATCCCGATCCCCGCTCCCACCTCCCTCTCCACCCGATTCCTCTGGGTCTTCCCAGTGCACCAGGCCCAAGCACTTGTCTCATGCATTCAACCTGGGCTGGTGATCTGTTTCACCCTAGATAATATACATGTTTCGATGCTGTTCTCTCGAAACATCCCACCCTCGTCTTCTCCCATAGAGTCCAAAATTCTGTTCTGTACATCTGTGTCTCTTTTTCTGTTTTGCACATAGGGTTATCATTACCATCTTTCCAAATTCCATATATATGTGTTAGTATACTGTATTGGTCTTTATCTTTCTGGCTTACTTCGCTCTGTATAATGGGCTCCAGTTTCATCCATCTCATTAGAACTAATTCAAATGAATTCTTTTTAATGGCTGGGTAATATTCCATGGTGTATATGTACCACAGCTTCCTTATCCATTCGTCTGCTGATGGGCATCTAGGTTGCTTCCATGTCCTTGCTATTAATGTAAAATCTATGATTTATAAATTGGTTTAGAACTGGCTATTCAAATATATGAACAGGTACATTACTTTGTCAACCAAAGTCCGTCTAGTCAAGGCTATAGTTTTTCCAGTAGTCATGTATGGATGTGAGAGTTGGACTATAAAGAAACCTGAGCACTGAAGAATTGGTGCTTTTGAACTGTGAACTCTTGAGAGTCCCTTGAACTGCAAGAAGATTCAACCAGTCTGTCCTAAAGGAGATCAGTCCTGGGTGTTCATTGGAAGAACTGATGTTGAAGCTGAAATTTCAATACTTTGGCCACCTGAAGTGAAGAGCTGACTCATTTGAAAAGACCGTCATGCTGGGCAAGATTGAAGGTCGGAGGAGAAGGGGATGACAGAGGATGAGATGGTTGGATAGCATCACCGACTCGATGGACATGAGTTTGGGTAAACTCTGTGAGTTGGTGAGGGACAGGGAGGCCTGGTGTGCTGCAGTCCATGGGGTTGCAAAGAGTCAGACATGACTGAGTGACTGAACTGAACTGAACTAATTCAAATATATTAGTCAAATGTTACTTGTACAGAGATCTCTAGAATCCTGGACTACAGTCGGAAGATCTGACTGTGCCATTGACCAGTCACGTCCCTTTCAGTGGGCCAACCACTAGTTTAAATGTGCCCCCTGAAAAGTCCAGCCTGAGTGCTGTTTTTTTGAATCAAGTCAAACTGTTCAATGAAGCACTTTGCAATCTGTGGAATATGTCAGCCATTTTTTTCTTGGTGCTAGGAGATTGGAAGATTCTCTGAGACATGGGCTTCTAGCATGAGGTTCCCATAGACCATGACCTCAGGCACAGGCATGAGGTTTTGTTCATTGCTCTGCTAAGTTGCGTCCAACCCTTTGCGACCCCATGAACTGCAGTGTGCCAGGTTTCCTTGTCCTTCACTATCTCCCGGAGTTTGCTCAAACTCGTGTCCATTGAGTAAGTGATGCCATCCAACCATCTCATCCTCTGTTGCCCCCTTTTCCTCATGTTCTCAATCTTTCCCAGCATCAGACTCTTTTTCGGTGAGTTGGCTCTTTGCATCAGGTGGCCCAAGTATTGGAGCTTCAGCATCAGTCCTTCCAATGAATATTCAGGGTTGATTTCCTTTAGAATTGACTGCTTTGATCTCCTTGCTGTCCAAGGGACTGTCAAGAGTCTTCTCCAGCACCAAATTTTGAAAGCATCAATTCTTTGGCGTCAGCCTTTTTTATGATCCAACTCTCACATCCATACATGGCTACTGGAAAAATGATAAATTTGACTAGAAGGACCTTTGTCAGCAAAGGAACAAAGCAGCTAGAGAATATTCCAAAATGCCCCTCCTCTGGTGGAAGCAACTTTGTCATTTGCCTGTCATTTGATACCTACCACACTATAGACTGGAAACCAGAAACTGTACACAGCTCTGCCTAATGATATTGCCACTGTCCTTGCCAGAAGATCTGAGCCCCCAGCGTCTGTGCTGCCCTTTCATGTAGCTCACTTTTATGTGTGTGTGTTGTTGACTGAACCCAGGCCCTGTACAGGGCAGGAGGACAGCTAGAAAGGGGTTGGAGTAGGTGCTGGGTGGGCCAACTCATAATACATGCCATCAGTACACATTGAAGATGAGCAGGACCCCTATTTAACCTTTTCCTGTCACTGTTCCTTGATGTTGATGGGACCCTGTTGCACAGTCACTCATCAAACAGGCTCCCATGGCTCTGTAAACCAAAGCTAGAAAACCACCAAATTAGATTATTTCTAAGATCTCTCCAGTTGTAAAATTCCTTGATTCTATGCATTTCCAAGGTTAAAGTGGAAAATTTTAAAGTATTTTCCTAGAGGACTCAGCTAGTTCCAATATATTCTCTACAATTATCAGTAGTTAAGGATATTAAAGCCATGGAGTATGGTTTCATTTACATTTACATTTGGTTGATTCCCTCAGTTAGATATATCTGTACAAGAACATCCAATTTACACAAAAGGAAAGGAAAAGGAGTGCAAGGGAAAGAAAGGTGAATATTTGATGAAGATGTATAGTTTGTTTATTTGTTTTTCAGAAGGACATATTTTGGGCTTTTCAAGGGAAGAATTTTTACTTTGCTATTACTTGCAGATGCAGTCATAGGAAAACTGCTTATAGTATTAGGCACAGGTTCAGACCTACAGTTTCCAAGTACAAAGTTCCGAAAACCAGAAGAAAGAACAAGCAAAGTTAAGCCACCTTAAATTATACAGAGTTCTGTTTACATAATCTTTTATTCCCTAATATCTTTCAATTACCAGAAAATAACTATTCTGATTATTTTCAAGACACTCAAAGACAATAGATGTTGGTGAGGTACCAAATGATTAGGCATGACATGTCCATCAACTGTATGATAACGTGGAATGTTCTTTGTCTTTGTGTCTAAGGGCTTGGTTTCTGATTCAGCCCCCTTAAGAAGCTTTAGTCAATTTATCCATAAGATGGGAATAATAATAGTAGTGGTGTCATGTTGTTGCATGCATTAGATGGGCTAATTATGAGCACATTGCCTGAGTCTTGAGGAATGTTGTCTAGACAGTCAATGGGGCACTTACTTTGACCTTTGCTCCTTTGGAAGCCCAGCTGGTGTTGGCAGTCAAGCAGCAATTTGGGGAGGTTGCTGGTCAAGAGAGGAAATGTAGCTCTACCAACTGATCTTCTCGAGGAGAGAGATGTGATATTCATAAATGTGCAATCAAGCCCCAAGTCCTACACCATCATCAAGATGAAGAGACAGATCTCTTCCTTCCTTAGAACCTTCTTTACCTCTTTAAGATTGCCCTTAATGTTTTTTTTCAGGCTGATTTCATCTGTACATGATTCAGCAAACACTGATGAACAATGACTGGAGGCAAGACACTACGGCCCATGACCTGGGGAACTTGACAGACGTGGACACTAATTCAGCAAATATGTGCTGAGTTTCTCCTATGTTAGGGTTTCCCTGGTGGCTCAGACAGTAAAGCGTCTGCCTGCAATGCAGGAGACCTGGGTTCAAACCCTGGGATGGGAAGATCTCCTGGAGAAGCAAATGGCAACCCACTCCAGTATTCTTGCCTGGAAAATCCCATGAACAGAGGGGCCTGGTGGGCTACAATCCATGGGGTCGCAGAGTCGGACACGACTGAGCTACTTCACTTTTCTCCTATGTTTAGGGCTTGTTTTTGGCTCTGAGCTTTAGGTAGGCCCTAGGGGATTGGATGTAGGCTGTGGTGGTGGCTTGGGAGAATGATGTTAGGATTGACTCTACCCCTATATATGTGGGAAAACCAGGGGTAAGGTGGCCAACTGTTGAGTTTGCCTGCAGCTAAGGGGTTTACTGGTGCAGAAAACTTTTCTTTTTTAAAGGGAGACTGATTTCCCAGGATGTAATATTTTGATGCCTAAAATTAGTAAAGACAGGCTAGATCAGAGTAAGCTGGTCATTCTAGCAGGTTTTATATCCACTATTAGACAGCCTCTCTGCATTTGAGGAATTTAACTCCCTGAATTTAAAATGAGAAACTGCATTGGGATGTAGCTGTGATGTGGTCCAAAGTGGTCTGGAATAGGATTCAAAAGGATAGCTGAGATTCTGGTCCTAGCTGTTGGTATTGTGATGACCCTTGACAAATTAATTCTCTCTCCAAACCTTAGCTCCCTTATCTATAGAAACAATTGTCATTTAGATATCTATCCTATATGTGTTTGAATAGGTTAAATGAGATAGTACACATGTATTGCACAGAAAGGAAATAAAATATTTTAGGAATTTTCTATATTCAATTAAGGAAACATACTATACTGGCTTAAAAATAAGTTTCATGTACATGTACTTGCCTTCAATCCTTCATGCTTGTGTATTGCTCTGGAAATTCTCTTTAAATGTTTTCACTAGTTGAATTCCAAGTTACTAACAGAACTATAACCTTCCCAAGTGCAAGTGTGATCTTTTTATGTCTTGGGTATCTCCTGAAAGCTTCTAGAACTTAACATGGTAAAATTTGGGGAACGCAAAATACTGAGGTTAGTTTGTAATGCCCTAGGCATGGGTTTGTGTAGACTCCGGGAGTTGGTGATGGACAGGGAGGCCTGGCGTGCTGCGATTCATGGGGTCGCAAAGAGTCGGACACGACTGAGTGACTGAACTGAACTGAACTGAGTGATAAAATATGTAGCAAATACTCTGTTTATTTTTTATAATCTACTTTTTAAAATATAGATGAATGTTATTTTTATATAGATCATAGGAGGTAACTTGGATCATATGCTTTTGAAGCCTCCTCCCTTACCTAAATTATTGCATCTTAATCCCATTATCTGCATGCACATTAATCCCATTTCCATGCCATGCGCAAATTTAGTGGAAAGGAAAGGTGACAAAAACAGGATAGATATATACATTTTGCCATGCAAACTAGGCAGGAATCTTTCTGTGCCATGAACCTGAGAAAACACAGTTAAAATGTCAAAAAAAAAAAAAGGAAAGAAAAGAAACAGCAGATCCAAAATGGAGTTGCTTGTGCTAAGCCACATGTCAGCAAACCAATACGTCATACTTAACCTAATTGCAATTTTGACCTCTCCCAGGAATGTGACCTTTAATCAGTCAATCTGAAATTACCTGGTCAGTATCACTGAGGTAGTCTGCCTGAAAGACCCCTGCCTTTCCCCAAAGGAAGAGACTTCACCTAAAACAATCCATGCTTTGCTAGAATAGCTTCCTTGTCCTGCCTGCTTCTGCCTAAAAACTTTCCATTTTGTACAGATCTTGGGAGCCCTTTCTATTGGCTGAGATGGGATGTTGCCCAATTCATGAATCATGAAATAAAGCAAATTAGATCTTCAGATTTACTCACTTGAATTTTTTTTTTTAAACAAATTTAGTGGCCATGCTGGAATTGAAGTAGACTTCCAATGGTTCTTCCCTGGTGGCTCAGATGGTAAAGAATCTGCCTGCAATGTGGGAGACCCAGGTTCAATCCCTGGGTCAGAAAGCTCCCTGGAGAAGAGAATGGCAACCCACTCCAATATTCTTGCCTGGAGAATCCCATGGACAGAGGAGCCTGGTGGGCCACAGTCCATGGGGTTGCAAAAAGTCAGACATGATTGAGCAGCTAACGCTTCCAATGGTTTCAGGAAAAGTGATAAACAGAGGCCTAGTACCTGGAAAATCTTCTGAGTTCTCTTTTTCTCCATTTCTGAGTGCTGTGGGTAAGGTCCTTGTGGTTCTGAGCTCTGTTATCTTTGTGTTGAACTCCTGATCTAGTTGGCTTTCCAGTCCAGGGAAGGTCAGCATGAACGAGCAGATAGCTCCATCTAGAACCCAAGCCTTTCGTTCGGTTCACAATTCCCCTTTTGATTGGAACACCTCAGCCTTTGTTTCTGTCTCTAGATCCACACTGGGAACTGCTGGCAGTTTAGTCTGCAGCCCCCACCACCACCCCAGCCACCACCACCACCAACATTTGCTGTGCAAACCCATCCTGCAGCCCCCATTCTTAGGGATTCACTGGTTCACTTCTTTATTTAGCCCCCAGTTTCATGGGAATTGCTGTTGATGTACACAGGACTTTCTGTCGGCCATTCCACAGTAACACTGATAATGCTGGTATGTTAATGTGCACATGAAGTAGAAACTATTGCTAATCAGGATCTCAGAAAGTCATAGAAATGTACATAAGCCAAGCATTTAAAAGCCTTTAGAGTGCTCATCACCTAACACACCTGTGTTACATTAAGTTGGTCACAGGATGGGTTAGATTGACACTAAGCTGTCAATCTCAAGAAAATTTCTGTGCAGCAAGGTACACTGAAAACCATTACACAATTCCCAACCCAGAGGCACATCCCTGTTAGGTACAGTTTGGCTCCAAAAGACTCAGAAGTTTAGCTAGAATAAACAAGTAGATTAACAGTAATAAAATGGGATACTTTAATTCCAAAAAATTTGAGCATGCTGTCTCTGGTACACCTGCTTATTTTATGTCTAAGAACTATGGTCCCAGAAGTTATAAATATCTACAAAAATGGCAAAATCTTACTAAAAACAGTCTATAATTACAATGGCCATTGTGGCAAATGTTCCAATTAGATAAGATCAGTCATTTAAAAAGTGTAGTTGAAAGTAAGCGTTCCTGAATTAAACAGAATGGGATACCTATTTAAGTTGGTGTGCACAAGCATCCAAAACTCTTCAAGATTCCAAAATAGCCTCACCAAAAAATGTGCTGCGAAACCCTAGTAGAAAATTAAAGACCCAAGAGGTACCTAAAATAGAGAAAATAAATCTGACATGATTCCTATTGCTCCCCTCTCTCCTTTACCAAAGTACTCTGCTGGTGCGCATATTGGTAGGATGCCAATCCACGCCAAAAAGTGGATATGGGAAGCAGAAAGACATAATCCTGAGAATGAGATCCTCAGCCATCAACATGGTTCCCTCAGGAACCAAAAAAATAAAGCTCATGAAATAGCAACCAATCTTTTAAAAGCCATTCCTAGAGTCTTCTCTGCTCATGTAGGTTGGTGTATTATTCAAAGATGCAAACAAAACAAAAATGATTCTGTTGCAATTTCTAAAACCTGTCTGTAAGTGCTTTACCTAAAGCTTCCAGGTTTCATTCAATAAATGAAGTCACTACATCTGCTCTGGGCTTCCCAGGTGGTGCTAGTGATAAAGAATCTGTCTGCCAGTGCAGGAGATGCAGCAGACGCTGGTTCGATCCCTGGTCAGGAAGATCCCCTGGAGGGGGGAATGCCCACCCACTTCAGTATTCTGGCTTGGAAAATCCCATAGACAGAGGAGCCTGGTGGACTACAGTCCATAGGTCCACAAAGAGTCAGACCTGACTGATGCCTGAGCATAACCTGCTCTAGCTGCCCTGTTGTAAATAAATTATCTCCTAACATAAATGGACTGATGAAAGGGCAGAAGACAGGGTGGGAGACTATTGGTTTGACTGAATTCATGACCATTGCTGTGCACCTTGAAAGTATTTTGGAACAAGACCACAAGCAAAATCGGCTAAGCTATTGACCTTACAACTACAACAGCTTCAAGCCCTGGCAGCTAAAATAACACCTGGGTCTTCTACATCACACCCTCACAAGCATCATCAAAATGCTGGCCCAGGGATTGATGTCTCACTTGTAATCAACTAGGACACTGGGGAAAAAAAGATTGTCTTTATAGGCTCTATGAAAAATCTTCAAAGTCATCTCCAATTTTGCTGCTTATGTTACAGGAAGGGGGACCCTTCCAGGGCCCGAAACTGGGCTCTTGTCTAATACTCGGAAATGAATTGTCCGAGGAGATACATGTGCTGACAAAGCAAGAGATTTTATTGGGAAAGGGCGCCCGGGTGGAGAGCAGGAGGGTAAGGGAACCCAGGAGAACTGCTCTGCCACATGGCTCGCGGTCTCGGGTTTTATGGAGATGGGATTAGTTTCCAGGTTGTCTCTAGCCAGTCATTCTGACTCAGAGTCCTTGCTGGTGGTGCACGCCTTGTTCAGCCAAGACGGATGCCAGAGAGAAGGATTCTGGGAGGTGGTCAGACATGTGGTATCTCCTTTTGACCTTTCCCAAACTCTTCCGGTTGGTGGAGGCTTATTAGTTCCCTGTTCCTTACAAGGACCTCCTGTCATAAAACAACATATGCAGATGGTTACTATGGTGCCTGGCCAGGGTGAAAGGTTTCAATCAGTGTCCTTCCCCTAACACTTATACCCTCAAAGGACAGGCCCTATGCGGGCCCCTTCAAGAACTCATGGCGTTCTCCGGGACTAGTAAACTGCTACCAGTAATATTTTTAAACTGCCAAAGGAAAACTAAAATTAAAATAAAAAAATCTTGCCAAATTCTGGTGATATCATAGCTACAGTCTGCTTTAAACCCCAGTCATAGCCTGCAAGTAGGATCCTGCAGAAGTCAGTAAAGGTTGAGAATTCTTACCAGAATCTGCTCTCTTGAATCTCTGTCTGTAATACCAGGTAGAAAAAGAAAAAGAAAATCTCTCTTGCATCCTTTTTGGGGATATCTCTTTAATCCAAAAAGGATTACTCTATGTTACCAAAATTATTTACTGTTTGTCCTGGCTAAAAAGTTACAAGATATTTGAAGGGATGTCTTTCTTTTTCTTTTCTTTTTTTTTTAAAGTATCTCTCACATCAGAATTTGGATAAATTTGAAGCTGATATTCATAGCCTGATAGGAATTTTTTCTTTTAAGGCCTTCGGTGTAGGGGACAACAGAGGATGAGATAGTTGGATGGCATCACTGACTCAATGTACATGGCTTTGGGTAGACTCCAGGAGTTGGTGATGGACAGGGAGGCCTGGCATGCTGTGGTTCATGGGGTCGCAAAGAGTCGGACATGACACAGTGACTGAACTGAGCTGAACCCCTAAGCTAAAATGAAACCATGTGCCCAGATGGAAAGAAAAACCTGAAGCTTTTGTGAAAAGTTTTAGTAAAACATTACAGAGACAAACAAATTGTAGGTATTGTAAAAATTTTGGCTTTAGGGAACAGAAGTCCTTCTTGGAGGAACTACATTCTTAGTCTGTGCCTTTGAGATGTAAATAATCTACCTGGTCTTCTCCTAGAACTCTTATCTAGGCCATCTTGAAATGAAAGTTTCAGGGAGGTAATTCTTATCAGAAGAAAAACTAAAAAGGGAAAGGTTATTTTGACACTTAGTCAAATGAAAAATCTTAAGTGTCTTCTCCACTAATATTAATAAAGGCCTTTAGCCGTCTGAGGAGGTAACTTTAAATTGTTCCATCTGTCAGAAATATAGTTTGAATCCCACCATTTTTATAACTAGTGAGTTTTGTATTATTGTATTTAATTCATGGCTAAAATGTTTAAACAGAAGCCATAAGGTATCTATCTGTGTCTGTACATTTCTGTATCTATGTGTATATGTTGTAGATGTATATTAACTTCTACCTCTGGATGATATGATGGTATTACTGTACATTGATTTGTAAAAGAGCTCCATTTCATTGGCTTGAAGAAAATCAAGTTCTTATACACGTGAAAGTTTCTTAAAACACTTGGAAATACAAAAGTATAACTCAGATGTTTTCAAGTTCACCTTGAGAAATGGAGTACTTCCTGCCATATCAGTAAACAAGGATGTCACAATCATCAGCAATTCTGACCCTCCAAATGTAAATTTCTAGCCCTAAGGACAACCAGGAAGGAGAACAATACCTGTGATCAGGCTACCATCAGGCTGCAGTCATTTCCTACAGTGAGAAATGAGGAACTCAGGATGTGAAAGATCACTGGATGCTGGCACCAGAAAGCTGAGATCCATATGAAAGGAATGATTTCAGTGAGCCCAGACTATTACATCTTCCCATACAGGAAAGTGAAAATGAACATTGCTCTATTGTGTCCAACTCTTTGTGACCCAGAACAGAATAATGGAGTGGGTAGCCACTCCCTTCTCCAGGGGATTTTCCCAGCCCAGGGATCGAACCAAGGTCTCCCGCACTGCAGCAGACTCTTTACCCTCTGAGCCACCAGGGAAGCCCAAGAATACTGGGGTGGGCAGCCTATCCCTTCTCCAGTGGATCTTCCCAACCCAGGAATCAAACTGGGGTCACCTGCATTGCAGGCGGATTCTTTACCAGCTGAGCTACCAGGGAAGCCCCATACATAGAAAAGCGCTAAATTCTTTAACTTGAGAGATCAGGTTTTCTTTAATTCACAAAAATACTTTTCATGTTTGGAGTACTTACCCTTTGTTACAAAATTCTGTATAACCTGATCACACACAGTCCCCCTTACCTCCCTCCCTTCAGAGCAGTTCTTTCAGGGTCACTTGAGATGCTGTCGCCTGGGGCTTGAAGTCCTAAAAATTCCCATTGAATAAAATGTAATTCTTAACTTTTAGG
This sequence comes from Odocoileus virginianus, assembly GCF_023699985.2. Classification (NCBI taxonomy): domain Eukaryota; kingdom Metazoa; phylum Chordata; class Mammalia; order Artiodactyla; family Cervidae; genus Odocoileus; species Odocoileus virginianus. The sequence goes on from NC_069699.1 coordinate 20,160,973, forward strand.
TTGTGACTATTTTTTAGTTGACAATCTGATAATAGGATCTTTAGAAAATAAAGGTTAGTATAAGGTTGTTGGTTTAATTGAAACAGGTATGTCTTTAGAGTTATTAGCATTAAATATAATACTTTCATTCTACCTGGGTTTTCTAATTAAATAAATTCATGTTACCTCCGGCATCATTTTTTGGCAAGAAAAATAGCTTAAGAAGATGATTACCTTTGTCTAATGTCCAATGAAGTTTTCATAGATATTCAAAACATGATTAAGAACAAGTGGTTTAAAGATGTAATGAATATAATAGATCTAAATGAGACTAGAGTTTCTAGGTTAACTTTTCACCAGAGTTTCCAAAACTTTTTGGTTACTTGTAGCCTTAAGGTTTTGCTAAGTTAATTTAAATGATGAGTTAAGTCAAATTTATTGAATATTTAGATTATTTCCAAATAAAACACTGAAACATTACTAAAAACAAGTTTACACATTTTTTGGCTTCCTTTAACAGAGGAACTAAAGATATTTGGATCTAATGGTAAACATATTTTGTGCCACATTGAATATGTACTATGAGGAAAATATACTTTGGGGAATTAATGGAATGTACTTATAAATTTGTCAGTAACAGACTATTCACAACTGTTTAATGCTTTTAGAAAGGAAAAGGGCAACATGGAAAGTAGGATTGTGTTTTTGGCAAGAGAAGAAATGAGGAACAGAGGTGAATTTTATTGAGAGAAAAGAAGGTAATTTTGTTCTAATGTGAGACTGATTATTTCAGAATGGGGAAGAAGAAAAAAAACAGAATAGAATCTGAATGTAAAAAATAAAAATTGTAGGAGGTTTGTGGGAAAAGAATCTGTGGAAAGAAATGTTGGTGTGTGAACAAGCTGGATACAGTTGAAAAGGCTCTAATTATATATGTATATATTTTAAATGAATGGCTACATGATGTTGTTCAGTCACTAAATCGTGTCCAACTCTTTGTGACTCCATGGACTGCAGCACACCAGGTTTCCTTCTCCTTCACTGTCTCCTGGAATTTGCTCAGATTCATGTTCATTGAGTTGATGATGCTATCTAACCATCTCATCCTCTGCCACCCTCTTCTCCTTTTGCCTTCAATCTTTCCCAACATGGCAGTCTTTTCCAATGAGGTGGCTCTTTGCATCAGGTGGTGAAAGCATTGGAGCTTCAGCATCAGTCCTTCCAATGAATATTCAGGGTTGATTCCTTTCAAGATTGATTTGATCTCCTTGCTGTCCAAGGGAATCTGAAGATTCTTCTCCAGGACCACAATTCAAAAGCATCCATTCTTTGGGTGACTGATGTATAATAGAGCAAGGCTTTTAGGTTACCTAACTGTGCCCCTAAATATTCACAGACAGACTGAGACATCTCACTAGTCCACTCCCTTGATTTTACATCATTGAGTTAGAACAGTCTTACCAGGATGCTTTCATAAATCAGTATTTGCTTCCTTTCACAGGCCTCTATTTCCCTGGTTAGGAGTAAATACACATGAGGCTATGATCAGGAGTCTCTCCCTAACTCTTGAAAGTACTGTAGAATCCGCTGCTAAAATAATAGCTGCCAAACAAAAATCCTAGGCTCTTTGGCCAAAGTTGTTCTTGATAACAGGACTGCCCTTGACTGTCTTTTAGGGGAGTTAGGGAGTGTCTGTTCTGTGGCCAACACCACCTGCTGTACCTGGATTAACACTTTGGGGGAGGTTGAAACTCAGTTGCATTAGATCACTGAGCAATCCACTTGGCTTAAAAATATACTCCTTCAACATAGTCTTTCTTTGACTTACTTGATTTTGATTGGCTTGGGCCTTGGGAATCATGGCTCTGAAGCACATTCCGGATACTGGGACTTAACCTGCTTATAATAGTCTTAATGTTCCCCCTGGTATATTATATTCTCTCAGAATCTTTAAATGAATGTTTTCAGGTGCTAATCACCAAAAAATGATCTTAAGACTGGAACATCAAAAAAAAAAAAGAAAAGAAAGAAAGAAACAAAGAGAATGACCAACTTCAAAAGAGAGAGAGAGAATAAACCTAAAGTCATGAGTTGTGAATACCACAGAGATTTAGCAAAAATGTCATGACCTATAAGTACCATGTGGCATATTAGCAAAAACTGCAAGAACACAGAGTGATAGCTGAGAGTGGTGCTAATGCCTTAAACTTTGATAAATTGTCAGTTCAACTAAGAATCTGATCATAAGGGGGAAATTGTTTAAAAAAATGAAACACATCCAAAATGGACCCCCTTGTGCTAAGTCCCCTGTCAGAAAACCAAGACTCCATGCCTAACCTGATTGCAGTTTTGGCCTCTCCCAGAAATATGACCTCTAACGAGTCAATTGGGAATTACCTGGTCAGTATGAGTGACGTAACTTGCCTGGTAGACACCTGCCTTTTCCCAAAGCAAGGTGATCTTACCTGAAGCAATCTGTTTTTTGCTAGGACAGATTCCTTGCCCTGCTTCCTTCTACCTGTAGAAGTTTTTCATTTTGTACAGATCCTTGGAGCCCCTTTCCGTCTGCTAAGATGGGATGCTGCCTGATGTCTGGATCATGAAATGAAGCAAATTAGATCTTCACATTTCAGTTCAGTTCCGTTCAATTGCTCAGTCGTGTCTGACTCTGCAGCACCATGGACTGCAGCACGCCAGGCCTCCCTGTCCATCACCAGCTCCCGGAGTTTACTCAAACTCATGTCCATCGAGTCAGTGATCCATCCAACCATCTCATCCTCTGTCATCCCCTTCTCCTCCCACTTTCTCTCTTTCCCAGCATCAGGGTCTTTTCAAATGAGTCAGTTCTTCGCATCAGGTGGCCAAAGTATTGGAGTTTCAGCTTCAGCATCAGTCCTTCCAATGAATATTCAGGGCTGATTTCCTTTAGGATGGAATGGTTGGATCTCCTTGCTGTCCAAGGGACTCTCAAGAGTCTCCTCCAACACCACAGTTCAAAAGCATCAATTCTTTGGTACTCAGCTTTCTTTCTAGTCCAACTCTCACATCCATATGTGACTACTGGAAAAAGCATAGCTTTGGCTAGACAGACCTTTGTTGGCAAAGTAATGTCTCTGCTTTTTAATATTCCGTCTAAGTTGGTCATAACTTTTCTTCCAAGAAGCAAGCATCTTTAAATTTCATGGCTGTAGTCACCATCTGCAGTGATTTTGGAGCCCCCCCCCCCCCCCCAATAACGTCTGTCACTGTTTCCCCATCTATTTGCCATGAAATGATGGGACCAAATGCCATGATCTTAGTTTTCTGAATGTTGAGCTTTAAGCCAACTTTTTCACTCTCCTCTTTCACTTTTATCAAGAGGCCCTTTAGTTCTTCTTCACTTTCTGCCATAAAGGTGGTGTCAGGTGCATATCTGAGGTTACTGATATTTCTCCAGGCAAACTTGATTCCAGTTTGTGCTTCATCCTGCCCAGCATTTCTCATGATGTACTCTGCATATAAATTAAATAAACAAGGTGACAATATACAACCTTGATGTACTCTTTTCCCTATTTGGGACCAGTCTGTTGTTCCATGTTCAGTTCTAACTGTTGCTTATTGACCTGCATACAGATTTCTCAAGAGGCAGATCAGGTGGTCTGGTATTCCCATCTCTTTCAGAATTTCCCACAGTTTATTGTGATCCACACAATCAAAGGCTTTAGCATACTCAATAAAGCAGAAATAGATGTTTTTCTGGAACTCTCTTACTTTTTTGATGATCCAGCAGATGTTGGCAATTTGATGTCTGGTTCCTCTGCCTTTTCTAAATCTAGCTTGAACATCTGGAAGTTTATGGTTCATGTACTGTTCAAGCCTGGCTTGGAGAATTTTGAGCATTACTTTGATAGCATGTGAGATGAGTGCAATTGTGTGGTAGTTTAAGTATTCTTTGGCATTGCCTTTCTTTGGGATTGGAATGAAAACTGATCTTTTCCAGTCCTGTGGCCACTGCTGAGTTTTCCAAATTTGCTGGCATGTTGAGTGCAGCACTTTCACAGCATCATCTTTCAGGATTTGAAGTAGCTCAACTGGAATTCCATCACCTCCACTAGCTTTGTTCCTAGTGATGCTTCCTAAGGCCCACTTCACTTCATATTCCGGGATGTCTGGCTCTAGGTGAGTGATCATACCATCGTGATTATCTGAGTCATGAAGATCTTTTTTGCATAGTTCTTCTGTATATTCTTGCCACCTCTTCTAAATATCTTCTGCTTTTGTTAGGTCCACATGATTTCTGTCCTTTATTGTGCCCATCTTTGCATGAAATATTCCATTGGTATCTCTAATTTTCTTGAAGAGATCTCTAGTCTTTCCCATTCTATTGTTTTCTTCTATTTCTTTGCACTGATCACTGAGGAAGGCTTTCTTATCTCTCCTTGCTATTCTTTGGAACTCTTCATTCAAATGGGTATATCTTTCCTTTTGTCCTTTGGTTTTCACTTCTCTTTGTTTCACAGATATTTGTAAGGTCTCCTCACACAGCCATTTTTCCTTTTTGCATTTCTTTTTCTTGGGGATGGTCTTAATCCCCATCTCCTGTACAATGCCATGAACTTCCATCCATAGTTCATCAGGTACTCTGTCTATCAGATCTAGTCTTTGAATCTATTTGTCACTTCCACTGTATAATCATAAAGGATTTGATTTAGGTCATACCTGAATGGTGTAGTGGTTTTCCCTACTTTCTTCAATTGAAGTCTGAATTTGGCAATAAGGAGTTCATGATCTTAGCCACAGTCAGCTCCTGGTCTTATTTTTACTGACTGTATAATGCTTCTCCATCTTTGGCTACAAAGAATATAATCAATCTGATTTCAGTGCTGAACATCTGGTGATGTCCATGTGTAAAGTCTTCTCTTGTGTTGTTGGAAGAGGGTGTTTGCTATGACCAGTGCATTCTCTTAGCAAAACTCTATTAGCCTTTGCCCTGCTTCATTCTGTATTCCAAGGTCAAATTTGCCTATTACTCCAGGTGTTTCTTGACTCCCTACTTTTGCATTCCAGTCCTCTATAATGAAAAGGACATCTTTTTTGGGTGTTAGTTCTAAGAGGGCTTGTAGGTCTTCATAGAACCATTCAGTTTCAGCTTCTTCAGCATTGCTGTTTGGGGCATAGACTTGGATTACTGTGATATTGAATGGTTTGCCTTGGAAATGAACAGAGATCATTCTGTTGTTTTTGAGATTGCATCTAAGCCCTGCATTTCACACTCTTTTGTTGACTATGACAGCTACTCCATTTCTTCTAAGGGATTCTTGCCCACAGTAGTAGATATAATGGTCATCTGTGTTAAATTCACCCATCCCAGTCCATGTTAGTTCGTTGATTCCTAAAATGTCGACATTCACTCTTGCCATCTCCTGTTTGACCACTTCCAGTTTACCTTGACTCATGGACCTAACATTCCAGGTTCCTATGCAATGTTGCTTTTTACAGCATTGGACTTTACTTCCATCACCAGTCACATCCACAACTGGGTGTTGTTTTTGCTTTGGCTCTGTTTTTTCATTCTTTCTGGAGTTGCTTCGTTGATCTCCAGTAGAGCATTGGGCACCTACCGACCTGGGGAGTTCATCTTTAGTGTCCTGTGTTTTTGCCTTTTCATACTGTTCAGGGGGTTCTCAAGGCAAGAATACTGAAGTGGTTTGCCATTCCCTTCTCCAGTGGACCGCATTTTGTCAGAACTCTCCACCATGACCCATCCATCTTGGCTTCTTGGGTGGCCCTACACAGCATCGCTCATAGTCTCATTGAGTTAGACAAAGCTGTGGTTCATGTGATCAAATTGGTTAGTTTTCTGTGATTGTGGTTTTCCATCTGTCTGACCTCTGATGGAGAAGGATAGGGGGCTTATTGAATCTTCCTGATGGGAGAGACTGACTGAGGGGGAAGCTGGGTCTTGTTCTCATGGGCGGGGCCATGCTCAGTAAATCTTTCATCCAGTTTTCTGTTGATGGGTGGAACTGTGTCCCTCCCTGCTATTTACCTGGGACGAAACTATGGTGAAGGTAATGAAGATAATGGCAACCTTCTTCAAAAGATCCTATGCTACACTCAGTGCCCCCAACTCTGCAGCAGGCCACCACCGACCCATGCCTCTGCTGGAGACTACTGGACACTCCTGGGCAAGTCTGGATGAGTCTCTTGTGGGGTCACTGCTCCTTTCTTCTGGGTCCTGGTGCATACAAGCTCTGTTTGTGCCCACCAAGAGTCTATTTCCCAGTCCTGTGTAAGTTCTAGCAGCTCTGTGGTGGGGTTAATGGAGACCTCCTCCAAGAGGGCTTATGCCATTACCAGGTTTGATGCACCCAAAGCCCCTGACCCTGCAGCAGTCCACTGCTGACCTGTACCTGCACAGGAGATGTTCAAACACAATTTGAATTTTGTTTTTTGAAAAACCTAACAGCGTGGGTTCTGGAGTTTATAAGCAGTGATAAACCAGCACATACAACCCCACATTAGCCAAATGGGGATATAGCTTCTTTGTAATTTCTAATTCCCTATTAACATAATAGGTTAGTCATTCTGTCCATTTAGGAAACTCTAAGGAGTTTTCTTTAAGAATACTAGCTAGCAGAGAAAATGTCACCCAATAGCAGTTACCTTGACTCTTCCTGTATTAATTCCCCATTTCTCTTTTCATCTAGTCTTCCTCCATCACTTTCACATTAGGCAGTTTCTGCCACTGATTTTATGCCAAATGTTCACTCAGCATCTTGACATATGGTATTGTGCAATGGCTGTGCTGGTTTTCACATTAGGTGTCTTCTCCTGATGACTGGATCAGATGTTTCAGATACACCTATGACTAAAGGCACCATCGATTCTGAAAGATGGCTCATCAGCAGGTTTTTGGGAATATTCCCTAAACCAACCTGGAGAGAACTAAAATTGCATAACTAGAACCATCTGATGCTTGAAGGATGTTTCTGAGTTTGTGCCCATAGATTATAAGAGGTTATTCCCAGTGTTTCATATTTATGATCTGAGAAGGGGGGAGTTCAACAGAATGTTTGTAATTTCTAAAAGAGCTTATGTGACTTCAGACTGTATTTAAAGAAGTATTATGTTTGAAATAAAGGAGGAGAAGTTCTAGCAACTGTCTTCAGTTTTAATTATTCATTTGTTAGACTAAAATGTATGACAACTATTCTGTGGAAGCCACTGGGCTGTAAAAGATACAAATACAAGTAGTGTATGGAGATAGATAAAAATAGCACTAAATGAGAATTCTGTGAGTGGGCTGCTGCTTTTCTTGTTTGCCTCAAAAGGTTGTCAGAATCTTTACTACAGAAATCTCGAACCAAGTTGTCTTCAGGAGACTGGATGATAAGTGCATAAAATGGCCTGGTAGGGACTGTGCACATTGGAGAGCACAGGCCTGTTTAAATTGGCAGCTGCTAGTCTGTAATATTAGATTGTCATCTGGTGAGAATGTGGGCTGGATTTTGCCAAGAGAAACTGGAGATCCAGAATTTTACATGAAATATTTAATTTCAAAATATTGTCAAGACAGTAGCTAATTCACATGAATAAGAGCTCTGCAGAACTCTCCCTGCCCCTGGAGAGTTTTGCTCCCATCAGTAGGATCCCCCCAGTCAAGGAATGTTTGCCAATAGTTAGAGGGATTCTTTAACTTGACACTTTTAGTAAATAGCCACTTGTATACTACAATAAGAAAGACTCAGCTTACTTAATGTAATCAATAGGTGAAGACAAATGAATGACATATGAGGGTTTTATATAATTCTGGTGGGAGGAGTAGGTTTTCCGATCACAGTGGAAAGTTTTAGTATATTCAACAGCCTATGACCTGAAAGCATTTCACATTTTCCCTGGGACAGGTGAGAGGAATAAAAGGTCCTGTACTCCATTTGCTAATTTGAAGATGATGAAAGCTATTTCTCTGAGATTTCTCAGAGTAGATTTATGGTGACCTCAGGTTGAATTCTCTGTTGATGCTTTGAACTTCTGTCCAGAGCATCAGATACATTTCACAGGAGCTTGCCTTCTCTGTGTCCTGGTGAAATAAATGCATATGCTGAGCTAATGGGTCATTGGCTCTTGAGTAACTTCTGGAGTTGCATGGATAGAACCTCTTCCCCTCATGGACTATAACCAGGTTCCATCTCTTTACTTGCTGTCTGTATCATGCTAAATAGAGCCAAGATTTGAACCCACCTGTGTCTTATTTTCATAGCAGCTCCATTTCCAGCTATGAAATACCTATGTGGCCTGTTTAGGTCTCAGAAAAATTACTGTGATTAATATATTTACTTCTACCCCAAACATAATTAATTTGAGTTCAGATATTTTTTAGCAAGTACATTTAAACTTGAAAGTTAGCACTTGAGAAGCAAAGAACTAATAGAAACCGAGATTTTCATTAAATTTAAAAACTGAACACAAGTGCAGTTGATGTCTGTGTCTTCAGGAAAATTAACTGACATAACTAAGTAGAAATTCTCCTCTTCATTATGAAGATATGGTAGTTGGATCTGTGCTCTTACTTTATAAAGATCTAAACTGAGGCTTGAGTAAAGAGTCCATCCAGTTTCCTGGGCTTCTGGAATTTTTAGGCAAGTTATTTAGATCTGGTCTCTTCAAAAAGACTGTCTTGAAATATGTGTAACTCCAATAAAAGCTAGTATTCTACATAAACCAGTCCTTGTCAGTGTAGCCTTAGAAGAAATGTACACTGCATAAATCAAAAATACTTTAAACCCTTTGCATCTTTACTGGAATCTCTTGAATAATGTCAAGGCAGACACAATTTGAAACTCCCAATTTTTTTGTTTATTTGCTTGTTTGTTTAAATCATCTTTCCCTAGTTTTCTTAAATATGTCTTCAGTTCATTTCAGTTCAGTCACTCAGTCATGTCTGACTCTTTGCGACCCATGAATCGCAGCATGCCAGGCCTCCCTGTCCATCACCAATTCACAGAGTTTACTGAAAGTCATGTCCATCGAGTCAGTGATGCCATCCAGCCATCTCATCCTCTGTCATCCCCTTCTCCTCCTGCCCTCAATCCCTCCCAGCATCAGGGTCATTTCCAGTGAGTCAACTCTTTGCGTGAGATGGCCAAAGTATTGGAGTTTCAACTTCAGCATCAGTCCTTCCAAGGGACACCCAAAACCGATCTCCTTTAGGATGGGCTGGTTGGACCTCCTTGCAGTCCAAGGGACTCTCAAGAGTCTTCTCCAACTCTAGTTCAACTCTCACATCCATACATGACCACTGGAAAAACCATAGCCTTGACTAGATGGACCTTTTTTGGTAAAGTAATGTCTCCGCTTTTTGTTATGCTATCTAGGTTGGTCATAACTTTCCTTCCAAGGAGTAAGCATCTTTTAATTTCATGGCTGCACTCACCATATGCAATGATTTTGGAGCCCCAAAAAATAAGTTTGACATTGTTTCCACTGTTTCCCCATTAGTCCAGTAGCTAACCTTAACATTTTCTTTATCTCCTCACTGTCAACATTCCAAACTTTTTCTTTTAGTTTAAGAAAATCCTTGTTTTCCCTTTATGTGCTACCATGAAAAAAAATTTTTTTTAAGTCTAGTCATTATCTGTTTCTATCTGGCCTCTGCCTAGACACTGCCCAAATTCTCCATCACAAAATCCTGTCTATCCAAGGTATCAGAGTTCTCACAAGAGGACTACTGAGGAAGGTAAGGCTTAGAATATTCACACTTTAATAATTTTTGCTCTGCTATGTCACACATAAAAAATACTATATGTAATTACTAAGGATTATTCATAACAGATATGCTTGGGCATACTTTATCCCTGAGTCCTTTTGCGGACAAGATCCCACCCTTACTATGGACAAGATTGAAGAACAGCATGAGGTTAAAGATAGCTGAGAATAAAGAATGGTGAGAGAGTCAAGTATGTGGTAGGAGGTGAGGTCAGGTTCAAGGTGGACTGAGTATCAGCCCTTGGTTGAAATTTAGCATAATAAATATGCCAGCATGTTTTTGAGTGGTGATTTTCTTAAAATTACATTTGAAGGCTTCTGTTTTGAGCAGAATCAAATAATCCCATACCAGAATAACTGTGGAAGCGTGTTGTTTACTCTTTGATACATTCTAATATTCTTACCTCACTCTTTCCCACTTGAATCACTTTTCCCAAATTTCTAGATACCAGACCAAACATTAGGTTGAAATCATAGAGTGTCAGGCTTGGAAAGATAAAGGATATAGAGTTCAGTGCTTCCAAAATCTCATACCTGACTCTTTTGTCAAATCGCACTTCCTGTATTCCACCGCTGAGAGGTTCTGGATTATTAGTTTGTTGTGAGTCTCTAAAATCTGTATTTTAGAAAGTCTCCTGAAGTGCTTTTGTTAACCATTCTGGTTTGGGAAATCCTTATCAAATTCACCTACTTCTGTCCCACCTGGTGCCTGAATTCCCTCTAACAGCACACCTCTTGGTGATCAGCCTGGGGATAATGTTGGTGATGGTAAAGGAAACCCGTATGTACCAGGTGCTTTCTAATTGTTAGGCACTGAACTAAGGCATAGTCTAATTTGTTCCGTATAATATGTGTAACAGTCTCAGAAACTACATAAGATTATTGTACACATATTTTCATGTAAATCTTTGAATTTGTTGTGATCTCACTTGCTTCTAGGTTTTTGCTCATGTATTGTTACCCTGCAAGGCATCCTTGCTTAACTTATAGTCTTCATTACACTTCTTTCCTTTGAGCTTCTTTAGTATCTTTACTTATTTCTATTCTTCCATATTTTATTGGGAAACAAGTAGAGTTTAACAAGTTAAGGGTATAGATTCTGGAGCAAGTCTCTGTGGGCTTAAACCTAGCTTGGCCATGCTCTGATAGTGTTGCTCTGCATTAAGCTAACCTTCCTTTCCTTTCTTCATCTGCAAAATAGAGATTCAAAATAGCACCTCTTCACAGAGCACACTTGAGGGTTAATACATTAATGTACATTAAGCCCTCATAATAGACCCAAGAAGGCAATAAATGCCTGATAAATATTACCTATTGTTATTTGATCATACCAAACTTTAATTGTCCATTTACTTGTCCTTCTCACCTACTAGGCAATGAGCATCTTGAAGGAAGAGTCTGTATCTTGTTTGATCTCATATTTCAAGTGTCTACTGCAAGGCTTAGTAGATAATAAATGTTCAAAGATTGGTAATTCTTAATGTAATTCTACTTCCAGACTATACACTGATTTTTCCCAACATTTACAATCCTTCTAAATCATACTACCCCACTGCCAATTAATAATAATTTTTTATTGTTATTTAACTATGTGGCCCTTTAAGTCTACTCACTGCTTTGCCTATCAGACAAACCTGAGTTTGAATGTTCATTGCTTGCTTCTCTTAATATCTTGACTTGACATTGAGAAAGTTATTGTACCACTTAGATCTTCATTTCATTCATCTGTAAACCAGAAATGAAAAATCTTCCCTGCAGTGTAGTAGTATGGTTAGCTAACTACTACAGTGTTGTGTGAGGGACATATTATATAGTGCCTGTGATAGAAAAGATGCCCAGGAAGAAGTAGGCAGGCTTGCTGTTGCCCAGAAGAAGTTCAACATGAATATTTGTTGATATGGTCTTGGTTTATGTTCAGTATTCTTCATTCACAGAGTCTGAAATCTTTTAGGATCAAATTTCTTTAAGTGCTGTGATGGTTAAATTATGCCCCTCTCCATAAGACATCCTGACCCCCAGATTCTAAGAATGTAATCCTTTTGGAAATAGGGTCACTTTAGATATAATTAGTTGAGGTGAGGTCAAACTAGAGTATGATGAATACTTAATACAGAATGACTGATGCCTTATAAGAGGAGGAGAAAGAGACACAGGGAAAAGAATGCCAGGTAATGATGAAGGTGGAGATGGGAGTGAGGTACCTGAAAGCTGAGGATCTGCAAGAATTGACAGTCACCACCAGAAGTAGGAGGAGGAAAGAAATGATTCTACCCAGAGTCTCAGAGAGAGCACAGCCCTGCTGACACCTTGACTTCAGATTTCTAGCTGGTAGAACTGTGAGAGAACATATTTAATTTCTTTTAAGCTGTGGTACTTTGCTATGGCAGTCACAAGAAACTGATACAAGTACTATGATAAATATAATGACCATAACTTCATAAAGCTACTCTAGGAAAAAAGGAGCTATTGTGATACTTAATTATAAACATAAGCAAATTGAGGTTTTCCATCCTAAAAATGATTAAACTATAGAATTGTAGGTTTCCAGAGAATGAGGGAGAAAAAATCCTTACTTTACCACTTTCCTTAAAGTCTTGAAAAAAAATCCCCCTTGAACTTTCAAACTTTTGTTAATAAGTTTGGGCCCCTTGAGGACCAGAAAGCTTTCAGCCGTACTTGTTCAGAAAGGTAAGGAGATCCTGTCTGCATTTACTATTTATGAGCTGTGGCATCATATTTTCATGTGGCCACGTGATGCTTGCTTTTAAGAAACCTGCAAATGAGACCAGACTCATTATTTTTTAATGTAAAGAGTATGATGGCAGTATGTGCAGTGTATATAATATACAGCCATACTGTCACTCTTGCCCTAGAATTTGTATTAACATTGTTCATTTAGAAACTAGTAAACTACACGCCATATTTACAAACATCATATTTGACATAAAAGCAATATTTGTTGGAAATAGCATTCAAATGTTTAGTTTCAGTGCATGATTCATTGGAAAATCTTCAATTCTGAGCAATTCTATGGGACTCAGGAGCATATTTTTCTATGTAAAGTACACATCTAATAGAAACCCGTTGGCTTTGTTCTCATATTTCTCTTTCAACAAAGAGGCAGCGGCCATTTCGGCTAAGTACAAGGAAAATGAAATCAACATGGATCAGTTGGTGTAAAAAAACAAAAATTAATGTTATGGTCATCAAGTGTTTTAGAAAATAATTTAATTTGTATTTATTTTTAAAAAGCCTTTCTTCTGGGGAGAAAAGTATTGTGTTGCCAGTCTGAAAATGTAACTGGGAATCCAGTCTTGTCTCAGAGAAGCTATTCTCTGTCCTTTGTATGTATTTAACTCTATATTTTTAATGTATCCATCCTCACTTCAGCTTCAATGAATGTCATAAGCTATGGAATGATGTTGTTCCATGTCCAGTTGTAACTGTTGCTTTTTGACCTGCATACAGATTTCTCAGGAGGCAGGTCAGGTGGCCTGGTATCCCCATCTCTTGAATACATGAAGGCTGTATATTGTCACCCTGCTTATTTAACTTATATGCATGCAGAGTACGTCATGAGAAATGCTGGACCAGATGAAGCACAAACTGAAATCTAGATTGCTGGGAGAAATATCAATAACCTTAGATATGCAGTTGACACCAACCTTATGGCCGAAAGTGAAGAAGAACTAAAGAGCCGCTTGATAAAAGTGAAAGAGGAGAGTGAAAAAGTTGGCTTAAAGCTCAACATTCAGAAAACTAAGATCATAGCATCTGGTCCCATCACTTCATGGCAAATAGATGGGGAAACAGTGGAAACAGTGGCTGACTTTATTTTGGGGGGCTCCAAAATCACTGCAGATGGTGACTACAGCCATGAAATTAAAAGACGCTAGCTCCTTGGAAGAAAAGTTATGACCAACCTAGACAGCATATAAAAAGCAGAGACATTACTTTGCCAACAAAGGTCCATCTAGTCAAAGCTATGGTTTTTCCAGTAGTCATATATGGATGTGAGAGTTGGACTAGAAAGAAAGCCGAGTGCCAAAGAGTTGATGCTTTTGAATTGTGGTGTTGGAGGAGACTCTTGAGAGACCCTTGGTCAGCAAGGAGAACCAACAATTTCATCCTAAAGGAAATCAATCCTGAATATTCACTGGAAGGACTGATGCTGAAGCTGAAACTCCAATACTGTGGCCACCTAATGTGAAGAACTGACTCAGTTGAAAAGACCCTGATGCTGGGAAAGATTGAAGGCAGGAGGAGAAGGGGACAATAGAGGATGAGATGGTTGGATGGCTTCACCGACTCAATGGACATGAGTTTGAGTAAACTCCAGGAGCTTGTGATGGACAGGGAGGCCTGGTGTGCTGTGGTTCATGGAGTTTCAAAGAGTCAGACACAACTGAGTGACTGAACTGAATGGAGTGATGACATTCCTCTCTTTTGAAGGAAGCAGTTTCACATTTCCTGGGGTGAATTTTTGGTCCAGATAACCACTGTACATTTGTGAATTTTTAGTATTTTTTAGAATTATCATTTTCCCCCCAGAATTTTCCTAAAGTATCTAGATTATCATAGAATTGTTTTCTCCTCTTGAATTTCATCTTCCATTAATCCTGCTCTTAGCGATCTCTGTTCCCTATAACACCTAAGAAATCAGTTTCATTTATTTATTCACTGAACTACAGTCCAGCACTCAAGTTGACAAACTAAGGCTTGCTGCCTGTGTTTGTGCTACTCAAAAACTAAGTGTGTGTGTGTGTGTTTTACATTTTTAAATGGTTGGAAAAAGATGGCAAAAGAATAATAATATTTTTTTGACACAAGAAAATTACATGAAACTCAAATTTCAGTGTCCAAATAAACTTTTATTGGGACACAACTTCACTCCTTTTATGGCCTAGGAAAGCCACATGGTCAGTCATTTAGTACCTCAAGGTTGTGCCTCCTTTTCACATCCAAATCGCCCAGCACTGCCCTTAGACCTACATCCCTGTCATGTCCCATGGCCTTGCAACTGTTTTTCTCTGGCTCTTCCTCCTCCTGTTTGTGGGACACTTCAACAGGCTCTGCATGGCCAGATCCCAATTGTTTTCCTTCTAAGACATCTCTACAACACATGATCTAGCCTCACGCACTCCTGTTTCCAGTTCACCTGCCAGTATGGTATCTGTTTTAGTCAGCTCAGGTTGCTATAACAAAATACCATAGACAGGGGGCCTTAAATACAAACATTTACTTCTCACAAATCGAGAGACTGGGAAGTCTGACCTCAAGGTGCTAGCAAATGTGGTGTTATATGAGGACCCACTTTCTGGCTCACAGATGACCACCTTCTCCCTCTGTGCTTGGTGGAAAGAGGTCAGAGAGCTCTCTGGGCCCTCTTGTATAAAGATATTCACCCCATTCATAAGACTTCACCCTCATGATCTAATCACTCCCAGAGGCCCTCATCTCCTAAAGCCATTACCTCAGGGCTTCAGATTTCAACAGATGAATTTTGGGGAAACACAATTATTCAGTCCATAACATCATCCCATGTGTGCTCTTGTTCAAAAGTGGAGCTCAGACAGTGGAATGATGAAAGTCATGAATTTTTTAAAAAGACTCTCAATCTGGGTTTCATTCTTCTTACATATAGTTTTGTTTATTTTTTAACTTATATATTAAGAATCTACTTTCATATTTGTTAAATTTCTTTTGATTGTTTGCAGCCCAGCATTGCTGCCTGTGGAGGTGATTTTGAAACATGATTTTGTCAGCCATTTTAAGGCTGTTTCCCAGATTTGTTTTGTTCTAAAGATTTTTCCCCCCTAGGAGCACATTCTACATTTTAACCAGATGTATTGATTAAAATATTGGAGTAGTAGAGCCTAAACATAACTTTGTGGCACTATCTTAGAGACTTCTTTCCAATTCAGTATTGATCTCTTACACAGCACTCATTGGTTCAAATAATTGCCAGTCCCCTTGAAAACTGGTGATTATGGAATATTCTGTGTGAAATGTTTTGCTAAAGCAAATATGAACTGTATCTAGGGCCTTTCCCTGACCCAATAACTTAGAGCTTCCCATCATGCTATCTGTGAGTAGCTGGGGTCAACGGAGAAGTCTTTACAGATGGAAAAATCTGAGTTCAACCACTATGTCTGCGTCTTCACCTAGGAAAATGCTCTTCTAACCCTCAGTATGGTGGTATGGATTCAGTGAATTGAGGGGTGAACTAATAAAGCTATTAGAACATAACACCAATGTCTCGCTCCTCAGAGCAATGCTCAGTATTGATGAGATCCCTCTTGCTTGCGTATTGTAGTGCAGTGGGTGAGGCTTTGGGTGAATCGGTGTCTCTGCCTTTCCTTCCTGTCTCAGTGTGTTACTTTTATTTGTTGTTGTAGAGAAGTGGTTCAGCTACTTCTTGGCTTCTTTTCAGAGGGAGTTTTTCCATATATAGCTATAACTTGTGTCTGGGGAGAAGGGGTGAGTTCAGGATTTTCCCCTACCAGCATCTTGAACTGCCTTTTCCTGTATGTGTTTTCTCTTCCAACTGTCTGACAATTGATGCTTTGTTTCCCTGTTTTTTCTCCCTCTCTCCATACATATTTTGGTTGGGGACAAAGTAGGTGCTAACTGTGGTGACCAGGGACAAAAGAGCAGATAAAACCAAGGAGGCTCTTGGAATGCAGGAATGAAAAAACCAGACCGTTATTGTCCTTGCCTCCCATGTTGTAACTGTTCATGGATTTCAGGTCCTTCTGAGCAGTATGACCTGTCTCCCCTCCTACTGCATAGGGAGAAGATATTTGCCTTACTCTCCACCCCCCCAACCCCCGACCCAGTATATGTGTTTCATCCAGTCAGCAAATGACCTGCAAGACCCCTATCCCACTCCTTGTACCCTGGGTTTAAGAGTGGACTAAGGACCCCTCTTCAACGTCGGTTCTTCCTTGAGCTGGCCCACTGTTCTAACAGCGTCTCCCACTCTAATAAGCTTTATTTCCCTCTCGTTCTGTCTCATGTCTGGAAATTCTTTTCTAATCTGCACCCGGACCATGACACTAATGAGAGGTAGCCGAAAGGCATAATGGGATAAATATAGTCCCATGCACATTTAAAGGTAAGAAAAGAAACCTCTTGAGCAATGAGAAGTTTTAGGGAGTCAAAATTCTCCTTGCTTGAAATATTTAAAACAAGACCAAGCAAAGCACTTGCAAGACTGCCATTTTTGGCAGGAAGATGTGTTAGATTCTTCTGTAGAGTTTCTCCATCTTGAAATTCTTGTATTTTGCAATATAAGACATTATTAGTTCATCATATCATGCACTGAGACAATTTTTGCTTATGTGCAATGGCTAGATTTGAGCAATTGAAAAATGCAGCCAACAAGGAACTCTGAGACAATTGCTTGTGCACAAAACCTCATGACCTTAGCTGCACAGTGATCCCTTGGTAAATGCAAGGCTTAGTTTTCTTCCAGGTAGGATATTAGCTATGAATATATTGAAATGCGAATACACTCAACTCTTTCATCAAATAGTTTGATTACTGCTATAGAGAAGACACATGCAATATTTTTCACCTAAACATTATTTTTGTCATTCATTCTCTACAAACTCCATTTCTTTTGCTTGTATAATACAAGTTGACCCTTCTCTGCAAAGATTTTTTCTACTTGAGAAAAGGAATCATGTTGGAAATGATTCAATATACACTTATGTACCCCCCCCCACACACACACAAAATTGAAAACTTCTGACTGCCATGGAAAACACATTTTTAAAAACTCTTTCAAATGTTTTGACTTGTAACATTATGTTTTCACCTCCTGCCTGATTATCCATTATCATGTTGACAGGCAAAATGTATTCTTTCTTGTGATCTTCTCTCTTAAAATGAGTATGAGAAGGAAAGACCACCTGTTGCCATTTAGAAGTATAGTTTTCTTCTAAATCCACTTGACATTTTAAGACTTCACATCTGCTACTTTGTGATAACATTTTCCTTTATAGATCATGTGGTTTCTAAAATGGTGTCATGTGAGTCGAAATCTAGCCAGGAATGTTGGTTTTTTTTTTTAAATTCCTAAGCTTAGGTTTTTTAGGATTTCTTCCCCTATAGGGAGAAGGGTGCGTGGTGATTATACCACACTCTTATCTAAAATATATGAAGCACATTTCTTCTGTGTCTGTTCTGATCAGTTGTAAGTGAGTCCATGAACTACTGGGTTGAAATTGGCTATTTATGGTTGCCCAAGTGAAACAGTGCTCACTGGTCAGGGTTGCCTTTTGTAGGTGAGAGACTGGGGCAGTGTCCTGGACTGGCCATTTAGAGTCTTCTTACAGGTGACAGAAGGATGTGACTTCTCTCCCAAGTACACTCACATTCTGGCTGAGGCAGTAGGGTGGCCATGGGCATATGGCAACAGACTTCTACCTACCTGTCCTCCCTTTTCCTTTCCTCATTTAGTTTGACTGATGTTCAATCCTTGTGAGTTTTCTAACAAAGAGGAATAATTTTTGGTCTTCCTTCAAAAGCCCAGGCAGTGTGATGTGTCCTGGACAAGATAAACCTTTATCCTCATCCCTCCTCACTGGGCCTCAGGAGGGCCTTAGTCACCAAAGAGGTTCAGGTTGTAGCAGTGTTCGCTGTTGGTGCATTTTCAGAGGCTGGGATCACTTCACGGCCTGCAAATGGAGATAAGAGGTAGGCTGCAGACCGGGCAGCCATTGCTGGTAGCTAAGAACATGTTATTCCATGCCAGAGGTTAATGAGGATTGTCAGTGTGGCGGTGATTTTTCCAGTTCTCTGTCTCCTCTGTGACAGAGGACGTGGCCTGAGACAAAGACAGGATCCTATTTCCAAAATCACCTGTCGCTTCATGGATCATGTATAAGAGATACCTCTTGGGAACAGCTTCTATCCCAATACACCATGTCTCTCTGTCATATTCTGTCCACATTCCTGGCATAAGCTTTCCCCAGCTGCCCTCATTTGCCAAATGGTTAATCTTCTCTTCGCTGTTTTCTTGCAAAGCTTTAAAATTTTTTCTGTATTTCATTTTCTCTTTTGTTTCTGAGAAGGGGATATAAATAACAAAAATATATTTCAAGTAAACACTTAAATATCTATGTCAGCTTTGGTAGAGGACTCTGGGTAATAATAATCCAAGAAGGAATCAAAGTTAATTTTTATATTTGCTTTTAGGATGTAACCAGTCAGACACATATAAAGGTACTTTCTCAATATTCAGCCAAGGCTCCTCTCTCCCCATGGCCGGTGTCTGCATAGGAGTCCATATCTGGGGAAATCCAGGCCCTGCAATTCTAAATGATTCAGACTCAGTGACTGAATGACTAGCACACATTTCCAGTGGATATATTTTTCTCCTTATGCTTATCTGAATAGCTGCAAGTAGGTTCTGTTATTTTAAAAATGAAAATATTGGGTTTGGCCAATAAGTTCATTTGGTTTTCCTGTAAGATATAATGGAAAAACCCAAATGAACTTTTTGGCCAACTCAGTATTTAGTGGACCAGTTCATAACATGACAGATATAATTCAGCCTAAAGAAAGCAATTTGCCACAATCAGGTTGTTTCACGTGGGAATAAGAAGGGGCATCTTGAGAAAATGAAAGGACTTTTTGGCTCTGTTTCAAAGGCATTGTTGTGTTGTTATCTAGTAAAATTAATATTGGACTTCTGTGGTGGCTGAGTGGTAAAGAAGTCGCTTGCCGATGTAGGAGACATGGGTTTGATCCCTGGCTTAGGAAGATCCTCTGGAGAAGGAAATGGCACCCCACTCCAACATTCTTGCCTGGGAAATGCCATGGACAGAGGAGCCTGGTGGGCTACAGTCCATGCAGTCGCAAAGAGTTGGACACAACTTAGCAACTAAACAACACAAACGACAACAAATAATTAATAACGTATCCCAGTTATCATGTGCTTACTATGAACCATGCATTGAGCTAATTTTGCATGCTTGCTCTCATTTAATCCTATGGAAACTTCCTGAAGTAGGTGTATATCTCTCTTTGATGGATGAGGATACTGACTTAAGAATGATGAAGCAACTTGACTGAGATCACATGACTAAGAAGAGATTGAATTCGGTCTTTCTGCTTCCAACTCCTATTTTCTTTCCTGCTTTCCAATAAAGCAACAGACTTGGTCTTCAAACTAGCAGTGCCAAAGGATCTCTTTCCAGTTTCTGAATTTCTCAGTCCTCGTTACTTTTCCATACTTGCATAAGATCTTGCATATAAGAGTTTCTAATAAAAATGGATCCTTGTTGAGAAGGTCATAACTGGAGTCCATGTCTCCTGGCTCCTAAAGCAGAGCTCTTTCACGGTATTACCACTCCCTTTCTTCAGGCTAGAGACAATGGCAAACTCTCTTCATAAGCTCTTCCCTCATTTACCCCCCCCTCCTTTCACTCCACAGCCCCTTACCCTTCATTGCTGTACTTATATTCAAAGACTGTGTCCCTCCTTGACATTTTGTTGAATGTTTGTTTGCTCTCTGTTTATTATGTTTCCCCCAAATAGAACACCCACCCTAGGATAAGAGAGACTTTGCTTCATTCTCTGCTGTCCTCAAGACCTAGAAGAGTATTGGGCCCTAATAAGCCCTCAGAAAATATCTGTGGGATAAATGAATGAGGACACAGTCTTGGTCAGATGATCCCATTCCCTTGAACTCACTGGTGTTTTAAATTTATCAAAACCTCCTCTCTTTCCTTCACATACTATACACAAAGAGCTGTGGACATTTTTTAATGTACTCTAGGAGCAGTGTTTTTTGTTTTATAAAAATGATTTAATACATCATTAATATAGTAATATTTCATATTCAGGACATGTCTAGCCACAAGGTCCATCCTTTTGAAAGCTTAAGCCAATTTGTAATTAAATGCACTTCAGAAATAATGCTCTAATATATCACACCATATCATAGCACTCAAAAAATGTTTCTCCTCACCCTCTCAGTATAAAAAAACAAACCCCCAAGTCCCAAACAAAAACTGTTCTATCATACTTCTTCAGCTTTTTGTAAACTCTTTCAAATATTCACTGATTTTAAACAGAATGTATACATGTCATGTCATGTTAACCATATTAATAGGTCCAGATTTCCTAACTTTGAAAGATGTAGAGAAAATTTAAGCTTGCATGTTATCTTTTGGGGGAGGTATTCCCTGTGCTTTGTAGAGTGTTCAAGAATTAGAATTTAGACTACATTAAAAACTTTCTGAGGAATTAATATTTACAAAAATTTGAGTGTCAAAGTGTTAAGAAGGGACATTGGAGCTGGGAGCTGAAGGAAAAGTTGGGGAGACAGTATTTTTACACTTCTAATGTTAATCTAGGGAATCTTTCTTTGCACTTGGATAAAGGGGGAAAGCTTTCTCCTTATTTCACAATGCAACTGCATAAAAAGTGATCTTCCTTGCATATGGATATGACTCAATCTCAAAGAGTTTTCTCAGCCAAAGTTATCAGTTTCTCTTACTTTTTCTTCAGCAATAAAGGCTTTTGCTTTCTCTTTTCTCACCTCCCCAGGGTGAGCTTTTGCCATGTAATTTCTTCTGAAAGATCCAAATTCCCACTGACTCTTTTTACTTTAAAGTGTTTACTTAGCAGCAAATGATCAATGTTGAGCCAAACAGGAAAGAAATCATATGTAGAGTTACGTTTCTTTATATCTCTCAGCACATGTTCTCCTATTTTAAATGCTAACATGGCAAACTATGTTGGATAAGCATTCTGCGGTGTCCATGTGTTCATTATTTTGCAACAGAAAGTGCAGATACTCCATCCTTGAAAATTGCTTTCTAAGATTGGATACTGCACCATGTCTCCCAGCTCATATTTGTCCTTAATAAAGAGGTATTATAGGAAGAATTTGCTTGTTCTTGCTGGAATACCTCTTTACTATAAAAATGGATTAAGAATTATTGATATTTATTCTTTCAGGAAACACTGCTCTGGTGTGTGTGTATGTGTGTGCATGTGTGTGTGTGTGTGTGTGTGTGTGTGTGTGTAGTATGCAACTATTTACCAGTTAGATTAACTTTTTCAGATAACGCTCCTTAAAAAAAAAAAAAAGAAAAGAAAGAAAGAAAGTCAAGGGTTAAGGGTATGGCACCTCTAGGACAAATCTGGATTTGAGTTTTGATTTGAGTTTACTAGCTTTGGGCAAGTACTGTGCTTGATTCCTCATCTACCCAGTGGAGGCAGGCAGAGTATCTATCTTAACATGGAATTAAGGGTTGAAGAGTTGATCTGTGTAAAGCACTCACCACAAAACTCAGCTGATACATCCTTAGTTTGTGTTAACTACTACCATTTATTCAGTTGGTAAGTGAACGTACAGTGACACCACCCAGGGTTTAGAAAGGGATGGCCAATGGTTTATGGGCTTTAATGATTTAGTATACTGTCCTTGGAAAAATTTTCTCTGACTCCCCAAATTAGGGTAGGCAACCACTTAAACTTTTAAGCATCTTTTACAAGATTCACCAGTTTTATTTTCATGATTAATCATTTAGGGTCTGTTAGGTGATGGAAGGGATCCTATGCATTTTGCTTACTGCTGTGTGTCCTGTACATATTCCATAACCTAGAACAAAGTGGGCACTGAAAACTGCTGGGTGAATGAATGATGGATTCAGGAAAGAGTTATGAGGTTCTCATGTACCTGGCAGAGCTCCTTTGTAAATGAATGAATGAATGAATGAATGGAGAGATGAATGGATGGATGAACTCTTCTAGTTTCATCTGACTTCTTTGGCTGCTGTTTGTCCGTGTCTTCTGCTTGCTTTTTCTCATTTGGTCAGTGTCTAATTATGTGTGTGTTTATGTAATCTGCATATCCAATTCCATGTTAGGAGAACATATTGATTGGTTATATATGATTCTAGAATCTGCAGCCTAGAATGGGAAACATTATCTTTGAGGTCTTAAATTAGGTTGCATCTCTATATTGTGCCAGGTGCTATCAAAAGTCCCCTTTGATGACGGATTCTACAAGCCCGCAGATACTTGAGGATCTCTGTGCAGTTGGTTTCAGTACATCAAGTCTGCTATAAAAATAGCACCTTATATGCACCTAGAGGAAAATTGGATGTAAGTGCCCCCTTCCAGGGGTGGTGGTGGTGGTGGTTTAGTGGCTAAGTCGTGTCCGACTCCTGCAATCCCGAGGACTGTAGCCTGCCAGGCTCCTCTGTCCATGGGATTCACCAGTCAAGAATACTGGAGTGGGTTGATATTTCCTTCTCCATCTTCCAAGGGTAACCCTCACTAAGTTCCTGTTGACTTTTGTCACACAATAGCCCATTGTTGCTAGATCTGCTATTTTTTTTTCAAGAGAAGCTAGAAATCTACATTTCTGTGAGAAATTCTTTTCCTTAAAATATTATCAATGAATTCTTTCATTTTTATTAAAAAATAGTTCTAATGGCTTAATTCAGCTCCTGAGGAATCTGTTTGGACAATTGTGTCTATGCAAATCAAAATCACTTACTGTTAAATGAAAAAAAATTAAAATTCCCTAAATAGTGTGAGAAAAGAGACTCCAAAAGATGTCTACCAAGAGTTGGTGGTTCAGCAGATATAAACACAGGCTTTATATTTCTACAGATCTAGGTTTCCAGTGTGACCTTGGACAAATTAACCTCTCTGAGATTGTTTCTACTGCTAATTTTTTTTCTGGGGGTTGATTTAACAGAGAGGAACATAAACTTCTATTTATGCTTTGTAGAATGCTCAGTTTATTAAATGTACATACCTAACATACAAAACTTGAAAGATAAGATTGATCATTTAAAATTTATTATACATGCAGTTATTTAAACTCTCATAGAAAATACAAGTCACAATTAAAATTTTAATGTGACAAGCTTTAGAACACTATAAATACCTTAAAGGGTAGACAAAACAATTATAATGGTTACTAAACTCATTTCTGTAATTAACCTTTGTTCAGAATTATCAGTTCTTCTGATTTGTTTATTATTTCTATTTATATATATTCTTAAACACCTTTGTAGGGTTACAATAATGTTTAAGCTAATTTATAGATTATAGTTGAGTTTATATTGACTTGTTCCCAAGATAGTAAGCTTTTTAGTGGTTCCCCCTCCAAAACCCCAAAACAAAACAAACCTAATGCAAGCTGATATCTGATCTATGAATGGGGTGATTGCTTGTCCCAAATTAATTTGAACCTGAGCCACTGATTGTTTGGCACAGTCCTTTTTAAAACTATACTTTGTTATATTAATGGCATGATCTTAATTCTGTGTTTCCCCCACAGGTTTAGATATTTGCAACTTGTGTCTTTTCCCTAGAATGACGCAGTCTTTAAGTTTTGCATGGCCAGCAAATTGATAATCATCAATTATCTTGCCAATAATTACACATTTTCCTATCCTAGCAACTTATCTAACAACTTCCTAGCAACTTATCTATGTCTTATTAGTATCTTATTATTATCAGTAGGGCCATCTAACTCTCTGGGGACATTTGGCTAACTGATCATCTCAAAATTGTCTGTTGAACCCTCTTTCTATTTTGATCATTGAGTATGACCGTTGACTTAACCTCATTTTACTTGGTTACCTGTGGCCATAATAAGTACTTATTATTTAGGGGGTTAGTTAGAAAGCTCTTTTACTGATCGAGTATTCCTGTATCTACCCTTCTCTATTTAGACAGCGAGTACACATCTGTACCTTCTGAGCAGCTGTACAGGAGAATAAATGGAAGAAACAGCACACCTACTTATCGTTTTGCTTTTAATTATGATAACCAATTTAAAAGTAAACATATATATTTATAGCCATTCTTATTTTTGCTTTAGAACTACCTTGTAGTTCACTTTCTGTTAACTTTCCCCATTTGTTATTGGGGTAGAATCACGGTCTCTCATAGACTCAAATTTGTTCCATTTAGCCAAAATTATTTTTCTCTTTCTGATGCTCAATTTGCCTTAACTTGGTGGGTATGAGTCTCTTTAAACTGGCCGTTCGTCCTGATGGTCTCAAGAGCACCATCATTCCTGTTCCAGGCTTCTTGATGTTATTACTGAGTTCCAAGGCAGGGGGCCAGTTACTCTCTGCAAAGACCAGGTTTCTTTTTAAGAGAAACTTACTAGAAGCTAACAGTTGGGCCCTAGAGATCCACATAAAGAAATGATGGAATCAAATGGCTTCTGACACTGTTAAAAGAGAAAAAACAAACAAAACAAAACTGAGTTCTTAGCATTTTTTCCAATTTAGTTATTATGTCACACATTCTTCCCTTAAATATAATTTTCTAAGTAATTTTCCCCACATCAAAAAATAAATAAATAAATAAAGCAACTTCTACCATAAAAATCAAACCTCAAAAATCTCCTCAATCATACTGCAATTGTAAAATCTCTGTTACAATCCTTCTATACTCCTACATTCATCTAGTCTGTAGTCACTTTGGGAATTCTTCCTCCCATGAAATAATAATATTTGTATATTTTGGTCTCTTCCCCCTGTACCTGACTACCTGACACAGAGCTTCTAGATCCCTTGGAATTTCCTGGGTGAGAAGAGCATCTTTTATTTGAATGAGGTGACTCTTGGTGGTCCCCTAGATGAGAGCTGGTCACCAGAAAGAGTAAGCCATGATTAGAAGCTTCCCATTCTACAGAGAGGTGAAAGGGGTTAGAAATGGAGTTACTGATGCTGCTGCTGCTAAGTCGCTTCAGTCATGTCCGACTCTGTGTGAACCCATAGACGGCAGCCCATCAGGCTCCGTCGTCCCTGGGATTCTCCAGGCAACAACACTGGAGTGGGTTGCTATTTCCTTCTCCAATGCATGAAAGTGAAAAGTGAAAGTGAAGTCGCTCAGTCGTGTCCGACTCCTAGAGATCCCATGGACTGCAGCCTACTAGGTTCCTCCGTCCATGGGATTTTCCAGGCAATAGTACTGGAGTGGGTTGCCATTGACTTCTCCAGCCCAGAAATGGAGTTAGTAACTGATTATACCTATGTAATGAAGTCTCCATAAAACCCCCCGAAGTATGCAGTTTGGAGAACTTTGATATTGGTGAACATGTTCATGTACAGGGTTGTGGTGATGGCGTGCCCCAAATCCCCACACAAGCGCTTCACTCAGGATCCTTCCAGGCTTTGCTTTATGTACTTCTTCATCTAGCTATTCATTTGTATCCTTTAAAATATTCTTTGTACTAAGTCAGCAGTAGCAAATAAACTTTTCCTGAGTTCTGTGAACCAGTCTGGTGAATGACAGAACTCAAGGGTAGAGATTGTAGGAATCACTCATCTGTAGCCAAGTGGGACAGAAATATAAGTCATCTGGGGACCCACTACTTAGATTCCATCTGAAGAGGGAGATCTGCATCTGAAGTGGGGGGCAGTCTTGTGGGAATGAACCTGTAACCTGTGGGATCTGCCCTAATTGCAGGCAGTTAGTGTCAGAATTAATTGGCATGGAAAGCCCACACACCTCCTCAGGAGTAGTCTTATAACATGGAGCTTGCGGAGTTATTGTGAGGAGTAAGGAAATTCCCGCACAGAGCTCACACATTTGGCAAGTGGAATCTATTATGATTAAGCATGCCTAACCCAGAGGCATGCTTAATGGTGAGGCAAGATGCCTCTTGCTTAGAAAGTAGAATTCATGTGTAAGCTGTAGAAGCTCGATTTAAAATGTACAGGTGATACACAGGAAAAAAATAAAAAACCTTTTCAAATATGCCTTCTCTCTCTTTTGTGTTGCCAATCCTCTATGTGACATTCTGTAGCTCTTTTAAATATTTTGTATTAACATTGAAATTACCCATCTGGGTGGTTTCTGAATCTGCCTGGGTATTAATAGTTGGTTCTGACCTGTTTCCATTTATGAAGGAGCTGTTAAATCATAAAGGATTGGATAGTTTGTCCTGAAACCATTAGGACAAAGCAGATCTAAAGATTAGGTGACTCAGAAGTATTTGGAGCAGCCACAGTTGAAATCACAGGCAATTCTTTCTGTAGTTGTTTTTTAAATTCAAAAATTACCCTGGATGGCACTAGCAAAGATGAATCCCCATGCCCACTTCTTTTGTGGTACTGAAGAAGCTGATTTTGAAAGAGACCTCTCTCATTTTATTCATTAATCAGAAATAAATCAGTTTTTCCATATGTACCCATAAAATACCTACTACGTGACCAAAACTATCTGGAGCACACAGAGGCATATTTACCAAGAATCCTAGGTTTTAAAACTCTTCACTGCTACTAGAAAGAACGTTTGACTTAGAGTGAAAAGTCCTCATTTTAAACACAGCTATGCAGAGAGGAGCTTGGCGGGCCACAGTCCATGGGGTCTCAAAGAGTCAGGCATGACTGAGTGACTAACGCATCATCTTACTCACCGCGCAACCTCAGATGAATTGGCTTCCTTTTTTGGGCCTCTGGATCCACCTCTACACACTGTTGAAGAAAACTAACCTAACTGGATTATAGTGAGGCTTACTTTTAATGAGGTAAGGTTTGTCAAAATGCTTTATACACTATAAACGTATAGGCAAATGTGTTACTAATGACAAGTAGGCTCTGAGGCACATTGCTCTTATGACTTCAACATACATACCTGTTAAATTTGCTATCTGCAACGTAATAAATTATCACTGTCAAAAATTTATCTTATTCACAAGGTACCTTACCAGTTTTGAGGAGAAAGAGATCATTCTTTAGAAGCTGGGGTGATCAGGTAGAGCTATATAGAGGAGATGGCATAAATTAGGCTTTGAAGAATTGCTAAGAATCTGGGAAGAAAACCAAGAAATCCTCAAACATTTCAGGACACAGTGAATAGACCCATCTGGCTGTAACTAAAGGCTCCTGAGAAGGGTAGAGAGGTGCAACTTTGGAAAGATAAGAGCTAAATTTTGGAGAGTCTTGAATGCCTGGTTAAGGATTTTAGACTATCTGGTCAGCATGAGATTAGGGATGGTTTAATGGTCCACATATCAACCTTAAACCATAAACCTCTTAAAAGAGATTTTGTCTGTTCTACCATTCTCTTCTAGGATAACTGCTTTATGTGGTGATGAAGTAAGATTTGCCTTGATGCTATTTTCAATAACTTTCAAATAGTTCTTTCTGTGGACCTTAAAGATAATTCTGGGAAGTAGTTTTCTTTTCCTTGTTACAAAGGCAAAATTTCTGGATGAAATTTGAGCACCATGTGCCGGTTCTCCAAGCCCATCTCTTTATTCCTCTTTTCTTTTTTCAGACACATACGTTCATCTTTTTCCCACCTGTCTGTTGGCGTCCCCACGCTGCCCAGCACGCCATCCTGTGTCTGGTAGTGTTCCGTCGCTCCGTGAATGTAGATAGAGACCTCTCTGTCTTAACTGATTGTATCCCCAGTCCCTGCTGCTGTTTCAGGCACATAAGATGCTCTCAGGAGAAATTTGTTGAACAGATAAGGAAGGAAGCAAGGACAGAAATGAAGAAATGAAGGAAAGCAATAGATAATGACAGGTAGCATCATTTGAACAAGCAAATTGTAACCTCTTGCCTTGGACCATTTATAAGTTCAGTTCTTCATGATTGGGGTGCTAAAGAGCGAAATCAATAAGAAAGATTTATCTCACCAAATAACAGAATGTTTTGAGAAACACCTTGTAATAAAAGGTCAGTAGGGAATTTCTAATGGACTATATATTCCCAGCCATTTATCCTGGGTATTGACTTGGTATGATGTAATTTAAAAGGGCTTAGGGAGCTTAAAGCAGATTTAAAGGAACTCTGAGTACTGACATGAAAAATAGGAGTGCAGGTAACAGTTGCTGAGTCCATCAGTTGCAGCTACATATTGACAAAACAAAGTCACAAGGCAATTCTGTTCTCTGTTGCCTTCCAACTTTTGTCTTCCATCAAAGAGGAAAGCTTTATGTCTAAAATGTGGTGATATTTTTAGGAGAAAATGAGCACACAAGTACAAGTAATAAATAACACTGATCTATTATTTAGAGATATTAATAAGTTCTCCTGTGTATATATGGCTTTAAACAGGAAAAGCTGTGGGGGAGGGTGCAGAAAATAGCAATCAAAGTTTAAATTGCAGTGACCTTTGCAATGCCACTCTCCTGTGGGACTGACTTTATTTGGGGGCAGGGGTTTCATTTAGCCATAAAAAGTGAGATGTCACCACTTTTTGCTTTACCATTAATATCTTCTAGAATGGCAGCATCTTTTGCAGTAGCCAAAACAATGTGTGGCTATTTAAATTTAATTTAAATGAATTAAAGCTACATAAAATTTCAAAGTTTATATTAAAATTTAAGTTTATTCAGTGCCTCAATCACATTACCACATTTCAAGAGCTTAGGAGATACATGTGGCTAGTAACAATGATGCTGCACAGAGAAAATACAGAACTTTCCATTGTCTCAGAACGTCCTGCTGCATGGTGCCACTTTGGAACCAGCTTCATCTGTTTTTTTGACAACAACAAAGCTTTAGATGTAACCATCAACAGCCAGTGTCATCTGACTTGGAACTCACAGTGTCTCTAGGTTTTTCTATTCACATTTTTTAAAGCTGCTTTCATTTTTATCATATGTAGAAGTAGTAGGGATTGTACTGAGCCTTTGGGAAAGCTTGAGATGGTTTGGTAGGGAGCAGCAAAGAACAAGCTTCTATTAATTATGCTTAAGAATCTGTTCCTTGACTCATGAAAGGTTGAAAAATTAACTAATTAAGAGGAGTGTAAAAAAGCTGGCTTCAAACTCAGCATTCAACAACCAAAGATCATGGCATCTAGTCCCATCACTTTATGGCAAATAGATGGGGAAACAATGGAAACAGTGACAGATTTTATTTTCTTGGGCTCCAAAATCACTGCAGATGGTGACTGCAGCCATGAAATTAAAAGACACTTGCTTCTTAGAAGAAAAGCTATGACAAACCTATATAGCACACTAAAAAGCAAAGACATTACTTTGCCAACAAAGGTCCATGGAGTCAAACTTATGGTTTTTCCAGTAGTCATGTATGGATGTGAGAGTTGGACCATGAAGACGGTTGAATGCTGAAGAATTGATTCTTTTGAGCTGTGGTTTTAGAGAAGACTTTGGAGAGCCCCTTGGACTGCAAGGAGATCAAACCAGTCAGTCCTAAAGGAAATCAATCCTGAATATTCATTAGAAGGAGTGGTGCTGAAGCTGAAGCTCCAATAATTTAGCCACCAGATGCAAAGACCTGACTTGTTGAAAAAGACCCTGATGTTGAGAAGGGGACAACAGATGGTGGGATGGCATCACTGGCTCAGTGGACATGAGTTTGAGCAAGCTCCAGGAGATGGTGAAGGACAGGGAAGCCTGGTATACTGCAGTCCATGGGATCGCAGAGTCGGACACAACTGAGCAACTGAACAACAAAAAATTAAAGATGTCTTTAAAACTCCCAGTTTAACATTTTCCAAAATGCACTTTAAGAGTCCTCCAAGAGAGAGCCGGAGACAAAGCACGGCTCCCTGTCAATTACCACTGGGAAATGCTTCAGGCCCTTTTCCCTACAGCAGTCAAAGTGAGCTTGTAAATTCTAAGGATATTTTCCTTCTTCTTAAAACAAAAATAAGCTTCAGATGCTTCTTTTTGCCTTTTAATATCCAAAGTCCCTACTGGGAAGTCCAAGGTCATGCATGAGGAGCCCACTTAACCATCGCATCTTTGTCTGCTGTCCATCTTCCCTTCTCTCTTGATCCAGACACAGCAGTTTTCATAGTCTGCTCAATGGCCGTATTCTTTGCAGGGCAATGTTTTTGCACATGCTGTTCCTCTTACCTGAAATGCTTTTCTCCTCCCTTTCCATCTGACAAGCTTCTTCTAATAACCTAGTTCTTAACATGTCTTCTTTGGAGGGGGCTCATGTGATACCTCCTGAGTCCCCAGAGCTTCCCTATCTCATAGGGCTCTGTCTTTCCCCTTGGCCATCCACTTTACAATTCAGATTTATATATTGGCTTATTAATCTGTTTATTTTCTGTTGCCCACATTAAATTGTAAGCTATACAAGTGTAGATACCATGGCTGTTTTATTTATCAATGGTTAATACCCACTGTGCTGAAGCCAATTTGAATTGGCTGGAAAGGGCTGATGGTGTGCATTTCAAACTTACTCCAAGTTCAGTGATGTCACTTTGATAGCTTGAAATCAACCATGTGGGAATCTATACATTACAGAGATTGGCAAACACTTCAAGTTGGAGTGTCTGATTTCTTTTTCCTTAGAGAGCTGGCTTTTAAACATTTACCAGCTCTGTTAGCTTGTTGTATGGCATATGCTAGTATTGTTAAACAAATGACGTATTGTCTCCTGGACAATCAAAATACCTACCAATAGGTTAACGCTTTGAGAAGTTCTGCAAATTGAATTCACACATAACCTGATATTCTGAAGCATATATGGCCAAGGGACACCTTTTCAACTAACTTTTTTGAATATAACTCAGAAGTGGCTCTTTCTCTTTTGCCTTTTACTTCTCTTCTTTTCTCAGCTATTTGTAAGGCCTCCTCAAAAAACCACTTTGCCTTCTTGCATTTCTTTTTCTTGGGGGATGGTTAGATAACATCACTGACTCAACAGACATGAGTTGGAGCAAACTCCAGGGGACAGCAAAGGACACAGAAGCCTGGCATGCTGCAGTCCATGGGGTCACAAAGAGTCAGACACAGCTTAGTGAATGAACAACAACAACCAAAGTAGTGTGAAACACATTTTGGAAAATGCTGTCCTAAAACATTAGGGAACATGCCCTAACTTGGCTTCTCCACTGTATAAAAACTCCTAACACACAAGATTCCACAGCATCCTTTCTAAGAAACTGAGTCTCATAATCACTGGGTGTTACTGTTGTGCCTACTATGTAGAGCTCAGTGCTAGCAAAAGCAGTAATCTTATTCAGTAGGGATCTCTTAGAGGTGGCTACTTATACAACCTATAAACATGGATTAGCTATTTACTGTGTGTAGAAATTGTACAGAAGTAAGTAGCATTCAAGAAAAGTAACAGCAACAAACAAATAGCAGCTGGTAAAAAGTCAGCTGGTAAAGAATCCACCTGCAATGCGGGAGACCCAGTTTCAATTCCTGGGTTGGGAAGATCTCCTGGAGAAGGGATAGGCTACCCAGTTTCAATTCCTGGGTTGGGAAATCTCCTGGAGAAGGGATAGGCTCCCCACTCCAGTATTCTTGGGCTTCCCTGGTGGCTCAAATGGTAAAGAATCTGCTGCAATGTGGGAGACCTGAGTAGGATCCCTGAGTTGGGAAGATCTTCTGGAGAAGGGCATGGCAACCCACTTTAGTGTTCTTGCCTGGAGAGTTCCATGGACAGAGGAACCTGATGGGCTGCAGCCCATGAGGTCACAAAGAGTTGGATATGACGGGGCAACTAAGCATAGCACAGCATAGAGTGCAGCCAAATCATCAACCCGTCCTACAGAGACTTTACAGGGCCTGGTCCTGCATATGTCTGTGGCATGATTCTCCTGTGACCATCACTCTGTATTCCAGATCACTCCAGCCTCGGTTTGATCCCTCAATAATGATATGCTTCCTTCTCCTCCAGGACTTCCCTGTTTAAAATACCTTCCACCTCTACACCTTTGTCTAATTAACCTCTACTTGTCCTTTTGGTGTTAGCTTGACCATCATTTCTCTAGGAAAGCCTTTCATTACCACTTCCCTGATTATATCCATACTAGGTTACTTTGTTTTAATCACTAATACAATTTCATCTTAAAAATTTCAGAACAGTTACATCAGTTTGTAACTACACATGTATTAGTATGATCAGGTATCATCTGCTATTCGCACTACACCATGTTTCCTAAGAATAGAGACTTATGTATGTCATGTAGCCCCAGAACCTGGCCCAGAACCTGACACCGTAATTGACTCTTGCTGCTGCTGCTAAGTCGCTTCAGTCGTGTCCGACTCTGTGCAACCCCATAGACGGCAGCCCACCAGGCTCCCCCATCCCTGGGATTCTCAAGGCAAGAACACTGGAGTCGGTTGCCATTTCCTTCTCCGATGCATGAAAATGAAAAGTGAAAGTAAAATTGCTCAGTCGTCTCTGACTCATAGCGACCCCATGGACTGCAGCCTACCAGGCTCCTCCATCCATGGAATTTTCCAGGCAAGAGTACTGGAGTGGGTGCCATTGCCTTCTCCGAATTGACACTTAGTACTGGCTAAATGAATGAATGAGTGGATGAATGAATTAAAGGCAATTGATCAAAACCACAAGTACCATAAAACAAAGTGAGAGGGCTGATACTTTGGATAGTAGATAAAGTTTTCAAAGTTATCTTTTCAGATTAATAAAACAGGTCTAAAAGTAACAGGACAAAATTTAGGATGGAGAATATGACAAAGAAGTGAGGTGGTACCGTGGAGCAGATGGAAAGGGAGTGAGTTTTAATTAACCGTAGGTTTAATGTGGTCTCAGAATAGTGTGGCAGAAAAGCTGATGCAGTCTCCAACTGCAGTAATTGGAATGCATATTCTTCACACGAGAGATAATTGTTTCCCTCTCCTCGGCATTCCCCCAATTACTCATGGAAGATTGTGCCCAAGTCTGGAGAAAAAATATATTTATAAAAAAGAAGCATGTTTAGAGGATGGCCAGAATGATGTGGGAGACTCAAAATGATGTTGTGAGAGGAAGCTTCAAGGGTTAGCAGTGCTTATCTAGGAGAAAAAAAAGTGTGTCAGAGTTCACGTTAGATGTCTGAAAATCTGTGACTGTTGTGAATATTTTAAGAAAATAAATTGCAAAAGCGGATAAAAAAATAAAACAACAATTCTGTTTTTTCCCTTTAAACAATAGAAAAAATATTGAGATTTTGATCAAAAATATATTCAGAAATATACATGGAAAGGAACAAAGACTATTTTGAGAGATGCAGACAAGTCAGCCATTAGGAAGAAATGTTTAATAATAATTAAGGACATCCTGTAACAAAATGGGCTGCCTTATGAAAATAGTGAGTTGCTTTTTAGAGGAAGCAAGCAAAGCCAATCATGCAGCCTTGTTTGTCATTGGGAATTCACACATCTGTTAAGAGTATGGCTGGGTTGCCTCAGAAATTCAATGAGGAAATAAAGAAAACAGTTGATCTAAGATAACTACTTTTTAAAAGTGGAGATTAAAAATGAATTGTTGACTTTGGAGATGACCAAGATGTCTTTCAATAGGTGAATGAATAAATAAACTGTGGCATAATACATCCAGATAATGGAATATTATTCAACACTATAATGAAATGAGCTATCGAGTCGTGAAAGAATGTGAAGGGAACATACATAGATGAATATTGCTAAGTGGAAGATGTCAGTGTGAAAAGGCTACTATTATATGAGTCCAACTACATGACATTCTGGACAAGGCAAAACTATAAGACAATAAAAAATCAGTGGTTGTCTGAGGGATGAAGAATGGAAGGGATGAATAGATAGAGCACAGAAGATTTTTAGTACAGTGAAAGTATTTTGTATGACACTATAGTGCTGGATCCATTTGTCAAAACCCATAGAATATATAATACCAAGAGCAAGTTCTAATGTAAACTTTGGGTGATACTCATGTGTCAGTATAGGTTCATTGATTGCAATGAATGTAGGACTCTGGAGGGGGATGGGTGAGAAAGGTCATGCATGTGGCAGGGTTTGGAGTACCTTGGAACTCTGAATTTCCTGCTCACTTTTGATGTGAACCTAAAACTGCTCTAAGAAACAAAGCCTTAAAACAATGAGTTGTTACACCAATTCATAGAATTGTGGCTCTGTCATCTTTTGTTTTTCAATGTAAGGAAGGCTTCAAACTGTTATTTTCAAACTTTAACCATGCCTCCATTTTTATCAAAAAAGTTTGTTGTAGTTTTACTGAAAAGGTAGAAGCACTTTTCTTCTTGAGTATTGGTTGTTTTTGTTCAGTCTCCCAGTCATGTCTAACTCTTTGTGACCCCGTGGACTGCAGCACGCCAAGCCTCCTGGTACCTCCCTCACCATCTCCTGAAGTTGCCCGAGTTCATGTCCATTTCATCAGTGATGCCATCTAGCCATCTCATCCTCTCATGCCCTCTTCTCCTTCTGCCCTCCATCTTCCCCAGTATTGGTACCAAAATCAATTAAACTTTTTCCCCCATGTATCACTTAGTCAGTAATCTAAATTTAGTCACAAGAATGATTTAGGTTTATCTGATAATATATGCAAAATCTATTGTCCTGAATGATACAGTAGTTTGGGTTGGAAAGATCCCCTGGAGAAGGGAAAGGCTACCCACTCCAGTATTCTGCCCTGGAGAATTCCATGGACTGTACAAACCATGGGGTGGCAAAGAGTCAGACAGAGCGACTTTCACTTTCACTTTGCTATTCAGACAATGAAAAAGGGGGACATTCGAAGAGTCTAAGACTTCAACATGTTTTTCTTCCTTCTTTAGTTAATTGAAACAGAGAATTGAACCCACAAGGGAAATGTTAGGACTTTGAGCAATGAAGTAGAATGCTTGCTTCTCTCTGGTTACCAATATAATTCAGATTCTAGAACATTGATTTGGGAACTCCAAAAGGATATTTGCTTTTGAGTTTCATTGATTCTGAAATCCCTATTCTCCCAGTAACCTGTAGTCTGCGTGTAGCAAATGGGACTGTTGGGTTTCTGAGGTGTGCCTTGACATGAGAACAGTGCATGTACTCTGGCATGGAACAAAGCAGCCCTTTGATTTTTATCAACTAAAGGATTTAAAACTTAAGATATACATACTTTTTTTCTTTTTCTTTTTTCTTAGAAACAGTAGTGAGAATTCTGAGGTTTTTACTATCGGATTTTAATTCCAGTCTTCCCTAGGTCATTTTCATTTTCTGTGATTGTTTGATGTTTAGCTGTGACTGTTCATATAGGAAAGGAAAAGTGGTACCAAGAAGTCCCTCGCTTAGAGCCAGAAATTTGACTCAAACTCTGAGAGCACCACCCCCCATCACTGCCCACCCCTGCAAACCAGAGGAAGATCACTCAGGTGTTTGTACTACCCTGCAGAGAAATGATGCCTGAGTTTTCTAATGTTTGGTAAGAAAATGGGATCATAAGTGAATGTCTTTATTAAAGAGAGCTGGGAAGTGACATGTCGCAAGAATAGAAAGTACTGAGAGTAACTGAAGGGACTGATCTGAGACCTGGGGATCAGGCCTTCTGGAGGCCAAGGAAATCAGCCTTCTATGGGAAAATGTCCTGTTGTGATTTTTTTTTTTAATGGTTGCTTCCATTGAGGAAGTGAAATGTTTCTTGCTTTTTCTTTTTAGCCACCTTCTTTGCTCTTTTTCCCTGTATACTGCATGGAGTACAAGTAAACTATGGATTACAGAATTCTGAGTTTTCATGGAAGCATCACTTGGAGGTTCCCTAGGATGGATGAAAGAGGCCAGGCAAAGTCAGAGCCCTACTCATGCACAGATTCAGCAGGAACCAGATCTTCAGCTTCATCTTTCCCATTTCTCTCTTTCTCTGTATGTTCTGTGGTCCCAATATTCCAAGTTTCCCTCACATGCACTCATGTGTAGGGCTTGCCACCCAATCTTCTCTCCATCATTGGCCTACTAGCTCTTCTCTCCTTACTTCAGCAAACCTTCTCTGGCGCCCCCTCAGCGGGTCTGGCCCTGCCATAACATTCTGTGCATGATTATCCTTGCATTTCCCACAGTTTTTTTAGAATGATCTGCTGAAACACGTCTCTCATACCAGACACTGAGCTCCTTCTGCATAGAAAGTGATTTATGTTTTTATCCCTAGTGTATACAACTGACTGGAATATAGTTGATGGTAAAGAAATCATTTATCTTGAATGAATTAATAAATAATACACTTTTTTTCTATATATATCTTTCCTAGAGCTTGGGTCTCTTCTGGAATGTAATCATTTATGCATATCTTTATTGAGCATGTGCTAAACTCTGGGGTTAGTGAACGCAGCAGAAAATGATGCTTTCTTTTCCCCTCTATTACATCCATGAACTCTCTTCATGGAAACAGATAAAATACCTCCTCTCGGGTTTACTTAATCATTACTTACAGTAAATGGTTAGATAGATTGTAGGGCTTAGACAGGTAAAGCTCTACCATTATTGATTAATTCCTAACAGTGCACTGAGAAGCCGTCTACATTTCTTTATGGAGGACACAGCATTGATTTCCAAGCTCACCTGCTGCAGACCTAGGACTCCTCAGCGGGCTCAGGGGTAGGCCGGAGAACAAGGAGGAGAGACCCAGACTGAGAAGTTTAGTCCCCCTCCAGCTAGTACTCCATTTTCAGTTTCTTTTTTTTTTTTAACATTCATTCTCCCATAAAACTTGCTTTGAAGAATGAGTTTGCTGCCTAAGAAAATTTGCAAGCCATTGGTATTGTTTGTGAGAAGGGAGGTCAAAGAAAGTAACTCATATGCCCACATTCTTTTTATTTTTTACTATGGTAAAAAAAAAACAAACCACTTAATAAAAAATTACCATCTTTATCATTTTTAAGTGCACAGTAAAGTGGTGTTTATTATATGTATTTTGTTGGGTAAAGATTTCTAGAACTTTTTCATCTTGCAAAACTATATTCTTTTAAATACAGTAACATTGAAGTAGCATAACATTTTGCTATTGGTTGCTCATTTCATTCTGTTTTTAAATCAATTTCTCTTCCTCTGGTCAATTTACCACGCTAGCAGGACAAAAGGTATCTATTTCCCCTCTCCTATTTTCCTCATGAAGAGGACATATTAGCATACTAAGCTATGACTCTTCATTTGTGAATACCATGTCTTGGCTTTATTTATGTAATGAAAACTTCTAAGGACTGGGATGTAATATGGATCACCTAGTTCAACCCTCTTATTTGACAGATGAGAAAATAGGTTCAAAGAAGCTAAGTGACTTGCTCACAGTCACAGAATGAGGTAATAGTAGCATATGGACTAGTTTTCTTATCACCTTATCCAGTGTCTTCTGCCTACTTAATTAGGTTCATTTTAAAATCAAATGTTAGTGGATTATCTGCAGTCTTTTACACTGAATCCCTTGCTATGGGCACACACACACCATTTCTTTTTGCAAGGATTGTTGGTGGGGTGGAAGGAGAGTATTAATCATGGGATTAATACTATTGCTATCTGCTATAAATATATGCCAGATACTAATCAGTGACTTTACTTAGGCCTTCTAACATTTTCTTTTTAATTTTTGAAAATATATTTTAAAAAATTGTAGTAAAGTACACATGGCATAAAAAGTACCATCTTAACTATTTTTTTTAGAGTACAATTCAGTGGCATTAAGTATATTCACATTGTCGTGTAGTCTTCACCACCATCCATCTCCACTCTTTTTATCTTGAAAAAGTGAAACTCTATTCCCATTCAATAATAACTCCCATACCCTCTCCCACCCACCCCCCCTCCCCCACCTCTGGCAACCACCATTCTACTTCCTGTCTTTATGAATTTGATTATCCATATGGAATAATATAAGTGGAATCATGCAGTATTTGTCTTTTTGTGATTGGCTTATTTCACTTCATATGATGTCCTCAACTTTCATCCATGTTGTAGCATGTGTCAAAATGTCCTTCTTTTAAACACTGAATAATATTCCATTATAGGTACAGACCACATTTTGTTTATCCATTATCCATCAGTGGTTAGGCTGTCTTACTTTTGAGAGACCCTTATTATCCCCATTTCATGGATGATGAAACCGGAAATAAAAAATGTTCAGTAACTTCCCCCTGGTCCCATAAGAGTCATTAGCAGTAGCATTACAAGGTGAGCACAGATATACTTGAACTTAAAAGTCATGCTCTTTTCAGTGTTGTGAGGCAGTCTCCCAGTATCTGCAATATATTTAACATATATCAGCATCATTAGGGGAATGGAAGTCCTTAACATTACATTTTAGAGCCTTTATTTCTCATATTTTAGAGATAATCTAGAAGATTTACTAACCTTTTCAAAATTGATTAGAGTTTTAACCTTTAAGCTTTATTTACTTGCCAGGAGTAAGGTATTTATTCAAAGTGATTTTATCATAGTTTGAATAGATAGCATTATTCAAATAAAAAGTAAATTTTTTTGCAAACACATTGGTAAAATATGAGATGTCAAAATCAACTCATACTGTTATGAAAAATCATTATGGCCTTTAGAGTTGGAGGAAAATATTATCGGCGTGGGCTTCTCCTCTGTAAAGCAAAGTGAAACAAACTGAGCTTTAAGGATCTGTATCCCCACTTTGATGATGATAATAGCTAACATTTCCTGCCTTCCAGCTATATGCCAGGCATTATGCATATAGATACACTTTACATACATTATCTCATTTCATCCTCTCAGCAGCCCTGGGAGGTCAGTATTCATCGCATCCTCATTCTGTGAAGGGGAAATGCGTGTAGAAGGGAGGTTGGGTAACTGTTATGGGTTAAAATGTGTCCCCTTCCATCTCAGTCAAACATATGTTAAGGTTCTAATTATTAGTGTCTCAGAATGAGACCTTATTTGGAAATAAGGTCTTTGCAGAGCTAAGCAAGCTACAATGAGGTCATTAGTGTGGGGCCTAATTCAGTATGACAAGTGTCCTTATAAAAAGGGAAAATTTAGACACAGAGATCAACAAACACAGAGGGAAGGTGGCCATGTGACTGGAGTGATACATCTGCAGACCACAGAATCCCGAGGATCATCAGCAAACACTAACAGCTAGGAGATGCCAAAAAGGATTCTCCCCTAGAGCCAGAAGACAGATCATGGCCCTGAAGGCACCTTGATTTCAGACTTCTAGCCTCTAGGACTGTCAGACAATAAATTTGTATTTAATCCACCCAGGTAGATACTTTGTTCAACAACTCTGGAAACTAATACAGTAAGTTTTCTAGGTCAAACCAACAGTAAGTAATGAAGCTGATATTTGGATGTAGGCACCTACTAAGAGCTCAACAGATATTATCTGCTATTACTATTTGTAACATTAGCCATACTATTTAATGTTATAATATTAATAATAAAACTTAGGGCTATTATTGTTTCCTTTCTCATAAGACTCTATTGTTATCCATCTACTATGCTTCATTTGGGGCTTCCCTGGTAGCTCAACTGGTAAAGAGTCTGCAATGCAGGAGACATGGATTCAATCCCTGGGTTGGGAAGATGCCCTGGAGAAGGGAAAGGCTATCCATTCACTCCAGTATTCTTGCCTGGAGAATCCCCATGGACAGAGGAGCCTGATAGGCTACAGGCCTTGGGGTTGCAAAGAGTCAGACACAACTAAGGACTAAGCTCAGCACAGCACATGCTTCAACTGGGGCTTGCTTGTCACAGATTCAAAAACCCATCAATGTCACTCAAAGCTGAGTATGATATCAGATATCTCTATGTGAGCAGCTGGCCAAGTTCAGAAACCAGTTAGTCCCCACTTAAAGGAAATGTGCCCTTAACAATCTGTGTGAGACATGTGTGAAACTCTATTAGAGAAAATTCATGAAAATATCACTAAATTTAGGCCTTGTGCATAATACTGGCCTGAACCTGAAGCCCTACATCCTCAGCAAATGAAGACAGCAGATTGTTGAAGTCCTGTGTTTTGATGAGGATTTATCTGGAGAGGATTATTATAGCTCTCAACTCTGCACTAATGTCTAGCCTCTGAACATGCATCCACGGAAACATAATTCAACTTCTTAATTTTCCAGCCCTGCAGATAATTGGTTCCATAGAGACACAAAGACTCATGCTCTCAACACATGCGTCAGTGATGTTGCTTACCAGTAATCAGAGGATCAGCTTCCTTTGAAGTTCAAAATGTGTGTGTAGAGGGAATTTGGGGTTGAAAGAAAATAATTTCTGGGTCCTTTATCATAATTAAACTGGATTATGATTTTTTTTTAGGGTGAAACAAATTTAGCAGAGCTAGACCCAAATTTTTCAGTCTCTGCTCTGCATTTCAGCTGAGGTCTCCTGTGGTTTGCCATGCTAAAGAGTACACTGGAAATTAGTGGAAAACAAAGCATGCAGTTTCTCTAGTTTCATAAATTATCCTCACTCTCATCTTTGGGGAAATTATGAACAGCCAAGTTGGGGTAGAACTGGCTCTGTGGATAAATTCACACAGGAGGTATGGTTTATGGAGGTATGGTTTCTGATTTAGCTTCTGCTTCTGGCTTGCTTTGACCCTCTGGGAAGTCACATTGTCCCCATGGCTTTGGTTGGGTTGCTTGTAAATACCAGAAACACATAGCGCAGCACTGTAAGACAAAATTGCTGGGAGGGGGTACTCTGATTGATTAGAAATATGGTGGTCTTCAAAAATGAAGAGCACTGTTATTATGGAATCCTGTCTCTATGTAGAATTTGTTTGCATGACACAGTGCATCAAGTTCTTAGAAAAGTTAGGGAGAAGAATGTGATGGCTAATATCAGGAAATGATCTATGCCTTCTTTCTCGTGCTCACTCAGTCATGTCAGACTCTTTGCAACTGTATGCACTCTAGTCCACCAGGCTTTTCTGTCCATGGAATTTCCCAGGCTAGAATACTGGAGTGGGTTGCAACTTCCTTCTCCAGGGTATCTTTTCAACCCAGGGATTGAACTTGCACCTCCAGCATTGACAGGCAGAGTCTTTAGGAAGTCCCCATCTCCTTTCTCACTTAGCCTTTTGTCATAGCTCTGAAGTAAAAATAATCCCCCAAATCTTCATCACATTCCAGTTATGCCAAGTGGTGCTGGCTGTCTCCCAAGGTTGAAAGAGTCAGGACCAAGCAGTTTTAAGGAACCTGCCATAGTCAGCTCAGACATGTGCTCTGTCTCTGAGTTGTGAGATCCATTCTTTTAGTCTGACCTAAACTCCAGCTGAGACTGTTTTTCCCCTGCAGTTCAGACACTATGAATTTTACATTATTTTGTTTTGCTCCTTCTTGTTTTGGCATTTGATAATAATTCTATTGCTCTGTTACCTTGGAATTCCACCTCTGACATTTGCTTCTTGCTTGAGAAATTTAGGTCCAAAAAAGCAGATCTCACAGTCATTGTGAACTGTAGCTCTAGATGACGGGTCCATTATGTAATCAAGGTTTCCAGAGCTTGGCCCCATCTTGGTCTTGGTGCCAGAGAAATTCACCGAAGGCAGAGCAAAAGATTGATTTACCTAATCCTATTAGAGAAGAGCTATAACAGTTGCCTTCTAAATAATGCACACTATTTCCAGATTAATCATAAAACCTCAGTTATACCCCCTTGCCACCTCCAGAAACATTCAGTGACTTCCCTATTATATCAAGTGGCTTTCACTGTAAGCCATTCAAAACTTAGTGGACTAAAGCAATCAATATTTATTACTTTTAGCAATTTGGTGGGTTGTTTTTCTGGTCTGGGTTGGCTCCATTGGGCTGGAATGTCTAAAGATGGCTTCAGTCACATATCTGGATGTGAGTAGGCTGGAGGGTCTA
The DNA here is from genome assembly GCF_023699985.2 of Odocoileus virginianus. Classification (NCBI taxonomy): domain Eukaryota; kingdom Metazoa; phylum Chordata; class Mammalia; order Artiodactyla; family Cervidae; genus Odocoileus; species Odocoileus virginianus. Next base: position 20,203,225 of record NC_069699.1, read on the forward strand.
GGCGTCTTACCTGGCACAGCTGGTCTGAAGTGCACCTGTCTCAGGGCTTGTTAAGACTTGGCTTGTACCACACTTGCTAATGTCCACCTAGTCAAGCCCAGAATCAAAAGAGGGATCCAAGAAGCTGTAATTGTTGCAGGGGGTCATTACTACAACACCCTTTAATGAGGCCCACACTCCTTAATGGGGCTTCCTTGGTGTCTCAATGGTAAAGAACCCACCTGCCAAAGCAGGAGACTTGGGTTTGATCCCTGGGTTGGGAAGACACCCTGGAGAAGGAAATGGCAACCCACTCCAGTATTCTTGCCTGGGGAATTCCGTGGACAGAGGAGCCTGGTGGGCTACAGTTCACAGGATCGCAAAGAGTCGAACTTGACCTAGGGGCCAAACAACACTCCTTAATACGGTACTGCTTTATTGTGAACACAATCTAGCATTCCAACACTATGCCACACTCAGGCTCTAGCTAAACTGAACTTGCTGTTTCTAGCAGCTGCCACACTTTCTGTTCTCCATGCCGTTATACTTGCACTTTCCTCTGTTAGAATCCCTTTCCTCCACTTGCCACTCAGCTAAATTCATCACAGAATAAAGTCTTTAGCTTCTATGATATGTAAGCAATTTGCTATGCTGAGACCCAATCTTGCAGAATCTCAGCTACAAATCCTGTATAGTTTTCTAGGGCTACTGTAACAAAGTACCAGTAACTGAGTGGTGTGACAACAGAAATGTTTTTATCCTCACAGTGTTGGAAGCTAGAAGTCTGAGATCAAAGTGTCAATAAGATTGGCTCCTTCTGAAGTTCATGAGGGAAGAATATGTTCCAGGCCTCTTTCCTTTGCTTATAGGTGGCTGTCTTTTCCCTGTGTCTTCACATGGTCTTATCTTCTGTAACTGTCTGGGTTTAAATTTCCTTGTCTTCTAAGGACATCTGTCATAATAGATTAGACTGATGATAGATTAGATTTTAACTTAATCACCTCTTTAAATACTCTATCACCAAATCCAATCACACTCTGAGGTACTGGGCATTAGGACTTCACGTATGAATTTCTTGGGGGATACAGTTCTACACATAACATAGCCTTAAGTACCCCCATTCAATTGCTGTCTCTTCTTTGAAACCTTTATAATAACTCCTATTGTTGTTCAGTTGCTCAGTCCAACTCTTAGCAACACCTTGGACTGCAGCATGCCAGGCTCCTCTATCCCCTACTATCTCCCGAAGTTTGCTCAAATTCATGTCTATTGAGTCAGTGACGCTGTGTAATCATCTCATCCTCTGCCACCCTGTTCACCTTTTACCTTCGAATAACTCCTAGATAAGAATAAATTTTATCTCCCTTTGACTTCCCTTGCTAATTTAATTGTCTCTTTTATGATTCTGATCAGTTACTGTCTTGTGTTACAGTTGTCAATATCTGTGTCTATTTCTGCCATTCGTTCATTTAGTATTTACCAAACACCACCCATGTGTCAGGCGTTGCACCAAAGGCCAGTAACAGAGGAGTAGCAGACACGGCTGGTGCCCTGCTCATGACTTCTGGCATCCATTGCTGCAGTCCTTCTGATGCTGTCCTACGAAGCTCCATAACTCTCTGCCCCAGGGTTTTCTACCCGGCGCCCAGAGCAGGTGAGAGTGCCAAGGAATTAATGCCCCTTGGGAGAAGCCCTCATTCAGTGGTGGACAAGTGTTAGTGCATAAACAGCCCAGTTTCCTCATCTGCTTAGCCCTTCCCTTCACCCAAAGGTTGTTGGTGGATGAGCACCCCAATCCCACCCCTTGAGATGTGGGACATGGAGGTGTGACTTCCTAGAGTTTCCTAATAGGATGGAACCTCAGCTGCCCTTGTCAGAGCCTGGTTAGAAGATACATGAAGATACATGTTCTCATTATCAGCTCCTTCCCCCATTCTTGCCTTATCCTCCTTTGCTACCCATGCTTCCTGGGATTAGCTTCAAATGAGCTACTTGCTCTCAAATACTTGTCTAGGGGATGACTTTTAGGGGAAGTCAGCCTACATCAAGTGGTAAGCAGAGAGGCTGTGGTTTCTATTCTTATATACCTGATTCATTACTCACGGGAATACAGACAAAAGAATAGGGAACTGCATTACAGTATGATAACAGCTAACATTTATTGTGTAGTCTCAAAACAATTCTAATACAAATAAGAAGTGTTATTATTCTCATTTTACATATAAGGAAACCAAGGCTTAGAGAGAGGTTGAGAAGTGGCCCAGCAGCAACACAAGTTGAGAAGTACTAGGGATTCAAACCCAGGTTTGTAAGATTTCAGAGCCAGAACTCTGCCATTTAGTTACCTGCCTCTCCTTTAGTCATTTCTTCTCCATTTGTAGACAGTTCCAGAAGGGTTTGATTTGTTTAAAAACAATCAAAAAAAGTAAGAAACAAACAAAAAAGACCTAACAGGGTTTGAAGTCAGGGGCCCTAAACATCGTCCAGATGTCTAATTAACGGCTACCGTCCCTCACGTGGGACCCTGGCATGAAGAATTGAGGCCCTGGGACCTAGACCTGTCCTAGGCCCCGAAAGGCATTTATCCCTCCAATCCAGCTGCTTACTTAGAGCAAATCCACTCCCCATAAATGCCAGCAAGACCTAGGAACACATGCTTCTTAGAGCAGAGCTGGTGGACCTGGCATCATGGGTAAGAGCAGATGCTAGGATTGTCAGCTTCCAAGTGGTTAAGACCTCCTCTGGGCCTAGCTTGCCTCCTGAAGGCTGAAGTATTGGGATGGGGAAAGGACCCTTTGGCCTTCACTTACCAGGTCACTGATGACAGCAGTTCAACCCCAGCAGCTAATTGTTCCATTCTCCAAGTGACCCTTTTGTCTGTTCCAGGTCACAGGGGCAGACTTTCCCACGGGAAGTCAGAAAGGCCGCTCCTTACGAGAGCTGGCCTGGTGGGGAGAGTGGCACCAGGTGCCTGGGGATGGCCAGGGAGGCAGGCTCACCGCTGATGGGCCACAGGGCTCTGCCATTTCGGGAGAGCACAGCCAGGACACAGTGTCTCGAAGGCCAGCACACTGTTCTTCCTCTCCTGCCTCTCAGATAAAAATGAGCAAAAATAACAAAAAACCCAAACAGCAACAACTGAAACTCTGATTACTTCCTCCATTCTATTTTCCCAATTGCTGTAAATAGAAAACCTAGATATGAACTTGTGTGCTCCTGGTCCTGTGACTGTGGGCAAGTGGCCTCCCTCTGCCAGCCTCTGCTCCCCCTGCAGGCAAGCGGGGGAAGTACCGTACCTGAGGCCCCGTGGATAAGGTGGCATGCCTGGAGTTCTATCCTGTGCCTCTGTTGATATCAAAACACAAGGCTTCCTCTTAGAAAGGTGCTGCCATGCAACAGGAAAGGCTCCGAAGGTTCAGCTCCAGGGCGCTGCACTGCCTTCAAGGCAAAATTGTCAAGGAGATGTGTTACATGCTGATTGTTCTCAGTGTCACTCTTTTCTGTCTTCTAAATTTCAGGCACCCAGAATTCTTGATGTCTCTGCCTGTCACCACATTTCACCTGCTTATTAGAAAGAACCTGGAATTTGGATTTTCCTGAAATACTTAGATTTGGGTTCCAGCTCTTCCACTTACTGGCTGCACCCTGGTGGACACATTATTTCTAGAGTTTCACATCTGTTTCTCATTTTTAAAAGAAAGGGACTGGTCTGAATAATCTGTTAATTTTTCTTAGTTTAAAATGATAGATTTGAAGGCAGATGGTTGGGTTAAGAATCTCTAGGTGTGTAAACTTGTACAAGTCCACATCTTCCCCAATTCTGAAGTCCCTCATTTGTAAAGTTGGAATAATGAAAGCCTGTACCTCTTGGGCAGGAGTGCAAAAAGGGTCAGTGCAAAGGAAGCATTTCTTAGGATAGTGTCTGGCATGTCCTCTTTAGTAGTAGCATCAGTGGCAGTAATACTCCTAATGTAAATCATATCTGGTCTAGGATCAAGTTGGTCATTTCCACCTTAGCCTGAATTTCAATCATGGCATTTCTTTTCTCTGGAGGCAGTTGCTTTATAAAGATGTGGTTAGCTGTTAAAGGGATTTCAGTCAGGAGGGGATATCTGAGGGGTTTTTCTAGCTTCCTGGAAAGCCTTCCACTTGGGCAGTTGTTTACTCCAACAATCTATAAAACGTGTTTTGTATGGATAGTTAGGTCAGGAGGTCATATATATATATATATATTTTTTTTTTTTTTCCTGTAGAGGCAGGAATATTATACAAGTCTTCAGTCTTGAATGTGTGGGGTCTTATGGGAAGAAGGTGGAGGAGTGTGGCTGAAGATGCCAACCCAGTCCTGGTCTGACATTTCCTTTTTAAAATTTAAAGAGGCTTCCTTATGCCTTTGCTTTCTCTTGGCTCTGCCAGCTGGCATTCTTATTCAAATCAGACCCCAGTCAAAGGGGCATACACATCAGTCAGTCAGACAGGCTTGCAAGTGTGGGCTTTAATTACCCTGTGCCTTCTCACAGTTCTTACCCAAAGGAACTCGCTGCAGCAGGGGTTCTGGACTTGACTCTCGAAGGAAGCGTTCAGTGAACAGAAAGTGCAAAACCTTCACAGGAAATGGGCATGCAGAGAGAGATGGAGGCAGGCCACAGTGACTGCATCAGTAGGACCCTCGGGACACAGCAGAGAACCTCCTCCAAGCCCTCAACTACCAAAGACTACCTTTTCCAAGGAGTCCCTTATTAAGTATTTTTGTTTGTGATCTGTAGGCTTCCACAGCAGAAGTCCTTCTAATCATAGACACATATGGTTCAAAAGGGCCTTAATGGGAGTGTGTTCTAATCGTCCATCTGACATGTAAATCCTTGCTATGCCATTGCTGCCAACAAGTCTGCTCATCTCAGCTGGAATGTCTCTAAGGGCAGAGTACTTATCTGGTCCAGTCTATTTTTGTCCAGGTATCCTAGAAACCTCTTCTGTAGTGAAGTGCTATTCCAGAAGCTTCCACCTTTTGCTTCTAGAACTTCTTTGTGGCACTCAGCATGTATAATATCAGTGTTTCCCAAAATTCTGTTACTGATTCACCACTTTTGCAATTGTACTCTATCTATGCTCTACCAGAGAAGGCAATGGCACCCCACTCCAGTACTCTTGCCTGGAAAATCCCATGGATGGAGGAGCCTGGTAGCCTGCAGTCCATGGGGTCGCTAAGAGTCAGACTTGACTGAATGTCTTCACTTTCACTTTTCATTTTCATGCATTGGAGAAGAAAATGGCAACCCACTCCAGTGTTCTTGCCTGGAGAATCCCAGGGACGCGGGAGCCTGCTGGGCTGCTGTCTATCGGGTCGCACAGAGTCAGATACGACTGAAGCAACTTAGCAGCAGCAGCAGCTATGCTCTACCTGTAATACTATCAAATGAATATTTTCTTTTTTATTAGTAGTTGATTTTGTTTTTTTAAACTTATATACTTTAGTTTTTTCCTAAACAGAATTATCTGTGAAACTATGGGTTTAAAGGGTAAGTATTGTTTTTCACATTATGTATAAAAATAAATATATATATATCAAGTAAAACCATCTGTGTACCATCAGCAGTGGCACACCATCTGCTTATTCTCTAAATAACAATGATTTATTGTATTCAAGTAAATGTAGTAAGTTGGAGGGCTGTTTATTGAGTTATTATTATATGCCAGATATACAGTAGGTGCTTCATATATGTTATCTCAATGTCAAGTTTGATGCTCACAGTAACCCTCTGGAACACTGTTATTTTTATACTTGCTTTTTGAAGCATAAAACAAGTTTCTAAAAATAGAAGCTCCAAGAGGGGCTCAAGTTATACAATTAATGAATGAGGAATTTAGGACTTGAATTTAAATCTTCTGGTTTCAAATGCCAAGCTTTGTCCCCTGGTCCACAGAATGACCAAGAGTTCTGTTTGCCCCGGAAAGAAGGCTAGGTGCCTTTGCTTTATTTTCTCAACCAGGTTAGGAGAAGATATCCTTGTCTCCAAACAGCTTACTGCTGACGAGAACAGCTGTTCACTCTTCGGTGAGTGCTCTTACAGACTCAGAATAGACAGCTAAGCTGATAGACAGAAATGTGGCAGGTGTCCCCTAGCACCATTCCTTTCTTTTGAGGAATGTCTCCATCTGTAATCAAGCCCAAGTCACACCAGACACAAATAACAGATGTCGATATAAAAGTGGGATGGGGAGGAGGAGAGGACAAGCATACTTTCTCTCCAGCATCTCCGATCTAATCCTTTCAGTCCTTCATGTGCTACTTTGAAGTTGTGTACCATGTGGTGGGATGGGAAGGTGGGAATGCAAGAAAAGATAAGGGCAAGTTACAGGAAACCTGTTGGAGCTATTTGCTCGCTCAGGAATGAGTAAAAAACTCTGAAAACCATGAAGATCCTCAGGCTAAGGAAGTGATGTGCTCCACTGTTTCCTTCTGTTAGCTCCAAGACCTTAGAGCACTTGTGTGCAGATTTCCTAAGCAGCTCTATATTGATATTTTATAATATCTTAAAAAGAGCACCATGATAAAGGGTCTCATGAACAAATACATTTGGGAAATAGTCTTTACTGTGTTCTCTTTTTGTTGTTTCTAAATGTATATTACCCATTAAAGACTGAGACAAGACACTTGATAACTTTGTTTAACTCAGTGCTTCTCAAACTTATTTGATCACTGTCAGGAAAAGTTGAAAGGCTTTGAAATGGCCACGAGGTTTCTGGGTGTCCTTTCAATTGAATATGAAGCATTAACCCTCTTAGCCTTTGGATTATTTGATTTTGTAGGAGTCTAGGTCTCTTACTGTCCTTGACCAAACTATTTTATATATCTGCAAATTGTTGACAACTAATAGTAATGCAAATGATTCTTGTTCTTGAAGTACACATACACTTTTTTTTTCTGGTGGAATTGCACAGATGCATCTGCTAGCAATTTTATTTCTGCACTTATGACTGCTTATATATGTTCTTTGAATTCTCTTTTGAACTCGTTTTTTACATCTCACTTGTTTTCTCATTATTTAATGAAATAAATAAAATCTTTGGAACATCTTAATTTTGTATTTGTAGGAAAAGCATGATTTTTCTCTTTTTTAAAAATTACCCTTTGATACTCAATCTCATTTTGTTTCAAGTCTGTTATGAATTTGGTCTCTTCATATACTTGTGCATCTAGGCCCTGTGGCCTGCCAATTCTAGCCCCGGGCTTTCCCATCTCTTCCAGCTTAGCACCTTTAAGTCTCAATCTTGCAGTAACCCACTGTTTTCTGATCTCAGACTTCTTCCATAATGCCTATGGGCCGAGTAGCTTAGGGAAGCGTGGCATGTAACATGCTTTCTCTAATGGACCTTCCTCTAATACATTTTTTATTTTCCCGTCTTCACTTCTGGCATGATTGTCTACTCTCTGAGCTATCATCCCAATCCTCACTTAACCAAATCCTTCTTATTTTCCTAGGGCAAGTCTCTTCCTCCATGCAGCCATTCTTGGTTATTCTAGCCTGAATTACTTACCTCCTACACTAAAGTGCCTTAACATTTTGTATCAGTCCTAAGGCATTCTTAACATACTTCCTGATGACATTTATGAACATTAAAAAAATCTCAAGAAATTCCAGAAGACAGAATAATTCTTTATACTTTACAGTGAATGAATCATATGGTTGGTCCTGATGCATGAATTTGTTCTCTCAGACTGTCAGAATGCAAACAGTAATGTTGTTTCACGTGTGTGTGTGTGTGTGTGTGTGTCCATGTGCATAAGTGCATAAGGAAAGGCTCTCAAGTATGACAGGGACTTGTTATGGGAGGAAGTAAGGCAAAAGTGAGGTCTCAAGCAGCATCTTGCAGAGGCTTCATTCATCCTGGCCCTGAAGGGAACTCCGGCTTATAAACTGTGTCTTAGAGTTGTCCTCATCAGTGAGTACCCTTGATTTGGATAAGGGCCACCCACTCACTTTCTGGGCATTCATGAGTGAAGAGTGGCTCACTATAGCCTAAGGGAAGCTCTCCAAAGATACACTATGGGTGCTGCTTGTTAGAATCATAATCTTACAGGAAAAGGGTGCATGTAGGTTAAACGGGAATCAAGTGGGATCTAAGTGGAGCACCAGCATTGCCCATGACCTGCTTCATATTTTTAAAAATTGTGTTAAAATACATATAACATAAATTGCACATCTTAACCGTTAATCACTGTATAGTTCAGTGGCATAAAGTACAGGCATATTGTTGTGCATCACCACTATCGATGCACAGAACGCTTTTCATCTTATAAAACTGAAATTCTGTACCTATGAAACTAGAGCTTTTCAGTCTTCCCTTTCCCCTGGTCTTGGCATCACCTTTCTTCTTTCTCTATGAAAGTGGGCTGTTTTAAGTACTGAATAAAAATGGAATCATACAGTGCTTTTCCTTGTGGGGAACTGTAATGTTTTTAAACAAATAGCAATACTCCTTTAAGAAACAGTGCCCTGAAATGTTCACATCACAGAAATGGCCTCCCCAGCCCTCTCTTATTCTCCCTGGGTGCTGGAGATCCCTCTCTCTATTGCCAACAATTTCAAATAATGAATCAAGAAGAGGCCCATGAAGACTCTGATTTACCTGGATCTGTGTGACCCCTAATCCTGGTGAGGAAATCAAGTCACTGTGGTGCCTCTTAGAATATAGATTGCAAGGCTCCCCGTCTGACCAGCAAAGAAGACGCTCCCACGACGGAGTACATGTTCTGTTTACAAAAATTCTTTCGCACGTGAATTTTATGTAGCCAGAAAAGCACTTTCAGCATCACCAATATTGAACAACAGTTTCCAGAATCCTTTCTTGAGACGGTATTTCTCACGGGGTGCCATTTTTCAACAGAACTGCAGAACTGTTCCGTCTGATGGAGGGGAGATGGGGTCAGGATTGCTTACAGCTCACCTTCGTCTGCAACTCCTGCTCTTCCATCTCGCAGCCATAAGGCTTCTTGAGAAAAGCTTGCAAATTAATGAACTGAAAAATATGATGCAGCTTTCCTTTTTCTACTTGCGTGTGATACATGAAAAGTGGCCCCATTGCCACTAGAAAATACCCACCTCAAGTTCCTGCATCCTGTGAATGTTACCTTATTTGAAAACAAAAAAAAAGGCCTTTGAGAGTGTGATTATGTTAAGGAATTTGAGAGGAGTACATCACTCTGGATTATTCCTATTGGCCCTGAGTGCCATCACTATTGTCCTTACAAGAGGGAGAAGAGGGCAATTCTAGACAGAAGAAGAGAAGAAACAGACAGAGGATAAGGCAAAGTGAAGACAAAGACCGAGATTGGAGTGACATCACCACACACCAGGAAAGCTGGGGCACCCACCAAGAGCTGGAACAGACAAGGAACTGATTCTTCTCTATAGCCCCTAGAGAGACCGTAGTCCTGCTAAGATTTTGGTCTTGTAGTATTCAGAATTGTGAGAAAATTAATTTCTGTTATTTTCGGTTAGTGGTAACTTGTTGCAGCAGCTGCAGGGAACTAATCTACTGTACAATTAAAAAACAATTTTCAAAGGTGCAAAAAAAATTCTGTAGCTTCTCTACGAAAATGGTGGTTGATTATTATCATTCCTTCCCTAGGCAGAAAATCAGGCCAAAACTAACGTCTAGGATAAGCACCCAGATAGAATCAGAAAGCTTTCCCTCTCTTTCCTCCTTAGGGGAAATAATAAATCTCTGTCATTTCAGGTAGTTTGATTGTCAAGTTTTCCTCTACCCACTTATGTTTTGGGGAAACTCTTATGAGTGAAGATTCAGTTTCAAAGTACAAGCCCTCTTTCCAGTCAAATTTTCCTCTGCAAAGACTGTATTTTGTTTCTGAGCTACTCATCCATTTACATAAATTCTGTCTTGGGGGGGAAGGAAATGTAAATGTCTTGGAAAAAAGGACTGTCTGCAATGAGAGATAATGTACCTTTTTATTTTGTGGAAATTAAGCTATTACTGAGTCCATATAATATAAATATTTAAGCCATTAAGCAGCATTTTATGCAAATCAAATGAGAAAGAAACATCACTTGCAGAAAAATAAATTTTCTTTCATGAAAGTAGCATGACCACTTCTTGACTGTTGTTGTGTACAGAATAATCAGTAGGATGGCGTGTGCTATAACTCTCAAAAAACAAACTCTGTTAACTATTGTAAGTCTTAATAATTCCTTGTGTTTGTGTAGTGCTTTACAGTTGGCAAAATGCTTTTATATTCAGTCTCTCTCACGTCAATCTTGCAAGAAGCTAAAACAGGGATCACCAGTTGGTATAGGTTGAATTCTGTCTCTCCTGTTCCCTCCCCAGCCTCATCAATTCACAAATCAAAGCCCTAAACCACAGGACCTCAGCAAGTCACTTTATTCAGAAATAGATTCACTGCAGATGTCATTAGTTAAGATGAGGTCATATTGGGGTAGGATGGCATGTGATTGTAGGGAAGAGACCCTCAAGGCTACCTTAAGGATCCAAGAGTTCATCATATTGATTCATGGGTGAATAGAGGAGACAAGAACATTGGCCATGAACTTGACCCTCTCAGAGATTTTGATATGGTGTGAATACTGGAGGGATCTAGCACTTCTCTGACATTACACTGTCCATCAGCAGAGTGGATTCCTTGATTCCTACTCCTATCCTCTGCTCCTTCTTCTCTCTGATTCTGTAGCTCGTGCCCCTTGGCAACCATAAGCTCATTTTCCAAGTCCATGAGTATGTTTCTGTTTTGTAAATAAATTCCTTTATATCATTGCTTTTTAAATTCTGCATACAAAGGCTCTTGTGATGTTTCTGCTTCTCTGTCTGACTTACTTCACTCAGTATGACAATTTCTAAGTCTATCCATGTTGCTGCACGTGGCATTATTTCATTCTTTATAATGACTGAGTAATATGCCAGTATATACATGTACCACATCTTCTTTATTAATTCCTCTGTTGATGTTAAAACTGTTTTGATAAGGCTGGAGAATGTCTAATTTCCAAAGACAACCCAAGAAGAGGGGTTATAGAATCATATAGTTTGTTCCTCATATGACTGTATGAGAGAGATACCATTGTTATTCTCGTATAAAAATAGAAGACTGTGCACAGAAAAGTGTAGTTAACCTCCTAAGGCCACACAGTTAACTAGTGACAGGGGTGGAATTGAAGCAATTCTATTTGATGACAAAACTTGTACTTTTAACCATTAGGCTATACCCTTAGAAACATTTGCTTTTCAGTATGTACCCAATGAAATAAGATAAAATAAACCTTTAATATCTCCAGTTAAATTTCTGCTTGGTTAAAATAATCCAACTTGCCTCTTGTATTTCTGAGTGGTTAGTGTGGTTTGTAGCAATACGGCCAGCACAGTGAACCAGCAGAGAGCATCGTCATCAGGAAGGCCAGAGCTCAGGAGGAAGGCCACAGCGCTCACCTGCTGCCTCTGCCATGGTGGAGTGTAACAGGAACAACAAAATAATAGCATCTCAACAGAGCTGCTTTCAGACAGGCTTATGTTTTTCGCTTAGACTTGACTTTGTAATATCTTATGACTAAGAGAGAAAGGTAGAAAGTTATGCTGTTTTTGAGATAATACAGTAACCTAGAAAGGCTGAGAGATTTGCGGGGAAACTACCAACCAAACGTAGGAAACAGATTTTGTTTAGAAAGCTTAAGCATATGTTTTAAATTTGGGCTGGGGAGCCTATTGCTCCTGTGGACTTGTTAGTTAATTTGAAGCTTCTTGACAGATTTACATTCCTCAGGTCGATGGTAGGGATGGATTGAGTGTCACATTCCATTTGCAGAGGAGACCATGTATTGGGCTCAAAAACTCACAAAAATAGCTTTTAATTTGCTTCCCCTGTAAGCGGATTATATAGAATTTGATTTTCACGTCCTGAAGATCTTACCTCTATCCCAGCCACTGTTACAAGAGCTGTCAGAGGATGGGGACTGCTTGTGTTCTGCAGAGCCAAATAACCATGTTTCTTTTCAATTTAACAGCAGCACAAGGCAGGAGCACTTTCTCTAGATATGTCCTAGGTACTTAGTCACTCAGTCATGTCCAAATCTTTGCGACCCTATATTTTGCTTTAAATCCTGAAAAACCTGGAGACATTACCCACCTACCTGACTTTGAAAATAGAGGATTCCTGTGGGGTGTTTATTTCTATCATAATCACAAGATGAACTGATAGTGCCTGAGCTGAGATAGAAGAAACAAATAGAACCATTTCCAAATGCTTTTGCAATGAATACAGCTACACAGTCTTAAGAAAGCAAAACTAGTCAAATTATGTGTGATTTTTCTAAAAAATAAGCCATCTTTATAGGCAATGCAGTCTGGAAATGTAAGCTGTAGAAAGCAGTATATATGTGTGTGCGTGTGTGTGTATGTGGTTGTTGTTTAGGTGTCTGTCTTCAAAGGCTGCAATTATCTGACAATGCTTGCTTAAATTCTTCAGAGGATTTTTACTATAGTGTATAACAAATGATGGAGGAGAAGAATAAATCTAGCCAACCATTGTGCAGTTCCAGATGCAGTCTGAACACTGCCCAGGGTTCTTACGATGAAAAACATTAATTTTCCTTAGTTCCTAGAAGGGTTTTGGAACATAGGTATTTATTCCCAGCTCTTTGGGGAATGCATTTTTCTTTATTTATTGTATTCATAAAGCCACTTGGTCCCATTTAACTTCAGGATACACTAATATCATTTAAATATATCTAGAATTAATAACCATTTAAAAATCCTGTAAAACCTAAGTTTTTCATTGTCTTTGTGTCCTTCAAAAGGAAATATAGTCAGGAAGGCAGGATAGAAAGTAAGAAGAGGAAATGAAAGGCAGATCAAACTTAACTGGCCAGTGCAGTAGCTTGAATGCCAGTTTTTTCTTCTCTTACTTCATAAATGACCAGTGTTGCAAGGTAGTGTCTTTGAAAGACAGTGGTTGGTCATGGAATATTTGACTTTTTTTTGAAAATGTTGGAGGAAGAAACCTACAAATTTAGCAATAATGACCATAGCATTAACTATTATTTATGTATAGTACTTTGGAAACTACAAGGCAAGTATCATACAGTTACACTCTAGTGGCTCTTGGGATTTCTCAGATAAGATGTGACCAGAGATTGGGGTGGGATGAAGAGACAGGGAGAGGAGCAGAGTGGCCTTCCACTTATATTAACTGCTTATTCATTCCTTGATTTCAATCATGGTTCTTTCACTATTGGTTGTTAACTTTTAAAGTGAAGAATTGGGAAATAAATAAAAGCTATGAACACTTTCCTTAGAAAAGTAAATACACAAAAAAAACCAAAGGTCTATCTTTATTTTCAGAAGGTTAGTCGATGCCATGGACCTGCCAGCCGTGGACCTGCCTTAGAGAATTTGGTCTGCTGGTACGAGCTGGATGCCGCAGAGCAGTGAGGGGGTAGTGGGCAGAGCTCTTGCGCTCATGTTTACCACTGCATGCCTGATGTGCAGCACTTTGGCAGGTATGTAGCAGGTGTTTAATGAGCACATATTTAATGAATGTGCCAAATTAGACTTTGAATTTCTGTGATGTGCCTTTCCACCAAGCATCTCAAAATGTTAATGTGGTCATCTCTTTATTATTTAAGTTTTAGTTTTAACTAGGAGAATATCAGTAGGAAATATTCATTTTGGGTCAGTCCTTTATTTTCCTCCTGTGCTCTCTTATTTCTAACCAAATGCGTACCTAGAGAAAACAACTGGTTCTATTATCTGTAAGTAGCTTTGTGAAATCTTGTCTTTGCGAAAATGGAGCTTCTCACTTAACACCTTCTCTCCCATTCCCTCTGGGATATTGGGGAAAGTGATACAATATACATGTGAATTTTCTTTAAATAGGATCAAGTCTTTCCCAAAACATTTAATTTGTGGTTGACGTGATTCCAGGGATAAGGGTCCCATCTGTTGATCATAGTGAGAGAGATGCTATGAAGGTACTTAGTGACAAGGTGATGTTTTAGGGCAACATTTTATAATGAGACTTTCTCAGGCAGAACAGCAAAAGTAATAAATTGGAGTGGCTACTTTTCTGCCTGATATTGAACATCCCTCCTACACACACATTTCCTTCTCTTCATGTGCCTTTTTCCCCCACTATGTCATCATCATCATTCCAAACTGATTAGTCCAGATTTCCTCATAAGGAGAATGATGTTCACCCCGGTCTTGCCCAGGACACTCTGTAGTTTTGCATCACCTGTAGTTTGAAGATTTAGAAATTTAAGCTTCTCTCTGCCTTCAGGGATGCTGCTTAAATAATTACAAATGTACAACTGTTGTTTTTAAAAGAATAACGTGTTCCAATAAATCACCACACCTTTGTCTCTTCCTTGTTCTGTCATGTAATTAAAGACTTTTTCCCAATGTAAGACAGATTAAGGTTTAAATATACCAGCTGTATGTTCATAAGTTCTTGCTCTCCTGATCTTCAGTGTTCTTCTTTGTGAGAGGGGGTAAATAGTATATTCATAGGGTTATCGTAAAGCTTAGGTAAGAAAATGTATCTACAGCACGTAGTGTTGTGACTGAACATAAGAAAGAGCTCTTGTTATTGACTCTGGTGAGTTTGTTTGTTGAAGAAGCTGTCCTGAGAGAGCTAGTCTGGCCCAGGTTGAGGGGGAGCCCTGTGGTCTAATGCAAGGGGATTTCCTCCTGGGGACTCCTTCTGGGGCTGTGAGTAAGAGGGAGGGAGGCTCAGCTGTCTGCCAGTGCTCACAGTCTGATGCTCAGGATACTTGGGGGCTTTCTTTCTTCCTGGGTCAGGATGGGCAGAAGCCTCGTCAAGGACTGAATTTCTCAGTATCCAGGGATCTAATGAAATAAGTCATTTGTTAAACGGAATTTACCAAGGGCTCCAGCGCTCTCTGCCTAACCTCTGATAAAAGACACCAGGAAGGCAGCTCTCCATGGCCTCTGCCAGGTTCACGCAATTCTGTTGGCCTCAGAGACTCTCTTTGCTGGCAGTCTAGTGCTTCTCTACTAGACAGATTGCTGTATCAGAAGTTCTTAACCAATCTCCTTCTACCCATTTGATCTACCAGAGCTTTCTATTCCTACTGTAAAACGGTGCCTAAGGCCTGAAGAATGCAGATCGCTCCCTTCTAGTGGGCTGCTCTCTGCTTCATCCTGGTTCTTCTCTTCCCAGCAGAGCAGTTGTCTACTTGCCAAGAGTCAGCTGTGTTGCGGCCCATATCTATTGATGCCAGTTCTGTTTGTTATGTAATTACATATTTCAATTAAATGTTTCACAACTGATTTAATATAAGTTCAGAAAGAGAGTTGTTGACTCAGTGAATGTTTTGGAAACAGTAAGGTTGAGCTGCTAAAAGTGCTGTGGAATTAGATGTGGGTGAGACAACTCGAAAAACCTTGGGGGCGGAGGGAATCATAAAATCTAGAGGAGCCTACACTGAGATTGTTTCACAAAGGTCTTTACTTTCTCACTCTGCTTTATGGAAAGTAAACCTGGAAATCCTAGTAGATGATGCACTGTTTGAGTTGTTTATGCAGGAGAGGTGGTGTGAACTCTGATCCTGTACTATTTTAAAAGTCAGCCAGAGCCACCAGAACTTGCCCTAAATCCAGAGCTTAGACGTGCATCTGATTTGTTCCTTTAAATTGCAACATAAATATAAGGTATATGTGCATCGTTTTAAAGGATTTCACAGTTTAACCTGTATTTTTTTATCAATTGACCCACCACCTGTCTGTTCACAATGGATAACAGTAGAGGATTTCTGCTGTCTAAAGTTCCTACCATGATACATGATGCATCTGCTATCCACAGCACAAACTCTCTTGGGAACAGCCAATGATGACAGTGCGTTGAGCAGGTGTTTTTGAGCTCACTCTCTGAAGTAGGCACCTAGGGCTGATGGTGTATTCCATGGCCAAAGAAAATATATGTGACTGCCTACCCATACTAACTAGTGTTTGATAGGTAATTTTTCATACACTGCCTTACTCAATCTCCAAGTAACCCTTGGGAGGCAGGAATTATCATTGCTTTATAGATGGGGCTGCTGAGGTTCAGAAGAGTTAGATGACTTGGGCTAAAGACACACACCAAGCAGAGACATGTCTAAGACAAGCCCCAGGCTCTACGGCCTGTGATTGACCCATCGAGACTGGTTTGCCTGTTGATTTGAATGGCAGGGCTTCCCAGGTGGCACGGTGGTAAAGCACCCTCCTGCCAATGCAAGAGATGCAAGAGACACATGTTCAACTCTTGGGTCAGGAAGATCCCTTGGAGTAGGAAATAGCAACTCATTCCAGTATTCTTGCCTGGAAAATGCCAGAAGAGTCTGGCAGTCCATGGCGTCAAAAAGAGTTGGACATGACTGAGCACATGCACGCACATTAACTGATCTGCTCAGTATTGAGATCTGGGTCCTGATGCTGCTAGTTTCAACCTAAAATACGGTTCTCACATTCTTTAGCATCTGGTGAGTTGGACTAGTTTTAGACAAGGAACTTGGGGCCAACCATGCTCTGAGCTTCTAGGTCAGGGCTTTGTGGGAGCAACAAATCTCTGATGAGCCCCATTGCCTCCTGCTGTCATGCTGGCCATGCTGCAGGTGGTCTGTGAGCGAGAGGACACTCTGAAACATTTGAAGTGAGCCACCAGGGCGAGAGGGGACAGCTTTTGGCAACACAAGTCATCTGTATTTTTGCAGCACCTGCTCCCTTTGGTGCAAAATAAGGGTCTATCAGAATTTCCATTATTTCCCCTATTCAGTGGGAGAGCCATTTGGCCAACTCTTTTCCCTCTGGTCTATAATTTGGGACATGGTATGTCAGCTCAGCTAGCACTGCTTTATTATTAAAGTTGTTGTTGGCCATTTTGAGTTAGTATTGACCCAAAGGCACATGTATGTTTTTTGTTCTCCAGATTACTTATGAAAAAGCACAGGAGAGAGGGCCGGCTTTTGGTAAAAGTCAGGGAAAAAACAAAACACCTTGGCAGTTTAAATCAGTGTTTTGTTAAATTTTCTCTGTAATCCATCATTATTGGAATTACCAGAGGAGTTTATTAATTACATGTTTCTGAACTTTGCCCCAGATCTACTCAATCTGATGCTATAGAAATTTAACCTAAAATCAAAATTCTGAGAGCCACTGATTTAAATAAATTACATGGTGCAGTGAGCATCTGTGTAAATTTCCTAGGCTGCTATAACGGAGTACCTCAAACTAGGTGGTGTTAGCAATAAACATTTATTCTTGGACGGTTCTGGGGGCCAGGAGATTGTGTCAGCAGGGCTATGCTCTCTCTGCAGGCTCCAGGGGAGCCTTTATCTTAGTTTCTGGTGTTGTAGGTAACCCTTGAAATTCTTGGACGTGTAGATGAATCACTCTAATCTGCTTCCATTTTGCATGGTGTTCTTTCTGTATCTCCTCTGTTTGTAAGGATGTCAGTCACATCGCATCAGAGCCCCCTTCCCCCCATCAAGTGTGACCCCATCTTAATTTGGTTACATCTACAAAGACCATATTTCCAAGTAAGGTCACCCTCACAGTTACTGGGGATTTGGACTAAATGTATCTTTTTAGGATAAATAATTCAATCCACAACAACTTCCTACATGTTTGCTGACAGGACCTTTTCTCAGTGGAAACAAGGCATACTTTACATCCTAATGTGAAAAATGTGTAGTAGGATTTATGATTATGAGAAATAAGCATTCAACTCAAATTTTTTATTTCACAATAACCATTTGAAATTCCAAAACCATACTTAACGTAACCATACATGAACCATAGTTAATGTAACCATACTTTTAGTCATCAAATCTCCTTCATGTAGAGAACTCTTGACTTTATTTTTCTTTTAAATAATAATTTTTCTGCTAGCAATATAGTAGCAACTTTCTCTTATTTTGTAACTTATTGTAAGGAAAGACATTCTTTCATTATTAGTTTCATTCACTTTTTCATCCAAAAGTATGTTTAATACTATCTCCTATATTCCAGGTGCTATTTTAGTCCTTGAACATATAAAAACAAATGATACTTAAGATTTTATATTATAACATTAAAATATTATTTTTTCTTGTTAGAAATTTTATTTTTTTCCATTGCAAGTATGCATTTATTAATGTCATATTTTATGTTCACATTTTTTCTAGCTTTATTAATTTTTTAAGTTGAACATATACAAAGTATTGATTTGGTACACTTATGTATTGTAAAATGATCACCACCACAGGCTTTAGCTGACACCTCCATCATGTCATATAATTGCTATGAATGTTGAAGATCTACCCTCTTAGTAGTTTCAAGTGTATAAAACATTATTATTAACTATAGTCAACATGCTGTACATCCAGTTCTCAGAACTTATTCATCTTAGAACTAGGAGTTTGCGACCTTTGACCAACATCTCATTATTTCTTCCAGTCCACAGCCACTTTAGTAACTAGCACTCTACACTCTGATTCTATCAGTTTGCTTAAGCCTTCATTATTGAGGGCTTTGCAGTCTGTTGATAGACTCTAAGTGAATTAGACATTACAGTGTTGTTGTTCAGTCACCAAATCATGTCTGACTCGTAGTGACTCCGTGGACTGCAGCATGCCAGGCTTCCATGTCTCTCACCATCTCCCAAGGTTTGCCCAAGTTCATGTACATTGAATTGGTGATGTCATCCAACCATCTCATCCTTGTCACCCCCCTCTCCTTCTGCCCTCAATCCTTCCCAGCATCAGGGTCTTTTCCAGTGAGTCAGCTGTTGGCATAGGTGGCCAAAGTATTGGAGCTTCACCTTCAGCATCAATCCTTCCAAAGCTTGATTTCCTTTAATATTATTGGTTTGATCTCCTTGCTGTCCAAAGGACTCTCAAGAGTTCCCAGCACCACAATTTGAAAGCATCAATTCTTCAGCACTCTGCCTTCTTTATTGTCCAGCTCTCACATCCATACATGACTATTGGAAAGACCATAGCCTTGACTATATGAACCTTTGTCAGCAAAGTGATGTCTTTACTTTTTAACGCACTGTCTAGGTTTGTCATAGCCTTCTGGCCAAGAAGCAATTGTCGTCTAATCTCATGGCTACAGTCACCATCCTCACTGATTTTAGAGTCCAAGAAAACACAATCTGCCACTGCTTTCACCTTTTCCCCTTCTATTTGCCATGAAATGATGGGACCAGATGCCATGATCTTATTATTATTATTTTTTAATATTGAATTTTAAGCCAGCTTTTTCACTCTTCCTCATCTTCATCAAGAGGCTCTTTGTTTCCTCTTCACTTTCTGCCATTAGAATGGTATCATCCACATATCTGAGGTTGTTGATATTTCTCCCAGCAATATTGATCCCAGTTTATAACTCATCCAGCCTGGCATTTTGTATGATGTGCTCTGTGTATAAGTTAAATAAACAGGATAACACTACTGTGGTCAAAGTAAAGAAAATTATGGGGTATGCGGCAGGTGGGAGAGGTAAGAAGATGAGCAAGGAAGGCTTCCTGGAGGAGTTGTCTTTTGAGTAGATGTTTGTAGAAAGAGTAGAAATTTGTCTAGCAAAAAGTATGATAAGGGTGGAGCAAAAGATTAATAAATCTGAAAAACCTCCAGGAGTTTGTTAGGATGGAGCAAAAGGAATGGTGAGCTTGTGCTGGAGAAAGCTTGACAGCATCAGATCATTAAGATTGCGTGTGTTGGGGGTGTTTTCCCTAAGTTTTTCTCTGGAACAGAGTTTGCTAAAGGTTGAACATTATTTTACCTGAAAATCTCTTTTTTAAAAAAGAATGATTTATTTTTGGCAAAGTGCTTTCTATAAAGCTACATATTACTGCATTACTCCTTTCTTATAGATTTACAACAGTCTTTCACTGTTAACGGTTCTAAAACATCCTGTAGAAAGGAAATCTAAGTTAAATTGCTTTAACTTAACATTTCCTAAACTTTCTGATAATGAAACTTCATTATGGAACTATGAATCTCAGTGAAGATAATGCATATAAAATATTTAGCATTGAACCTACTATAAGACACTCAACAAATAATATTTTTCAATAAGCAAATTGAGTGTCTGCTCTTGTGAGCTGTCATGTGAGAAAGAAGTGTGGATGATCCAGTACCTAGAACCAAGTAGCTCAATAGACTAGTTGCGGGGGAAAGACGTGGTCACACACACCGAAACCACTGCAGTGAAGACAGCAAAAAGAAAAGTCACAGGAAGTAGGGGAAGGAGGGACTACTTCTTGTTGGGGGCATGTTGTGAAGAGAGGCATCTCGAGGTGGGGAAAATTCCAACTGGCAGAAATATTAAAGGATTCATTCTAAGCCAGGCAGAATGGCAGCAGGAAAATATTGGGATAGGAAGGCATGGGTTAACTAGGGAGTCAGGTGGACAAGGTGCAAAGAACATGCAAGGTAAACAGAGAATTATAGCGGAAAGATAAAGCCAGATCCTGAAGGGCTCTCACTGAACAGCTTGAATGGGTCCTTAAAGCGGTGGGGAGTCACTGAAGGGCTTTAGAAGATGAGAGGCGTGCTGTCTGGATGTTAACCTGCCACTGGGGCGGAGCATGGACTGGACAGAGGTAAGACAGGCGGTGGGTGTGGTAAGGGCAACCCAGCGCTGTGTTCTCAGAATGAAACTAAATAGCAATTTATCCCTGCATGGAGCATCCATCTTTATAGTTGTTTTTTTTTTTTTCTTTTTTCCTAATTACTATTTGGGAAAACCAAGAAGCAGCTTTGTGTCTTCCAAGGTTGATAAACGGGTTAGTAATGAATCCATTAGCAAGTTGCCTTTGATTCCTACTTCTTATCCACAGAGTAAGTTTGTCTCTTAGCAACACATTTTGAACTTGGCAACACTCAAAGCTCTCTGTGAATGAATAAAGCAAAATGGAGGGAAATGTGGAGTTACTTTGATTTGAGGAAGCATGTCTGTTGTGTATGTATAGGCTGGACATATGCTGGATCCCAAAATCAGGGGGAGCCAGTGAAATGTACACCAGCAGAGTCTGTTTGGTAAAGTTCTCTTCTGGCTGCAGTTGGAAATTGGAAATGGCTTTAAAATACATAAATTTGGCACTTGTAGAAGATTGCCTACTTTTCTTTACCAAAGAAAAGGACAATCATATCAGAGATAATTTTGCAATGGGTGCAAAGGATAGCTAGAAAGCTAAAATAAAGCAGGATAACCCCTACCCTGACCCCATTATCTCTCTGAATGTATCTGGAGGGCCTGCACTGTGCATTTTTAAGTAGAATGGTTCACTGCTTCTAACAAGATTGTATTACAGGTTAACTTCTAAGGACTTTCATCTTTTTATTCACTTAATATACTTATTGACAACATTTGTTTTTAGGCCGCTAAAGTGTTCTAAGCATGGTTTTGACATGGTGAAATGTGAGGTTTATTTTTAGGTTTCCCTACTGGCAGTGTCAAGCTAGATAGAGAAGAGAGACTATGGACTGAAGCCAGTGGGGAGACGCATCTTGTACCTGTCCAGCTAAGGCGTTGTCAGAGCAGACATAACTTTCTACAGTGCATAACGGATTTTTGTAGACTTAGCCACTTACACTAGCACATATCAAGATCCTGGAGTTTCTGTGTATTATTTTATGTTCCTGAGTTCAGAAATGGCTTAGCTGGGCTCTCTCCCAGTTGGATCACTGACAGAGCTGTGATCATTATGTTGGTCAGGTTGTATTCTCTTTTGGAGACTTGGCTGGAGAAAAATCTGTTTCTAAGTGCTTTTAAGTTATTGGCAGAATTTATTCATTTCTTTCTTTTTGCAGGTGTAGTTCTGAGAGCCTCAGTATTTTTTTTTTTTTTTGTCAGATGTCAGCAAGAGGCTGCCCTTAGCTTGTAGAGGCTTCTCTCAATTCCAGACCACGTGGCCTTCTCCATATGCAGTTTATATACTCTCGGTTCATTTGCTAAGACCAGCAGTGCTGAGGGTGACTCGAGAATGAACCTGCAAAGGGTCATAGAATGCAAAGCAATCACAGAGTGACCTGTTTGTTGTAGTGCATTGGTTAGAAGCAAGTCACACATTGAGCCCTGCCCCACCCCAGCACCACCCCCCAACAAAGCAAAGGGGGGAGATTACAGAAAGGTGTGAAGACCAGAAGGTGGGGTTCAGTTGGGTGGGTCACCTTAGAGTCTGTCCTCTAAGGAGGGCATTGGAAGACAGATATTCAGGCTAGGTCCAGAATATATATTATTTAACTTTCTATCTTTGTTCCCTGGTTCACAGTGACTAATGATGAAAGTAAATTTAATTGGGCCCCTTCACTGGTTGGATGTGAGGAGTGGTAACTAAGGAGGAAGATTTGAGGATAACTCTGAGTTTTTTAGCAAGGGTTATCTGAACACTGCTGCTATCAATTGGGACAGGAAAACAAATGGAGGAAATGTTGAAGGTTAAGGGGAGAGTAGGTTAACTTGGAGCCACTTCCCAGATGAAGAAATCTTGTAGAGCAGTTCTTAAAACTTTAATGGGTTGCAGATCACTTGGACATCTTAATACAGTGGTTCTGATGCTTCATGTCTCAGGTTGCACCCTGAGATCTCTATTTCTAATAAGGTCCTAGGCAATGCTGACAGAGTCCTTGGGTAAAGCCTCAATAGCAAGCTTTAAGAACAAGCCTGGGGCTTGCCAGGTGGCACTGGTAGTAAAGAACCCACCTGCGATGCAGGAGACATAATGAGATGCGGGTTTGATCCCTGGGTTGGGAAGATCCTCTTGAGGAGGGCTTGGCAACCTACTCTGGTATTCTTGTCTGGAGAATCCCCATGGACAGAGGAACCTGGTGGGCTACAGTCCATGGGGTCACAAAGAGTTGGACACTACTGCAAAGGACTTCTAATGCTTTTGTTTCTGAACCATCTAAAGCATTTTGAAAATCTACCTTTTAGCAGCTTTGTAAGTTGACATCTAATATTTTTTATTGAGTTTAAATAGTTACAAAGAATATGATTTTCAGTGTGTTGTCACTATTCATATTTTAAAGTAAGCCATTACATCTCTCTTTTAAATGTATCCTCAGGCCTATAAACCATAGTGATTTGATCATCATCATCTATTTTAACAATATACTTGTTTTAACAAGCTTTTCTTATGTAGTCAAAAATTATGCACTATTCCTTTTTCTCATTGAACTTACATTTTCATTATTCTTTCCCAAAGAATCTTATCCTTATGTGATACAATTTTCTGTTGGACTCTTACTGATCAATATCTACTTAGCTACCACAAAAATGCATATAAATTGAAATATTTTAAAAATGAAAAATTTTTATGTCCAGAAAGTTTGAATCTTAAAATTTTCATCTGGTTTAAATTATTTGTTGCATTTAGTTGACAACTTCCTGATGGGTCATATGGTAAAGAATTTGCCTGAAATGCGGGAGACCTGGGTTCAATCCCTGGATTGGGAAGATCCCCTGGAGAAGGAAATGGTAACCCACTCCAGTATTCTTGCTTGAAGAATCCCATGGACAGAAGGGTCTGGGGGGCTGCAATCTGTGGGGTCACAAAGAGTCAGACACAACTGAGTGACTAACACTTTGATCAAAATAACACATAATACAAATTTCAGTAAACACTGAGTAGAATTGTACCAGAAACACATCTTTTGATGAAACAATTGGGGTCAGGGTTCTTTTTTGCTTATCTGCTGTGTCAAGGATAAAAATTACTTTTTGATAGAATGAGATACTATACAAAATCAATTGTCTGTAATTTCTGTCTTAATGTGTTTAAATAAGTGTGTTGCTCAATGCTATGAATACTTTTAAAGATATTTGCAAAAAAGTCAGATAATAATCTATCAAGTTATTTTTAATAATGTATTAATGGATATGTTAGTTCAATTTTCCTTCAAATTTACTGAAAATAAAGATTTGGAAACCATTTCATGTATCTTATAATAGTAAAAATCAGGATAGGTGAGAGCTGTTCTTTTCTTTGTAAAAGAGGAGAAAATGGGGGTAGTGGAGAGATGAAAAGTGGGCAGGATGCTGACTAGAAGCACTTTCTTAGGAAGATGAGTTAGAGGGACAAGGATGCATGGAAACTGAAGGTCTGAAAATATATTCCTTTTAGACTGTTCTTGCTCCCATAACTTTTGAAAAGTCTGTGCACAGGGGTACTACAAGTATTCCAGTTTGAAGACTGCTACAGAGTTCAGAAGAGAGGCTGGGCTGAAGGTAAAATTGGGGTCATAGGAGCAGAAATGCATGCACAGTAAAAGCTGCACAGACCACATTAATTCAGAATTTTAGGAGTAGAGTCTGGATTAAAGGAGGTTTTATCTTATATGTGGAAAGAAGAAAAGTGGGTTGCAGACTCAGGGGTGAACAGGTTTATGGGGAGACTGAAAAACATAGTATATTCAAGTCTTTTAGGAAATCCTAGATCTATGTGTACAGAAGAGACTGGACACGATTATCACCCCTGACCTGTGTTACAGCTGTTTCTCTGTTCAGGGACACTGTGTCAGTTTATCTCTATTTTCTCAGGTGTACATAGGGTGCCTGAGCTAATGAAACTTCATTACTTAAAATGTAGGAAGGACGTGAGGGATGGAGGAAGGAAGGAAATCTGATTCTGTCCTTTTTCTCATTGCCTATTCTTCTTCTGCTCCATCTCAAATGGCTCAGTCCAGGTGACTTTAGAAAGTCCTTTCAACACCAAGATGTTTTGATTCTTTGAATCAACTACATTTTAAAGACATATAAAATATCGGTAAAATGAGTCATGTTTTTTTTAATTTTATTTTGAATAGATCCTTAGAAAATCTTTGTTAGGTATGTTGAATTTATTTTCATAGGGAGACCAGGTGAAAGAAAGAAGGTGACATCTACTACCAACCCAGTGCTGGAAATTTCTTGTTCTCCGCTTTATCAAATACATGATAATGAAACACCATAATCTCAGGATCAAGGAAAGGCTACCTTGACTGAACAAAAGGAAGACAACTAGAGGTTTGCAAGTCACATTCTGAATCACCACTCCCAGAAAGAATGTATTCTCTGTCTCTGACATTCCCAGACCCATTTTGTGCCCACCTCTGTCATTTCTTTGTGCTCGCCTCTTTCTGGGTTGTATGTAGGTTTTTGCCTTTCCTGTTGGTATTTGTGATCAAATAACTTGGGATATTTATGCTTAAACAGCAAGATATTCCCAAGAACAACTGTGGTTCGATATTTTCCATAGAACTAATAATAAACTGCTGCCTAATAACTATGAAGAGTCTGATGCCTTATAAAAAGTGTGGAGGAGGTTGAATTTTCTCAGTAGAGAATCATAGAACTAGAAGAGACCTTTCTTTGTTATAGGAGTAAAATCATCCAGATTTTTTGTTGTTTTGCTTTATTTTTTTCCCCTTATCATCTGAAAAAGTTGGAGAGGCATGATAAAAAGTTCTAGATTCTTACCAACATACTTGCTATATCTCCTCCGTTACTTCTGTTCTATTTCTCTGCTCCTGACCTAATATTCGTTTATACACTTAGCATTTAAATAGGTTAGAGAAGATGCTGATGCTCCAAAGCATCAAGCCAGCAGGGAGAATAATCTAGGATCAAAACTCTCCTTTGTTGCAAATCACAAATGCAGAAAGGCAAAGCTGTTTTTAGCTAATATATCTTTTATCTCTTTTCATCTGTCAAGGCATGCTTGGCATCTTGCAGGGGCTTAATTCTTAAAATTGGATGCAACATTTTGCATGTTGTAAATTTTCTCTATAGCTTTCATCAGAGGCTTGAAAAGATAAATTTTGCTCTTTATAAAGGTAAAGAACCACCAGTTTGCTGGGCTAATTTTTCTGCATGGCATTGAGTGATTCCTAGGGTTTCCCTAGTGAAGCATAGAATTCATACTACCTCTCACCCTCCAATCTTGTGAAACTTGGGCACTTTGGCTATATAAAGACTAAAGTTTGCCCTCTGTTTCTATTCTCTTAGAACAATTCTCTTCTCTAGGTCCAGACAATCTTAACTGCATTTTTCATGAAAAATTCAGAGGCAATGATGAGAATTCTCTTTCAGGGTCTGCTTGTAAGTGGGAAATGCTGTCGATATAATCTGATAGTAATTCCTAAGTACTGAACTCCCACTACCTCCCCTAACATTTAGAGTCCTCACTATGTGTCAGGCATGCGCTAAGCACTTTATGAACATTGTCTCATTTCATTTTTATAATAACCCTTTTAGATAGGCATTATTGTCCCATTACAGGTATTGCCTTACGGGTAAGGAAACGATAGCCCAGAGAGATAAGGACCTTGGGTGGTAGTGACAAAGCTAATGCTTGAAATCCAAAGACATACTGAGACTATTTGTTTATAGAAGCTGATCTAGTTTATCAAACTATTTCTGTCAATTAGGTGACATTAGGTAATGGTGTGATCAGTCTGTTAATGAAGGGGGAAGCAGAGAAATCAAAAAGCTGGTAGAGATAGGATGCGTTTGGTTGGAACCCTTGGAATCTATTTCTTATATCCCCTTGATCATCAACTTCTGAAGGTACATTAGGATAGTGACTTAATATTTCTGTGCTGTTTCTTCTGTAAAATTTAAAACTTCTATTGATTACAGAAGTTAAAATAATAGGTAGCAATCAAGAATTTCAACAAAGGAAATAATTATGATAATAATAAAATAAATAATAATGCATCTGTAGATTCAGATTAAAGACCTGAATGCAGGAAGACCTCAGGTTTCCTTTGCGGAAAAGATCCCTTTGTTAGTATTATCTTGAGTGTGGTTCTTATGCTCAGTAAGTGAATTCTAAATCTTTCCTCCAGGTTTCTCCCCCTTCTCCCTCTCAGTCTCTCCCTGTTTCTCCCTTTCTTTTCCCTTCATCCTTCTCCCTACCCTGTCCTTCTCCTCTCACCCCCTCTCTTCCCCTCTTGCTTCCCCGTCTTGGATTACAAAGACAGCACTGTGCCTGGGAGAGTGCCGAAGGGTGTCGGGGGAGATGAAAATGAGGCCAAATAAGTTTTAACAAACTCTGCCTCTCTTTGCAGCTGCTGTTTGGAAAGCAGGCTTCCTGCCACTCTGGGCCTGAACCTGCCAAATGCCTGATCCTGGGCTGAGCCCCAGGACCTCAGCCACAGACCACTGTCTATGGCATTTCCAAATGCGGTCCCTCAGCTGTGCTGCAGGCAATAAATATCTCTTTCTGTAATGGGGAAATGGGCCCGTGAAATCTATCCGTTCATCCTGCAGAGCCTCTGCCCGGCTGCCTCTTTATTTTCACCCAAATTGCATTATTGCTCTTTAAGATAGAATCTGGAGACATTTATCAAGTGCCTGTGTGCCAGAGTTCTCAGTATTAGAATATTCTCAAATTCTCCAAGGGAGAGATCAATAGAAAATTATAGCCAGAAGACTGATTAGCAAGATAACGTGGAAGATATTCTTTTTTCCTAGAGACTGTAGCCAGCCCAAATCACATTTAAATTTCTTAGCCCCCTGTTATTAAAGATAGTAACTCAAGGTTTTAACGTTAGAAATGTTAGGTTTATTTTCTTAACATTAAATAATAGAACTGGGACTGCTACATACAGCTAGTTTAACGTGGCAGATAAACAAATAACAATAATAATAACAAATAAACACATAATGTTTTATAATAACAAATAAAAGTTATTATTTTATTGATGTATATTTTGTTGGCCAATCATGGAGTTTCTTTATATATCATCTTATGTAATGACCAAAACAGCCTTGCAGAACAGATATTTTAATTGACTTTTAAAAATAAGGAAAGCGAAGCTGAGAAAATTTGGCCATAGGTTTTCTTACTAATAGTATACATCTTAAATTTACATGCTGGAAAATAGACATGTTCTTGCATTATTGGTAGGAATGTAGATGTAGTAGATAATTTTGCAACTGGAATCAAAATTAAATACAAATAAAACATGATCTTTTTTAAAAAAATGATACCATCTGTATATACATATACATACACAGTTATCTTTTTATCTATTTTTTCTTTGGATAAAAGTTATGGAATGATATACATGGTTATCTCTATGAAATGATACCAGAGGACTATGGAGAGAAAGAGAGCTGTTATTTATAACTTTATGCTCATCTCAACTTTTGATTTATTATTTTTTGCCAAGACCATATATTGCCTTTATATTACAAAAAACTAGTTTGAAATAAAATGAAAGTGAGCCTGGTCTTTGACCCTGCATTATTTTAGTAATGTATCCAAGAAAATAATTAAATAATTGCGCACAAATAAGTAAAGAAAAATATTCATTCCAGTGCCATTCAGTTCCGTTCAGTTCAGTCGCTCAGTCATGTCCTACTCTTTGCGAGCCCATGAATCGCAGCACTCCAGGCCTTCCTGTCCATCACCAACTCCCAGAGTTTATTCAAACTCTTGCCCATCGAGCCAGTGATGCCATCCAGCCATCTCATCCTACGTCATCCCCTTCTCCTCCTGCCCCCAATCCCTTCCAGCACCAGGGTCTTTTCCAATGAGTCAGTTCTTGGCATCAGGTGGCCAAAGTACTGGAGTTTCAGCTTCAGCATCAGTCCTTCCAATGAACACCCAGGACTGATCTCCTTTAGGAGGGACTGGTTGGATCTCCTTGCAGTCCAAGCCATTAGGAGCACCTAAATATCTATCAGTAGATCTTCAGTTCAGTAAAATACAGTGAATTCATATTGGAGAAGGGAATGGCAACCCACTCCAGTATTCTTGCCTGAAGAATTCCATGGACAGAGGAGCCCAGTAGCTTTCAGTCCATAGCGCTGCAAAGAGTTGGACACGACTGAGCATGTACACACCAGGAGATTCATATAATAGAGTGCCAGAGAATTATCTTTAAGAGTAAATAGTTGTATGCCTATTGACATTAAATTCTCTCCAACTGATGTTCACCAGGATACACCTGTAATTTAACAAGTTAAGATTCCTGTTGCAAGGAGGAAAAGCATAGCATAGAGAACGGTGGGACATCTGAGTTAGAGGAAGTTAGAAGGGACTTACTTACGAAGGTGGGTTTAAGGAAACAGGGCTTTGCTGTGGGTTGGATACTGTCAAACAGTGGAGCAATTCTGTGAATGTATATCTTAATCTTTTCTGGGAGGAAGACAAAGTAGAGCAAAGTTAAAGTTATAAAAGATAAAGAAGCAGCAATCACTGGTACTAGTCAGAAAACAGGAATATCTGATTATTTTTCTGGTGGCTTGGACAGTGTTCATGTTTCATCCATGTTCAGACCTGGTACAGGTTGTCTTGTTTTTATCTTGATCCATCATAGTCACAGAGTGGGCTTGTCAATTGTTGATGTTCTGTGAAATTATTTATGTTTAACAAAAGAACATCAGGTTCTAACTGTAGTACCAGGCCAGCTCTCAGATGTCAGAGGTTGCTTTTCTCCTTCTCTGAAGACACCCATGATATATTCAGTAAAAGATAAAAGCAAGATACAGAACATTACTTATGATGTAATCTTATTACAGAAATAGCAACACCTATTTTGTTTGGACATAGAGATAAGGTTGGAAGAATAGATTCCTCATTATCAAAAATGATCCATGAAACAAGGTTAGATTGGGAGATTTTTTTTTAAACTTTCTGCTTTTCTGTTTTGCTTGAAATTTTTAAAAATAATGAGTACATATAATTTTTACAAGCAAAGCAAGCAATTAAAATAATTCCAAGTGGAAAATAGAAATTGGGACATCTGTCTGAATAACCATGTTTGTTTCTGTCCACCCAGTGCCCACGTGGTGAATGTATTCTCTTTTCCATACTGAATCTCTCCCATGGTAGAATTTGAAGAAAAGGCCACATCTTTGATTTTTTAAACATATGGTGGCCACAGTTTGAGTTGTATATGATCATTAGAGGAATAGGGATGGGGGAGGTGGTTTGAGCTTCAATAAGCAAGATAGTTTTTTTAGCGCTCTTCTCCAGCTTTTTAGCCCTTATGATAGACAACTATATAACGGTACGAGCTAGTGTGAGCACATATTATACGAGTGACCCACTTAGTGGTCCAACTTAATTTTTGATAGTGCTCTAGCTCTCACAAGTACTCTGGTTTGGATACCAGGTTACATAGTTGCTTCAGGAAGACCTTCCCAGAGAAAGGATGGTTGGGATGAGAGACTTGACAAACGCAGAGGGAATTGTCTGGGATTAAAGAGAATGCCAGGCAGATGGAGCAGTGTGTGCTGAGGCCCACAGTGAGGGCAGCAGGGCGCGTTTGAGGAACTGAAAGGCCCGTGTGGCTGGAGCTCAGAAGGAATTAGGTGGAACACGATAAAGGATAAAGCTGGAAAGCAGATTTGGGAGCTGAGTATGTTGGGCTTGTCGATCTCATTAAGGAGTCTGGACTTTATCTTGAAAACCACGGGAACCCCCAAAATTATTTTCAGCAAAATATGATGTGATCAAGTCAATATTTTGAAATGAGTCTTTTGTCAGTAGTGAGGAGAGGTGCGTAGGGCCAAGAAGAGTTGTTTCATGGAGGCCCTTTAGAGAGTCGTTTCCAAAAGCCAAGTGAGAAGGGATGGTGCCTTGCAATATAATACTGTCAGTGGAAATGGTGATAAAGGGACCAGATGGATACATATACAGGAGTTAACACAGCATTCCTTTAAATATTTTAAACTGCATCCATAACTCCAAGCCCTAGATAGGACATGTATACATAAGACAGCCCAGGGGCAAATAATGAAAATGGATTATGGTAAACCCAACCTTCGTATCAGCAGAAGTTGACCAAGATTAATTACATCATCATCTTATCCTGCATATTATGCCAGCCCCTAAACTGCCTCGCTTTGAGTCTCCTTTCTGCACCTATGAAGACACCACTAATCGATCACAGCACTCTCCTTCTGAGCCCTGGCATGGTCAAAGAACCATTTTCAAATCAACATTCCTAAATCAACTTTCCAAGCAGCCTCTGAGAACTGCTCAGGATTATTCCACATGAAAAAAGTCTATCTGCCATCTTGCCTGTTTCGGAGATAACTTACTGCACAAAGTCCTCTATCCCTTTATCTTTCTCTCCTGTACCAGGCCATCTGAGCATCTGGAATGCAGAGCTGGAAGAGTTAAGTTAAAAAGAGCTCTGTGGACACTCCGCCTTATTTGGATCCAGAAGGATCTACACATATATTATGAGATTAAAATGAGATAAGCCCAGGGGGAAAGGAAGCATGTTCATTTGGATTGAGGACATGTTTGCCATTACAATGTGCTTCAGGTCTGGCATTGCTGTGCAGGGAAATCTGGTGTGTGTGTTTTTTTTTCCATCTTCTCCTCTGATTTAAAAGACATGCTGACTACAGGGAGAATGGACTAAGGGAAGCATCCTACCATTCACAGTGTGCTGGTAGATGTCTCATATGCTAGTTGGCAAAGTAGTGGAATTGCTCTTAAGTTAGTTTAAAAAAAAAAGTAGCATTCAATTACCTTAAAAATGGGCTTCATTTGGAGAGTTTCGTTTAACATATTATGGGTACAATCTCATTTTGTTTTTTTTTTTTTAACTTTATTTTGCTAATGCAAGGCAGAAGAGTTCTATGCCCTAAATAAATAAACCAAGGTCTCACTGGGGAGGGTCAGAGATCTGGGATTTTCATATTTTGGAGAAATTGATTTAGTTTTCCCAAATCATTTTATAATAGAGAAAAACAGTAGCAGTGTCAGCCATTCACAGTTATGGGGATCACAGAATTTTGTAAATGCTCAACTCAGCCCAAGAGATAAAAAAAAAGAAACCCTTTCCACTTGCCCTACCTGCCCAAAGAATCAACTATCTTAAGATTCTTGCTTCTTTCAGAAATTGCTTCAAACAATTCCATTTTTTCCCCAGACTCTCTGTCTTGCCTTTGCTATTTTATTTCTTGGGATTGTACCTCTGCAGGGGAAATCCTTTGTGCAGTGAAGGAGCTGAGAGCCAGGACTCTGAAGTTACCCAGGCCTCCTAGTAAATCTAGGCACAACAACTTATGAACAATATAATATTGACTATTTCACTGAACCTCTTTGAGTCTCATTTTTGTTTGTTTGTTTGTTTTGTTTGCTTTCATGTAGAAAATGGGGATAGGAATAGTTCCTACTTTAGAGTTACTTGTGCATTAAATGAAATTGTACAGGTGAAGTGGTAATCACTAAATGGGTATTAGCAGTGGCCATTATTGTTGCTGTTGCTATTCTTTTAATCTGTAGGGCTTTGATCCAAGCTCAGGCCCTCATAATTTGCCAGCTTCTGTAGCTCTGCCAATAGTCCCAGTGGGTACTGTGGCAATAGTGCATGGTGATGTGGAGGCGGTGGTGGTGGCTGAGAGGGAGAGAAGAGAGGTTGGGGGAAGCAGGCATGGTGCAGAGAAGGAGGCTCAGTGAACACCTGGAGTCAGCAAGCACCACACAGTCAAAACTGTGAGTACTGAATCCACAAATGAGAAGCGTTTCTTATCCAAAGTGCAGTGCAAGTGTTGAGTAAAAACTAATAATAAGAAATTCTTGTAATGCCTAATCATGCTTGAAATGTACTCTGACATGGAGCTTCTGCCCTTGGCATTTATAGTAGTTGAATGGTTTAATATCAAGAGCAACCATTTTGAATAATTGTGCTTGGACCACTTGAAAAGAAATGTTCATAGCCTGTCCAGTCAGAAAACAAGAAGTGATTTCACTTAACCATTGAGAATGTTAACTCAATGTTAACTTGCTGCTGGCATAGCATTGATCTCCACCTGCCTGATTAGACAATTGTAGTTATGTGGTTCCTGTCAAATACACCTGGATTCTTAGTAAATACCCTGCTTTATGTCTACTGGGACTCAAAATAGAACCAACTTAAAATCAGGATAGAGTTATTTAGGATTCTATCTGTATATGGAAAAATGGATCAATTTTTTAGGCCTGGAATCATCAACCACACACACAAAAAACTTTAAGTTCTTATGTATGATGGAATTACACGAAGCTATCTTTAGTAGGTATAACTTCTGATTTCAAAGAAGTTATCTTCTTTGTGGTTGGAGTAGTTATTAGGAACCATACAGCCAGCATTTAAGTCCTGGCTCTGCCAGTGGCTAACTTTGTCACCTTGAAAAAAATCTATCTCTCTGTGCCTCTCTGGCAATAATAAAGGTATCTACCTCAGAGGGATGTTTTGAAGATTAAACAAGTTAATATGTGCATATTGGTTTGCCCTAGATGCAGGCAAGAAGGCAAGGGATGCATTGTCCATGGAGAGTTTAGAAAGAATAATGAAACCACATGGAAGTCTGGAAGCTTTTTCCTTTACTCACATGGTTGCCCTTCCAAATGATTCCAGTCCAAAAGTGTACTGCTCCTTCTACCCTGACCCTTAGTTACACAACTGGGAAACAGTGTTGAAAGCAGCGCTTGGTACAGAAAGTTCTCAATGCATTATCACACAATACATTGTCATTATATTTTTTTTTGAAGTTCCAGCTCTCATTTCCATTCAAAATCTTTCAGTGGTTCCCTCCTGCCAGTAGAAAGGTGGTTCAGACTCAGCCTGCCATTCAAGGCTCTTCTTACCTGCTTTCAGCACTTTGTTCTCCTAGTCAGATACTCAGTAGACACTTTCTTTTAACCTACAGGAAAACCGAGAGAATTATTTTTTCTGGAACCCTTGAGGCATATAGTGTATCCTTTCTCCTATCTTTTTTTGAAAAAACACTTTAAATATAAAATTTTTGAGCTGTAGCTGATTAACATTGTTGTTAGAGTTTCAGGTGAACAGTGAAGGGACTCAGCCATACGTATACATGTATCTATTCCCTCTCAATCTCCCCTCCCATCCAGGCTGCCATATAACATTGACCAGAGTTTCCTGTGCTATACAGTAGCTCCTTGTTGGTTATCCATCTTAAATATAGCTGTGTGTACATGTCTATCCAAAACTCCCTAACTATCCCTTCCCCCATCCTTCCCTCTGGCAACCATAAGTGTATTATCTAAGTCTGTGGACCTATTTCTGTTTTGGAAAGAAGTTCATTTATATCATCTTTTTATATTCCATATATAAGGGATGTCATATGATATTTCTCCTTTTCTGTCTGACTTACTTCACTCAGTATGATAATCTCTAAGTCCATCCATGTTGTTACAAATGACATTATTTCATTCTTTTTAATGGTTGAGTAATATTCCATTGCATATATGTTCCACATCTTTATCCATTCCTCTGTCAATGGATATTTAGATTGCTTCCATGTTGTGGCTGTTGTAAACAGTGCTGTTCTAAACAGTGGGGTGCATATATCCTTTTGAATGAGAGTTTTCTTTTTTTTCTGGATATATGCCTAGGAGAGGGATTCCATGGTCATATGATAGCTCTATTTTTAGTTTTTTAAGGAACCTCCATACTGTTCTGCATAGTGGCTATACCAGTTTAAATTCCCACCAACAGTGTCGGAGGATTCCCTTCTCTCCTCTCCTTCTCCAGCATTTATCATTTGTGGATTTTTTGATGATAGCCATTCTGGCTCGTGTGAGGTGATATCTCATTGCAGTTTTGATTTGCATTTCTCTAATAATTATCAATGTTGAACATCTTTTTATGTGTTTATTGACCATCTGTATGTCTTCTTTGGGGAAATGTCTATTTAAGTGTTGTGCCTATTTTTTTCATTGAATTGTTTGCTTTGATACTGTTAGGCTTCATGAGCTATTTGTAAATTTTGGAAATGCATCATTTGAAAGTCCTAACAGAAATCAAAGAAGAAAAAGAAGTAAAGGGAATCCAAATTGGAAATAGGAAAAGTACAACTTAAACTGTTTGTTACTCTTTGTAGATGACGTGATACTATACAAAGAAGATCCTAAAGATGCTACCAGAAAACTACTAGAACTCATCAATGAATCTGATAGTCTCAGGTTACAAAATTAACACACAAAAATCTATTGCTTTTCTATACACTAACAATGAAAGATCAAAAAGAGAAATTAAAAAAAAAAACAATTACATTTACCATCACATCAAAAAGAATACAATATCCTAGGAATAAGCCTGCCTAAGAAGACAAAATATTTGTACTCTGAACACTATAGGACACTGATGAAAGAAATTGAGGAAGATGCAAACAGATGGAAAGATATGCCATCTTTCCATAGATGTTTGTGTGTTGGAAGAAGCTATATAGTCAAAGTGACTATACTACCCAAAGCAATCTACAGATTCAATGCAATCCCTATCAAATAATGACATTTTTCATGGAACTAGAACAAAAAAAAATCTTAAAATTTGTATGGAGACACAAAAGACCCTGAATAGCCAAAGCAATCTTGAGAAAGAAAAATGGAGCTAGAGGAATCAAGCTCCCAAACTTCAGAGTATATTTCAAAGCTACAGTCATCAAAATGGTATGGTACTAGCCCAAAAAGAGAAATATAGATCAATGGAACATGATAGAAAGCCCAGGAATAAACTTATGCACCTATGATCATTTAATCTATGACAAAGGAGGCAAGACTAAACAATTTTGGAAAGACAGTCTCTTCACCAAATGGTGCTGGGAAAACTGGATAGCTATGTTAATAAAATGAAATTAAAACATACACAAAAGTAAGCTCAACATGGATTAAAGACATAAATGTGAGACCAGACACTATAAAACTCCTAGAGGAAAACATTGAGAGAATCCTCTCTGACATAAATCATAACAATATCTTTTTTTTAGTCTGTCTTCCAGAATAATGAAAATAAAAACAAAAATAATTTAAAAATGGAATCCACTTAAACTCAAAAACTTTTGCACAGCAAAGTAAACAGTAAACAAAACAAAATGAAAAGATACCTACAGATTGGGAGAAAATATCTCCTCTCTTCTTGCCTGAAGAGCCTGTGTTCTTAAAGACCTAACTTAAACCTATACTGAATTCCTCTATCAAAATGTTGCTCTTGCTTAGAACTCCCTTAGCATTTCATCTTTTTTTAAAAAGAATTGTCTTTTCCTGCTTTTCACCTAGTTACTTCAATACTTTCTCTCTTCCAATGGACTCTCGATTCCTTGGGACAGAATCTAAGTCAAGTTGACCTTTGATTTCTCACACTGCCTTCCATAGTACTTTTCTCCTCATGAATATTAATAAAGACACATTGATTGAATGCATTCCAGGAACTACTATGGAGTGAAAGGCAAAGCCTGTCTTCTAAGGGGTCATAACTTGCCACCATCAGTGTTATTTAGCAGTAGTAGACAATTAGCTACACCTTATATTTTATTCGGCTCTTTCTAGACATTTAGAAATTGGCTAACATGACAGAGGTAATTGACTGCACAAGTTGGTATATGAAAATATTGTTAAAGATGGTCATTAAAGTTACACATATTGAGTGCCTGTTGTAAGTATAGCAAAAATACACTAGAGATGGCTCTAGAAGTAGAAGAAATCATTCTTGCCCCTAGGGAGCTTACGGTTTGGTTGGTGAGGGGAAAAAAAAAACAGTTATGCTAGAAACTAAGCCAGACTTATGAAGTAATGTATAAACACGTGTATAGGTCTTCCTTGACTTGGATGTCAGGTTATGTCCTGACAAACTTATCATAAGTTTACAATATCTTAAGTGATAAAATGCATTTGATACACCTAAACTACTGAACATCATAGCTTAGCCTAGCCTACCTTACGTGTGCTCAGAACAACTTACATTTAGCCTACAGTTTTGTAAAATCATCTAACGCAAAGCCTATTATTTTTACAGTCAAGTATTGAATACCTCTTGCAATGTATTGTATACTGTGCTGAAAGTGAAAAGCAGAATGGTTATATGAGTACAGATGATTGTAAGTATAACAGTTGTTCATCCTGGGATGGCTGGAAAATGATGCCAGCATCATGAGAGAGGATTGTACCACTTACTGTTACCCTGGGAAAAAGTCAAAATTCAAAATCTGAAATTAGATTTTTACTGAATGTATATGACTTTTGCACCATCACTAAGTTGAAAAATTAAGTCAAACCCCTGTAGGTCAGGGACTGTCTGTATAGAGTGTGTACACCTTTGATGAAGAAATGTCCGTATATTTGTGGAGAAAAGACGTTACCTGAAAGGACAGTCATTCAGGGTTATTTTGAAAGGAGGACGTGGTGATGTGGGGAGCAGGTATTCTGGGTGTCCTCTGCTCACCCCACAGGATCTGCTCTTCACCCTTGTCACCCCATTTTATGCGCCGGTGGCTCCCCTTGATGCATGGATAGACCCTCTGCCGTGGTGTCAGCATCCTGTTGTGTTCAGTCAATGAAGGCAGTGTCAGGAGCTAGAGAGACTTGATGGGCAGGGGAGGGTGAGGCTGGGACCCCCCATTTCCTTTCCTACTAGGATGCAGGTTGGCTGCTTTCTTCTCAAGA
The DNA here is from genome assembly GCF_023699985.2 of Odocoileus virginianus. Taxonomy (NCBI): domain Eukaryota; kingdom Metazoa; phylum Chordata; class Mammalia; order Artiodactyla; family Cervidae; genus Odocoileus; species Odocoileus virginianus. The sequence goes on from NC_069699.1 coordinate 20,240,612, forward strand.
GGATGCCAACTTCAGCAACCTTCGGAGGGCTTCTGAAACAGCTCTCTTTCCTTACGCCTTCAGGTCTAGAGGGGGTGTAACTCTTTGCTACTGCAGCCCTAGGGTGCTTCTCCATCCAGTGATGGTAAATTTACCTTGAATCTGCTTAGACCTGGGAAACAGCCCTTGTAGTCCATTCTCCACAATGACTCAGTGTGAGTGGACGATCTGTTTCTAGCCAAGATCCTGACTAACACACACTTGAAGGCTAGTGCAGTAATTCAGTTCCACAACACGTACTGAACATCTTTACGTGTCAGGTGAGGCTCTAAGCACTGGGGATAAAACAAGATTAAAACAAAATATCTTCCCCTGAGGAAGCTCTAGTCTAACAGAGAAGACAAACAACGTAAGTTGGTGCAAATTGAGAATGGATGTTAGAAGAGTGCTTTTTCTAACAGGATGAGACTGAAGGCAGACTTATGAAAGAGATGACTAAAGCTAAAACCAACTGACATTTCATCATCAATATATATTTTGGATTTTTAGAATCAGAAGGCATAGTAGCTGCTTATCTGGACCAATGCCTTTATTTTACAGAGGAGAAATTGCAGGGTCTGTTGAATTAAATTTACCTGTCCCCTTTACTTCTAGTGAGAAAACAGGTGTGAGACCCAAGTCTTCTCACTTCTTGTCAGTGTCCTCTCTCCCTGCCTCTTTAGACTGTAGTCACTGCCAGTTCTAACTTCACCCATGTCCTCCCTCTCTCTGCCTTGGCGCCTTCCTCCTGAACCATTTTTCATTTTGAAGCACTTGAGTGTTTGGAGCAAGGAGGGCAAACTTATTGATTTCAATATTCTCATTGTCACAGTCAGAGGGAAAGGTGAAGAGGGCTGAGACATATGGAGGTGAAGTATGTGGTTAAGGACAGACCACCAACACTAATCCTCCTGCCTCAGGAAGCAATCTGAGTGTCTGCAGGCTTTGAAGTGTTTCCAAGCCTCCTCCCTGTTGTGCTTGTGAGCTTTCTGGATGCCGGAGCCCGATTGGGGCCCTAATAAACATCCTGTGAGGGGCTGATTCATCCTCCCTTCCACCAGCACCAGAGAGAGGCTCAAGTGCAGGGTAAAATTTTCCACATGGTATCTTAGGTGGTAGGAAAAGAAGTTTCTTTGTATGAAATAACTTTGAATGTTACCACTTAACTTGTTTAAGTCCTGAAAGACTAGGGCTGTTTCTGTGAGAAACTGGATGACTTGGAGTCATATTCAACTTTAGGGTTTTAATAAACACAGTAACTTGTATTTGTGGACTGATTACTATGTGGCAGACGCTGTCCTGAGGGCAATGCATGTATTGACTAATTTAATTCTGTGAAGTAAGATACTGTTATGAATCTTTTGATGATTAATATTAATTTATCTGTATTATAGATTAGGAAACAGAGCCATAGAGTAGAAGTAACTTGACCTAGTTCACATATCTTGTGAGTGTGGGGCAGTGATACAACCCAGGTACCTGGCCTCAGAGCCAGTCTTGTGCATGATGTTAAGATGTTTTTATAGTCATTCAAAAGCTAGCCTGCTCTTATATTTGCTTTTCTTTGATTCCCTTCTATTTTCTAGAGTTCCTCTATTTCCAGGCATAAGGATAGGGGACTTTGGGGGTAAATATGTAACCTCTGGGAGCAGGACCTTAACACAGAAATCTTATGAGGTTTTAAATGGAAGATCTTACCTTAATAAAAATGATAAATTTGACTCAAGAAAGAAGTAATATGATATGTGAGGTGATGATGCTTAGGTGTTCCATGCACTACCTAGCTCAGTGGAAATTCTCTTTATGCTAGGGTGGCTGATTGCAGGACTGGTTTTCTGGGACACGGGACTTTTCGTGCTAAAACTGGGGAAGTTCTATGTATACTGGGATGAGTCTGTTGCTTTATGCATTTTGGCAGTCAGTTGAAGCTCACTTCTTTCCCCAAATCCTGGAATCAACCTTACCTTAATACAGAGTATGTTTGTTTGTTTTTAATCACATAGAGCACACATTTAATCTCATAGAGCACACACCACCAGCATTTGAGTCACTTGGGACCCTTGTTAAAAATACTGATTACTGACTACTCTACAGATTTACAGAAGTGTGATAGGCAGGCAGGGTAGAGTTGAAACTTAGGGAATCTGCATATTTAAAATAAACCTGCCAAATGATTCTTATAAATGTTTCCAAACTACTTACCCGGTCTATAAGGAAATGCAGAAATCACACTTTAATAGCTTAGGTGCTCTGGATCTATCACTCTTGTGCTATTCTTGTTCTGAGTTATCATCTCAGTTCCATTCGGTGGAATCCTGCTTTGTTTCTCTGTCCTTATTTGGAGCACAATGTCAAGAACTGTGTTTCTGGTCTCTACTTCATACTTTGCAGTCTATTCTCTGCCATGAAAACTCACCCAGTTCCCTGTTTTCTATGAGGTCGAGGCCCCTCCCTGCCCTCTCTGTCCTCCTGGAAGTTCGTCTTTCCTGAAGCCTTACTACCTACAGAGCTTGAGGCAGTCAAACTCTAGTCTGTCTCCTTCCAGCTTCCTGGTTCCACCTTCCTATCTTCTGATAGCATATAAGATTGAGAAGTAAAGCAGTTGTTTCTCTAATTCTCATAAGACTGCCTGTTACATTGTCAATAGCTTGAAACATCTACATTGACTTTGAAAACTGGCTCCATTGGCACCTGTATCTACCTAAGCCAAAGCGCATATGTATTTATCTAAGCAGTGAATTTGATCCCAGCCACTGCATAGGTAGGACTCCATGCTCACTGGCTTCTCTGTAATCTGATAGTCCACTGTATTTATTTGCAAGTAAACAGCAGCCCTCGGGGTTCCCTGGTAGCTCAGCTGGTAAAGAATCTGCCTGCAATGCAGGAGACACTGGTTCAATTCCTGGGTCAGGAAGATCCGCTGGAGAAGGAATAGGCACCCACTCCAGGGTTCTTGGGCTTTCCTGGTAGCTCAGACAGTAAAGAATCTGCCTGCAGATTGATCCCTGGGTTTGGAAAATCCCCTGGAGGAGGGCTTGGCAACCCACTTCAGTATTCTCTTTTTGTTTTGTTTTTTTGCCACTTTATTTAATTTTTTAATTGAAGGATAATTGCTCTTCAGCATTTTGTGCTTTTCTGTCATACATTAACAAGAATCAGCCATAGGTATGCCCATGTCCCCTCCCTTCCAATCTCTCCTCCCATCTCCCTCCCCATCCCACCCTTCTAGATTGTCACAGAGCCCCTGTTTGAGTTCCTGAGTATACAGCAAATTCCCACCGGCTATCTATTTTGCATATGGCGTTGTAAATTTCCATGTTACTTTCTCCATACATCTCACCCTCTCTCTCCTCCCTTCCACCCGTGTCTGTTCCCTATGTCTGTTTCTCCATTGCTGCCCTGCAAAGAAATTCATCAGTGCCATCTTTCTAGATTCTATATATATGCATCAGTATATGATGTTTATATTTCTCTTTCTGACTAATTTCACTCTGTATAATAGGCTCTAGGTTCATCCACCTCATCAGAACTGACTCAAATGCATTCCATTTCATGGCTGAGTAGCATTCCATTGTATATGTGTACCACAGCTTCTTTATCCACTCATCTATTGATGGACATCTAGGTTGCTTCCATGTTCTAGCTATTGTAAACAGTATTGCAGTGAACACTGGGGTACACGTGTCTTTTTCAGTTTTGGTTTCCTCGGGGTATATGCCTAGTAGTGGGATTGTTGGGTCATATGGTGGTTTTATTCCTAGTTTTTTAAGGAGTCTCCATACCATCTTCCATAGTGGCTGCATCAGTTTGCAGTCCCACCAGCAATGCAAGCGGGCGCCCTTTTCTCCACACCCTCTCTAATGTCTGTTGTTTGTGGACTTTTGATCATGGCCATTCTGACTGGTGTGAGGTAGTATCTCATTGTAGTTTTGATTTGTATTTCTCTAATAATAAGTGATGTTGAGCATCTTTTCATGTGTTTGTTAGCCATCTGTATGTCTTTTTTGGAGAAGTGCACATGTAGGTCTTTTTCCCACTTTTTGATTCCACTCCAGTCTTCTCGCCTGGAGAATCCCCATGGTCAGAGGAGCCTGGCAGGCTACAGTCCATGGGGTCACACAAAGTCGGACCTGACTGACTGACTAAGCACAGCACCGTACAGAAGCCCTCCATAACACTCCCCTACATTTGCCCAGAGAACACCTACTCAGCTTCAGCATCTGTTGTCGTCTGAAGTCCCTCCTGATTCACCAGGTAGAAAACCAGTATTTTCTTTTTCTGTATCCCCAGTGCACAGTGATGGACTGCTACAACATCATCCATAGCAGAGGCTGTGGGTACTGTATTCCATACCCTCTTGGCTACTTCAGAGCTTATCTGAATCTGTGCTGAATAATTTCACCTGTATGCCAATGCCTTCCCACCTTAAGAACCTGTGTTATTCTGCCTCTCTGCCTAAAGGTGTTTTCTAGCTGATAGCCTAGAAGTTCCAGAGACAAGCTTCAACCAATGAGGAAGTGTCTAGTGGAAAGCTCAGCCCATCTGTCCCTTACTGGGTTGACTCTGAGGTAGGTGGCACATGATTCCTCACACGGCCCATGGAGGTGAACCTCAGCTGCCTACATGGTAAACTGCTCATTTGTGATCCAAGGATCACTTTCCAAATAAACTACCTCTACCCATGTATCTTTAACAGAGTCTGCTTTGGGGCAAATCCAAATTAGAACACCATATTTAACTTATCACTGGATGTATATTTTTTTTGTTTGTCTCCTCCTCTCAGACTAGAAGCTCCTTTATAGAAGGGAACATGGATTGAATATCTTTGTATTCTAACTTGTAGCCTGACACACCTAATAAATACTCAGTCGATATTTGTATGAAAGAGTAAGTTGATCTACATTTTAATGACGTAATAATGTTTGTGAGGCACTATAAAATCTTAAAGTATGTTTCAAAGCGACCATTGCTGTTACATAGAAATCTCAATGTAGTAAATTCTTTTAAAAAATAAAAGGAATGGTGTAGTCTGGCTAATCAAGTAAGAGATGTAATATTTAAAAACCTGTAAAATCCTAGTTGAAAAAACTCAAACTAGGATTTTGCAGGTTTTTTAATATTACATCCCTTACTTGATTAGCCAGACTACACCATTCCTTTTATTAAACCACATAAGAAAATGTTTTATATTTTTTAAATTGTTTTATTACCTTTTCCCTAAATAAAAATCCAAGCCTCTTCTTCATGGTCTATAATAAATATTAAGACTATATTGCAAGTAAATCTTTCATCGTAAATGATGACAATACAATGAGTGATATGGAGAAATTATCAATAAATCGAATACTCCTTCTTTATTGTTTTACTTAAAAGTCTTTCAAAATAAATGTATAATAATTTCAGAAGAATTCAAATTAGTTTATCCTCAAGGGACTACAATCTTTAAATATCTTCAACTGGAGAAGAAACTCACTCTGGTAATTATACATCATTTTGTTTATTTTCAGAAGGCTGGCAGTTCTTGAGCAATATTATTAAACTAATAATTTATGCCAGTTTTCATCTAGAATCAGTAAGATATTGATCATCAGTTCTTCATCTATCATTTAATCTTTTTCCTTCACAGTTATGCACATTCAATAGCTTCACCAGTAAGAAAAAACAAATCCTGCAGAATTATGACTATGCCATTCTGCTTCTAGCAAAAGTACTAGAAAGAACTGAAAGAACAATATGAGCTAAAATAAAGATGAACAGATTGACCAGGAACAAGTTCTAATGAATATTTATGGTTAAAAATTTATTTTCTATTTATCATCCTTGCTCTAGACCAAAATAAGTGTTGTTATATTCATAAGAGCAATGAAAAGGCTGAACTTACAAGTGTTTTAAAATAATTTATATCAGAAGTATTCCTGTCTTGAGATATTATTTTTAGGAATCACTCTACTAATCACATATTATTGAGTTTGGGGCACCCTGTTTTTCATTAAAATATATGCTGAATCAAATAAAGAAAAATGTGACAGGCCTACTATAGCTAGGAATCCAATCACAAAAGATGTTTTAGGAAGAACATAAATGTTGATATGGGACTTTTCAACAGCACTAAAAATAGCAAGAAACTCATTATTTCATATTACAAGGTCCAAAAAGAAAAGGCTAGCATCCCACAAACATAACCAGTTAGATTAAATAAATAAATAAGCTATTAAAATTTGGCAGTAGATATTTATTGTACCAATTTTGATTGACCTTAATGTCAATCCTTATTATATAATATTTTAAGCTCTTCCAGAATAAATCTTTAGCATTGATGAATAAACACGACAGAATTTCAACTATCCATTGAATGGATATTTCCCTTTATTAAAAAAATATATTTTATAGGGACTGTGAAAATCCTTGTGAAAGGATGAAAATAGAAAAAAAAAAGTTGCAATTTATTTTAACAATTCAAACAAACCATCTTCTAAAGCAAACATATGTCATAGATATTTGTCTTTCTCTCAAGAAAAATAAGTTGTTCTATACTAACAGATGGTAAAACCAGACCCACTAAAGACAGCATATTCTAAAAGTCTAGATTTGTCAATTGTTCTAAAGGCAAAATAATTTTTTTCTCTTTATAAAAAAACTACATTTTTCTTTCTGGTGAAGTTCCTGGCCAATTTACTTCATGCAAACTTTAATCTACATGTTAATCTTCAATCAGTGTGTAATACCGAGAGACATTCCTCTTGTGATTATTCAATTACTCTATTCACAGTTGGATAGAAGGTCTTCATGTACATTTAGTCCATGCATTGAGATTCTTGAATCAGGAAGAAAAGTTAAACAACTGTGAGGGAAATTGGTTTCTAAACCTATATAGCTAGATAATATTTTGATAGTGTTTTGAGGTTTTTAACTAAAGTTCACTTAAAATGGACCCTTTTATTGTCCATTTTCTTGAGCAAATTACACTTCTCTTCTTTACTAATAAATGTTCATTGCTGCAGGTAAGGGAGAAATATGGTAGAAAAGCAGAGAAGTACCCATAACTAAGGCACTAAGTCTCAAGACCCTGGGTTTAGTTTTAAAATATGAGGTCCTAAAGGATTCAGAGTGTTGTATATATGCAATAAACAATAGCTTAGATGAACTGAAATACAGGATACCCCCCAGCATTCTTGGCTTTAAGCTGGAATTACTACAGTGTGAGCTAGGCTCTCTGGGGTAATTAAATTTGAGCAAAGTATTTGATAAAGGTTACATAATGTCCTTGAGGAAAATGTCTGCCAAATGTTAGTGATTTAAGAGGATTCAAAAGTTGAGTGGCACAGCAGCATCAACTTTGAGCCAGGTTACTAGTGGCATTCTGTGAGGCTCTGCTTCATTCAAAATTTTAATAATTTAGATAACATATAGAAAGTTTGCCAGTCAGACTTTTGAGAGACTTGAAATTAGGAGAGGGTTAGGTTAGGTTAGAAACTACACGAGAAATCTGAATAAAATCAGTCAGATAGGCAAACTGGGCCAGATTTAACAAGATTAAAAATAAGCAAAAATACATGTAAAGACCTCAGTTTAGAACTAAAAATAGCAAAGCAAAACAAATGAGGGGCTGACAAGGCGGTGCCCCAAAATATGTTTCCATGAGCATGACCTGAGGGCCTGAGTTAATTTCACACTCAAGCTGAATGGATGAGGTTTTTGCCAAAAAGGTAGTGTTTCATTGGGTTGTACTGTACTTTGTACTGGTCAAAGGATACCTGGAAGAGTGTGCTCACTTCAGACTTTTAGCTTCGAAGTTGAATATCAGTTAACTGTGGTGTATCTAAGGTATGTTGCTAGGATTTTGTATTCAGAAAAAATGTTTCTGAACTCCTCTTAAGTGCTAGACACTCTCCGAGGGATATAGCAGCAAACAGGAGTTAAGCACAGTGAATCTGGGAAGGGGGTGATTAATTTGGAAATGATATGAAGCTCTTTGTTAGCTGACATCCGTTGAACAGTTGGCATGTGGAAAAAGAATTAGCCTGATAGCGGGTGTCTCCAGGGGGATTATGCAGAAGTTATAAGGATGAAGATTTTGGTTACACCATCTGTTCAGAAGTACAGAGTATGGACTTGGGTTGGAGAATGTCTTGTCATTTTCCAGCAGAGACAGAAATGTGTCTGTTAGGGTAAATGATATAATGTAGAAGGCACTTAGCATAGTATATGGAGATCTTACAGATGCTTAGTCAGTAGAACAAAATTGTACAGGGTTTTCTGATATCTTTTGGGAGTATGGATAGATGATTCTAGAATTCTAGAGAACAGGAACTCTTATTTTGTTCCTCTGTGCCCACTACAGAATTTGGCATATGGTTGGTGGTCTTTAAGTATCAAATAAATAAATGAGAGCTTTTTATCATCTATAAGATTATACATTAATAATTATGAGTTAAAGAAGTAGAATTTAGAGTTCAGAAATCATTGTTTCCAGTTCCATTTTCATTGACGATGTTATTTGACATTAGTTTTTTTCAGCATCCTTTTTTTTTTTTGCCTGTTACTTAAAGAAAATCTCAGTCATTTTCAGGAGCACATGGATCTTTTTGTCGTTTTATTAAACATTCAGTGGCTTGTGGATTTACTGACAATTTACAAAGAATCCATTATTTCATTCTCCGAATCAAGTAGGATCCTTTTAAAGTCCAGATCATCTGTTATAACCTGCATTATTCTGAACTGCACAATACATCCTTCTCATTTATGAAGTCCTCTTGCTTCCAGAAGGTTCTCTTTGTATATTTCCTTTATTCTCAAAAATGAACATTATTATTTTCAGCTTTCTAATCACCCTTCTCTTTCCCTAAACTCATCTGGAAATACTTATTTCTAGTCCTCTCATGAGCTGTATAGAAGTGTCAATGTTAGCAATACTAAGACTCTCTGCCATCTCTCGAGTGCTTACTATGTGCCAGGAGCCTGGCATATCTTATCTCCTTTAAAAATCTTGCCAACTTTATGGTGTTGGTGTTATTATTCCCAATTTACAGATCAGGATGTGGAGGAGCTAGAGTTTAGACCCAATTCTTTATCTTAACTGCATAGTCAACTTTTCATGTCAACTAGAATTTTGGATTGAAACTGTAAACATGCTAAAAAGACAAATGGAAAATTGGGCTTTGTTTCGAATGGAATTTATCTTTGTCAAATAAATTGCAAAGCTCCTTAGTAAAATTGACCAAAAACAATGAGATTCAAGGGCTGATGATATCACCCAAAGTATTCTCAGAGTTTAGGGTTAGACGAGCCCCTATCAATCAGACCAGAAAGTTCCTTCCAGAAGTTTCACACCCAGCCTCCTGGTCTTGAGACAAAGAGTGAGGCACTGCCTTGCTCAAGGTCCACAACCTGGTTAATAGCACTGAGAGGACCAAAGGCCAAGCCTTTAGATTTCCAGACAGTAAGACTATTTTTTGAGTGAAATCATGGACACTTTTCCCCTAAAGAGAGACTCTACTCAAGCGTAAGACAATAGAAGAAATGTATTTTGATGGAGTCAAGCTAAAAACAAATCTTGATTTATGATCAAGCAAGCATTTATAAAGCATTTCTGAACCTCTTAGAGAAAGGTACTTTCTAAATGAAAGTATCATTTGATCATTTTGGAATGTTTATTTTAGGCAAGCATTCTTTTCATAAAATATTTACACATGCTCTTAATAGCAAATATTCACATGAGTATGTGCTAAAATATCTGAAATTTACTTAACCAAAATTGTTCACTTTTCTGGGTACAACCAGCAGGATTTCCAGAAATCCAAAAGAGATAATGGGATTTCCTTACAAAGCCTGTTAAAGAATCAGATAGGAATTTGGAAAGGGCAATTCTGAAATAAGGCTCCTTTAGAATAAGAACTTCTGTAAGATCTTGACTTGAAGAGTCTGCACTAGCTCAAACACCTGCAAAATGAGCAAATAAGGCATAATTTCCCCAAGACTTTAAGCCAAAATTTTGCTAACTTCTTTTCACTGCCAAGGACTCAGTTAATGTTTCAAAGACTGAAGCACAATAGGTTTAAACAGTTTTTCTAGATTTCCAGAAGAATAGAAGAGATATGGGCATTGCCTGATTTATCAAAAGAAAAGCAATAGCGTAAACCTCTGCCTCTATTAGAGATGATTCTAGACATGTCAAAATATTCCTAATGTTGGCAGCAAGCCCTGTGGTAGGTGTGCTTTGAACGGAAAACAATGTCACCTGTTTCTTTGAGCTTATTTTGAATAAATCTCCTGGGAAATCACAAAGCATAAACTCTTCCTGATGAAAAGGAAATCGCCCTGATAGAAGCCCCATGATGTTGCAGAAAGAGCATGAGGACAAGTTAATAGAGTTTCTAGGTTCTTCTTCCAGTTTGCTGCCTGTCAGATAGCGCCCTGAGGTGAATCACTTACCCTCCCTGTGCCTCAGTTTCTCCCTCTGCAGAAGGAGGGTGATGGGCCATTTCTAAGGCTTCACTAGTGTGCTTTCATATATGTCCTTTCCTGAGGATTTAGCTTCCTAAGGCCCGCTTGACTTCACCTTCCAGGATGTCTGGCTCTAGGTGAGTGATCACACCATCATGATTATCTGGGTTGTGAAGATCTTTTTTGTACAGTTCTTCTGTGTATTCTTGCCACCTCTTCTTAATATCTTCTGCTTCTGTTAGGTCCCTACCATTTCTGTCCTTTATTGAGCCCATCTTTGCATGAAATGTTCCCTTGGTATCTAACTTTCTTGAAGAACTCTCTAGTCTTTTCCATTCTATTGTTTTCCTCTATTTCTTTGCATTGAATGCTGAGGAAGGCTTTCTTACCTCTCCTTGCTATTCTTTGGAACTCTGCATTCAGATGGGTATATCTTTCCTTTTCTCCTTTGCTTTTCACTTCTCTTCTTTTCACAGCTATTTGTAAGGCCTCCTCAGACAGCCATTTTGCTTTTTTGCACTTCTTTTTCTTGGGGATGGTCCTGATTTCTGTCTTCTGTACAATGTCACAAACCTCCGTCCATAGTTCATCAGGCACTCTGTCTGTAAGATCTAGTCCCTTAAATCTATTTCTCACTTCCACTGTATAGTCATACAGGATTTGATCTAGGTGATCCCTGAATAGTCTAGTGGTTTTCGCCACTTTCTTCAATTTCAGTCTGAATTTGGCAATAAGGCATTCATGATCTGAGCCACAGTCAGCTCCCGGTCTTGTTTTTGCTGACTGTATAGAGCGTCTCCATCTTTGGCTGCAAAGAGTATTATCAGTCTGATTTTGGTGCTGAACATCTGGTGATGTCCATGTGTAGAGTCTTCTCTTGTGTTGTTGGAAGAGGGTGTTTGATATGACCAGTGCGTTCTCTTGACAGAACTCTATTAGCCTTTGCCCTGCTTCATTCTGTACTCCAAGGCCAAATTTGCCTGTTACTCCACGTGTTTCTTGACCTCCTACTTTTGCATTCCAGTCCCGTATAACGAAAAGGACATCTTTTTTGGGTGCTAGTTCTAGAAGGTCTTGGAGGCCTTCATAGAACTGTTCAGCTTCTTCAGCATTACTAGTTGGGGCATAGATTTGAATTACTGCGATATTGAATGGTTTGCCTTGGAAACGAGCAGAGATCATTCTGTCGTTTTTGAGATTGCATCCAAGTACTGCATTTCAGGCTCTTTTGTTGACTATGATGGCTACTCCATTTCTTCTAAGGGATTCCTGCCCACAGTAGTAGATATAATGGTCATCTGAGTTAAATTCACCCATCCAGTCCATCTTAGTTTGCTGTTTCCTAGAATGTCGATGTTCACTCTTGTCATCTCCTGTTTGACCACTTCCAATTTGCCTTGATTCATGGACCTAACATTCCAGGTTCCTATGCAATATTGCTCTTTATAGCATCGAACCTTGCTTCTATCATGAGTCCCATCCACGACTGGGTGTTGTTTTTGCTTTGGCTCCATCCCTTCATTCTTTCTGGAGTTACTTCGCCACTGATCACCAGTAGCACATTGGGCACCTACTGACCTGGGGAGTTCATCTTTCAGTGTCCTATCTTACTGTTCTTTCCCAGGCTTTTCATGAGTCCGCCTCCTAGAGGCACTATATCTTTATGAGACACAACTTTCACCTACCCTTGCAAATGATATTTACAAGGTAAGAGACATGCATATCAATTCTCCGTGTTTTAAATCACTTTTTATGCATGTTGAAAATTTGTAAAACTTTCTCTGCTGTAACCTTATCAAAGTTTTTCTTTGTTCCCATCCAAAAAAGAAAGCGTCAGTCACTTAAAACTATGTATATCAGGTTTGCAAGGGGAATGTTTGACTTCCTTAAGAAAATTAACTCTTTAAGCATTGCAGCCAGTTGTTCTAATGGTGTGATAATCAAACAACTAAATGGAGTAGGTTTTGGCAAAGGCTTACAGTCTGTTAGCATTGGTTGAATTTGTAAAACATGATTGAAAGTAATGAGTCCCATTTCTTTAAGAGTGGTTTATGGTAGAGGCTTTTTACTCTGTGGTTATACACATAGAACTAATTAGGCCTTTGGATCCAAATTGGCCTATCAAATTGAGTAAAGGGGGGAAAAAACAATTAGTTACATTTAAAAAAGTATAGACTGCCAAAAAAGTTAATCTAGTTGTTTATGTAAATAAATACACTTCAGTCTGTGGATCAAGACAGATTAGCAGGTTATGAGATCCACGCATTAGCTCAGAGACAGCTTTAAAAGCAATAAATAGAACAGCAAATATCAGAGTATATCATAATGATGATTAGTATTGGTTTGTGAAAATTAATTTTACTTACACAGAGGGAACACATATACATGTATGTATGTTCCTGGTCATAATGTGAATTTTATTCCTTACTCTCAGTCTGGTTACAAAAAGGTCAAGTTCATTGAATAGAATTTATATCCTACTATTGTTTGAAAATTGTATAAATCTTAATTATGTTGAATTGGTTCATAATGCTTTTCAGGTCTACTATAGTCTTCTACTTCTCTGTACATTCATTCTATTAATTTCTGAGAGTTTGATATTGAAACTCCAACTAAAAATCTTACTTTATCCACTTAAATGATGGTAATATATGGTGAACCTATATGTAACTGTGTTCTGTAATTTCCAAGCCTCCTGTAAATGCATTATCATGTTTTCAGAATTTAAAAAAATAAGAAAGATTAAAAAAAAAAGGTCAAGTTCCTGGGGAAAGATATTGTGAGATGGAGATTTTTGTGTAGAAGATTTATCAGGAGGAGCAGGGCAGGCACAACACCTGTAAAGGACAGGGAGGCAAGGTTGGGTAGGAGAAGCAGAACAGAGCTGCAGGTATGACAGAGGTCTCAGCTGACCCCTGTGGGGAGCTTGGAAGGCCTGCAGAGTTGTTCTCAGTTGAGGATGAGGAGCACCTGTAACCCCACAGCTTGGTACTGGTCGTAGGCTGCTCCCAAGGAAGGGGGGTTGCCTCTGGGGAATTAGCTCCCTTTGCTGGCCAAGGGCGGTCCCAGCAGAGCAACTCTGCCTGGAGCAGTCAGCAGCCTGCGCAGCTGGAAAAGTGAGTGCTGAGTGCTGCGGGGGCATCTTGAAAGTACTCACAACGTCCACCCAGCTACTACCTAGATAGAGCCAGACTCAGACCGCCCTACCTCCAGTGCAGGGACTCTTAGTGCTACTGAAATGTAAGCTTGGAAAAGTATTGTGTGTTTTTGTCCTGTGTATTGTAGGATGTGATAAAGAAACTGACTCCATTTTTGATGATCACTGACAACTTCCAAACCCTACCACTTCCCGTTGACTTTTTGTCCCACATCTGAACAGTCCTAAGAAAGCTAGGGTGTTCCTGCCTTTGGCTCTAGTTTGATTTTAAACACTATTGTGCACCTTCTACCATCTTGTTGCAGCTTTTCCTTTGTCCTTGGACGTGCAGTATCTTTTTTTGGTGGGTTCCAACATTCTCCTATCGATGACTATTTAGCAGCTAGTTGCAATTTTGGTGTTCTCACAGGAGGTGTGCGCATGTTCTTCTACTCTGTCATCTTGGATTACTGTTGGCAGTAGTGGGGAAATCCAAATCAGGCAAACCCAGGCCTGGGGGCGGGAACCCTATCTTTAGATTTACTTCCTAATCACAGTAAAACCCAAGCCATTTTCAGACTGCACCTGGACTTCTCCAGGGAGCATTATTGTATAAGCAATAAACCTTTCATACCCTGTTGGTTGTCTGTGTGTGTATGAGATCACCACTCTTGATATCTGAACCAAATTTCAGACATAGGATACTTCACATCATCCCTGTCCTCTATCCTGTAGATGCCAGTCGTACTCAACCCACTCCACAATGGGACAGCCAAAATGTACCCAAACATTGCCAGGTGCCCCTAGGCAACAAAATCACCCCTGACTGAGAACTGCTGCTCCAGAGCACAAATGGCCCTTTGCTAAATAGGTAAGTGATAGCTCATTTGAGTCCAGTGTGCTGTGTTCCAATTATTCTTGTATGATACCCAGAAAAGTCCTGTGGTCATTCTAAATTCTTACAACAAAACAAGATGGTAAAGTTGGTTTCATGGGTTCTGTGTAATTACGTAGGATGTCTGATTTTCTACTTCTGGTCTGGCTGTAAATTCAGAGTGGGTGGTCTGGTGGGAAAACAGGCTGGAAACTTTAAAAACAATTTGATTGTTTTATTTATGGGGCCTATTAGCTCCTTCTTTGGAAGGCACATAAAATCATTTAGGCCCTGTAAAATGGGATAATGTGGTGATTTGCATTTGCATGCCATTTTAAAAATCCATTTTATGAAGTGGGAGTGAAGCAGAATGGTATAGTTGGATTTTAATCACTAGAGTTTCAACTTCCCCTCATGGGAGCTATTATCCTATTTCAAAGATTAGAAGCTGCAGAGAGCAAGAGAATAGAGGTGAGTGAGCTGGAAGGAGTATTCTTTAAAAGCTAGGAAGCTTTTGCTGACAATTGTAGACCACAGAATCCCACACCTCACTTTGGCTACCTTAATTTTTAGTGCAAGCTTACACTAAAATACAGGGTTTGAAAATGAGGTGGAACAGCCTCATAATTGCATTAAACTTATCCAACAATTATTTCCAAATATATATTTGACAATCCAGAAGAAATCTTCCTTAGCTCTCATTCAGGGATCTGCTTTTGTTCATGGTAACGTATAGTATTGTTTTCATGATTTGAAAGTTAGAAACTCTTCTATTTTAGTCATATCATTAGCCAAAAAATTTTAGAAGAGTATAGATTTTTAAAATATTAACTCATTTGTATAGTGCTCCAATCTTGATATACACTGATGTAAGTTTCAGCTTTGCATATTTTAGTTTGGTGAATTCAAGGTTAATTTTATTAAAGAGAAAGAAAGTGGTTTTTAATGGGGAAATTACTGACTCATCTGCAAGGAAGTCATTGTCTCATTGCTGGGCTTGGGTGCCAAAGGCATGCTGGGCAGTGACATCAAATCTAAAGACAATATAAGAGCTGGGAACCACCACAGAAATCAGTGCAATGACTTCTTTTCTAGACAAGATTCTTTTAATTGCTAAGAACAGCAATAGTTAGAGCGAAAAAACAATGGATATTATTAAAAGGATTCAACAGTTTTCATGGAATCCAAGAATACCACACAGAGCATTGCTTGATCTCACAGGAAACAGAATGCTGGAAGCAAGTATGTCCTTTGCCACCATTTCTCAACTCTGCTTCAGGTATCCTTCGTTTTCTTGCTGTTCACTGTAGATTGTTTTCCTCTGGCATTCCTCCGATTATCAACAGTCCAACTACTGGGCTGACGACAGGTGTTGACATGAATTTTGCTTAACTTGTCCTAGTTACTGGCCCAGAAGTCCACAATTCTAGAAACGGAATCTAATTGGCTCAGCTTGAGTTATGTGTCTATTCTTCATCCTGTAAGCTGTCGCTACCTGGGCCAACTTCTCCAGTGTTGCGGATGGGCAAGCATAGCATACCAGGTCTGCAAGCCTTTCATTTTAAAGATAAGAGAACTGAATGAACACCTGTGGGGGAAGTGATTTGTCCTTAGTTATGTAACCAGTTATTGACTGATGGACAGTAATAGAACCACCACACCACTTTTTATTTTTTTTAAACTATCAAAGGTATATTACATCTGTCACACCTTCCTGGCATTTCTTCCTAGCAGAGGGAAGGAGAACACTGTTGGGTTCAGAAACTGGGGCAAAAGGTGACTAGCAAGTTGGAGATGTCTCTAGGTTTTCTGCGTAACTATTCTGCGTTTAGTAGATTGTCTTTTAATTGCTTTGTCTATTCACTTGCTTTATTGAGATATTTACTTATTATAAAGTTCACCCATTTTAAGTGTATATGTCAGTAAGTTCTAGTATATTTGTAGTTATACAACCATCACCACAATCTGCTCATGTACGTTAATTCATTACAGTAATGAATTTGTTGTATACACAACAAAAATCAAATTCAATGTTTTTTATTTTTCAGCTCTACTATGAACCAAGCATTGTGCTAAAATTGTTACAAAACATTATCTTTGTCTATTATCTGTATCTTGTACTTATGCTGTGATGCATATCTAAATAACATGAAAAATGATGTGATAGATGTGTAGAGAAATTGTGATGGGTAAGCAGAGAAAATGCCAGTTAATTCGTTTTAGTTTAAAAGAAAATCTATCCCTCCTTTTTTACATTCAGATTATGATATTTGAAATTACATATAACTTTAAACCAATTTGAGAAATATTATCTATCTACATACAAATCACTGGTAATAGCACTAAGAAAGAAATGTTGTCCTGGCCTTTACAAGTCTAACAGAGAAAGGATATATTCACAAATTACTATTTTCTTAAGGTAGAATATCATGATACCCTTTCAAATAGCTATGAAGTCCCAGCAAAGGGAGAGACTATAACTTTTGAAATTAGGGAATTATCCCCGTAAGGGGTAGTAATGCTTTACCTTGAAGAAAGGGGAAAATCTTAAACTTAAAAGTGGGCCTTCATAAGGTGATAATTTGTTATTCATAATTGAACAACAAAAGAGACAATTACACTGGTTATAGTGATGCAATAGGAATAAAGTGGGATTTTTCTGGGATCACTAGGATGTGTGATCGCTATAGTCATTGGAGGGAAAATACAACAGTTGGAGAAGACACAGACACGCGCTCAAAGAGGGGAAAGAGGAAGGCCATTGAAAGATATGACACGTGAAATGATACTGCTATGCTTACAAGTATTCTCCTTTATATGGGCCATATAAAATAGGTTATGTCCTCTCTCACTTGGCGGGGAATGGGCTCAATTTCCTACTACTTTCCCACCCTCTGGGGACAACAAGGGATGAAGATCCTGGGATTTGTATAAAGATGGGGACTTTGGATATTTGGTGTCCAACAGGCTAACCTGTGCAGGTCATCACTCAGCTCTCTGTCCACTTTCCTTCTCTAGGTATAACCTTTTTTCCTCACTCTTGCTTCAAGTACCCAGTTTCTCTACTCTGAATTATATTTCTAATCTCACCTCCACACTTCTAGCCCAGGTTTGTCTATTTTTATATTAATAGAAAAGCAAATTCTGCAAACTTTTCTGTCTCTAACTTCTGTCAGCTAATTATTTCAGTCTTTGTTTCTGGCTGAGTCTGAGCTGAGGGAAAATGCTGAGTTATAACACTGCCATACAATTAATATACCATGGTTGTTACCTAATTGTAACTCGGAAAGTGGTGGTAGGACTAGAAAAATTCATGAATGAAGTATACGTTTATTTTGAGTTCAGTTCCTGTGGTCTGATGTCAAAATGCAGAACCTCACAGAAGTAGAGAAACTCATTTTCAACAAGAAACATAGATAATATCACATGTGGCAAAGGAGTTGAGTATTTCCTAGAAAAGTCAAATTAAGGAATGTGAGGACAACCAGAAGGATTGGTGATGGATGAAAAGTGGTCCTGGGGGAAAAAACAAAAACTTTAATACAGTTTTATTTAGAAAAGGTCCTGTAAACAAAGTAGCAGCGCTAAAAACTTGGTGCTCTAATTTAAAGAGTATGTAATTTGAGAGAGCTTCAGCTGTATCTTTCGCAGAGGCTGCCCATGTACCTATCTAGACATCTACTACTTGACCTGAAACTTGAGGAGAATCACATCAATTAGTGCTTTTGCTGTAAGGATTACACAGGCCCTTCCCACGAAGCATCAAGGGAAAACTGCACACGAGACACAGCATGGGATATCTGAGTGTGGCATTTGCTTCAGGATATTGTCTGGAAGTTGAAAGTCTCCTAAAACGAAGACCTGAAGGACCTGAGAGACAACAGAGGAAGAGATGGTTGGATGGCATCACCAGCTTAATGGACATGAGTTTGAGCAAACTCCAGAAGTTGGTGATGGACGGACAGGGAAGCCTGGCATTCTGCAGTCCATGGGGTTGCAAAGAGTCGGACACAACTGAGCAACTGAACTGAACTGAACTGAAGGACCTTCAGCTACTTTACTATCTATAAACATAATAAAATACAGTACTCTAAGAGTTCCAGAACCTATATAACTCTCTAATTTTTATATAAAATATTAATATTAAGTAGCCTTAAAGTAAAATTGGATCCTTTTTTCTTTGTGCCTCTAGAGCAATTTAATAAGGGTGCCATTAGAATAAACTGGCAACATTTCAACCACTGAAGAGCTCCAAGATGAAAATAACTGGTCTTTACATACACTAGGATGATTTAAAAAGGACTTAGTAGTTTAGGATTTTCATTTTCATTATAAGTCAGAATGAAATCAAGATAATTGAAACAATATAATGAGATACTGATATTTTTATTCCAGTGATGCTCCTGTGAAGTGAGGATCAACACATTGGAACCATTATTATTCTGTTAAAAACACATCAGCATTGAGTGTCTGTCAAAATTTGTCATGGTCCAATTATGAAGCCACATTAACTATAGTTTATTTAAGCTGCCAGCACACAATAAGCTCTAGGGAGATTATTATTAAGAGCATAAATCTAGCAAGAAATGAGTAAATCCATAGCATTGCTTCGATAAACAGAGAACGCCTTTTCTTTGTTTCTAAAAGACTGTAGAATTTTACCCAAATAAAAGCACTGTATTTCATTTTGTCCAAACGAATATTTTATGAATGAAAAAAATTGAGAATCAGTAAGTTAAATGATCTATCCAAAATCACACACTTAATGGTAATTGATCTAAAAGTAGAATCCATGTGTTTCTAGACTACAGGTGAAATACATTAACCAGAAGTCATGTTCTTCATAGAGTACTGCTATGCTTTTTTGCTGGTAAAACCTCTTTAGAGAAAGATGTTTGTTTAATTAGGGATAAATGGACAAGTATCTATCTATCTTTGCCACTTTGAAGCTGTTATAAGTCACTTAATCTCTGTATCATGATTTACTTGTTGGCTAATGAAGATGAAAGTAACAGTGAAAGTGTTAGTCACCCAGTCAAGTCCGACTTTTTGCGATCCCAGGGACTGTAGCCCACCAGGCTCCTCTGGCCATGAGATTCTCCAGGCAAGAGTACTGGAGTGGGGTGCCACGCCCTTCTCCAGGGGATCTTCCTGACCCAGGGACTGAACCCCGGGTCTCCTGCATCGCAGGCAAATTCTTTACTGAGCCACCCTGGAAGCCTGATGGAGATAATCTCTGCCAGTAATAATCTTAGGTTTGTTGTGAAGGAAGGAAGGGATTAAAGGAAGAAATCCATTTTTTTATTCTATATTTTAGTGGGCAGTTGTATGCTTTATACCATCACATTGGGTATTAGCCCAAAAGTGAATCAGATTGGAAACTGCCTTTAAAGGTTTGCAGGGTAGTGGAGGAGCTAAAATGTGTGCCTGTTTTCTCCACCAGGGGGCTTCTTCCCTTGTGGCTCAGTTGGTAGAGCATATGTCTGCAATGCAGGGTATGCAGGTTTGATCCCTGGGTCAGAAGACCTTCTGGAGAAGGAAATGGCGACCCACTCCAGTATTCTTGCCTGGAAACCCCATGGACAGAGAAGCCTGGAAGGCTACAATCCATGGGGCTGGACATGACTGAGAGATTAAACTATCACCACCACCACCACTATTTCTCTGGGATTTAGCATGATATCTGGCATGCAGTCAATGTTCAGTAACCACTAAGTAAATAAATTGACCAATTGAGTGTGTAGAAACACGTCTAACATAAGATAAGAAGTAGTAAGAACCACAGGGAACAGCAGACTGGTGCTCTGGGCTTTAGAGATCTTTGTTAGCTTCCAAAGAACCTATGCTAAACTACAGAGGTCTTGGGTCCCAGAGCCAACCCTCACATACTACCTATTTCTGTGACCTTGATCAAACCACATAGACTATATAGCTTCTATTTGTAAAAAGGAAAAGGTTAGACCACAGAGACAATACTGACAATATAAATGAATAAAGTAGAATGAGGGCAAGGGAATGGGGGCTGGTAGGGATGATACAATCTAGAAAGCTTCCCAGTCTGGAAGTAGGGCACCCCTTCTCAATCCATCCAGGAAGAAGAACCTAATGTTGAAGATCTTTCACATTTTCAAGAGAAATCCATGTTTTTCGATTTTTTAGAGTTTTCTAGTTCTTGCCTGGAGAACTCCAGGGACAGGGGAGCCTGGTGGGCTGCCGTCTATGGGGTCACACAGAGTCGGACACGACTGAAGCGACTTAGCAGCAGAAGCAGCGTGTTTAAATGTTAGCTGCTAATTCAAAACTTAAAAAAAAAAAAAAGCAAGTGAAACAAATCTGTCTCTGAATCAGATCTGGCCCATGGGTCACTAGTATTTTATTTGTAGACTAGATGATCATCAATATTCTAATAATCTCCAATTCTTTGTTTTGCTGAATCTCTTTAATATTGTGAAGCTTAGGAAATAATGCAGTTAATGTTAGAGTGATCTGATTTTTCCCAAAATATCTCTCAGTCAGCTTTTATTAAGTTTGTGCTGACAATTTTCCATGTAGATATGATCTATGACATCACAACATAAGTATTGCTTCCTGGAATTTTTGAAGGCTAATTAAAATTTTAAAATCATGCTAACATCTGGAATTGCTGCTAACCACATACAGAAGGACAAAAGCAAAGAGTTTATCTTTTTTAGGCCTTCTCTCTTCAGTTTATCTTGTAGGTTTTTTTGCAAACTGTTTTTCCATAGATACGCCCTTAATTGAATGTTGACAGCTTAGAACTAACTGGAAGAGGTTCTTGGCTTTCCCATCATGCATTTCTCTCTAGCTTGGGCATCCATTTACAATGAGCCAACTGTTATAGAACAGTAGATTCCTTTTATTATTGCTGACATAGATCTTGGGTTTTTTCCTCCACATTTGCACCATGTAGATTGATTTCTTTTATGTTTATTCAGCTAAAACTTGCATGCCTGAGAGAAAATGAAATGGCATGCCATTTGTCATTTTACCTTACTATGTCCTTAAATAATGCCTGTTTTTTTATTGAATATTTGCTAAATTATTTATTTATAAAATTTATATGAAAGCAGCCTGGTAGCATATTACAGTATCTTCCATCTGTTGACCTTACACTGTACTTCTCCCTGTGTCCTTCTGTAAGATGCACTTTTTAGGAGGAGGAATTCATAGACCTCCTTTTACTTTCCTGTGACACAATGTACTTTCAGTAATTTATCTTCACAGCAGGTTTTCCCCTAATACTTTTTGAGCTAAAAATTAAAATTTAGCGTGCAATAGCATGGTACAGCATTGGAGGAGGAAATGGCAACCCACTCCAGTGTTCTTGCCTGGAGAATCCCAGGGATGGGGGAGCCTGGTGGGCTACCACCTATGGGGTCACACAGAGTCAGACACGACTGAAGCGACTCAGCAGCAGCAGCATGGTACAGACTCTGAGATAGATAATCTGAGTGTGACTTCCAACTATCTCTACCACTTACTGTGTGATTTTGTGCAAGTTAACTTAACCATGCTGAACCTCAATTTCCTCGTCTGTAAAATGGAGATAATTCTAGTACCACCACATATGGCTGTTCTAAAATTTAGCAGTGAAAATTAATAGTACATGGTACATAATAGTTATTATGCAGTTGAACTTATTAGCTATTATTTCATTATTATTATGTTAAACTTTTTCTTTGGAGGTATCACACTAGATTACAGATAACCTTAGACAATTTAGGGAATGACATTTGCATTGCACTGTTTGCTTTTCCTTCCAAAAATCTCACCTTTTCTCCCTTCCTTTCTTTCTGTATTCCATTGTACTCTCTCCCTGTTTTCTTACCTCTCTCAAGTCATTCATAATTATTGAGTACCCACTAAGTGCATGACATGGGCAAAGACCATGAAGACAAAAGAGATTAAAAAATGATCAAAAGAGACTCTGTCCCAGCTCTCAGGGAATTTACAGGATGTCAGGGAGGAGGCAGGAGGCAGTCATTAATTCAACAATGTCATGAATATACAATTACAAACTGTGACAGCTAACCGAAATTAATGAACACCCTCAATTTACCGTTGCTCAAGGAACTGTGATGCATAATAACATTAGCAAGTAATATTTATGCGATGCTTACCTCTTACAAAAAACTTGTATTTATTTTGTTTTATTTGAACCTTATAATGGTGGTATGATATAGATATTGCTAATTCTCACTTCAGAGATCATGAAACTGAAAAGTGAGAATGCTTAGGGTCAAAGAGTAATCTTATTAAAAGACTTAAGGCAGCATCTTCTGCCTTAAGATCTACACACTTTTCTAATTTTCTACAAACGTTTCTAAAAAACTTCTGGAATTGCCAAACTCACCTGGGAGGTTCTAGCAATGGATGTGTCTCTGAAGGGACTTGTATTCAAATATTATCTGGGGGGGGGGACAAGCTCTAGCTTTAATTCCTGGGTAGACTAAGTGACCAGGTTACATCCAGGCTGTGGTTCTAATCCCAGCCAGTTCTTCCCAAAGCCAACTATAAAGACCAAAGACAACCACTGAGGTTTTAGCCCTGAGTTATCAGGACCCAACACTGCTTTTGGAAAAGTCCACTTAAGGTCCAGACAAACATGTAGATTCTTTTGCACCCGCTTTGGCTGCCAGCCTCTGTACCAGGATTCTTGTTGTTTCCACCCCCACCAGTTTGACTTTCTCTCAATTTACAAAGACAAAGAGGCAACAGGAGAGAATATCCACATCTTTCCAGCAGAGTTGGAATGAGGGTCACAAAGCTACCAGCCATGACTTGACCAAGTAAGAATTCTACTTTCCAAGTATGTGTATATATGCTTCCCTGGCCATAGTGAGAACTGTGATAGCTCACATTTCCAGAAGAGACATGATACAGGTCACCACACCTGGGATACATGCTCAGAGGACTATCTGGGGAAGCTTGGCAGATGTTTTCCTTGTAACTACACCTTTAAACAGTCCATCACATTGACTTGATCACTTGCTAGTAAAGTGTGCACTTAATGGGTGGTTCTATTTTATTACATTCAGGATGGTCACAAGCAGTCATCTAAGAATTAGTTTCAGGGGTCAGCCCTGAGCATGCTCCCTGCTCCATCCTTGAAACTGCCCAGTGGTTATACAACCACAACAACCAAACTTACTATCAGGGTCCTAGATAAACACCCTCTTCAAACTAGAGATTTTTGCCTTCACTTGGAGCAAATTCCTTCACGAGTTGTTATGTAAAGGAAACATGAATGCTAGTTTTGACAAAATATGGCTCCCAGAAGAGTTGTGACATTTTGGATTTGAAAGAACTTTGAAAAGTTCAGTGTCTTCATTTACTGAAAAGGAAACTGGGCCATTATGGTTGGCAAAATGACAGCCCCTCAAAGATGTGCATGTCCCTATTCTCAGAATCTGTGAAAGTGTTACCCTGAATAACAGGGTATGTTTGCAGATAACCCCTACCCTTTGCAGATGAGATTAAGGTTAAAGACTGTGAGATGGAGAGAAATTATACTGGATTATCCTGGTTGGCCAGTCTAATGATGAGTCCCTATAGAAATAAAACGAAGGCCAAAGAGTAGATCAGAGAGATGAAATGTGAGGAGGATTCTACTCATGGTTGATTGTGTTGTAAGGGGACCTCCAGCCAAAGAATGTAAGTCTTGCAGGAGCTGGAAGTCACCCTCCCCTTACAGACAACAAGACGATAGGAACTTTGATCCTGCAACAGCAAGGGACTAAAATTTGCCACCAATCTAAGAGAAAAGAAAAAAAAAAAATTGAATTCTCTAGAACCTCCAGAAACACAGCCCAGCTTACATTTTGATATTAACCCAATTAAGCCCTATTGGATTCATGACCTAAATGTAAGTATTATGTTTATACTGTTTTAAGCTGCTCAATTTAAGGCAGTTTGTTTTGGCAGCTATAGGAGATGGATACAGTGGGAAAGAGACTTGGCTAATGTCACATACCTAGTTTGTAGCCCAGACAAGAGCTATTCCCAGGACTTCTGACCACTTGTTGCTTTAGGTCTTCCCAGTCAGCTTACCTTCATTTACTCTCTAACACAACATCAGGTTCTGTCCCTCCTCCTGGTGATCATCCTTCTAACAAAGCTGATAATTTCTTGCTTCCATATCTAGTTGAGTACCATCTGTCTCACTGTCTCAAATGGAAACTCCATAAAGAGGGGACTCTGTTTTCATTGCTCATTTCCTTACAGTTAGTTATCAACACAATGCTGCACATGGAGTAGGGCTCAATAAAATGTGCTGAATGAACGAATGCAAATAAACGGATGAATGAATAAATGAGTGAACACTGTGTCAAAATCAGTGCAAACGGAGCTATCAAGCTAAAAGAAATTTCATAAATTTATACTCAAATCTTCATTTTAATTATGAGGGAACATGAGACTGAGGTCATGGGTTCAGTTCTTAGCAGATCCAGAGCAGAGCCCGCCCTCCTGACCACCTGAATAGCATATCCCTGTTTTTCATTAGATGTGTGCCGAAACGTCACATTTTAAAAGCAGTGTGGAAGTAGATGGGTGTTGTGCAACCAAAGGGTGGTAATTGGAACTGATACTACCTGAGTGTCTGTATCTCTGAAAATACCCAGGGGCAATACTTGTCTTAAAAGTGTTTGCTTTTCAAATTTTTCTTTATTAGTTCAGATAGACCACAGACAACTTAAGAAAGCACTTTCATTCATTCCTGAAAAAAGATTGTAAAGGTCTGTAGAAGGAATAGACATGGCAGTTTCATCCCAATTGTGCTGGTTTGGACTAACGGAATTGACTGCCTGGCTGGGTGACAATATATAAGTTTGGCTTTTAAAATTCATTTCTAAGCTGCTCATATGTTCCTGTTCTCTTTTTCATTTTTATACACTCAGTGTCCAACATTTTAATTATCTCCATGTGTCCTAATCAGATCATTTTTGTTTGTGTTTGTGCTTTTCTTGTGTGTGCAAGGAAAAAAAAATAGACTCAAGCAATTTATCTATTCATTTCATCCCCAGATATGTATTGAAAATCCTTTGGGATGAAGAGCAAAGATGCCAGTCTTGAGGGGACTTTTAGGCCTTGATCAAGGGCATTCCTGCTATGACCACCAAGGACCAATGCCTAGAGGATTCTCTCTGAGAGGGTGACAGCAAGGCCACTGACCCGTCGCAGAGCCAGGTCATAGGCCAATTGCAATTTGACCTCCTGCATATATTTGACACTATAGACTAAATGTTGTGTGTCGCCACAATTCATGTGTTGAAACCTAATCCCCTATGTAAGGGTGTTTAGATGTGCAGCCTTTAGGAGGTAATTAGGTCATGAAGGTGGATCCCTCAAGAATGGAATTAGTGTCTTTATAAAAGAGACCCCTGCGAGCTCCCTCTCCCTTCCCTCAGTGTGAGAATATAGCATAAAATGGCCTGCAACCCAGAAGAGGTTCATCACTGAAATCTGACCAAACTGGCACCTGATCTCAGACTTCCAACCTTTAGAACTGTGAGAAATACATTTATGTTGTTGTGTAAGCCATGCATCCATGGCTCTTTGTTATAACAGACTAAAACACTTGATTTTTCTGTTGTAATATTTTCCTTTGATTTACAAATCCTCCCTCATTCTCCCCACACTGGTTTCATTTTCTTTTCTTCTGTGAAAAAAAAAGACGTTTTTACCCATCTGCGCCAAGGGTTAAAAAAAAACAAAAAACAGGACATTTTAAAAATGGAAAATAAAGAGAAGAACAGGTGAAACATCAATCTGTACCTGTGAATGACCTGAATCATATTGGATTTCTCTCCTTTCTTGTCTTGAACTGCCATTTCCACTTCGGCCAGGCAGTTATCTTCTGTTGGGCCAGGAGGCCAAGTCAGATACGTCTTCTGAGCTGTCTGAAAGCCCGGCTTGTGCCCAGGCTGGTAGTGTGTCTCAGCGTGGCTACCTCTGTGTGCTTCACCTCCGAGTCCCTGGGCCTCCTGCCTGCAATTAGGAAGCAGCAGAGGCAGCCGGACTCCCACGGGTGAGTGCCGCAAATCAAATTGTCGTTCCTTTCATAAACCTGACCCAGCAGTCACTCCCACGAGACAGTCATTTTCCAGGAGAGCTTTTTCTATTCTGACAAAACCCATGAGGCAGCTATTTTGTGAAGAGATTGAATCTCGCTTTCCCATCAGGAAGAAAACTTTCAAAATTATACTCTAGGCAGTGTTGCTGCCAGAGCCAAGTCATAGGAGACTCACAGGGAGTTCAGTCTCATTTCTGCTGCTAACCAGCTGGGCCACCTTGGAAAAACATTTTGACCTCGCTGGGCCTTGACTTTCTCACCTGTAAAGTGAGAGTTTGTCTAGGATCAGATATGACAACATGGAGGCCAGGGGTCCAAGTTTAGTCTGTACATGTATTTTATTTATTCTGAGCAGTTTTTCTTTTTGTTAAGGCAAGAGTTTAATGCCTTCACTTGAGACAGTTGCCTAAGAGTCTCTCACAGTCCCCCAACCCACCTTGGCTTAAATTGAGTTTTACTCGTTTACCTTACCTATTTGGTCCCTGGAGACATTTCCATGTTCAACTCCTGAACTAGATGACCTTAAAGTGTACTCCTGGTTCTAATAATTTATGATCTCCAGGGATAAGTCATCTGCAAATGATCAAAACAAAGACAGATGAATTAGACGTTTCATGCATTTGTTCTTCTAAATTCTAGATTCTAGACCACTGATGACGATTCCCATTTCACATGCCCTCACATTTCCATGCATGGTGATCATTTTCAGCAGTAACTCTATCTTTGGTGAATCTGTGTGACTCAAAGCCCCATGAAAGAGAAGAACATGAGGCCTGGTGACCGGGCAAGGCAAGTGTTTTCAACAGTCTTGGACTTACTGGAAAGGGAGACTCAGTGGTAGATGGCAGAGTGGCAGAACTCTGCATCTACCCCTTGGTGTAGAACTTGGTAGTGTGACTTTGTAGCTTGTCCCACTGAGGTAGGAGAAGGAAATGGCAACCCACTCCAGTACTCTTGCCTAGAAAATTCCATGGATGAAGGAGCCTGGCGGGCTACAGTCCATGGGGTTGCAAAGAGTTTGACACGACTGAGCGACTTCACTTTCACTGAGGTAGAGTTCGTTTCCCTACCCCTTGAATCTGAGGTGGCTTGTGACTTTCTTTGGGCAATAGAATGTGGCACAAGTGGCCTTATGCCAATTCCAAGTCTAGTCCTCAAGGGGTCTGACATATTTCAATTCTTTGTCTCAGAACCCTGACAGCTGTCATATGGACAAGGTCGGGTTAGCTTCATGGAAAATGAGGGACATGTTGCCCACATTACCCCAGCCAACAGCCTGCCAAAGCTAGAAGCATGGTTGCCTACCCAATCAGCAGATGACTACACTGGCAGGAGTGAGCCCACAGACAGTAGAAGGACCTCTCCTGCCCATCTAAAGAGCTGAGTCAGAAATCTGAACTAAAGAAATAGGGACTGTGTGAAGCACTACATTTTAAGGTGGCTTGTTTTGCAGCAGAAACTGGTACAGACTCGTGTGCTTGGTTCACTGCAATAAGCACTGAATGAGTAGTGTGTGAGAATACAGATGAGTCAGATACTGTTTCTATCCCTAAGGAACGTGCGGTTAAGCTGAAAACAAGAAAACTGGGTGGATGTTGAGGGGGAAGTGAATTATAGCAGATATCATAATGAGGTTGCGATTGAAGCTCTGGACTCCAGAGGACTGGAGAAAACTTAGTAAAGAAGGTCCCACTTGAAGTGGTTATTAGATAATGTGTGGAATTTACACAGGTGAAGATGGGAGATGGACTTGTTATTTATGGGGAGAGGTAGCTGGATAATAGCAATAAAACAGATCCACATAAATGAGAAGCAAGAGCAGTTTCATCAAGCATTTACTGTGTTCCTATTTTCCTATTTGTGAAACCACGGTGATATGTTAATACATGATATAAATCTGAATCTTAAATGGTTCATAATCCAATTGGAAAGATAAGCCACAACTGCATGAAACAAGTTATAATGTAAGACATGAGGCTTCTCCCAGAGCCAGCACACGGGAGGGTGGCTGTTATGGTAAGTGCGTCTGCAAGGTTCATACTCAGGGTTGATTTCGTTTAGGATTGACTAGTTTGATCTCCTTGCTGCCCAAGGGACTCTCAAGAGTCTTCTCCAGCACCACAGTTTAAGAGCATCAATTCTTTGTGCTCAGCTTTTTTTATGGTCCTACTCTCATCCATACATGACTACTGAAAAAAACCACAACTTTGAACACCTGATGCGAAGAACTGACTCAGTGGAAAAGCCCCTGATGCTGGGAAAGATTGAAGGTGGGAGGAGAAGGATGAGATTGTTGGATGGCATCACCAACTCGAAGGACATGAGTTTGAGTAAACTCTGGGAGTTGGAGATGGACAGGGAAGCCTGGTGTGCTGCAGCCCATGGGGTTGCAAAGAGTCAGGCATGACTGAGCGACTGAACTGAACTTGAATATACAGACCTTTGTCAGCAAAGTAATGTCTCTGCTTTTTAATACTGTCTAGGTTTGTCATAGCTCTTCTTCCAAGGAACAAGCATCTTTTAATTTCATGACTGCAGTCACCATCCAAGAAAATAAAGTCTGACATTGTTTCCACATCTTCCCCATTTATTTGCCATGAAGGGGTAGGAACAGATGCCATGATCTTCATTTTTTGAATGTTGAGTTTTGAGTCAGCTTTTTTACTCTCCTCTTTCACCTTCATCAAGAGGCTCTTTAGTTCCTCTTCACTTTCTGCAATTAAAGTGGCATCATCTGCATATCTGAGGTTGTTGATATTTCCCCCAGCAATCTTGATTCCAGCTTGCGATTCATCCAGCCCGGCATTTTGCATGATGTATACTGCGTATGTTAATTAAACAGGGTGACAATATACAGCCTTGACATATTCCTTTCCCAATTTTGAACCAGTCCATTGTTCCATGTCCAGTTCTAACTGTGGCTTCTTGTCCAGCAAACAGATTTCTCAGGAGGAGGTAAGGTGGTCTGGTATTCCCATCTCTTTAGGAATATTCCACAGTTTGTTGTGATCCACACTGTCAAAGGCTTTAGCTTAGTCAATGAAGCATAAATAGATGTTTCTTTGGAATTCCCTTGCTTTTTCTATGATCCAGCATATGTTGGCAATTTGATCTCTGGTTCCTCTGCCTTTTGTAAATCCAGCTTGTACATCTGAAAGTTCTTGGTTCACATACTGCTGAAGCCTCACTGGAAGGATTTTGAGCATACTCTTGCTCGCACGTGAAATGAGTGCAGTTGTATAGTAATTTGAATATTATTTGGCCTTGCCTTTCTTTGGGATTGGAATGAAACCTGACCTTTCCCAGTCTTGTGGCCACTGCTGAGTTCTCGAAGTTTGCTGGCATAATGTGTGCGGCACTTTCACAGCAATATCTTCTAGGATTTGAAATAGCTCGACTGGAATTCCATCACCTGCACTATAGTAATGCTTCCTAAGGTCCACTTGACTTCACATTCCAGGATGTCTGGCTCTAGGTGACTAAAGATCTCTTTAAGAAAATCAGAGATACTAAGGGAACATTTCATGCAAAGATAGGCACAATAAAGGACAAAAACAGCAAGGACCTAACATAGCACATGATGACATGTAGCCACCATTATCGTGTCACACAGAACATATTGCTCTTTGTACTTGTCATCAGCAGATAAATCAAGTATATAAGCAAAATCCCTCCATTCTACAAAGAAAGCAAAATCCAACTGGGCAAAGAGATTGCAGTAGAAATGCAGGTTTATAAATCCTTTGAGTTTAGGGGGTTTTTTTGGTAGCAGTGAACTTGTTCTGTGATATTATGAATTATATCTAATAACTTCATAGGTCTAGGATCCCTCCTCTCTGCTCTCTCTTGTTCTTGAGTATGTTATCAGTAATTGTTCCTGTCCTCTGCCTGTGACTTTGCTTTCATAGTGTGTTAATTCAGCCAAGATTGAGGAATAAGCCAGAAGCTTTTAAGGAAATTATTAGGGCAGGGTAGTGAAGAAAGGTTTGTTTAAAGGTATTAATGACACAATGTTGTTGAAGACACGATGTGGAGTCACGCAGATTAGAAGAATTGGCAGAACAGCAGAATAAAGTGATAAGATGTTCGAACAAATGATGGGAGTTACCCAGGCTGGAATCCCATTAGACCTGCCATGTTCTCCATCTCCAGCATGACAAGTGGGCTTTGTGTTCCTGTCTGAATATTCACACAAAGACAGGAGAACCCACTTAGGAATGAAAGAGGGAAAGAGGAGTAATGAAGAAAAGAAATGTTAGCTTAGGTTTGAGGGCTTCCTACAAAGCATTTTGAATGTGATTTTTTTTTTTTTTTGGCTCCATTTATTCCCAGTAAATGGGTGTGAATTCAGTGCTAGGTGATTACTTTCGAGAAAGGGATTTTTTTTTTCCCCTTCACCTCAGAACAGGCGTAATGACAACTTCTCAGAAATCTCTCTCCATATCACTCTTCCATTTTCCTCTGCCTTCAAGTTCAACAGCTGTAGATTTGACGGATGCATATTTTTAGAGACAAAATTATCTTCCTCTCTGATTTAAATTTGCCAGCCCTGCTTGTAGAGCTCCACCTACCCATGGCAGAGACTCATCGGTGTAGCTGGTATTAGAGACGTCATCTTGTGGCCAGTGCCTCTTCTCTATACATTTTGCATGTGATCTTGAAAAACAGATGTTTTTAAAGGAAGGTCTCTGAGGCTTCAGTTCCATCTTTTGAAGCCTCAGGTTTAACTTGGAGAACTTTGTTAGTCCAAGTCTTACAATTGGCATTCACCGAGACACAGTCTTTCTCCAACCAGATTTCATCTTGCCTCTAAAAACACCTGCTGCTCTCTCTCCAGGTTACATCCTCCTGCCTCCCCTTCCCACCTAGAAAAGCAAACTGCTTCTTGCTTCTGGGTGCCACAGAAACATAAGTGAACTGGAGCCCAGTTGGTGTTCAACCTCTACACTGCACAGCTCTGGCTGACTGATTTACAGAGACTCTGCTCACAATGGCTGTCTTGGGCCAATAAAGACTTTAAAGGAGTGGATTGTAAAGAAGGAATGGTCCAGCCATTTCCATGAGAATTTTTCAGTACTCCAGAGAGGGTCTGAGTTTCACAGCACGGCAGGATCAGCTGTAAATTGCAGGTTGCAGGATTATGGAGTGTAGAGTTTCCCAGGCAGGGCTGGGAGAGGCTGGGAGGGGGCAGTTTGACAGAGAGGTTATGAGGCCCTCAGACATATGCCTGTCTTCCAGGAGAATAGTCTATTCTAGATAAGCAGTTAGGACTCAAAAGAAGGGGTAGAAAGAATTTCAAGTCACTAAAATGGTATGTGATAAACAAGTGTCATGGGTAACACCTGTGAATGAATTTTGAGGAAAAATTTTATTTTTCCAGAGGTTCTGGAAAAGATTCCAAAGAAAAGTAGAATATGATTTGTAGTTCAAAAGAATAAGTATCATACCAACTTAAAATTATAATAAACATAATTTTTAATGTAAAAATCCCCCAGTAAAACAAAACTACCATCCTATCATGGAACCAAAATAACTACTCTTTAAGTTCCTTTTTAATCTGGGATTGTATATATCAGGATTATGATATAGTATACAAACTTGTGCTTTTACTCACATTTTTCCTATGTATATTTTGAACTTAGTTTGTAGACATTGTAGTAGGTATTCTGAAAACAGTAGTGAATAACAGAGTGATCAATTTGGTGTCCTGCCTTTAATTTCTGTGACTTTCCTGGTTTTAGCACTGAAATCTCTGCATCCAGCAACCCCCTGCCCCACCCACCCAGCCTCAACAAACTAGGACTGTTGGTCACCCTGACTTCATGGAAATTACAGTGCAGTGGAGACAGGACTATGAGCCTATAATTTTTTAGGTGCTGAATGTTACAAGGGAAGTGCAGGGCTAGTATAGTGACTGGTGCCTGGTTAGGCACGTAGA
The DNA here is from genome assembly GCF_023699985.2 of Odocoileus virginianus. Taxonomy (NCBI): domain Eukaryota; kingdom Metazoa; phylum Chordata; class Mammalia; order Artiodactyla; family Cervidae; genus Odocoileus; species Odocoileus virginianus. The sequence goes on from NC_069699.1 coordinate 20,273,115, forward strand.
GGAAGTTATATTTCATGAAGTCCTAAGAAGAGTTAGTTGGGGGAAGGACCCCCTCATAATAATATGCTACACCTCGAAGCAGACCCACTGTGGGAAGTGAAATTACATTAACAAAGTTGCTTTTGACTGTAAGGCAACATCCTAGGAGAACATGAAGCTGATCAAAATGTGAGATGTGTTAGGAGAGGTCTGTCTACACTTGCTTATGCATATTAGTGGAACTGTGTATTAGTTTTATTAGTCTGTAATGATAAGATTTGTTCATTTTCTATGTTGGTAACAAATTTTGCAATTTTTAATTCTTAAACTTCAGATACAATGCTGGCTTATGATTATAGTTTATATAGACAGTTTAATATATTTCTCATCTTTTCCTCATGTTCTTTATAATGACCCATACTATTTATTTCCTCTCTGAAAATTTTGAAACACATGACTTCTCTTCCCATAGCCTTGCCATGCTTCAGAAATGACGGCAGTCTTAAAGAATGTCCCTCATGACCTTAAAATGACTCTATAAGGACAGACTGGCAGAGGTCACTGCATCTCCACAGGCCTGAATGAACACTTATTTTTATATTCCTTGCAGACTATCCCTCATTCCTATTGATGTGCTCTTTCTTCAGATATGCTAATACTGCTGATTAAGCTACTGCTTTCCTTTGTAGTCAAACTTTGATTAGATTTTCCCAGGTTCTTGTTGTTGTTTTGCTTTTAGTGTGGGAAATACTCTACCAGGAAAGTTGCTTTCTAAAACAGTGAAAAATGAGCCATTACAGTTTTATTTGTAGAGTTTTCAGAGATTGTGGGGTATCTTACCAGTTCTGCTATGTTTTAAGCATACTGCTCTATTGATATCCCCACCCCCTGCCTCACTCCTCAAAGAGAATTTTATGTGATCTGTGTCCCCCTAGGCTTCCAATAAGGTGCAAACCCCTGCACAGGAATAATGCAGTCAGCCCTAGTGGAAAGCTTAGAGGCCGAGGTCGTCCCTGACCCCAGGAACTGTCCTAATGAACTGTTTATTTCCCAATGAAGGATAAAAAGAAAACAAGGTGTTTAGTTTAGCAAAAGGACAAACTTCTGTGTAGTCCAGGGAATGCTCAGTAGAGGAAGAGACTTGATCTGGGTTTTGAAAACTAGGGACAGTGGAGCTCCCAGTAGAAACTGCTCTTTCCCTCCAGCACATCATCATGAATAATGATAAGATGTGTTGGTATTTTATTTTGCTAATGTGTTTCATACACTATTTGGGGTTTCACATCAAGCCCACTGACCCTTTAAATGACACTTTCAGAATTTCTTCAGACAAGCAACCCCTAACCTGGATAGTAGTAGCCCAGAGTAAAAGGTTTGCTTTCCCATTTTTGTTCAAGTTTATGAGACTGTGGTCAGCCTGGCCACTGTGCCATTTGCACATTTGCCTCTTCTAAGGACGGGGGGTTATACAGTGTCCTCTCAGGCAGACAGATGATGGGGCATGGGGCTGCAGCAGGGAGCTGGGGAAAAAGGAAGAAGGCTTCTCAGGACAGAGAGTACCTGATCAGGTTACAGATCCCCTTGTAAAATACCCAGTCAGGCACAAATACAGCTTTACTACTACAAGCAATACTACATCATAAAGAAGAATGGGCCAACGTTTTTTCCAAATTAAATTTTCATTGATGCCCATGGCTTCTGAAGAATAAAGTACAGCTAAGACAGATATCTATTTGGTGAAGGCTTAAAATAAAATTTCAACTAAGAAAAAAAAATAAAAAAAATGCAAGTTTAATGTTCAACAAGACATAGAGTATGTAATTAAACTCAACTTTATCAGCTCCAGCATTCATTAATGAATTTTAAGCCTTGGGAGCTATAAAGTTCTTTCAGAGACAATCAATAATCTATTCCAATTGTGACACAAAATCTGAACCTAATTACCAGCAACAGGATGGTTGTGGCCCATTTAAAAAGATCGTTGTATTAGTAGAGGTGAGCAAAGGTGTGTGGAGGTTAATCAACATTGACTTATATCTCACCAAACCTCTACCTTAATTTTTCCTTTATGATACTGTCGAGGAAAAATGCTAATTAGCTTTTCCTGTTCTTTCTAACCTTGAATTCTGCATTTGTTCTTTCTGAGAACTTTGCTTTTCAAGTGCTCTAAAGAGTGGGTCATTTAATTTTATGGTATTTTACAAGATTTCCACTGAACATTTCTCATTCTCAGAAGCCTTGTGACTTGCCTTTACCATTCCATTAATGCTCTTTAATTTACTCGACGGAAACCCATTCTTCCACAGGTATTTTCACTTGGATCTTTGGAGAGTCACTGTCGTTGAACACTATGTTGGCTCTTCTCTGTGCCTGCTCAGCCGTAACAGATTTGAAAGAGCTGGATTATGTATGCACTACCACCTATGTTACTCATGTTACCTACTTTCTTACTATGAGCTCCACAGAAGCAAACAGTGGGGTAGGATTTGAAGTGAGTAATTTCTTTGGGTGGCAAAGAGAAACCAGTAGGGATTGGGAGAAGTAAGACACTGAAGGAAAGGTAGTCCATAAAGAATGGTGTTTATCAAGCCAGATTTAACTATGGGCCATGGAGTTTTATCCTACTGGGAAAAGAAAGAATACACACTTCAGAGATCTCTATGTGCACATGTGCATGCATGAGTGAGAGAATGTTTTATATGTGTACATGTTCTGGGAGATGCATCCATAAGACTGTGAATCAGAGGTAATTTGTCTTATTTAGGTTTTGCCTTAGGCTCAATGTCCTATTGAAACCCATGGACCCCCATTTGTTATATAACACTATTCTTCAGGGTTATTTTCAAAACCACAACTTGCCACCAAAAGACTACAAATAAATAGTCTTCATTTAATGCAGAAGCAGAAGGACATCTTAGGAATTCAGCTGATTATCCTGAACATAACCCATGAGGCTGTTCTGTGATCTCGGTTTTCTCTTGAAGAGTGTTATTTTGGGGAGCAAAATCAGCACATGTGAGGTTAGACTTCCAGATTGAGTAAGAGTGAGAAAAACCAGACTTAGCTTTTCAGCACAGACTGCTTAGTTGTTTCTCTTTGGGATTGTTCAAGTGTCTGTCAGTGCTTATGGTGGCAAATGCTGCAATTATGTATGTTTACCTGTGTGACCTAGATAGAGCCATCTGTAGATTACATTATGCACATACATACCCATGGAATCCCATGAAATATGTTAGACTCTGAAAATTCCTTTTGTTTTGATTGAACTGTCGTCCAAAGCATTTTCCCATCTATTTTCTACTTCTCAAGGACCATTAGTACATCTTAAAACAATTTTATGTACAGTCGTCCTGTGTATGCTAATTAGAAAATCATCGGCCTTTGTAATCTTTTGGAATCTCCCAGAAAATTAACAAAATTGGCTATTTTTTACATCCAGAAGTTTCACACACTTAATGAAGGACACATTCATCTTGCATTGATCCCTCTTCAATTCCCCATCCTCCTATTCTTTGCACCTAATGGGTATTCAATAAGTCTTGGTTGAAATAAACATGTCTTCTAAGTCTTTCAAAGTCAATCCTTAAGTCCTCTGTCCAGTTAACCCTCTGGAATATTTCAGAACAGTTAAACTGTCTGTTGACATGTCCTTCTTGGCTGAAATGCCTTATAAGTCCCACTGTAAGCTCAGCTTACTAAGTCCCAGTGGGAGTAGGTAAAATGATATTAATGCAAACCAAGAGTGGGCTTTGGGATTAGAGTCATTGTTTTGAATTTGGAATCTTGTATAGGGTACATGTCCACTAAGCCTCCGCAGGCTTCTGTGGGTGTCTAGGATGTGTGGTTGTGACTTTGCCTTGATTTTCTTCCATATTTAGCACTCTGCTTTACTACAACTGAAGCTTGTTTAAGGATCCAGCTTACTCAGCTGGGGTTTTGATACTGTGCTTAAATCATGCTAATTCCTTCTCCAAGGGGCTGAATTATATGCAAATAACTTAAACCACTATCTGTAGTTCTCCTATGAATGTATTTAGGACCAACAGTATTCTTCCACTACACATTTGACCTAAGGAATTTGATGTCACTTACATCTATGATATTGAATCATACTGATCAAATTTGATCACCTCAGTTTTCTATTTTCCTTAACCATTCAAACATCTACCAATTCAAATATCTATTCATTGATTTTCTTACCCTTCTGTGAGGACCACTCTGTCCCAAGCACAATTTTGGACCTACATTTTGGACTGTCAACTACTATACCAGGAGCTGGTCCTACCCCTGGTCACTTTCCGTCAATCGCTTGATTTTCTTTTTTTTTTTCCATTTATTTTTATTAGTTGGAGGCTAATTACTTTACATCATTACAGTAGTTTTTGTCATACATTGAAATGAATTAGCCATGGATTTACATGTATTCCCCATCCTGGTCCCCCCTCCCACCTCCCTCTCCACCCGATCCCTCTGGGTCTTCCCAGTGCACCAGGCCCGAGCACTTGTCTCATGCAAACAACCTGGGCTGGTGATCTGTTTCACCCTAGATAATATACATGTTTCAATGCTGTTCTCTTGAAACATCCCACCCTCGCCTTCTCCCAGAGTCCACAAGTCTGTTCTATACATCTGAGTCTGTTTTGCATATAGGGTTATCGTTACCATCTTTCTAAATTCCATATATATGTGTTAGTATACTGTAATGGTCTTTATCTTTCTGGCTTACTTCACTCTGTATAATGGGCTCCAATTTCATCTATCTCATTAGAACTGATTCAAATGAATTCTTTTTAATGGCTGAGTAATATTCCATGGTGTATATGTACCACAGCTTCCTCATCCATTCGTCTGCAATTGCTTGATTTTCACCTGTACCAAACCTCTCCTCCTCATCTGTCCAGTCACAGAAGTCCTTACTTGCCCTGTATCCAAGGCTACCCATCTCACAAGAACTCAGCTGACCTTAGTCTGTATATTTCATCTACTCTTGTGAAGTATATCATATTTCTTCTGTGTAGTTTGTATGCCAGTCAAGGTTAGAAATTGATTTTGTAATGTTAAAGAAAGAATAAAATCATATAAGTTAATCAATTGGACACATATTTACTGATTACTTAGCACATCTCAGGCACAGTGGGATACAGTGAGCAAGATGAACAAGACCACTACTCTCAGGAAGGTTATGATCAAGCAAGGGAAGCATTCACTTAACTAGGACAGTCAATTATTCCCAGATTCCATATTTGTAAATTCACCAACTGACAAAAATTTATTTGTGACTCCCAAATCAACACTTACAGCACTCTCATAGTCATTTGCAGACAGGCCACAGAGCAGCAAAGAATTAGAGTTGTCCAACCCTCATGATCCCAGTTGAGATTAAGCAAAACAAAAAACACTGCCTTCTTGTTTCAGTTTCCATGCTGTAAACAAGTAGCCCTTTCATGGTAGACTGAGTGCCCTGTTTTTCATATTTTCGTTGGTCTGTCTGCTGCTTCAGATGCCCCACCCCAACTTATTGCTGTCTAGTGTTCCTTAGCGCAGGAGGGCTGTGGTGTGCCTTATGGAGAAAATACTTGTGTTGGATCAGCTTCCTTCAACCATGACTATAGTGCTGTTGGCTCTGATTTCAGTGCTAATGAATCAACAATATACATTTTAAGAGGCACTTTGAACAGATACACACATAACAGTTATGGATTGAGCAGTTGACAAAAATGTAATGACCAAAGATTCACAAGAATATAACCCTATATTTCTCTAGGAGCAAACACTTCAGTATTCTTTAATGTAATGTTCATGGTGACTTTATGGAATATAAATACTATGAATAACTCACCATAATTTAATGAAAATTTCTTTAATTGCTTATATGATAAACTTTACAAGTTAATGGTATTCCATACCCCGAGAGTGTATATAGTAGGGGGACTTCATCAGAGAGAGTAAGGAAGATTTTCCTGAAGAAGTTATATTTTAGCTATGACATGAAAGAGATGTAGGGATTAGCTGTGTTCAGAGTATGAGGAAGGGCACTTAAGATAGAAGGAGCAGCTTAGGCAAGCTCTTGATGCAGGAAAGAGTATGATCTGTTTGAGGACCAAAGTCAGGCCACGGTGACTCTGTATATGGAGGAGAGAATAATGAAAAGTAAAACCATATACATAGATAGAACCTAAAGACTAGTCAAAGGATTTGAACTTTACTGAATAGTAAGGGAAAAATGCTGATGTGTTTTCTTGGAGGACTGATCATTCTTTCTTCTCTAGGAAGAATGGATTAAGACAGACATAGTGGAAGCAGGGTGACCACTAAGAGTCTGTTTCAGGAATCCAGACAGAGGATGGTGAAGTCTTAAACTAAGTTGTGACTGCAGATATAGCGAGCATGGAGATAGAAGAGATATCAGAGGTAAAAATGGCAACATTCAGTGATGAGAAGACATGAAGATTGAGGGTAAAGGAAGATAATCATGGTAGGATTATCTCAAGGTAGATGATTTCTCAAAGGGAGAACTCTGGAGGAAGAAGACAAAGAGATTGGCATACATTTTGTTTTCAATGATGGCTGCAGAAAGATCTCCCATCCTGTCTGCTTTTAGCAGTCTGACCTTGCCATGACCACTTAAAAAGTAGGATTTATTTCCTCTCCCCTTGAATCTGGGCTGGTTTCATGACCCATTTTAACTAGTAGAGCACAGTGGAAGTGAGGCTGCACAGCTTCTGAGACTAAACCTTAACAGAAACACAGCTTCTGCCTTCATCTCTTGGTATCTTTCTTCTTGGAATCCAATTGCCAACTTCAAGGACTCCTAGGCAGTGACAGGACTCCTAGGCTCACACAGAGGAGAAGCTGAACCATGGCTGATCACCTCAGCTAACTTCCAGCAAGTAGCTGGCATCAACCGCCACGTGACTTCTAGACCTTCCAGTAGTTGCCCCACGTGGAGCAGAAGAACATCCATATAACCTTCAGAATCATGAGGAAGAGAATATTTACTGCTTTAAACCTTTCAGCTTGGGAGTGATTCACTTTATAGCATAGATATCCAAAACAGAGAGAGATAGGATTTTGGTTCAGGGAATTTCCATGAGTTGCTGTGGAACATTTAAGTGAAGATGACTATCAGGAAGCTGGTTATAATGTCTGAAACTGACAAGTGACATCTGGGTTAGAGATATAAACTTGAGAGTTGCTAGCACATAAACGATGTTTTTAGTCATAGAAGTTGATAAAACAGATAATTAGTAAGAATGTAGAGTGGAAAAAAAAAAAAAAAAGCACAAAATGGAATAAGTGCTTTGAAGAAATCTAACATTGAATGGTTGTAAATGGAGAATGTGCCCCCAATGAAGATTAATAAGAAGAAGCCAGAGAGTTTTCTTGGTATCACAGACGCCAAGACAAGAAAGAGACTATTTCCAGAAAGACAGTGTACTCAACGGTAGTTTCAATGTGAAGTTACAATAAATGGGTTCAGAATATATCCTTTATTGATTTAGAAGCAATGTGGTCATTGATGAGTCATCTAAGCAAATTTACAGAGACTTATGACTGACTTCTCACATTGCTGATAATATTTTTATTTTAACTATTTTAGGTATAATAGCTGACATTGCACACTTAAACTTTTGCAAGGCATTATACTGAGTTATTCATATATTGTATCATCTCTGATTTAACCAGTATAAAACCATATTTATTTTTGAAACAACTGAAGCTTAAGGAAAGTGAATGAACTCCCAGAATTATTCAGCTAGTAGGTAGCTACATGTCCCCTGTTCCTATCTCCACCCTCCTATCTCCATCTCACCTCTGCCCATCATATTTACTGCTCCAAGTCTACTGAAGGAAAGAAAGCTACATATGCAACTCTGAGACAGTTGCGTCCATAATGAGTAGAAAGGTCACTGTTACTGAGATATTATTGCTAATTATTTTAGATATAATAATGGTTATTTTTAACAGGCTTTTTAAAGAGTCTATATCTTTTGGAGGTACAAGATGAGATATTTAGAGATGAAATTGTATATCTTGCATATGTCTCACAATAATTTGGTTGAGAGGGGAAGTACACAAGTACGGATGGAATTAGATTGGCCGTGGGTGGGTAGGTGCTGAGGCTAATGGTGAGAAAAATGGGAGCTGTTACACCACAGTCTCTGCTTTTCTACAGTTTGAACAATTTTAATAATAAGGTTAAACAAGTGTTTCAGTGAGGATCCAAGGTCTTCACAGTGAATATAAAAGTGCATGGGCTTTGTAATAGCTATTTTGGTACTTAGGGCTTTATATCAGGTGTTTTGCTCCCGTGTTGGGGATAGCTAGAGGTGCTAGATAAATGGCTCCAGACATAGAAAGAATTATGTATTAAGAACTCTATAAAATCTGCAAAAAAAAATGAACTTTAAATTTTAATTTACTGAATAATCACTAACTGTGACATTCATCATTAGTCTATAAGCTTAGTAGCATTTGCAAGATGACAATTAATTAGCTGGATGGCTTTGTAAAATGCATGTTTCTTTTAATTGCTATGGCCCATTTTCCATGTTTAATACAAAACTGGAAGCTCTTAAATGCATCAGAAATCTTTCTGGATTTGCTGTTGCATCATTCCACAGGCATTTCCCCTGGAGACATGGTAATTTTGCAACTTTTAAATATTCAACACAACTCTAATTATAAATAGTTCTCTTTCAAAAGTGATAGCCAGACTCTTGGCACAAACCACCTCTTGTTTTATGGGTAAGGATGACAGCATAATGACTGATGATATGTGTTAGATTCCCTCATCTCTGTTAATTAGAATTTTCTCTGCATCATCATGCTTTGTAACTCATCTGCTCCTTCCTGACAATGGTTAATGTGGTTGAGAATGGCTTTAACTTTGTATTTCAACTGGAGAAACAGCCCAGACAGTCTGTAGGGTAGCCTGGGGAAGCGAAGGAAGAAAACTCTTCCAACTCCTTCCAATTTTTCTGTTCTACTTGGGTTGGTCAGGATCTGAAGACAGATAAGAAAATCAAAGTACGTTCTGTGCTCTTAGAAATGTAGGAATAGATACGGAGGTAAAAAGGATGCAGCCTTGGAATAGAAGGCAATGAGAAGGTTAGAGAAGCTGACCATATGGAGCCATAAATCAGTAGCTACCCGGGCAACGAAGCTGACCCTGGACATCTGGTTCTTGACTCACCAGTTATTTATTGAGCACCTGCTATGAACACAGCCCTGTGGGGAAACACACACATACACACACACACACACACACAGAATATCCAGAGACCTTTTCCTTGCCTTCAGTTCCAGATAGAGGCAGTCCATCTACAGCTTAATACACTGCTTTGAAGGCAAAGACTCAGTCTCTTTGGCTCGCCCCTGCATCCCGTTGCTTGGTACTGGGTATAGCTCACAGTCATTAACTTTAATAAATGATTTGCTAAGAAATGGGTGGATGAATGAATGAATGATTTAGTTATGGGGCCACTTACCCAAGGTCAAAATAACCTACTTCAAACTAAATATGTGAGAAGGTGTCAGACTTCTGAAAATCCTGCCTTGGATCCCATTCCTCCTGCATCCCAAGTAAAACAAAGACTATGGGGGTTAAGCTGCCCACCCTCACATGTGCCCACCCTCACTACCCCACTCATGGAGCTTTAGTGACAGTAGAATTCCTAGGAACTGTCCATCAGGTAGGTAAGAGAGTGTATGGTAGTTATAAAGTGAGACCGTTTCAGCTCCTCGAAGGCTGCACAGACGCTCCTGAGAGACGAGATCATGCAGCTTTATCACAGTACCAGGTATGCTGGATGTAAGATGTTGGTAGATCTCAAGACTGTTTTGACTCTGTGTTGTGGACAGTCCTGAGTCTTTTGAAGCGTAAACAGACAATGTCCCAAAGGCCAGTTTTTATGGTGTTGTGCAAAAAGGAGTTTCTGAGCCTCACACACTTGACTTGATGGGAGACCCGTGACACTCTTACTGCAACATTCTGGAAGACTCAAAAAAGATAATATGCTTTGCTTTCAACTCATAGGTTGCTCCCCAAAATAAGGACTTTAGGAATAGGTTTGAAAATATAATTTTGTTTTTTGGAATCTTCCCCTGGATTCAACAAAATACCTGACCTGAAACAAATATTTGGGTCATTTTGGGGATTGCTTTATCTGTACATTTATATTTGTCCTTCAAAGTAGTAACTGTATGAAATCAGGTAATTCAACTATAGAATGTCTGATGAATACACTCCCATCTCCGTCCCCAAATGCAGACATTTGGGTTCTTTTTTCCTTTTCTTCCCGTGAAGCCATGAAGGTTTTGCTAAGTGTAACATATTGATTAACTATCATCACATGGCTAGACCTCTGCTTAGGAGAAAGTATCATTGTTATAGACTGAATTATGTCCTCCCCCCCCCAATTTATATGGTGAAGCCCTAATCCCCAATGTGCCTATATTTGGAAATAAGGCTTTAATGGGGATAATTATATTAAATGAGATCATAAGGGTGGGAACCTAATCCAACAGAACTGGTGTCTTTATAAGAGAAAGAAACACAAGGACACACATGCGCAGATGAATGACCATATGAAGACATCAAGATGGCAGCCATCTGCAACCCAAAGAGAAAAGTACCAGAAACCAACCCTACTTGTACCTCCATCTTGGACTTTCAACCTCCAGAAATATGAGAAAATATACATATGTTGTTTAAGGCACCCAGTCTGTATTATGTTATGGCAGCTCTAGCAGGCTAATAATCTGTAAGTAAATAAATAAAGTATGGCTTCACTTCTCAATGAAGTTAAGTTTAGCCAAGGAGAAAGGACTAATATACATAAAACAGAGAAGATATACAGTTTATAATGAGTAATTCTGCTCATAAAATAGCAAAAGTAATAGTCTATTTTCATGGACAACTTTCTGTGTGACCATGTCAACTTTATGTTTGGTCCTTTTTACGGGTTCAATTGTGTCCCCTCCCCCAAAAAGCTATATTAAATTCATAACTCCCAGGACCTTAGAATGAGACCATATTTGGAAAGAGGATCTTACAGCAGTAAAACTGTATTAAAATGAGCTCATTAGGGTTGACCCTAATCCTGTATAGCTAATGTCCTTGTAAAAAATTCAGACACAAAGACAGACATGCACAGAGGGAAGATGATGTGAAGACACAGGGAGAAGGAACCGTGGAGCTGAAGTGATGCAGCTGCAAGCCCAGGACAACCAAGCATTGCCGGCACACACTGGAAGCTGGAAGAGGCAAGGAAGGATTCTCTCTCAGAGCCAGCAGAGAAAGCATGGTCCTGCTGACACATGCATTTCAGACAGCTAGCCTCCAGGACTGTGAGACAGTCAATTGCTGCCAGTTTTTGTTTCTGGTAGTTATAGGAAGTCAACACCACCCTGTTCTCAGAGCTAGATGGAGGCAGTTTAACAGGATAGCTTCTCAGCTAATCCACAGGCAGTTATAAACTATCACTAGAATGATTTAGAAATTATAGAACCAGCTAACTCAGGTTCCCTCATATAGGGTAAAATGTCCCTGCTGGAGTCGTAAGGTGTTACTAGTGGAGAGAAGAAAATAATAATAATTTAAAACATCACTTGCTATCACCCAAATAATGCTGTTGAGTATTTTTGTGATGTACACACGATTTGCATGGTGACTTCCTACAAAGTAGATACGGTTATTATCTCATTTTACAGCTGAGGAAATGAGAGTCAGAGAAATTAAATGATTTGCTTGACTTGCTCTTAGTCACACAGCTGGTAAATCGCAAAGCTGGCATTCAGACTAAGGTTTCCTAGAGCTAGATTTTGAAAGGTGAAAGGATTTTGTAAATAAGAAGTAGGAAGTGCTCCTGAGCTGGGAGAGTAAACACAGTTATTTCCACTAGAGAGATTTTCAGGCGAAAGAGAGGAAGGAAAATGACTAGGGCAGGAGGAGCCTAACATCACAGGATTGGAGTGGGCCAAAATTCAGGGTGACTCTTCAGTTCCATATGAAGTCAACTTTTCCCCATCTTTATGGTTTCATGCTTCTGAGAATAGAGTAAGAAAAGATAAACAAACAATAGAACTTGACCTAAATCCGTTAAGTGTGCCCTCTTAACATGGAGTTCTCTGTTCTCTTCTTGCTTCTTCTCTACCTTCTCATCTCACAAGATTCTTTCTGGTGTGGGGAACTATAGAGATTGTTGATCATATTGATCACATGGAAAATCCTTGTGTCCCTTCTGAGATTTACATAGACGAAGCTAAACAAATAGTGGGCGTTTTCTCCAGAGTTATGTGTGTTTTACAAACACATAGTAACATTCCTATCTTTAAATTTTCCTTTCATGAATCACTGTCCTGAAGTAAAAAAGTAATAATTATAATAAAAATATAACATGGTAAAACAAAATAGTAATTGCAAACTTACTGCAGATGTTTGGATGAGAAGACCATCCTGCTTTCCTGAAATACTAAATTGTAGAGTGGTTCACAAGAAATGTAGCTTTGCAGGGAAAGTCTGTGGCCAAATATGGGCCAAATACAAACATAAGGATTTACTTAATAGATAAGAGCTATTTATCATAAATAAGGCAGGAAAAGGGTACAGCATTGTGTGAAAAGACTCTCATTTGTGACTGGAAGGTCTGATTTTACTTCTGCTGTGATGTTTCTTTGGGATGTCTCTTTACCTCCTAGGGCCTCCCTGTTCTCAACTACAAAATGAGTAGCTTTCATTAAATCACAAGTTCCTCTCAAGCTCTCAGTTCTGCCTTATCATGTACAGAATTCAGTGCTTCTCAATTGCCTAAAGGTACTTCCAAGTATCTTTAATATTTGAACTTCATTAAGATGCAGAATATCTTCTCCAAGCATTATGCTCTGGCTAGGAAAACTCCTGATCCAGTTAGAACAATGATAAATACAGAGCATTGATATCTAAATAAGGACGATGTTATCATAATTGAACGTATTAGCAGACCTGACTGTTAACACTAGCATAATCTTTCTCTCCTCAGGACCTTCTTACACCATATTTATAACTTACTCCTTGGCAAATGACTAGGGCTTCCCAGGTGGTGCAGTGGTAAAGAATCTGCCTGTGTGCCAATGCAGGAGATGCAGAAGATACAGGTTCAATCCCTGGGTCAGGAAGTTTCCCTGGAGTAGGAAATGGCAACCCGCTCCAGTATTATTGCCTGGAAAATTCCATGGAGAGAGGAGCCTGGTGGAATACAGACCATGGGGTTGCAAAGAGTCAGACATGACTGAGGGACTGAGCACACACATACAAATAACTATGCCTCTTAGATTCTGAAGCTAGCTCTTCATAGTTGTACCGGTATACAAGCAATAGCCAATTGGTTGAATTTATCACCCCAAATATAGAATACTCATCAAAGTCACTGAAATCTGTATTTCACGTATTATTTACATGGAGTTTCTTCAATATATCCTTTAGATATAAAGTACATAATGACACCATTGATAACTTGTTGGGAAAAGTGTAGTGTTTCTCTCTCCCAATTAATCTCCCCATTTAAGAGAGAAGTTCTCTCCCCGTAATCTTCCTCCTTATTATTCTTGCCCAGATTAGGAGGAAAAAGTAATCTGATTGCTGAAAACTGGGGACGTTCATTGAACCACATTTTCTACAGGGCAGGATGACTAAATTAAAAAGAAAACCCTGGACCATAGGTGTTTTGTTGTGCTCTGCGTTCTGCTGGTGATGAGGTTTGGAGCAGGTCCTTGTCTTCCATTCCTCTGGCTGGGTGGGTAAACACATCTCTTCTGCAGACCCAACTATCCTCACACAGGCTGACCTCAAGATTCAGGTTTCCAGAAGAAATAAGAAGCACTCACCTCAAATTCAAGCTACATTCCCCAAAACTACCTACCAGAACCCCCTGCTCATTGGGAGCTTACCCAGCCATGTGCAAAGCTAACGTGTTGTACCAGTTTCCTGTGTCCGTTAGTTAGGACCCTGGTTAGGAGGAGGAGGGGAATCCTGGCCTCCTCCCAACTTCTAGCATTGTTGTATGTCAGCGTTGTGGACGAGAACTTGCAAACTCCTGACTCTTCATCTGATTTAATCTGCCTCTTGAGAAAGCCTCTCTATCCCAGTTTTTAAGACACATCTGTGTGTGTGTATATATGCTTGTATTTTAAAGAAATCCTCTTTTAACTAGCATAGCTGTTACTTTTATGTGTTATTATAAAACAGTGCTTCAGCTGTCAGCATGCTGTTCTCCCTCCATATGTTTTCCCTGTGTCTTCTGACACTGCCTTTCCCTGGGCCAAGAAGCAGCGAGGGAGTCTGCAGCTTGCCTGGAGGGCAGCCTCTGGGTCACAGTGCAATTCTGAAAAGCTGTCTTCTCACTTAGCGCTTCTCAACTCCCTTTTGCTGAGTCAGGAAGATCCTCCTCTCTCTTCAGCACCCGGTGGCTTTGGGCATGAAGCCTAGTTCTTAAACTCCAGTCTAACCCAGCAATGAAATTTCGGTTGCTGCCGTTTTATTGTTGCAGATAGGAAGATAGACAGGGTTTTGGTACTTTATACCTTCTAATGGTAAAAACTAACGTGTTCCTTTGGGCTTATAAAAATCTCCTGCATTTATATGTGCTTTATGATTCATAAGGTGTTTTCATATCTATTTTTTTTTAATTTTAGAGGATAATTGCTTTATCACATCTATTTTCTCCATTGAGGTTCATGACATGAAATACTTGCTCAATACTTATAACACATATGCCAATCAGAATGGTGACAGATCAGCCAGGTGTCATTTACATGCTTTTTGTATGTTAGGCATTAGGAATTTGAAGCTGAGTTTTTTTACTATTGCTATGAATATCAATATTGATATTTATTTATTTATCATTTTGTTATATTTTGTAGATGAAAGTTACAGGCAAAGAGAATTTAAGTGGATTATTTTAGGTCACCCAGATAGTATACAGTGGAGTGAAATTTTCAAACCTAGACTTTTCCTTTTCAATTTTAGTATTAGTACTTTTGTACACCATTATAACTTGTCCTTCAGTTGGGTTCTTTTAATTTAGCCTTTTTCTTTTGAAAGGTTTTTTTTTTTTTTTGGTTTGTTTTGTTATTTAGCTCAAAGGCTAAGAGAATAAGCAGCTATTGACATTTACTGAGTGTCTGATAGTCCCTTGATATTAATCATTAATGCTAGGTTATGTAAAAAATGAGAAGGAGTGTCCTGAAAAATATAGGTTTAGAGAATCCATAGTAAAGAGATACAAAAAACTGGAAGGTAGCCCTCAAGGATAAACAAAGGTATTAAAATGATCTTTTTTGTACTTTCTACTCTGATGAATAGATGTTGAATGTTCTTCTGGACTGGTCATTTCACTTCTTGGACATAATGAAAATTAGGCTTCATCTTTTTAAAAAGATATGGTTTATATCATAATACAAGTTTTAATCTATGTAAATGTTAAATAGAAGCTAGGAAATTATTGTGAATGACTAAGAAGGAACTTAACTGAAAAAAACTATTAGAGACATTAAAACAAAGCTCCAAGATTGTGTTGCATGAAATGAATATTAAAAAAAATTAACTTACTTCTAAAAAAAAAAAATTAACTTACTTCTGTACCAGTAATGTGCTAGAAAACTTACTAAATTAAGAGATGATATTCAAAATAGCAAGAAAAATATTAAAGTCCTTGGAATAAAGTTAGAAAGTAATGTATTATTCCTAGAGAAAAAAAATTAAGGGATCAAATATTGTGCTTTAACATATGGATATAAAAACTGAATATTAGAATTAATCAGTTCTCATAAAGCAAATTTCTCATAAAAATATACAGGTTTAATACAATTTCAAGTGCTCAGGCCTGGTGCACTGGGAAGACCCAGAGGGATCGGGTGGAGAGGGAGGTGGGAGGGGGGACCGGGATGGGGAATACATGTAAATCCATGGCTAATTCATTTCAATGTATGACAACAACTACTGCAATGATGTAAAGTAATTAGCCTCCAACTAATAAAAATAAATGGGAAAAAAAAAAAAACCTTTGAAGAACATTCTCTAGATTCTACCATAGTTATTGTGATGTGTTTTGGGGAGAAAATAATGTAATAAACCAAGAAAACTTTGAGCAAGAAGAGTAGTGAAGGGGAAACTTGACTTCCAAGGTACTAAAATGCATTAGAATGTTCCTATAATCAAAATAGGATGTTGTGGCTCAGGCTTGGACAGAGAGCATAGGAAAAGGCTTTGGTGCAAATAAGCAATACACATACAAATGGCAAATAAATATATAAAAGAATTCAGTTTGTAGTAATAGAAAATCTTAAAAATCTTAACAAAATATACTATTTTTTACCTATTATGGTACAGATTATTTGGTAGAATTTTTAAAACAATAATGTTTGCTGTCATCATGTTCAAGATGGGATCATAAAAATAAACATGGGAATTGTGGGTGAAAACTAGGATAAGCTATTCTTCTTTTTTACTGCTGCACAAGGGGTATGAGTTAATATGACCATCGTAGATGGAATCAACAGCAATAAAAAGCCATGACCTTTGACCCAGATTCTTGATTTCTAGAAATGCAAATAGAGATGTATGCAAATAATAACCTATAGGTATATGTATTGCATTACTTATTTTTAGCAAAATCAGAAACATCTTAATGTTTAATAATGACTGGTATATGCAAATAACCAACTGCTTTGTAACCATCAATGTATTTTCAAAGACTATCTCATGAAATGAGGAACTAATCAACGTATGTTTCATGAGAATGAAACAGAATCCATGATCATATATGTGAGTGAAATATGGATTTTATTTATTTATTTTTTTGTGTGTGTTTGTCTTATGTATTGAGGGGCTCCTATGTTGGGTGCATAGATATTTACAATTATTATGTCTTCCTCTTGGATTGATCCCTTGATCATTATGTAGTGTTCTTCCTTAACTCTTTTTTTTTTTTTTAATTTTTATTAGTTGGAGGCTAATTACTTTACATCATTACAGTAGTTTTTGTTACACATTGATATGAATATGGATTTTAAAAATCTACCACAATCTTAATAGTGACTATGTGTGGGAGATAGAACTTAAGATCATTTTGATGTTACTATTTGTATTTTTTCATATTTTCAAAATTGTCTATAATAAGCATGTCTTATAGTTAAACTTTTAAAAATGAATGATATTTATTAGCTTAATAGTATTTTATTATTTAATTAAAATAATATTTTATGTCTCTAAATCCAGAAGCTAGTTAATTACAAAGTCAGCTAGTCAATAATTTCATTTCCCTAAGTGCTTTCCTTGGTTAATAATATAATTTTACAAATTTCTGCTTAATATATGCTATTTGATAGTTGTAAGTAGTATTTTTGATGTTTTAATTGGTACTTCTTAAGTATTGATAACATTAAACATAGCTTCTGACCTTTTTAGTCATTAATATTTCTACTAATGTTTTTATATACTAAACTATGATTGCTACACTTCCTATTCCATTTATTTATTTGGCTGTTCTTGTGTCACTACCATGTATTAATTATATAATACTTCATTTTACATCTTAGCAACTAGTATGGTATGTCAGTTTTTAAAATTGAAATATATATAACTCAGTAACTAATAGTGTATTAGTTTCTGGTATACAGCATGATTTCATATTTGTATGCATTATGAAATGATCACAATCCATCTAATTATCATCTGTCAACATACATAGTTATACAAATATTTTTCTTGTGATGAGAATTTTAAGATTTACTCTTTTAGCAACTTCCAAATATGTGACACATATTATTAACTACAGTCAGTATGCTGTTTACATCCTCATAACTTATTTTATAACTGAAAGTTTGTACCTTTTGCTCCCCATCAGTCATTTAACCCACCTCCCACCTCTGCCTCTGGTAACTACAAACATGTTCTCTGTATCTATGAGCTTGGATATATATACATAAGGAAATGGCAGCCGACTCCAGTATTCTTGCCTGGAGAATCTCATGGACAGAGGAGCCTGGTGGGCTATAGTCCACGGGGTCGCAAAGGGTCAGATACGATTGAGCAACTTCACTTTCACACACATATATATGTATGTATGTATATATACGCACACATATACACACATGCACACACATATATACATGCATACACACATATGCATATATATATATATATATATATATATATGATGTGTGGGGTTATGTTTGGATTCTATATATAAATGGAAACATATAGTATTTGTATGTTTCTGACTTATTTCACTTAGCATAGTATCCTTGATGTCTATCCCTATGATCACCAATGGCAAGATTTCACTCATTCTTTATGACTGAATAATATTTCACTGTATATGTATAACCAGTTTTTTAAATCTGTTCATCCATTGATGAATGCTTAAGTTGTCTCCAGATCTTGGCTATTGTAAATAATAATACAATGAACATGGGTTGCTTGTATGTTTTCTAATTAGTGTTTTCATTTTCTTCATATACTGAGAAGTGGAGTTGCTGGATCATGTGATAGTTTTGTTTTTAGTTTTTTGAGGAAACTTCATACTATTTTCTATAGTGGCTGTGCTGTTTTACATTTCCAGCAGTAGTGCACAAGCATTTCGACTTATTCCCTGTCCTCGTCAACATTTGTTATTTCGAGGCTTTTTGTTAATAGCCACTCTTACAGGGCTTCCCAGGTGGCACTAGTGGTAAAGAGCCTACATGCCAGTCCAGGAGATGTAAGAGACTCAGTTCGATCCCTGTGTTGGGAAGACGCCTGGAGAAGGGCCTGGCAACCAACTCCAGTATTCTTGCCTGGAGAATCCCATGGACAGAGAGGAGCCTGGCAAGCTACAGTTCATGGGGTCACACTGAGTCAGACACAACTGAAGCAACTTAGCATGCAATGCAACCGGTATGAGGTTGACATCTACCTGCATTTACCTGATAATAGTGATATTGAACATGTTTTCATGTGCTTATTTATTATCTACCTTTTCTGGGAAAAAATATCGGTTTAGATCATCTGCCCATTGTTTAGTTGGATTGCTTTTTTGCTGTTAAGTTGTATAAGTTCTTTGTCTACCTTGAATATTAACATGTTATCAGATATATATGGCTTGCAAATATTTTCTCCCCTTTTATAGATTAACTTTTCATTTTGTTGATTGTTTTCTTTGCTGTGCAGAAGACTTTTAGTTAACTTAATCCTACTTGTTTATTTTGGCAAGGAGCTTACTGTCTGAGTTTATGGCTTCAGGTCTTAGGTTCAAATCTTTAATCCATTTTGAGTTAATTTTTGTATATAATGTAACAGAGTAGTCTAATTTCATTCTTTTGCATATGGCTATCTTGTTTCCCCAACATCATGTATCAAAGAGACTGACCTTGCCACATTGTACATTCTTGGCTCCTTTGTTGTAGAATAATCAACTGTGTACGCATGGGTTTATTTCTGAGATTTCTATTCTTTTCCTTTGATCTACATGTCTGCTTTTATGCCAGTACTATACTGTTTTTATTTCTATAGCTTTGCAATAGAGTTTGAAATCAAGGAGTATGAATCCTCCATTTTTGTTCTTTCTTAAGAATTTTTGGCTATTTAGGGTATTTTTTGTTGTTCATTACAAATTTTAGGATTGTTTGTTCTATTTCTATGCAAAATGCCATTCAAATTTTGGTAGGAATTGCACTGAATCTGCAGATTTCCTTGAGTAGTATGTACATTTCAATAATGTTAATTCTTCTAATCCATGAGCATGAACATAATTTCATTTACTTGTGTCTCCTTCAGTTTTTTTTCATCAATATATTATAGAGTTTTGCATATAGGTCTTTTACATTCTTAAATGTTAAACTTACTCCTAGGTATCTCATTCTTTTTGATGCAATTGTAAATGGAGGTTTTCCTAGTTCTTTTTCTGATAGTTCATTATTTGTGTATAGAAAGATAGCAGATTTTTGTACAGTGCTGTTTTATCCTACAATCTACTGAATTTATTAACTATAACAGTTTATGTTAAAGTTTTTAAGAGTTTCCTACATCTTATATCATGCCATCTGCAAATGGTGACAGTTTTACTTCTTCCTTTACAATTTGAATGTCTTTTATTTCTTTTCATTACCTAATTGAACTGGCTAGGTTTCCAATACTTTGTTGAATGGAAGCGGCAAGAGTGGGTATCCTTATCTTGTTCCTAATCTTAGAGGAAAAGATTTCTGCTTTTCACCATTGAATATGATGGTAGCTATGGGTCTGTGATATATGGCATTTTTTATACTTAGGTTCATTCCCTCTGCACCAACTTTGTTGAAAGTTTTTTCATAAATTCATGCTTAATTTTGTCAAATATCTTTTCTGCATCTATTGAAACAATTATGTGATTTTTACCCTTCATTTAGTTAGTGTTGTGTATCATGTTGATTGACTTACAAATGCTGAGACATTCTTGCATCTCTAGAATAAGTCATACTTGATCATAGCATTTGGTTCTTTTAATGTATTGTTGATTTGATTTAGTAATATTTTGTTAAGGAATTTTGCGTTTATATTCATCAATTATATTGGGCAGTAATTTTTTTTCCTAGTGGTGTCCTTTTCTGACTTTGGGATCAGGCAAATGTTTGCCTCATAAAATGAGTTTGGAAGTGTTTCCTCTTCTAAGTTTTGAAAGAATTTGAGAAAGATTAGCATTAATTCTTTTTGAAATGCTAGGTAGAATTCACCAGTGAAGCCATCTGGTCCTGAATTTTGATTTGTTAGGAGGTTTTTGATTACTTAGTCAATCTTCTCACTAGTAATTGGCCTATTCAGATTGTCTGTTTCTTTATGATACAGTCTTTGAGGGTTGTATGTTTCTAGGTTGTTCAATGTATTGGCATATAATTGTTTGTAGTTGTCTCTTATGATCCTTTACATTTCTATGATAACTTAAAATTTTTTTTTATGTGGGCCATTTTAAAACTCTTTATTGAATTTGTTACAGTATTTCTTCTGTTTTATGTTTTGGATATTTTTTGACCACAAGGCATGTGGATCTTAGCCTCCTCACCAGGGATTGAACACACACACCCTGCATTGGAAGGCAAAGTCTTAACTGTTTAGCCACCAGGGAAGTCTGTCTATGGTATCTCTTGTAATATCTCCTCCTTTATTTCTGATTTTTTTGTATTTGGGCTCTCTCTCCTTTTTCTTAGTGAGTCTAGCTAACGTTTTGTCAATATTGTTTA
Organism: Odocoileus virginianus; assembly: GCF_023699985.2. Taxonomy (NCBI): domain Eukaryota; kingdom Metazoa; phylum Chordata; class Mammalia; order Artiodactyla; family Cervidae; genus Odocoileus; species Odocoileus virginianus. The sequence continues at coordinate 20,294,325 of NC_069699.1, forward strand.
TCAATTCAAAGAAACTTCTCTTAATTTTCTCGATCTTTCTTTTGTCATTTTAGTCTCTATTTCATTTATTGTGGCCTCATCTTTGTTATTTCCTTCTTCTACTAACTCTGGGGGCTTCCTTGTTGGCTCAGTGGTAAAGAATCCGCCTGCCAATGCAGAAGATGGGGGTTTCATCCCTGGGTTGGAATGATCCTCTGAAGGAAGAAATGGCAACCTGCTCCAGTATTCTTGCCTGGGAAACACCATGGACAGAGGAGCCTGGCAGGTTACAGTCCATGGGTTGCAAAATTTTGCAACCCATGGACTTTGTGCCTTCATTCATGACGTAGTGAATAAACAACTACAACAAAACTAACTTTGGACTTTTTTAGTTCTTTTTTTTTTTTTTTAGTTAATTGAGATGTAAAGTTACATTGTTTATTTGAAATTTTTCTTGTTTCTTGAGGTTGGTATTTTTATCACTATGAACTTCCCCTTAAAACTGCTTTTGTTGCTTCCCATGAATTTTGATATGTTATATTTCCTTTTTCATTTGTCTCAAGGTATTGTTTGATATTTCTTTTTAGTTATTTATTAACTCGCTTGCTTTGTTTGGTAGTACGTTGTTTAATCTTCATGTATTTGTGAACTTTCCAGTTTTTTTTTCCTCTAGTAACTTCTAACTTCTAGGTTTATACCTTTGTTGTTATTAGAGCTGCCCCAATCCAATATGACTGTGTCGTTGTAAGAAGAGGAGATTAGGACACACATAGGTGCAGGGAGAAAACTATGAAAATGCGGTTTTTTTACCACCATCTTCTAGGCAAGACAGGAACCCTCAGAAAAACCAACCTTGTTGACACCTTGATTTCAACTTCCTGGTCTCCCAAACTGTGGGAAAAGAAATTTCAGTTGTTTAAACCACCAGCCTGTGGTACTTTGTTACAGCAAAGTACTAAGAAACCGATAGAGATGGATCATTCTAAATGTTTCTCTGTAGAATGCCTTGGAACATAAAATGCACATCTGGTCTTCTGACTCCAAGATCCCAGAGTATTTTCAGGAAATAAAACTTGATTCTAGAAAAGGCTTTGCGCTTTCATTACCTGCTACACTAGGGCTTTTCGCAGAGAGCAGGGACAAGGGCCAAACCCACATAAACTCTGACAGAATCAGTCTGAGGGGGCTGTTAGAAATCAATTACTCTGGGTTCCAGAGGAACTCCTAATGACTCCGTCTCTCCTGCAGCCTTGAGGAGAAAGAGCTTTGTGAGCAGCACCTGTCAGTCCTGTGTGTGCTCAGCCTCAAGGTAGTGCGCCCTGCTTGTTTATAGAAGTCTAGGTAAGACCAAATGGTTGGTCTGTTGATGATGGCAGTGCAAAACGATGTCTCTGGGTCGCACATGTCTTGTATCCATCTTGCCCAAGTTTAGCAGATGAGACCTGAAAGCGTTTTGTTACTCCCCCGGGATAATGAGTAATTTGACCCTGGGGCATCTTGAGAGCAAGATGCTTCTTCCTCTACTCCTGTTTTCCCTTCCAAGATAGTCCTGGAAAGTTTTCAAACACACTGTGTTGTTTGTCCTTGTTTGTTTAATAATGTGAGTCTAGTGAAGGGCTCAGGCTGGGGCTGGGTCGCATGAGTTCAATTACTGATCTGCTGTCTCCTGACTTTATGACTCTAGACAATTTATATTTAATCTGTACTTTAATTCCCTTACCTGTGAAAAACCATAGTCCTAGTACCTACTTCCCACAATAGTTACAGGGATTAAATAAGTTAATGCCTGTAAAGCTGATAGAGGAGTACTTGGCACATAGTAAGCATCAGATAAATGTTACCAATGTGGATGAACTACCTCAGCTGGTAAATACAAGAGTTTATTTTATTTTCAGTACAATAGAATGAGAATGAATCTCATAAAATTTTTGTTGTATAAATGCTACAATATAGCTTCTCCTTTAGACAGAATAAACACAGTACATTGTTTTTGAGGCTTCCCATGTGTCAGGCACCAGGGTGAACACTTGATGTGCTTCTTCTCATTTAAACCTCCCAACACTCCCTTTGGTCAATACTATGTATCTGTCAATATAGGGAAGGTTATATGTAGCAGTGAAGAACACCAAAATCTCAATGTCTTAAAGGGACAAAGATTTCTTTCTTGTTTGCACTACAGTTCCAATGCAGATAAATAGGAATGTTTGCGGATCGCTATCATTCAGGAAGCCAGGCTGATGGAAGATGATGCTGTCACCTCAACAGAAATCTTTAAGGCCAGCCATGACAGGGGAGAGAGCCAGGAGAATGGAGTGTTAACTCTTCAGCACAGCCTCATACTGACGTGTGCCATTTCTGCTTGAATTAGCCAGAGAAAATCAGATGACCATGTGTAACAGCAAGCGGGTAGTATGCCTGGAAGAAGAGGAGAGGGAGAAATCTTGATGAGCACACATTGATAATTGTTCCTATTTCGCATACATAGGATAAGACTTAGAGGAGAAACTAACTTGTTCAGGGTCACACAGTAAGTGGGAAACTGCAATTTCAATATTAGACTCTCTGACTATAAAAGTGTTGCTTCTTCTCATTGTGATTATTGCCTGCCTAGGCCAGTGACATCCTTGATGAAGACTATTATGAGTTGAACTGTGTCCACCAAAAAGAAATGTTGAACTCTAACCCTCAGAACCTCAGAATATGATCTTATTTGGAAATAGGGTCTTTGCAGATGTAAGCGTGTTAAGATGAGGTCATATTCTCAGTATAACTGGTAACCTCAAAAGAAAAGAGAACAGAAACACAGATCGACACATGGAGACAACACCCTGTGATGATAAGGCAGAGCTGGTAACGCCAGAAGCTTGGAGGAAACGAGGACAGATGTTTTCCTAGAGCCTTCAGGTGGAGCAGGCCCTGCTGACACTTTGATTTTAGACTTCTAGCCTCCAGAATTGTTAGAGTAGCTTTCTGTTGTTTAAAGCCTCTCAGCGTCTGGTATTTAGTTACGGCAGCCCTAGGAAACCGACAAAGCCCATTCTATAATCCTGTGTTTTGGATCTTCATGTTCACGTTGTTTGTTTGGCTCATGTGTCCTCTGTAACCAACCTGGGTCTTCTCAGAGGCTATCTCCAAGAAGCCTTCCAAGTGGGGCCTGGGTCATGTTTTCCTCTTCATGTGTCCAGTGTCTCAGATAGTATCTGGCAGAGTAGACATTCAGTAAATGCCTGTTGAATAAACACGATGAAGCTGTTTGTTTTCTTCATTTCGTTTTCCTCAGATCTTTGTTTCAGACTTGAGAGATATTGAGAGTTTATCAGAGGAGAGTTCCTGCATTGGTTCCCCTTTTGAAACTCCTAAGCACAGGACCAACCTTAGCTTCATATACAGAGCCTCCTGTGGTTTGATCCAAGCAGATCTTGAAGACTGGATTCTCCATGAAGCAGGCTTGAGATGGAACTGGGGGCTCAAGGTATTTCCTGGGTTGGTTGGGAAGATCTCCTGGAGTAAGAAATGGCAACCCACTCCGATGTTCTTGCCTGGGAAATCCCAAAGACAGAGGAGTCTGGCGGGCTACAGTCCATGGGGTCACAAGCCTGTATATTTACTGGAGAGCAATGCCAGTGAAAAAAAAGAGGCACAGGTAAGTGTTTAGCAAAATAAGTGAAATTGCAATACCCGCCTTGACAGACGTTCAGCCAGCCTACTTATCAGCGGGCCTGGAGGAGGGCTGCCTATCAGTGTATATCCTGCAGGGCCAAACTAACTGGGCCTTTAGACCCCGCAGGCTGCCTTGGAAATAAAACCTCAGACAAAACCACTCTCTGCAGCTGAGGCTGACACTGAAGTGCTGACAATTGGAGGCTGGCTGCAGACTGCACTCCTGCAGCTGAAGAGCAAGTCCTTCTTTAAAAAGCAGCCTGGGTGTCTCATCTCCAAATCTCCCACATCCACCTCTCTGGCTCCATCTCACACCACCTCTTTTCCCACCATCACATCCAAAGAACTTCTCCTCCCCCAATTCCCCTCACATCAGGGTAACCACTTGCAGATCTTAAAAACCTCCTGGAGGTTTCCCACCTCTATGCCTTCACATTACCTTCCCCTCACCCTGGAATGTCACTCCTCCAAACTGTCTTCCAGGAAACTCTTGGTCTCCATCACTCCAGATCCTATCTTTTTAGGAAGACTTTGCTGACCTTACAAGAAAAGGAGGGTCCCCTTTTCTTTTTTATGCTCCTTGATATTTTATAACCTCATCATTACAGTGCTTATCACACACCATCATGTCAGCTACTCACTGGGCCATAAACTGCCTAGAGAAAGGACATAGAACACCAGCTTCATGACACCTGTGCCTCATCTGGTGGCTGGCACATATAGGCAATTAATAAATATTAATTGGTAATGGATAGAGTGAAACATACAGGATGAAACAGAAATGGCCTTGTGATATCAAGAGAGGGCTCATTTGGCTTTATTGTAGTAAAACTCAAACTAAAATGAAGTATTTATTATCCTCTTTCACTTGCCTTCAGACCAGTCAGCACCACATCCTGTGATATCCAGCTTCAACAGATAAGCTCCTCACAGACCCGAGAGGCCACACAAAAATACCATGAGACAGACAGGGAAGATACGTAACTTAGGAGGATCAACTTACCACAAGGATGTGTAGTGCAAACCAGACTCTAATGGCAGAGGGAAATTGCCCATAGGGCTCTTCACTGCAATAGACTGGCTCCTTAAGCTGCTAAAAGGCTCCAAATCTAGGCGCACATCAAAAGTCAGGGTTTAGAGACAATTAGTTGGTCTAATAAACATCTTCTGTCTTTGTCTACCCAGTGCCAAATTGCTCCTTTATCTGAAACAGCCCGAGTTTTTCTTTTATTTATTTATTTGAAGTACGGTTGATTTACAGTGTTTTGTTAGCCTCAGGTGTATGGTAAAGTGATTCAGTTACCTCAGACACATACACATATATATGTATCTTTTTTCAGATTCTTTTCCCATATAGGTTATTACAAATATTGAGTATATTTCCTTGTGCTATCTAGTAGGTCCTTGATGATTATCTGTTTTATAGGTAGTAGTGTGTATATGTTACTCCCAAATTCCTAATTTATCCCTCCTTCCCACCTTTCTGATTTGTCACTGTGTTTCTTTTCTATATCTGTGAGCCTATTTCCATTTTGTAAATTTGTATCGTTTTTAGATTCCACATATAAGTGATATCGTATGATATTTGTCTTACTCTGCCTGACGTATTTCATTTAGTATGATAATCACTAGGTCCACCCATATTGCTGCAAATGTAATATTACTCTATTATATATCTATATACATATATAATGGAATATACATACATATATACACACCACATCTTCTTTATGCATTCATCTGTCAATAGACATTTAGGTTGCTTCTTGTCTTGGCTATTGTAAACAGTGCTGCAATGAACACTGAGGTGCATGTTATTAATTATGGTTGTCTGCTTACACATGCTCAGGAGGGGCATTGGAGGATCATATGGCAGTTCTATTTTTAGCTTCTTAATGGACTTCCATACTGTTCTCCACAGTAACTGATTGCATCCCCTCCAACAGTATAGAGAGTTCCCTTTCCTCTACACCCTCTCCAGCATATATTATTTGTCAACTTTTTTTTAACAGTAGTTATTTTGGCTGGTGTGATGAGATATTTCATTGTAGTTTTGATTTGCATTTCTCTAGTAATTTGCAATGTAGAGCATCTCTGTGTACTTTTGGGCCATCTATGTATCTTCTTTGGAGAAGTTTCTATTTAGATCTTCTGCTTACTTTTTTATTGGGTTGTTTGGGTTTTTTTGATATTGAACTCTATGAGTTATTTGTATATTTTGGAGATTAATCCCTTGTTGACTGTATCATTTGCAAATATTTTCTCCCATTCTGTAGGCTGTCTTTAGGGAACTATTCTCTCATTTGCATCCAATCCTGAGGAGACTATCAACCAAGGATTATGCCCACCCCCAAATACAATGAATAGTTTTGCAGAATCTAGTCAAACTAGGGGACATCACTTCTAGGAAGGAGAACTCATATACTGCTGGTGATAGGAGGACAGGAGGTAAGATGGGGGTGGCTAGAGGTCATCAGGACACCAGGCAAGTAGAGCTACTTGAGAGGAAGGCAACACAAATAGTATCAGAGACAGTGGATGAGAAGAGATAAGTTTTCAATGACATCATTAGAGCCTCAGAACTTAGACTTTCTTGAATGTAGCATAATCATCAAATTTTTAATTAGCTAGTCAGTGAGTCTCCATTTTTGGTTAGACACAGTTTTGAATCAGGTTCCTGTTACTTGAAGTTTTCGCATCAGACATAATCTTGTCCTTTCACTTAAATTTCCAGGTGAAGTGAGTGGGGAATCTGGAGTAAGAACCAGTGTTTAGTCCACTATATCTTTGACTAAGCGCTGCACCTCAGAACGGAAACAAGACAACTATTTCATGTTATTTGGAAAATGAATTTTGTCCCTGAAAATGACAAAAAAAAATATGAGAGGGTTTTTTTCTCTCAAGCAACTCAAAGTTTAGCCAAAGATCCAGAATTAGAATATGAAATTGTAAGTGTGCAAACAGGACGATATAAAGGTTTAAGTCTCAGTAGTCAGGGCAAATATTCTGCCCTCTGGTGATCTTGGTGCTGACGCTTTGGTAGGATTGGCAGCCGACTCATAAGGTTTGTATTTCTACCAATATGAGTACCAAGGAGCTTAATCTGGAGTGATGAGTGATGACTCCTTCAACCTGGTTATTAGGTTTTGCCAGCCTGGGGCTAAATGGAAATTAATAAAGTGGTATATTGGGGTGCTTTGCCTGACCTTGTCAACAGGAGCACAGTTCCTGGGGGATAGATTGTTCAGAAAGCCAGGGTTTTCAGAATCGGACTGAATAATTCATTGGTATATTGTTTAAGAAATAATAAAAAGTTGGAAAGATGGGAAATGGTTCAGTTTTTTGCAGGACTTTACAGTATAATCAAGGAACTCTAGGTTTGTTCAATAGATTGCATCGTCTTTTACAGCTGCCCTTTATTGTACTTTTACAGTATGCAAGACAGTGTGCTAAGTACTTTACATGGATTGTTTCATTTAATTCTCATAATAACCTTATAAGGTATGCAATTCATCCTCTTTTTGCAGATATGCGAACTTTGGCTCAGAAGGATAAATTCAGCTGCCCAAAGTCACAGAATTAATGACCATGAGAGTCAGGGTCTGGAATCAGGTTCACAGCCTGAGTCCTAACACTCCCTGTCCTCTTCCCTCCCTAGAGTAAAGATCTGGGGATCCCAAGGGACTGATGAAAAGTGTCAGTACACAGAGAGGGGTGCTACACGCTGATGAGACCCTAGATTCTGACCCATCAGCTCAGAATTCACTTCCATTATCCCAGAACAAAGTAAAGAAGGGCTAGACCGGTATGACTGCAAGAGGAGAGATAGGGAGGATGACAATGAGGGATTTTGCAAAGGAACATTGCAGTATTTTGCTACTGGATTGAAAAAAAGAAAGAACAGGGAGTCAAAACATATCAGAGTATCAGAGTCCATTTTAAATGCAGGTATAAAATATAAGCATCCAAAATAGTAGCTGTCAAGAGATTACTTGCAATGTATTCCCGGAATGCACTTAGTTTTCATGGTAGAAAGCTGTGTCAAGGAAAAAAAGCTATTCACATACACACTTATTGGAGGCTCATTAGTCTATTTAATGTATTTTTAAATTTTTAAAAGACCATTTGCCGCAGTTGTGTCTGGGCACATATACAAGGAGGGGGGAAATCAATGTTGAATTTTACAAATAGACACTCATCTCTGCCCTCACTCTATCATTCCCATTAGGCAAATGACAAGCCAACATTGTGCAGAGTGGAGTTGTTAACAGGCTTGAAGAAAGAAAGTCCCTAAAATTGAGTCCATTTTAAAAATACAATTGCTTTACCATAGCTTTTCCTCAGCTTTATTTTCACAGTGACCCACATGGTGTGCTCTTTTTTTTTTTTTTTTAAAGTTCATGTTGAGATAGATAAATAATAAGGATAGCAACTGTGTTTTCTCATACGTGCAGGCTGGGGTCAGGATATAGCACAAAAAATGTCCATTAAATACCAGAGGAAAAATAGCACTCAGGGCCTGGATGGCAATAAACCAGCTATTAGTGACCACAAACCCAGATCACAAAGCCAGGTTGAATTTGCTTCATGGTTCAGAAAGTCAGTCAGTCTAACTCAGCTTTGACACATTGTGTACCCCTCATGATGCCATCAGCATTTAGTATGAAAAGAGGCATGTCAGCCTCTCCCTGGCCTCCCTCCTTTACAGGCCCCCTCTGAGCCATTCCATGTAGCCAGGAAGCTTCCTGAAAGTAGTAAAGAACCTCTGCACTGGAGGCCAAAGACCGAGATGGAGTCTAGCTGTGTGGACTTGGGTGTGTCACTTTCTTCTGCTGGATATCAGTTTCCTTATCTATAAAATGAACAGATGGGACTCTGATAGTTCTGTCGAGCTCACACAATCTGATTTTACTCACATGGAATACTTCTAAGACAAAAAGAACATTTCTAAGACACATAAAGTAAAAGAATATGGATCTGGGGGTGGGTGGGAAATAACAAACAACTCTTGAAATGAATGAGTGTATGATGACCTGAGATGATTTGGGGTGATATGCAGATCAACATTTTAAAATTTTAAGTCTAATACACATTAATGTGTGATCTAGCGTATGCTTGATGCGCTTGATCTAGAGTATCAAGCCTGCAGTAACCTTATGTTACTGCTTACAAAAATAGTAAACTTATTTAAGGCCCAAAGTGAGTTGATTTAAAGATGTTAGTAAATATTTTGACTAGCTTTTGTCCCTGATTCCTGGGAAGTAACCTTTTAATCCTTGGAATTACCAAGTGTGATAGAAGTGTTTCTGTTATCCATATTGTGCTTTTCCTAGTTCATACTACAAAGTGACTCATGGTGAGCCCCTAGATAATTTCAGGATAGAAGCTGGCTATGCTTGAATCACAACCATGTAATTCAAGGGTTGGGGCTTTGAGCCAAGGGACATCAACCCGACCTCTGGGGAGACTGAAGACTAAACGTAATCATGTGACCAATGGTTCACTGATACTTGTGTACTGAAGCTGCGAGGAAAATACTGATCTCTCAAAAAACTCAAATCAGGTTGAGTTTCCTGATTGGTACGACACCTTAACATGCGGGGAGGATAATGCGTTCTGAGGACGTGGAGATTTTGCGCTTGAGACCTTCTCAGATCTCGCCTTGTATGTCTCTGCATTGGGCTGGTCCTGATTGTGTCCTGTATCATGAAACTATAGTCATAAAGGTAGAAATCTCCTGAGTTCTGTGACTTAGTCCAGGAAATTATCCAACTTGAAAGGTAGTGGAAATCCCTGAATTTGCGGTTGGTCTGAGAGTCCTGGAGCTTGGGGCTGGTGTTTGAAATGAGGCGAATTTGTGGATAATTCTTCCCTTCACGTTTGAACTTTGACTTAGCTCTAGGCGGTAAGTGTCAGAATTGCACTGCAAAAAGGCAATATTAAGTACATAGCAGTATTAATACTAAACTGGTGCACAGGTATATGAACCAACCCTATACAAGGTATAAAAATGACCAAAAAAAAAAAAAAAAAAACGACCAAAGTTTGAGAAACTCTAGTATCATGTTCTCTGTATTGAGGTTAACTGTTTTAAGTAAGTTTATAATTTATTTCTCACAAAACACTAAGAGGTAGTTAACTACTAATATTCCCAACTTATAGATTAAGAAACTGAGGGCTAGAGGGATTAAATAACTTGTCCAAGGTCCTGTCACAAGTAAGTGGCAGTGTTGGGGTACAGACTCAGGCAGTCTGTCTCTAGAATGCCTTGTTTATAGTGTGTTCATCACTACACAATTAAAATACCTACCTTGTGGGATTACTCTGAAGATTAAAGGAAGTATTATACATAAAGTTTTTTTAAAAAACTCAGTGAATGTCTTACTATTCTTGCTGTAATTAGAAATATGTTTTGCATTAAATAATACCAGTGCTTAAAAGAAGTTAGGGGATTTTTAATTTGATCATACTCTATAACATTGTCTAGAATCAATTGAAAGTCATACATATCCTTTTTATATATGAAAAAGAGGTTTTCTGCTTGTAAGATACAAAACATTTTTCACACACTCTCCTAGGTATAGAGCAGTCCCTTTTCCAGTGAAGGAATATCATTAAGTCTGAAGGTAGAGTCAGTGTGATAATGAACCTGGCTTTTACAACGTTTTCTTGGTGTTATGTAATTCTAAGTAACAGAGTAGAAGACAGTGAGAAATTTTTGCTAACATAGCAGAAAAAGGGTTTCAAGATTCATTTAAGTGACTACAGTGGCTTAGTTAGTTAGAATGCTCCAGACTGGTAATTTATCTTTATTTGTCAGTTCCCAAGAGTCGAGTTCTTATGAAGGGCAAAAAATGAGTAGGAAGCAAAAATAACCGCTGGTTTCTAACTAGCGCTTGTCTCCAGATACGGGATTGATACAACCAAAATGCTTTTGTTGGAAGAAAACTTCCACCCTTAATATGTTAAATGTATAACTTGTCAGGAATTGGGAAACATATTAGTAGTTTGTACATTTTCTTTCATGTAAACACATGATTATAATAATATTGCCTGGGACTATCATACCTATGTATATTAATTTAAGCAAAAACACAGTTTGTTAGAATTAAGGGGCATTGGCATCAAGTAGGAAGCATTTTGAAGTGAGCATTTTTTCTGACTATGTCACTCTGTGAGACAGTTATGCGCTTTATGAGACATGTGATTCTGTGAGTTTCCATGAATGGAAAAAGCTTCATCTTTTACCGTAAAGGAACAACAAAGGGAGGAAGGTTCTATCTCCTTTGGACATTCTGGATTCTACACAAGAAGGAAACAGTGACGGGCACTGCATTAGCATAGTTGGGGGACAATAAAATAATTCTTCTGCAGAACTCAAAGGAAAGGGCAAGTGGGTTTCTTCCTGTCAGCCATCTGTATCCTGGATGGTCCATTTCCAGTGGATATAAATTACATGTGATTTTTCTTGTTTTCTGTTATATATAGGCCTGATCGTTTGGGCATTTAATGATTCCATTAATGCTGCTGTAACACTAATTGGTTTATTAGAAATTCTGTTTTCTGGTACATTCAGAAAGGGGTTATGCTCTTTTGGTTGGTTAAACATTCTGATTAATAGAGGTTATCATATAGGCGGGGGCAGATGGCAGTTGTGGTCCTCATTCATTCACTAACCCACCCAGGAAATGCTTCTGGAGCATTTTCCCTGTATTAGACACCACTCTATTGATTGAAGTTGTTGTCGTTCAGTTGCTCAGTCGTGTCTGACTCTGCAACCCCATGGACTCCAGCACGCCCGGCCTTCCTGTCCTTGACCATCTCCCTTAACTTGCTCAAACTCATGTCCATCCAGGTGGTGATGCCATCCAACCATCTAGTCCTCTGTAGTCCCCTTCTCCTCCTGCCTTCAAACTTTCCCAGCGGTTTTATTGATAGATACTGGGGATATAAAAGGCGTGTGAATATGATAGCTGAGATCCCCGGTGTCTTGGGATCTCACAGTGGTAAAAAAAAAACAACACATACACTCATTAATGAATATGATGATTTCAAATAGTGAAAAGTGCTTGAAGAAGGTAAACAGAGTCCTGGAATTAGAAAGTAGTTGCAGGAAGGTGGACCTGATTTAGACTGAGTAGTCAGGGCAGGCTTCTCTGAGGAAGTGTTATTAGGGTTGAGATAAAAGATACAACAAGAAAAAACCAATACAGTAAAGTTCTGGGAGATCTTCAACGTACAGAGAACATCAAATGCAAATGCTCTGAGATAGAAGCAGGGTAATTAGTCTTAATGAATAGAAAGAAGGCTTTATGAGGGAGAGTGAGTGCTATGAGCAAGAAAAGTAGGGTGGGAAGGTCAAAGTGGTTGGCAGGGGCCACGTAATGCAGAACTTGGAAGCTTGGAGGTTTCAAATGCCTGGGATTTTACTTTGTATGTGAAGGGAAGCCACGAGAGGGTTAAAGCAGAGAAGTGATGTGATATGATGTATATTTTAAAGCACTACTCTGTCAGTTATTTGTACTATGGATTGTTGGAGGAGGTCATTGAGAGGATGTGAAGGCTGGTTGATGTTCCAGCTGGTCTTGGGCAACTGGAGGTTCCTTAACCCTTCCCTGTCCTTGGAATGTACGCCTTGCTATTACTCCCATACTAGTCATTTCAAGAAAGTAGCCTCAAAAGTGTAAGGTGTTGTTGAGATCGTCTGGTTGGTATACATGATTAAACCCAGTTAAGGCCTCTGTATAAACTTCTAAGATTCTATCAGATGGGTGCAGAGATCTGATTATTTCACGGCTGCCCAAGACCAACCTCCTATGAGAATTCTTTGCTTCTTAAACCTACCCGTGTGGTGTGTTCTGCTTCTTCCTTCAGTTTCTCTCTGCCCTCCAAGTAGGGTTTCAGATTTCAGATATCATCCAGAGAATGCCTAAGGTTGTGAACCGACATGGATTGTATTGAGTGGGGTGGGGTGGATGGAAGAGTGGTCCCATCAGTGCTCCGAAAGTCAGAGAAAACTGAGGAGAAGAAATGCTATTACCTAGCAAATGGAACCTGGAGAAGGGAATGGCAACCCACTCCAGTATTCTTGCCTAGAGTATCCCATGGACGGAGGAGCCTGGTAGGCTACAGTCCATGGGGTTGCAAAGAGTCGGACACGACTGAGCGACTTCACTTCACTTCAGCAAATGGAACAGAGCCTGTGTCTGGCCTCGCTCTGTCACTCTCTTGCCCCGTTGTCTCAGACAAATCCCTTCCCCCTCTGAGCCTCAGTCACATTAGTGAAGAGAAGAAAAAAGGTCTTTAATGCTAGATTCCTTCCCAAGTGCTCCTGCAGACTAACATTATGTGGTTGAGTGATCTAGGCCTCTCTGAAAGCAGTACAATTTCCCAGATGGAAATCATAAGGTATAACCAACACCAGACTTGAATGATGGAAACCAACAGGGCAAAATGGACCCCTGAACTGCCATCAGTTGACACAGTCGGTGTATCATGTCTTTCTTTGCAGGAGTTCACCACACATTAACTGGCCTTTATTTGGTGGCTTCACACTGTCCTCATTTGTGTGGTTATCTTGCTGCCTCCTGGTGCTCCTGGTCCCAGCATTGTTCCTGGCTGCATCATGGCTGAGTAGCTTGGGGACCTGTAGCAAGAGAAAGCATATCTGATATCTTTTCACTTCTGACTTCATTAAGAGATATATCATTTTAGTGAGTCTGGGATGTTAGCCTTGACACTTAAAAATAGGGAAAGTTGACATGAAGTGAACTGTATAGTTCTCAGTGCTTCTGCAAATGTGAGATCATTTGTAAACCCAGATCAAGCTGAGAGATTTAACATTCCTGCCTGACCTCATGGCTTTTTCATGTAGACATCAAATCCTAATTTAATTATAAGATGGCACACTAAGAGACATTGCACTATTGGACTTATTCCTCACACCCTCATCTCCATAGAAAGGAGTTTCTTGTCCCTAAAATTCACGTTGTCATGGTGTAATTTCTCTTAAATGCCCCATCAGGATTTATTATTTCAGTGTCTAATTTTGACATGCCTGTACTATTGTATTAATTTTTCAGCATGTAGTGACTAGGAAACCAAAAGTAAAGAAATATTAAGGTATTTCAGAAAAGAGTATAGATCAACACACCATACTATTTATCAAATATTATTTGAATATTTCTTGAGTGACAGCATCTGATATTATCACTAGATTAGACATTTATGTACTTATTTCTTCACTTCATATATTGGTTTCTATTGCTGTGTGACAAATTACCACAAATTTAGTGGCATAAAACAATACCCATATTCATTCATAGGGTTGTAAGTATGAAGTCCAAGTGGCTCAGCTGGGTTCTCTGCTCAGAGTATCAGAAGGCTGATATTAGTATGTTGGCTGGACTGAGTCTCCATCTGGGGGCTCTGGGTAGATATCTGTTTCCAAGTTTATTCTCAAAAAAGATGAATTCTTGGGGGAATTCAGTTCCTTGTGGCCCTAGGACAGAGGCCCACGGTTCCTTGTTGGCTGTCAGCTCTCAGTTCCGAGAGGCAGCCTGTGTCCCTTGCCACATGGTCCCCTCCATTTTCAAAACAGTGAAGGTGTCTATGCTGTTGAAGCATTCTTGTGCATTGAATTTCTCTGACTTCCTCTTGTGCTGTCAGCCAGAGAGAGCTCTCAACTGGTCTCATGTGATTAGGTCAGGGCTGCTCGGTTACAGAAAAATAGCCAGCAGTCACAGTATGCAGGGACGGCTCTGCCATTGTGAGGACTTAGTTTTAACTGCTGGCTCACTCAGGCTGGTATGTGTCTGGCCTCAAAGTTTGCTTCAAAATATAATCTATAAGAAATGTTGAACTAACGGTGTTCAGGTACAGGCAATTCAAGGGGGTGTTTGTGGAAAACATTTCAAGTCCCAGTACTTAGAACTGAAAGAAAGATCTTTGGGGTAGTGCTTTGATATTCCATGGGGCTTTAATAGTGGGTTCCAGCTAAACTTGTATTTATTCTGGACCTTTGAGTTTTGGATTTCTTTTTCTTTTTTATTCTTTCATGTGTTTTGATGTTTTGAGGTAAAAATCTTCCTTTAAAAGGAAAATTTTACAAAGGGACATTGAATGTACTAGCAACATCTTAACTTTCTAGCATCAATTCCTCACCTGGAGATCAAATGATTAAAATCAATTTTTATGCTTTTTGCTACCACCATAATGGGATATTCCTGTCAGAAAACTCCTCTGGGCTCCACAGTAAGTTTGCTAATGGGATCTGGCCCATTTACAGCTAAAGCATTTTCAGAAAAACAAAATGTAAAACTCCAATTGCACAGGATATTCTTTTTAACATTCTCCATGGTGATTCTGTTGAGTCACATTACAAGAAGATAAGTTATATTATTAAAATAACCATTTGATTACTTTTGATTTTTTTTCATTTTACTGTTGGGAAAAAAGAAAATTAAGACCGCCTCAAGATTTTTTCTTTCCAAGAATTTGCTCTAAAATAGTGGATGGCAGGACACCTGAAAAAGACTCTTTGCAAGTAATAATAGAGAAATTTACTGTGTTAAGCAGTATACAAATATTACATAAGTGAGCTTGAAAGGAATGTATGTACTGGGATTGTGGTATAACTATCATAAGTGCAGCATTTATAAAATGTTCATTTCTGTGACCCACCCGCAGAGTTTCTGAATCAGTTAAGTGAGCCTGAGAACTCACATTTCACACAAGTTCCATGGTGATGGCCATGCTGCTGGTCTGGGGACCTCATTATAGGTACAGCTATGCTAGGGCCATACGCTGCCATATTTCATTAGTCTCAGATTTTATTGCAGTGGTTACTGTTTGTTTTCAAGGTGATTTTAGAACTTTGCTTTAATTCATCCTCAGTTGTAACAAATGTCTAAGACATAATCTTTAATACAGCAAGGCTCTAGAGTTAAATTTGAATAAGGTTGAAATCTTCAAAAAGAACATGATTAGCTGCAACTAATTATTTCAAAACCCATTATCCACACCAACTCTCTACTTTTTGCTTTGGCAACCCTCATGATACGTCATGGTTTTTCTTATTCTATTTTCCCACCCAGAAGGCTTTCTACCTTGTTCTCTATCCAAACAAACCTGGCCAAAGACCTTGGTCAAATCATAACTCTTATGAAATTTTCTGTAATGCAATTTCTCCTTCTTCTGAGACCCCTAAAGCTTTTATTATTTAGATCATTAAGATGGAATGATGAGTGGCCAGCTTTTGCCCTAAATCTCTAGATAAATTTTGTATGGTTATCTAACTTTTTGCAGGAATATGTTTGACCTCTCTAATTATGCTGTAAGCCCCCTGTGAGCAGAGATTGAGGCTATCCTGTGGTTGATGTATTAATATGAATTTGATTGAAGGCACAGATTCTACCAAACTAAAAGTATGCTATCTCAGATATAAGGAAAACAAATAACATATAGAATACTTACTGATTTTCAGGAATTTGTATTCCCTATAATAACTGTATGATGTTGATGCAGTCGTTATCCTTGTTAGACCAATGCGGAAATGTACACTTAAAGAAGTGAAGTGACTTGCCTAAGGTTAGACATCCAAGGACAGAACGACGATTGGAAGCCAGTCAGGCTTCACAGCCTACACCTTATCCTTTGCAATATTACTGAACTATAGTCCTTTCTCTAACCCCAGTCTCAGCAGCCCATACCTTCCGTTCTGAGGACTACACAGTAAGAAGCCAGCTTCTCTTCTTTCTGCCCCAAATTCACTTGAAACCACAGAAACCACTTGAAAAATGGAGTCTGACCACCTCCAATCTGTGGATCCCAGACCGCTCCTTCTGTAATGACTGACCGTCAAGTGCTATAGAAGTTGTAGAAGCAATAAAGAACTCTTGTATTGATCTACTTTGAAATTATAGAGGAAAACAAATTATCCTGAGCTTTTCTATTGACATTGAGTGCAAAATCCAGACAGATTCTAGAAAAATTTAGCTTTTAAGGTTTAATTTTAAAATCCCTTGCAAACTATGGATGCTGGAAAAATGAGTTATTGTATATTAGGGGATGGAGAGATAATGATGATAAATGCTTTTTAGTAAGTTTTGGGTTTTGACATAAGCCTTTCTCTAATAGTTCATCAGAGTTGATTTAGGAGCTCTAAAAAGCTCATTGTGCCCCAGACTGCTAACTCTCAGTGGCCCTTTGGTAGAAAGATTTGCTCTGATAATATCCAAAATAATACTTATTATTGAATAGTATCCATTCTATGTTACTGTATTATGTACACATTAAGAATCAGATGCTGAATAATCATTTTTGCCATCATTATTAAATAAAACATGAATCTAATTTTGCTAGAGAGTCAAAGAGTAAAGACATATATATAAAACAGTTTGAAATTCTTCCTTCAACATTCTTCTCCCACTTGCCTCAGCCCACCCCTTTTTCCAGCTATAGCCATAGCCAGTAGTTGAGCATAAATCCTTTATCCTCCTGTGCATGTATATGTGCATGTAGAGAAACAAATTAACTTTTTTCCATGAGTAGAATCATATAAAATTTGTTCTATGACTTTTTATCTGCTTAAAATGTTGAGATCTTTCCATTTTAATGTAACATAATGTTTCTATTTATTTCTTTGTAAAAAAAATTTTAAAGTACCTATAAATACCCTGGTGCTATTTACCATATTTGATTTAGCATTGCTTTAAAATGTACCTGGGATATGGTTTTTATTCAGTGTGGTGAGGTAACAGATCACTAAATAACTGCCTTTGAATTGATAGTTTGTTACTTGATGTTCCCAAGAAGAGGGGACACACTACACTGTGCAATTCAGGGCCATGTATGGAATAACCAGGGTTGGTCAGGAAGCAGAGGGAGTGGAAGAAAATGTAGTCTTCATTGAGGTTTTTGTCGAAAGGAAGGGACAGTGCAGGGTAGGAAGACTAAGCGAGATTAAGATTGCATTTTGGAATAATGTTAGTGGAGTCTAGGAGGTAGGGTAGTCCCCACTTGTCTGGCATCTGGTCCTGGAGTAATTTAGGGCAAAGAGAGTACTGACTCAGTGTGTGAGAATTAGATAAAGGAAGTGGCTGAAGTATGGGTTTTGAATTTGTTGGTTTGCATACAAAAGGCATACTTTCAGTCAAGTTGTTTGTCATCTCCAAGCATAACCCTGGGAGGGCATTCCATCCCCAAATCATAAGGCCCCAGGATATTACAGCATTATAAAATACAAAAAAATTAAAATATCATTAATACAAATATTTCTCTATTTGCTGAACATTTTGCTGTTTCCAGTTCCTAGTTATTCTTCCTGCCGACATCACAAACTGTGAAGATCAAGCAAGAAAATGGATGCAAAGAGTATCAATTGAAAAGTGATTTGTACATGCGTGGGCTGTTAATATCACTGCCATCTGTGGTACCCATCACTGGATATGCTACAACTGTGGTGCTGGTGGTTTAGTCACTTAGTCATGCCCCACTCTTGCAACCCCATGGACCGCAGCCTGCCAGACTTCTCTGTCCATAGGATTTTCCAGGCAAGAAAACGAGTGGGTTGCCATTTCCTTTTCCAGGAGATCTTCCCGACACGGGGATCGAACCCGGATCCCTCGCACTACAGGCAGATCCTTTACCAACTGAGCTACCAAGGAAGCCCATGCTACAGTTATAATGTTCTGTATATTATCATATACTGCATGCTTTTATCTATATAGTTAGTGAGATGTTCATGGGCGTTTAAGACAGATTTGGATGAAGTTATGGAGAAAAAATGTCTTATGTTCCTATTATGTAGTCCCCAGATTGATGCTATTTGCTAGCTTTTATTCTGTTTTTACAGATGAATAGTTGGAGGCTTTGAAAATTTCATTTGTCCAAAGTGTCTCAGTTCCTACGATAAAAAGCCAGCTATAGTTTTTATCTTAGGTTTCTCTGGTTCTGTTGTTCTTACTATGCTTGTCTGACCTTACCCAGTTCTAACATTCTTGTTCCTCTTTCTGCCACCTTTAGGAGCTACCTGATCCCGATCTGTAAGACAGCCCTGTCTTTGGCCTCTGGCCTCTGTAGCTGAGACAATATCACAGGAACCTGCCTGCCATGAGAGCCCCTTAGGGTGGAGGTCCTTATGAGATTTCACAGTGTCCCTGCCAAAAGCTGAGGTCACTCTGAACGCTTGTCTGTCCCTGGAATCCTACTGCCTGCCCAGAGATGCCCCAGACACAGACTGCCTCCTGGATTCCCTTTGGTGATTCTCGCCAAGTTTCTTTCCTCTCCCAGAATCCCAGGTGCCTGCTGCTTGCTTATTCCATGACCCAATTTTTTGCTGAGCCCTTTGAATACTCTGCAGTGCCTGCCAGGCTGGGTTTTTCCTCAGTGTCGGCAGTTGCTCTGTCTCCTGGTGTCACTCGAGCTCCAGGCCCAGCTCTTATAGCCAAACAGGCTGTGCTCAGCTTTGTCTGTTGCTGTGATCTTTGTTGTGCTCTCGCCTTGACCGTTTGCATTTTTCCACTCCCCTAGTTGCCCTACCACTTCGGAGGTAAGACAAAGTCTCTTGCTCTTAAATCTCAATTCAGTGTATCATTTATCTGCAGTCTCCTCCCTCAATGGTCCTTTTGTCTTCAGTATTCCTGGGGAAAATCACACTTATGATATGGATGAAAGTGACAGTGAAAGTTGCTCAGTTGTGTCCAACTCTTTGTGACCCCATGGACTACACAGTCTATGGAATTCTCCAAGCCAGAATACTGGAGTGGGTAGCCTTTCCCTTCTCCAGGGGATCTTCCCAACCCAGGTATCTAACCCAGGTCTCCCACATTGCAGGCGGATTCTTTACCAGCTCAACAGATGACGCTCTGCATATGCATTAACTTGTTTGATGTCACCGGTTTTCCAGGTGGCTGATATTAGCCCCATTTCATAGAAAGGCACTGTACTTCAGAGAGGTCACCAAGTCTGTGCAAAGGGAAGACTATGATTGCCATTTGCCTTTAGCTGACTCTCAAGTCCTTATTCTTCCAGAAATGTCTCCTTAGGTAGGTATCCTGACTTCTGGTAGTCATGTCCTGCTGATATGTCTGCATTGTACTGAAGCTGGGCAAATGGGGACAGAAATAGTCTTGACTCACTAAGGCGAGCCTGCCAGAATCTATACTCTCAGGGCAAGTGGACCTTTATGCAACTCTCATATCACTTTCACTGAGACTAGCTCTGGCCTTCCTGTAAATTGAACACACATTTGAAATATGTCGAATTTCAAAGGCTGTTGCTTGAAAAGAGCAGCAGGAGATCCTCATCAGCACAGGAGAAAGGAGGAGAAGCAGGATCAAGGTATGAAGGTCCTGAGCTGGATGTCACAGAACTTGAATCTTAGTCTTACTTCTGCATCCATTAATAACTCATATTTAAAAAGTGAAGAGTAGCCAGGAAGGGCATCTCTTGTTTCACATCCTGTTACCTGTAGTGTGGTGCTAGGAAGGATGCTCAGGCCATATCTAGGTTCAGTGGTGCATCTGTGGGTATGGGTGCTGTGACAGTGGTATGAATGCCAAGGCCTTTTCTGGAATGGCATTTAAATATTTAAACTTAAGAAACTATCCTTCTTTACTTCATCTCTATGGGCCCCTAACATAGGATATTCTAGGACATGTCAAGATTGAGAAATAGCATGTGTTTCTTCCAGTGACCTCTCCCAAGACTCTGAGCAAATGGCAAGTTAGCTGGTTAACTGTGCTGAAGGCAGCTAAGAAGTCACCTGAAAGGAGGACTTCTGCTTAAAGATCTAAAAGACTTGACATCCTTAAATCCTTGAGGCACAGTCTACGTTCCAGTTTTCTTTGTCCTTAATCATTGCCAGCACCATATTAAGCACATACTAACAGACTAGAAAGACATAAATTAGAAAGACAATCCTCTCCTTCATGGGAGAGATAAAGACAGCGGTGGTGGCAAGAGTGGTTTCCTCCCTGTTGTCAGTATTAGCTGAAACCTGAAGCCCTAGAAGATGTTGCTGAGTCTTCCCTTCAGCCTTTGGTCAGGCCAAGGGCAAATGTATCCCAGCTTATATCTGCCCTTTGCCTGACCCTTTTTCCATCTCATGCAGATTCTGCTACAGGGAGGCAATTCATATTCCATGACCTTGCAAGACATTTGAAATCCATAACATAACAAAACAGCGGGGAGTAATGCTCTGACTGGCTCAGGCACCCCAGGGACACCTCCATAACAGATGCAACAGGAGTTGAATAAGGAAGCCAAACTATAAGTTATGAAGCCCTTTGTAATCTTCCAGTTAATATGCACCTTCTTTGCAGACACGTGTCACTCTCCATCCCTGTCCCTTCCTCTGTATGTTGTGTCTGTGCCTTTGCATTCTAGGCAAGTGCTCCTTTCATGATGAGAAACCCACATGTTAAACCTAGCATCCCTTCATGACACTGGGTTGGCAGTTCTGTTTTGGCCTTTCCATTTTTGGCCTTGTCCAAGACTTACTCCCCCATTGCTGTCACCAGTGACAATCTACCCTATCAGCCCTGTGTTCAGCGTCGGACCATGTGAAATCACACTCTTGTAGCAACAGTGAGAGTTGTGGTAGCAACAGCTGCCACCCAATAGCAGTTCCTTGTTGGCCCCAGCATAAATAATCTGTGGAAACTCACAGGTGATAAATCAGCCTAGGCTTTTGGGAAAATATTTGTGATTAAACTGCTCCTTTACCTCTGGACCAAAGTCATGGACAATGTAACACTGTGGGTCCCTAATGCTTGCGTGCTCAGTCCTATCTGACTCTCTGTGACCTTATGGACTCTAGCCCACCAGGCTCCTCCGTCCATGGGATTTCCCAGGCAAGAATACTAGAGTGGGTTGCCATTTCCTTCTCCAGGGGATCAACCCAACCCAAGGATCAAACCATGTCTCTTTCATCTCTTGCCCATTGGCAGGTGGATTCTTTACCACTGAACCACCTGGGAAGCCTTATACTTTTTTACAAAACTCCTTGTACTTCTCTGTTAAACTTTTTAGTTCCCTCTTGCTTTTCTCTTCCTTGTCTCAGTTTTTACTGTCAGCATTTGATTTCTCAGAGGCTCCGATTATGATTCCAAATTTTTGGAAACATTCTCCACTGTCCCACCAATATCTGTTCTGTTGATCTCTGGATCTATTCTGCAGTTTCTTTTATGCATTTTCCTTTATTCTCCTGCTCCTCACTTTCTTACCAACTTAAATATCCTCCCCTCCGTCCACTGCCTACTAATCAGGCTGGGGGTTGACCTGGAAAAGAGGCTGCAGTGGAGTCCAGAGCTGTCCTTTGTGTCCTGTTTGGCAGCTAATTCCCCTTCTCTAACATGTTTTCTCATCTGTAAAATTAGAGGATTAAATAGTCTCTATTTTCTTCTTCCATGCTATCTTGTGATTCTAGGTTATTCATGAGTACAATAGTAATACCTGAAATTCATTGAATGCTTAATGAGTGTTGGTCACTGGGCTCATTGCTTTTCTTGCATGCAAACGGCATACATACAAACTGCACAGCATCCCGAGGATGATGATTATAATAATGGCAATAATAACGGACATTTAGGGGATGTTTCCTATGCATTATGTACTATAAATTTTCTGTGTATTATCTCATTAAACACTCACAATAATCTCTTATGGTTTTTATTATCACACCTACTTTTCAGATGATGAAACAAAAACTCAGAAACATTTAAAGAATTCATCCAAGACGGTGCAGCTAGGAAGTGGGGTTGTGGGGATTTGAATTCCAGGCAGTTTTACTCCAGAGGCCAAGATCTTTTCTGAATTAAATGTTTCTAGTACTTATTTCCACAGTGGATGGCAAGGTTGTCCTTTGATTAGCACAGCTTAAATATATTTCAAGAGTGTGCAGCAGGAGGATCCCCCAGAAGTTAGTAAGGGAAAGTATAAGGCACAGAGAAAGAAAGCAAGTGGGGAAGAGTTAGGAGAGGAAATTCAGTTTTAAGCAAAAGCAAACCGAGGAGGAGGCCTTATAAAAGCTTATGGAGACAAGGAAGGAATAATTGAAATTAAGAAGATTATAAATCCTAAGGGCACTAGTGACCCTGAGCCACCCAGCAGGAACCCACAAAGGCTGACATTTCAATGGTCCATGAAATCAAAAGACAGTTAATGAATTTAGCCAGTTCTGTGCCTTGGGAAGAGGTGATATAGTTCAAAGGTGGTTCATCCCGAGATCCAATATAATTAGAACACCTCAGAATCAAATCTTCAATTAAAAAAAAATTCTCTAAATAAAATATTGAATCAGGTATGGAAGAGTCAATTAAGTTAATTCAGCACACTTTTCAGTACCACCCACTCCTAAGTTATTTAGAAGCCCATGCTGTCAGTCTGAGGAATTTGGATTTAACCCTTTTATTCACTGTCTATTTTTAACAAATTCTTAATGCATCACATCTGTTACTTTGATATTTTCAACTTGGGCGATGCTCCCCAAGGTGAATCATTATAGGACTTTTGTAGTGAGGGCTAAGAAAGAGTAGACAAGATGCTTTTGAATTTAAGATGCATGAAAATAACAGAAAACAATAGATAAAAATGCAACTTTATTCTTTGGAATGAGAGCACTTTCATAAGATGTGTCTCACACTATAGACAGACCATCTACTGCAAAAAGAAGCACCTTCCTGTCTTCTGCCACAGAGAAAACTCCTTTATAAAGATGATGTTGCAAAAAAAAAAAAAGGTGATGTTGCAGTAGACTGGGGGTTATGTGACTGCTTTCAGTAGGATATTTGAATAACAACACCCAACCTCACTACATTCCTTCCTGAATCTATCTATTCTCTTCAAATGCTTGTGCCATATCTTTTTATTGCAGATATCCTCAATGGAGAGAGATGAGAAAAAGTCCTAGTAAACCTTTGTATTAATTATCAACTACACCCAAAAGTTTTCCCTTTTTATTCCACTAGTCCTCGTGGACATTGATGACCAAACATTTGTTCATACCAAAAACCTAAGAAGTCCTCCTGGATTTCTCCCTCTCCCTCACTTCTCACATCCAATCAAGCAACAAGCCCTACTGATGCTTACAAAATATAATCCAATCCACTCCCTTTCTCTGTCACTGCAGTCACGACCCTTGTCTCCTTGACTGGTGCAGTAATTTCTATTATTCTTCCTGACTTCATTCTTTCCTACTTCTAGTGTATTCTTCAAAAAGCAGACAGAATGAGCCTTAAAAAAAACCTTATCTCACACAAGTCAACACCCACAAGGCTATCACTGGATGTCTAAGTAGAAACGTTGGGAATGAGTATGAGATGATATATTCACAGTGCTGAAAGAAAGAAAAAAACCCTGCCAATCAAGGGTAATTTCGTGGCAGTTTTCTTTCAAAAATCAAGGGGAGATAAAAATTTTCCCAGACAAAAGCTGAGGGGGTTCATCTGATAAAGATAAGTATACAATAAAATTCAGGATACTATAATACTGTAATGCTGGTGTATAGTCACTTAGGTATAGTCTAAAGATTAAAAGATAAAAATATTTTAAAAACAACTATAGCTTCAATAATGTTAATGAGTGTACATGTAAAAAGATGTATACTGTGGTATCAAAAGTACATGTATATGTGTGTGTGAGGGGGTAAAAGTACGTAGATTTTGTACATAATCAAATTTAAGTGGTTATCAGCTTAAAATGGAATGTTATAAGATGTTTTGTTTATACCACATGGCTACTACAAAGTAAAAATTTATAGTGGATGCACAAAAGACAAAAAAGAAATCAATGTATAGCATTATGGAAAATCACCCAGTCACGAAGGAAGACAGCAAGAGAGGAAGAGAGAAACAAGGAAACAATAAAATAGCCAGAAAACAGTAAGAGGACAATAGTAAATCCTTACCTATCAGTAATTGCTTTAAATGCAAGAACATTAAATTATCAAATCAAAACACATAGAGTGGCTGAATAGGTTAAAAAACAAAAGAACAAAATACAAAACCCAACTGTATGCTGACTCACATACAGTTTTACTTACTTCAGAAGCTTTCAGAACACACATATGCTGAAAATGAAGAAATGGGGAAAGTTAGCCTATGCAAGTAGGACCCAGGAGAGAGCAGGAATAGCTGTACTTATATCAGACAAAATATATTTTAAGCCCAAAATTGTAGCAAGAGACAAATAAGGTTATTATAGCGTGAATGATAGATCGATTCATCAAGATGATATAAAAAATCATAAATATACATGTATCCAACATCAGAGCACCTAAATCTATTGGCAAATGTTAGTAGATCTGAAAGGGGAAATAGCCAACAATGCAAAAGTAGTAGCGAACTTTAATACTTTTTTAAAAGTTATTTGAATTAAAATGTATTAATTACCACTGTACAGCAAAGTGACTCAGTTATACCTATGTATATATTGTTCTTTCATATTCTTCTCCATTATGATTTATCACAGGAATCTGAATATAGTTTCCTGTGCTATACAATAGGACATTTTTGTGTATCATTCTATGTATACCAATTGGCATCTGCCAATCCAAAACTCCCAATCCATCCTTCTCCCGTCCTACTTCCCTTTGGCAATCACCAGTCTATTCTATATGTTTATGATTATATTTCTGTTTTGTGTCATATTTTAGATTTCACATATAAGTGATATTATTTGGTATTTGTCATTCTCTTTTTGACTTTTTTCACTTAGTATGATAATCTCTATTGTATCCATGTTGCTGCAAATGGTCTTCTTTTGTTCCTTTTTATGACTGAGTAGTGTTCCATTGTATATATGTCCCACATCTTAATCCCTTCATCTGTCCATGGACGTTTAATTTGCTCCCATCTCTTGGCTATTATGAATAGTTCTGCTGTGAATAGTTCTGCATGTATCTTTTTTCATTATAGTTTTGTCTGCATATATGCTCAGGAGTAGGATTGCTGGATCACATGGTGATTCTGTTTTTTTGAGGCAATTCCACACTGTTTGGCACAGTGGCTGTACCAAATTACATTCCAACCAACAGTGTAGTAGGGTTCCCTTTTCTCTGCACCCTCTCCAGCATTTGTTATTTGTAGATGTTTTAATGATGGCCATTCTGACTGATGTGAAGTGATAACTCACTGTAGTTTTGATTTGCATTTCTCCAAGAAATTAGTGATATTGAGCGTCTTTGCATGTGCCTATTGGCCATTTGCTTGTCTTCATTGAAGAAATGTCTATCTAGGTCTTCTGCTCATTTTTCAATTGAGTTTTTTTGTTGTTGTTGTTGAGTCATATGAGATGTTCGTATATTTTGCAAATTAAGCCTTTGTTAGCCACATTGTCTGATAAACGATTAATATCTGAAATATGCTAGGAACTTCTACAACTCTATAAAAACCACAAAAAATTAATCCAATTAGAAACAGGTAAAGGGTATGATGGAGAAGGCGATGGCACCCCACTCCAGTACTCTTGCCTGGAAGATCCCAGGGAGGGAGGAGCCTGGTGGGCTGCAGTCCATGGGGTCGCGAAGAGTCGGACACAACTGAGCGACTTCACTTTCACTTGTCACTTTCATGCATTGGAGAAGGAAATAGCAACCCACTCCAGTGTTCTTGCCTGGAGAATCCCAGGGAGGGAGGAGCCAGGTGGGCTGCTGTCTATGGGGTCGCACAGACTCGGACACGACTGCAGCGACTTAGCAGCAGCAGCGGCAGCAAAGGGTATGAAAAACCCTTTTCTAACAGAGATACTAAATGAGTAACATGTACCTGAAAAGGTTCTCAACATCACTAATCATCAGGGAAATGCAAATCAAAACCACAGTGAGATATCACCACACACCTGTTAGGATGTTTACTATAAAGATATATAAGATAACAAATATTGAGGAGAATGTGGAGAAAAAGTAAGGAAAACTGCTTGGGGGACTTCGAGGTGCATTTTGCAGTGTTACCTTCTGAGTGTTCATTTCAAGGACAGTGAATCCATCTGAGTATTCCAAAATATTTCCTCAAGCAAAATGATGACTGATTTCTAAATTTGGCAACAGTGTTGCAAATGGGCAAAGGTGCTGTCCAAAACAAAAGGACCTGTACCCACATGTGCTCTGAGGAGTATGGGGAACTGATAAATGCCCAAGACTGGTACAGTTTGTGTGTGTGTGCTCATGTGTGAGAAAGAGAGCGTTGAAGGACAGGTAGAGGGGACGTATATGAAGGTGATTATCTGGATATTTGGGGGCTTCTCAGGTGGCTCAGTGGTAAAGAATCTGCCTACCAATAGAGGCGACACTGGAGATGTGGGTTTGATCCCTGGGTGGGAAAGATCCCCTGGAGAAGGAAATGGCAACCCACTCCAGTACTCTTGCCTGGAGAATCCCACGAACTGAGGAGCCTGGTGGTCTAAAGTCCATGGGGTCGCAAAAAGTCAGATACAACTGAGCACCAAGGGCCAGTTGACCTATGAGCATATTTTAGTTCAGGAAGCAAAGTTTGTAGCAGGTGATTACCAACAGGATCTTCCTTACCAGTGGAGTTTGCAGGGTAATTTTTTAATTTTAATTTAAAGAAAACACAAACACACAAATGTTTATGTCTCTGTGTGTGAAAATGGGGTATGGTATACCTATGGACTGTATTCATGCTTATTTCTTTTTCTGCCTGTTAGCTTGGGTTATAAATGTTGCTGTGGGAATTGTTACCATGGTTGTTTTAGGAGCATTTGCAAAAGTGTACAGATATTCCCCCTTGATATTTTTTTCATCTCTAAGATTAGCATCAGCACAAACAGAATAGTCAATGTTATCCATTTGAGTGGAACAGTTGGGATGATATATGAGTGTCTGTGAAGTGTTTTATTTTTTGCAATGTATTAAATTTTCAGTCCTAGAGAATATTTTAGAGAGGTTCAGGATATATGGGAAAATGGCTAAATTTAAATAAGACCAAGTGTGGGTCACTTTGATTATAATATGAATTTTGTTTGGGAGAAGGGACATCCTTTAGAAAAGATTTCAAGCTAACTTCTACTTGAAAATTTTGAGAAAAACTGTGTTGAAATCTGTGCTTGGAACGTTCTTCATCAGAACTTGAAAGCAGTTGCTTAAGAAAACTATATTATCTCTCATGCTTCAGTTGATCCTTGGGGGAAAAAGTTAAGAATAAAATACATAATGAATAGATTAACTGCCTAGAAATTGGGTGATGTCTCCCTAACTCAGTGGGGCCCAACTAATCTTTTAGGAAGCAAGTTCCTTAAATATATTGTTAGACCAACTGGAAAATTAACTAGGTTGTTGACTGGAGAGATTTCATTTCTATGCCAAAATTTGCCAAGAAGAAATGGAAGAGGTATCTGACTACTTGTTTTTCAAAATATGTCTCCTGTTTCTGGACCTTTTAATGTAAATTATTTCTTTCAGGGATAGAAGAAGAATTTAAAGGATCATTTAGGCACACACAAAAAAATCAAAATATTAGAGCATGGTTGGCTCAAATGACAACTTCTCTAAATAGCTTACCACAATCCTGCTGGCCAAACAAGTTTACTCAGCATTTATTTTCCATAATGGCTTTTTGTCTCTCTAACCTAACTCAAACTGACTAGGAAGAAAGGGGGGAATGTTGATACATATAGCTAAAGAATCTCAAGAATGACTGATTCAGGCCAGCTAGATGCAGAAGTTTAAGTCTGAATTTGGCAATAAGGAGTTCATGATCTGAGTCACAGTCAGCTCCCGGTATTGTTTTTGCTGACTGTATAGAGCTTCTCCATCTTTGGCTACTAAGAATATAATCACTCTGATTTCAGTGTTGACCATCGGGTGCTGTCCATGTGTAGAGTCTTCTCTTGTGTTGTTGGAAGAGGGTGTTTGCTATGACCAGTGTGTTCTCTTGGCAAAACTCTATTAGCCTTTGCCCTGCTTCATTCCGTACTCCAAGGCCAAATGTGCCTGTTACTCCAGGTGTTTCTTGACTTTCTACTTTTGCATTCCAGTCCCCTATAATGAAAAGGACATATTTTTGGGGTATTAGTTCTAAAAGGTCTTGTAGGTCTTCATAGAACTGTTCAACTTCAGCTTCTTCAGCGTTACTGGTTGGGGCATAGGCTTGGATTACCGTGATATTGAATGGTTTGCCTTGGAAATGAACAGAGATCATTCTGTCATTTTTGAGATTGCATCCAAGTACTGCATTTCGGACTCTTTTGTTGACTATGATGGCTAATCCATTTCTTCTAAGGGATTCCTGCCGACAGTAGTAGATATAATGGTCATCTGAGTTAAATTCACCCATTCCAGTCCATTTTAGTTCGCTGATTCCTGGAATGTCAACATTCACTCTTGCCATCTCCTGTTTGACCACTTCCAATTTGCCTTGACTCATGGACCTAACATTCCAGATTCCCATGCAATATTGCTCTTTACAGCATCGGACCTTGCTTCTATCACCAGTCACATCCACAACTGGGTGTTGTTTTTGCTTTGGCTCCATCCCTTCATTCTTTCTGGAGTTATTTCTCCACTGATCTCCAGTAGCATATTGGGCACCTACCAACCCGGGGAGTTCCTCTTTCAGTATCCTATCATTTTGCCTTCTCATACTGTTCATGGGGTTCTCAAGGCAAGAATACTGAAGTGGTTTGCCATTCCCTTCTCCAGCGGACCACATTCTGTCAGACCTCTCCACCATGACCTGACCATCTTGGGTGGCCCCACACTGCATGGCTTCATTTCATTGAGTTAGACACGACTGTGGTCCCGTGATCAGATTGGCTCGTTTTCTGTGATTATGGTTTCAGTGTTTCTGCCCTCTGATGCCCTCTCGCAACACCTGCCGTCTTACTTGGGTTTCTCTTACCTGGGACGTGGGGTATCTCCTCACGGCTGCTCCAGCAAAGTGCAGCCGCTGCTCTTTACCTTGGAGGAGGGGTATCTTCTCAGGGCCGCCCCTCCTGACCTTGAACGTGGAGTAGCTCCTCTCGGCCCTCCTGTGCCCTGCAGCAGCCGCTCCTTGGAGGTGGGGTAGCGAGCGAGAGTGCCAGGCTGCGACAGCGCAGGAGCGGTGGCTGGAGGAGCTTCAGACTTAAACTGAAGAAAGTAGGGAAAACCACTAATCATTCAGGTGTGACCTAAATCAAATCCCTTATGATTATACAGTGGAAGTGAGAAATAGATTTAAGGGACTAGATCTGATAGACAGAGAGCCTAATGAACTATGGACAGAGGTTTGTGACATTGTACAGGAGACAGGGATCAAGACCATCCCCATGGAAAAGAAATGCAAAAAGGCAAAATGGTTGTCTTAGGAGGCCTTACAAATAGCTGTGAAATGAAGATAAGCGAAAAGCAAAGGGAAAAAGGAAAGATATTCCCATTTGAATGCAGAGTTCCAAAGAATAGCCAGGAGAGATAAGAAAGCCTTCCTCAGTGATCAATGCAAAGAAATAGTAGAAAACAAGAGAATGGGAAAGACTAGAGATCTCTTCAAGAAAATTAGAGATACCAAGGGAACATTTCATGCAAAGATGAGCACAATAAAGGACAGAAATGGTATGGACCTAACAGAAGCAGAAGATATTAAGAAGAGGGGGCAAGAATACACAGAAGAGCTATACAAAAAAAGATCTTCACAACCCAGATAATCACAATGGTGTGATCACTCACCTAGAGCCAGACATCCTGGAATGTGAAGTCAAGTGGGCCTTAGAAATCATCACTATGAACAAAGCTAGTGGAGGTGATGGAATTCCAGTTGAGCTATTTCATATCCTAAAAGATGATGCTGTGAAAGTGCTGCACTCAATATGCCAGCAAATTTGGAAAACTCAGCAGTGGCCACAGGACTGGAAAAGGTCAGTTTTCATTCCAATCCCAAAGAAAGGCAATGCCAAATAATGCTCAAACTACCACACAATTGCACTCAACTCACACGCTAGCAAAGTGATGCTCAAAATTCTCCAAGGCAGGCTTCAATAGTACATAAACCGTGAACTTCCAGATGTTCAAGTTGGTTTTAGAAAAGGCAGAGGAACCAGAGATCAAATTGCCAACATCCATTGGATCATTGAAAAAGCAAGAGAGTTCCAGAAAAACATCTACTTCTGCTTTATTGACTATGCCAAAGCCTTTGACTGTGTGGATCACAACAAACTGTGGGAAATTCCTCAAGAGATGGGAATACCAGACCATCTGACCTGCCTCTTGAAAAATCTGTATGCAGCTCAGGAAGCAACAGATAGAACTGGACATGGATCAATAGACTGGTTCCAATACTCCTTTCCAAATAGGGAAAGGAGTATGTCAAGGCTATATATTATCACCCAGCTTATTTAACTTATATGCAGAGTACATCATAAAAAATTCTGAACTGAATGAAGCACAAGCTGGAATTAAGATTGCTGGGAGAAATATCAATAACCTCAGACATGCAGATGACACCACCCTTATGGCAGAAAGGGAAGGAGAACTAAAGTGCCTCTTGATGAAAGTGAAAGAGGAGGGTGAAAAACTTGGCTTAAAACTCATCAGAAAACAAAGATCATGGCATCTGGTCCCATCACTTTATGGCAAATAGATGTGCAAACAGCGGAAATAGTGGCAGACTTTATTTTGGGGGGGTTCCAAAATCACTGCAGATGGTGACAACAGTCATGAAATTAAAAGACACTTGCTTCTCGGAAGAAAAGTTTTGACCAACCTAGACAGCATTTTACAAAGCAGAGATATTGCTTTGCCAACAAAGTCCATCTAGTCAAAGCTATGTTTTTTCCAGTAGTCATGAATGGATGTGAGAGTGGGACTATAAGGAAAGCTGAGTGCCGAAGAATTTGAACTGTGGTGTTGGAGAAGATTCTTGAGAGTCCCTTGGACTGCAAGGAGATCCAACCAGTCCATCCTAAAGGAAATCAGTCCTGAATATTCATTGGAAGGGCTGTTGCTGAAGCTGAAACTCCAGTACTTTGGCCATCTGATGCAAAGAACTGACTCATTTGAAAAGACCCTGATCCTGGGAAAGATTGGGGGCAGGAGGAGAAGGGGAACAACAGAGGGTGAGATGATTGGATGGCATCACTGACTCAATGGACATGAGTTTGAGTAAACTCTGGGAGTTGGTGTTGGACACGGAGGCCTAGCATGATGCAATCCACGGGGTCTCAAAGCGTTGGACACAACTGGGTGACTGAACTGAACTCAACTTGTACCTGTGCTACATGTGTGCGGAGACTAGCCCTCTGGTCCCAGAGGAGGAAGAGAAACATGTAGAGCAGAACTTCCCCAGCTAAAGAACTTTGACTAAACCCAACCCATTATAGAGGCCCGAGTTGACTGAAAAACACACAACTGGACCCAGCCAAGATCAACTGAATCGTGTGTCAATTGGGAAACATAATAATCAATGGCCATTATTTAAAGCCAGTGCCATAGAGTGGTTTTCTAGGCAGCAATAGCTACCTGATACGTTTATTTATCTCTGTTATTATTATCTATAGGGTCGATAATCAACTGGTGTATACTACTTCTATGTACCAGTGGTTCCAGTATTTTAATACTTTTGAATCAGTGGGTAAATATTTTCTTTCCCAAATTCTCTGAATATTCTTTAACCCTGGTCCTCTCCCAGCACCTTTGGATCTCTCTATAATCCAACAACTAAGAGTAATGCCTCACCTGACTAGGATCCTCCAACTTGTGATCCAATTCTTTAGAAGAAATCTATTCTGATTGGTCAGTGCCCAGGCTCTACCACTTCCTTCTTTCAGTTTTATTGACGTACAATTGACATAAATTGTCAATTTATTCCCTGCATAAATTAAAGGTATGATTTAGGTATATCATGAAATCATTATCCCAATGAGTTTAGTGGACATGTATATCATCAGGCTCTACTATTTCTTAAATATTCTGGTCATTTATGGATCTGACTCATCTCCTCATTCAGCTTTTAGCTTCCAAAGGGTAGTCTCCATGACTGAATCACCCTGAGTACTTTCTCTGGGCCTTGCACAATAAATATGGGTTGAATGAATCCTAGATAGGAATATGTACTGGAGGAAGCAGTGTGGTCTCCAAAAAGGCTGAAATCATTTGCCGCACAAGTTTAAGTGTCAGCAACTCACTGAACCTGAGATGAGAGAGAACCCTTTCAGGGCGTTTATATTTGCTCTCCTTCTGAGTAATTTCTGAAAGAGTGCCTATTTGGACTTTATTTTTCAATATATTTAAAACTGAGTAATATCTCAAGAAGAATCAAGATTTTTCTCCTTTCCCTTAGCCCTTGGTAAAATTTTCATTGTGTTACCAAAGATCTTTCAATCATGCAGGCTCAAAAACTAGAAATAAATCTTCACATGTTGAACTAGGTGCTGTGGACACAGCAATTAAAGCAGACAGAAGTGCTGTTGTCATGAAGCTTGTAGCAAAGCCTCTGCCTACAAGAGCTCCCATCTTGATTTCTGCTCTGTTGTCTGATCTGCCACCAGCCAGCCAGCATAGTCTTGATTCTTTGTCCTTTCCTCACTTCTGTTCCTTCTTTGACATTCCTGATGCCCCCAGCTTGAGAGGCCTTTGTCATAGTGTGCATTGACCTGCATTAGTATTAAAAGACAGGCTCCCATTAAACCTCTGCAGGACTTGCTTTGTTTCCTTTTCAGGCTTCTATAACTTTTAGATTCCCAAGATGGGGCATAGAAGGAGGTAGAGATTGACTCTGAAAAGAAAACCTCTGTATGGAAGCTCTGGGTTTACTTCACGTGTTTTACACTCTAGGAAAGTGAGGCATTGATGCCTAGGGCTCTGTGGCTTGTTCCAAGTTGTCTAAAATGCTGAGTTTTTTCTTCCCTGGCACCATTTTCCAGTATCCTTATCCTTAACCTTCACTTTCATGTGATATCTGGCCTCTCTTCTCTTGTCCATAAAGTTGTTGCTTCATGGCAAGAACCTCAGTGTCTTAGTTGTAATTACACGCCTGGTGCTTACTCCTCGAGAAAGTGTTTTAGACTATTTGAGACTTAATTTATTTATGTTTAAAATGGGCAGGGGTGGGTAATAGTGAGAATTAAATGAGATCATTTATGTAACACCTCTAATATAGTATTTGGTACATAATAGAATCTAGTATCATTTTCATTATCCAAACCAGCTCTCCCCTTATTAATGCTTTCTGTTTTAGAGAAATCAAAATGTATTAATCATGACTTTGCTTAGAAACAGAACCAACAAAAGATATTTAAAGGAAGAGATTTATTTTCTATGAGACATTGTCTCCTGCTGTGAGGGAGTCTTAGAAATCCCACAATCTGGAGACACAGGAAAGCCAGTGATGTAATTCTAGCCCAAGACCAAAATCTTGAGAACCAGGGCAACTCATGGGGTGAACCAGTCCAAGGGCAAGAAAATACAGATGTCCCAGCTCAACCTAGCAGGCAGGAAGCAAAGAAGGGCAAGTTTCTTCTGTTCCTCTTTGGTTATATCCAGGCCTTCAATGGATCAGATGATGGTCACTCATATTACAGAAGGGCCATCTACTTTACAGAGTATACTGATCTAAATGCTAATGTAACCTGGGAACACTAAGAGACACAACCAGAAGGTGAAAGTGTTAGTCGCTCAGTCATGTCCAGCTCTTTGCCATGGACTATAGCCCACCAGGTTCCTCTGTCCATGGGATTCTCTGGGCAAGGATACTGGAGTGGGTCACCATTTCCTTCTCCAAATGTAATCTGGGAACACTCAGAGATACAACTGGAAATGATGTTTAATCTGGGGATCCCATGACCAAGTCAAAATGATACCAAAAAAAAAAAAAATTTAACCACCACAGCCTGATCCATTTTGACTGGCTGAATGTGGATTTGGAAATCCTAACAGTAGCAACCAACTTTATCTACACTTCTGTGAAAATATGTAAACCAAATATGGCATTCTGTTAAACTTTTATTTTCAAGTTTGGTCTTGTAGAGCAGTGGGCATGTTTATTTGGGGCAGAGAACATCTGCATCACCCTACAAATCACACTGCAGCCATTTTTTGCTGATTGTGCATGCCTTGGCCTTACTTGGTAAAAGCTAGCTGCTGGATCAAGACTATTATCCAGGGACAAAACAGAAAACATTGAACATCAGATTTGGAAGGAACATGGAAAGTCACCTAGATCTAGTGTATCACTCTGTTGGATGTTTGATTCTCTTTTACATCCCTGAAGCAAAAATCTGTTGCACTTTACTCAAGCACAGACTCCCGAAGCAAAAAGTCCATGTTTTGTCAGCTCTGATGACTGTGGATCATCCTCTTATACTTTGAGTCCAAATGAGACTCCCACTTAGCTTTCTGTCTTCTGCAACGAACTCTTTCACTGTGGTTTGCTGAACAGGAATTAGAACAGCTTTTGTGCTACAGTGCAGTCCTCCCATTAATACCTTAGCTCTGAGGTCAGCTCACCAGGAAAAGAACTGGGCTTGATAACCATTAGTTATTCTAAAGTGAACAATGCTTTAGGCATGTGAATATTGTCCAATAAACTTAGAGTCAGGATAAATCTC
Organism: Odocoileus virginianus; assembly: GCF_023699985.2. NCBI lineage: Eukaryota > Metazoa > Chordata > Mammalia > Artiodactyla > Cervidae > Odocoileus > Odocoileus virginianus. The sequence continues at coordinate 20,329,500 of NC_069699.1, forward strand.
TAAATAGGTACTCAAAATGAAACGCACAGCACTGGGATGGGTTTTGAGCTTGAGTGATTCCAAACAGTCATACTTTCTGCTGCTTTGAGTTTTCCGAAGTTTCCTTTTGTCTTTTACAACACAATGCAGTACATCCTTGGCTCCCTCCTGGGAATGTAGCAAGTGGTGTTCATATGGATGTATCTGTCCTTGGCACCAGACTTCAAGAAGGTGTGAATGCAAGAGTTGTTCTGAACAAACCCAGAACTCCCTGGCAAGTCGGAGAGAGGCAAATAGAGAATCACTGTGGAACTTACTCACATGGGAGAACTTTGAGCAGGGAGAATGAAAACCGACTCTAGCTGAAAAATACTTTCCAATATTTCATTGGAACCCTGTTGATCTCAGTGGTGGCTGGATAGTCTCAAATTACTTCACACCTCACCTCTGACACTCTGAGTCCAAGAGGCTGGTATCTTGTGCCAAAAAGCCTAGTTGGTCTGAAACTCTTGGTAAATATGAGACCATCATTATCCATCTTTAGCAGTTCATGCTGGGTCCATCTGTGCCTTTTAACAGCACACTGTTTATAGTGTAAAATATGGATGTCTTAGTCCTAAAGAGACCTAGCTCTTTTAGTTTGTGAAATTTTTTTTTCTTTTGGTTGTTTTGTTTTTGCTTTCAATTTTTTTTCCTACCAGGTCAGCCTTAGGCCAAACTGCAAAGTAAATTAACAATACCTTACTTGTGTGTTATACTTTACAGATATTAAAGTGTTCCCACATCTATTACTTGATTTTATCAGGTACTGACAAACCAGGGAAGGCAAGACTAGGTGCCTATTATCTGCAGTTCATAGAAGAGCTCATTGAACCCCCCAGAGGCTAAGCAAGCTGCCCAAGAGCATACAGTAAATTAAATGAAAATGAGAAATAGAAGCCAGGGATTTGCTTTCCTAGTCCACTGCTCTTTCCACATGGCCCCATCTTTAGGCTCCCTTTCTCTTTCTGATTCTGGGCATTTCCTACCACTCACCACCAGCTGCATATCACACTCTCTCACCGAGGCCAGTTGAAATCATTGGGGCAACCAGGCTCTTTTCCTGAGTTTTTTCCCCCGTCACAACTTCATGCCAATGAGTCATTTCTTTTTGGCCTGTTCTCCACTAATAAATGAATTGAAAATATGCAGATACCCAAACAGATACTTCCAGAGAAGGCAATGGCGACCCACTCCAGTGCTCTTGCCTGGAAAATCCCTTGGATGGAGAAGCCTGGTAGGCTGTGGTCTATGGGGTAGTGAAGTGTCAGACACGACTGAATGACTTTACTTTCACTTTTCACTTTCATGCATTGGAGAAGGAAATGGCAACCCACTCCAGTGTTCTTGCCTGGAGAATCCCAGGGACGGTGGAGCCTGGTGGGCTGCGCTCTATGGGGTCACACAGAGTCGGACACAACTGAAGTGACTTAGCAGCAGCAGCAGCAGCAAACAGATATTTCTAGAACTAGGCCATCAGGGGTAAGGGATAGCTAGGTTACAGACTGGAATAGCTCAGGGACCAGTCAGGACATGCTAGTGAGTAGAATAGTCTTGCTGTCAACTGTGAGGAGTGGTCGGGGCTGCGGCAAACCAGAGAGCTGGTGCCCTGTGTAAAAGGAGCAGTGGCCACTCCACTCCAGCTGACTGAAGCATGGGGAAATATGGATCTGATGCTGCCAGATCCTCCCATTCTAGTCTTCCCTTGCTGAAGAACAGAAACCTGAACTTTAAGGTGGGTGATTTTCCTGTATTTTAAAACACTGGGGAAGCCTCACAAAAGACACTCATGTGTGTAACTGAGTTAGCCAGCTTGTGTCCTCTGGTCTAGAGAGGCAAAGGAAGGCCTGCTCTACTTGGCCTCCATGGGATTTCGGTAGAACAACATCCAGTCTGGGCACCATCATTTCAGAGGGATGTGGACCAACAGGAACATATTTACAGTCAAAGGATCGTGGTGGCCAGGAGCCTCAGACACATAGGAGGAAAGGTGAAGGAGCAACACATCTGCTCTGGATGAGAGACTACTTTGGGCTGTCAAATAGAAGATGGGAGAAAATTACCCTTCACAGTCTTAAGGGTGGCTTGTTATGTTAGACCACCCACTGCATTTTTACTTCTGGTGGCTCAGAGGGTAAAGCATCTGCCTACAATACGGGAGACCTGGGTTCAATCACTGGGTCGGGAAGATCCCCTGGAGAAGGAAATGGCAACCCACTCCAGTACTCTTGCCTGGAAAATCCCTTGGATGGAGGAGCCTGGTCGGCTACAGTCCACAGGGTCGCAAAGAGTTGGACACAACTGAATGACTTCACTTTCACTTTTCACCCACTGCATTTTAGACTTCAGGCTTATGCCTTCCTTCCCTCCATCCTCTCTCCCCTTCTCTTAACCATATTTTATATATTCAGGATATATGGATTTAACTTTTAAAATTTTAGTGTCCTAGGGCAGGAGCAGGCAAGTGCTCCTTATAAAGAGCTGGACGGTAAATGTTTCAGGCCTCTGAGCCACAGAGGTATGCACTGTATATTCTTCTTTATGGTTTTGTTTTTATTTTTATAATTCTTTATTAATGTAAAACCACTGTTAGCTCCTGGGCCTTATAAAAATAAATCACCAGCCAACTTTTGTTGTCTGCTGACCCCTGGCCTAGATGGAGTGAATAGCTAAACAAATCATTTGGGATATTCTTTTAATTCTCCTGAAATATCAATTACTAGACTCTTTTATCACAATTGTCAGTAATCTTATAAATAAAATAATTCTTTTATCATATAAATTTGAGAAACACTGAGTTATGCAAAGTTAAAAGTATTTTTATCTCCCAGGACCTTTTATATGCTAATATGAATTACAAATTTCTAAGGAAAAACTATTTTCAAAATTGATCATGGAATCTTTTTCCAGAATATCTTAACATCTTCCAGGCTATTTGCTTGGAAAATGAAGCTATTTGTGGAAACCAACCAAACCAAATGAAAACAAAACAATAACAAGACTAAAACATTTTTTGATTCTTATGTCATCTTTTTAACCCACTCTACCTGAGTTATGGAAAATACATTTATTTAGAACCTCTCATATTCTGGAAGGCATTAGTGGTGCAATTAACATTCTTTGAAGGGAAAGGACAACCAGCTGAGTCAGAGAGAACAGAGAGAATGTTTGGAGTACTTTCCACCTAAAGGGTGATTTCTGTGAAGTGAATTCCTAAATGCTTTAAATTACTCTGTTACTAACCATTAATCTGTGGAGCTCACACAGCTACCAGTAGTCAATTACTTGACCACTTTTATTAAAAACAATTACCAGAAACTTTGTCTGTTTGCAAATTTCCTGAAGAAAAATATCTGCTTAAAATGCAAAAACTTGGCTCTAAGCTTTACAAGGCAGAAGAGGACACCTTGTCTGTTTTGTATAAGGAGTTAGGCTGTGTGTATGATACACAGAGATACCAGGCCTGGCTCCTGCCCTGGAAAGTCATCTTGCTTACTGGCACAGCACATGAAAAGTTCTGTGGTGACAAGAGTACATTCTGAGCCAAGCCCAGTCATTTGAGCCTGGCCCCACCTTTTCACCTCTGTGTATATGCCTCAGTATAGACCAAGACGGCGGAGTAGAAGGACATTAGCTCATCTTCTTCTGTGAGAACTCCAAAATTGCCACTAACTGCTGAACAACCATTGACAGGAGAATGTTGGATCCCACCTAAAGAAGATACCCCATGTCTAAAGGCAAAGGAGAAGCCCCAAAAGGACCGTAGGAGGGGCAAATTGTATTTAGAATCAAACCAAGTGCCTGCCAGAGGCTCTTGCAGGGTTCAAAAAAATCCTTGTGTGCACCAGGACCCAGGGACCCCCAAGAGACGGAGCCAGACCTGCTGTTGAGTGTTTGAGTGTCTCCTGCAGAGGCACAGGTTAGCAGTGGGCTGCTACGGGTACAGGAGCTCTGGCTGCAGCAGACCTGGGAGGCACGGTATGTGAGACGCACCATGAGCCACAGAGTAGACAACCCACAAAATGGAGAACAATTATACCAAGGAAGTTCTCGCACTGCTGTGAAAGTTCTAGAGCCCACAACAGATATCCCAACCTGGGGATCCACCAAAGGGACTGAGAATCCCCAGGGAACTTGACTTTGAAGGCCAGTGGAATTTGATTGACTGCAGCACTCCAGGTCTCCCTGTCCATCACCAACTCCTAGAGCTTACTGCAGCTTATGTCCATCAAGTCCATGATGCCATCCAACCATCTCATCCCCTGTTGTCCCCTTCTTCTCCCTCCTTCAATCTTTCCCAGCATCAGGGAATTTCAGATGAGTCAGTTCTTCACATCAGGTGGCCAAAGTATGGGAGTTTCAGCATCAGGATCAGTCCTTCCAACAAGTATCCAGGACTGATTTCCTTTAGGATGGACTGGTTGGATCTCTGTGCTGTCCAAAGGACTCTCAAGAGTCTTCTCCAACACCACAGTTCAGAAGCATCAATTCTTCAGCGCTCAGCTTTCTTTATAGTCCAACTCTCACATCCATACATGACTACTGGAAAAACCACAACCTTGACTAGATGGACCTTTGTTGACAAAGTAATGTCTCTGCTTTTTAATATGCTGTCTAGATTGGTCATAGGTTTTCTTCCAAGGAGCAAGTGTCTTTTAATTTCATGACTACTATCACCATCTGCAGTGATTTTGGAACCTCAAAAAATAAAGTCTGTCACTGTTCCCACTGTTTCCCCATCTATTTGCCATGAAGTGATGGGACCAGATGCCATGATTTTTGGTTTTTCTTCATTTTCTGAATGTTGGGTTTTAAGCCAACTTTTTCACTCTCCTCTTTTACTTTCATCAAGGGGCTCTTTAGTTTTCCTTCACTTTCTGCCATAAGGGTGGTGTCATCTGCATATCTGAGGTTATTGATATTTCTCCCAGCAATCTTGATTCCAGCTTGTGCTTCATCCAGTCCAGCATTTCTCATGATGTACTCTGCATGTGAGTTAAATAAGCAGGGTGATAATATATAGCCTTGACATACTCCTTTCCCTATTTGGAACCAGTCTGTTGTTCCATGTTCAGTTCTAACTGTTGCTTCCTGACCTGCATGCATATTTCTCAAGAGACAGATCAGGTAGTCAGGTGTTTCCATCTCTTGAAGAATTTTCTAGTTTGTTGTGATCCACACAGTCAAAGGCTTTGGCATAGTCAGTAAAGCAGAAGGAGATGTTTTTCTGCACCTCTCTTGCTTTTTCAATGATCCAACCAATGTTGGAAATTTGATCTCTGGTTCCTCTGCCTTTCCTAAATCCAGCTGGAACATCTGGAAGTTCACTGTTCACATACTGTTGAAGACTGGCTTGGAGAATTTTAAGCATCAATTTGCTAGCATGTGAGATGAGTGCAATTGAGTGGTAGTTTCAGGGTTCTTTGGCATTGCCTTTCTTTGGGATTGGGATGAAAACTGAACTTTTCCAGTCCCGGGGCCACTGCTGAGTTTTCCAAATTTGCTGGCATATTGAGTGCAGCACTTTCACAGCATCATCTTTTATTTGAAACAGCTCAATTGGAATTCCATCACTTCCACTAGCTTGTTCATAGTGATTCTTCCTAAGGCCCACTTGACTTCCTACTCCACGAAGTCTGGCTCTAGGTGAGTGATCAAACCATCATGGTTATCTGGGTCATTAAGATCTTTTTTGTATAATTTTTCTGTATATTCTTGCCACCTCTTCTTAATATCTTCTGCTTCTGTTAGGTCTATACCATTTCTGTCCTTTATTGTGCACATCTTTGCATGAAATCTTCCCTTGGTATCTCTAATTTTCTTGAAGAGCTCTCTCGTCTTTCCCATTCTATTGTTTTCCTCTATTTCTTTGCATTGATCATGGAGGAAGGCTTTCTTATCTCTCTTTGCTATTCTTTGGAACTCTACATTCAAATGGGTATACCTTTCCTTTTCTCCTTTGCCTTTCACTTTTTTTCTTTTCACAGCTGTTTGTAAGCCCTCCTCAGAAATCCATTTTGCCTTTTTGCATTTCTTTTCTAGGGATTGTCTTGATCACTGCCTGTTGTAAAATGTCTGGAACCTCTGTCCATAGTTCTTCAGGCACTCTGTCTATCAGATCTAATCCCTTGAATCTATTTGTCACTTCCACTGTATAATCATAAGGGATTTGATTTAGGTCATACCTGAATGGTGTAGTGGTTTTCCCTACATTCTTCAATTTAAGTCTGAATTTGGCAGTAAGCAGTTCATGATCTGAGCCACAGTCAGCTCCCAGTCTTATTTTTGCTGGCTGTGTAGAGCTTCTCCATCTTTGTCTGCAGAGAATATAATCAATCTGATTTCGGTACTGATCATCTCGTGATGTCCATGTGTAGACTCTTCTCTTGTGTTGTTGGAAGAGAGTGTTTGCTATAACCAGTGTGTTCTCTTGGCAAAACTCTCTTAGCCTTTACCCCACTTCATTTTGTACTCCAAGGCCAAAACTGTCTCTTACTCTAGATATCTCTTGACTTCCTACTTTTGCATTCCAGTCCCCTATGATGAAAAGCACACTTTTTAAAAAATTTTGTTTTGATTCTAGAAGATCTTGTATGTCTTCATAGAACAGTTCAACTTCAGCTTATTCAGCATTAGTGGTTGGGGCATAGACTTGGATTACTGTGATATTGAATGGTTTGCATTGGAAACAAACAGAGATCAATCATTCTGTCACTTTTGAGACTGCACCCAAGTACTGCATTTGGACTCTTTTGTAGACTATGAGGGCTATTCCATCTCTTCTACGGGATTCTTGCCCACAGTAGTAGGTACAATGGTCATCTGAATTAAATTCGACCATTTCAGAGCATTTTAGTTCACTGATTCCTAAAAATGTCAATGTTTACTCTTGCCATCTCCTGTTCAACCACTTCCAATTTACCTTGATTCATGGACCTAACATTCCAGATTCCTATGCAATATTATTTTTTACAGCATCAGACTTTACTTCCATACCAGTCACATCCACAACTGGGCATTGTTTTGCTTTGGCTCAGCCTCTTCATTCTTTCTGGAGCTATTTCTCCAGTCTTCTCCAGTATCATATGGTCACCTACCTACCTGGGGAGTTCATCTTTCAGTGTCCCACTTTTTTGCCTTTTCACAGTGTTCATGGGGTTCTCAAGGCAAGAACACTGAAGTAGCTTGCATTTCCTTCTCTATTGGAACATGTATAGTAAGTACTCTTCACCATGACCCATCCGTCTTGGGTGGATCTATAAGGCATGATCTCTGTTCATTTCCAAAGCAAACCATTCAATATTATAGTAATCCAAGTCTATGACCCAACCAGTAATGCTGAAGAAGCTGAAGTTGAACTGTTCTATGAAGACATACAAGATCTTCTAGAACTAACACCCCAAAAAAGATGTTCTTTTCGTTATTGGGGGCTGGTATGCAAAAGTAGGAAGTCAAGAAATACCTGGAGTAACAGGCAAATTTGGCCTTGGAGTATAGAAGGAAGCAGGGCAAAGGCTAATAGAGTTTTGTCAAAAGAACACACTGGTCATAGCAAACACCCTCTTCCAACAACACAAGAGACAGTTCTACATATGGACATCACCAGATGGTCAACACTGAAATCGGACTGACTATATTCTCTGCAGCCAAAGATGGAGAAGCTCTACACAGCCAGCAAAAATAAGACTGGGAGCTGACTGTGGCTCAGATCATGAACTGCTTACTGCCAAATTCAGACTTAAATTGAAGAATGTAGGGAAAACCACTACACCATTCAGGTATGACCTAAATCAAATCCCTTATGATTATACAGTGGAAGTGACAAATAGATTCAAGGGATTAGATCTGATAGACAGAGTGCCTGAAGAACTATGGACAGAGGTTCCAGACATTTTACAACAGGCAGTGATCAAGACAATCCCTAGAAAAGAAATGCAAAAAGGCAAAATGGATTTCTGAGGAGGGCTTACAAACAGCTGTGAAAAGAAAAAAAGTGAAAGGCAAAGGAGAAAAGGAAAGGTATACCCATTTGAATGTAGAGTTCCAAAGAATAGCAAAGAGAGATAAGAAAGCCTTCCTCCATGATCAATGCAAAGAAATAGAGGAAAACAATAGAATGGGAAAGACGAGAGAGCTCTTCAAGAAAATTAGAGATACCAAGGGAAGATTTCATGCAAAGATGTGCACAATAAAGGACAGAAATGGTATAGACCTAACAGAAGCAGAAGATATTAAGAAGAGGTGGCAAGAATATACAGAAAAATTATACAAAAAAGATCTTAATGACCCAGATAACCATGATGGTTTGATCACTCACCTAGAGCCAGACTTCGTGGAGTAGGAAGTCAAGTGGGCCTTAGGAAGAATCACTATGAACAAGCTAGTGGAAGTGATGGAATTCCAATTGAGCTGTTTCAAATAAAAGATGAAGCTGTGAAAGTGCTGCACTCAATATGCCAGCAAATTTGGAAAACTCAGCAGTGGTGGCCACAGGACTGGAAAAGGTCAGTTTTCATTACAATACCAAAGAAAGGCAGTGCCAAAGAACGTTCAAACTACTGCACCATTGTACTGTTCTCACACACCAGCAAATAAATACTCAATTCTTTAAGCTAGACTTCAGAAGTACATAAACCAAGAAATTTCAAATGTTCCAGCTGGATTTAGGAAAGGCAGAGGAACCAGAGACCAAATTTCCAACATCCGTTTGCTCATTGAAAAAGCTAGAGAATTCCAGGAAAACATCTACTTTTCCTTCATTGACTGAGCTAAATCACTTCTATTGTGTGGATCACAACAAACTGTGGAAAATTCTTAAAGAGATGGGAATACCAAACTACCTTACCTGTTTCCTGAGAAACCTCTATGCAAGTCAAGAAGCAATTGTAGAACCAGACATGGAACAGTGGACTGGTTCCAAATTGGGGAAGGAATATATCATAGCTATATATTGTCACCTTGCTTGTCTAACTTATATGCAGAGTACATTATGTGAAATCCCAGATTGGATGAAGGACAAGCTGGAATCAAGATTGTGGGGAGATGTATCAATATCCTCAGATATGCAGATGACACCACCCTTATGGCAGAAAGTGAACAGTAACTAAAGAGCCTCTTGATGAGAGTGAAAGAGGAGAGTGATAAAGCTGGCTTAAAACTCAACATTCAAAAAAAGATGATCATGGCATCCGGTCCCATCACTTCATGGCAAATAGATGGCGAAACAATGGAAACAGTGGCAGACTTTATTTTCTTGGACTCCAAAATCACCGCAGATGGTGACTGCAGCCTCAAGATTAAAAGATGCTTGCTCCTTGGAAGAAAAGCTATGACCAACCTAGACAGCATATTATAAAGCAGAGACATTACTTCACCGACAAAGGTCTGTATAGTCAAAACTTTGATTTTCCAGTAGTCATGTATGGATGTGAGAGTTTGACCATAAAGAAGGCTGGGTGATGTTGAATTGATGCTTTTGAACTGTGGTGTTGGAGAAGACTCTGAGAGTACCTTAGACAGCAAAGAGATAAGAACACTCAATCCTAAAGGAAATCAGTCCTGAGTATTCATTGAAAGGACTGATGCTGAAGCTGAAGCTCCAGTACTTTGGCCACCTGATGCAAAGAGCTGATTCATTGGAAAAGATCCTGATGCTGGGAAAATTGAAGGCGGGAGGAAAAGGGGATGATAGAGAATCAGATGGTTGGATGTCATCACCAATTTGATGGACATGAGTTTGAGCAATTCCAGGAGTTGGTGATGGACAGGGAAGCCTGGTGTGTTGCAGTCCATGGAGTCACGAAGAGTCAGACAGGACTGAGCCACTAAACTGAACTGATATGCTTCACCATTGTAAGGCACCTTATTTAAACACATTTGAATCTCAATATTGTCATCTGTATAGTGGGGATTGTAAAACTTATTTTACAGAACTCTTCATGGTGTTTTGAGAGTGTGCACAGAGTCATTTTCCTGTTGTAGGCACTCAGTTGCTAGTAACCCTGACAAGTATAACAGAACAATACACAAAGTCAGAGGAAGGCCGTCCGGCATTCATCCAATTGATCAAGGCAACTTCTAATTTTCTGCTCCATCATGCTTAACTTAACACTTTCTGCATCTTGACTGCAAGAGGGCTGCACTCCATTTATGCATTTTAGTTATGTTCCATGAAGGATGAAGTGGGTGGTGGAAGAGATTCTTGCCAGCTGAGTTTGGCTTCTTTCTATCAAGGAATCAAGATCTTTCTCTGAATTCTGTATAGTTGATTCTGCTTATGTTTCCTTGGCCAAAACTGGGTCACAAAGCACCTCTTAGCTGCAAGGGAGTCTGGAGAAGAGAGTAGTTTAAAGAGGCACCTTGGCACTTGAACAGCACTGGGATACACAGTCCCTTGCCGAGGTCGTGTAGTTTCTAAAAGGGACAATTAAATTTCTTCCCAGGTGGTTTGGATCCATAGCCAAAACTCTTAGGCACTATACCATATTGACTTATTAAAAATGAATGATCTTATATTTATCATCAGTTGATTTTCATCGAAGGGGCATCAGAAATTTAGTTGGGGAAAATTAGAGTCTTTTAAATGAGTAATGTTGAGACAGTTTCATACATAAATGCACAGAGCAGAATTTAGGCTTTTATCTCTCACTGTACACAAAAATAAGATCAAAATGAATCTGACTTAAATGTAAGAACTAAAAGTCAAGCCTATAAGAAAATCTTGTGACTCTGGGTTAGGAAAAGAGTACTTAGACATGTCATCAAAAGCATGATCTGTAACAGAAATTGATGACACAAACTTGATAAAAATTTAAAATTTTATACTTCAAAGGACACAATTTAAAAACTGAAAATATAAGTTATAGGCTGGAAGAAAATATTTTCAAAGATAGTATCTGATAAAGGACTTGGACCCAGAATATATTAAAAACTCTTACAATTCACCAGTAAGACAAATAACCTTATTAAAATTGGAGAAAAGATTTTGATATAATAGACATTTTATCAAAGAAAAAATACAAGTGAATAATAAACATATGAAAAAAATACCCCACATTATTGGGTTTTAGGGAAAGGCAAATTATCATCACAATTAGATTCTACTTTACATTCACTAAAATGGCTTTAATTCAAGCAACAGACAGTAACGTGTATTGGTATGGATGTGAAGACACTGGATTCCTTTACATCTTAGGGATGTAAAATCCTATAACCATTCTAGAAAACCGTCTGTCAGTTTTTTAAAAAGTTAAATATATTCTTATCATTTGACATAGCTATTCTATACCTAGATAACCACATAAGGAAATGAAACCTATCTTGGTATAAACACAATGACGATTTGCACACAAATACTCATGGCACCGTGAAGTAGAAGCGAACCAGATGTCCGTCAACAGGTGATCAGGAAAAGGTGCTATGTCCATACAGTGGTGCACAGCTCAGCAGTTAAAGGAAAGTAAATATGGACACAACACTCTGGTCCTCAAAAATATTAAGACAGGTGAAAGAATCCAGAACAGAAGGCTCCATACTGTATGATTCTATCTAGGTGAAATATCCAGAAAAGACAACCGTTTAGGAGGAAAGCAGACTGGTGGTTTCCCAAGCAGGGAGTCATTTTGCTGCAAAATGAACCATGAGGTCTTTTCAGAGTGATAGAAAAGTTCTGAAACTGCATTATCATGATATTTATACAGCTCTAAATTTACCAAAAGTTTGGACTTGTGTACTTAAAACAACCTAGAGGGGTAGGATGGGGTGCGGGATGGGGAGAGGCTCAACAGGGTGGGGCACATGGGTACTGATGGCGGATTTGCACTGTTGTTGGCAGAAACCGACACAACCTTGTAAAGCAACTATCCTCCACTTAAAAAATAAATAAATAAGAGCAAAAAAAAAAAAAAACAGTTGAGTTTTATGTTATGTAAACTACACATCAGTAAAGCTGGTGTGTTTTTTTTTTTAAAGTGGTCTCAAAAGAAGAGAAGTTATATTCTAGATATTCCCCTCAGTTTTGTTTTACTAGTGAATTTAGAGTTAAATGTATTAAATTGAGCATTTACTGACAGAATCCAAACGTTGAATTCCATTCTGTACTCATTCACTGTATTTCATTGACTCTCTATTTAGCCTTCCAGTCCCACAAGAAGTGTATTCCAAGTAAACAATAAGTAGCTCGTCAAGAAGATATTGTCATTAATTTACCCACTTTTGCATTTTGTACAGTGTGTGCTTTGGAGTTAGGATTAACATGGACTAGAAATTCTGGGGTGAGTCCTTGTGCCTTGTCCTTATCAAAGCCCTTTGATAGATGCAATGTCTTTTTGAAGTGGCCCTTTATCCCTTTGTCATCAAACCTTATATTAAATTACTTTTAAATGATTTTTTGGTACAGAATCTGACACCGTATTAAAAAGTACATTCTGGAAACAGATCTAATGTAATTTAGAAAGATTTTCACAATTGAGACACATCATCAAACCATCCAAATTTGGCATTTCCATCAAGCTGAAATTTCCCTATCTCCCTTGGGTAAAAGCTGTACCGTGTACAACTTTGAAGTACTTGGAAAATATATTTTGATGTTCCAAATGTAACAGCTTTATAGGCCTAGCTGACATTATTCCAAGAATGTAGCTTTCTCTCTCTTATTTTAAAAACTAAAAACATGACACTATGCCTTAAAAAAATTAATCTGTGATATGTTTTCTCTGGAGCCCGTAAAAAGAATCATACTCCTTACATGGGTCTCAAGTTCTGCCTTAATGCCACCAAAGAAGACGGAATTTTTGTTTTTAATTATAGAAGCCCTGCATACATTGTTTTGGGCTTCCCCGGTAGCTCAGCAGTGAAGATCTGCCTGCAGTACAAGAGACATAGGAGATGTGGGTTCAATCCCTGGGTCAGGAAGATCCCCTGGAGGAGAGCCTGGCAACCAATTCCAGTGCTCTTGCCTGGGAAACCCCCTGGACAGAGGAGCCTGGAGGGCTACAGTCCATGGGGTCGCAAAGAGTCGGACACGACTGAAGCGACTTTGCACACACATGCACACCTGCATTGTTTTAAGCCTTTGGAAGCAATTTAAATGGCATCAGGCAGTTTATCCCTACATCTCTGTCCACTTCAACTGTGTTATAGCAGCATATAGTTTCAGAGCTGTAGAGACCTCAGGAGATAAGACAGCTCAACCACCCTCACTTTGCAGATAGGGGAAGTAATGCCCAAGAAGCTTCTGTAACTTGCTTCATCCAAAACCACATTGACAGTTGGTGGGTCTCAGCCCAGCGCTTGTTCTGCCACACTGCTCTCTTAGCATCTCAGAATTTCAGAGCCTAAAGAGGCCTTTAGACAATGCCAGCCAAAACTGGTCCTCACAGAGAGGTAGCTGACTACAGAGATGTGAACTAATGTCTGCAAATGGTCTCAGAACTCTCTTCCTCTTTGATAGCATCCTTTTAGGATGTAGTGCTGGTTCTGGAGCATTCTTAAGATTCATACAGGCAGGGCACAATTCCAATAATTCAAGCTATTTTCAGTATCTTGCTGCTGTAGCAAGCTGCAGAGAACAAAGATTAGTGAAACTGTTTTAGTCTGTACAAGTGCCTGTTTAAGGAAGACCTGATGATGCGAGGTGGTTGGGAAGTAAATGCCTTTTATTTTTATTAGGGATGTGATTTACAAATTGATTCACTTTAACATGTGTTTCAGACTTATTTTAGAAAATCCCTTTTGGTTTATTGAGTGCTTTTATGTTTATTATTACCTTATCAGATCATCCTAATAGCATGATGGGGTTGCTTTTGCTATTCTGATTTAACATTTAAAAATATGGAGGGTTAAAAACTGTTGGATTGCCCAAGGTCACACTGTAATTAACTAAACAGAGAAGGTGCTAAGACTTGGTCTTCTTATTCCAGACCACATAGGTTTTTCCCAGCCACTACCTTTAAAAATTCAAGGTGTTGTTTCCCTATAATTCTCGATTTCCTGATATCACAGTTGTTCACAGACTGTATCTTTAAGCAGGGTAGCTTAATAAAATTTAATAGACACAAGGGCTGCTGCTGTGACTATGTTGTTGTTTTCAAGTCCTATTTTGTTGTTAGCAGAGTTTAATCTTAGATTGTTTTCTGCTAAAATACAGAGACTCACTAGAAGCATTCCTTTCTTTTAGAAGACAAGACATTCTCAAAGTTGAAATTGCAAAGCAAAGAAATTAGGAATGATTATGCTTTTCATATGCATTCACTTTATAAAAGATTTACCAAAAAGGATCCTATAAGTATGCAAAAGTATTCTTTCTATATTTAAAATGTGATTTAGTTGACCAAAAAATTTTAATCATTTGTAATCAGTTTTTCCAAGAAATTTATCTCTTGTTCTTTGTCAACTATATTTTCTCATTTCTCAAAAAATTTCTTTTCATCTTTGAACAGTAAGACTGGTCTCACTCTCTGCTTCAAAATTAGTGATGAGTGAAGAATTCCAAAGAGATCAGGGGAAATACTTAATATTGAACTTCAATATACAGCAACTGGAACTAACTTGGCATCCCTGAATGACAGAGTGTTCCAGTCTGCTGTTATTGAAGTTTCTCCTGTTCTCATATTTATAACCCAAGAGGCAGGTCCATGTGGCTTTCAGTTTAGCTGAAGAGTCAGGAGCTTCTTTCCTGAGGGAAGGAAGAACAGCAAAGAACTTCAAGGGTCATGGTGTGTGCACTAGCACTCTTTGATTTACTAATTTATTATTTTTAGTCTGACCATAAAAGCATTTATCTTGCAATTATACTTCTTGCCTGAGATGAAACATTACTGATTTTTAGAAACTTAGGATGAAGACTCTTCTGAAACATAGGGAAGGCATTGGGGGGAGCTGGGTATTTGTGAGCTGTTGAAAGAAAAGAGGTTGGTGGAGAACAGATGGGCTCCTCCAACCATACATATTCATGAGTGCATTTATTTCATTATGCAGTCCCCTGGGAAACCTTGTACTTCAGCTTTTATAAGTTTGTATGGCCATCAAATTGAGCAGTCAGAAGCCCTTTGTCAAAAACTGTGTTGCAGCAAAATTTGAAGAAAAGTATGTGAAAGCCTTCACTTCTCACTTTTGTCTTGACTTTTCATCACTGAAACACCTGTGATTTCGAGATCTGAGACAAGAATGTCATTGAGAATAATAAATGTTAAGCATTGATAGCTAAACTGACACTGTATGTTAATCAGATATCTGCGTGTTATGTTTAGATTATCACTAAGCACATTGTTTGCTAATTTTATAAGAAACATGAAATTAAAACAGGTCTGCGTGTCTGAGAAGGAAATGGCAATCCACTCCAGTGTTCTTGCCTGGAGAATCCCAGGGACAGAGGAGCCTGGTGGGTTGCCGTCTGTGGGGTTGCACAGAGTCGGACACGACTGAAGCGACTTAGCAGCAGCAGCAGCAGCGTGTCTGTTACAGCATCTCCAAAGTTCATGGCAGGCCCTTCTCATTTGTAGATCTGAAACGGGTCACCTCATGGTTTAGAAACTGTTCATTATTGAATTCCCTGGGTATCTGACAATTTGGCAGGAAACTACCTGTTATATGCTTCGTTAAATTCCATTCCACTGGACCAAGACACAGAGAGGGCTGTGAGCAGCACAGATTTTTTTCCCCTTACATTAGAAGCAAGCTTCTGGTTAATGCTTAACGAAGGTATCTCAATTGCCTTTGTTTTAAATGTTTCACTGTCTGTATGCAATTCCACATGCCTTTACCTCAAACAAGAATAAGAACATTTCAGTCTTTTCCCATTGTTGTCTGGCCTTGAGGAACTGTTGATGTATGATAAACTGTTTTACAGATCTGTCAAGACTACTACTTGTGCCCTTCTCTGTCAAGCACTAAGTTGTCCTCTGCTCTGAGAATCTATGTGGAAACTGAAGCATGCATGAAGTCTACCCACTTGGATGAAGCAGGTCATTTGTTTTCTTAAAATCCTTAAAATAATAATCATGATGAATTTAATAATAAGAACATAACCTGATATTTATTAAGCATTACTCTATACCAAGCTCCATACTAAGACTTTAAAAAAAATTGATGACATCGATATTATTAGTATTTGCCTCTTGCATTTGAAAATACTGATGTTTAAAGACTTTGGGTGTCTTTTACATATAGTGTCAGGAAACACTAGGGCCTTTCAAAAAAACATTGTCTTACTCAGTTCTTGTGATCTCTCAATAATAAGAGATCATAAGAATTGTAAAAAGCTGGATGATCTCATGGACTCTAGGCCTGAGTAGATTTAATAGCAAGAAAAGGCATGTGCAAATGTATTATTGAACATTAAAACCATGGGAAAAGTGAAACTATTTTGCAGAGGTAGAGAACAGAGAACCATATAGTCAGGTGGGAGTGACTTGGTCTTTCAAAGTTTCATAGCTTCTGCCTGCATTTCCTGGGATCCTCCAACTACAGTTCATTTCTGTGATCTATAGTTTTACAATAACCTTCCCTCAACTTTAGGTAGCTTCAGTGGGTTTCTATTCCCTGCAACCAAACATTTGAACTTGCAAATAATGGAATTAATATTCAAACTCTTGCTTTTAGACTTTAAACCAAACCCAACACTTGCGCCAAATCATCCTTTGTTTAGTGGCTCTCCACACTAGAAGGAAAGGGCCCAGTGAATATGGCCATGGAGCTGCACATCTTTATACAGCTCTCAAGTGAGGAGACAAAAGCAAATATGTAAAGGAGGAAGCTGCATAGACAGTGACTTCTGGTAGCATGGCAATAAATCCAAGCATCAGCTAATGCTAGACTAAGACTGCCTTTATTGAAACACTTTTTTAAAAAGGTTATAAAGTGAAAATGCTTATTAAAAGTTGTTACTATAGTAAAAGTTTATGGTAGGAGTACATAAAGCAAAAGCTAGAAACCTCCTCTTGTTTTCCTCACTCCAGTGATCAGGGACCCACCATGCACAGTTTGGTGTGTCTTTTCTGTGTAATTTTCCATGGGCAGGGCAGGTATGTGCATATAAGGTGGTTGTGGTCAAACACTTCATGCCATTCATACTTGCCTCTTATTGATTGTACATTGTACCATGGATGCCCTGAGGTATGAATGCACTCAGATTTGGTTCATTTATATTCAGAGCTACATGGCCTATGCCATAGTGTACCAGCTCTCTATTGGTGAGCATTGATTGTCTCCACATTTCTGCTATTATTATTATTTCTATTATTATATTATAGAAACAATTCATTTTAAACTACCTCATTTACTCATTTGAGACCATAAGTCAAAAACATTGTTAAGAAGACTAAACCTGTAGTCATCCACCCTTATAAATCCTAAAAGGCAGGTAAATATAATAGGTATTTGTATTCATGTATCACCTCAAAATCACTTCACATGACCATTATTAAGGTCCTATGATGCTAACCATTGATCAGAATCCCTCTGTGTTTTAATGCGATTCAGAGGGGTAAAGGATGAGTATAACTGCTATTCATTCTATCTAAAAAAAAAATTTAAAACATTAAAAAATGACAGTGAATAACCACTCACTCTATGGGATATATGGTATGGGATTGCTCTCTGACTAGGTTACCCCTGACTGCTTAGAAAATCAACTAGTAAGCAAGTATTTATTGATCAACTGTTAAGTGCCCAGTACAAATATAGGAAAATATCTAGGATTATTTTTTTTATCCTTCATACAGGAACACACACTCTCTGAGCAAGTAGAACAGGAAAAGATGAATGGGCTACAGTTACGAGATGTTGTTGCTGATGTTTTAGGATTTTTCATGTATGATTTCAGAAACAGGGTAAATATATGCAGCACAGAGGATACAACAATATTGAGAACATTTAGAAAACTTTTGTTAATGTTTTATGAAATAGAATCTTCCTTATCAAGAATGCAAAATATATCAGTCAAAAGCTGTTTGTTTTGTGAATATTTGCTGCCTGCCAAAGTCATGGCAGATAAAGAAATCTTCAAAATTAGTGAAATAATATATGTGAAAACTATCTGTGTACTCCTTTATTGAGAGCCACCTAGGTGAAAATTCCATGTTTAACACTTTGCAAGATGTTAAGACTAAGAAAACACCATCCCTATGCAAAAGGTTCAGCTCAGTTCAGCTGCTCAGTCGTGTCTGACTCTTTGCAACCCCATGGACTGTAGCACGCCAGGCCTCCCTGTCCATCACCAACTCCTGAAGTTTACTCAAACATATGTCCATTGAGTTGGTGATACCATCCAACCATCTCTTCCTCTGTCATCCCCTTCTCATCCCGCCTTCAATGTTTCTCAGCATCAGGGTCGTTTCAAATTAGTCAGTTCTTTGCATCAGGTGGCCAAAGTATGGGAGTTTCAGCTTCAACATCAGTCCTTCCAATGAATATGCAGGACTGATTTCCTTTAGGATGGACTGGTTGGATCTCCTTGCAGTCCACGGGACTCTCAAGAGTCTTCTCCAACACCACAGTTCAAAAGCATCAGTTCTCCAGTGCTCAGCTCTTTTTATAGTCCAACTCTCACATCCATTCATGACTACTGGAAAAAACATAGCCTTGACTAGATGGACCTTTGTTGGCAAAGTAACGTCTCTGCTTTTTAATATGCTGTCTAGTTTGGACATGACTTTTCTTTCAAGGAGCAAGTGTCTTTTAATTTCATGGCTGAAGTCACCATCTGCAGTGATTGTGGAGCCCCCAGAAATAAAGTCTGTCACAATTCCCACTGTTTCCCCATCTATTTGCCATGAAGTGATGGGACCGGATGCCATGATCTTAGTTTTCTGAATGCTGAGTTTTAAGCCAACTTTTTCACTCTCCTCTTTCACTTTCATCAAGAGGTTCTTTAGCTCATCTTGGCTTTCTGCCATAAGGGTGGTATCATCTGCATATCTGAGGTTATTGATATTTCTCCCAGCAATCTTGATTCCAGCTTGTGCTTCAACAGCCCAGTGTTTCTCATGATGTACTCTGCATATAAGTTACATAAGCAGAGTGATGATATATAGCCTTGACTTACTCCTTTCCCTATTTGAAACCAGTCTGTTTTTCCATGTCCAGTTCTAACTGTTGCTTCTTGACCTGAATACAGATTTCTCAAGAGGCAGGTCAGGTGGTCTGGTGTCCCATCTCTTGTGGAATTTTCAAAAGTTTGTTGTGGTCCACACAGTCAAAGGCTTTGGCATAGTCAATAAAGCAGAAGTAGATGTTTTTTGCTTTTTCAATGATCTAGCAGATACTGGAAATTTGATCTGTGGTTCCTCTGTCTTTTCTAAATGCAGCTGGAACATCTGGAAGTTCACGTTAACTGTTGAAGCCTGGCTTGGAGAATTTTGAGCATTACTTTGCTAGTGTGTGAGATGAGTGCAATTGTATGATAGTTTGAGCATTATTTGGCATTGCCTTTCTTTGGGATTGGAATGAAAACTGACCTTTTCCAGTCCTGTGGCCACTGCTGAGTTTTCCAAATTTGCTGGCATATTGAGTGTAGTTCTTTCACAGCATCATCTTTTAGGATATGAAATAGCTCAACTGGAATTCCATCACCTCCACTAGCTTTGTTCACAGTGATGCTTCCTAAGGCTCACTTGACTTTGCACTCCAAGATGTCTGGCTCTAGGTGAGTGATCACACCATCATGATTATCTGGGTCGTGAAGATCATTTTTGTATAGTGTTTCTGTGTATTCTTGCCACCTCTTCTTAATATCTTCTGCTTCTGTTAGGTCCATACCATTTCAGTCCTTTATTGTGCTCATCTTTACATGAAAAGTTCTCCTGGTATCTGTAATTTTCTTGAAGAGATCTCTACTCTTTCCCATTCTATTGTTTTCCTCTATTTCTTTGCACTGGTCACTGAGGAAGGCTTTCTTATCTCTCCTTGCTATTTTTTGGAACTCTGCACTCAAATGGTCATATCTTTTCTTTTCTCCTTTGCTTTTTGCTTCTCTTCTATTCACAGCTATTTGTAAGGCCTCCTCAGACAAGCATTTTGCCTTTTTTTGCTTTTCTTTTCTTGGGGATGGTCTTGATCCCTGCCTCCTGTACAATGTCAGAAACCGCTGTCCATAGTTCTTCAGGCACTCTGTCTATCAGATCTAATCCCTTGAATCTATTTGTCACTTCCACTGTATAATCATAAGGGATTTGATTTAGGACATACCTGAATGGTGTAGTGGTTTTCCCTACTTTCTTCAATTTAAGTCTGAATTTGACAATAAGAAGTTCGTGATCTGAGCCACAGTCAGCTCCCGGTCTTTTTTTTGCTGACTGTATAGAGCTTCTCCATCTTTGGCTGCAAGGAATATAATCAGTCTGATTTCGGTATTGACCATCTAGTGATGTCCTTGTGTAAAGTCTTCTCTTGTGTTGTTGGAAGTGGGTGTTTGCTATGCTGTATAATATATAAATAGCTAGAGTGCATCTGTATTCTTAGCTTAAAAATGTAAGAATTATTATTAAAGCCCAGTTTTCTTCCTTGTTTTCATCATCTTTTTCTTTAAAAATTAAATGGCTGTGTATCATTTTCTAAACACTGTTCCTGTGTGCCCATAACCACCCAGTACAAAGGGTTTGCTTTGTTTTGTTGCTGGGGGAATCCTTGGGATGAGACTTGTAGTTGTGGCGAACAACTACAGCTGTCATTTATGGAGTGCTTACTAGGTAGCCAGGCTCATACTAAAGGATTTAGGTGGATTTAAAAAATTCTCCCATCAGGTCCCTGTGGAAAGCTTTGAAGAATCTGACGGTTATTAAATGGCTGAGCCAGAGAGCTGGGCCAGGTTCTGTAGTCCTGTGTCCCACTCTGCCAGTGTCCGCCAGTCATTCTAAGGACGCTGCAGTGGTTGCCTTGTCTCAATACCACTCAAATCGCACTTTCTTAATGATTTTCCTAGATCATTTTTTATACTTGTGCCATTCTAAGCATTTCAGATAATAAAATTTGGGGGTTTATTGTACTAGTTATTTGATTTCTCTAAAGGATAGTCAAATGGATAGAAATCCATGAAAGAAGAATGTTTGTCCATATGCCACCTGCAATGATGTTGTTTTATTACAACTGTTACTTGTACCACACTTGGGGAAACTCTTCACCCTGAATACTCGTTTCCCTTTTTTCTCTTTTCCTGTATCACCGTATGCTCTCAGTATACATGTTCGCTAGAGTTATCCACTTCCTTACAAAGGAGTTAGTTGTGTAAAATCAAGTTTGCATTTCATTCCACCATGAAAACATATGTTTGTGTGTGGAGGAAATCTCACATATGCTGAATGCAATAGAAGGTGTGCTTCTAGAGATCATCCTAACAGATAGAACTTTACAATTAAAATAGATACCAGAATATGCCCTCACCAGCAAAGTCTTGTCATGTAGGATATGTTATCACCCAATTTTTCTGGCTTCCTTTAAAAACTATCTTAAAAGTGAAAAAACAAAACAAAAACAAAAACAAAAAAAAACAGTTATGTGTCACCATTTGGATTAATTGATAAAGTTCATCTTTTAATCAAACTAGTTCATTCTTATTATCATTGCAGTTATTATTACTATTGGCACTATGGGAAGTCAACAGACTATGTTGTTCCAAAAGGTATTCAAAGTCTTCATTCATTTTGAATAATCAGAGGGTCAAGCATTACTCACAGAGCAATATATCTGATCAAAAGAAGCAATTACCAAAAGAGAAATTATTATGTACCTGCTTGTAATCAACCAATTTTTGACTTTATAATCCCACATAGAAAGATTAGTTCAGAAAATCATAATGATATATAAAGATACCCTTTTAGAAAATTAACTTTCAAGACCATACAACAGACAAAATTAAAATGAATTGACAAAGGGACCAGAAAAATTTTTTACCACAATTTGGACTCCTCCCAATTAGGACAGAGTCCTCATTGCTTATTCTGAGCAGGGAAGCCCATTAATTTCTGCAATGTGGGCAGAATATAAAATATTAACTTTCACTACTTTTTGAAATTTCAGAAAACGGCAGAAGTCTTTGTTAACTGTCTCATCTTGAGAGGTAGTTAGGTATTATTACTAAGCTTATTCTCTCAGTAATTTGGAACTTGAAGCACAGTGTTAAATTGCTTGGTTCTGTTTTCAAATTTTCCACTCTGCCTTTGACTCAAGCAGGTGGTCAGTGTTTACATTCAAGATTTAAGATCATACAGCTCAGGACCTCAATCAAGTGTTCAAAAATAGTAGCATCTTATCTTTAGGTAGCTCTAGGAGCAGCCCAAAAAGACTGCATAGCTCTGGGCTCAGTGTACCCAGTTCTGTACTTTGAAGAAAAGACAAGGTCTCTTTCCAAAAAGCGCTTATAAGAGGGAGAGCAGCAATATGATGTGTCCCTCAGTACACCATTTGGCTTGGAGAGAGGAGTAGTGCTGAGACACTCAGGCCACTAGATCTGGCCACGGGGCTAGCTCCTGAAGTGGTTTTATGTCAAGGCAAGCCTAGGTCTCACCTTCACTTCAATTTAGATCCTACATTTGAGGACACCTTTTTTTTTTTTTTTTTTTTTAAAAGAAATGAAGCACCTAGAGAGCCCTTTGGGCATGATGAGTGTGAAGTAACAGACCTGCAAAGAGACTGTGTTGTTTCTTTTGAATTCTGAATGTTATTGGAAATTTAGCCCCTACGGCATGTCTAGATAAGGAGATATTTTATAGTAAAACAAGCCATGAACTTAGAAATGATGAGGGCTTTAAGACAGAAGGTTATTTTTGTTGTTTGTTTCTTGATGGGGGAATTCATAGCCAGATGGTGAAAACTTTGATTTACATTCCAGCAATATGCTTCTAGGGTATGATGGAAAAGTAGTGACATATTTGACCAACAATAAAGAACAAATACACAAAACTTAGTGCCAGGTATGGAGGAATCACCAAAGAAATGTTCCTTTTCTTTCTTTGCTCTCATTTCTCTTTTGAACCTTGAGAGTGGAATATTCTATATTCCTTCTTTTCCTGTCTGGGAATTATTTACTCATAGTAAGATCCCTACTGGGTTCTGAGTCCCTTTGAGGGCATCATACCATGTCTTATTAATTATACCCCTCATTCCCAACCCTAGGAGGTAGCACTTAACACTAAGTAAGTGCTCAGTAAATGTTAAAAAATATTGTTGAAAGTAAGTAGGAAGTTGTTATTGTTGAAGGTTTACTCCCTGTGTTCAGCATTATATTTCATTAAAAGTATCTAAATTGCTTGTTTGAGAAAGACTACCTATAAGAGATTCATCAGTGTGGACTCATTTGGTAACTGGAAAAAGTTGTTAGGGGCTTCCCTATAGGCTCAGTGGTAAAGAATCCACCTCCAAAGCAGGAGACAAAAGAGGCAAGGGTTCCATCTCTGGGTCGGGAAGATCCCCTGGAGGAGGGAATGACAATCCCCTCCAGTATTCTTGCCTAGGAAATTCCATGGACAGAGGAGGCTGGCAGTCTATAGTCCGTGGGGTCGGAAAAGACTTGCGACTAAATAACAACAAAGCTTGATAGATGGGCTTTACATGTTAGGTTCTTGGGTATTTTTCATGGCATCCCTATTGTGTTACTTTCCCACTTTGGATTGAGCTTCTGTCTCTCAAAGAGAAGTTTCTTGCTTCCTGCTTCACTAGAATAGCTCTTGACTTGATTGCAAATTAAAACTCTTGAAGGAGTAGCTCAGTCCAGTGATTTTTCAATGACTACACTGCCAGTGGGGGATTTATGGTTATCACCACTGCAAATTTCTATAAGCATTTGCATTTTGAAATTGCTAGGATGACCATTCACCGAGATTATGATGCATAATTTTTTTCTTTTGGTGTTTTTGAAAGAAGAACAATGAGGAGAGTAAATGGCTATTATTGCCATTTGGATAGAAGCCCGTTTAAGGGAGATTCTGAGGACATGGCTCAAACTTTGACTCTTCCTTTAGCCTTTTAGAAGCATTTCCACTTGAGTCATTGAATGGCTCTTAGAGCCTCACAGCTTTCCAGAAGATATGAATTCTTAATGAAAGATGAAATTTGACTTTTAGTTGGAAGTATTATTATTAGTGCTGCAATATGAGAAGATGTGGGGAGAAGAAAAGCAGAACATACTTTTTTTCCTTTTAAGATTGCAGTTGCAGTTCTTTCCCTTCCTTCCTATTTTCCCTCTTTCTCTCCCCTTTTAATCTTTTTCCCTTCCCCATAATTTAAAATAGCAGCTGGGAGAAGTAGTGCTTAAATAGTATTACTCAAAGTGTAGTGATCCATTTATGATGATCATTAACAAAATTAAATGGGGGTGTTTAAATGGAGGTGTTTATTAAACATTCAAATTCTTGACCATTACTACAAACCTACCAAATCAGAAAAATCTCCATGCTATGTAATTTTTTTCTTTTCTTTTTTTTTTAGCAAGAACCTTACCTTATGCTTTTAAAATTTACAAACTATTTGGGCTGTGTGGTTGGATTCAGGGAAGAAAATTCAAGCCCAATTAAAAAAAAGAATCTTTTCTCAAGACCTGAATACCTTATTTTTACAAATAATTTATTTTTTTTAAAAAAATCTCATTTTGAAAGATGCCGTTTGTCCTAATGTAGAATATGAAGGTTCCTGGCTGGCACTTTGGCAGTCCAGAAGCGATGGGATGGGTACTTCTTGGGCTGCCTCTCATAGCCACAGTGGATAAATTGATGCAGTAAAACAACACACGGAGAAAACCTGAGCATCTTCTGACGTCTTCATTATGTATAGCAGCTTTAGTCGCTTGGTCGTGTCCAACGCTTTGCGACCCCATGGACTATAGCCCACCAGGCTCTGTCTGTTCATGGAATTCTCCAGGCAGCGATACTGGGGTAGGTAGCCATTCTCTTCTCCAGGGGATCGTCCCAACCCAGGGACTGAATCCAGGTCTCCTGCATTGCAGGCAGATTCTTTACTGTCTGAACCACCAAGGAAGCCCAGACACTCCTCCTTAACTGAGATTGTATGTTACTCCATTGAGATGATCTTTCTCTATCCCTAATGGAGAAAATGGGTTTTCTATAGCATGTAAATCATGCTCCCTCTCTCTAAAATCATATTGATGTAACAAAATTTGGTACTGAGCTTCATGCTTAATATATTTTTAAAAGCAGCAAGGGAATTCAAATTTCAATGCCAAAATCAATTCCTATCATTCCACAGAACTGTTAAAAGGTTTCATTCTCAAATCACATTTCTTTCTACCAAACCCTGACATTTGAGTCAATGAAATTGCTTACCCTTGATTTTTTTTTTTAAATCAGTTTACTGACATGTTTTGAAGGATGCTGTATAATCATATCCTCTATTACCAGGTATTGTTCACGCTTCTTAAATTTGATTTTAATCCATTTTGCATGTATTAACTCGCAAATGAAAGCCAGTAATGTGGTAATAAAAATTCGATCCCATATGCATCTGGGAATCAACTTTTTACTTCTTTCTACACCCTGTTGACAAGTGCAAAACAAAGTATGACCATGAAAATTATATCAGCAGCAAAATATTTGATGGCAAGAATGTTACCCATATGGTCACAAATGTATCTTAGGATAATGTCAGAAGTGAAACAGGGAAAAAGTGTTGAGGAGAAGGACACCACAAATTTTAGTGACTATAAGAAGAATAGAAAATAAAGATATGACAAGGAAAGAAAAGAGTGGTATAAGCAAGTGGCGTGAGGTTCAAAGGATGGTACACAGAAAGGTATCCAAAGATGTCCATGCTTCCAAAACCCAAAATCTGGTTTTACGTTACATAACATAGCAAAAGGGACTTTGCAGATTGAATTAATGTTAGTGGCCTTAGAATAACGAGACCATCCTGGACTAACCACATGGGTCCAATCTAATCACAATAGTTCTTAAGAGCAGAGAACTATCTTTAGATGAAGATAGAGGAAATAAAGCAGAAGGGGAAGTTAGAGCAATTCAGGTGTGAGATGGGCTCAACCGTCTACTGCTGACTTTGAAATCGAATAAACCATAAACCAGGGAATGTAGAGACCTCTAGAACAACCTCTTACCACCAACTGGTAAGAAAATAGGAACTTTCATCCTACAACCACTTGGAATTGCGTTCTACCAATATCCTAAATGGGCCTGTGAGCAGATTCTCCTCCAGAGCCTCTGGTCTGTGTGAGACCTTGATTTTGTTCTTTTGAGACCAAAGTAAAGAAGTCAGTCCAGCACCCTGGAACTTCTGACCAACAGAACCGCGAGGTAATAAATGTCACTGTAAGCTGCTAATTTGTGGTACTCACACATGGCAGCAATAGAAACCCATAAAAAAGGTAATGGGGTTGTTGCAGGGGAAATGACAAACTCAGATCTAGAATGGATGTGGGGAGGTAGGCAGGATTGTTAATGGCTCTAGACTTCGATATAATGGTGTTCAAATCTCAGCTGACACTAAGTAGCTGAGTGATCTTACTTAGGAAACCATACTTTTATGACAGTTGATTTCCCCCTCTACAAACTGGAATTATTAACAGCATCTCCTGCACTAGCTCATGGTGAGGTTTACATGAGGTAATGGATGCACAAACTTTTAACACGTCTGGCAGAGAAATGGTCTGGAAGAGAAAGGTTTTTCCTAAAGAATACAAAATAGTCTCTTGTCCCTAAATTCCAAGGACAGGTGACAATTGACACACTTTACTAGAGAGGATTTGCAATATAGCATTCTCAAGGGAAAAGCCAGGTTCTGGCCAAGGCCTGGAGATGGAGACTTTGTGCTCAGAAAAAGTTCTGGAGCAAGTGGTAAGCCAAAAGTGAATCAGAGCAGCCCCCTCAAATTAAAATATAAAGATCACCCAGAGGCAGAAGATTCTGGAAAGATGGCAGAGTAGGAAGCAGTTGGAGTTTATCTCCCTAACCAGACAATGATT
Source organism: Odocoileus virginianus (assembly GCF_023699985.2). Classification (NCBI taxonomy): domain Eukaryota; kingdom Metazoa; phylum Chordata; class Mammalia; order Artiodactyla; family Cervidae; genus Odocoileus; species Odocoileus virginianus. The sequence goes on from NC_069699.1 coordinate 20,356,435, forward strand.
GCACTGGCAGAATCTTTCTGAAATAGCTATTTTGGAACTCTGGAGTCTATTGAAGGCTTCAACTTTCAGGGGAAGGCTTGGGTGATAAACTGTGCTTAGTTGTGGTCAAGTTCAGCTCTTAGCATGGTACCAGCTACCCATCCGGCACTCCTTCCAGGAACATGAAATGAATGAATCTGCATGCAGCTTTCAGGAACCAAGGTGGGAAAAAGTGACCCTATCTTCTGAATATTGGGAACCTGTTCGTGGCTTGCTGCTGCTGATCACAGAGGTGCAGACAAAGGTGGGTGTTTGTACTTCCCCTGTTGTTGTACCGCCCCCTTCATGTAAGCCCCTCCCCGATTGGTTGAAGTGACCTCCAGTTTGTTTAAAGGAATGGCCCCCTTCACCATTCCCTTCATTTTAATCTTTTTCCCCTCTTGGGAGACAAACATTATTGACTGGGGCATTTTAAAACAATTGAACAAATGGAAATATTAGAAAGTGACATGTGCTATGCATGTCCAGGGAAAGGCTCAGAAAAGACCTGTGAAGACCTTAAGTTAATACCACAGGCTGGTCCTCAGCACAGAGGCATGCTACAACAATGCAAAGAAGACAATAAATAAAAGCAAGAATCAAAAAAAAAACCCCAGAAAACCCCAGGCAAGGGGAAGAATGTGATTTCCAGAATTATCACATCATTATATTCAAATGTCCAGTGTTCATCCAAAAAGTCAGAAACCAAGTGAACTAGCATACTCATTGAGGAGTCCAAGAAGGATAAGAGAGAAAAGGTAGAGAGGATATTTGAAATATAATGGCTGAAAACTTCCAAAATTTGAGGAAAGTTACAAATAACTGAGAAGCTTAATGAGGGCCAAGTGAGATGAAGTCAAAGACACCCACACTGAGATGTACTGTATTCAGTTTTCAAAAGTCAAAGACAATGAGAGAATCTTGAAAGCAGTAAGAGAAACAATTCATCACATACTAGAGGTCATAAATAAGATTATCATCAGACTTCTCATCAGAAACTTTGGAGTCTATAAGCTGATGCATTCAAAGTGGTCAACCAAGAATCTAGCAAAACTGTCCTTCGTAAGTGAGTATAAAATTAAGACATTTCTAGATAAATAAAAAGTTGAAGGAATGTGTTACCACTAAACCTAACCTGCAAGAAATTATCAACGTAGCCCTGTAGGTTGAAATGAAAGGACACTAGACAGTAACACAAAGCTGTGTGACTTGTAACACAGATGCCACTGGTGGTAAATGCATGAGCAATTATGAAAGCTAGCATTATTGAAACAATGGTTTGTAGCACTACTTTTTTTTTACATGATTGAAGATGCTAATATTTTTTTAAAAAGCAATTGTTAGCTTAAAAGCTAGTATTATTATAACTTTGGCTTGTAACTCTAAATTTTGTTGTCTACATAGTTTAGGAGACTAATGCATTTTGAAAAAATTAATAATTTATGTTTCCAGTCATATAATGTGTTAGCAAAAGAAAATCAATCAATGATTATAATGCATCACATAAACAGAATGAAGAAAAACCCCACATGAATATTTCAATTGATGCAGAAGCATGTGACAAAATTTACATTCTTTCATGACAGAAACTCAACAAATAGGAATAGAAGAACACTACCTCAAGATAATAAAAGCCATATTTATAAAATCCACAGCAAAAGCTGTCTAAATATTGAAAGACTGAAAGACAAAGATGTCCACTTTTACCACTTCTATTCAACTAGTACTGGAAGTGCTAGCCAGTTTAATTAGTCAAAGGAAAGAAATAAAAGGCATCAATTGCAAAGTAAGAAGTAAAATGATCTTTTCACATATATAACATGCTGGATCATCAAAAAGGCAAGAGAGTTCCAGAAAAACATCTATTTCTGCTTTATTGACTATGCCAAAGCCTTTGACTGTGTGGATCACCACGAACTGCGGAAAATTCTTCAAGAGATGGGAATACCAGACCACCTGACCTGCCTCTTGAGAAATCTGTATGCAGGTCAGGAAGCAACAGTTCGAACTGGACATGGAACAACAGACTGGTTCCAAATCAGGAAAGGAATACGTCAAGGCTGTATATTATCATCCTGTTTATTTAACTTACATGCAGAGTACATCATGAGAAATGCTGCGCTGGAGGAAGCACAAGCTGGAATCAAGATTGCCGGGAGAAATATCAATAACCTCAGATATGCAGATGACACCACCCTTATGGCAGAAAGTGAAGATGAACTAAAGAGCTTCTTGATGAAAATAAAAGAGAAGAGTGAAAAAGTTGGCTTAAAACCAAACATTCAGAAAACTAAGATCATGGCATCCGGTCCCATCACTTCATGGCAAATAGATGGGGAAACAGTGGAAACAGTGGCTGACTTTATTTTCTTGGGCTCCAAAATCACTGCAGATGGTGAGTGAAGCCTTGAAATTAAAAGAAGCTTACTCCTTGGAAGGAAAGTTATGACCAACCTAGACAGCATGTTAAAAAGCAGAGATACTTTGCCAACAAAGGTGAGTCTAGTCAAGGCTATGGTTTTTCCAGTAGTCACGTATGGATGTGAGAGTTGGACTATAAAGAAAGCTGACTGCCAAAGAACTGATGCTTTTAAACTGTGGTGTTGGAGAAGACTCTTGAGAGTCCCTTGGACTGCAAGGAGATCCAACCAGTCCATCCTAAAGGAGATCAGTCCTGAGTGTTCATTGAAAGGACTGATGTTGAAGCTGAAATTCCAATACTTTGGCCACCTGATGCAAAGAGCTGACTCATTGGAAAAGACCCTGATGCTAGGAAAGATTGAAGGTGGGAGAAGAAGGGGACGAGAGAGGATGTGATGGTTGGATGGCATCACTGACTCAATGGACATGAGTTTGAGTAAACTCCGGGAGTTGCTGATGGACAGGGAGGCCTGGCGTGATGTGGTCCATGGCGTTGCAAAGAGTGGGACACGACTGAGCAACTGAACTGAACTGAACTGATAACACCATATGTAAAAATTAATTTGAAATGGATCAAAGACTTAAATGTAAGACCTAAAGTTATACAACTGTCAGAAGAAAGCATAGGGCAAAAGTTAGGCACGCCCTTTGATTTGGTAAAGAGGGTGGATATGATACTAGAGGCACAAGTAACAAAAGAAAGCATAGACAAATTGGACTTTATGAAAAAGTTAAAAATCTGTGTTACAAAAGTTTATACCAATAAAGTAAAAAGAGAACTCAAAGAAATAGATAAAAATGTTTGTAAATCAATTATCTGATAAGGGATTAATATCCAGAATATATAGAGAATTCCTAAAACTCATCAACAACAAACTTGATTCAAACTAGGCAAAGGACCTGAAAAACTATCTCTTCAAAGAAGATATACAAATAGCCAATAAGTAGATGAAAAGATGATAAAAATTACTGATCTTTAGGAGAATGCAAATCACAACGATATTGAGGTATTTCAACGGATACTAATGGATCGTACACCCATTAGTATGATTAAAACAAACAAACAAAATAACAAATGTTGGTAAGAATCTGGTGAAATTGAAACCTTTGTGTGTAGGAGTGTACAATGGATACACTTACTATGGAAAATGATATCACAGTGTCTCAAAAAACTATAAATAGAATTACTATATGATCCAGCAAGTCTACTTCTGGGTATATACTCTAAAGTATAAAAAACAGGGTCTTGAAGAGATGCTTGTATATTCAAGTTTATAGCGGCATGATTGATAATAGGTGAAATGTGGAAGCAATCCAAGTGTTCATCAACAGATTAATGTTTATTAAAAATATGGTATATGCACACATTGTAATATTACTCAGCATTAAAAATAAATTCTGACATATGATACAACATGGATAAACTTTGAGGACACTATGCTAATAAACATGCCAGTCACAGAAAGACAGTTACACTTACATGTATGAAATAGAGTTGTCAAAAGACAAAATGTAGAGTGGTGAGTGCCAAGGGCTAGGGGTGGGAGCAATGAGGATTATGATTTAATGGGTATAGGGTATCAGTTTTGCAAGATGAAAAGAGCTATGGAGATGGATGGCGGTGATGGTTTTAATAGTTATTTCAAACATTTGAATTGTACCCTTAAAAATGGGTAACATAGGGACTTCCCTGGTGGCAGAGTGAATAAGAATAGGCCTGACAATGGAGGGGACACGGGTTCCATCCATGGTCCAGAAAGATTCCACATGCCACGGAGCAAGTGAGCTGGCGTGCCAAGGCTAGTGACCCCAGGCTCTAGAGACCTCAAGTCGCAACTGCTGAGCCTGCTGGAGCAACTAATCCTGTGGTGCAACTACTGAGCTTGCGCCCCAGTTAGAGAGAAGCCGGGCCAGGGGCGCCAGCGAAGATCCCGCCGGCTGCAACTAAGACCAGAGGGAGCCAAAAATAAATGTTGAAAGCAAAAAACACCAACGAGAAGGGTTTGCTGGGCTGGTAAGAAGCAGGGTGGAACGTGCAGGCTGAGCTGAGAAGGCCTCTGCTCTCACGGGCCTCCCGCCCAATCCCGGTGCTGAGAGCGGCCCCCTCAGGCACAGGTGCGAGTGTCTGTGTATTGTCAACACCTGCGGGCCGACAGCCTCTCAAAAGCTTCCGTGTTTCCTCACGGCCTCTTTTTAAAAGCGCGCACTCGCGAGAAGATTCGCGAAGCGGGTCCTGCGGAAAGATTAAATCCAGGCTGCCTTCTCTGTGCTCCAGAGTGGCGGTGGACCCCAGAATTGAAAGCGGTAGGACATCTTACGGCAATATTCTTAGAAAAAATAATAATAATAAGGTGTTGGCTAACTATGACTAACGGTTCCCTCCCTTTTCAGTCATTTCATTTTACAAGGTACTTTCACCATAATATGGTCTCGTTCTCTTTTGTTTTTTTTTTTCTATTAAACTGTAACGGTGTTTATATGCAATACGTAGGTATGGTGTTTTGCGTTCTCATCTGAAATGAAATGTTTAAGCGCATTTGACTTCCCTGCCGCTTTAGAACACAAGGGAGTGATTCTCTTCCCCTTCTTCTTTTTGTTGTCTTTTAAGTAAGGACGTGTTGTTTTCATTACAGCCTCAAAGTGAGCTTGGTAGAAGAATCTCAATTTCCACAGCCTTGTTACGGCCTCCAGCCTGAGTAGTCAGGGCAAATACCTGGAGGTAACGTAGGGACAGTAATAAGGGCGTTTATGACTGGAGAAATAAACTGGAACGAAGTAAATGTGATGTGAAGGTTCCAGGAGAGTGGATTGACTTCCAGGTGAAGTTTCCTGGCTAATGCTTAAGCTTAAAAAAAATTCTTGGGAAAAATTAAGCTTTTTTTTGGAGGGTTTAATTTTGGTTTTCTTTTTTTTTTGGTTTAATTTTGTTTTTCTCTCTCTTTTTTTTTTTTGCTGGGTGTGAAATGTCTTAACTCTTATTACAGAAAATATTTTATATAAGCTATTCTCATGTTCCTATAAAACATGGCAAAGTGATAGTAAAAGTACAAACAGGGAAGGTATATATTAACATTTTAGTATATCCATTACTGTTGATGTTTGTGTTACTGGTTTTAAGACTGACTCTTACAGTTACTGACTGAACTTTATGATGTAATCCTCAGGGATGCAATGCATGAGTGGATTTATTAACTTACATGGATTTAAGTGATTTAATGAAAAATGAATTTTTAAGGGAGAACATGGCAGGTAATAAATGAACTACTTCCCACCTGCTTCTAATATATGACCAATGGTAGTTCTGTTCACTTAGGCAAAAGATAGATCACTTTACCCACACCAGGAAGAACCTTTAACTGAACTTTGTAAATGGCAATCAGAGAAAGTAGCCCAAGGTCCCTTAAAGTTCCTCACAAAGTTTATTTTATCCAAAGTGAGATTTTAAAAGCAGGAAGAACTTGGATATTTAAAAAGAGAGATGCTTATTAATAAGAAAGGGTTAGACTGCAAGAAATTTCCAGATGAACTAGTGCTTAGTCAAAGTGAAAATTAAGAATTTTCACTCTTCAGGATGCTGCTGCTTAAAAGGCAGGTTTGGTACATTCCATTTTTATATCCAGAGATTGTTGCCTTGGATGCTTGTGTAATTTGGGGCAGCCAAGTCTTTGAAGCACAGTGCCTGAGCAAAGAGTTCAACTGTCTTTACCTGGTATAAATTACGTCAAGATGTAATTCAGTCAACTACCAAATATTTCAGTGCTTGTTGTATCTCAACTAGTCACTGCTGAAGCAAACTGCCCATGCCCCGCCATGGTAATCACTGGGCTTCAGGAAGTGGATGATTGGACATGAATACTAATAGGGATAAATGCCATGAAAGAAACAGAGGGGCGTGAGAGGGAATATGGAGAAGAGGAGCTCTTCTTGCCAAGAGTTAGGAGGGCACTGAGATGGTGAATGCACTGCACGGCTGGAGTTCTCAGAGAACCTCTCCAGCCCTGCCGCCTCCTCTTATTCTGGGCGCCCACTTTGAAGAGTTTGCCAGCAAAAGAAAACCCAGAGTTTTAGGATTCCCCAAGGTGGCACTTCCTGAGCCAGTGACACTGTCATGCAGTGACTGTTGAGCTTGGTTGAATGTGGTAGTCACATAGGGAGTTTGAAAAAGAACAGACACCTGATTCCCATCCACAAAGCTTCTGATGTAATTGGTATGGTGTGCTAGGGCTTGTCTGGAGAGTTCAAAAAGCTACCCAGGTGATACTCATGTGGAGCATGGTTGGAGCATCCCCCTTGCAGAGGTTCGCAATCACTCAGGTACATCTACATCACCTGGAGGGCTTATTAAACACAGACTGCTGGGCCCACCCCCAGATTTCTGAGTCAGTACGTCTGGGGTGGGGGGCTTGAGAATTTAACTTTCTAACAAGCTCCCAGGTAATGTGGCTGTTAGTGCAAGTACCACATTTTGAGAGCTGTTCCTGTAATCCATTTCCTTAGGTTACTTGGTAGGAGAGTGACATATAGCTGAGGAAAATTAAAATCCTGATAGTCACAACAGTGTGCTTCCTCACTCCTCTCCCCTTGGAAAGAAACATGGTACTAGTTAGAAATCCCCACTTCTGTTTTCAGAATACTAATTTCACTTCCTGTTCTTTCACCATTCTTTGTGACCTAAGGAAATGGAGAGCAAAAGCTGTTCCCTCCGTATGAGACCATTTTAGCTTTTTGTGTCTTAGTACCCAGAATTTAATTGCCCAGGTAGAAATCGGGTAATTTTGAAGCAGAGTTTATTAAATTCCTCTCCTGGTGCTCCCTAATACTTTTCTTTGCAGCTTTTCCATCTCAGATGGTATTATAAAATATTTAGGCCTCATGCTACTCTTGGAAATCCTAGGGATGTAATCCTCCCTAAGTGGTGTTTTCTGTAAATGCGTTAACATATGACTTAAATAATGATGAATGGTAGAGACTTCGATGTAGAAGAAGAAACCAGAGGGCTGAAGAGCCCGTGTCTGTGTATGGGAGGGGATTAGGCTTTCTTCACTATTTGGAGATGGGAAAATGATTTAAAAGTTCTACTTGGAAACTCTGTTCCATGTGGTATCCCACCCAAACAAAATAATGAGTTTCTGGGCTCCTTACCTGAAAAGTCCGGGGTGCATCTGGTACCTGGATCCAGGGTCTGGCAGAGTCTCTTACCACCCCAGACTTGGCTTCTTCTATACCGTCTTCAGTCTCATATTACATTCTTCCACAGGGCTGGCAAAGATGGCGCCCAGCACTCTGTTCATTCTCCCGTAGTCACAGCCCAGGGGAAGGCAGGTGCCTCTGTCTCAGTGACTCCAGTGTAACTCTCAAGGCTGAGTCAGGTAGCGCTCCTCCTGTCCCTTAACCAGGCCCTGTATACTGTGATGTGGGCGGCATCCTGACTGAGATGAGCACTGAGGTTGCTCTTAAAGTACAGATGAAAGGAGAGCGAAAGGTATTAAAAGTCAGCACAGGGGGAGAAGGAAAGGAAGTGGAACATGTGGGGAATGTTACAATATTTGGATAGTGTGGGAACCATCCAATGAGAACACAGGTCTGGGGGTTCTGGGGCCCAGTGGAGAGGGTTGCTGGATCCGGGACATCCTGAAGCTCTCAGAGGTAGGGGTGGGAGGAGCTTGGAGCGACAGCACTTTACCAGCCACTATGCAAGTATTTCTCTTTTACAACCTTGGTTGCTGTTGTTGTGTATAACACCAAACGTCAGTTCTGATACACACTCAATATATGAATCCCTACTGTAGGGCAAAAGAACCCAAGAACCTTCTCAGAAATCCTTTTGAATAACTGTGGAATAAAACTGCCTTGAAGACTATTTTTTACTTTCATTGTTCATTTGCATATACAATGTTTTTAAAAGTACTCGTAAAAGTTAGTGAGTGAACAAACATCACCTGAGCACAAGTAGCCAGCAGCGGACTACTGAATGTGTAGCAAGAAATTCAAGTCTCACATTCATCCAAAGTTTGTATCCTATTCCTTACTATGTATTTACTCTGCTTATTGAAATAATACTTGTAAGTGTTCCACTAGGAAGAGTGTAGTTTTGTAATTGTGGTTTATTGGCAAGATGTTGTTTTATTGTATCTATCATCCAGTTATGACAATTGAGTCAAAATTAAGCAAATGAAACATAACAGCTTCAATGTTCAGACAATTCTGTGTCTTGGTGCCAGATCTTTCAAGAGATCCAAATCATGTAATTATATAGATATAGATGATGACCATATTTTTGTACTGTATTGTAAACGTCAGTAAATTTGAGTTAAAAAAATTCATCACCAAAAAGCCGTACTCCCAACTGTTACCTGTATGTAATAAGGTGTAACATGTTCAGGCTCCAGTGGCCATTCTTAACACATTTTCCAGAGACACTTGTGCTGTTGGTAGACTGAAAGTTCGCTCTTGTAGTCAACCTCTTAGATTTCCTCTGGGAAGTACTCAGGAGAAAAATTTGGGTGTGAAAATAAATTGTAAATTGTGGAAGCCTTATTCTACCATGAATACTGTAATTTTTTATAACAAATTTACATAGAGGATCTTTTTGTGGTAAGAACACACATCAAACTATTTAGTTTGTGGGCATCTAAAAAGTCCCAAATGGTCACTTTGTATACATGTAGTTCTCTCACTGCCAGTGATTTGAGTTTAATCTATTCTTATGAAAGTGACTTGTCAAATCTGTTGTTGGTGCTATAACCTTTGACTTTTGTGAATTCCAAAGCACATTTTCTGGTCAGTTACAGCAAATTCATTTTTTGAGTCTTAGAGCTTATGCATGTTCTTCCTTATACACACACATACACTTGAAAGAAAAACCAAAAAAAATGGACTAGCATGAAAAGCAGTATTTTGTTTATTGGGCAAGGATTTGAGTAAGCTTTGTGAGGCTTTGTAAGGCAATGTAGTGGAGTGATTTTTATTCTATAACTTTGTGAGAAATGACACATTTATTTCTCTAAACCAGTATTCAACTCTTCTGAGGTTCCCTGGCTGGTTGGAAATTCAATTTTAATCATTATCAGGTTTCCTTGTCCCTTCAGATCAGTCGCTCAGTCGTGTCCAACTCTTTGTGACCCCATGAATTGCAGCACGCCAGGCCACCCTGTCCATCACCAACTCCCAGAGTTTACTCAAATTCATGCCAATCGAGTCAGTGATGCCATCCAGCCATCTCATCCTCTGTCGTCCCCTTCTCCTCCCGCCCCCAATCCCTCCCAGCATCAGGGTCTTTTCCAATGAGTCAACTCTTCGCATGAGGTGGCCAAAGTATTGGAGTTTCAGCTTCAGCATCAGTCCTTTCAATGAACACCCAGGACTGATCTCCTTTAGGATGGACTGGTTGGATCTCCTTGCAGTCCAAGGGACTCTCAAGAAGAGTCTTCTCCAACACCACAGTGCAAAAGCATCAATTTTTCGGTGCTCAGCTTTCTTCACAGTCCAACTCTCACATCCATACATGACCACTGGAAAAACCATAGCCTTGACCACTTGTCCTTTAGAGCTATCTAAAGGTCCAAGAATTTTACATTTTCCCCTTTGAGCGCCCTGTGGACTTCACATTTTCTTTATGATTATCCACCCTATTATTGTCTTCCCCCCACTAGAAAGAATCTCTTCCATTTTATGGGGGGGATCTTTCTTCTTCTCTTTATATCTATCCTGTCTTTCCCTTTGGCCCAGTGAGCATATCAATGTTTCCTTTTTTAAGAGGGAGGGGAACAAAAGTGGGCTACTGTTTTCACCCACCAGCACGTATACTCCTGAGGTAAAGGAATAAGAATGTTAGACTTCTTAAATGAGGCATGGGAAAATGCAAAAAGGGCAAAACATAAATTAATAACTTTCAAAATTATTCTGAGTATAAAAAATAAAAACTTTTTTCCCTGAATAGTTTTGAAAAATCAAACTCCTGAGTAGCTATGTTGTGTGTTTCAGTTAGCTTTACATAGCCTTAGGATTTCAAATTATTTCCCAGGGCACATGTATTCTAGCTGCAGAAACAGGGACATGAATTTTCACTTGATTGTTCAAAACCACATGTGTTGGTAGCTGTTATCTCCCTTCACAGATGAGAAAACTGAGGCTCAAATAATTTAGGACCTCTTCTAGGTTAGTGATTGATCCATTCAGCGAATTGTTTGAGTATTACATGACGGACACTGTTGTAGCTACTAGGGATACATTAGTGAACTAGAATGACCAATCTCGACTCGTGAGAAGCTTCTATTGCTGGGGGGATAGAAAACAGGGACAAATCAAGCACTGAAGTAAATAAAGAATTTCATATTATGGTAGTGTGAAAAGTCTTCTCTGACCTTTGCACTAGAGTACCAAGAACAACCCTGCTAGGACGAGCACCTCTTCCTATGAGACAAAGGAAGATCAAGAGGAGATCTGGAACGTGAGGGGATGTATGTCAATGCCCAGAATCTCTCAGTACCTGAGGTTTTTTATAGGGAGTGTAGGAGGTTCTGATAGTCCCAAAGCTGATTCCCTGCCTTCTTATCTTGTCATGGGAGAACAAAATATCAGGGGTGGATCTTTTCAGATGGCTTGCTACTCCACTCTCATGAAAGAAAATGCCTTTGCCCCAAGTAGGCCTGTGTACATGTTTCTGCCAAAGTCCTAATACTGTAGAAAATACAGCCTCACAAATACCTTTGAACTAGGACAATCAATAATTGACTGTTGTTCAGTTATTGTAGTGGTGTAAAACATAAATAGTGGAGGGTAGGAGTGAAGAAGGGCTATGTCCTACCATGGACAAAGAGTGAATCAAACTATGTTAAGTCTAAGGCATCTCCCATCAGTAGTTTGTGACTTTGCCTAGAGGTCACAAACCAACACATGCATGTGCCTCTAGAGCCTGGGATGGCCCTTAGTCGGTAAGGAAATGGGGACCTCAGTTCTGCATTGCGTTGAACTTAATTCTGCCAGCATATTGAATGGGCAGGTACACAGATTCTCCACCTTGAACTTCTGGAAAGAAATAGAGCTCTGCTGACCTGAGATTTTTAGCCTGGTGAAATCCATACTGATTTCTGGCCCATGGAACTCTTAATATTATAATTTTTTTTAAGTCACTAAGTTTGTGGTAGTATATTACAGTAGAAAGGAAAACTAACACCCTTCAAAGAAGACATCAAAACACTTAATGATTAAAAAGGGAAATGACAGCAATAAAACTGTGGTGAGACATCATGGCATCTGACTTAATTTCCTTTTCTGTCAGGATTAGGGGGAGTAGCAGGGAAGGTAGGTTGAGGAGTTGATGTACAGATGAGATTTTTCACACTCAGTCTGAATGTCTGCTCTGAATCCTATCTACTGAGGTACACTGAGACATCATCCACCAAATGATCTCTGGTGATCACCATCTCTCCTTTTCCTCTGGAGGTGGGTAAACATCTCATTACATCTGTGTTTCTTACCGTCCCAAGACAAACAAACAAACCTAAGTACCTTTTCTTTAAATAGTGTCAGCAACAACTTTGCCTTTGGGAAATAGTTCTTTGAGATTATGGTTTGCTACTAAAAGCATTTCTGCATAGTGGACATCAGCATTTGAATTTTACCACTTTTGAGTGGATTTGAAGAGGTTATGAGCCCTAACCCCCAAAATGTCAATTTGAAGTAAAATTATAGTGAGGGTATGAGTTATAAAGAAATGAAAGGTCCACTTTGTTAGGCTGATTCAAAAGAAAAGAATATAGGGTTTCTGCAGTTTGTTTTGATTTTAATGGAAAGACATCATCTATTACTTCATAACACAGCCTGCTATCTGATGAGTGATGCCACTGATACCACTTTATAGGCATTTTGTTTATTTCTGGAAGTAGCAGCAGTAGGAAAAACAACTGAGCCCTTTAGAGAATTAAGGAACTGAAATGGAAAGTTCAGTTCAGTCCTTAGTGGCTAGCTTCCTCTAGGAGCTGTTTGAAGACGAGGCTCTCGCTTATAAACAAACAACTTGAAATCTTCTCGTACTGTTGATTGACTTTCCACGAGGAACTTCAACTGCTCACATTCTCTGGGGGGATAATAAAACCAACTGCTGGGACCCAGGTTGTCGGTTTCCTCTTTGGAAGCCTGACTGCTGATTTTCTCTTCTTCCCCCTGTGAGTGATGCACAGGATGAGTAATGAAGGGTGAGAGCTCTGTGATGACTGCTTCCATGCAGTGACAGACACAGCCTACTGGGCCCCAGGACTCCTTATCACATGTGCTGAGGCCCAGCCAGCAGGTCTCAGGAGAGGCAGAGACAAGCCATGTTTCTGTGCTGTGCTGGGACAATAAAGCCAAGGATGGTAATTATTTAATAAACATAGTGCTTAATAAAAAGTAGAGCACCATCGAATTAGTAGGAAACTTAGATGTTTTCAAGTCCAGCCTAGCACAAGGAAGAAGTCTCTCCAGAGTATTCCCCAAAGGTTGAACTTGACGGTGACAGAGATGTGTTGCCCTTCCGAAAGCTGTATTTGTTAGAAATCAGGTCCTCATTTTAACCTGAATCTGGACCTTGTTACACTTTACCCTGGTGGTTCTATAGTCTTTGGCCATAGAACAAGTCCTGTTTTGTCTCCAGTAGAATTCTTAAGACCCAGAGGGTTCTTAAAAATCATGTTGGTCAAAGCTGTCACTTTATAGGTAAGAAAACTAAGGCAAAATTAGTTCAATATTTTGCTCACAGTTACAGAACTAGTTGATGGGCATTAAGAACTCAAAGTGTTTGACTGCCTGAGTTTTCCTCACTGTGATCTGTCCAAGAAGGGGGCCCAGTGAAAGGACTGATTTTATTAGAATATGCTTTCGACCTGGGTTGCTCTCAGGGGAAAAAATGAATTTTGGAATTTAAAAAAATTCTGGGTTCTAGTCACAGGCTTGGAGCTTCTTATCTGTGGCTGTGGATGTTTTCTTTAAAATTCCTTGTGCTCAAATTTGTTAATTATAAATTAAGGATAATGAGAATTATCCTGAGGATGAAATGAGGTCATGGTGTTATAAAGCTCCTATTTCAGTGCCTAAAATAAACATGGGCATGTTGTATGGTTCATACTTATTAAAATTTTCAGCAAATGCTTTCTGAATGCCCTCTAGGTTCTGAGCACTGATACTGATGCTAGGCATGTTGACTGAACCAAAACATGATCACTCCCTGCATTAATGTGAAGAGGGATAATGAGCAAATACACAGATTTATCTGTCAACTATTAATAAATGTTCAAAAGAAAATACAGCACGACTAGGGCATGGAGAGTATCAAGTAACTTTTTTCCATGTAGATCAAGGAAGGCATTTTGGGGGAGATGCCTTATGAGAAGACACTTGAATGAAGTCAGGCTGTGAACCAGGTGAATGTGGGGAAGAGTATTCTGGGCGGAGGGAACATCAAGAGTAAAGGCCCTGAGGCAAGGGTGTTGTGTTAAGTGGTGTGAGGAGTAGTGAGGAAGTCAGTGGGACTGGGGCAGCATTAGGAAGTGGTTTTAGATGGGGAGAGAAAGCAGCCAGGGGCTACAGCATGCAGGACCCTCTTGGACAGTGGGAGGGACTTGGGGTAGTTGTGTTGATATGGGGAATGCTTCTGAGCACAAATGTGCCATCATTAGCAGACGTTTTAAAACAGTCATTCTCAGCTTTGTCTGCACAGTAAAGTTGCTTGGGGTTATTTTTCAAAATACCAGTGCTTATTGCCAGAGACTCCAATTAGATGGTCTGGGCTAAAATTAAGCATGGGAACATTATAGAAGCCCCCTGAGGGATGCTAATGGACATCCAGGGTAGGGAAACACTCTTATGAAATATCAGTAGTTAAGAGAATAAGAGGAGCCAGTGAGTAGATTGTGTTGTGGTTAAGTGTTGCTCCAGTGCTGTGTGGAAGTCAGTAAGATCAGATATCCTCTAATGATGAATGAGTCGAGAGGTTTCTGATTTTGGTCAAGAGTCAAGAAAATTGTGAATAAGAAAAGGGATTTTCTCACTCCCTGCTGGTTCTGCTGATTCTTTCTGAGTTATAATACACACACACCCAAAAAAAAGATGAAAAAGAGCAACAAACTGGGAGAATAGAACAGATCCATAAGAATGAGCTTCTAGAAGTTTGCTTCATAAAAACATTTTTAGCTATAAACAACTTCCTCCTGCTTCAGTCTTTGGCTAATGAGGATGTTTAATCTGAGTTATGTGTTGGACTTCGGTTGATTAAGTGCTGTGGCTTCCTGTGTGCTGAATCTTTGTGATAGTTGGTATAAGTGAGATAGCAGTTAGCCTTGTGTTGTATCCAGTGTGCATGCTTGTAAGCATTATTTTAACTCACCATAAAGACTGCAAGGTTGCAACAGAACCTTCCCGGAAGTATTGTGGGTATTCAGTGGGTACAGTTTTGCTCCTCATGTGACATTTGGCAATGTTTGGAGACATAGTTTTTATAACTAGAGTGGGGATGCTGCCGGCATCTAGTAAACAAGAGATTAAAGATGGCCCAGGATGTTGAGAAACTCTGCTTTAAGGTCATATTACACCTAATTTGGGAGAGAGGAAAGTTCAGTTCTACATTTCCTGCTTCTCTCTAAACCCAAGGAGTTTCTCATTTGAAAATAAGTTGTTGAACTAGGTTGGATGCAGTGCTACAAAATACAGATGCCGATTCAGTACGTATCACCATGCTAAACTAAAACACAGAAAAGTTCCTTCACCTTCAGAAAGGTGTGACGATATGAGTTTGCTGTAGTCACCATAACACTGTTGAACAAACCACATCACATTTTACTGGCTCAAAACTCCATCATACATCCTCAATCATGAATTTTCAGATTGTCAGAGCTTCATCTGATGTACACTTGGCTTGACTGCTAGAAAGGGTTAGGTTCTGATGGTCTGTGTGACTTGCATCTTTCCAGAGCAGGATCTTCTCATGGAGATGGCAGCACAGAGGAGCAAAGAGAAACATCCAGTACCTATTAAGACCAGAGCTCAAAACTGTGTAAATATCCTTTTAAAATACACTCTTTCGGCCAAAGCATTACATATGGCTAAAATCAGAATCAAAGAGATAATGAAATATATTCTATTTCTAGTGGGAAAGTTGAAAAAAATCACATGTGGGAGGGCATGAACATAAGAAAATGAGAGAATTAGGGACAATAATGTTATCTATACAGAGAGACCTCTCAATTCAAGTGTGCAAATAGAGAATTCCTCAAAACATTTCATAGAACCATATATGAAAGTCTTAAGGCTATTTTTTTTTTTTTGCCTGTCATCACTTGAGATTTTTAACTTAATTGAATTCAATAATTTCTCTTCATTTTAAAGTTAAACTTAAGCAAAATATCCAATTTGACTTCCAAGGTCCACCTAAACTTACTTTACAACCATTTCTTTTCATACAAAGACCTTCCAGCCAATTTTCTGTCCCCAGATTTTTTGGCCTGATTATTACTTCCACCATGGAGGTTTGCTACACAAATGGTTAGAACTTGAGTGCTGCAAAAGATAATTTATGATTCCCTGGCTGTGAAAGGAAAAAGAACAGATGGTTAACATCATCAGTTCCATACAGGGTGTCAACTGAGTGATATGTCAGATGTTCTTCCTCCTCAGTGGGTGATGGCTTCCTCTCAGTTGCTGCTCCTCAAATTTGAGCACCCTTCTGTTTCATATATGGTTCTATAAAATGTTGTGAGGAATTCTCTAATACTCTGACCATGGGCTAGTTCTTCACAAACTTTACCTTTTTGCCTAATGACAATGCTAAATCTAAGTGCTCAGATCTAATTTTAAAATATGTATCTTTTTATTATAAATACGTGTTAGATTTTGTCAAAAGCTTTTCCTGCATCTGTTGAGATGGTCGTATGGCTTTTGTTCTTTAGTTTGTTAATAGAGTGTATCACACTGATTGATTTACACATGTTGAAGAATGTTTGCATCCTTGGGATAAATCCCACTTGATCATGGTGTATGATTCTTTTAATGTATTCTTGAATCCAGTTTGCTTGTATCTTTTTGAGGATTTTTGTATCTTTTTTCACAGTGATATTGGCATGTAACTTACTTTTTTTTGCCATATAATTGTCTGCTTTTGGTATCAGGATGTTGGTGGCCTCTTAGAATGAACTTGGCAATGTTCCTTAAAAAATAAATAAAATACAATGTGTGTCATGTAAATGTGCATTTTGTAAATGCATGGAAGAATATCTCCAGAAGGGAACTCACGAATTAGTTAATGGTTGTACCGGAAAGAAAAGTTGAGTGGCTATGGGACAGAGGAAGGAAGAAGAATTTGTTTCATGAATATTCTGTTTTACCTCATATATTTTTTTGCATTATGAGCATATGTCATCTATTCAAGATATTTTAATTATATGAAGGACAGCACTAGTATTCATGTTTTACAACAGGGAAAACTGAGTAAGTTATTTTCCTATTGGGAGCCTCAAACTTGTGTTCCTAGAAAAGTTGAAGAACTGACCTTTGAGTACGGACCTGTAACTCTAAAAAACTTGTTTTTATCCTGCTGTAAAGTGATTTCACAAATTATTATTTTTTTAATGGATCACTCTGCACACTTTTGACTTCTGTTTAGGAGACATTCATGTATTTTCATCA
The DNA here is from genome assembly GCF_023699985.2 of Odocoileus virginianus. Lineage (NCBI taxonomy): Eukaryota > Metazoa > Chordata > Mammalia > Artiodactyla > Cervidae > Odocoileus > Odocoileus virginianus. The sequence goes on from NC_069699.1 coordinate 20,373,529, forward strand.
ATAATGTCTCCATTAGCATCATCATTAAGTTTGTGCTTGCCAGGAGTTGTGTTTGACAGGCTGTACAAAGCCCATTAAGCAGGCTAGATTACGATGATCTCCACCCTCAGTGTGGAGTCATCAAGACATAAACATTAGCACAGTATATGAAGGCATCCACTAAGTGAAGCTGAGACGTCTAGTTTGCTGACTCAAATTTTTATCCTCTTCACCTATGAAAACAGCTAATAATGACATTTCCCACTAATACTGATCACTTGTGCCTTGTGGGAATAAAACTTTCCTAAGGAACTCTTCCTAACCTAGCTAATCCCTGAGACTTTATTTTTTTCTAACAGGAAATGAACATTTGAAAATTCAAAAATGTCATTACAGGAGAAAGTTCAAGGTTCATGAAATGATTTTGCACCAAATAGCCATGCAGTCTGTTTTGCCCAGGAGCACATTATGAGATAAAGATTGGTTATTAAACTAAGTTTGAGGAATAGGTAGTGATTTATCTTCCCAAGAGCATTTGAGGCATTTTGTTGTTGTTTGTTTGTTCTAATCCATCTGTATGTATACGAGATTTAATCCAACTATACAGATATTTATCCATGATAACATGGAAAAATCATAGACTGGGAGTTGGGCCCCCTGGGACTTAAATCTCTTCTCCCTTCACCTCAGTTTCTCAGGTGGAAGAGAAGGAGACAGTGTTCTCTGTATGGTCTCTTCTATCCAAAGATGATAATATCATGGTTTTTTTTTTTTTTCCCCAAGATACGGTAGCTAAAGCCCATGTTTCTTGCCTGAGGCAGTCCTAACTAAAATTGTCTAACTGTTCGAGTTTTCTTTGGGATTTTATTCCTCTGTTCTGTGCCTCTCCTCCCTTTGCCTGGTTTCTCCTAAGTTTATACAGCAAAGGCTTTTGGTATCAGCCAGCTACCATCTAGGACAGGAGAGTGCAGTAGGAAAAAACAGCATATTTTGAGTCAGTCAGGAGCTGGTTTTATTTCCTCGTCTTTCATGTATTGCGTGACCATACTATACGTCACTCAGCTTCATGAGCAGAATGGCAGAATGACCCAGATCATCTTGGTAATTTCTCCTCAGCTTTAAAAAGATTTATCCTAAACCCTACTGAAGTGGCAGTTTACAATGTTCCTTTCCGTGAACCCCTTACTCAAGTCTAGGTGGTTTTATAGAATACATGTTTTTCTCTCTTGATTTCAGTTTATATATCAAATAGCAAAGAAAGGAAACCCATTATACAGTTCGTTCACTGTGTCTTGCCAACTTTCACTTTTTATCCCATGAATTCTGGTTTGTCGGGTTAGGGATCTGATTCACTGAAATACTCAGTGGGAGGGTAAACTTTTTCAGAACTTCCTACCTGGCCCTGTCAAATAACTGTATGAGCACTTAGTTTAATGTGAGGACAATCTGTTCTTGGTCAGTAGGGTGAACCTCTCTCTAGCTTTGATTCCTATAAGAGGATAGTAAGGTAGACCAGCAATTTTGCAAAAAAATTTTGAGACCCACAGTAAGAAATATACTGTAACTTATTTACACACAAATATGAACACAGATGCAACATTTTACAAAGCAGTGAATATCCTTATTATATGTAGTGTTCATTATTTACTATGTACATATATGCTATTTTATTTAGTAGGCCACACAAATCCTGACCTACTAAACTGATTTCACAGCCCTGTAATGGGTCTTGACCTGCTGTTTTGAAAAACAGTCACAGCCAATATACCATTTAGTCAGGATGCCCTAGGGACTCAAAACCATCCTGGCTCAGCTCTTAGCAAAGAAGTAAATAGTACCCTTTAAATAATACACACTTGATTGAATGTGTACAGTGAGGAATTTCTCAAATGGTAATTCCCCATCATCTTCACCCACGGGTAAATGGTATCAGAATCCTGGAGTATCTTATTAGAGTTATCTCATTCTGCTCTGTGATACATGGTTTCAAGGTATTTCTTGTTTTAAGAATAACATATCATGTAACAGCAAGAAAGTTTTCTATCCTGAAAGAGCTTCATTGCTTAAGTGGCTGAAGCACTCCAGGCATGCTGCTGCATGTCCCTGTGTTGTGGCAACTTCACATGGAGACAAATAGCATTCACCCGGAGAGAAAATGACTGAAGCTCTGACTGACTAGCTGGGAGGGAATTGGGCAAATTATTTAACTATATTGGAGATGAGTATCCATTGCTAAAGCAGTTGGAATAAGGTCTTCCACTACAGTCCTTTGGCATATGTTTTTATCAACCTGAAGCTTTCAGTTGGCTTCTAGAAGCCAACCATATCTTTCTCCCTCCCTCCATCCCTCTCCCCTACATTCAGATGAAAGTGGTATATAACATTATAAAAGTTTTAGGTGTACATCATGAGGTTTGGTGATTGTCACTGAAACTCTAGTTACCATCTTGCACCGTACCCTTGACCCCCTTCACCCACTATGCTGCTGCTGCTAAGTCATGCTAGTCGTGTCCAACTCTGCAACCCCATAGGTGGCAGCCCACCAGGCTCCCCCATCCCTGGGATTCTGCAGGCAAGATCACTGGAGTGGGTTGCCATTTCCTTCTCCAAAGCATGAAAGTGAAAAGTGAAAGTGAAGTCGCTCAGTCATGTCTGACTGTACGTGACCCCATGGACTGTAGCCCACCAGGCTCCTCCATCCCTGGGATTTTCCAGGCAAGAGTACTGGAGTGGGGTGCCATTGCCTTCTCCATTCACCCGCTATGCTTACCCCCAACTCCCTTTCTCTTTGGTTTGTTTTTTAGACTCCACATACAAGCACAATCATACAATTTTTTTCTTTCACTTTCTGACTTATTTAAGGTAATCTCCTCTAGATTAATCCTTGTCCCAAGTGGCATGACTTTGTTATTTTTCACAGAGAAGTATCATTCCGTTGTGTGTGTGTAACAAAAAGTGTTACACGTGCACAATAAAAGGCCGTTTATTGGTGAACATTTAGGTTGCTTACATATCTTGTCTATTCGAAGTAATGATTAAATGAACACAGACAGGGTTGCATATATCTTTTCAAATTATACCCAGGCTGGACTATATGACGGTTCTAGTTTTAATTTTTTGAGGAACTTCTGTATTATTTTCTATAGTGGCTGCACCAGTTTGCATTCCTACCAACAATGTACCAATGTTCCCTTTTCTCTACATCTTCACCAAAGCTAGTTACTTCCAACGTGGATACCTTTTATTTCTTTTTTTGCCTAATTGCTCTGGCTAGGACTTCCAAGATTATATTGAATAAAACTGAGTGGGCATTCTTGTCTTGTTCCTGACCTTAAAGGAGACAATTTCAGCTTTTCACTGTTTATTCTGATGTTAACTGTGGGGCTGTATGTAGTCTGTATTACTTTCAGGTAAGTTCCCTCTACTCCCACTTTCTTGAGAGTTTTTTTTTTTTTCTTTATTATACATGGATGTTGAAATTTTGCCAAATGCTTTTTCTTTGCCTACTGAGTTGTTCATATGATTTTTATCCTTCTTCTTTGTTCATTAAGGATATTGGTCTGTACTTTTCTTTTTGTGTAGTGTCCTTTTATGGTTTGGATATGAGTAAAGCTGACCTCATAAAATGGAGTAAGTTTGTGTGAGAGGGCTTCAAGAGCAGAGCCTGTTTCCTGGAGCCAGCTGGCTCTCCCAGACCAACGTCCCAGTGGGGAACTTGCCTTTCCAGTGCGGGTCCCCTGAGCTGGGGTGCTTGATGTGGGACTTACACCCTTTACTCTCCAGGGAGCAGCTCCACTATTGTAATATCCTTTCCACTGGTCAGCACACAGGGGTGGGGGCCCTGGAAAGATTGTCTTTGTCACGTTCACCTGTCTCAACATGGCTCCCCCTCCTTTTTTGTGGAAGTGCTGTTCTGTTAGTACTTGTCTTGAGGTCTTACTTGGAGAGACTTGCTCTCTCTATAGTTGTAGTTTTGGAGTGTCTATGGGAGGAAGTGAGCTCAGGATAATCCATCTTTAACATGAACCCAGTCATCAGCCATCTTTTGAGATCTCTCTTAAGGCAAAATTCTCATCATTTTTGTACATGGAAGTTATTCTTTTGCCTCTTTTGTTAAGATTTTGGACAGGAAATCTTTTAAGGCAGATTAGTATTTGCAAAAATGAAGTAGAGAATTGAGGATACATATGATAATTTTCAAACTGTGGAAGCACAGTGATTCATGGAAAGTAGATTTGGGAGTCAAAACAGGGTTTTGATTCCTAGAGGTTTGTCAGCATTTTTCAAATACTCTCTGTCATTATCTGTTCCCTACTGGAAGATTTGATTTTGATTGCCCTGGATTTTGAAATTACTTTATTAAAAAACTTGACTTTTTAAGAAAAATTCCCACTGCCTTGAGACTATTTTCAAGATATATCATTGACTGACAGAATCAAGTCATAGAATTTTAAGTGTAGACAACCAGTTGTATGAAATAAGAAATTATATATGTATGCATTTGTGTATATGGAGTATTCTGACAACATTGATGGAACTACATAAAAGTAAGAGACAGAGGTATACCATATCTGGGGATAATTGACAAAAAACTTTTATCTCTCTTTTGAAGTTTTCGCAGTGATAATCTACTGCTGTGACTTGACTTTGAATTTAAAAAAATCAATGGGAAAAGTGTATGACTCATTAATGAATGATGGGATAAACTGGTCTGCATTTAGGAAAGCAGGTTTAATTACTGCCTCATAGCATACAGAATGATAGATTCTTCTAGAGTAATAATTACTGAGTATTTATATTGTGCCAGTCACCTCACTCAGATATTTTTACTATGTACTCATTAATTTTCACAACCAAGAGGATGTGTAGGGCAGATCATCCCACTCTGTAAGAGTGAAGTTAAGAAAGGTTACATATGATAGAGCTGAATTTCCAGGCACATGCTCCTTTCTCTTCATTCTTGCCTACTTCTGTCCTGGCTTGCATTTCTCTTAAGTACGTATGAAAAATGTAAAACAATTTTGAATACAGTGCATCCTATTGATTTTTTAAATGACCTAGGAAAAATTCTTAAACTTACTTAGAAAAGCTAAAAAAGAGAAAAAGCTCATACTGTTTTCCTCATATTGTAACCTTGCTAGTGGAGAGCAATGTATTTCAAATCATCTGGGACTCAATGACAGAAGATGCTGATTACCACAGTCTCCAAGCGGGAGATCTAAATTTGACTCTGAAGCCTTCAATCATGGTGTTATATGACATGAAGTCAGAATGCAAGGTCATGCAATGTTCTGCAAATAATCCTGTAATTAGATCTTCCAGGCTCTCTTAACTGCAACTGTTTACTCATGTGGTGATTTGTACCAGCTAGCATACCCGAATTACTTAGTTTTTTATTATAAAAGTAATGTGTGCCCAAAGTTAGGTGTTTTGGTAAGTATGATTACTGTCAACTTCCAAAGTAGAGGGACTTCGTTTTAAATTTCTGTCCCACTAGTTCAGAATCTAGGTGGGTGGAGACCAGACCCTGAGAGTTGTTTGTCACTACCTTTATGCCAAAATTCTGGTAGTGGTTAAAAAAATTAAAGTGAAAATTTAGATGATGCTTTCTGCCTTGCTTTTTTTACCCTGGAAATATACCAATCTTACATCTCTAAGAAATAGTTTAATTGCATCTGTAGTATTTTCATTGTACCTAAGAAATTATTTAACCCTCATGTTAGACAGTTAACACCAAAGACTAATGTTCTTTTTCTGCCTTGCCTGCTCATGACATAGTTAATACTTTCCCCTGAGTTTTGAGAATTGTGTATCTGTGAAGACAGATGAGAAGGTAATGAAAATAGAACTATAGATGTGAAAATGGGATCAATCTTTACAAATCTTGCCCACTTGCCATGTGACCTCAATGGTAATTTCTGTGAAAGTGAAATTTCTATTTTATTCACAATCCACCTCAACTTTACCTAGTGCATAGGAGTAAATTAAGCATCATTGACCTTAAAGAGGAAATTAGAAACCAGTTGTGCTGTGTGTGTGTTAGTCACTCAGTTGTGTCCAACTCTTTGCAACCTCATGGACTGTAGCCCACCAGATTCCTCTGTCCATGGGATTCTCCAGGCAAGAATAGTGGAGTGGGTTGCCATTTCCTTCTCCAATTGTACCATACATTTCTTACCTAAAAGTAGATGTAGTTCTTCATTTGTGGTTGTTCAGTCACTCGGTTGTGTCTGACTGTGACCCCATGGACGGCAGCACACCAGGTTTCTCTGTCCATCACTATATCCTGGAGTTTACTCAGAGTCATGCCGTCCAACCATCTCATCCTCTGTTGCCCCCTTCTTTTCCTGCCCACAGTCTTTCCCAGCATCAGATCTTTTCCAGTGAGTCAGCTTTTCCCATCAAGTAGCCAGAGTACTAGAGCTTCAGCATCAGTCCTTCCAATGGATATTCAGGGTTGATTTCATTTAGGATTGACTGATTTGATCTCCTTGCAATCCAAGGGACTCTCAAGAGTCTTTTCCAGTACCATAGTTCGAAAGCATCAATTCTTCAACACTCAGCCTTCTTTATGGTCCAACTCTCAGATCCATACATGGCTATTGGAAAAACTATAGCTTTGACTATACGGATCTTTGTCAGCAAAGTGCTGTCTCTGCTATTTAATACACTATGTTTGTCATAGTGTTTCTTCCAGGAAGCAGGCATCTTTTACTTTCATGGCTGTGGTCACCATCTGCAGTGATTTTGGAACCCAAGAAAATAAATTGTCACTGTTTCCATTGTTTCCCCATCTATTTGCCATGAAGTGATGGGACAGGATGCCATGATCTTTGTTTTCTGAATGTTGAGTTTTAAGCCAACTATTTCATTCTCCTCTTTCACTTTCAAGAGGCACTTCAGTTCCTCTTCACTTTCTGCCTTTAGAGTGGTGTCATCTGGATATTTGAGGTTATTGATGTTTCTCCTGGCAGTCTTGACTCCAGCTTGTGCTTCATGAGCCGGGCATTTCACACGATGTACTCTGCATATATGTTTCCAAATTTCTAATGGAGAAATTGTTCCATGACGTAACAAATGGGTGAATTCCTTTGAAAAGGAATGGAGCTTTGTCAAAACCCTTGTAAGCAAGCTTGGAGCCTTTTCTGGTAACCTCAACCCCATAGCCAAAGAAGCAAGCATTGCCATAGGATACTTAGAGCTATGCCTAGAATATAAGAGAATCTCTCTGTTGATACCATATCTTGCTTCCATTTTGAGTCCCCCTCAACTCAGATTTTGTGACTCAGTTTCTTTTCTGAAGTCTGTCTCTCCTTCCCTCAGGCCTTTGACTCAATAAGGCATTTTCCCAGTTCTCCTAGCTCCGACATAAAGTTTAATTCCACTTCCTCCCCAACCTTTACCTCTTAAGAGTTTATGTCTGACAACAACCTGCCTGTAACTCCCTTCCTGTGCTTCGTTACACCTGCACTCAGGCCAGGCTCCCACAAAATATAATAAATTGTTCTTAAACTGGGTCCTGCACCAAACCTGTAGGGATTATGTTTCAAACCTATTTGACAGTGTAGGGATAATTCACAGAGGATGATGTAAAGAATAGCATCAGTTCCACTGGGACTTTCTTGCAGTGCTGGTCCAGCAGCTCTCGATGTTGAACCAGCCCACATGACAACTTGCAGACCCAGTGAAGCTCTGATTGACCTGGAGTTTGAGCATTGACTTCAGGGGTAGGACACAGTAAATTTATTTACCTCTGAAGACTTTTTGATGCCACTTTGTATGCCATTGTTACATCTTTGCCACTTAAAGTTCACACAAGTCCTAAAATAAGTTTAGGGCTCTACCTTTTACCTTTTGCAGTCAAAAGCCTTCACTTGGTTAAGGTTGAGAAACACAGTGATTATTCTTTCTTGGCATCAACTTTACTGAAATTTATTTTTTTGACCTATTCTAATTACATGTGTCATAACTTAAAAGTACAGTCTTTAAAGCGTGTTTTATTTCTTTGCTTCTCCATGAATGCCTTAGGGCTTCCCTAGTGGTCAGTTGGTAAGAATCTGCCTCCAGTGCAGGAGCCCTGGGTTCGGTCCTTGCTTTGGGAAGATCCCCTGAAGAAGGGAAATGGCAACCCACTCCAGTATTCTTGCCTGGAGAATCCCAGGGACACAGGAGCCTGGTAGGTTACAGTCCATGGTGTCGCAAGGGCTGGATATGATTGAGTGATCAAACCACCATGAATGCCTTGCCTGAGCTTTGGTTTTATCATCTATAAAATGAGAATACAGACTATCACCAACATTTACAGAGGGTTTGCTATGTTGGGTCCTTGCTTAGCACTTTACAACAAAGTTATGGCAAAACTAAAAGGTCTTGTCACATAAGGTCATTATTCCCCCTCCTGACTCTGAAGGGACAGAGAGGACATGGGCTAAGATTCAGGATTTGGCTTACCTATTTAACAATATATCAAATCTCCTGGCTCCTAGAGCAAAGATGTATGATCTTGGAATAGCAAAGGTGGATTTTTTAAAGAAACAAGGGCGATAGGGAGAGGTGGGGAAGGCAGTGGTTATTTTCCATTTATAATTGTGTTTTTTCATTCCTTCTCTTATCTCTGTCCAAATGCACAGTCCTATTTCTTCCATGTCCTCCAAACATAGCCCTTGTACAATAGTGAGCATCATTTGAGATCCCCATATAGCACACAGTTCTTTGCCTGCAACTCTGGTATTGATGGGATGAAAGCACATAGCCCTCATATTTATGGAAATTATCCGATTTTAATCTGAATGAGAAGCTAAAATTGACCAGACCTATTTGTTGACCTTTTTCTTCTTGAACACACATGAGCCTTTATCTCTCTTTTATTAAAGATGAAAATCTCTCCTCAGAGTAAGTCACAACATTAGCCTTGTAATTCTAGCTTAGAAAGTTTTCTCAGAGCTTTGAAGCTGAAGTGTGAATCAGCATACTGACTCTAGGCAAATCCACTCCAGAAAGCCATTTCCTTGTGAAAGTAGCATCACATGTACAAAGAAGAAGATGTTGCTCACAATACTAATAGACTAAAATGACCAAGGGGTCGAAACCTCTCTTACTCTTGTTAGCACTCTGCAGTGAGCAATACAGCAGTTCACAGTAAAATACGTTGCTCTATGGAGAACCCTTTGATAATGATTGTAATGGTCTAGAGTACATCTAGATATCTACAGAGATGTGGTGTGGGGTGAATAGTGTCTCCTCCAAAATTCATGTCTAGCAAGAATCTCAGGATGTGAAAACAGAAATGGTTTCTCATCTTGTTTTTTTCCATTAACTCCCTGACTGTAAGCAAATCACTTAACCAAGTCATGTATGAAACAAGAGTTACTGAGGGAAGCCTATGGTGCCCCTTACTTTAAACACTAAAGACCCAGTAATCTCTCTACTGTGACTTACAGGGACCTGAAGCTGTGCTTGTCTTTTCTTGTTGATTCATGTGAGGACTCTTCTGTCTGGGAGATGCTGGCTTTTGGAGCAAGAGCAGTGCCAACAGGGCTTCATGTCTCCCCTTCCTGGGGCTTGTTTTCCAGAACTGTGAGTGTTGTCACCTGGTTGGTTATGACTCTTCACACAGGTGCAGCAAGACATTTACAAGCAGTTGATACCAGGAATGGAGTTCCCTCTGTATTTAGAATCCCAGGGGGACTTGTGAAAGGATTCCTGAAATGCTCGTCTATATAAATGGGAGGAATTAATAGCTCAGTCCTTGCAAAGTAAAAGTGAAAAAAAAAAAAAAAGCATTAAAATGATCTATAGTCATTTCACTCCAAAGTACAAGTGTCTTATTGCAATGAAATCCGCTCTTGTGATATCATAAATTTCCTCTGGAGGAAGCCGTGTTAGGTGACTTTGGATCCAGAAAGAGGCTCTTAAGGGAAGCCAAAACAGAGTTGTTGGCTCATCATTTGATATTAATGAAGTGTCAAGTTCATAAGCTACTGTACAGAAAGTCTCCCACTGCAAACTTTTTCTATGATGACCTGGAAACACGAAGTACAACCCTAAAAGCAAGGGCATAGGGAGGGATGTATCATATTTGTCTTCATCTAAACTAAAACATGAAGAAGTAGCTCCTGAGACGGTCTTCCAGTATGTGGGGGAGTGTTGAAGAAAGGGTTTCCATTTTAGACCAAAGACAGTGTGGGGCAGGTTCGGTGCCTAGGATCCACGTTAGATTCTCCTTAGCAATTTAATGATAGGGTTTAACAGGGAGGAATAGCTGCAGAACTATGTTCTTTGGGCCTTTTTATATAGTGTACAAAGCCGAGAAACTTGGGTTGATAGAACGATAGTATGGAAGCTTTAAGGAATTGGATAATAAAAAAACATGCTTGCTGATGTGCTGTGGGATGCTTATGATTCTGTATTATTTGGCATATGAGGTTTTTAATTGTCTTAACTACACTTAAGTTAATTGAAGCCTTGGGATACATATAAGTGAAAACTTTATCTGAAGATTATTTGCCATTGTATAAGATATATATGTATTGGTTTACATATATTTGTATTTAATACATAATTATACATTGTAACATGAAGATAACGGGAAGTTGACTCTATTCTGATTTTCCTTTTTTCTTTTTGCTGCGTCTGTGTAGATTAGGTCAATCAGTTACCAACCCAAGGGAGACTGGAAGTGGATTCCAGTCTGAATTTTGTTTCCATGGTAACTCATTAGTGGCCATAGCTTGTTCTACTTTTTTTTTCTAGCTGTTAAACTGACTTAAATCTTCACTTTTATGTAGTGAAAAATAATTGACTGTTTGTTGACATTATGCCAATTGCAAAGAATCTGAGAAATTAAAGAATACTGATTTCCATAAGGAAAATATTAGAAATACTGGATTTATTGATGCTAGTCTTACCAGGGATGCCTGATTTAGAAACCAAGGATGCAACTGTCATTTACCAGAGAGTGCAAGAATACCCACATCTAATTTACTGCCAATCAGTGGTCTTCACAAAGTCCCTGGAAGAGAGAGGAACATAAAGTCTATAAACAGCCTGAAGTTTGTGATTTGAATTTGGTCCCCAGATCAATGCAGAAGACTGAAGAGGAGCCCCATTTGGAGCTTCACTTCTTTCCAAGCATCTTCAGACCAAACGGTGGCCAGGCCTTCACAGTCTGCATCACAGACCTTGCCCCCAAACCCATGGGTCAGATCTTAGCACACTCCTGGGAGAAAAGGTAGAGTTGTTACCCTCATGTTTTGTTAGGTAGACAAAGAGAGTTTGCCTTCAAGACAAACTGAGGGGTAGGGGAGAGAGTCTCCATGACTCCATCAAGCCCTGGGCCGGTTTATCTTTCTAGTGATGAAGAACAGAAGTACAAGACAAGCTATCACTATATATGTGCTGCTATTTCTGTCTCTTGTGACTTTTCCAACTAGGGGAAAGAGACTGTCTGAACCCAAGAGTCTGGACTGTGCAAAATCAGTGTGAAGGGTGATAAGGGGCCTAGATGCTTTTCCTTACAAGCAAATGAAAATGAACACTCAACTCCACGTTTACCTTCTTCTACCTTGCTATTGCTTCCCTGATAGCACAGTTGGTAAAGAACCCACTTGCAATACAGGAGACCCTGATTCAATTCCTGGGTTGGGAAGATTTATTGGAGAAGGGGTAGGCTACCCACTCCAATATTCTTGGGCTTCCCTTGTGACTCAGCTGGTAAAGAATCCGCCTGCAATGCAGGAGACCTGGGTCCGATCCCTGAGTTGGGTCGATCTCCTGGAGAAGGGAAAGGCTACCCACTTCAGTATTCTGGCCTGGAAAATTCCATGGACTGTATAGGCCATGCGGTTGCAAAGAATCAGACACGACTGAACAGCTTTCACTTCACAAATTGTTGTATCACTCACCATTGACAAACCAATAGGTCATCCTGAGGAGAGGCCTTCCTACTTCAGCTGTCATTGACTCAGAGACACCCTGAATGTTTAAGTCTGGTGGGACTTTTGAAATCATCAGGCCTGCTTGCTTATTTCCCAGTTGAGGGAGGGAAGCCAGCGGGAAGACCTGCTCAAGGTCACCAAGAAGTGACAGTTAGGAATCCAACTTGGGTGTCATTCCGAGATTCTGTCACCCATGTCTGTCTGTCTCTTGCTCTATTTCTGTCATATCACCAGCTCTTTGTTGCTGTCACTTTTTTTTCCCCCATGTTCACTTGTTTGCCTTAATGTGACTGTTTTCTCTGCTCAGAGCCCAGCTTGGTTTAAGTTTTATGTTTTAACATCTCAGATTCTGTTTGAAAAAATATTTCCATATTATTATTGTTACTGAGTTTTATTCTTTAAGTGCATAAGGAAAATAAAAATCTGAGTTCCAGCCCAAGGAAGCTTGCATAGTATGAGTTTATACAGTGAGTACAGCACCTTATTGGTGTGAAAAGGCAAAGAATATATTTAAGTGCTGGTCATCTTTGAGGAGAACTCCCACTTGATCCTTTATTTGTCAGATCAGGTGTTTTCTCTAAGGCCTTCCTAACCCCACTTACAGAGCGGTCACCTTTCCTCTCTGTCCTCACAGTATTCTGCTGAGTTACAGCACTGGCCGCATTGTTGTAATGATCTCTTTCCGTGGAAACTGGCCCATGCCATTTGCAGCAGTGGTTTCTCACTATAGTGAGGATAAGATAGATCCTCTTAACCATGCCATGCAAAGCTCTCTGCCGTTGGTTGTCTCTCCACGTCTCCAGCTTAATTTAGTGCCACCACCTTTCATATGGTGTTCTGGCCACACTGCCTGTTATTTCTATCATGGCTCTTTTTTCTTTCCATAGCACTTGTGTTAATTTCTATATATTTATTTCAATGATTATTGATGCTGAAGAAGGTGATTCTTGAAAGACCATACCCAACAAGATGAGTCAAGATGCTCTGTCCGTGGCAACAGCAGAGATGCAAGGAGATTATGCAGAGGAGCTGGTGGGAGCCAGGTGGAATCCTGTCTGATGCCTTCTCTTGGCTCCATGAAGTATAAGAGCAAATGTTAAAGAGAGAACATGAGGCTAGGGGAGAATGGTTGAATGTTTACTCAGATATAATGCAGTTTTTTTATCCATAAAGTAAATGTAATAATAGGGCCTCACAGAACTTTTATAAGAATTAAGAATAGATGGTATAGCCATAGACACACAGAGTTAAATACCCATAGACCTGCAGTAATTACATATGCAACAGATACAGATACTGTCTATCCATAGACATGCAGATATTGCAAATATCTATATACATATAAGAAAAAAGAATAGATAAATGGATAAAATCTGGGTATATCTGTAAGTTTTTAGAGCACAATACACATATATAAGAGGGTGAGGGGCACAGTATTGCCTAGTGCTGTGTATGTTATGGGTTGAATTTATATGTTGGGAATCCTAATCCCCAGTACCTCAGAATGTGACCTTATTTGGAAGTACAGTCACTGGAGACATACATTAAGTTAGGATGAGGTCATACTGGAGTAGAGTTGGGCCCTAACCCAATATAACTGGTGTCCTTATAAAAAGGGGGAATTTAGACACAGTCACTGAGATGGAAATAATGTCAGGCGAACCTAAGGGTAGATATTGGGGTGATGGATCACCTAAGAGCCAAGGAATGCTAGTGATTTGCCCACAACCAACCCTACTGACACCTTGATCGTGGACTTTTAGCCTCCAGTACCATGAGACAGTAGGTTTCCTTTGTTTAAGCCACCCAGTTTGTTACACCTTGTTATGGTAGCCGTAGCTAACTGATAGACTATTGTTGAGAGCAGAGGCTTTGGAGAATGGCTGGCTTGATTTGAATCAAGGCTCTGTCGCTTAGTAGTTATAGAACACAGAATAAGTCATTTATCTCTGTTCTCATCTGTGAAGTTGGGATAACGATAGCAAACATTTGGTAAGAGCTTACTCTGGGTGCTCTTGACGTGTGTGTCATAGTACCTCACCTCATACTATGTCCTAGGCATTCATATATTCTGAATGTTCTTCGCAGCCCTAGTATATTATGGCTGCAGATGTGGCAGTAGGGATGGGATTCAAACCAGACTCTGTGCTTTTAGAGCCCACCCTCTTAACCACTCCTGTTCCCTGCTTCTCTAGTGCCTCCCTCATAAGTGAGCTAGGAGGTGATGCTTTTGAAGTACTAAGAGCAGTGCCTGCCATGTAGCAAGGAGCAATAAAAACGGAGCTATTTTACTATTTAAGGGGAATGAGGAAGAGACGTGACAGTGTATCAGGACAGACCTCCTACTAGTGAAAAATGGGAAGATAACTAGGCAGTGGTCATTGTCCATCTGAGGACAAATGGTTAAGATTGCATAATTTATCTTCAGCAATGCTTATGTTTTAGAAGGACCTGTAGTTCCTGTGCAAGCCTGGTGGCATGAGAAAGCAATTTCTTCCTTTTCTTTCTGGATATCATACTAAAGCAAAAAAGGTGAATGAGGGAAAAAACCTGATAACTCTGTCTTCAGTGAAAGTAGGGGACAGCCAAGTGTGCCAACTCAGAAGTGCCTAGGGACTGCCAAGAGCAGCTCGGTTTACCACAGAAGCCACATGGAGTGAATGCAACACAAACTTCATCAGGAGAGTAGGGTGGGGAGGTGAGAAATCCAAAGTGAAATAGAACTGGGAGAGAAGAATATATATGCTGATTGTAATAGCTGAAAATGAAGGTCGTGATCATTTTCATAGATGCTTACTACATTTGACAAACTGTTTATGAGGAGAATAGATAAATGCATTATTAATGTTACAAAGCTACATCTATTTCAACTCTAAGTGTAAGTAAGTAAGTGTCAGTCGCTCAGTCATGCCCGACTATTTGCGACCCCATGGACTACAGCCTACCAGGCTCCTCTATCCATGAGATTTTGTAGGCAAAGATACTGGAGTGGGTTGCCATTTCCATCTCCAAAACTGGCATCAAAGTCAGTGGGACAACACTAGACTCATTCCTGACTAATGGAAGGGACAAAATCGGGAATCCACCTTTTGCCAGTGTTGTTTAACATCTATTGAATGAACAGTTAGACAAGAGAGAGATGTTACAGGTTAATCAATTTTAAAAAGAGGTGGTAAGGATGCATGTTATGGTATGTGAAGTGTATCTAAATATTGCTGTTTTTAATACAGGAATTGGTAAAACTCATAGTCTTCTGTGGACAATATAGATAATATCATATATCTGGAAAATAAGAGTAACTAAAAATATAAAACTATCAGAAGTTCCAGTGGGTCCTAAACTATGCAATTAATATGCAGATATCAATAGCTTTCATGTATATAACCAGTGAAGTTGCTCACTCATGTCTGACTCTTTGGGATCCCATGGACTGTAGCCTACCAGGCTCCTCCATCTATGGAATTTTCCAGGCAAGGGTACTGGAGTGGGTTGCCATTTCCTTCTCCAGGAGATCCTCCCGACCCAGGGTTCGAACCCAGGCCTCCCGCATTGCAGGCAGACGCTTCACCGTCTGAGCCACCAGGGAAGCTCTTCATGTACATAAACAGCAGGCAAAAGAGGCATTTCATAGTGGAGGCAGGATGGTTGCAATGCAAGAGATGGACTATGCAATGCAGCTGGTAAAGCTGGGTAGTATTCCAGGAAAAAAAACTGAATCTCTTACACATATCTCAAGAAAAAAAGATTTAAGTGAAAAGAAGAAATTACAAAACTACAGGAAGAAAACATGGAAGAACTCCATTATAACCTTGGAACAGAGAATCCTTTACTAAATATCTCTCAAAAACCAGAAGCTATAAAATATTGATGGTCAGCTATAGGCATAAATTAAAAAAAATTTACATAGCAAGAATCAACATAAGCAAAGTGTAAATATGAAAATGGTTATAATTCATTTGTAAAGGCTAATTAATGCTTAGTTACCTGCCACTTACCTAAGAGCAAGGGTTATATCAATGACTAAAACTGACAAAAATCTCTACTTTCTTATACCTTATTTTCTAGTTAATTTATCATTGTGCCTTCCTCATGTATGGAGAACGTTAGAAATTAAGACTACCAACCTAATAGAAAAATGAGAAAAAAATACTAATAGTAGTTCATGCAAAGAAAATTCAAATCTCTTAACTATTAATAATAAAGCAAATTAAAATATACTGACTTCATTTATATAGAGAGAGAATTAAAACTACATTTATATACCATTTTTCATTTATCAATCTGATAATATCTAGAAGCTTAACACAGTTTTCTGGGAAGGCTGTGGAGAACAAGCTTACTCACTGTCTGGGAGTCTAAATTAATACAGTCTCAATGGAAGACAATTTGGAATATCTATCAAGACTGCAAAATCAAATAGCTTTTTAACGAAGAGGTTTGTTTTTATTAATAGAAACTTAGACTCATGTTTTTACAGGTGATAAATGCCTTATAGTCCTAGCTATTGAAACACTCTGACAGCAAAGGTTAGAATCAATCCAAGTGTCTATCACCTTGGGATTAAATGGGTGTACATCTATCCCAGGGGTCAGAAAATAATAACCCACAGGCCAGGTCCAGCTCAATGGCTGTGTTTATATGGCCCACAAGCTAGCAAAGGCTCTTACATGTTAAGTGCTTTAAAAAGACAGAAGGATGATGTTTTGTAACACATGAAAATTATATGGAATTCTAATTTCAGTGTTGATAAAGTTTTATTGGAACACAGCCATATAAGTCAGTTTGCATGTTATCTACTGTTGCTCTCAGGAGCCAACGCTGTGACAGAGACCATATGTGCCTCTCTCATTGCTTACCTCTGTTGGTTGACTCACTATAAATTGTAGTGATGCAGTTAGAATTTGACAGTGTTTCAAGTGCCATACAACTAATATGTAGAATTTTATGACCCAAATGTAATGATAAACTTAATAGATCTCCACTTATGCAAGTGGAAATTTTATTTGGAGGTAATACATATTCAGGACCAAAGACTACTGGAGAAAATAGAGGCAGAAAAATAATTCTTTACCACTTGATTATTTTCTCAAATAACAAAATGCAAAGGATAAAGTATCACTTTTACGAACTGTTGATTTCTAGACTGTCACTTCAGAGGCATGTAACATGCTTACTAGAGAACGAGGAACTCATGGAGATTTTCGGGTGATTGGATGGAGACTTCTCGACACGTTAATGTATATGCAGGGACTCACTCTGGGGATTCAGACACTCTAACGGCGTTTTTTCACAGTGCTCAGTCTCAGAGAATACATTTATATTTGTTGCAAAACAAAGATTCTTCCATTTCTGCCAAATTAAAAATGAGCTCCTATACCTGTTATCATGGCATTTTTATTGAACTTCTTAGCCTTTTTCAACATTTGTTACTTTATTTTTACTCTGTGTTTTTCGTGGAACCACTCCTAATCTCTCCTGAGTCATATGGTATCTGCCTTTCAGGTGTAACTCAATTAACATTCGGCTAATTTATCAGTGGATTGGATAATTGTTAAACAATTTTGATCAGAAATCCCCCCATCCTCTCTCACCTAAGCAAGGCAGTCAGAACTATCTATTGGCCTGAACACATCAGTTTCTCTATCTGCTTGCTCTTAAGAGGATTTAATACTCTGATAGGGGAAAAAAAATAAAATTTGAACAGGATACTTAATGAATCAAAACATGCTCAGATTAAATGATTAGCAATTCCCAGTTAATTACTAGGAAGGAAAATAATTTAATTATAGCTCAGCTTTTATGTGGGTTACTGGAGTGAATGTTAAGAAGGACCCTTCCAATCACTTTTCCATTAAAATAAAACAGGCACACTGAGAGATGTAATTCTCTTTTTTTTTTTTTTACCCTTTCCAAATTATATCATTTAAATTGCGTTCAATGTCTCAGTTGCTTATACAAACAACTATGTGTATTGTAATTGACTTGTGAGACAAAAGCTTAACTTATGCATGTGGTGAGAAACGTTGGGGATTTCTAAGTAAATATTCAGGTTAAAATTTATAGACATCTTGATATCCTGGTTATATTGCCTTAGCTGAGAGTACTTTAGGACTTAAAATGGACTTTGGTCATTCTGAAGGGGTCTTTAAGAATCTGCCTGCTCTGTAGCTACCAGGATAATCACAACTCAGCACTACAGTTCAGTTTTGTTTAGAATAGCAAAGACATTTTATTAAACCTAGATATGAGGCAAGTGAACAAAATCTCTTAATCTATTTTTAAAAGATCTTACTGTGCAGTTATTTCATAGTATATGTTTAAAGAATAAAATGGGGAAAAAAAAGGTAGAGGTAGATGAAATAAATGCTTTCTTATTGAAATTAAGGTAATTGTAGGAGAGAAATTCTCAGAACCCTACATTAGGCCAGCCTCAAACATGAATCAGAAGTTTTTCTTCTATCATGGAGTGTAGAGATTTATGACACCCCAAACCCCAGTGTTAGAATGTTACCTTTTAATGAAGCTTTCTCACTGCCAGCCATACTCTTCAGAATATTAACATTATTCCTAGGAGAAAGAATACTTAAAATTTTCCTTGTCAAAATGGGTAAGTTAGGAACTCTGGCCATATAGGTGGAAAGACCTGAAAAGAGAAGAAAGGGGAGTGGGGAATATTGGCAGAGAATTCCCTTTTTTGTAGCTTTGATGACATTCAGGTATATCCTTAGGTCCCTTTCTTTAAGTCCACCAGCAAGGTTAAGTAGTATGAATTAGTATGTAGTGTCTTCTATTGGGCCTCCCTGGTATCTCAGCTGGTGAAGAATCAAGCTGCAGTGCAGGAGGCCCTGGTTTGATTCCTGGGATGGGAAGTTCCCCTGGAGAAGGCGTAAACGACCCACTCCAGTATTCTTGGACTTCCCTGGGGGCTCAGGCATTTAGCCGTATTCTTAGGACTCTCTAACCAGCAAGGTTAAGTGATATGAGTTAGTATGTAGTATCTCCTTTTAGAGTGGTTCTCAAACTGTATCATGCAACAGAATCATCAGGAAGGCCTCTTAGTTATAAAGCTCCAGTCCAGAATTTTCAGTGAAGCAGGTTGGGGGTGAGACTCAAGAATCTGAGAATTTCCCAGTGATTCTGCTGCTCATGGTTCAGAGGAGAACAACTGCTAAGTTGGTGACTGACATGCATTTAGGGGAAAAGCAGAAGGGTACACATTCCACTGAAAAAGGTAAGGATTGTTGCTTAAATCACATAAGCCCTCAGAATTTTTTATTGCATGAAGGTTAAATTGAAATAAAATGGGAACATTGTGTTTGAGAGAATATTAGGAATTTACAGAAAATGTTTATGCTTCACAAGGAGGAGAGTGATGGTCCTCATTTTTTGTGCCCATTTCATTGACTAATAGCAAAAGGACTTTCTATATTCCTGCCAGTATGTACTATCAAAGCATGGTCTTCGCTCATTTTACTATTCCATTTTCAATCTGTGGATGAAAAGGTTAGTAATAAACTAATGGCCATGATATATTAAAGAATTCTCCACCTAGTAATAGACCTTAGCTTGGCTACTCAACTCTGTATAGCCTTAAATGAATGGAACATCAGAGTGTCTTCAAGAAGAGGTGAAACTCAAATTTTGAGATACGAATCTAGTGGCTGATTCTCAGAGTCTGTGTGAATCAGAATTACCTAGAGCAATAAGAAGAATTATAGAGCAGATTGACTTAGTATGGGGCCTGAATCTTTTACTTTTTACAGATTTCCTCAGATGAGTGTATAGAAAAGAGTTGAGACCCTCTGGTTGGCAGCTATGCTTCTTCAACTATTATAATGAAGAACCAGATTTCTTTTTTAAAATTAAACATCATGGACCAATACTGTTGTAAAATACAGTAAAATTAATGAGTACAAATGAAATTTAAAAGCCAATACAAAACGTAGACACTAGGGAACAATAGATTAAGATCCTCCCTGAGAGTTCCTGCCACAGAAACAATTATAAAATATAGAAGCATTGAGAAGTGAACAGACGCAAACAGATTCTGGTGGAGAGTATGTGGTTGAAGGAGGGAAAGTAGGGAGTGACCTAAAGTGAGTCCTCCACTTTTGTAGCTTTCCCCTTGTGCTGGAGATAGTTGGATTTTCATGGTTCTTGTTGTGGTGGAGGTTACATGACTATTCAACTTCAAAAATTCATCAATCTACACTTAAAATTAATGTATATATTATTGTATGTAAATTATCCGTCAGTAAAACTATTAGAATCCATACAATAAAATAGACTTTAAAAATGAAGCATTATATTCCAAGGAAGTTACAAAATGATGAAGAAATTAGTTTTTCAGAAAACAAATAGGTTTTTTTATATTTATCTTCAAAATTGAAAATAGAATAAAATATCAACATAAGAAGATATCTCATCCAACATCCTGGTTTTCACAGTTGAGGTGACCAAACATTGGAATCCTTACAAATTGATCAGTGTTGTGATAAGAAATAATGTAATATTTGGCTTAGTTCTGAGGATTTTTCAGAACTGATGAATATAGGTAAATAAGAATTCATAATTCATTGTTAGTGTCGACTAAATTAGTAATAAGAGCCTCAATATTTTATTTTTATATTCAGGAAGAATACATTTACATATTTATAAACATCTCTAAACACTTGTTTTTGTTTATCTCACTGAGGACTAATAACACACAAACCTACCCAGGTTTCTGGACCACATTGTGAGTAACACTGGTCTAGAGAACTGGAGTCAACCAGTTGGCCCAGAAAATAACCAAGGGTGAATTAACAACATCTGCTTTGGTACATTGCAAGTAATTCACTCTAATTGGCCAGTATCCAATGCTACAAAGTTAAGGCTACCTAATAATTTTTGTGATGCATTCTGTTACTCATTTGAGTACATATTTGTTTCCATTAATAAACTGTAAATTGCTTGCAGGAGGCCCATTACCTATTCAACTCTCCCTTGAAGAATCTAGTACAGTCTTATAAATAGTAGCCACTCAGTGTAATATTTGTAGAACTTAATGTTTGTTGAAAGAACACCAGCTGTGTTTTAGATCTTTATACCATCACTGATGAAACTGACTTACACTTAAAGCAAAGTGATATTTTCAACATGACAAGATTTTGATGGAGACAGACCAAAACAGAGTCATAGTTTTGACATTAATTATCAAAGAGAATAGCAAAGAAAGAAACCTTATTTGATAATACCTGTGAACTGTGATGTTATGAGACAGTGAAATGTAAAATTGAACACTGTGGGCTATTGCTAGAGTATATTTGACTGAGTATCATGGATAAGAAACCAAGACTGTGTCAAACAATAGCCTATAAAAGTAAGTTATGTAACTCTTTAACAGAGTAGTAAATTCTTGCCAGCAAACCAGATATTTTGCTGCTTGGAGCATGTCCATACATCAACTTGCTCTTTTATTCAGAAGATATACTTCAGAAATATACATCAAGAAAATCAATAAAGAATATAATTCAGATAAAGCTAAATCAAATGTGAAAATTGAAGGAACACTCAAGGTAAGTCTGGAAATTCACACTTTGGGAGCTGTCTTATAACCAAGGATGTCCTTTACGTAACACGTAATGATAATATTGGTTATGTTATTGTATTTAAAGCAAGATTAGTAATCTCTGACAATATTATTTTGTGATTAATACCATTTTATTTATTCTGTTTGGCATCAGAAGGCAATCTTAAGGACTGTGACTAAGATGGAATTGTTAATTGTGCAAGTGCCCTAAAACCAGCTGGCATGGGTTTCTGGAAAAATCGGACAATCCAGGAAGAGAATGAGAGGTAGTCTGTCACAGGGAGGTGTGGTGATGCTGGAGAAAGAGGAGAGTCATGTAAAGGCAAGCAAAGAAAACTGGAATGACACTGACAGAGGACATCAGAACAGTAGCCCTGCCTTATTTAAAGACCTAGGGTTAGGTATATGTTTCATTCCTTCAATTCTTGGTTCATATCTTAACTTTACCCCCTGGGAAAATCTCATAATGCCTCTGTGTCTTAGCTTTATTAATATTTATAAAATATACCTTTTTAAGTTGAGAATTAAGTAACATTTAAAAGATTTTAAAAGAATGATTTTAAGAATGTCTGACTCATGATAAACACCTACTGAATGTTGACTTCTTGTACGAGTGATGTTTACTTGTTTGCTTTAATTTTGTTGTGACTGAGCACATAGTATACACTAGGCATTCAACAAATAAATGAATAATCATGTCCTTTAAATTTTTGGCAAGTTGTATAAAGCAAACAACTGCTGGGAGAGAAGATGATTGGCATAAAGAACAGACTCCTCTCTCAGGTATAAATGGGGGAAAACTATAGGGAAGAAATGGATGTTTAGATATTTAATTTTTTTATATTTATTTATTTATTTATTTTTTAATTTATTTTTATTAGTTGGAGGCTAATTACTTTACATCATTGCAGTGGTCTTTGTCATATATTGAAATGAATTAGCCATGGATTTACATGTATTCCCCATCCCGGTCCCCCCCCCCCCACCTCCCTCTGCACCCGATCCTTCTGGGTCTTCCCAGTGCACCAGGCCCGAGCCAGTCAGGATGGCTGATATCCAAAACTCTACAAGCAATAAATGCTGGAGAGGGTGTGGAGAAAAGGGAACCCTCTTACACTGTTGGTGGGAATGCAAATTAGTACAGCCACTATGGAAAACAGTGTGGAGATTTCTTAAAAAGCTGGAAATAGAACTGCCGTATGACCCAGCAATCCCACTTCTGGGCATACACACCAAGGAAACCAGATCTGAAAGAGACACATGCACCCCAATGTTCATCGCAGCACTGTTTATAATAGCCAGGACACGGAAGCAGCCTAGATGCCCATCAGCAGACAAATGGATGAGGAAGCTGTGGTACATATACACCAAGGAATATTACTCAGCCATTAAAATAGATATTTAATTTAAAAATAACAGAGACTTTTGTGGGAGGGAAGAGGCATTGTTCGATAGAAGTGTTAACTTAGAACCAGTAAAAATTAAGGCAACAGGATGCCTTAAGAATCGTCTCATATGGAAGTATTTAAGCAGTGTTTACAGAGAAGGCAGTGGCACCCCACTCCAGGACTCTTGCCTGGAAAATCCCATGGATGGAGGAGCCTGATAGGCTGCAGTCCATGGGGTCGCTAAGAGTCGGACACGACTGAGCGACTTCACTTTCACTTTTCACTTTAACACATTGGAGAAGGACATGGCAACCCACTCCAGTGTTCTTGCCTGGAGAATCCCAGGGACGGGGGAGCCTGGTGGGCTGCCGTCTATGGGGTCGCACAGAGTCGGACACGACTGAAGCGACTTAGCAGCAGGAGCAGCAGCAGCAGCAGTCTTTAAGCAGTGTAGAGGCAAAATGGGTCAGATGTCTCATAGAAGGGATTCTGGCACTGAATCAAGGATCCTATTCTCTTTCTTGGATCTTTGATAATCTTGGAGTCTGTGTTCTCCTTGTCCTTCATTTATCTTCTACCTTTTTAACTATACCTCTTTGAATTATTTTTTGTAGGTTTTGTAGTGAATGTGTGTGTATGTATACTTGCACCATCAACTCAGATCTAATATTGTATCACTTTACATGAAATGAAAATGATAGCCCTATTTACCCATTTCTCCTCCTTCCTTTTCTCTATTTGCCATATGTATTTTTTTCATCTAGATATCCTCACATTTTAAATCCCAAACTACAATTTCATGACTTTTTTAATTAGAAAAGAAAAAGATAGTCTATATATTTACCCACTTGTTTAACATTTAGGTGCTGTTGGTTCATTTCTAAAGCTCCAAAGAGCATTTGTCTTCAGCCTAAAGAAGTTATTCTGTACCTAGCAAAAGTATTCTACAACTGAAAAAGCAAGATCTATTTTCATTTAGTTAAAAATCTTTTGCTTTTTCAGTTGTAGAATACTTTTGCTAGGTACAGAATTTTGAGTACAGAGATTTTGTTTTTCTTCTCCTTCTAGCACTTTAAAAATGTCATTCTGCTATCTTCTGGACTTGATTTTTCTGATAAAATGTCCTTAGTAAGTGATGTGGTTGTTCTGCATGTGATGTGTTGTTTTCTCTGGGTGGTGTGAGGTTTTGAAATGTTTGGATTTCAGCAGTTTGATTAAGAGGTGCCTCCGTGTGGTTTCTTTGTATGCATCCCTCTTAGTAGTTGCAGTGCTTCTTAAATCTGTAAATTTATGTCTTCAACCAAATTTTAGACAAAATTTTGCCTTTATTTTCAAGTATTTTTTGTATCCCCTTTATAATTTCTCTTTTGGAATCCAGTTACCTTTATGTGAGACCATTTTATTTTGTCCCATAGCTTTCTGGGGCTATGTTTATTTTTTTTTTCAGCCCTTGCCCTTGCTCTTTTCTTGTGATTAAATGCTCTCTATATGTTTATCTTTAAGGGCACCTACTCCTCTCTCTCTCCAATCTGCTATTTAACCTAATTGAATTAACTCTTTATTTTAATGGATTCAAAATACATTTAGTTCTTTTGTATACTTGCTGTTTCTCTGCTGAGATTCCTTATTTGTTTATTTACTAAGTCCATATTTTCCTTTATTTCCTTATGTAACCTTAAGCATAGTTACATTAGCTATCTCTTTACTTATTTATTTTTCATTGGAGGGTAATTGCTCTACAGTGTTGTATTGATTTCTGTCTAAAACAACATGGATTTGCCGTAAGCATACATAAATTCCTTCCCTTTTGAGCCTCTCTTCCAACCCTGCCACCCATCCCACCCCTCTGAGTCATCACAGAGCACCAGTCTGAGCTCCCTGTATTACATAGCAACTTCCAACTAGCTATCTGTTTTACATATGACAATGTATATATTTCAGTGCTACTGTTTAGCTACCTTTTAAATAACTTGCTCATTTTAAATAGTAAAAACATATTTGCACATATTTTAAAATTTTATTCATATGAAAATATATAAAAGTAGAAATACAAAGTAGATTTTATTTACTATTTTGCTTGGTTTATACCTTTTAAATATTTGCATGATATGTGGCCTTCCTTTTTTCTGAGACATTGAATAAAGGGATTATAGAAAATAAGGTTGAAGGCATTAACCAAATTATAGATTAGTGAAATTTTAGGTTATTCGAGATTCAAATATTATATTAAGAATATATTGACTTAGGCAAATATTGGAGCTGTATTGTACTGTATTTTGTAAAGAATGATTTAGTAGGAAGTGTGGATGAAAGATACGAGGAAGATAGGATTAGAGAAAGAACACAGGCAAAACACAGGGTGAAATAGTAAAGAATCTGAGTGGTGACAGTGTAAATGTAAATTTTAGAAAGAAGAACAAGAAAATGCATTTAAGGAAGAACTTATGTATGTTCCTGAGAAATATGTTATGGAACTTGGGCAGTCTGGGCTGGAGATATTATCATTAAATGAGAAAAGTAGTTTTTATCAAATTGCTACCATGTTGTAAAGGCATCAGTTCAGTTGCTCAGTCGTGTCCAACTCTTTGCGACCTCGTGGACTGCAGCACACCAGGCTTCCCTGTCCATCACCAACTCCTGGGGTCTGTTCAAACTCATGTCCATTGAGTCAGTGACGATATCCAACCCTCTTATCTTCTGTCGTCCCTTCTCCTTCCACCTTTAATATTTCACAGCATCAGGTTCTTTTCCAGTGAGTCAGTTCTTCACATCAGGTGAACAAAGTACTGGAGTTTCAGCTTGAGCATCAGTCTTGCCAGTGAATATTCAGGACTGATTTCCCTTATGATGGACTGGTTGGATCTCCTTGCAATCCAAGGGAGTCTCAAGAGTCTTCTCCAACACCACAGTTCAAAAGCATCAATTCTTCGATGCTCAGCTTTCTTTATAGTCCAACTCTCACATCCATACATGACTACTGGAAAAACCATAGCCTTGACTAAACAGACCTTTCTTGGTAATGTCTCTGCTTTCGAATATGCTGTCTAGGGTGGTCATACTTTTTCTTCCAAGGAACAAACGTCTTTTAACTTCATGGCTGCAGTCACCATCTGCAGTGAATTTGGAGCCCAAGAAAGTAAAGTCTCTCACTGTTTCCCCATCTATTTGCCATGATGTGATGGGACCAGATGCCATGAGCTTAGTTTTCTGAGTGTTGGGTTTTAAGCCAACTTTTTCACTCTCCTCTTTCACTTGCATCAAGAGGCTCTTTAGTTCTTCTTCACTTTCTGCCATAAGGGTGGTATCATCTGCATATCTGAGATTATTGATATTTCTCCTGACAGTCTTGATTCCAGCTTGTGCTTCCTCCAGCCCAGCATTTCTCATGTTGTACTCTGTATATAAGTTAAATAAGCATAGTGACAATATACAGCCTTGACGTACTCCTTTTCCTATTTGGAAGCAGTCTGTTCTTCCATGTCCAGTTCTAACTGTTGCTTCCTGATCTGCATACAGATTTCTCAAGAGGTAGGTCAGGTGGTCCGGTATGCCCATCTCTTTCAGAATTTTCCACAGTTTATTGTGATCCACACAGTCAAAGGTTTTGGCATAGTCAGTAAAGCAAAAGTAGATGTTCTTCTGCAACTTTCCTGTTTTTTCTATGATCCAGCAGATGTTGGCAGTTTGATCTCTGGTTCCTCTGTCTTTTCTAAATGCAGCTTGAACATCTGGAAGTTCACAGTTCACGTACTGTTGAAGCCTGGCTTGGAGAATTTTGAGCATTACTTTGCTAGCGTGTGAGTTGAGTGCAATTTGATGGTAGTTTGAGCATTCTTTGGCATTGCCTTTCTTTGGGATTGGAATGAAAACTGACCTTTTCCAGTTCTATAGACACTGCTGAGTTTTCCAGATTTTTCTGGCATATTGAGTGAAGCACTTTGACAGCATCATCTTTTAGGATTTGAAATAGCTCAACTGGAATTCCATCACCTCCACTAGCTTCATTCAAAGTGATGCTTCCTAAGGCCCACTTGACTTCACATTCCAGGATGTCCCAGGTGGTTACTGGTAATGAATCTGCCTGTCAATGCAGGAGACAGGGTTTGATGCTTGGGTGGGGAAGATCCCCTGAAAGAGGAAATGTCAGCCCACTTGAATATTCTTGCCTGGATAAGCCCATGGACAGAGGAACCTGGTGGGGTGCAAGCTGGCAGACGTAACTGAGCGACTGAGCGTGAGTGCATATTCCCTCTATGCCCACTTTCTGAGGAGATTTTTTTTTTTTTAATCATAAATGGACTTGGGATATGTTTTTATTTTCAAAAAGAAAAAAAAATATTTATCAGTTTAACATTTCCATTGATTGGATGTGAAATTTTATCAAAAGCTTTTTCTGCATTTATTGAGATGATCATGTTTTTAATTCTTCACTGTGTTAATGCAGTGTGTCACATTTATTGATTTGCAGATGTTGGAAAATCCTTGAATCGTAGAATAAATTCCACTTGATCATAGTGTATGATCCTTTAATGTATTGTTGGAGTTACTTTGCTCGCTAGGTGAGCATACCACAGGCCATGACATGGGCTTGTAATTTTCTTCTTTGTGTGATATCTTTGTGTGTTTTTGGTACTAGGGTAATGGTGGCGTCATGGAATGAGTTATTATTTCCTTTGTGTAGTACCTAGAAGTGGTATTGGTTGATCGTATGGTGGTTCTATTTTTAATTTTTTGAAAAATGCCCTTAGTGTTTTTCGTAATGGGTGTACACTTTGCATTTCTACCAAGAGTGCACAAATGTTCCATTTTCTCCACATCCTTACCAACACTTGTGATTTCTTGTCTTTTTGATCAAATCATTCTAACAGATGAAAGTGAAAGTGGCTCAGTCATTCCCACTCTTTGCAACCCCATGGTCTATCGAGTCCATGGAATTCTCCAGGCCAGAATACTGGAGTGGGTGGAGTGGGTAGCCTTTCCCTTCTCCAGGGGATCTCTCCAACCCAGGGATTGAACCCGGGTTTCCTGCATTGCAGGTGGATTCTTTACCATCTGAGCCACAAGGGAAGCCCTCTAATGGATGAGGTGATATCTATTTTTTATTTTTTTGCATTTTCATAATGATTAGTGGGTGACATTGAGCACATTTTTATGTATCTGTCAGCTGTTTGAATATTTTATTTGGAAAAATAGCTGTTCAGGTCCTTTTCTCATTTTTTAAATTGGCTTATTTGTATGTGTGTGTGTGTGTGTGTGTGTGTGCCTGCTCTTGAGTTGTATCTTTTCCCTGTATGTTTTGGATATTAACCCCGGAGAAGTTAGGTGGTTTGCAGATACTTTCCCATTCTGTAGGGAAAATATTTTTTCCCTATTCTGGCTTTTCATCTTGTTGATTATTTATTTTACTGTGCAGAGGCTTTTTAGTTTGAGATATTTTCAGTTGTTTTTGTTTCTGTTATTTGCACTTTTGGTATTAGTTATTTTTAAATGGTTTCCTGCTAATTGGATATTTCAAGCTCAGCCTAAATTAATTTCCTTTTCTCTTGATTATATGCCATGTTTTCTTGTTTCTGTGTATATGTAAATTTTGGATTTTATATTTGATTTTGTCAATGATGGAGAAGCTCTGTATTCTATTATATTCTGATGAATAGTGAAAACAAAATTAGCAGTCAACTTGACTAAACCGCTATCTCTTTTGTAATTTTAGTAGCTGGAATCTCTTTGCAGCTCTTTTGGCTTAGTTGGGCTCCTTGGAGTCTGATCTTTTCATGGAGTCAGCTGGAGACTTGGGCAGAGTTTATGCCCAGAATATGGAATTTTCCCTCTCTGACTATATTTCCTTAGTAGCATTCTCACTAACCTGTGGCATCTCTAACTTTATCCTTTGGGTCTTCTTGACAGTAAAACTGCAGGTTTATATCTGAGTTGTAGTACCTCACATGGTGTTGACTAGGGCCTGTTCTCTGATAGGAAAAATATATTAATAAAAACAGAATCCTTCCTGTGTCGTTACCTTCTTCCAAGTTTATATTCCTTCCTGTTCCCCCCTCCCACCACCGTGCCCTCCTTCTGCAGCAGTTTGTCTACACTTTGTTGTTC
This sequence comes from Odocoileus virginianus, assembly GCF_023699985.2. Classification (NCBI taxonomy): domain Eukaryota; kingdom Metazoa; phylum Chordata; class Mammalia; order Artiodactyla; family Cervidae; genus Odocoileus; species Odocoileus virginianus. The sequence goes on from NC_069699.1 coordinate 20,402,505, forward strand.
TCCAATGCCTTCAGGTAGTTTTACTCAGAATTTATAGTTTTTCTCTGTAGTCTAATAGAAACTACACCACTGTAACTGGAAGCAAAATTCTCTCAATATACTTGAAAGGATGAGGGTAACATTGCTTTATAGTATTGGTTTTCATTAATCCACAAATCTGTGACTGAAACAAGATTTCCCTCATTATATTGTCACGGGGGTTACTCAGAATAGAATAAATGTGGATCCATAATCCAGACTGATCAACGTTAAAATGAGAGGGCAAGGCATATGTAATGATACTGCATCTGACACTAATTCTGCCACTTTCCAAATCTGTAATTTGCTTTCATGATATTGACTATGTTTTTACGTAAGATAATTACAGCCGAAGTATTATAATGGAAGTGATACATAACATGGCACTTCCATAAAGTTCAGCAACCAAGAACAATATGAAATAGTTTAGCATCGACTACTCTGCTTTTATTAAGAAAATGCATCTTCTTTTATGATTTTTTTTTTTTTTAGCTTAAAATGGCATCCTAAGAAAATAAATCAAGCTCAAAAATACTCATTGGTTTCCTTAGGAACATAATGATAGTATAGAAATTTAACTAAATAAGTGTAGGGACTCAGAAAATAATTTTTATAATTACCTGATTAGTTAGTAATTCTTACCATTAAAACATAGCAGGATAGCTCCCAAGCTACATTTAATTTAGAGGTGGCCATTTTGTGGAAAATTGAATCAGTCTCTTTCTGTCACCTGTTTACAATGATGATACCTGAGATTTGGAAATAGTGCAAGAATGAAAAAAAAACTTATGTTACAAATGTCTCCTGAATATAACCAACTCAGGGAAGAGAGGTGGGTTTAGCAGTCATCATATCTTTCCTTGATTTTTAAAAAATACCTTAATGCATAAACCTAGAACAAAAGTCCATGACAAATGCTTTTCTTCTATAGTCTATTTGACTCCATAAATTTATTTTGGAATGCGGTAGAAAATAGGAAAAAAAAAATACATGTTTCTGCTCTAAAGTAAATGGTGATAAGTGGTCTCACTGCAGTAATAAAACAAATGGGACTATGACAATAGGGGAATTAGAGCTATTCCTTTTATTTTAAACAAATGCCATTTGAGAGAAAGCGAAAGGGTTTGCTTTTCTCCCTTGTTTTTCTTCTCAGTATGATTTGCTATGTCCTTAGGACTGATTATTTCAAAATTGCACAAATAGATTTGTAATCAGAATGTCATTACAAAAAAAAATGATTGCAATCTGGACAATTTTTGGCCTCTAGGTCTTCTCCATTCTGACTAGATTAATGACTTCATATTGATTTTTTTGTGTGTGTTGTTGTATTTAAAACATGATAATCTGCTGTTACATTGATCATCTTTCTTCATTAAAAATGTGAAATTACTTTCCAGACAAGTTATACACATAGAGAAATGTTTTCAGTATCTTCATGTAAATGCTAAAATCTTTAAGACTGTACTAAATGAGATTTAGAATTTCCCACAAGGACATGTTTATTGTTGCTTTTTTTTTTGTTTGTTTATTTGTAAAGCCGCCAAACTAAATACTTTTTATCAAAACTCTTTTGGGGGAATCCATCTTCATGATAGCTACGCCTTAGGAAAAGATACTGAAAATCAAATGAACAGGCTTTTCTTGGGGTGCAGTCACAAGCTTATGCAATGAAAATATTTAATTAAATGATATGCTTACTGTTTCATGTTTAGTTAAATGGTGGTAAAACATCCAGAAGCAAGCTGTAAGCACTGTGTCATGTGGTTAGAGGTATACACTCTGAATTGCATTTGTTCAGTCCTGGTTTCATCACTAACTTAATGGCAGTAGGCAACTCCCCCAACCTTCCTGTACTTTTGACACTCACCTAGGAAATGGGGTTAACATTAATGTTACCCACTGCACAATGCCATTGGGGGGTTAAATACATTAATATATGCAGAGAGCATAAAACACGGTGATGATTTATAAATGTTGGCTCTGATTATTAGAGGCAAGTCCAGAAGACAGCTGTGGAAAAATACTGTTCTCTTAAGGGTCAGTTTTCTTTACAAGGATTAAGCATGGGACCTGCTACAGTCAGTTATTTCTAAACATGAGCTAGAACTAACTAGGTCAGAATGCATCAGTTTCACTTGGGTCATTAAAAAACAAAAATCACATGAGTTTACCTGTATTATCTTGGATAGATTTCTTTTGTTTACTTTCCATATCGCTGTGATTCTCCTTAGTTTTGACTGTGAGATTCAAGATACAGGTGCTTCGGGGAAAACTTTAACTTTTTCCTTTGTCTTTTTCTCTTTAATCCATTCCGTCTGTTGTGGAAAATAAAGGACAGTAACCTTAGGTAACTCAGATAGCTCAGTGGTATGAAAGACTGATTTTAAAATTGTCCTATGGGATTCAAGGCACAATATTGTACTTTGAAAAAAGTCTGTTCTTTTAAAGAACAAATTGATCAACAGATAAAAGACAAAAGTGATAAAAAGGAATTTTGAAGTTCTACCTGAAAGGATCTGCAATTGTTTAATGTTTAACTTAGAGGGAAAAAAAAGCAACTATGTGCCAGGCAAAGTTAGGAATTGAGAAGAAAGAAACCAAGAAGCTATATTGATGCAGAGACATTTCCTAAATTGGCTGGATTTCTCTAGAGCCACTTCATTACTTGGCATCCCACATTGCTTACGTATTCACTGTATACTGTGTGATTTCACACTTATTGATGTATTCATTTGTTCTCAAGTATATGGGGAGAGAGCTCATCACAGAGGAAAAACTGTGAGTGACCTGTGAAATCCAAGGGTTTTTAGCTCTGCTTCTAATTCTCAAACTTGTTAGTTCAGTTGTTTGGTCCTTGTCTCTTATCTACAATAAGAAAGAAAAAATACCTATCTCCCCCAGATGAAAGGTCGCAATGAAATAATGAGTGGATAAACATGTGTCTCATACAGAATAGTTACTCAACAATTGTATATCATTGTTTGATCCCATTGTCCCAAACTTTTGCCATAAACTGCATCTGGTAAATATTTGAGGCTTTCTGGGCCAAATGGTCTTCGTTGTAACTTGTCACTACTGTTACAGCATTAAAAGCAGCCTTCAGCTTCTATATAAACAAGTTGGTCGCATCCCAGTAAAACTTTATCAATTTTGAATTTTGCATTTTGTATCATTTTCATGAGTCATAGAGTATTAGTCTTCTTTTGACTTTTTTCAAATATTGAAAATTTAAAAGTCATTCTTCAACAGACAGTATAAAAACAAGGGGCAGAATGTAGTTTGCTGACTGCATTACTCAGAAAATTATAGACTACAAAATGAAATTCAGGAGAATTGTAAGGGTGGCATATTTTTGTGACACTGTGAAAATTAAAAGATGCATTTGGGGAAATAATGAGAAATAAGACTGGATTAGAGAGATCTATAGGCTGAGGTGAGATTTTGATTAAACACATAGAAAACAGAAAACTGTTGAAAGCTTTGAGCAAAGCCCTTTCTGTGTGGTGTCTGGGGAAAACAAACCTGGCACACGGCAAGAGAAGAGACCTCTGCAAAATGAGCCAGCTTGATGGTGCCTGTTAACTGGGCCTTGAGGTGGTGAGCAGTGGGAATGGAGGAGTAGATCATTTCTCAAGCTATCTATCTCTTTTGCCTTTATTTTTCTTCAGAAAGTAGTGTAGAGCAAGTCCTCATTTACTGCCTTTTCACACACTGACAGTCCATCTGGGTAGATGGTAAGCACAGTGTTGGCTGCAGCTAAAGCCCCCTTTGAATTCCAAGTATTCATTTCTTCATTGAGTTCCTCTAACATGTTTGGCATCTTGCTAAGTCCCGAGATGCAAAAATATATAAAGTGTGCGTCCTGTACAAGTCTCACAGGATGGTTAAGAGGATGGGATCAGGATCTCAGCAGGCTCACCTTCAAGCTGTATAGACAAGGGCAAGTCCACCTCTGTAGCGCACGTTGCCCTTCTGTTATGAAGCCATGTGATGCAGTAGCTGCTGTTGAGACCTGGGCAGGGTGTTGAGCAGGGAGGTAGTGAAGGGGATCAGAAGGCCTGAAGCTGCCTAGGAAGTGAGGGCGGCCTTGCCAGCAGACACCCAGGCACCCTTCAAGGGGGAGGAGTAAGCGATAACCGGGAAGACCGACCAGTGGTGGGATGGAGGGTGCTCTCCGTGAGGGAAAAAGCCTCAGTTGTCAGATTTATTATTTAAACCATTAAAGGTAATTTGCCTATTTACATAATATACAAATAAAATGTAGTTAGGGTTCTGCATTTTATTGAATTATGTAGAACTGATCTCTTTAAAAGTTCAAAGTCTGAATTACTTTAGTTTTAAAGATAAAGCTGTGCCTCATAAATTTTTATTTGCACTAGGCTTCCAACAAGTCTATTATAACATTGGCTAAGTGTCCATGGATAATAGACTGCTTGCTAGCGAAATAATGTGTGATAAGATAGCATCTTTTAAAATAGCATCCTACTTATCTCTGTTTCTACAAAGATATTGGTAATTCTACCAAAATACTGGTGAAACAGATTTTCATCTCAGGTTTTTGTTTACCTCTATGAGATAACACATTCAAATTTGCTAAATATTGGCACCTCTATATCTATGAGTTTCTCTCAGACATTGAGGGCAGATATCTTAATCACACATGGTAGTGCTCGAATCTGACCATAAGCTATATTCTAAAGCTCATGAGACACTGTGTCCTTTTTCTGTCATTCTTCAAATTAGTGACATAGTGGGAACAATACTATACAGTACTATAGACTCAAACATGCCTGTGTTCAAATCCAGACTGTTTTTCAATAAGCTGAGAGCTTGAGCAAGTCTTTTAAGCAACTTGTCAGGTTCATCTTGTCCAAGATTGGAGTAGCTCAACTGTGCCTGGAATACAAGACTATTGTGATGATTCAAGACACTGTGTGAAATGCCTCCAGGGCACAGTTTCCAGTACATAGCAGATTTTCTCGAAATGGTGAGCATTCTTGTCATTGTCATCCTCATTATCGTCATTCACTGTTACAAATGGTAATGTAATTTCTCTGAGTCATTACAGGTTCATCTGGGTCATTGACCACCTGGGTTAAGAATCATAATTTACAGATTCCTTGGTACACACGCTTCTCAAACATTTTCTCAGTCTCTGAGCATCCTGTCCCATGACACATGGGAGTGAAAGAGGGAATGAGCAAAGGAAATCTTTCTTGTTTCCAGCTACCAGATTAAAGTTTTCTATAGAAATGTTCAGGTTATAACTAAGTATCTATAAATATTCCCCTATTATGGATTAAGGAATTCAAGGGAGAGATGAGAACCAACTTGATAATGATTATTTTTATTCTTCTAGTCTTCCAAATTAGACCCTCCAGTAGAGCATTTTGTCACTTGAAAATAAGGACCACTGCCCTAGACAAAAACTTCACAGAAGTTCCTGAAATAGCTGCTCAGTGCATTTGTCATCTCACTCCTCCCTCTACCAATCCATCCCACACACACCTGCCAGAACAATCTTCCATAAATATCCTTTTCTTTGTATCTCATCCTTGTTCTGTAATCTGCAGTGCCTCCCTGTTGTTATTCTGTATATCAATTCAGAATTCCAATGTCCTCATCAGCCTTTCCTATTCCTTCCTTTCCTACTTTATATCTAATTATTCCTTCATAAAACAAATCAGTTTTAAATATGCCAATTAATTTGACCAGGAAACTTCCTGAATCCACCCTTCCCTACACCTTTATAACTGTCATAACATTCACTTTGCCTGTTCCCAGAATCAAATTATTTGTTACCTTCTACAAAATATGAGCCAGAACTTGGGCCCAAGAAGTCATTTTTTAGTCCCTGCCTCTTTCTCTCCGTTTTTCACAGCTGGGCCCTCTGATATTTCCCTGGTAGGTCCTCATTGGAAGATAGGTTAATTAATTAATCCTTCCCCTGGAGCATTGATTTGGGAATTTCAAGGTGACAAACCTTTGCATCTTGGTCAATTTCAGCTTCATACCCATAGTATCTAGTACCACCACCCATTTTCAGAGGACTTTTGTAAGTGTTTGTTGGAAAGAAGCAGGGGCAAATCGACAGAGGTAAAGAATTTCAACCCTAAGCCACCTTCAGAACCAGATTCACAGTTACAATGATGAGCTAAGTTAGCTCCTTAGAGTCCTGCTTACATAAGATCCATTAGGGCCACAGTAAGTTCTAGGAAGCTATCTAAGTTACTTTACTCAACCTTCCACTGTGTACTGTGTTGGTTCTGCTGACAGAACTAAACATGCCTTGCTTCTCCTCCTCATCTCCTCCCATATACATGTCCCAAGAATGGAGTCCTGCCATGAATTCCAGATCTTCATTGGGATTCCAAGACACACAGCTAGTGCTTGCTCATGCCTGTCCCCATTGCTAGATCAGACCCCTTGGCCTTTATTTGCTGAATGCAGTAGTGGTAGATTCTCTTTCTGTCTTGTATTAATTGACAGAAAATAACTTTTTTTCACTGTTATAAGCACTTATTTCCCCAAAGTGATTAATCTTTGAGAAGTCAGACACAAAGTAATTCAGAGATGACATCATTGAAAACAAAAGTTTTGACGGTTTGGAGTGGATATCCTAATTTGGTTTTCTTATAATGATCTTGTAAATTGTTCACCTTCATTGAAAATGTATATCACATCAGCAAGATGTCTGGGAAATATAGAGCCCTGAGAATTGATTCATCTACAAGGATCCTCTACTTTATGAAATTTTGAAAGCACATCTGCCCTTGAATTCTTAGTTTCTTCCTCAGAAGCAGATCTCCATTGCCCCTTTGATGTGCTTTACTTGCTTTCTCAGAAGATGAGAGGGAAATATTAATTCAGTCAACAAATACTTACTGAGTACCTACTATGTGTAGAATTTTATTTACTCCATTTAGGGAAAACTCCCTTTAGGTCTAAACTGGAAGATTGCCGGTTATTTAATAGTATTTTATGTTTTTATATCCAGATTATGATGTTTTAACTAATCACAGCCTTGGACTCCAATAGTCTCTATAGACAAATTAGTTTCCTTCTTTCCCATGTGGATCAAGGAGTCCTGGTTTTCCATCCGTCCCTACTGGCTCCATGTTGCCTTAAGACTAATAAGTAACAAAGATTTCTTTATTGATTAGTTTATCCCAAAGCACTTCATGTTTCCAAATAGCAGAACCATAGACTTGAAAACCTGGAAGGTGCACACTCATGAAACCATCCCTGAAATTGATATCCAGTGAGGAATAGTGATTTGGCCAAGGACAATCAAGTCTGCTAAAACTCTTACCTTTAGGTTCCTTTCCCAAACATCAGATACTTGTTTTCTGAACATAATTTAGAAATACTTATTTTTAGAAGACATGATAGAAGTTGTCAAAGTATTTCAAGTACAATTTTTTAAATGTAGCTAGAAAGAGAGTGAATTTATTAATTAAAGTGTTATATATAATAATGCAGGACATCATATATCTTTTTTTCAAGCATTGTGCTGATTCAAAATATTGAAATCATGAAGGCATTTTTGGGATGGGTGAGAAAAATCTTTGTGGCTAGTGATAAGTAACTGTCCAAGGAAACATTCTTCGATCACACACTTACGGGTTGCTTCCTTTGTGCCAGGCAATGTTCCAGGGATTGAACACTGTCTCCTGGTAATTAAAACTGTTCTTGGCTTTTGAGTCAGGGAGAACTGGTTACAAATCCCAATTTTCTGGTTGTTTGGTTCTCAGCAATTTACTCAACCTTTGTAAGTTTCCAACCCCTCAACTGAATGGTGACGATAATAATACATTTACCTCCTAGGTGTGGCAATTCACGCATGCAGAGTGCTTAGAATCTTTCCTGAAATTTCATGAACGTTCACATGATAGCTTTAAAAAATATATGCATACTAAAAGGAAGTATTTAAGTTTCTGTGGAAGACTTTTTGCCACTTTCAGATTGGGTCAAGTTTATATCAGGGCTGGAACATTTTTTTTTTTCATTTATTTTTATTAGTTGGAGGCTAATTACTTTACAACATTGCAGTGGTTTTTGTCATACATTGAAATGAATTAGCCATGGATTTACATGTACTCCCCATCCTGGTCCCCCCTCCCACCTCCCTCTCCACCCGATCTCTCTGGGTCTTCCCAGTGCACCAGGCCCGAGCACTTGTCTCATGCATCCAACCTGGGCTGGTGATCTGTTTCACCCTAGATAATATACATGTTTCCATGCTGTTCTCTTGAAACATCCCACCCTCGCCTTCTCCCACAGAGTCCACAAGTCTGTTCTATACATCTGAGTCTCTTTTTCTGTTTTGCATATGGGGTTATCGTTACCATCTTTCTAAAGTCCATATATATGTGTTAGTATACTGTAATGGTCTTTATCTTTCTGGCTTACTTCGCTCTGTATAATGGGCTCCAGTTTCATCCATCTCATTAGAACTGATTCAAATGAATTCTTTTTGATGGCTGAGTAATATTCTATGGTGTATATGTACCACAGCTTCCTTATCCATTCGTCTGCTGATGGGCATCTAGCTGGCTTCCATGTCCTGGCTATGATAAACAGTGCTGCGATGAACATTGGGGTGCATGTGTCTCTTTCAGATCTGGTTTCCTCAGTGTGTATGCCCAGAAGTGGGATTGCTGGGTCATATGGCAGTTCTATTTCCAGTTTTTCAAGAAATCTCCACACTGTTTTCCATAGCGGCTGTACTAGTTTGCATTCCCACCAACAGTGTAAGAGGGTTCCCTTTTCTCCACACCCTCTCCAGAATTTATTGCTTGTAGACTTTTGGATAGCAGCTATCCTGACTGGCGTGTAATGGTACCTCATTGTGGTTTTGATTTGCATTTCTCTGATACTGAGTGATGTTGAGCATCTTTTCATGTGTCTTTTAGCCATCTGTACGTCTTCCTTGGAGAAATGTCTGTTTAGTTCTTTGGCCCATTTTTTGATTGGGTCATTCATTTTTCTGGAGTTGAGCTGGAGGAGTTGCTTGTATATTTTTGAGTTTAATCCTTTGTGTGTTGCTTCATTTGCTATTATTTTCTCCCAGTCTGAGGGCTGTCTTTTCACATTGCTTATAGTTTCCTTTGTTGTGCAAAAGCTTTTAAGTTTCATTAGGTCCCATTTGTTTATTTTTGCTTTTGTTTCTAAAATTCTGGGATGTGGGTCATAGAGGATCCTGCTGTGATTTATGTCGGAGAGTGTTTTGCCTGTGTTCTCCTCTAGGAGTTTTATAGTTTCTGGTCTTATGTTTAGATCTTTAATCCATTTTGAGTTTATTTTTGTGTATGGTGTTAGAAAGTGTTTTAGTTTCATTCTTTTACAGGTGGTTGACCAGTTTTCCCAGCACCACTTGTTAAAGAGGTTGTCTTTTTTCTATTGTATATCCTTGCCTCCTTTGTCGAAGATAAGGTGACCATAGGTTCGTGGATTTATCTCTGGGCTTTCTATTCTGTTCCATTGATCTATATTTCTGTCTTTGTGCCAGTGCCATACTGTCTTGATGACTGTGGCTTTGTACTATAGTCTGAAGTCAGGCAGGTTGATTCCTCCAGTTCCATTCTTCTTTCTCAAGATTACTTTGGCTATTTGAGCTATTTTGTATTTCCATACAAATTGTGAAATTCTTTGTTCTAGTTCTGTGAAAAATACTGTTGGTAGTTTGATAGGATTGCATTGAATCTATAGATTGCTTTGGGTAGTATAGCCATTTTGACAATATTGGTTCTTGCAATCCATGAACACGGTATATTTCTCCATCTGTTTGTGTCCTCTTTGATTTCTTTCATCAGTGATTTATAGTTTTCTATGTATAAGTCTTTTGTTTCTTTAGGTAGATATACTCCTAAGTGTTTTATTCTTTTTGTTGCAATGGTGAATGGTATTGTTTCCTTAATTTCTCTTTCTGTTTTCTCATTGTTAGTGTATAGGAATGCAAGAGATTTCTGTGTGTTAATTTTATATCCTGCAACTTTACTGTATTCGTTGATTAGCTCTAGTAATTTTCTGGTAGAGTCTTTAGGGTTTTCTATGTAGAGGATCATGTCATCTGCAAACAGAGTTTCACTTCTTCTTTTCCTATCTGGATTCCTTTTACTTCTTTTCCTGCCCTGATTGCTGTGGCCAACACTTCCAAAACTATGTGGAATAGTAGTGGTGAGAGTGGGCACCCTTGTCTTGTTCCTGATTTCAGGGGAAATGCTTTCAATTTTTCACCATTGAGGGTGATGCTTGCTGTGGGTTTGTCATATATAGCTTTTATTATGTTGAGGTATGTTCCTTCTATTCCTGCTTTCTGGAGAGTTTTAATCATAAATGGATGTTGAATTTTGTCAAAGGCTTTTTCTGCATCTATTGAGATAATCATATAATTTTTATCTTTCAATTTGTTAAAGTGGTGTATTACAATGATTGATTTGCAGATATTAAAGAATCCTTGCATTCCTGGGATAAAGCCCACTTGGTCATGGTGTATGATTTTTTTAATATGTTGTTGGATTCTATTTGCTAGAATTTTGTTAAGGATTTTTGCATCTATGTTCATCAGTGATATTGGCCTGTAGTTTTCTTTTTTGTGGCATCTTTGTCTGGTTTTGGAATTAGGGTGATGGTGGCCTTATAGAATGAGTTTGGAAGTTTACCTTCTTCTGCAATTTTCTGGAAGAGTTTGAGTAAGATAGGTGTTAGCTCTTCTCTAAATTTTTGGTAGAATTCAGCTGTGAAGCCATCTGGTCCTGGGCTTTTGTTTGCTGGAAGATTTCTGATTACAGTTTCGATTTCCTTGCTTGTGATGGGTTTGTTAAAATCTTCTATTTCTTCCTGGTTCAGTTTTGGAAAGTTATACTTCTCTAAGAACTTGTCCATTTCTTCCAAGTTGTCCATTTTATTGGCATAGAACTGCTGGTAGTAGTCTCTTATGATCCTTTGTATTTCAGTGTTGTCTGTTGTGATCTCTCCATTTTCGTTTCTAATTTTGTTAATTTGGTTCTTCTCCCTTTGTTTCTTAATGAGTCTTGCTAATGGTTTGTCAATTTTATTTTTTCAAAAAACCAGCTTTTAGCTTTGTTGATTTTTGCTATGGTCTCTTTAGTTTCTTTTGCATTTATTTCTGCCCTAATTTTTAAGATTTCTTTCCTTCTACTAACCCTGGGGTTCTTCATTTCTTCCTTCTCTAGTTGCTTTAGGTGTAGAGTTAGGTTATTTATTTGACTTTTTTCTTGTTTCTTGAGGTAGGCCTGTAATGCTATGAATCTACCCATTAGCACTGCTTTTACAGTGTCCCATAGGTTTTGGGTTGTTGTGTTTTCATTTTCATTCATTTCTATGCATATTTTGATTTCTTTTTTGATTTCTTCTATGATTTGTTGGTTATTCAGAAGCGTGTTGTTTAGCCTCCATATGTTCGAATTTTTAATAATTTTTTTCCTGTAATTGAGATCTAATCTTACTGCACTGTGGTCAGAAAAGATGACTGGAATGATTTCAATTTTTTTGAATTTACCAAGACTAGATTTATGGCCCAGGATGTGATCTATTCTGGAGAAGGTTCCGTGTGCACTTGAGAAAAAGGTGAAGTTGATTGTTTTGGGGTGAAACGTCCTATAGATGTCAATAAGGTCTAGCTGGTCCATTGTGTCCTTTAAAGTTTGTGTTTCCTTGTTAATTTTCTGTTTAGTTGATCTATCCATAGTTGTGAGTGGGGTATTAAACTCTCCCACTATTATTGTGTTACTGTTAATTTCCTCTTTCATACTCGTTAGCGTTTGCCTTACATATTGTGGTGCTCCTATGTTGGGTGCATATATAATTGTTATATCTTCTTCTTGGATTGATCCTTTGATCATTATGTAGTGTCCTTTGTCTCTTTTCACAGCCTTTATTTGAAAGTCTATTTTATCTGATACGAGTATTGTGACTCCTGCTTTCTTTTGGTCTCCGTTTGCATGGAATATTTTTTTCCAGCCCTTCACTTTTAGTCTGTATGTGTCCCTTGTTTTGAGGTGGGTCTCTTGTAGACAGCATATATAGGGGTCTTGCTTTTGTATCCATTCAGCCAGCCTTTGTCTTTTGGTTGGGGCATTAAACCCATTTACATTTAAGGTAATTATTGATAGGTATGGTCCCGTTGCCATTTACTTTGTTGTTTGGGGTTCACGTTTATACCACCTTTCTGTGTTTCCTGCCTAGAGAAGATCCTTTAGTATTTGTTGAAGAGCTGGTTTGGTGGTGGTGAATTCTCTCAGCTTTTGCTTGTCTGTAAAGCTTTTGAGTTCTCCTTCATATCTGAATGAGATCCTTGCTGGGTAGAGTAATCTAGGTTGTAGGTTATTCTCTTTCATTAGTTTAAGTATGTCCTGCCATTCCCTTCTGGCCTGAAGGGTTTCTATTGATAGATCAGCTGTTATCCTTATGGGAATCCCTTTGTGTGTTATTTGTTGTTTCTCCCTTGCTGCTTTTAATATTTGTTCTTTGTGTTTGATCTTTGTTAATTTGATTAATATGTGTCTTGGGGTGTTTCGCCTTGGGTTTATCCTGTTTGGGACTCTCTGGGTTTCTTGGACTTGGGTGGCTATTTCCTTCCCCATTTTAGTAAAGTTTTCAGCTATTATCTCCTCAAGTAACTTCTCATGGCCTTTCTTTTTGTCTTCTTCTTCTGGGATTCCTATGATTCGAATGTTGGGGCGTTTCACATTGTCCCAGAGGTCCCTGAGGTTGTCCTCATTTCTTTTGATTCTTTTTTCTTTTTTCCTCTCTGCTTCATTTATTTCCACCATTTTATCTTCTACCTCACTTATCCTATCTTTCTCCATTATTCTACTCATGGTTCCCTCCAGAGTGTTTTTGATCTCATTTATTGCATTATTCATTTTTAATTGACTCTTTTTTATTTCTTCTAGGTCCTTGTTAAACATTTCTTGCATCTTCTCAATCTTTGTGTCCAGGCTATTTATTTGTAACTCCATTTAGTTTTCAAGATTTTGGATCATTTTTATTATCATTATTCTAAATTCTTTTTCAGGTAGATTCCCTATTTCCTCCTCTTTTGTTGACTTGGTGGGCTTTTTTCATGTTCCTTTAGCTGTTGGGTATTTCTCTGCCTTTTCATCTTGTTTAGATTACTGTGTCTGGAGTGTGCTTTCTGTATTCTGGTGGTCTATGGTTCCTTTTTATTGTGGAAGTTTTACCCTGTGGGTGGGGTTGGACGATTGGTTTGTCAAGGTTTCTTGGTTAGGGAAGCTTGTGTCAGTGTTCTGGTGTGTGGAAATGGATTTCTTCTCTCTGGAGTGTCCAGTGATGGAGTGTCCAGTAATGAGTTTTGCGATTGGTCTATGTGTTAGATGTGACTTTGGACAGCCTGTATGTTGGCACTCAGGTCTGTGTTCCTGAGTTGCTAAAGAATTTGCGTGATATGTCTTGTTCTGGAGCTTATTGCCTCTTGGGTGGTGGTTGGTTTTGGTATAGGTATGGAGGCTCTTGGCTGGTCTCTTATTCCTTAATGTTCCATGTAGTCAGGAGTTTTCTGGTTTTCTCAGGTTTTGGGCTTAAGTCTCCTGCCTCTGGATTTCAGTTTTATTCTTCCAATAGTCTCAAGACTTCTCCAACTATACAGCACTGATAATAAAACTTCTAGGTTAATGATGAAAAGATTCTCCACCATGAGGGACAACCAGAGAGGTTCACAGAGTTACATGAAGAATAGGAGAGGGAGGAAGGGGATAGAGGTGAGCAGGAGGAGAAAAAGGGGGGACTCAAGAGGAGAGAGACAGATCTACACAGTTATCTGTTCCCAAAGTGTTCTCCATAGCCGAGACACCCAGAAAGATTCACAGAAATGGATTGGGAAGAGAAGGGGAAAGGAGGAAATAGAGATGTTCTGAGGTAGAAAACAGAGAGTCAAAAGTGGGAGAGAGTAATCAAGACACTCCTGAATAGAAATGGGACCTGAATATTGGATTCTTAAATGTCCAAAATTTGTATCACATACTGAAAAACAAAGATTAAAAATCTGGCATAGAGGTTAGACTCTTTGAAATACAATATTTAAAAACAAAAACAAATACAAAAACAAATTTAGAAATATATATGAAGTTCAGTTTAAAAATAGGGCTTATCTTTTTTTTTTGGCAAGGTTATAGTGAAATGAAAATGAAAATTAAGGAATAATAGAGTATTAGAGGACTTTAAAAGGAAATAGGAGAGAAAAACAAGAAAAAGAAAAAAAAATTTTTCCCCTAATTAAAAAAATCATAAAAATATATGAAAATGAAAGTTGAGGATAATGGGGGAGTAATAGGGAATTTTAAAAGAAAATAAAAGAAAAAATAAAAAAAAATTTAAAAAAAGGAAAGAAAAAAAAATTTTTTTAATTAAAAAAAAATATATACATATATATCTAGGAATTTCTCTGGAGCTGTTGCGGTCAGTGTAGGTTCAGTTCAATTTCAGATAGCGCCTCTTTCCAGCTTACACTTCTTGATATCTATAGGCCCCTTCCAGTGTAGTCAGTGTTACCTTCAGGGATTTTAATCTATTGCACCAGTCCTTTCTGAAGCGGTTCCCTTTGTTTATTTGGCTTCTGTTTGCCGTCTCTTTGGTGTCTAATTTCCGCCCTGACACAGGCGGGCGGAGGTGATCTCATATTTAGGTTCTCTAGTTCAGTTCAGTCCTGCTACGGGGAGGGCGGGGCGCTGCAGACAGATACCGCTCTGTGTGGATAGCGCTCACCGTGTTCCGGCCACACTGGGTTTGCCCTGCTCACGGGTGTCTGTGCTTTCGCCGTCTACACTGCTCAGGCTCCCGGCTGCTCTATATGGAGCGGGCCCTGCGTGAATGCGGTTCCAGTTTTCCGGTACTCCACAAAAGGGCGGATTCGGTGGCGCCTGCGTTTTGTGCCTTCCCCGGCCTGAGCGGTTCAGGCAGCCAGAGGCTTGGGCGCAATCTCCCTGGGTACGGCGCACCTTTTCCCTCCGCAGCCCCAGCGCGCGCCGCCAGCCAGTCGGGTCTCAGGAAGTCTTTAGATAGAAACCGGGGGCCTGTTTGCAGTGTGGGGGAGGGGGTGGCTTCTCAGGGGCTGAGTTTGCCCCTTTCCCCTCCCCCCTGCCTCCTACCTCCAGCGGGGATGGGCCGGCTCTTCTCTGGAGTTTCTCAGTCCCTTTGTTTTGCGAACCGCTGGCAGTGTGTTCGGGCCGGTTAATTTTGGCCCTTGCTATCCCACAGTTTAAAAAAGCTCCCTCTGATTGCTCTCAGGGTCTTCGGGCCGGACCTCACCCTAAGCAGTGCCACCCGCTCCTCTCTGTTCCGCCCCCCCTTGTTGGTGGCGGGTGCGGGCGTCTGGGGTACTTTTCTGCTGGGAGTTGCTTTTAGGCACGTAATCGGTGGGCCTTATTTAATTTTTCCTTCCAGTTAGGTTGCCGAAAACTTCCCCCAGTCCCGCCAGTGAGAGGGTTTCCTGGTGATTGGAAACTTCCTCTATTAAGACTCCCTTTCCGGGATAGGTCTCTGTCCCTAGCTCTTTTGTCTCCCTTTTTATCTTTTATATTTTGTCCTACCTCCCTTCGAAGACAATGGGCTGCTTTTCTGGGCGCCTGATGTCCTCTGCTAGCGATCAGAAGCTGTTTTGTGAAGTTTGCTCTGCATTCAGTTGTTCTTTTGATGAATCTGTAGGGGGGAAGGTGGTCTCCCCGTCCTGTTCCTCCGCCATCTTGGCTCCTCCCCAGGGCTGGCACGTTCTATTTTGCAGCGCTGCATGCACATGTTGATAGTCAAAAATTGTGCTGGGTTCCTTTGAAAGTATTCTCAGGTTGGTATATGGTTACCAGTGCAACCAGACAGCAAGCATCATAAAGGCCAGTATTACATTTCTTGTTTGTTTCTCTCTTACTTTACCCCTCCTTCTCTCCCTCCCTTCCTCTTTTTGTGCATTTGGTACTTAATAAATGCTTATTGCTTGTCCAACTGGCCATTTATAGTAAAATAATTCCTGAACACTCCTCAACCTTTCCACAGAAAGCTGGATGGCATAGATATAACAGAACTCATGAAATAGTAGGAACCACTTGAATTAGTTCCACAGTTGAAGGAAAAGGCATTCCTGAAGGAAAATCCTTTTAAAATTGCATGTTTAATCTCACACAAGCCAATTAAAAGTTCCCCTAAACCATGTTTATCTGTGTACTGACTGCTTTCCATGGGAGAATTTAATGTACAGTCAAAAAGTGAACAGGATGTCAGTTCCTCTACATTTCTTTGGCATAATGAATGCTGTCGTGTTTGCAGGGGAAAAATGTTGGTAAACTGTGAATTGGATTTTAATTGTGGTAAGGTAGTCTCTCAGAAAAAATTATGGCATGGGGAAGAATACAGATGTTTCCTTCCTACACTTCACTCTAATCACAATGACCAACTCAGCAGAAAGCTGCCTGTATTTATTAGCCCTTTAATAATGTATGCTCACTCTGGTAGCCACAAGGAGATGAAAGCACTCTGTGATTTGGGAAGAGTGAAGGGTCAGGAGTGTATGAAGTCTTACAAGTCATCCAAAAGTTGGAAATGAAACTTTTTCATGTGTATTTGTGCCTGAGGTATGTCATTAACTGACTGGAATTTTATACTTGGTGCTGAGATTTGGGGAAAACTATCAATTTGAGAGAAGTTGATTATCAGGGTCCAAAAGTAAAATTTGAAGACTAGTGCTCAGTGTATATATTTAGTTTGAAAAATTGGCCTGTTTGTTCTTCCTGACAATTATAGTGAGTTCAGTTCAGTTTAGTCACTCAGTCATGTCCAACTCTTTGTGACCCCATGGACTACACCATGCTAGGCCTCCCTGTCCATCAGAAACTTGCGCAGTTTACTCAAATTCATGTCCATTGAGTCACTGATGCCATCCAGCCATCTCATCCTCTGTCATCGCCTTCTCCACCTGCCTTCAATCTTTCCCAGCATCAGGGTCTGTTCAAATGAGTCAGTTCTTCACATCAGCTGGCCAGAGTATTGGAGTTTCAGGTTTAGCATCAGTCCTTCCAATGACTATTCAGGACTATTTCCTTTAACATTAACTGGTTGGATCTCCTTGCAATCCAAGGGACTCTAAAGAGTCTTCTCCAAGACCGCTGTTCAAAAGCATCAATTCTTTGCTGCACAGCTTCCTTTGTAGTCCAACTCTCACATCCATACATATTCAGCTCAGTTAAGCCACTCAGTCATGTCTGACTCTTTGTGACCCCATGAACCACAGCATGTCGGGCCTCCCTGTCCATCACCAATTCCCAGAGTCCACCCAAACCCATTTCCATCGAGTCGGTGATGCCATCAAACCATCTCATCCTCTGTTGTCCGCTTCTCTTCCTGCCCTCAATCTTTCTCAGCATCAGGATCTTTTCAAATGAGTAAGCACTTCACATCAGGTGGCCAAATTATTGGCATTTCAGCTTCAACATCAGTCCTTCCAAAAACACCCAGGAGTGATCTCCGTTAGGATGGATGGGATGGATCTCCTTGCAGTCCAAGGGACTCTCAAGAGTCTTCTCCAACACCACAATTCAAAAGCACCAATTCTTCAGCACTCAGCTTTCTTTATAGTCCAACTCTCACATACATACATGACTACTGGAAAAGCCATAGCCTTGACGAGATGAACCTTTGTTGGCAAAGTAATGTCTCTGCTATTCAATATGCTGTCTAGGTTGGTCATAACTTTCCTTCCAAGCAGTAAGCGTCTTTTAATTTCATGGCTGCAATCACCATCTGCAGTGATTTTGGAGCCCAGAAAAATAAAGTCAGCCACTGTTTCCACTGTTTCCCCGTCTATTTCCCATGAAGTGATGGGACCAGATGCCATGATCTTAGTTTTCTGAATGTTGAGCTTTAAGCCAACTTTTTACTCGCCTCTTTCACTCTCATCAAGAGGCTCTTTAGTTCTTCTTCACTTTCTGCCATAAGGGTGGTGTCATCTGCATATCTGAGGTTATTGATATTTCTTCTGGCAATCTTGATTTCAGCTTGTGCTTCCTCCAGCCCAGCATTTCTCATGATGTACTCTGCATGTAAGTTAAATAAGCAGGGGGACAAAGACAGCCTTGACGTACTCATTTTCCTATTTGGAACCAGTCTGTTGTTCCATGTCCAGTTCTAACTGTTGCTTCCTGACCTGCATACAGGTTTCTCAAGAGGCAGGGCAGGTGGTCTGGTATGCCCAACTCTTTCAGAATTTTCCGCAGTTTATTGTGAACCACACAGTCAAAGGCTTTGGCATAGTCAGTAAAGCAGAAATAGATGTTTTTCTGGAACTCTCTTGCTTTTTTGATGATCCAGCGGATGTTGGCTATTTGATCTCTGGTTCCTCTGACTCTTCTAAAACCAGCTTGAACATCTGGAAGTTCATGGTTCATGTATTGCTGAAGCCTGGCTTGGAGAATTTTGAGCATTACTTTACTAGCAGGTGAGATGAGTGCAGTTGTGCGGTAGGTTGAGCATTCTTTGGAATTGCCTTTCTTCGTTATTGGAATGAAAACTGACCTTTTCCAGTCCTGTGGCCACTACTGAGTTTTCCAAATTTGCTGGCATATTGAGTGCAGCATTTTCACATCTTTTAGTATCATCTTTTAGGATTTGAAATAGCTCAACTGGAATTCCATCACCTCCACTAGCTTTGTTCATAGTGATGCTTCCTAAGGCCCACTTGACTTCGCATTCCAAGATGTCTGGCTCTAGGTGAGTGATCACACCATCATGGTTATCTGGGTTGTGAAGATCTTTTTTGTATCGTTCTTCTGTGTATTCTTGCCACCTCTTCTTAATATCTTCTGCTTCTGTTAGGTCCATACCATATCAGTCCTGTATTGTGCCAATCTTTGCATGAAAATTCTCTTGGTATCTCTAATTTTCTTGAGGAGAGATCTAGTCTTTCACATTCTATTGTTTTCCTCTATTTCTTTGCATTCATCACTGAGGAAGGCTTTCTTATCTCTCCTTGCTATTCTTTGGAACTCTGCATTCAAATGGGTATATCTTTCCTTTTCTCCTTTGCCTTTCACTTCTCTCCTTCTCTCAGCTATTTGTAAGGCCTTGTCGGACAACGTTTTACCCTTTTGCATTTCTTTTTCTTGGTGATGGTGTTGAATACCAACTCCTCGACAGTGTCCCGAACCTCCATGCATTGTCTATCAGGTCTAGTCCCTTGAATCTGTTTCTCACTTCCACTGTATAATCGTAAGGGATTTGATTTAGGTCATACCTGAATGGTCTAGAGGTTTTCCCTACTTTCTTCAATTTAAGTCTGAATTTGGCAATAAGGAGTTCATGATCTTAGCCACAGTCAGCTCCTGGTCTTGTTTTTGCTGACTCTATAGAGCTTCTCCATCTTTGTCTGCAAAGAATATAATCAGTCTGATTTCAGTATTGACCATCTGGTGATGTCCATGTGTAGAGACTTCTGTTGTTGGAAGACAGTGTTTGCTATGATGAGTGCGTTCTTTTGCAAAACTCTGGTAGCCTTTGCCCTGCTTCATCCTGTACTCCATGGCCAAATTTGCCTGTTACTCCAGGTATTTCTTGACTTCTTACTTTTGCATTCCAGTCCCTTATAATGAAAAGGACATCTTTTTTGGGTATTAGTTCTAGAAGGTATTGTAGGTCTTCATAGAACTGTTCAGCTTTTTTAGCATTACTGGTCAGGGCATAGACTTGGATTACTGTGATGTTGAGTGGTTTGCCTTGGAAACGAACTGAGATCATTCTGTCATTTTTGAGATTGCGTCCAAGTACTGCATTTCAGACTCTTGTTGACTATGATGGCTGCTCCATTTCTTCTAAGGGATTCTTGCGCACAGTAGTAGATATTATGGTCATCTGAATTAAGTTCGCTCATTCCAGTCCATTTTAGTTTTCTGATTCCTGAAATGTTGATGTTCACTCTTGCCATCTCCTGTTTGACTACTGCCAATTTGCCTTGATTCATGGACCTAACATTCCAGGTTCCTGTGCAATATTGCTCTTCACAGCATCGGATTTTACCCATGACCAGTCACATCCACAACTGAGTGTTGTTTTTCCTTTGGCTCCATCTCTTCATTCTTTCTGGAGTGCATATTGGGCACCTACCAATCTGGGAAGTTCATTTTTCAGTGTCCTGTCTTTTTGCCTTTCCATACTGTCCATGGGGTTCTTAATGCAAGAATACTGAAGTGGTTTGCCATTCCCTTCTTCAGTGGACCATGTTTTGTCAGAACTCTCCACTGTGACCTGTCCATCTTGGGTGGCCCTACATAGCATGGCTCATAGTTTCATTAAATTAGACAAGGTCCATTTGATCAGATTGGTTAGTTTTCTGTGATTGTGGTTTTCAGTCTGTCTGCCCTCTGATGGAGAAGGATAAGAGGCTTATTGAAGCTTGCTAACGGGAGAGACTGACTGAGGGGAAACTGGGTCTTGTTCTGATGGGCAGGGCCATGCTCAGTAAATCTTTAATCTGATTTTCTGTTGAAGGGTGGGGCTGTGTTCCCTCCCTGTTATTTGACCTGAGGCCAAACTGTGGTGGAGGTAATGAAGAGCATGGTGACCTCCTTCAGAAGGTCCCGTGCAGGCCTTGCTACAGTCAGTGCTCCCAGCCCTGCAGCTGGGAGACACTTTCCCCAGCGACTCCTGGACACTCAGAGGCAACTCTGGGTCAATCTCTTGTTGGGTCACTGCTCCTTTCTCCTGGGTCCTGGTGAGCACAAGGTTCTGTTTGTGCCCTCCAAAAGTCTGTTTCCCCAGCCCTGTGTAAGTTCTGGCAGCTCTGTGGTGGGGTTAATGGCAACCTCTTCCAAGAGGGCTTATTCCTTACCCAGGTCCACTGCTCCCAGAGCCCCTGCCCCCGCAGCAGTCCACTGCTGACCTGCACCTCCTCAGGAGATAGTCAAACACAGTTCTGGCTCAGTCTCTGTGAGGTCTCTGTCCTGGTGCACACAAGGTATGCTTGAGCCCTCTTAGCATCTCTGGCAGATATGGGGTTTGATTCTAAATGTGATTTTGCCCCTCCTACCATCTTGCTAGGGCTTCTCTGCCCTTGGACGTGGGGTTTTTCCTCACCGTTGCTCTAGCACCGTGCCACCACTGCTCCGGCATCACACAGCTTTTAATTAGTTCCCCACCCCCAAATCCCATATAAATCCAGAGGTTTTATTTCTGCTTCAGAATGGAGAACTTACAAGACCGTGGGCCTGAGTTGCTCTGTGGCATCAAGTGTCACAAGCTAAGTAGCATTTGCCCCCTTTAATTGAGACTCCCAGATTCCTATTTTCTAATCTTTGCCATATCATATGCCTTTTATCTGTGAACCTGCCCTATTTTTTTTGAGGGGGAGGTTAAAGTAAAATCCCACTATTGTCTGAAAATGTTTCAAAACCAAATATAGACCAAGAAAGTTGTAGATGTCAAGAAAAATGGTAGAGTACGTATTTTTGGTTAAAGAAAATAGCCTTTTGAGTGTTTTAAAAAACAACATATACTTGTGTTACAGTTGCATCAGTCTGTTTTTATTTCTTCTTTGCCCCTGTATAATCAATGCCTGAAATAATTTTTCTTTGCTTTATTGCTTCTAGTTATTGACTAAAACATACTATTTTGATGTTATGTAGATAACTACTGTGTAGAGATTATAAGTTAGCATTAGCAGTGCTCAGCTGAGACTTGATTCTCTGCTGTTATTTTTTTCTTATTT
The DNA here is from genome assembly GCF_023699985.2 of Odocoileus virginianus. Lineage (NCBI taxonomy): Eukaryota > Metazoa > Chordata > Mammalia > Artiodactyla > Cervidae > Odocoileus > Odocoileus virginianus. Next base: position 20,424,247 of record NC_069699.1, read on the forward strand.
AGATCCCTGGGAAATATCAGTTACTCCTGTGGATTCATCTAGCTGACACTGATGCCTCCTAGTCCTATCCATATTTCTCTACAGGGTTCTGATTGTTTCCTTGATATCTCCATCCTAATGTGCCACTACCACTACCACTTGCAGTATGTCCGCAGCAAACCTCTCCTTGTGTTTCCCATCAACACAAGTCCCTAACCTCCCTCCCCACATCACTAGCTTCCTGTTTTAGTCAACAGGCTTATCTTCCCCAAGTTTCCTAAGGCAGAAGACTAGGCGTCTTTCTTGGCCCCCTCCCTCTTCTACTTCATGCAGAAAGTTACTGAAATATATAGACTTAGCCTCTTTAATACTTTGAACTTCATCTCAGGCTTTCAAAACCATTGTCTGAGTTAACACCCTCATTATTTCCCACTTAGATTATATCACAGCTTCTAACTGACCTTTCTGCTCTAATAACACCTGTCTCTCATACATTTCCTGCTCTGCAACTTGAATGATCTTGTTAAAGTGCACATCTGATCCTGTCCACCTCCTTCTCGTTTGTTCATTAAATTATAAGTGGAGTCTCAATCTCATGCCGTGGTACCTGAGGGTTACTATGATGTGTCCCCTGTTTGCCTCTCCTGACTTACATTTCAATACTGTGTCCAAGTTTCTTGCATTTGCACTGTACTAAATGACTCGCCCTAGCCCAGGCAAGCTGTACTTTCTGTAGCTTCTTCTAATGGAAAATCTTTGTCCCCTCCTTTTCACCTGGCTAATTCTCACTTCCATGCAGAATTCTGCCGAGATACTAACCTTTCCAGGCAGTTCTCCTAACTTTCAGGTCTGCACACACACATTCCGGGCAGAGTTGGCTCTTTCTTCTGTGCTCTCACAGTTCTGTGTGCTCCATCGTAGTTGCATCATAATTGGCTGTCCTCTCTTTTGTTCCTGCTGCTGTAACTAGACTGGGTGCTCGTTAAAGGTAAGATCTCCTGCCTTACTTGTCTTTGTAGCTTACCATGAATGGTAGAAAATGGGCACTTGGTAACAGTGCATTCACTGTATCAGAGGAGGAATGTTGACATTAAAGAATATAGAAGGTGAAATTAAGGCCCACAGTTTATTTCCTCACTCAGCAAATAGGTATTGAAAGTTTTTTTAAAAAAATCTCTTACAGACCTGCTCTCATTAGCATTTATCATCTTTCTTTGAGCAGCACCCCCCCCTAAAAATTTTTAATGTTTTACTAGGAGAAATCGGGAGCATGGGTCTTGCTAATTAGGTCCAGTTGAGATCCATGGCCACAGAAAGGATCTCTGACTGTAGCCAGCTATATATCACTTGAATTGAGATGGTGTCCTTGGCTTACATTTAGATTCAAAAACTAAGAGATTGGGCATATTCTGGAGGGCACAATGAAACACCAAGATGGCAGCAAACCAAAGGTATAAACAAAATATGACAGAATAAACTCCAATGTAAACTTCTGACCTTGTGCCTGTAATACCAGCTGTAAAATGAAGGCTGAAGAAGTGCAGTGGTGCATCAAAGAGCTTTTGTGGACTTGACAATAAACTCAAAAGACAGTTGTGTGATGCGACTGTTAAGATAGCAGTGCGTTCTTGTGACTTGAATACAGCATGGTTTTTGGAGTGAGAGAAAGTACCATTCTTTGCTATTCCAGAGTGTGAGAGAGTAGTCCTTACACCAGAGCCGAGCTTCTGGAGTAGATTTTATGCAAGAGAACTTAAAAATGAGGTCGAGAACAGCAGGAGCACTTCAGAAACATATAAGCATTAAATCTTAGGAGGAGTGACTGAAGAAAAGAGAGATGTTTAAGTTGAGAGAGGCAAAACTGAGGGGCACGTGATGGTTGAAGAGAATGTGGAAGTTAGGTGTAGAAAGTTTTTTCTACAGCTGGAGCCAAAAATCATGTATATGTGTTTGCCTGTGCACATGTTTTAAACAGAAATATTTTGGTTTAGGCAATGTTACCAATCTGCAATCACAGGGCATGAGACAGTTTATTCACAAAAGATCCCAGGGTCCTTGTGCCAACTGATTCACTTACCCATCAGAGCAGTGCTGGGGGGTCTTGTCGGGACCACCTTTATCATAATAGAACAACTCTTAATTATTCTTACCTTTTACTTAACACTGCCGAGGGGAAACCACTGAGTGGGAACCTCCCTTTAGAAAGAATGGATCTGTCCAAGGTGGCATTCATGCTACAGGAGCAGGGAAGTGCAGGTACAGCTTCTGAGTGATCTAAGATTCGATGAATGACCTGGGAAGGCAGTGACTCTTCACTTCCAGGAGGACTCCTGAAAAGTTTGGGCTGTAATATTTTATCTGAAGCCCAGCATGTATAATGCCCTGAGCCTGACAAAAACCTGCACTTGAGACCATGTGCCTTGACTGACCACCTCATAAGAGAAAAGATATCTTTTCAGTTTCTAGAACAGAAACAAAACAAAACATGTTTTATCAACTTATTGTTCAGTTAATTTTGAAATTGTGGACTTACCTCTTCATTTACTGTGTATTTCTTTGCAGTCTCCAGCCCAGTGGCTTTGTTACTCAGTAGAGAAAGACTGCTCTGAGAGTGGATCATCCAGAGGGAACATGGTTCATGTAAACCAGTGGTGCAGGAAAACACATTTGTCTGTTCAGTTTGTGAAATTTAAAATATCTTTTATGAGTAGGACATGAATTGAATTCCTTTTGTCCTATAAGGAAAAGTAGGCTTAAGAAGTTGGTTGTGAGTGGAGGTAAGGGGAGTGAAGAACAGGGATTTTGTTTTTATTTTTTAGTTATTAACACGTACAGTTAGTAAGTGTGACTTTGCACATAGGAAGTAGTGAAAAAAAAAACCCCAGTATTTCTTATCAGATTGCTGTGACAGTGCATTATCAGCAGCTCTGTCAACAGACATGAGAGAATTCTTTTATCATAAAAAATGTAATATTTAGAGTGTTGAAGTGAGATGCAGGAGGGCTCAGATAGCTACCTAATTTATGAGTTCCCAGGAACCTAAGCTAAGAATGGACAACATGCTCTTATTTGACATTGTTATTCCCTTCAAGTAGTAAGCACGACATCCAGTGAATGGCTATCTTCAGTAATCAATTAATTACTACTTTCCAAAAGAACCCATATATTATTTGATTAGCAAACACATTCATCTTCTTGATCACCAGTAGCAATATTCATACATATTTTGAAAGTACAAGCTTAGAAGTCTTTAATCCTGTAGCTTGACTTCCTGTTTCATTGTGTGTGTGTGTGTGTGTGTGTGTGTGTGTGCGCGTGCGCGTGTGTGTTTTCACAATGACGGCTGATAACCCAAATGCATCTATCTGTTTCATGCCTTGTCTTACTTGGTCTTCATGGCTTCCCTCTTCCCTCCCCACCCCTGAGTCTGCCTTAAAAGGATATACTGTGTTCTGTTGCTTCCTAAGAGTGTGTCAGAACAGTTTTGTCATTTGCAGAGTGTGTTCATGATGCCATGACAGATTTGCCTGCATTTCTTCCAGTACAGCGCCTGAGATGTGATATATTTAGAACACCCTTTCCTTTTCCAGATTGCTTCGACCCCAGCTCCTTATTTTAGGATTCTCATTTGCACGGGGTTTACCAAATCTGAAGACTTTGGTTTAGGAAGTGACCTTAGTAGGGGACTTAATTTTTTTTAATTCTTTTGCTTCTTTAAACTGCTTTATTAGTTTCATAATATATAATGAACATCTCTCCAGGCAATAGGTAAAACTCAGATTCCCCTGGAGAAGGGCATCGTAACTTGCTCCAGTATTCTTGCCTGGAGAATCCCATGGATAGAGGAGCCTGGTGGGCTACAATCCATGGTGTTGCGAAGAGCTGGACACAACTGAAGTGATGTGAAAGTGAAAGCCGTTCAGTCATGAGTGACTCTTTGCAACCCCGTGGACCATACAGTCCATGGAATTCTCCAGGCCAGAATACTGGAGTGAGTAGCCGTTCCCTTCTCCAGGGGATCTTCCTAACCCAGGGATCGAACCCAGGTCTCCTGTATTGCAGGTGGATTCTTTACCAGCTGAGCCACAAGGGAAGCCCCTGAAGTGACTTAGCAGTAGCATATAATGAACATCCATACAATAGGTAAACCTCTCCTGCTGACAGAAACTTAGAGATTGGGTCAGAAGCACAGCATTCAATTAGAAGCTAGTAATAGGAGACCCACAAGAAACAAGTAACACCAAAAGGTTTACAACAAACATACGTCACAAACCTGTAAGTTTAGGAAACATGTGTGTCTTCCTGTTAACTTCAGGGTAAACATCAGGATTCAAGGCACAAGGCAAAAGTCATCATGATGGTCACGGGGAGGGGGTCTGTGCTAACTGCTCACAGTTGTTGTTCGGTCACTAAGTCATGTCTGACTCTGCAACCCCATGGCCTACAACACACCAGGCTCCTCTGTCCTCCTCCACTGTCTCCCACAGTTTGCTCAGATTCTTGTCCATTGACTCAGTGATGCTATCTAACCGTCTCATTCTCTTCCACCCTCTTCTTTTACTTTCAGTCTTTCTCAGCATCAAGGTCTTTTCCAATGATTTGACTCTTTGCGTCAGATGGCCAAATTCTTAGAGCTTCAGCATCAATCCTTCCAATGAATATTCCAGATTGATTTTCTTTAGGATTGTCTGGTTTGATTTCCTTGCAGTCCAAAGGACTCTCAAGAGTCTTCTCTAGCTCCACAGACTATGACTGTCCACAGACTATGACTCAAATGCTTTCCCCTCAGATACTCCATCAGCTTCCTCACCTCCCGTCCTTTCTATATTCTCTTCTCTCGTCCTTACCTGTGGCCCTCCATGCCTCCGAGTCATATCCCATCTGCACTGCATGATAGGCTGCCTACCACAGAACCACCTACAATTTCCCCTAGGTACACAGTGGTCACAGCTCCCAAGGGGAGGGCTCCAGGCTCTCCTTTATTAGCATCTTGTCCATTTGCATCCTTTCCCATTGTCCTGGTTGACACTTTACATGTTGAGATATTTTTAGTGCTTGTTTCTCTTTGGACACCATTGCCCCTGGGCCTGTCTTTGCTGTCTTGCTGCAGGTGCTCCCCGTGACACTTCACCTCCCAGCCTGCTCCCTCGCACCTCCTACTCTTAGAGGCCTCAATGGCCCACCCTCCCTCAGGGCCGCGGGGAGCAAGGACTGAGAGGGGAGCAAGCGATGGCCAGGCCTGGTGCTAGAGCAAGGCGCATGCAATTCTTGAACGGGAGGACTTAGTTCTCAACTTTGTTTCACATGGAAAGTTCTTTTTATCATCACATAGGTAGAGTAGTCAAGATATTTTAAAAGAAACATAATGTGAAAATGTGTCAAAATTTAGAAGTCAACAGTTGATAAAGGCATCTAATAGTTTATAGTATTATCAGTCATAAACATCACACTTTGCAAAGGATGCTTATTTGCTTAAACTTATAAATCGGGCTTCCCTGGTGGTGCCAATGGTAAAGAATCTGCCCACAATGCAGAAGACCCGGGTTTGATCTCTGGGATAGGAAAGATCCCCTGGAGAAGGAAATGGCAACTGACTCTAATATTCTTGCCTGGAGAATACCATGGACCGAGGAGCCTGGTAGGCTCCAGTCCATGGGATCACAGAGTCTGACATGACTGAGCAACATTTTCCCTATAAACAGGAGTAAAAAAGCCATCACCCAACAAGGCTGACAGTTCCCACATATCATGTCTCAATTTGGAGACAGAGGTCTGGTTCATGCTATGCTCTGCCTACACCTTTTAACCACCATGCTGTGACTCCTGGCCAAGTGTGCACAGACCCAGGCTGGCCTATTTGGATTTAATTCAGCTCTCTGTTTCCTTGTCTATGATGTCACTGATAACCATTTCTTCAGATTCTGGTTGACCATCTCTAGTGATGGAAGGCTCAATACCTCAAGAGAAAGTTGATTTGAAGGGTGTAGCTCCAAACAATGGCATGCTTTATCTTTCTCTGTTTTTTTTTTTTTTTTAACTGACAGTGATTTAGTTCTCCAATTTTTTGAGATATAGTTGACATAGAGCACTATTTACATTTAAGGTATAGACCATTGATTTGACTTGCATACATCATGAAACAATTGCCACAGTAAGCTCAATGACAATAATCTCATATATGTGTATGTGTGTGTATATATAATTAAAGAAATATAAATTTTTCTTGTGATGATAGCTCTTAGGATTGACTGTCTTAACAACCTTCTTATATGAAACTCAGCAGTAATATATTTACTGTGTGGTAAATACGTTATATCCCCGATACTAATTTATCTCGTAACTGAAATTTTGTTCCTTTTCACTACCGTCATCAATTCTACCTCCCCTTGTCCTCCCCCACTGGTAACCACAAATCTTTTTTTCTATGAATATGTTTGCTTTTGAAGTATAATTGGCCTTCTGTACATTTCAGAATGATCACCACAATAAGCCTAGTTAAAATCTGTCACCTTTCAAAGATATTAATAACTCTTGACTGTGTTTCCCACATTGTAAACTTCATATTCATGACTCATTTATTTTTCTCCTGAACTTTATACCCCTTAATCTCTCTCACCTTTCTTTTCTCCCCTACCCATTTCCACTCTGACAACCACCTGTTTTCTCCTCTGTTACCTATAACTCTTGCTGTTTGTCATATTTGTTCATTCGTTTTGTTTTTAGTTTCCACATATAAATGAAATCATATGATATTGTCTTTTTCTGACTTATTTCACTTAGCATCACACCCTCCAGGTTCATCCATGTTATTGTAAATGACGTTATTTCATTCCTTTTTATGACTAAGTAATATTCCATCGTGTGTGTGTGTGTGTGCCCGCCACATCTTCTTTATCTATTGATAGACACATAGGTTGCTTCCATGCCATGGCTATTGTAAGTAATGCTGCAGTGAACGCAGGCATACATACATCTTTTCTAATTAGTGATTTTGTTTTCTTAGATATCCAGGAGTGGAATTGCTAGATCATTTAGTGGTTTTAGTTTTCATTTTTTTGAGGAATCTTTATACTGTTTTCCCTAGCAGCTGAACCAATTTATACTTCATTTTATTTTGAACAAAATTCTAGCTCTCTATAACTCCCTTTGATCATACACAACACATGGGTCCCTTTTCTATGTTATCTTCTCCATGATAATCAATCATTGAGGGAGTATTTACTAACTGGGAGGTGAATCTATGAAATAATGATTTCATTTTAACCTTACCACTACCCTTAAAGGTAAATATTTCTATTCCTATGTTGTGATGAGGATTGTAAGGCTGATCAAATTTAAGTAACATGCCCAATGCTATCCTAGTAGTAGTGGTGAAGTTGTTCATATCTATGGTTGTATGAACTCTAAGATAGTTCTCCCAATTGAAGTCTTAATCTGAGATTCTGTGGATAGTTTCGGGATCCAAAAATGGTTTTGAAGTCTCTGTTGGCCTCCTGAAATTGGATCCCAAGTTTGGTTTGTGGTTTATGGTAAAAGCAGCCATGCTCATTGCTCAGTCATGCCTGACTCTTTTGTAATCCCAGGGACTATAGCCCTGTCTGCTGCTCTGTCCATGGCATTCTCCAGGCAAAAATATTGGAGTGGGTTGCCATTTTCTTCTTCATGGGATCTTCATGACCCAGGGATTGAACCCTCATCTTCTGCATTGGCAGGCAGATTCTTTACCACTTTGACACCTAGGAAGATCCTGAGCTTCTTTGCTTCCTCCTGAAATTGCCCAAGTGCCGTCCTCTCCTCCCTCATCAGATTTTCAGTTACGCATGTAACCTCAAACAGTATGAGTACCCATAGTTTGCATTCCCTCCTTTTATTTTGCTCATTTACATGAAAGTCTATACTGCTATTCACATGTTAGTTTTGTGTCCTTCGTTCTGTTTTTTTTTTTTTTCCCTTCCTCCTCTTATTATGCTTAAGTATAAAACTTAAATCTAATTTTCTCATATTTAGTCTTCCTAAGTTCAACTTCTTCATATCAGCTCATTTCAGACTCCTGGGATCCTGATTCTGATGATGTCTGGTATGTTTAATACCCATCTCTATTTCATGTCATCTGTCAATTTATATCTAAAAACAAAACAAATAATGACAGTTTTCAACAGTTCTGGACTATGGACTATTGCTTACCTCTGAGGATCCAGGATGGAAATACAATTTCTTGCTCTCAGGCCTCTGACAAAATTATTCCTTGAAAGTAGTCTCTTGATATGATACTAACCTCTGTAGGTCTCTTTTGTGAAGGGTGCAAGTGTGTTTACCAGGGACCAGGCTGGATGGAGACAAGATAGCACTTTAGACACTCCAACTATCTGGAGATACTCCTTGAAGTTGATCTTTTTCAATTATGTATTTAACATTTATTTAATAGACACCAAAATAAAGTGGCTTTTCTATTAATAGGCTATATACATTTTTGGGCCAACTTTTTAACTTGGTTCAAATTGTCTTTCAGGGTTTTTTTAATAACCCATAATCACAAAGAAAAGTAACTTACTTAGGTAAGTGGTGTTACATTTTGTTCAAATTATAACCCCACATTCTAATTTTATGGGCTTCAGGTTGACAAATCATTTCCTACCTTTCACCATTCTTCTTCTCACTTTGAATTTATATTTAAGTTTCTGAAACAAAATGTTTCTTAGGGGCATATTCCAAGGGTTGAAATGTAGATAATGAGCTAAATCACTTTTTTTAGATTAAAACAAAAATGAAACCACTTTACCATGCCTGACTCAGTTTTAGAATGTCAACTGACACTCAGCCAGCTTGTCTCAAGGCTACTGGAGCAGCCTGTAATTGGATCATGCAGTTTGCAATTATGCTTCACAAGTAACTCAGCAGAGTAAGTTCAGCACCAGGAGAAGTATTTCCATAATTTGCACTTGAGTGTGTTACCTACTTTTGCCAATTATGTTAGGAGTCTCATGTGGAAACCTGACTTAACTAGCATTGTATTTACATTTATCCTAGGGCTATTTTAATGTGCTTTATGAACTGATGTCCCAGGCAACTGTCCAGCTGACTTTCTTCTTAATTGAGCTCAATAGACAGAATGAAATAAAGATTAAGTAAATATAGCAGTCAGACACTCTAGGCATACAGTAAATGTAGGCAGTCACCAGAAAGGAGTTTTAACTACACTAGTTTGAGTAAATCCTTTGTTTCTTTGGAGGAAAAGAAAGTGATTTGTTACATCCTCAACTTCTGGCTTTTTTTTTTTTTTTTTCAATTCATGGTGTTAGTGTAGGAAATGATTTAATCAATGTGATAGGCCAGAAACAGAGTTTCGGTTCAGTTCAGTCACTCAGTCGTGTCCGACTCTTTGAGACCCCATGAATCGCAGCACGCCGGGCCTCCCTGTCCATCACCAACTCCCGAAGTTCACTCAAACTCATGTCCATTGAGTCGGTCATGCCATCCAGCCACCTCCTCTTTCGTCCCCTTCTCCTCCTGCCCCCAATCCCTCCCAGCATCAGGGTCTTTTCCAGTGAGTCAACTCTTCGCATGAGGTGGCCAAAGTATTGGACTTTCAGCTTCAGCATCAGTCCTTCCAATAAACACCCAGGACTGATGTCCTTTAGGATGGACTGGTTGGATCTCCTTGCAGTCCAAGGGACTCTCAAGAGTCTTCTCCAACACCACAGTTCAAAAGCATCAATTTTTCGGTGCTCAGCTTTCTTCACAGTCCAACTCTCACATCCATACATAACCACTGGAAACCATAGCCTTGACTCGACAGACTTTTGTTGGCAAGGTAATGTCTCTGCTTTTTAATATGCTATCTAGGTTGGTCATAACTTTCCTTCCAAGGAGTAAGCGTCTTTTAATTTCATGGCTGCAATCACCATCTGCAGTGATTTTGGAGCCCAAGAAAATAAAGTCAACCACTGTTTCCACTGTTTCCCCATCTATTTGCCATGAAGTAATGGGACCGGATGCCATGATCTTAGTTTTCTGAATGTTGAGCTTTAAGCCAAATTTTTAACTCTCCTCTTTCACTTTCATATTTCTAATTTTTTTTTTCAGTTTACTTGCATAAGTAACCTCTTTGGAGATGGTTGGATGCCCTCTGTTTGCTTCCCTCTGAGTTCTGCATGCCTTAGTGATTAAGATGAGCCAAACACGAAAAGCTTTTTCTGCCATACTTTGGAGTTTAAATATTACCCTAAAGAATTGTAAGTGAAATGTGTGTTTAGGAAAATGACAGTGGAGCACATTGGTCAGGAAGAGAAGGTCTGAGGGCCAGGACTCCAGATGAGAAAGAATGTGAGAGGAGAGGGCTGATTCCTGAAGAAAACTCCACAGTTTCTTTCAGTGGTCAGTTCCCACACAGTCAGAATCATAGCTGAGAACATAGCAAGGATCATAGCAGAAAGCTTTGAATTATGCTTCAGTCTGAAAGAAGACGCACTGTTTTTCTAACCATGCAATAAGAAATAGTTTCCCCAGTTTTACAAGGCTTCCCTGGTGGCTCGAATGGTTAATAATCTGCTTGTAATGTGGGAGACATGAGTTCAATCCCTGGATTGGGAAGATCTCCTGCAGTAGGAAGTGGCAACCCATTTCAGTGTTCTTGCCTGGAGAATCCTATGGACAGAGGAGCCTGGTGGGCTACGGTCCATGGGATTGCAAAGAGTCTGACACATCTGAGTGACTGCACTTCCCCCAGTTTTACACTGGGAAGCTGACACACTCCTTGATTCGAGCGTGTCCCCTCCAGGGCAGGAGCAGCCTGTCACCATTAGACATCAGACTCTAAACGGAATTACTCCAGCCAACATAGATGATGACTCTCCTACACCTGAGCCCATGAGGAGACAACTCACTTTAATTTTGCCATGGTGTAATGATATTTAAATGACTCAAGTGGTTTTATAAATGAATATATTATAAAGTTCATGTTCAAGAATTGTCGTTAAACCAAAATGGACTTTATCATTTATTAGTTTCATAAATGTCACCTTGTTATTAACAATACAGGTAAAGCAACTTCAGAAGAGTTTCCATTATCATCCATTGAATGAAACATTTAATTTTTTGAGCTGGAGTTTTAGGCATTCTCATGTCACCCTCATAATTCAACTTTATAGTCAGGCTTATATGCATAAGCAATATGATGTTTTAGACTTTTCAAGATTCCATTTTCATGTAAGGATAAAATTTCTAAATTAAACCTAGAGAAATGCTCCTTGGAAAGCAGTGTGGCCAGAAGTATGGTGACTACATACAGATGGCAGTTGTGTCCCCAGCATGTCCTATTCATGAGTGTCTTGTGCCAAACACGGTTTAGTATTTCTCCTCCTAAGTATTTGAAACTGCCATAGCCCACTGCATTTTAATCATTTCAGTAATGCTAAGGGAAGGACTATGTGTTGGCTTGTCAATATTCTTCTTCTTTTTCAAAATTCATAATACCAGGTCATATTTAGATGAACACAAAACACCCCAGCTTATGATTCTGTAAATCTTTAAATGTTACATTACAAAAAAAATGGTCAGCTTTAATTATTGAGGAGGCTTTAAGACACATTAATATGTATTTGGCAAGTTAAGATGTCGAAATTGTCATGACTGTAATTTCAAGAACACCCTGGAATTGATAGTAAAATAATGAAATTCTCTGCTAAATCTCCAATTGTCTGTATTTTCTTTAACATGGATGAATCATTTTGTTCTATGATTTCAGAGTAGGGATTTTTCTCTTTTTTTTGTTTGTTTTGCAGGATTTTGTTCACATCTGTATGGGGATTATGTGTTTTTGAAAACCTTTTTACTTTGTGTTGGGGTGTAACCAACTAACAATGCTGTGATGGTTTCAGGTGAATCAATCTGTATTTCTAAAGACAGTAATTAGCCAGTCTGTATTTTTTTAAAGAAGGTAGTTCTGAAAACAAATTAATTGCAAATCCAGGATTCAGTTTACTCATGACCTTAACAGATTTTAATTCACTTTTGCTACACCTGTATGTTTGTTTTATTGTGGGCAGAGGTAGGGGAAAGTGTTGGAGAAGTCTCAGATGGAATGTGGGATGCAGTTTTTTCATGAAAAATATGGCCATTTTCTCATTTGCCCACAGCTGTTGAGAGTAGGGGGCCTGCTGGAAAGGAGCCTTGGCAGAAGGCCTTACGCAAAGTGTTTTGCATGTTTCTCGGGGATGAATTCTCATATTTGGTCTTTCCCAAGCAGAGATCTCCAACCCCTACATTACCTTTCTCTGCTTGGTGAATCTTTATCAGATCATCTGCTTTTCAGATTTTTTAACCTAACATTTACCATCAGTGAAACTGAGATATGTGTTCAATTACAAATCCCAAATAATCAACTGTACCTGCTGTATGTTTGGGCAAGAGCCTTGAAGAAGGCATGAGCTGAACTGGCCACATCTACTCAAGAACCCCATCTGGGCATTGCTGGAATGGAAACTGTTGAACTCAGATGGGCTGGTCTTAAATCTGGTTGCAATTTTGGTGCCTGAGCCCTGGATATATTATTCCTTCATATTTGAGTTAACTCAATCCATTTTTTTTTTTTAAGATGGCCAGAAGGTTGTCAATGAATATACTTAGTTTCATTATTTTGCCTGTTTAATTCAATTAATTTTTTAAAAGTGCATGAATATATTCCTATTGCTAGAATATAAATATCAGATTGTGTGTTAAGCCTCTTGGCAAAAGATGGATGTTTTTCTTTGTTTATTAGAGCTAATTTTAATCTGTGTGAGCAAGTCTCAATTTACCACGATTTTCAAGTTCAATAATGTTTAGATAAATAGTGAAAAATAGTTTCCTTATTTACTAAATTTTATTATTAATATAAATAGTTGTGTTGGAATATTTTGAAAGATGGATTTCTTTCTCAGTGCATTTTTTGACCCATCTTTTAAAAAATCTGCTTCTGTCAGTACATGCTCATGGGAATGCAGATGGTTTTCATACTGACCAGGGTTTTTGGTCTTTCCCAAGAAGTAGAAATTGACTAGAGGCCAGAGAAGAAATTCAGGCAAGGCTTTATTGAGACTCCTGTGCCAGCTACAGGAGGGAGCAAAAATAAGTAACAGATTCTCTTGCTAGCCCCATCCCCGAGGAGAAGTGAGCTTGTTCCTTATATGGGATGAGGTAGAGGTGTGTCCGGGGGTCGCACCATAGGGGTGCCTTGGGTGTTTTGCCCACCTCTCTACTGTGTTGAGTGCAGGGGGCATGATTAGTACCTTGGTTTTGCTTCAGCACCTGTTTTTGCTCCTGGCTCTTTAGAAATGGCAACCAGGTTTTTTGTTTGTTTGTTTGTTTTTTGTATCTTTTGTGCAGAATTTGTCCCAGCTGTTGAGGCACACAGTTATTTTTAGTCCCATATAGTTTCTTTGTTGCTGGAGGAGAAGTTTGTCCAGGTGCAAAAAGCACTGCAGCACTTGTAACCAAGCATCCAGGTCCCAGCCTGTCTGAGTTTCAGTGGTTGAAACAGTAGGTTTGAAGATTGCCTTAAATTGTTTTCCTCTCCAGTGCATGCTGAGAAACCTGGTTGGCGTGGAAATCGCAGCCCTCTTTCTCCCCTCCTGCTCTAGGCCTCTTCTTGGATAAGGCCGAGAGTAGAGGTGCTGAGCTCAGTCAGGCCTGCGATCTCCGGCTCCTCTGCATATTCTTCTGGTCTATAGGGAGAGTACTGAGGTCGTGGTGATACAAGCTGATGCAGAGTATTTACCATTGCCAGGTGCTGTCCAAAGCACTTTAGACACACTGAGTTAATCTTTTAAAAAATTTGTGAGTTAGGTGTCTTTGTTACCACCGTTTTACAGATGAAAGTAATGAAGAGTTTCAGTAACAGGCTGAGAACTCCCTTTCTTTCCCTCATTTCCTGTATTTCCACTCCATCCTCCCTTGAAACGGTTTCAGGAGCATTTCTTCCTGCTGTCACATGTCATGGGAATAAACACAAGCTGAATTTCCAGTCCCCTGGTGGGAGACAAAGATTCATTCCCTTCTTAGCTGCCTCTCTTTGGGGAGCCCTTCACAAGCTCTTCTGGCTTCCTCTGTACTATACAAGTCAGATAATCTGGTTCAGTTCATGTTAGGATTTGTTCTTCATATATTATGCTACTTACATGTATTTCTCTCTATTGTAAAGTTGACTTCAGGTTTATTATAAATTTATATAGAATTAAAAGATGTGCATATTAACTATGCAAAGAACTGACTCATTGGGAAAAAAACCCTGATGCTGGGAAAGATTGAAGGTGGAAGAGAAGGGGACAACAGAGGATGACATGATTGGATGACATCATTGACTCAATGGACATGAGTTTGAGTAAATTCCAGGAGTTGGTGATGGACAGTGAAAGGTTGTTTCTGAATCATGCAAAGACACTGGGGTTCTTGGCCTCTGGAGAAGAAGAATTCAATCTGGGACCAGAGACGAGGCTGGATCACTCAGAGCTTTGGTGCAATAAAGTTTTATTAAAGTATAAAGCATAAAGGAGATAGAGAAAGCTTCTGACATAGACATCAGAAGGGGGTCATCAGAAGGGGGTAGAAAGAGTACCCGCTTGCTAGTGTTAGCAATGGAGTTATATACTCTCTAATGAATCCAAAGAATGTCTGGAGGTTGTAAAGACCTCACCAGACCTACTCCCGTAATTTACATTTTAAGATAACAGTTGGCCAGAAGGTTTAATCCAAAGACTGTCCTCAAGCAGGATACATCCTTGTAAAGACCAGACCTACTTCCATAATTTATGTTTTAAGATAACAGAATTAGCCAGAAGGTTTAATCCAAAGACTGTCCTCAGGCAGGATATATTATTGTTATATAATCCTAAGGAATGTAGAGGAAAAAAGTAAAAAGTTTGTCCTTTCTTTCTCCTTGAATATTCCAGACCCCTCTCTCCTTGGGGACCCCTAGACTTCTTATCAACCTGCCTAGGAAATGACTCTCTCAACAGGAAAGCCTAGCATGCTGCAGTCCATGGGGTCACAAAGAGTCAGACACGACTGAGTGACTGAACTGACTGACTGATAATAGCTTCCCTAAGGTGTTATGAAAAGAAATCCCTTTGTTTATTTACTAGTTTCATTCAAGTCATTTATTAACCAACTTCCTTTGCTGACAAAGGTCCATCCAGTCAAAGCTATGGTTTTTCCAGTAGTCATGTATGGATGGGGTCACAAAGAGTCGGACACTGAGTGACTAAACTGAACTGAAACTGAACAGGTACGGATGTGAGAGTTGAACTATAAAATATAAAGAAAGTTGAGTGCCTAAGAATTGATGCTTTTCAACTGTGGTGTTGGAGAAGACTCTTGAGAGTCCCTTGGACTACGAGGAAATCCAACCAGTCCATCCTAAAGAAAATCCGCTCTGAATATTCATTGGAAGGACTGATGCTGAAGCTGAAACTCCAATAGTTTGGCCATCTGATGCAAAGAACTCACTCATTTGAAAAGACCTTGATGCTGGGAAATATTGAAGGCAGGAGGAGAAGGGGACAACAGAGGATGAGATGGTTGGATGGCATAACCAACTCAATGGACATGAGTTTGAGTAAGCTCCGAAGTTGGTGATGGACACGGAAGCCTGGCGTGCTGCAGTCCATGGGGTCACGAAGAGTTGTACATGACTGAGCGACTGAAGTGAACTTTGCTAGAAGATAAATTTATGTGCATAAATGAGATATCACCTGCCCTGGGTTATGTAAGGCTGATGGGTTTCCTGAAATGTGAGGCTTTTAGTGCTAAAAGTAATAAAGTTCTGGGCAGACTGGGGAAGTTGATCACTCTTTGCAAGAATCAGGTCAAATTAAGTTTACTTTCATATCATGTACACAGGCAAATTGCTTGATGCATAACAAGTGGCTAATAAATATTAATTGAATAATGAATGGGGGCTAGGCTTTGTCCTATTTCTTAAGAGTAGAATGATTTAAATCCAACAGATGGCATTGCAGACAGGAGAGCATATGTCAAGTTCTAGAAGTGGGAAACCTTAGTATATGGTTTGTAAACTCAGAAAACCCCATGCAGGAAGACACAGAGCAGCAGGGAGGCTTATGCTATAAATGAGAAAGGTGTGTATAATCCAGATTATTGAGGACCTTCTATTTAAGGTGAAGGAGTTAGTTTTCATTCTTCATAAGAGGGAACAGCTTTAGATTTTTAAGTAGGCACATGATACAGTTACATTGCCACAAACTGATCTTTGTAGACAAGATGGAAGGTAAATTAGAAGGATGGAGAGGATGAATGTGATGGGTGGGTGGAGGGAGCAAAAGAATTAGGAAGCTGTTGCAAAAACACTCACAGAAGATGCTCATAACTTTATTGGGGTTGGTAAAGATAGTGATGGAGAGAGAAAGGGAAAACAAGAAGGTAAAGGTTTGAGAACAAGGTGGATGGTGAAATTAATTCAGCTCGCTCACCTCCTGTCCAAATGGAGACAGAATGGGTAAGATGGCTGAAGGGATTTGCCTCTATGGATGGCTGGTGGTGTGGTGGGAGGAGGATGAGAAGAAGTTCTGGAGAGAAGGTGAACTTCTGTCCATTTGGAACTGTTTTGGTTTGACTGTGAAACAGTCAGATTAAGATGTTTGATGGCATAACTGAGTCATCAAAAAGCTTGAAGCATTGTTCAGGATATGAAACATTATCCCCCAAATGAGAAAAGCTGTTGATGTTTACTTCCTGATTGTAAAGATACAGAGTTTTCAATGGGAAATATTTATGATTTTCTGAATTTTTAAATAACAAGTTGAGCATGACAGAGAATCTTACTCCCATATTCAGAGGGAATCACCATTAATGTCTTGAGAAACATCATTGAAGATTGACGTACCCATCTCTCTCTCTTACCATCTAAGACCACAGGATGTTTGCTTAAACTCTCTGTGCCTCAGTTTGCCCATGTGTCAGATGGTTATTGGTATCCAATAGAGGGGGGATTAGATGAGTTAAATATTAAATCCTCAGAAGAGTGTCTCGCCCATAGAAGCACGATCAAAGCACCATCGAATATAACATATCCATCTTTTAAAAATAAACAGCTTGTATTTTATGCTGTTTTGTAACCTCCTTTGTTGTATATTATCGTTCTTTACTGTTCACTAACCTGTGAACTTCCAGATGTTCGAGCTGGTTTTAGAAAAGGCAGAGGAACCAGAGATCAAATTGCCAACATCCGCTGGATCATCAAAAAAGCAAGAGAGTTCCAGAAAAACATCTATTGCTGCTCTATTCACTATGCCAAAGCCTTTGAATGTGTAGATCACAATAAACTCTGAAAAATTCTGAAAGAGATGGGAATACCAGACCACCTGACCGGCCTCTTGAGAAACTTGTATGCAGGTCAGGAAGCAACAGTTAGAACTGGACGTGGAACAACAGACTGGTTCCAAATCGGAAAAGGAGCATGTCAAGGCTGTGTATTGTCACCCTGCTTATTTAACTTATATGCAGAGTACATCATGAGAAATGTTGGGCTGGAAGAAGCACAAGCTGAAATCAAGATTGCCGGAAGAAATATCAACAACCTCATATATGCAGATGACACCACCCTTATGGCAGAAAGTGAAGAAAAACTAAAGAGCCTCTTGATGAAAGTGAAAGAGGCGAGTGAAAAAGTTGGCTTAAAGCTCAACATTCAGAAAACTAAGATCATGGCATCTGGTCCCATCACTTCATGGCAAATAGATGGGGAAACAATGGAAAAAGTGGCTAACTTTATTTTGGGGGGCTCCAAAATCACTGCAGATGGTGACTGCAGCCATGAAATTAAAAGACGCTTACTCCTTGGAAGGGAGGTTATGACCACCCTAGACAGCATATTCAAGAGCAGAGACATAACTTTGCCAACAAAGGTCCGTCTAGTCAAGGCTATGGTATTTTCAGTAGTCATGTATGGATGTGAGAGTTGGACTGTGAAGAAAGCTGAGCACTGAAGAATTGATGCTTTTGAATTGTGGTGTTGGAGAAGACTCTTGAGAGTCCCTTGGACTGCAAGGAGATCCAACCAGTCCATCCTAAAGGAGATCAGTCCTGAGTTCATTGGAAGGACTGATGCTGAAGCTGAAACTCCAATACTTTGGCCACCTCATGCAAAGAGTTGACTCATTGGAGAAGACCCTGATGCTGGGAGGGATCGGGGGCAGGAGGAGAAGGGGATGACAGAGGATGAGATGACTGGATGGCATCACCGACTCGATGGACCTGAGTTTGGGTAAACTCTGGGAGTTTGTAATGGGACAGAGAGACCTGGTGTGCTGCAGTTCATGGGGTCTCAAAGAGTCAGACACAACTGTGCGACTGAACTGAACTGAACTCTTAGTGAAATATATCTTTCTAGCCCATCGTTAGCACTTTAGTCCAAAATTGACTTTTATTGCTAAAAGTCATAAGAAAACAAATGAAAATCAAAACAAAAATAGAAACCCACCATTATGATAACAAAACATTAGCCAGGTCGGCCTTTGAAAATGCTTTTACTTGACCTTCAACTATCAACTAGCAGTGACCATTACAAGAGACGGTTTGTTACAGCTAGATCATCTGACTTTCTGATGAATAAAAAAAACCCAAAGAGCTTTGCTCTTTTCTCCTGTCCTTTGCTCTTCTGCCCTCACATTAATAATTCTTCTAACCTTTAATGTTTCATTGATCACCTGTCAGGTGAGATTTCTACCTTTTATCCTGGCAGCATCTGTGCGGTGCTAGCTTTTCATTCATCTTCACTGTGTGCTATTAAGGTCTAAATTTGTTTCTGTGACTAAATAGGGCAATTCATACCTTTAACCCAAAGCATTTCTTTTTATTTCTGAAAAAGATGGGGGAAAAAATCCAAATGACTGAAATCTTTTATCAGAGACACTTGAAAAATCAATTTTTCTCAAGACTGAGAGTGAGGGCAAAGAGGATTTTGTCACTGTGTTGGAATTCTAACAAACTGTTCTGTCATCCTCTAGAAGTGGCTTGGTTAAAAAAAAAAGTCATGTTATAATAACCTTTAGAAAGTCAAGTGATTGAAGTGCAGACATTGTGAGAGAAAATATAACCTCTAAAATAATGGTTGTAGGTAAAGCAATTTTTAAATTATGTGGTGAGGAAGCAGAAGAAATTAGCATTTCTTTTATAGCATTTGATGTATCTTTGTGGACATGCTGTTCCTCCTGTTAACTGAGGAATACCTCTTTTAGCACAATTTATATTGATGCTTTGCATTTATATAGTGTGTTTTGGGCCCTGAGCACTTTATAAGCATTGAGTGTAAACAGTGTGCTTGCAAGCCAGGTAACTGAATATTCTGAAATCACAGATGGGGAAGCACCAGCATAGAGAGCTGTATTACTCTGGGCTCTTAGTCACTGTGAGAAAGTGAAATGAGAGCTCTGAGTAGTTTTCCATGTTGAGAAACAATTAATTTGGCTTCAAAGTTTAAGTTGTTTCTGCCTGCTTAGAATTTGGTCTTCTGGAAGCAGTAGCCTGAGTTTTCTGAAGACTTTTTCCACTTTCTGTCCTCATATTTTGGGTGAGGTTGATCCCCCAACTCTTTACGGTGAGATTATGACCCAAATGTGGCTGCCTGGTATAGTCCATTTTCTTGGCTACTCTCATGAGAGCAATTCTGCAATAATGGATAACCGTGGCTTGAGCTGTTAGACCTATTCCTCTGGAGTTGCTGAATAACTGCACTATAGGCCTGGTGCTGCACAGTGCAAGCAGTGAAAAACATTCTAAAAGGAACCAGAAGTGATAAGCATAATCAAACATGGTAGGTCTTGAGACTCTCTGTTGACTCCTGGATCAAACTGTACCTGAAGACAGAGCCATAAAATTTTTCATTACATGAGCCACTAAATTATCTATTTCACCTGATAAAGGTAACTTTTCTTTTTCAGTGAAGTAAAGAATCATTTTATAAGATTATTAGAGTCTTTTAAAAATTTATCTTTTAGGTTAGAACATAAAGTAATTCTTAAATTTTTTGTACCCTGATGTGCATTTCAACGAAGTATCAAAAGTTACTTGTCAGGAGAAATTCTGTTGAATAAGTAACAGAGGACAGCTTGGAAGCAGTAAAGTAAAAAAAAAAAAATATATATATATATATATAATATATATATTTATATATTTATTTATTTCTGAAAGATACAGAAAATAAATTTCAAGTATATTTTCATACGTGTATTTTTGTGTTAGTTTTTTTAAAAAAATCATTTTGAGAGATTCATACTGATTTTATCATGTTGCTCCTAGTGATGTAGCATATCCAGTGCTCTGATGTAGAACTGAAGCTTTCATTGATGGTGTGTTTAAGCCTAGACTTTGGAGGTGATGTAAGTTCATGTGTTGCTTACTTATGGTCAGGTATTTGGTAGAAGAACCCCAAATGTTTGTGTTTTAATGGTCAAGGCTGGACAGGGACAGTGGTAAAGAATGATCTCTGATTACTTCCATGAGGTAACTTTTCCCCTCTTAATGGGGATGTTTCTGGTCCATTCAGAAATGTCTCCCCAGGAAACCTGAGAGATGGAGAGTTCATGTTTCTCATTAACCCTAATCTGGTACTAGACTAACTGGGCTAATGATTGATGCAGAATAGTGTGAAAAGTATAAGAATTGCATTTTCCATTTTAGTCACTGACTGAAATTTGGTCTTGGGTAGTTTCATTCTCTTCTTTTGTAATTTTCACATAGAAGAGGGAAAAAACAGTTTACTATTAGGTACATGCAATTCCCTCAACATCCCCCAGTCAGGTGTGTGTTAGTGATGGGTTAGGGACCTGGGGGCAGGGGTTTGGAGAGAGCTAATACACTTTGTAATGCCTGGACCAAGATCAGAACAGTCAGCTTGCAAATGAGGGTTTGTAGCTGTAAATGAAGCAAAGCAAGATGAGAAGCCATACTTTGAGAATAATAATTAAAGTGATTTGAATACAATAAAGTAGAGTCAGAAAAGTCTTCCCTATAGGTATAAGGATGGCAAACCTGAGTTTGTGGTAGTGGCAGCATTCATGGGAAGAGTAATTAGTGCAACTACCAGTGATTGAGTGCTCATAACATGTAAAACATCAGGATTTTAAAGGTGCTATCTTGTCCCACTATCACAGCAATGCCACAAGTCATATAAAGATACTTCTTTATACCCATTTTAACATGAAGAAACAAGTTTAGCAAGACAAAGTTTATAATAGCAAGATTAATTAATAAACATAGTTCATACTCTAGTTCATACCGTTCGTACATGACTGAGCTGACAACAAACTCTCGTCTCTGTTTTCTGAACCACTCTACAGTCTCAATCCACTTAAGAAAGTATAAGAAGCATTGAGGCCAGACACATTGTAAACTGAGTAGCTTGTTGACCTGCCCGGATGGAAAGAAAGAAAATCAGAAGCGTTTCACATATTCTCATCACAATCACAGAAATTAATGCTTCCTTTTTGTAGCATTAGTTTCACTTTCATGTAGTAGACTGGATTTCTTGCACCCCCTTTTACTATGTGTATTGTGAGAAGATCAAAGATAGATGGTCCTGTGAGCAGTACTGTCGTGCAGGCTCTGTTCGTCATGCAGGGGAGCTTTGGCAAGTCTTTGCAGTTCTCACTGTTCTCATCCATAAAGTGAGGGCCTTAAATATATACAGCGCTTTTGTTCAAACAAACTTTGCTTTGATACCATCACACCATAATGAATATGTATGCAAAGAGTTTTTCTTCCTCTGTGCTTTTTCAGAGATGAGCTTTAGTAGTTCTTGCTGGATTCAAGGTAGTACTTAAACTGAATTCAGAGTGCCTCTGGACCCATGTCTGCAGTTGGCATCAATGTTGATTGGTTGCTGCTTGGCTGGGCGTTTCCATTTGTTAATATTTACTGACTCGTGGGTAAATATCACTACTTATTTTTTTAAAAATGTATCCCTTCTTTCCAGTCTTTCAGCTATCAATTTTGTTATTGTTGTGGTAAAACATGTAAAATGTAAAACTTACTATTTTAAAATTTTATAAGTATATTAGTGGCTTTAATTATATTCAGAGTATTCTGAAACCATTATCACTGTCTAAATCTTTTTCATCACTCTAAACAGTAACTCTGTATCTATTAAGCAATAAAACTCCTATCACCATAATCCCTAGACTCTGGTTATCTCTACTTCTTGTCTCTACAAACTTTCTGGACATTTCATATAAATGGATTCATACAGAATCTGTCCTTTTGTGTCTGGCTTCTTCTCTTAGCATAATTTTTAAGGAACATCCATGTTGTAGCATATATTAAAATTTCATTTCTTTTAGGCTGAAGAGTCTGACATGACTCAGTGACCATACAACAACAACAACATTTCAGTCTATGCATTTATCATATTTTCTTTATCTCTTCATCAGTTGATGGACACTTGGATTCTATCTACCTTTTGGCTGTTGTGAATAGTGCTGGATATGTATTTATTTAAGTCCATGTTTTCAGTTCTTTGGGGTGTATGCCTAAAAGTGGAATTTCTGGATCATAAGGTAATTTTATTTTTAAATTTTTGAGGAACTACTGAACTATACTGTATGAATGTTCTCTCTCTCCACATCTTTGTTAATTTCCATTAAAAAAAAATTATAGCCATTGCAGTAAGTATGTAGTGGTATTTCACTGTGGCTTGGATTTGCATTTCCCTAATGGGCTGGATGAAGCACAAGCTGGAATCAAGATTGCCAGAAGAAATATCAATAACCTCAGATATGCAGATGACACCACCCTTATGGCAGAAAGTGAAGAACTAAAGAGCCTCTTGATGAAAGTGAAAGAGGAGAGTGAAAGAGTTGTCTTAAAGCTCAACATTCAGAAAACTAAGATCATGGCATCCGGTCCCATCACTTCATGGCAAATAGATGGGGAAAACAGTGGTTGACTTTATTTTTTTGGGCTCCAAAATCACTGCAGATGGTGATTGCAGCCGTGAAATTAAAAGATGCTTACTCCTTGGGAGGAAAGTTATGACCACCCTAGACAGCATATTGAAAAGCAGAGACATTACTTTGCCAACAAAGGTCCGTCTCATCAAGGCTATGGTTTTTCCAGTGGTCATGTATGAATGTGAGAGTTGGACTGTGAAGAAAGCTGAGTGCTGAAGAATTGATGCTTTTGAACTGTGGTGTTGGAGAAGACTCTTGAGAGTCCCTTGGACTGCGAGGAGATCCAACCGGTCCATCCTAAAGGAGGTCAATCTTGAGTGTTCGTTGGAAGGGCTGATGTTGAAGCTGAAACTCCACTTCTTTGGCCACGTGATGTGAAGAACTGACTTATTGAAAAAGACCCTGATGCTGGGAATGATTGAGGGCAGGAGGAGAAGGGGACAACAGAGGATGAGATGGTTGGATGGCATCACTGACTCAATGGGCATGAGCTTGGGTAAACTCCAGGAGTTGGTAATAGACAGGGAGGCCTGCCGTATGGCAGGCTACAGTCCATGAGGTCGCAAAGAGTCAGACATGACTGAGCAACTGAACTGAACTGGAAGAAAGTGAAAGTGAAGTCACTCAGTCATGTCTGACTCTTTGCGACCCCATGGAGTGTAGCCTGCCAGTCTCTTCCGTACATGGGATTTTCAAGGCAAGAGTACTGGAGTGGGTTGCCATTTCCTTCTCCAGGGGATTTTCCCAACCCAGGGATCAAACCTGGGTCTTCCAGGTTGTAGGCAGATGCTTTTACTATCTGAGCCAACAGGGAACTGAATGACCAATTAAGTATTTTTTTCAAGTGGTTCTTGGTCATTTGTGTATGTTCTTTGGAGAAATGCCTTTTTAAGTCTTTTGCCTATTTTTGAATGGGTTGTCTTTTTCTTTTACATATCCTCTATGTTAAACCCTTATCAGATACATGATTTGTAAATATTTTCTCCCAATCTATTGATTATCCTTTTATTTTGTTGATAATGTCCTTTGATGCATAAAATTTTGTTAATTTTGATGAGTTCTAATTTATCTTTTTTTACTTCTAATTATTTTTTGTCACTGCAAAATCAAAGTTTTAACATTTAACATTTTTTTCTAACAGCTCTAAGGTTGTAACTCTTATATTTAGGTTATTGTTATATTTTCATGAAATTTTTATGTACAGTATGGATGAGGGAGTCAAACTTTATTCTTTTGCATGTTAAAATCCATTTGTTACAGCATCATTTGTTGAATGGACTTGGCAGCCTTGTCAAAAATCAATTGGTCAAAAATATATGGGTTTATTTCTGTATTCTCAGTTTTATCTGTTAGTCACTGTGTCTCTCCTTGTTCCAGTACTGGACCTTTTCAGTGATTGCTTGTTGTTGGTTTGTATCAGTGATTGTACTTATTCTTGGACTTCCACTGCCTCCTCTTGGATTTGCTACTTCTGATCCATGTGGCTTAAAAACACCAGTCAGCCAAGCTTATAATACCTCCATATGACTAGAGTTTTGGAGCTTCTCTTAAAGAACAAGTTGGATTTGGTACAATGGCTTTGTGATATATAGTCAAAGCCAACAACCTGTTTTCTCTCTCTCTCAACAGAACCTCAGATAATTCATCAGGTAAAAATAGAATTGTTCAGTTTGAAGGGCATGGAGGTAAAATCCCATGAGCCCAGTCTCCTGTGAATCTATGTGTTACATAAACTGTTAGGGCAGAGGTGACATTCTTAAGAAAACCCTTTAACATCAAGGAATCTCTAGTTTATTTTTCTATTATTTTGTAGGATTACAGTTTTCTAAAATTCACCCTCTGGATAAACTGAATTATGCTAGATGAAAAAAAGCCTACGTTATTAATGATTTTTCTGTTTATTACTAGCTTTAGGAAAAAATATTTAAATATATATTTTCACACAATCTAGGATTTGCAGGCTCCACAGTTGACTTCTCCTGAAGGGTCTCAAAAGACTGAGAAGTTCCCGTTTGACTGTGAAGTCAGTCTTGCCCATGGATCACCTTGAACATTACTGGATATACAAAATGACAAACCCGTAGTTTGTGCTACCAGACACCAGGACCAAAATTACAGTTGTTTCAAATACTGTTATGGTGTGCTCCATAAACTCACTAAGGTGACCCAGGAGTGTTGACCTGAGTTTATTTTAGCCTCACTTATTGTCACTTAACAGAGTAAACAAGAACTGATGGTTCTTCAAACAGTCATAGTAAATTACAGTTATGGCGAACACAAATGCCTCATTATGTCTGGTCAAGGTCTATTTCCCTTTTATAGAGCTAACTGGTAGAAAGCATTGTTTTTAATTCATGAATGAATATGCACAGGAATCTTAGTTCTCCTATTTACATAAACCTGATACATAATTAATCTTCAGCAAAGTACCTAGAGAAAGCTTAGAAAATGTAAGCCGTAGATGACGTTAGAAAAAAATAGCTCTAAAATATCCAATGCTTTAAATACCAATGCCACTTTTATTAGCCTTTTATTATCTCACTTGTAAACACTCAAAACCTGTAACAGTTTAATGTGATTATAAGGCATATGTGCACTTGGATTAAATATATTAATAAAGCAATTAGTGTTGGTTAATTAAACACTAGGAAAGTAGTTGAAATGTTTGGACTCTAAAAAGACGTTCTTTAGGGGGTTTCTAAACTTAGCTTAAACTTTTCTTGATATTTGTGCTGTTCGGTCAACACAATTTAGAAAGGATTTGTCTGTAAGAATGGGGCAGCAGAGAACCTTGGGTGTGATAGAAATTTCAACTCTTTGATGGCTATGATGAGTAGACAGTTGTATACATTTATTAAAACTCATTACATATTTAGGATTTGAGTATTTCATTTTGTCTATGTGTATACATATATGTTTATCTATCTTTATACACACACATGCTCACAGGGAAATAGAGTCCTGAACATACCTTTGAAGCCAGCCATCCCTGTAGGTAGATTCACTGTCCTATAATTTGGTTGTGCATATCAATAAACTCCCTTAGGCATAAGTGTAAGTGTAATTTGCATAGTGTCTTTGTTACTCTTGTTTCTACCTGGAACCCTTGTGGTGTGAGGACAGCGGTTACCATCCTTGTCTCCACGCACGTGAATAGGACCGATTTACTTCCATGCCCAAGTAGAGATGTACTTGCCAGCCTCATTCAGAAGAAAGGGTATGAGGAAGAACCTTGATGTCTTGAAGCAGAACTGTGTTGACTAGCAGTGTTAGGAGCAAGTTTGTATGTGATAAATCCTGTCTCTCAGAGAATTGAGACGACAGCCTTTGTGCCAGTACATACTTCACTCTCAGAAGATATTTCCTTTATCCAGGATCACTGGACTAACTCATACAATCTTAAGCTTTAGAATGGTGGTATGGGACTTTCTTTGGGTCATTCCTTGCAGAGACAGACCTTAAGACTACCATGAGCATTGTCTTTCTCCATGTAGTTGGAAACACACCATGTTGCCACAGCTGTTGCCACTTTTGTTTTTCAGTTTTCTAAAACTAAATTGAGCCATGCTCCATGGCACATGGTGTCTTAGTTCCCTGACCAGGAATCAAACCTGCACCCCCTCCATTGGACGCATGGAGTCTTAACCACTGGACTGCTGAGGAAGTGCCTTGATTTTCTTGTAAAAGACTTGCTCTTATCTCATGGGCAAGAAGAACAGTAAAGACCACCAGTCTCTGTAGAGGAAAAACACTGATCAGCAATTCAATCTTGTACTTCAGTCTGTTTATCTGCAGCCTCTTTGGTATTTAGGCTTGGGCTTATAAGCACAGGAAGGTAATCAATAGTTGCCTTGATTTCATAACTCAAATACTTGTAATACCAACATAGAAGCAAGATTAAGCTTAACTAAATTTGAATAGATAGTATTTGATTTCTACCCAGAGGAAGCAAACTAAATTTTAACAAATGTTTACTCCTTATAAGTATAGGGCCCTTATTAATCATCACAACAGCCCTGCAAAAGTTTGATTATTGTCCAGTTTTGTAGACTGTAGACCCCATGAGAGCAGAGAACATGTTCATTTTGTCCAAAGTAGCATCAAGTATCCTTTGTTAACTGGTAGTGTCAGAGAAGTGAAGTAATTTATCTGAAGGTCATGGTATAGCATCAACTTTAGGAGAATCTTCTATATCGGTTAATGTTAGGTTTAAAATTTTTAAGGAAGAGAAGACTGATTTTGGCCTCAGCAGTGTTCCCTGTCTTTCTCTTTTTCTGTCTTTGTGTGCCTTCTCTTTCAGACTAAGAACCTGGACTCTTAGTTGTTGCTGTGTACCAAAATCAAGCAGTGTCACTGGAGACAGGTTGAAAAAACAAATTACCAGCACTTTGCCAGAACAAAGAAAGTTCTTAGCCAGAAAATATTATGGTCAGAAAACAAAAAGGAATTTCTAGAATAAGGGAGGTATCCAGATAGAAAATAGCTACATAGGAGGAAGGTCAGACTAAATAGGAACTAGGAATCCAGAGAAAACACAGTGTCTGTTAATGACATTGTCCCTGAAGGCACACTGTCTGCTTTCACATCCTATTTTTGTCACTTCACATTAAGTGGTATTAGGTAAATCACTGAGCTTTCATATCTGTAAAGTGTGGATTATACACTGACCATTGTTTTAAGGATTAAATAAGATAATCTTTATAAAAATAACTTTATGATATCTGGTTCATAGTAGGTACTCAATAAACTTTTGATGACACTTGGATACATAAAGCGATAGGTATGAACAGTTAATAGAGAAGGAAGCAGTGATTTTTTTAAGAGACAGATTAGCTTTGAGAGTTCCCATTTTGTGCCTCCTGGCTTTGTAAGTGACAGATACACAGAACTGACCCTGGAAATCCATCTGATATCTCCCTTTCCAGTCTATAGATCCTAGAACTGTACTGTATTGACCCACTCAATCCTTTTGCACCTCGAGTACATATGCTCTTCATTCCCATCAAAACTATCATTCTCTCAAGGAAGATACGCTGTCAGATAGGTGTTATGAGTAAAGTTCTCATTAGTTAACTTGATTCCTTCTAGCTTTTTTGTTTTACAAGATGTGAATATTTCTGAATATCCTTATATTTTGAGTGTGCATTAGTGAGACAAGTGAAGTGTAAGGAATTTGAGATCGTTTGGAGAGATGTTTTTCATGAGGGAGGTTGAGATCATATCTCGTGTATTTATAGCCAATAGTGCTTTAGTAACTTTCATTTCTAAATTTTCTGGGCAAACAGCTGAACATATTTTTATTATAATCTCGTTTCCAAATTACTGTGAAGTCTGAGACATCTGTGTGTCTTTATACACAGCCAGCTGAATCACTTGATTAATTATAAGTTACTTTATTACTTCAAAGTTATACAGCCCACTTGACGGAGTCCACAAAGTAAGTAATCCTCCTTTGGTGATTAGTTTACTGTCTAACTTTCGTCCATGGGATTTTCCAGGCAAGAATACTGGAGTGGGTTGCCATTTCCTTCTCCAGTCCATGGGGTCGCAAAGAGTCAGACGTGACTTCACTTTCACTTTCACTGTCTAACTTAATCTGGCACTCTCCTAGACTAACAGTATAACTGCTCAGTTGGACATGTTGACCATCCAGCATGATCACTGCATGCAGTTCGCTACTGCCGTGAGGAGAGCCAGAGTTTTAAGCTGTAGGTCTCACTCAAGACTGTTGTTTCAGTCAGTGGCCTTCAGCACCATGGAAAGATGTGAGAGATATGTCATAAGTAGACTCCTTTCCTTCTCCACCAGAACTGGTGCTTTCTATGTGACTGGGCGGGCTTCCCTGGTGGCTCAGAGGTTAAAGCGTCTGCCTCCAACGCAGGAGACCCAGGTTCGATCCCTGGGTCAGGAAGATCCCCTGAATAAGGAAATGGTAACCCACTCCAGTATTCTTGCCTGGAGAATCCCATGGACGGAGAAGCCTGGTGTAGGCTACAGTCCACGGGGTCACAAAGAGTCGGACACGACTGAGCAACTTCACTTTCACTTTCATGTGACTGGGCACTTGCTCTGTACATTGCAAACTGATTGTTGTGCAAGTTGATTTGCTTGTTTTCTTCTTTTGAAAATAGTTTCCCTATTTTCTTGATAGCATGTTTGTACTTTCAGACAATCCTTTAGAAGCCCAGTTGCGTGTGTTTTTTAAAACAAAGGCAGTTGAATGTGTTCCCATTTCCCTTTTCAAAACTCATTCTTTAGATCAAGAATTGCTTCCTTTTCTTAACGAAGATATTTACAGAGCTGTGGACTTTTTTTAGCCATCCACATCAAAGTATTACCATAGAAGTTGCAAAGGGAGTTTCTAAATCTGCCATGGGTTTTGATTCACAACAATCGTTCCCGTATTTCCAGTGATGCTTTGCTGGGGAGGGATTTTTAAGTTTCCTTAATAATTGGTTTATACACCTTTCACAAAATTTATTAATACCTTACATTTGTGTTGAATACCTTGGCATTTATGGATTTAATATAAGTGATTTCAACTATTTGAAAATGACCTGATATCCATGATGTGCTTTGATTTGTTTTTGCTGAGGTAAAATATTCGAACTGAGCACGCAGACAAGCTGATGTGTGAGCACAAGTCATCATCTCAACACACATCATTCTCTCCTCACTGAATATATGGTAATTTCGCTGCAGTAATTGAAACCTTTGCCTTTTTGTGAAAAAGTGACCATAAATCACAGAAAAATCTTCAATTAAGTTTAAAACATTAGCATACATTGTGAGTACATGCAAAAAGAAAACCAAAGTGAAACATGATTCCAGATGAACTCTAGAGTCTTTACAAACTAGCATTCACAAAGTGAGGATTTCTGAAGGTAACGATAATACCACCCAGAATTTTAAGGGTTTATTTCAGGGATGTAAGGCATGATTCAACTCTAATATCAACTGTGACTGACTTATGAGCTTGTCCACTTATTTTATCATGTCTTAATTTGTAATTGTTTGTATGTATCCTTGCCTTTTTCCCTATCACTATGCAAAAATAAATTGCAAAATCAATGTAGAAAATATTATCAGTTGGTTATCCAACATCCATTTCTTTTCTTCTCACTGCCTAAGAGAATAGCAATTTTCTTTATCTAGTCTCTGCTAAACATTATGTTTTTTCATGTGGTAGTGGGGATAATGATTATTCTAAGCCAATACCTGGCATGCCTCCTAGAACCTATTCTTAGCCTAGAGCATCAATATTCAATTTGCCCCACTAAATGAAAGATAAAGGCTTACTTTGAATAATCAGAACTTTTTCTCTCTGTATTTTTGAGCCCTTGTCTTCTCCCTGTTGAGTTTCTTTTGCTTTATAGCTCTGCTACATTTTCCTTCCCTATTAACATATTCACCCATGAATAGTAGTAGCTAACAAGAGCAGTTATAGTCCTAGGTGCCCTACTAACCACCTTGTAACCAAAACAGAAACCTGATTTAGGGTAGAGATCTGTTGAAGATATCAGGATGAATAATACCAAGGATACCAAATATCTTCAGTGTCATAATTAACTCGCTTATCAAACCGCACCAAAATCTGGTCTCTTTAAAACTCCATTTATGTGAAATGATACATTTTTTGAAATACATTTGACCCCAAATAGTATTTTTTGTTTGTAGCAGACAAAAGTTTCCTAATTGATATACTCAGTGAAGGTAGGAACTTTTATTCTTTTCATTTTGAGGGTGTTTGTATCTAGACCAGTGTTTTACATTAAAAATGTATTTGTATATAAATGTGAAATCTCTGTAAATCTTGATTTAGGTACATCAGTTTCTTTATGAATAAACTTAGCTCTTCCACCATGCCTGCAGCACATTACTTTACCTCACCATTCCTACTACTTTACAATAAGCCTCTTGACCAATCCTCCAAAATATCCAGAACATTTTGAGACACATTAATTTTAAATGTGTATAAGCAAAGCTTCACAAGGTTAAGAAATTTAGCCAAAACTTAATTACAAATGTGAAGAAAAAAGCATTTTGACTATAAAGTGACACATTGAACTGTTGATTTTCATTGTGGTTTTATTCATGTAATACCCAAGAAACCTATAAATCTCTTCAATTCAATTAAACAACTAATTAATTCACTAGAGAAAAACATTATACCACTTATTTGACTGGATTGATCAGCCAGTTTGATTGAAATAGCAAATTCACCATTCTCGTGGAGATAAAGTTGGCTGGACATTTTTTCCCAATTAATAAAAGGAGAGGGTTCTACAAAATCAATTGAATCACTTACTCTTATGTAGTGGAGATGCAGCCTGATTCAGTATTTGAACTCTGTTGCCACCCTTTCAAGCATGGTAAAACTGAAAGGTTTCTGAAGGAGATGATAAAGAAAATGGACTAAGGAGAAAATGGCTGAGACCCTAAATTTGATGAAAACTTCTTATGCATTCAGGGAAGTTGTAGAGGCGGGTCTTGTTTATGTGAAGAAGAACCTTCCCAAGATTCTTTTCTAGGTGAAGAGTAGGAAAGGTTTCACTCACAGAAGTCCAAGAAGGACTAGTGCAGAGCATAGTCACAGAAAGTATTCAGTAGTCACATAAATAATAGTCGTGCTTGTGGAAACAATTAAGATTTGAAGTAGAAAAAACGCTGATGTCTAGAAGCAGAACATAAGAGATCCGGGACAAACAGCTGATGAAGATGATTTTAACAATATGGATATAAGAAAGACTTATGTGGTAGTTTAACATGTTCCAGATGTTTTATCATTTTGCATATTAAGGGCTTCACTTGTGACTCAGCTGGTAAAGAATCCACCTGCAATGTGGGAGACTTGGGTTCGACCCCTGGGTTGAGAAGATGCCCTGAAGAAGGAAAAGGCTACCTACTCTAGTATTCTGGCCTGGAGAGTTCCATGGACTGTATAGTCCATGGGGTCCCAAAGAGTCAGACATGACTGAGCAACTTTCACTTTTCACTAATCTTTTTCTAATACTTTGTTCTCATTCAAAACCCCACTTTTCAGATGTTTTCCATCTCTTCTTCTTTCTCCTTCTCTACAGGTTCTAACGAAGAGGTATTCTTCTTGCGTTCCAGAGCTGGCTCTGTATCTTCCTGCCCCTTTTGTTCTGTTGAAAGTGAAAGTCCCTCATTCGTGTCCGACCCTTTGTGACCCTGTGGACTATACAGTCCATGGAATTTTCGAGGCCAGAATACTGGAGTGGGCAGTCTTTCCCTTCTCCAGGGGATCTTCCCAACCCAGGGGTTGAATACAGGTCTCTCTCAAGGATTACAGACAGAAATTTTCATAACCACATAAATAAACAAAATAAATGACATAACCTGATGGGAGACAAAAGGGACTTGTGAAAGATCTTTGGGAACTGTGGTGAGATAGAAATTATATGCACTAGATAAAAATATTCAAATATTGAATAATTTTGTGCTAGCTGAATATGCACATGTCTTGGCAACAATGGTCAGCATTTTGTGGCTTCTCCTTAAATGAAAGATATTCTCTCTCCTTTTTTTCTGCCCACAGGACTCACTGAAAAGTAGTCTAAAGGCAGTATAACTGACTCCTGTGTATCTGCTGTACACACAATAGGTGCTAATGTTTTTCCAAGTTTGATTTTTACTAACTTTCTGTTTGGAAAATAAAACCTCACCCCTATTGTTCTCTTTCCTTTCTTAGAGGTAACCACTAACTTGAAGTTTATGTGTATCATTTCTGTATGTTCGTAAAAAGCTTTACCATGTATATGTGAACTGTGTCTATATGTATGTATAACCATAAACAGCATGGCGGTGCTTTGTGCTTTTATCATCCAAATTATACATTTTTTCATGTTGAATTACCCTTATGAAGCTTGCACAGTTGTGATTGCTCCATTTATAATAGTGTATTTATACATTACTTTTCATTCTTACAAGTGAGAATATCTCAAAAGTATAGTTGTTAGGTTGGAGGGTTTGTAAGTATTTAACCTCTCCTAGATGTCAGCTGTATATGAAATTCCCTTTTGTTAAATTTACAAACACTTGCTATTTCCAGATTTTTAAAATTTTGCCAATTTGATGTGTGCAAATTTGCATCTTAGTGTTTTAATTTGCATTTTTAGTTGAGAGGTCTTCATGTGTATATTAGCCATTCAGTATTCCTTTATTGTGCATTATATGGCCACTGTTTTTTTTTTTCTATTAGTTTATTCATCTTTACCTGTTTAATTTATAGATCTTAATGTGTCCTATTTCTTCCATTAAGAAATGGATGTGATTTGGATGTAACCTTGGATGACTTACACACTTTACCTATGATTTAGTTTTTTATTTTACAAAATGGAAAGAATAATTTTACCTAAAATTTGTTATGAGGATTAAAGGGGTTTGATGTAAGGGGTGCATGGAACAATGTCTGGAACATGCTAAGTATTATATAAGTTTTTGCTGTCATATTTTTTATCCTAGATAAATAATCTAATTTTATTTCTTATTATTGCCAAACCTTAGTTGCCTCATAATGTTACAAGTAATAATACTTAACTTGTCAATTACATTTTATCATTTTTATATAAAACTTTTCATTTTAATGAAGAGAAACTTGGTGCTCACTATTATGGTTTGCACTTTTAGTATAGTGCCTTGTTTAAGAAACTATTCTCTAGTTCAAGATATAAAATATGTTCTCTTGTATTTTCTT
Organism: Odocoileus virginianus; assembly: GCF_023699985.2. Taxonomy (NCBI): domain Eukaryota; kingdom Metazoa; phylum Chordata; class Mammalia; order Artiodactyla; family Cervidae; genus Odocoileus; species Odocoileus virginianus. Next base: position 20,457,880 of record NC_069699.1, read on the forward strand.
AAAAATTCTTTTCATTTGATGTTTATGGTTCTAATTTTAATAATTTTTCATCTGAAGAGCAAATTTCCCTGGCATCATTTATGGAACTGGTCTTCCTTTCCTCCCTGATTTGCTGTTCCTTCCTTCTCATTCATTTTCCATGTTCTCATTTATTTGGGAATTATTTTGTCTCTTTTGTACCTTTGATCTATTTGTCTATTCTTACAGCTTTTCAGCCCTTGATATTTGCAATTTTCTTTATGAGCCTTCAAAAACCTCTTTTCTTTTGGCAGTTCTTGAAACTTTTTAGCTTTTCAAGTGACAGTGTTAAATTCCTTTATAAATGTAGGTTTCATGAAGCTGGAAACCATTTGTATCTCTTGGGTGTTTAAAATCTTGCTTTTTTAAGAGGTCAAATACCTGGGGAAAAAATTTAATAAGGAACGCATTTAGCTAAAATGTATAGTATGCATGTTATAAGCCTTTAAAATTTTACAAGGGCCTATTAGTTGTCTAGAAAAATTCAAAAATATAACTTTTGGGTATTAACGATTAAATTTCTTAATGACCTTGTCCCTTTTCCTGTTTAGAGCAAATAGTACCAGTCTATTTCACAGTATCATTTATATTGTCATATTCCCATTGCTTTCTGTTACATAAAAAAGTGTATCACTCTTTTCATGGGTTTGAAACTGCAGTAGATTGATTTGTTGCCATGGACTTTAAAAATCCATTAAGGATGAAGTCAGAAATGGTGAATTAATTTGAAATCCTTTGTTGGTATGGATGAAGTGAGAAAAGTATTTATAAAACCATTAATCATGCTTCAAAATATACTTGAAAATGAATCAGAAGACAGATGTAATAACTAAACTTTCATTTTGCTGTCTGCTTTAAAGTCTTAGCACTTGGAGAGCCTTATTTAAATGTTGCTGAACATTACTTGTTTTGTCATTTGCTTTATTTTGATAAATATGTCTTGTCATGGACCCATCTGTGCCACCATGAGAAGTAAATTGTTACCTAATATTAGGTCTGCATCTAGTTTAAGTGAATAAAACATTAAAAAAAATAATGCTCAGAATCATAAATCAGGTCAAACATAGAATACAGAAGGGCTGTATGAAATCACAGTTCCCAATTAGTTGTGAAAGTCAATATTCTAGACTTTCTACAAGTGCCATTCTTTGGTGTTTCAAACTATAGTTACAGAGTTGTCCTCAATATAAGAAAAAGTTTCAGGATTATATTTAGTTAGCATTTGGTTGAAGTAAATAGAGTAGGAGTCGTGAGGTTTATATCTGAAAAGGAATTGCCACAGAAGTAGTAGTCTTGATTTACTGATTTAACACGTGAATAATTCTCTGGAGCATTATTTTTGGCTCAGTTTCCTGTGGGTTGAGCTTGAAACCAGCTTATCATACAAGGGTTAAAATTATGTTTTAAATATGGCAATCCAAAATTTAATGTTTTCTCCAAATATTTTTAATCCAAATAAAAATAGAGTTAGAAGGAAATTTTCTAAATTTGGTGGATATTGAATATAAACCTAAAGTGAATGTCCTACTAAAAGGAGTTCCTATTAAAACTAGAACTGTAGTATGGTCACTGTTACCACTATTATTCAATATCACTTTAGAAGTTCAGGTTAAGACAATAAGGCAAACAGCATACATGAAACAGATATTTGGAGGGAGAACACGTTTTTTGTTACTCACAGATGATATGCTCATATATATATACTTCCCAAATTAAAAATAAGTCTATTAAATAATTCAGTGAAGTATTTTCAATGTAAATCCCACAACAGAAGCAATACTCTCCCTTTATGTTAGCAATAACCAGTTAGAAACAAAAAAATAATTCCTAATTTTTATTAGAACTAAAAATAAACATGGAAGGTACAAGACCTAGTTAAAAGAAAGCATAGAATTTGATAGAGTACTGAGATGCACTTGAATAAATGGAGATTTATACCCTGAAATCACAGTGTTATAAGTATGCAATCCTTATGAAATTAGTATATGAATTTACTGTAAATATTTGGCAAATCAGTACAAGCATCAGTGTGTTGAAACCTGACTTAAAATGGATTTCACAGGATGGTAAGATATTTATCTTCCCAACTACAATGCTTCACCTATGATGTCTTTCATGTTGACATGTTTAGAGACTTTGGAAGTTGTCATTTTATAATATAAATGAAAAATTTTTAAGTCCATAGAGAAATTTCAATGGCAAACAGTCAATGGCTTTGAATTGTAAGGCAAACATACATTGTGAGCTTTAGCTTTATGTGACAAAATAAATCTTTACTTTCTTCTAATGATTAGAATAGCAATTGCTTTACTTATTTTTTTTAGAATAGCAAATGCTTTAAATAACTAGCTATAGACTAATTTTTTTTTTGTAAGGGAATAGCACATTAATAATGTCTTGAATATATCTATAGGTTTTTCCCCTTTGTTTGGCTATATTTTTTAATTAACATTTCAGTTCCCAAAGTTGGAATCATATTGCATAACTCCTTGGTGACAAATTCTTTGGTACCTTTAGAGCATCTGGAATTATGTGCTGCACAATAGGTATTAAATAAGTTTCCTTGGAATAAATGAATCCATTGTAAAATAATTTGTAATATAGATCAATTGTGGGTTTTAAATCATAATATCTAAAAGACTGGAGGTTCCCAAGTGTTTCAGTGGTAAAGAATCTACCTGCCAATGCAAGAGATATGGGTTCAATCCCTGGGTCAAGAAGATCCCCTCGAGAAGGAAATGGGGACTCAACTCACCCCAGTATTTTTGCCTGGGAAATCCATGGACAGAGGAACCTAGTCGGCTATAGTCCATGGGGTTGCAAAGAGTTGGACATGACTTAGTGGCTGAGCATGCATGCATCCAAAAGACTAACTGAAATATTCAGGGCTCCTGTGATCACTCTATGGAGGTAGGATAAATACCCATTCAACATTTTGTTCAAACATTGAGACCAGTGATTCCACACATGCATCAGTGAGGTTTTCTGGAAGAAAGGCAGGTTCCCAAGCAGATGTGTAAAAAGCTTGAGGGGCTTACAGTTTTATGAACGTTGGGACAGGGGTTGGAATGAGGGTTTCCTCACAAGAGCTAGGGCTTGAGAGCTTAGGACTTCCTTCAGGTATTAAATGTGCAGCCAGCTTTCTTATTATCATGCCCTGGTAAGGTGCAAAAGGGAAAGAGAAAGGTGATGCTTGAAAGCTGTTGACAAACAACAAAAATGGAGTTAATATTTTAATTAGAAACACATTTGTATTCAGTTTGGAAATGTAGAATTTCTTTCAAACAACTATATATTCATTGTGATATATACTATAGGACATTAAAAGTCTTTGCCCTTCACTGTCTCCTGGGAAACATAGGTCAAGAACGTGGTTTGGCTTAGAGAAAATGTGATTTCTAGGCAGATACACATTTTAGCTCCTGTCTAACTTTTTAACTTTGGGAAACTTATTTGACATCTCTGAACATCAGCTTTCTTGTCTTGAAGTGGACAATGCTCTGATCTCATAGAGTTGTGAGGGTTTAACTAGCTAATTTTTGTAAAATATCTAGTACCTGGTATGGCATATTGTAAGTATTAACTATTGATACATGGCATTTAATTGATACTATTACTATTATTACTACTATTATTTAGAGAATATTTAGAAAGTAAGATTAGGTATGAAGAGCATAAGGTCTGAATAAGTAGAAGACTTAAAATCATTAAAATTTAATGCCTCTCAAATTTATACATACATTTAATACATTTCCAATAATACTCCCAATCAGTTTTAGGAAGGATAAGCAAAGTTATTTTAGAGATTATATTATATAAACATGAGGTTTCCAGGAAATTTTTGAAAATTAGTAATTAATAAGAACTTGTCTATAAGTTGCTACGACTTAACATGTAACTAGTATAATCAAAACAATATGAATCTGGCACAGTGGAATGGACTAGGTGGGGTTTTAATGTAAATTTTGACATAATTTGTTTTCTTTTATGTATCTCACTCATTTAAAAAGATTATAATGAGTGAGTTTTCTATAAATTTCATCCCATGGCCGAAAGGATACCTGCCACAGTTAAATTTGAAAGATTAAGAACCCTCTAGAAACACCAAGTAAAACTGATGAACACATTAATGATCTACTGCTGCATAACAAATTGCTTAAGAACTTAGTGGCTTAAAGCATTAATGCTTATTATCTAATGGTTTCTGTAGGTCAGCAATCCAGATGTAACATAGCTGAGTCCTCTGTCTCAGGGTCAGTCACAAAGCTGTAGTCTTGTTTTTTATTGTTGTTGTTATTATAAGTATAATTGATTTACAGTGTTATGTTAGAATATATATGTGCGTATGTACACACACACGCGCGCGCGCGCGCGCGTTTTTTAGAGTCTTCCATTATAGGTTAGTGAGTGAGTGAGTGAAGTCGCTCAGTCGTGTCCGACTCTTTGTGACCCCGTGGACTATAGCCTACACCAGGCTCCTCCGTTCATGGGATTCTCCAGGCAAGAATACTGGAGTGGGTTGCCATTTCCTTCTCCAGGTGATCTTCCCAACCCAGGGATTGAACCCAGGTCTCCCGCATTGTAGGCAGACGCTTTACCCTCTGAGCCACCAGGGAAGTCCCCCAAAAAAGCAAAGGTGAGGGCCGGAGGCCGCACCCAGCCCTGCCTTCCTCACCCTCCCGAGTGGGCAGGGGATGATAGGTTATTACAAGATATTAAATTTAGTTCCCTGTGCTATATAGTAGGATCTTGTTGTTTATTTTATATAAAGTAGTGTATATATGTTAATTGAAACTTGTGATTTACAAAAAAAAAAAAAAAAAAAAAACCTTGTGATTTATCTCTTCTGTCCCTTTACCCTTTGGTAACTATAAGTTCATTTTCTAAGCCTGTGACTATATTTGTTTTATAAATAAGTTCATCTGTATCATTTTTTAGATTCCACATGTAAGTAACATCTTATGATATTTGTGTTTATCTTATTTCATTTAATATGATAATCTATAAATCCATCCACATTACTTCAAATGACATTATTTCATTCTGTTTTATGGCTGAGTGATATCCCACTGTATGTCTGTACTACAGCTTTATCCATTCATTTGTCAGCGTGCGTTCTGGTTGCTTCCTTGTCTTGGCTATTGTACATAGTACTGCTCTGAACAGGGGGTACATGTGTCATTTCAAATTAGAGTTTTCTTTTTTTCCAGGTAGATGCCCAAGAGTGATATTGCTGGATCATGTGGTAGTCCTGTTTTTAGTTTGGGTTTTTTTTTAATTAATTAATTTTTTAATTGAAGGATAATCGCTTTACAGAATTTTGTTTTCTGCCATACATCAACCTGAATCAGCCATAAGTATACGTATATCCCCTCCCTGTTGACCCTCCTCCCGTCTCCCTCCCCTCCCACCCCTCTAGGTCGATACAGAGCCCCTGTGTGAGTTTCCTGAGCCAGACAGCAGATTGCCGTTGGCTGTCTGTTTTACATGTGATAATCTAAGTTACTATGTTACTCTCTCCATGTATCTCACCCTCTCATCCCCTCTCCCCATGTCCATAAGTCTGTTCTCTCTGTTTCTCATTGCTGCCCTGTAAATAAATTCTTCAGTACCATTTTTCTAGATTTCATATGTATGCATTAGAATACGGTAATTACCTTTCTCTTTCTAACTCACTTCACTCCTTATAATAGGTTCTAGTTTCATCCACTTCATTAGAAATGACTCAAAGGTGTTCCTTTTATGGCTGAGTAATATTCCATTTTGTATATATACCACAACTTCTTTATTCATCTGTCGATGGACATCTAGATTGCTTCCATGTTCTAGCTATTGTGAATAGTGCTGCAGTGAACAATGGAATACATGTGTCTTTTCCAATTTTGGTTTCTTCAGGGTATATGCCTAGGAGTAGAATTGCTGGGTCATACGGTGGTTTTATTCTTAGTTTTTTAAGGAATCTCCATACTGTCTTCCATAGTGGCTGTATCAATTTACATTCCCACTAGAAGTGCAAGAGCATTTCCTTTTTTTTTTTTGCACACCCTCTCCAGCATTTATTGTTTGTAGACTTTTTGATGATGGCCATTCTGACCAATGTCTCATTGCAGTTTTGATTTGCATTTCTCTAATAATGAGCCATGTTGAGCATCCTTCCATGTGTTTGTTAGCCATCTGTATGTCTTCTTTGGAGAAATGTCTGTTTAGGTCTTTCCCCCCACCTTTTTGACTGGATTATTTGTTTTTCTGGCATGGAATTGTATGCTGCTGCTAAGTCATGTCAGCTGTGTCTGACTCTGTGCGACCCCATAGACGGCAGCCCACCAGGCTCCCGTCCTTGGGAATCTCCAGGCAAGAATACTGGAGTGGGTTGCCCTTTCCTTCTCCAGTGCATATATTTTGGAATTTAATCCTTTGTCAGATGTTTCATTTGCTATTATTTTCTCCCAGTCTGAGGGTTGTCTTTTTACCTTCCTTATAGTTTCCTTTGCTGTGCAAAAGCTTTTAAGTTTACTCAGGTCCCACTTGTTTACTTCTTTTTTTATTTCCATCACTCTAGGAGGTGGGTCATAGAGGATTTTGCTTTGGTTTATGTCATAGAGTGTTCTGCCTCTGTTTTCCTCTAAGAGTTTTATAGTTTCTGGTCTCACATTTAGGTCTTCAATCCTCTTTGGTGGAGAAGCATTCAGGTGTTACAGGCTTTTTCTTAAAGGACCAACATCTGCTAGTTCCAGACTTCTCAAAAAGGTGTTTTTAGTTTTTAAAGGAACCTCCGTATTGTTATCCTTAGTGGCTGTACCAATTTACATTTCCACCAACAGTGTAGAAATGTTCCCTCTTCCCTATACCCTCTCCACAGTGCTGTGGTCTTACCTCAAGGATGATCTGAGGAAGAATTCACTTCTGCGTTCATTCCAGTGTTGATTGATAAAATTTAGTTATTTCCAAACCTGTGAACTGAGGTCCTCACTTCCTCATAGGCTGTTGGCCAGAGACCATGCTCATTTCCCCGCCACAGCCCTCTCCTTTAGACAGTCTGCTTCATCAGTGTGTGTTTAGCAGAGTGATGGAAGCAAAAGGGAGAGAGGGTAAACCGAAAGTCATAGTCTTTTGAACCTAATCTCAGAAATGATGCCTCTAACTTTTTCCATATTCTGTTCATTACAGGCAAAACACTAAGTCTAGCTCACATTCAACAGGAGAGAATTACACAAAGCATGAATACCAGGCAGGGGAATCATTGAGAATGTTTTTCAAAGCTGCCTCTGACAGTGAAGTGATCATTTTGATTCATGTTGTAGTCTTGCTGTGTGTCATATATGCTACTTGTTGTATATGATTATGCAAAGTCAGCATGGTTCTATGAAACTTTCACTGATTTCCTATTTCCAGATACTCAATGAAATTATTTGATAAAACTTAGGTTTCTTCTCATTAATCAGCTTGTTTGAATGCCTCTGACTTGCAGAGTTGAAAACAGAGCAGAGCCTGAGGCATAGTATGGAATTTCAGCCTTCACCTTGCCCACCCTCCTTATTTATCAACAAAGTGACTGAAGTTCAGAGCAGAGAACTTACTCAGCATGCCCTGTCTTGGAGTGGCAGAGGGAATACTTTTAAGTCAGTTTCTGTGACTTAACTCCATTGTTATTTTCACCTTCCTACTTCTCTCATGGTGGTACTTTTTTTTCCCTTAAGAAACAGAGAACATGAACAAAAAATGTTACTACATGTAAGTGCAATCAAAAGACAAACATCGGTGTACCAACCAACTAAGAAATAGTTTATGAGCAGAAGCCTCCTAGATACATTTCCCCCTCCCAGATATCCCAGAGTTAATCACTATCCTGAATTTGTTTATCACTCTCTGGCTTCCTTTCTGGTTCTTACCATTTCTGCGTGTATACTTAAAAATGCTTTTTTGTTTTGAATACTAAAAATGGAATCATACTGTATATGTTTGATTCTTGATTCAGCAGTGTGTTTCTGGGATGTATCTACATTGATTTGTGTAGCCAGAATTCATTCATATTCTTTACTAAACAATATTCTGCTACATTAATATAGAACTTATTTTTCTCTTCTGTTGTTATATGATATTTGGATTTTTCAGTTTTGGTTTTGTGTATGTGTTTGTTATTCCAAGAACAGCTGTAATTGCATTTTTATACATGACTTCTTGTATACATAGGGAAGAGCTTTTCTACTTTTCATACCTAGCAGTGAATTTGCTTGGAAACAGAATGGGCATAAGTTTCATTTTAATGGGTCATGGCGAAGAGTATCCAAAGCAGTAATGCTTTACTTACCTGCCTACATTTTGATAGTTTCTGTTGTTACATACCCTCACCAATATTTACTACCATCAAAATTTTTAATTTTTGCCAATATCTTAGTAGGGAATGGTATCTTATTGTGATTTTCAGTTTGCCTTTCCCCAAAACTTAGGAAGTTGAGCATATTTTCATATATTAGTAGGTCACTTGTACTTCCTTTTCTGTAAAATTTATTTACTTATTTTCAGTTTTCTATTTTGTTGCTTATCTTGTTCACTGGTTTAGAAGTTGGTTATATATTTTGTATAGTAATTTTATAGTCAGTTGTATGTATTCCTAGTGTCTTCTCCTGTTACTTTTTACTGTAAGAATGTGTATTAATCAATCTTCAGTGCTAGAAAAATAATATCTATATTTTTTCAGAGCAGTAAATATTTGTATCAAATGTTTATGTGATGTCATGAAAATTTGGGGGGAGGGGGAATAATGTTGCAGGCCGAGGGATTAAATGCAAGAACTCATGGCAGCTAAAAACAAGATAATTTTTTAAAGCATTTTGTTGTGTGACATATAATAATTTTTGCATAAAGGAAGAATCATAAATGCAGTTTGGTTTTAGCATTTTCCTGCTCAATAAACAATCTTTGAAATAAGCACAGATTAATCATAAAGAATCCATTATAAGCGCAATTGCTGTAACAGTTTAGTGCTAACTCACCACTTCAGTTCAATACAAATTACTGAAATATAATAGCCTGGGTTGATTGAAATTTGCCATTTATACATTCAACAAAAATACATTAAGCCTGGCTCTGTATCACAGATTCTTTTAGGTGATTCAGAAAGATGGCCAACAAAATAGGCAGAGTTACTGCTCCATGTGTTATATATTTTTGTGAAGAAGATTAACATTAAAAAAATATGTAACTTTAATTGTATAAGTATTACATAAGCAGTGTATAATATGAGACATTAGGAGTAAGATCTCTGGAGGAAAGTTAAGTATTATTTTGACCAGGAACTCAGGGATTGAAGTGAGCAAGTGGCATCATGGGCATGCATGTCTGAGGAAAGTGTGTTCCTGGATGAGGATGCAATAAGTACCTTGCCCTTACTTTGTCTTTATTCTAAGTAAGTTTGTCTTTATTCTAAGTAAGTTGGGAACTTTTAAGGTGGAAACTGTTATGCTCTGATGTACACTTCTAAAGTGTTATTCTTGGCAACATTAAGAATGATACACAATACTCAGAAGGAAGTTGACATAGCACTAGTAAAAGATGCTGACTGCTTAGTCTTGGATTGTGGTAAGACTGTGACAATTGACATTTAGTGAGGTGAAGCCAGTTGGATTTGCTAATAAATCTGATGTAAGTTCTGAGAGAGGACCACGGTGTTTTTTTTTTCTCTAATTAAGCAACTATTCAATGTTGAAATCATTTAAAAAAAATAGAAAACTCTTAGGAATGTGCATAATTGAGGGTGGACATGGGAATAAAGATACAGATTTGAAATGCTTATTAGGTATATAAAGATGCTTGGTAGGAATTAAATATGAGTGTGGAATTTAGTAAGAAGTGGAGACTGAAGATGAAATTTGGGATACTTCCGCATGTAGAGCACATTTAAAGCCATGCAACTCAATGAGATTGTCAAGGGGTTGAGTGTGAAGGGACACAAGGATTAATCTCTGGGGTCTTCCCACATTTAGAAATGGGAAGGAAAAGAGGACCTAGCAGAAGTGAATGACAAGCAGCAACCAGTGTGTTGGAGGCAAGCAGGGCAGAGTGGTGTCCCACGAGCTCAGGCAGCAAAGTGTTTGGAGGCAGAAGTAAACACCAGCATCAGCAGCAAATGCTGCTGAGAGGTTGAAGAAAGTGAGGACCGGATATGTGTTTCCCAGTCTGGTGATATCAGAGCCTGACTGGAGTGGGCTGAGGAAAGAATAGTAGGGGCGGGAGGCGACACAGTGGGAACGAGATCTATACAACTGTTGGGGGAGCTTTAGTCTTAATTTAGCAGAGAGACCATGAGTAGCTGGAAAAGGACATGAATCGAGAGGATGTGTTTTGAAGTTGGGAGTTTTTCCAGCAAGTGGATATGCTGATGGAGAGATAGGGATTGATAGTGTGGAAAAAAAGAGTAGCTGAAGTGCTGAGTGAGGGTGTGGGGACAAGTGGGTTTCCTGCACAACTGGAGGGGCTGCTTCAAGTAGGACCGTGAGTAGTGAATGCACTGCAGTAGTGAGGGAAGCAGACAGCTGGTTTAGAGATGCAGGTAGGTTGAGAGATCTTGTAGTAAGAGCTTCTCTTCTCATAGCTTATAGCCAAATCCAGCTTGGAGACATCATTTACCAAAAGTAATGAGATGAGAAGTCCTGAGTCAGCCCTGCTCTCACTAGGAAATCTGAGGTGATAGCAGACCTCTGAGATGAAGGCGTGTTCCAAAATTTACAGGACAGACTTGTGTGTCTGTCCCACTGGCCCAGGGCGTCACAAGCTGCTCCTGCACGTGATGCCCCTGAGGAGGGCTGTTGCCATGCTGACGGCTCCGCTGTGCCCAGCTGCCTCTCACAGGGGTCTTCTCACCGACCACAGCTCCCAAGGCCAACAGGCTCAGCATCCAGCCTCAGCTGTAACCTTAAACCGGACACCACCTTAACTCCTTCAAAGTCTGGGTCAGTGTTCTGTGACTAGGATGCAGATGACTGCCCTTCCCCAGACATAACGGATCCCTACCACTTCTCTCATCTATCTTAATAATATTTTTAATTTTGCTTATTTTTTATTTCTCCTCTGTGAAAGTATAAAAATGTAATGTGAGAAAGACCTAGGTTAGTTAACCTAGATGGGTAGTCTGAATGGCGGAGACAGGGCTAGGCCCGGCCTTAATCTCTGTTTCTGTCAGTCCCTGTGATCTCAGGCCACTTCTCTCAGGTGCAGAAAATACTACTTGGTTCAGAGCGAGCAATGTTTATTTCCATAGAACAGAGGAAGAGAAAGTCCAGGAATACTCTCTTCCTGTTAAGAGTGTTAACCATCTAGTATCTCTACTGAGTTACCCAGTAAATGGAGGGTGTGCCAGCACTTCCTTCCTTGTGTCACACTGTTATCCCTCTCCATCTTCCATTCATCAGTTATGTACATCTGTATGCAGCCCAGCACTCAGTCCTGGGGAGGCCACTGCTCTCAGGGCTAACTTTAACTCTCAAGTTAAAACTTTAACTCTCAAAGTTAAAAAGTCATTGACCAGATATGTGACATCATCAAGCACAAGGGCCTAAAATGAAGGCATGGGCTTCTGCTGCTTGAATGTCTAAGAATATGCTAGTTGGTAACTTCTGTCCAATTCCAAAAAGTATTAGGTGCCTCTGGTACAAATGGAGGAGATTTAAATGAAACCTTAAAACTGAGAGAAGTGGAGAGCAATGCATTATATGTAAGAGGGATAAAATGGTAATCAGTATAAACAAGATTAAATTAAAAATTGATAGCAGTAGGAAATGAAATTCTTATTTGAGTATTAAAATCTAAAACCTCAAGGGCAGGTGGTAAGAATTAATTATGATTTCACTTGGAGTCTGTGGCTATAACATATGCCCTCTCAGTCTTGAATCATCTCTTTGTATTCCCATATGACCTCATGTATTATGGGCAAATGGTTTAACCTTTCTGGTCTAAACCTAAAATTTTACATATGTAAAACTACAAGATTTGAGCAACACAAATTTCAAAGTTTTCTCTATTATTATTCAGTAAAGCTAAGAATTTCCTTTTATTATTTTTAATACTATGCTCATGCATGCGCAGTCGCTCAGTCATCTCTGACTGCGAAACTATGAACTGTAGCCCACCAGTCTCCTCTGTCCGTGGGATTCTCCAGGCAAGAATACTGGAGTGGGTTGCCATTTCCTATTCCAGGGGATCTTTCTGACCCAGGGGTCTTTGAACCTGTGGCTCCTGCATCGTCAGGTGGATCCTTTACCGCCGCACCACTTTGGAAGCCTTTTTAATTAATTTATCTTAATTTTGGACTTCCCTGGTGGCTCAGCTGGTAAAAAAGAATCTGCCGACAACGTGGGAGACCTGGGTTGGGTTCCTGGGTTGGGAAGATCCCTTGGAGAAGGGAAAGGCTACCCATTCTGGTATTTTGGCCTGGAGATTTCCATGGACTGTATAGTCACTGGGTCACAAAGAGTCAGACATGATTGAGTGACTTTCACTTTTGCTTTTCTTTTCATTTAATTTTGGGTTTTCCAGGTGGTGCAGTGGTAAAGAATCTTCCTGCCAATGCAGGAGACGCAAGAGACACGAGTTCAGTCCCTAGGTCAGGAAGATCTGGAGTAGGAAATGGTAACCCACACTAGTATTCTTGCCTGGGAAATTCCATGGTCAAAGGAACCTTGCAGGCTACAGTTCATGGGGTCACAAAAGAGTTGGACATGACTGAGGAACTGAACACACACCCACACACACAACTTAAGCTGCATCAACACCTCAGGTGATAGCTAAATTTATATGATCAGACATCAGGAAGAGGAATAGAACTGGTGTTTCTAAGAAGTCCAAGCATTTCTAGACTTCTGTGTTGATAGAAATTTGCATCCAAAAAAGTATCACCTTATCACTTGGCTAGACCTGGGCTTATTGTTTCACAGAGTCGCCTTTGAATCTCTGTTGCATCCTCTGAACTCCAGGCCTAAGGCTGCAGCAAAGGCACGGAAATGTGGGAATAGCCTTTCTAAACATCAACTCACGTTACCACATTGGAGGCAGAGTGCTTACACACAAGCACTGCACTGCAGTGTGAGCAGGGACAGCAGTGCCCTTTGTCTTATCAAATAACTCAGCGTTATGGCCCAAATCCTGGCCATACATGTTCTGTGTTAGGACATCAACTCCAGGGAAGACAAAGGAAGATAAAGATGATAACTTTTATATGCATGATTTGTTCCATTTTTTACCTTAATGGATAATGTAATAAGCACAAATAATATAGGGGGAATATGTGACTTTTAAAACTGCAGGTTTTCCTACATTTGTTCTATGAACTCATAATCAGTGTACACAGTTTTGCAACAACAAAAAATATAAACTTGTTTCTCATTTTCAACTGAAATTTAGTGATTGGAGCTGTGTGTATGTAGGGAGGGAGGAGAGGAGGAAAGAAGGCAGACTACGACTGCATTTGATGTATATAGGCTGTCAATCTTGGGAAAATGTGGATAGATCTTTCTATTTCATCTCCAGTTTATCCTGTTTCATCTCCTCTCCTGCTTCCCACAGACACGCCTGCTCAGGAACTTTTCTCTTACCAACACTCTGCCAGTCACATCTTTCCCTGATACAGGCTACCTGGCTCTCATCTTTTCTCCTCCTGTGCCTTTTCCCTCTCCATTTCCAGCCCCCTTCTTTCCCCACCCTACCCCACCAACTCTAATACATCTTCTGATTCCCAGTTTCAAAGCAAGGAACCAGGCTACCACAAGAGGGTGGGTAAAGCAGGGAAGAGAGTGAACAAAGAACAAATGCATATTTACCATGAAGAGGGGAAAGAAGGCTGAGTACCTTCACAAGCAAGTATTTTTTACTTGTGAAGGTGCTCAGTTTGTCCACAAATGAAGGTAAAAGAGAGCGATCTCTTTTGGCTCAGAGCATAAGAAAGGGAGAGGAGTAAGGGGAAAGAGGAGTAATCATAGTAACAATACGGGTAGTTATGACCGTAATCAGCAGCGGCGTCATACAGCAGTTGTATATTGAGCATTTCCTATACTCCAGACGCTGCCCTGAACACACTGATTTGGACAACAAATTTGGCATGTGAGGGAGAGGAGGCTACCGTCACTTCCATTTAGCTGTTAAACTGAGATCTGATTTGTGCTCTTTCCACTAAGCTCCCTTGATTCCTGAAGTGAGGCATTAGAACAGGGTAGTGTGATTGATAGTTCCTCTGGTTGTGGTATCTTGGTATTTACACCTTCTTTTAGTGCATTGCCTTACTTTCTTTATGAAAAGGAGCCTTCCCACTCCATGGGGTGCCTCTGGCAGAAAGGGAACCATGTGGCCCGTGCCTGGCCTATCACAGTGACCTGTGCTAATGACACACAGGTTACTATGCAGGTCAGGCCAATCAGAGTTCTTTTCTGACACTGCTGTTTCTACATGCTGAAAGCACCCTGTTTTTGAGGGTCACTAAGTTGGATCATATAAGCTTGGGTCTGCTTTGTTTTCCACATTCCCCTTTACTGCCCAGCACACCCTTATATGCAAGAAGAATGGCCACAGAAGTACAGAATGAGGCCAGTCCACAGGAGTGTAGGAAAGGAAACAGCTGCGAAAGCCTGGGAGATAGAGATCAGATCAGTCTTCACAAGAGCTGAGTCAGGCTATCCCTGTATTCACTTAAGCTGGTTGAGTTGCGTTTCTGTCCCTTATAACTGAGTCATAATTAACACATCTTTTAAGAGTGAGAAGACCTTTGATGGGAAGGACAGTTGAGATAGAGGGAAGAAAGTGAATGGAAGAGGTATGGGAGTTCAAGGTCATTTCAGGGAACAAAATGCTTTAGCATTCACATGAATGGATGAAGTGGAGGAAGAGGAACGCTATCTAGAGAAGGAAGTAGGGGAGTGGGTCACTGAGAATCCCAAGTTGAGTCTTCAAGAAAATAGTGCTGTTAATGCTGAGTGTGTGAAAATCCTGGGTAAGGTGAAGCCCAGCCTGGAGGAGTTAGGATATTGTTGCAGTTTGGCCGTGAGCCTACAGCTACATTGCCTGTAAAATGCTTTTATGTTTTAATTTGAATGTCTTTACGCCAGGCTCACATGGTTTCCAACAGTCCTCAGCCCTCTGTCTTCTCTCAGATATAACCTGCTTGCCTCATTTATGTGATCTGCTATCTCTGAAATCTCCAAGAAACCGTCTCTGTGTGCTGGTTCTTCAGTGACCACCATTCCAGTTAGATGAAACGACATTGTATTGCTCATCTTTCACGTAATGTCATATGGTGTTTCTTTGCTAGGAGGGTCCTGTTGCTCTTGAGCATCAGTAGATGTATGATTATGGTGTTCATTTCTCACCGAGGAGTGCCTTATTCTCTCCTCGCTGTCTAAGGCTCAACTGACTTCTAGAGTTTTCTTGAGACACCAGGTCCACCAGGCGCCTTCCTGGATTCTATCCCCAGGTCTTTCCACACCACCCCGCCTCCACATACAGCTGGAAGATTGTTTCAGCAGCTGAAGTTAGTTAATAGACTTAGTGCTTAGTAACACTGTTTATTATCTGTTGCCTATGTTTAATTTCTGTCTCTTGAAGAATATTGTTAACATCTTAAAGTTGGAGAGTATTTCTCATTTGCTGTATTTTTCTGTAGTGTTGAGGATACCATGGGAGCCCCCAGTAGACTTAATGATTTCTGACAGTAAGCCACATGATCCCATCTGTCAAAAAGCTCAATTTTACACGTGAATCATTTGGAGAAAATTCATCTCCTCCCATTTTTTAGTGTTTTGTCCTAATGTTCTGCCATAATTGTAGAATTGAATTTCGGTCAGATTTCAAACTTTCTTTTCATTACTCTGAGGTAGAGTATTACAGTGAGCACAGCTTACTTCTAGCTTGAATGCAACTCCTCCAAGTCAGGAATATGGAACATCCTGAGCTTCTGAGGATATGAAAAGCCTTAAATTGAGCCAAAGTGAGACATAACTTTGATCTTGTCCTCTATACTCTGTAAGAAGTCTTTATACAATGTTGTTTAAAGCAAAGAAAATGAGTTTTGATCTAATAAAATCCATCTTACAAGTACTTTTGTCCTTTTCTAGGAAAAACTTTAGAAATGATATCATTTCTAATTTTAATTATCTTTAAAATGAAAAGGAGTCTTAAATGTAATATGTTCCAAATAAAAGGGAAGAGTTGGTTCTAGGAAAACAACCACTTTCCAAGGTACTTTCTCTCTCATCTTTTTCCTGTTCACCCCTCTTTTACTGATACCGAAGGCACATCTCAAACCACTCTCCAGAGTATATTTGCATGCACAACGAACCTCTGTAAAGCAGGTTTATTGCTGTGAGTGTATCCCTCAAGTGTGAATGACCATACGTTGGTGGGTTAATTCACATTGTGTAGAAAGTAGCCTAATGCCTGACTCCTCTGATGAGGTGTATTTATATTCCAAGTGGCAAAATGCCTCAAGAGGAATTGGCATGTTGAAATTTTAAGCACCATTGCACATGCACGAAGAAGACATTTTTCTGAAAAACCAGCTTTCGTAACTCTGTTTGAGCTCACGGCTGAGGAGTATCACTCAAGCAGTTATTCAGGGAACCCCATGGGGGTGAGCACAAGGCTAACAGGAGGAACAGTCTGCATCTGTGGAACAGTGGCCCTCACACCTCACTGAATCCCTCCACATGTGTTATGCTCTCAGACTCCTGATGGCAGGAAAGAGACTGCGGGTTCCAGAAATCTGCAGGCTTTTGCCTGAGGGAAGCAAAGCTTACAGCTCATGAGTCCGTAATAAGCTTTTTACCTTAACACATTTGCTTCTACACTCCAGCTATTTCAACAGGGACTATCATTTCACACACCGTTGTCCCCCAAAATGTGATACTGTTTGTCCTGCATTTAGATGGAAAGAGCTCGAAGCTCGCTCATAAGTTGTAATAGGTTCCTGTATTAAAACATTTGCTTCACCAGTCTGGTGACTCAGGCCTCACCATCATTTCACACACCGTTGTCTTGGAAACGTGCTGGTGTTTGTGGAGCTTCACTGCTGCTACTTGGAGACCCAGTCTTGCACTCCATCTGACAGGACAAGATGAGATGGGTATGTACTTTCACTCAGAGTTGATTTGTAATGGATTTTATTTTTGCAACACAGCTTGACCACCTGCAGAGAAAAACCCTCCAGTGCTCTTAGCAAGACTGGTGTGCCTTATCTTCTCATGTATTCTAAGGTCAGATGAACAATTTGCACAGATCCTTTGGAAGGCACTGTGAATGTTAATGTACTGGGATGAGCAATGTCTTGGTTTGCAGCACTCAAACATAATATGATAATCCTCTATACATAGATGACTTCTGACACTCTCATCATAATTAAGAGTTTATGAATTCTTACTATGTGCTAAGCACTATACATTTAATCTCTTCATCAAACCCAGGAGGAAAGTAACAAAATCCCAAATCTGTCTGATTAGCAAGGGCATTCCTTTAAAATCAATATCTAAACTGAGGGCCCAGCCATAGGCTTTCTACTATATTATATTGCCAATAGCCATTTATGTTGTTTTAAAGCACCAATTCCTTCTAGAACATAATCTAAAAGGTGATCACACTTAAAAAGGGAAGTATCATTTAAATTGTAGAGGACACAGCACTGAAAAGTCAGTCAGACAATCTGAATCTGCTCATGACTGGCTTTGTCATCTTGGACATGTCATCTAATCTTTCAAAATCAGTTTTTTCAATTTCTTCTTTTATAAAATAAGTTGAATTAGATAATCTTTGAAGTGTATTCCAGCCTCTGTGAAGGTTTGTGATTCCATGAGCTGTTTTTACTCTTCTCTTTAAGGCATATTTTTTGAACCTCTATTTCTAAGAGGAGACATTGCATTTATTGTTTTATTTTACTGAAGTACAGTTGATCTACAGTGTTGTGTTTAATTTCTGCTACACAGCCAAGTGACTCAGTTATCCATAATACTCTCTTTCGTATTGGTTTTCATCATAGCTTATCACAGGATATTGAGTATACTTCCCTGTGCTGTACATCAGGACCCTGTTGTCCATCCATTCAGTGGATACTGGTTTGCATCTGCTAATCCCAGACTCCCAACTCTTCCCCCCACTACCCAGCCTGGGCAACCACAAGTCTGTTTCCTGTATCTGTGAGTTTTATTTTGTAGGTACATTCTTCCGTGTTGTATTTTAGATTCACATATAGATAGCATATAGTATTTGTCTTTTGGACTTACTTCACTTTAGTATGCTAATCTTTAGGTCCCTCCATGTTGCTGCAAATGGCATTATTTCATTCTTTTTAATGGGTGAGTAGTGGGGATGTGTGTGTGTGTATCACCTTTTCTTTATCCATTTCTGTCAATGGTAATTTAGGTTGTTGCCATGTCTTGGCTATTGTAAATAGTGCTGCTCTGAACTTTGGGTGCGTGTATCATTTGAAAGTAGAGTTTTTTCCCTTCTGGATATATACCCAGGAGTGGGATTGCTGGATCATAAGGCAGCTCTCTTTTTAGTTTTCTGGGGATCCTCCATACTGTTTTCTGTACTGGCTGCACCAATTTACATTCCCACCAACACTGTAAGATAGTTGCCTTTTCTCCATGCACTCTGCAGTGCTTATTGTTTGTAGACTTTTTAATGGCCATTCTGGCCCATGTGAGGTGGTACATCGCTGTAGTTCTGGTTTATATTTCTCTAATAATTAATGGTATTGAGAATCTGTTTGTGTATTATAATAATTAATGGTATTGAGCATCTGTATGTCTTCTTTGGACAAATGTCTATTTAGATCTTCTTCCCATATTTTGACTAGGTTGTTTGCTTTTTGTTGTTATTTAATTGTAGGAGCTGTTCATTTGTCTTGTAAATGAAGACTTTGTATATCACATCATTTGCAAATATTTTCACCCAGTCCATAGGTTGTCTTTAATTTTGTTTATGGTTTCCTTTGCTATATAAAGGCTTATAAGTTTGATTTGATTTTATTTCTATTGCCTTGGGAGACTAAGAGGAGACATTTTAGAGATCTTAGAGCATGCCTCGTTTGCCATTTTTCATGCAAAGAATTTCTCCTGAAGCCCATCATGGCTAACCTATCTAAAATTCTAAGATGTCTCTTCTCTAGCCTCACTCTCAACATTTCCTGTCCTTTCCTTCACTGTTATTATAGCATGCTAGACATTATACACACACACAGCCTCATAGGCTACAGTTCATGGAGTCGCAAAAAGTCGGACACTACTGAGCCACTTCACTTTCACTTTAACACACACACACACACACACACACACACATATATATGTAAAACATTATACATACCTATATATGTATATATACATGTAAATATATATATATTTATTTCTTGTATTGCATATTATATATTTTAGGTAATCTCCATGTGTCCAGCAGTATGTAAGTTCCATGAGAGCATGGTTTTTGTTATGTTCACCACTCTTATCTCTAGTGTCTAGAGCAATGTTTAGCACATGGCTTGTGCTCAGTAAATATTTCCAGAAAATAGCAGCTTTGGAGTCTTTTCACCTTTCCCTTAAAATATCAAGCTTCCTCATACCATCTCAAAGAAAAACATATTTAATAATGGTTGATATTTTCTCAGTACTATGTTTAACACTAAAAGTATCTTTAGTAAATTTTCCTGTTTTTTATATTTCTTTCAATTTGAAAGCAAAAATAGAAACCTTGTAAATAAATAAGGTACAATTACAGATCCTAAGAAATATAATTAATATTTTATAATAACTTTAATGGAATATCATCTATAAAAATATTGAATCATGATGCTGTACTCCTGAAACATAATATTGTAAATCAGCTACATATCAGTATAAAAAATAGCATCCTTCTGATGCAAACACTGTTGCAAGTTCCTAACCTCCTTTCCAATTAGACTCCAGCCATCATACCCTCTTTGATAGAAATTCTGGAGCTGCTACTGTGAAGTAGTGTTTGCTTCTCATTTTATACTTAACCTTGAGAGGAGAAAGGGGAATTGGAGGGGGAGGACCTCTCTGCCACTATAACACTAACTACAGAGTTAGTGTTACAAAGGAAACTCAGTTTTCTTTATGTGGGTAATTCATTGAAAACACTTAATCGAAGCAAAACTTTACCCTTTAAACCCTTATTTGACTATCCGAGTTGTGAGTGAGTTCATTCCTACCTAACTTAGAGAAAGTGACTGTAGTCTTGGACCACTAAGTGCTCAGCATTCAATAAAAAATGGTCTCGGTGAACTTCTCACAGTGTGAGCTCCAAATCTTACTCATTCCAAGCGAGAAATTATCTTTTGAAAAATGAAAGCCAAGAGACCTATGGGTTTTATAAATTTTTCAAGAGCTTTAGATGGATAATAAAAAAGGGCAGAACATATTTCTCTTTGGTAGTAGGTTCCTCTCCCCAATTAAAGTATAAAATAGGAATTACTACCCCAAATTGTAGACCAAGTTTTAAGAATAAAACAACTGTTACATTTTCTTAGAAAATCCTTCAGGTTCTGTTGATATTTAATCATTCATCTTTGCTAATTTTACTAGGTAATATGTAAAATATTTTGCCCTCTAACCTGATATGTATTTGATCTATCAGAGTAGATAAGTCTATTACGTTAGCAATTCCTGCTTTGTGAATAAGAGTAAATCTGAAAAATCGTATAGTGGTTTAACACAGTGAAAATTTACTGTTCCCGCATTGTTAGCAGGGTGAAGGGGGAGGGCTCCACTCCATAGATTTATTCTTGAACACCAGCTCTTCCTCAAAGCTGTGGTTTTTCCTGTTCAGTTCAGTCACTCAGTCATGTCCGACTCTTTGTGACCCCATCAATCGCAGCACACCAGGCCTCCCTGTCCATCACAAACTCCCGGAGTTTACTCAAACTCATGTCCATTGAGTTGGTGATGCCATCAAACCATCTCATCCTCTGTCGTCCCCTTCTCCTCCTGCCCCCAATCCCTCCCAGCATCAGGGTCTTTTTCAATGAGTCAACTCTTCGCATGAGGTGGCCAAAGTATTGGACTTTCAGCTTCAGCATCAGTCCTTCCAATGAACACCCAGGACTGATCTCCTTTAGGATGGACTGGTTGGATCTCCTTGCAGTCCATGGGACTCTCAAGAGTCTTCTCCAACACCACAGTTCAAAAGCATCAATTTTTCGGTGCTCAGCTTGCTTCACAGTCCAACTCTCATATCCATACATGACCACTGGAAAAACCATAGCCTTGACTAGACAGACCTTTGTTGGCAAAGTAATGTCTCTGCTTTTTAATATGCTATCTAAGTTGGTCATAACTTTCATTCCAAGGAGTAAGCATCTTTTAATTTCATGGCTGCAGTCACCATCTGCAGTGATTTTGGAGCCCCCAAAAATAAAGTCTGACACTGCTTCCACTGTTTCCCCATCTATTTCCCATGAAGTGATGGGACCAGATGCCATGATCTTAGTTTTCTGAATGTTGAGCTTTAAGCCAACTTTTTCACTCTCCTCTTTCACTTTCATCAAGAGGCTCTTTAGTTCTTCTTCACTTTCTGCCATAAGGGTGGTGTCATCTGCATATCTGAGGTTGTTGATATTTCTCCTGGCAATCTTGATTCCAGCTTGTGCTTCTTCCAGCCCAGCGTTTCTCATGATGTACTCTGCATATAAGTTAAATCAGCAGGGTGACGATATACAGCCTTGACATATTCCTTTTCCGATTTGGAACCAGTCTGTTGTTCCATGTCCAGTTCTAACTGTTGCTTCCTGACCTGCATACAGGTTTCTCAAGAGGCAGGTCAGGTGGTCTGGTATGCCCATCTCTTTCAGAATTTTCCACAGTTTATTGTGATCCACACAGTCAAAGACTTTGGCGTAGTCAAAAAAGCAGAAATAGATGTTTTTCTGGAACTCTCTTGCTTTTTTGATGATCCAGCAAATGTTGGCAATTTGATGTCTGGTTCCTCTGCCTTTTCTAAAACCAGCTTGAACATCTGGAATCATGGTTCACGTATTGCTGAAGCCTGGCTTGGAGAATTTTGAGCATTACTTTACTAGTGTGTCGGAGAAGGCAATGGCACCCCACTCCAGTACTCTTGCCTGGAACATCCCATGGATGAAGGAGCCTGGTAGGCTGCAGTCCATGGGGTCGCGAAGAGTCAGACATGACTGAGCGACTTCACTTTCACTTTTCACTTTTATGCATTGGAAAAGGAAATGGCAACCCACTCCAGTGTTCTTGCCTGGAGAATCCCAGGGATGGGGTCGCACAGAGTCAGACACGACTGAAGTGACTTAGAAGTAGCAGTTACTAGTGTGTGAGATGCGTGCAGTTATGAAGTAGTTTGAGCATTCTTTGGGATTGACTTTCTTTGGGATTGGAATGAAAATGGACCTTTCCCAGTCCTGTGGCCACTGCTGAGTTTTCCAAATTTGCTGGCATATTGAGTGCAACACTTTCACAGCGTCATCTTTCAGGATCTGAAATAGCTCAACTGGATTTCCCTCACCTCCACTAGCTTTGTTCGTAGTGATGCTTTCTGCAGTCATATACAAATGTAAAACCTGGACAATAAAAAAGGCTGAGCGCCAAAGAATTGATGCCTTCGAACTGTGGTGCTGGAGAAGATTCTTGACAGTCCCTTGGACAGCAAGGAGATCAAACTAATCAGACTAATCAAACTAAAGGAAATCAACCTGGAATACTCATTGTAAGGACTGATGCTGAAGCTGAAGCTTCAATACTTTGGCCACCTGATGTGAACAGCTGACTCATTGGAAGAGACCCTGATGCTGGGAAATGTTGAAGGCAGGAAAAGCAGAGGATGACAGAGGATGAGATGGTTGGATGGCATCACCAACTCAATGGACATGAGTTTAGCAAACTTTGGGAGATGCTGAAGTACAGGGAAACCTGGCGTGCTACAGTCCATGGGGTCACAAATAGTCAGGCATAACTGAGCGACTGAACAAGAACAGCTCTTCCTCCATGTGAAACCGCCCAACACAGGTGGCTCTAAGGTGCCAGAGGTAGATGAAGAAAGAAAAACGTCATGCAGAGAGAGACATGCAGTGGTCCACGCCTGAAAGGGACAAGCATTCTACTGACCAGAACCTACTGATCTGGTTCCACCTGACCATAAAGGGTTTGAACAAAGCTAGGCTGTTGACTGAGGCAGATGGTCCCTGGTGGTCACTGGTGGCTTCTGCAACAGTGTAGATTTGTGTCTATATTCTAAAGCTTTGACTGTGGCCTTGATGCAGAGGTCCACAAAACAATCTCCCCATTTCTCTAATAGCACTTGAAGTGGTCTAATGCTTAAATGAGAAGAAATACTGTATATAGTATCGTGTTGCCTTAACACAGGTAATAGTGGTGGGAAGAAACATTGAGTAAAGAAAAAGTGATTGAATTTAGAGTCAAAATGCTAGATTCTACTAACATTCTTGGCTAAGTGTCTTACCGTCCCTGTAAAGTTCTAAGACTGGAGTGAGAAGATTATCCACTACATGACCTATAAAAGTAATCCTCTCCTGACTGCATATACAGGCCTGTTTGCATTTTCTGATGCCATTTGTGAAAAGGGTATGTGACATTTGACTCTAGAATCTGGCCTTTATATGTAACATTACAAAGTATTCTTGTTGCTTAGTCGCTCAATTGTGTCCAACTCTTTTGTGACCCCATGGACTCTAGCCCATCAGGCTCCCCTGATCATGGATATTTCCAGGTGAGAATACTGGAGTGGGTTGTCTAGAGGAGAGCTTCCCAACCCAGGGATCAAACCCATGTCGCCTGCATAGGCAGGCAGGTTCTTTACCACTGAGCCAGCTGGGAAGCCCTTAATAAAGTACTCCCATGTTTAAATTGCCCCATCCTGTGGCACAAACATTTCACTAATACCGGAGTAACCACTGTGATGAATGGAAACTTTTACCATCCCCAGATACTTATGAGCACTGAACATTTGTCCCTCTCTCTTCGTTGGGTGGTTCTCTCCAGAAGTCTTGGATAGGCAGTTCTCTCACACACATGCCCTGATGACTATTGTGCTGAATACTCAAGAGTTTCCCAGAGCTGTCTCTGTACAGCTCTCTTTGGTTTGTTCCTGTGATCTATCCTGAATCTCAGCTCTACCTCCTTCACCCGGGATATCCACCAGACTCTGCCCATGTCCCCTCCTGTGTCGTGACCTGAAAACCGTCTTGGGCAGATGGGCCGGCATGCTCTTAGGACCCACCTCATTTGTTTCCTGTCTTTCAGAAATCGTTGTCCTTCATTGCCTGATATCCAGAATCTTGAAAACCACTTTTCTATGTTTTGTCTACTTTTTGATTGTTTCAGGTAGGAGAGTTTACCCAGTACCTGCTAGTCCATATTGAGTGAAAGCAGAAGTTCCCCAGGTACTATTCAAATATGGTAAGCAAGTTACCTACCTTTTTAGAATTTAGTGGGTTTTTCCCCCTATATCTTGAATATGACACTACTTGATAAGCCTGTGTGTGTCATCTTCTACCTGATAGGCTCTTTATTCCCACTAGCTTTTTTCATATGTGAAATTGTCAATTTGAAGCTACAACATGTCAAATACCTTACATTCTCTTTTGTTTGTCAGACACAATCGTGATCATTTTTCAACCTTTCCTTTAGATAGTAACACATCTTTGAACACATTTCTGAGAATAACCCAAATAATCATTTTGGCTCCCGAATGCACTGAGACAAAGGAAAGATGATAGCCAAAGTCTTCTCACTCAAGGACTCCCCTTGTGCAAGGGCACCCCCCAACACAGTTAGTTCTGACTGTCTCCAGTCTGGATGCTGGACAGAGGCCAGAAATAGCCCTCAAGGCTTTTCTGAGCCCAGAAATATAAGACCAACTGGGGAATATTAGTTTTCACTAGATGCCTGCATTACTGGGCATTTGGCCTTACACCCAGAGAAACATGTTCTTGATATACGCAGCCTGGCAGACAGGCGATGTTGATCAAAGGCCTACTCACAGCATTGACTGCCTGCTCGTGAAAATCTTAGATAGTGCCAACAGAGAGAATCCCAGCTTCCTGTGAGAGACAGAAAAAAAAAAGAAACCCAAAAAACTCAGTCCTTGATTTTGAAGTAATCCTACAAAATATCACCTTGGCAAAGTGTATATAAGAAATTTGTTTTTTCTAACTTATAAAATTTTAACTATGGCTATTGAACTTCATCTTTAGATTCAAAGTGGTTTCATTTCTGCCAAGTCAAAATTGCTTTGGGACACATTTAGTTAATTTAAGAAACTATTTTGTTAGGCCAATTCTCAGGTTGGTAACCTGGGAGACATGCCAATTAAAGACACTTATCTCCATAAAGAATTTGGGTCAATGTTTCATAGGGGAAGAACTTGAATAACTATCAAGGAACCAGCTCTTTAATGCAAATATAAAATACTTTGATGCATAATTTCTTGCCAACAGCTTTTCCAGAAATATTCCTATGATCTACAGAATAGGATATTCATTCAAGGCTTTCCACATGTGAACACAAACCTACCTAAGAGCATGTTTCTCCACATGTCTGGTAGAATCAGATAAATGTAAAAATCCATGGAAAATATAAAATCTGTTGTGCCCATGTCACGGAGAATAGTGATTGGCTTAAAGATAGACATGTGACCCACTTAGGCCAATCAGAGTACCTCCATCATTTCCCTTGTGAAAGGAACGTCAGGAAGCATCTTTTTCTTCTCTGCCTGGTTACAGATTAAGATTTACTTTCATGTGAGGGAGCCTGTGTATAGACTTGAGAGAGTAAGGTTAAAATGCTGGAAGACATAAATAGATGATAAGAAAGGGTGCCAGCTGTGGTTCAGTCCTTGTTTTCATCCCTTATCCTGGTTTTCATCTCTTATCCTTCTAGAACTTTGGGAGTAGAAACCAACAAATTACTATATATCTTGCTATTTAGCATTGAATTTTTGTCACTTGACTGTACATTAGAATTCTAATACATACAGATGAGAGTAAAAATATGATTTTTTATCTTGATTAAAGGCATCACTATTGATTTTTAAATAATTTTTACACAGAAGAAAAGCCATTCATTACTCAAATGTAAGAGATTTGGTATTTCAAACAAAGGGAGATGGATAAACAGTTTTAGAATATTATTGCAAAAAATAAGTGAAATACATGAAAAATGAATAAAACCAAATAAAACCTTTTACTTACTATTATTTTTATTTTCTTTTATTGATATCAAAAAGACTTCTTAGGATATAATGTTGTTTCTTCCATTTTTATCTTCTTTTGGTAAAGGGCTTAAAATGGTGTAAAATTTTAGAAAACAAAAATTGCTAAGAGAAACTGTCTTTGCCAGAGGTAGAAATAAAATAAAATGATGAACCATAGAATGCCAAAGCTTAAAGGAGAAGAAACCCTGTGGGCAGTTGAAGGTCATGTCTGAGATGCCTTAGTGATTTTCAAGGGTGCATTTCCAAGTTTTCTCCCTCTTTCTTTGCAAAGCCCCTTCACTCCTGCATCTATTTTAGCTGCCAGGCTCAGTCAGTCAGAGGCTTCCCAGACCACCGCGGCAGTTGTTTCTTTAACTCAGAGAAATCCCTGATGCTCACTTGTTGCCCATTCTTAGCTTTAAAGTAAGAATATGTGTTGAGTTTTGCCATTATTTGCCCATGTTTTATTTCATGGCTGAAGAAAAATACTGAATCATATTTCCCCTTTTGTATGAGTATAGATAATAATAGCTATATAGTCATCTATCTGCAAAAACTTCTGTTAGTATTAATGACTGAAAGTGTTTATGCAGACTTTTAGAAGTGGAATAGACATAGAGGAAAGCCTCATAACATCAACTTTCTTCTATATAATAGAAATTATGAAGAGAACAGAGTATATGAAAGAACGATTTTTTAAAAAAAATAATAGATATCTGCTTTTAAAAAAGGACAAGAAACTTTAATTTTTAAATATTGATCAAGCTTTCCAAGCACTAAATAAATGTATTCTAATTCTAGTAGAATTTCTGAATTCTGAGATTTAAAAAAAAAAAATTGTACAGACAAGGAAAATAATCAAGTGACATCAAAATTCCAGCATTTAGTGTTCAGGTAAGGCAGTGTTTGGAGATTGTTTGGTAAGTAATGTTTAGAAAAGTAGCTTTTTATTTTAAAAATATAGTTGACCCTTGAACAAAGTGGGTTTCACCTGCATGGGTCCACTAAACGTGCAGATATTTTTCAGTAGTAAATAGTACACTACTGTATGGTATGTGATTTGTTGAATCTGCCAATGGGTGGGAACTAAGGATACAGGGAGCGGACCACAAGTTATTAATGTATAAAATCATCCCCTTTGTTGTCCAAAGGTCATGTGTATGTACCAAAAAAAGAGCTTAGGTTGGTTAAGAAATTTTGGTAGCAGTAGATAATTTAAGAAAATATTTTTAATATTGGGTGGGGAGGAAGGCTGAGAGAGTCAAAAATTGAATGATTTGACTGCATTAAAAACTGTGAAGTATTACATGGTAAAAAAAAAAAATCTCAGTACATAAGTAAAGTAATGAAAGTGTATTTATGAGATACATGACTAAGAGAAAGTTAATATTTTTAATATATAATAAGGCCATATGTCAATCAATGAAAATGAAACTCCATTCCAAATGAAAAATGGACAAAATAGATAGGCTGACAGTTGAGACAGAAGAGAAATAACCAATAAATATATGAAAAGAGAAACAGATAAATATCTTTTAGAAGATGAGAAAATGTCTTTAACCATTCTGTTCAATAAATACGTTTATAATTATATGGCCAGGATGGTATTTCTAAAACCTAAAAATAGAGATTCTTAGACTCAACCCATTTCAGTTACTATCTATTAATAGTTGGCTGGCAGTACCTGTATCGCCATCTTAGGACAGATGTTTCCTAAGCCATAATTTTGAGAACCACTAGCCTAGAGGTTTTAATAGTGAGAGAACAGGTCATCTTCTATGATCTTGATGAGTGTGTAATATTTTATAAACTTCTCGGAGAGCTGTCTGTTAATATCTGCTACAATTTTACACATGCTTATCTTTTAAGATGCTGCTGCTTAGAATTTTACAACAGTATTTGTTTACTATTTAAGGAAATTTCCTAATAATTGTATTAAGATATATATATATATATGTATTTTAATAATATGGTGGTTGTC
The DNA here is from genome assembly GCF_023699985.2 of Odocoileus virginianus. Lineage (NCBI taxonomy): Eukaryota > Metazoa > Chordata > Mammalia > Artiodactyla > Cervidae > Odocoileus > Odocoileus virginianus. The sequence continues at coordinate 20,486,099 of NC_069699.1, forward strand.
AGCTCATCATTTTATAGTAGCACAGACCTAGAAATGACCCAAATGCCCAGCAGAAAAGGATTGCTTGTATTAAGTTACAGTGATTCAAAAGGGTTCTAAGCTACTATAAAAGGAAAGAGGTAAATCTGCATGAAATAATATTGAAGAAATAGCCATGATGTTTTAAATATGTGCATATTGGTGAGAGGAAAGCAATATAGAATATTTTGGTTTGATTTAAATGAGATATATATGATTTGATTCAAATTATGCTTAAATGTTTAAATATAGAAAAATGGAAAGTAATACACAAAATTTACTAATGTTATTTTCCTGGAATTTTTTTATATCTACTTTACACACCTGAATATTACATGATTTTTTTAGAAGTATATGTAACGTGTAAGTAAGCAATAAAATATTTAGTTCTGGGTAATTCTATTTCAAGAAAAAGCAACACCAAACTTGATTTAGAGTTGAAAAGAAATATTTGGGTAATTAATGAGTTTGGATAAACTTGTCTCATGTGGACAAAGTCATAGTGAATAAGGAATGACTCAAGCTTGCATCTGTGGGTAGAGTAGACTAAATATATTACAAAATTGGTTCTTCATAAATTAATATGATTTTCCTAGAGATAGGCTTCAATCATATTTTTGGACTGAATTTGGAGTGTCTCAGGAGAAAAATATTAGTTAGCTAGAATTGTAGCTAGAAAAATATTCAGTTATCTAGAATTGTAAAGCTTAAGCCAAAGTTTGTCAGAGATGAAATTAGAACATAGATTACCAGGAAATACCTAAGCAGAAGAGAAGTTTCATAAAAAGAACATAATATAGCAAAATTAAACATTGATAATCTTTAAAAAAAACTGCATGGTGAGATGTAGAAAATTTATTAAAATTTTAAAAAGTACAGCAAGTTTCATTAAAAGCTACATCTCTAAGTTCGAGGAGAAAATGTCTTCAGCTTTTAAAATTTAATTTGGTTTATTATGAAAGAAGTAATTAAAATGTAGTTTGAAATTACTGAGTTTAATTTCCTTTAAGTCAAATAGGAGCATGATGGCTTGAGGGAAATATGAGGGCCAAGAGGAAAAGACTAGATAAAAAATTATTCTTAAGGGCTTACAGACTTATAAAAACTAACCTTTCTTGGGAATTAGGACTTTATTCCCATTCCAAAAGTGAACAGTGTTGAGTTTAACATGCAACTAAATAGACAGGATAATGTGCTTACTTCAACGTATATTACTCTCTGTTACAGTAGAGTTGTAGTGAAGAATGAATCATTTAGTTACAAGTGACATATACTCAAGTCAAACTAACTTAAGAGTACATAAAGGAGAAGAGAGCTTCTGTGTCATATAAGAGGGGCAGAAATATGTCTTGTAGTAGCTGGATTCAGATACTCAAATGATGTCTTCTACACAGTACCCCTCCCTTGGTTCTGCTTTGCTCCGCATTGGTTTTATTCTCAGATGGGCTTTGTCCCTGGGGTGGAAACCCAACGATGAACAACTGTAAGCTGCATTGTGCTCCTAACTTTTCTAATGGAAAGCTTTTGCTAAATAGCTTCAATCAAAAGTCTCAGAAAGAGCTCTTATTGGCCTGTCAAGGTATCACGCTGTGACATGATTTATAATAAGAAATATATATTTGAGCTTCATATCTTCTTCTTAAACCCTTGGAATTTCTTAAGTGATGAGAGTGATAAAGATGTCTTTTGCTACTTTAATGAAGTGTCACTCAGAAAACACCTAAGAGGGAGGGTGGTTGCTAAAGGAACCAACCCTATAATTAGAAGGTCCCAGTCTCCCACCTTTGGGGAGCAGGGAGGAGCTGTAGAACAAGTTCAGTCACCAATGACCATTAATTTATTAACCATGCCTGTCTACTGAAGCTGCCATAAAAACCCCAAAAAACAGAGTTTGGAGAACTGGCCAGATCTTTTAAACACATGGTCAGTGGTGTATCTGAATATTAACTGATGTTCCATGCCCTCCTCCCCATATCTTGCTCAGTGCATTTCTTTGTTACTGAGTTATATCCTTTTATAATTAAATCGGTAATCTAGTGAGTAAAATCTTTCTCTAAGTTATGTGAGCCCCTTTGACAAATTAATCTAACCAAAGGAGAGGATCATGGGGACCTCCAATCTGTAGCCTGTCAGTCAGAAGCACAGGTAACAACCTGTGACTGGGGTCTGATAAAGTGGGGTGGGGAGAAGTTTCATGTGACTACTAACAGTAGTAGTAACATGTAGAATCTGACACCATCCCCAAGAAGATAGTGTCAACACTGAGGTGAATTCTAGGACATCCAGCTGGGGTTGGAGAATTGCTTGATGTGGGTAAAACCCCACAAATTGGAATAAAAATTGGAATTGATTAGTGTCCAACCCTGAGTTACAAAAGCTGGGGACGTATGAATGACAGCTCCCAGTAGGCAGAGAAGGGAAAGCTTCTCAAATGAGAACTTGCTAGGTGCTCTAAAAGTAACCGGAGTCCAACACGTCTATCAGTCAACCTTTATGTCTTAAGGAATTTTACTACATACTAGACAGTCTGCTAAGCCCCAAAAGAAAATTTAAAACTATGGTAGGCAAGGTTCAAGCACTTTCTTCTTAACATTAAGGTTAACAGAGATACCTAAAAATGTTGCTATGTACAAAGTGAGTTGAGAGTTTTATTGAAGAATTGAGATTTGAACCAGAGCTTAATGTTTGAATAATGCTTGAAGAAGCAGAGAAGAGAGAATATCAAGAGCAAAGGTTGGGAGGTTGCACAAAATATTTTTAATAGGTTTGTTTGGTAGTTGTGACCATTGAGTTGCTCTTGGGTGACCCTGGCCCCATGACTGCCGTTATAAAGGTCAGTTTTACTGTTGAGGACCACTCAGGGATAAACACTTTAATTTTAAGTAAGGCATGGTACTACAAAAATAAACTTCCCTTCTGGAAATTATTCACCACATGTTTCAATACATATTTTTGTTTGTTTTTCAGTGTTTTTCGCCCCTTTAATCCAGTTATTCTACTTTTAGGAATCCATCCAAAACAAAATCCAAAATGTAGACAGCTGTTTGCATATTTATTGCAGTATTGTTTATATTTTGAAAAATTAGAATGCTTTAAACAGCCAATAAAATGGGATTATGTAAATTATATTTCATTTATATATTAGAGTATGAAATTATTTTAAAAATGCCTTTCACCAAAAACAAAAAACTTTGTAATGATAAATTGTTCATCCTGTGTTACACATAAAAAAACAGTACTCTTGTTTCATTGCAGAAACCAGGAATCGAGAAACCAAGCAGCACGCTTGGAGAGTTGGAGAACTCAGGCTTATTACACTGGCAGGCCCAGAGATGTTAACCCTTCAAGCTCTGAGCTTCGAACAAAGCGGTTACAGAGTTTTTATAGACAGACTATAGTGGACAGCACTAGCTGCTAATAGGCTGGTTTAAACTAAAGGCTTTTGTTGTAGCCACACATCCTGGGAAACAGACTCACTCTGAAGGACTGTGCAGATAGTGGAGTGCAGTTTATTATGCTGGCAGGCCCAAGGCAGAGTCTCCTCTTAGCCAAGGACCCCAGCCAGTTTTTGTGAAAACCTTATGTACCCGTAAGTGTACGTGCCCAAACCCACCTCCCCAAATTCCGTGAAAGTAGTCTGAACAAAGGAAAAGAAAGATAACAATCAAAGTTAACCCGTGATTCATGTACCTTAGGACTAGGTAGTTAACAGTGGACAATTGTCAATAGGCCTGTGGTCGTACCCCGCAGGGTATGCATAGTAAAATGTATGATTCTATTCGGTAACACAGACAATTAGGGTATTCTTTTAGGGAGGAGGGCCAGGTACAAGCCCTGGGACTCTTACATGGTGCGGGGTGGGGGTGGGGCGCGGAGAGGGGGCGGTCTGGTTTTCCAGTTGGTACGTTGTTTCTATAGATACTGGGCATATAGTCAAAGTCCACAGTCCAGCCCAAGATGGAATCCTGCTTTCAAGATGAAGCCTGTTCTGTCTCATTCCTCCTTCAGTTTCACATGCGCGGAAACAGCAGTTAAGTTGGGAGGGGGATGCCTGACCTTTACATGGACAGGCATGATTAAGCAGGTTTGCAGGAGCTGGGCAATTGCAAAGAGCAGGACAAGGGTGAGTGAGATAAACTCCAGTTCCTAGTATTGTAAGTCCCCACTTTCTGAGACTACGTGACCTATGTGATCCAGACTTTGCAAGGAGCAAGCTGAGTTACAGAGGCAGAGGAGCAAGAGGTTATGTGAATTTTAACTTTTCCTCTTTGATTTTAACAGGGCTTAGTTTTATCAAATGAATTATGATCATAAGTGGATGTGTGTGAGTATGTGGATAAGAGGAGAGGAGGAAAGGGAGAGAGGGAAGGAGAGAAGGAGGCAGAGAAGAAAATAATACTGCCATAATACTTACTTATCCTTCCCAGAACCGTTTGGCAGGCGTAGTGGGCACAGTGATTGACACTAGAGGTCAAAAGAACAAAAGCATCATAAGGGAAGACAGAAATGAAAGAAGTAATTAGAAAGCTGACCAGTAGAGTCAAGGAGAAATACATGGTGCCAAGAGATTGCGTAAGGGGAAGCTAGCCTAGCCTGGAGATCAGGAGAGCCTTCTCCAAAGAAGAGGTGATTGAGCTGAGAATTAAAGGTCATGGAGCTAGAGGTAGGAAAGATACAGGATGGGAGGTGGTGGGGCAAAGATTAAAGTACCTATGATAGAAACTCGAGGTGTGGGTATGAGCAGGGCACTTAGAAATGAAACCAAGGCCTTGTGCCCGAGACTTGGGCAGCAATCAGTGAGAGCTGAAACAGGAAACAGGGTGGGGGCAAAGCCTGCAGAGTCCCAGGTGGACAGGGTTATTGTCACCATGAAGTGGGGTTATTGGTGTGGTGGTGTATTAATACTTCCCTTTCACCTACTTTGTAGAATATTTCACCTTCTTGGCACTTAGTATTCACACTTCTGTAATTGGAAGGGAAATAAGTCGTTAGGACAATGTAGGGCCATAGGATGCAGAGAAAGAACCCTGAGCTGGGGGATGGCACGGAAGCACCCGACCTTGCTGAGCCCAGGCTCCTTGTCTGTAAAATATGGGGACTGGATGTTGATTTCCTGTTTCCTTGTCTCTGCAATCTTTTCTCTTATGGACGCTAGTAAGCATGCAGGGGGGGCCAGCTTCCTAGCCTGCCTTGGTCTCTGGTGTCATTGCGCCCAAGCATCCTGCTAGAATGGCTGGGGCTTTCCTTCTCACTTTGTGCACTTTCCTCCATAGTATCCTTGTTTGGAGATGGTGATGCCTCAAGCTCAGCTTCTCTGTACACTGTTGCTGAATCAAATCTTGGAGACAGAGTTTTGGATGAGGTAGAAAAAGATAGCTTTATTGCTTGGTCAGGCAGAGGGGGACACAACATGCTAATGACCTCCAGAACCAAGTGTCCCAACTTGGGGAAGATAGTGAGAAGTTTTATAATAATTGCTCAAAGAGGGCGTGATCAGCTTGTGGACTTTGTTCTGATGGGTTCCTGATGAGGTAAGTAGGAGTCCACCCTTTGGGTTCAACTGGTCTGAGGTCTACTTGACTGTAGGTAGCATACCATTGTTAACCATTAACTTCTTCCATCTGGAAAGGGTTTCAATATCTGCAGAGTAGCTCAAAGATACTATTATCTGTATCCTCTGATGGGGAAATAGGACCTTGCTCCAAGACTGCTCTTGGCTATTGTTTCTCCTTGGTCTTCCATTCCCTCCCTCCAACTGCTTGAATCCACCAACTGGAAGACAGGGAAGTTCATGGAGGCTGAATGAAGGCTGTTTACTATAATCAGAGAAATAGGAGAGACAAAGACCTTGTGCGCAGGAGCCCCATGGGGCCCAGCATGGTATCAACAGGAGTCTCTTAAGCTGTTTAAAAATGAATCAGTGGGGCAAACCTGAAGTAGCTGAAAAGGGGACAAAGGGGGAAAAAGACCCTTAAGCAATCAATCATGACTGAGTAGTTTCTATTTAAGAAACAGTCTAGGAGTTGTGAGTGAAAAACGTTAGGAAAGATGAGTTCTTTGCTCCAAAGGGTTGATAGAATAGCAAGACAAATCAGACTTATCAAACATTAAGTAAAAATATCACCTAAGGATAAGAAGTTATAATTGAGAGGACCAGACAAAGGTAGATTGTGAAAGATCACGAACTTTAAGAATTAGATGGAAGTACCTAAACCACTTCCAGCTGTAATAGAACAAGGGCATTGTCTTTCCGGAGCACTCTTTTTATCTTCATTTTAAAGAGAGTAGTGCCTTCTCACCTCCTGATGAGAATGAAATTAGACAATACACAGTGAACACTTGACCCCTAATGAATATTTGGTTGATGTCGGCTCCTTCCCATGGGGTTTCAGAGGGACTTGAGAGCCAGCTGAAAGGTAAGAATTCTCATGTAGCCACTGGGATTTGAACTGACCCTTTACCTTTAGGGTGATTAGATGATTCTAGAAGAGGATGGAAGATACTGGCATCAAGGGTGGGGAAGGAACTGAAAAAGAAAAAGGCAGAGGCGGGAGAGGCAGCGAGTGTTCAGAGACCGTTTATGAGGACAGAGCATCCAGAGGGAATCTTTGTTTTCTTTGGAGAGTGCTGGGGAATGAGCTGCTCTTGAGTAGGAGGTTTGGAGCCTAAGCTTCTGTACAAGCTGGCCCAGTGGTGGGAACGCTCTTCCTTCCCTCTGTATTTAAGTCCTTCCTTTTTTGGGCCGAGGGATGAATCTGTAGATCTGCAGGGGTGTGTCGTTTTCTTCCTGCTTCCATAGAGGAACATTGTCTAAGTAGCATGCCTGGCACGTGGAAGGAGGCATTCCCCACTTATTTGTTAAGCTGAGTAGAAGCAATATTTAACATATTTGTTGACTGAAAAAATTGATTAAAATGCAGTTACCTTTAAAAAAAATTACTTCTTGGTGCTTACATACTGTTCACTTTTTAGAAGCATTTCTATATTTATATAAAAGAATAGGATTAAAACTGTGTGTTTAGACTATTCCCTTCAGAGAGAGCCTTCCAGAGCGCTTTAATAATAATAGAGGGAAGTGAATTAGGTCTGCACACTTCTGGCAGGATTCCTGAGTGTTAATTTCTTTTCAGGCAGCTTCTCCATGTTGAGAAGAGTTGTGACATGGCGTTGCATTTTGTGAAATTCTTTCTTCACCGTCTTGCTTCAGATCACATCTGGTAACTGCGGAGCATTGTGTCTGTTCGTTCCCACAGGGTTTCCATGGAATTACAGTCACTCACTCCCACTGAAGTGTCACTGTCGTAGCTTGGTTTTGTTTTGGTTTTCAATCCATTTTTTAAAAATGACATTTTAAGGAGTCATATACCACATTGAACTAGGGGTAGTATGTCAACCAGGCCATATGCCCCAAGGGCCTCTAAAGGGTCGTCAGTGGTCTTAACTTTCAGGATCCTCATCCCCAAAGCCTGAAATGAATCTCTGTTCTGTAACCAGAGAGGACATGAAGCAGAACTCTCTAGATTGCTTTTCTTCTTTTTCTCCCCCATTCTAGCATGAACATGCTGAGCTCTGGGGCCTGATAGAAACATACATTAATCTTTTCCTTCTTACTATGCTGGGGCCAGTGATAGGTTGTGGACAGTAAAGTAATAAAGAAATATGAAATCCATGAGATAGCTTAGCTCAGGACTGAGATTCTTCTGAGGGTTTCTTTAAATGAAAAATGGGGAAGGGGGAACAGCAGAAAGGGAGGAGCTAGTTTGTATGGCAGGAAATAGGACTAATTATAAGCCCCGCTCTCAGAAACCCACAATATAATTAAACTTCTTGTTAAACAAGCTTAAACAAGTTAAACATGTCACTGAATTTATAGTTTTAAAGAATCTATTATTATTCTCAAAGGGACAGAATTATAATGATGAGGTGGTTGCAGCGGTTAGGGTTAAGGAGAGGACTATGACTGACTATTAAGGGATAATATGAAAGAAATTCTTTGTGGTGATAGATCAGTTCTGTACAGTGAATAGAATTTATGTATGAGATAAAAATTTCCTAGAGCTATACAGTATGAGGGGAAAAGTATATGCAAATCTGGTGAAATCTGAATAAGGTGTGTATATAAGTTAGTAGTATTGTAACCTATTTCAGTTTCCTGCTTTTGACCACTTATCATGGTGCTACAGGATAAATTCTTTAGGGAAGCTGAGTGGAGTGTATACAGGAACTTCCTGGGATTCAAACTATTAAAAAAAAAAGTATTTTCTAAAAATCCACTCTTTACCCATGATAAACTATAAAGCTCATCTGTTACCTTTTATTTCTCACTGGAAAACTGAGCTCAGTTGTAGATGTAAGCTGTTCAAACCCCCTTAGAATCTAAGTCTGTGGCCCCATCATTATGCTCATCTTTGTGTCTTGAAAGACTTAACATCAGAAGAATAGATTCTGATATTTCCTCCCCACCAAGCACTGGGAGTGGGATACTAGACAGGAGGTAGTTGTTCTCCTTTAATAAAGAATAAGAATACTTTTTCATGTATCTTTGCTAGAAGACCTAGAATTGACAAGTCTAACTGTTATTTTAGGAACTATAGGTAATTTAGCCCCAGTCAGTAGATGATTTTTCACAAAGCAATGGGCAATGCCATTAAGCAAGATTTGCAAAGACCATTTTGAGCTTCTTCTGTTTGAATGTGTGGCACAGTGCCTCACAAACAGAAGATGTTCCATAAGTATTTGAGAAGGGTATGGAACGGAAGCTCCATAAGGTCAGGGAATAGACATTATATACTCCAGAATCACCAGTACCTAGACATGGGTTTGGTACACAGAAGAAACTCATAAACACATTTCACGTGAAGGGTTGTACTCTGGTCTTTATGCTCTATCAGCCAGATAGCTTTTATTCTGCATTTGGAATGACCTTAAGAGTACTGGTAATAAGTTCAGGGCACTCAGAAAGAAGTAAACCAGAAACGAGCCAACAATCAGTAAGTCATGCCTGTGACTTGTACTCAAGATTAGGTATAACTATTAACTATGGTCAATACAGTGTAGAGAGGAAAAAGGACTTGAATCAGGATGTACAGTTCGCCTGTTCCGCAAATCTGAAGGACAACACACAAGCCTGAGCTCTCCCAGGGGGTCCGCCCATAATCAGACCCTCATAGTTGATTTACAGTGCTGTGCTGACTGCTTCGGTACAGCAGAGTGGTTCAGCTATATGTGTATGTACATTCTTTTTCGTATTTTTTCCATATGGCCTATCACAGGATATTGAATATAGCTCCCTATGCTGTATAGTAGGACCTTGTTGTTTATCCATTCTGTATAAACCAGTTTGAATCTGTTAACCCCAAACTCCCAATCTGTCCCTCTCCCACCCCCTCAACCCATGGCAACCAGCAGTCTATTCTCTATGTCCTTGTTTCTGTTCTGTAGATAGGTTTGAGTCGCATTTTAGATTCCACATGTAAGTCATATTCTATGGTATTTTCTTTCTCTTTCAGACTTAATTCACTTAGTATAATAATCTCTAGTTGCACTCATGTTGCTGCAGATGGCATTATTTTGTTCTTTTTTATGGCTGAGTAATATTCCATTGTATATACGTTCCACATCTTCTTTATCTGTTCCTCTGTTGATGGACATTTAGGTTGCTTCCATGTCTTGGCTATTGTGAATAGTACTGCTAGGAACATAGCGGTTCATGTATCTTTTTGAATTATAGTTTTGATTGGATATATGCCCAAGAGTGAGATTGCTATATCATTTGATAATTGTATTTTTAGGTTTCTAAGGATCCTTTATCCTGTTTTCCACAGTGGCTGTACCAATCTATATTCCCACCAACAGTGGGATTACCTTTTCTCCACACACTCTCCAGTCTTTGTTATTTGTAGACTTTTTAAAGATGGCTGTTTTGATCAGTGTGAGGTAGTACCTCATTGTAGTTTTGATTTGCCTTCCTCTGATAATTAGTGGTGTTCGGCATCTTTTCAAATGCCTTTTGGCCATCTGGATTTCTTCTTTGGAAAAGTATCTCCTTAGGTCTTTATGTCTATTTTTCAATTGGGTTGTTTGGTGTTGTTTTTATTGTTAGTGTTTTTGTTGAGTTGCATGAGCTTTTTTGTATATTTTGGAAATTAAGCCCTTGCTGGTTGCATCATTTGCAAATATTGTCTCCCATTCAATACATTGTCTTCTCATTTTATTTGTGATTTCCTTTGCTGTACAAAGACTTGTGAGTTTGATTAGGTCCCCTTTGTTTATTTGTGCTTTTATTTCTATTGCCTTGCAGGTGATCATTCTTCATCTTACTCTGTCTCAAGATCTGTCCTCTCTTGATAGGCTTTTCTATTCCCCCTTTTATCAAAGCCTTCAAAATAAAACCTTCAAAAACCAAATCCTTGTGACTTCAGAAAAAGTCAGCTCATTTTTTTCCTAAAAATCGACATTGCATTGTGTTTAGGAACCTCGTCTCCCTTGCCTGAAGTGGCCACCCAGCCTAGCAGGAGAGCTGCCTCTCCCTTAGCATGCAGATATTTTCTGGAAATACCTTGTGGAAAAGATATAGCAGCACAAGGAATCTATTATGTCTTAAAACCAGGAGGTAGAGTTGATGAAGGGAGAGTGCATTCTTTAGCCAGAAAGGTCGGTCAAGTAGAGTTGAGTTAGAACACACGTGCAAAGATGCTAAGATCAACCCAGTTATGGAGTGCCTTGTAAGGCACCATCTGGTCTGAATCCTACCTTCTTTCCAGCTTCATTGCCCACAGTCCCTTGCCTTTCTGTTCAGACAACACCAGGCTTCCTTCACTTCCTCTCACTTGTCAGACTGTTCCCACCACATTTTTTTTTTTTTTTGGTCTAGTTCTTTTATTATTGTGATGCAATCCACATAGCATACAATCCATCCTCTTCAAGTACACAATTGAATGATATTTAGTATATTTACAAAGTTACACAACCATAACCACTAATTTCAGAGTATTTATCACCCCCAAAGAAGCACTGTACCCCCCTTAGCAGTCATTCTCACTACTCCAGCCCCTGGCAACCACTCACCTACTTTCTGTCTCTGTGAATTTACCTATGATAAATTTTTCATAGAATACAATCAAATGATGTGACCTTCTTTCATTTAACATGTTTTCAGGATTCATCTATATTATAGCATAAGTCAGTACTTCATTTCCTGTTATGACTGAATAATATTCCATTGCATGGATAAGCCACACCTGATTTATTTATTTCTCAGTTGATGAACATTTAGGTTCTCCTCTTTGGGCTATTAGGAATAATGCTGCTATTAACATGTATGTGCAAGTTTTATGCAGATGTATTTTAAATTCTCTTGGATGTTGTCTAGTTAAATCATTCATTCATCATTCCTGGGCTGAAGCCTCTTCTTAGGGCGATCTCTGATTCTATGTATTACATCACTCCTTCTAATTATGTTCCCTTGAGATGCCATATGCCTTTCTGTTAGGTATTCATCACAACTGTGCTTTACATTATTTAGTGGGTAAATGATCAATACCAATAAATATTTATTCAGTTAATTCAAATGGCCCAACACTGAAAGCATGAACACTAGCTTGCCCTGTTTTATAGCCTGCTAGTCTAACATAAATTCATGTGTTTAATGACATCTCCCAAGACATCGGCAGTTCATAAAATTAGCACCAGTGAACAGGAGATCCTTGCCTGAGTTCATCTGTAATTTAAGGCTGCTCGAGGAGCCTTCCCCACTTTTGCTCTGGTGTTAAAAATTTTTATATAAGAAGAGAAAAGCTCTAAGTGGAAGTGGGGAAAAAGTTAACTACGTATGTAGTGCTTCCCACACTTTTGTATTTATTCTGAAAAAAGAATTAGATGCCATTAAAATGTGTTCTTGACAAAGGCATTTGTAATAACACATTGTAACTTTCAACTTTTGCATTTCTCCTGTAATTGAAACAAAACAATCTGAGAAAGTTAACCCAGGAAAAAATGCAATAATTTTTTCTATACAGCTTAAATCTTGAGTTCTGTATCATATAATCGAGTAATCAAAACTTCTCTCTAAATGCTCAAAACATAATATGAGCTTTAGATATAACTTTTACCTTCTAATTTGGATTATATCATAGCCCAAATTACTGATCATGTGAAAGAACTAAAGGTAATCCAGTGTCAGTCAGTTCAGTCAGTCAGTTCAGTTGCTCAGTTGTGTCCGACTCTGCGACCCCGTGAATCGCAGCACGCCAGGCCTCCCTGTCCATCACAAACTCCCGGAGTTTACTCAAACTCATGTCCATCAAGTCGGTGATGCCGTCCAGTCATCTCATCCTCTGTCGCCCCCTTCTCCTCCTGCCCCCAATCCCTCCCAGCATCAGGGTCTTTTCCAGTGAGTCAACTCTTCCCATGAGGTGGCCAAAGCATTGGAGTTTCAGCTTCAGCATCAGTCCTTCCAATGAACACCCAGAACTGATCTCCTTTACAATGGACTGGTTGGATCTCCTTGCAGTCCAAGGGACTCTCAAGAGTCTTCTCTAACACCACAGTTCAAAAGCATCAATTTTTCGGCGCTCAGCTCTTTATAGTCCAACCCTCACATCCATGCATGACCACTGGAAAAACCATAGCCTTGACTAGGTGGACCTTTGTTGGCAAAGTAATGTCTCTGCTTTTTAATATGCTGTCTAGGTTGGTCAAAACTTTCCTTCCAAGGGGTAACAGTCTTTTAATCCAGTGTACCAACTATAATTATATCTGGCAACTGGAGAAATCTGAAGCCACAGAACTTTCTTGGAGGTTTTCTTTTCGTACAAATTATGTAATTGTGCGTGTGTGTGGATGTGTATACATTGAGTTATTTTTCTCTGTCTTTCCCTTCACACCCTTTGCATCTGTCCTCTTTAGGTAACACACTTGTCCTAAACCACAGATCTTAATGTTTTCCAAGGCTTACTACACATGACAGCTATCACTCTCTTTAGATACGTGGGAAAAGCTGTTTTGCTGTGACTCTGTTTTGTTATTGTGTGTTTGATCTTTTTAGTTTCAAGTAATTGCAAATTCATAGGAAATTTCAAAAATAGTTTTAAAAATACAATTTTAAGTAAAAAATTTGGTTTTGAAATTTATTATTTCATTGAGATTAAAACTATACTTTTCCAAGGATGTATTAATGGCTTTGCATCCATTTAACCAATATTTATAAAGCACCTACTCAGTGATAGGCACTTTTCTTGTTATTGGGGATACAAACAGTGAGCAGTTTAACACAAACTCTATGAAATTGCAATATCTTCAGGGTATAATTAGCTAGTTCTCCTTAATAGTCTGGTGAGCTACCTTGGTAATACTGTGGTTTTTTTTAAGATAAACAAAATAAGGCTCTGGAGGGTTAATGGTGATGTCTGTGTTTCCTCTGATTTGGGAGAGCCAGCAACAGGTCTGGGAAGTTCTGACTTCCAGGCCCAATTTGCTACTGAAAGTCAACTGACCAAGAAGATGCGGGAATAATGTCCCAAAGAGCCATCTGTTCTGCAACTTTATATCTCTATATGAATGGAAAAGTGTTATACCCTTAAAGGTCAGAACCTTGAGAATGGGCTATCCTGCAGTTTTAGGCTGTAGGCAACACTCTTGTAGCAAAAGCAGTAGAATACAAAGGTCAAAGTAAAAGAAACATATCCTATATGGAGTCAGATTTGTCTTTCCCTATTACACTACCACAGTTGAGCGCTGCCTTCTTCTGTGCAAACACTGCTGACTCAGCCAATGAAGAGGCCAATAAGACTTAAAGGTAAACATTTCCCTGATTGTGAGAAAGCAACTGCAAACAAAAAAGTTCACTTTTCAAGACTTTGGAAACATTATTGAAATATAATAATTAGAAGACCACTTAAAAAGTATGTTGCTCTATTTGTTAAAGAAGCATCCATTTCATCAACTATTTTATTTAACCCAGTCCCAGGTGAATATATACTGAGTGAATAAACATTCCTACAGGGATTGAATCCAGTTCAAGCTTTGTGTACATTTATTTTTCCCATTTTTTTTTTTCTCATACTGACTGGCCTACCTCCCAGTGACTTCGGAAATAGTAACGCTTTGTACCTTTCAAAAAATTCATACACCTCACTTGGCTTGCCCTTTTATTTGACATTAAGAAATCTGTGGACATAAGAATAAGGCTAAGCCAAATGAATTCATCTGGTGATAGGGCAAAGTAGTGGACTGCAAAATAAGAAAGTCTTAACAAAAGGGCTGAATTACAGCCTGGTCACCGAAGTGAGACACTTTCTGTTCAACTTCGGAGATTTAATAATAGCTTTGTGACAGTTACTACCTGTGGCATGGCTGAATACTCTGGCCTGGGAGCCATCAGGGAGTTCACAAAACATCAAGCACTTCACGGTTAAGATTTTTAATAGCAATTGAAAATGGATTCTGTTAGGAGTTGAATTGAGCCCCTATCCCCCCAAAAAAGATATGTTGGAGTCCTAATCCCCAGTACCTCAGAATGTGACCTCATTGACAGGTAGTTAGGTTAAATGAGATCATTCAGGTGGGTCCTAGCTCAGTAGGACTGGAGTCCTTAAAAAAAAGGGGGAAATTTGAACATAGAGGCCCACGTACACATAGAGGAAAAATGCTATGTGAACATGAAGGAGAGAGGCCTGAAACAGACTCTTCCTGCAAGCCCTTGAAAGGAACCAACCCTACCAATACTTTGATTTCAGATGTCAAGCCTCCTGAATTATAAAACAATAAATTTGTCATTTAAGCCATTCAGTTTGTGGTACCTTGTTATAGAAGCTCTAGCAAACCAATGCAAACTGCATGTTCCTTGCTGCCTTTCATAAAATGACCCACCTGTAAGCATACATTTAATGAAACCCTACTGTGATCATACCCCTGGGGCAGGAGAAATACTAAAGAAACAAAAAGCACAATCCCTACCGCCCTGAACTAGGTGGTCTACTTTGTGTCAAAAGTGCTAGGAAATGCAAAGTAAAAACATAATGCGATTAATATGCAAACAATATTTGATTCATTAGTGAAGTTGAACTGTACACTTGTGTCCCTCAAGCCCAAATGATATAGACTTGTTTTGCTGGTTGTTTAAAATAGCCTTATTGAGATATAATTCATATACCATAAAATTCGCTTCCCTCATAGCTTGATTGGTAAAGAATCTGCCTCCAATGCAGGAATCCCAGGTTCAATTCCTGTGTCAGGAATATCCCCTGGAGAACGATATGGCAACACACTCCAATATTCTTGCCTAAAGAATCTCAGGGACAGAGGAGTCTGACAGTCTACAGTCCATGGGGTCACGAGAGTCGGACATGACTTCGTAACTAACCCACCACCACCACCATAAAATTCACCCATTTAAAGGCTTCAGTGGTTTTTAGTTGTGCGGAGTTGTGGAACCATCACCGCTATGTAAATTTTTAGCACCCCTGAAGAGACCCCATATTTACCCATTTTTATCCATTAGCAGTCACTTCTCAAGCCTCACTTCTCTAGCAGCCATCCATTAACCAGCATTCTATGGAATTGCCTGTTTTGAATATTTCACATGAATGGTATCATTTAACATATGATCTTTTGTGACTGGCTTTTTTTTTTCAATTAGAGGAATATTTTCAAGGTATATGTTGCCCCACTGTATCTGTTGACTTCATTTCTTTTTATTGTTGCTTTGTCACTAAGTCCTGTCCAACTCTTTGCAATCTCATAGACTGTAGCCCCCCAGGCTCCTCTGTCCCTAGGATTTCCCAAACTAGAACACTGGAGTGGGTTTCCATTCTTTTCCCCAGGGGATTTTTCCTGACCCAGGGATTGAACCTGTGTCTCTTACATGGCAGACAGATTCTTTACCACTGAGCCACCAGGGATGTCCATTCCTTGTAATAGTCAAGTGATATTCCATTGTATGTCTACATGTATTCATTTCTCAGTTTATGACACTTGCTTCTATTTTTGGCTTTTATGAATTGTGCTGCTATGAACATTCATGTACTCATTTTTGCATGGACATGTGTTTTTATTTCTCTTGGATATATACTCGATTCTCCTGAATCAAGATGGCTGGGAGAAATATCGAGAACCTCAGATATGCAGATAACACCATCCTTATGGCAGAAAGAGAAGAGGAGCTAAAGAACCTCTTGATGAAGGTGAAAGAGGAGAGTGAAAAAGCTGGCTTAAAACTCAACATTCAAAAAACTAAGATCATGGCAACTGGTCATTACTTCATGGCAAATAGATGTGGAAGCAGTGGAAATAGTGCCAAATTTTATTTTCTTGGGCTCCAAAATTACTGCAGATTGTGACTACAGCCACAGAATTAAAAGACAATTGCTCCTTGGAAGAAAAGCTATTACCAACCTAGACAGCGTATTAAAAAGCAGAGATATGACTTTGCTGGTAAGCGTCCGTCTAGTCAAAGCTATAATTTTCCCATTAGTAATGTTTAGATGTGAGAGTTGGACTATAAAGATAGCTGAGCACTGAAGAATTGATGCTTTTGAACTGTGGTGTTGGAGAATACTCTTGAGAGTCCCTTGGACTGCAAGGAGATCCAACCAGTCAATCCTAAAGTAAACCAGTCTTGATTATTCATTGGAAGGACTGATGCTGAAGCTGAGGCTCCAGTACTTTGGCCACCTGATGCAAAGAGCTGACTCATTGGAAAAGACCCTTGTACTTCGAAAGATTGAAGGCCGGAAAAGAAGGGGACAACAGGATGAGATGGTTGGATGGCATCACTGACTTAATGGACATGAATTTGAGCAAACTCAGGGAGGTGGTGAAGGACAGGGAAGCCTGGCATGCTGCAATCCATGGGATCACAAAGAGTCAGACACGACTGAGCGACTGGACAGCAATAACATATACCGAGGAGTGGAATTGTTGGGTCAAAGGGTAACTCTTTATCATATTGGGGACCACTTTTAAAGGAAAGTATTACTTGTTTCTACTGTTTCACCTCCTTCACGACATTTGTCACTATCTGAAATTTGCTTGCCTATTCATTTCCATCACTAGATTGTTATCTATTGCTCATTACTCACCCCTCAGTAGAATCTGAGCTACATCAAAATCCTTGAATATTTTGTTCATTTCTCTATTCTCAGGACTTATCAAGTCTGGCTCAAATCATTAGTACCAAATGACAAACCTTCCTGGATAATTTGAGGATTGTAAGGGTCCTTAAGTTCCATTGTGGGAATTCTTACTGTATTTCCTGTGTACGAGGTTCCCAAAAATGGAGGAAAGAAGCTCACAGAAGAAATAGGACTTAGGTTGGAACATTTTTTTATGGGCTGAAAAGGATTTCAAGCAGGGAGAGCAGCTTGACCAAAGATGTGGATGCGAGAGTCCACCGATAGCATTCAGAGCCTCACTACTACTGCAGGTTTCATAGAACAGGCAAAGCGTGGATTATTGATTAGACCTCTTAGTGGTGCATGTCACAGGATACAGTCAAATTCACTCAAAAACATAAGCTCATTGTTGGGTCACATGCCTATATGACAGCTTCAGAAGCTTGACTCTTCCTCTCTTTCTCAACTCTGCCCACCTCTGTCTGGTAACTTCATTTTCTGTTCCATCTGTAGGGTGATAACCTGATAACCCCAAGCCTAGATCATTATGGCTGATGATGAACAGGAAGGGATAGATTCTTTCTCCAAGTGTCCATATTGCAAATCTCTGGGAAGCTTATCATTGACAGTGTAAATCATGTGTCTATCCCAGCACCCAGTGGGATGGAGGTTCTGGTGCTCTAGGCTTAGGTCACGTTGGAGATGGAGTCTATCTTGCATGTCACTTGGCAGAAAGGATTTAGCCTCCCTCAAACCAGATGGGATACATTTCCTGTTCAAAAAATGCATATTGTTCTTAAGAAGTGTGGATGGTCATGGAAAGATTAGTAATAACAACACAAATAACAATGACAATTATAACAAAATAACAATTATTTAGTGATATAGGTAAATAAAACTTCTGAGCTGGAGAATTTTTTTTTTTGAGACTGTGTGAGTACGTTAGGAAAACATTCATTAAGATTTCTCTTTAAAAACAGAGATTTCTAAAATCTAGCAGCAAGATTTCTTTCTTTTTTTTTTTTTAAGATGAAAAGACCTGCACATGTGCTGCAGATTTCTGATTGAGCACAGGAATTGGTAAAAGAGTTCTGTGTTCATTTTGTTTACACGTTTTTTAAAAATGTGAGTCTACCTAAAAAAGCTCATTTTTAGTCTCCCTGGACCTTGAACATAGGAACATCTGTTTCTCACGGGAAGGATTCACAATTGCTTTTCCACAGTTACATCCATCTGAGCATTTCTCCCTGGAGGAAACTGGCATCAAAATCTAGATGGCCTTTTCTGTGTCTCTTTTAGGTTGGTTGTTTTTCTTTGAGAACCAAAACAAGAAACACCATTAGTGAGAGCACCAAATTAGGAAGCTCTGGTGAGCAAAGACATTAAAAAAATAATACCCATTCTGAATATTTACTTCCATTAGCCTACTTCTCTCTTCAAACTGTTTTCTTAGCTGGAGGTTAAATAAAAGGCCTGTTATGTTAGTTAGCCCAATGAACAGATTAAAAAGCGAAAATATTAAAAGGTAAACAAAAAAGCTTAAATATTTTTTTCTAAATTTTTGAGTGGCTGATTGTAAGAAATCATTACCTGTAGTAGTAAGCAAGTAACAAAGCTTTGGTTTGGATCTGTCACCTTCTTGACTTCAAAAAAATGCATTTATCCTAGCATCTTTAAAAAACAGACATGAAACACTGCTTTCCATGTTAAAGGATGCACACATAATTGTTTTCTTTGATTACTCAGACTTTATCACAAGGGATAATTAATAGCAGAGGAAATTGATAAGATAATACAGGTGCAAAATAGAAATTGCTTGGTAGAGATATATGTGCCGTGATGTAAAAGCATAAGAGCAAATACAAATGAAGCAAATAACTTTGAAGATGATTGAATAAAGCTTGGCTAAGTGGATGGTGTTTGAACTGGAATTTGAAAGATAAATAGGTGTGTAATAAGCAGAGAAGTCAATGTTTTTTCTTCTTCAGAGTTCTTCTCATTCATTCCTAGCTTTCCTTAAACTGTTAGGTATAATCATGAAGAAGGTTTCTTTTTTTTCTAGATCCTTACGACTCAGTTTTGTTGATTAAATGTGTCTCCCCCATCAAATTTGGCAGCCCTTCTTGTGGCCGAAAGAGTTCATGGGCACCATCTATAGCATTTGCCAAATCAGAGCTTCTCGCTGTGTGAAGACGCTTCATGGCAGCTGCCGCTGCAGTCCAGGCACCAGCGTCTGAGTCAAGGAGCCTTTCATCTTTGTGTAAATAAGGGCCCTGATTTGTCATTATTCTGTAGGGCAGCGTGTGACCAGGCTACAGGGCGATGCCTCCATTTGTTTGGACTCAAAGTCCAAGGTCCAACCTGCAGGTTCTTAAGTAACAGATTGAGCCCAGGAAGCATGTGTCCCTTGTTCTCCAGCCTCTCCAAACCTGGGCATGAGGTGGGCTGGGCCATCTGCACCCAGGCCAGTGGTCAGCATATCATGTTAGGAGTCACCCCTTGGATTTCCTTCTTGTTCATCAGTAAAGCAGTCTCGAGACTTGTAGTGAGGGGAGATCCAGGCCCAGCTCTTCCAGTGTCCTGAGTGGCTTATTCAGAGGTGCATCCTTGGATAGCGATGGTCATCAGAGAGTGTTTTCAGTCTGGCAGTATAGCCAGTCTGGGCCACATTTTAGTGTCATTAATGAGATTTTTCTCAATATTTGATGCAGTAGCTATGAAGAAACAAAAGTTAATATCTTCTGTCTCTGCCATTCATGGGCTTGGCACCAGTCCTCTGCTGAGGTCTGTCTGCACTTACATTTTCTCCCCTGGTTGTTTAAAATGACTTAAGATGCTCAGGCACAGCGGATCTTCTGCTAGTGCAAATATGTTCTTGCTTTCCTCATGATTAAGTTGCTTGTGTGTGCCCGGCAGGGTCTATTGAATTTCGAAGGTCACCGTAATTGGCAGATGGAAGAAGTTCCATCCTATCTACTTTGGGGAAGTCTCTGGCTGCCTTCCTGCTTGACGGAGCAGTGAGTGATGAATTCTGCTTAAAATGACAGCAGGCTGCATAACAAACAGCATAGGCCATCAAGCGGTATTTTTAACTAACATGCCTTACTCCCTTTAAAAAGCAAAATCTCCTCTTGATATTTTCCCTTCTTCAAAGAGCACACTTTCCTCTCCCTGGAAATGACTCTTCTTCCTCTCCTAGGTGCTCAGCCTGGACAGTTATTACCCTAAGTGATGGGTGAACTCACCCCTCCAGCATCCCTTCTCGGCCCCTCGCAAATCTTTTTTGGCATGTGGGGTTCTCAGAAACCCACCACTGGCTCCTCTCAGCTTTGCTGGGGTCAAAGCTCTTGCCTCTGCTGGCCGGGCCTCAGCCGCATTCTCTCCTTTCCTCATTTCTGCTTAGCCTTTCTTATTTCCCTGCAGACTCAGTTTCTTCAGAAAGTGCCAGTGCCACTTTGGGCCAGCTGCTGCCAGCATGTGGCTGCTCACAGCACAGCATGTGTCCGTAGCTGGTGCTACCAAGATGCACATTCTGTTCCTCAGCAGAGCTGCCTTCTATCAAGGAGTTGTGTTCTCAGTCCTCACGTAAAGAACAAGTACCACTTAGAGTCAAACCGAATTCTGTAAATCTCACATTGGAGACCACATAGCACTCTCAATAGGTCCAACACAACCGTATTTTCCTCCAGGGTTGAAACAGATTGCTATTTCCTCATTTGAACACAAGAGGAATTAATTATTTTTTTTAATTAGTAGCCATCATGTAAAATCGCACCTAGGATAGTAAGAAACTCACACTGCAAAAGAAGGAAGAGGAAATGAAACTCAGCTGCGGTGCCAGCCTGTGGATGCTTCACCCTCATGCTCACCTAAGACACTTGCTCATGCCGTGGAAAGGCCACTGGATTACCTGACTGACCTCTCTCTTCCTGCTCTCTCCTCCCCCTTTTCCTGGCTCCATCTCACCATCATCTCTTCTCTCTTGTCCTCCTCTTTCTTGTCCTTCTTTGTCTTCACTATGCTCCTCCTCCTCCCCCTCTATTATCTTTGACACACACACACACAGAGAAATCATTGGATTTAACCCATGTCTTTGTGTGCAAGTATTAAAAAGTCAAATTGCCCCTTTCTATCCCACCTTGAGTTCTTTATGCTCATCACAGAAAGTTCTACCTTAACTTGCTCCACTCTTTTCCTGTTTTCTTTATTGCTACAGTCCTTTGTTGCTCCATCTTCTCTGTGGTCCACCCACATCAGTCTTACTTTCCGTCTTTACTCTCAGAGGTCCTGATCTCCTTTCCCATTGTTCATGCTACTAAAACACTTGACTGACACACTTTGAAGTAGGTTATTAAGTAATTCCAGGGGACATTTGTCTTCTGTGCCCCACTGCCCAGGGGTTAAGTTCTGTTTGACAAATATTGGCTGAGCACCTGGAGTGGAGGAGACTTTCCTTCCAGCAGAACCTACTTCCTGCTCTGGCACACCACCATCTTCTCTCCATTTAGCATCTCCATCTGCTTCAGCCGTGCCTCACCCTGCATCCCATAGAGCTTAGCCCACATGTGCTGTTTAACAGACTGTAAGTTCCAAAGATGATTTTCTACAGGCTGCAGTGACACTGTTGTCCTTTATTTTTCCCAACTTGACCCATCCATTCACCTCTCTTTCATCACTTGTAAGATGTCCTGCTCATTCCTACTAGTTAGAGCTTTGTCCCACACATCTTTCCTTTTACCACAAAGACCCCATTTCCCTCTGCTTATCTAAAGATACTCATGTCTCAAGAGCATCTTTAGTACTAACCTCTTCTCTCAAACTTTCTCTGACAAAATCGTTCATTATTCTTCTCAACTTTTCCAATACATGAAGTCTACATAAAGCACTGCATGGTGGTTAAATGGTGTCATTTATTCCGCAGGTCCTTTTATATCCATGGACCAGATTTACTTAGTGAATGTGTTCATTTTCCTACACTTTGTTTTAAAATTATTCAGTGGATCCCCGTTGAAGGATTTCTCATTTAAATACCAATGTCTTGCTTCTCCGCACTGTGAACAGGCGGGTCTGCAACACTGGATCTGTGTCCCACCCACTGTGGGTAGACTGGTGGCTCCCCAGCCCCTGCCAACTCAGCAGAGGCACGGACTCTGCAGGCCCTGTCTGTCCCATGCAGCTCCTTCTCTCGTTTGTATCGCCTGGCCTCCAGCTGTGTGAGGACTGTGGACCATGTCTGGCAGTAACTCACCGTGTTTGGCACTGACTCGTATCTTACCTTCTAACTGAAGTATGAGTTCCTTAAGAACGTGGACTGTGTATAAAGAGTTAACTGAACAGTTTTTTTCTGGGGGAAAATTGAGGCACACGGAGATTGGTAGGAGATTTTCTAAGAGGAATATAATGTCACTTGAGCTTTTGTAGGGGAAGCTGGGGTGAGGGAGATGAGCATGCTCCTGAGGGGAGGTATTTAGGAGACCCAGTAGCCAAAACAAGAGAAGAAACATATCTACATGATACTTTTTCTCAGAAGGAAAACACGGTGGTTTAAATGAATGAATGTGTCTAAAGTCAGACCTACTTCCTTTCAATTTCAACATCTGTCAGAGAAGAAGCAAGTTAGCCCCTGATACATAACATTATATGGCATTCACTGTCCTAGGTCTTGGAGATGCAAGGACACAGAACACACAGAATCCCTACCATCATGCTAAGAGTTTAATGAAGAAAAGAGAATTTTTTTCCCTCAAATGTATTGAGATACACCTTTTGTCTTATATGTATTGTTCATTCTTATTTCCTTGGTTTCTGATAGAAAAAAAAAAAAAACCTTCAAAATTTTAAAAGGTTAGATAAACAAGATGATGTGGGAACAAACAGAGAATCTCACAAACAGGAGTCACCATACTGCAGCTGTACCACTTTACATTCCTGCCAGCAGTGTATAAGGTTCCGTTTTCTTTACATCCTTGCCAATGTTGTTATCTCTTGTTTTGTTTTTTTCTTTTTTTAATAAAAGCCATCCTAACAGGTGTGGTATCTTGTAATAGTTTTGGTTAGCCTTCCCCTGATTAATGATGTTGAGCAACTTCTCATATATCTGTTGTCATTATGTTTGTCTTCTTTGAAAAACAATGCCTGTTCAGTCATAGCCTTTGAACTAGCACATAGCCTATGTATTTCGCCCATCAGTTCTGTCTCTTTCCTGGGAGGAAACAGCATGTGGTGGGAGAAGTACCATCTTTTAGAGATAAACAGACCTGTATTGAAAACCCAACTGTTGTATTTATTAGTAATAGTTGAGCTGGTAACTGAAAGTGAGGGAGGAATTGACTGAACAGAAGTTCGGGAGACATCAGTAATGAAAGGATCAGGATGTGCAAAGGCCCTGAGGTGAGTGGAAGCAGAGCTCCTTCAGGAAACCTAAAGAAGGTCACACTGATTGGAGTACAGAGAGTAAGTATGAGAGCGGCATAAAGTAAAACTAAAAGGGTAGGTAAGGGCCAGGACATGCTGAGTGGTACCTTGTGGATGTCTTTTATCCCAAGAATGATTGCAGAAGATTTAACATGGTTGGACTTTGAACAAATACAGGGGTAGGGGTCAGTAAAGAGAGGCAAAAGGATCTGATTTACCACTTAAACTTAGCACTTCTCCTCCAGTGGAGAGAATAGCTAGAGAGGGCTAGAGTGAAGGTGGAGATACCATTTAGGAGACAAAGGTAGAGGAAGATGGTAACTTGATACTGGGTGGTGGTGATGAAGACAGAAAGAAGTGTGTTGATGGGAAAGACATTTGGAAACTTATTCAACAGGATTTGTTGACTGGGCATGGGAGGGTCAAAGTAGGTGCCAGGTTCATTGTTGTGTACCTGCATCGATTGTTGTGTTAGGTCTTGCACTGTGCAGAATATTTGGGCAGAATACTTATATTCAGTATAAGTGCCTGTTGAATACTTGCCATTTGATGGAGAGCAGAGAGTGAGCTAGAGGCTTTCTTCCCACCAGCCCCCAAAAGAAGAGCATTTCCAATTCACCTCACCTCACCAAGCTGGCAGAGAAAGAAGAAGCAGGTGTGTGCCCCAGAGCAGAAGCAGTCTTTTTGGCAAGAGAAGACATTGTACTGGGGCTCCAGATCCATCTTACTGACCTTCTACAATATGTTCTCCTGAACAGAGGGGAAGAAATAAGGTCATGGGATGAAAGCCAGAAATGATGTAATGACAAAACCTCTTCAGACACCAGTTCTACTCTAGCTAAATGGCAATGATCAGAAAGGAAATTTAAAAGTCAAAGAACAGTTTCTCTTTTATCACATTCTTATGGCTGAAACCTGGCTTACCCCAGCCAAGTTCCCTTATTCAGCTGTATTTGTCGAGTGCCTACTCTGTGTGCCAGGTATTGTGGATTTATAGAGCTGAGCTCTGTTTAGGGGAGAGAGACATTAATCAGATCTTCCCACAAATGATATATAGTTGCACATTTTGAAGTGTTAGAAGGAGAGATGTATGGTACCATAAGAACATCTAAGGGAATTCTTGATCTGGACTGGAACATCAGGGTGAGCTCTATGGAATAAGATTCTGTATTTCACTTGATTAGGTGGACATGACGCTGTAGAAATTGTGAGTGAGGAGCACTGTGGGATCAAGGGTTTAAATGAGTAGCACCTTTACATTCTGCAGATGTTGCTGTGAATCTTGAGAACCACCTCATGCTTCCTGCCATGGGATAGGAACTCAGCAGGGACTGAATTTATGGCTTATTTTCTTAAGAGGGCACAGCATGGGTGACATGAATGTTTATAGTGAAGAGAGGCAACGATCAGCAGCCTTCATTCTGTAGCCCAGGGCAACACACTTGTCAGTTCAGTTCAGTCGCTCAGTCGTGTCCAACTCTTTGCGATCCCATGAACCGCAGCAAGCCAGGCCTCCCTGCCCATCACCAACTCCTGGAGTGCACCCAAACCTATGTGCATTGTGTTGGTGATGCCATCCAGCCATCTCATCCTCTGTCATCCCCTTCTCCTCCTGCCCTCAATCTTTCCCAGCATCAGGGTCTTTTCCAATGAGTCAGCTCTTCATATCAGGTGGCCAAAGGATTGGAGTTTCAGCTTCAACATCAGTCCTTCCAGTGAACACTCAGGACTGATCTCCTTTAGGATGGACTGGTTGGATCTCTTTGCCGTCCAAGGGACTCTCAAGAGTCTTCTCCAACACCACAGTTCAAAAGCATCAATTATCTGGTGCTCTGCTTTCTTTATAGTCCAACTCTCACATCCATACATGACTACTGGAAAAATCATAGCCTTGACTAGACGGACCTTTGTTGACAAAGTGATGTCTCTGCTTTTTAATATGCTATCTAGGTTGGTCATAACTTTCCTTCCAAGGAGTAAGCGTCTTTTAATTTCATGGCTGCAATCACCATCTGCAGTGATTTTGGAGCCCCTCAAAATAAAGTCAGCCACTGTTTCCACTGTTTCCCCATCTATTTGCCATGAAGTAATGGGACCAGATGCCAAGATCTTAGTTTTCTGAATGTTGAGCTTTAAGCCAACTTTTTCAGTCTCCTCTTTCACTTTCATCAAGAGGCTCTTTAGTTCTTCTTCACTTTCTGCCATAAGGGTATATCTGCATATCTGAGCTTAACACTCCTATTCCCACTCCCAAATGTGCAAGCTTCCTGAGGAAAGACACAAATGATTGTCTCCTTGATTTCTGATTCTTAATTACTCAGCAAAATGCCAGACCCACAATTGATACTTAATAAAAAACTGTTAGCAAATACTGATATTTTGAATCTTATCATTATTTTAGTATATATAAAATTAAGTGAAAATAAATAATTAGAAATCCCTTTTTAAAAGTTTGTTCTTTTTGTGAGACTGAGCAAACAGTTTGTTTACACTGTTCGTTTTTACATTCCTGCACATAGGACAAGGTGAGGAGTGCCCATATTTTATTTGTTTTTACAATAAATATTTACATTTGTGTACAATCTATAAGTGTAACCCTGCTGCTGCTGCTAAGTCACTTCAGTCGTGGCCGACTCTGTGTGACCCCATAGACGGCAGCCCACCAGGCTCCCCCGTCCCTGGGATTCTCCAGGCAAGAACACTGGAGTGGGTTGCCATTGCCTTCTCCAATGCGTGAAAGTGAAGTCGCTCAGTCGTGTCCGACTCCTAGCGACCCCATGGACTGCAGCCCACCAGGCTCCTCCGTCCATGGGATTTTCTAGGCAAGAGCACTGGAGTGGGTGCCATTGCCTTCTCCGAAGTGTAACCCTAAGCCCACCTAAATCAAAAAAGTAGAACATTACCTGTATCCCGAAAGTCTGCCTTGTGGCCCTTCCCCAGTGATGAACCCTGTCCTGATTTCTGCCGTCATAGATGAGTTTAGTCTGTTTTGTTGTTGTTTTATTGAGAGACAGTTCTCCATGGGTCTCTCTTTCTGGATGATTTGCAAACAAAGGCACTGACCGCTTTGCTCTAGACTGTCTTATCAAGAATGTCTGGACAACCCTGGAAGGTAGAGATAATATTTCCCTCTGGAGCAGAAGGCAGATTCAGTTACTGTTTATTACACTGTATGATAATACATATTTGTCCCTCCTATGCAGAGATGAAACAGGTTTGCTTGCACCTCATTATAAAAGATTGGGGTTTTCTAAATGTGAGGATCTTCAGCTGGGCTGCAAATCCCCTTTGTGAACAGTGTCTACCTAGGCTGCCTGTGTTACCTCTATGCTTTTTGGGGGCAAGGGCAAAGGAAACTGATGCAAAACCAATTGAGTTGCTGACTGTCACCAGTGTTAAAGTTGCTTTGTCTCTGATCCAGAGTTCTCATATCTGCCAGCATCCATGAACCATGGCAGGCTAGTTTTCCAGCTAGCAAGGAGGGCAAAATTTTAGATCTTGAGTTTATGAGTTTAATCTGTTTTTGAACTTTATATAAATGGAATCACTAAGGATATACTACTGTTGTCTTTCTCTGTTTCGGTATTTGTGAGACTCATCAATTTATTGTTTTTAGCTGTTGGTTAGAACCCTTTTGCACAAATAGGCCACACTTAGCAAAATCTTTTCTACTGTTGATGACCATTTGTGATGTTTCCACCTTAGAGCTGTTTTAAATGATGTCACAATGGATATTTCAGTATGCTTCTTTCAGTGCACATATGCACACATCTCTTTTGTGTATATACTTTGAAGTGAAATACGTAGATCAGAGATTTTGCACATGTTCCATGTTCCACAAGTGATTTCCCAAGTGGTTGTCCCAATTTTTATTCCCACCTAAAATAGACAGTTGCTCTATATCCTCGTCAACATTTGATATAGTCAGGTGGCATTCTTGGTCACTTGTTTTCTTTTTGAAGGTTATGCTAGTGGATCTAGAGAGATAGTTATTGTGATTTTATTTGCATTTTTTGTTGACTATTGAAATTGAGCAGTGTTATTTGCTTATTGGTCATCATGTATTTTGTGTATTTTAAATTGGATTATCTATCTTTTTCTTAAATATTAGAATTTCTTATATTTTATAGATATCAGTCCTTTGTTGACTTATAATCAGTTTGCTAGCACTGTCGATTTTGTGTTTGATTCTAACAAATTAATTATATTAATAAATTTTTATGATTTATGATTTCCTTCCTTTCCTTATTTTTGAAGACTATTGATAGTTGTTCCTTTTCTTATGATTTTCCTTCTCTTCTAATGTTAATAGTTCAGGATATACATTTCCCTGCTACTCATGATTTTAACTGCATCTCAAAATTTTTATATTTTATTCAAATCAAAATAGTTCCTAATTTATATGATTCCTTGTTTTACTCATTGGTACAGTTTAAAGCTTGCTTTCCAAACATTTTGGGAATTCCTCATTATATTTTTTATTGACTTCTAATTTAATTCTGCTTCAGTCAGGGAAAATATGCTGTAGGTTTCAGTCCTTTGAAATGTGTTGATTCTTGCTTTATAGCCCAGCATATGTTCATTTTGGTGTGCTTTGTGCATGCTTTAAAATAATGCATATTCTGCAGTTTTTGGAGAAACATTTTCTACATGACAGATCTATTTGTAGTTGTGTTAATTAAATATTTTATACTTCACTTATTTGGAGATTGTCCTGTTATATACTGATAGAGATGTGTTAGTCTCTCACCATGATTGTGTTTTTTTTTAATTCCTCTTTTCTGTGAGTTTTCTTTACTTTGAGGCTGTTTAATTAGGTACCTAAAAATTTAGAATTCCTGTAATTTCCTAGTGGATAGACTCTCTTATGATTATGAAATGCTCCTTTTAATTTCCACTAGAGCTTCTTCCCTTAAAGACTGTTTTGTCATCAGCAGCACCGTTAGGCTTATGGTTAGATATAGCTCTTTCTAAACTTCATGATAGCTTTTTTGCCATTCTTTTACTTTCACCCTTTTTATATCTTTATATTTAGGCATGCCCTTGTAAGCTACATAGAATTGTACTTGTAAAAACTCCATGTGACAATCTTGTCTCTAAAATAGTGCTTTTTAAAAAAAAATTTACCTTTAATGTAACTACTGATACATACATCATATTATTCTCCTTTTAGAGACTGTGCCAAAAATATTACCATACTACCATACTTATTTTGACTTCTTAGAGACAAATATAGATTGGAAGTTTGCCATATACAGACAAGGGCCTTTTACCCTCTTAAACATTTATACTGTTGTTTTCATGGACTTACTTCTAGAAGTATTTTAAATCCCATAAAAACTGTGCTTATATTTTATTATGCAGCCTCTCTACCTGTGTATTTATCCTTCCTGTTTCTTCTCATTCCCATCTGTATCTTTGTACTTCAGTCTGAGATAATTTCCCTTCTGTTTTGAAGAACTCTGCTTAGTATTTCTTTCATTGAAGGCATGATAGTGACAAATACTTTCAAATCTTGTTTGTCTGAAAAATGTCACTTTATTTCACTTTGATTTTTGGGTATAGGGTTTTATGTTGAGAGTTCTTTTATTTCAGCATTTTGAAAATGTCAGTCCATAGTCTTCTAGCTTCTATTGTTTCTGTTGAGAAATCAATTATCAGTCTGTCTTATTTTTCCTTCTTTTCAGATTGTTTTTTGCTTTTCTTTCAGTGTTAAGGTTCTGTCTTGCTCTTTGATTTTTAGCAGTTTTACTATGCTATGACTAGATAGTTCTACTAATAGTGTATTTTTTCTATTTCAAAAAATTTTCAGTCATTATCCTTTTTTAATGTTGTTTCTGTCTTATTTCATGAAAGTGTTAGTCACTCAGTAATGTCCAACACTGTGACCCCATGGACTGTAGCCTGCCAGACTCTTCTGTCCATGGAATTCTCCAGGCAAGAATACTGGAATGGGTAGCCATTCCCTTCTCAAGGGAATCTTCCTGACCCAGGGATCAAACCTGGGTCTCCCAGATTACAGACAAATTCTTTACTATCTGAGCCACCAGCAAAACCCCTCTTATTTTCTGTTAGAACTCTAAAGACACGTAGTAGATCTTCTTATTGTGTTCCATTTATATATACACACACACAGAGGATGAGATGGTTGGATGGCATCACTGACTCGATGGACATGAGTTTGAGCAAGCTCCAGAAGTTGGTGATGGACAGGGAAGACTGGCGTACTATATGTATGTGTATATATATATATATATATATACACCTCACACACACAAATTATGCTTTTACTACATTTTCTATCCTTTATTCCCACTGTGCTTCATCCTAGGCATTTTCTCCATACCTACCTTCATTAATGCTGATTCTTCTGTGTCTAATGTGCTCGTAAACCCATACTTTGAGTTCTTAATTTTTGTGTTTTTAGTTGTGGGATTTTTATTTGGCTCTGTTTTATAGTTCTCACTGTTCATAAACATGTCTTCACCCCTGTTTTTGAATAAATGTTGAACAGTGTATATGGAAAGAGATTAAGATATTTGAGGGTGCTCGCCATCTACCTCTACAAGGATTAAGTCATGTGCTGCTGCAGCTGCTGATCTTCAACACTCTCTGAAGGAGCTCAGGATGGAGAGCAGAAATGAAGCACACTGTGCTCCAGAGAAACTGACAGGACAGGCCTTCAGATAGTTAGATTATTATTAGGAGCTGATTTTATGAGCCCAATTCTTTTATCTCCTCATATCTGTTGTCGTTCAGTTGCTAAGTTGTATCTGAGTCCTTGCAACCAGCATGGAGTGGACTGCAGCGCGCCAGGCTTCCCTGTCCTTCACTGTCTCCTAGAGGTTGCTCAAACTCATATCCATTGATCACTAAAATCCTTCATGGTGATGATCATTTCTGGTGACTAGCAGAAGCTTCACGAGACCAGCAGAAACTGTCTACCAAAATAAATAAATAAATATATGTATATGCTTGATTGCATATATTTCCCCTTTACTAAAATCACATATATACTGTCCTTCCCTCTGCTGCCTCTTTGGAGCAGTTTCTCAGAGCTGTCTGAGGTACTGTCTCCCTGGTTACAGTCCTCATATTGCCCCAGATAAAATTTAACTTGCAACTCTCACATTGTACATGGTTATTTTTTTTAAGTTTTTTTTAAGTAGACAGTGGTTTGGGTGATAGTTAAAATCTTCCAGAAAGAAAATAAAAAAGGGCTGTGGGGCAAATATCATAGCCAAAGAACTTTCAGTAAAATGTTTCAGTAAAAATAAAATGTGTGATTAAAACAACTTCTTAAGAAAATTGAAAGGTTTAAGTTGTTATTTCATAGATTCTTTTAAATGCAACTTCCTATGGATTTTAAGAAAAAACCTCAAAAACCCTTTCTGCAGACAATAGGGCTCCTAAAAATATTGTGTTTGTTTATGGCAGGCCCAAAGGGAAGCAGTAGAGAGAAACACTTACTTCGGAGAGATTTGTGACTGTGGCTTTTGTTAAATGGAATGGTTTATACATGCATGGGCAGGAAGGCCATCATACTTTCAAAGTCATTATAATGGCTTGTGTAAACACAGGCCATTTACAATAAAAAGAGAAGGATTGTTAGGAGCATGGATAAAAAAATCCATGAGCAGAGTAAAGATCTGTGAAAAATAGCTGAGTCTAATTCAAGGAACTAGAAATATGTACCTGATTGGATTTCAAAATTGTTGTGGGCCAGAGACTGTTTTCATCTACTCTTTTCCCCCTTTTTAAAGCAGGATTATATATAGCAGTAATCCTATGCGTGTCTACAATTGTATGTAAAGAGAGTTGGGCAAATAACTTATTTCTTTAATTGGTAGGTTTTTTGATCAAGACAACCCATAATCAAGGAATCATACCTAAGGACCCTTACCCACAGTAGACCTGACTTAGATGATAGGATCCTAGAATTTAAGGTGATGTCATAATAAGAGGAAACTTTGGAAGTCTAATTGAAGACACAAGTATATTTTGCAAGTGAGAGGATGTATATAATTGGTAATCTCAGAGGGAAGATTATTATTTTTTAAATAGCCTTAGATTCTTTGATAATTCTATTGAGTAGTAGGCTCTTTTTCTCCTCCTCTTGAGTCTGGGCAGATTTGTGACTACATGAGCCAACAGATTATAGTAGAAATGACACAGCTAAGCCAAAAAAGGCTTTCTTGCTCCCGCTTGGTTCTGTTGGGACACTGACCGTGGGAGAAGCTAGTTGTCATATAAGAAGTCTGACTACTCTGATACCATTATGCTGGCAAAGACTAAGTTCCTCCCAACAGTCAGCATCACCTGATATCTATGTGTGTGAGCCGTATCGAAAAGTCTTGTCCAGTTGAGCCTTCAGATGAGTGTAGTTTCAGCCAACACTTGATTCTAACCACATGAGGTACTCCAAATGAGAACGTCCTATCTGAGCCCTTGCTAAATTCCTGATGCACAAAACAGTAAGCAAAATAAAAATAGTTGTTTTAAGCCACTAATTTTTGTGAGAGTTTATGTAGCCATGGTAACCATTACACTTGATGTAGGGCCTGGGAACCTACATTTTAATAAGTATATGTCAGTGATGCTTTTGTGGACCACAGTCTGTCATTGGCACTGCCCTACATTTATTTCTTTCTCTTCTCCTTAACACATCATAGAAAAGACTAGAGAGCAAAGATATCATCCCAACCTTAGCCTCTGGAAATGAAGCACTCACCATCCAATATCTATTGGCTAAGGAATAATCTCATGACTAATGGAGAAGGCAAGTCTCCATAATGTTCTGCGAATAGATAGTTTTCTTTCACAGCTTGGATCCCCTGCTATTACCTCAAAATATCTAGAGCAGAAAAATTTACTCCTTTCCCTTTCACCCCAGCTGCTTTCTTGGGCCAGTGAGAGTGCAGAAAACAGGCTTTGAGTCATTCATTATGCAGAAACAGTGCTGTGTGTATTTCTGGGGAGAAGGCATTCATGAATGTGAGTTAACATTAAAATGGTCTTCCAGGTATATGAGATGTTGAGGTACATTAATGTTTGCATGCAGAAAGTTCTGTAGTTTTTCTAATGCTTTATAGTCATATGTTGGTTATTCACAGTCATGTGAATTATGTGTTACAATCATTCGTTCTTTGTACCTGGTACCTTTCAATCCCAAACCTCACTGCTTTATTTGCTTTCTGCCAATCATTGTAGATGAGAGGGAAACTCAGGAGAAAGAATGTGTATGTCAGATAAAGAGAGACCAGATGTAGTTGGCGATGAGATATGAATTATACACGTGGGCTCATTCATCCCCTTCCCTTCTGACTTTAGGGGGAAAAAAAGTTTAAAATTTTAAAGGTATTGCTTCTTTTTAAAATCTCTAATTCTCCAAAGTGGTGCTAACTTTCTTGAATGACAGGAGGAAACAAGATGGGGAATTGAGTGTGTTAACACTACCTAATATCTTCAGTGTTATACCCTTATTACTGACTAATTTGCTGTGTTTAACTTTCCATCTCTAGAGAGTTGAGTGTGTATATAAATCTACCAAACTAGTTAAGTGTGCAGAAAACAATCTAGGTTCTTGTAATAGCATTGAAATATTTAGTTTAACAACTCATACATAGTTGCATTTGTTTCCTTTTTTCTTTTCCTCCCATTGTCATAATCATACAGAAATAAAGAATACAGAATTGGACATAGAAAAAAATACTTCATTGGTGGAACAAACTTTTTACTTAGTGCAGTTTTTAGGAATAACCCTTGACTGTCTACTTTATTGATTCTGAAAATACTTAAACAGAATTTTAAACAGAAAATGATTCTCTAAAACTGCTTCTCATATTTACATTCAAAACTTAACTGTGACAGATAGGAATCAAAGTGTGGGAAAGAATGTCAGCTCTAGAATTTCTTTGGGACCTCATTGTTTTTCATTATTTTAATGTATATTATTAAATATACATATAGTAAAATATCTATATTGTAAAGTATGTCCTACGTAGTTAAAACATCAAGTCAATAAATAGTTTTGCTAATTGTTTATTAAGCAATAAGAAGAGGAACATTTCAATTATGGGGATCCCCCGCCTTCATAACTGGCATTTTCCTAGTTATAAAGATATTTATCTAGGATTTTCTAGATCACAGACCTACTTAGTTTATGTAATGAACTCTGAGCAACGTTACAAATCTGCCCACAAGTGTGAAGATATTAGGGAAAATGATTTGTGCTCTTGTCATTGAGCTTTCTGATCTACACCTGTAACTATCTGTTCAGATTTTGGACAAATATAGAAAAGGAAAATGAGAGAGTAATTATATTTTGTATAGAGTCATTAAAAAATTAGAAGAGAATTCCACATCCACAGAAAAAGTGCAATGTGTAAGAAATGCCCCTGAGAAGATTACAGAGAAAAGGGAACTGGATCATGATAAATAGATACACCACCTGATTCTACATGGATGGAAGAGGGTAGCATGCTATAGGAGGAAGACCACTGGATTAGGAATCAGGACACCTTATTCACACTAGATCTAACTGAGTGACCTTGGACATACCACTTTAGGCACCCTGTAGTCTTTATTATAAAACTACTAATTTGAATGACATAATCTAATCTCTTCAGTAGATTTTGTATATTGATCCTAAAAACACACACACACACACAAGTTTAGCAATATAATTATTTAGTTTGCAGGACATTTTGTAAATAATTCTGGAAAGCCAAGTAACAGGTACAGTTTGGACATACAGATTGAGGCCAGCTTAAAATGAGACCCTGAGGGTGTGACTAAACAGTGGATTATAACAGGCAGTCATTTTTTATTCATCTCTTGATTAATCTTGGATGGAGTTAGAAGCCAAGCTCACTGCCAAGTTTAAAGCACATTGTTGTGGAGAATGTTCTAGTCACATATCTCATTTATCTGCATAGTAAAACTACACATATAGGGTCCCCAAAGTTTAGAATTTTAGATAATAGATATACAGAATGTGATTTACACTTCTGATGAAAAAATTATACCATAAGAATAACTAGTATAAGAAAATATGTTTATAGAAGGGAATATTTATATCAAGGAAACAAATTTTTTATATACTTTAAAATCATATATTTGTTTAGCCATAATGATAAATCATTCTTAACCATACTTTTATTCAGTCTGTTCAAATCCAGTGGAAGATCTTCTGGAATGAGTTCCATGATTGTTTCACTTGTTGGTATATTCTCAGCTACAATAAATTGCTAGCAAAATGCTTGATGTGCACAGAGTTTCACCAGCTGAGCAACATATCCTGAGTTGAAACTCATGCATATCAGTTAGCTGTTCCTCTTCAGAATCTCAGTTTTACATTTTAAGGATAATATAATTTATAATTCTAAGGCATTTGAGGGAGAAGGAAGCAAAAAAAAAAATCCCCAACAAACCACATATCGTTGGCCACAGGGCAAGTCCACAGATTGTATTTAGCAGAACTTTGGACAATTGCTACAGAAAGTCTGCCTTGACATCAACTTTATCCCTCCAGAGCTCTCAAAATATAGAAAATTAATCTGACCCCCTGAATCCTATTAATTTCTAATTTCTAGACCCATTACCAATTCTCCTCACTTAATCCTAGACTGCTAACTCCCACAGTAGTATGTTAAAACACAGAAAATTGGAAGAAAAAAAAATTCCATTTTTCTACTACCCAGAGATAGTAATTTTGACATTTTAAGGATTTAATTAATATAATATGCATAATATTCCTAATGAAGAGGAAAATCTTCAAAAGTCATTTTCTCTTTGTATTTTTAAATCCAGTTATCTTTTTCTTGCTGAATGCTTACAGTGACTGTCTTTTCAACTAGCAAAATAACTTATTGTAAATGTTTTTCCTGGGACTTTAAGAAGATGAGATTAAATTAATGTCTTCATATTTTATGCTGTACTGTGTTTAGTTGCTCAGTCATGTCCGACTCTTTGTGACCCCATGGACTGTAGCCCGCCAGGCTCCTCTGTCCATGGGGATTCTCCAGGCAAGAATACTAGAGTGGGTTGCCATGCTCTCCTCCAGGGGATCCTCCCAACCCAGGGATCGAACTCAGGCCTCCCACGTTGCAGGCGGATTCTTTACCATCTGAACCATCAGGTACAGGCAATGGTAAAAAAGCAAGTCTTTTCTTTTTGATTAGCAGCCCCATGGCCTGTGTCAACTTCGCTGGGTCTTTGGAAAGAAGAGGTCGGAGTACAGAGAAGCAGATCAGGAAAATATTAAAGGACTGAAATATTTTCACTGTGTTTTTTTCACTTGAAATAATGGTCATTTTGACATTTTTATCCAAGCTCTGAAATCTCTTTTGACATTACTAAAATAGACTACAAAATGAGAAGCAAGTTTTAGTAACTAAGCCTAAGCCTATTGAACAATATTTCTGCACAGCCAGAAAGATACTTTTGAAAATATTCCACAGTGACCATGGGTTCCAAAAGCAGTGTGTGATTCTCAGAAGTCAGGGTCAAATCACAGGAAAACTGTTCGGTACTGAAGTAGCAAGACTTCATCTCCTGTATCCAAACTGCTAGTATCCGCTTAATAGAGCTATAAATTTTGATCAGCTAAGGTTGGCAAAAAGTAGGAAGAAAATCAGCTTGGTTGAACTTGTATTTGATCAACTGTAGAATGAAACAAGGAGACTGTTCCTCAAAAAATGAACAGATTACTTAACATTGGTTGGTATTTAGTAAAGTTTTGTTCAGAAACAATCATAGACTAGTTTCTGGATACTAGGTGATTAAATAGGTAAAGCCCGTTTGCACACCTAACTCCACCCTTTGAGGGAGGGTAGAACCTGTTGGAGAGGAGAAGAGTGACAGTGATGATGGTAATTGTGGTGATATTCACCTTTATTGTGCTTTTATTATGTGCTGGGTATTTTGCAAAGATTTTCATGTTAAGTATCTCATTTAATTGCACAGTACTAAGTATGTTCTGCTTGAGGTGCAAAGGTGATGATGTATAATTCAATATCACACAGCAAAAACGTATAAAATATTGAAAACATACAAGTCATTATCTTCAGAAATATAAACTAGAGCAAAGGCACAATGCCTCAGCATTTCATTTTGTGTATGATGTTAGCACATTTGCACCCATCAAGCACACAGTCTTTGTCAAGCTGTGTTAATCTCAGTTGTGTGGGAAATATATATCATAATACAATTTGATATGCAAGATATTTACTAGGGAAATATCTGGGGGGGGAAATGGAGAAATACACCAGGAGAGACAGAAGATGATGATTTAGGTCTGGCCCTTGTGAAGGACAGAGGGAAGGAAGAAGGTATGGTAGAGTTTGGCAAGAACCATGGGGAGTCCTCCAGTCACTGCTCCTGTCAGAAGTTCCTGAATCTCCTGGAAAGAGCTGCCGTAGTATCCCTGTCATGATCATCCATTGGCTCAGAACCCCTGGAAGAGGCGTGACCTGGGTGCAAACACAGTGAAGGGTTTCAGAGCCCAGCAGTTAGGGCTTTCCATCAATTATGCCCATAGTCAAGGGCTTCCCAGGTGGCCTAGTGGTAAAGAACCTGCCTGCCAGTGCAGGAGATGTAAGAGATGCTGGTTTTATCTCTGAGATGGGAAGATCCTCTGCAGGAGGGCCTGGCAACCCACTCCAGTATTCTTGCCTGAAGAATCCCATGGACAGAGGAGCCTGGTGAGCTATAGTCCATTGGTTCTGCAAAGAGTCAGACATTGAAGCGACTTATTTAGCACAGGACCATAATCAAGGGGCACATTTTCATGGCAGCTACAGAGACCAAATGCAGATATCAGCTTCAGCTTGGTATTTACCACAGACTTAAATATAGCACAATTCATTTATTCTCATGTATTCAACAAATCTTTATTGTATGTGTATGTTGAAGAGATCATGCCTATTTAATAGTAAAGTGAAGGTGTCTCTGTGACCCCATGGGCTGTAGCCTGCCAGGCTCCTCTGTCCATGGAATTCTCCAGATAAGAATACTAAAGTGGGTTGCCAATATAAAGTCAAATACAAATCAAATAATGGCACAAGTAGATGTAAAATGAGAGCTGTGAAGTTCTGTGAAGAAGTTTTGTCTTATTAGAGGTTTATAGGAACAACAAACCACACTGCCTTCCCTTTTGGTATAAAAGAAGCCTGAATTCTAACTCAGATAAGATGGTTCTTAAGGCCCCTTGTCCACCATCTCCTCAGTCAGCTTGCTTTCCAAATAAAGTCCATATTCCTGTCCCAACAACTTATCTCTCAATTTAGTTTCCTTTTGTGTGGCAACAGTACAAGTTTGGACATAGTAAGAAACTTTACCATTCTATTTATATTATACAATTTGTAATAACCTCTCAAATTTTTCTCTATATAGTCAGAAAATGTGAATAAAGATCAGCCAAATGAGAACTACTATACTAAAAAAGTTAAAAGCAAAATTCTCCTTCTGGAGTTTTTCTTTTCCCAAATTTAGAGGTGTTTGTTTGTTTGTTTTAAATTTCCTATACCAAGTTCATTCTGGTGGCCCAATAAGATGTGAATGATGACTGCTTGCATTTTGATAAATTGTTTATATTTAGGGATTTCATGATGAAAGCTGCTGTCACTATTTCAGTGTTATCAAGGGACAGTTATGTGCAGATGGTATACATAGTCATTTCCTGGTTATACAGGAGCCTGGAGTAAGTTGATTCATGATTTAATGATTTTTATCAGAATGAAATAAGCATTTGATTTTTGAATTTGATCAACCTCTATCTGCAGCTGTGCCCCAACTAGCAATTACTTCCTCCCTGGGCTCTTTGCCCAGGCAAATGGGGTTCATCCTTGTTTCATGTCTCACTGGCTTCCCTGGTGATAGACATGGGAACTACTTGAGCTGTCGCTGCCTTCGAACTGCGAAGCTCCAAAAACTCAGCAAGACATGTTTCCTCTCATCATTTTATTTATTTATTTATTTACCCAGCATAATAAAATGCTTCCTCTAATCATACGCTTTTGAGAGTCAGTTAATTTTCTACCCATCAAAACTTAAAAGCAAACTTCTAAGGGTTGTCTTTTTTATGAGATATGACCAACTATAACAATTTTATTTAAAAAGAAAGATTCAATATCACTATGGTGGGAGTAACATTCCTATTTGCTTATTTGCCTCTGTTTTACTGAGATCATTTTGGTACCGTGGTTGGCATCAAACATCTTCTCAAGCTGCCAAGCATGTTTGGCTTAAGGCAAACACCAAAATAATTTTCCTACTCTTTACGTATTCCTTCCATGATTCCTTCTTATTTACTGCTCGGTGATTAAGAGCACCATTTCTGTTGTACAGTGTACTATTTTGCCTTTCTGTGGTTGTTTTAATGTAATTGTGAATGAAATAGGGCCTGTGATTCAGCATTTTTCATGTGCATGTGGTGGTTTCTGATTTCAAATGGGACACATTAAATAGATTTAACTTTGCTGGTAGAAAAGTTAATAAGGTACATGCAGTATTTATCTGCTCTTTGAATGTTTGCTAAAGCCTGTCTATATTCTGAATGGCATAATTTCCCAACCTTATTCATTAAAAAGATAGGATAATTAAAATGATAACTACCCAATCACAACAGATAAATCTGTTGCCAGCTGAAATCTTACATGTACTTAGTTGATAAAATGATTCTATTTACTAAATCGTATTAGTTATCTGGTAAAATGACTCTAACTGCTCTCCTTATTTCTATGTAGTTAGCAGATTAAGGCCTGGACTCTTTAATCTCAGAAAATTAAATCTGCCCCGATTGTCATATTGATGGAGCATCTGTTGTTCCAGGTGTTTGCCTGGTTTTCCAGAGCTGTGAATTGAGCTATCACAATTCACCTGCATAAGTGAGAGACTTCGCAGAGATGCTGTGCTTGAGATTCCAATTTGATGTATTTGTTAGACATACAGAGGGATAGTGAGCCATGTAGATATGTCACATGTACAGACTACAGGTGTTTTAAATGCATGCAAGATGGGATATATTTGCCATGTATTTGCCAACCCAAGCAAAAGAGTCATTTTAATATCCTAGCAGGCTGATAGAAAAACACAATAGGAGAACCAAAAAAATGTTTCATAGGTCTAAAAAAAGATCTCTGATCAGTAAATAATTGATTATCACTGATAATGTTGTAGCATAGCAGAAGGAGACTAACCAGGGAATATTTTATTGTATAATAAAGTTAAAAAAGGTAAAAGGTCTGATAGGTTGCATTTTTGTAGGGTATTATTCAGGACATAAAGTTCAAAATTTCAAAATTAAGTATTCCTATATTTTGGTGTAAAAATTTATTGAACTACATGTATGTGTCTACACAGTTTTATACACACACACATATGTACAGCTCAGTGACTGTTCACAAAGGGGACACACCCAAAGAAACTCAGGAAATCTCTCAGCTCACCTTCTAGTCACCATCCCCGGCCCTAAGATTAGCCCCTGTCTGAACTTCTAGTAGTTAATCTACTTTTGGGGGGGTCAGGAGTAGGAAAACATTTTTGAACATTTTATTGAATGGTTAAGTAGTTATATAAAGTATGAAAATGAAGACATAATTCACATTTTCAGAAATTGAACATTCCTACAAATCCAAGTCAGGAAATAAAATATTACCTCTCAGAGGCCCTTTCACACCCTTAGCAAGCTCTGCTCCCCACTGAGGGTTACCCCTTTCCTGACGTCTACCAGTTGCACTTAGCTTATCCTATTTTTGAACTTTACATAAATTGAATCACATGGTATGCATGCTCGTGTCTGACATCCTTCACTAAATATTGCACTTGTGACATTCATCCATATTGTTGCACACAGTCTTAGGATAAGTGGTATGTTTTAATGCCATAGTGTGTCTGTACCACAGTTTGTAGACCCATTCCCTTTGTAGGCATTTGGGTAATTACAAAGAGTGAAAACTCCTCTTTTAGCCTTTCTCTGAAGTCAGTATGAATTTTATTCCTATGTATTTTCTGACAACAGAGGAGAAAAAAACAAAATCTTTTTTTTTTTTTTTTTTTTTGACCCATAAAAGTCTCTCAGCATTCTGGGTGCTGCCGTTTGTCCTCTATAATACATACTGAGCTTTTGCTCCCTGGTTAGAAGAAGGTCCAGTCTTCTGATACCGGGTTCTGAGAGGAATTAAGTCTTTCTCTGGTCATTTAATTGGAAAGTCATCACAGAACTGTAACATTTTATAGCAATTAACTATCACTCATGTTGAGTCAGTTCAGTTTAGTAGGATATAATCAGGAAACATCTTTAACTTCTCCATTATTGCCTTCAGTAGTTGAATCTTTCTTTCCCACTCTTATATCCCCCCCCCCTTTTTTTTTCACACAGAGATGTTAAAAAAAACCTGGGCCGGTTTCAATCAAAACTTCAATCTTTTCATCAGTTAAAGCCTCTCTCCTCTGCCAGCATAGCTTAACTCCTCTGCTCAGAGATAGGATTGGAAGGAGGACACTGTCTGTCCTTTCATGTTTCTTGCCCCTCAGCTCACTCCCTCTCTGGCCCTGAATCTTCAGTGGTTGGTTTATTGGAGTATTTGGGTAAGAGAAAGGAAGAGACAAAGAGTGAACAAATGATGGAAGGAAAAAAAAAATTAGGAGTTTTTAGTCAATTATGATTATAGTTCTCTCTTGTTTGTCACATTCTGTCTTGGTAAATCTTGGATTTTCTTGTGGGGTGTAGAACTGTTCTTTAGAGATTTCAATGACTTCTGATCCAGGTGCTGTATTCTGCAGCTGACCTTTTGAAACATCCCCTCCTGTGATGCACTCACAGTTTTAATTCTATGAGGTCCCCTCATTTTGGTGAGCAACAAGGTGGGATTCACTTGGTTCTCAAGAAGTCATAGATTTTTGCCCCTCTAAACCATGGAAATAAGCCTGCTGGCCCCTTTCTTCTGCCTGATATAATGGGCTGCAATGGTGTGATCACTCACACTCAGAGCCAGACATCCTGGAGTGTGAAGTCAAGTGGGCCTTAGGAAGCATTATTATGAAAAAAGTTAGTGGAGGTGATGGAATTCCAGCTGAGCTATTTAAAATCTTAAATGATGATGCTGTCAAAGTACTACAGTCAATATGTCAGCATATTTGGAAAACTCCGTAGTGACCACAGGACTGGAGAAGGTCAGTTTTCATTCCAGTCCCAAAGAAAGGCAATACCAAAGAATGTCCAAACTATCATACAATTGCTCTCATTTCCCCTGCTAGCAAGATTATAATGGGCTGTGCCAGCCAGTGAATAAGGTGCCCTTCTCACAAGTACCCCAAGTACTACAGAAAAGACAGCAAGTACCTCCATCTCCTCTTTCCTGCTCACATAAATTTATTTCAAAGAACCTCTGCCTTCAGTCTCTTGCCTTCTTTTTTCCAACTTGTGGTGACAGTCATCAGACTTGTTTTGTTCTCTTTTGTTGATATCTCACAGGGCACTACCAAGAATGTGTGCTTGTTTCTGATTGAACTTGGTTTTCAGGCCTTGGCCAAAATTTTAGTAATAAAAGACCTAGGTAATACCTTATTTGAGAGCAGAGTCAGGTTAAAATTGGTCTTATTTATAGAGTGTCTACACTGCTTGAAGCCACCTCAAATACTTTTGGAAATAAGATGGGTCTAGCTGCTTGGTTAGAGAGGCAAACTTTATTTCTGCCCAGCACTATTCTAGGCCATATGGAGGAATTCAAGACATTTGGACTATCAAGGAGCTCCTCATCAAGTTTGAAAGGCAAGATTTCCATTCTTCAAACATTACGCTCATCATGATTGTGCTCTGTAAATGGCAGCATGGAATGGTAACAGATAAACCATTATCCAGAGGTTAATCTGAATCCAGGGGAGCATGAGCCGTCTTGCCATCTCATTACTGAGAAGCTATTGCCTTGTCCCATGGGTATTGTCTCAAAGGCCAGAACAGCTGGCTGGGAGCAATCCCCCATCAGGGCACCACTGTTTCCAATATTGAAACACCAGAAAGCAAACAGTCAGCTCAACAGGAGAGCCACAATATTGAGTTCATGGAGGAAAACCTTCCTGGGTTTCTGATTTAATCTGTACCATGTAGAACTGCTGCTTTTGATCATTTATTTGATCTACCTCAAACTTTTTCACCAAACTGTAAGAACAGAAAAGTTCAATTGATTGATTACCCCCTCACAGTTCTGGGGACCTAGTTTACAGTTTTGTAACAAGTTTGAAACATCTTTTTAAAATTTTTTTATTTCTAAAAAAATGATCTGAGCTTTATACTCAACCTACAGTGTGTGTATGTTTTAGTTTTCAAGCTGTGGCAAATTTCCATGATATAAGGTCTCTTTTTACTCACAGGCACATTCCCACATACAGGAACACCTTGATTTTTTTAGCTTTACTTTACGCTGCTTCTCAAATACTGTGGTGGTTTTTTTTTTTTTTTTTTTGTAAATACAAGTTGAAGGTTTGTGACAACCCTGCATTGTCAAGTGACAGCATCTTTTAGCAATAAAGTACTTTTTAATTAAGGCATGTGCATTGTTTTTGTAGATATAATGCAGTACACACTTAATAGACTACAGTATGGAAGACTCAGTGTAAAGAACCTGTCTGCCAGTACAGGAGATGTGGGTCTCATCTCTGGGTTGTGAAGATCCCCTGGAGAAGAAAACGGCCACCCACTCCAATATTCTTCTTGGGAAATCCCATGGACAGAGAAGCCTGGCGGGCTACATTCCATGGATTCACAAAAGAGT
Source organism: Odocoileus virginianus (assembly GCF_023699985.2). Classification (NCBI taxonomy): domain Eukaryota; kingdom Metazoa; phylum Chordata; class Mammalia; order Artiodactyla; family Cervidae; genus Odocoileus; species Odocoileus virginianus. The sequence goes on from NC_069699.1 coordinate 20,529,414, forward strand.
TGTACGTGACTTAGCAACTACACAACAACAGATAAATATAATTTTTATATGCATTTAGAAACCAAAATTTTCATGACTCACCTTATTGAGATACTCACTTTAGTGTAGTGGTTTAGAAACAAACCTCCAGTATGTCTGAGGTATGCCTGTACCCTAAGGAATATGCTTAGTCCAGTTCAAGAGATAAATGCTACTCTCTGGGTTCAGAATGTGTCTTGGCTTCTCGTAAATTTAAATAATTCACATCATGATAATTATGAAACTTCATTGCTTTTAAAAATGATCCAAGGAGGCTCAATCCCTATAATCTGGAAGCATATTTTAACCATAAGGAGTGTAAATATGACTATATCATGAAGAATAGTATAGTATTACCTAACATTTTTAAATGTCTACCTTTAATGAGGTATAAGTGACTAATAGAATTGTAAGATATTTTAAGTGTATATTGTGATGATTTGATATAGGTATACATTGTGAAAGGAGTCCTCCAATCTAGTTGAATAGTATATATGTGATCTCACGTATTTATCTCTCTCTCTTTTTTTTTTTTTTTTGGTGAGAACATACAGGTTGTCATCTTTGAACAAATGTCATTTGTGTAATAATGTTATGAACTATAGTCATGGTTTTATACATTAGATCCTCGGATTGTATCCATATTTTAGGTGAAAGTTGGTAGCCTTTTACCAACCTCTGTATTCCCACCTATTAGCCCCTACCAACTACTTTCCCACTCTTTGAGTTTAGCTTTTTTTTCTTTTTAGATTCCAGTTATATAAATCATGGCCATGCTCTATTCGTCCTCTGTCCAGTTTATTGCATTTAGCATAGTACCCTCAAGGTCATCCATGTTGCCATAAATGGCAGGATTTCCTACTTCTCATGGCTAAGTATTATGCCATGAGAAGAATATTATTACACATAATGTTGTGTGTAAATAGAGACATCACATACATATCTGTAAATATCACAGATATTTGTGCACATATATGCCTAATTCCTTATCTCTTCATCCATTGACCAACTTAGGTTGTTTCCATGTCTTGTTTCTTATGAGTGATAATGCAATGAACATGGAAGTGCAGCTTTCTCCTTAAGATCTTGTTTTCATTTTTGTTGGATGTATTATACCCAGAAGTGAAGTTGCTGGATCGTATGGTAGTTCTTATTTGAATTTTTGAGGAATCTCCATACTGTTTTCCATACCGGGTACAGGAATTTGTATTCCCATGTGTACACAAGGTTTCCCTTTTCTCCATATGCTTGCCAATAGTTATTGTTTCTTGTCTTTTTGATGGTACTCTTTGTGACAGGTGTGAGGTGATATCTCATTGTGATTTTCATTTACATTTCCCTGATGACTAGTGATGTTGAGCAACTTTTCCTGTACCTGTTAGCATCTGTATCTCTCCTTTGGAAAAACGTCTATTCACATCTTCTTCCCATTTTTTAACTGGATTTTTTTGTTTTAGATTTGTTGCTTTTCTGTAATTTTTGTTTCTGCTTTTTGCTGTTGAGTTCTATATGTATTAGCTTCTTATCATGGCTATAATTTGCCAAAAATATAGATCTATAATTTGCAAATATTTTCACCCATTCTGTAGATTACCTCTTCATTGTGTTGGTGGCTTTCTTTGCTGTGCAGAAAGTTTTTAAAATAGTTCCACTTATTTATTTTTCCTTTTGTGGCCTTCCCGTTTGGTGTCAAATCCAGAAGGTCATTATCAAGAGCTATGTCAGGAAGCTTACCATCTGTGTTTCCTTATAGAGTTTTGTAATTTCAGGTCTGAAATTCATGTCTCTAATCCATTTTGAGTTTATTTTTCTATATGGTGTAAGATACATAGTTTCATATTTTGAATGTGCTGTCCAGTATTGCCAGCACTATTTATTGATGAGACTGTCATTTTCCTGTAATATAGTCATGGCTGCTTTGTTGTAAATTAATTATCTGTGTATACATGGATTTATTTCCGGGCTTTCTATTCTGCTCCAATGATTTGTGTGTCTGTTTTTGTACAAATATCATATTGTTTTAACTACTATAGTTTTGTGATATAATTTTAAATCAGGATGCTTGATTCCTATAGCTTTGTTCTTGCTCAAAATTTCTTTGGCTATTTGAGGTCTTTGTAGTTTCAAACAAATTTTAGATTCTTTCTCTATTTTTTCAAAATACCCCAATGAAATTTTGATAGTCATTGCACTGAATTGATTGCTTTGGTTTCTATGGACATTTTAACAATTTTGATTGTTCAAACACATGAGTGTGAAAAATCTTTCCATTTATTTATGTCTTCACATCCTTTCATCAGTGTCTTACTGTTTTCATTATGCAAAACTTTTACATCCTTGGTTAAACTTATTCCTAAGTATTTTTTTCTTTTGGATACAGATTTTAGCAGATTATTTTCTTTATTTCTCTTTCTGATAATCATTATTATAGAAAAGCAGCTAATTTTTGTATATTGGTTTTGTATCCTACAATTTAAGTGAATTTGTTTATTTGTAAGGCTCTAACAATTTTTTGATAGTCTTTGGGATTTCCTAGATACAGTCTTGAGTCATCTGCAAATGGCAGCAGTTTTACTTATTTTCTCGTTAGGATGACCATTATGGCTTTTTCTTGCTTAACAGCTCTGATTAGGACTACCAGTAGGAGTTGAATAAGCGTGTTGGTAGTGGGCAAGGTAGTCTTGTTCCCGATCTTAGGGAAAAAGCTTTCACATTTTTATCTTGATTATGATGTTATTAGCTTTGAGTTTGTCATACATAACCTTTATTATGTTGAGGTATGTTCCATCTGTACCCACTTTGTCAATAGTTTAATTATGAATGTTGAATTTTGCCACATTTTTCTACATCTGTTATAGAGATTATCATGTACTTTTCATCCTTCATTTTGTTAATGTAGTGTATCATAATGAGCAATTTGTGTTTATTGACCCATCCTTGTATCCTTGGAATAAATTCCATTTGATCATGGTGTGTAATCCTTTTAACATACAGTTAAATGTACAGTTCTTTGCTCATATTTTATTGAGGATTTAGTACCTATGTTTTTCTTTTCTCGTGGTGCCCTTGTCTGGTTTTGGTATCAGGGTAATGCTGGCCTTAAAAAAGGAATTTGGAAGAGTTCTCTGTACTTCTATGTTTTAGAAGCATTTGAGAAGAATTGGTATTAATTATTCCTTAAATGTGTGGTTGAATTAATCAGTAAAACTGCCTGGTCTGGGACATTTATTTGTTGGGAGATAATTGATTACTGATACCATCTCCTTACTGGTAATTGGCTTGTTCAGATTTTCTGTTTACTCATGATTCAGCCTTCTGAGGTGGTATGCTTCTAGGAATCTATCCATTTTTTTCAGATTGTCTGATTTGTTGTTTTTAATAGTGGCCTCTTATGATCCTTTAAATTTCTTTATCAGCTATAATTTATCCTCTTATTTCTTAGTTTGAGTCCTCTCTTTTTCTTGGTGAGTCAAGCAAACTATTTGTTTATTGTTTATTTTTCAAACAAATCAACTTGGTTTTACTAATTTTCTTTCTATTTTTCTTCTTGGTTTCTATTTTATTTATTTCCACTCTAAAATTTATATTTCCTTCATTCTATTAACTCACAGTAGGAAAAGAGAAAGGAAAGGGCAGAAATCTCACTTGAAGAAATAGTGGTTGAGTACCTCTGTAACCTGGATAAGGACATCCAGATTCAGGAAGTTTACAGAATTTCAAATAAGAGGAACCTTAAGAGACACCCCCTCCAAGACACGTTTTAATCAAAATGTCAACCATTAAAGACAAAGAGAGATTATTAAAAGGAGCAAGGGAAAAGCAATTTGTTACATGCACAGGAACTCCCATCAGATTAATAATAGATTTTCAGTTAATGCCTGAATGTAGGCTGGTGGGAGGTTGGATCTCCATGCCACAGCTGGGAAAGTATGTAGTGCTAGTTACAGCACTTCCGAGGAGATGGACGTTTGTTCTCGCCCCTCTGCACTGGGCCTGGGTATATAACTGCAAGGGTGCCCCTGCACCTATTAATAACTTCTCTGTTTGCTGCAGTCCTATGAGACTGCTGAATTCAAGCCCCATTGTCTATCAAGTTAGGTGATATAGGGACCCATCCCTTGGGCCACAGCTGAAAAGTTGAGATGCCAGGCATGTGTACAAGCTCTTTCCAGGAGACATTGGCAGCAGGCTTAAATGAGAATGTGGAGGTAGTGTCTGCTGGCTCTCCATGTCTCAGGGAAGGATTATGGTCAGCCCCTAGACACCTGCTAAATTAGAAGCCAGACCATCAGGCAGTAACTTTTAAAGTGTGCAAATAGGCATCTTTCAGGAAAAGATTGGAAGATATGCATTTTTGTCCTGTTCTCTTTCAAAGCTAGGTATCTGGGGAGCCCATCCCTCAGATGGGTGTCTTAAAATTAGGGATGCTAGATGTGGTGTCTGTACCCTCCAGTTCTCAGAGAGAAGCTTGGAATTGGGAGTTCCATCTGATTATATGGCACTGTGTCAAGGATGTGGTTTATGGAAAGAATGTAACTGTGCCTTTCCTGCCTGCTTCAGTGTGGGTGATAAAGGTATTTGCTCCTTTGCCTGGTGGGTAGGAGTTGACTAGCTAGTTTTCCGAATTTCTTTGAGAGGGAGTTGCTCCATGTATAACTATAATTTCATTGTGTCCATGGGAGGAGGTGGATTTAGAAAACTTTTATGTTGCCATCTTGGACTGGAATTCACCTGACATTTTTAATGAACTTAAATTTTCACCATAGCCTCATCCTACTCGTCATAAGTATATCTCATATTTATCCTTATAGCCTTGATAAATAGAACAGGAATTATCATCTCCATTTGAGAGGGAAGAAAAATGATGAGTAACTAATGAGGAAGTAACTAGCCTGTGCTTACAATTGAGTAGCCTATAAGTTTTATGAGGGCCAGGACTTCATTTATTTTATCACTTTATCTTCAGTCTCTCACACAATGTTTGGAAAACAGTAGGAGCCCAATAAAATTTTCTTAAATTGATTAATATTTAGACTTCAGATTCTAACTTTCTTTCCCTATACAGCATACTAATACTTACCAGAGTAAGATGGCAGAAAGAAGCCAATTGTGAAACAAACAAAAATCAATTTCAATTCTCTAAAGACTTTTCCCAAAATCTTTTTTTAATAAAAGTAAACAGAACTGTAATACTCCCTTTCTCTTCTACAACAGCTTTTTAAGTTGAGTTTGTTTCCAGTCTTTCTTTTAATGGCTTCCTACATCAATGACGCAGTAGTTAGGACTAAAAGTATATGTGCCAGTGTGGGCATGAGAAAGGATGATTTTGTAAGACTCTAAGTGTTTCTTAACACTTGGAGTTCAAGGAAGGCATTCTATACAATGAACTGATGCCTGCATCAGGGTCAGTGTTGGGAGTAAGTATTCCAAAGTCTGAACTGCTAATTAACACTGAGCTGATACTGTATAGCACAGAGAACTATATTCAGCATTTTGTAATGACCTATACTGGAAAAAGAAACTGAAAAATAATATATAACTGAATTACTTTGCTATATACATCAAACTATTAGATATTGCAAATCATCTATAGCCCAAGTGAAAATTAAAAAAACAAAACAAAACTGAATTGAGCAACAAACTCAAAGTATTTGACAGAAAATCAGCATAGATTGTGCTTCTGTGTCCCAGATTTGTCACTGTCATCTAGGGCCATAACTGTAGCATAATGGCAAATGTTGAGGTGGAGTTTTAAGGAAGAGAACAAAAGAGCATATGGGAAAAAATGATTAAAAAAAAAAAAAAGATCAGAGAGCAGAAGGAAATGAGTTTCTTATTACCATGGAGTAAAGGGAATGAAATTTAAAAGTTTGGTTCCCAAGTACTGAACAGATGGTTGTAGATTGTCTCTTCCACTGAGTAAAAGAAAGAGGCATTGCCTCAGCTTCTTGGTTTATACCTTGATGGAGACATCAACATCACAAACTGAACAGTGGAGACTTTATGGTCCCCATCGGCACCACCAAGCATCTAATCATTCATAGTTTCATGAAGTACATCATAACACAGAGTCCTGGGTCCAAAACAGACCTGGGTTTTTCAGACTTTGACCCTGCCACTCACTAGCTACTGGGACTTCTGGCATATCACTCAAAGCAGTTAAACTTCTTGTCTCCACTTATGTCCGTGGGAAAAATAAACCTGACTTCACATGCTGTTGTGAAAAATTCAATTAGAAAATACAAAGGAAAGTTCTTTGTAAAATTTGTGAAACACCTCAAGTCTGAGATGATATACTTTTGATGGTCTCCATTTCTAACATTAACTACTTTAGACTGTAATACTGAAAGGCAAGGATCGGCATGAGAATGGTGTAAAATAAAGCCAGTTCTGCTGAGGTGTGACATCAACTCATGTTAAGAACATTTCTGTAGATGGATAACTAAAGTAAAATTGCGCTCACCTGATGTGCCAGGCAGTCGCTAAGTGACTTACATACTTTATTTCATTTCATCCTCTCAACTTCACAGTACTCATCTGACACATAAAGAAATAGAGACTTACACAAGTTAAATTACTCAAAATAGCCACACATTTCTTAGGAGAGAGCAGGAATTTAAACTCAGGCATCTAACTCCAGAGATTTCTCCTTGAGTTGCTATTGGGTTTGCACCAATGGCTTTAGGTGGTATAGATCAGTTAAGTAATACTAACATTTTTAAAGCTTTTTATTGTGAAATACAGACCAAAAATACATTAAAATACAGACCTTAATGAGTTATAATAAAGGGAAACCTCATGTACCTACTACCCATATCAGGAAATGAAGCATTCTCACCAGCCCAGAAGCTATTTGTTTCCCTGTTTTTGCTCTCCCGCAAAGATAATCACCATCCTGACTTTTGGAGTAATTTTCTTAATGGTTTTACCATGCAGGTTTACATCCACTAAACATTATAGATTGGGTCTACCTGTTTTTGAACTTTGTATAAATGGTCATATAGTGTGTAATATTTTTTCTGATTTATTTTAGTCATATCCATGACACTCATCTGTCTTATAACTAGTTTGTTCATTTTCTTTGCTGTATATTCATTATAGAAACATGTCACCTATATAACCATTCTGTTAATTAGTTGTTTATAGTTAAGACGTGTTACAAAAATTGCTGCCATGAGTATTCTCTGTGTCTCTTTCTTACTACATGTGTACATGAATTTCTGTTGAATATGTGCTTAGAAGTGGGACTGGTGGGTCCTTGATATGTATATGTTTAACTTTGATTGATATCACCAAACCATTTCCAAAGTGATCATACCAATTCAAAGTTCTATGTGAGTTTCTATCAATTCATATTTTTTAGTTTTTAATTTTAGGTATTCTGATGACTTGTGAGGTAGTAGCTCATTGTGGTTTTAATTGACACTTATTTTACTGTTAGTGGAGCTGCATATCATTTCGTATGTTCAGGGTCATTTAGGTGTCCTGTTTTGCCGCTTGCCTGTTCAAGTATCTTGTATATTTTTTATTTGGTTGTCTATCATTTTATGATTGGGAATGTTTATATAATCTGTATATGAGTCCCTTTCTGTTGTATACTTAACAAATATCTTCTACCACTCTGTGATAGTTTCCTTCTCCAAGGTCATGAAGATATTTGTTTAAATTATCTTCTAATTCCTCTGCAGAATAATGAGGTAAGGTGTTCTTTTCAATAGTAGAGGTAGGATAAATGGATATAGTGTAGGGGGGAAAATCCTTGACCTCTGCCCCATGCCATAAACAAAAAATAACTATAGTGGATTGCTGATACAAATATGAAAGGTAAAACAGTAAAGATTTTAGAACATAATGTTCATGACCATCTTTATGACTTCAGAGAGGGAACTATTTTTCAGTAAGGAGACAGAAAGTGCTAATCGACAAGAAAAATGTTGAAAGATTGTAGTACATTAAAATTACAAATTCTATTCCTAAAAAGACAGTAATTCTCTTTTTAGAAAGAGAGAGAAGTCGCTCAGTTATGTCTGACTCTTTGTGACTCCATGGCGCCTATCAGCCTCCTCTGTCCATGGAATTTTTCAGGCAAGAGTACTGGAGTGGGCACTGGAATTCTGGAATACTGGAATTCTCTTTTTAACTGAGTATAATCTGTCCCTTGGACTGCAAGGAGATCCAACCAGTCTGTCCTAGAGGATATCAGTCCTGAGTGTTCATTGGAAGGACTGATGTTGAAGCTGAAACTCCAGTACTTTGGCCACCTCATGCAAAGAGTTGACTCATTGGAAAAGACCCTGATGCTGGGAGGGATTGGGGGCAGGAAGAGAAGGGGACAACAGAGGATGACATGGCTGGATGACATCACCAAGTCGATGGACATGAGTTTGAGTAAACTCTGGGAGTTGGTGATGGCCAGGGAGGCCTGGCGTGCTGCGATTCATGGGGTCTCAAAGAGTCGGACATGACTGAGCAACTGAACTGAACTGAACTGAATCTGTTAAATGTTTCCAATAAATTCTTAATTTTAGTTTTTTTTTCCAATTCTAGAATTTCTATTTGATTCTCTTGATCATCTCTGTGATTTATGTAGTATACTATTGACTGTTAATGTAGTACGTTTTTTAGGTCCTTGAAATAATAAACAGAGTTTGAAGACAGTGTGGATTGCTTTCTGTTTTCTGCTTTTCCCCATATTATCTTATTAACTTGTAAATTTTCTTATCTTTGATTGTATGCCAGAATTATAGTTACTGAGAATTATAGAAATAATGCATGATCCATAGTGATGTTATCTTCCTCTATAAAATATTTTTTGTTTCTGCTGCATGTATTGAGGCTCTAGATAATCTGAGATTACTTTAACTCAGTTCTAGAGGAGGTTCATTTTCTAGATCATCCATATATATCCTGGCTTAGATCAGTTTATGTGAGAAACGTTTTACTTGCAATTTACCCTTTCTCCTATGATAACAGATATTCAGGGTCACATCACAGATTGCATTTATAATGACCCACCTCTGTAGAAAGCCCTGGAACTCTGTCCCTCCCCAAAAGCTTTTCTTCCAAGGAGCAAGAGTCTTTTAATTTCATGGCTGCAGTCACCATCTGCAGTGATTTTGAAGTCTCCAAAATAAAGCCTCTCACTGTTTCCATTTTTTCCCCACTTATTTGGCATGGAGTGATGGGACCAGATGCCGTGACCTTTGTTTTCTGAATGTTGAGTTTTAAGTCAGCCTTTTCACTATCCTCTTTCATCTTCATCAAGAGGCTCGTTAGTTCCTCTTCGAGTTCTCCATCAGGGTGGTGTCATCTGCATATCTGAGATTATTGGTATTTCTTCCGGAAGTCTTGATTCCAGCTTGTGCTTCATCCAGCCCAGCATTTCATACAATGTACTCTGCATATAAGTTAAGTAAGCAAGTTGACAATATACAGCCTTGACATACTCCTTTCCCAATTTGGAACCAGTCCGTTGTTCCATGTCCTGTTCTAACTGTTGCTTCCTGACCTGCATACAGGTTTCTCAGGAGGCATATAAGGTGATCTGGTATTCCCATCTCTTTCACAGTGTTCCACAGCTTGTTGTGATCCACACAGTCAAAGGCTCTAGCGTAGTCAATGAAGCAGGAATAGATGTTTTTCTCAAATTCTGTTTTTCTGTGATCCAATGGATGTTGGCAGTTTGATCTCTGGTTCTCTGCCTTTTCTAAATCCAGCTTGAACATCCGGAAGTTCTCAGTTCACATACTGCTGAAGCCTAGCTTGCAGAGTTTTGAGCATTACTTTGCTAGTGTGTGAAATGAGTGCAATTGTGCAGTAGTTTGAACATTCTTTGGCATTGCGTTTCTTAGGGACTGGAATGAAAACTGACCTTTTCCAGTCCTGTGACCACTGCTGAGTTTTCCAAATTTGCTGGAATATTGAGTGTAGCACTTTCACAGTATCATCTTTTAGGATTTGAAATAGCTCAACTGGAATTCCATCACCTCCACTAGCTTTGTTCATAGTGATGTTTCCTAAGGCCCACTTGACCTCACACTCCAGGATGTCTGGCTCTAGGTGAGTGATCACAGCATTGTGGTTATCTCATTCATGAAGATCTTTTATGTATAATTCTTCTGTGTATTCTTGCCACCTCTTCTTAATATCTTCAGCTTCTTAGTTAGGTCCATAACATTTCTGTCCTTTTTTGTGCCCGTCTTTGCATGAAATGTTCCCTTGGTATCTCTGATTTTCTTGAGATTACTAGTGTTTCCTATTTTATTGTTTTCCTCTGTTTTTTTGCACTGATCACTTAGGTAGGCTTTCTTATCTCTCCTTGCTATTCTTTGGAACTCTGCATTCAGATGAGTATATTTCCTTTTCTCCTTTGCCTTAGCTTCTCCTCTTTTCTCAGCTATTTGTAAGGCATCCTCAGACAACCATTTTGCCTTTTTTGCATTTCTTTTTCTTGTGGAATGTTTTGATCCCTTCTGGACAGTGTTATGAACCTTCGTCCATAGTTCTTCAGACATTCTGTGAGATCTAATCCCTTGAATTTGTCTGTCACTTCCACTGCCTCATTGTAAGGGATTTGATTTAGGTCATACCTGAATGGCCTAGTGGTTTTCCCTACTTTCTTCAATTTAAGTCTGAATTTTGCAATAAGGACTTCATGATCTGAGCCACAGTTAGCTTCCAGTCTTTATTTTATTTTTCACTGACTGTATAGAGCTTCTCCATCTTTGGCTACAAAGAATATAATCAATCTGATTTTGGTATTGACCATCTGGTGATGTCTCACAGTATAAAATAGGACTAATTTCATAGAGAGATTTTAAATATTTTAGCTATTTAGCTAAAACATGGTATATTCGTGTTTTCTGATCTCCAAGTTAGAAAGACTATTTGATTCTGTCTGAAAAGAGAAGCTTTTGGAACTATTCTAAAGTTTTAAGATTTAGGGAACTAAAGTCAATAGCCCAATAAATAGATTTTTACAGCTACATTAGTTAAGATTCTTTTTTTTTACTGCAGCAGAAACTGTTCTCACTGGATTTTTTAAATTATTATTGTGAAGATTCTATTAGTTTCTTTAATTCAAAGGGATAAAGCTTCAGAAAAGTTTCTTCCAGCAGCTCAAATAACGCCATCAGGTCTGGTTTTACTCTCTCATTTCTCTTTTCTGCCATATTGGCAGAGGTTCTTAACTTCTCTGTAGTGGCCCTTGGTGACTCTCCGTTTATATTCTTACCCTCTTGAGGCCAGCAAAATATATATAAGTATCCTGGAATTCTAATTATGTCTCACAGGCCCTGTTGTGTCATGGGTCCTTTCGTGAACCGATCGCTGTGACCTGGAGAATGGGATGTTGTGATATGTCTCATCTCAGTCAAGTGCTTTGACTGTGGAGCTTAACCAGAAACGCAAGAGCTGAAAGTGGCAGAGAATATGCTTTGCTGGGGGGGAAAAAAGCTATTTTTCATAGAAGTGCTAGAAAACAATTTTTCTAGAAGATTCTAGATAAGAGAGAACAAGAAAATGTCCATTAGAGCAGCCCACTGGAAATCAATGTTGTAGTTTTCCTTTGTGGCCTCCAGGTCTCCCATTACCTTAGAAAGCATTTTATTGTTTAATTTATTATGCTGTCACAGTGCACAGAGGTCTGACTTTGCATTTCAGATGCGCTTGATGCTAATCTCTTTTGCCTATTAGTTTTGAAAAAGTCTTAAGGCTCTTGTGCACTTGGGCAATGGAAAGGAGCAGTGGTCTGCCATGAGCTGATTTTGAGAGAAAGAGCTTAATCTAAACACAAAATGCCACCTTGATGAGTGTCCTGTGAGATTAAAAGGGTGGAATGGGAAGCAAGCATAGGCGGTCAGTTTAGGCTCCTGCCTCAGAAAAAGGCCTGGTGTTATCTGTTCTGAAACTCAATGGAAATGAATTGATGAGCAGACAATAGCCCGGGTGTCCAGCTGATTGATCTGTGCAGCCCCGAGCGTCCCCAAGCTGTTTGGCAGCAAGCCGTCTTTCTTCTGTTCTTTCCTTATTAATTCAGGCTATGATAAATGGCTATGCTGACAGCCCACTACAATGAAAATAAAATCCTTGTCAGGGAGTCTTCCATCTTCCAAGAAGCAAAGAAAATCTTGTCCATAACCCTCTTGCGGTGGAATTTTCTCACATAATCTTACTGGCAGTGAGTGAGTATAACAGCGCATGTGTCTATGTGTATACATATCCTGCGAATGCTGTGAGTTCCCTTCTAGGTTAAAAAAAAAAAAAAACACACTAACATTAAAATAGACTCCTACAAACAGAAACCACCAAGTTATACTTTATTTATGTCATAAGCAAATGTAAGGAAATGCAGAACTCTCAGAAATACCTTAAGTTCAACAACACAGGGGAGAAGAAAATTAATGCTTTTTGCCCCCTTGTAGTCATATAAAAGTAAGTAGCAGATGCAAAGTGTTGAAGAATTGTTTAAACATTGATCATCCATGGCCGGGGATATTTTATACTCATCAGTTTACCTCCCCTAACTTCTTAAACCCCTCTTTTCCCTGATCAGTGTTTTGTGTTATATCATAGCACACTGCAGAAGTTGGCTTGTTTTAACTGAGATATTTTCTCAGTCAAAAAAGGTTTACATATTTTAATGTTTCTGAAACAGGATACTCTGTGAAGAGAGCTAACATTAACAGAGTTACAGTGGTCCCCAAAAATAATCAGATGAGCAAACCAAGACAAACGTGGAGGTAGATAGATTTGCAGACATCTTCCCACATATATAGACACACACATATACAACAATAAGCATATTTTTATAGCATTGCTTGTAAGAGCAACAACTCAGAAACAATCTATATGACCAATAGTAAAGAAACTAAAGTAAGACAAAAAAAACTCAGTGAAATTAACCATTAGAAAGAACTGGGAATCTCTATATGTGTCAGTAGCAACAGTTTTTGGGGAAAAAGTGTTACAGGAGAATAATATGATTTATTTTCTGTTAAAGCAGGAGAGAAGAAAAAACATGTAAACATGTCAACAAGATTTCTGGAGGAAATAACTGAGAAATATAAAACATTTGTTTGGTCTAGGGAAGAACACTTGAAATAAGTGGAAAATTCTTGTAGGTATTGTGTATAGTTTGAATTTCATTTTTACATTATGTACATTGTCTTCATTAAAATATAATACCTATTCTAAATTTTTTTTCTGATTCCCAGTCCAGTGTTTTAGTTTGTTAATCTGCCTTCTGCAGGTGTATAGAAATATTGCCTGGTCACAGGCTAAGATCCCTTGGGACAGTCACTCTCCATTGCTGTCAATTGTTCCAGGGCTCCTGGGGCAGAGAGCTCATACTTCTCATCAGTGATGCACTGAGCATGGGCTGCATTGTATTTCCCATCATTCTCCCATGGTAGCATGAATAAGCAGCACCCAGAGACCTCGATGAAACAGATTCCTAAGCCCTTCTCCAAGAATTCAGAAGTCCCATTTCAGTAGATCTGAGTGAAGCCTATGAGTCTGCATAAAAAGCTCCCAGACTGCGCTCATGCTGCTGGTCTGTAGACCACATGTTGAATGTGCGTGTATGCAGCATAGGTGTAATTTGAGTGTTTCAGAAGAGACTTGTCCCTCCCTCAAAAAAAAAGTTTATCTAATTAATTGTTATCTCATCATGCTTTAAATACTGTTGGGCTGGAGGGGAAGCCATGGAGATGGACTTGGGATCCATTTTGGAGGCCGTGCTAGTTAGACTTGCTGTAGGTTTCTAGTATGAGCAACTGAGTGGATAATGACAATGATGACATTTATCGAAATGTTTGAAACAAGTGAGGCAAGAGAGTGAGGAGAACAGGTTAAGCTGCAAGTCAAGAGTTCCATTTGAGACTGACTTACTACAAGATGCCAGGAAACCACCCAGAGAAGATACTGTCTAAGCAATTGGAGATGAGTATCTGAAGCTCAGGAAGAAGGTCTGGGATTAGGGATGTAAGTGTGGAATGGCCATAATGTAGACATATTTGAAGCCATGAGGAAGACTGAATCACACTGAGAATGTGGACAGAGGAGTCTGAGCAGACCATGAGGAGCTCCCACATTTAGGGTCTTAGAGAGGAGAAGCAACACTAAGGAGAATAGCAAGAAGCATCCAGTGGGGCACCATGAAACTGAAAGAATGCAACATCACAAAAGCCAGGAGAGGAGCTGTGTGCAGACAGCACAGGAGGCTCTCTGCATCCGGCCGGCAGCTCCTGTCCTGTCTCCCCCATGATTGTGATCATGGACCGCATTCACCCCCCATGACCGTTTACTGAGCGGTTACTCTCTGCCAGGTGCTGTGCTGTGTTTGAAATGTCTTAGCTCTTTGATTCTCACAAAAGTCCTTTGAGATGGCTATTATGGTGTTGCCAGTGTACAAGTAAGATCACTAAGGCTCAGAGAGGGTGAGTAACTTTGCCATGGGTCATGCAGCCCCGGAAATGGCAGCAGGAGAGTTTGGGTGGGGGTCTGTCTGATTCCAGGTCTAGCTCCTGATCATTGTTATTCTGTCTCTCCAAGGCACTTAACATTTTCTTGCCTTACCTTCCCCGTGTGCAAAACGAGGTTGTTGGTATAGATAATTTCTGAGTTGGCTTCCAACTCTCCCTTCTGTGAGTCTATGGTAAAAGCTAGCCAAATTTGAAAGAGGGCATGTTTGCTCACACTACCAGAACAATGTGCAAAGAAAATATTTCCTCATTTTTGTCTATGACTGATTTGTCTTTCTCACATGTTCACTTAATGTTTTATCCCAATCTAAGAAGTAGTCCAATGTAATACATTAGAAAGTCCTTTATAATCTCCGAGTCCTCTCTAATTTGCTTCTCTCCAAAATGGTATCTGATAATGAGGTGTACTTGACCTTGAGATTTATGAAAAACTGTCCTCTACCCTTACAGCTCTCTGTGGTCATGTCCCCGCAGCTGTCCAGGCTGTTGGCACTGGATGACTGGCACATCTCTGCTGGGTCAGGGTCCCGTAGCCCCTTGACTGGGAAAGAGCTCGCCAACCCCCACTGCCGTGATCTGGCCATGACTCCAGCGTGGCACAGGAGCAGCTTAGGCAGCTACTTTTGCAAGGACTATTGAATGCAGGGTCTCCTTGATCCCATTACAGAGAATTCCTCACAAGTGTCCCAGCCAGATTCCTGTCTACTTCTGGGGCCCCTTGGTGTGGACTTAGTACAGCTAGGAAAGCTGAGTATCATAGCCCTTCTCCTAAGAGAGTCTGGTAAGGTGTACTCTGCTGTGGCCTCTTCCAGGCCAGTGTGGGCAGGGTCCTTGAGGTTCCTCAGTCATCTGTTTCTTATGCACTAAAACTATCCTTATGTATCTAGCAAAGTCAGTGGACAAATGTGGTGAACTTTAAGTTATCTTAAGTGTTCCCTGATGCTGGGAAAGATTGAAGGCAGGAGGAGAAGGGGACGACAGACGGGGAGATGGTTGGATGGCATCACCGACTCAATGGACATGAGTTTGAGTAAGCTCTGGGAGTTGGTGATGGACAGGGAGGCCTGGCGTGCTGCAGTCCATGGGGCTGCAGAGAGTCAGACACAACTGAGTAACTGAACTGAAGTGTTCCCAGTGCTGTATAAAAATGTGCATGATTTGAACTTGAAGTCCCAATTCTACATCAACTGCTGGACTGAACATTTTACAGTGGAATTTTAAAGCTAACGTAATAGGACAAACTCTTAAATATTACAATCACATAAAACCCCAAATTATATAAAATGCCAAATACACAGACTTCTTAACTCAAAACTGTTAATAATTTGGGTCTTATAAGCCTATCTATACTTTATTTGAACTCTTCTAAGTGTTGAAATAAGCCTGCCCGCTAAGGATGCTATAATCTGACCCCAGGCCTTTGGAAATTATTTGAAAGTAATATATGATTAGTAATTTCACCTTAGCCTCCTTACTGAGTTCTATGGGCAACTTAGATGGGAACCACAAAGCCCCATTGTCCATCAGTGACTCTGTAAGTCAAAAGCATGTATGGATGTATAGCCCATGGTCTGGAGTGGAGTATAATAATAACCTACCTGATAATTCTTTTTACATTGAAGCGAAGCTCACCCAAGCTGGTCACTTTGTTCATTGGTTTGACATATCCCCAGTGTCCTTTTGACTGGCATTTTCTTCCACTCAGTAGTCTGTGCAGCACTGGGTAGAACAGTGTACTTTCTCATACTCTTAGGAGCTTACGGATCTTTTGAGTGTCATCATGTAATGTCCAGCCTCCATCTTTCAGAACAATGAAGTAGCCATACCCTAGGAATTAACAGACCTGATTTCTAGTACAAATTCTCCCAACTAGTTAGCTGTGTAACCTTGGATAATTTACTTCACCTTTGCAGGCATATATGTCTGCAGGAATCCTTTTTTGTTTTGTTTTCTGCAACTTGCACTTTTTTGGGTGTCTACTATGTGCCAGGTCCCATACTAAGACTTTATGTGCATTGTCTCATGTAGTCATCATAGCTCTCAGCATTCTGGTTTTTAAACCCATTTTACAAGTGAGGAAACTGAAGCTTAGAGAATTCAAATAAGTCGTCCTAGGTTAGCTGTCTAGCTGGGAAATGATCTAGACTAAATTAAAACCCAGATCTGCTGACTGTTCAGCCCTTGGCTTAAACCAGTTATCAATTGCCTCCCTTGAGTCTATGTTGAGTCTATGAAACATAATTTACTGGTCCGTTTCAGGAGAAATACCTTAATATCTGTTGAGATATTAGGATACATTGCAACTGAGCTACATTTTTTAAAACACAGTCCTGCTCATGATATAGAATTGCTATGGAAACTATAGCTTGAAGATTTTAGGGTTTTTGCTTAAAGAGTATTGAATCACCTTTAATGCGTGGCTCTGAAAGGCTCAGAAGGTAAAGGAAGTAGTCACTTTAAGCTTTTGAGCTCAGTAATTGTATAAAAAGGCCCCCAGGGAATCATGTTAGCAGGCAAACCTCAACTACAGCCCCTAGCTCCACCCAGAGCATCATAGTACATTGTATTGCACTTGGTGCTTTCAAGAGCATAGAGGAAGCAGAGAGAGAGAGAGAGTTGAGGATAACTAGAGACTCGTTTAACAAGATGTGCCAACAAGTTTCCAGCTGAGCTACAGTGACATTTTTTCTTTTTCTCTCTTTAGGGCAGATAACAAATGGATGGGTATAGGATGGCTTAATTCCTGCCTGCCCTCACGTGAATTTAATCACATTTCTCTGTTTACTTACTGTTCATTTTGCAATAAAATAAGGTGTCCCCTTCACATTCCACCATCTGAAAGGGAAGAAATTATTTGGTGAAGACAGCGATGTATTTAGCTTGCAGAAAATGTTTGCAGGCTTAGACATTGTTAAACCTCATTTACAGACAAGGATGAGAAATTCCACAAGGTTTATTTTGTGGCTTCAGGGGCTGTGTTTGCAAGAATAAAACAAGACCATACATTGCCCCATAACTCAGCACTTAATGCAAAAGCTCACCTGGACCCCTGGGACTTGCAAGTGTAGTAAGGAAAAAGTGAAAATCAAAGCACAGTCTCTAGCAAGGCACCCCCGTTAAACCAGGCTCTAGTTAGCTTCCAAGTAAAAGATAAGAAAGAGGAAAACATAGCATTCTGTGCAAAAGACCTGGGTTCACCTGTGGCTCTCCATCTAATTTGCTGGGTAAACTTGGACAGACCATTTCATTTCCTTGAGTCTGTTTCCTTCTATATGAAAGAAGATAAAAATAATACTATCTGCCTCAGAGCAATCATAGAGGAGTAGGATGGAATTAATTATTTCTCTTGCTATCTCTCTTATGTTAACGATTCAGAATACATTGGCAGGGAGAAAGAGAAATATATTACTTCCTGGATTCAATTAAGGAAGGGCTTTAGAGAGTGGGAAGGATTTAGAGAGGAGTCTTTTGTAGTATTTATGTTTGGAGGTAGGGATTAATCTCCTCTAAGGATATATTGTTTGCTATTAGTTCAGTTACTACAGCGCTGAAGTCTTTGGTAAAATTAATGAGAGTAATAATATTGGGCTTCCCAGGTGGCGCTAGTGGTAAAGAACCCACCTGCCTTTGCAGGAGACATTAGAGATGCGTGTTTGATCCCTGGGTTGGGTAGATCCCCTGGAGGAGGGCATGGCAATCCACTCCAGTGTTCTTGCCTGGAGAATCCCATGGACAGAGGAGCCTGGTGAGCTACAGTCCATAGGGTCTCAAGGAGTTGGACATGACTGAAGCGACTTGGCAAGCAGTAATAATATTGGCAGTAATAATAGCTAGGCACGTAAGCTCTCATCATGAAAAAAAAAAAAAATGAAGATCTCATTTTTCCACTAACTAAAAAATACTTTCATATGTCAGGGTCTAAGCTAAGCTGTTTGTGTGCAATATCTTTTTACAACAACAATATAAACTGTTACTTTAGCCAGCCTCCAAGATTTCGCAACGATTTCTACCTTTAGGTATTTATTTCCTTGTATAGTCCATTCTCACAGTGTATTAGCATTGGTTGTATGACCAATACAAAGTGAAAGAAATGATGGTACGTGACTTCCAAAGCTAGACCGTAAAAGACGTTATGGCTTTTGCCTTGTTCTTTCTGGGGTCACTTAGTCTGGGGAAAGCCTGTCGTGAGGATGCTCAAGCAAGCCCACTGGAGGGGTTCTCATGGTGAAGGCCTGAAGCTGAAGGAGGAAGCAGACCGAACAGGCTCCATCTTGAAAGCAGGACTCCGTCTTGGGCCGGACTGTGGACTTTGAGTTCTATGCCCAGCATCTATGGAAACGACTTACCAGCTGGAAAACCAGACCCCCCGGATGGAAGAGCCCCAGGGCTCGTACCTAGACTCTCCGTGGCCTAAAAAATACCCTAATTGTCTGTGTAAGCGAATAGAATCATACATTCTATTATGCTTATTGGGGTATGACCACAGGCCTATTGATAATTGTCCACTGTTAACTACCTAGGCTTAAGGCATACGAATCACAGGTTTAAGGCATACGAATCACAGGTTTAAGGCATACGAATCATGGGTTAACTTTGTATCTTTCTTTTCCTTTGTTCAGACTAGTTTCAGAGAATTTGGGGAGGTGGGTTTGAGCACATACACTTAGCCTTTATAAGGTTTTCACAAAAACTGGTCAGAGTCCTTGGCTAAGAGGAGACTTTGCCTTGGGCCCGCTGGTGTAATAAACTGCACTCCACTATCTGCATTGTCCTTCGGAATGAGTTTGTTTCCCGGAACACATGGCTACAACGAAGTCTCTAGTCAACAGCCATGTGAGACATCCATTGTGGTTATGGGTCCTCAGCCCTTATCAAACACAACCCCGGTCTACACATTCGACTATAGCCTCATTAGAGACCATGAGCCAGAATGACCCAGCTAAGCTGGTCCAGAATTCCTGAGTCTGAACCTGCCTAAGATAATATACATATTTGTTATTTTAAGTCCCCAGGGTTTGTGATCATTTTTATGTAGCACTCAGTAACAAATGAATTTTCCTGTGACTCAGTGGTAAAGAATCCATTTGCCAATGCAGGAGACGTGGGTTCAATCCTTGGGTTGGGAAGATCCCCTGGAGTTAGGAAATGGCAACCTGCTCCAGTATTCTTGCCTGGGAAATCCCATGGACAGAGGAGCCTGGTGGGCTACAGTCCTTGGCTACAGTCCATGGGGTCACAAAGAATCGGACACGACTTTGCAACTAAACACCACCAATAACAAATAACTGGTACATGATATTTTACAGAAATGGAAACCAGAAGCTCAGAGAGGTAAATTAGCTTGTCTAAAACCATAACTGTAGGAAGTAGCAAGCCAAGTATTAATGCAAACCCGGGCTCCAAGACCCATTTGGCTCCAGGGCCCAGGGTCTTATTCACTGTACTTTGTTGGCTTTTCACAGGGGAGAAAATGATTGTAAGAGCCTCTTGCTTATACTTTATACACATACCAGGAACATTCCTCCACTTAAGTTGTTTGTTAATTCTACATAACTGTTCTAAACATTCTTACTAACAATAAATATACTATATACTTAGGCTTTTAAAGTGTTTATAAACTGGAACTATTTTCAAAATTTGGGGGGCTCACTCAACACATACTTCTATCATATATTTCTCATTTTGAGGCTGCATATTTTTTTTAACTTTTTATTTTCTATTGGAGTATAGCCAGTTAACAATGTCATGATGGTTTCAGGTGGACAGAAAAGGGATTCAGCCATGCATATACATGTATGCATTCTCCCCAATCACTCCTCCCATTCAGGCTGCCATATAACCCTGAGCAGAATTCTATGTGCTATGTATTAGAAGCTGCATCATTTTTCCAAATTTCATCCTAACAACCACACTTTGTCTCCTCTGTAATCCTTTCTCCTAAGGATTCTGTTGTAAATACCCAATACAAAACTTTAATAATTTCAGAAATGTCTTGAATAAATTCAAATAAGTTCAGAAATAGTAGATTATTCACAGTCTTGCTCTCTCTAGGCTGCTCCCCCCTTCTCCTTTTTTTGCCCATTTCTTATCTTAACAATTTACTCAAAAGTCTCTCTCAAGTTTTAGTGAACGCATTGATGCTAACCAGAAAACTAAAGATTGATCTGTGAACTATAATGCTGGTATTCCAATTTACAGTAGATACCCAATGAATAAAATATCATATTCTACTCTCTATGGCATACCCTTATCTTAATGAACTTAATTAGGAAAACTAAGTTATTTTTCAAAAACCTTCAGAGATAAAAGCGAAAAAAGTTTGTGTTTGTTAATGATCTGAAGGAATACTTCACTGGGGCATGTAAAACCTCTGTAATTACTATGATCCTCTTATCTTTTACCTCCGGACAGAGCTTAGTAATATCTTAAACATTTCAACTCTGTTAGTCATTACAGCAACTGAGTATAGCACAGCTTTCTGTGAGGCTCTTCAAAACCAATCAGTACAGCCTGATACTCTGCCTTTGGCATCTTGATTAGATTTCAGAGACACTGAAGGCTCCTCAAATCATCTGCATACATCTAGACTTAGGTAATCTCATTCCTTTTGTGTTAGTTCTTATTAGTTGCAACTGCAAAAGGAACCCACTTTCTGGTCTCTGTCCCCAAATCAGGACTTAGGAGGGATCGTTGGGTCACCCTATTTACAACTGATTATGTAAAGGACTATCTTGTCTTCTACCAGGTCATCTCGACAATCGTCCAAAGGGACTCATTGTATATGGGCTTCTGTGAGAACTCTGACATTTTAAGAAAAAGCTGAACTTCCATGTGAATGAGAAAAGCAGCAGGAACCTATGTTAGAAGAATTACTCCAAAATCTTAATGCCAAACCTATTACACATCTTGTCTGAAACCCTTCCTTTATAATGGCAGTTTTTATTGAGTAAAATTGTACCAGACACTCTGCTAGTTGTGTTACATATGTGTTACATTTAATCTTCACAAAATCTGCAAGATGAGTTGGAAGGCCTTTTCTTAAGGGAGAAAATTGAAGATTGGAAATATAAAGAAATATGTCCCCAGCCACAGTGGGAAAAATTAGATGGAATTAGAAGGTTCTATGTCAGTCTGACTTCAAGAACTAGATTCTTTCTGTCACTCCACAGACCTACTTTATGTTCATTGGGTTTTCTTGAGTATTTTTAGCAGGCCAAGACACTGGTCCACTTTTTTTTTTTTCATTTATTTTTATTAGTTGGAGGCTAATTATTTTACAATATTGTAGTGGTTTTTGCCATACATTGACATGAATCAGTCATGGATTTACATGTGTTCCCCATCCCAATCCTCCCTCCCACCTCCCTCCCCATCCCATCCCTCTGGGTCTTCCCAGTGCACCAGCCCCGAGCACTTGTCTCATGCATCCAACCTGGGCTGGTGATCTGTTTCACCCTTGATAGTATACTTGTTTCAATGCTATTCTCTGAGAACATCCCACCCTCGCCTTCTCCCATTGTCCCAAAGTCTGTTCTGTACATCTGTGTCTCTTTTTCTGTTTTGCATATAGGGTTATCGTTACCATCTTTTTAAATTCCATATATGTGTGTTAGTATACTGTATTGGTCTTTATCTTTCTGGCTTATTTCACTCTATAATGGGCTCCAGTTTCATCCATCTCATTAGAACTGATTCAAATGAATTCTTTTTAATGGCTGAGTAATATTCCATTGTGTATATGTACCGTAGCTTCCTTATCCATTCGTCTGCTGATGGGCATCCAGGTTGCTTCCATGTCCTAGCAATTATAAACAGTGCTGCGATGAACATTGGGGTGCACGTGTCTCTTTCAGATCTAGTTTCCTTGGTGTGTATGCCCAGGAGTGGGATTGCTGGGTCATATGGCAGTTCTATTTCCAGTTTTTTAAGGAATCTCCACACTGTTCTCCATAGCGGCTGTACTAGTGTGCATTCCCTCCAACAGAGTAAGAGGGTTCCCTTTTCTCCACACCCTCTCCAGCATTTATTGCTTGTAGACTTTTGGATAGCAGCCATCCTGACTGGCGTGTAATGGTACCTCACTGTGGTTTTGATTTGCATTTCTCTGATAATGAGTGATGTTGAGCATCTTTTCATGACACTGGTCCACTTAAAAGTAACTACTAGTTGATGACAATTTCCCACATTGGTGTGACTCAGTATTTATTATAGTGTTTTCCTGTATAGAATGACAGAAGCCTTACGGGAGAGGTAAAATTATTCCCATTTTGTAAATGAGACTCCAGCTGAGTCAAGATACAGCAGTTATGGAGCTCAGGGTGACAGAATAGCTAGCTCTTCTGCTCCTTTCAGGGTACCATCCTGCATCTCTTCGAGTGTCTTCTTCCTCCTGTTTTCATTTTTTCCCTCCCTTTTTCCTTCTACTTTCAGTGTTTTTTGTTTTTCGGGTTTTTTTTTGGTTTGTTTTCTGCCTTGTCTACTGTTGTTTATTGGAGTCCATCATCAGAGGCGAGAAAAGAGCTGCCATTTATCACAAAGGGGTTGAGCTGAGCTTCTACCAGGCTGGAGGGAGGTTGTGGGCCAGGGCTGGGGAGTAGGGTTTGGAATCCTGAAGAGGACAGGCAACCCTTCACCCTGACCACACTTAATCCCACTTGAGTTTAAAATGAACTACATCATAAGTAAATTTTGATTGAGAAAAGAGAGAGGGACATTTCATCTATAGCGCAGGCTATTTCCTTTGGCATGGTGAAAAGGCATGTTAAGAAATAACCATGTGAGAACACAGGGTTATTTGCTTACACTTCTTTCTATAATTCTTACAGCCCTTTGAAGTAGATTAAATAATGCTCTTTTTGTAAGTATAGAAATGGAGGCTCAAACCGTTTAAGTAATGTGCCCTTGCCCAAGTTTGTAGATGTTTAAGAGCAAAACCAGGATTTCAACTCAAGTCTCTATGACTAGAACCCATGCCCCCTCCACCACCCTCTGGAAATGAGAGGAAGGCTAGGCAGACCATCCATTACCTTTTCAATTTCACCATAAATTATTTCTACATAGAAATACTTGGCCCCTTCTTGAAAGGACATAGTCAAAGTAAGAGTTTTTCCTCTTAAACCATGAGTTACTTTCAGAAGGTTTGTTTTAAAAGGTAAGAAAAGAAAAAAAAAGGTAAGGAAAAAAGAAGAAAAGTTACAAAACTTTGTTGTGACAGAACAGTTGCATCAGAAGTACTATTTCCTATTCTTTCAAGGGAAAATCAATTATTTTGTTCAGTACATTTGAAGCGACTTTTGTACATCAAGAGCCCCCTCAGTTCTTCTTCAAATAGAGGATATCTTTTTTCCCCTCATTTTAGTAGAAGCAGGTGCCGATCACAGATCTTTTTAGGTCTTTAGCTTCTACTTCCTGAACCACGCATAAGCTGATTTTGGAATTCTCATAATATTCTAAATAGAATAGGTCTCCCTTGCACATAAAACACAAAGGGAGCATATTTGGATTCCCATTCAATTAATCTGTCAAGACTAGGTAAGGAAGGCTTCTTGCTAGAAAACAAGGCTTGCCTGGGCATCAGTAACTGTTGTTTCATTGTTTCCTCATCTATCAAATTTTGTCTTCATTGTCGCATGGCAGTGTAACTTAGAATTAATTATGATTTATAAAAATTTCATAATTAATACTAATGTATATTAACATGGTATGCTATTAAGTACAACATACAGTGTTTCTCTTTCACACAACTGGGGAAGTGGCAACATTTAGCTAAGTTATTTTTTCACTGGAAGTCTAAAGATACATATGTTTGAGTCATCTTTGTTTGTATTGACACATATAGGGCCTGAATTTCATGGCAGATGGATGAATGGATGGGTGGATGAATGAAGGAATGGACAAGAGAAGAGGGACTGAGCATATTTTGTCTCAAACACTGTTAGAATTTTACAATTTATTATTGAATTACTATGCTTATTGATAACTGGAACCTTAGATTTTAGCCAATAGGTAAGACTCTATTTCATCCTTTCACATCCACTCAGGATGTGAAATAAGGCACTGTCCTAGTGCTTTGGCACAGCAGTTTTTAAGTGTATCAATTTCATTTCCAAGGAATTATCTTTAAGAAGTGGCATTTTGAAAGTTTATGTAAGTTATATACTCTGTAATGCTTTAGGAGATAGGCAGCTAAAGTGTAGCAACCATGATGTCTTCCCCTCTGCTTGTGTGTGTGTGTCTGTGTATTCATGTGAAGTGAGCCACTCTGTGTCATTTCCAGAAAATTTGAGGATGCCTGTTTCCTCATACAGTTGGTGAAAATAATCATATTTGGGGGATTTTTTGAAGGCAACTGATAGTATACAAGTCATGTTGTCAAACTTAAGATGTTTTTGTCAAAGTTGCCAATAGGGAAAAGAAAGTATCTAGTACTATTATGACTGCTGTTGCTATGACTGCTATTGTTATAAATTATAATAATGATAGTAGCTATCATTTATTGAACATAGTATGTGCTAAAAATAGGGCTGAGTTTTTTTCATCCATTATTTCATGTTCTACAAAAATAAAAGGATAGGCTAAGACATTCGGTGATTCATTTAAAGTTGCACATATAAGAAAAAAGAAAAAACAAAAAATAATCCCAGCATCTTCTGTGTCCTGATCTTGGGATTTGAAGTCAGGGATCTCTTAGGTGAAAGGAACTGTAAACACAACTCAGATTGGTTTGTGCAAAAATGAGGATTCCTTGACTCATGTAACTGAGAAATCACAGACAGCTATATCTTTAGGTAAAGCTGTATCCAGAAGCTCAAATGATGTCTCATTCATTCCTTTCTCTTCCCCTCCTACCCCTCCCTCCTTGCCCTTTCTCGTGTTTCTTGATTTGTCCATATTTTGGCTTTTTTTTCTCATTCATTATCTTTATTGCCCAACAGATGTATAGCCACCAGCAAATCTAAGCTTATATTTTGTTAAGTCAAACAATGGAAATAGCATTTTACCCCAGTGGTTCCAGGAAGAAGTCCCAGAACTGAATTTTATTGGCCTGCCTTGGTTCACATGCCCTTACCTCAAGCAATAATGTACTGGAGGTGGAGTGCTATGATTAGCCAGGCTTAGGTCATGAACCCAAACTCATTCTCGGGGGATGGAACTAGCACTACTCAAGTCAAATGGACTAAGGTGGAGAGGGTTGTTGCCCCAAACTAGAAGAGTGTTCTGCTGCTGTTGTTACCAGAAGGGGAAATGGATGTTGACAAAGATAACAGAAACCCACTACAGCCATTTAGACACACATAATGCCAACTCTCAGATTTGAGATAATATAAATCAGTCTTGTTTAGGACTCTGGTAGCTCAGTCACATCCACCCTGGAGTCATCCTCTCAGTACGTTATCTAACTTACTCTTTTAGAAAAGTATTAAATGCTTACAAATGGCAAAATGCATAGCTAGAAGGCATCTTGCTTATGTAAACTGACTCTTTCTTACAACTCACTAAAGCTTCCAGAATCATGAATCTGAAAGGACCAGGACTAAGGTTAAGGTAGTTTCAGCCGGTGAACAGCCCTACGATTGTAATTACAATAGTATTTGGCCAGTTCTGATATGTTTAACAGTAAAGATTCAAGTCATATTCAAATCTAAGCCAACATAAAGACAGGACTTATTTAAAGGGTCCAATTAGGAGCTGGTGATGAAAAGATAATATAAATAATTTTAAATAAAAGTTTATCTGCTTTTATACCATTTGCTTTTCTGTATATTTCTTTTCCCTGAACCTGCTCACTCCTGAAACGGCTGCTTCTGGAGTTTATAACAGCACATAGTTGAGGAGGGATAGGACTGGCAGCTAAACAAATGGCAGAATAATGACTAAATGGAAAAACAGCTGAGTGCTATAATTTACAGATGATATGACCACATCAAAACCAGGGAAATGAGCTCTCTCCACTTAATCGTCTCCAGCCTGCCATCTCTGGCGATGCGTTCTGACTTTGCAAGCCAATTCTGCAGCATCCAAGTCCAGCCAGAAAGAAAGAAAGGGAGGAAGGAGGAAGGACCTTGCTGTCCTATTGTATTATCTGTGGTGAGGCGTCTCTGGCTTCCCCATTCAGGAGTTAAGGCAGTGGCTGTATAGCTATAGAGAGACTGGCTTTGCAGCTAAAACCTTCAGCCAGGAAAAAAAAATAGTAATATTAGATGCTTAACAGACAAGAATTTAACTTCTGAAGTAGTAAACATTGATAACTAAAGATTCTGACATCCTGCAAAAATTCAGATGAGGCATCTAAAAAAAAAAAAAAAATCCATGTGTCCTTGTGATTTTCAGGTTGAAAGCCACTGTTTTGTCACTCTTTCTTCATCTACTCCAGGGACAGTTACGGCCACAGCATAATTTTTTGGTATTTAAAATGCAGGAATTATTTGCTACTTAACACTGCTAGAGCAATTGTAGCTGCCTCAAATTCCATTTTTATTCCCTACCAGGATGCTTTCTCTTTGTGTCCCTCCTGGCAATTTCCAATCATAGACAATTTTAATATTTCATGCTTGTGTCGTTATGAAACTAGCAAGCCCAGCTGCTGTTTCTTGGTGAGATAACTATTTGGATGGATGTTTGAGTTGTATTTTATGCTTGTCCTAAAAGATACTATTATATTTCTTGTAAATTTTCAGAAACATTGTTAAGGCAAAATTATATACTTGCCACTCATGATTTCACTTGATTTAATCCCCATAGAATCTTTAAGAGGTAGGCACTATTTCCTATCTCTCAATTCCATAGATAAGGAAGGAAAAAAGTGAGACTACCAGAGGTTAAGTAACTTGGCCAAGGTTATGTTGCAGTGACAGAGACAGGATTCAAACTTGGTTCCTTCTCAAAACAAAGCCTATACTTTTCCCTGTCAGATCCCCAGCAACCTCCCCTCTTTGCACTGACATCCTGAAAGCCTTCAAACTATTTCTAAAGTTCCCTCAATCAAAACCTGCTCTCTGGGCTGTTTCATACTGAGATAGCAATTATTACTAGCACAATTTTTGGTGGCACTTGTATTAAAAAAAAAATTTTATTTTGTATTGGGGTATAGCCGATTAATAATGTTGTGGTAGTTTCAGGGGAACAATGAAGGGACTCACCCATGCATATACATGTATCCATTCTCCCCCCAAATCTCCCTCCCATCCACGCTGTGTGTGGGATTTACCTAGTTTATTCTAGGTATAGTCACATTTTAATATTGCTCAGATGTCTAAGCCATTGGTCCCCAACATGGCTGTGTATCAAAATAACTGCAGGGAGATTGATGGCTGGGTTTGTTTTCAGCAGAAATGCAGCAGCCTCATCCCCATGAGCTTGCTAACTCCATGAGGCTAGAGAGGGTCCAATTTCTAAAAGAACAAAGGTGATTCTGATACCCAGCTAGGGTAGAGAATAATTCATTTTAAAAGGATCAAGTTTCATTGGTGGTCTATAACAAAAGGAAATTTGAGGAAGCTGTTGATCCAGAACTCAATTTTGAGTACAAAAGTTAACTAATTTTTGCTTGTTCTGTGTTATTAAGTGTTGTGAGCTGGTAAAGGATCTGCCTGCAATGCAGGAGACCAGGATTCGATCCCTGAGTCTGGAAGATCCCCTGGAGGAGGGAATGGCAACCCACTCCAATATTCTTTCCTGGAGAATTCCCATGGATAGAGGAGCCTGGTGGGGTACAGTCCTTGGGGTTGCAGAGAGTCAGACACGACTGAGCAACTAACACTTTTTGCACTAAAGAATATTATTCTAATGATACCATTAATCACCATCAAGGTAAGAAACATCCGTCACAGCCAAAACTTTTCTTGTATCCCTTTATTTTGTGTGTGCACATGAAGCTAAGAATACTTAATGTAACAGCTACCCTCCTAAAAAATTTCAAGTGTGCAATACATTGTTATAACTGTACATCTCTACAATTGTACTGCAGATCTCTAGAACTTATTCATCTTGCATAAGTATAATTTTATACCCATTGAAAAGCTTCTTATTTCTCCACCCCTTCTATCTGGTAGCAATCAGCATTTTAGTTTCTGTTTTTGTAAGTATGACCATTTTATATACCTCATGTCAGTTGAATTATACAGCATTTGTCCTTCTGTGACTGGCTTATTTCATTTATTATAATGGACTTTGAGGCCCATCCATGTTGCTGCATATGGTAGGGTTTCCTTCTTTTTTAAGGCTGAATAATATTGCTGTGTGTGTGCATAACATTTTCTTTACTTATTCATCCACTGATGGACACTTAGGTTATTTCCTATATCTTGGCTACTGTGAACAATGTTGCAATGAACATGAAATAGCAAATATTTCTCCAAGCTACTGATTTGACTTATTTTGGATGTACATACAGAAGTGGGTTTTCTGGATCATATGGTAGTTCTATTTTTAATTTTTTGAGAAATCCTCATACTGTTTTCCAGAGTGGCTGCACCATTTTACATTCTACCAAATAGTGTAGAAAGTTTCCAGCTCCCACATAGACTCACCAATACCTGATGTCTATTTTCTTTTTTCTGTACTAATAGTCATCCTAACTGGTGTTTGATAATATTTCATGACTGTTTTGATTTGCATTTCCCTGATAATTAGTGATGTTGAGCACCTTTCATATACCTTTTGGCCATTTTTATGTCTTCTGTGGAGGAATGTCTATTCAAGTCATTTGTCCATTTTTTAACTGGGTTATGGGAGTTTTTGGCTTTTGAGTTTTAGTTCCTTATGTATTTTAGAAATTAACCCCTTATGTGATATATGGTTTACAGATACTTTTCTCCTATTCAGTGGATTTCCACCTCACTCTGATGATTGTTTTCTTTACTGTGCAAAAGCATTTTACTTTGATATAGCCCCAATTGTCAATTATTGCTTTTGTTGCCTCTGCTTATGGTGTTATATCCATGAAATCATTACCAAGATCATCAACATAAAGCTCTCGCCCCATGTTTTCTTCTGAGAGTTTTACAGTTTCAGGTCTTATCTTTAATCCATTTGAATTGATTTCTTTGTATGATGTAAGACAGAGATCCAGTTTCATCCTTTTTCATGTGAATATATAACTTTCCCAACACCATTTACTGAAGAGATGCTCCTTTCCCCATTGTATATTCTTGGTACCCTTGTACAGTCCTTTGACCTTATATGCATGGGTTTATTTCTGAGCTCTCTTGTTTGGTTTCATTGGCCTATATATCTGTCTTTATGCCAGTACCAACCCCCCCAGTATCATACTGTATCTTTGTAATACAGTTTTAAGTCAGGAAGTTTTTGAGTTGTTTGCATACAACAACACTTTTCAATTTGTCTTTCGTAAAATACTACTTAAAACACTAAAAAAGATGGGAGGTTCCATGGCCAGTTATGTTTGAGAAATACTATATGTTTTGTCTCCCTCATGGAGAGTCATAGCATTATAATATAAAAGAATAACATACTATTGTGTATGTATAATAAAACTTTGAAAAACCTTAAAGAAATTGGGAAATTTTGAGTTTCCCAGCTGTGATCACCAAAGGGCTTATTCCTTTAATGCCTTTTAACATTCTCCATTGACTGTGTTTTACAAATACACTTCGGGAGTACAGGAGTGAAGTCTTTGTGTCCAAAGAAATTGATACAAGTGTATTATAAGTATTATATCCCACATTTACTCATACTGTTATAAGTCACCTCTTTAGCATGTCTAGATAACACTCTCAAGGACTCTGGAAGATGAAGAAGAAAGTTGATGTGTTCCTTTCCTGTTACGCATGACCCTCCACAGTGTTTACCTGGCATCTGCATTCACGCTCTTGAGTATCTTTCTGCCCAATGCCATAATTTTTTCTCCTCTGAAATAACAATAGTGCTACTTTCTTATAACCATTATATATTTTTTTCTGATTATAAAATTGATAATGTTTATTAATGAAAAGTTAGGAAGTCCAGAGAAGTTCAATAAGGAAATAAAAGTACTGAAAGCCTATGCCCAGATGAACATTATTTGTATTTCTATTGGTATGCTTTGATTTTACACACATACACACACATGTAAATTTGCACACACATTCACCCATAAAGGAAATAGGTTCTCTTACAGGCTGAAGTGTGCTCCCCAAAATTCATATTTTGAAGCCCAATGTGACTGTATTTGGAGACCAGGCCTTTAAACAGGGATACACACAAATGGAAAAGACCATGTAAGGGCTGAACGAGAAGGTGACCATCTGCAAACCCAAGAGAGCAGCCTCAAGATAAACCAGACTAATCTATTTGAAGGACAGCTGATTGGTAACCTTAATTCTATCTGCAACTTTACTTCCATTTTTGCTAGGTAAGGTAACTTAGTCATAGGCTCCAGGAATTTGAATGAGGACATCCTCAGGGATTGGTGCATTATTTTGCTTATGACATTGGTATCTGCTGCTGCTGCTGCTAAGTCGCTTCAGTCATGTCCGACTCCGTGCAACCCCATAGAAAGCAGCCCACCAGGCTCCGCCGTCCCTGGGATGCTCCAGGCAAGTACACTGGAGTGGGTTGCCATTTCCTTCTCTAATGCATGAAGTCGCTCAGTCATTTCCGACTCTTCACGATCCCATGGACTGCAGCCCACCAGGCTCCTCCAACCATGGGATTTTCCAGGCAAGAGTACTGGAGTGGGGTGCCATTGCCTTCTCCAGACATTGGTACCTAAGTCAATACTGATTGAATCCCCTAGCACATGAGTGTGGATAAGAAAGAAAACTAGTTTGATGCCTGAAAACTAGTTTGCCTAAGGTGGAACCAGCAAAGAAGACTGAGGAGAAGAAGGCAGAGAGGAAGGAGTAAAAATAAGGAAATGGGGTGGAGTTCAAGAAGCCAAATGAAGAAAGCCTTTCAAGAACGAAGGAATGCCCTGCCATTCCAATGCACTCATAGGTGGAGTAAGCAGGGGCTGAGAATGGACCATTGGCTTTGGTGTATGCAAGCCAATAGTAACTTGGACAGAAGGTGTTTTATGAATTTTGTGGCAGTCTGTTTACCACCTTGCTCACTAACACTATTCATAAGATGAGTTTCCTAATCAACTGAATGGAGTGAAGTCTTTTATTCTTTATAACCAGTATCTTCCATCATTATTTACATTATTCCTTTCTTATTTACACCATCCTGTCTTTCTTTTCCTCTGCCAGCAAAACTTCTTTATCACACCATCTTTGCTTCCTGGCTTCTTCTTCTCTCTGGCACCCATTTCACTAAAGCTTATGTTCCCACCTTTCCATCAAAATAAGTTTTAAGTTTCTGAGAGTGAAGATTGCTAAGAGTTGCTAGGGGGTTATTAAGAAGCACACTGGCAAAAATCAGGCTGTACCTTAGATGGAAAAGTCAAGTTGTAAGGCAAAGAGAGTGATTTGTCCTCTTGTTACTTCATAAGGTGGGAAGTTTTATCCTGATTGAGAAAAACAACAGAAGTGTAGTTCTGAGGCCTTTGCACTGCTAATGACATCTTCCTGCTTTGTAGCTGTTATCCCCATTGTCTTGCTTGTTAAAGCTGTGCTGAAGGAGGGACGAGGATATTCCAAAGACAGGAGAGTTAGAAAGACACAGCAGCTTCTCTGAGATTAACTTGGAAGGAGTAAGGAAGGGCACTGTTGCTGAAGTAGCTGAATTATTGACTACTGAGAAGTAAGCAGGCAGGGAAGAGCTTTGATGCCAGGAGCCTGCATTGTGGACCATGTGGCAGGCTCCCAGCATCTGAATTCCACTGTGTGCTGTGATCTGTTGGGCTGAGTTCTGTCACATTCACAGTGCATTTAAAATGCTCAGAAGAAAAACTCAGGGCAAAGCTCTTTCAGTAATATTGCTACCTTTAATATTTACATTAAACGCTTTACAATGTACCAAGAAATTGTGCAAAGCTAAGAAATAGAAAAATCAACTGTACAAAAAAATCAACTATGCTAAAAATTTTTATTGACATATAGTTGACTTACAAAATTGTATAACTTTTCAGTGTACAACAGTGATTTGGTATTTTTGTAGATTATTCTTCATATGAAGTTATTATAATATATTAGCTATATCCCTGTGCTTTACATTATGTTGACTTAAAAAAATGCACAAAGTGAGAGCGGTGAGTTAAGTTTTTTTGAGGGCAATATGAGGACTTCAGCCCTGGAGACAGTACCTCATACAGTTCTCTTTGAGAAACTTCTCTGAAGAGGCAGTGGGGGAAGGTCAGGATATATGTGATTTTGGTGAAGGGCAGGAAGTACATGCAATCAGGCATGTTTGTTTTTTGGAAAATTTCTGCTGGTCTTGTGAAACTTCTGCTAGTCGTGAGAAACAGTCATCACCATGAAAGATTTTAGTGCTTTCCTAGGAATGAGGAGATATAAGAATTGGGCTCATGAAGTCAGCTCCTAAGAACATCTAACTCTCTGAAGATCTGTCCTGCCATTTCTCCTGGAACACAGGAGAAATTCCTTTCTGCTCTGCACCCTGAGCTCCTTCGGGCGATGTGGAAGATCAGCAGCTGCAGCAGCACATGATTTAGTCCTGTAAAGAGAGATGGAAGGTGCCGATTTGTGGTTGACTATTACTTCCTTGTAACTTATTTATTTTACATCTAGTAGTTTGTATCTTTTAATCCCACTCAGCTATTGTGCCCCTCCCCCACCCTTTTATCTATAACCAGTATTTCAATGCCTGCTTAGAAAGGAGGAGACAAAGAGTTTTTACCCCAAATTTCACATCTATCAAGTGACTACCTTGGACAGATACACAAAGCTTTTCTGAAGCTTGAAACTAAAATTGGAAAGAAATAGTGATTGTTCAGCAATTTAATAGCATAAAGGTTGGGACTCGAGATGACATTAAACATGCTATTAGAGAAAAATAATAGTAATTTAACTGGGAGAATATGGCAGCCATAGGTTGGTATGGAACTGAAAAACACCTTTCTCTGACTTGGAGAAATCATCATAAAGGGTAGTATTTGATGTCTGGCTGGCTGCCATATCTGCATTCTGAGTCTTGGAATAACTAAACTAAGAAGACCTTGACTCTTACCTCACACTGCGTTAGACACAATTCTTAAAATTGTATCACAGACCCAAATGTAAGGTAAAGCCATAGCAAATCTTGAAGAACAAAATAGGAGAAAAATCTTTGTAACTTTCAGTTAGGCAAAGTTTTTTGTAAAGTTAAGGCTAACAGTATAAATCTTAAAAATATTTAAAACTTCCACTCTTAGAACATTGAACAGATAAGCCACAGACTGATAGAAAATATTGAAAAGATGTGTATTTGATAAAGAAATTGTATCTGGAATAAATAAGGAATTCCTAGTCTCAATTTTAAAAAAAAGGAACCCAATAAAAATGTCAGCAGATTTGAATGAATACTTGTCCAAAAGAAATATGAGTTGCAAATGAGCTGACAAAAAGAACCTATCATTTGCATTACGGAGATGCAGATTAAAACCACAGTGAGGTAGCAGTATATGACACAGAGTGATTGAAACACCATATATTGCAGGTGGGAATACAAGATGGTGCAGTCACTTTGGGAAAGAGTTTGGCTGTCTCTTATAAAGTGAAATATACACAACATATGACCCAACAATTTTCCTCCTGGTATTTGCCCAAGAGGAATGAAAGTATATGTCCACCAAATAACCTGTACACTAGTGTTTACAGCAGCTTTCTTCATTATTGCCAAAAATTAGAAAAAAAAAATACAAGTGCCCATCAACAAGTAGATGGTTTAATAAATTGTGATGCATCTGTACAACATAATATTATAAAGCAATAAAAAGGGAAAAGTTAAAGCATTCAACAACATTCTGGAAAAGGCAGAACTGTGGTGATGAAAAAAGTAGATCAGGCGTTCCAGAAGCTGAGAGTCTGTAGAGGGGCACCAGGGAACTTCTTGGGGTGAAGAAAATGTTCTATTTTTTAATTGTAGTGGTGGTTACATGACTATACATTTTTGCCAAAACCCATCAAACCATACATTTAAAAAGGATGATTTTTGATGTGTGTAAATTACACTTCAATAGACCTGACTTTGGAGAAGGAAATGGCAACCCACCCCACTGTTCTCGCCTGGGAAATCCTGTGGACCGAGGAGCCTGGTGGGCTGCCGTTTATGGGGTCACACAAGAGTCGGACACGACTGAAGTGACTTAGCAGCAGCAGCAGAACTGACTAAAGTCAGAGGGGAGGCTGACTGTAAAGTAGAAGAAACTTAAGGAGACAAAAATGGGTAGGTTCTATTCTAGATAACAAAAATAAAAAACAGTAAATCTTTTTAAAAGAAATTCCCAAATGGCCATCCATGGATTGTAATTCATCCTGTTGTCATCTTTGGTCAGCACTGTATTCACTCACACTGTGTAGAAGTGAGTGTTTTTAATGACATGCCAATGCCTAAAACATACAGATTTCACATAAAAACCTACATTTTTTTTACCCTTCTTCTAAAAGCCAATCTGAAGATCTGGTGACATTGAATGAGATTCCAATATGGAGTAACCTGGCTGAGCCAGCGGGCAGGAGATGTGGGGACTGCTTCTCTCCTTTGCCTGTCTGGCTCCCACAGGCATTTCTGTTTGCACATATGACTTTAAATCCCTAAGAGCACCACTATGCTGGTCTCTAAAGGCCACCCTGTTGAGCAAGTGGAGATAGTAGATTTGGTGTGTGCGGCCAAATGCCAAGTCTTTACACCACCAGGAATCTTGAATATAGGATTTCATTTTTGAACACTTACCTTGGTTATAAAGTGCTCAGTTGTACTTAAATAGTTGTTCTTATTTAAAACATATTTTAAGTGGTGTTTTAATGTCAATGAGGCTTAATAGTATTTTGAGAATTATTATGGGGAAAGGGGAAAACCTTTCCAGAATATCAGTGCTTAGAACTATTCTAGCTATAGGAAAAAAACTTTCATTGGCAAATGCACCTCCTAGAAGCACCTAAAGAAATCCCAGACCTGAAGCCTAAAATCACTTGAGCAGAATTTAGTGTACATCTTGCAAAGTCCGTATTTGTGAGTGATATTCCAGGCCACAACTAGCAGTCACAAGTAGAAAGGAACATTTAATTAAAAGCTGTAACTTTGGGTAACTGATAACACTTAAAAGATGTAGGAGAAAGAAAAAAATAATCAGCTACCCCTCCTCCACTTTATCCTTCATATGTTTCACAGTAAAAACTATCTTCTTATGGTTAAATGTTGTTAAAGCTGAGATGTTTTAATACAGACTTGTGTAGATGAGGTTAATTTAACAGTTCACAGAGAAAGGTCAGAGTTACCTTATAGTGACTAATCATAGCAAGTTT
This sequence comes from Odocoileus virginianus, assembly GCF_023699985.2. NCBI lineage: Eukaryota > Metazoa > Chordata > Mammalia > Artiodactyla > Cervidae > Odocoileus > Odocoileus virginianus. The sequence goes on from NC_069699.1 coordinate 20,565,259, forward strand.
CTAATGGAAAAAAATAGCACTTTAAGGAAGGAAAGTTCCCTTCCCCTCACCTCAGGTCACAATAGAGAGTATTTTCCTGCAGGCCAGAGTGTTGTTTTGTGGGAGGAAAGTTTGAGATTACTCCTAGCTTTTTCTTTTTTTTTTAACGTGAACTCAAGCTTGCCTATGGCTCTCATCGCGTAGCTCTATAATAATGAGGAAATCATACATAAAAAAGGAAGAATGTTTCGGGGGAAGACATAGATGCTTTTGATAGATTTTTTTCTGAAATACAGAGTTTAATGTTATGACTCTTCTTATAGCGAAAAAAAAAAGCCCCTGTTGTCTGTGGACCAACCCTCATGTCACACAGCTTTAAAGCAAGTGATCAAATAAACCCTATAAAAATGTAATGTAAGGAACTGTCAACCTACTAACATAAATTCTGCTTTCTGGTTTAAGTCCTGCTGTTTGCCCCACAGACAACAAACACCCTGTGAGTACCATGAACAGTGTTATTTTCAATAGCTGAGTTAGTTTCAATAGATAAACAGATGCTCATAATTCAGTCTGCTTTTTTATTATCTTTGTGACATAGTATGGAGTTACTAGGTTTCATACAAAGATAAACGCATATATGAGTCTTGCAGTTATCCCTCTTTTTACTGGCATTTCATTTATGCTTGCATACAAAAACACAGTATAATTTGTATCTGTCAAATATTGCCGAGAGTCACTTCAAAGCCATGAGGTAGATGAAAACAGGAGGATACCAAGATTTGTTACCAAGACCCCATCTGGTTCACAGAAGTCATTGCCCATTTCCTGATGGATAGAGAGCTGCAAACATTAAGAATGATAAGTCATTAAAAAGGTCAAATTCCAAAGCTGCTCCTCTTGAAATCTGTTTGAACAGTTTAATAAACTGCTCAAAATGAAAGAGTACACAGGACTTTCTTCTGGAGTGTGGAAGATTTAGGAAATGGAAAACAATGACTTAAAAGAGAAAATCCTAGCAAATAGGGCTCTCCTCAGGGAACGCTTGGGTTTTGTGCAGATCTGTTTCCTGACCTACTCACCAGGAGTACTCATATAATTAGTTTTCCAGACAAGTGAAGGCATCCAAAGGTGTCCCTTCCTTATGACCAGTATTACCAGGTTAAGTTTAACAGTGCTTCCAAGTGACCAGATTTACCAGCGTAAACTGTCAAGAAGGGCTGTTTCTTTTTAAACTCCACTTCATAGTGGAGCTGAATTGAATGAGCTGAATTGTTTTCTTTTCCTGTCACCCTCGACTCTGTGCACTTGCCTTTGGTTGAAATGCCTTTCTCGTCCCATAATCTAGAAACTTCCAGGAGACCTTCCCTGAGCCCTGAGACTGAATTATGCTTCTTGTCTGAACTCCCTTAGCACCATCCAGGCATTGATTAACTTAGCCATCTCCACCAAAATATTGCTACTTTAGAACCATAACCACAGCATTTGATGTGTGTTTTGCATTAGTACTTGAATCAATGTACAGAGTAGGCAGTCTGGAGAATGGAAGAATAAAACAGAAGCCACTTCAGGAAGATATCACATAGGTTTGTTTGTTTTTCTTTGTACAGGATCTGTGAAATTGCAATACATGCCTGCACTTTTAACAGAGTAGTTATGTCTATGCCACATACCCATGACAACTCCTGCAGAAGTTACGTAGATAACAGAATAGCCTGCTTACCTTGATGTTCCCATTTGTAAAAAATTATTCAGACATAAATGAAAGTACCTCATAGGACCAAGATATTTGCAACATGTTTTGATGTTTAGGAAGACACGGCATGTAGCCATTACAAATCTCTCATTTTCCATTAAGTTGAAAACATAATCATATTCCTGAATTAACAGATCAGCAGCTCTGGGGTAAAAGGAGGTGAAAATGTTCCCTTGTTTTTAAGTTCGCCCCACTCCATCTGGTAATCCAAAGCGCTACTGAGATACAGAGAAGGAGGGATTTCCGTGGTTTTGATCCTTACTGTTGACCGATTATTTAGGAATAGGGGCCATGAGAAGGTGATCTCTTAATGCTCTGTTTCTAGTCTCTGTTCCTGAGATGAAAGAGCAATGCTTGGTAGCGCAAAACTTTGTATTTAAAAGCCAAGTATGACCATCAGCTAATTGTCCTCATAAGTGAGTGTTATACAATTGTAGAATATTCCAGCAACACTCAGAACCTGAGGTAGAGATTGGCAAGCAAGATAAGAAGGATGCAGGTGGTATGGGTCACATGAACAATGGGAGTGAGACATCTGAAGTAATGAGTTGGGCTGTTTCTTCAGTTCTAAAATTTGTTCTTTGAACAAAATTATCTTTAAAGGATGCTTTTAGCTATAAAATTATACAGTTATGGTTCTAAATCAGCCATTTTCTTCAGTAAGAAATGAAAATCATCATGCCTCTCCTTTCTACCTTACAAATAGTTTTTTCACATCCTTTGCCAAATGCAGTCAACTCTTAATGTTGAAAAGACCTATAGTTTTTTCCTGAATAACATTTAGATGCAACACATTCATTCACTTTCTTATTCCACAAGTGGGTCATTGGTTTCCACTCTGTCTGGTCCAGTGTGCTAAGAGATTGGGAAACAAAAGTGAACACAATTTAAGCCTTGTTTTTAGGAAGTGTACAGTCTAATAACACAAAGATATTAAATATACATATCAAATATATACTTATATATATATATCTAGAAGTTATATATTTTATGCAATTGTATATAATTACATGCATACTTGTTCATGTAATTTTATTTATTTGCATATAATAAGAATTGCAAGAATCACTTGAAAGGAAGAGTGAAATGAGTGAAAACAGCGAGTTGAAGTATTTTAGATAGGGCTGTGCAGGAGGGTCTGAGGGGCTAACGTGTAGACTGAGACCTGAAGCTTGTAGAGGAGGCACCCTTCCAAAGAACAGGGAAGGAATGCTTTGGGCAGGATGAATGGCACGAACGAAGGCTTCACGGAGGAAAGAGGGAGCGTGTTGACATCACTGAACTCAGGCTGTGAGGCTGGAGCAGGATGGGGAGTGGAGGGCAAAAGATAGGGCAAAGGGGGTTTGCAAAGCTCATGTCCTCTAGGCCATAGTAAACAGTTTAGATTTTCTTCAGAGTGCAAAGGGAAAGCAAGAACACATGTTGCACAAAGTATGACATGATCTTATTTATTTAACAGACTTCTCTGACACCTGGGTGGAGAGTGGGTTGTAGAGAGGAAGTAGGAGGGCCTCGGGCTGGGTAGAGGGGGTGGGGGAGGAGCGTGTTCGGGGCGCAGGTTAGAGGTTGAACCAACAGGACCCGCTGGTGCTCTGGATACAGGGCGCAAGAGAGGAGGTGACACTTGGTTTTTCTCTTGAGAGGTTGACTTGATTGTACTGTCATTTGCTGAGACAGCAATGATCGAGGGAGAATAGGAGGAGGAGGGGTGCAGAAGGGTGTGATTTAGGTCCTGTTAACTCTGAGGAACCTGTGAGACCTGCACGTGGGCACCTCCAGCAAGTGATAGGATACACTGGTCCAGGAGCGCCTGACAGAGGTCAGGCGAAGCCTTGCAGGTCGTCAGGGCATGGAGAGGACTTAAAGTCCTGAGTGAAGGGATACAGAAAGCTCTAAGGAGGCAAATGGTTCTGTTCTTTGTTGGGAAGCTACGTAAATCAAGATTTTTCAGCCCATCTCATTTTTCCCCTGATTTTTAAAATTATGGTAAAATACACATAACAGAAAATTCACTATCTTAAACCAACTTTTATAAGAATATCGGAGAAAATTCTCTAATAAAATATATCATTTTGCATTATAGCCATTAGTACTTTTTTCCCATTTTTTAAAAATGTGGTAAAATGCATGTAAGATAAAATTTACTGTCTTAACCATTTTTAAGCTTATAGTTCAGTGACGTTAAAACATTTATATTGTTGTGTAACCACCACCTCCATTCATTTCTGAAACACTTTTCATCTCACAAAACTGAAACTGTTTACCTTAAACACTAACTCCCTAACCTTCTCTCGCCACAAGCCCCTAGCAGTCACAATTCTACTTTGTCTCCATGATTTTAACCACTCTAAATACCTCATATAAATGAACCATTTGCAACTGGTTCCTTTAGCTTCATTCCTTCAAGTTTCATTTATGTTGTAGTGTAAGTCAGAATGTCTTTTCTTTCTAAGGCTGAATGATACTCCACATTTTGCTAATCCATTTATCTGTTGAAGGATACTTGAGTTGCTCCCATGTTTCAGCTATTGTGAATAATAGAGCCCACCTCATTTTTAAACTTCCAAACCTCACATAATCATCAGTCTGCCAAAAGATGTTTACTAAACACCTGCTATGTTCACAGCAGTGTGACCTGAGGAAACCATGAACTGCTGATCTTAAATTTAGTGATTATTAATATTCTGATATGCCATTCAATAGCAAGTTAAAACTGGATTTGGTATTGTCTGAACTGATTTTGCTTTGTATTTTATATGTATTCATCATAATCACTATAATGTTTCTGGAATTGAATTAGATAATACTACTTATAAAGTAATTTGTATGGGTTAAAGTCAAATTCTGGTTCCTTTGAAATATTTATGAAATAGCTAGAGTAATACAAATATAATTTAAAAAATACATATGTATATAGCACCTATCAGATTTAAGGTGACTCATTTACATTTATCCTCCCTTTCTATAGGAAAGGAAGGTGGAGAGAATGTGTATAATAAGCAGATTTTCTCTGAAAGAAATAGGTCTATTTCCCACAAATAAAATTTACTGCAGAATTATACATGAAAAATTGTAATGAAAGTGTTCACAATTGAAACTTTACTGTAGGCATCTATTAGGGAGAAATGTTAGCTAGGAGCCAAATTTCCTTATAAAATAACAGGAAAAGCAACTGGCTTTTCTAATAAGCAAAGCCTCAAAGTTGCCACAAGCCATATTTTGTTCATGAATGCAGATTTAGTATATGCTTTTGCCTGCAAGGAACGTTTACAGAAGGAACAATGCTCTAAGCAGTTTGGTGCCTAGGGAGAGATTGTGTTTGTGGAAAGGAATATATAAACTTCAATATAAGCAGACATTAAATATATATTAAATGGTTGTGGTGACTCTGGAGAATTGTATTTACTGTGCATTTGTCCTCTTTCTTTCTTGAAAATTGTTATTTACAGTGTCTTTTGCTGAGACACTGCTTTATACTAGAAAATCCATACTTACTCCACACTGGAATGAGTGACCACTTTAGGCAGTATTTGTATAAAAATGAGTGTTCTCTTATGTCAGAAGGCTCTTCCTCGCATCCTCCAGTTGGCCACAAGTCGCGAGCTGATTAATCCCAGAAACAGCATCTCTGAAGTGAAAAAAAAGCTCCATGGCTTCATTTATTGATGAAAACATCCAAGTGTTTTCTCCACAAGGTCATAAATGCATTGCTGATGGGCTTTCAAATCGAAATATGATAATATTATGTATTCCCCTCTTTGGGATTTCAACACATTTCCAATCAAAGCATCGACCAGGTCAGCTGTATTAGAGTGGTCTTTGGTTTTCTTTTCTCTCAGAGATTCATTGGGACAGATTCTCACCTCACCACACGGTCACATCAAAAACCACTTTAGAGGGGGCACCAGAGTAGGAAAACAATGAATAATATTGTTGATATCAGTGTTGATCATTTGAATGAGATCATTAATTTTTCAACACAGAACAAGCCATCAGTATGTACTTCAGTTTTAAGTTTATAACTCATGAAACCCAGAAAGATCTGCAGATGGTCTGATAGGAGGGTTGCAGCATAGGGATTTGCATTGGGCACAGAGGGCAAGTTAGCTCTGTGAATCACCATCTCAGTCCACAAGTGCTAGGTAAGCCAGCCTCACATCTGCTCACCTCCCTGATTAGTAGGTCTTCTCATTGCCCAGAGAGAGCAACTCCCAGAAGCTGGAGCTGGGATGCAATTTATTGGATTTTTAAGAGACTAATTATAACACAGCTAAAGGGAGCCCCTTCCCTTTCTAACATTTTCTCCTCTTTCTGAGTTTACATAATTCCAGGCAATAAAAATCATACATCTTGGCAATCACAGACTAGGTCTGTATTGTCCCAGGCAGATGTGATTTCCACTAAATCCCCTATGGATTTGGTTTCTCAGGTGGCAGTCTCCTTCTACCCTCCTCCCTCCAATCCTCTTGACAGTTCCTGCAACATTTCCTCCAACTCTCATCCATTTATTAATGTTGCATCAACGTGGAAAATTTCATGTATCAAATGCACAGAGAGATTTCACTAAATGGAGAAAAATGCACACCCTGACTAGGATGTACTCCTTGGAAGGAAAGTTATGACCAACCTAGATAGCATATTAAAAAGCAGAGACATTACTTTGCCAACAAAGGTCCGTCTGGTCAAGGTTATGGTTTTTCCAGTGGTCATGTATGGATGTGAGAGTTGGACTGTGAGGAAAGCTGAGCACCGAAAAATTGATGCTTTTGAACTATGATGTTGGAGAAGACTCTTGAGAGTCCCTTGGACTGCAAGGAGATCCAACCAGTCCATCCTAAAGGAGATCAGTCCTAGGTGTTCATTGGAAGGACTGATGCTGAAGCTGAACCGCCAATACTTTGGCCACCTCCTGCGAAGAGTTGACTCGTTGGAAAAGACCTTGATGCTGGGAGGGATGGGGGGCAGAAGGAGAAGGGGACGACAGAGGATGAGATGGCTGGATGGCATCACTGACTCGATGGGCATGAGTTTGAGTAAACTCCAGGAGTTGGTGATGGACAGGGAGGCCTGGCGTGCTGCGATTGATGGGGTCGCAAAGAGTCGGACATGACTGAGCAACTGAACTGAACTGAACTGAGCTGAACTGAATAGGATGGAAGGGCAAGGTTACTATGGTTACTTCAGATATGGGGCTTCTACATATGTAAATTGTCTTCTGTGGAAGAGTGCAAAAGAAACTGGCCTCTGAAGGCACTTAAACCAATTCCTCAAAAGACTTCATTCAGAGCCTCATTTACAGCTGAATAAAACCTTGCCTGCTTTTTTTCTCTGCTTCCCCAGTTATCTTTTTAAGTCACTTTGTTTATATTTGAATATTTTCCTTCTCCTGTTCCTTCTCCCTTTGTCCCCTATGTGAACTGGTGAGATGGACATGACTGAATAATAACTAGAAATCTTTTTGTATTCGATGCAATGTTACCATAGTCGACTGACAGTTGACTGTTGTACAGAGGTTGTAATGGACAGGTTCCGTATAAAAAATGAGTGCCCAGAAGTCCAAATGTATAAATTAATGAAGAGAAATGTGGCCATGATTTCTGATCAGTGAATTAAGAAGTATTAATTTCACTACTAAGACTGTCAGAAGTCATACCATTCAAGTTGTTATTTTCTATTAAGTGTTTCTATGTTTGCCAGAATTATAGAAGAAAAATACCTTTAGACATATATAGACCATTTGTGAAAAACACCATTGAAAGAGATGGAAAGTAAGCCACAGTCTAGAAGATGTTAGGCAGATAGATTAGATAGATGGATAATCTGACAGAGTTCATATTCAGTATAAACAGTTCTTAAAAATCAATAAGAAAAGTCAGAGAACCCATTTGAAAAATGGGGAGAAGACTTGGACTAGATGCATCAAAGAGAGATTGTCAAACGGCAATAAATAAGTAGCCTCATCTTTAGTCGTTGCAACTTAAAGCCTTAGTGGTATATATACCATTGCAACTTAAAGCCTTAGTGGTATATATACCATTACACACACACCAGCATGGTTTAAATGAAAGTCATCACCAGGTATTAGCCTGAATGTGAAACAGCTACAACAGTTCAGCACTGTTAGTGGGAGTAAAACTTGATACATTGTTTTAAAACCATCTGACAGTATCCATCAAAGCTAAAAAGAAGCACATCCCAGTTCAGTTCAGTCAGCTCAGTTGTGTCCAACCCTTTGCGGCCCCTTGAGTCCCAGCATGCCAGGCCTCCCTGTCCATCAACAACTCCCGGCCAGAATTCCTGTATCTATACTGAACAGAATTGCCTGCGATGGTCACCAGAGTACTTGCTCAAGAGTCAGAGAGAACTCAGCACCACTGAACCCGCTTGACAACAAATGCTATAGCCATGTTATTTATTAATAGCCCTCAAGTAGAAATTGCCCAGGGCTCCCCTGATAGCTCAGGGGGGAGATTCTTGGTAAAGAATCCGCCTGCAATGTAGGGGACCCTGGTTCAATTCCTGAGTCGGGAAGATCCACTGTAGAAGGGATGGGCTACCCACTCCAGTATTCTTGGGCTTTCCTTGTGGCTCAGCTGGTAAAGTATCCACTTGCAATGCAAAAGACCTGGGTTCGATCCCTGGGTTGGGAAGATCCCCTGAAGAAGGGAAATGCTACCCACTCCAGTATTCTGGCCTGAAGAATTCCATGGACTGTATAGTCCATGGGGTCGCAAAGAGTTGGACGGTATTTCCACTTTCAGAAATTGCCCAACTATCTGCAGCTGATTAGGTAAAATGAGTTATACATTGAAGTACTATACAACATTGAAAACAAACTCCTGTTTGTTTTTATGAATTAATTTCACAAACATAATATTGAATGAAAGAAGACAGTCACAAATGAGTATGTACTGCATAATTACAGTGTTAAATAAAGAAAGTTCAAACATAAAATTGATTCGCCGTGTTAGAAGTTAAAATATGCTTTCTTGTGGATAGGCTTAATCTCTGAAAGACGATAGAAAGTGGGCTTCTAGGGTTTGAGTAATAACATTTTTCTTAATCTAGATGCTGGTGAGTTGGGAATTAAATACTTACATTAACTCCCTCTACTAATAAAAGAGCCCAGTCTTTTAATTCCCAATCTGACAAGAAGATTATACCTGAGGAAAGCTGATAGGAAACCAGGGTGGACCCTTTAAAGGGAAATGCATTTATTTAGGAGAGTAGAGTGAGATGGGTGTGCAGATCAGACAGAATCACTTAAGGTAAGCAACAGATGCTGTCACCACCCCTAAAGTTTTCTTGGCTTTGTATGACCTGATGCTCTGCTGTGATTGCCCTTGAAATCAATCATGATGGTATCTGTGGACTTCCTGGATAGCAACTCAGGTCAGAGTTAGCTTTTCCTCCTCCTCACCCTGTTACTCAGTTTCCTGGTCATAAGCACAGTTCACTTTGGCCATAACAGTGGGCTTGAGATACTGGCCAGACCCAAGCATGAGGGCTTTGCCAAATGAGTTTGGAAAAGTAAAGAATCTGATTGATTTTCGCTACTTCTAAATTTCTCTAGGGTGCCAAAATAAACTTGTCTAAGTGACAAATTAGACAAGATCTTTTTAGTTCAGCAACAGATTGACTGAACTTCTGAAAAGCAGGAGTTAGAAATGGTAGTAAATGGCAATCAAATGAGAAGAGAACCTTCAGTGATGCCATTTGATGCAGAAATTCCACCACTAGTTGTAAAGCTTTCTTTGAATATGTTAGACTGATAAGGATGACAGAAGATAAGTATATTTTTTTTCATCACTTTCCTTTAAACTCTGCTTGAAAATGGTTCTCACGTGTGGTCCTCAGACAAGTAGTATCAGCGTCATCTGGGCACTTGTTAGAAATGCAGATTCTCAGGCCCCAGCTTCACCTGCTAAATCTAAAATTCTGGGGGTGGGGCCCAGACACTGGTCTTTTCAGAAGTCCTCCAGGTAAGTCTGACACATGCTAGAATTTAACAAAGGGATATGTCAGCTTCATTCTTCAGTGTCTTTGTTGGAGGGAGAAGGACATATGGCTTACATAGTCTTCATGTTGGGTTTTAGGAAAGAAATATCTATTATAAAAAAAACATTTAAGGCTTTTCAGAGAGTGCTGAAGGGACCACAGGGTTGAAAGGGACCTCTGCTGGGACGATCAGCAGTTATTAATTCTGGCTGCACACTAGAGACACCAGAAGAGGTTTAAAAAAATAATATCTAGGCCTCATCCCCAGAGATTGTGATTTAATTGATCTTGAGTGAAGCCCAGTACATCAGTATTTTTTTTTTAAAGTGTCCCTAGCCTAGCAAAGGGCCTCCCAGATGGCTTAGTGGTAAAGAATTTGCCTGCCAAGCATGGAGACACGGGTTCAATCCCTGACTCAGGAAGATCCTTGGAGAGGAAATGGCAACCCACTCTGGTATTCTTGCCTGGAAAATCCCATGGACCAGAGGAGCCTGATGGGCTGGTCTCGAAAGAGTCAGACACAACAACTAAACAACAACAAACCTTACAGAAAGTCATTGTTGAAAACCAGTGATTTAGTTCACCAGTCTCCTATGTCTGATGATACAATTATTCTTATTTTTGAAGAGTTGCTTCCCCGGGCCACAGGTTCAGTTTTCTGTTTATCTTCATGTCTAATCAAAGTCTCTGTTTCTGTGGTTTGACTCATTTGACTCAACTGGTTTTAAAATATGTGTTGATTACCTACCTGCAATGCAGCAAGTAGGACTGTGAGATAAGAGTGGTCGTCTCCTTCCATCTGGCCCACCTGATTCTCATCTGGTTCTTCAGAAATATCAAAGTGTTTTTGTGTGTAGTTGAGTAGGTGGGGCTCTGGGGTCCATCAGATCTGAATTTGAGTGCCAGCCTCAACCCTGATGTTGGAAGGAGGTCTCTCTCAAAGAGATTCTAACAATCTTGGTTTAACTTTGTCTCTAAATGTGTTGGTTTCCTCATTGATAAATAAGGATATTCATGACTCATCATACTTTATTGCAAAGATTAAATGAGACAGTGGAACTCTTAACATAGCACCTGGGATACTGATAAGTGCTCAGCATCCAGTCTCCATTACTGAAAGCCTATTTCTGGCCATCTGTCGCATCTCACCCACTTCTCTGGAATTGGAGTGTCAGATTTCAGTCCCAGTCCACCTGCAGAAGCTAACTGTATGACCTTGGGTGCGTCGTGTAACCCTGCTAAGCCTCAGACTCCTCATTCATAAATTGGGGACAATTTTAATACCTCATATGAAAACTGCATAAAGTAAGCACCAGAGATTATTTAGCCCAATGCAAAGCATTTCTCAATTATTACAGTAGCATAATTTCATAGACTGATACAGATTTAAAAATCTTTTCAGGACAGTTACTTAAGGGCTTTCAAGATTTAGACGCCTAGATAATTGATCTTCCTTTAAGTTAGTATTTGGGTTGGGACTGGGTTTGGGTTAGCATTGCAGTGAGTATTAATTTAAACATAATTCACTGTGCGTCCGGGAGGGTTATGGTACAGCAGGAAACAAGTTGGCTTTACCTCTTCGCAGTTTCCAGTCTTCCCTGAAGCCTCCTATTTTCCTCCAGAGCTTCTCCCTCTAAGAGCCCTCCTTCCTTCCATCACCCATGCAGCTCTCACAGGCGGGACCGAGGCCCAGCCTGACAGAGGAGCAGTACCTCTGCTTTGTTCAGCAGCAGACAGACCTGATCCTCAGTCTAGCTTCAGTCTCCCTTTCTCTTCCCCCCACTAAGGACTAAATTCTCCTGATATTCAGGAAACATACCACTTTCCCTCAAATGTGGTTAAGTCTTCAAACCCACTAAAACCTTCCCCTTCCTAATGGCTTCTAATTTGAGAACCAGTACCAGTCATTCTTCCATCTCCGGTGCTTGGAAACTAAAATATTTGTTATGCCCATCTGTGAAGGAACCAGTTCAATTAAATTTTGAGATAAGTGCACAGGAAGCGTAACTGAGAAAAGCCAAGAGAAGCTTGCCTTAAGAAATGATGAGTTCTTGATGACTGCACGACTGCTGGTGTGATTCTCTGCCTTCCAATTGCGCCTGCTATTCATGAGTCACGTGCTCTTATGCCAGTTTGTACAAACAGTTGTCAGTGCTTCCAGGCTGATTTCCCTGTCTCTGTGCATAAACGATAGTTCAGGATAGTTAATGGCAGTTCCATGTGTTCACTGATTGGAGAAGCGCTGAGGGAGGAATTAAAGGGATTATCCTAAGTGCTTCCATTATGATTTGAAAGAATTCAAAAGTCTTGTATGATTCAAACAGGAACCAATTTTTTGTTTTACTCCCAAAGTATACTAGCAATGTATTAGGAAGTATTTCATTGATAATCAACTGCTAACTAAACCACTTGGGTATTGTCAACTTCCTGGGTATCCATCAAAAACTGTTCTGTCTTAAAGGAGCCTCCCCCAGTGGTCCAGTCCTTACTAGGCTTCCTAAATTAGTCGGATTTGCTGAATTTATAGGACTTTTGAAGGTCATGAAGACCAGCTCTTGGCTAAGCATGTTTCACTGTCTAATAGCTCTGTAGTAAACATCTGGGCCATTCTGGAAACCGGGTTTGGCCAACTGTATCTGAGGCCTTCAGTTCAGTTCAGTTCAGTTCAATCACTCGGTCGTATTTGACTCTTTGCAACTGCATGGACTGCAGCATGCCAGGCTTCCCTGTCCATCACCTTCTCCTAGAGCTTGCTCAAATTCATGTCCATTGAGTTGATAATACCATCCTACCTTCCCATTCTCTGTAGTCCCCTTCTCCTCCTGCCTTCAGTCTTTCCCAGCATCAGGATCTTTTCCAGTGAGTCAGTTCTTTGCATCTGGTGGCCAAAGGTGTGAAACTTCAGCTTCAGCATCAGTCCTTCCAATGAATATTCATGACTGATCTCCTTTAGGATTGGCTGGTTTGATCTCCTAGCAGTCTAAGGGACTCTCAAGAGCCTTCTCCAGTACCACAGTTCAAAAGCATCGGTTTTTCGGCACTCAGCTTTCTTTGTGCTCCAACTGTCAACATCCATAAATGACTCTGGAAAAACCATAGCTTTGACTAGATCGACCTTTGTCTGAAGCCTTATTAAGAGATAAATGCCTATGGTCTGAGAAGATCCACATTGATAAAGCATAGTGGCTCTTCCCATTCAACCATCAGACCTTTGGATCCCTACTTTAGTGTTTGCATTGATGAGTTCCATCTTGCCAAACTCTGAGTTCACTCCAACCCCAGCCCAAACCTTTATTATTTCTGTGGATTGAGTCCTGGATGTTGTCCATTCCCGCTTTGGTTCCTCTGGACCCTGCTCTGTGTCCTGCCCTCCAGCCCCACCTGTGTGGGGGAGATGAGAGAACTAGGATGCTGTGTTGGCTCCGTCCCTTCTCAGGAGAACCAGCCTCCTAGCAGGTCAGCTGGCAAATCTTCACTGTCGAGGAATTCACCACCATGAGGGCAGCCTTCCAAAGCTCTGATTGTTAAATGTTCTTCCTAGCAGTGACCTGAATGCTGTGCCTTCAAAGTGGCAAGATGTGATTAAGTGGCTGAGTGATCAAACACCGGGGTTCTGGTCTTAGCTTCACCGCTTCCTTGACGGACCCTTTACCAAATTGCTCAATCTCTCCAAATCTCACTTTTCTAGTCTCTAAGAGGGAGCAGTAAGCATTGTGTAGGGATGTTGGGAACATAAATGAGAATGTTTATAAAAGATAAAGCAGTGCAGTGACTGGCGCACACATGTTCTTCAAGTTCTCTTGTTGTAGCTGTGTTACTGCTCTTCTGCTTCTTCAGCTTAATATTTCTCACTGGAATTTTATATAGTAAGCTCAAATTTTAGAAATAACAACACTTCACTTGTTTAAAGACGACTTTCATGTCCCACCAAAGGAGTTTTTCCAGAATATTCTTCATATTTTTACCATTTATTTTGCAAAACAGATTTGAATCCCATCCCTAAGGCACAGGGCATCAGAGAATCAGATCATATGGTATAGACTTAGACAAGGTGGGTTCAATAATAATCTCCTCTTCTTATCAACTGCAGGACTTTAAGCAAATCATGATGCCCTCTCCTTTGATAAAGGCAGTCTTTATAAAGTTCTTTGATAAAGGTCGTCTGATATTGAGTTGTGATTTGAGGGGCAGTTATACTATAGTGTTTCTCATATTCAACTTATATTCAAAACCTCAGATCTTTGTTATATATATTATTTACTTTTAAAAACTTTTATTTGTTTATTTTTGGCCGTGCAGGGACTTCGTTTCTGCGCAGGCTTTTCTGTAGCTGTAGCAGGCAGGAGCTCCTCTCTAGTTGTGGTGCACGAGCTTCTCCTTCTCTGGTTGCAGAGCATGGACTCGAGAGCACACGAGTTCATAGCTGTGGCTCCCAGACTCTAGAGCACCATCTTAGTAGTTGTGGTAGGAGGACTTAGTTGCTCCATGACATATGGGGTCTTCCTGGACCAGAGAAAATCTTGTGTCTCCTGCATTGGCAGGTGGATTCTTTAACGTAACCATCAGGGAAGTCCCCTATATGATGTGCTTATACTGCTGCTGCTAAGTCGCTTCAGTCGTGTCCGACTCTGTGCGACCCTATGGACAGCAGCCCACCAGGCTCCTCTGTCCACAGGATTCTCTAGGCATGAACTCTGGAGTGGGTTGCCATTTCCTTCTCCATGTACTTACGCAGTTGGTGTTGGTGGGAAGGTGAAATGAGAGTGGTAGAGATAAGGAGTAATCTTAGTGTGGAATCCCACGAGGGGAGCAGTACTGTGGAAAAGGCAGGAGGGCAAGAGGAAAAAGAGCCAAGAAAAGTAATACATTGTCCTACTGGCCTCTGCAGAGGGTCAAGCATGACTGTTAACATAGCTTTTGCAGTTCAGTGTCTTCTGAGAAGCTGTAATACACCTGTTAGTAGCTGTAAGCACCTGTTTCTTAGGACCATGACAAAAGGATGTGTATTGCTCAACACATGTCAGTTTCTGTTTTCAATGGGTAAGATCAAATCTTACTTGCATGCACACTGAGCAGATCCTCAGATGCCTGATTCTCATAAGAAGGCATGAGAAAAATGAAGCAGGGAAGAGGGAAGGTGAAATTAGTTGTGTCCACCTGAAGATGGTCACCTGAGTAGCAGCAGGCCGGAAAAAGTAACCAAGACCTGGAGAGCAGTGAGGTCAGAAAACCAGGAATTTATCAAGGTGCACCACAGGTTGTGTTATACTCATGTAGTTGATGTTTTTAACCTAGCAGGACTTGTGTGTGTAGCTATTACCTATCCTCTTATTAATTGGTCCCTCTTTCCAGCTTCATAATGTCTTATGGAGTCTTATCATTCAGTGTAGTTGTTGTGGCTAACATATTCATTGTCAGGCATAATTAAATCAATCGGTATTCCATCTGGGTCTTCAAGATATTGAGAGAAAAAAAAAAAAAGAACGAGCAGTCTCCATCAGCTGTTCTACCTCATTGTTTTGCATCACGTTTCAATGTCAGTGGTCATCCCTCCCTTCCTCCAAGTCAGTCCTGACTAGATCGCCAGCAGTCACTCTTGTCCTCTGTTACAGTCCACATGCACACAGCACCAGCTTTAACAGGAGGAAACGTCCAGAAAGCTACAAGAGTATTTAGATATTCTCTCAAAAGTTGGTTTATCTGTTGTGTCAAATGCATCCACTCTGCCTTTCAACACTATGAAGTTTAAGTTGCCTAGAGAAGTTTCCTGCAAACACAGCAGCAAGCTGAGTAGACAGTAATTCCCACCTTACATGCTACAGATCCTTTCTGTTTTATCTAACCTCTTTCTTAAAGCTTCAGTAGCAGAAACAAAAATACCAAGGTGCATACAAGGCTAAATGCATTGAGAGACATTTAAAAATCTCATATGATATTTTACATTTATAGACAATTCCAATTAATTTATATTGATGTATTCAAATATGAGTTCTGTTTATTAATGTTCTAATTTTCCATTCTTAATTAAAAAGTTAAAAGCCTGAAATATTATTGGAGATCCCATTTGTTGGAACTATATAGTCAATCTATAATAGAATCAATGATAAATAAATACTTTTATTCACTGCATCTCATAAACGTATATAACTACTTTATGCCACTATTTTTCCCCTCTTAGCTTGACTGTTTGAATTAAAATATAGAGAAAAACCTCTTCTGCAATAAACGTTGTTTAAAAACTAAAAGCAAAAACAATATTGATATTACAAAATGAGATTCAGTCTTACTATCATCTTTTCCCTGATAGAAAGTTGGATTCCTTTCCAGGAATGATGTGTCCAGGATGAGGAAGGGAATGAAGTACAGAAATAAGAAAGTGTTTTCTTCTATTTCTCTTGCATATGTTCAGAATAAATTGGCATGGAGTGCTTCCAGATCAATTTCCATTATGTGTCAACGTATGTCAAAGTTCTAGAAGAGTAGGACCATTTCAACCTGATTGGCTCTGGATTGTACCTAGCCATCCACAAAATGCATTAATAAATCTTTCAAAGGCCACAATCAATGTAGAGACTCATTTTATTTTAGATCTATAAACATTTGTTCTGTTTGTTTACAGTCGACAAAGCACTTTCATGTACATTATCTCACTTGATCTTCACAATTATCTGATGATGTAGGCAGGGAAAATACAATCTTTACCTTACAGATGATTAATCTGAGGTTAGAAGAAATTATTGTGTTCATTGCAGTGTGGGGTGGGGGGCAGTTGGACTCCTTTTTTTAGATGGGAATATTTGAGGTATTATGAATATGGGAAATTTCAGATAAGATATGTAAGTGCATTCTGGGATTTAAAACAAATTATTTAATTGTTTATTTGTTGCTTAAATACACTAGCAATAGAATTAAAAAACATAACTTTCAGTATGTAATAGCTGTCAACATAAGAGTGAACCATGTAAGTGGATTGTGGGTGTTGTCTATTTGTATGACTAGTTGTCTTAAAAAAAAAAAAAAAAAAAAGCATTGGCTAATAGTACGTGGCCAAAAATAACATTTAATGAAAGATGTTTCTGACACTTGAGGTAGATTCTAAGATGACTTGTGGGGGGAAAATCTTAAATATATAATTCCATTTGTAAACTTGGTCTCTTCTGTCAACTCTGAAACCTGTGGGGTGCTAGTGAATATTTAACAACCAGCTCTTTGGGGGGAAAAAACAAAAGGCTTGACTTGGGCATTTGCCAATTTATGTAATGTAAATACTCCTACCACAGCTGATTTCAAGCTGCCAATAGTTTAGTAATTGGTTTATAAAACTCTTGGAGTTTCTGTAATTGGATTTCATAGCTTGTTGGCTCTAGCGCCATTGTGTTGAGTTGTTTAACTTACTACTCAGCATTTCTATTTACATGTCCAATAATTATCTCAAACCTCACATGGCCAAAGCTGACCTCATGGTCTCTTTCTGCCTCACAGCCTCCTTGCCTATATATCTCATTTTCCTGTGGTCTTCTCTGTCTCGATTAACCACTCTGTCCTTCCAGTTGTTCAGGCCAAAATCCTGGGTGTTAATCCTGCTTTTTGTCTCACATGCCTTTTCAAGTCTATCAGAAAATCTGGTACCAACTACCTTCAAAATATATCCAGGTTTCAACTTCTTTTGACAACTTCCACTGCTCAATCCCAGATCCAAATCATCATAATCTCTTGCCAACTTATTGCATTAGCTTCCTGTATTTGTCAGGGTGAAACTCTCTAGATGCTGTAATGTAATGAACATCCCCCAACTCGCAGTGGCCTAGCATAACAGAAGTTTATTTCTCCAGTCATCTCATTATTTGGGTAGCTCCCCTCTAAGCAATGTCTTGAGGGTCCATTGCTGCTTCCATCATGTCTCTACTATTTAAGATTTAACTTCCAGCCCCACAGAAAGTAGAGAGAGAGAGCATCTAAAAGCATGAGATTTTTCAGGAGCCAAGCATGGAAGAAATGTACCTATATCTCTTCCACTTGTATTCTGTGGTCTAGAACTAGGCATGTGGCTCCACCCAGATGCACAGGGGCTGAAAAATGTAATCTTTGTGTGTGCTGGGAGGAAAAGAAGTTGTTTGGGTCAACAGATAACACTGCATCACGTCTCCTCAGTGGTGTGTCTGTTCCCACCCTGACTCCTGTAGTCTATTCTTAACCCAGAAGCGTTAAATGGTCAAACTGTAAGCCAGATTATGTACTTCTCTGCTTAAAACTGTCCAGTGACTTCATATCTCATGAGAGCTGAAAAACCAAGGTTCCTATGATGACTAATAAGGCCCTTCCTGCCCTGGCCCCTGTTTCCTCCCTGGTCTCACTGCCTGCTTCTCTTCCGTACGCTCTGTTCCAGCCGTATTGGCCTTCTGACACGTGAGGCCTTTGCACTTGCTCTTCCCTTTGTTTGGATTCCCTTCACCCAGATATCTCCCTGGCTAACTCCCTCTCCTCCCTCAAATATTCCTTAAATTCTACCTTCCTCGGCTACCATATTTAAAATGTCAGTTTTCTTGCTCAGTCTCCTTCATCCCTATTGTACTCCCACCTCTGTTTTTTTTCTCTACAGCACATAACACCTTCTGATACATGTGTAATTTACTTATTATTTTTTTATCGTTCCTGTCATCCTACTCTAAATTTAAGGAAGCTCTGTGTGTTTTTTTTATTGCTATATCCCAACACCAAAAACAGTGCCTAGAAGATAATAGGTATTTAATACATATTTGATATATGAATAAATCAAGATTTTTAATTCAGTAACTGTTTTGAAATTAACTACTCAAGTTGCCTTTGTCAAAATCCTCACAATTGAAGACAGATGATATAATTTAAACCTATAATAATAGTAATAACATGGTACCAGGTTGTGTGCAAAGTACTATCCTTGGGTTAAATTATTGAAGTTTTCCATAATCATGGTGAGACAGGTATTATTGTTTTCCCCATTGTTTCCCCATTAGGACTGAAAGACATAAAAGGTAAGTCACTTGCCCTGGCTTACATGCCTAGTGAGAGGTAGGGTGAGCTTTGAATCTAGACAATCTGACCTCAGAGTAGAGGAGTCTAGATACCAGGAGGGAAATATTCCCAGTCTGTGTTTAGGGGAGGAAGACTTAGGTTAAACTGAATAAGTTCTGTCACTAATGAGCTGTGTGACTTTGAATTCATCTGAGCCCCTTTGGATCTTAGTGTTTTCATCTGTAGAGAAGATATTGACACCAGATCACTGTACAAGTCCCTTCTGGCTTAATGAGTCAATAACTTGCCACAAGCAGAAAACAGAAGATTCACCGCTCAAAGCCCTGTCTTCTGAGCTCTCACTCTTCTGAGTGGTTTTTCTGCTCTTGTGGTGTCTGCCACGAGGAATGTGTCAGACAGGCAGAGGCGCTAAATGGCTGAGTGGCACCCTGCACGTGTAGGTACAAACCAAATCATGCACAGAAGATATTCAGACACCAGATGTCCTCACTGGTTTGTATCTCAAATGTGTTCCCTTTGTGGTGACTAAAGCACATTATAAGATTAGCATATGTTAGAGAAGGAGGGACTTCTAATAACCTTACCATGATTTAAGCACTCACATATATAAGCTCATTTTGAATTTACAACTGTGTACCTAGTACTTTCATCAGTTCTTCTTTACAATCAAGAAAGCTGAGGCACAGAATCATTACATAATTTATCCACGCTAAGTAGATGAAGCAGGACTTGAATTCCAAGTCAATCTAACTTCTAGAGGTCAAGCTCTTAGCCCTTCTCCCCTGCTGACATTCAATTCAAAGCTATTCCTGCACAATTAGAAGCAAGTAGGAAGAGAAGAATGGAAGATGACTGCATCACTGAATGTAATCCTGTGATGAAGTTTTCTCTTTAACAGTGTTTTCTCTTTGTATTAGAGACCCCATTTAAAAGTGCATACATGTGCACATGCATGACAACTGAATGGGCTAAACACGAGAAGGAAATGGCACCCCACTCCAGTATTCTTGCCTGGAAAATCCCATGGACTGAGGAGCCTGGCAGGCTATAGTCCATGGGGTCGCAAAGAGTCGGATACGACTGAGCGACTTCAAACACACACACACACATACAAACACACTAGTTCCATGATGACATCATGCAGGGCCCATGATCTTTGTTCTTTTTTCAGTGATTTAGCCAGAAATGTTTTTTCCTGAAACTGGTCACCTAATTTCAGAAAACTAAGGAAAGGGGGGATGTGGATGCTGTAGGTCAGATAAAAAAGATGTTGCAATTGGAACTGTTTTTGACAGCCAGCCCACTCTCAGATTAACCTTCATGTTTGTATTCCTGACACTTTATTTCTGGAAAGGCTTAAACAGTGAAGCAAATATTTGAATATCATCTGTTATGAAACTCTTGAGGACAGAGATAGTGTCCATTCCGTCTTGTATCTCTGATATCTATTGTGGTTGTTCAGTCGCTCAGCCATGTCCGACTCTGCCACCCCAATGACTGCAGCATACCAGGCTCCTCTGTCCTCCTCTGTCTCCCGGAGATTGTCCAAATTCATGTCCATTAAGTCAGTGATGCTGTCTAACCATATCATCCTCTGTGTGTGTTAGTCACTCAGTCATCTCTGACTCTTTGTGACCCCACTGACTGTAGCTCACCAGGCTTCTCTGTCCATGGGATTCTCCAGGCAAGAATACTGGAGTGGATTGCCATTCTTTTCTCCAGAGGATCTTCCTGACACAGGGATTGAACCCTGGTCTCCTGCATTGCAGGCAGATTCTTTACCGTAAGAACTACAGGGAAGTCCTGTCATCCTCTGCTATCCGCTTATACTTTTGGCTTCTGTCTTTCCCAGCATCAGGGTTTTTTCCAATGAGTCAGCTCTTTGCATCGTGTGGCCAAAGTATTAGAGCTTCAGCTTCAGCATCAGTCCTTCCAATGTATATTCAGGGTTGATTTCCTTTAAGATTGACTAGTCTGATCTCCTTGAAGATCAAGGGGTCTTCTCCAGAGTCTTCTCCAGAACTGCAGTTTGAAAGCATCGATTCTTCAGTGCTTAGCCTTCTCTGTGGTCCACCTCTCACATCCATACATGACTACTGGAAAAACCATAGCTTTGACTATACTGACCTTTGAAGACAAAGAGATGTGTCTGCTTTTTAATACACTGTGCAGGTTTGTCATAGACTTCCTTCCAAGAAGCTAACATCTTTTAATTTCATGGCTGCAGTCACTGTCCACAGTGGTTTTGGAGCCCAAGAAAATATCTATAGCTGCTTCCACCTTTTGCCTTTCTGTTTGACATGAAGTGATGGGACCAGATGCCATAATCTTAGTTTTTGAAGTGTCGAGTTCCAAGCTTGCTTTTTCATTTTTCCTCTTTCACCCTCATCAACAGGCTCTTTAGTTTCTCTTCTCTTTCTGCCATTAGAGTGGTATCATCTGTATATCTGAGGTTGTTGATATTTCTTGCATCATTCTTGATTCCAGCTTGCAATTCATCCAGCCTGGCATTTTGCATGATGTACTCTGCATAGAAGTTAAATAAGCAGAGTGGCAATGTGCAACCTTCACTACTCCCTTCCCAGGTTTGAACCAGTCTGTTGTTCCATGTCCAGTTCTAACTGTTGCTTCTTGACCTGCATACAGGTTTCTCAGGAGACAGGTAAGGTGGTCTAGTACTGTCATCTCTTTGGAATTTTTCACAGTTTATTGAGGTCCACAAGGTCCAAGCATTAGGTTTAGATGTTTTCCTGGAACTCTCTTGCTTTTTCTATGATCCAACAGATGTAGGCAACTTGATCTCTGGTTTCTCTGCCTCTTCAAAATCCAGTTCGTACATCTAGAAGTTTTTGGTTCACATACTGCTGAAGGATTTTGAGTATTACCTTACTAGCTTGTGAAATAAGTGCAGTTTACCATGGTTTGAACATTCTTTGGCATTTATTTTCTTTGGAATTGGAATGAAAATTGACCTTTTCCAGTCCCATGGCCACTGCTGAGTTTTCCAAATTTGCTGGCATATTGAATGCAGAGTGCAGCACTGTCACAGCATCATCTTTTAGGATTTTAAGTGGCTCAGCTGGAATTCTGTCACCTCCACTAGCTTTGTTCATAGTAATGCTTCCTGTGGCCCACTTGACTTCACAGTCCAGAATGTCTGGCTATAGTTATCATTATAGTGTATAGTATATAGTTATAGTTTATAGTATAGTATAGATAGTATAGTATATAGTATATAGTTATAGTATAGATAACACCATCATGGTTATCCAGTCGTTAAGACCTTTCTTGTATAGTTCTATGAATTCTTACCACCTCTTCTTGATATCTTCTACTTCTGTTAGGTTCTTACCATTTTTATCTTTTATTGCGCCCATTCTTGCATGAGCTATTCCCTTGGTATCTCCAGTTTTCTTGAAGAGATCTCTGTCTGGTCTTTCCCATTCTATTGTTTTTTCTTTATTTCTTTGCATTGTTTATTTAAAAAGGCCTTATCTCTCCTTGCTGTTCTCTGAAACTGTACATTGAATTGAATGTTATCTTTCCCTTTCTTCTTTTACTTCTCTTCTTTCCTCAGCTATTTGACAAGCCTCCTCATTCAACCACTTTGCCTTCTTGCATTTGTTTTGCTTTGGGTTGATTTTGATCACTGCATCCTGTATAATGTTGTGACTCTCCATCCTTATTTCTTTAGGTACTCTGTCTACTAGATCTAATCCCATGAATCTATTTATCACCTCCACTGTATAATCATAGGGATTTGATTTAAATCATACTTGAATGGCCTAGTGATTTTCCCCTGCTTTCTTCAGTTTAAGTTTGAATTTTGCAGTAAGGAGCTCATGATCTGAGCCACATTAGGCTCCAGGCCTTGTTTGTACTAACTGTATAGTGGATAGCACATGTGTACTCAGTCTTGTCTGACTCTTTTGCAGTCCTTTGGACTGTAGCCTGCCAGGCTCCTCTGTCCATGGGATTTTTCAGGCAAGAATACTGGAGTGGGTTGCCATTTCCTCCCCCAGGGGATCTTCCTGACCCAGGGATTGAACCCATGCCTCCTTTGTCTCCTGCATTGCAGGTGGATTCTTTATCTGATGAGCTGTCAGGGAAGCCCAATGTTTTAATAACTGTATAGAGCTCCATTTTCAGCTGCAAAGAATATAGTCAGTCTGATTTTGGTGTTGATCATCTGGTGATGTCCGTGTGGAGTCATCTCTTGGGTTGTTGGAAAAGGGTGTTTGCTATGACCAGAGTGTTCTCTTGACAAAACTCTGTTAGCCTTTGCCCTGCTTCATTTTGTACTCCAAGACCAAACATTCCTGTTATTCTGGGTATCTCCTGGCTTTATACTTTTGCATTCCAATCCCCTAGAAAGAAAAAGACATCTTTTTTTTTTTTTTGGTATTAGCTCTAGATGGTATTGTACGTCTTCATAGAACTGTTCAACTTCAGCTTCTTTGACATCAGTGGTTCAGGCATAGTCTTGGATTACTGTGAAGTTGAACAGTTTGCCTTGGGAATGAACCAAGATCATTCTTTTATTTTTGAGATTGCACCCAAGTACAGCATTTGGGCTCTATGGTTGACTGTGAGGGCTACTCCATTTCTTCTAAGGGATTCTTAGCCACAGTAAAAGATATAATGGTCATCTGAGTTAAATTCTCCCATGTCTGTCCTTTTTAGTTCACTGATTTCTAAGATGTCAATGTTCAGTCTTGCCAACTTATTGACCACATCCTTTCACTTTGATTCATGGACATAACATTGCAGGTTCCTATGCAGTGTTGTTCTTTATAGCATGGGACTTTACTTTCACCACCAGACACATCCAGCACTGAGTGTCATTTCCACTTTGGCCCAGCCACTTCATTCTTTCTGGAGCTGTTAGTTACTGCCCTCTGCTCTTCCCCAGTAATATATTGGACACCTTCTGACCTGGGGGCCCTATCTTCCAGTGTCATATCTTTCTGCCTTTTGATACTGTTCATGGGGTTCTCTAGACAAGAATACTGGAATGGGTTGCCATTCCCTTCTCCAGGGGATCTTCCTGACTCACGGATTCAATCCAGGTCTCCTGAATTGCAGACAAATACTTTACCAACTGAGCCACCAGTGAAGAGAAAAACAAGTAAAAGTGTTAGTCGTTCAGTCACGTCCAACTCTTTGCTTCCCCATGGACTGCAGCCCGCCAGACGTCTCTGTGCATGGAATTCTTCAGACAAGAATACTGGAATGGTTAGCCATTCCCTTTTCCAGGGGATCTTCCTGACCCAGAGATTGAACCCGGGTCTCCTGCATTGCAAGTGAATTCTTTACTGTCTGAACCACCAGGGAAGCCCTGAAAGGCTTTATATAGTGTCTATTGAGCTAGTGGTTAGGAAACCTGGGTTCTAGCCCCAAATGTTTAGTTAACTTGCCTCTAATATTGGATAAGACCCTTCTCATTTCTTGTTCTGTTTCCTCATTTGCACAATGTCTATGAGTCCATTAGATTCAAAATATAATTGAGTATATGACTCAGCTCCCTCAAGGTGGCCTTTAAATATGCCCCACCTGGAAAAGAAGAACTTTTCCCATGTACCATCTGTCTCTCTTCTCCTAGTAGTAAGACCATTCAGTCAGAGCAGTTGAGTCTTGGATAATAAGATGGCATGGGTTGAAGGTATTTACCATGGGGCCTAATAGTGAATGGTAGGACTTTCCTCTTGCTAGTGTTTTTATTTGCTTTCTGCTGTTGAAGTTGTTGAGTACTTGGTCATTTGCCTGAAAGTTCTAGATTCACGCTCAAGGAGTAGTTAAGAGATAATGAAGAAGAGAGAGGGCACACTTGGCTCTAAGAGCAGTGAATTTGGGAGGCAACATCAGTCGTTATCTCTTTATCATTGAATGTGGTTGTGAAGAGCAGGAGCCCTGCTCAGAATTAGAAAGATTCATATCCTGGCTCAGCCATTGCTCTGGTTCCTTGAGCAAGTGAGTAAAAATGGAGATGATAATAAAACCTACCTGAGATTGAGATTATTATGGGAATTAAATGCAACAATCCATGTATGTAAAGGATTTACCATAGTGCCTGGCTCATAGTAAGCTTCTTACAAACATAAAATGTCAGCCTCACTGCCATCATTTTCCATGACAAATTGGGATGGGTGTTACTAGTTTCCTAAGGCTACCATAACAAATTACCACAAACTGAATGGCTTAAAACATTAGAGATTTATTATCTCACCAAATTTATTTTGGAGGCCAGAAGTCTGAAATCAAGTTGTTGGCAGGGCATTGCTTACTCTGACTACTCAAGGGGAGAATCCTTGCCTCTTCCTAGCTCCTGGTGGTTGCTGGAAATCTTTGCTTCCTTGGTTTGTAGCTCAGTTTTCCTAATTTCTGCTTCTGTATTCACATGGTATTCTCCTCTCTGTATCCCCATGTGGCTTTCTTATAAGGACAGCACTTATTGAATGTAGGGTCAACCCTAATCCAGTATGATATCGTCTTAACTAATTGAAAGTCCTATCTCCAAATAAGGAAATAAGTCACATTCTGGGGCTGTAGGTAGACTTGAAATCTGGAGGGACACTCTTCAATCCAAATATTCTTGCGGTAATTTCTTCATCTCCCCCACCACGTTTCCACTCATATCTCATGTATCTGCTAGAAACTCCATATCATTCTAGAAACTTCCAATGCTATTGAGAGTTGAAATAGGAACCATTGCCATCAATATTCTAAATTCAAAAAAAATTTTTCCCTTTTACTTTGTAGAATAAAAGAGTTAGAACTATGACCCTGAAATCCTCTCCAAGTAGCCAAGTGTAAAATGATCTTTTCGTCACTCCAAATACCTGTGAGTATTCAGAGGGACACTGATTTGAGTAGTGTTGATCACGTGTGAAAGGAACAGGATTGCAAATACCAAGTAAGCATTTTCAATTTGTTGATAAATGTGTGAAACTCCTATGGCAGGTGCAAGAGAAAGTGCCAATTAAAAATTAGCTGCCATCCACATTTATAGATTGTGTTGTTGACTCCAGCAGTTTGCTGTTGCCTATTAAAGCAGGAGTTGACAGGTAAATTTCCTCTGCTGGATTCTTCTATAGGTCAGGAAGCAGTACTGCACAGCTTTTGGAATCCATCCAAACCATTTAATGAGTCCTTCCTTGGCTGTAGATGCTGTAATTCAGCCCTCTTGCTTTGTTAAAAACTGTTGTTAAAAGTGTAAATGTGACTTGTGGTGATGTTCAGGAATCATAGAAATACAAGCTTTCCATTGAAAGGGATGGTAAAGGTCACCTGGTCATTCTTGTCTTACTTAAAGCTTGTATCCTTGCTACATCCTTGTTAATGTGTCACCTGTGATGCTCTAAGAAACTCATTTGTCTGGGGGTGGTTCTGCTTTTCAGAAATTTCTTTCTGTTGATAGAATAAAGGAAATATGTTTTGATTTGGTCATGTCAATCTCAACTCTTTTAGGTATTTGGGCACCACCTTAAAGAGTCTTGAAGTTCTCCTGATACAGCTGCAAGATAGTTGCCATTTATACATTGCACTTCTCTAACTTGTGTTGAGATTTTAGTTGGAGAGAAGATTTTTACCTGCAGTATGGCCCCACCCTCAGGCATTCATGGGGCTCTCACCAGCCTGTTGGGCTTCTCAGGTGGTGCAGTGGTAAAGAATCCACCTGCCAATGCAGGAAACACAAAAGACATGGATTGACTTCCTGGGTCAGGAAGATCCCTGGCGTAGGAAAGGGCAACTCACTCCAGTATTCTTGCCTGGAGAATTCCATAGACAGCGGAGTCTGGTGGTCTACAGTCCATTGGGTCACAAAGAGTTGGACACGATTGAGCATGCATGCACATGCCAGCCTGTTATGGAACACTTGTCCTCCACCAAATAATGAACCTCACACCTTCTGACAAGTGAGAAGCAGCTTCTCGCCAAAAGGCTAAAGCCCTTTAGATTGTTTAGAGCAGTGATTCTCTTAACTTGAAAGTATTTATGAATTACCTCTGGTATTGGTAAATTGCAAATTATTTTTTTGGAGATAGAACCTGAGATTCTTCCTTTATTTTTTTTTAATTGAAGTATAGTTGATTTACAATGTTGTGTTAATTTATGTTGTACAGCAGTGATCCAGTTATATATATATACATTCTTTTTATATTCTTGTACGTTATAGTTTGTCATAGGATACTGAATATGGTTCTCTGTGTTACACAGAGGACCTTGTTGTTCATGCTCCATATATAATAGCTTCCATTTACTACCCCCAACTTCCCACTCTTCCAGCCACCCCCCCCTTCTCAACCACAAGTCGTTCTGTGTCTGAGAGTCTGTTTCTGTTTCATAGATAGGTTCATTTGTGTCATATTTTAGATTCCATATGTGAGTGATATCATATGGTAATTTTCTTTCTCTTTCTGACTTACTTCACTTATATGACAATCTCTAGTTACATCCATGTTGTTTCAAATGACATTATTTTGTTCTTTTTTATAGCTGAGTAATATTTCATTATGGATATGTATAGTATCTTCTTTATCCATTCATCTATTGGTGAGTTTTTAAGTTGTTGCCATTTCTTGGCTATTGTGAACAGTGCTGCTTTTAACATAGGGGTGCATGTATCTTTATGGATTAGAATTTTGTCTTAACGCATCCTCAGGAGTGGGATTGCTGGATCATATGGTAATTCTAATTTTAGTTTTTTGTGGAACTTCCGGTAGTGTTTTCCATTGTGGCTGTGCCAACTTACCCTCCCATCAGCAGTGTAGGAGGATTCCCTTTTCTTCACATCCTTTTTTGCATTTGTTACTTACAGAGTTTTTAAAGATAGCCATTCTGACCTGTGTCAGGTGGTGCCTCATTGTAGTTTTGATTTGCATTTATCTAATAATTAGCAATGTTGAGAAACTTTTCATGTGCTTACTGGTTGTATTTCTTCAAGAAATGTCTGTTAGGTCTGCTGTCCTTTAGGTATGTCTGGGTTGTATGTTTTTTGTTGTTGTTGAGTTGTATGAGTTGTTTGTATACTTTGTAAATTAAGCCATTGTCAGTTGCATCATTTAAAATTTATTATGTTACCTTAACATTCTATAGAATTTTATGGAAAAAGCAATGAACTTTTTGGCCAGCTCAAGTTTTTTTTCATCCATTTGTTTGTTTGTCTTTTCATTTTTTGTTTCTATTTTTTGATGGTTTCCTTTGCTGTGCAAATAGTTGTAAGTTTGTTAAGGTCCCATTTGTTTATTTTTGCTTTTATTTATATTGCCTCGGGAGACTGACCTGAGAAAACATTGGTATAATTTATGTCAGAATGTTCAGCCTGTGATCTCTTCCAGGAGTTTATGCTATCATGTCTTATATTTAAGTATTTAAGCCACTTTGAGTTTATTTTTATGTATGGTGAGATGTTGTGTCCTTGGTTTATATGTAGCTGTCCAGCTTTTCTAATGCCGCTTGCTAAAGAGACTTTTTATCACTGTATATTCTTGCCACTGTTGTGAAAGACTAATTGACCATAGGCGTGTGGGTTTGTTGCTGGGCTCTCTGTTCTGTTCCATGGATCCATATGTGTCTGTTTTTGTGCTCGTACCATGCTGTTTTGATTACTGTATCTGTAGTGTTGTCAGACATCTGGGATGGTTATGGTTCCTACTTTGTCCTTTTTCTTCAAGATTGCTTTGGCAGTTTGAAGAATTTAATGGCTCCATATAAATTTTAGGAGTATTTATTGTAACTCTGTGAGAAATGTCATGGGTAAATTAATAGGAATCACTTTCAGTTTGTAGACTGCCTTGGATAGTATGACCATCTTAACAATATTCTTCTAATCCAACAGCATGAGATATCTTTCCATTACTTTGAATAACATTTAATTTCCTTTATTAATGTTTTATGCTCCTTAGAGTATAAATCATTCACCTCCTTTTTCAGGTTTATTTCTATGTATTTTATTTCAGAGGGTGTAACTTTGAAAAGTGTTGTTTCTTGGCATTCCTTTTCTGACATTTTATTGTTTGTGTAAAGAAATGCAATCAAATTATGTTTATTCATCTGTATCCTGCTACCTTGCTGAATGTTTATCAGTTCTAGTAGCTTTTGTGTGGAGTCTTTAGGGTTTTCTACATATAGAATCATGTCATCTGTATATAATGATAATTTTACCTTTTTCCTTCCAATTTGGGTACTTTTTATTTCTTTTTCTTGTCTGATTGCTGTGGTTAGGACTGCCAGTACTGTGTTGAATGGAAAGGTGAGAGTGGGCATCTTTGTCTTAGTCCAGATTTTAGCAGGAAGGCTTTCAGCTTTTTACCACTGAGTACTCTATTGGCATGGGTTTGTCATAAATGAAGCCATGCTCCCTCCATAGGCTCTAGAGGAAGATTTATTCTTGCCTCTTCCAGCTTCTGGTGGCTACTAGCCTTTCATGGCTCTAGGGCATGCCACTCCACTCTCTGTATCCACAGTCACATTGCCTTCCTCTTCTGTTTGTCTGAAATTTCCCCTGCCTCATCTTTACAAGGATATCAGTGATTGCATTTAGGATCTACCTTGATTATCCAGGATAATTTCCCCACTTAGAGGTCCTTCATGTAATCACATCTGCAAAAATCCCTTTTCCATGTAAGGTATGATTTATAGATGGAAGGGATTAAGACTGCATACCTTTGGGGACCATGATGTGGCCTAACACAATATTTGTCTTGCAAAATGCAAACCCCTGAATAGGTCTCTGGTAATGATAGCAAAAATCGCAGGTACAGGTAGATTCATATCAGACCTAGAACCCTGTTTCATTACTGACAGGAAGCCAGGGAGTTGCATTTTCCAAACACACTTAAGTTCTCAGGTGAAGATTGTTGAACAGAAAATTTCAAGGAAAAGAAGGCCTATTTCTGCTGCACTCAAGAGATAGCACTCCTAAGAGATTCATATTATTGGATAATAATTCTTATATTGAGTAGAAAACTGTTAAAGCTACATTCTTGCATGATATTCATTTGGTCACACATTTATTATTCTCATATTACTAATTCAGTGACATTTGTACTAGACATTGTGTTAGGGGCAGTGAAGACCAGAGACATGTCACAATATAGCACCTGCACTCAGGATGCATATACAGTATGTGTATAGTAAAGTCTAAGCAAGACAAGAGAACAAATTCAGCCACAAAAAGGTACTAGGATTTTTTTTTCTTTTAAGTATTGTTTTAATCTGGCACCACAATTGCTGCCACCTATGGAAAGTTTGGAAAACCATAGCGAACCTTTCAGATAAAAAAGGACCATGTCAATTCAAAACAGCCACTTAAAGATAGTACTGTGTGGCATTAGTATTAAAATTCTATTCATAGTATCTGTTATTCATATCTGCAATTTTCAAAAGGCATCAATATTTTCTTCTTGACCAATGATTTGAAACAGGGAAATGTTATAGTCTAATAAAATGTACACTATCATATGTATCCTGGAAAGCAGGGAAGAAAAAAAGAATTTTCAAACATGATCTGAGTTATGATCATATGCATGTGTTTATCAAACTCTGATATTGCACCCCCTCTGCCTTTTAGTTTGATGCATATAATTATTTAAGTTCCGCTAAACTCTAGTTTGCCCTGAAAGCATGGAGAGTGTAATGTAATCGTCATCCAGTGGTAATTAACAATCTATCCTTTTGGAGATTCACTGTCCAAGTCTACCCACTGGATAATTGCAACACTTAACTTCTTGTACCTTTCTGGAGTCTTGAATAAGACAGTCTTACTTTCACTAGCATAAAACTTAAGGTAGATGAAAACATCCCAATGCTAAAAACTGAGGCAGATTTTTTTAAAAATAATAATGAAATGTGACTAACCAGCATCCACCATATTGACTAACTGATAATATTCCTTATGTTTTTTAAAGTATGCATGGGAAAGAATTTAGTCTTACCACTGAAAGACCCACTCAGGGCCGGGCGCACTGTCCATGCATGGAATCCAAGGGCAATTAAAGGATGAGACGCTGAAAATGTGAGAAATCTCTGACAGTTTGGGTTGTTTGTTCTGGTTTTTCATAGAGTAAAGCAGTATTAGAGGTCTTGAGCATGACACATCCAAAGACAAAGAACAGAATTAAAACCATTAGTTGGATTTTCCCTGATATGAATTCATATATTCAAGAGATATATAATGATAGTAATTGATGGATGATAGATACATAGTTACTGCTACTCATCTTCTTCCTGTGTGCCCTGCACTCTGCTAAGCATTTTAAATGTGCAATTCTCATTTTATAGTTATAACCATATTATGAAGCAGGTTGTTTTCATTTTATAGATTAAACAGAAAAACACAGCTTACCATGTAAATTGCCTGAGAAAGGTTAGAAAGTGAGGTTCTGGGATTTAAATACAGGTAATGTAACTCAGGGGGCGAAGTTCTTGTGTATTCATTCAATCTATATTTATTGAGAACCTCCTACATGTCAGAATCTGTGTTAGACTATTGACATAAAAAGCAAACATGTAAATAGAGAAGGAGTTAAAATTCATGATAGCATTGGGAGAGGAAAAGACCAGTATTTGAGATGCAGAATAGGGATGGGTGGCTCTGCTGAGAGGTGGTCCGATGAAGCCTGTCTGGCAATGTGCTTTTGAAGCTAAGATCTTAAAAATGAGAAAGAGTTAACCACAGAGAAGAAAATCCCAGACAGTGAGAACAGTTTATGTAAACTCATGGGTCTGAGGAGTCTTCATGGAGGAGAAGAAAAGTGAATTGTCCATGCCTCAAAAGATATTTAACAAGCACAGAGGGTTTTCTAGGTGAGCAGGACCTATTGAACAAAGACTTGGTAGGTGAGAAGAAAATAAGTAGAATACTTTTACTTATAGAACTGTGGCTAGGACCTTCTCCCAAACATACAGTTCTGTTGTAAAAGACTTTAAAGGATTGAAAGTCCTTTTAATGTTCTCAGGTTTGTACTGATATTGTGCTTTTTCTCCTGTCTGTGTGTTGTAGGGGGAAAAGAGAGTTTCATGTTACTGAAATACAACTAAAACATCCATCTTCTAATTAGAGATCATAGGGGACTATCCCACTGGCCCATATGAGGACCACAGTGGAACAGAGCGGGTGGTTAGCTATGGAATCTGAGGTGGTAAAGCTTAAATTCTCCCACACAAGCCAGGTGCCCTGCTTGCATCTAGATGCATCAGGCTGGGAAGGTCCTGAGGGGAGATTTTAGTGCAGTAGGATTTAAAAAGTCAGGTAAACAAATGAGAGTTTAGGTCAGAGATCAGCAAATCCAGCCCAAGGACTGAATCCAGCTTACCATCTCATTAGTTTACAGCTAGGAGTATCTTTATATTTGTAATGGTTTGAAAACAGATGACACATGAAGGTGAAATGATATCCAGATTTCACTATCAGTAAAGTTTCATTGGAATGCAGTCACATCCAGGGCTGCTTTTGAGCTACAGTGGCAGGGTTGAGTAGTTGTGACAGAGGCGTTATGTGTGCTGCCCGGCTGGAAATATTTACTATAGGGCGTTCATGGAAAATCTTACCTAACTCCTGGTATAGGTGGTGGAGGGGCCTTGAGAGTATCATGGAGGGTATTGTAACTCTGATTCAAGGATCAGGGATGTTTTTCTGAGGCTAAAGTTGGAGCTGGCAATTCACAATGGAAATTGAGCTAGATATAACAAAATTCCTGATATGAAAATAAGTGTGTGTGTGTGTGTGTGTGTGTGTGTGTACACGTATGTAGAGAAAAGAGTTTGCCAACCCCAAACATAAGCAGAGGTAAAGATAAGGCTATTCAGGATATAGCAGTGTCCCAACACCCCAACTGTACAGCCAACCCCTTCTCCTAAACACACACAGTGTTGGTGACATCATATTGCCAAGGCTCAGTTCATTACCAAATTAGTGGGACAAGGGTCAAAGGCTATGAGTTCAGAGTTCAATCCTGGAGGCTACAGAGATCTGGGAAGGTTCCATAGAGGAGGAGAAAGAAGAGAAAAAGGTATGTGTGTGTGGGGGTGGGGGAGAAGTTGGAACAAGCATTGTTCCAGACTTTGAAATTGAACAAGTAGATGGGGTTCCCAGATCATCAGAGCTACCAGAACAGACTCCAAGAAATCAGGCTATTTTAACTATTCCTCTTACCTCAAGCACACGATCCCATCAAATAGAATTTTACAGGATTTGAGACATTCTTACTTAAGAGTGTTCTCCAGTTTGCACTGAATTTGTGCTTCACTGTTTTGTGAGTTGGGTTGGAGGCAGCCTAAATTAAACCCAGTCTTGTCATTTTCTCATAAAATACAAAAGCAGCACAATCCCACAGGCCCACATAAGAACCACAGTAGACAGAGCAGGTGATTTGCAGTTTTCAAACCATGAGAAAAATGCCCACAGTTCATGATTTATAATTAAAAACTGCTCTGCATCTAGTCACTTAACCCAGGAATCTTAGGGAAGTTGAAAAGTTTCCATCTCCCCTTAGCTCTGGTATACCTATCAAGGTTAGGATGAGCATGGCTAGTGTAGAGGTTAATTATGACTGCCAGAAGTTACTGAAAACCTGATCTTATTACACACGCCTTAAACCTGAAATCAGAATAAACATACTGACCTTTAGAGCATTCTGGAAAGTAGGAACAAATATCCTGAGGAGAAGAAGGCATCCAACTCTGCCTGTCCTTGCAAAGATTAGAATTCAGAGTTTCACTAAGCATCCCAAGGTGAGTAGGATCTCAGCCCCTAGCTATTGCAGTTGAGGGAGCTTCTCCCAGGTCCCTGGACTGCTCTCTTCATCTGCAACAGACATTCAATTGTTTTTTTGTCATTCTTACATTGAGGGGAAGGTTTCAGGTTAATGCTGAAATATCTGTAAGACTCGCTAATCTCTCTCCCTGTTTCTATAAGGAAAAAAAAAAGTAGCCTTAAACTAAAATCTATCTGCATAGAATGGACAATTTAGCAAGTGAAAATACAAACAATCTCAAATAAACAAAAGAATTCTTGTCTAGGATATGTATTATCCTGTACCCCATGTGGTATTTGGGTGTACTTCTGCTAAATGATTTATCACTTATCTGAAATTCAAACTTTAACTGAGCATCCCCAGTTTCATTTTATCCAGAAACCCTACTTCTGCAGGCAGTGGTGGCTAACCAAAAGTTTTGATTGTTTGGTTTTCATCATACTGACTACTGCTTTTCTGCATGTGGAAAGTTAGATTCTTGTTCAGCAGGTACTCACTCTTTCCTCCCTCTCCGCTGCCAGGAGGCTTATTTCCCCACCCCAGCGGTGCTGGGATTGGTTGTGTGACTTGCTTTGGCCAGTGGAATGTGAGTAGAAGTGTCCAGTGCCAGTTTCAAACCTCAGGCAGCCTCTGTCCCTTAGTTCTAGGCCCCAGAATGACACACGCGGCGCAGACCTACACCCAGGAGCCTGATCAGCGTAACTTGCTTAACCGACAAGAGCGGCCGGACGGCAGCCCCTCGGCAGCCCCACGCGTGTGAGGGTAAACTCAGATTATTGTGAGCCACCGAGTTAGACGAGGCTTAGCAACACGGTTATTGTGAACATGTATATACCTCCAGTTTAGGGAGTGACAGAAAGCTTTCTTTTCATGTCAATATATTTTATGTAAAACTTATGCATCAATTTAATTAAAAATATTAAGTGATATCAGTTTAGATGTTACAGGAATATGTTAGAATTTGTGGAGGTGGCATTTAAATGATTGAGATTTAAAGAAAGCTTTACTTGAACGCCCAAATCTCTCCCAGTCTAGCCTTTTAGGCACAGTGGGGTGGAAGTGAAGTCAGACTCCTCAGATGGCACCTGGACCTAGTCACAACTTAGACTGGGCCTTGAACCCATGGGATGGGACTAACACCTACTGTCTTAATTGAAACCACTCATCCGATGTCAGAACTTAATGAAACTCAGGATCTTTTGTGTTGTTGCAGAAAGAATTCATTGTGAAGCAAATGATAGGCATAGAGTGAATATATTAGCATAGGAGACTTGTGAGAGATACAAGCAGGCACGCAAGGGAACACATCCCTGAGAGCAAAGAGGGCTACATTTTTATATGCACAAAAAAGTGAGGCGGGAAGAAAACCACCTTCCTCCTCATTTTTGGGCAGACATCATGTCTTATATTGTTAAAACATAGATGTTTTATTATATGTCACTACCCTTCTGCTAATATACATATGATTTAAACAGTGTCATGACAGTCCTGGTTAGATCATCTAGAGTCAAAGGAGGAACTAATGGTGTAAGCCGTGATGTCTGCCCAAAACTGAGGAAGAAGGTGCTTTTCTTCCCACCTCACTTTTTTGTGGGTATAAAAATGTAGCCCTCTTTGCCCTCAGGGATGTGCTCCTTTGCCTGTGGTTTTGGTATAATGTGGGCTTCCCTGATAGCTCAGTTGGAAAAGAATCTGCCTGCAATGCAGGGAGTCCCCAGTTCCATTCCTAGGTTGGGAAGATCTTCTGGAGAAGAGATAGGCTACCCACTCCAGTATTCTTGGGCTTCCCTGTGGCTCAGCTAGTAAAGAATCCATCTGCAGTGTGGGGGACCTGGGTTCAATCCCTGGGTTGGGAAGATCCCCTGGAGAAGGGAAAGGCTACCCACTCTGGTATTCTGGCCTAAAGACTTCCATGCATTCTATAGTCCACGGGGTTGCAAAGAGTCAGACATGACTGAACGACTTTCTCTTTCACTTGGTAAATATCCTATTTCGCCTAGTTTTTTCCCTTTTCACTTAACATTCCTGTCTTGGCTACATGCAGAAATGCTGCTCTTCGAGGACCGTTGACTCCTTGACTTCACATAACAAGATTCATACCCCGTATCTATTGTCTTATGTTTAACTATCAGAATGGTGGCTGAGCATGCCTGGCACTTGAATGTACCTGGTCTTCCTTCAAGGTAGTATGGATTGTTGCTAGGTTACTGGTTTCTTTTCTTGAGTGGTCATTAGCTTAGAATGGTCTCTCCAACTTGATCAAAATTCTCTCTCTGTATTTAATCCCTAGTTGAATTTTTAAACTCACTATTTCATTAACCTACTCTATCCCTGTCAGAAGGAGCTTGAGACTTGCTGTGAGATGGGTCTTAGCTTTCATTCTGACTCTTACTCCACTCGTGTAACCCTAGGAAGTCTCTAAGTGGGGTAGCATGGGTCTGGGCAGGCCCTCTGATCTCCCCCAGTTGCCTCGTTTCTAAAACTGGAATGATAATGGTGCCAACCTTTAAGGATCACTGTCATTTTTCGAAAAGAAAATTCTTTGAAGTGCCTGGCCAACTTTAGGTGCTCAGTATTGCTCCCTGCTCTTTCCCAGTCATTGGTAAGGGTGCAGATCCATAAAGAAGATTTTAAAAGTTTCCACAGGGTCCGACCTATAGTTAGTGTGTGGAGTGGGGGGAAAGGGGGTAGGTGTAGGCACGTGTTTGCAAAGCAAGACAAGAGACACAGGACACCAAAATTTTTTCTAGTCCCTTAAATGCAACTCTGGTTTTTAATTTCAGGGGCATTGTTGGGAGTCTTCTGGTTCCTTAACAACCAGAAACTGTTGGTTGTTGTAACTCAAGCATAGAAGCCCTTTGGCCATAAAGGGCTTCACTAGCCACTTCATATTTTGTCTTTTATTTTTCCTAAGCATACAGTGACTCAGAATGGTATACATTAAAATTGAGGGATCCTAGACAAGTTTGGGAACTTGGATGGCTAAACTAGGAAACTCAACGTCCTTCTGTCCTCCAGTGGTTTTAGGGTCCGGCTTCACAGGACCTGGCCATCTGATGTCTGAGGATAACCAGGATTTGGGCAACCTGCCCAGGAAATGTGAAAACCACACAGGCTA
Organism: Odocoileus virginianus; assembly: GCF_023699985.2. Lineage (NCBI taxonomy): Eukaryota > Metazoa > Chordata > Mammalia > Artiodactyla > Cervidae > Odocoileus > Odocoileus virginianus. Next base: position 20,601,875 of record NC_069699.1, read on the forward strand.
CAAAGAGAAAAGGCTCAGCAGACACTGCTCTTAGGCACAGCGTAAATGATCATCAAAGGGAAGAATGGGCCTGTGTCATCAGTCCTGCTCCGGAGGTTACTGCCACTGAGGGACAGGCTGAGAACCCCTTCACAATCAGTGGAGGAAAGGAAAAAAGTAGAGAAGATCAACAAAATGAAAAGTTGGTTCTTTGAAAAGGTTCATGTAAATAAAAACAAATACGAACTGCAGTCCAGAGAAAGCTAATCTATAGAGATAGCATGTGAACTGGTAGCTGCCCGAAGCTGTGTGAGACATAGCTCCCCACCCTCAAAGTGGGACCGTTTGGGGGTAATGGTAACGTTCTAATACTGGATTGTGGTGATCATTTCACAACTCTGAAGTTACTCAAAATCCTTAGGCGTACACTTTACTGTATTTAAGCAACTGAATTTTATGCTATTTAAATTTTATCTCAGTAAAGCTATTAACAAACACAGGATATAAAAAGAAACAACCATAGATACAATAGACATTTATAACGACTGATAGGCTTATCAGCAACTATATTGTGTTGGTTTTGTGTGTTAAATGGAGGTGGATCAATTCCTAGAAAATTAGAAGAAGAAATGGATGTCTTGATGAGTTCAGTTATTTTAAAATGGTAATCAAAGTCTGAACCAATTGCAGGTCCAGATGTTTCCACTGGTAGTTCTACCAAACTTTCAAGAAAATGTTGATTCTTTGTTATGTAAGTTGTTCATGAAAAAAAAGAGAGCAAAAACTATGCAGATCATTTTGTGGAGCTGGAATAGTCTTAATTCCAAATATAAAGAGAAGAACAGAGAAAAAGTTATAGTAATTATAGGCACATTCTATTTATAAAAATTTGTATAAAATACACTAACTTAATTCAACAGTGTACAAATATATATCATAGTAAGCTGGAATATATCTCAGAAATATAAAGTACTGCTAAACAGTGGAAAACTCATATGATTATGGCCAATGACGTCCCCAAAATTTTTTAAGTGGTTTATGCATCTTCAGGATGAATCTGGAAAGTCTCCACCTGAGATTCTTCCCAGGTAACCCTGGTCTGCAGTGCCAGGGTGTTTGGGTTACTGAGGATTTGGAGACAATCTGGGTGTGCGTTTTTAGAACAGTGGTGGATTAGTCATTGTGGACACACATTCAGGAGGATTTTGCAGCAGAGGAAGCAACAGAACAACCTGGAGAGATCTTTAAAACAGTAAAAACAGAGGAAGAAATTACAGGATATATAACATTACCATGTACAGAAATTGAAAATTCATGCACATAGTACAACAAAACACATTTTGTAATAATGTATCAAATAGAATACACGTTAAACATTGAAATGTTGAGGGAGGGAAGCATGGGTGCATTGAATGAATTAATGATTCAAGGAAACAGCCCAGACAATCAGAAATCATTTACTATGAGCTGAAGACTATGACTAACTTAACCCCTTTTCAGGGTCTTACGGAAACATGATCTCTTTCAGACTCTTAAGTAATTCTCTTCACAGACTTTAAAGCTACTTTTTTTGTTAAATATTTGACAAGACTCATTTTACACATGGATTGAGTTGTCCATTGTTCAAAACAGTGACTCACAGTTTTTTGTATAAAATAAAGTAACCAGAAGCATTTTTATAATGCAGATATCAACAGAATTACTTAATGTTTACTTTGCAAAGAAAGGAAATATCTCAAAATCTAGGTATTTCCCCAAAAGTGCTATTAGCAAAATTGCATGTATTATCTGTCTCCCCTATGCTATAGACATGTATATGTACATATACAATAATATACACAACCCATTTTGCTTTGGGCTGGGAAAAACATCCTTATAAGCCAGTATTTCTCAATCTTGTTTTCATTCTTTCCCATTCCCCCATAGCGTATTTTTAGACATATTTTCCTAGTCACACACTCCTGTGAAATTGTAATGTAACATATGTACTCTATATTTATGTATGGGTGGCCTTTGGGAGAGTCACCAACCGTTGTAATATCTTAGAATATTTTCAGCCTCCCAAGAACCAGTTTTCACCCTCTTGGGGAGAATATCACTCCCTCTGAGAATGCATACCATATACTAAAGCCCGTCTGTAAACCAGGATTCAAATCCAGTCTCATAGGAGGTTAAGATTCCAAGAAATATTTCCCCACCTTTCCATCTGAAATCCTTCCTTCATCAATTCATTGTTTTGTATTCATCATTTTCTATTCTCATCCTGTCTGTTTTCTAAGTAGCAACCATTTTGAAGACACAACATATTAGGAATACAAAACATCATTTTAAAAATTAAAACACAGGACACCTGCTAAGAGCGGTATGATTTGCTGAACACTGGGAAGAATTGAGAGTTGAGTCAGCTGCAGGCTCATCTCTCAGAGGAGTTCAGAACTGGTGGGACTAGACAAATGGGTACAAAAGAGAGAAGGAAGGTAGAGGGGGAGATAATTAGTGTGGGTTGAAACCTCAAAGTGAAAAACTGGAACACTCTGTTATCACCGTATCATTAAGTTTATTCAGTCTTTCTTCTGGCAAGAGGAGAGGAAAAAAGGACAGAGCAGATAAGTTTGGATAGGAGAGATGTTCATTCATTCATTCATCCAACAAACATTTATTGAGAATGTGCCATTTGCTAGGTCCTGTGTTAGAAGCTGATACAGAGACTCATTGTATGGCACTGAGTCTTTGCCTGCATGCCTGTCCTTCTCCTGAGGAGGATGGCTGGGGAGAGTTAACATTCCAGTGATAATAGCAAAAGCTCCTCTGCTTTGTCACTCACTGCCATACTGGCCCCGGCATCTCCACTCCTGAAACAAGTGTTGTTTCCTTTCTCAGCCTGGGCTGTCAGCAGCACGGTAATGAGTCCGGCACATAGTATAGCAAGCAACCCAGGCTCCCCTGCGACTGCCTGACAGTGCTTAGAATCATTTGTCACACAGCTGAACAGTGAGCTCCAAGCCTTAGCAAGGTGGCAATTAAGAAAATTCAGGCATATCTTCATTTACACCAGTGGAGTTCTCTATTCTTGACAGTTTGTGAAATTATAATGTTAAGTAAAGAATGTTCTTAGTTTATTTGAAAACTCGTTAACTAGAAAATAATGCAGTAAATTTGTACACGTAAATGATGTTTATAGTTCTGTGCCATGTCTTAAATTTCTTTCTGTTTCCTTTCTTTCTGTCATTCTCTGTTATATTTTGTTTGCTCTCTGAATTTCAGGAGTTTTGTTGTGTTTTGCTTTTATCTTTGATTTTGAAACCGTGTTATGTTTGGTACTGTGTAAGATGATTTTACTTCTGCATAGTCTGAAAGAGATGTTTATGAAAAGTCTAAACTTTGGGTCTAGGCTTTGCTGAGGAACCTTGCCTTTTAGTATTCCCACAAATGCAACTGATCTGTTGTGGGGGTAATCTGCAAAACCTTTCCAATTAGTTTTGGGATAGAACCTAACACAAAATATTTAAACCAAGTCCTCTATGCCCAAATGTTGGATGTTATTCTTTGTGTAGCTGAATTATATTTTGTTCATTTTGTACCAAAAAACTGTTCTCTGAATAAGGACTAAGGCTTAAATCAGCTCTTTTTTTAATTTCTAGGTGACTGCATCAGTCAGTATAGGCTGATGATGCTGCATTAATGAAGGACCTCACATGTCAGCTTACAAAAGCAAAGGTTTATTTCTTGTCTCAGTTCAGTCACTCAGTTGTGTCCGACTCTTTGCAACTCCATGGACTGCAGCACGCCAGGCCTCCCTGTCCATCACCAACTCCCCGAATTTACTCAAACTCATGTCCATTGAGTTGGTGATGTCATCCAACCATCTCATCTTCTGTCGTCCCCTTTTCCTCCCACCTTCAGTCTTTCCCAGCATCAGGGTCTTTTCTAATGAGTCAGTTCTTCACATCAGGTGTCCAGAAGTATTGGAGTTTCAGCTTCAACATCAGTCCTTCCAATGAATATTCAGGACTGATTTCCTTTAGGACGGACTGGTTGGATCTCCTTGCAGTCCAAGGGACTCTCAAGGGTCTTCTCCAACACTACAATTCAAAAACATCAGTTCTTCAGCACTCAGCTTTCTTTATAGTCCAACTCTCACATCCATACTTGGCTATTGGAAAAACCATAGCTTTGACTACATGGACCTTTGTTAGCAAAGTAACGTCTCTTTACTATGCTGTCTAGGTTGGTCATAGCTTTTCTTCCAAGGAGCAAGCATCTTTTAATTTCATGGCTGCAGTCACCATGTGCAGTGATTTTGGAGCCCAGAAAAATAAAGTCTTTCACTGTTTCCAATGCTTCCATATCTATTTGCCATGAAGTGATGGGACCAGATGCCATGATCTTAGTTTTCTGAATGTTGAGTTTTAAGCCAACTTTTTCACTCTCCTCTTTGCTTTCATCAAGACGGCTCTTTAGTTCTTGTTTACATTTTTCCAAATTGGGTGTGGCTCTGCCTTGCTTCACACTGAGTCTGGAACCTAAACTGAATAAACAGTTCCTGTCCAGATGCTATTTGCTTCATAGAAAGAGGTATAGAACATGATAGAACCACCTGCCAGCTCTTCATTTTTCTGCTGGAAGGTGGCACACACCATTTCTACTCATGTTTCATTGGTCAAAACAAATAACATGGTGAAATACTATAGCAGAGGAGTTAAGAAATAAAACTGTTGTACAGAAGGCTGCAGCAAAAATAGCTTGAAGAGTAACAATCTAAAAGTAACTATGGAAGGTGTTAGACTTCACCTTCCTCATGTAAAAATGGGAGGATGAAAGTGAAAGTGAAGTAGCTCAGTCATGTCCAGCTCTTTGCAACCCCATGAACTATACAGTCCATGGAATTTTTCAGGCCAGAATACTGGAGTTGGTAGGGATCTTCCCAACTCAAGGATCAAACCCAGGTCTCCTTCAGTGCAGGCAGATTCTTTACCAGCTGAGCCACCAGGGAAGCCCAAAATGGGAGGATAGGATTGATTATCTCTGAAAACCCCTTGCTTCTAATAAAATGAGCATGTAACACTTGAGAAGCTGGGAAAGGTGCATATTGGGAAATCCAGTCTGAGATTAAATATCGTCTCTGGAAGAGTGTCGGAAAATAGCTGACTCCTCTGGACAGTACAGTATAGTATCTGCATCATATGAGATAAAGGAGCAGCAACAGCTGCTTGATTTTTGAAAGAATCAAGTAGGTAAGTAAGCCATGCGAATAGCGTGATCTGAGGCATGCTAAATTCTTCCCATGAAGCCTGCCATTGTCTGATGGACTCAGGTAACAGGGAAAATCATACTTCAAGACCTTGGGAACCTGATGATGGGTTTGGTAGGTAAGTTGCTTGCTCTACTGTTTTGGTTACCAGCAAACTGATCATTGTCCACTTTGTACAGTATGAAACAAAGTGCACATCAGATTTCTTGAGGCATAACCAAGCCATATTTGGGCATGTGATGCAGTGAATTTTAGCACGTCTGTTTAATGATCTCATTCTTTCATATACCTGTACCATTTGCTGCCAGAAGCTAGCTCAGTAAGGTCTTCAATGGTAAAGGTCAAAGCACCCCCAAACAACCAGGGGGTGAGGACTCAGAGGAAGGGGCCAGGTTAGATTTCCCCACTGAGCTTCCTCTGGCCTATTGCGTCCAGAGCGGCCCTTTGTCTGGTGCATGGAGCTATCAGTCCACGTGGTGGTGTCTTCCAGCGGGCGGCCAGGTGGCTGTGATCTATGCCCCTGCCCTGGAGAGCACAAAGAGTGAGAAGAAAAATGAAGGGATTTGCCAAGTGCTTTGTGCAGAATAGAGACTTCAACCAAAGGAAACAGGAAATGGGCCATTTGTCTTGGACCTATCGTCGCTGCCTCTTTTCTGGTGCTCTCATGACCCTCCGTGTGAGCTCTGTGTCAGGGCAGTCAGTCAGTCTGGGCAGTGCCTAGGGCCCAAGTTTCTCAACCTTGGCAGTGTTGTCACTGGACAGTTCTGTGTCGTGAAGTAAAGTGAAGTGGTAGTCACACAGTCGTATCCGATTCTTTGCGACCTCATGGACTGTAGCCTGCCAGGCTCCTTTGTCCATGGGATTCTCCAGGCAAGAATACTGGAGTGGGTTGCCATTTCCTCTGTGCCCTAGGGGCTCATCTGTGTGTTGTAGAATAAATATGTGTCAGCTTCTCTGGTTTCTACCTGCTAGATGCCAGTAACATCCATGCCCCAAGTTGGGACAGCCAAGAATGTTCCCTGCCACTGTCAGATGTCCCCTTGGGGATAGAGTCACCTTGGGTTGAGAAGCAGTGATCTGGTGGATGTGAGTTTTGAGCCACTTGAGCCAGTTGATTGTTGACTCCAGCACATTGCCTTGTGCCTCGCAGTAATGAGTTTCTGTGTACTTCATGTTGAAAAGTGTTCAAGGATGATCAAGAGTCTGGCTCTCCCAGGTTAGTGATTACCTCTGCTGTTATTAATTTTTCAGATCAACCCAGTCAAATGAGTCATTTTTATCTCAATCCCTCTGCCATGGATGATTGATTCCACTCCCATATTGTTTCTAATTTCATGTAATGTCAGATTACAATAAAGAAATATTCAATGCAAGTCTCATGTAAGCGTCATTACGAATAGGTTTATTCCTCAGCTCTAAACAGGAATGGGTGAAGGGTTTTTATATCACTTTATTGAAAAAAATGTCTCACCAGAAGTAAAATGCTTGAACACTCTCCAGCCTGATAGAACAATATGAAAATCCCAAATAAGTCAATACAAGGACCTTATCATTTCTAAATATGCTAACAATGCATATTTATAATTTGCTTTCATTTATGGTGTGCAAATTAGAGCATCAGTTCTTTGGAAAGCACCCTAAGTGTAGATAGAATTCTTCTCGCTGGAATTCTTAGACTGTGTCTGTTGGATTTCTGTGGTATTTGCTCCTATTTGAAAATATATCAAGAGTTCCTACTGATCTTGGGGACAAACCTTAATAGCTATAAAGTAGTGCAAAAGGAATGGGCTTTTAGCCTGGTGAGTATTTGAATCCCCGGCAGTAAATTAGGCCTGTGGATGGCATATCCCCTTCTCACCTTCCTTGGGCTCCTCCCACCTACTGTGTCCCAGGAGAGCAGTGGGGAACTGGAACCTGCCGTTTGCATTGCGTGATTCCACTACAGCATGACTGTCATGAGCTGGTCAGGGAGAGACAGCGGTAGCATTTGGGGGAGTCAGGGGTGGGCGAGGAGGTGAGGAGACCATTGACTGCTCTACTAGGTGGCGTCCACCTCCAGGGACAGTCACCTGAGGTTCTCTTCAAGATCAGAAGTGCTCTTTCCCAGAAACTGTGCATCGGTTTTAAGGGCTGAGCCAACAGTTAAGCGCTCAGATTCACTACGTTGAACAAGGCGTGATGAGGTGTTTTTCTTTTTTCTTTTTTTTTTTTCCCATTTATTTTTATTAGTTGGAGGCTAATTACTTTACAGCATTGCAGTGGTTTTTGTCATACATTGGTGTTTTTCTTAGTCACCGCGTGGCCACAGTCCTCACCTGGCACAATTGCATGGTCGTGTAGAGCTGGTTCTGCCTCTTACTGGCTTGGGCCAATTACTTAACTTCTCTGTGCCTTAATTTCTCCCTCTGGGAAAAAGAGGATAAAGTAATAAAGCTTTCCTCAAGTTTTGTAAGGGTCAGATCAGTCAAATTGTGTCATTAGTCTAAAATTGAGCCTTGTAAGTGCTATGTGATATTGACAGGAATATCTGTAATCTCTGTTTTTTTTAAAAAGGCAAGCTTCCAGTAAGATCCTTCTAAATAGAGTTTCCAGATTCAATCAATGAAAATGCAGGATGCTCTGGTGAATTTTAATTTCAGTGCCCTAAATTATAATTTTTTAGTGTAACTACATTCCATGCAATATTTGAGTATACTTTCACTAAAAAAATATAATAACTACTACTGCTATTGTTTGTAAGGCACCAATTCTTAAGAAAGTGTTCTAGTCACTTCACTGGTACTTTGGATGGTGTAAAATGATATATTCTTCAATCATGCCTCGTAATACTTTTTTCTGGCCCTCATTTATAAACAGGCTCCTTCCATCCTTACTAAAAAAACATGCAATTCTTCAAATACATGGTCCCTACCTTCTAGAAAATCTCATGGTAAAGCTCAGTTCTTCGAATAAGCTTTTTCTTGTTAATTCCATCTAGCTTACTCTCTCTCTGCAATTTTTATTTTATTTGTTTTATCAATTAGCAGACAGTTAAATGTTTCCTTGTAAAGTTTTCTTATGTCTCCCATGGACTTCCAATGTTGTGTTTTACAACTTGAAGCAAGAACTGTCCTATAAATATAAATTTGGATATTTCCCAATTGCACAGACATTGAGTGTTCAAAGGGTTGATGAATAGGGCACACACTTATGATGACACAAATTCCTGTCAGTTCAGTGCCTCCTAATTTGTTCCCATTTAAGTTACATTGGCCTGAAAGGCTTTGAATAAAGTGGCAGAGTTTAGATTATCAGTCAAATTGCAACCCTTTAAGAAGGAAGGATTGAGATGAATTTTTTTCACGTAAACTTATCTTTTGCAGAGTCAGATTTGCTTTTGGAAACCAGGAAGATGTCTACAGTTCATAGCTTGACTCCTGGGCACATTATACTGACTTATGCTCCACTGTTTATGATAAAATTACAGTGTCATTTCCCTAGGAAAGTTGACAATAAAATGAATATGTGGCTCTCTTAATGCTGTTTTAGTTCACCTTCTCCTCCTTTTCGATAAAGGATCTGTTGAGAAGCATGAAGTGATTTTTCTGTGCTTGTCAAGTGACATTGAAAGATTCTCATATGAAGTAGAATGAATTTTCTCCCACCCTATTTGTAGACAATGGTATTCAATATCATCATTTTATTTTGGGGGAAAAAAAAACATTTTTTTTTTTTTTTGAAAACCGTGCAGTCAAGATAACTCATGATTTCACATTATGCCTCCCAGTCTCATGAATGTCAGATCTGAACCTCCTGCCTCACGTTTCTCCCTCTGTTTTAACACTTTGGAAAATGGTTTCTCTGAGATGTGGGATAACTTGCTAGGGTTCTCACAGCTTGGGAGAAGTATCTGTTTTCCTTTCTCCTTATAGGAACAGGGCGAAGAGAAAAGAAACATATGCTAAATTCTTTGGCATCTTGAAAAGAAAACTCCATGGCAGTGGAGGCCTTGTTATTAATAACATTTTCTGTGCTGTGCATGCAGTGGTGTGTGGGCTCCAGACCCACAGTCGCTTCAGTGCAGTGTTGTGGGTGGTTCTCACGGCCCCTGAGTCAGGTGTTGACAGAAGGATAACACAGCACAGCAGGAAGGCTCGGGGAATAGTCTCGTAAGGAATGTGGGACAGGCTGGATCCCTCATCGCCCTTTCAGTTGTGAGAGTGTATGTTTCAAATACGCTTAAGTAAGAAATGCAAAAAAAAAAAAAAAGAAATGCAAGTGTCAGCTTCAGCATACTTGGATCCGTGGGCTAAACCCACGTCCTCCAGACCGTGTGTCTCTATATCTAGTCTCTGCTTCCCTCTCAGATGGATTCTCTCCCTGCAGGGCCCAGGTGGTCACCAAAGCCCCCAAGCTCACACCGTTCTCATGATTGCATTTGTTATTTAATTGCTAAGTAGTGTCTGACTCTTTGAGACCCCGTGGACTGTAGCCTGCCAGGCTCCTTTGTTCATGGGGTTTCCCAGGCAAGAATACTGGAGTGGGTTGCCACTTCCTTCTCCAGGGGATCTTCCCGACCCAGGGATCGAACCTGACTCTCCTGCATTGGCTGGTGGATTCTTTACCACTGAGCCACCAGGGAGGCCCCCATAAATGCTGAGGGAGGCGATTTCCTGGTACCACCAGGAGGATTCATAGAGGAGTCTCTCAATTACCTAGCGTGGTGCAGTTTCATATCTCTTGGCCAATCACAAAAAAGAAGAATGGAGAAATCTGATCGGCTAGACTTCAGTCCTAGCCCTGGTGATATGAAATCACTGCCAAGAGCCACGCATGCGAGAAGAAAAGATTGGGGCTTTCCCTAAAAGATGGGACTGTATACAAACTACAGATGTTTTGTCTATTTATTGATTTACTTACACACACACAGACTCCTATCTCTGCTACACTTGTTCTTGATTGTAGCTTAATCCAATCCATGGATTCAGTAGCAGAGTCTAAGGTATTTTTTATGCATGGTGCTTAGAGTCAGTTTCCCATCTCTCAAGATTCTTTAGCTCCATAGGGATCTATTTTCCTCCTATAGTCAAATAGTGAGGAAAATCTGTTCTGTGGCTCTTGGTTGAAGTAGTCTTTACATGCAGTTTGTTTCCAATTGGACAGCTGCAAGATGCCATTGCTCTTGTATAGTTGTTTGTGCATAGGGAAAGGAGGATATAGGGTTGATGGAATTAATCCTCAAGAGTCAGAAAGTCTGAGACCTAGAATCCCAGCTGGATTATTATTTTTTTTCTAGCTAGATTATTAAAACTTGAAGGGTACTGTTGTTCCTAAGAGTCTTGGAGACTCCTTCATTTATTTATCAAATATTTCTGAGTACACTATGCACCAGGCATGGTTTGGAGCATCAAGTTCACGGAAGGAAATAAGGCAGACAACAGCCTGGTTCTCATTGAGCTTGCATTTTAGTGGAAGGAGGAGACTATTATCAAATAAAACAAATAGCAAAATCAGAATGAGGGAATATGAGAGTCCCTGAGAGGGTGACTCTTCAGAGGAAAGTTAGGGAAGGACTCTGGGGAGACCAGTCTTGAGCATACATTTGAATGACGAGGAGGAGCCACAGGCTCAAAGATTTGGGGAAGGAATATTCCTGGTCAAAGACTCTGAGGTGGGAAGAAGCCTCTGTGAACCAGGAAGAAATCAGTCAGTGCATCTGAAGCTGTGTCCAAAAGACATCATAGTCCAGTGTGAGGGATCAGGTTTTTGTAATGAGTGTAAAAGACCATGGGGTCTTTTCTTGAGTACAGAAAAGACCATTCCAGCTGTTATGGGAAAACCAGATCATGTATAGCAGTGGTTCTCAAAGTATGGTCCCTAGACCAACAGCAGCAGTGTACCTGGGCACTTGTTACAGATGCAGATTCCCAGACCTGTTCCAAAAACTCTGGGGTGGACCCTGAAGTCTGTGTTCTAATAAGCCCTCCAGAGGACACTGATATGCAATCAGGTTGAGAGCCCCTGGTGTTTAGGTGAGAGTCACAGGAGGAAGACTCCTTGGGAAGGATTGCGGCCATCCAGGCAGGGACAATGTAGTTTATCTTAGACCTGGGTGGCAACTGTGTAGATCAAGAAAGACAAATCCAGTGCAAATTTGGTAGGAAAAATTGAGAGGTCCTGCTAATGGACTGGAGATAGAGAGATGAGAGAAAGAGAGATTAATTGCTGAGTTTATAGTTTGAGTTGCTGCTTGACATAGCCTTTGCTTCCCACATGCCATGGAAGTATAGGCAAAGCAACACGGACATGGATGTCCATACTGGGAAGGGTGACAGGAGCCACATAGCTCAGTTACATCCTGGCTCTTCACTTACTACTTCTGTTTCCAGGGTAAAGTCACTTACACTGAGTCTTAGTTTTCTCAAATGTGAAATAGTGTTATTGATAACCTGCTTCAAAAGCTGAACATTAGAGTAAGCATGGACTTTGTGATCAATTAACCACCCTATACATGGAAATTGTTGTCATTAATGTTGGTCATCCTGGAAGGTGCAGGTGATAAGGCAGGACCATGGAGCACACACTGTTTTGTGAAACTCTACTACACAGCCCCCTTTAATGGTATCTGTCAGTCATCATGATGAATTCCAATTTATAGATAGCTTGTAATTCTAGCAAAATGTCTTCTTTATCTTGAGGGGTATGTGTGATTAATTTCTGTATTTAGAAGATGTTCTTCCACACACACGAACAAGCGCATGTAAGACCCCATGCTAAATGTTCAGCGGTGGTGGTGGTTTACTTGTTCAGTCATGTCCAACTCTCGAGACCCCATGGACTGTAGCCTGCCAGGCTTCCCTGTCCATGGAATTTTCCAGGCAAGAATACTGCAGTCGGTTGCCATTTCCTTCTCCCGGGGATCTTCTCGACCCATGGGTCGAACCCAGGTCTCTAGCATTGCAGGCGGATTCTTTCCTGACTGAGCCACGCGGGGAAGCTCTAAACATTGGTAGAACACAAAAGTACATAAAAAATACCTGCTATTCTTGGAGAGCTTACAAGCTAATAAAAGATTAAGTGTATATGGGATAACAGAACATAATCACATTCTACACAAGTTCAGAAAGATAAAGACTTCCAAAGGCCACCCCGTCCTCCTTAAAACTTGCTTAGAATTTGTAATGTGTTACCAATGCACCAGAAGTCCTAGTTGGAGTCCACACCCTAACTTCCATTTGAGAAAGAATCCAAAGCATCACAAGCTCTCCAAGAATAGCAGTCTCAAAAGAGAATAAACAATGTGGAACCTCTTTCAAAACCCAAAGATGAGCAGATCTAGCTGTGAATTTTGAAAGAGAAGTAGAAAAGTGCCTTCTCTGCACCCCAGACCATTGTGGTAATTATAGTCTTAGGCAGTTTCCTAGACCATAATATCAAAAGAAAGCTAAGGCAGGTCTGAAACCCTGCTCTGCAGAAGGAGTCCATGCTTGAGAAATTTATCTTAGATTTACCCAAATCTGGCAGTGAACACTCTGAACTGTGCTGGGACTGTTTTGTATTAATTAATTGCACCTGGTGAGTAGGTGGCTTATGGCCAAAATCTTAAGGGCAGTTGGAAGGCAAGGACGATATAACGACCTTTGAGAAATGAGATTGTGCAGGCTTCTTGCTTGTGAAGGACGCAACACTGCATGTATCACATAGCAGCTGGAGTTTCTGTGGAGAATCCAGGGACCCCTGGCAAGCCAAGAGCATGTTCATTACCTCCTACTTTGAACATCACCTTAAAATGGGTATATAAATGTCATTATCCTTTGCAGTGAAAGAAACTTTGCAACTTTTGCTCTGTCTGTTGCTGTCTTTCCATGAATCATGTCCATTGCAACAAGCACATAGATAGCTTTGGAGCTGTTGTAAATGGAAGGAGTTATCGCAGCCATCAACCACTAGGCCTGACCAAACTCATTTTCCTTTGTTAAAGGGCTGCCAGAGCAGAAGATAAATAAACATTGACGAAGCACTGTATTGAAGTTCTAGAAGGGCATTGACTAGTTATTTCATCATGTGAATAACTGTCCATCACCAACTCCTGGAGCCTACTCAAACTCGTGTCCATCGTGTCAGTGATGCCATCCAACCATCTCATCCCCTGTTGTCCCCTTCTCCTCCCACCTTCAATCTTTCCCAACATCAGGGTCTTTTCCAGTGAGTCAGTTCTTCACATCAGCTAGCCAAAGTATTGGAGTTTCAGCTTCAACATCAGTCCTTCCAATGAATATTCAGGACCGATTTCCTTTAGGATGGACTGGTTGGATCTTCTCGGAGTCCAAAGGACTCTTAGGAGTCTTCTCCAACACCACAGTTCAAAAGCATCAATTCTTTGGCCCTCAGCTTTCTTTATAGTCCAACTCTTACATCCATACATGACACTGGAAAGACCATAGCCTTGACTAGACAGACTTTTGTTGGCAAAGTAATGTCTCTGCTTTTTAACATGCTGTCTAGGTTGGTCATAGCTTTTCTTTCAAGGAGCAAATGGCTTTTAATTTCATGGCTGCAGTTACCATCTGCAGTGATTTTGGAGCCCCGAAAAATAAAGTCAGCCACTGTTTCCCCATCTATTTGCCATGAAGTGATGGGACCAGATGCCATGATCTTAGTTTTCTGAATGTTGAGTTTTAAGCCAACCTTTTCACTCTCCTTTTTCACTTTCATCAAGAGGCTCTTTAGTTCTTCTTCACTTTCTGCCATAAGGGTGGTGTCATCTGCATATCTGTTATTGATATTTCTCCCTGCAATCTTGATTCCAACTTGTGCTTCATCCAGCCCGGCATTTCTCATGATGTATGCTACACATAAGCTAAATAAGCAGATTAACAATATACAGCCTTGACGTACTCCTTTCCCTATTTGGAACCAGTCTGTTGTTCCATGTCCAGTTCTAACTGTTGCTTCCTGACCTGCATACAGATTTCTCAAGAGGCAGGTCGGGTGGTCTGGTATTCCCATCTCTTTAAGAATGTTCCACAGTTTGTTGTGATCCACACAGTCAAAGGCTTTGGTGTAGTCAGTAAAACAGAAGTAGATGTTTCTCTGGAACTCTTGCTTTTTCAATGATTCAGCGGATGTTGGCAATTTGATCTCTGGTTCCTCTGCCTTTTCTAAATCCAGCTTGAACATCTGGAAGTTCAAAGTTCATGTGGTACTTTGAGCATTCTTTGGCATTGCCTTTCTTTAGGACTGGAATGAAAACTGACATTTTCCAGTCCTGTGGCCACTGCTGAGTTTTCCAAATTTGCTGGCATATTGAGTGCAGCACTTTCACAGCATCACCTTTTAGGATTTGAAATAGCTCAACTGGAATTCTATCACTTCCACTAGCTTTATTCGTAGTAATGCTTCCTAAGGTCCACTTGACTTCGCATTTCAGGATGTCTGGCTCTAGGTGAATGATCACACCATCGTGGTTATCTGGATCATGAAGATCTTTTTTGTATAGTTCTTCTGTGTATTCTTGCCACTTCTTAATCTCTTCTGCTTCTGTTAGGTCCATACCATTTCTGCCCTTTATTGTGCCCGTCTCTGCATGAAATGTTCCCTTGGTATCTGTAATTTTCTTAAAGAGATCTCTAGTCTTTCCCATTCTATTGTTTTCCTCTATTTTTTGCATTGATCACTGAGGAAGGCTTTTGTATCTCTCCTTGATGTTCTTTGGAACTCTACATTCAAATGGGTATATATTTGCTTTTCTCCTTTGCCTTCTCCACACATACTCACAAAATCAAAATGAAAATATAAACAGAGACAAAAAGCTTGCATTAGAGAATAGAACACATTGAGCGCTTCATGAAGTTGTTGAAAAGCCAATACATTTGGGTGCAGATGAACGGACTTCCCCTCATTCCAAGTCCATGCTTGTGACTTTCTACAGGATGATTTATCCAGTGTCATAGGACAGGAGGGAGGCTGTCTCAGGAAACATGCCAACTCAACACCAGGTAGGCAAAAATGAGCATTAGTTTGGTTCTGTGACATGTGAGACAGCATCTTGCATAGGTAGTTTTACAAGTGAGGCATCAAATAAGATACATCGTGAGGTACTCCAAGCTAGTTCACAGGCAGCCTGAGTCTAAAGACCCAGGGTGCAGCATCAAATATACAAGAGTTGCCAGAAAAGAAGCAAGATTCGATCAAACAGTTGGTCAAAAAATAGACCCAAACACATTTCTTGGTGCCCCAGACAACTTTTAAATTTGTCTTTTTTAATTTATTTTTATTGAGGCATAGCTGAATTACAATGTCATGTTAATTACCGCTGTGCAGCAAAGTGACTCTCTTACACACATATATATCCAGGCAGCTTTTACCTGGACTCTCTCATGTGGCAAGTCTTTCCAGGGGCGTCTTAAAGGTGCTTCACTTGGGGAGGGGAAGTCCTGAAGTGAGAAACCAGTAGAGGAGTAGAGTGGCTAGTCATCTCAGGTTGTCTGACATTGAGAGCCCTTCCCAGGATGTGGACTTTAACTTTTAAAACCAGGATAAGTTGGTCACCCTAATAATAAAGGGACTCAAAACCATGTCACATGAAGACATATTGCAATTTTTTTTCATCAGAATCATAGTCATAATGTCAGTAGTAATAACTAGCAGTTACTGAGCACTTGTCATCTTTTCAAGCTCTTTGTTAAGCACATAGGTGAGTATTCTCACTTTAATCTTCACAGCCTTGTTCATAAGAAGGAAAGTGAGGCTTGCATGTGTACCGTGTGCTCAGTTGTGCCCAACTCTTTATGACCCCATGGACTGTAGCCTGCCAGGCTTCTCTGTCCATGGGATTTCTCAGGCAAGAATACTGCAGTGGGTTGCCATTTCCTTCTTCAGGGGATCTTCCTGACCAGGGATTGTACCCGCATCTCCTGCTTCTTCTGCATTGACAGTTGGATTCTTTACCACTGTGTCACCTGGGAACCCCAACTGAAGCTTAGAGTGTCTAAATAATTGCCCAAGGATGCTTCTGGTAAGTGGTAGAAGCACGACTGGAACCTGAGCAGTTGAATTCCAGAGCCTGGAGTCTTGAACCTTTCAGAAAATTGCAAAGGATTCCAGTAGCTGCTTCGTTATTTGAAGGGATACTATGGGACAAAGACTGGGCTATTTTATGAAACTGCGTGGTCAGCATGTATGTAACGTCAGGGAGTGAGAGAGTTCTAAAGGCCTGAACTTTCCAGAGTGAAACAACCTTCTCCAGAGGACAGAATGCCCTGCATTTGGTGGGACTGCTTAGCGAAAGCTCAAACATTGCATAACTGGCTTCACCTTTAAACTCCCTTTAATGATGGGATGCTGTTTTTCTCAATTCATATTTCTAGCAAGGTCAAAATCAAGAAAGGACTCCTCCACACATACTCACAAAATCAACTTTAAGAACGCAATAAAAAGGCAACTTATTTTACAACAAAACTTACGATTTATCATAAATCCCCATGCTTTGTTAATAAACGCTGATGTGCCATATGCCCCCTTGCGTTCAAGTTTGAGTGTAAATCATAAAAAGTCCATAATCCACAATGCTTTATGTGTTTTTATAATCACAGAAGGCTGCCTTGCCTTCCATTCGTGATTAATTTTTTTTGATGGCTCCCTCTAGATCTTAGAAAATAATTACAACTAATGAACGATCTGCAGTGGCAATAAAGCAATGAGCATATTGTTTCCTGTCTGGGCTCCAAGCTTGATCAAAGGGGAGACTCCCTGAGAAGCAACTCACTGATGTTTTGTTCTTCACTTCCTGACCACCCACTGAGACCACATTACAGCTTTGGGGGAAATCATGAGTTAAGATTTTTCAGCACTCAAAAATACAATTAGTACAAGTGCTGATTCCCCAACAGAGAAGGATTCTAAGATCTGCACTGTTTATTTTCTCTTACTAATCTTCCTGTATCAGTGAGATCCTGTTTTCATTAAACCAGGTCTGCTAATCACAAATATCACATATAGCAGAGCGACTGATGTACCAAGGCCTTCCTTGATGGTACAGTGGTTAGCATCATTGTCTTCCAGAGTGACCTGTGTTTAAAAAGCAAGAAAGAGAGGCACTCGTAAATTCTATTGTATCATATTTTTTCCAAGATAAATAATGTGTTTTAACAAATACTATACTGAATATTTTATTCAAGGTTTATCTAGTCAAAGAAAAGTAGAAAAGCACACTTCAGGTTAAATAAATCCTTTGGAGACTGGAAGGTTGAATTGTGAGGTGTTTCTGCAGAAAGTAAAACAGAAGTGAAAATCTGGGCGAGAGTCAAATTTACTTGCATTCATTCTCTATTGTGTATTCTGTGTCTCCATCAACGAAAAAGTTCTTGACATTTTTGGCTGGGTTAATAACTTAACTCTGTTTAATTTGACCCAGTCAAGCAATCAAAATAGAAGCTTTGTCTTCTTTTGCTTTTCTTCTGCAAATGACTTTTAAAAAATAAATCCCATACATTAAAGATAAAGCCAGAACGAATTAGCTTTTAGCATCGACCTCAGTGGGATTTAGATGATAATAAAAATACAGTCAATTCTTAATTGCTCTGAAGCTGATTACATTTGGGGCCTTCTGAAGAGTTTCTTCCTTCCTTCATTTCCTGTTTTCCTGTTTATTGGCTCCAAGTGGGAAGGAAAAAACCACAGATGCTCCAGAAGCACTTTTAAAAAGACTTTCATGTAGAAGAGTTGCTGAGAGTTGGTTAGATTTCGATCATCCAGGTTTGCTCCACCGGCTCATTGGTCCAGCAAATTGAAAGTTGATGATACACTTCCAGAAACTAAAGTTAGGAAGCTTCTGTGTATTTGCTGTCAGTTTTGACTTCTCTGATGGCTCAGTGGTACAGAATCTGCCTACAATGTAGGAGACAAGGGTTTGATCTCTGGGTCAGGAAGATCCCCTGGAGGAGGAAATGGCAACCCACTCCAGTATTCTTGCCTGGAGAATCCCATGGACAGAGGAACCTGGTGGGTTATAGTCCAAAGGGTTGCAAAAATTCGGACCAACTCAACACACACACACACAGTAAGGTAGTGAGAGAGCTGAGTTCTGCCTTCAGAATGCACTCCGTGAACACACTTTCTGTCTTTATTATAGAATCTTACAACCTCAAAGAATGGAAAAGTTCAGCTGTGTCCTCCCTAGCCCCTCGGGTCAAAACATGCTCTCAGAAAAGGATCCCACACCTTTTACAGATTGTTTTTAAAATCTTATTTATTGTGTAATAAAAATGGTTATGGACTGAAAAGGGCAGGAAATATCTGTGAGTGGGTTGAGGAAGAATCTTATGGGTCGGCAGGCATTCAGAGTTTGAAACCACCTGAGGAGCTAAGTCATATTTTATAAAGAAAACACTCACTTAGCATGTATTCAAGATGTCTTTGTCCCTTATACATGAGGGCAGAGTTCTTTTTCTCTCCACTGTATTTTCTATTTTATTTTTTATGTCTCATAGTTTTTAATTGAAGTATACTCGATTGACAGTGTTGTGCCAGTCTCTGCCACTACAGAATGACTCTCTTATCCACACATATACATTCTTTTTTTAACACCCTTTTCCATTATGGTTTATCACAGTTACTGAATGTAGTCTCAAGGCTATCCACGCGGACCTTGTTGTCTGTCCATTCTAAATGTAATAGTTTTCATTTACTAAACCCAAATTCTCAGTCCATCCCTCTCCCCCTCCCTTTAAGCAACCACAAGTCTGTTCTCCATGTCTGTGAATCTGTTTCTGTTTCAGAGATCTATGCTATATTTTAGATTTCACATATAAGTGATACCATATGTATTTGTCTTTCTCCTTTTGACTCACTTCATTTGGTATGATCATCTGTAATATTATATTCTCAAATGGCATTGTTTCATTCTTTTTTTATAGTTAAGTGGTATTTTATTGTGTATATGTACCATATCTTTATCCATTCATCTGTTGATGGATGTTTAGGTTATTTCTGTTTTGGCTACTGTGAAGAGTGCTGCTATGGACATAGGGCTGCATGTATCTCTTTTTAAATTATACTTTTTTCCAGGTATATTCCCAGGTATAGGATTGTTGAATCATATGGTGATTCTGTTTTTAGTTTTCTGAGGTATCTGTATAGTGTTCTCCATAGTAGCTGTATCAGTTTACGTTCCCTCCAACAGTGCAAGAGGGTTCTCTTTTCTCTGCACCCTCTCCAGCATTTGTTATTTGTAGACTTTTTAATGATGGCCATTCTGACCTGTGTGAGGTGGTACCTCATTGTAGTTTTGATTTGCATTTCTCTAATAATGAGTGATGTTGAGCATCTTTTCATATGCCTACTGGCCAACTCTCTGTCTTCTTTGGAACTGAGCTGACAATACAGAGGCTTGAAAAGTTCTTAAACAGTTGGTCTCATCCTCTCTGCTATCTCTGCTGTTGACATGAGAAAGTCATGACCCACTTGACCTGCTGATTCCCGAAGGAAGATGATAATTATGGACAGCACAGCCAGCCCCAACCCAGCCATCCTAAAAGGACCACCCCAGTCAGCCTGCAGACTGATGACAAACCAGATGTGACTGGTGTCTTATGTCTTCAGGTTTTAGATGGTTTGTTACACAGCATAAATCATTTTAGGGAAAAAAAAAATAGCTAATTAAATCCAAATAAAACTCTTATAGAGTATGTTTATACAATATTTTTCACTGAATTCAAGAATTTTTTTCAAGTAAGTTATTCAGAATTCCTAACTTCAAATTTCCAAATGTTTTCTTTCTCTCCTTCCACTCACTCTTCTGACTTTAAATCTTCTTAAGCCATTTTTCCTGTAAGCTCCACAAGCTTCTCTATTGGATAGAAACAAGATGTTTTGCCTTGCCAGTGAAAATTCTCTTTGGGATTTTCTTAAAACTCATCTGCCGTCAAAGGGCGCCACAGATGGTTTGCATAGCCATGGAGGGTGAAATCAATTTCCAGACGTCCAACTCAGTGGGCTTCCCATTGGGTCTGCAGAGAAAAAGAATGGAGGCGCACCCTGAGTTCTACAGTATTTGTGAACTGGAGATATTTTCCTTCAGGGGAGAAACAGAATGAAACAGATCTAGGCACTCATATATAAACATAGGTTCTCTTCAAAGGGATAGCTTTTTTATGGAAATCCATATATTAAAGCTGAGAGTAGACATATAGGACTGAAATAGTGTATATAATTGCAAGTCAAGATGTTTAACCTTTGATCCCAGATGGGTTTGTTTTCTAAATGGGCTCGGCAGTCTGGGATCAGGCTACAGTTTACAGCCAGCTGAAGATCATATGAAGAACTGACTTCTGAGAAGGGGTACTAACCAGCATCTACTCTTCTACCCTGCCTTCTAGGTGGCCCTTGGGGTTTTATTGCCCCATGTCTCTGAAGCAGCAGTATGGAGCTGTGGTTAATAGCACTAACCCTGGAGCCAGATTGCCTACATTCAAATCCTTGTTCTACTAATAGTTAGTGTATAACTGTATAACTTTGGGCAAGTTACTCAGCCTATCTTCTCATGAGGTAATACTGAGGATTAGATTAGCTAAGACAGTTAAAATGCCTAGAAGAGTTCTGAGCTCATATTAAGCCTCCTGTAAACGTCTATTGTTGCTATCATCTTTGTGTTAGACCTACAACTATTAATACTATTTTGGTGCAAACCCTGATTGTCTTCTAAGAACCCACCCCTTCCTGTTCTTGAGTTTATAGTCTACAAATGCTGGCTCTGCCCTCCTTAGTCCTGCCTCTCCAGTTAAGAGTCCTCATTACCTGGCACAGTGATGCAATGAGGTTTGAGTAAGTGACTCAGTCTAACCAGGGAGTTAAAAGCTTTATTTTTTTTTGGGGGGGGGGGGGCTGTTATTTATTTATTTATTTTTGGTTGTGCTGGGTCTTCATTGCTACCTGCAGACTTTCTCTAGTTGTGGCAAGTGGGGGCTACTCTTCATGGTGAAGCTCAGGCTTCTCGTTGTTATGGCTTCTCTTATTGCAGAGCACAGGTTGTAAGTGTGGGGACTTCAGTGGTTACGGCATGTGGGCTCAGTAGTTATGATGCATGGGCTTTGTTGCTCCAGGGCATGTGGGATCTTCCTGGATCAGGGATCGAACCTGTGTCCTCTGCGCTGGCAGGAAAATTCTTATCCATTGCACTGCCAGGGAAGTCCCAAGCTGTAAACTTGAGATTTGGCGGAGTTGTGAGAGAGAAGCATGCTTTCTGTTCCACTGGAAATCAACTCATAAGGAAAAATATTAGATTGGAGCCCATTACAAAGAGCAGAGCCAATAAATGGAGCAAGAGCAGGTCCTGATGACAATGTTTAGACCCCTAGATTATGCCCTTTCTCCTGTCCATGGAGTTTTTTTCTTTAATATGAGGCTATGAATTTCCCTCTGGTTCAAGTTGAGTTTAACAGAAAGAGACCTTACACTCCTTAAAATTATTTTTTTCAGGAAGTTTTATTGAAACTTTGGTTCCTTCTTTGAAGTTTTTCTTGTTCATTCAAGGTCATTTCCAGCTTCCTAGGTGGCATGGTGATAATGAACCCACCTGCCAATGAAGGAGACATAAGAGACGCACATTTGGTCCCTGGGTCAGGAAGATCCCATGAAGGAGGAGATGAAAGCCCACTCCAGTATTCTTGCCTTGAAAATTCCATGGACAGAGGAGCCTGGTGGGCTACAGTCAATGGAGTTCCAAAGAGTCAGACACAACTGAGCTACTGAATATGCATGCACTTAGAAGGCCATTTCAGGTCAAACTTGAATGAGCAAACATAAATTAATCAAAATATGACAATCTCATTCAGATTGAACTATGAGGAAGTCATTTTAGGGCATTTTTACTTTTATAGTATTTGGGGATATAGCAGCTTACAGTGGAAATCACTGCCTTGTAGCTCTGCCCTGAGTTGTGTATTAAACCTTGTCAAATGTAAGAATTCATGGAATATAAAACTGGCAAATAAAACAAAGCATCTATGATCTTCCCCCCATGAGATACATTCTGGCAGTTTGCAACTAGATAAAATAGATAGTGGAAGTCCCTTGTCAGTATAACTCAGTTTAAATGTATTGTCAGATTAATAGACTTAGTTATCCACTTTACCAAAGGACCATAAAAGGCAAGGCTTGACATTATCCCTTCTCATTAACATGGAAAGGGATTAAAAAGTCTTTCTTTCTTTTATTAATTTTTATCACATTATAGTTGCTTTACAATATTATTTTAGCTTCTACTGCATAGTAGCATGGATGAGTCATACATATACATATACCCTCTCCCTTTCAGATTTCCCTCTGTGTTAGGTCACCACAGAGCATTAAGTCGAGTTCCCTGAGGTATCCAGTAGTTTCTCACTAGTTACCTGTTTTATACATAGTAGTGTATATATGTCAGTGCCAATCTCCCAGTTCCTCCCACCCCACCTCTTTCCCCTTTGATGTCCATGTTTGTTCTCTATGTCTGTGTCTCCATTTCTGCTTCACAAACAAGGTCATCTACACCATTTTTCTAGAGTCCACATGTATATGTATTAATATATAATATTTGTTTTTCTCTTTCCAACTTACTTCACTCTTATGATTTTCTTTAGGTCCATCCATAACTGTGCAGATGACCCAATTTCACTCCTTTTTATGACCATGTAATATTTCATTGTGTATATGTACCACATGTTCTTTATTCATGTCTCTGTTGGTGGATATTTAGGTTGCTTCTGTGTCCTAGCTATTGTAAATAGTGACGCTGTGAACATTGGGGTGCATATGTCTTTTTGAATTATGGTTTTCTCGGGTATATCCTCAGTTGTGGGATTGCTGAGTTGTATGGTAGTTCTTTTTTTAGTTTTTTAAGGAAACTCCATGTTGTTTTCCATAGTGGCCAATAACAGTATAAGAGAGTTTCCTAAAAAGAGTTTCTAAGAGGGATGGGATTCCTAAGTATGTGAGATGGTGAAGTGGCTAAGTTTGCTTTCAGTGGGCTCTCTCCTACTTCCCATTCTTAGGCATGAATTATTTTTCCTCTTTATTCTACATCCCCCATTCTGAAATGCTTGTGTTTATACCTTTAAAGAATTTCTGTTGTCTTTTCTACTAATGGTCACATTTACATGGCCCCAAGGGTGTATACATAGTCCAGGCTGGAGTAATTCCAGTCCTTCCCCTCCACAACCACAATGATTGGTTCAAAGTATGGGCATGTGAAACAATGTTAGCCAATCACAATCTTTTGGCAGATTTTTCTTTTTAATTGAATCTGAAGAGGAAGATTCTTTGCTTGTGTGGTAACATCTATTAGGGTGTGAGTCCATAGATGCCTGCAGCCATGGAGAAAACAGATCAGCAATCAGTAATAGTAACAAGTTAGCCTTGGAAACTTTCAGGCCTCAGTCCTGTTTACTCCTGAGGGAAGCTTTATCTCTACCCTGCCCATGAATTTATTATGTAAGTAAATAAATATGTCTTCATTTTTTGAGACAGAGACTTTGGGTCTCAGTTCTGACATGTAAAGAGCTGGGAGACATCTTCTTATCCTTAAAATAAGAGAAACAACTCAACAAAATGAAAATCAATTAATTTTCTTTGGCCTTTATTCCCAAGAACCTACAGGCTTTGGAGAACCCACTCTTTCATGAGCATAACCCCCAAGAACCCCACTAGATTGTCTCATGGCTCTGGAAGAGGCAGGGGAAATTAATCACAGTAAAATTCACCCAGAACTTGTATGTAACAAAGAACTCCTCTCCAGGAAAAACTATTTTGCCAGAGCCTTATCCCAATAGGGGAAAAACATTCCTCTACCTCCAGACCCTCAAGCCTTCCTGTCTCTCCTCTGGGGAAGTGTGGGGGCTGGAGCAAGGGACACATTGAACACATGTCAAGGTTTCAAGGAAATTGATAGCAAATGCTATAGGCAAGGAAGGGAGTAATAAGCAGGTAGAAAATTTTATACCCCTGGAGAAACTAGTGAAGGTGACAAGCCTGAATTTCAGGCTTCTAAAACACTAAGGTTTAATCAGATTATAATACTCCCCTCTCTTAACAGCTGATCTTTCAATAGAAACTTTTCAGGCTAGAAGGGAATGGCAGGCTATATTTAAGTGATGAAAGAGAAAAACCTACAACCCAGATTACTATACCCAGCAAGGATCTCATTCAAATATGAAGGTGAAATCAAAAGTTTTACAGACAAACAGAAGCTGAGAGAATTCAGCACCACCAAACCAGCTCTTCAACAAATGCTAAAGGATCTTCTCTAGACAGGAAACACAGAAAAGGTTTATAAACTTGAACCCAAAACAACAAAGTAAATGGCAGTGGGATCATACTTATCAATAATTACCTTAAATGTAAATGGGTTGAATACCCCAACCAAAAGTCAAAGATTGGCTGAATGGATACAAAAACAAGACCCCTATATATGCTGTCTACAAGACTGTAGACCCCTATATATGCTGTCTACATACAGACTAAAAGTGAAGGGCTGGAAAAAGATATTTCATGAAAGTGGAGACCGAAAGAAATGAGTAGCAATACTCATATCAGATAAAATGACTTTGAAATAAAGGCCGTGAAAAGAGACAAAGAAGGACACTGCATAATGATCAAAGGATCAATCCAAGAAGAAGATTTAACAATTATAAATATATATGCACCTAACATAGGAGCACCTCAATACGTAAGGCAGATGCTAACAAGTATGAAAGAGGAAATTAACGGTAGCACAGGAACAGTGGGAGGGTTTAATGCTGCACTCACACCTATGGATAGATCAACTAAACATAAAATTAGCAAGGAAGCACAAACTTTAAGTGATATAATGGACCAGGTAGACCTAATTGCTATCTATAGGACATTTCACCCCAAAACAGTGAATTTCACCTTTTTCTCAAGTGCACACAGAACATTCTCCAGGATAGATCACATCCTGGGTCATAAATCTAGCCTTGGTAAATTCAAAAAAATTGAAATCATTTCAAGCATCTTTTCTGACCACAATGTGGTAAGAGTAGATGTCAACTACAGGGGAAAAAAAAAAACTATTAAAAATGCAAACTATATAAAAATAAAGACTAAACAACACACTTCTGAATAACCAGCAAATCACAGGAGAAATCAAAAAGGAAATCAAAATATGCATAGAAACAAATGAAAATGAAAACACAACCATTCAGAAACCATGGGATTCAGTAAAAGCAGTGCTAAGGGGAAGATTCATAGCAATACAAGCTTACCTCAAGAAACAAGAGAAAAATCAAATGAATAACCTAACTTTACACCTAAAGCAACTAGAAAAAGAAGCTATTAAGAACCCCAGGGTTAGTAGAAGGAAAAAAATCATAAAAATTAGGGCAGAAATACATGAAAAAGAAACAAAGGAGAGGATAGCAAAAATTAACAAAACTAAAAGCTGATTCTTTGAGAAGATAATAGACAAACAATTAGACTTATCAAGACAAAAAAGGAGAAGAATCAAATCAACTATATTAGAAATGAAAATGGAGAAATCACAGCAGACAACACAGAAATACAAAGGGTCATAAAAGACTACTATCAGCAAATATGCCAATAAAATGGACAACTTGGAAGAAATGGATGAATTCTTAGAAAAGTATAACCTTCCAAAACTGAACCAGGAAGTAGTAGAAAATCTTAACAGACCCATCACAAGCATGGAAATAGAAACTGTAGTCAAAAATCTTCCAACAAACAAAAGCCCAGGACCAGATGGCTTCACAGGTGAATTCTACCAAAAATTTACAGAAAACCTAACATGTATCCTACTCAAACTCTTCCATAAAATTTCAGAGAAAGGTAAACTCCCAATGAGTCCACAATCACCCTAACAGCAATGCCACAAAAAAAGAAAACTACAGGCAAATATCACTGATGAACACAGATGCAAAAATCCTCAACAAAATTCTAGCAAACAGAATCCAACATGTTAAAAAGATCATACATCATGACCAAGTGGGCTTTATCCCAGGGATGCAAGGTTTCTTCAATATTCATAAATCAATCAATGTGATACACCACATTAACAAATTGAAAGATAAAACCATGTGATTATCTCAACAGATACAGAGAAAGCCTTTGACAAATTTCAACATCCATTTATGATAAAAACTCTCCAGAAAGCAGGCACAGAAGGAACATACCTCAACATAATAAAAGCCATATATGATAAACCCATAGCAAACATTATCCTCAATGGTGGAAAATTGAAAGCATTTCCCTTAAAGTCAGGAACAAGACAAGGGTGCCCACTCTTCACCACTACTATTCAACATAGTTTTGGAAGTCCTAGCCACAGCAATCAGGGAAGAAAAAGTTTGAGGATGACATGATCCTCTATGTAGAAAACCCTAAAGACACCACCAGAAAGTTACTAGAGCTAATCAATGAATATAGTAAAGTTTCTGGATATAAAATTAATACACAGAAATCCCTTGCATTCCTATACACTGACAATGAGAAAACAGAAAGGGAAATTAAGGAAACAATCCCATTCACCATTGCAACAAAAAGAATAAAATACTTTGGAATATCTATCTAAAGAAACAAAAGACCTATATATAGAAGACTATAAAACACTGATGAAATAAATCAAAGATGACACAAATAGATGGATAAATATACCATGTTCATGGATCAGAAGAATCAATATAGTGACAAAGAGTTATACTACCCACAGCAATCCATAGATTCAATGCTACCAACAGTATTTTTCACAGAACTAAATAATATCACACTTTGTATGGAAATACAGGCAATCTTTAATAGCCAAAGCAGTCTTGATAAAGAAGAATGGGGTTGGAGGAATCAAACTGCCTGACTTCAGACTATAGTACAAAGCTACAGTCATCAAAGAAGTATGGTACTGGCAAAAAGAAATATAGATCAATGGAATAAAATAGGAAGTCCAGAGATAAATCTGTGTACCTATGGACACCTTTTCTTTGACAAAGGAGGCAAAAACATACAGTAGAGAAAAGAAAATCTCTAACAAGTGGTGCTGGGAAAACTGGTCAACCTCCTGTAAAAGAATGACACTTTCTAACACCATACACAAACATAAACTCAAAATGGATTAGAGATCTAAATTGAAGACAAGAAACTATAAAACTTCTAGAAGAAAACATAGGCAAAACACTCTCTGTTGTAAATCACAGCAAGATCCTCTATGACCCACCTCCCAGAGTAATGGAAATGAAAACAAAAATAAACAAATGGGACCTAATTAAACTTAAAAGCTTTTGCACAATGAAGGAAACTATAAGCAAGGTGAAGAGACAGCCTTCAGAGTGGCAGGAAATAATAGCATATGAAGCAACTGACAAAGAATTAATCTCAAAAATATACAAGCAGCAAGTCAGAAAGAAAAACACCAATACAGTATATTAAGGCATATATATGGAATTTAGAAAGATGGTAATGATGACCCTATATGCCAGACAGCAGAAGAGACACAGATTTAAAGAACAGACTTTTGGACTCTGTGGGAGAAGGTGAGGGTGGGATCATTTGAGAGAATAGCATTGAAACATGTATATTACCGTATGTGAAATAGATCACCGTCCAAGTTCAATGCATGAAACATGAACTCAAAGCTGGTGCACTGGGATGACCCTGAGGGATGGGATGAGGAGGGAGATGGGAAGGGCACTTGGGATGGGGGGAATACTTGTATACCCCATGGCTGATTCATGTCAATGTATGGCAAGAAACACCACAATATTGTAAAGTAATTAGCCTCCAATTAAAATAGATAATTTAAAAAAATAATGCTCCCTTCTCCCTAATGTAGTACCACACCAACAGGGCCTCAGTATAAAAACAGTAGTTTATAGCTGAAAGTGGTAAAAGGTGCAGACTCTGAGGAATTATACTTGGGGAAGCCCAAAATCTATAGATGAAATAAAAACATGCTCAATAAATACTGATTTCACAGGAACCCCTGGAAGTGATCAGATCATCTTTCATGCTAGGTATTTGGAAACCTCTGGGTGTAAATTGGGGACACTTACTGTGACAGGTGTCCTTCAATTCAGATGATGTAGATTGGGCTGCCTTCTGAGACCAGCTCTCATCCAAAGTTCGGTTCACAGGCTCATCTTCATGGTTAATCTTTGCCCTTTCTCTCTAGCTCCAATCTGGAGACAAACTTAACATCAGTGGTGGTGAGCAAATGGATAATCTTCTTACCAATTAAGTCTATTCAAGTCCAGGGTTGTATGTATGGAGCTCTAAGGGCGAGTTTAGCCTTTACCCACCTAGCATACCCCCACAAGCAGGAAAAAGTCTGTTAACAGACAAGTCATGCCCTTTGTAGCATAAGACAATTTTAGTATGAAATTTTAAGAACTAGTGAAGTGGGTTGGGGGCTTCCCTGGTGGCTCAGATGGTGAAGAATCCACCTGCAGTGCAAGAGACCTGGGTTCAATCCTTGGGTTGGGAAGATCCCCCCTGTAGAAGGGAACAGCTACCCACTCCAGTATTCTGGCCTGGAGAAGTTCATGGACAGAGTAGTCTGGCAGTCTGCAGTCCATGCAGTCACAAAGAGTTGGACATGACTGAGCAACTTTCACTTTCACACTTAGGAGTTTTCAGTCTCTGCAAAACGGATATGTTCCATCACTAAATTAGAATAATTGCTGGGTTTTTGCAATTTTCAGAAAATATAACTTACTGGATAAAATTTTCTCAATTTTAAGCTTTTCTTTGGTAAATTTTTTCAGCCTTTCTGCACCTGCTACTGCTCATCTGCTGGTGAGTGCTAGCTGGTATCAAATCAAATGAATAAGTAGAAAGCAAACATTAATGCAAACAGCCAATCACTCTTAATTCAACAGCATGTTTTTTATGGATGTGTGTTTATGGTTATGATTTTATATTGTAACATACAATACAGTCATATTTTCTGTGTGAAGTTGTTCCTGGAATTATAAATGTATCAATATTTCATGGTGTTCTATGAAGAACATAATAAGCTCCAAGTGTTCAGTCATTATGAGCGCTTTTTAAAAGTTCAAGAGTATTATTTTTGTAGGTCATATGTCAGATACAGAAATCACATCCTTGGACATACATGGCCTGGTAATCCCGAGTCTCAGCTCAGTGAAACAGCCAGAAGACGGAGCACTACAGCTGGGCCCCTCATCTTACATTTCCAGGCTATCCATAGGGCAAAATCATAAGGGAGTGCTAAGAGGAGGAAGCCAGCAAGGGAGGAACGTTGATGTGGGGTGTTCATGCAACCGTTTTTTATTAGTAGCAGCTGTCTTAGCCTGCTTGGGCTGCTGTAACAAAATACCATAGGCTTGTGGCATTGAAGAAGATGCTTGAGAGTCCCTTGGATTGCAAGGAGATCCAACCAGTCTATCCCAAAGGAGATCAGTCCTGGGTGTTCATTGGAGGGACTGATGTTGAAGCTGAAACTCCAATACTTTGGCCACCTGATGCGGAGAGCTAACTCATTTGAAAAGACCCTGATGCTGGGAAAGATTGAAGGTGGGAGAAGAAGGGGATGACAGAGGATGTGATGGTTGGATGGAGTTACTGACACAATGGACATGGGTTTGGGTGGACTTCGGGAGTTGGTGATGGACAGGGAGGCCTGGCGTGTTGTGGTTCATGAGGTTGCAAAGAGTCAGCCATGACTGAGCAACTGAACTGAACTGAACTGAACGGCAGGCATTGATTGATGATCCCCCAGTTCTGGAGGCTGGGAGGTCCAAGATCAAGGTGCTAGCTGATGTAGCTCCTGATAAGAGCTGTCTTCCTGGCTGGCAGATGTCTGTCTTGCTGTGCCCTCACGTGACAGAGTGCAAAAGAGAGAGTAGACTCTCTATTTTCTTTTCTCTTTTTTCCCATGTGAATAAGAAACCACTCTTTTTTTTTTTTTTTATTGAATATACCTGACATAAAACATTCTGTCTCCTCTTTTCTTATAAGGATATTAATCCAATGATAAGGTCCCCACCCTCATCTAACCAAAATTATTTCCCATAGGCCCTTTTCCAAAAACTACCACAACAGGGTAGTTGGGCTTCAACAGATGAATTTCAGAGAATACATTCAGCCCACAGCAGCAGATATCTGTGCCTTGCCAGGAATGCAGCCACTCTCCACTTTCCTCGGGAATTCCTGTCCCAGTTGTGGGAGGACATTCTGCCCATCACCTTTTTTTTCCTATTTATTTTGTTTTTTTAATTAATTTATTTATTTTAATTGGAGGATTATTACTTTACAGTACTGTGATGGTTAAATGTCTGCTTCTGTACAGTAGAGATAAGAAGCTTAAGTCCAAGGACCAGGCCAGATGTTCAGATTCATGCTCCAGTTTGTGTTTATCAAAGAGGCCACCCCTTGGGATTCCGTATTTGCCAAGTGACTACTAAAGTTATACTTCATTCCCCATTCTGTGAATTATTCTTCCTTGGATGTAAGCTTCTTGCCTGAACAACCCTGGTGGAAAAGAGGTACCGAGGCAGGACTCAGTTCCTCAAGTTCTTAGCATCAATTGTTTACTTTCTTTTTTTTTAATCAGAGGATATTATATAATTTATGTACCAAGTCATGGCCTCCAACTTTAATTCAGCCATTTCTTTGTTCTGTGTTCTAGTAAATGTTACCGGTGACCTCCCGATTACTCAATCAATAGACTTCTTAATCGCTTATATTATTTGAACTTTCTAGGTCACTTAGTATTATGGGCTACTCCCTTTACTAAACCTTTTTCTTCTCCATTCATTTGCAGCACAGCACCATCTTTCGTATCTTCCTAATTTAGCATGTGTTTGGTGTTCCCTAAACACCACTTAGCATGTGTTTGCTGGTTCCCCCTTTTTGTATTCCCTTTTAAGGCACTGCCTCTCATTCCCTTTCTCTTCTCACTCCACCCGCTCTGCCTGTGTACTCTGCCCCAGTGCTGCAGTCATCTGTCACCTGCATACACGGTCCCAGAACAACACAGGCCGCTCCTGGCCGGTTTCTCTGTTTAGGCCTAAGTAGATGACCCACAGGTGCCCCAGAGGAGATAACCCAAGTGGAACTTGTCTCCAGTTGACTTCACTTGCCCTGAATTCTTGCTCTTGCTACATTCTCAAATATGGTGATGGTGTTATTAACAAAGATGAAGGAGAAGCTGGAAAGAAGAAGAAAGCAAATAATTATAAACATTCTCTTCCAGCGCAGTTCTGAGTGCTTTGTGTATGTAAATCATTTAGTCCTTACATTATTTCTATGAGGAATGTGTTCTTACTGTCCTCATTTTACAAGTAAAGAAATGGAGGCAAAGACATGGAGAGTAACTTGCCCAAAGATACATAGCGAGTAGTGTCAGTGTCAGAATTCAAACCCAGAAAGACTGGCTCTCAGTGCCATCTTGCATGCTTCTTTCCCCTGTCTCTAAAGATAGCACTGATGCCCATCTGGTCACCTGCAAATGAACCTAGATACTCCCTCTTCCTCAGTATCCAGTCAGCCACCAGCAGGGAACTTGATTTGAATTCTCAGGATGGAGGGTTGAAGAGAAGGGAGAGAAAGGCCCTTCCATTTATCTGGAGTTTGGCAACATGGTAAATAGATGAACAGGCACTAAAAATCACTCATAATTTTGAAAACTCCTCATAATGCAGTGTGGGATGTCATGTCCTTTTTCTGACTATTTTTCAAACATTTATTCTACACAAACATGACTAATATAAGAAATGACTTGCAAATTATGCTTCAGTGGCGGAGTGAAATTCAGAACTTGTACCCTTGTAAGATGAGGTGTGTTTGTCTCATTCCAAAAGAGGTTATTGCTTAATATGGAATCAAAACAAAGGGTGGAGGCTTTGGGTGTCGAAATTCCATCACTGGTGGGCTCGGTATGGTAGGATTATAACATAGATAACATGGCCATATTAATAAAATCCTTTTGGTCCATAAATCATGGGCCATGGCCATGGGTGAAGCCTGTCTTCACCTGAACTTTTCTCTGGGTGGAGAACATGAGCAGATGCAGTATTCTTCGTGATTTCCGAATTGAACATTGGGAACACTTTATACATGTTGATCTTCTAAGTGTTATAATAGAGAGATACGAGTGAGTATCTCTGAAAGTCATTTAGTAGAGACTACTTTGTGAAGTTTCCCCCAATGTTTGAGGAAGGTAAACTAACCTAACTACTTTATCTTTTAATATAAACTATTTTGCTTTAAAGACATATTTGAGCAAAGACACTATGTCAGGCAACAAAGTAGGTGCTAAGAATACAGCAGTGATAAGACAGATGTGAACTTTGCCCTCAAAGAGCTGAGAGGCAATTATAAATAAATAAGTAAATAAGTAAAAGTGGAGTAGTGAAATAATTACGCCCTAAGAGTGTTGTGAAGAAAACAAAAATAGGTCTAATATGAAACAGTTCAGAGGATCTCTCTCTAAAAGCTATCAAGGAAGACATCTCCAAGGAGGTGATATGCAGACTGAATCCTGCCCTCTCTACCCAACTCACCCGCTGCTCCAGGATGAGGGTGGAAATGCTTGATTTCTCCTTGCCCTCTCCCCTTCCATTTATCTTCCTGGTACCGTTTATCATGCAGAGTGCATTTCCCAGCAGTATGTAGTTGCTCCAAAACCCAAGGCCACATTCTGTTCACCAAAGAGCTCTTGGCACTGCTATTGAAGTGATACCACTCACTTTAAAAATGGGCTAATGATATGAATAGACATTTCTCCGAAGAAGAGAAAAATACAGTCACCAGACACATGAAAGGGTACTCAACTTAATTAGCCATCAGGGAAATGCAAATCAACATCACAAGGAGATACCACTTCACATCCACTAGGATGGCAATAATCAAAAAGAGACATAAATATTGGCAGGGATATGGGGAAATTGGAAGCTTTACACCCTACTGATGGGAATGCAGAATGGTGCAGCCACTTTGGAAATAGTATGACAGCTCCTCAAAAAGTTAAAAGTAGAATTACTATATGATCCAGCATTTCTATTCCTTGGAACATACCTTAGAAAAATGAGAACATATGTCCACACAAACACTGTACATGAATGTTTGTAGCAGCTTATTCATAGTAGCGCCAAGGTGGAAACAGCCCAGATGCCCATCAGCAAATGAATAAATAAATGAACATGGTGTATCTATACAATAGAATGTTATTCTACCATAGAAAGGAATGAATACCTGAGTGGATGAACCTTGAAAACATGATGCTAAGTGAAAGAAGTCAGTCATGAAAGATCGTGTAATATAGCTTCCACTTAAATGAAATTTCAGAATAGGCAAATCCGTATAGACAGGAAGCAAATGAGTGAGTGCCTAGGACTGAGGAGAGGGGAGAACTGGAGAATACCTGCTAAAGGGTCTTTTGGGGGTGATTAAAATAGTCTAAAATTGATTGTAGTGAAGGTTGCACAAATCTGTAAATATGCTAAAAACCATTGGATTATGCACTTAAACTGTGTGAATTGCACAGTATATGAATACATATCTTAATAAAGCCATTACTTAAAAAAAAAAAAGTGACAGGAAACGGAGACTTGAAATGGAGGGTAGGATACAAGTGTAGAAAAGGATTATTTTTCTCCGTGACATCTCATCACCTTTAAAGACACCTCTTTCTGCCTTTGTCCAAGGGGAAATTGCTGTATACACAGAGTCTGTTATGGCAGTGACAGATGGTGACATCCTAGCTCTAACACTGAAAAACAATCTCCTTCCACACATGGGGGGAAAAAATGGCCTTTTGGCTAACTTCACCCTAATGTAATTTTTATCTCTCTTGCAAAAAAAAAAAGAAGTGTGCTAGGAGTAATCATTTTATATACTCTGGAATCAGAAATCTAACATGAGTCATGCTTAGGTGTGGGTCACAGTAAAGTGAGACATGGAGATGTTTAATTGACCCCTTCATTGAAATTGCATTTGTTTAACAACTGTATTAGAGCTCTGTAATGTGACAGAAACCCAACCCAAACCAGCTGCCTGAAGGAATGGAGGGAATGCAATATATTAACGTGTGCACCTGGGGAGTCCAAGTGTGCATTTGGCTCCTGGCCTCAGGAACGTGGAGTATGAATGTTCGCTGACACTGTCCGTGTCGTGCCTCCCGTGTGTCTCTGAGAGCCCTCACCTGCGTGTTCACAGCTTATGAGCTAAAACTGAGAGCATGCTGTCTGTCTGACAAATTTGATCACATTTGGACATGAGCTCTAACTGATCTGACTTTGATCACAGGCCTATTCCTGAGCCAGTCACCATTTCCAGAGGGGAAGTGTACCGTCTGGCCCAGCTTCATGCCCAGTCCAGTCCACAGTGTTGAGGAATAGGGCATGATGCTTGACAGTCTCAACATGACCACCTGTGGTGATGGAGGAGTTTCTCAAAGGAAAAGGGGGTTCTGTTACCAGAATGGAGGTGGCAATACATGCTGAGCAGATAGAAACCACCGCCCACTGCAGTGCCCATCATGTGTAGAAGGCTTTACTGCTAAGCTGTGGAGCACAGTGAGGCAGAAACACCATCTGAGAGGGCTGCCCAGCCTGGACTCCAGGACCATCTACCTGCCACAGGTGGCACATTCAAGGTGGCAGCTCCCATCTCCACTGTATTTCACCCTGTAGTCTCCCTCTCCCTTTGGAAATCCTTGCTCATCACAGGGGAATGGCAGACATTTGATGAACTGCAAGCACAAATGAGGTGCATCATCTATGCTGCCGCCTGAGTACAACTAAATTAGGTATCACAATACACTCTATCAAACATTTTAAATGGTGCAATCAGATGAGAGGTTTATGGTTCCAAAAGCACTAATGATACATCTATACTTGCTGCAAATTGTTGTTTTATGCAAAGAGTTTGTCATACCAGCTGCTGTGTTGTATGAACTGCTCCTTTTTATCTTTGACCTAAAGGTACTTCAATCAAAGATTCATTGTACTATAAATAATGACTTGCCACCCACCAAGATTGGCCATGGCTTAGAAAGTACATGTAAGAATAATTGCTTGAATCGGGTTTCTTTTGGTCCCAAAAATTCTTTGTTAATATGGTTGAAGAGAGGGTTTTTGTTTTTGTTTAATTATTTCCAAGATCCAGATGTATAGGAAAATGGCAAGTACTTCTGCAAGTCAGACTTAATATCTAAGTTGTATTAGTTAAATGTAGAGGTGGTTCTGTTTTTGCTTTTGTTTTTAATGAACTCAATGTCTTGATCATTGACTGTCAAATATAGTACAGTGAGCCCAGCTGGTATCAGGAATAAAGGAAAAGAACTGCATTATTCATATGTTATATGATAGTAGAAGTCACAGAGCAAATGTTTATTATGATCCGAGTGTGTTTCCACCCTGTGCTCACAAAGAGGTCTTGAACAAATTAATTCAGGGAAGGAAAGGCCATTCTCTATTGTCCAGCTCTGTGGAGACTTTGGTGCCTTTGGTGGAAATGAGACTTCAGAACACTTATCTCCATGGGTCTCCATCATGGAGAACATCTTACTGCTATTAGTAACCAGAAGACTGAGATGGAAGAGGAGTTCAAGGAAGCTACATGCTTCCTTGATGCATGAAGATGCATGGAGCCAGGGGCTGTGCTGGAAGACAGGATAACTTCAAAGACATCAAGGCATGCAGTGTTTCCAAATGCCATTTAGTGAAGGAAAGATGAGGCAACATGAAACATTTATAACTAACCTTGAGGGAAATGGTGGGCTCACAGGGGGAGACACCATTGCACATTCCTTGTGAGGTTGATCCACCAGAGTAGAAAGTGATCCTTCTCCATGTGGACCCTCTAAAATTCCATCTGTAAATGGTCTTAACAGTACTCCAATCCTTAGATTGCTGAGGCAAAGAAAATTGGACTGTGGTTATGTAGATTCTATCTGTAGGTGAAGGCCTTTCCTTTATAAAGCTCTGTAGAATTATAAAACACTTCCACAGTCAGGGTCTCATTATTTTGTTGTATAGATAACAAATTTTATTTCATTGTTAAAAAAGTTTTAGAGTATAATTGCTTTGCAATGTTGTGTTAGTCTCTGCTGTACAAAGAAGTAAATCAGGTTTACGTATACATACATCCCCTCCCTCCTGGACGTCACTCTCTCCCACCCACCCCTCTCGGTCATCACAGAGCACAGAGCTGAGCTCCCTGTGTTTTATAGAAGGTTGCCGCAGCCATCTACTGTACACGTGGTAGTGTATATAAGTCAATCTGAGTTTTTACTCTCCAGTTTACAGGTAAAATTAAACCTGCATAGGTAAAAACCACACACCAACCTAGCAGCAAAACTAGGATTGGCAACATTATCATGTGTGCAAGGTCCTCTGCCCCTTCCACTATCATATCAACATTGATCTCAGACCCTGGCTCTGTGTATTCTTCTTGTCTAGTCACCATTCATTCTGTCACTTCCCTCTGTTCCCATGGCCTCTTCATCAGTTTGGACAACTGTCCCTTGCATATCAGCATTAGAATATTGCCTATGCATTAACCACCCTGTTTTCGTCTTGCTCCCTTCATGCTTAGCACAGCAACCAGAATTATCTTTGAAAAATCCAAGTCAGATTATTACCATTATCTTGCCCTTTGAATCAAGTTTAAACTCCTTCAGGATCTAGACCTTGCAGTTTTCTCTTACTTCACCTGTATTTCATTCTCTA
The DNA here is from genome assembly GCF_023699985.2 of Odocoileus virginianus. Classification (NCBI taxonomy): domain Eukaryota; kingdom Metazoa; phylum Chordata; class Mammalia; order Artiodactyla; family Cervidae; genus Odocoileus; species Odocoileus virginianus. The sequence continues at coordinate 20,638,778 of NC_069699.1, forward strand.
CTCCGGTCACAACTGGCCACTGTCAGCCAGTCCCTCCTCACTCTCTCCTCCAGGGCTTTGCACATTTTTTTTCCTCTCTGCTTGAAGTGCTTACCTTCCATCACCCACTTTCTGCCAGCCCCTTTCACCTTCCATGGGCCCTTCACCTTGCTATCCACTCATCACTGAGGTGTTGCTGGATGCTTTGTCCCAATTGAGATGCTTCCTGAATCTTCCTTACCCCTCTTCTAGTATCTCATTCCATTTAACACTTTTCTGTTGACCTTGGCTTTTGTATCACAAGTCAGTCTTACCTTCTGTGATATACAAACACAAAAATGTCAGTGGCCATTAGGACATATGTTTACTTTTTACTTAAACCACATTCTGTTCAATCTCAACAGTGCCGATTTCAACAAAGCAGCCTTTCCTGAGGATTCAGGAACCCAGGCTCCTTCTGTCTTGTAGCTTTGCCATCTTTCAGTTATTGACAAAGAGAAAAAAGACCTATTTCTTTTTTTTTATTTTTTGGACCTACTTCTTGACTTAGCTTAAAAATGATACACATCTGTTTTGCATATAGGGTTATCATTACCATCTTTCTAAATTCCATATATATATATGTTAGTATGCTGTAATGTTCTTTATCTTTCTGGCTTACTTCACTCTGTATACTAGGCTCCAGTTTCATCCATCTCATTAGAACTGATTCAAATGAATTCTTTTTAATGGCTGAGTAATATTCCATGGTGTATATGTACCACAGCTTCCTTATCCATTCGTCTGCTGATGGGCATTGGGGTTGCTTCCATGTCCTGGCTATATGACAAAACCCACTACAATATTGTAAAGTAATTAGCCTCGAACTAATAAAAATAAATGAAAAAAAATGCAAAAATAAATAAATAAATTACTTCCTCTTGGAGAGACAAAAAAAATGATACACATCACATTATTTCCATTTTATTGGCAAAAACTCATCATGAGGCTGCACTAGGAAGCAAGGGGGGTGGTGAAACCTCACTGACAGGACAGCTGCTCCCTAGCAGCAGTGCTGCTCTATGGAAAAGGAGCATGTGTCTTTGGTTAACTGACCATCGATGTCATTCTTTGGTTCTTTGTCTTCCTTGATAGCTTGAAAATAGGAGCTGTGTCCCTTCACTGTCACCTAGGCAATATTTGTGAAATTAATGTCATGTATATATTTATAATATAGATAAATATTAGTATTTTGTGGGTCACAGACACCATTGTTTATGTATCATATAGTCATGTACATGTTCACCTGAAACTATCAAAACATTGTTAAACAGCTATACCCCGATACAGAATTTTAAAAGTTCAAGAGAAAAGTTAGTCAGGTACATTTTCTCCAGGAAAAAAAAAAAATGCAGATTCATGACATTTTACCTATAATTTCGTATGTTCCATGTCACAAGAGAGGTAAACTCATCACCTTTTCTGAGGTAGAATGAAGGCAGGCCCAGTAGAAAATCAAGCCCACTCATGAAATCTGTTGGGGGTCCCTGAACTCCATGTAAAGGAGTGGGATACATAGTATATTTGAACATGTTGTTTGCATCTGGCTCAAACATAGATTTTTTATTCCTGGGAAATGCCATATAAGGTGGCTGTCTTGCTCTCGTGATTAGGCACTGTCTCTCTTCGGTGTTCCCATTAATTTTCTGTATCCCTGTATCAGTGCCCAAGGTATTTAGAACTTGGTCTCCCATCAAAGTTGATTAACTCCATCTTTATCAGCTCAGGACCCTAGCACACAGTAGGGCACACTAAACATATCTTGAACAGAGTGAACTGGATCAGTTGAGCACCAACCCTCTATATCGCACGTCTCAGGGAAAATCGGCCTAGGGTCTACCCTAGACTGAACACCAAGCAGAACCCAGGTAGCGACTGAAGGGACAGTTACACACCAGAGTGACTCATCCCCAACGACAGGGGAAGGCGGGAGCCATCTGGAAAACAGATGGACTGCTCCCTTTTAGCTGCACATAAATTAAATCTCACTATCTGCCAAAACAGAAAGTTAACATTGATTTTTGTGGGGTTTTTTTCTCCTTAAAGAAAAAAATCCATTTGTTTATGAGTTAAAACTTCATGACAAATTTTTGTTCCATATTGTGATTATAACACCTAATTTCCTAATTAAGTATGCTAATTGCAAGTTACCTCACACAACTACAGAACACAGAAGTATAATTATGTAATAAAAAGCTTTTATGAAACTTTGGAGGGGAAGAGGGCTGGATGCAGAGGCAGCTGCTTAGCAGGAACTAGAATGGTGTTACCTACGGGACCCTGTGTCTGAATTACCCGTGGGTAACAATTACAAATTGGCTCCTTGCTTGCATTTCTCAAGTGTGAAGTCTGAGAAACCCTCTTTCTGTAATGCAGGGCATGGCAGCAAAGCTGCTGTGTGGTGAGAAAGGAGAAACCTCTTCATGGAAAAAAGGGATTCTTTCACTTTGATTCTGTGGTGTTTTAGGAACATGGGGTTGTTCCCTGTGCCCCCTCCCCAAACGTGCACACACAGCTTCCTCTGTCATCATCTATACCCACTTAGAGAGTCTGGATGACTCCAGTTTCCTGATCTTTTATGAGACAGAATCATAAACAAGAAGAAGATCGGGGTAGGGGCGAGCAGAAGGGTCAAAACGGCAGCGTGTGAAGACCCTGAGCTCATCTCCCAGGGAAACATGAAAATCACAAGAAGCAGATCAGAGGCAAGAGGACAGCTAGCAGAATGGACTACATGATAAAGAACTGGGGGAAAAGGAGTGAGAATAGAGGAAGAAAACCCCTTGAGCTTAGGCTTAAGAGTGTTTGGTGATTTGCTATAATATAGGAAGGAGGTTTGGAGACGTGTTGCTGATCCGTGTGCATGGGGTTCCTTTACTGTTCTCAGGAGGCACAAGTAAGGAGGGGAGTTTCGTTAAATAACCTACAGCCCCAAGACTGTGCTTCTTAGGGTGCACCTTTGCATGGATACCAGACCATGTGAGGCCCACAAATGTGTTTAGACTCCTCATTATCATCTTATCCATATTCATTCCTCAAGAACGAATATCTTTTATTTCTGTTATTTTTCTCCCCTATATAACCTATTCACCTTCAGTGCATGAATATATATATATACACACACACATTCCAGCTGCCTTTTTCTTTTTAGGTTGTCATTTAAAAATTTTTTTAGTTGTATACAATTTTAAGGGTCACTTTCCGTATACAGTTACTACAAAATATTGTCTGTATTCCCTGTGTTGTATCATACACCCTTGAGTCTGTCATTATCCAGTAGTTTCTGCCTCCTCCCAACAGTGGTAACCACTAGTTTGTCCTCTAAATATACAACTAACTGGTGAATATTTTAAAAAATTAGAAGTAGATTCACAGATATGGCTGCTTTTTAAAAGAAATCCTTATTATTATCATAATTGTTGCATCCACAGTTATTTCCAAATCCTATAAGATCTTATGTTCTTCCTGTTCTCTTGGCTCTTGGGGATTTTGTTTGGTGGTTTTGTTATTTCATAGCTCACAGCCATCAAATCTGTCAAGTGGGCCTTAATTTTTCTCATCAGTGGTCCAAAGTTCAAGGCAAGTAAACACTTGAGCTGAAGCACTGGAAAGGAACTTCATAGAGAAATGTTGAAACTATGTCATGCCAACTGAGTGAGCTGTGGCCACTGTAAGATCCCATAATTGTGTTCCTGTTACTCACTGCAAGATGCCGTAATCCTCTCATCAAATCATGCGTTTGGGATATTATCCCTGAGCACAATTGTCAGGTTAGATTGATTTTCCCATCCCATCTTATGTACATAATTGAAGCTATAGTCTGGCATCCATAAATCAAGTCAGATCACATTGAAGTGACCTAATTCATGGTGGGATGTGGGAGGGAGACTTTGATGGCACCTTGTTAAGATTCTGCGTCTGGTTCTTCTCTCCTGTGGTGTGAGAGACCAGCTAAGCTTAACCTTTCCCAAGTTGAGCATTGGGATAGTATGTTCTCATTTATTTACTGAGGGAACATACAGGCACTAGAATTTATTGTTTCAGAGTAGAATACAGCAAAAATTTCCTGAGCCCTCACATAACCAGTGACATCAGGATAACACTTGGAAATAGAACCACCAGCAGCTACCTAGGGCATCTTTTGGTGGCACAAGTTGATGAGAAACAGTTTTTCCAGAAAAAAATAGATAGGCTTATGTCTAGAAAATTCTACTTCATAATGCAGAGAGATTTTAAAGTGAAGGTCATACTTATAAAAGAAAAAAATATATATTTGTGACAGCATGTTACCTAGCTCATAGTAGGAGATTGATAAAGATTTGTTAAATAACTGTTTTTAAGTTAACACATGTTGGTGGTTTAATTTTTCTTTTAATTTTGTGTTTACTTTGATAAATTCCATATACAATTCCATTAAGCTTCATGAAACAGGGAAAATGGTTTCTTTACATGCCATAATGTAGAAAACTTTACTGGGCTTTGATTCCTAAGTTCATTTTTTAAAACTTTTATTTTGAGATAATTTTAGACTTATAAAGAAGTAACAAAAATCATGCAGAGTTCCCACATTCCCAGCTTCCCCTTGGGCTAACCCCTTACATATTGTAAAACAATGATCAAATCTAAGAAAGTAACCTTCTACATTACTATTAACTAAACTATGGAATTTTTTCAGATCTCAATAGCTTTCTACAATTGATCATATTTTCTGTTCCAGGATCCAATTAGGATCCCAAATTGCATTTAATTGTCACATTTACTTAGTCTCCTCTTATCTATGACAACTTCTTTATCTTTGTCTTCATGACCTGGTCACTTTTGAAGAGTACTGGACCTTTGTTTTAAAGACAGTCCCTCCCTTTGTATTCGTCTGATGTTTCTTCACTGTTCAAGTGGGGATGCACAGAGAAAAGGATACCAGACAGGTGATGTACTTTTCTCTGTGTGTTAAATCAGGGGGTGCATGATCATTGTTAAGTATCAGGGGTGATGTTAACTTGGTCACTTATCTAAGATGGTTTTCCAGATTTCTTGAGTATAAAGTTACTTTTTCCCCTGTGTGTTATTACTAAATATTTGAAGGAGAACCTTCGAAACTATCCAAATGCTCTCTTTCTACTTAAAATTTCATCCATCCATGTTAGTATCCGTTAATGCATCTTCCCAGTGGCATTTGTTACTGTGGTGTGCTTAAGATGATTTTCTATTTCACTCTGTTTACATTTATTTATTGAAATTCTTCATAAAGAAGAGTCATTGATTCTCCCTCACTTTTCTGTTCATTCATTTATATCACTGTGAGCTCCTGGGTATTTATTTTCTTCTTTGGGTTATAATCTGTCATTTATTTGATGCTCACATTGTTCCACCTTTAGCCTTTCAGAGCTTTTTCAGTATGTGCCCTTGTAATATGCCCATGTCCTCTGGTTTTGTTTTGTTTTGGGGGGCCCTCGCTTACTATCTTGCACTCCACAATGCTCCAGGTTCATCTGTTTCTGCTGCCCTCCCCTAGAACCAGTCAGTTCACCAAAGAGCCCTTAGTTGCTTTTGTTGGAGAATGGTGTTTAAAATGGTGTTATTGAAGTGTCACTAACTCATTGTTTTTAACATTGATTTGACAGGTCAGTGCTTCAGAAAGCCTCTGTTACAGACTGAAAGTGTCCCTCCAAATTCATGTGTTGAAATCCTAACCCCACACCGTGTGATGGTCATAGGAGGTGGGGTCTTTGGATGGTACTGCATTCTGAATGTTTGTGTCTTCCTCAAAATTCACGGATTGAAATCTTAATGCCATTGCGATGTTATTAGTAGGTGGGGTCTTTGGGAGGTGCTTAACTCATGAGGGTGGGGCCTCTTGAATAAGGTTAGTACTTTTGTAAAGTACTCCCTCATCCCACCTGCCAGGAGAGAACACAAGAGAAAGCTGTGAATCAGGAATAGGGCCTTCACCAAAAAGAAAATCTTCCAGCGCCATGACTTTGGAGTTCCTAGACTCCAGAGCCTTGAGAAATGAATGTTGTTTAAACCACTCAATCCATGGTATTTTCATTATAGCAGCCCAAACAGACTAATACAGTCTCCCATCCCATCCACTTAGAAAATAAAGACACAGTCCCTCAGCCCTCAACATGTATAATACATTGACACATAATCCTATTGACCAAGAGTAATATGTTTTTTAAATTTACAATCATTATGGCAAGGACGGCAACAAATCAAATTCTATGCTAGCGTTAACCCTGGGGGAGGGTTCAGGCCTGCCCCCCGTGACGAGTATTTACAACCCATTGCTTCCAGGTCTTGAGGTGATACCACAAAGCAGAGAGTGTAAGGGGGGGCCCAAGGAGGAGCCCTGGCAGCTAAGACCAAGGGACAGGCACATGGGGAACTTGGCAGTGACAGTTTCCCACGTGTGGGATGGTCTCTGTAGTTTAAATGTTGGTAGAGCCATCGTGATATTCTGATTCATAATGAGACATATATATTTGGTTTTCATCTCCATTTCTGGCACACAGTTCCTAAAGCCTTTCAAATTTCATAAGTTTGAGAGTAATAGAGAAGTCTCTTTCTCTATCATGAGTTGCGTTTGGAAAAGCACCTGGGACAAGGGGCTGGTTAGCAGGGAACCCAGCCTTGTGATTAGAAGGTTCAAGTTTTCAGTCCCGCCCCCTCCCAACCTCTTCCTCCTGGGAAGGGGAAAGGGACTGGTGATTGAATCTATCACCAGTAGTGAATGACGTAATGAAGCCTCCATTAAAAACCCAGAGAATGGGGTTCTGAGCGCTTCCAGGTTGGAGATTCTAGGAGAGCAGTGCGCTCCGAGGGCATGACAGCTCCATGCCCTTTCGCGCTGCTTGCCCTGTGCATGTTTTCCGGTTGGCTGTTTTTGAGTTATATCCTTTATCTTTTCTGAGTTATGTCTGAGTATGTATATCATTTAATATATAATAAACTACTAATCTAGGAAGCAAAATATTTTTCTGAGTTCTGAGTCACTCTAGCAAATTAATTAAATCCAAGGAGGAAGGCATGGGAGCATCAGGTGTGTACTATTCAACTGGTCAGAAGCCCAGGTGGCAGCCTGAAACTGTGACTGCCATCCTAAGGGTGGAGGGGCGGTCTCGCAGGACGGAGCCCCGAATCCATGGGATCCGATGCTGCCTCCAGGTAGATTGTGCCAGAACTGAATTGGATTATAAGCCACCCAGCTGGTGTCCAAGAACTGTGAAACATACACAGACAGATAAGAATGGAGTGACATAATTTTTAGCCTTTCATGTATATAGCAGCTAAATATCAGGCTCTCTGTTGACACCTTACAGGGCCAGTCCTCTACAGACTGGATGCTAATCCTGACTGGTTTATACTGCGTGTGAGTCGCTTTAACCTTCTAGCTGAGGGCCAGGACTCGAATCAGCTCAAACTGCATTTGAATCCCATTTCTACTACACACCAGCTGTGTAATCCTGGGCGAGTTACTTGTCCATTCTGAGCCTCTGTTTCCTCAGTAGAAACAGATAATGAGAATACCTACCTCACAGCATTGTATACATGATATAATCGATATGGAACATGGCATAGTGCCTGGAACAGAGTATTTGCCTGACAAACAAGAACATTTTACTGCTACTGCTATTATTATAAATAATAATGTTAGTCATTATTTGATCTATAATTGAGTTTACTTTTTTTTTTACTCTCCATAGAGCCTGTGAACATTGCAAAATGTTCTCTGCACAAGGGGAGGGACTCTGCAATTTTGTCAAGATGATGCTACAACAATGAGATGGAGCATCTCACCTCCTGTTGTTAATTACCTGGCATAGTTCACAGAGCTGATCAACTTTGCATGGCATGGTAAGATAATGAATTTTTGCATTACTTTGTCTTTATGAAGCCAGAAATGGTAATTGCATAGAAATTTGATCTCTGTTGGCATGATTAGGTATATTTAATTAGTTTTAATGCTATAAATATCTTGGACACAATTTTAAGCATTACACCACCTGTAATTATAGAGCACTAGAGGCAAAAGTATTCTTAATGAAATTTTACTTTGATAAACTCACTGTGTGCAAAATAAAATTGAAAACCAGAACAGTAAAGTGACTTTCCCAAGGTCACACAGCAAGAAAATGTGTTTGCCTCGGATTCCAATGCCTTCTTTCAGATATAAAATACCATTATGCAGATAATTAATTAGTATGCACTGCTTAAAGATGAAAATTATGCCCTGATGAGTCTAGTACTTAACTGACTTGTGTTGTGTCCCATGGCTTTAAGCTGGAAGCATCTAAAGAGGTAAGCAGAGTAAGTTTCATGATAGTGATAGCAATGTCCTTTCAGATTCCGCACGTTACCTCAGTTTATGGTCAGTACATCCCTGTGATCACTGTAGTATAGATAGGGAAACTTAAGCTCCTGGATCTCAGATTTGGAATAGTGCACTCCTCTCATGCAGTCAAGGAAGACTTTGTGGAAGAGGTGCTGTGCTAGTGAGTTTGCACTGCTAAAACAGGATACCACAGACTGGGTGGTGCACGTAGCAAATGTTATATCTCCCAGCACTGGAGGCTGAAAGTGAAAGCTTGGTGCCAACATGGCTGAATTCTTGGTGAAGGCCCGCCTCCTGGTTTACAGATGTCTGTTTTCTCATTCTGTCCTCACATGGTAGAGAACAGAGAGAGAGCAGACACACTCTCATCTTTTCTCATTAAGGGCACTAATCCCATTCATGAGGGCTCCACCCTCACGACCTGACCACCTCCCACCTACCTACCAATTAGGCCTGCATCCTAATACCATCATATTGGGTGTTAGAGTTTCAACATATGAATTTCAGGGAGACACATTCATTCCATAATAGATGGCATTTAATCTGGAACTTGAAAGATAAAGTAGAATTTTTCTCATTGAATCCTAAAAGGGAGGGAGACATTCTAGGCAGAGAAAAGACAGTGAGCAAAAACAAGTGGTATAGTGCTCCCCTGGTGGCTCAGTGGTAAAGAATCCAGCTGCCAATGCAGGAAACAGGCGTTCGATTCCTAGTTCAGGAGGATCCCACATGCCACGAAGCAGCTAAGCCTGTGTGCCACAGCAACTGATCCTGTGCCCTGTAACCCATGGTCTGCAACAAGAGAAGCCACTGCAATGAGAAACCCATGCACTGCAGCTAGAGAAAGCCTGTGCATCAACTGAGACCCAGCACACCCAAAATAAATAAATACAGTTATTTTTAAAAAGCGGACAGTGGTATATCAGGGTGTTTGTTTATGAACTCCCTCTTATATCTTGATTTAATGTATTAAATCCTACATGGGAGGTACCAAATGAAAGAGAGATTTTTATTGGTTGTAGAATTTCAAGGGCTTATCAGTTAATGAGCAAGAATTGTGTACATTTCGTGGTTACAACTTTAACTAATAGGCAGAAGGGGAATTTGAATTTTATCTTCCAGTGTCCATAAAATAGCATCGTGGCACTGTAATTATTAACATAATCATTAAAAAACAGTTTAGTTAAATTTAAGAAAACCTAGAGACATGAAGACATAGTGTCTTCATCAAAGCAGCTCCAGTCCAGATAAAGCAAGCCTTCTAAATTGACTTTGATACTTTGAAATAAAATCCTTGGAGCACCAATTATAGTGGGTTCTGAAAAGCAATTATTATCAGCTGCCACAGCTTTCTGCCACGACTTCTAATTTAATTACATCTCCTCTGTTTAAAACGTGCTGTACTTTGAGATACAGCAATGGGAAAGGAGTTTAAGTTACTTAAAAAAATAATAATAATAGAGGCATTTTCTACACCTAAGGTAATTAGTCTCAGACATAACTGCTTCCAAGAGAGACACGGGATTTTGAACTCATTAATTTCAAGTGGTCATTGCTACAAAGGAATGTTCATCTCCAGAGGTGGGGAAATAGCTATCCTGGATGAGACAAGTATAGAGGGAAAGAGACAGAGCTTGTTCATCTATTCACCCTACCAGCTGCTCAGTGCCTTCCAGGGATCTCTTTCAGCCAGGTTTCCTTATTCCAAGAGAAATGAAGTTTGCAAGTTTGTATTACTGACTGTGAATATTTAACAATTGTGTTTGGCTTCCAACTCCTGTCGATGAAACGGCCATTTTGCAGAACTTGTGAATTCACTTTTCTCATTTCTGATGTTGAGAACAAAAGTGGCTGGGCACTTCTCTGGCAGAAAGCCAGGCCGTATTGACATTTTACAGAAAAGGTTTTTCCCATCATTCTTACAGCATATTGCTTATCTGGTTGCATGAAAATTCCACCTGTTTCTAAATTCACCATCTCCCTGGATGGTGGTGAAGAATCATTGCATTTTGTGGGTGGGAAGAGGTCTTTTGATCACAGGCTCTCTGATATATTATACAGATGATGTGATGGAGCTGTGGGTTTTAAATGGACTCCTCAATATCCCCAGGATGCCAGGCAGAGCAGGGACTAGATGCCAGGTCACCTGTCCTTCAATTTCATTGAGGTAGATAATATTCTATGGGAATGAAATTGGCATTTGACCTTGACCTATAGAATGAAGTTCATCTCCACCTTACCCCACATTTTTTTAAACTATGATTAATCACTGCTTCTCACAGTCTTCCTAACAGTGTTTTAAATCCCCTGTATGATCATTCCTTTAAGACAAATTTTAGTTGCATATGCCTGGGTTCTGTGACAGACCTATTCAATCAGAACATATCACCGTGAAGTTTAAAAATATTGCCCTTCCCCAGTAGCTCTTAATCTGGGCTTCCCTGGTGGCTCAGTGGTAAAGAGTTTGCCTGCCAATGCAGAAGCTGTGGGTTCAATCCTTGGGTCCAGAAGATCCCTTGGAGAAGAAAATGGCACACCATTCCAATAATCTTGCTTGGAAAATCTCATGGACAGAGGAGCCTGAGAGGCTATAGTCTCTGGGGTCACAAAAGAGTTGGACATGAGTAAACAACAACTGGGTGGAGAAGCTTGATGTAAAATTCAAGGAACTTCTATTGAAGCATACATACCAAGAATTCGCTTTATTACTATCCCTGGTAATATACCTAACAATGGGCTCTCAAAAAGAATATTCCCCTGTATGAAAACCATTACTCTGAAGAGCATCAGGAAGAAAAATATACGAGGTGAAATATCCATCCAACATTAGAATGAATGTTTTCTGTGTATTTATTTCTCACTGCTTATAATGAAAGACACAAATAGAATGACTAAAATCAAAGAAGAAAAAGAAAAATCAATGAAATAAAAATGTCTTGGGGGAGAAAAACTGTGCAGACAATGTAGGTTAATGGAACTAACTAATACAGAGCTCATAGCAACTTCTGAGCTTCCTGGTAACCAGTGCAAAAGGGAAAATACAAAATGCTCCTGTGCCCTCATTATCTTACAGCTGTCCAAGGGAGTACTGGATTTTTCTAAGCATGAACTTCTGAGAGAATTTAATGAAATAACATTGAACATCTCAGGAGCAATGTTTGTCCTTTTGCATGCTTGTTCTAGCACTTTCTGAGTACTGTGAGCCAAAGCAATAAGCCTCTGACCCCTGCGTATCCCTTGGTCTCATCTCATTGCACGCCGTGGGGAAACAGGAGAAGAGGAGGCAAAGAGGACATCTTGGAGGACTGATAACAGCATACCTGGGTTTGCCTGCATCATGCAGATGTCGATTTTCCACATGAAACTTTTGCCAGGCACGGGGAATTGGGCAGCTGCCACATCAGCCTCAAGCTAATGACTCCTGTAGAGATCCAACCAGGGCGGCTTTGCATTAGATGCAGCACTGTAACTCACCAATGCTCCAGCCCCAAGAACGCAGCCTTAAAGACTCAGACATCCAACCAGTCATATACTTTTGGAGAATTGGAAAATTTGAGCTCTGGTTCACTGTAGGAGCTTACTGCAGCGCCCCTTAAATTACCACCTCCAGTCTGTCAGCATGAAAACCCAGCTGCCGTTCCCTGTGGCTGAAAATCCTTTGACTTGAGGGATGTTCTGTCAAAATATTTCTCAGAACATTTCTTGAGGCTATAAAAGAAAACTGAACCGAAGAGCTTATCTACAGGTCAGTCACTCTGCGGAGAGCCATAAAGATAATTTTTGTTTATGTAAAGGGGAAAAAAGTGATGAAAAACAGGACCACAAAACCTGGCCTACAGGTTTTATCTGACTCCTTTTGAATGCTCTGATGGAACTCTGGAAGATAGTAAGTTTGCCCTCCAGAGGAAGAGACTATCAAAAGTACTGCAAATAGTATATTTTAGTCACATTTTCTTGAACAAGTAGGACTCATGTGATTTCATCCTTCTCATAGTGAGGTGCTGTATTTTTTTAAATCTTGTTTTTAAGCATTCAGCCTATCACACCAGGAGGAGGAGGCAGCAGGCAGCTTTGTTTGAGGTGCCAAGTACTCTGGAAAAGAGAAAAGTCACCCCCTCACCAGGGGGATTTCAGTCTGGACCGTGACTCATTGCTAATTGCTCGTGTGCCTGATTCTCAGGTCATGCTTGAAATCATCCAGTTCAAAGTGGAGCTCCTCGGAGATTATTTTTCTTTTGCAAATTTGACACTTGAAGAACAGAAGTTGCAGGTCTCCAGGCTTCTCCTTTCTTTACCGTCTTTGTGAAGACTTTACTCCTCCCCTATCCCACCTGAGACAGAGAAGACCGAGACCCGATGTCCGTCTGGAAACACTGAAGACCGCCCCCTGCCCCCGACCCCTGGAGATTTGTATACCTGAAAGCTAGGCCTGAATTCTGCGTCTTCACTCAGGGTTTGACTGAATGAAGAACTAGATGGTTGTCAGAACTTTGGGGAGTAGGAGGAGATGGTTTCTGAGTAATGCTGAAGGCTGGAGCTTGTAATCTAGTCCCCCCTCCCCAAATCATCTGGGGCTTCCAGGTGGCACTAGTGGTGAAGAACCTGCTTGCAATGCAGGAGACATAAGAGCTGCGGGCTCAATCACTGAGGCTGGAAGATCCCCTGGAGGCAGGCATGGCAACCTACTCCAGTATTCTTGCCTGGAAAATAACGTCAGGAGCCTGCTGGGCTACAGTCCATGGGGTCACAAAGAGTCAGACACAACTGAAGCAACTTAGCATGCACCTCAATTCACAGAATCACTGACTATGCCACCGATTGTCCCAGGTAAGAGCATTGTACTCTCTGATGACCCACGTCACCTGTCAGAGACACAGAGAATTTCTAGAGAGGATTCTAATGATTTTTAGCATCATTAGATGCTGGTGACAAGCAGAGAGGAGAGAGCCCCATCTAAGCACACTGCCTCCATACTTCACCTTGGACTGGAAATGCAACTTCCTACATTCATTTTGAAATGTAAATAAGCTCTGTCTTATTCCTTCCTGAGAGCAAGCTTGAGTCAGAGGACAAAAGACATCATGACAAGAGAACAGAAAACAGGAAATCCTGTTCCAAAATTTGGCTTTTGTATCTCAGTACCAAGTTGAATCTCTGAGTAGAATCTCTTGGGTGAAGTATTGTAGAAAAGAATGCTCTATTGCTTTGCTGGGGAAAGGTGGCCACAGTGGGCCGATGTCCTCAAAACTGTGTGTTCCAACCTGGAGAGAGTAGTGAGGAGCTTCTTAGTAATCGTTCAGTCGGGAAGGTATGATCAGATTGTGAACAATTTTTCTGATTGGCTCATGGTGAGGTAATCAGGAGTCAGCATCATCAACTTTCTGGTTTCAGCCTATCAGAGGTCTGCATTGCTTATAAGCACCTTGCAGTTACCTTGTCCCAACTGGTGGGGGTTTCACTATCTGCAGAACAGCTCATTGTTATATATACCCCTTGAGGGGGAACCAGGAGCCTGCCCCAAGGCTGCCTTCTCCCTTGTCTTCCCATCTCTTCCTGGATTAGCCATTGTTTGTACCTGCCTGTTGGAACTCAGGGAAGGTTGAGGAGGCTGAATGAAGCCTACTTCCTGTCATCAAGAAATGGGAGACACAGAAAGAATTTTACATCCAAGAGCCCCACTGTGTCCTGCTGTTTCAGTCTTGAGTGGCACAGAAATTGGAGACAATGTTTACCCAAAGAAAAACTTCAGCTTTTAAGTATTTTTGCCCTAGGCCCCAGTTGAGCTTAGAGACCATATACATATATATATATATATATATATATAATTATATATATAATTTATTTAATTTATATAACATATAATATACAAATAAATATATATAATATAAATATATTTATAAATATAAATATATATAAATAAATATATAAATATATAAATATAAATATATATAAGTAAATATATAATATTTATAAATATAAATATATATAAGTAAATATATAAATATAATATATAATAATATATAATATATAATTTATATAAATATATATATAGTAATATATATATATTATTCAGAATAGCTAAATATCATCCTCTTGTTATACATTTTACTAAGGACTTCCAAGGGCAATAATTTGAATTTCCCAGTAATAAGACTAGTCAATTTTTTTTTTTTTTGACTAGTCAATATTTTATCTTCTTTTTTTATGAGAGTGCTGGCATAATTTTAACTTCATTCCTTTATGGATACTGGAAAAAAAAACTCATCAAGCCAGTATTAATAAACATTAACGTTATAACAGGATGGAAAAAAACTGAAATTTATTGATATTAGGGGAGTGGAAGAAAAAGCTAAAACACTCAGAGAATAAGAAAAAGGAGGTCATAAATGGGATAACCTCTGAACCCCTTACCACTCTCAGCATTCCAGGTCAACATTATCCATAGTGATGTCCTACAGACATAAGTGTTCTATGGTCAAACATGTTTGGGCAACTATCAAAATAAAACAGAATTCTTCAGTGAAGGTCTTCCTTAGGGTTTTTGGCATATATAAAGTGCCTCCTAAAGGTGGATGGATAGTAGGCCTAGCTTACCCACCACTTATCATGTTTTCATAGGCTACTTCCTTGCTGCTTTTTGTTGGGTTGGTTAAAAAGTTTGTTTGGGTTTTTCTGTAAAATGTTAGGGAAAACCCAAAGAAACTTTTTGGCCAACTCAATACATCAGGAATTTAAGATGTGTGTCT
The DNA here is from genome assembly GCF_023699985.2 of Odocoileus virginianus. Lineage (NCBI taxonomy): Eukaryota > Metazoa > Chordata > Mammalia > Artiodactyla > Cervidae > Odocoileus > Odocoileus virginianus. The sequence goes on from NC_069699.1 coordinate 20,653,877, forward strand.
CTGAGCTACTTCCATATGAGGATGGCATCATCAACTCAATGGACATGAGTTTGAGCAAACTCCAGGAGATAGTGAAAGACAGGGAAGCCTGACGTGCTGCAGTCAATGGAGTCACAAAGAGTCAAACAAGACTGAGTGACTGAAAAACAACACTTCCATGTAGTTGATGAAGCATCTCAAAGCATTAACACTGGGTTGTTGCATCCTTGCTACTGTCTGCTCCAAAGGACTGTGGATAAGTGACACCTGTAAATAATACAAGAAAGAAAGAAGAGCCAGTTGCGAATACATGGGCTAAGTCAGTGTTCACAGCCATCCCTGAAAACCCAACTTCAATCTAATTTGAAGGCTTTGTGAACTCATATTCAAAACAGAAGAAAAATCTGTGGTCTGTATCAGCCAGTGATATTTGGGTCTGAGGCATTGTCATTGGATATTGCACTTTACCATAAGGAGCCAGTGATTCCAAATTAGTAGGCATTAGAAATCTTCCCTCCAACCCACTCCACACAGAACTTGAGTGATCATAAAAAACAAATGTCAGAATTGTATTACAAACACATAGATGTGATTTTTAAGAAGCTGTTCTGTAGGCCTCCCATACTTTATTCGTGGCTTAACTAACTTCCCCTAAGTCACTGAGAATCAGCTCTCAAAGCCAAACGTTGAACTCCAAGGTTTCTGTGCCAAGAAGTCACCAGGGTGGTATGAAGTAGTCATCAAGACAGGTGGGAAGAGATTAGTGAAATCTTTTCATACTTTCTAGGTGAGCTTCAGTAGTGATCATCAATGCAGTGTTACTGAGCAAAATTATATCAGGCAGACCAAATGGAACAATCCCTTAAACAAGAAGAAATTGTTTGCAGGTGCAAACAAGCATGAAATAGAATTCTGCTAATGAGTTTCCATTACTAGTTAAATACATAATCAAATTACATAGGCTCAACTCATGACAGTGAGAAATCAATTATTCATCATAAATCTGGTGCTGTGTATTGACCATCTTGGTATGTGTCTAACCTGATCTGTAATGAATAAATGTTTCAGTTTCAGGAGTATGTTGTCATTACTACTTAGGTAATGAAAAGTCAAAACCAGTTGAAAAGTTCTGAAGTGATAAAAAATCAAAATAACTAGAGTTTTCCTTTAAGGTCTTTTAAGTAATAAATATATGAGGATAAAAATTGCATTTCTTCTTTTCAAGAAATGGTTTTAGAACAATTGGCTATGTTCAAAAAAATACGCCTGAACCCAGATGTGTTAAATACAAACTTAGCACAAAATGGATTATAGATTCAAATATAATATGTAAACCTACAGAATTTGTAGAAGAAAACATTTGTGACCTTGAGTTAAGCAAATATTTATTAGGACACAGAAAACTTGTTTCATAAAAGAAAAACAGTGATAAATTAGATACCATTAAAATTTAAATCTTATTTTCAAAACTACTGCTAAAGAAAATGAAAATAAAAGCTATATGCTGCAGGAAAGTGTTTGCAAAATGCCTATCTGATTAAAGACTACTATCAAGAATATATAAAGAATTCTCAAACTCAGTAAGAAGAAAATAAACAACTCAATTTTTTAAATAGGGAAATACAAATACATGTATAAACAAGCCACCTCTGAAGTCAAGGAATCTAAGAAACTCTGTCTGCTTTTTGTATGTGTTCTTCATAGTTGTTTTGTTTTTCCTATAGTTGATATCTAACCTTACAGTGTTGTGGTCAGAAAAGATGTTTGAGATGGTTTATTTTTTTTTATTTACCAAGGCCCAAAATGTGATCTGTCCTGGGGAATGTTCCATGTGCACTTGAGAAAAAAAGTGAAATCTATTGTTTTTGGATGAAATGCCCTGTAGATAGGTATCAGTTAGGTCCAACTGGTCCAGTATATCATTTAAAGCTTGTGTTTCCCTATTAATAAGCCCTGTCTATTGAGTCCCCTTTCTGTTGTCTGGTGAGAGTTATTTTATAGAAAGAGGAATTTGAGAACTAGAAATAATTTTAAAGATCATTATTCAGATTCCTTTTTGTTTCAAAATCTTTTCCCCAAATAGTATTATTAAGTAGATACTGTATGCCATACACTATAGCTAGTGCTTTACTTCTTTTAACCCATAAGACATTCCTAAAAAGTATTTTTAATAATAAAAATGTTAATAATAATTATAGAGGTGTGCAAGTGGAAGGGGTTGTTTAACTTCATACAGCTGCCAGTGGTCGAGTGGACATTCAAGCTCTGTCATTTGGATTCTAGAGGACACCCTTGTAACCATTACATTGCACAGTCATTTTTAAAAATGAAATCCTTAAAAAACAACTACATGTAGAGCTGCTCTGGTTGCTTAATGTGTTTGTGTGTATGTAGTGGGAGTAGGGAGTCTGGATCTTGGTGGTGGTTTCACGATAACAGTATATAACTTGAACACTACAGATCTGGTCCAATGATATGATTATATAAGGAGGAATTTGCAGCCCAGAGAGGTCAAGTGACTTGCTGTAGGTCACACCGCTGGTGAGTGACCATCCTGAGTCACTCTCCTCACACCTGGTCAAGTATTCCTTCCTCAGTTCACAACAGAGGCCCCATCTTTATTACAAATATCTGTCCTTTAACCCATGCAAGACCAAGTCCAATAGAAAATCTATCAAGTTGGACTTCCCCTCTTGATGCCATATTTTTCCATTTAAAAAATAAATAAAAGCACATTCAAAGGAGAAACACTCCTCCCAAAGAGATGAGTCAGAGGAAGGTAAATAAAGACCTGCCTGATTCTAAAATTTGGGCTTTGCAATCCTCCATTCTTCTCTTTCTTTTGGATGGTGTTTACTACATGTTTTACAAGCCCAGTAACCTGTATTAGATTTTATAAAGGAGAACTGAATTGAATTTGCATTTCAGAGGCAGCACTTGCTTGCATTCTCCCTTCTGTTCAAAGCCTCTTTCTGTCCCCTTGAAGCCTGCACTGCATTGGAACCCCACATGCTCATGATTTCCACTGAGAACTGCACAGCAGACCCAGCTAGGAACAAAGACCCAGCTGATCTTCCTCCAAGTAAATCCCAGGAAAATACTACAGCAGTTGATAAAGAAGCGCAGACCAATTAAGAGCTCAATATAGTAAGGTGCTAAAAAAAAAAAAAAAAAGAAGAATGTCAGTTTCACTGTACATATTCTCACATTACAGAAGATCAAATGGATTTCTACGTTATTTCATTACACAGGGCAAAAATAAGGACCGGTGGCTTTAAGTGCCTTTCAACAGAAGGTGGGTGCAGTATGGGCTCAGTTAATTATGTGAGTCTGAATTCCATTGGTTCCACTGACCTTCTGGGATCTAGTCCAGAATATCCAGTCAGCACATCTTTTGTCAGTGATGTATAGTGGAGATGTACTGGCTTCATTCATTCAATATTTTATTGAGCACCTACTATGTGCCAGAACTAGGCTTAATGTTTTCCATCCATTATCTCACTGAGTCCTGTGTAACATTCCTAGATGCGATCATTGTTATTCTTGGTTTTGTTGTTTTATCTTTTCACTTTGACTGTATTATGATTTTAAAGATGCTGAAGAGATTAAGTATATTGCTCAAACTGACATGTTCATTTTGGAGTGAAATCAGAATTAAGCATGTCCTTACTGACATGTTCATTTTGGAGTGAAATCAGAATTAAGCATGTCCTTAGTCACTTGTGTCCAACTCTTCGAGACCCCATAGGACTGTAGCCTGCTAATAAGCTCCTCTGCCCATTTTTCAGGCAGGAATACTGGAGTGGCTTGCCATTTCCTTCTTCAAGGGATTTTCCAGACCCAGGGGTTGAACCCACATCTCCTGTGTTTCCCTCCTTGCAGGAGGGTTCTTTACCTGCTGAGCCATCAGAGAATTAAACACAGGACCCTCTGATTCTAAAAACGCAGGATTTTTTCCCTGTGGATTACATTATTTTCAGGAGTAGGTATGATGGCAGAATAGCAAAATCAAACTAAGCTGACCAAGAATATCAGCCTTGCCACCGAAAACCTGAACTTGTCTTGCTCCTTAGTCATTTCTAATATGTATATTTGGCTTGGCTAAGATATTAAAGAATTATTGATATCCAAATAATACTAGCATCAGCAAGCTCTGAAACCATCCAGTCTAACTCCCTTAGTTTGTAAACTAATTCTTTATTCCGTGCATGTTTACTGAAAATCTGTTATCAGATGCACAGTGCTGAGGGTACGCAATCCCCAAGCCCTTGAGCAGATTGCAGTGTAATGCAAGCAAACAACAGGAATACAGATCATTTAGAGTCCTGGCAGTTTGAGAGATGACTGGTAGGGGGTTTAGTAGAACAGAAAGAAAATAACCACGTGGTACAGATTTGGGGGTGTCTAGGAGAAGGTGATGTCTTTGCTGAGTTCTGGGAAGGACACAAAAGAAAAGAAGATAGCAACTCAGAAGGATTGGCATTAAGGCCTCAGGGAAAAGGGACTTGAATTAAACATCCAGGAAATACACTGTCTGACTTTAACCTCTCCTTCCCAGTCCCACAGAGGAAGAGAGGATGGTGGCATTAGAGACGTGCAGCCTGAACTCTGGGCCAGGGCTCTAGGAATCTAGACAACCACAAGGACCAGGTGAGGAGGATAAGCATATATTAATACAAGCAGTGTTTGGTGGGAGGGGCTGTGGTTTATGTGGTATAGTTTATACCTGTCATAAAAATTCAAGGGAGGGAAGCCTCCTACACTATTGATGGGAATGTAAACAGTCAGTATGGAGAACAGTATTTGTTGTTACTGATTTTTAGCTGCTAAGTCATGTGAGATTCTTTGTGACCCCATGGAGTGTAGTCTGCCAGGCTCCATGAGATTGCCCAGGCAAAAATACTGAGTGAGTTGCCATTTCCTTCTCCAGGGGATCTTCCCGATCCAGGGATTGAACACACATCTCTGCACTGGCAGGCAAATTCTTTACCACTCAGCCATCATGGAAGCCTATGGAGAACAGTATTGAGGTTGCTTAAAAAGCAGACAAAAAAGGGAGTTATCATATGATCCAGCAATCCCATCCCTGGGCATATATCTAGAGAAAACCATAGCTGGAAAGGATACATATACCTCAGTGTTCATTGCAGCACTGTTTCAGTAGCCAGGACGTGGCATCCAAAATGTCCTATCAACAGAGGGATGGAAGAAGATGTGGTGTGTGTATGTGGTGGAGTATTACTCTGCTGTCAAAAAGGATGAGATGATGCCATGTGCAGCAACCTAGAGTTTGTCATACTGAGAGAAAGACAAACATATGATATTGTTTATAGTGGAATCTAAAAAAAATGCTACAAATGAATTTCCCTATGAAACAGAAAGAATTCAATGTAGAAAATAAACGTATGGTTACTGGATGGGTAAGAGATTAGAGGAGTAATAAATTAGAATTTTAGGATTAACCCATATACCCTACTATATAAAAAAGTGGATAATTAATAAGTACCTACTGTAAAACACAGGGAACTCTACTCAATACTCTATAATGGCCAATATGGGAAATCAAAAAACAAAAAAAAAGTGGATATATTATACATATGTTATACATATCTATATATGTATAACATGAAATTAAAAGGTGCTTGCTCCTTGGAAGGAAAGCATTGGAAAATCTAGACAGTGTATGAAAAAGCAGATATCACTTTGCCAACAAAAGTCTGCATAGTCAAAGCTGTGGTTTTTCCAGCGGTCATGTACAGATATGAGAGTTGGACCATAAAGAAGGCTGAGCATTGAAGATTTGATGCTTGTGAATTGTGTGCTGGAGAAGAGTTAAACCAGTCAATCCTAAAGAAAATCAGCCCTGAATATTCACTGGAAAGACTGATGCTGAAGCTGAAGCTCCAGTACTCTGACCACCTGATGTGAAGAGCTGACTCACTGGGAAAGACCCTGATGCTGGGAAAGAGTGAAGGCAAAAGGAGAAGGGGGCGGCAGAGAAAGATGATGGTTAGATAGCATCACTGAATCAATGGGCAAGACTTTGAGCAAACTCCGGGAGACAGAGAAGGACAGGGAAGCCTGGTCTGCTGCAGTCCATGGAGCTGCAAAGAGTCGGACACGACTTACCAACTGAACAACGATGGCAGCAACATTATACACCTGAAACTAACACAGCATTGTAAATCAACTTAGCCAAATAAATTAAAAAAAAGAAAAAACTCAAGGAAATAAATAGGCAAACGGGCAAGGACACTTGACAATTATTTTGGGTTACCTGATACATTTATCCTCCATCAAACTTACTGGGGTAACAGAATCTAACTTTTGACACAGGATAGGTGCTGGACTTCACCATCATCAGTTGCAGTACTTGGTTGTCCTGGACACAACTAATGACTCAAGCAGAACCAGCTAGAGAACTTCTCTGGGACTGATACACAGAAATCTAAAAGAGACCTTGTCTTATCAGTGAGGTTTCTAGACGGGAAGGAAGTGAATCTAGGGTAATAATAGCCATTTATTTTCCCGGCTTTACAGAGAGCCTGCCTTCAGTCTGGATCCAAGCAGAGAGCTGGAGAAAAAGGACGTGGAGTCTTAGCAGCAGGCATTTCCTGACCCAGCCTGCAAGGCGCAGGTTCCTACAGTTCTTCCTCCAGTTTCTGAGGCTCTCCCACGTCTCTCCCAGCTGGTGAGTCAGTACATCCCTTTCTTGTTGATTGACATGTTTTAGACGGATTTGAGATGGATAACTTGTAATTGCAAGAGTCCTGAAAAATAGAAATGACTAAAGAAGAAATTCAAATGTCATTGTACGTATGTGAAGTTCTTTATTAAAACTAAAGAATTTAAAACCTGAAGTGAAACAGTTAATATCAGAAAAGAAGACCAAAAGGTACAATGATACTTGGGGTTAGTTAGGGTACAGGAGGTGAATGCTCATAGTCATGGTGGGGGTCTAACTTGAAAAGCCATCTTAACATATGTATCAGCGTGTGTGACAAGTACCTTCTTTTTAATCTAGCAATTCCTCCTCTAGTAATGGATTCTGAGAAAGTAACTGTATAAGCTTACAAAGTTGTATGTACGGGAATGTTTATCGCAGAATTGCTCCTAATAGCCAAAAATTGGAATAAGTCCAAATGTCATTATTTGGTTTTTTTTTTGAGGTAACATTTGATTTGTAATATATGTTTCATGTACACACCATTATATTTTTACTGCTATATACCCTAGAATACGCTCACCACCTAAAATTTATTCTCTGCCAGCCAGCATACAGTGATTCCTCACTCCCCCTAGCCCCTTCGCCTTCGGTAACCACTGTGCTGTCCTCTGTATCTGCTTGGTTTGGTTTGTTTTTTTTATCAGTTATTTATTTTGTTTTCTCTATTAGCTCTTTACTTCCACAAATGAGTGAGATAATGCAGTATTTGTCTTTCTCCATCCGACTTATTTCACTTAGCCTAATACCTTTAAGGTCCATCCAGTTGTCACAGATGGCAGGCTTTTGTCTTTTTATGGCTGAGTACTACTCCATTGTGTCTAAATATGTATGTATATTTATCACATCTTTATCCGCACATACTTTGATGGGCACTTAGGCTGTTTCAAAATTTTGGCTTTTGTAGATGCCTTTTCAGGTTAGTGTTTTCATATGATTTGAATAAAGACCCAGTAGTGGGACAGCTGGGTCACATGATAGTTCTATTCTTATTTTTTGAGGAATCTCCATATTGTCTTTCATAGTAGCTGCACTGGTTTACATTCCCACCTGCAGTGCATAAGGGTACCCTTTTCTTTACATCCTTTTTAAAATTTGTTATTTCATGTTTGTTTTTTTAAATAACATTTCTCTTAGGTAATGAAGTGACATCTCATTGTGATTTTGATTTGCATTTCCCTCATCATCAGTGGTGTTGAACCTCTTTTCATGTACTTCTTGGCTATCTCTGGGTATTTGTTGGGAAAAAAAAAAAAAGTTCATCTGTTCATTTTTTTCCCCCATTGGGTTAGTTTGATTTTGTTGCTGTTGAATTGTATGAGCTCTTTATGTATTTGGGGTATTAACTCCTTATCTGATACATCCTCTGCCATTCAGTAGGTTGTCTTTTCACTTTATTGATGGTTTCCTTGCTGTGCAGAAGTTTTTTAGTTTGATGTAATCCCAGTTGTTTGTTTGCTTTACTTTCCCTTGCCTGAAGAGACACATCTAGAAAGATATTGTCAAGACCAATGCCAAAGAACATATTATGTCTTCTTCTGGAAGTTTTATGGTTTCAGGTCTTATATTCGTGTTTTTAAACCAGTTTAAGTTAATACCTGTGTATGGTGTGAGGTAGTTGTCTAGTTTCATCTTTCTGCATTTGGCTGTCCAATCTGGGGGAGAGGGGTTGACTTTTTCAATGATGATGTGATGATAGAGTGGAATGCTATTCAATGATTTTAATCATTGAGGCAGATCCTTCTGTAGTGACACTGGAAAATGTCTTCAATGTGCTGTCATGTGGTCAAAACAGTATAGAATGTGAAATATAGCGTGATCTATTTTCACTTAAGGTGTATATGTTTATATGTATGCATAGAAAATCTGGAAGGTCTGATGACTGAGGATAAGGAAGAAAATTTTACATCTGAGTTGTTTAAATATTTCATTTAAAAATACATTATTTAAAATAGAAAAATATGTCCACATGTTCATATGGGAGGAAAGGATATAAGAAAAGGATTAGACCAGCAGCCTTAGGAATAATCACATCATGGAAAAAGTGAGCTACTTAGGCTTTAGTTAAGCCTTCCGCAAATGCAGGCTAGCTACAGACTGACAGACAAGATTTGGAAGTAACCTGTCAAATGTTCATATGATCCAAAAAACAGGGGCTAATCTGGAGCTGGGTTAAATCTCCACACCTTTTCCCCTTTCTGTGCCGAGCACACCACCATTAGGAGTGGACCCGGAGGCCCAGCCCCTCCTCCACTAACAGCAGGTTTGATTTACCGAATTCAGTTAGTGACTCCATCATTGGGATTTTGAGAATACTGCCGTCTTTGCTTAGAGGACAGAGAGAGTTTAGGTTTCCCCACTTTTAGGTTGAACCATTTGAAACTGCCACCACTGAGCCACTTCGATTTATAGAAAGGCCAACCTACAGTTCATCAAAACACACTCTAATACAGAAGTTTATAGTTTATACAGTCTATATGAAATGATGTCTTCAGTAGCTCATAACAACTAATCAAGAGTATATCTGGTCTGAGTGAGTATCTAGTCTTCCAAGTTTAGGTGATGTGAACAGTCCATGGTTGCACGATCTGAACTGTGTACATATGTTAACGTTATTTCGGAATGATTGGTAGAAACTCGTTTAAAAGCTCTGCTCCAGCCACCGCTGCTGCCCTCCACCCCCTCCCTTACCTCTACACCACTCAAATTCCTATCTCAGCTCTCTTTTTCACACTTACCAAAAGAAGCTTTAAGAGTATCTTGTTGTTTTTACTTCAAAGAACTATTAAATACAGAGGCAAGGCATAGAAATCAAACTGTGGACATTCTCAGAAGCTAAAGTATGCTCTGTCAAAGATGTGAGAGCAAAGCTAAATCAAATAATAACTTGTACATTTTAGGTGGCCTAAAGTTATAAATTGCAAGGCAGCAAAGATAATTAAGAATAATGTTCAAAAAGATAGAATCAACATAAATCATATAAAAAGGATAACAAGTTTTATCAACCAAACCGATTTTGAGGCAGGTTTTAAGTTGGATGTGTTTGGAAGGCACCAAAGCGGATGATTAGATACGATATTCAGCTTAATGTGCAGGAAAAGCAATTGGGATGAAGCAAATCAGTTTCCTGACTCTAATGCAGGGAATGTGGAGGGGTTTATTAAATATAAAATTAAATTTAGATTTATAGCCACTGTTGATTCACTAGAAAGAAACTGACATTATCATATCATTATTTTTTAATTTCTAGCTTCGGATGCCTTATTAAACAAACAAAAAATAGACTGAAAGACAAAAGTTGGCATCAGTTTCAGAATAATTTTTGCCTTTTTCCCATAATTATTTCAATCTATATTCATTTATTCCCTGTATCGGTGTCACGGAGAGCACACTGCAAATATAGAATATTATGTTAAGGTGTAGATGAGACACGGGGGGATGACATTTTCAAATATTAACCTTTTTGTATAAATGAACCAAGTTATTAACATTTTAAAAGATCTTTCCATGACCGATGATGTTAGGAGCAATAGAATATGTCTAGAGAGAGTAGTGCCGGTTGTTAATTTCCTAGGAGGAGGTTTCTAAGCAAATCGAGGTGCACTGAGGCACAGGGATGAGCTGAAAGGACAGACGTGGGTGTTACCCAGTGGGTTGTCACTGCCAGATACCGGGGTGGCTAGAACTCAGCTGCTTCATTCTGGAAGGTGCTGCTGAGTCCTGGCATGACAAGGCAATGCCCCCCTTTCAGAGGGCTTCCCCTTTCTGCTGCTTTCTGCTACTGTCAGCCTAGAAGACCCAGCACAGAGTGCAGATGAAATCAGTGTAAGGTAGAACCCTGGAGAGGAGTGTTCTTTGGGTTTCACTGTGTAATAGGAGGTGGAAAAAACAGCTTAAAAACCTGAAACATGATTAGGTCATGAGTGTGGAGCCAGCTGGAAAAACTGAGGAGAAAAGAAGAGCTGTGCCCTATACTAGAATAAGCCAGCTGCTGAGTTTCCATGAATGGTGAGTTTATTTTCCAGAGTCATCTACCAGGAACCCCCTCGCCATTGCTCAGGGCTGTCAGAAGTCCCAGATACTCCATTCCCACCATCGCCTCTGATGGAGCCCTAAATCCTCGATCCCCAGGTGTGAATATTGTTCCCTGGGGCCATTCCCACCTTACTGAACCGACAGGGCGTCATGCCTTGGCTCCCTGCCTCAAGAGTCTCTACAGACCCCCTCCGGTCAGCACACTTCTAGTCATCACCATCTCAAGGCCACCTTGTTGCCCCACCGCTGCCCTCCCTGGGAACAGCTCTGTCCTCCCCTGCTCTCGTGGCTGGAAGAGAGCCTCTTTCTTCCCTAGAGAGGCTGGAATGAGAGTGGTTTAAGGCAGATGGGCGGGGATTGGTGTTTTATCTTGACCATTTGCTACGATTGTTAGCATTAAAGAGAAAAGGAGGCCTCCACGGCTCCAGTGAGCCCCAGGCCACCCAGACATAACGGCAGCATTTGCTACACTGGGTGCATATGATACGTTGCGATAAACTGACAACTGAAGATACCCAGGATAGTTTTCGGTGGGATAAATATGTATGTGATGACTATTTGAGTAACATAACTATCATATCATATTGCATCAAACTCATGAATTTATGGATCATGTGGGATGGGGCTGTGGTAGAAGTGGTGAGTTTATTTAGAGTGAAAGTATAGGAGTTATGTGTGTGCCTGTGTGCTCAATCAGAGTCGTGTCTGACTCTTTGTGACCCCATGGAGTATAACCCACCAGGCTCCCTCTGTCCGTGGATTCTCCAGGCAAGAGTACTGGAGTGGGTTGCCATTCCTTCTCTAGAGGATCTTCCTGACCCAGGGGTTGATGAAGCACTGGGGAAGCCCCCACAAGGGGCACAGAGATACTGAAAAATACAGAAGGGCTACGCTAATGACTCCTGAAGAAGGAAACAGCAACCCGCTCCAGTATTCTGGCCTGGGCACCTGGTGGGCTACAGTCCATGGGGTCCCAGAGAGGCACAGACGACTGAGTGACTTAGCACACTAGTGACCGGAGGCCAAGAATGCTCACAGTAGAGGATCTAACGAGCATAGGTGAAACACAGCTGGCCTTAATGGTTTCGCAAGGAGCCTTTTGTGCAGCTGGGTCCTTGATTTTATATACTGCCCTAGAGATTGACATGATTCTAGGTCGAGGCAAATTTTCCTTTTTCCAAAACACTCAGCACATCCTACTTCCTGAGCCAGCACTAGACTGCAAGATAAAGATGAGTTCCAGTTGTGTTTGCCAACTTTGGATCCAAGTTCCAGCTTCTCCCTGGGCCCCACAAACATGAAGGGCTTGATGATGCTTCTCCCAACAGCATAGTGCCTTGGGGCCCCTCATTCTAGGGATGGCTCCATGGATTGCTGCCGTGGAACGTGGTCAGGGAGGGATTCATTGAGGGACTCAAAGATGAGCTGCCCCACCCACTCCAGTGGGGGATCAAGGCAGTTTGGGAGTACTGTCCTCTGTGGATCCAGAGGAGGGAAATCTTTTTGCAATGGTATCATTTGGTATCAATGGACATGAACTTGAGCAAACTCTGGGGGATCGTGGAGGACAGAGAAACCTGGTATGATGTGGTCCATGGGGTTGCAAAGAGGTGGAACAACTTAGCAACTGAACAACACCTATCTGTAATATTAACACTAGGTGTCAACATTTAGAGTGATCTTCTGATTGAGGATCTGTGGAGTGATATGTGAAAATATTCATGGATAAAGATCGGTACAGATACTCAAAGTTTACTTGTTTTCTTCTTGGTCTTGAACTTTGTTAAAACTGCTTGATGTTTTGTCTAGTGAGTGAGGAGATACTGAGTACTAATAAACAACTGTGTCTGTTGCCACTGTGTCTTATGTATGAGTTCCCAAGTGCTGCTGTGACACATGACCGCAGAGTTGGTGCTTTAGAATAATAGGAGCAGGGACTTGTCTGGTGGTCCAGAGGCTGAGACACTGCACACCCAATGCAGGAGGCATGGGTTCGATCCCCAGACAGAGAACCAGATCCCACATGCCACAGCTGAGGATACCGAATGTGCTGCAGCTAAGCCACAGGTGCAGCTAAATAAATAAAAAATAATGGGAACATAATCTGTTGCAGTTCTTCAAGTTCAAAATCAGTGTGTCATTGGGACTGTGTTTCCTCTGGGGAGAACCCATGTCTTGCCTTCTCTAGTTTTCTGGGTACTTTTTGGCATTCCTCAGCATCCCTTGACTTGTGAGAAACACAGTCAACAGGATATGTGTGTGTGTGTGGTGTGTGTGTACACAGAGATGCATATGCCCACACACAAAGACACATAGAAGAGAAGCCTTCAGTCAACTGTAGTAGTAACATCAGAGATCACTGACAACAGATTGCCATGACAAACATAATAATATTGAAAATGTTAGAAATATTGTTAGGGTTACCAAAACATGACACAGACACATGAAATAAGCAAATGCTGCTGGAAAAATAGTGCCAATAGACTTGCTTGATGCACAGTTGCCGCCAACCTTCAATTTGGGGGGGGGGGGGGGAAGAGCAGTATTTGCGAAGCTCAGTAAAGCAAAATGTAATAAAATGAGTTATGGTATGTCAATGTATAGATATATGCATGTGTGTGTGTGTGTCTATATATATATATAGAGAGAGAGAGATTGACTGAGAGATTTATTTTAAGTAATTGACTGATGCTATTGTGGGATGCTTGGTGAGTCCAAAATCTGCAGGGTGGGCCAACAGGCTATAGACTTAGGAAGAAGCTGTAGTTCAAGTCCAAAAGTAGTCTGCAGGCAGAATTCCTTCTTGCTTGGAGAATGTCAGTCTTTGTCAATTAAGACCTGTAATTTGCCTGGATAAGACTCACCCACATTATGGAATGTAATCTGCTTTATTCAAAGTCTACTTATTTAAATGTTAACTCATCCAAAAACACTTCCTAGAAAAATCTGGAATAATGTTTAACCAGATATTGGGCACCATGGTCCAGCCAAGTTGACACATAAAGTTAACTGTTAATTTCACACAGGGATTCACATGTGGATATACCTTTGGGAGCCGTTATAAGCCTACCACAGTCAATAATAAATTCTAGGCACTGTTCTAAGCTTTTGTATATATTAACTCTATATTTACAACAACTTCTGAGATAGAATTGATTTATTATTTCACCTTACAAATAAAGAAACTAAATCAAAGGAAATAAGGAATTTGATGAAAATCACATGGTTTTTAAGTATTAGAGTCAGGATTTGGACTCAGAAAGTCTGATTTAATCTGTCAAGTTTGGATTAAGAGGTCATCTTTCTGGTAAACCTCCATCTTTGTTGAGTCATGGATCTTTGAATGACCTTTGGTATTGTGTACTTCTGCTGGATTTTTTTTTTTTTTTTACTGGCTAGTTCGTTACATGAGAAATGCTAAGGGTAAGACAGTAGTAATTCCTCCTTTCTTCTCTTCTTTCTCTCCCTCCTACTGCCATGACTACCCTGCACCCTGTTTGGCTTTTTACACCTGCCTTGACAGTGGCTCTGCCTGCCTTTGGCATTTGATAGACACTTACTAGGTCTTGTCTCCCGGCAGGTGCTGGTGGCACAGTGAGAACTCTCTGCTTCATGTCAGTGCTAGCAGCTTCCTCCACATGTCAGTCCATCATCTCTCCACCCCTCCACCAGCAGATGCCGAAAATTGACTCAGAGGAGCTAAGAAGCAGCCTGTCCTCTGAGTTCAGGCCTGAAGGGGTCAGTGAGATGCTTTGAGTATCTACTGATCTTAGGAGAAGATAGCGAGGGTGTTAAAGTATTTATAATCATCCAGGCATTTCCTTATCTCAAAGCCTGGGTCTGGCCTGGGAATCTAGCATGTGACAAGTACCAGCCGGACAATGGAAGTCGAGACTCAGGGAGAGCCTAGGCAGCTTTACGCTGCTTCTCCTCCTCAGGCTTCCAGCAGCACAAAGAGAAGCTCCATCTTCTTAAACTGAAGCTTCAGGAAATTAAGGCGTTTTCAGCATCTGTTTCTCTTTTCCTAAAAACTTCTTTTGAAAGATTGAGATTTTAATAGCTAAGTGTTTTGAGCTTTCTGTTAGAATTAAAGTTTAATGAGAATCCTTTTTTATTTCAGTAGGGCTTCTGTTTTCCAAGTGTTTTCACACATGTGACCTGGTTCAGCCTCACAACAACCCCACTGGACAGATAAGACAGGAAGGTGCCTCATTTTACGGATGAGGACACTCAGACTGGGAGGAGTGAAGTGCCCAATAAAATCTGAACCGTCACAGCGGGCACCTGTCTTTTAGAAAGATAAGAATTGCTGTGGCCCCTTAGCATCTCTCCACCATCGAAATGATTTTCTGGAGCTGAGTAAGTCCAAACAGTTCACTGAATAAAGTCAGATTATTGAATATGACCTGACACATCCTATGCAAAAAATTAAGTGTATAATTTCAGTTCGTTATAATAACCTATTATGATACAATGAGGGAAAGTTAAATTAATTTTTATTGCACTTATTCTAAATAGTGCAGTCTGATGACAGAAACTGAGCTACTTGGGTAAAACTGCTGCAACCTGACCTGAGTTATTGGTCAGTCTTTAAGCCATAGCTACAGATGAATATAAAATGTGCCCTTTTTACCTGGGAAAGTGTGGATACATATTCTAAATGCGGTGTTTTAGAGTGGTGTTTTTACTATCATATTGTGTATGCTAACAGTTTTTTAAATCAAGTTTTCCCAGAGCTTCTAGAGTGTGTGTACCCCACATACGGAGATACTTACATACCTACACTCTACACAGCTAAAAGTATAAACTGTGGTACTGTACCACTTACATATATCAGCAATAAACTCTGTGACTGTAGGTAAATTACTTCATCTCTCTAAAAATTATCTTCATTTCCAGAGATAGGAAATTAATCATTTGATCTGTCTCCTGGACTTGTTTTGAAGATTAAATGATACAAGAACTGGAGAGTGGTAGGCATAATCACTTGCCCATGGTTAAGGCACAGCACATACTATCTATTATTGTTATCAGGCACAGGACAGTCTCATCTACCCAAAGTGGCCTAGATAGCAATAAAAACAATATAAAAGAGAACCAGAGGGAAAAAGTCAAAAGGCTTGTGTATTCCTTCCCTACTGTTGCCGTAACAAATTACCACAGATCTAGACGCAGAAAACTGCATAAATTAACTTACAGTTCTAGAGATCAGAACCTGAAATCAGTCTCACTGAGTTCAGATCAAGTTGCCAGCAGGCCTGCATTCCTTCTGGAAGCTCTAGGAGAGAATCTGACCCCTTGTCCCTTCCAACTTCTAGGCTGATCCTTCTTCCATTCCTTGACGGATAATGCTTGGTCAAGTTTCACACTGATACTCCTCCTCTGTGGTCAAGTTATCTCCTGCCTCCCTCTTCTGATTACATTGGCCCTACCCAGACAATCCAGGATAATCTCAAGATTCTTAATCACATTAGCAAAGTCCCTTTTCCCATATAAGGCAGTTCATAAATTCTGTGGTTTAGGATATGGATATCTTTGGTGAGAGGGGGCGTTATTCAGCCTCCCAAAGTTAATTTCAAGTATATGCCATAATAGCCACATGTTAAAAGTTCACAGACTCCATTCACTGGAGAATTCTAACTCAGAGCCTTCTTTCTCTTAATTTTGGTGCTGTTCTAATAAACCTGGGGCTCGAGTTCCTAGTAGCCCATTGCCAATTTGAAACAATCAGGGAAGCAAGTCTTCCCTGGTAACTCAGTCAGTAAAGAATCTGCCTGCAGTATAGGAGACTGGGTTCAATCCCTGGGTCGGGAAGATTCCCTAGAGATGGAAATAGCAACCCACTCCAGTATTCTTACTTGGAAAATCCCATGGACACAGGAGCCTGGCAAGCTACAGTCCATGGGGGTCACAGAAGAGTCAGACCTGACTCAGTGACTAAACCCCCAATCATCATGTATCTGAAATTAGGACCTGCCTTTGCCCACCTTCCGGTGACCAGATCACACTTACCTGCCTGCCCTCCTTGGCAAACTCAAAGGGAAATATTGGCTGATGCCCAAGAAGAAAAAGAAAAAAAGAGTTTCATCAATTTATACCAGCGTCTGTCGCATTCTCCAGCTGTTGTAATAATTCAGTTTAGAAATGAGGACAGAGGAGGGTCCAAGAGGGTAATAGACACTGAAAAGGAATCGAGACACAGCTAAGATAAACTCCCACTTTATAGTCTGCCAAGGACCCATAGAGAAGAGTAGGGAAGGCCTGAGCATCTGACCATCAGTGACTTAGCGTGACTTGGCTTAGACAGAGAGCCTTGGAGGCCAAGACAGACTGTTTCCTGGAAGAACTGACAATGACTGTGGAAATGCCAGGACCAGTGAACTAAGTTACGCAGACTATGCATAGAACTGTTCCCTCTGAGACAGCTCTCTCTGATGCAGTTCTCTCAAACTTACACTTTCAAAAAAATAAAAGGAATACTATTTTTTTGGCCTGGACACACAGCTTTTGGGATCTTAGTTCCCTGACCAGGGATCTAATCCATCCTCCTTGCAGTGAAAGCACAGAATCCTTTGGACTGCCAGGGAAGTACCAGAAGGAATACTTTTTAAGTGAAGGAAAACCTTTCCATTTTGCTTTTCTGTAGCCAGTTAGCAGATATCAAAAGCAGAAAGAAACTAGGAATCTAGGAATTGGCCTCAAAGGACAGACTCAGTCTAGGGAGCTCTTAGGAAAACTGACTCATCTAAGCACGTTTCCTAGCACCTCTCTTTTCTCATCACAAAACTTCCCTGCTACTTTTATAGGCAACCTCTTCCCTTCCATACTTTTATGATTCATTTTAGGTAGGATTTGGAGTATCAGATTGCATTATCTCTAGGTTTGGGCAATAGGGAAATAAAACTTAAAAGCAAAGTTGCCTCCCAGTTACCAAGTGTTTTGGTAAAGTAAAACAGTGGATGAGGAAAGAAAGAAACCAGGCACTCACATAGAACATCAAGATAGGGTATGGATTTTAAAGCCTTGTGTAATCTTTTCAGCATGTCTGAATAATTTGAATCAGAGTATTAGAACCCATTATTTTCTATGGTATTAAAATAGTCATGAAAATATCTACTAGACCACAGCCCAAGAGAAAAGTACCGGGTGGAAATCACAGATTATGTTTGATGAAACGGGTGTGCTTAGGAGACATCTACATTTTTAAAAATATTTGGCTTTCATGGAATTTTGAGACTAGAAAAGTATGAGCTTGTCTCAGTTTGAGAATTAAATCAGTACTAAATGAAACACAGTGATACAAATAAAAACCTCTCCCAACCTTGGCACTGCAGTTTCAAGTTTGAAATGACCAAAGAACACACATTTATATTGGAATGACACCCTATTGCCAAAGTAAGTTAACTGGATGAGCTTAATATCTGTGAATCTGTGTATAAGTCACCCTCTGGAATCAATGAGTTGCTTTTCTGCAAAATGGGGGTTTGTAAATACAAATGAAATACTAGCTGTGAAAATTTTTTGAAAGGTCTAAAGTACTCCACAAATGCAGACTGTTAACATTTTCAGTAGATCTGTTTGTATTCCACAGAGGCCTGTTTGCTACGGATGAGGAATAACATGCCCATTAGAATCAGATGTGGATTCAGATCTACCAATTACTAAACATCACAGCTTGGGCAACTTCACTGAGCTTTTCATTCATCATCTTTTGGGGGGAATAGTAGGAACTTCACAGTTATGAATATTAAGCAAGGAGGGTCTGGCACAGTGCTTCAGTTGTTGTTAGTTTTATTCACTCACTGCCTCCCAGCATGAGGGTTGGCAGCATCCCTCTATGAAGGTGAACGTCCTCAGCGCAGGATTCTACACGTGACTGCCAAATGGCTCAAGAGATAATGAATCTATCTGCAATGCAGGAGATGTAGGGGTTGCTTGCCAACGGTGATAGGAGATGTCGAACCTTCCCAGAGGCACTGTTTGCCTATCAGGCAGGCAAGCCGCTGACTGAACTTCACAAAGCTCCTGAGTCCAAGAAGAAATTAGAAATGTTGAGGGCAGAGATCTCCTATGACTGTTCTGCACTGTGATAATTCAGAGAGCGATAATCTGAGACGAGGGGCGGGGAGGGAGGGAAAGAGTTTTCACTTCCAGAAGATACTGACTGCCCCTGGAGACTCAACATCAAAGGCAGGCTTTGTTTTGAGAACTGGCACTTCTCAAAAGCATTGTGTGCGTGCTGGCTACTCTATGTCAGTTAGCTCATGGAACCCTCAAATGACAACTTTATGAGGAGATACAGTTATCACTGTTCCTAGGTCACCAGGCAGGTCATTCGGGTTTGAAGTCCATGGCAATGACCTTGTGTTACACCCTGTCCTCAGGAACACCTCCTTCAGATAAGTCCGCAGGTAGACAAAGAACTGTTCCTCAGAGTGTGGGATGGTTGTTTGAAGATAATTTTAAGTTGTTCATGACATCAGGTAGCATTGATTAACGTAGTGAGAAAATGACTCACTTCCCTTTTTTTGTACCCCGGGAGGAAGGACTCTCTCAGCCTGCTGTTCACATCTCAGCTCCTCTAACGCTTGTTGATCCCCCAGAGGGCAGGCCTCAGGCTGATGAGACTCCTGTTGTCAGTGCCCTCTTGCTAGAAATTAATAGCTGTTCTGGCTTTCAGCACATATTTTTAATTAATTTCTGGTTACTGCTGCACTTCTGTTTATGGGAGTGGGATACATGTTTCCTTTTTAAATAAATTTATTCTATTTATTATAAATGCATTGCCATTGAAAATAGCTTTCAGGTGTTCACCTAAAAGTAATATGTCATATGTCAATTATAAACAAATAAATAGAAGGAGGAGGAAGGGGATTCCTACCAGAGCTTCCTTCAGCTCTGTTTGTGTGAGGCTCTGCCCATGTGAACTCAGGGTGAGAAACTGAGTTGAGAGGACAGTTGATTGGAGGAGAGAGGGAGTTGGAGCCGACTGGGGTGGCTGCCAGGGTTTACATTAGGTTCAACTTTTCTCAGCTGAGATTCCTGGAAGCATCAAAAGCTCCGATGTACAGAGGTGTCTACTGTATGTAGTAAATGAATTCACTACCCTCCTAAGCATCTAGAATGGTTCTGTGTGCGAAGAAAAAAATAGCTTTAAGAAATATTACTGAGTAATAGTACAGGTGGCTTAAAAATGATCAAAAATGGTCCCAACAACAATGCTCAGAAACATAAATGTGGTATACTTATGGGCCAAAATTTGAGACATTATCTAGTGAGATACAGTAGAAACACCAGACAAGAAGCTGGGCTTCCCTGTTGGTTCAGGGAGTAAACAATATGTAAAGAATTCTTTACATGGCATATTCTAGACCAAAATTTGAGACATTATACAGTGAGATACAATAGAGACACCAGACAGGAAGCTGGGCTTTCCTGTTGGCTTAGGGAACAAAGAATCTGCCCTGTACTGGCTCAGACAGTAAAGAATCTGCCTGCAATGCCAGAGAAACTGGGTTCGATCGCTGGGTTGGGAAGATCCCCTGGAGAAGGGAACGGCTACCCACTCCAGTATTGTGGCCTGGAGAATTCCATGGACTATACAGTCCATGGGGTTGCAAAGAGTCAGACACGACTGAGCGACTTTTACTGTCACTTTTTTTTCCCAAGAGAAGTCACTGTAAAAACGGTGAGTCCTACCATCAAATAAGAGCCACAGCTCCAGCGGTTTTCCATCAAGAGCAGTCGTGGCCCCTGGGAGCATCTGGCCGTGTGTGGACACATTTGGTTGTTGCAGTCTGGGGGATGGAGATGGGTGTTGTGCGTCTGGCATCTAGTGGGGAGAGACCAGGAATGTTGCTCCCCATCCCGCAGCGCACGGGAGTGCTCCCCATCCCACAGTGCACAGGAGCGCCCCCCACTAGTTTCCCCGTATTGTGAGAGGGAGAAACCTTGCTCTGTGCTGCCTGCAAGTGCTGGAAGTGACTTGGCTGCTGCCACTTACCTGATCTGAAGTTCAAGTTCTGTTCGATAAAGTTGATGTATCACCTTATGGTTGACCATTCTTGTTGGGTGATTTGACCTTTGGTTGTAATTTTCTGCCTGTTTCAAACATATTATTTGATTATAAAGTGTCTTGATTTTAACCGTTAATCCAGAGGGCAGCCAGGAGTGAGCTGCAGTTTGCCCCTGATCATGTTATATTTAGATGTGCTAGTTAGAACATTGTTAACTATTTTTTAATTGTTTCAACTTCAACATGGAACCTCATGTGGGTGGTTCTGATCAAAGAAGGTGTGATAGATTTTATTTTGGCTGTTTGGACCATTTCTTTGCAGATTTTCCTACAATTTTTATCTTTTAGCTTATTTTTACCCTTTTATTTGAAACCTGTATTTTACTTTTTAAAATCTATAGTGACATATAATTCACAGCATGCAATTAAACAGGTGTCATGCTAGCATTCTAAACCTCAGTTTCTATTATTGAAGAATGCACAGCAGCCTGGTCTGAAATTGTACCAACCTTGGTCCACACCCAGAAAGTGGATTTTTAGACTCATTACATGAGCTCATTTTCTTGTCTATTTCTCCTCAACCTAAACTTCAGAAAGTAACAATTGGTTCATTTATGATTTCTATCACTGAGGAGATAAAGAAAAAATGAGAATTTTTCTATAATGACTTTATCCTGTGTTCAGTGAAAAATACCCGTTTCATTCACTAAAATGGAAGAGAATTATGTAAAAGGCTATAAATTCATTTTTTTAAAAGAATGAAAGAATAATTGCTCGCTTTTTATCCTAAAATTACTTGAGAGTGAGGAACCTTGTAACTACAAAAATATTTACTGATAATTAACCCTTTGTAAAGTTAGTCCCATCCCCAAACACAGACTATTTGTCCATGTTGGGTGGTACCTTATTGACTGAATATTTGTCAATTCTGTGTTTCAGCAATGTAAAGCAGTTGCAAAATAAAGTAGCACGTCCAACATATCTTGTCCCCAAAATGTGAGATTTCAGAAAGACTATGAAAGAGGACGAAAGCTCTTCTAATTGAACACAAAGCCATTGACACATAAGGGTCTAGGAGAGTTAGACAGCTTGCAATTAAGAGAAAATCGACAGAATGATTACAAGATAAATGCCTCAGAACAGAAAGATTTAAATATCAAAGATAAAGAAAGACCCCTGGGAAGACTGATGAAACCTTCAAACACTTTTACAGAAGTGACTCTCTTGATTATCACACTGTGAAAGTCAAACATGGAATAAAGGGTATTGTTTCACTCTACTGTTCAAATTGGTCAGAAAAAAATTACTCTCACCCCCAGATAATCAATGTTTGGTTCCAGTTGTGTTCATCCTGACATTTTATACATAGCCGCATTTATAACTTAAAAGTTGTTAACACTGCAATAAAATTTTGTAGTTTTGATTTCATTTTCCTTATCATTCCAATCACACATTTCACTATTTGCTGTGGATTTTGGGTTCACATTTTAATTGCATTCATTTTGAATGAGCTTTTGACAGTACCAATTATCCTTGGACAGCTATCACCTTTTGTAATAGAATCTCCTAAAATAGTAGAGTTGAAAGAACTTTCAAAAGCTATCAAGTTCAACACCCTTTTTTCAAATAAAGAAAATAAGACTGAATGATAATGTCACCTGTCCCAAGGTTACAAATTATACAGAACATTTTAACAAAGCAGAAAAATTACCATAGGCCAATGCATTAGTTCCAGACAAAAGGATCACTCTTTTGAAGACCATTTGATGCTGCTTCTGAATTTGAAATTGTTTGTTCATGTGAGAATAATAACTATTTTTCCCATTTTTTTCAGTCTCTTTATGTTTTCAGTAAATGGATAAAAGAATAGAAATTATTTCTTATCTACCACTTTCTCTGAGTTAGTCTTTCTCCACTCCTCCTGAAAATCTATTCCAGCTCAGTGTTTATTTTTATTTTCTTCTTCACTTAGTGTAATCTGTGATGGATCACTATGCATTTTAATTCATATTGCCACTACATCATTATGATAATCTTTTCAACTACCTTGAATTGAATATGGTCCTGATTTGACAAGTTCTCATGTCTTCTCATAAGAAGTCATATGAAGGCATCTGCTTTTCCCTGCCTCAGAGGATGACGACATTACCATGTTCTTACAGAGTTGTTTTTCTCCCCACTTCCAGCGCGCCCACTCCATTTAGCCTGGGCGTCTACAGCTAGTGATGTATGAGCTGGAGATGGCCCAAACGTATGTATCCCTGAATGTGTGTCATTCAAAAAATGGTTTGTATTAGTGGCCAGCTTCAAAAACTGGATTGCTTACATAAATCCAAAGGTCTCGCTTCTCTTTTTAAAAAGGGCAGATCTTGAAGTATCGCTTTGCCATCTGCACCAGTCAGCAAGGCTTGGTAACAACTGGCCTCTGTTTACATAACACCGGATTGCAGAGTGCCGAGTACCTTCAAGTCCTGTAGCCTCTGTCGAGTCAAAATGTCAGTTTCCGTTTTGTATTTGCACGAAATAGAAATTTGTATTTCTATTTTGTATTTTTATTCAGTTTGTGTTTTGTGTTTGTATTTTCTTCCATTGGAGTTGCGATGAACTACTTCATATATCTGCATCCCCAGACAATGAGGGAGAATTAAAAAGGCAGAGAGAGCTGGATGTCTCAGCAGAAATGGGAGGGAACCCTTCTTACCCTCAGCTGTTTCCCCCAGGACTCCTGTTGACACTTGAGTTGGCACTCTCTGATGTAACCTATTGTTCCACATTTTTTAAAGTTTGTATTACGGTTCTCAAGAGAAGCAGTATCTTTACTATATATACACACACACACATACACACATTTACATAGATGTATGCATGTGTGCTAAGTCACATCAGTTGTGTCGGATTCTGTGCAACCATATGGACTGCAAGCCTTCCAGGCTCCTCTGTCCATGGGATTCTCTAGGCAAGAATATTGGAGTGGGTTGCCGTGCCCTCCTCCAGGGGATCCCCCCATCCCCAGGATCGAACCCGCATCTCTTAAGTCTCATCCATTGGCAGGCGAGTTCTTTACCACTAGCGCCACTATATATATGTATATACATATATGTATATGTCTATGTGTATGTATGTGATTTATTATAAGGCAGTTCCTGTGATTATGGAGGCTGCCATCTGTAAGGTGGAGACCCAGGAAACCTGCTGTTGACCTATGGGGACTGGTGGTGTATTTTCCAGTCCAGCTCTGAAGACTTGAGAATTGGGAGCATGAAGGGCAGGAGAAGATTAATGTTACAGATCAAGCAGTCAGGCAGAGCTAATTCAAACTTCTGCCTTTTTGTTCTATTCAGTCCCTTAACAGATTGCCCCCTGTCCCCGCCCCCCACAGTGGGGAGAGCCATATGGTTTACTCAGGACAGCAATTCAAATGCTAATCTCTCTGGGAACGCCCTCACAGACACACACAGAAATTGTGTTTAACCAACTATCTGGGCATCCTGTGGCCCAGTCAAGTAGACAAATAAAATTAAACATCACAGTGTTCATGTTGTGGGCATGAAAAGTATGAATCAACACATAAAATCAATGCAGAGGAAAAGTAGGTATATGATTTATGGACCAAGGAAGCTTGTCCCTGGAGATAGTCCACCAGTGTTTGAAAATGTATACTACAGATCTTAAAACCAAAAGTTTTTTTTGGATACTGGATATATGATTGTTAGATTATTTATGCCCAGCCCCACTCCTTTTCCAGGCAAGTTTGATTTCTACCAGAAATTTACATGAAAAGAGGATGAGAAGGCCTAAGTATCTCTGGATGTTTCAGATCATCCTGGATTTAATTTCTTTTTTACTTCCTTTATACTTTTTTTTTACTTCCTCCCCTCTTTATAATATGATGGTAAATAGGACTTGTGCTATCTTAAACTGATTTCAACTTAAATGGAAACATTTGCTTGCTTACCTTTTTTCTTAACTATAATTGACATACAATGTTATTTTAGATTAAGATATACAATGTAATCATTGGGTTTTTGTATACTTAGTAAAAGTATTACCACAGAAAGTCTGGTTACCAATCAGTCCCCATATGAAGTTAGAAAATTTTTACTTTCAAATTTAGAATACAGTGTTACTGATAGTCACCATGTTGTCTGTGATTACATCCCCATTGCTTACTTTTTACACGACTGGAAATGTGTACCTTCATCCCCGTTACCCGTCTCACCACCCCCCAGCCCTTCTCCCCTCTGGCAGCCACCACTCTGTTCTCCACATCTATGAATTTTGTTCTGTTTGTTCATTTGTTGTTTTAGATTCTGTATAAAAGTGAAACCGTACAATATTTATCTTTCTCTGTCTGACATACTACATTTCACTTAGCAAAATACTTAGCAAAAAAAGGTGCATTCTTAGACTCAGTCTTACACTCACCCATTCTTATACTCAACATATGAGTATATTCTTAAACTCTTTGTTATGGCTGAGTTATAGTCCATTATGTATATGATGGAATATGGTTGACAATATATTTCTTTTGGATGTACAGCGACCTGATTCCGTTGTACATGTACACATATCTATTTTTCTTTGGATTCTTTCCCCGTATAGGTTATTACAGAGTGTTGAGTTGGGTGACCTGTGCTATGTAGCAGGTCCTTGTTGATTATCCATTGTGTGTGGATTACCATGTATGTGTTAATGTTACTCAGTTGCTAAGTCATGTCCAACTCTTTGTGACCCCATAGACTGCAGCATGCCATGCTTCCCTGTCCTTCACTGTCTCCTGGATTTTGCACAAACTCATGTCCATTGAGTTGATGATGCCATCCAACCATCTCATCCTCTGTTTCCCCCTTCTTCTCCTGCCCTCGATCTTTTCCAGCTTTAGGGTCTTTTCCAATGAGCCAGCTCTTCACATCAGGTGGCCAAAGTATTGGCACTTCAGTTTCAGTATCAATCCTTCCAATGAATATCCAGGGTTGATTTCCTTTAGGACTGACTGGTTTGATCTCCTTGCTGTCCAAGGGACTCTCAAGAGTCTTCTCCAACACCACAGTTTGAAGGCATCAATTCTTCAGAGCCCAGCCTTCTTTATGGCCCAACTCCCCAGCGGTCTAATTCCTCCCTCCTCCTCCCACCCTGCCCCACCGGTTCCCATTTGGTAAACAGCAGTTAGTTTTCTATGTCTATGAATCTGCTTCTCCTCTGTAAATGAGCTCATTTGTATCCATTTGATTTTTAGATTCAACCCATAAGTGACATCATGGCTATTTGTCCTCCTCTGTCTGACTTCACTCACTCACTGTGATTATCACCACGCCATCTATGTTGCTGGAAAAGGCATTATTTCATTCTTCTATATGGCTGAGTCACACTCCATTGTGTGTGTGTGTGTGTGTATGTATATAAATATACCACATTTTCTGTCTCTGTCTACGAAAGCTTATTGTCATTATTTACATGTAATATGCAGGTAGAGGAAATTGAGAACATGGCCATTCACTATCCTTGTATTTTTGACCCAGGTCGCCTCAGCATTCACTTACATCCCTGGGTAACTGAGTGTTTCAGGGCCATCGCTGGGCAGGGCATGCATAGCCGGCCCTCGGTAGGTAATGGTTTGGAGAATGTATAAATGAATGACTTCTTGTAGCTTCCAGTGTAGACCATGACTTGAAAGGAGAGGGCGCTTCCTATTGATTATTGCTTCCCAAGCATCTGATGTAATGCTTGCACATAGTAGGTGCTAAATATTTTCAGGAAGAAAGAAATAGGAAGAACAGAAAGGAAAATAAAAAAGAATAACTGGAAATGTTCTTATCTAGATGTCTCAGTTAAACGCTTGGTAAGTGTGGGCAGTTCAACTTTTGACCTTTTTTAAAGCCATTCCATGCTTATTTTTAATGAGTGAAGTCAAAAGAGAGTCTCATGATAGCGATTACCAATCTGTCCGTCCATCCGACGATGAACACTATGGTATTTCCATGTCTTCGGAGGGTAAATGGGGCCACAGTGGATGTTGGGGTGTGTGTGTAGTTTTGACCTATGGTTTCTCTCTACAGCCAGACTCAGGAATGAGATGGGTGGATTGTGTGAAAGCTCTATTTTTAGTGTATTAAGGAACCTCCATACTGGCTGTTACCAGTTTACATTCTCGGAAACATAAAAGGGGAGTCCCCTTTTCTCCAAACCCTCTCCCGTATTTACAGCTTGTAGGGTTTCTGAGGAAGCCCCTTATGAATGGTCTAGGTGATATCTCGTTGTAGTTTTCATTTGAGATTCTTGAATAAATACAAATGAGGAGCATCTTTTCAAATGCTTTCCAAAAAAAAAAGAGGGATTGAGAGAGAAACAGAGACCAAGAGCCTGTCTGCTGAGATGTACTCTTAAAGATTCACCCAGGTTAAATGGCTTTTTGGTCACCTATCCTAGGAGATTGCTTGAGGGCAGGTGTCTCTAGAGCCCCGGTTCCCTGTGAATTTGAAGTGCCCTTCCGCAGAGGTTTTCAAAGTGTGTTACAGAAAACGTCCACAAGGCGGCAGCCCTGCTTCATGCCCCACTTGGGTTCCTCAGGCAACCTGAGCCCCAGAGTAAGTCCTGCTCCTGACTTGTAGCATAAGGTGGAATGCGCCAGAGCTGGTGTCTGGTTACTTCTTCCCCCTTACTCAGCACCCCCAAAGACAAATCCCAAGCCGTGGCCAAACTGGGATGCTGACGGTACCATAGTGCTTAGCTGGGGCGATGAGGAGGAAGGAGACAATGGGTGGGAACCTCACCACTGGGAGAGTGGGAGACCAGGTGACTTTCAGAGCTTTTATCCCAGAGCGTCCACCTTCTTCTGAGTGCCCGAGGATCAGCTGTCGTCTGTGAAGTGCCACCTGCAACTAGAGACTGGGGCCCATGCACAGTGGCCTGGGTCCCCAGGTCCACGGACCCGTCCTTTGCTGGCACCCCCTCACCAGTCCCCTAGCTCCCCACACTCCAGCCTTGGGACCCACGGCTTCCCATGCACCAGCCCTGTGACAGCTGACCAGGTCACCTCGGCATTTGGGGGACGCCATGGGAATTTCTTTCCTTTTCCTTTCTTTTTTTTTATACTAGAATAGCATTGATTTTCACTGTCCTCTTTGTTCTGAGTATATAGCTACCTGATTCAGTTATACATGCACATTTATCAGTTCTTTTTAAGATTCTTTTTCCAGATGGCCTATTACAGATTGTTGAGTAGGATTCTATGTGCTGTACATTCTGTCCTCTTTGATTACATATTATTGTGTGTATATACTGTGTATATGTTAATCCAGACCTCTAAACTATTCCTCCCACCATCCCACATTGTCCTTTCACTAAGAAAAGAAAAAAAAAAGCTTTGTTTCTAAGTCTATGAGTCTGTTTTTCTTTTGTCAATGAGTTCATTTATACCGATTTGATTTATAAATTCTACCCATATGATACCATAAGTTTTATGTCTTGATCTATCTGACTTCATGCACTTTCTGTGATCCCCACCAGGTGCATCCATGTTGCTGGAAAAGGCGTTATTCATCACTTTTGGGGGCTGAGTCATACTCCGTTGTGTATGTAGAGAATCACCTCTTCTTTATCCAGCAAGCTAATGATGCGCGCTTTGGTTGCTTCTGTGTCTTGGCTAGCGTAAATCATGGTGCAGGGGACATTGAGGTACATGTGTCTTCGAATTACAGATTCTGTCGGCAATGAGGTTTATGAGTGAGATGATGAGATCATGTGGTAGCTCTGTTTTCAGTGTTTCAAGGAACCCCCATGTGTGCTCCATCATGGCTGTGATCAATTTACATTCCCCAAAACACTGCAGAAGGGTTCCCTTTTCTCCATGCCCTCTCCTGCATTTAGGGCATCTTGGCTTTTTGAGGATGGCCCTTCTGACTGGTGTGAGGTGAACCCTGGTTGTAGTGTTAGTTTTAATTTGCAGTTCTCGAATAATTAGCGATGTGGAGTATCTTTTCATGAGCTTTCCAAAAAAGACTGAAAAACAGACACTTAGAGAGAAACAGTGTGTTTTCAACTACTTTGAGATTGTTTTTTTTCCAAGATCCACCCTGGTTTAAACTGCTTTTCCATTGCCTACTGCAGGACATCGCTGGAGGGCAGATGTCCTTTGCAACCCCTCAGGTCTTGGTGATTTGAAGTGCCCCTCAGTTCAGTTCAGTTAAGTCGCTCAGTCATGTCCAACTCTTTGCGACCCCATGAATAGCAGCACACCAGGCCTCCCATCACCAACTCCCGGAGTTTACCCAAACTCATGTCCATCCAGTCGGTGATGCCATCCAACCATCTCATCCTCGGTCATCCCCTTCTCCTCCTGCCCTCAATCTTTCCCAGCTCAGGGTCTTTTCAAATGAGTCAGCTCTTCATATCAGGTGGCCAAAGTATTGGAGTTTCAGCTTCAACATCAGTCCTTCCAGTGAACACCCTAGGTCGTGGTTTTCAACTTGTAGTTACAGAGGATGTCCACAGGGCGGCAGCACTGCTTCCTACCCTGCTCCGGTTCCTTTGGCAACTGGAGCCCTAGTTTGAGTCCTGATCCTTGGTTGTAGAATAGATGGAATGTGCCGGAGGAGGCTCATTACTTTATACCCATTACACTAAAGTTGGAAGACAAATTCCAAGTCCTAGCTAAACTGGGATTTTGACGGTGCTCTTGTCCTTACTTGGAGTGACAAGGAGGAAGGAGACAACAGGTGGGAACCTCACCACTGGGAGAGTAGGAGACCAGGTTACTTCTCGAAGCTTTTAGCCCAGAGCGTCCACCTTCTTTTCGGTGCACACGGATTGCTTGTCATCTTTGAGGTGCCACCTGGAGCTAGAGATTGGGGCCCATCCACAGAGGCCCGGGCCCTTTGGGTCCAGGGACCCGTCCTTTGCTGGCACACCCTGACCAGTTCCCTAGCTCCCCACACTCCAGCCTTGGGACCCACGGCTTCACGTGCACCAGCCCTGTGACAGCTGCCCAGGTCACCTACACGTGCGGGAATCCTGCTGGAATTTCCTTCCTTCCTTTTTAAAATTAATTAGTGTTAAATTCTGGAATGGCATTGATTTTCACTGTCTTCTTTGTTTTGGGGATACAGCCCCCTGTTTCTGTTATACATACACATTTATCTAGTTGTCTTTTGATTATTTTTCTGGATTGCTTATTACAGTCTATTGGGTATAGAGCTCCTTATGCTATACTGTTGGTCCTCATTGACTCTGTATTATATGTACATACTGTGTTTGTTGATCCAAATCTCATAAACAATTCCTCCTACTGTCTCACCTTTTTTAAAAGCAAGTTTATTTTCTATTTTTGGGAGTCTGTTTCTGTTTTATAAAGGAATTCATGTATAGAAATTTGATTTATAAATTCTACCCATAAGTGATAGCATAGGTTATATGTCTTTATCTATCTGACCTTATGCTCTTATCCTTGCCAGGTGAATTCATGTTGCTGCAAAAGGCTTTATTTCATTCATTTTTATGGCTGAGTCATACTCCATTGTGTGTATAGATACACCGTATCTTCTTTATCCGTCGATCTGACAGTGTACATTTTGGTTGCTCATGTAACCTGTGATGCAGTGAATGTTGGGATCCATGTGTCTTTTCAAGTTGTAGCTTCTCTCTGCATCCATGTTTAAGATGAGTTGACTGGATCATGTGGTAGTTCCATGTTTAGTGTTTTAAGGAACCTCCTCGCCTTTGTTGATCGTGCATGTGTGCATGCCAAGTGTCTTCAGCTGTGTCTGACTCTGCGACGCCATGGACTGTAGCCTGCCAGGCTCCTCTTTCCATGGGATTCTTATTGCTGGAGGGCAGGTGTCCTTTACAAACCCCTCAGGTCTTGTGAATTTGAAGTGCCCCTAGGTGGTGGGCTTCCCTTGCAGCTCGGCTGGTAAAGAATCCCGCCTGCAATGCAGGAGACCTGGGTTCTGTCCGCGGCTTGGGAAGATCCCCTGGAGAAGGGAAAGGCTACCCACCCCCGTATTCTGGCCTGGAGAATTCCGTGGACTGTATAGTCCATGGGGTCGCAGAGTCAGGCACGACAGCAACTTTCACTAGGTGGTGATTTACAAGTTGTAGTTACAGGAACGCCCACAAGGCGGCAGCACTGCCTTATGCCCCACTCCGGTTCCTTCAGCAGCCTGAGCCCTAGAGTTAACTCCAGTTGCTGGCTTGTAGGATAGATGGAATATGCCAGAGCAGGCCCATTACTTCTTCCCCCTTACGCTGCATCGGGCAGACAAAACCCAAACCCTGGCCAGGGTGGGTTGCTGATGATCCTTTTGTACTTAGGTGGGGGACAACGAGGGGTCCAGTGTGGACCCCACCTCTGGAAGAAGTTGAGACCTGGTG
The DNA here is from genome assembly GCF_023699985.2 of Odocoileus virginianus. NCBI lineage: Eukaryota > Metazoa > Chordata > Mammalia > Artiodactyla > Cervidae > Odocoileus > Odocoileus virginianus. The sequence goes on from NC_069699.1 coordinate 20,684,998, forward strand.
ACTTTTCCGAACATTTTTAGCCCAGTGGCTGCACTGTCTCTTGAGTGTCCTAGGGTCTGACATTTGTGAGGTCCCACCTGGACATGGAGACTGGGGTCCCATCCGTACTGGACCAGGTACTCCAGTTTCAAGGGGGCAGTCATTCGCTGGCACACCCTCACATTTTGCCTAGCTCTATAGTGCTCCAACCTTCGGACCCAGGCCAGACGGGCTCCAGGAGGGCGACAGCAGCCCAGCTCACCCAGGACTGCGGGGAATACTGCTGGCTGTTCCTTTCTTGTTTCTAACTTAATTCTTGTCTTATAGTGAAATAGCTTGGATTTTCACTGTCCTCTTTTTTGGGTGTATGGCCACCTGATTCACATATTTTGACACACACATATATATACACATAAACACACACACACATACATGTATACACACATACATGTATACACACACATACACACACATATACATACACACATACATATACATTTGTATAATATATACACACAACGTATATATACACATACACACATACATATGCATGTGTTTATACACACATATACACGCATACACACACATACATGTGTTTATATATATACACACACATACGTATACATACGCACATACATATACATGTGTATATATACACATATATACACATACGCACATATATACATACACACACATATACATGTGTTTATATATATACATACACATATATATACAGACACACATACATATACATGTGTGTATATACACACATATATACATATACACACACATACCACATGTGTGTATATACACACATATACATACACATACATATATGTACACATACACATATATACATGTGTATATACACACACATATATACATACACACACATACTTCTTCTGATTCTTTTCCCTGATAGGTTATCACAGAGCATTGAGTAGGATTCCCTGTGGTATACTGTAGGTCCTCATTAATTATCTCTTGTGTACATACTGTGAGTATGCTAATCCAAACCTCCTAAATTATTCCTCTCACCACCCCAGGCTTTCCTATTGGTTGAAACAAGTTTTTTTTTTTTTTTTGTAAGTTCGTGCATCTGTTTCTGTTTTGTAAATAAGCTCACTTATACTTATTTGATTTATAGATTCTACCCATAAGTAATATAGTGATATGTCTTTGTGTGATTCCATGCACTTAGTATGATCATTGCCAGGTCCTTCCATGTTGCTGGAAATAGCTTTATTTCATTCTTTCTTATGACTGAGTCATACATATATTTCCTTTATCTATCCAATAATGGACTTTTTTGTTGCTTCCATGTCTTGACTAGAGTAAATACTACTATGATGAATGTTGCCATGCATGTTCCTATTTTAATTAGTGTTTCAGTTTCCTTCAGATAAGTGCCCAGAACTGGAATTTTTAGATTGTATGGTGTTTTTGTTTTTAATTTTTTTGGAACATCATTACTGTTTTCCATATTGGCTGTACCAGTTTGAAGTCCTGCCAACCGTGCAAAAATATTATTTTTTTTCTTTGCTTCCTGGCTAACCCTACTTATCTCGTCTTTAATAGCCAGGATAGTGAGTTTATGAGGTGTGAGGCCTGTCTTATTGTCGTTTTGCTTTGCAGTTCCCACTGAGGTTCAGACACCTTTTAGGCAGAAACTCTGTCTTGACATCTTTGCTACACCCATACCACACACAGTGCAGGGCTCTTCAGATCAGTTCAGTCGCTCAGTCGTGTCCGACTCTTAGCGACCCCATGGACTGCAGCAGGCCAGGCCTCTCTGTCCATCACCAGTTCCCGCAGTTTACTCAAACTCATATCCATCGAGTCAGTGATGCCATCCAGCCTTCTCATCCTCTGTCATCCCCTTCTCCTCCTGCCCCCAATCCCTCCCAGCATCAGGGTCTTTTCCAATGAGTCAGTTCTTCACATGAGGTGGCCAAAGTATTGGAGTTTCAGCTTCAGCCTCAGTCCTTCCAATGAACACCCAGGACTGATCTCCTTTAGGATGGACTGGTTGTATCTCCTTGCAGTCCAAGGGACTCTCAAGAGTCTTCTCCAACACCACAGTTCAAAAGCATCAATTCTTTGGCGCTCAGCTTTCTTTGTAGTCCAGCTCTCACATCCATAGATGACCTCTGAAAAAAACATAACTTTGAGTAAATGAACCTTTGTTAGCAAAGTAATGTCTCTGCTTTTTAATATGCTATCTAGGTTGGTTATAGCTTTTCTCTCAAGGAGCAAATGTCTTTTAATTTCATGGCAGCAGTCACCATCTGCAGTGATTTTGGAGCCCCCCAAAATAAAGTCTGTTTCTGTTGTTTCCCCATCTGTTTGCCAGGAGGTGATGGGACCAGATGGCGTGGTCTTAGTTTTTTGAATGTTGAGCTTTAGGCAAACTTTTTCCACTCTCCTCTTTCACTTTCATCAAGAGGCTCTTTATTTCCTCTTCACTTTCTGCCATTACGGTAGTGTCATCTGCATATCTGAGGTTATTGATATTTCTCCCGGGAATCTTGATTCCAGCTTGTGCTTTATCCAATGTGGCATTTCTCATGATGTACTCTGTATATAAGTTAAATAAACAGAGTAACAATATACAGCCTTGACATACTCCTTTCCCAATTTGGAACCAGTCTGTTGTTCCATGTCCGATTCTAACTGTTGTTTCTTGACCTGCATACAGATTTTTCAGGAGGAAGGTAAGGTGGTCTGGTATTCCAGTCTCTTTAAGAATTTCCCACAGTTTGTTGTGATCCACACAGTCAAAGGCTTTGGCATAGTCAGTAAAGCAAAAGTAGATGTTTTTCTGGTATTCTCTTGCTTTTTTGATGATCCAACAGATGTGGCAATTTGCCCTCTGGTTCCTCTGCCTTAACTATATATAGCTTTAACATCTGGAAGTTCACGGTTCATGTACTGTTGAAGCCTGGCTTGGAGAATTTTGAGCATTACTTTGGTAGCATGTGAGATGAGTGCAATTGTGTGGTAGGTTGAACATTCTTTGGCATTGCCTTTCTTTGGGATTAGAATGAAAACTGACCTTTTCCAGTGGTTATAAACTTAGGTTGAAATTAGTTTGTTAATATTCAAGTGTTTTGGGCTTCCCTGGTAGTCCAGTTGGAAAAAAATGTGCCTGCAGTGCAGGAGACCCAGGTTCAATCCCAGGGTCAGAAAGATTCCCTGGAGAAGGAAATGGCAACACTCCATTCTTGCCTGGAGAATCCTATGGACAGAGAAGCCTGGCGGCCTACAGTCCATAGGGTCACAAGAGTCGGACGTGACTTAGTATTGTGACTAAACCATCACCAGTGGTTAATGGTATTGAGCATCTTTACATATACCTGTTGATCAAATGTTTTTCTTCTTTAGAGAAATGTGTATTCATATCCTCTGCCCATTTTAAAATCAGACTCTTTGGTGTTTTTTTTTCCATTTAGTTAACTGAGTTGCTTAAGTTATTTGTATATCAGAGATTAACTTCTTATTGGATACAAAATTAACAGATGTCTTCTCCAGTGCAGTAGGTTGACTTTCCATTTCTTGATGGTTTTCGTTGTTGTGCAAATGCTCTGTAGTTTCATGTAGTTTTGTCTGTTTATGTTAGCTTTTGTTGTCATTGCCCTTTTTAGAAAATTCATCTTTATTTCTGAGTGCTCTGGGGCTTCCTTGCTGCAGGCGGGCTTTCTATAGCTGAGACAAGTAAGGGCTTCACTTCGTTGCAGTGTGCGGGCTTCTCCCTGAAGTGGCTTCCCTTGTTGCCGAGCGTGGGCTCTAGGCTTACAGACTTCAGTAGTCTTGGCGCACAGGCTGAGCTGCGCCATGACATGTGAGATCTTCCAGGATCAGGGATCGAACTCATGCCCCCTGCGTTGGCTGGCAGATTTTCATCCACTGTGCCACCAGCGAAGTCCTGCCATTGCCTTTGGATTCAGATCCAAGACTGGTCAGAGAGCTTTCTGTCCAGTTTTTGTTCCAGAAGGTTCACAGTTTCGGGTTTTACATTCACATGTTTAATCCATTTTGGTTTAGTTGTTTTGTACAGTGTAAGATAGGGGTTCACTTTCATTCTTGTGCATGTGGCTGTTCCGTTTGCTCAGTACCACTTGTTGAATAAACTGTCTTTTCCCCACATATATTCTTGCCTGTTTGCCTTGCTAAGAGTAGGCTAATGCCTCTTTTCTCTTCTTCAGTTCAAACAGTTCAGTTCAGTTGCTCAGTCGTGTCTGACTCTTTGGAACCCCATGGATTGCAGCACGCCAGGCAGGCCTCCCTGTCCATCACCAACTCCCAGAGTTTGCTCAAACTCAAGTCCATTGAGTCGGTGATGCCATCCAACCATCTCATCCTCTGTTGTCCCCTTCTCCTCCTGCCTTCAATCTTTCCCAGCATCTGGGTCTTTTCCAGTGAGTCAGTTTTTCATACCAGGTGGCCAAAGTATTGGAGTTTCAGCTTCAGCATCAGTCCTTCCAATGAATATTCAGGACTGATTTCTTGAAGAGATCTCTAGTCTTTCCCATTCTATTGTTTTCCTCTATTTCTTTGCATTGATCACGGAGGCTGGCTTTCTTATCCTTGCTATTCTTTGGAACTCCGCATTCAAATGGGTATATCTTTCCTTTTCTCCTTTGCTTTTAGCTTCTCTTCTTTCTCAGCTATTATTTTTTCTGTCTTACGTAAAGAAATTTCTAAAATGTGTGAAACTGTTGATAGCAGGTCCCAATTCCCAAGAGACAGTCTGGTCGTTTACTTAACATTCTGCTTTGGGAGCTACTGTGAGGAACTTAGAAGTCAAGACCCTAATCAAAGCTCTAGTGGAATATTTTAAAGTCAGTAACCATCCACGTAATGGCCATACAAGAGAGGTAAAAGCTCTTTGGCATGTTTATATCTGACCTCATCTGTTAACCTTGAGGAAAGGTAATGAAATGTACACTAGAGAGATTATATTATCTACTTCAAGAAAAATCTGCTTAGTGAATAAGTAATAAGCACCTTTTTAAAGAAAATGAAATTCCTGGGGACTCTTCTGAAAAAGTTTAAAATCCCAATTTGGGAATGTGCTTACCATTTAACTATGTACATGATAATTAGCTCACAATTTCTGGGCCAGAAAGTTTCGTTATTACTAAGTAATGCACTAGGAAAAAAACCACTACCGAAAGGTCTGTTGTGACCAACACTGATTTAATACTTATTTCTGTTGCAACTAGCTGTATTAAAATACCATGCAATAATATCAAACAGTATAAAGACAATTGGAAAGAGGGTGAAATAGAGATGAAACAGCTGTGATAAAAATTACCTTTATCTTGAGTGATCTGTAGAATTAAGAAAGGTACAGGAGACAGTTAGCTGTGATGAGGGAGAATAATCTGTGTTGTTTGCCTAGTCACAGGGCTGTAAGACAAAGGTTAAATGAGAGAGCTTATTAATGCTTTCTTCAACTCTTTTCAGACTCTTCCCCACTCCTAACCATTACTGTCCATGGAAATTTGAAACTCCTTCTGGCATCCAAGGTCCTTCACCATCTGGCTTTTGCTTGTGTTTTAAACAAATTTCCTTCTACTCCACTCAGAAGGTATTAAGACCCAGGGGGATGGGCCTGGGTTTAATTTCTAATTCTAGAAATTAGAATTTGTCTCCATGGGGCTTTGAATGAGATTACTCCTTTTCTCTTAGCCTCAGTCTCTCTCTGTAAAGGGGCTCATTCCTCTTAGGCTTAAATGAGGATTAAATGAAATAGTCTATGTCATGGACTTAACGTCGTGTTTGACATAAGGTAGGCATACCAGAAATGTTAGCTATTAGACAAAGATAAATCTAAATCTCTCTGGCTGCTAGTGGTGACCTCCCTTCCAGCTCACAGGCTCTTCTCACCCCATCTCTTTTTTTTTTCCCATTTATTTTTATTAGTTGGAGGCTAATTACTTTACAATATTGTAGTGGTTTTTGCCATACATTGACATGAATCAGCCATGGATTTACATGTGTTCCCTATCCCGATTCCCCCTCCCACCTCCCTCCCCATCCCGTCCCTCTGGGTCTTCCCAGTGCACCAGCCCTGAGCACTTGTCTCATGCATCCAACCTGGGCTGGTGATCTGTTTCACCCTTGATAGTATACTTGTTTCAATGCTATTCTCTCAGAATATCCCACCTTCACCTTTTCCCACAGAGTCCAAAAGTCTGTTCTGTACATCTGTGTCTCGTTTTGCATATAGGGTTATCGTTACCATCTTTCTAAATTCCATATATATGTGTTAGTATACTGTATTGGTCTTTATCTTTCTGGCTTACTTCACTCTGTATAATGGGCTCCAGTTTCATCCATCTCATTAGAACTGATTCAAATGAATTCTTTATAATGGCTGAGGAATATTCCATTGTGTATATGTACCATAGCTTCCTTATCCATTCGTCTGCTGATGGGCATCTAGGTTGCTTCTACATCCTGGCAATTATAAACAGTGCTGCGATGAACATTGGGGTGCACGTGTCTGTTTCAGATCTGGTTTCCTCGGGGTGTATGCCCAGGAGTGGGATTGCTGGGTCATATGGCACCCCATCCCTTCAAGTCCAAGTCCTTCCTTGCCTTTGCAGAAAGCTTCCTGACTCCCTTTAACCCTCCTGCTCCCTCTTCTGTTTCCTGAGAGACACACACTCAGCGGTGGACCGCACGCTCCATGAGCAGAGGAAGCAGGTCCTGGTCATCTTCGTCACAGTCCCAGGGCCCATGCCAGGACCCAGTGAATGTCAGATACACTGCTGATGAGAGAGGCAGAGAGACAGGGAAAGGTGAAGTGAGGGGAGAAGGGTGGGAGTCAGAGAGATGAGGCAGTGTGAGAACGCAGATACAGACAACAGAAGCCGCCGCCCCACCCCAGAGGGTGCAGAAGGAAGGGCTGGGCTGGGGAGAGGGAAACGTGGATCAGAGGAACGTGACCACGGTTTCCCCTCTGTGGCGGCTGCTGCCAGCCCGTAAATGGCTGCTCCAGCTCTTCCGTGGGGTCGCTGCGAGCATAAAGCTGCTCTGTGTTAACACAATCCCTGTGTGGTCATCAGAGAATGTGCAATAGGCGCTCTGTGTGCGGGGACATATAATAGGCTCTCTGATGAAGCTGCCGCTTAGACCCCTTGCTATTTCTGTGCACAGCTCTGATGGAATCTCAGAATGTGTGCGAACTAGGGCCGCTGGAGTTACACATTGTTCTGGATGGAGGGTGGAGAGAGTTGGTCTTTCTGAGGCCTGCGGGCTCTAGATTGATGACCCCTTCCCCTTCCCCCCGGGTGCGGCCAGCCTCAGCATTCCTGGTGGTAATTCTCACCATGATGCCTGCTCACAGATCCAGGTCTTCCCTCACCCACGTGCTGCACCTGCTCTGCCTGCTGTCTCCACCAGGGAGACTCGGGCGATTTCTGTCTGTTTTCGGCCATCCAGTTAAAATTTAATAATCTTCTTCCTGCTGTGTCTCTGCCTGAGGTTTCCATCACTTGTGGCCGGAGAGGTCTTGCTAGGGAAGGTGGAGGCCGGGTGTCACTGGGGACGGGAGGGCGGCCCCCCAGGGTTCTCCTCCCTGAAGGCCAGCAGCTCGGAGCTCAGGGCCAGTCTGGCCAGCGTCAGAGACGTGTTCACGACGTGTGGTGTCAAGGACTTCGAAAGGGGCCCTGCTCCCAAATTCTCCCAGGTCGGCCTCTGTTATTTCAAGGACCGTGAACATAGCATACGAATACCTCGAGATCATAGAAATGGTTTGATGTCCTACTCCAGGCTCATTCTCACACTGTCACTTTACAGGTGTTATGTGCTTTAGGTTAATCTCTAGATCAGTTGTATTCATTTGTATGTTCATGACATTTACAAAGCACATATGATGTTTTGAAGTATGGAGATAAAACAGTTAACAAAACAAAGTCTGTGTTCTCCTAAAGCTTACTGAAATAAACTAATAAATATAAATAAACCAATAAATATACCTGTGCTCTGATGAAGATGAAGAAAGCCCAGACAGGGAGAGGGGAAGTCTGTTGTTTTACGTAAAGGTATCCGGGAAGGCCTGCAGGATGAGGTCATTCTTGAGCAAAGATTGAAAGGAAGGAAGGGGTAAACATGCCAGAAAGAGTGATACAAGCCCAGGGGCCGGAAGTGCAAAGGCCCTGAGGCAGAACGTGTTGACTGTTCCCCGGGATCAGCATGGGGGGAGGTGTGCTGAGCGTGGAATGAGGCGAGGAAACAGTAGAGATGCAGGCGGCGAGGAGGGGAACAGCCTGGCCGTGTGTGATGTGTCGGGGTCAGAGGTTTGCATTCCCCTGAGTGAGATGAGGGGTACTGAGCGGGAGAGTGCCATGAGGTGAGCTGTGTTTCCCAAGATTCGCCCCTCCTGTTGTGTCACAGACCACAGGAGAGAAAGTGGAGGAGGCAAGGGTCTGAAGAGGTGATGGCTTGGACTATGGTGGTCAGAGTGGCGAGAAGTGGTTGAGCTCTCAGTATGGTTGTCAATGCACTGAAGGCAGAACATGTATAATAAGAAAGAAAGAAAAGCCAATAAACTCTCCAGAACTTTCGACCGGAGTAGCTGGACCAATGGAGCTGAAATGGGGAGGGCTGAGAAAGGGGCAGGTTAGCCTACATTTCTGAGGTAGAGATTGTTGCCCCATTTTACAGATGGGGAAACTGAGGCATGAAGTTGCCCAAGATCGTATAACTAGAAAAGTACGGAGTGGATTTGATCCTAACCTTATTTGATTCTCTCAGCTTGAATTCCACAAGGCAGATATACATTACAAAATATGTATCCCATGATAATATGTATTATATAATAAGTCACAGAACCCGGGGTTCTCTTAGTTACAAGTGGCAGGAATTGTAGAGAAGCTGAGGCGGAGATACAAAGTAAAGCAGAGGGTCGTCGGCTCTGCCGACTGGGGCGGTGGGACGGCTAGTGGGTAGGTGACTCAGAGAACCAAAGAATGCGCCACAGAGCCTGGGGTCTCAGGACCTGAGCTGAGGGTTCTGGGTCGGTAGGCTGGCTCTGCGCCTGGCATCCCCTTCTTGCCTTCTTCTTTGGAGGGCTGAACCTGGTGTCTCCATGACTGTGCATGAACTGAACTGAACCTTTGACAGGCCTCTTCCACAGGGTGTCAGACATGGATAGTAGCAGTTTTAGCTGTAGATTACAGACAGAATGTGACTTCTGCCCCCCAACATTTGTATCCCAATCCAAGGCATAACATTTTACATTATTATTCAAAATAATCATCCCCCCCATCCCTGTAAGAGGATTGCACCTCCCTGCCCGTTGCCATGTGACTTACCAGCCCTCCCATGGGACAGGCATGCATCCGTCCTCATTGGCTTTGGTTCTGGCCATCTGACATGCTTTGGTCACTGGGATGAAAATAAACTGTGTGTGTCAGATACCAGCATAAGCTTCATAACTTCAGGAGGCCCCATGGGTTTCTGCCAGCCCTCTCGCTTTTCTCCTCTGTCATTAGACCAGGCATGCCCCCTCAGGGACTCACCCACTGGCCAAGAATGACAAGATAGAAAGAGCCTGAAACCCAGCATTAGTCTGCCGAGGTGTAATGTGAACGGAAAGACGCTTGCTGCTCTGAGGCACCAAGCTATTGAGGATGTTGTTACCCAAGCACAGCTGCTGGGGCCACGGAGCCTCTGTTTGGTCATGTTGATGTCCTGGGCCCTCCCTTGGGCCCGTTGATGTGCTCGGGGAGGGGGGCACATACCCAGGCTACCCTGTGGTGCATCCCCCACAGCGTCCTGGGTCTGCCGATCAGACTTCACTTCCAGTCATACAAATGCCGGTGTGCATCCATAGGGCGGTCCTCCGTCAGATAACTCAGTGGTCCAGACTCCCTGCCTCTTGTAACCCTTGATCTACACATCTGGCCTCCGAGGTCTTGAGCCACAGGAAGAAAGCTGAACGTTTATAAAGAATGTCTTGAAGGGCCATCACTGGAAACATCAATACGATTTTCATTCATATCTCGCCAAGTAGCAGGAGCCAGCCTAATTGCAAAGCAGGCTGGAAATGGCAGTTTTCCCACGTGCCCACGAAGATGGAAACAGAATGAATCAGGTTATCTTGTGGCACAGTCTCTGTCATAGACCCATGTTTGCCCATCCTAAGGCATGCCCCAGCTCTGTGGCCTCTCTTACCAAAGGAGAACAGGAAAAGCGAACAGTGAACAGTGGCAACCACGGTCCACTCTGAGATAACATTGTGGCAGGCCACAAGTGCAGTGACTTAGGAACTAGCGGCCAGCTGTGGTCCTGTACCTTTAGCTGACAGAGAGTAGCAGTGGCCCCTCTATCCACGAGTCTGCTCACAATTAACTTTAAATGTGATTATTTGGGAGCTTCTTTGAAAGTCTGACAAAAGTCAAGGACACTGAATTTGCCCAGATGCAAGAAAGATTTAATGGGTTCAACATCCTTCAAAGCTTATATGCTTCAGGTCGCCATCCTGGAAAATGATCTATCAGGCCCCTTCCAACTCTGACAGTTTATGATTCAGTTGGACAGATCTGAGGGGAAGAGATGGAGGAAGAACAGGAGAGCTGCCGGGCAGTGGAGGGTGGTGTGCTCGGCAATCCTGCGCAGGGGCTGTCACCCTCTTTTCAACTGCAATAAAACCTAACCCACAGACAGTTTTATCATGTCCTGCTGGAACTGATCAAAAATATATATATCAGATAGATTTATTTTCACACATTTTCAATGAGTTGACAGTCTCTTATCCTGAACTGAAATATGGTTTCGGTGATATCATCTCATTCGCAACACAGCCCACTTTGTGCATCTGAATGACGAATGGATCATCTACAGGTTGGTAAATAAGGAAACAGCCGTCAGCCATGCCCTATTCACGATTGTTAGCATGAATCAGTTTTACATGATGTGTCATATATCTCGGAGCAGGGCAAAGAGCCTCTCTGGAAGGCAGACATGCGAGGCCATCTTGAGTACACCACTAACTTCTCTGGGTATTTTGGCACTTGTACTGTCTGCGACTTGTCCGTGAGAAAAATGGGTGTCTGTCCCTTTCATTAAAATTGTATTCTTAAGAAGTATACATACCTTGTTGTATCCCTGTTGGGGAAAGGGAGGAAGCTAGTCTCCTATTTGTGGCCATAGCTGAGGTCCTTGCCTTAGAATAACCATCCTGTAAATGTCCAAGGTGGAGTTTGTGACAGAGACTATATGGGGCAGTTTGAAGATAAACTCCTAGAATTAAAAGAAAACATTTAAAGGGCCGTTCCTCAGTGTGACATCTTCACAGTTCAGAGTTTGTTCATCCCCTCGTTCAGATGACAGCTGCACTGAGCATTGTTCTGCAGTGACGATCCTCTGTCCAAGCTCCAGAGTCCTGTTCCAGTTGAGGAGGTAAGACACATATCAGAGTCATCTAGTTAACAAGGAGTTTCTAAAGCCAGCACAAGAGACCCACAGTCAGCACTCTGCATGAGGCCCATGGAATGGTGTGGGCCATGTTGAGGACCAGGAGATGTCTTGCTCAATAAGCCCAACAGAGCCAGTGTTTCTCGTAGGTAGGACAGATCATCAGTTCTTTGAATAAAGTCAGCAGTTTACTTCCCAGAAAGAGGAAAATCAAATCAAATGCGGTGATCCTCAGTGCTGCCCCTGCCTTGGGAACTGCATCTGGTCTAGCCTAGGCCATGAGCCCAGCTTGTAGTCAAGGTTTGCTATATGTAACATTTCTCTTAGTAAACGGTATGGGACTAATGTTCAAAAATACAGATTTGTCAAACTTGCGGTTGCCAGAAGGGAAGGATGAAGGGAAGGGATGGTCAGAGAGTTCGGGGTGGACATACACACATTGCTATATTTAAAATGGATAAGCAACAAGGGCTTCCTGGACAGCACATGGAACTCTGCTCAATGTTATGTGGCAGCCTGGATGAGTGGGGCATTTGGGGGAGAGTGGATACATGTGTATGTATGACTGAGTCCCTTTGCCGTTCACCTGAAATTGTCACAACATTGTTAATCAGCTATACTCCAATGTAAAGTAAAAAGTTAAAAAAATACATATTTGTATTACAGCATATACTAAAAGCAAATCCACAGGGACTGGGACCCAATGTTTATTCTTATCTCCTATCTTGGATTCCTTCCAGGGCATATTACCATTAAATGGAATGACATGTAAAATAATCTACTCTATGTAAATTTAAAACACATCATTTATCATTCTTTTATCATCATTTGCTTAATATATTTTTTTTTAGTTAAAATAACTTTTTAAAAAATTTTACTTTTTACTCGTAAATATATTTCAAGCTAGTGTGTGGAAACAAAGATAAGGACAATCAAATGCTATTGGTCATTTAAGACAAAGGAGTGGTTACTTCCAGGTGACATTACTGAGATTGATGTCATGGAGGAGGTGGAGTTTGAGTTGATTGCAAAGGATGGTGAGATTTAAATATTTAGTTTGGCAGTATGACATTCCAGCTAGAGAATATGATCAGAAAAAGGCCTAGATTTTGTGCTTGCGTGTGTATCACAGAGGCAGCCATAGGTAGTGACAGAATATAATTTGGAGCAGAAAACTGCAAGGTTTGAATGCCAAGCTTAGGGTTTTAAGGAGAATGTAGGGAGTCAGGAAGTTTCTCAAGTGAAAATAACATCATTCGACTAATGGTGGCAGAGCATTAAAGCGTTAGAAGTGGAAAGTTTGGAGGTTTGAAGGATTCTTAGTAGACAGGCGTCAGTCCAGAAGTGTAAGTCTAAACTAGTCAAGATGTAGGAGGAGCGGGCAAAGAGGCGGAAAAGATAACCTCTAAGGGCCAACTCTATGATTTTAGCAGTTACCTTCATAAAGGGATGAGGAGAGAATGAAGAATTAGAGATGGAGCTTCCTGTGTGTGTGTCTGCATGTGTGTCTCTGTCGTCTGTCTGTCTTCCCAACTAGACTGTCAAGTCCTGGAGGAAAAGGACTCTGTGTTCACATCAGAGTCTCAAGTATCTAGCATAGTCCTTAGTACAAAGTAGAAGCTCAATAAATGCTTGCTGAATTTCATCCTGCCCCTCCTAACATTTTTGCTATCTATTCCCAGAAACTCTACTCCCTAAAGGGTAGAGAGTCCCTCTGATAAAGCAGACCTAGGGCTTTCTGGGTCATAGATAGTCCTCTCAGGTTTAGACAGAGAATGGACCCAGCCATTGGGAATGGACTGGAAAACCGACTTCCTGTGTGGCTAACAGCTGGAACAATATCTATCTTTCTGTGGCTTTGTTGATTACCGCTATTTAGTGATTTGGAATAACAGGAAACTCAGAAACAGTCCATTAGTGCAGTGTTTCTTACATTATAAAACTCCTCACCACTCTTGCTAGACCTTCAGACTCCTTGCTTAAAGATTTCCAGTATTAAGAGATCAGTACCCGGACATTATTGGATGATTCTGAATTAGTTTCCAAGTTCTAGAACTTTTAGCTTTCTACTGTATGGTTTTTATGTCACAGCTATGGACTCCTGTGTCCATGTACACACCAGCCTGCCCACTGCCATTTTTCTTATGGCTCTGAACCCTTCAGGACTTAAGGCTTCCTAAAAATAATGTAGAAGACTATTTAGGAGGATCTTGGAGTTCCAGTGGAACAGGAATCATACTGCATTCCAATTCAGGTGCAGTTGAGGAGGAATAACTTTCACAAATATTTTTAAGCTGAAATGCTATATTTGCAGTAGTTTTCCTCAATTACCACAGCATCCTAGTTAGCAAAAAGGATGTGGGTAGAGATTCTGATTAGGGGCCTCATCTCACTGTTGGGTTTTCTTCGATTAATAATATCAGATGAACTCACTTCCTTCTGATTTGACAATCCAAATTTTGCTTATTATTGGAGTTGTCAGGGAGAGAAGGAGAGAAATACTATAGAAAATAGCAGAGATACTGTAAAGCATTTAGTTGAAGCAACCAGAAGGGAAAACACACCACAGAAGCCATTCTGTGAATGTACATCTATTCATGAAAATCCACTTATGGTCCTTTTGCCTTGAGAAACATCACAGGCTTTGGCAGACAGTAGGCTGAAGGGAACATAATTTTTTCCACTATCACAAAGCAATAATCTGCACCCACCAGCCCTATCATTTTTTCTTCTAGAGAAAGCCAGCTGCTTCTTCCACATTACAGCTGTCACTTCTGCATGAAGCCTTTTCTTCATGTAGGCCATTGTGTATTCAGCTGTTCCAAGCAACCAGTTACTCGGGGAATAAAGATGACCAAGACCCAACCTCTGCCTTAGAAAGTTCACAGTCTCCAAATTGTCAGGGTTTCCAAACCCTTCTCCCCTACCTTTCCAAGAGTCTCTTCTACATAACTCTGTGCCTGCCTGCTATGTCACTTCAGTTGTGTCCGACTCTTTGTGATCCTATGAACTTGGAGCCCGCCAGGCTCCTCTGTCCATGAGATTCTTCAGGCAAGCATACTGGAGTGGGTTGCCATGCCCTTCCCCAGGGGATCTTCCCAACCCAGAGATTGAACCCACGTCTCTTATGCCTCCTGCATTGACAGGCATGTTCTTTACAGCTCTACTCTATGGCTTATCATTATCCTAGGAAACATGGCATTGGGGATCAAAACCAGTTGTGTTTATCTGGACTGAGCAGTTTGGAAGGTAGTGGGATAGTAACCTTATATGTGTGTTAAATAGCCTGCATTTGTTAATGAAACCTATAAACTTGCCAGCTCACGATGAGCACATGGTTAACTGGAGGTCTCTGGTCCAGAGATCTGTCATGCATTTGTGCAACCTGCTTCTTTGAACTTGAGTAAAAATCTATTTGTGTAGATATGTGTGCATTCCCATCAGATTTATCCTAATGGTTTGGATTCTTGATCTGTGGTTTCTTTTCTCTTTTTTCCTTCCTTTTATTGTCATTTACTTATTTTTGGCTGTGCTGGCTCTCTGTTGCTGCGTGGTTTTGTCCCCAGCTGTGGTGAGCAGGGGCTGTCCTCTAGTTGTGGTGCACGGGCTTCTCATGGCGGTGGTGTCTCTTGCTGTGAGCCACAGGCTCTAGGGCACGGGGGCTTCAGCAGTGGTGGCATGGTGGGCTCAGTGGTTGCAATTCCCGGATGCATGTGGCTCACAGGCTAGGTTGCCCTGTGGCATGTGGGATCCTCCTGGACCAGGGATCGAACCCATGTCTCCTGCACTGGCAGATTCTTTACTACTGAGCCACCAGGGCAGCCCTTGGTTTGTGGTTTCTTAGCTTCAAAATTCTTTTTTAGATGCCGGCTCCAGGTTTCTTTCCAAGCAGAGAGTAATCCTCTAGTCCACCAAAGCTGAACTGGCACACTATAAGAAGTTAGGCACAGTCATTCCCAAACCGCTCGCCATGGAGTGGTCTAGAAAAGGAAATGAGAAGAGTTAAGGTTCAACACTGAGAAGAATGCCTACAGCAGTTTCTGCCTTCGTAGGAAAAATGAATAGAGCTCTGTTTGAAGACTGAACATTCCTATTCAGACTGTTTTAAAGACATAAATCTAAACTCATCCATAAAACGCTGAATGGTTTGCTTAATATCTGGCACACCAGCTCTTGGGCTCATTCCCCCATGCCTGCATGCGAGCATCTCATCGTCTGGAAGGAAATGGTGTTTCCATGAGCTCTTTCAGGGAATTTAGTGCTCCAGAAGGAGCTGTATTTTTCAGGGGCTCCCAAACTCACCCCTGAGGTGCCATAAAAGATTAAGCTTGCCTCATTCATAGGAAGTAGATTTTTTTTAAATCCTGATTTATTTCGAATTTAGGTAGTAAAGCATTCTGATCGACCCCATGTGGATAAGAGAAACAAAGAGGATAGAAAACCATGACACAGAAAACATTTTCTGAAAATTGTTTCCTTTTCCCATCAAGATGCATTTCAACAATATGCAAATTAGGTGGTGCCATTGTGTGATAATTATGTTTTCTTAATGTTTCCACAACAGCCCTGCTTTTGCCAGACTTCAATATTGTGGCAGCATAATGGTCACTTTGGAAGGGATGAACACCCATTATATCTGGGTAAGGGAGACCTTGGAAAATCAAATTCAGATAATGCAAAGAATATACTTTCCATTGCTAATTTGTTTCACAGTTATCTTAGCAAGGGTGAAAAATAGATTGTTCTCTCAAGAAAAAAAAAAATGGATAAAATGCAAATGAATTAGAAACACCCTGAAGTGCACATCCCTCAAATTCTAAACCTATGCTTTGAAAGCTTCCCGGGACCGTCAGACACACAGGCTGGGTTGATCCCAATACAGCTGATTCATCAACGTGCAAGCCACTGGAGGCAAGTTCTGGGCAGTTAAAAACCACTGTCTTTTGTCAAGTCAGTTTGCAAAATGCGCTAGATTAAACAAAGTTATCCAAGTTTTATTTATTTATTTATTTATATATTCCTATAGAAACATGCTGATGTAGTAATATTGAAGAGTTATTGTCCAAAGCCAGATAAAAACATTTCCTATCTATGTGGAAATGGAACCCTGTTTTCACAGAGACTCAAGAGATCACAGTGCCAAGAAGTACTCCTTGGGGAACTTTGTCTACCCCAGTACCCGTTGTTAAACTAGAATTGTAGTCCAGCTGACCAAAGGCCAAACTAGAAATAAAATCTCAGATTCCCAGATTCTCAGAACAGCTCTCCACTCCCTCTTATTCATTCACTGTCTGCTTGTTTGGCAGAAGCTCATCTGATATTGACACATTTATAAATGCTTACTTTTTATAAGATTCTAGAATTTTTCTATAGGTAGCAATAAATCAATAATATCCTAGTTTATGCTTACTCCTTGGAAGGAAAGTTATGACCAACCTAGACAGCATATTAAAAAGCAGAGACATTACTTTACCAACAAAGGTCCGTCTAGCCAAAGCTATGGTTTTTCCAGTAGTCATGTATGGATGTGAGAGTTGGACTATAAAGAAAGCTGAGCACCAAAGAATTGATCCTTTTGAACTGTGGTGTTGGAGAAGACTCTTGAGAGTCCCTTGGACTGCAAGGAGATCCAACCAGTCCATCCGAAAGGAGGTCAGTCCTGGGTGTTCATTGGAAGGACTGATGTTGAAGCTGAAAACTCCAATACTTTGGCCACCTGATGTGAAGACCTGACTCATTTGAAAAGACCCTAATGCTGGGAAAGATTGAGGGCAGGAGGAGAAGGGGACGACAGAGAATGAGATGGTGGGATGGCATCACCAACTCAATGGACATGAGTTTGGGTAGACTCCAGGAGTTGGTGATGGACAGGGAGGCCTGGTGTGCTGCAGTTCATGGGGTTGCAAACAGCTGGCATGACTGAGTGACTGAAATGAACTGATGCTTTTCATATCCTAAATGAATTTTATAGTATAAAACATGCATATCTTCCCCATCGTAATTGTTTAAATAGATGCAGCCCTTTATAGCAGGGATCTCAGACCTCACTGCCTCCAAGGCCAGGGAAGGAATGGCTGTATGGGCAACAGCTCAGCTTCAGCCGAGAACTGCTTTGTGAAAATTGGAGCGCTCTGTTACTAGTTTTGGCTTGTTTTTTTTTTGTTTTAAAGGAAAAAGCCAAACATGGACCTTTTTTATGTGAAACTCATTAATGTGAAATTAATGTAATTGTAGCAAGTGGTTAAGAAAAAGAAAAGAAAAGAAAATGTTGGCCAACACAATACATCTACAGGTAGAATTTGGCCTATTTTTAGGCCGCCAGTTTTTCATCTCTGCTTTACATTTTTCAGTTAGTCCATTTCTCTCCCTAGAGGAGAGAGAATTCTCTCCCTATGGGAGCAGAATGGTGCGAGAGAGACTCTGGGGGTTGGTGGGGGACACAGGCAGACACTGAACAGCTTGGAGCTGTTACCAGCTTCTGTCCTCCATAATGACCAAGTGACGCGAAAGCCAGAGAGAGACGGCCAGAGGTAGAGAGGAGACAGGCAGGTTAAATCCTGGGCTGCTCTTTTATCTCTTGGTCTTCTTTTGGCTTTTTAAAATGTATTTTTGTAGAGTTTAGTTTTTAGAGCAGTTTTAGGTTCACAGTGGAATGGAGTGGAAAGTACAGAGTTCTCCTGCGCCCGGTCCCCACACAGCCTTCCCCACTGTCCACACTGCAAACCAAAACAGCGTATTTGTTGCAGTCAGCTCGCCTGCACTGACTCATCACTAGTCCCTGGTTTCGTCAGTCAGTCTTGGCGCAGGTGTGTTCATTGTATGTGTCTAGACACGTGTATGACATTTTCACTCTGTGCCCCCAGCCCCTGGTAACCACTGGTCCTTTTACCTTCTCCATATTTTTATCTTCTCAAGTGGTTGGAATCAGACAGTATGTTGCCTTCTCAGATTGTCTTCTTTAGCTTAGTAGTAAGGACTAAACTTTCCTGTGTGTCTTCTCATGGCTTGACTGCTTATTTTTTTAGTGCTGAATAACATTCCATGGCCTGAGTATGCCAGTATTTGTCTATCCGCCTACCAAAGGACATCTTGGTTCCTTCCAGGTTTGGCAATTATGAAGAAAGATGTTCTTATACACATCTAGTGCAGGTTCTTGTGTGCACGTGGATTTTCAGCTGCTTTGACTAAATAACAAGGAATGAGACTGCTGGATTGTAGTTACGTTTGGTTTTGTAAGAAATCACCAAACGGTACCACTTTGCATTTCCACCGTCAGTGAATGGAGTTCCTGTTGCCCCACAGCTCTTGTCTTTCTTTTAATACCTGATATAATGTATTGTTCTCAGCCTACAGATGGATATGCATTCACCGAGTGACTTGGTACATGAGGTTGCTGCTTCAGGAGCCGGGTCTCAAAACACCTGAAGCAGGAGAGCCCTTCTGCACCTCGTGGGTTTGGTGCGTTGTGAAAGGCGGCCTTCACCTGGCAAAGCAGCGTCTCACCAGGGTCTGGCCAAGGCACCAGGCCTTCATGCGCTCCACCCCCACGTTCTCTTTCTTTTTAAATTTTGTTTATTTATTTGTGGCTGTGCTGGGTCTTCGTTGCTGCACACAGACTTTCTCTACTTGCAGCGAGTGGCGGCTATTCCCTCATTGTGTATCGGCTTCTCTCTGTGGCAGCTTCTCTTGCCGCGGAGCGTGGGCTCTATGGCACAAAGATCTCAGTAGTTGTGGCATGTGGGCTAAGTTGCTCCTTGGCATGTGGGGTCTTCTCAGACCAGGATTTGAACCCTCGTGCCCCGCATTGGCAGGTGGATTCTTAATCACTGGACCACCAGCGATCTCCTCTCCCTACATTTTCATTGGGAGAAATCCATTTCCTCACTATTATTCATGGGGGAAGTTGGGCAGCATAGATTGCTCAAGATTTTTCCCTCAGGCTTTTAAAATAGCCCAGCCTCTAGTCTGAGAGCTGGTAAATTGAGCTGAGTAGAGATATGGATAAAATTAGGAAGCCCTAGAGCTTGGATGGTAGCGCACTTAGTCTTTTAACTTCTGTAACCCTTTTCTTGCAGAGCTGGGCTCAGTATCATGCAGGCACAAGATAACTTCATTGTCTCCCATTATATGTTCAGATTCACCACTTGGGTGAAATCTTGGTGGAATCTTAGAGCATTCAAGGGTCATGCTCAGCTAATTATAAAATCTCCCCATGACTTAATTCTGAAAACAATCTCAAATCAAGGAATTAAAATTTTTCTGGCACAAGAATCTAAAAGTCTAGACTCTTATCTGATGGTAAAGAGTCTCAGGGCCTTGCTCAGTACTGCCATGGCCTTTTGGTTTTGCTGAAGCTGGAGGAGGTGGTGGGAGCCCACTGCTTTCCTTCTTGGTCTCCTGGTCCTCATCAGCTGGCTTACACTCCAGGCCAGGACCAGGTGGTGGCAAGCAGGTGAAAAGGGCTCATTCTCATGGGACTGATGCTACCATGATTTGGCATCAGGACCCTCTGCACTCAGAGGATGTTTAAATGTCTTTCTTTTTGGCACATTTTTTTTTCCCTAGTTGGGTTCTTTTGTATGTTTCTCAGTGATTCTGCTCTAGGACCCTCCACCTGCCCCACAGGGATATTTCTCTTCATCCAGTAAGGTTCCCTTCCTTAGTCTCTGGAATAAGATCACGGGGGTTTACATCACTAATAAATTACCCAGACCACCATGTCTCAGTTAATCCACCCTTGAAATAGGACAATAACGGAATCTACCTGATAGGGCTCTGAAAGTGATTCAATGAAGTAATTAATGTAAAGTGT
This sequence comes from Odocoileus virginianus, assembly GCF_023699985.2. Classification (NCBI taxonomy): domain Eukaryota; kingdom Metazoa; phylum Chordata; class Mammalia; order Artiodactyla; family Cervidae; genus Odocoileus; species Odocoileus virginianus. The sequence continues at coordinate 20,705,219 of NC_069699.1, forward strand.
TTAGAGGGTGTCATATGGTAACATACAGTAATAAACACTGTTATTGTTAATGTACCAATAATTTGAAGGCACTGTCTGGAAGATTATTACCAAAGACACAAATTCAGTGTCAAAGAGACTGGGAACTAGGTACGAAGAATTCTGGCATAGAGAAATAAGAAATATGTTTTCAAGTTACACGTGGTATTGTGGTAAAGTAGAGAAACACCGGACTCACTTTCAGGAGACTCAGATTTCAGTCCTAGATCTGTTATCAACTGCTATGTGTGCTTGAAAATGTAACAGAACCAGTCTGTTCTGCATCTCAGGTCCCTTCCTACATTTTGATTAAGAAACATGGTTTTCCATTGATCTCTTCTTTTTTCTGGTTTGGTACCAGCCAAATTGTATAGTCTTCAATGTCTTCATCTTGAAACTGGAGTGAGCAGCCTAGCGCATCCCTAAGTTTTGGTAAGGATCGTGTGAGACGCTATGTAAACGAACACACCATAAACTCTAAATCCTTCATGCAGTGCCTCAGCAAACATTTATCGACCAACCTCAGTCCCAGATGCTATAAAACTGGAAACTATTGCCAGCATTGCATTAAGGAACTAGGTCAACTCCAGTGTTTCTTCTCGCCCTAAAATTCTTGGAATCAAATCATATGAAAGAAGGAATCCTTCCCATTTCTGTGAGCGGTCTGCACCTGGTACCACAGAGTGACTCTGTCCAGTTGAAGTTACTGTCGTGATGGACACGAGTTATATCCGCACTGACCAGTATGGAAGCCACTGGCCACATGTGGCTACTGAGCACTTTAAGTACGGTGAGTGCTACTGAGGAGTTGAATGTTTAATTTTATTTAATTTTAAATAGCATATTTAAATAGCTGTATTTGACTAGTGGCTACTGGTGAAATACAGTTTCCAGTACATCTTGGAAAGTGGAAAATTGTAGCTCCCTGAGCACAGGGTTCTGCAGGGAGGAAGAAGGAAATGCAGACTGGAAATGCAGTCTGATTTGGGAGATATATTTGCTGCTTGGTGGGCGTACGTGTTTGGCTGCAGATAGTTCATTTTATTTTGTTTCAGTATTGAACCCTGGCACTTGAATGACTGATCCGTCAGGAAGAGAGTCCAGCTTAAATGGTAAATGTCTGATGATTCCTTTGCCCTGAAAATGGAGTAGGGGAAATCCCTAAGCTTTCTATTCTGACAGAATATAATTATGTGTGTTTCATAAACTCTGAAGAATCAGGGATTTAATAGAAATTTCCCACTCATTGGTCCTTAAAACAGGCATAAGATTTAAGAGACACTAAATACAAATGCTTTTCCTCTTAAGTCCATCACTGATAGGGATATAATAGTGAATGATTTAGAAAATATATATTAAGTGCTTCTGATTCTGTAAATCAGACACCGCTGGATGATATTTAAGACAGGTAGTCTTGCAAATTAGCCCCTGAGCAGACATTTGGCCTGTCTTTTTGAAAACAGATACTCGGAGATGCCTGGGGCCACAGGCAGGACAGACTCCAAGCTCATTCTCATGCCAGGCCTGGCATTTTCCCTATTTCTGTAAAGGCGGTGGAATTTCCCAAATCTATTAAAGTGAGACAGTCAGATAGAAAAACTCTGTTTCTCCTCTACTATTCCCGCAGAACGCTTCCGTGACCTCGTGTGTCAGCTCTTTCTCACACCAGCCAGCTCTCTGACCGCGCAGGGTGTCCTGCACTTGAGTCCGGTTGTGACACTGACGACCTGGCTTTGGGACAGCTCCCCCGGGTGAAATGTCCGGACCCCACGCCCGCCCCGCTTCCCACATCAGCCGCACGTCTCGGGTGTCACCCGTGCGCTGACCAACCAGCTGTAAATCCGGGTTCCTGCAGCCCGTTGGTTTGGTCATTTGCTAGAATGGCTCACCTAACTAGAATAGAGGGGAACAGCCAGGTGGGAGAATCTGTTTCCTCACCTTTCCCTCCTCCTACATTCCACTTGCTTTCCTCGGCCTGTGGCCTCTTTGCTCCACTTTTAAAGCACGTTGGTTTAACCTCTCCTTTGGTTGTCGTATCTCTTTTTCTTTCTCTCTTTGACTCTCTTGCCTTCCGCTTAGAAATATGCTTAGAAAAAGAAATATGCTTAGAAATATGATTAGATAAAGTCCCCCCAGATAATCTTGGATAACCTGTTATCTCGAGATCCTTAAACCAATTACACCTGCAAAGTCTCTTTTTGCTGTGTAAGGTAATGAATTGCTAGGCTGTGCAGATCAGCCTGTAGACACGTTTGGGGGCCGTTATTCCGCCCCGCAGGCCTAAGCAGGTAGCAGGCAGCCTGAACGGTGAGTGTGTGGCAGCTACCTGCTCTGCTTGGGCCAGCGGTTCCCTGAGTGTGCTTCCTGGCCTTGGAGCATCAGCGGCACCCAGGAACTTGATAGAAAAGAACGTTCTTAAGCCCACCTCAGACTTGGAGAATCAGACACTTGAGGGAAGTGGAGCTCAGCAGTCAGTATTTTAACGGGCCCTTAGGCTGATCCTGAGCATCCCTGGAGTTTGAGAACCACGAGCCTGGGGGATGATGTAGGGAATGGACGCACTGCTCACGCTCCTGGGAGCAGCTGTCTTTCCTTTCCTCTTACGTTTTCTCTAATTTTATTATTCTGATTTTCCCTTATGCTGGGTCTTCGCAGCTGCACAGCTCTTCTCTAGTCGCAGTGAGCAAGGGCTGCTGTCCGCTTGCGGTGTGCAGGCTTCTCATTGTGGTGGCTTCTCTTGTTTCGGAGAGCAGGCTCTACAATGCACAGGCTTCAGAAGCTGCCGTTCCCAGGCCCGACTGCGCAGGCTCAGTAGTTTAGGCGCACAGGCTTGGTTGCTCCGCGGCATGTGGGATCTTCCTGGGTGAGGGCTCGAACCCGTGTCTCCTGAACTGACAGGCAGATTCTTTACCACTGAGCCACCAGGGAAGCCCTTCTTTACTCTTTGTCGAGGAGAGAGGCCTTTAAGTTTTTTAAAGGTTAAATTTCTATCAGATTTAATGGCATCATGTATTTGTCATAGTTATTCTCTGCACTGCATAGGATTTAAGATGGCTTATGAAATCCAGTTAAGTCCCCTTTTAAGTAGGTGAGGTTTTAGTCCAGTTTTGTTATCACTGGGATATTTGTGCAGAGGAGACAGGAATTGGAGGAAAGGGCAATTGAGAGCATTGCTCCACTCCCCCTTATTCCCTTTTCCTCTTTACCACCCCATCCCCACTGCAGCAAAGCAGGCTTGCGGGCATTAGTTACAAGTCAACAAACACCTTGGAGGAGGTTGGTAAAGAATCAAGCCACTGATTTACAGAATCAGAAAATGATAGAATCAGAAGAGGTCTGCGAGAGCATGTTTCCAAGGCTCTCATTTTACGGGGGACTCTGAGGTGGAAAGAGGTCACACGCAAGGTCACGTGATTAATGTGTGGAAGTAAGGACTAGCAGCCCAGACCCCTGATTTTATGCTAGTCAGGTCGCATCTCCGAGACACATAAAAAGTATGAGCTGCTTTCACCCAAAACGAAGAAACTTGGCTAAAACAAGGTGAATCTGACCAGCTCTCATTTTCATTAAGGTTCCACACTGTGAGGAGAATCAGTTAGCAAAACATGAGGATCAAGTTATTGGCTCTAATGCCGGAGCAGAATGAAACTGAAATTTATCCAAGGTGTGTCCAGAGCAACAGTAGATATAAGAAATCATTATAGTCCTATAGAAATAAAAATACTTTGAAGGCAGAGATAAGAATATTAGAAAATCAATGGGGGACCTGAGGTTTATGAAGCCAGTTGCTGGAGGAGGTGGAGGGGAATGAGGAAGTGCCAGAAAAAAGGGGAGGGGTTATTATGAGAATAATTGTCAAAATCCAGATGCTGAAATATAAAGCGAACCCAGGAGTTCTTGAAATTTATTTTTAAGAATGAAAATATACAAGAGCTTGCTGAAGATGAAGGGCAGGATTTCCTTTCCTTTAACCCAGAAGATGAAAATGATGATGACTTAAACAGGAACGTGTATAGAGATGTAGGTGGGGCAGGACAGGAGGGGAATGGAGATCCAGCAAAGAAGCAGGAGAAAAATGTAGAAATTTGTCACCATGGTCTAACACATTAAAATATGGGGCTTTAAAAATAACCAAGAGAATATTTTCTTGGTTTTTATTTTCTCTATTCTTTTTTTTTTTCTCTTGCAAGAGGGAATAAGTTTGTACTAGTGGTAAATATGTTTTGGAAACTGATGAATTCAAATTATTAGCATCAGTATATAGAGTTAGACCTCCTCCGAAGAGGGGCTACCAACCCACTTATTAATTTTCATAAAGATAGGAGACATTTTTTTATTTAAAAAAAAATTAGTTGAGCATTTTTAATGTCTTTCTTTTCCCATCTGCTTTTGTTTCTTTATTCATTATTAGAAAGAGAGAGGCTGTGTGAGTGTGTGAGAGAGAGATCCAGTTTCCCTCCATGCACTCTCTGTAAATGTCAACTACACCATCTGGTGGTGATTGGATATATGTGCACTTGGCTTAAAAAATGAAAAAGGAAAATCAAATTCGAAAAATACTTGGGCTTCCTTGGTGGCTCAGATGGTAAAGAATCCGCCTGCCGTGCAAGAGACCTGGGTTTGATCCCTGGGTTGGGAAGATCCCCTGGAGGAGGGCATGGGACCCCACTGCAGTATTCTTGCCTGGAAAATCCCCATGGACAGAGGAGCCTGGTGGGCTACAGTCCCTGGGGTCTCACAGTTGGACACGACTGAGCGACTAAGCACAGAACAATATCATAATTTCTCATCACCTTCAGTCATTAAATTAAATACCAGTTCTGATGCCGTGACTATTAACTAGGATTCAAAGTAAAAATTAACTAGATGCTTGTTGTGGAATATTTGTTATAAAATGAAGGGCAGTTAAAACTTAATAGATACAAAACTCTTACCAGATTCTTATTCATAAACAAAGCTTGAGAAATTTCCAAGTCTGTGATGTCAGTTGTAAAGGGTTTCATTTTATGCCCACACTGAAGGGGGTTCCCCGAAACCCTTATCCTTCTCTACTTCAGCCCCTTATTATTTTTTTCAGATTTTAAAAATAACCTTTTGTTATTTTATTTGCTTCTTTCCTCCCGCATTGCTTTTTAAATGAAGTAACTTCCACAAGAGTAGAGATTGCTTTTGTGTTTTTCCCCGTGGTGTCCCCCATGTGTATAGTAGACACTCAATATAAATATTTGTCCAATGAATTTAATTGAATTTAAAATACTTTATAATATGTGAAAAAAATTTAAAAGCAGTTACATGAACAATAAAATTAGAGTAATCTCTCTGAGTGGTGTGGACTAACATTTTTTTCAAAAAATTCAGTCAAACTGGTTTGGATATATCTCTGGTAATTTTAGAAACTGCAGTTTTTGAGGCCATGCTTCTGACAGTAAAACCACTAGCATGCATTCATTTTTCAGTGGGGTGACGTTAGTTTTGAAAAACCTCCTTATTTAGGCTGGGGTCTTTAGGACTAAACAGGTGCCTTTCAGAATCACCAATCAACTCAAAGAACAACTTAGAAATTCACATTTTGATGTTTGCCAGACTCCTCTGGGTTATGAATTGACGTTTATGTAACTGATTTAAGTAGGCCCCACCACTGGGAGCTTCATGAATCCTGAGCTTGTAGATGTCAGCGCACTGGAAGCAAAGTGCTCACCTCTGCTTTCTTGGACATGAACTTAGTCACATAACAACAAGGATTCAATTTCAATCACAGTGCCACATTTGTACTTTGACTTCTGACAAATGCCAAGTGTTTCCTGACACATATTCTAACCATGCAAAACCTACTCAGACAGCAGAAGAAATGGTAGACAGATAACTGAACACATGGATTTGAGTTGGACACTCTGCAGATTTTATGTGCAATTGAGTTCATTCAATTTAGACAGCAATCTTGTGGGTTCCCAGAGATTCTTCTAGGGGGATTTTTCACTTTACTGAGAAATCAAGAAGCTTGCAAAGGAAAATGGGGTGCAGAGATTAACCACCATAGGGGTGAAGTCTTGGTTGTATTTAGGGGAGGGGATGTGCTCTGATTGGCTCTTTTTTTCTCCCATGGTTGGTATGCAATGGACAGTTTGTAGGTGGGAATAGTGGCTGGGTGGGTGGGCGGAATGCTGGATGGAATGCTGAAAGATTACATAGATTCAGGAATTTAAAGACAGGGTGAACAAGAGTAGAAAAGAGAAGGGTAAAATTGCCAAGGTCCCCACAGATTCTCTGAATTTATCCTAAATATTCTGATACATCATGTGTTGTATTCGCCCCCTTATTTTATTTGACCTTTATTTAAATATCATCTCTCTTTAGCAACAGAGTAGTTTTGTCACTTGGGATTAAAAATGATATTTTTGTAAAATGGCAAACCATCTTGACATTTCATTACAAACTTTTTAACAAATTCCTCTTCTCATTCAAAACTCTTCTTCCAAGTAGAACAAAGCTTCTCATCAGTGGTTTTATTTTTATTTTAAAATGCTTCTTTGCAGTGTGAATCCAGAAGGGCCATGTGGAGTGGTACAAAGAGGGTTGGCTTTGTACCCCAGGAGGGCTGGACCCCACTGGCAGCCCGTCCTCTGCAATCCTGTGACTTTGAGCAAGTCACACCCCTGTCTGGGCTTCAGTTTCTTCGTCAGTAAAGTGAGATATTTAACCAAATGATCTCCTGTAGGCTGTATGTGTTTTTTAATATCACTTTGAGGGTTTAGATTTAACCCCCAACCCCAATGCCTCATCCTTGGCAGCAAAAAAAAAAAAAAAAAAAAAATAAGACTTTCCTGAAGGCCTCCCTTAAATATCTTGAGGGAGGCAGAACAGTGCCCCCCACCAAAGATGTTTGTGTTTGATCCCTAACCTGTGAATGTGCTACCTTATGTGGATAGAAAGGATTTTGCAAATGTTATTAGATTAAGGACTTTGAGGTGGGGAGGTTAGCAGGGATCATGTAGGTGGGCTTGGTCTACTCATTGGTCCTCAAATCAGAGAACAGTTCCTGACTGTGATGATGGAAAGAGGGTCAGAGAGGTTATTGGTGGTTTGAAGATGGAGGAAGGGGACCAGGAGCCAGGGAGCAATGCTGCCTTCACAAGCTGGGAGAGGTGACCAAAGAGTCTTCTCTGAAGTGTCCAGGGAGGGCTGCGACCCTGCCAATGTTCCTCTGGCCTCGATTTCAGCCCAGTCAGACCGAGCAGGACTTACAGAACTGTAAAGTGATACATTTGTACCATTTAAGCTGCCTTATTTATGTATATAAATACACACATATATTCAGCCAGAGTAATTTTTCAGCAACTCTAGGAAAACTATTGGATGGTCTAAAAACACACTATATAGTTCATAACAAATGCCACTGATGCTCAGCCAGTTGCACGGGTTTATACTCAGTGAAAATAGTGAAAGAACCTTCAGAGGCAAGTAGCATCTGCCGTGTAACTCTGGAGCATAAAGGTAATTGATCTGGTGTGAGAAACCTAGAATCAAAAGCAGCATCCAGATAGCCGTGAAATCACAGAGCAGGAGGGGACTGTCCATCTCCCAGGCCGCCGCCTTCATTCTGCAGGTAACTAAACTGACACTGCACGGAACAGGAACTGTCCCCAAACGAAACCTGAAGTCCTTTCTGCTACAGGAGAAAGTCCTCATCATTGAGAAGAAAAAAGAAGTTCCCATCATTGAGAAGAAAGCAGGGTTGAAAAGTAAACTTCCATCGTGGTATCTTAGAATCCGCGTTGCCGGGGAGGACTGCGGCCCTGCCGATGTTCCTCTGGCTTCGATCTCAGCCCAGTCAGACCGAGTGGGACTTCTGACTTACAGAGCTGTGAAGTAGCTTGCAAATCAGTGGGCGCAGCACCTTCTGAGGTCCGGCTTCCCAAACTGGGAAACTGACCCCAATTTGAGGAGGCACCAATGGAAGGGAAGGTAGATGGCATATATGAACTGGCACACAGCAGGCCAACACGTCTCCAAATAATAAATAGAATCTCTGCTTTAACATGGTCTACAGTACACTTTGTCCTAAACTATCTGGAAAATGTGGATATCATCACTAGTTTGTTTGATCCCTTAACATGGTGGTCACCATTGAGAATGTTAGAGGTAGTTTACCCCTAGAATCATAGAAATAGGCCCCAGAGGTTAGGGGCTGCATCCTGGAGGCAGAGGCAGCATTTCAGCTCCATTCATCCACCCCCAGGCACTTGCTCGTGCCCTCTGCTCACTGGAACTTATGGTGCTTTGCTGTGAGTGAAGACCCTTGAAGCATCACGAAAAGTGTTTTTAGTTTCAGCCCATGTATTACCCTGTCAGCCTGAAAACTGTGCCTCTTAGGGTCAGAATTCATGTACTCTGCTAGAGGGGAAAAAAACAGACTCGCAATCCCAACTCCTTGGTGAATTAATAAAAGACATTCCACTTCTAGATGTCCAAGAAGCTGAGGACACAGCTTCTTGAGGGAGATTGGGACAGAAGCACTCATTCTGGCCAGTGATCTCTTGCTCTAATCAGCACAGTGTTTGGGAAAACCACAGAGTCCTCATACTCCTCTCATCCAAGTAGCACCATGCGGACAGGAGTGTTATCCAGCGGTTACCCCAACACTCAGCTTAATATGCTGAGCAGTAGATAAAGATATCCATCCAGAGCCATTAGGTAACCTGGGACTTGATGTGAAACCTAATTGGAAGGTAATATTCTAATATTTCAGACCTCAGGCCTCTGCTCAGATTGCTGAGATCATTATTCCTGATTTCTCTAAATTCATGCTTTAATGAAGAGGCACACAAATTGCTTACCTGTCAAGTGCTACCATTTTAGGAGAATTCACTTTACTGTTAATGCTTAAGGGGCCAGGGGGTTTCAGATTTGGAGTATCTGCTTTCTATTTTGATACTTGATAGGTGTCCCTGTGCCAGTTTCGGATCTCATCTTAGAAATCCAATGCATATGTGAGAAGAGTCATGTTCAGTGAGCCCTGGACCTGGATTCTCCATTTGCAAAGATTGATAACACAATAAAATACTCTTAACTTGGAAACTGTGAGTAATAAAATGTAATCTTTCTGTGATAGTTCTGAATGCACTTTAAAACTATGCAGTGCCTTGGAGTCACTGCAGAGAATATAACTTTTTATAGATCATGGAACTATAGAAGTTTGGGAGTCAATGGAACTTTATGTCATTCAGTAGAGGGTTAATAACTAAGTTTTGTCTAGTTGCCAACTAGAGTCAATTGGTATGCCTCTGGTGTGCCATGCTGAGAAGAATTTTTTCGTTACTTAGACTCAATAGATGAGTGTAATATGATTGATTAGCAATGTCTACCATGGGTGGGAAGAAAGAAGAGTCACTGGCAGAGCACATATTTTCTGTCCTTAAGAATTCCAGCCTCTTCATTTTTGGCTCAGATGATAAAGAATCTGCCTGCAATGTAGGAGACCTGAGTTCGATCCCTGGGTCAGGAAGATCCCCTGGAGAAGGGAATGCCTACCTATTCCAGTATTCTTGCCTGGAGAATCCCCACAGACAAAGGAGCCTGGTGGGCTGCAGTCCATGGGGTTGCAAAGAGTCGCATATGACTGAGCTACTAATACTTTCAGCTTAAGGGCAAGTGGCGTTCACAGGACTGTCCAGAATCAACCAGCTGGTCTGTGGTTGAACTTGACGGGCCACTAATATTTTTATCATAGCATATCACCTCTGTAATATCAAGTCACAACTTCTAGAAAATAGAAAATCAAAAGTAGCTTCTTGGGTATCTAAAATCTTCAGGAATGAAAAAGCACAACAAAGCAGAAAAGGTATTTGGATGGTGATGGACGTTACCTAGGAAATTGATGACAATTCACAAATAGTTCAAAAGAATTTGAAATTAATTTTCCAGTGAGGCATCATGTGGTTTTAACAAATATAATTGTATTTTAAAATTCAGTTTAGACACTCAGTAAATATGTTTGGATGCCTTCCCAATGCAAGGTACTATATTGGAGTAGCGAAAACAGTAATGAGACATTCTGGGCAAAAATCCCCCAGGATCCATTCAGGAGATATTTCCTGAGCACTTGCTTGAGTCAGACAGTGTACTCAGTCCTGGAGATTCAAAAAGCAAGTAAAGCTCTGCCTTGAAATAGTTTTTCTCATAGTAGACAATATCTGGCACCATAACCAATGGTTATAACAGCTATGTTCTGCCTTCTAGATTTTCAGAGGATTCCAAGAAACCCAATCTAGAGATGAGGCTCTAAAGCAAGGGAGCATGTAGTAATTGATAAGCTGGTGATTTTTCAAAATAAATATCTGGTATAAATGGGAAACTTCAGGCTGTAAATATTTTAATCTTTAATTGAAGTGGATTGGATTTATTCATGTTCTATGTATTGTAGCTCTAGTTTATCATCTGTTACTGTGTGATATCACCCTGTATAAGTAGACCTGAGTGTCTTTATCCATTCTATGGTTGGAGGATATTTCTGTTGATTTCAGGTGGGAATTATCACCAAAAACATTTCTATGAACATTCCTTTTTTATTGGAGTGTAATTGCTTTACAGTATTGTGTGAGTTTTTGCTGTTCAATGAAGTGAGTCAGCGATAAGTATACACACATCCCCTGCCTGCTGGACCTCCTTCATACCCCCACCACCCATCCCTCCAGGCCATCAGCGAGCATCAGGCTGAGCGCTGCTCTCTGCAGCACGTTTGCACTATCTGAAATAACTGTTTTACACATGGCAGTGTATTTGTGTCAAACCTAACCTCCCGATTCATCCCACCCTCCCCTTCCCCTGCTATGCCCGTGTGTCCGTTCTCTGTTGGCATGTCTGTTCTTGCCCTGGAACTCGGTTCATCTGTACCATTTTTCTTGATTCTACATACGTGCATTAACATTCGATACTTGTTTTTCTCTTTCTGACTTACTTCACTCTGTATGGCAGACTCTAGGTCCACGCACATCTCTACAAATAACCCAGTTTCAGTCCTTTTTATAGCCGAGTTACAGTCCATTGATATATGTATTAGATCTTCTTTATCCACTCATCTGTCGATGGACCCTTAGGTTTTTTCCATGTTCAGGCTATTATAAATAGTGCTGCAGGGAACACTGGGGTAGGTGTATCTTTTTGAATTATGCTTTTCTTAGGGTCTGTGTCCAGTAGTGGGATTGCTGGGCCGTATGTAGTTCTATGTTTAGATTTTTAAGTAATCTCCATATTGTTTTTCACAGCAGCTGTACCATTTCCATTCCCACCAGCAGTGCAAGAGGGTTTCCTTTTCTCCATACCCTCTCCTGCATGTGTGGTTTGTAAATTTTTTGATGATGGCTATTCTGAATGGTGTGAGGTCATACCTCATTGTACTTTGGATTTGCATTTCTCTAATAATTAGTGATGTTGAGCATCTTTTCATGTGCCTCTTGGCCATTTGTATGGCTTCTTGGGAAAAAATGTCTGTTTGGGTCTTCTTCCCATTTTGTGATTGGATTGTTTGTGTGTTTTATTTTATTTTTTTTTAATTAAGCTTCGTGAGCTGTTTGTGTATTTTGGATATTAATCCTTCATCTGTTGATTCATTTGCAAATACTTTCTCCTATTCTGAAGGTTATCTTTTCATCTTGTTTATGATTTCCTTTGCTTTTAAGTTTAATTAGGTCCCATTTGTTTTTGTTTTTATTGTCATTACTGTAGGAGATGGATCAAAAATGTTCTTGCTGTGATTTATATCAAAGAGTGTTTTTCCTATGTTTTCTTCTAAGAGTTTTATAGCATCCAGTCCTGCATTTAGGTCTTTAATCTTAGGCATGCATCTCTACTAGGACTGTCGCTATGACATAACAGCTGGGTCACCCGTGTGACCATTATGGAAGCCCTTTCAACAGTTTACAAAAGTGACTGGAACCAGTTTAAATCCCTACCTATAGGGTTGGAGAGTCCCCATGTTCCATATTCTCATCAAGATTTGCTATTTTCAGTATACTTAATATTAATCAGTCTAGTGAATATCTTAGAGTTTTAATTTGCATTTTCCTAAGTTACTAAGAAAGTTGAAGACATTCTCAAATTTGGTGGTCTTGCTTTGGTGAAGTACGTGTTCAAATATTTTGCTTATTTTTCTTTTAACTGTTTTTTTTTTTTTTAATTTTTGCAAGTTCCTTGATAAGTTGGATTATATTCAAAGTAACAATTTCTTACAAAAGACCCCACCAGAGTGCTTCTCTTGGGGTCTGGTCAGGAAACAGACCAGGAAGGAGAGAGTTTAACACAAAGAATTATCAGTACATACAGAACTGTCGTCTCTGTGACTAAATATGAGGCCAGAAGAAAACACTGAGGCCTCCTGGAATAGCAGCTGCAGGCAACAGTTACCGCGACCGGCCTCCAGGGACTGGAGGGAAGAAGGGAAATGTTGACGCTGTTAAACTCAGAGGCCCAGAGAAGGGGCCTTCGCCCAGCCTGCTGGGCAGGAGTTTGGGTCTCTGAGGAGGAGACTCAGCCAGCTGGTGCTGGGTCTCTGAGAAGGGGCGATAAGGCTGCTCTCGGGAGTGCTGGGAAAGCTCCGTGCTAGATCTGATTGCTGGTGTGAGAACAAACACCCTGCTGCAACGAAGTGCTTCTTGCCTTAGGGACTGGAAGCCGCCCGAAGGCTTAACACCTCCTCTTCCAGCCTCGCAGGGTCCCGCTAGCGCCCCCTATTGGCGCCTGTCAAGCAGAGCCGGGTTTTCCTGTTCGGTGCCATCATCCCAAACGGGAAAAGAGTGAGGTCAGAGCTAAGACGGTGAAGGTTGCTCAGTCGTGTCCGACTCTTCGCGACCCCTTGGACTGCAGCCCGCCAGGCTCTGTCCATGGGCCTTCTCCAGGCAAGAATACTGGAGTGGGTAGCCATGCCCGCCTCCAGGGGGTCTTCCCAACCCAGGGATCGAACCCGGGTCTCCCACATTGCAGGCAGGTTCTTTACCAGCTGGGTCACCACAGAAGCCCTAGAGGAGCTTAACACTTGTCAAGAGAGCGTGAAGGCAAAGAGTGTGGGAGGCACAACCGACAAGGGGCTTGGACCTCGGCTTGAGATGAGCAGGAGTTCAGAGCAGCTGACCTTTAGGAGTTCGAGGGGCTGACCTAAGGGCGTACTTACGCATGCCCACTTGCATAAAGCGCCACCTGTGCTACATCGCAGCTGCGCCTCTGCGAGACCGTGGTGTTTTCCTTCCGCCTCATATTTCGTTCCAGAGAGGACAGTTCTGATCCTCACACCTCGTCTCACAACAGCCGCTTGGTGAGAACTCTCACTGCTCCCACTGAAAAGGTGAGACCATAAAGGCAAGAGAGTTGAAGTCATCTGCCCGAGGTCATACAGCCAGGAGATGCCAAGTAGAATAAGTATGTAATTCAGATCCATCTAACTCATTTTTATCTTCATATTCAAATCCCCAAATAAAGGGGATTGACTGTAATACTATACAGAATTATGGTAAATGAGACATGAAAATTAATAGCAGGTGTCGTGACTTCAGGGAACTTTTATAGTCATCAATATTTTCTGGTCATATTAGCTCATAAAAATATGGCAGATGGCATCAATATCTTTCCTTCTTTATTTTTTTAAAAGTATCTTTTTTTAGCTGGTATTTTCAGGCATCCTTGTCTCTGTGGTGAAAAACCACACATTCTATTGATGTGTTTGAAATTACTTTCACTGACTGGTGCTTTGATTTCTGTACCTTCACAGATGGTAACTGGGTGACAACAGTCTTTCTTTGTCTTTCCTAGACTTGGAACCTAGACCCAAGCTGCTCCCAAAGCTATAACCAATAGGAAAACTCTCTGGTGTGTTCCTTGGCTGTACATGATTGTTTGAATGCAGTTGAAGTACCTGCAGCCCAAGCGAAGGCACTTTCTTTACCTTGGACTCTGCCTCTACATGCTGATCAGCTCTAGGTTTGGAAAAACTATGAGAACTTGTTTATTTATTCTGAGACGAAGTGTAGGGTGTGCTAAAAATCTGACTTCTTTTAAAATGTGAACCTGTGCCGCAGTCTTGTGGAATTAGGGGGTAGCTAGGACTCCCTGGACAGCCTCTGACTCTCAGGCACTGTGCAGTCACTCCCAGCCACCTAAGCAGTGTCTCAAGGTCCCCTCCCCTCCCCACGCCACCTGACCCTCCCCTGGCAGCTGGATGCTGGGGGCAAGGGCAAACCTGATGGCAGGACAGCTGGCGCTGGGGAAGGAGGACCTTCTCAGCCTGGTCCTCAAGGTGTCTCTCTGTGCAGCCTGCCCTCAGGTCTGACTCATCAGCAGTCCCCCCTGCACTGGTTTCCTCTCCTCACTGCGATGGACCGCCACAAACTCGGTGCCTTCAAGGATACAGATTTATTGCCTTACTCTTCTGAAGGTCAGATGTTCAAAATCAGTCCTAGTGAGCTAAAAGCAAGGTGGTGGAAGGACTGCGATCCTTCTGGAGGCTCTGGGGAGACTGTTTCCTTTCCTTTTGCAGCTTCTAGAAGCCCCTGAGTTCACTGGCTGGCACATCACATCTCCTCTGATTCCAACCCTCCTGCATCCCTCTTATGAGGACCCTTGATGATCATATTGAGTTCCCCAAAGAGGCTCAGGTGATTCTCCATCTCAAGACTCTTAGTTTAAGACATCTGCAAAGTCTCTGTTGCCACATAATGTAATATACTCATAAGTCCCACAGACTGGGTGTGGACATCTTTGAAGGACCATTATGGTACCCAGCCTATGCCCCATCCCCAGCTCAGTCTCTTTGCTTGCCTCCTATTTCTCAGGACTAAATGCCCCTTATATTTGCCAAGGCTTCCACCACACCAGCCTCCTTTTCTACTCTGCCCGTTCTCCCAGATGACACGCCTCAGCTTTGGGCAGATAATGCCTCACCCTGCCTTCAGCTGCAGTGACTAAGTTCTTTCTGGAAACGAACTGGCCTGGGTTTGAATTTCCAACTCTGCTACTTCCATGCTGTGTAGGCTTTGTAACCAAACTTGAGTTTACCCCTTTCCTTTGTCCTGACTTGGGGTCTGGAGGCCAATACTCTTTTTAAAATATTGAAGGATAGTTGTTGTATTAATTTCAGTGTATAGCAAAGTAATTCAGATATATACAGTGGCGGTTTAGTTGCTCTCAGTGTATAGCAAAGTAATTCAGATATATACAGTGGGGGTTTAGTTGCTGAGTCATATCTGACTCTGAAGCCCCATGTACTGTGGCTTGCCAGGCTCCTCTGTCCATGGAATTTTCCAGGCAAGAGTACTAGAGTGGGTTGCCATTTCCTCCTCTAGGGAATACACACACACACACACACACACACACACACACACACACACATATACACACATACACACACACACACACACACCTTCCCTGGAGGCTCAGACAGTAAAGAATCTGCCTACACTGCAGGAGACCCAGGTTTGATCCCTGGGTCAGGAAGATCCCCTGGAGAAGGGAATGGCTACCACTCCAGCATTTTTGCCTGGAAAATTCCATGGACAGAGGAGACTGGTGGCCTACAGACTGTGGGGCTGCAGAGAGTTGGCTACGACTAAGCAAGGAACACTTTCATATATATGTGTGTATGTGTGTGTGTATATCTATATATATAGATGCATCCAGTTATTTCGGATTGTTTTCCCTTTTAGGTCATTCAGAGTATTGAGTGGAGTCTCTTGTGCTGTATAATAGGTGCTTGTTGGCTGGCTGTTTTTATACACTAGTGTATGTATGTTAGTCCTGAACTCCTCTAATTTATCCCTCTCCCCCTTCCCCTTTGGTGTAACCATAAGTTTGTTTTCTGTGTCTGTGAGTCTTTCCGTTTTGTAAATAAGCTCATTTGATTCTTATCTTTTTAGATTCTACATATAAGCGACAATCACGTGGTGTTTCTCTGTCTGGCTGACTTGGTTTAGTATAATAATCTCTGGGTCCATCCATGTTGCTGCAAACTGCATTGGGGTCTCTCTGTGAGCCATCCCTCTCACAGGATAGACTATGACTAGATAGACAGAGGCTGGACTTTTCTGTCTGTTACGTTCTTTTTCAAGTTGAATCCAGTCCAGCAGTTGTTGATCAGCCCCATCCCAGCATGGGGCACACAGACGTGAGTGAGGCATGGCCCCTGTCCTCAGCAGACACTCCACAGACCAAGGGACAAATAAACACAAAATTTCAAAATAAAGTGGCAAATGCCATAGTTGCTTGGCGAGATCAGGAAAGATTTTTGGATTTAGGGACACTTGAGCCGAGTGAGGTAGGAAATACTGTTGCAGGAAAAGAGTTTTGCTTTTTGTATTCATCGATTACATCACCACCCGAGGCATTGGGCCAAACTGACATCAGCAGAATTTATGCTTGAGTGTTTCAGAATAATAAGAGCTTCACCACTCCGTTCTTCTAAGCCCAAGCCTGGCACAGCGAGAGTGTTTGCTGGGGGTCTGGCTGATCCCAACATGCTCGGCTTTTCCAGAGACAGACCTGACATAAAGTTAAAGGAACTCCATCACTTTGCTGCTCAAGCACCTTGGCCAACACAAGGAGACACCTGCCCACAGGATAACAGCCGTGTGACAAAGCACAGGAGATGTCGGGCTGGATTGTACACCAGTGGCTTTCTGACTTTTTAGATCTTGACTCCTTACAGCAGTGTAAAAGTCCTACCTCTCTCCATTCTATGTGTTCAGGCTTTCTAGAACAAAAGACCCTCAAGATGGCTAAAACTTAGGGTGAACACAGTAACAATAAAATCTCTGAAAATGCTTCAGTCAGCCAACATAATGATCAGTAAAGGCAAATCCCAACATAATTCCTCAACTACATTAATTCATGCATCAGTAGGAGCAACAATCTAGGACCAAAACCGACTAAGACAGCACAGATGCTGTCCATGTAACATGGACTTCATCCCAGGAAAGTCCTGGGAACCCCTGCATCTCCTGCACGCACATTCTCAGTAGAGGTTTTGCAGTGCTGCCAAGGCGCAGGGTGGTTGCCAGACTTCTTGATGGAATATAAAGTTAAAGCCTTGCGCAAAGTCTACTAATGGGCTGCTATTTTAGCTTTAGTTACCCTTATTTTTAAACTGTGTTTTTAAATAGTCCTAGTTGCTAGCAAAATGAAAATCTATGGGTTTGTGTCTGCTGTCTCCAAAGAAAAGACTTTGACCCTTGGATACATGTACAAGCCGTCCAGGAAAACCCCTGCCGCCTACAGTGGACTCGAGGCCACACCCTAAGAAGCACTGCTCCCAAGAAACCAGTACCCAGGCCTCACCTCCCCGCCCCTTAGATGCGAGAAACCAGTACCCAGGCCTCACCTCCCCGCCCCTTAGATGCGCTTCTCCGGGTCCTCTGTCTTGGGCTCCCCTGGTGGCTCAAAGAGTAGAGAATCTGCCTCAGGGAAGCTGGGCCGTGTCTAAAGAAGCAAGAATAGTGCTCTAAACTACATGAAAAGGAGGAACCTGGAGGTATATCCAGGCAGTGGAAGGACAGGGTCCCAGAAGATAGGACGAAGGTGGAGGTCCATACTGTGAACTAAGATCTGAATTCACAGAGTGATAGAAAATGAAAGCTCATTAAGACCCAGGAAATCAGCCTTGACCCTCCCCCTTCACAGAGAGAAAGTGACTTGTGATCATAAAAAATAGAGATGATAGCACCTACCTCTCAAGATTGCTGTAAATTCAGTGAAAGGATATGCGCAAAGCATGCGTATCAGCTGGGCTCAGAGTAAGCATTTAATATGTGCTTTCTGGTCAGCGAGTGAAAGAACGAGAACTAGGTCCTCTGACTTAGAGGATGTGCTCTGTCTGGCTGCCAGGAAGCCCAGGCGCATGGGAAACTCATAACAAAGCATCAGCCATCTCAAGAGTGCAGTTCCTGGATCCAAGCTCTGGTCCACTCAGAGGGGCTGTGTGTGTCTCTGTTTGGATAGCAGGGATTCTCAAGCCCAGTGTATGACTCCATCCTCTTCTTGGGTCCTTAGTTTTGATTAAGCTTTCGGATGGCTAATGTTAAGTCCATAAGTAATTTTCAAAAATGTATTTATCAGTTATGGCTGTGCTGGGTCTTCAGTGCTGTGCGCGGACTCTCTCTAGCTGCAGTGAGTCTGGGCTTCCTCTCCAGTGCGCGGGCTTCTCACGGTAGTGGCTTCTCTCGTTCAGAGCGCAGGCTCCAGGGCACGTAGGCCGCAGTCACTGTACATCGAGGGCTCAGTCGTTGCGGATTCTGGGCTTAGTTGCTCCGAGGCATGTGAGATCTTCCCCCAGCAGGGATTGAACCCGTGTTTCCCGCAACGGCAGGCAGATTCCTATTCACTGTACCCCCAGGGACACCCCTATAAGTGATTTTTGTGAAGGACAGTGATACATCCCTTCAGTGCTTGCTGAAATGTGTCCCCTCCTTCCACAACCATCATTGTTTACATGAAAAAGAATGTGTACCGTGGCCACTGCACTGGGTACTTTGTTCAGACTGTTTATGTCCTTGTTCTCCCACCTCGGCCTTCAAACTAGAGCACAGCCAAGAGCAGATGTTACATTGCAGTCATCTTTTTGTCTCTCTTAAGTGGCTCATTATCCTTCTGCTCCTGGTAGGACTAAGCTCCCCGAGGACAGGCACTCCCGTGTGTTTTCTTGTACTGTCAGTTTCCCTGGTTCCTGTAACATCACCTTGCACACAGCAGACATGCAGTGAAAATGTTTGTTAATCTGAGTTTGAAGAAAGACAAGTAATTCAGAGTCTGGAGTCTTAGAATGCTTCTAGTCTCTGAACACTTTCAAGTTCTGTTCTCAGCTCTGGTCCTGGCTTACAAATCATCTTAGCCTTTTACTGTCTACTTGGCTTTCCAGTTATTAAGTTTCTCTACCGAACACATTATTAGATTCTTTTATCCACCATTCTGTTTTTCTTTCATTGAGGTTCACATTTCTTGTGCATCCATTAATAGCTTTATATGACATATATTTCCCAATTAACACCCAAATTTTTCGCTGCTTTTTGATGTGAATGATAAACTGAATTCAGTGGCAGCTAAGAATTTATTTACTAGAATTTGGGGACCTGGATCGTCTCCACACTGTTGAAATCATATTTATCCAGATCCTCATTTGATCGGTTTTTCGTCTCTTTTCATGTCCCTCATGAATTGCTTGACTTTCTCACATAGTACAGATGCTATGAGATACTCTATTGTCATTACATCTGCTTTGGTCATTGTTCTGATCTCTTATTTCTGAGCTGGTAGCTTATGGAGTTAGTTGATTCCTGGCTTTGGGTCACATCACAGTGTTTTAGAACTGTCCAGGGATTGCCAAACCACAGTTCCCCTAAAGTGTAGACGAATGATGAGAGCTAAAAGCATAAGCTCCAAGTGTCCCGTTTTCATTTGTTATATTTATTTATTCATGCATCTGGGCAAAGTATTCTGAAACATATATATGTGTATATTTCTGACTATGTGTATGTATGTTTGCATGTTTGTAGACATATGTACATTCATACACGCAGACACAGGCTTCCCAGGTGACAGCATTGGTGCCAATGCAGGAGACGCAGGAGACTCAGGTTCGATCCCTGGGTCAGGAAGATCCCCTGGAAAAGGAAATGGCAACCCACACCAGTATTCTTGCCTAGAAAATCCTTTGGACAGAAAAGCCTGGTGGGCTACCGTTCATGGGTCTGGAGAGAGTAGGACATGACTCAACGACTAAGCACATACAAACACGCATACACACATCTACAGACATACATGAAAAACTCTGATTTAGTTCCATCGTGTGGCTGATGTTCCTAACGCAACCAAAGGACAGAGTGTTTTGAAGTCACAGGTGGATTCACTTTGCCAGTGAACTGTATGTGGCGGGGGCAGGTGTCACCGGCAGGCAGGAGCATTTGAGAGGCGGTGCTCATTCTGCAAGTGTTTTTCGCTGCCACGGCAGTCAGGGATTGTCGACCTGTACAAGAGAAAGAGGGGCCACAAGACAGAAGCAGACCAGGCCGGGGGTCCATCTCGGAGAAGCACCAGACCCAGGACAGGCCTGACTGGGGCCAGAAGCACGCTTATGTGAAACCACTGAGATTTTGTTTGAACGGCCAAACTTCACACACCCTGGCTGTTACCCCTCCAACAGGCAAGGCCAAGAATAGAAGACCAAGGGAGAAGATGCTGAAATGACCCAGTCTAGATGGCAGCTGGAAACAGGGCGATGACCAGAACCTAGGACTCCGTGCTCCTTGCTTGCGTTCATCTCCCCCGATGCTCCAGGCGCCTTTAACTGAGGTAGAAACAGCACGCTGCAGTGGGGAAGGCTCCTGGATGAGTCGTGCAAACAGTAAACAAGTTTAAAACCATAAATTGCCCCACGTTTTACTGTCTTGCAAAATCACCCCTCCTTTGCCTGTCAAGTCAGAGATGGATGGGATGGAAGGCAGTCTCAGTGAATGCAGCTCCGACTATCATCACCCATAATCATTTTTGCGAATAATCCAACATGCTTGAGACTTGAATAGGCTCTGGTGTCCCTGGAAATACTGCCATAGCAGTGAAAGATGTATACAAAGGCGTTTCTTTGAATCCCAGATTATTCACCATATTACTGAAATATGAAAGTGAGTAGTTAATAAAATTGTCAACATTTTGAAGGAGCCATGAAATATCCTTACTCCATCTGATTTTATGCCCGCTCCCTCCCCTCTCGGTCTGCATAAAGCAGACAGGATCCATCTTTCATTCCCTGTTAACTCTGGGATTTACAGGATCATACATGCCCAACTGCACATCCTGTGACAGTGGTTGCTAGACCCAGCACCCGAAAGAGAAGGAAGGAAGAGCTGCATAGCAGGATTGAGTATTTCTCCCCCTGATACTCAAGAGTCCTCCTCAAGTGAAAAAAGATCTCTCTGCTTGGACAATTTTGCAAACTCTTTGTGGTTAATGGAAATTAGGAACATGAGAATTACCAGGGTTTTAATTCCAAACTTTTTGTTTTTCTTAAGTTACTCACAGCACAACTAGAATAGCTTAAAAAAAAAAACCAAAAACTCATGAAAACGATGCCCTTTAAGAATGAATCACAGAGCTACAAAGGATTCAAGATCCCTAATTTCAGCCCTTTTCAAAGGCAGCTGAACATGAATATGAATCCTCCACAGGGGTTGTTGAAGACTGTGTAGGCCCAGCACGATGCTCCAATCTCCTCTGGACCATTGATTCGTTTACAGACTCCCACACTTCGGGGAGTGGAATGGGGCGGTGGGTGCCCTGGTTCACTGGACTCCCACCGTGGCTGTCCTGGCCGGTCAGGGTGGTCACTCTCCCTGTAGATGCTCACACATCAGGTTGCAAACACAGTGCTGACGGATTCTGCCAGGTACTATACTGGCAGGCTGGGGTCTCTGGTGGGTCTGCAGGATCTCTTAGTTGCCCTGCAGCATGCAGTATCTTCCTGGACCAGGGATCGAACCCCTGTTCCCTGCATTTAGATGGGCTACCACATGTAAAAGGGCAGCTGCCAGTTTTGGTTTAAGACAGGTGTTTCCTTGCATGAATCTAAGCTACAGTTGCCAGATCTTCCCATTTTTCAAAGGAAATCGATAACTGCATGTGCCAGTTCATTCAAAAGCTCCAAATACCACAAAGACCAGACACATCCATAGAATTCTCACTTGGGGTTCACCAGTTTTTGACCTCTGTCTTAAGAACGGGAGAGGGAACTGTCATACAAGAACACTCAAAAGGCCTCTGGGGGTGAGGTAAACCTGTCACTTTACATGTGCTTTTGCATAAAAGGTAAGGAATTGGAAGATTTACGCAGTTCCAAAAGTAATGGATTCCTCCCTACATTTTTTTTTTATTTATCGGTGAATTTAATTTTTTTAATTATTAATTTTTTGAGATTTTTTGGTTGTACGAGGTCTGTGTCGCTGACCACAGGGTTTCTCTAACAGCGGTGAGCAGGGACGACTCCTCACTGTGGTGAAGAGGCTTAGTTGCCCTGTGGCACGTGGGATCTTCCTGCACCAGGAGTTGAACCTGTGTTCCCTGCATTGGCAGGCAGATGCCTGTCCACTGGGCCACCAGGGACGTCCTTATCCCTTCAATTAAAAATGACAACAGAATATGCCTGCAAGTAAATCTAGCTGTGCTTTTTCTGAAGTTCATGATTCTCTTTAAAATCTCTTAGGTGTTTGTACTTGCTTGGCTCATTTTATTGGGCAAATCAACATGGACCTTAATCTTCATCCCTGCAGGAGTTTATAGGAATGAAATAGTTTTCTTTAATCATGTAGGAACACCTTTCCCTTCTCACCGTTCTCCCTGGCTGCCAGGACGACTTTCTCTACATTGCATCAGCCAGAGTTGTGTCTCCTGACTGCCACGAGCTGCAGAAGATCATGGGCGAGGGGACTGGGGCAAGACAGTCTGGGAGCGGACATGATCCCACGGGGCTGGGCACACCATCGCCCCAAACCACAGGAGAGTTCTTAGTTGGGAAGAAGAGAGGAATGGTGCTGGATCAGTCAACAGTGTCTTCCATTAAAGGTGCCATTCATTCATTCACTCTGTAAACATTTTTTTGAGCACTTACTAGGTGTCAGGCTTTGGGGACACAGGAGTAGACAAGAGAGGCACAGATCTCTGACCTCTCCCACTGAGTTTATGCTCCTGCAGTGAGGAGGATTTTTTTTTTAAATAATTTTACGTATTCATTTATTTTGGCTGTGCTGGGTCTTCGTTGCTGTGTGAGCTTTCTCTAGTTGTGCCGAGTGGGGGCCACTCTCGAGTGGGAGGGCACGGGCTTCTCACTGAGGTGACCTCTCTCGTTGCAGAGCACGGGCTCTCGGGCACGTGGGCTTCAGCAGCCGCAGCGCCTGGGCTCTCGGGCACGGCCACTGCTCCGAGGCACGCGGGGTCTCCCCGGTGAGCCATGTGCCCCGCGTGGCCTGCGTTGGCAGGTGGAGTCTTTACTACTGAGCCGCCAGGGAAGCCCGGGGAGGAGGGTCGTTTTAAAAAGTAAGCTTCACAGTGTTTGAGAAGTTGACCAATCCTCGGGAAAAAATAGATAAAACAGAGGAGGCGCATAGAGGGTAGTGAGGCTAGAGGTGGGGTGCAGTTAGATGTTGGATGATCTGGGAAAGACTCCCTAAGGAGGGACATTTCATCAAAGACCTGGAGGATGTAAGGGAGCAAGTCGTGGATCTCCAGGAGGAAAGAGCATTCCAGGAAAAGGGAAGGGCTAAGAGCAACGGCCCTGTGATGGGAGTGGTCCCCTGCTTGGCCGTAACACAGGCCAGAGCAGAGGAGAGCCTGGAGGGGCGCCGGAGGTCACTGGGCGGAAGCGGCTTACCGGGAGATGGGGAATGAAGGCGCGGTTCCGAGCAGGCTGTCACATGTCTGACTTCTGCTCGAAGGGGCTCACTTGGCTGCTTCGCTGAGGATGAACTGTGCAGACCAGTAGGGGAGGTCAAAAAACCATTATTCAAGCTACTGTAGTAATCCAGGTGACAGATAATGGACTGCTTAGACCAAGGTAGTAGCTTTCTTTAACATATTAACAATATACAGTATATGCAAATGATTTAAAAAAAAGCAGAAAGGAGCCAAAAAAGTTGTCTTCCAAGTCTGTATATCCCTTTCTACTAATGTAGTGTATAGACACCAGAAATTAAAAGTACAGTGGGGACTTTTTTTATTTGTATTTTCGCTTATCTAATATCAGCCTCAGTTTTATCCTATTAAAGGTAATTCTTTTTTTTTTTTTTTTGGAAACATTTTATAATTTATATATAAAATCTCAGTAAGAAACAATGTAAAATGACAGAAATGTCCACCTTACATTAAGAGTCCAAAAAAAAATTTCACACACACTGAATGTAAATTTTAATTATAAAACAAGAATATGAACAAAACATTTTAAAATAATCTCAATTATTTGGCAACTCATCACATCATTGCTAGAGACAAATTTGATCTTAAGAAAAGTTTAATTTTATGAAAAACTTAAGTTGGACAGTTTGCTCATGAACTACAAGACAAAGATCTTATAAGTTTATCTTATAAGACAAAGCTATACGTTTCCTTTCCCACTGGTTTGCCGAGCTTCTTATCAATGAACACATTTCACAGAAGCAAGAAGAAATGTGAGCTACTCTGTGTGATGGCTCGCTTCAGGATAAAGTTACCCAATTAAAAATAAATGGTGAATGATCATGTTTTCCTTTTTGGTTTTAATAACCAGGGCTTAATCCAAGAAACCTGCTTGCTGAGATGTTTTTGTTCAGTGGTCATTTGTTGTTACCCCTATTGAAAGACATAGCTATGGATGGCTGGGTAGACTTGGGGCGGTGGGGGTAGGGAAGGATGAAATGAATGCAGGAGCAGATGGTGAGTGTGCATGGAGGCGAGGGGAAGCAGGCAAATGGGGAGTGAAAGGTGCACAGATGGCAGCGTCGCTGACCCGGGGCCGAGCACAAAAGAAGAAAGAGGCGCGAGTGCTTTTCCAGCCGCGTCTGCTGACCCCTCCAGGCTCACAGCTGTCCTCCCTTCCCCACAGGATTCTTGGTTGACCCAGGGTGCAGGGCACAGTGCTGGTGCCACCTCTGGGCAGGACCCGGGAAGGTCAGAGCTTCCTTGTTTAGGAGCCAGATGTTTGCTGTGTAAAGAAACTTCTGTTGGAGGTAAGCACAGTTCTTTGCAATTCTGTAGACCATAGAATTACAAAATTCTATAAACCAAGACTGATAATGTACATATATGTGACTTGCAATCACCCTCTCCCCCCCTCCTCCCCCCTCACACCCACCCACCCACCCACCCCCACACACACACCTTTCTCTCATAGTTCCATCATTCTCTCTTGCATTTTCCTTTCTCTCATCTTCCACCTTTCTAGAGTGACCATCTTACTTTCAATAACCTATCATGATAGTATATCCTATGTAACTTATTAATCTATAACCTGAAATGGTTATATATAATCATAAAAAGCAATGCTATCATCAATACTGCAGCCATTATTAGCTAGAACAAACCTGAGACACTGCTTGGCCTACTCTCGTTTGGCAAATGGATAAACTAGTCATGTTTTATGGCCAGAAGCCATGAAAGAATTGATCAAGGTCACAAAGTAGTGGTTCGGGGACAGAAGGCAGAATGACACTGAAAGGATCCATCAACCTCTCTCCCAAGGAGATTCTCAGCTTTTCAGCGAGCAAACTTTTGGAACAAACATATTTTAAACTATTTGATTCATTATTTTCTTCAGAGCAATGCTGTTTCTTCCTCTCACCCTTCTCCCCAGCATGTTTAGGTATTCTATTGCATTCACTGAAAAGAGTGAAAAGACACTAATAAAGCTTTTGTCACTCATCCAAACAGCCCTCTGTGCACCAATGCTGACAAGAGTTTTGGAGGAACAAGGAAAAGTAGCTTTATTTCTTTGCCAGGCAGAGATGGAACAGCACAGGCCAGCTCCTCTGAAGCTGTGCCCCCCTCCCTGAGGAACAGGGAGAAGTCTTACAGGCAGGGCTCGCGGTCTGGGGTAAGGGAGCAGGGTCAAAGCAAAGGCGTTGCAGTTCTTCTGCAGAAGTTCAAAATGGCCACAAGTGGCATCAGGCAGCTAGGTAACTGGGTCTGGTGGGCTCCGGGTTTATTGCCTGTGAACTTTCTGAAATGAAGAATGCTACAGGGGAGTGTGGGCGGATATAGCTAATTTACTTCCTTGTACAGCAGAAAGTAACACAACATTGTAAAGCAGCTACACTCCAATTAAAAAAAGAAGAAGGCCAGGTGACTCGGTGGAGTATATGATTCACACAGAGTCAGAGAGGGATTGTGGAATTCTTTCGTGAAGGACAAGTCTAGGTACCTGCACTGTGAATAGTAAAAGTTAAAGTGAAGCTAGCATTGCTTAACTCTTACAGGCCTGTTTTGCCTTTCGCTCTTCCCTTTGCTTGTTACTAGGAAAACCCCATTTTTCATTTTTCTTGTAACACAATGACTCGTTTGAGTTGAAGCAATAACGAGTAAGGTATTGTACATTGACAATCTTACTTGCCAATCACAGGCCTTTCTCTGTTCTCTTATCATTTCTAGTATTTGTTTCAGACCAATGCTTATTAATTTTGGAAAATATATATATGAAAACTACTTTTGATTGTTGTAAAGACACTCGGGTATGACCCAGCTGTCTTCGGAATAACTGATGCACTTCCCCAGTCTTCATGTATACAGTTTTTATTTTAAGGATTGGAGCTAAGCCTGTATAAATGGGTTTCTATTTGCTTCCCATCTTCCCTGTCAAGAGCAAGGTGGAGACTAAAGAACCTGAACCTGTTTCCCTCTGTGTAAAATGTCCTTCCGGGGAGGGGAACAGGCGAGGGCTCTGTACGAAGCGCAGCGGACACGGCGCTGAGTCCCGGGGGCCGGCCCCGCTGCCGGCCGTGCCTTTCCCAGCAGGCCAGTGCGCTGTCCTCCCCGCGGGCGCCGCCAGGGGGAGCTATGGCCCGGGGCGCAGCCACAGCGGCGCTGCACCGGCCCTCCCCCGGCGGCCGGGAGCCGCCCTGTCCCAGGCTCCTTTGCGGGTAAACAGACATGGCCGGCGAGGGAGATCCGGAGGACGCTGCGCACAACATGGGCAATCACCTGCCGCTCCTTCCCGGTAACCGTCTGGGGCCTGTCCCTGGCAGCCGGAGGAGGCGAGGCCAGATGCGCCAGTGGCGCGCGGCGGGGCCGGGGAGGCGGGCGGGTGGTGCAAAACCTGCACGGGGTAGCGGGATCGGGACAGTGGTGTTTCTTGCTGCAGCTCGGCCTCCCTAGTCTGGGGACGAGGGTTTGGGAGGGAGGAGGCTGCCCCCAAAGGCAGGGACTCCGTGCTCTCCATCCTCCGTGTGCCCAGAACTTGGCTCCGAGGAAATGGCGTGAAACTAGGTGGGGAGAGAGGGAGACTGGGGCTGCCCAGCATCCCAGACTTTTATGGAACTTCATCCCCCCCAGAAGAGTGACAGCTTATTTATTAAGTGCTACCGTGTCACCGGCCCTGCTCTGGGCGTTTGCATGCATTTTTCCATTTTCTCCTCCCCACGTCACTATTCTAGTCCTGACTTGGTGGGTGAGAAATGAACTGGCAGGGTCCTGTGACTTGCCCAAGGTCACACAGTTGCGGAGCCAGGAGTCCTACTCAGATCTGCCTGCCTCCATGGCTGCTGTCTCTTAACCGCCCAGTGCCACCTCGGTGTTTGGTCTGTTCCTAGGCGTGTAGTTCAAGTACTTGGTAGAATACGCCTAATTTTAGATACTTAGAACTGGGATATTAAACTCGGGATTCTCTTTCCTTTATGTTTTGTGAAAATTTAGACCTTGGCCTTATGTTGGAATAGTGGGCAGAAAAAAAGTCTGGAATAATTTTGCAGTTTTGTCATGGAAAGAGTTGCCTTGCAAGAGGCGTATCAGCCAAACTGAGACTATTAGCGGAGTCACTTACTGTGTGCCAGGAAGTGTGTTATGTATCCTGAAGGTAAAAAAGGTATAATGCACAGTCTGATACTTGAGGATGTTTATCATGTATATATGGTTTCTGAAAATATAACTAGCAGGAGGCCATTGATGTAGGCCAGATAAATCGTCAGAGGGAGGGATTGATTATGGCTGAGAAGGACTGGGGGAAAGCCCTGTGAAGTGTACTACAGACATCCAAAAGCGTTATGACCTAGGAAAGACTTGCAGAAGATAAAGTCTGGAAGGTAGGTTGGGTCGGAATGTTGGAAAGCTTGCATCTCTTGCCAATGGGATCGTGAGTTTGTTCCATGGATTGGAGAGAATCACTTGTGGATTTCAGACCTAAGGGAAGCTGTGCTTGGAGGATGACTTTGCCCACTGGGAGTGGTGTGGGCCAGAGGAGGAAGACTGAGGCATGCCCCCGCTGTATGGAAAGGAGCTTTTCCATGAAAATAGACTAGAATCAGAGTCCATCTGGAAGCAACCTAGCTGAATTGAATTTGATCAAAGAGCTGAGCTGTTTTTTCGGAGACATCAGCCCAGCTCTGTCCGTGCCAGATCCAGTGTGCCAGGGAAGATGCTGACGTTCTGTTGGCATCCACACCGTGCTCCTGCGTGAGATGAGTCATCACAGTTCACCCTGGTAGCTCTGAATGGTGTGTTTTGCTGAAAAAAATTGAGAGCACAAGGGGCTCAGAGAGGTTGTCAATATAATAGTTATAGTCCTGCAAATCATGTATGACTTATTTTTAGAAACATTCAGTTGTCCATACATACATGTAGTGTGAGTTGTTTGGAAGAGTAATTCCCTCTAAGTGCTTAAGTAGTTGCTTAATATTTAAGATTTGAAGAATCTGTCCCAGCCAAAAAAAAAAATAATAATAGGTAAACAGCCAAGTAGGAGGAAGTGGGTTTCAGCCATATATAGGAAAAAGGCTAGTTTATAAAAGGAAATCATTTTGAGATGAAGTCGGGAAAGTTAAAATATAAATTTAGAGTTCTAGCCTTTGAGCTGAAAGTTGACCTTTAAAACTTTGAATAGAGTGCATAATAGAGCAGTAAAGTGTCAAAAGTGCATAAAGAAAGCCATGCTGTCAGAATTGTGAATGCAAGGAAGTAGATGCAGTATATTTTTGTCATCAGTTTAGATTTTTCTTCGTTATCTCTGATCTCTTGTTGAATCTTTTTTCTTCTTAGGAAAAATTTTTATGCAGTGTTAAATCACTGAACATTTGAATTTAAGTTGAAATAATTAGGTTGTTCTTTTTGACAAAGCCTTATATCTAAGGACTTTGTAGGCATTAATAGAAAGTCTAAAGCAGTTGCCATATTGAAAAACATTTACATTTTCTTGTCAGGAATCTAGCTGGAGGTGGTTAGATTTAAATAATGATATGCACAGCAGAAAGTAACTATTTTGTAAAGCCATTTTACCTATTTAGAAGTTTATTTAGGAACCTGCTTGCTTTTTAGCCCCTTCTTTCCTTCCTTCCTGCTTTTCTAGAAACTGTTTAAACATTTGAAAAAACTTTTATAGAGATTGTCTTGTTCATGTCTGTCATTTTTCAAATGAAGAAACTAAGGTTTCATCACATGGGATGACTTGTCTATTGTGTCAGAATTGGTTCCTAGTGAGGGAGAAAAGATACAGTGTGCAGAAGAATTTCAAATAATTTATGCAGGTTCAAGGAAGTGGAACCAGTCCCTACCCCTAAGATGTGGGTTGTGCCTCATGGTTTGCTGCCAAAGAGTACAGTGTAGAAAAGAGGGGGAAAGGAGCCTTCCAGTGGAGAAGTCTGACTGACTTCTCACTAACCCCAGCCAGCTGATCCAGGTCGGCTTCAGCAGTTCTAAGTCACATCAGTAGAGTGCACCCTTGATAAGACATGATGAACATGGCTCTTCACCTCCCTGGGCTTCCTCCCCAAGAAAATTCTGACTTGAGGGACATTCTGCAAAGCGCCTGACCAATAGTCCTCAAAACTGTGAAGGCCATCAAAAACAAGGAAAGCCTGAGAGGCCATCCCAGCCCAGAGGAGGCTAGGGAGACCCAACGACTAAATGTTGTGTGGTGTCGTGGACAGGGTCCTGGGACAGAAGTAGCATATTGGATAATAACTCAGGAAATCCAAATGAAATGTGTTAGTTAGCAGTATACTATGCCATCACTGATCGCTTGGTTATGGCAAGCATGCCACACTAATTAAGATGTTAACTATTGAGAAACAGGTGTGAGGTAGAAGGAACTCTCTACCATCTTTGCAGCTTTTCTGTAAGTCTTAAACTATTCTAAACTTAAACACTGATTTAAGAAAAGTAGTTAGAGGCAGACCCAGCCTAGACCCCAGCTGTCTGGAATCCCGAAGAAGGAATTATGTATTTGAACGGGAACATAGCTTTTACATCTCCACGCCTCTGTTTTTTGTTTTTCACTTATAATACTGTACTTTTACAGCAGAGGAAGAGGAAGAAGATGAAATTGAAATGGAAGTTGAAGACCAGGATATCAAAGAACCCAAGAAACCAAACATCATAAATTTTGACACTAGTTTGCCGACATCACATACAGTATGTAACTTTGTATTAGATCTAGTATGAGAGATGCGTACATTTAACTGTAGATAAAAGTTCTTTAAAATGAATGACTGCTTTTAGCATTACCTGATATTACCTCACGCTTGAAATCGTGGATGAGGATGTGGGTTTCTTGCCAACTGATCAATAGTGTTAAGCTCTAATTTTTAAGCAGTTTGGTGCTTTGTCTATTACAGGTAATTCTTTGCACACTTGGAACCCTCCTTATAGCTTGGCTAGTAATAGAACTATTAAAGTGCTGGTTATTCTCTGTACTGCAGGATTCCAGGGTGTTATTTTACATACTGGCATTTTATACTTGTCATTTATGCTTTTCAGACATAGAGATGTTGGGCTTAGTCAAAATCAAATATTTTGAGCTTAAAAAATGCTTTTTAATTTGTATGTGAGAGATTCTTCACAAGGAATTAAGAATTCTACTTCCAGGAGTCACAAACGGACTTTGCTGTGGGCTGCTGATACGGCAGATTTATTATTTGAATGTGTGTGCCTTCCACGTCTGTCTCTATGTCAGTTTGCGCGTTAGTCGTTGAGCGTGTGTCCTGTTGCCTGTCTGTAACGGCTGAACCGACCCCCCGCAGTACCTGGGCTCCGACATGGAGGAGTTCCACGGGCGGACTCTGCACGATGACGACAGCTGCCCGGTCATCCCGGTGCTGCCGCAGGTGGTCATGGTGCTGATCCCCGGGCAGACGCTGCCCCTGCAGCTCTTCAGCCCGCAGGAAGTCAGTATGGTGCGGAACTTAATTCAGAAGGATAGGACCTTCGCAGTGCTTGCGTACAGGTAAATCTTTGTGCGCCCACAGGAGAGGTTGTTTTAAAGGCAAAACTGACTACTGTTTTGCCTGCATAGAAGTTGGGACAGGCTGTGAAGTAAAACTCTTCCATAAAGAGCTTGGAAGTGGAAGTTGGAGTATTTTGCTATGATCATTACCATCTAAGTCAAGCTTTAAGTTTCACACACAGTTAACTTTCTGATATGTGAAAGTTTTAAAACCATTAATATGTAATGAAGAACATTTCTAGAACCTTATTTTCAAGAGCTGTCTTCAAGAAAAAGAGGGCTTTTACACTGTTTGTAAAGGATGGTTTTTACAGAGGAGTGACTAGTTATTTTCTGTCTCTCAAAATTCCCAAGCTGTTGTCTTGTAGACGAGTGGTGACTTGAAGCTCAATGTCAAGTGTCCCATGACAGCTAGAGGAAGTCAGTGGTGGAGGCAGGAAAGTGATACAGGAAGTCCCCACCCCAGCCCAGAGCTGCTGCTAAGCGGCAGAAAGGATGATCTGCTGAATAAAAGAATGTTTAGTTTGGGAAATGACAGTTTAACCCCTCTCAGCTGTGGGTTATTTTCAATGACTAGAAATCTGTTCTTCTGCTAGTGGGCGCTAAGTGTACTTCCTGAAGCCCTCTATATATATCTCAGTTCCCCGTGTGATTCTAAAATAAATTAAATAGCTTTGCAGTGAGAGTGATTGCTATAAATTGTTTTCCCATGTGTATTGCTTTTGTCATCTTGGCATATTTGAAAATTAAATGTTCAAAACTGTTTCCTTTTTAAAATTTACCTTGGAAGTAATGTCCAGGAAAGGGAAGCACAATTTGGAACGACAGCAGAGATCTATGCCTACCGAGAAGAACAGGATTTTGGAATCGAGGTTGTGAAAGTGAAAGCAATCGGAAGACAGAGATTCAAAGTCCTTGAGATCAGGACACAGTCAGACGGGTAAGAAACACTGTCTATCTTAAAACTCCTCAAACATCATAAAATGAAATAGTTTTCTTGTATTTTGTCTGTTTTGCTGATGTTCACACTTTATAGCCTTTCACCAGTTGTTCTTTTCCCTTTGAAAGTGCAGTCTAGGGTTTCTAACTTTGCTGTGCATCATAGTGACCAGGGCAGTAAAACTACAGACGTTCGGGTTCCTGCCCTTCCTCCCGTCCCTAGAGAGTGACCAGGCGGGGAGGAGGCCACGGCATCTTTTCTGTCCAGGTGTCCATCTGTCAGATGTCCAGGTGACTGATGCCCCTCTAGGTTTCGGAACAGTGATGTAACCCCAGCAGGCAGTGTCATTTGGGACAGGGCTTCTTTGGGATTGAAGACCTCTCTGCAGATTGGAGAGGGTGGGAGTCAGGGCTCGGGGAGCTGGGTGCAACATCAGGTGCTTTGAGAGCTGCGGCGGGACGCTTGCCACCCGCTGCGTCTGGGTGTTGGAGACCATGTACCCTGCGTGCCCACCTCCACCGCAGATGTTCTCTCACCCACAGTGGATCATGTATTTACTAAGTGGTCAGGGAGTGCTTGTCATCTCTGTGCCTTAAACAGTTTAGAAATTCTCTGAGTGTTCTATTTAGCACTTCCACTTTGGTGTGACTATCACAATAGTTTTTTTTTTTTTCCCACAAATTTAAGGAATACCTCATTCCTTAAGCTATTCCTTAAAGAATACCTCATTTTTAAAAATGCAGTTCACTTTGCAGACCTCCAAAAAAACCACAGAGCAGTTGTCCTCATCGCTGTGTGTTTCCTTTTATAGGAATGGTTCTTAACTCTGGCGCATAAGGATCACCAGTGAATCACTAGTGAAGTCTTAGAAAGATACAAATTCCTGGGTCCTCCCAGCCTTCGGGAATTGGTCTCTTATCTGTAGTCACAGTTGAAAATCTTGTCAGATCTCTGTGTTGGACAGGTGATGTCTTGTGAAATCAAGGACATTCAGAGGGTTTTGTTCTGTTTTTAAGGTTTAAGAATATGAACTGCATGAGGACAATAACTTTCCTGTGTTTTCACATAGTGGGCATTCATAAACATTCGTGAACTCAGCCACCCTTTGGGGCCTGAGCGAGCGCAGGGGGAAGGGTGGGGTGCCAGAGCCCGTGGGCGTCCGGTGCTCCCCGCCTGGTGCTCTCCGGGAGCTCGCCGCACTGAACAAGGGGCTGTCCGTGTGGTGTGCGTCTGTGTCGCTCAGGATGCGGGCCGCTCAGGCCAGTCGATGCGACGCCCGTGTGTTCTGCACTTCGGACCATCAGTGTTCCGTGGATGAGTGAGCGTCCCCGAGAGCCCTGTGTTGAGACAGCAAGCTGTTTGTGCATGGATTTTACTGACAGTTCAATTGTAAAAGTACTTCCTACCTTTGTGCTTATAAAATTTTGAATATTTGTGAGTACTATAGTCCAGAAACCATAATAGCAAATTGACTTGGGGAAAGGTGTATTTCTGAGACTATCAACATCAGTGACTTGTGAGTGTGGAAAAATTAGTTTGAACACAAGATGGCAATAGAGTCTTGACTCTGAAAGCAAGTAAACGGATGTGCATTGGACTCAAGTAGAGATTAGCGTCAAACTGATCAGGCGGGACAGGACTGGGAAAGGGCCTAGTATTCCTTAGACCCACCACCACAGCTTTCACAGAAATGTCTCAAAAAAAAAAAAAAGAAATGTCTCCTGAAAAGACCTCCATGGAGTGAGAATTCTGTGGGTCCACTGCCCTTGACCCTATAACTACCTTCAGAGGAAATGGTGAGAGGGCAGAGGCCAGAGAGGATGCGGTGTAAGCTCTTCTCTCAGAAAAGGAGGCTGACTGCGATGGAGACAAGTGGTTTGCCCAAAGTTGTCCAGCTCGTGGGCACCGCGGGTGAGCTCTGGGCCCCCGACTTCCAAACGAGTGCTCTTCCCACCACACCAGAATCCCTCCCTCGCACAGCTGCAGCTCACGCCAGTCTCCTTTTCTCTGTAATACAGGACCGGATGATAGTGGTCTGTCTTATTAGGACTCTCCATATGTACAAGGCGCACTGCTGCCTCTGACCTTTCCAAGTCGTGTCTATATTTCTTTGACATCTTCTGAACAGATGGAATTTTTTTTTGAAAAATTAATTAAAAAGTAGAAATGTATCATTGCATCTCTATAGGACTGTTTTAGAAATTCCTGAGTATTTCTTACATGTAGAGAGGAAGAGGAGATTAATACTCTATTTGTAATTACAAAAGAAGCCCTCATACTTATCATAATTGAGGTAATTTTTAGTCAAAAAGGTGATTAAAAGTAGAAGTCATAAAAATATATACATATATAAATTTATACATATATATCCTAAACATTTTATTTTAACTTAAAATATGTAAATACCCCTTAATTCGTTTTACATTTGATGGTAAGACAGGATACTGTCTTTATATTGGGTCTGCAGGTAAGAGTTGACAGAAGTCTTTCTTGCATTAGTTGCTTTCATTGCATCATCCATCTGCAGTGTATACCTCTAGTTTTTCTTTAGAGAGATTCCGAAGATACTCACAAGGGCTTTGCACACAGAAACCTTCCAGATTCATGCACTTTTCTCCCTATTAGAATTGTCTGAACCTAATTTGAAAGCATTTTCTGGACTCAAGCTAGAGTTTCATTAAAGCAGTTTTAATTTTGTACTTATTTTCCTGGTTGCCATAGTATTTACATAAATTACAAAACAACAGGGCTCTACTATATTGCCCAGGGAACTATATTCAATAGTCTGTCATAAACCATAATGGAAAAGGATATAAAAAGGAATGTATATACATACACAACTGAATCACTTTGCTGTCTAGCAGAAATGAACACAGCACTGTAAATTAATTATACTTGAATAAAATTTTTTATAAAGCTCCTTCCACTTCAAAAAATATTTATATAAATTACATAGCTATAATTGCACAACAGCTGCCAAGACAGGTTGGGAAGAAACAAAACTAGTTTACATTAAAACCAAAACTCAGCTGCTGGGAGCAGAGCCAGCCATGCGTGCCGCAGACCTGGGGTGCTTCACGGAGGAACAGACCAGCGCTTTCCCCTTTGAGGTGATCTAGACAGCTTGTGTATATTATTAAAACGATCTCTAAGCTGATGTTTCTGTAGCATTAACGTTTGTATCATAATAAAAACTTGTGAATTAGGTGAGGAAAACATGATTAGTTATTTTTGTTTTTAATGAGCTCTAATAATATAAGAATATTTGAACACAGTCAGATTTATATTACCATTTTCCAAAGTCATGTAGACTTAAATTTGAGCTTGCAGGAAAGAAATGAAGTGAGTGGAGTGTGTATCATGACAGTAAACCTACATATTTTCAGACACGTTTAGCTATTTTCATTTAATAAATCAGAAGAAGTATTAAAGTGTCATAAGTTTTTGTGGATTGAGACAGTGTTAACAATAAAAGACCACTTTAGAATTCCTGAACAAGAATAATAGTGAAGCAGAGACTTGTAATATATTTGACTTCTTCCTACTGATAGTGTTTTTCGTTCCAGCATTTGGATGTGTTGATACTTTCTGCATTTGAAAAGTTACAATAAGAGATAATTCTTTTAGTGCCTTATAAGACAGTGGCTTGGAGGTACAGCCTCTTTGGCATTAATTCATGAGAAGATACTTGCAATTATGATATTCTCAAGTAGCATTGTTGAATGATGACTTTACTATATGAGTAGAAATAATTTTTAAAGATAATATGGATCTTGATTCTTTGCATATTCAGGGTAAATGTTTAGGAATGAGAAAAGGAATGCACACAGAAATAAGGCTACATATAATTCTCTGGTCTAATCCATGTGAAAGGGTTCTTGATTTTCTCTTCCTTTACCTACCTACTTATTAGGATAGGTGATTCGTGAGAAGGGATTGATGTAAGAGTTGGGCAACATAAAGAAGTGGGCTGAGGGGAGGGGTGGGGTGTCCAAGAAGGAGAAATTTTTATAGAAGTATCAACACATCAGGGGTTGGTGGTATATTGATTTTTTTAAACTTTATTTCATTTACAAGCTTTGCTTGAAATGTAAAAATAGCGTTTTCCATTCCACAGTGAGATAGAAAAATCTTTGGTTACCTTTGGTTTTAACTTTGGTATGATTTATGAAATACAGTATTTTTTGAAAATTTCTTGTATCTTAATATCAGGACTTGATGAATATGTTTAAAACCTTGAAAATCTTAGTACTAGAAGCTATCCATAATGGTTAGAAACATAGTAATTAGAGTTAGTTGATCCTAAAAATGAACACTGTGCCTGGTTCTCTTTTTTTTTTAATTAAAAAAATTTTTTTTTTCATTTGCTTTTATTAGTTGGAGGCTAATTACTTTACAATATTGTAGTGGTTTCTGCCATACATTGACATGAATCAGCCATGAATTTACATGTGTTCCCCATCCCGATCCCCCCTCCCGCCTCCCTCCCCATCCCATCCCTCTGGGTCTTCCCAGTGCACCAGCCCCGAGCACTTGTCTCATGCATCCCACCTGGGCTGGTGGTCTGTTTCACCCTTGGTAATACACATGTTTCAATGCTGTTCTCTCAGATCATCCCTGGTTCTCTTTATTTTAGAATCCAGCAAGCTAAAGTGCAAATTCTTCCTGAGTGTGTGTTGCCTTCGACCATGTCTGCAGTTCAATTAGAATCCCTCAATAAGTGCCAGATATTTCCTTCAAAACCTGTCTCATGGGAAGACCAGTGTTCATATAAATGGTGGCAGAAATACCAGAAGGTGAGAAACTTGATTTTTTAATGCATGTTCTAAAAGCGAAGACAGGTTGCTTTTTTCCTGTTTACAGAAAGAAACACCAACAACTCTCATGATTCCTTCCGTAGACATCTTCTGAGCAATACTATAGTTTCATTTGTTCATAGCTGGAGTTTCTAACAAATTCTTGGGCAGCTGTTGATGTAAGAGCAGTTTGCAAAACCAAGTAAAATGTTAATCCAGGTATTATTTCACTGTAGTTCTAAACGCTGCAGGAAACGCTTGTTAGACTGTGATCACAGGAGATGCTTGGCTCTTGCGTCATAAACACCTGGACGCAGAGGAAGAGTCCGGGACGGGACACGGTGGTGGTGGTTCTGCTGCTTGTGGACTTCCGAAAGGAAGCTGTTTCTGTGCAGCAGTCTGGACATCACCAAAACTGGCCTGACTTTTAAAGGCACTCTTTAGAAGAACTGCCTCTGGGGCATTAATTCCTGTGTATATCCTTTTGGCTAGATCGTTATCGAAGGAAAAATATCAATGAAGCTTGTTTGTACTTATCTGTGAGATGTATCAATTTTGAGTATAAAATACCTAATATTTATGATTTCTCCCTAAAGGAGAAAGATTTCTAGTGTCTAAATTTAAAATTACTTTTTTGAGATAATGTCTTTTAAAAATATGGAAAGACAATTTCCATAGTAACCTGAAGAATCCTGTACTTATCATCCATTACTCTTTGTTGAGTATCAAAGGTTTTAATTTTGATGTAAATTATCCTAGGGTCCTCATTTGAGGTAATAGCTCAACGGCAAAGAACCTGCCTGCCAGTGCAGGAGTTCAGATCAGTTGAGTCGCTCAGTTGTGTCCGACTCTGCAGCCACATGATTGCAGCACACCGGGCCTCCCTGTCCATCACCAGTTTGAGGAGCTTGCTCAAACTCATGTCCATCGAGTCAGTGATGCCACCCAACCATCTCATCCTCTGTCGTCCCCTTCCCCTCCTTCCTTCAATCTTTCCCAGCATCAGGGTCTTTTCTGAGGAGTCAGTTCTTTGTATCAGGTGGCCAAAATATTGGAGTTTCAGCTTCAGCATCAATCCTTCCAATGAATATTCAGGATTGATTTCTTTTAGGATTGACTGGTTGGATCTCCTTGGAGTCCAAAGGACTCTCAAGAGTCTTCTCCAACACCACAGTTCAAAAGCGTCAATTCTTCGGCACTCAGCTTTCTTTATAGTCCACCTCTCACATCTGTACATGACCATTGGAAGAACTATAGCTTGACTAGACGGATCTTTGTTGGCAAAGTAATGTCTCTTTTTTAATATGCTATCTAGGTTGGTTATAGCTTTTCTTACAAGGAGTAAGCATCTTTTAATTTCATGACTGCAGTCACCATCTGCAGTGATTTAGGAGCCCAGAAAAATAAAGTCTTGTCACTGTTTCCATTGTTTGCCCATCTATTTGCCATGAAGTAATGGGACCAGATGCCATGATCTTTGTTTTTTGAATGTTGAGTTTCAAGCCAACTTTTTCACTCTCCATTTTCACTTTGATCAAGATCTTCAGTTCCTCTTCGCTTTCTGCTATAAGGGTGGTGTCATCTGCATGTCTGAGGTTATTGATATTCCTCCTGGCAGTCTTGATTCCAGCTTGTGCTTCATACAGCCCGGCATTTCTCATGATGTACTCTGCATGTAAGTTAGATAAGCAGAGTGCCAATACACAGCCTTGACATAACCTTTCCCAATTTGAAACCAGTTTGTTGTTCCATTTTTAACTGTTGCTTCTTGACCTGCCTATGGATTTCTCAGGAGGCAAGCAAGGTATCGCTTCTCTTGAAGAATTTTCCACAGTTTGTTGTGATCCACACAGTCAAAGACTGTGGTGTGGTCAGTAAAGCAGAAGTAGATGCAGGGGATGAGGGTTCAAACCCTGGGCTGGAGAGATCCCCTAGAGAGGGGAAATGGCAACCCCCGGCACTAGTCTTGCCTGGAGAATCCCATGAGAGGAGCCGGGCAGGTACAGTCCGTGGGGTCACGAAGAGTCTGACATGGCTTAGTGACCAAACAGCAAACAGCTTAAATTCACAGTAACTTTTGTATAGCTGTGCAATACTTTTGTTTTCAGACTTGTTACAGATGCTTTATTTTTTTAATCTAATTTTTTATTTAGCTGTACTGGGTCTTAATCATGGCATACAGGATCTTTCATTTCCATGTGCAGGATCTTTAGTTGCAGCATGAGGGTTCTAATTTCCTGACAATGGATCAAACCTGGGCCCCCTGCGTTGGGAACACAGTTGTACTCTGGATCACCAGGGGTGTCCCCAATACAGACGCTTTACATATACTTTAAATCATGTTTATTTGACCAGTAGCACAGTGGGAGATTTGCTGTTAGTCACTTTCAGCCTAACTGTTGAGTTTGTGGAGGACGGCACTGTTGTCCACGGCTCCGTGGAGGGTTCTGGAACGCATGGAGTCTTTAGTACCCAGCAGTGCGTCGGCGCTGGGCCGTGCTGAGATGCTCTGTGGCGAGGTCACTGTGTCAGAGCACTGTCTGCATAGCCTCTCGGGGTTTAGGTAGCTGTGGATTTCAATCATTGGATATTTTTTCCAGGAGGTATTAAGTATTTTATTTATATAATAGTTCTTCCACACCAAGATTTTTTTGTTAAAAATTCCTAACCACTTAAAAATCCTACCTTACCTCTTGGCACAGTTCTGAGCATAGAGTGAGAGTCCGTGGAGTTCATCCCTGACTTCAGTGCTCTGGACGACTAGTTCCGTGTTCTCTCTGCAGGATCTTGCCATCTTAAACCTGCACTTGGGTTAGACAAACAGAACTTGTAAAAATCTTTTGTGTGAATCACTGATTAACTCCTTCCTGTTCCGTGGTCAAAGCACCTCAGCTTGTTCACGTTGAATTCAGACAGAGGCCTCTGTAGCTGGGTCGTCAGGTGTTAGGAACCAGATCCTCTGACCATCCCCTGATGTCTTGTTTCTCCAGTAATTCTGGATTCTCAAACATTCCCTCACTTTTCTTCATGTTCAGAATTGCCAAGGATTAACCAGAAGGTACTTAGGAATGAGCAAGATAGAAAAGGTGTTCAGAGCTACAAATGCCTTCATCTGTGTTTTTTTTCTGATTGTTCCGTTGCTTACACTTTGGGTAGAGTGTCTTAGGTTCTGAAATGTGGATCTAGATCACTCGGCCAAGAAAAAACACTAGCTGCTCTATTTTGGACTCCAGGCATCCTGCAGACTCTGTCTCACTTTAGAGAGCCCAATGGGAGCCGTTCTGTGGCATGCCAGCCTGGCGGGGGTGCAGGGAAGGGCTGGCGGATGGCACGGGGTTGGGGGGATTCCAGGGGCCCCGGACCCGTCTCTGGGGCCACCCTGCTGCACCTGTAGCAGACACTGACCTGTCACAGCGCTTGTCTTCAGGCCGACCTGGGGCTCGGGTCAGCCCTCTGCGGAGTTTATTCACACCTGATGGTTGTACCTGCCACGGCCCCAGCAGGGCCTCGTGCACCTTCGTGTCTGAGAAGCGGTTCATGTGGCCAGAACTGGGAGAAGCTTAGTTGATTCCTAAATAACTCACTCTAATTGGGTTGCCACCCACTTTTCCAGCGGAAAATGATACTAAAGGATCTAGGAGTGGAGTGGTCTTCCTGAAGTGTATTCAGTTGACCTTGAAACTGTGTATATAACCTCTTAACATTTGCCATTGAAAACGAAACAGCTGAAATGACAAAAGTATTTCCACTTTGGTTATCTTCCATTCTGACGGAACACTGGAGAAAGTGTCCCTGAGGGTTGAGAAGTTAGGCCAGTTAATCAGGATGCTCTTCCAAACCCACTTCTCTCTGGGAGCCTTTCTCATCTGGTGATTCGACCTTTAAAACTATTTCTTTACTTCCTCTTCTCACAGTGTCTTTTTATCTTCACTATTTACTGTAGCAAAATTCTCTCAAAATGAGGAAAATGTTGTTTAAACCTACATAGAATACAGTGTATATGTTTCTGAGGATACTCCCTTCTTGCCCAGGCTATTTGCTCATTGATAAAGCCCTTCCATGTTAATGAGAAAAAGTATGAAGTACAAAAAATCAAATGTGGAAACAGGAAAGTGAGTGAAGCTCATCTTTCTGGTCTCTGCTAAATTTATAAGCTCCTGCTTCTCATACAGGCAGGGAAGAACTGAGCGTAACTCAAGGGCGGGACCCACAAACAGGAGCTCACAGGTTAGCTTTTCAGTCTTCTTCCAGAGTTTCTTTATGAAAACACAGATAAACATTCTTCTTTCCTTTTTCTTATGTAGGAGGATGCATGCTGTCCTGCTCCTTATTTTAAGAGTGTAGGAGATTTTTCTGTTTTTAGTTTTCAGAGCAGTTCTTCCTTGTTTTGAAAGCTGCACGGTATTCTCTGTATTAATGATGGACCTAGACTCAGTTATATACACAGATGACCTTTCATATAGGTCAGTATTTGAGAAGTGAGATGATTGGATGTCAGGGAGACTGCATTTGTAATGTTGACATGTATTTTCCAAGTTTCTTACTTAAGGAGGTTGTGCCTATCTGTACTCTGTCAGTGTTTCCATGAGGCTGTACAGTATCCAGCTTAAGTTTTGCTGATCTGGTAAGTGAAACATAGGAGCTTGTTGAAGGTTTAACTTGAATTTCTCTGAATGTGAATGATGTGTGACGTTTTGTGTTTAAGAGCATGTCATATTTCCTTTAACTGGAATTGTCTTCACCCCATTTGTTGCCAGTTCTTTACACACTTTCCTGTGTGTAAAGGCTTATCCCTTCATCTGCAGTTAGTGTCAAACACTTTTTTAGTTTCTCATTTTTGTCTTTTAACTGTATTGTGGTGGTCATATAGTTGAATTTTTTTTTTAATACTTCTGTATTCTGAATCATAGCTAGAGATACCTCCCTGTGTGAAGGAATCGTCATTCATCAGTGAAATGTGTCACTTTTTACTTTTGACTTCATTTTTTCTTAATGACATCAGAATGTAAGCTTTGATCATCCACGTGTAGTTTCTCTCGGGGTGATTCCAGCACCTGTCCCGGGCAGCGACCCACTGTCCTTTCACCGTTTGCTGAAAGGCTCCCGTGCTGCCTTATAGACCGGATCCATGTTTTACTTTTTCTTCTGCTCTGTGATCAGTCTGTCTGTTTATACCCCGCCAGGATACTGTTATGTAACTGTTGACAGTTTGTAAATTTGTAAGTAAATATATGACCACTAACCCCATCACAGGATTTTCACGATTTGTGTGGCTACTGTTGCTTATTACCTTATCCATAGGAACATTACAGTCTGTTTTTGTCTTGTTCCTGAGTCGTCAGAAGAGGCGCAGTGAGAGCAGTAGTATTTATGTATGAAGGGAAAGTCTTGAAATGGTAGGCAGACTTCCTCAAGCAGAGCAATGGTTTCCCAGCATACGTTGTTTGCTTGTAGTTGTGTATCTTCCATTATGAGCTTACAAGCCTCAGAATCTAGAAAAAGCTCACCATTCCGAAATTCCAGTTCTTAGAAGCAAGTAGGATTTGATAAATGAAGGAAACAAAAACTTGTTCTGTTTCAATTACTTGGATACATTACTGTTATCATTTGCACTGCTGACTGCACTAGGACCTCACACAAGTGACCACCCTTCGTCGCATGTAAACCACCATTTGGGCTTGCAGGTGCAGGACCCCTTCCCCACCCAGTTTCACATGTCAGTGAACGCCTTGTATACGAAAGGAACATGTCTGTAGACGTGCAGGCTTTGTTTTGCTTGTGGAGAAGGTGTGGCCATCCCTCGTGTTCTGTACTTCTTTGGTCGGGTGTAGAAGCTTCTCTAGTGGAAGCGTGTTGTGTGGACGGTTGCTGGTAGAAAGGCAGGTGTTCCCGCCTGTTGCTGTTGACAGCGCAGTGTGGCCATGTCCTGTGTAACACTTCTCTTTCCAGATTTTCTTGGTGGTTTTTACACATCTGTTCTTTCAGATGAGCTTTAAACTGCTCTGAATTCCAATTCATTGGTATCACATTGAATATATACTCTGAGGACTGATAATTATTGAGTGTTCCCATCAGTTACTGAAATTTTACAGGAATTAAGTAAAAACATCTTTGTCAAATATAATCATCTCCTGCAGGATTCTCTGCAGACTTTTTCATCTTTTTTGAAATTAGAACGTCCTCGTGGGCCAAGATCAGTTTTTAAATCTGGTTCCTTCTACCCTTAAGATCTTGATTCTATGGTGTTTAAGTGACTTTTGTTTTCTTTTCAGAGAAAGTTTCATTGCGCAAATTTGACTTCGTGGCCTCGCTGGCTGTATTCCTTATATGATGCT
Source organism: Odocoileus virginianus (assembly GCF_023699985.2). NCBI lineage: Eukaryota > Metazoa > Chordata > Mammalia > Artiodactyla > Cervidae > Odocoileus > Odocoileus virginianus. Next base: position 20,748,221 of record NC_069699.1, read on the forward strand.
GTAAGTAACCTGCGTTGAACGGTTTGCTTCTAGGACAAGCCATGTCACAAGGGTCATTAGACGAAACAAGTGTCATTTTATTTTTGGAACTAGTGCCATTGATTTAAGGGGAAAGGGCAGAATCATACTGCTGGACAGACCTGACTTCTAACGTATAGATCTTTAGTTTTCTGTCAGTGGATAGTGGCTTATAACTTCAGGACAAGATACTGTGGCATCTTTGGGTGTATTAAGCATTTAAAATTTTGTTGTCAAGGTACAGTTACATTTAGAAAAATACAGAATCCTTAACAGTGTTTTAGTTCTCTTGTTAACAAGTATGTCTACGTCTTATTTCCTGCTTTTAGTGTACTAATTGATCTATACACCAGTGCTTTTGCAGCTCAAATTTTTTATACTAGGCATCATGACAGGTTGAAAAATTGAGTAAGAGACTGTTAGGATGGATAATTCACAGAATGTAGGTCATAGACACAAGCTGTGTTCAAGGCCTCATTTCTATTAATTTCTCTGTGGTTTGGGGCAGAACCTGAGTATGAAATGGGGGTAAAGGTGCCCCTGAGAGTCTTGGGATGCATTAGAGGTTCTTAGTCTTCCATCAGCTGGAGCTCTGGGCTTACTGAACTGGTAAGTTGTGAGTACTTAGCACATGGGCAACACTGAAGGAAACGATAGTTCACTCTGCTCTTCAGCAGCTTAAGAGGCATTACAAGTACGTAATAGACAAGAGTATTTAACATCCACTTGTGAAAAGATAGTGAGCACTCTGATCTCGTAAATAGGTCCCAGGTAAGCTGTGTAGGTAGCGTGTGCTAGTGCAGCTCCCAGGGACCAACAGAAAGGTTTCCTCGAGGGAAGAGGAGAGGCCCTTGAGAAGCCAGACCCAGGGAAGAGAGGCTGGGAAGCCTGCCTCGTGCTGGGCCGAGCAGGGGTGCAGCCATTTCTGTGTAAGCAGCAGAGACAGACATACTGGAGCTGTACTGGGTGGTCACTACTTACAGTTGTTACTAATATGTTAGATCTATTGAGTTGAAAAGCTGACAGTGTAAAAAGTGTGTGAACCTTACTATGGCTCGTTTCAAACAAGGAAACCTTAATGGATAGAATCAAGAAACAGCTACGCGAATGGGATGAAAATCTAAAAGATGATTCTCTTCCTTCAAATCCAATAGGTATGAAAAATTAGCTTTCTTCCTGTGATGTTTTACTAAAATTGTTTTTAAGTTTTCTGTTTAATGAAACCAAAAAAAAAAAATTTTTTTTAATTATCCTGAGAAACATACACATTTGTTTTCATCAATTATAGAAAAAAAATGAGTATTTTTTAATTAGTTGTACCAAGGGTCTTAGCAAATTCTGAGTATTGGAAATGCTATTTGGGTATACTCCTTTCCTTGGTCTTCAGGGTGCCTTTAAAGGTCACCTTAGTTCAAAGGTTTCTATTGTTTTACATAGCTGTTAATTAGGTACAAGTTAACTATTTTTCTAGTCTCTTAGTAAATAAGTGACTTCCAATAACATGGGTTTGATTTCATGTTTAAGACATTTACAAAAACAAGTATGGGAAAAGAAGTTACATCCTTAAGATATATATACTTGAGAGCTGATACATTTTAGTATTGTTTATAACTGTATGAAGTGTGTTCTCTGGGAAGGATTTATTTGAAAAGGATGTTATTGCATTCATAAGTTATCTGATATGTATTTGCTTCGTAAGTTTAAAAGTTTAAAAAACCTATCCTGTCTTTAAGATTTTTCTTACAGAGTAGCTGCTTGTCTTCCTATTGATGATGTATTACGAATTCAGCTCCTTAAAATTGGTAGTGCAATCCAACGACTTCGCTGTGAGCTAGACATTATGAATAAAGTGAGTAATGACTGAATGTCTGGATGCGCACATTCTGTCGGTAGGGTGTCCAGTCATGTAGTCATGGAAATAGAGAACTGAGTGTGGTCTGCATTACAAATATTTTAAGGGATTATTTAAACATTTGAGATCATAAGACAGAAAAATTGTTTTGCATTCCTCTACGTATCCTAGAGGGTCATTAGTCTAGTGAATATGTCAGCTTGTGTTTTCCTTGTTCCATCTTTAAAACTATAGTTAGAGGAATCAACACTTTGGAGCATTTCCCCCACTAATTTTCTCTTAAATATTTTAGTGTACGTCACTTTGCTGTAAACAATGTCAAGAAACAGAAATAACAACCAAAAATGAAATATTCAGGTGAGCTTTTTATTTCATTTTTAGTACACATCTTGAGTACATTTTCCCAACTGCCATAACAGGACAACAGGCAAGACTATATTTCTATTCTCCCTATATTTCCCTCCATTAAATTACAAATACTCAGCAAATGAAATATGGAAAGTTACCTCAGTGGTAGGTAAGACACTTCTTCTGACTGGGTACCAGAACTGCAGTGGGTGTGGACAGGATTATTCACAGCAGTGAGGGAGAACCTCCCTACCACCCCAACCTTGTTAAAAATCCATCAACTGTATCTTTCTCAGTACTTAGGGACCTAGCAGGAATGCCTCGGCTTTATGCACTACTTCACTCAAATATCAGTTTCACCACATAGGGTCAAAGATAGGACATGTCCCCCCCCCCCCCACCCCATTTTCACTCTCTGCGCTGATTCTCTGTTCTAGTTTATCTTTATGTGGGCCGATGGCAGCTTATGTGAACCCTCACGGATACGTGCATGAGACACTCACCGTCTACAAGGCCTGCAACTTGAATCTGATCGGCCGGCCTTCCACAGACCACAGCTGGTTTCCTGGGTAATGTAGTGGCGTCCCCTTGTGGGGTTTGTGTGTGCGCCTTACTTAGTTGGGCAGTAAAACTCAGGAGTAAGGAGAGTTGTTCACGAGTGGCTAGAGAGTTACTCTTGCACAGTCTCATTGCATGTACTGTCACGTGGCAGCTGCCGTTCTTAAACCAACTATACGGTTGGTCCACACCCCTTCAGAGTGAGCTGACAGGGAACTGAAATACCAACTGTTTTATGATCCAGTAAAACTAGAGTTGACCCTTGAACAGCACGGTTTTGAACTGCTCACTTCCACTTAGAAGCAGGTATGTTTCAGTAGTAAAATACTGGCTGCCGCTCTGTTCGTTGAATCGTTAGATGCAGAGATGAACTGCAGATACAAGGACCAACTATAAATCATAGGTGGATTTAACCCCCTGTGTTGGTCAAGGGTCCACTGTATATATGTATTTTATAATTGTAAAATTAGTGACTGTTACCCAAACAGTGATAGACACACAACATGCAGAATCCAGCTTTTCTTCTAGTTTGCAGGCTTTGGTTTTTTTGGCTTTAGCCTACTGACCTTCAAAGTATGACTGTGGGACCTACAGCACTAGCTGAGCACTTGTGAGATCCCTTCAGCCATAATGCTGGCTCAGCCTTTTTATTTTCAAAGAGGCAAGCTGAGTGGGGCGTAGTGACTATATTTGCTACTCTGGACCTAGAACCATGCCACTTGGACTGGCCAATCTTATGTGAGAGAAACACTTACACACTTCTGTGAGTTAAAACTGGAGAAAGAGGTATTTCTACAGGTGATTGCTGTTTCCTAACTTGACTGCAGTGCAAAACAACTAAGAAAATGCTGCTGCAACTTTGTATAAAGAAATCTGTATTAATTAATACGGTATTTTTTTTCTTCTTCCTTGGCATTGGAGAAAAAATTTAACCATGGCTTAAGAGCACAATTAAGTAACTTTATAAAGACTGATGTACTACCATGATGACTTGATACAAATTAGAAAATCTTTTTGTGAGGTCTGTTTCAGGAAACTGTATAAATCAAAGCTCTGAGTTTTCTCTTCCCCATCCTTAGAACTTGTCTAGTAAAAGATGTGTCTTTCTAACAGGTTTCTGAGGTGATAGGCTGAGATACAGAGATGCATTTCCTGAGCTGATTTACGTTACCTTTCCTTAATCTCATAGGTATGCTTGGACTATTGCCCAGTGCAGGATCTGTGCCAGCCATATTGGATGGAAATTCACAGCCACGAAAAAAGACATGTCACCTCAAAAATTCTGGGGTTTGACTCGATCCGCTCTGTTGCCCACCATCCCAGATACGGAAGATGACATAAGCCCTGACAAAGTAATACTCTGCTTATAAACAAATACAGTAGGGATAAGGTTACTTAACACATTGGTATTCTAACACCAGATCTGCTTTGGAAATTACTGCTTTTGATGCATACCTAAGTAAAAAGCAACATTACATGGAAGGTTGCAGTTTCTTAGTCAAACAACAGGATTTCAAGATTTAAACTAAGATATTCTATTGACGGGGATGAGAAGCAGTCTAGAACACTTGGTTTTCAGGAATACCTACTTTAGGAGCTTGGGACCGTTACCCTGTGGACTCTTGATAAGCCTGGTAGTGTTTATCACTGAGAGGACGTGAAGACATCTGTGAAACTGGTGAGCATGTTTTCTGCATAAAACAAATCTGAAATTCCTATAAATTGCTGCAATTAATGCAATTCATCATTTATTTGATCCTAATACACGGAACAGAACGGCGTGTTTGCATCAGTGCTCCAAAGGGCAGATGTTCCAGAAGGTAGGGTGCCAAGCTCTAGTACTGTTCTTTTTTGAAAGCGGCAAGGAAATGTGTATGTTAAAAGGGCTTTGTTCCCTTTTCTTTAGTTTCTGAGATACTGATTTGTAAATTTTGAAAATAAAGAGTTATAATATGCAGTTTGAGCCCCAAAATAAAAGTTTTCTTAACATGTTTGTTAGTGAATAGTAATATCTGGTGTATTTGCTCAGTGTTTGGTTATTCTGTTGCAAAGTTGAATCTGAACTTAGACTACTGTGGAGCACAGATGCTAAAACATGTCTCCTTCCTACAGGCTAGAGGTAATGATGTATTTCATAGGCTATTTTGTTCAATGTAAAGTGAAAAAACTCTGTAAGTAAACTATAAAAGCAAAGCTAAACATGTTTAAATAATGTAAAATATCTACTCAGATGTGGATACTTTTGGTGTAAGAAATAATTTTTAAGATAAAGTTCTAGACAGACAGATTTGCCACCTACCTCTTTGCTTACACATTCAAGGGGTTTATTGGATCCTTTCACATTTTGGTATAATTTTGATACGCCTCCACTGCTTTACATAATTCACTGAGAAAAGTTCAGCTAATTAGGTACAATGTATGTGGCCAAAAATGGACTGTTAAAGTTTCTTACATTTTAACTTACCAAAAATGCAATGGTTTTGATTGCCTAGAGTAGAAACCTAAATTGAGTATCATGTTGCATATTTATGTAAAGAGAGTAAAGGAAAAGCAACTTAAGAACGCTGTTGATTCTTTAAAATATGCCTGACCTTTCTTTACCTTTTTACCACTAACAACAACCTTGGGTTTTTATGGCTTTACTGTTTGTTCATGTAGTCTTACACTGAACCAAAACTTCCTCTAAAGGGATTCCACAGAGTGTTTTTTTCGGTAGCACAGCACATCTCTACATCCAACCCAGCTGTAGTAAGGAAACCCTGCTTTTACATTTGCCCCTGGAAGAGTGTAAGCTCAGAATGTTCTGTACTGTTTACTGACTCTTGCAAATAAAATATGCATATAATACAAACCTAAGGTCTTTTTACCGAACAAAACCAGACCGCTAATAGCTCAATCTGCATATGTCCTATTTAGAACAATAGAGATTGTAAAAGAACCTTACTAGTACTTAACTATCTTAAGCGTTCCTTCATCAGCATTCAGTTACTGACCTGTATGCAGATGTTCCTGAGGCTCCCTTTCTTGCAGCAAAGCCCCCATTACCCTGTTTGGCACACTTCCTCTTATCTGGGTTTTAACAGAAATACGCTTTTGTGTCTTATCAAGGTCCAAAAGTGTTATTTGCCCATACTGCACAAAGATGCTCTGACTGGCTACACAGAAAGAAAAGTTAGTTATAAAATGTCAGAATACAGCAGCTGAAATAAATAATCTTTATAAAGAACAAATTAACTTTAAAGTGACAGGAGTACTACCACTAAGTATATATGGCACCTGATATATAGTGTCAGATACCACATTTATCTTCCAATACCAAAGGAAATGTTTTAATAATAATGGGTGCAAGAGTCTTAAGCTAACCTTGCCCAGCTTACCAGGAAGTTAGGGAAATTTCATTTTGACAGGGAAAACTGTCAACTATATCCTAAAGTACAGCTCCCTACAACATGTCCTGGGTGTAGGAACGACAGCCACTTGGGACAGACACATCTAGTCTTCACACTTGACATATTTTATTCTAATTTTTCAGCTATATTCAAACACAAGTTTATTCTGGAATTCAGAAAAAAAACTGACACCATACACAATCGTACAAAATTGCAAATACAAAGAAACATGTTTTTCAGGACACTTAGCACTGTCGTATGCAACAAAAGCACCAAAAATCCACTTTAAAAAAAAGCTTAGACAGATAGAGACGCCATCTCTACTTTTCTCAGTAAGAACTATTCCAAAAGAATTACAAGCTTCAGTGATAACAAATCAGATTAAGAAGAAGCAGACTTCACTTTAGTGCCTGAAATATAGTTTTCACAAAATAAGACCGTTATTCTTCTGAAGAGATCCCCTAAGCTGGCTTGCATTCTGCTATATATTCGAGTCTTTTAAATCTCACTAAGAGGGAGGGGGAGAAAACTAGTCTTACCAAAAATTTCCTGCTTTTTAGTAGTCAGCTCTCGTCAACTTTAGGTCTTCTTTATGTAACTCAGTAGTTCATCTTTTTCCAGTTGGTAACCACTTTTCTTCCACTGTTCTCGCAACTGCTGTAACAGCACCCCAATTTCTTTCCCGGAAGAAATGCCCACTTTCCTGATGTCATGGCCACTCACAGGAAACGGGGGGATGGACCACTGCTGCATCTGCCTGAGAAGCCCGTGCTCGCCTTGGTACTTGAGCAGCTCACACACACGAGCAGTCGCATCAGCTTCTCTAGACTGAGGGCCAAAACCAAACATCACCACACTTGCAATGGTCTTATGCTCACATTTAAATAAATGCAATGTGCAAATTTTCATTTAAAATAAAGGAAATTCACATAATACACTATGGGTCCTAGTATTAATGAACTGGTTGCAGTTTGTCATACTTACATCTATAATGAAGTCTTGATAGGGTTTCAGTGGTTCTGAACTATCTACTGCCTTAATTAAATCTTTCCTATTTTTAACAATAAATAAACCAAGATTCTTCTCTTCTTTTGAAATCTTCAACCTCAGATCCAATTTCGTGACATCATCCTGTACTTTGAACAATGAGGTCAAGAGAGTCATTGGCTTTGGTGAAAAACCTTCCACATTTTTACTGACTTTGTTAAATTCTTCTAAACTTGCATTAGCAGGTAAGCCTGTAGGGACAAAAGCATTTTCCACCCATTTTTAGATACATTTTAAAAACTCCCATCGTGAGCACACTTTGTTCTCAAATACAGAAATGCCCTGGTACCAGGATTCACGGCTGGTCCAGGCTGCTCTCCGTCTCACAGGTGAACCACTGCCCACTGTCGCTCTCCCCTCCCACCTCTCTCCAAGGCCCATCTTCTCCATGCTCTACATGTGTTAACTCCCAGAAGCTCTCAGCTCTCCCATTAGATGCTATTGTATTCATATCCCTTTTATAGATTCGCAGACAGGAACTAACCCACGTTACAAAGCTGACAAAGTGGTGACGCTGCGGTCAGAGCCACAAGGGGCCGACTCCAGAGGCCACTCTGTCCGCCCTCACACGCTCTTCTTGTGCGTCCCCTGCCTGGGAATAACTCCTACTCCTGGCTCAGAGTATACCATATTTTAAAGTAGTCCATTTTTCTTTTTGGAATTGTTTAAATAACTTTTTTTCCTTATGAAATTTTAAACCAGATGTGTTTCATTGCCAAAAGTGCAAACATTTTACAAGCTGGACTCACCTATGTAAGGAGCCACATCGAGTTCATAGATGAGATGAATCAGATGGTTCACGTGGTTACCAGTAAGTATTTTTTTCAGTTCCACCCAGATCCTCTCTCCTGATACTCCTGCCAAGCCTTTTGCATTTTCTGCAATTGCTTCCAAAGTCTCAGGATCGTGGTCACCAGGTGTGTCAACAATTTTCCCGTAAAACCTACAAAGCAAACATGTCTAAAAGTACTGCCTTCATGCTGACATCTCACCAGAAAGCTGTGCTCTTCATTTTCCTGGTGCTACTAGTGAGGTCTGGGAGGGACCTTAGAAATCATCTGCTCATCTCCCTTCTCTTTTTTCCTCAGCTCAGAAACCTAAGCTCCAGAAAGTATTTAAGTTAAAGCGGTCTTCAGTAAAGGTCTATTGATTGGTACTGACAGCGGACGCATAAACCAGAGCAGTCTTGGGCAGGCACTAAAACAGGCCCAAGATATCCTCATGGAGTAGTCTTGCTTCCTCAAAGGTTGCCCGTCTGTACACATCAATGCTTTCAATTAAGAGTTTCACATGAAACACATCTCATTGCAGACATGGGAGTGTATTTCATGGACTCTATTGGAAGCATTAAAGTATACCTGCTTTTACCACTCATTTCTTCACAACGCATTTCTATAGTGATCTAATTAAATGACTGACTGTACCTTAGTCTGTGTCCTGTTATTTGTAAAGAGAGACTGTGCAAACACTGAAGTCTAAAGGAATAGCAGTTATTGACAAAATGTAAAATCTGTCAAAGAACATTCTGAGCATGATCCCAAGCTGGAAAAAATTTAACTATTAATAGATACAAAGTAGCCAGTTCCAATAGTTTAAGTGTTATAGTTCAGTGTTGAAGACTGCTACCCACAAAACCATCCAGGTGCATTCCATACCTTCCAGATTCATCTAACACATCTCCCATTACCACCTAGAACTATAAGCCACATGAGGGCGCACTGCCACTCATTACTCCAGGTTCAAAGCACCTAGGACAGTGATAAGCACTCAAATACCTGTGTAATGAATGATTGGTGCAGGAAATGAAAAGACTTAAAATTGAATTATATAAAAGATCACCACAGAAAGGAGTGAATAAATGATTTGGAGAATGCAAAGATGAGGTGTCTCAAAGTCACAGGACCATGTCTCTTGGAGACAGATGTGAGATGTCACCATTGTGTACACGAACCTGCTGTGCATTTCACAAGAGGAGAAAGAACTGCACTTTGGTAATAATGATATTCAAAGATGTGTTATTATGATTTATAAAAATCCTTACCTGAAATACCTTAAAATCCGAAGATAATCTTCTTGTATCCTCTGTTTAGCTTGTCCAACAAATCTAACTTTCTTATTTTTTAAATCTTCATAACCATTAAAATAGTCAAATAAAGTACCATCAAAACCTAGTCATTAAAAGAGGGAAGAAAAATCACTATTAGCAAATAAGAACTGGAAAACACTGGTGCATATATAATTATTACTCAGCCATTAAAAAAAAAAAAATCTTGCCATTTGCAACAACATGATGGATCTTGAGGACATGATGCTAAGAAGCCAGACAGGAAGATAAATACTATAGGGTCTCATTCTTACATATAATCTTAAAAATAACAAGCTGACAGAGAATAGATTGGGGGTTGTCAGAGGCTAAGGCCAGGGGTGGGGTGCGCACAATGAGTGAACAGGGTCAAAAGGTACTCCTAGCTATAAAATAAGTCCTGAGGGGGTAGCGTATACTATGGCAACTAGTTAACAGCGTGGGTGTATGTACTCAGTTGTGTCCAACTCTGCAACCCCAGAGACTAGCCCACTATAGTTAACAATACTGTATTACACATTCGGAAGTTGATAAAATAGTTGATCTTAAAAGTCCTCATCACAAGGGGAATAAAATTCTGTGAGATGTTACGGTGTCAGATGTTAACTAGACTTACTGTGGCGATCATTTCTTGATATATACAAATATCAAACAGTACTGTACACTGAATCTAATGTAAGGCTGTATTTTATTACCTCAATTAAAAAGAGAAAAAACTGGAAAACTTAAGAAAATCTACTAAAAACTATCACAAACAGTAAAAAATTAGGGAAAGAGCTACACAGTTGAAGTACTGATATGAGTAACATTCATCTGTATCCAGTACCAAATGTACATATAGTGGAATAAAAGGCTGCATTTACAATAGCAATTAAAAGACAACACACTAAATAAACAAGATGTATGCTAGTATGAAATGGGTAGAAACAATAAAACAAGCTGATTTTCAAGTTAATAATGGAAAATAAAAACAGCCAAAATAATCTGGAAAGAAGAAATGATAGACAAACTATGTGGGAAAATGTAGTAAAAACTGTAATAAACCATAGGGAAAAAATTTATAATCCTAACGTAGGGAAGACCTTTCAAAATACAATTACCAAAAGAAACCAAAACACAACACCAGAGCCTTCAAAGAAATTATTAGTAAATCCAACTACCTGAAACATTAGATATTCATTCCTGGATAGCAAGTAAATGCCACAATACAAAGCATAAGGTAACATACTGGGAAAACATTTAAAGTCAGTATCACAGAGAGAAATGGCTTTATTATCTACAAAAACCTCCTAAATAAGAAAGACCATATATAGAAAAGTTGAGTTAGGGGAAATGTTAAATTGGTGCAGCCACTGTGGGGAACAGTATGGAGGTTCCTTAAAAACTAAATACAGAACTACCACGCATGACCCAGCAATCCCACTCCTGGGCATATACCCGGGAAAAACCATAACGCATAAGGACACATGCACCCGTGTTCTGGCCCTATTCCTAACAGACATGGGAGCGACCTAAATGTCCATCAGCAGAGGAGCGGGCGCAGATGATGTGGTACATGTACACAGTGGAACATTAGAGTGAAGTCGCTCAGCTGTGTCCGACTCTGCGACCCCATGAGCTGTAGCCCACCAGGCTCCTCCATCCATGGAATTTTCTAGGCAAGAGTACTGGAGTGGGGTGCCATTTCCTTCTTCAGGGGATCTTCCCGACCCAGGGATCGAAGCCGGGTCTCCTGCACTGCAGGCAGAAGCTTCACTGTCTGAGCCGCCAGGGAAGCCCTAACAGAACATTACTCAGCCATAAAAACAAAACTGGGTCATTGAGAGAGACGCAGACGGACCTAGGAACTGTATACAGAGTGAAGGAAGAAAAGCATCCTGTTATTAACACATGTGGAGTCTAGAAAAATAATACAGATGATCTTACCTGCAAAGCAGAGACCCAGAGGTAGAGAAGAAAACACACGGACACCAAGGCAGGGAGGAGGGGGTGGAACGCACATATAAACACTACTGGATACTACGTGAAAACAGCTAACTCATGACAGACTGTGCAGCCTGGGGAATGGTACTCAGTGCTCTGTGTGATCTAAATGGGAATGAAATTCAAAAAAGGTACCGCTGATTCACTTTGCTGAACAGTAGGAACTAACAACACTGTAAGCCAACTATAATAAAAGTTTTTTAAAGAGAGGAAAGAAATGATCTAAAACATATATGTGAAATATAAAAAGCTTTAAAAATGAAGATTTTCAACTTTAGTTGTAAGAAGTGCACATTTACGAGATGATCGTTTTTCAGACCTCCATCAGCTCAGCAAGGACCTAAGTCCAATTACATGCTAGCTGGGGGATGGTGAGATCTGACCAGGACACTCCCCTGTGCAGCCTTCTGAACTTGGTGAGTTTTGAACCATGTGAACCTAACATCTGTTCAATATGTTGTAAACATATTTCTACCACAATATCCTCTCTTGTTGAACAAAACAACTTAATAATTTTAATGTAAGGCACATAAAACCTCAGGTATGTGTAAAGTGACCAAGTTCTCCCAGCTGTCCCAGGACTTCCCTGATTTAAAAATCTCCTGTCTTGGGGATACCTCAGTCCAGGCAAACTGAGACAGGTGGTCGCTCTGGGAACTAAGATGGAAAAACAGAAACACTTGGAGCAAAGACACAGGTGCCATTCAACCAGCTAAATGGGGAGCGCCAGGAGCCTGAGACAGACCTCAGCAGGCGGCCTCACAGGAAGGCGGGAAAGGAAGAAAGTAACCACTTATCATGATTATGGCAAATGCAGCCACACTCTAAGCTTGGGCTTAACTCCTGCCAAACCCTTCTTGGCATTTTGACACTTAGAGCCAATTTATAAGGCTCCAGATTCAGAAAGATACAACAGGAAATGAAAACAAACAAAAAACTTCACATTACAACATATATGCAGTATACCTATCTCCTGTTACTTCTCTTACTGAATAGACTCAACTCCCTGGGGACTGTGGAAACCAGATCTTCTTGAGTAAAGGGAAGATCAAAATTTGCAGGGAAAAAATACAATGTTACAAAAGGGGAAGTAAGAGTTTGAGAAAGAAGTGACCATGACCCCTAGAACTAGGAATGCTTTGTCTGATAAGGTTTGAAAAAAGTCTGGATGGGGAAAGGGACTGAAGGTAAAGATTGTTCAGTATTATCTGTGTGCATTTTGTTTTGCTCTGAATAGCCTGTTAAAAAATGATGAGTAGAAATGAGAAATCAAGCTGAGGAGCTGAGCATAATACAATGGTTAAGGATGTAACCTCTGGAACCAGGCTGCTTAACACATTATTGACAGGAAACTTAAGCAGAAGGTAACTATATATATTGAAACACTCTAGTCAATAACATTCAGGTAACAAAAGATGTATTAATATGTCTCTGGTCAATAAACTGTTAAGTTGGAATCCTAATTAAGCAGTTTACTGGTTGCAGGACTTTGAGCAAATTTTCCTTAGTTACATACCAAGATATGCCTCATAGGGTTGGTGGGAAGATTCAATTTCTGTGATGGGCTGGGAACAATGACTGGCACATTTTATAAGGGCTCAGAAAATGTCAGCAAACAGTTGCCCTGATAAGAACAGCTCTTATTTTTATAAAACAGTATCTTGAAAAAGAATATTAGTTTCTCTTTTAGTTATGTCTGGTTATGAGACATTAGTTATAAGGTTTTCACACACTACACTAGTTAGAGCAGTTTAACGCTAAGTAAGAATGGTAAAAGAAGAAATTAACACCTGGAGTTCGACCCCATAATGGGGAGAAAGCATGCCCCCAACGAGGCTCCCTTTGGTAATAAACCACCCAGACTCTGGAAATCCGGGCTCCAGTCAAAGCTCTCCGCGACTTGGGCTCAATTATTTAATGTCTCTGAGTCTCTTTCCACATCTGTTGAATGAGTTTAACACCTACTTTATGGAGTTTTCCTGGGCATTAAATGAGCACTGATGCACCTCAAGCCAGGGAGGCACCCTAGACATGTTACTGGGCATTCCTGTAATTAGCGAAGTGAGCCCCCTTGCGCCTCTAGCCCCTTCTCCATCCCACCAAGTGGGTACCACTGCTTCAGCCTTTCACTATTACTGTGCCACAGACCAGCTTACTAAGAGTGGATGCCCATCTCTTTTCTAATCCAAAGACTTAACCCTGAAGAACTTGCCTAAAATTTAAAGGACAAAAAACAATGCTTCAATTGCACTCCAAAACGCTAACCTAATCCACGCTGACTCCCATTATGATCCTCACTGCTTTCTTTCATGAGCAAAACGTCACGCTGAGATGATCAACAGGTTTCCTCGCGTGCCAGAGCAGAGCTGGCGGTCCGTAAGACGCGGTGCCACGGGGACGGAGGCACTGCTCGGCCTCGGAGCAAAGAGGAGGGGCAGCACCGGCCACGTCCGCCACGGACGCCAGCAGGGGGGTGGGAGGTGTGCGCCCAAGACAGAAAGGGGCGACACGCGTGTGTGTGCACACGGTTCTCCCCTGAAGCCTAACACCTTTCGATGCGATTCCTAAGGAACCACTGACTGAGCGTGCACTCACACCAGGGGCTCGCCACGACCGACTCCTCTCATCCTCAAGACAGCCCTGCAAAGAAGCTGGTATCAACCGCCTCGCGCTACAGCGAGAACGACCGAGGCAGAGGAACCCAGGATCTTGGCTCCACCGTCAGCTTTAACCAACAGCCTGTCTCATCATAGAAACTAACACAAGCCCTCAAGTGGGAGAACACTGCCAGAAGACAGGTTTCACAAGAAAAGAAAGCATTCGGACTGAATGAATTAAAACCTGACCCCCAGGCATTACCTAAAAACATGGAATTTATGGTGAGATCCCTGCGCTCGGCATCCTTCTGCCAGTCGGTCGTGAATTCGACCTCGGCGTGTCTTCCATCAGTGGCTACATCAATCCTCAGTGTAGTGATTTCAAAATTTTCTTCATGAAGCTGGAAGTAAATATGTTTTTCAAAAATTAGTTTTCAGTATCACTGAAAAGACACAAGTCCTGACAAGTATATCTTCTTTCCTTTTTAAGTCAACTAGTACACATATACCTTGAAATACAATGACGCCCACAGTATTCAAAGGTACATCCAAAGAACATTTTTAAGAAATAATAAAACAATAAGAAACAATAAACCCATCAAATAAGAAATAATAAACCCATCTTACTTAAAAAAGATAAGTTTGCATAGAAAAAATGGCAAGCTTGACAAATTACGTGGCAGAAAGTAAGATCCCTTAAAATATTCTGGTTCTTCAATACAAAACCAGACTATTCTTTGAAATATTTTTTTAATAGCTCCAATTTTCAAAGAACTGAATATCAATTTATAGAATATGAACCACTGAGCAAAGGACAGACAGAGGAAGAAATACAGGCAACACATCCTGCAGCTCCTTTGCTGGTTATCTTCAATAAGTTAAAGTGCCCTGTACATCCTGGGAAGCGAGGTGACCCTCTGCTGGGAGAAGCAGAGTTGCTTCATTACAGTGATGTGTGCGCTTAGCCTTAAAAAGTAAGTGAGATCTGGACATGCAGATGAGGGAAGAAGAACAGCTCAAATGAAGAGAAAAGATGAGCAGAGGCACAGTGAGAGGAAGAGGGGTATGTGTAAGGACAAGTTCACAGCATGAACAGGGCATCCACACTTAGAGGCAGACAGCAGAAGGCTTTACGTGCCAAGCAGGAGTTCGGGATCTTTTCATCAGGAACTGAAAGCCATTAGCGATCAGTCAAGTCTGTTCTGGCTTCCCTGATGGCTCAGTGGGTAAAGAATCTGCCTGCAATACAGGCGACATGGGAGACGTGGGTTCAATCCTTGGGTTGGGAAGATCCTCTGGAGAAGGAAATGGCAACCCACTCCATAATCTTGCCTGGAAAATCCCATGGACAGGGGAGCCTGGCGGGCTACAGTCCATGGGTTGCAAAGGGTCGGACATGACTGAGCGACTAACACACAAAGTCTGTTCTGGAATTCCTCTCAATCTCATGTATTGTTTTCTACAAACTGGTTCTCACTGGGGAATTCCAGAAGTAGGAATTTGAGGCACAAGTTAACTCAAGGAAAACAGTGTAAATATTAAGACATTTGCAATCTATAGAAAACAATGAGCCCCGCAGTGTGCCTCCCTTGCCCAAGCAGAGAACCAGAGATTAACTAGAAAGAATGACTGCAATATAATCACAATTTGAGGCACCATATACAAGATCATGGGAAATGAAAATGAAAAAAAGATTGTGAAGAAAACCCAACATGACCTCTATCCCTTTCTGCAGTCAGTTTTCTAAATGTTAATCAGCAGCCTCATTCCAACTTGGGTAATGCTAGAGGATTTCTCTGGTGTCCCCGGATGAAAAGCCCTCCTGACACTAACAGCAGTGTCCCATCACTAACAAGGCTGACGCTTTCCACACGAGATTACAGTAAATTGCCTCGGGCATTCTGCAAGCACTCCATTGCTCCAACAAAGAGACACTGAAAAGTCTCCACACTGAAGGAATGCCAACAGCAAAGACAGAACAAGCTCAAAGGAAACAGACACCATCAAAGTACCCAGCCCCTTCCTGGGTCACAGTCCTGTTGGGGCAAAGGGGCTTGGATAACTCAGTGAAGCCATGAGCCACACCGGGCAGAGCTACCCAAGACAGACGGGTCACAGTGGAGAGTCCTGACAAAACGTGAGCCACTGGAGGAGGGAATGGCAAGCCACTCCAGTATACTTGCCTGAGAACCCCACGAACTGTATGAAAAGGCAACGAAAGATGAACCCCCAGGTCAGAAGGTTTCCAATATGCCACTGGGGAAGGGCAGAGGACAACTATCAGCAGCTCCAGAAAGAATGACGCAGCTGGGCCAAAGTGGAAAGAACATCAGTTGTGGATGTGTCTGGTGATGAAAGTAAAATCCCACGCTATAAAGAACAGTACTGCATAGGAACCTGAGATGTCAGGTCCATGAATCAAGGTAAACTGGATGTGGTCAAGCAGGAGATGGCAAGAGTAAACATCGACATTTTAGAAATCAGTGAACTAAAATGGACTGGGATGGGTGAATTTAATTCAGATGACCATTATATCTACCACTGTGGGCAAGAATCCAACAGAAGAAATGGAGTAGCCCTCAGAGCAAGAGTCTGAAATGCAGTACTTGGGTGCAACCTCAAAAACAAAAGAATGATCTCAGTTGGTTTCCAAGGCAAACCATTCAACATCAAAGTAATCCAAGTATGCCCAACCAGTAATGCTGAAGTTCTAAAGCTGATCAATTCTATGAAGACCTACAAGACCTCCTAAAACTAACACCAAAAAAAAAAGATGTCCTATTCATTACTGGGGACTGGAATGCAAAAGTAGGAAGTCAAGAGATACCTGGAGTAACAGGCAAGTCTGGCCTTGGAGTACAAAATGAAACAGGGCAAAAGCTAACTGAATTCTGCCATGCAGAATTCTAGTACTATGCACTGGTCATAGTAAACACCCTTTTTCAACAACACAAGAGACAACTTTACACATGGACATTACCACATGGTCAAAACCAAAATCAGATTGATTACATTCTTTGTAGCTGAAGATGGAGACACTACATACAGTCAGCAAAAACAAGACCTGGAGCTGACTGTGGCTGAGATCATCAGCTTCTCATAGAAAAATTCAGGCTTAAAGTAAAGAAAGCAGGGAAAACCACTAGGCCAGCCAGGTACAACTTAAATCAAATCCCCTATGAAGATACAGTTGAGGTGACAAATAGTTTGAAGGGATTAGATCTGGTAAACAGAATGCTTGAAGAACTACGGACAGAGGTCCATAACACTGCACAGGGAGCAGCAAACAAAACCATCCCAAAGAGAAAGAAAAGCAAGAAGGCAAAGTGGTTGTCTGAGAGGCTTCACAAAGAGCTGGAGAGAGAAGAGAAGTAAAGAGCAAGGGAGAAAGGGAAAGGTACAGCCAACTAAACGCAGAGTTCCAGAGAATACCAAGGAGAGGCAAGAAGGACTTCTTCCATGAACAATGAAAAGAAACAGAGGAAAACAACAGAAAGGGTAAG
This sequence comes from Odocoileus virginianus, assembly GCF_023699985.2. Lineage (NCBI taxonomy): Eukaryota > Metazoa > Chordata > Mammalia > Artiodactyla > Cervidae > Odocoileus > Odocoileus virginianus. The sequence goes on from NC_069699.1 coordinate 20,765,599, forward strand.
ACTAGAGACCTCTTCAAGAAAACTGGAAATGTCAAAGAACATTTCATCCAAAGATGGCTGTTAAAAAGGACAGAAGCTAACAAGAAGAGATCAAGAAGAGATGGAAAGAATACACAGAACTGTACAAAATAGATCTCAATGAACCGGATTACTATGATGGTGTGGTCAGTCACTCAGAGCCAGACATTCTGGAGTGTGAAATCAAGTGGGCCTTTGGAAGCACTATTGTCAATAAAGCTAGTGGAGGTGATGGAATTCCAACAGAGCTATTTAAAATCCTAAAAGATGATGTTATCAAAGTGATTCACTCTGTATGTCAGCAAATTTGGAAAGCCCAGCAGTGGTCACAGAACTGGAAAAGGTCAAGCCTCATCCCAATTCCCAAGAAGGACAGTACTAAAGAACGTTCAAACTACTGGACAATTGTACTCATCTCCCCTGCTAGTCATGTGATGCTCAAAATCCTCCCAGTTAGGCTACAACGGTACATGAACAAGAACTTCCAGATATTCAAGCTGGGTTTAGAAAAGGCAGAGGAACCAGAGATCAAATTGTCAACATCTGTTGGACCATAAAGAAAGCAAAGGAATTTCAGAAAAACATCTACCTCTGTTTCACTGACTATGCTAAAGTCTTTGACTGTGTGGATTGTAACAAACTGCGGAAAACTCTTAAAAGAGATAGGAATACCAGACCACCTTACCTGCCTCCTCAGAAATCTGTATGCAGATCAAGAAGTAACAGTTAGAACCTTGTATGCAACAACCAACTGGTTCAGGATTGAGCCAACAATATGACAAGGCTGTTTATTGTCCCCTTGTTGATTTAACTTTTACACAGAGCACATCATGAAAAATGCTGAGCTGGATGAATTACAAGCTGGAATCAAGACTGCCATGAGAAATATCAACAACCTCAGATATGCAAATTACACCACTCTAATGACAAAAGCAAAGATGAACTGAACAATCTCTTGATGAGAGTGAAGAAGGAGAGTGAAAAGGCTGGTTAAAACCGAATATTTAAAAAACTAAAATCATAGTATCTTGCCTCACTACTTCATGGCAAACACAGGGAAAAGATGGAAGTAGTGACAGATTTCTTATTCTTGGGTTCTAAAATTACTGCAGATGGTGACTGAAGCCATGAAATTAGAAGACGATTGCCTCTTGGCAAGAAAGCTGTGACAAACCTAGACACTGTGTTAAAAAGCAAAGACATTACTTTGGTGACAGAGGTCCATATAGTCAAGGCTGTGGTCTTTCTAGTAGTCATGTACAGCTGTGAAAGCTAGACAATAAAGAAGGGAGAGTGATGAAGAACTGATGCTTTTGAAGTGTGGTGCTGGAGAAGACTGTTGAGAGTTCCTTAGACAGCAAGGAGATCAAACCAGTCAACCCTAAAGGAAATCAACCCTGAATGCTTATCAGAAGGACTGATGCTGAAGCTCTGATACTTTGGCCACCTGATGCAAACAGCTGACTCACTGGAGAAGACTCTGATGCTGGGAAAGATAGAAGGCAGAAGGAAAAGAGGGCAAGAGAAGATGAGATGCTTGGATGGCATCACTGATGCAATGGATCTGGACTTGGGCAAACTCCAGGAGATGGTGAAGGACAGGGAAGTCTGGCGTGCTACAGTTCACAGAGTCGCAAAGAGTCAGACACAACATAGTGACTGAACAACAGAGTACCTAGAACTGATACTCTCAGGGAAATATCAGATGATCCTGCATCTGAAACAAGAACAGGAAGCTTTCAAAAATATTCTAAAAAAAGACCTCTTGAAAATGTAAAAAAGACAGCAAAGTTGCCCAACAGAAAAACTGGATGATCAAGTTAAGGCAATCTCACAGAAATTAAATGAAAATATAAGAGACAAAAGATAAAACTAGGGGCTCAGTCCTAGTGGCCCAACATCCAGCATTCACAGAGGTTTCCACAAGAGAAGACCTCTGCCAAAGGGGATGGAGTCAGAAGAGGAATGAACACAAGAAGGCCTGCTCAGCGCCCTACGCCAAGGCAGTGCCCAATCCAAGCCAAGGTACATCCTCTTCAAATTAAACACACCAGAGAGACAGTGATCAGAAAGGCTTTCAAAACAGGGAAGGGGGAATCAGTTCTCAAACAAGGGAGAAATCTGAACAGGCTCAGGAGCCTCAGGGGCAACTCTGGGAGGTAGAGGACAAAGCCTTTACAGTTCTGCCTGAGAATGAGTCCCAGCCTTGAATTCCACAGCCAACCAAACTATCTGATCAGCGTGAATGGAGGCAAAGTAACAGCCTTTTCACTCATGCCAAGCTCTCTCAGGCTACTAACATGAGGGCATAAACCAAGACAGAACAGCACATGGGATCAGGAGCCAGGAGGTCTGTAAGGGAAGGGGCACGGAACTCCTGGGATCTGAGGCACGGACATCCCAGGGTGAGCACGGGTGGGAGGGGGCAGACAGCAGCGGTTGAGCTGGCTCCAGAAGGAGGAACTGAAACCCGCTGTGGTGATGCCCCCGGAGGAAGCACACAGGCGGGGCACGGAGTGAATGAGCGGCGCCAAGAGCCGTGTCAGAGAGACACACTTCTAACTGCAGGGAAAACCCCAAGCATGAAACGCAGGGAATGGAGTCAAAGCACATTACACCATCTAGCTGTAAATAGCAGGGAGGGATGCATTCAGCCCACAATTATGGCATAGATGTACTGAGAAGGCTAAGTCGTCTTCCTTGTAGGAAGTCAATACAACATCTTAAGACTGGAAATGTAAAACGAAAATGAAACACTGAAGCATTAGAAAGGTCTGTTTTAGAAACATGGAGGGAGGCATGGACTATAAATATTAACTGAAAGGCGCTGCAACAAAGGAGGGCGCAGGATTTCACAGGAGGCAGAGAAGACTCTTTTTTAAATGAGGTTTCTCTGCTATTAGGTTTTTAAACACTAAAAATCATCTATAAAATTTTTTAAGTTTTCAGAAAAGGCAACACCACTCCTATCAGACTCTTCACTCACCCTGGCAGTGATGGTCCCATGCTTTTCTCCTTTGTTGTTGATCATGCGGATGCCGACCGACTGGAACAGCTCCTTCATCTGAGCTGGGGTGGCCGTGGTGGCAAAGTCCACATCCTGCGGCTTCACCCCACTCAGCAGATCCCTCACAGCTCCTCCCGCGATTCGCAACTCATGGTTTTCCTTGACAAATAATTCTGAGACAAAAAGGAATGCTTTTTATTTCAGTGGGTTTCTTTCAAGAATCACAGAAGCACAAGTTCTTCCATCTATTTGGCACAGCAGAGATAACTGAACTCAGCCTTTTTACATAAAACTGGGAGAACAGGGGTGGGTTGTGGTGGGAGGTGGGAGCTGTGGTATACTCTTGGCTGATTCACATTGTGGTATGGCAGAAACCAATACAACATTGTAAACTGATAATCCTCCAATTAAAAATAAGTAAATTTTAAAAAAAAAATTGGGAGAACAAGGCCCACAGCAGTGAAGGGGCCTGCCTACAGTGGAACTCCTTCAACATCATGAGAAGCAGGGAACTGGCAGAATTTTCCTTAGGTTAAATCAGAATATCTAAATGCCTCAAGGTCATCAATGTAAATCTGAATCACTACCAAAAAGGACAGTGAATACTCTAGAAAGGTGAAGTGTTCCTGCACATCTATTCTCTGTTGAAGCAACAGCATGCTGATGCAGGAAGCCATCAAATGCCATCTATCACACCACGTGTGGTGAACACTGCAGCTAAGAATCCTTGCAGAAATAACCCACATATAAAACCAGCTCATAGCTCTGCTCCAGAGAAGCCACATACACCAACTACCATGAGGACTGAGTCCAGGAGACCCAGAGCCGACTCCTCTACAGGCGGAGGCCAAGGCTGAGTCCACCATAACCACCCACGTGACTGAGGGGCCCACATGGAATCCAGTGAGGATGAACCAGGGCCCGGCCTGACTCCCCACTCAAGCCGAGCTGCTGCTAAGCGCTGGACTCGCATGTGAGGCCTGGGTATCCTCCTGTCAGCATTACCATGTCAGAGAACATCCAGGCTAGACAAGGCCTCTCTGTGAGCAGCGTGCATGTGTGAATAAAGACGGGGCACACACACTGTCCGGACAGCACCCACTCACAGTTAATACACGTGACTGTACCTTAGGTTCCAGTTTTATCCTCAAGCTGTGTTCCTACCTTCCAGGTAAGGATTATTAAGACCATCAGACTAACCCCTGCTTCCTGACACCCTAATCCATACAGCAAAGCCCCCAAATCATGTGATACAAGCCCAAATGCTACAAAAAGTTGTTTCTACAATGGTTTTTCTCAGAGGCCTCGAGGTTCTCCTCGGTCAGCAACCCGCACTCTGCCTGGACTTGCTGAGGGGTGTCCATTGGCAGGAGGGTGCCTCAGAGCTCACCCCAATCACAACTCAAGACGCCACCCTGCAGCCCCCTGCCAACCTCCGAGCTCCACCATCCTCCTCCTCCACCCGTTCTTCCCAAACCTCCAGCTCCACACCTCTGCAGACGCCCTAGAACCATCTGCTGAAAAACAACCACGGTTGCTCCCTCTACGTCTCTGCTTGACTCAAACCTCCTGCACACGGAAACCACTCTCGGGAAACCCTCCCAGAGGCAGTGCTCATACTCTAACCCCACATTTCCAGTCAAGTCCCGGTGACTCCTTAATATAGGGTCCACGGTTCCTTAAAATAAAACGTTAAAATTATGTTAGTGCACAGTTTGCATGAGACTCAGACAGGAAGGGTAAACAAGAGTTTTATGAAATAGTACTCACCCTTACTATATATACCATGCAATCTAACCTGTTCTATTCTTTATCTCATTTCCTCTATTTTTTAACACTGGTCGTGACCACTAAGTTGATTTTATGACCCACGAACAGGTCACACAAACTCTGGTGCTGGAGAAAACTCCTGAGAGCCCCTTGGACAGCAAGGAGACATTCACTGGAAGGACCGATGCTGAAGCTGAAGCTCCAATACTTTGGCCACGTGATGCAAAGATCCAACTCACTGAAGACCCTGAACCTGGGAAAGACTGAGGGCAGGAGGAGAAGGAGGCGACAGAGGATGAAATGGTTGGATGGCATCACCGACTGATGAACATTAACTAGAGCAAACTCTAGGAGATGGTGAAGGACAGGGAGGCCTGGTGTGCTGCAGTCCATGGGGTCGCAAAGAGTCAGACAGGACTGAGCGACTGTACAACAATAACCATTTAACTTACACAAAAATTATTACATTTGCAACTTTAGCCTCATTCTATACCCTTGTATAGAATGAAGGAGGGCATTCCCAGGCTGCTCAGTGGTAAAGAATTGGCCTGCCAAAGCAGGAGACGTGGGTTTGATCCCTGGGTCGGGAAGATGCCTCGGAGGAGGAAATGGCAACCCACTTTAGCATTTTTGGCTGGAAATCAACAGAGAAGCCTGATGGGCTACACAGTCCATGGGGGCACGAAGAGTCAGCCATGGCCTAGCAACTAAACAGCAGCAGCAGCAGCGTTATATGGCTGTCCTTCAGCAAAAGGAAAACAAATTACATGAGACAGACGGACATAAAATTCCACACGCACATCATACACTATCCTAAACCTCCCGAACTCGTGCACACTGGAAACTAGTTTTACATCCGGCAAAACAGCGCTCATGACTGACACCGGGCACAGCTGCACCAGACAACGGCCACCTTGTGCCCCCTTTGCTGCTTCTGTGCGTTGTTTTTGCACAGAACACTGTGTTTTAGCAAGCCATTCAAGTCTTTGGAAACTAACAGATCATATAGAAGTGATCATTTGATTTTCTAACTGTTGGGCACTGCACTGAAAGATTACATCCTTGCCACTTCCACTATAACCTAGAAAGCCTGGGTTGGTCTTTCAAGGACAAGGCCGTGGGCCCAGCACTGCCTCTCTCTGCCCTACTCTTCAGTTCTCACTTCCTTAGGACTTCACCTCTCAAGGTGAAGAACATTCAGCTCTTCCAAGTCAGGCTTAGTAAGCCAAATGCAACTGTTAAAAACTGGTGAAGGACCTACAGTAATCAATATCTATGATCTTTCCAAAAGAAAAACACAGAAGTGGCTTCCTTGAGAGCTCAGTAGTAAAGACTGCACCTGCCAATGCAGGAGACGTGGGTGCAAGCCCTGGTCCAGGGAGACCCCACATGCTATGGAGCAACTAAGCCCGTGTGCCTCAACTACGGAGCCTATGCTCTGGAGCCCGGGAACCATCGATTACTGAGCTCACACGCCACAAGTGGTGAAGGCTTCGTGCCACATAGCCCATGCCCTGCCACAAGAGAAGCACCTGCAACGAGAAGCCCCCACTCGCCGCAACTAAAGGGGGGGAAAAAAAACGGCACAGCAATGAAGACCCAGCACAGCCAAAATAAATACATTTTCTACATCCAGTCATTTGGCACCTATCTTCCAAGAAACCTCTTACAACGAAGATGGGAAGAGTGGGAGCTGGGAGAGACATATGAAGAAAGAACAAGCTCAAATTCAACTGTAAGTCGGAACCTGCAGACATGAGCTGCACAGACAGTAGCCACATGTGGCTCCTGACACGTGAAATGTGGCAAGTCTGAATTAAGGTGGTCTGTACTAAACCCCAGATTTCAAAGATTTATAAGCAAGAGTGGGAAACGTGTCACTCGTAATCTGTACACAAATATGACTTTAAAATGATGGCATCTTAGCTGTGCTGAGTTACATGAGATGTGCTAGAGAGTTATCAAAATTAATTTCACCCGTTTATCTTTTTAACTCTAATTAGAAATCAGAGTGAAGTACCTACTTTAGGCCCCCCACTTTAAGACCAAATGAAACTATGGTCTATGAAACTATAAAACTCAATATACCTAAAAATCATCTTATTTCAAGAACAGGAAAGTAGCTTTGCCAATAAGCTAATACAGGGACGTCCCCGGTGGGCAAGTGGTTAAGAATCCACTTTGCAGTGCAGCAGACATGGGTACAAACCCTGGGTGAAAAACTAAGATCCCACACGTCACAGAGCAACCAAGCCCGTCCGTGCTCCATACCTACTGAGCCTGTGCGCCAAAACTAGGCCGTCTGTGTGCTGCAGGGAAGATCTCGCATGCCACAGAGACTGAGGCAGCCAGATACATACTAAAACAAAAAATTAGCTACTAAAAGGACAGTCATTTTAAAGCAACAGCCCCTTCACCTTCTGGGCATCAGAATTAAGGCAGTAGTTTTTATAAAAATTTATAAATGCCCATACTCCTCAGAAATTCCAGTCAGTAGGGCAGGAGTGGGACCCTAGCATTTGTAGGCTATAAAAGCTCCCCAGGTGAATCTAAAGGACAAACCAACATGTAAGGTCACGTTTCTACATATATACACCTTAATATACTTTCAAAATCACTGTGGATGGTGACTCTAGCCATGAAATTAAGACGCTTGCTCTCTGGAAGAAAAGCTATGACAAATCTAAACAGTGTATTAAAAAGCAGAGACATCACTTTGCTGACAAAGGTCCATCTAGTCAAAGCTACAGCTTTTCCAGTAGTCATGTACAGATGTGAGAGTTGGGCCATAAAGAAGGCAGAGTGCCTAAGAACTGATGCTTTTGAGCTGTAGTGTTGGAAAAGACTCTTGAGAGTCCCTTGGACTCAGTCAATGCTAAAGGAAATCATCCCTGAATATTCACTGGAAGGACTGATGCTGAAACTGAAGCTACAATAGTTTGGTCACCTGATGTGAAGAATCGACTCACTGGAAAAGACCCTGATGCTGGGAAAGACTGTGGGCAGGAGAAGGGGACGACAGAGGATGAGATGGTGGACGGCATCATCAACTCAATGGACATGAGTCTGGGCAGACTCCAGGAGATAATGAAGGACAGGGAAGTCTGGTGTGCTGCAGTTCATAGGGTCCCAGATAGCTGGACACAACCGAGCCACTGAGCAGTAACACTGTGTTTCTAAAGCCAGGACTAACGGGCGGGACCATAAACTCTGCAATCCAACTGTGTGCACTTCAACAACAACAGCTGATACCAAGTGGAGAACAGCCACAAGCAACATGAAGCTCCTGTGGCCAGGCACTGAGCGAAAGCCATTTCCCTGGGTCCCTTCCAGATAAGTCTGTCTCATCTGGACAAATGGAGATGACTCCCACTTACTCCTGCCTCTGGTTCTCTCAGAAAGCACTGATATAAGCCAGAAATATAGCTTAGTGGTGACAAGCTGGGTTCTCAAATCAGACTGCAAAAGTTCAAATCCAAGCTCTCCAGTTATTAATTATAAAAATGGTGCCAAGGAATTTCACATTCCTAAGCCTCTGCTTCCTCAACCATACAACAAGAGAAAAAGTATCCAATCTTTAAGTCAGTAGGCCCAATTCTGTGATGCATATAATAAAGTACGTGGGGGTAACACAAAAAAGCCATGCTTTTTACTGCAATCATTATTTGCCTCTTCTCATGACTTGGCTATAGTTTTGGATTATTCATAGTAAACCCTGCTTTCATTAGCTCAACAATCACACAAAAACTATGAATGCTGGCTTAAAACCGTTACGTCTCTGCCTCTCCATTTATACAAGCTTCCAAAGCAAGAAGAGGCATCCGACTTCTCACCTGTCAGACTCTTCAATCCTTCTGTGAAAAGTGACTGGAATTCTGGAGACTGCAACTTCATTGTAAACATAGAGTGCTTCAGAAGGCACAGTCTACTCCAGCTGCAGCTCAGTAAGTGCCTGCGCCAGGGATCCAGGCACCTCAGCATCTGGGGAGAAAGTCACCACCTCGCATCTACAAGATAAGCATGCACACACCACGATGAAACTTACAAACGCAGGACAATGAGGGGATGCGCGGTGATTTTATCTATCCACAGAGACAGAGTCGTCTCCCGATCATGTGAAAAACGGAAAACACTGAACGTGAGGGAGAATTACAACTGGATCCTACCCCTGCAGTTACCCGGTTTTGTCCTCCTGAAGCACTTGCTACTATGTCAATACCGCATTCTACTGTTGGGATGCTCTCCTGGGAGACCAGTCTCAGTTAAAGCCTGAAGGTACAAGGCTGCCATGAACAGTGGTTTCACAAAATGTAAGTCAAACACTTGCAGGGACACTTGCTCTCCTCCAGAACATGTCACAGTCGTGTGTACATCAGCATACTTGCTCATACACACCTGGGACTCATGACCCCGGGATATGTCCTATGCACTGTAAAATAAGATATTTTCCTATCATCTGTCCTTGCTGCCCGCTTCTTCCTCATTCACCATCCGCCTATCCCATCAACTCTCCTGAATCCCACCCATTCACACTCTGCCATCTGTCATCCATTATCATAACGCTCCGTCTTCCATGCAGGGTGGGCCTCTGGGAGGCAGCAACAGAACGAAAACAGAAATCGACAGAAACCCCCAGAGAAGAACCATTCCTTTACTTGGAAAGCAGGTTTCAAAGGGCGGCGTTTCCCACCAGGGGGCGAGTTCTCCTTATCCAAAGAACTGGTGAGGAAAAACACTGCACTTCCTTCCACGCTTCAACACAGAAAACTCAGTGAGAACCCAGGACCTGAAACGGCGTGTCCTGTCCCCCACAACAGGTGCTGGACCTAAAAGGGAGACCAGAGGTCCGGCCGCAAGGAAGGGAAAGTGCCCAGGGGAAGCCCGATGAATCAGCCCGCGGTCAGTGAGATATAGCAGAAACGCGATCCCACGACCTCAACAGTGGGCTCTATTCCCGAGGGCGGAAGAGGCCTCTCACCACCCCGGCACCTGCCTTCCCCAAGACCAAGCAAGTGGGACAGCCCCAGGGTCCGGCCATTGCTGTTGCTCGCCCCCAAGCAGCGCGGACCCGCACGTCCCCCGCACGCCTCCTCACCGTCTCCACGGCTCCGTCGCCGCCGCGTACACTTCCCGGCGGCAGGCGCCGTGACGTCACCAAGGCGCGCCAGCCAACAGCAAATGGGAGGCGCAGAAAGGAGTGGGCGGTACCTTACCAGGCTCTCCCTGTCTCTCCCACTTTCCTGCGGGCAGCCACTTGCTTCAGCAAGGTTCCTCAGTTCTTCCCAGTCCTGCACAGCCAGGTTTTGCTCCTGGGGGGATCCGAGGGACCAGGGACTATACATTTATTTTAACTATACCTCGCCGCACATTTCTCTGGCCCTCGGGTTGTTAGATACCCATCTGTACTGCATACCTTGTGTGACTGGACAAGCGACACCAACTTCCTTTGTAAAATGAGACTATCAATAGAACCTATCTCAGGGAATTGCCAGGCTTAAATGTCATATTATCCCCTAGTAAAGAGAAAGTGCTCAGTAACTGTTTGTTATTCTTGCCTGCTCCCTGGTTGGCACTTGACTCACGTTACTATTCCACACCCTAATTGGTGTGGCAACCAATTTGATATTGTAGATGAAACAGACAAATCCTTTGAAAAATACAACTTACCAAAATTGACCTAGGATGACACTTAAACATCTGAATAGCCCTTTGCTATTAGAGAAATGGAGTTTAGTTCAACAAACTTCTTACAAAGGTAATTCCAGACACACATGGTTTCAGTGGTCAAATTTATCAACCACTTAAGGAAGAAATGACACCAAATTTGCACAGTTTTTGCTCAGCAACTAGAAGACGGAATGGTCTTCCTTTCATTTGAGGCCAGCATACACTGATAACAAACTTCAAATAGATACTACCCAAAATGAATTTATAGATTAACATTCATATGAACACAAAAACAAATATCTCTACTGTAGCATTAGCAAATTGAATCCATCAAGTTGGATACTGTTGGGTTTATTCAGGAATGCAAGGTGGATTCAACATTTAAAAAACCGTGTTACTTATCATATTACAGGCTGATAAAGAAAAACTGTATGCTCCCTATAGTTGCAGAATAAGTGAAACAGAGCTGCACCCTCTGGGGCTCCTGGGCACAGAAACCTTTCAAACAGTTGTTAGTCAGGTAAGGGAGGGGATACAGAGCCAAGTGAGGAGCAGACAAGACAGAGTAATGTAGCCTTCCAACAGGGTCTTGGTTCCAACTCAAGAGATACAAGTAACAGTATCTTTGAGCTCTTTTACAGAAATAAAACCCCCAACAAATTAAAGGTGTTAACATTCTTCATTGTAGACTAAAGGACCAGAGAAGCTCTTCAGGAGAACATGTGAATCCTAAACAGCCAGTACAATCTTGAGAAAGAAAAACAGAGCAGGAGGAATCAGGCTCCCAACTTCAAAATACACTACAAAGCCACAGTAATCAAGAAAGTATGGTACTACCGTAAAGCCAGAAATATACCAGAAATATAGACCACTGGCACAGGATAGAAAGCCCACAGATAAACCCACCCATCTATGGGCCATTTATGTATGACAAAGGAGGCAAGGGTATGCAATAGAGACAAGAAAGACTTCACTAAGAGGTGCTGAAAAAGCTGGAGAGTGACATGTAAAAGAATGAAATAAGAACAATATCTAACACTATGCTGTTGTTCAGTCGCTTAGCTGTATCCAACTCTTCATGATCCCATAAACTGCAGCACACCAGGTTTCCCTGTCCTTCACTATCACCCAGAGTTTGCTCAAACTCATGTCCATTGAGTTAGTGATGCAATCGAACCATCTCATCCTGTTGCTCCCTGCTTCTCCTGCCTTCAATCTTTTCCAGTATCAGGGCCTTTTCCAATGAGTCGGCTCTTCACAACAGGTGGCCAAAATATTGAAGCTTCAGCTCCAGTACCAGTCCTTCCAATGAATATTCAGGGTTGATTTCCTTTAGGATTGACTGGTTTGATATCCCTGATATTCAAGGGATTCTCAAGAGTCTTCCCCAGCACACAATTCAAAAGCATCAATTCTTTGACTCTCAGCCTTCTTTACAGTCCAGCTCTCACATCTGTACATGACTACTGGAAAAACCACAGCTTTGACTACAGGGACCTTTGTTGGCAAAGTGATGTCTCTGCTTTATAATACGCTAAGTTTGTCAGAGCTTTCCTTCCAAGGAGTAAGCGTCTTTATATTTCAAGGCTGCACTCACTGTCTGCAGTGATTTTGGAGCCCAAGAAAATAAAAGGTCTCTGTTTCCACTTTCCCCCCATGTATTTCCCATGAAGTGATGGGACTGGATGCTGTAATCTTCGTTTTTTGAAGGCTGCGTTTTAAGCAGCTTTTTCACTCCCCTCATTCACTCTCATCAAGAGACTCTTTAGTTCCTCTTTGCTTTCTGCCAATAGTTTGTTATCATTTTCATATCTGAGCTTGATATTTCTCCAAGCAATCTTGATATTTCTCCAAGCAATCTTGATATCCAGTCTTTCTCGTTCTCTTATTTTCCTCTAATTCTTTGTATTGATCACTTAGAAAGGCTTTCTCTCTCCTTGTTATTCTTTAGAACTCTACATTCAGATAAATGGATCCTTCCTTTTCTCCTTTACCTTTTGTTTCTCTTCTTTTCTCAGCTATCTGTAAGGCCGCCTCAACCATTTTGCCTTTTTGCATTTCTTTTTTCTTGGGAATGGTTTTGATCACTGCATCCTACACAATGTCAGGAACCTCTGTCCATAGATCTTCAGGCACTCTATCAGATCTAATCCCCTGAATCTTTTTGTCACTTTTACTGTATAATCATAAGGGATTTGATTTAGGTCATACCTGAATGATCTAGTGGTTTTCCCTACCTTCTTGAATTTAAGTCTGAATTTTGCAATAAGGAGTTCATGATCTGAGCCACAGTCAGCTCCCAGTCTTATTTTGCTGACTGTATAGAGCTTCTCTATCATTGGCTGTAAAGAATATAATCAATCTGATTTTTGTGTTGACCATCTGGTGATGTCCATGTGTAGAGTCATCTGTTGTGTTGTTTGAAGAGGGTGTTTCCTATGACCAGTGCACTCTTTTGGCAAAATTCTGTTAGCCTTTTCCCTGCTTCATCTTGTGCTCCAAGCCCAAACTTGCCAGTTACTCCAGGTATCTCTTGACTTCCTACTTTTGCATTCCAGTCCCTTATGATGAAAAGGCCATCTTTTCTGGTGTTAGTTCTAGAAGGTCTTGTAGGTCTTCATAGAACCATTCAACTTCAGCTTCTTCAGCATTAGTGGCTGGGTCATAGACTTGGATTACTGTGATACTGGATGGTTTGCCTTGGAAACGAAAGGAGATCAGTTTGTCGTTTTTGAGATTGTACCCAAGTACTGCATTACTTCTGTTGACTATGAGGGCTACTCCATTTCTTCTAAGGGATTCTTGCTCACAGTAGTAGATATAGTGGTCATCTGAATTAAATTTGCCCATTCCAGTCCATTATAGTTCACTGATTCCTAAAACGTCGATGTTCACTCTTGCCATCTCCTATTTGACAATGTCCAATTTACCTTGCTTCATGGACCTAACATTTCAGGTTCCTATGCAATATTGTTCTTTACAGCATTGAACTTTACTTCTGATGAATAATCATAAGAGATTTGATGTAGATCATACCTGAATGCTCTAGTGGTTTTCCCTACTTTTTTCAATTTAAGCCTGAATCTTTTAGTAAGGAGTTCATGATCTGAGCCACAGTCAGCTCCAGGTCTTGTTTTTGCTGACTATATAGAACTTCTCCAACTTTGGCTGCAAAGAATATAATAAATCTGATTTTGGTATTGACTATCTGGTGATGTCCATGTGCAGAGTTGCCTCTTGTGTTGTTGGAAGAGGGTGTTTGCTATGACCAGTGTGTTCTGGTGGCAAAACTCACAAAAATAAATTCAAAATGGATTAAAGACATAAATGTAAAACACTATAAAACTTAGAGAAAACACACTTTGATCTTAATCACAGCATCTTTTTTGACCCACCAACTAGAGTGCTGAAAATAAAAATGGGACCTAACTAAACCTAAAAGTTGAAGCAAAGGAAATCGTAAATAAGATGACAACCCTCAGAATGGGAAAAAATATTTGCAAACAAAGCAACAGACAAAGGAATAATCTTCAAAGTATATAAACAGCTCATGCAGCTCAGTATTAAAAAAACAAACAACCCAATCAAAAAATGGTTGGGACACCTAAGTAGACACCTCTCCAAAGATGTACAGATGGCCAAAAGGTACATGTAAAGATGCTCAACATCATTAGAGAAATGCAAATCAAAACTACAATGAGGTATAACCTCACACAAATCAGAATGGCCATCAGTAAAAAATCTATAATCAGGACTTCTTGGTAGTACAGTGGTTAATACTCCAACTCACAATGCACGGGACGTGGGTTCAATCCTTGTTCTGGGAAGATTCCACGTGCCTTGGAGCAACTAAGCCTATTCCCAGAACTACTGAGCCTGAGCTCTAGTGCCTGTGAGTCACAACTACTGAAGCCCAAGTGCCTTGACCCCATGCTCTGCATCAAGAGAAGCCACCACAAGAAGAAGCATGCACAATGCAAGAGTGGCCCACACTGCCACAACTAGAGAAAGCCTGCTGAAAGCAAAGAGGATGCAGCATAACCAAAGTACAAATCAATATTTTTAAAGGATAGTAATTTCAAAAAATCTATAAATGATAAATGCTGGAGAGGGTATGGAGGAACCCTCTTGCACTGTTGGTGGAACTGTAAATTGATACAGCCTCTGTGGAGAACAGTATAAAGGCTCCTTAAAAAATTAAGCCGTATGACCCAGCAATCCCACTACTGCACATATATCCAGGACACAGGTACCCCGATGTTCACTGCAGCACTATTCACAAAAGCCAGGACGTGGAAACAACCTAAATGTCTAACAGCAGATGAATGGGTAAAGAAGATGTACTACATACACACAATGGAATATAGCTCGGCCACTAGAAGGAACGGAACAGGGTCGTTTGTAGGAACACGGGTGGACGTAGAGTCTGCCACACAGACTGAAGTCAAGTCAGAAGGAGAAAAACAAATACTGGACATTAATGCATACACGTGGAAGCAGAACAACAGTATAGATGAACCTATTTCTAAGGCAGGAATAGATACACGGACTTAAAGAATGGACCTGCAGACACGAGGTGGGGGTGACAAGCTGGGGGGAGATTGGCACTGACCAACATACACTACATGTGTCAAACAGATGGCTAGTGGGAAGCCACAGCATAGGACGGGGACCTGTGAAGACCTAGAGGTGGGATGGCAGTGGGTGGGAGCTCCGAGAGAGAGGGGATGCTGTGCTGTGTTTAGTCGCTCAGTCATGTCCGACTCTTTGCAACCCCATATACTAAAGCCCGCCAGGCTCCTCTGTCCATGGGGATTCTCCAGGAAAGAATACTGGAGTGGGATGCCATGCCCTCCTCTAGGGGATCTTCCCAACCCAGGGATTGAACCCAGGTCTCCCACATTGCAGGTGGATTCTTTACCAGCTGCGCTACCAAGGAAGCCTGACGAAGGGGATATATATATGCATATGACTGATTCACTTCATTGAAGAGCAGAAACTAACACAATACTGTAAAGCAATTATATTAAAATTTAAAAAAAAATCATCTGAGGCCCAGATTGAAGGAGTGCAGGCCCTGCACACACCCTGATCCTTATCAGCATCTTCACCTTTGCTACATAAAACTCCTCACAAAAATTTTGTGAGAGTTGAGACACTTTTGGGTTGAGACACTCAGTTTTGAAGGCAAGAAACTGCTGTGTCCCCCTTTGCCTGGCAAAGCAATGATGCTATTCTTTTCTACTTCACCCCAAACTCTTGTCTTCAACATCCAATTCAGCACTGGGGCACAGAGGCTGGATTTTTGGCATCAAAAGTACTAGAAATTCAACATATATTCATGATTAAAAACTCTGAAAATTAGTAGGACAACTTCTACAATCTGGCAAAGAGCATCTATGAAAAATATGCCGGTAATATCATACTTAATGATAAAATATTGGCCACTTTGCCACTAACATCAGCAAAAAGAATACCCATTCTCAGTATTTCTTTTCAACATTTTACCACAGTTCAAACTGTTAATATAAGGCAAGGAAAAGAAGTAAAAGACATGACAGAAAGCCCAGAGATACACCCATGCATATATGGTCATCTAATCTATGACAAAGGAGGCAAGAAAATACAATGGAGGAAAGACAGTCTCTTCAGTAAGTGGTACTGGGAAAAATGGACAGCTCCATGGTAAACAAATGAAATTAGAATACTCCCTCTCACAGGAAGGCGAGGGTGGGATGTTTCGAGAGAACAGCATCGAAACATGCATATTATCTATGGTGAAACAGACCACCAGCCCAGGTTGGATGCATGAGACAAGTGCTCGGGGCTGGTACACTGGGAAGACCCAGAGGGATCGGGTAGAGAGGGAGGTGGGAGGGGGGATCGGGATGGGGAATACATGTAAATCCATGGCCGATTCATGTCAATATATGGCAAAAACCACTACAATATTGTAAAGTAATTAGTCTCCAACTAGTAAAAATAAATGAAAAAAAATACTCCTTCACATTGTACACAAAAGTAAACTCAAAGTGGATTAAAGACTTGAATGCAAGGCCAGACACTATAAAACTCTTAAGAGGAAATCATAAACTCTTAAGAGGAAATCATAGAAACAACATTCTCTGATATAAGTCACAGCAAGATTCTTTTTTGAGCCACCTTCTAGAGTAATGAAAATAAAAACAAAAATAAACAAATAGGACCTAATGAAACGCAAAAGCTTTTGCACAACAAAGGAAACCATTAAAAAAAATGAAACAGCAATCCTCAGAATGAAAGAAATATGTGCAAATGAAGCAATTGGCAAAGGATTAATCTCCAAAATATACAAACAGCAAATGCAGCTCTATGCAGACAACTCAATCAAAAAATAGGTGGAAGACATAAATAGACATTTATCCAATGAAGACATGCAGATGGCCAAAAAGCATAAGATGTTCTACATCACTAATTACTAGAGAAATGCAAATCAAAACTACAGTGAGGTACCACCTTACACAAATCAGAATGGTCATTATTTAGAAATCTACAAACAATAAATACTGGAGAGGGTGTGGAGAAAAGGGAACCCTCTTGCACTGACAGAGGAAATGCAAATATAATGACTATGGCGAACAGAGATATCCTAGGAATTGACAAAACTATTAGAACCAGTAAGTGAATCTGACAACGTCTTAGGATTCAAGGTTAATATATAACAATTACTTGCATTTTTATACAGAAGCACATAGTTATAGATTTGAATTTATACAGTAAATAATAAATTCAAATATAGTCGTAGCTAAAGTATATGTAAACAAACACAGTATAAGGCAGAAATAAATGGAATGATAGAAGCTATATGGCTGGCCACCAAGCATATGTAAATGAACTGAACATCAACAGACATTAGGAAAATGCAAAGCAAAACCACAATGAGATGTCATTACATACCTAGGGAACATTTATTTTTTTTTCCCTTTTTTTTTTTCCATTTATTTTTATTAGTTGGAGGCTAATTACTTTACATCATTACAGTAGTTTTTGTCATACATTGAAATGAATTAGCCATGGATTTACATGTATTCCCCATCCCGGTCCCCCCTCCCACCTCCCTCTCCACCCGATCCCTCTGGGTCTTTCCAGTGCACCAGGCCCGAGCACTTGTCTCATGCACCCAACCTGGGCTGGTGATCTGATTCACCCTAGATAATATACATGTTTCAATGCTGTTCTCTTGAAACATCCCACCCTCGCCTTCTCCCAGAGTCCACAAGTCTGTTCTATACATCTGAGTCTCTTTTTCTGTTTTGCATATAGGGTTATCGTTACCATCTTTCTATATTCCATATATATGTGTTAGTATACTGTAATGGTCTTTATCTTTCTGGCTTACTTCGCTCTGTATAATGGGCTCCAGTTTCATCCATCTCATTAGAACTGATTCAAACGAATTCTTTTTAATGGCTGAGTAATATTCCATGGTGTATATGTACCACAGCTTCCTCATCCATTCGTCTGCTGATGGGCATCTGCGTTGCTTCCATGTCCTGGCTATGATAAACAGTGCTGCAATGAACATTGGGGTGCACGTGTCTCTTTCAGATCTGGTTTCCTCGGTGTGTATGCCCAGAAGTGGGATTGCTGGGTCATATGGCAGTTCTATCTCCAGCTTTTTAAGAAATCTCCACACTGTTTTCCATAGTGGCTGTACTAATTTGCATTCGCACCAACAGTGTAAGAGGGTTCCTAGGGAACATTTAAAAACAAAAAGTAATATCAAGTGCAAGTGAGGATGTAGACCTGCTGGAGCTCTCATACATTGTTGGTGAAAATACAAACTGATGCAGCCACTGTGGAAAACAACTTGATGGTTTCTGATAAAGTTCTGTATATAGCCACCATACAACCCAGAAATCCTACTCTTAGATATTTACTTGAAAGAAGTAAAAACTTACATTCATACTTAAAAAACAATGTATGTGAATTGTTACAGTAGCTTTACTGATAATCCTTCAAGTCTGGAAATAAGTCAACTTTACTTCAAAAATAAATGGATTCATAAACTGGTCTGTCCACACAAAGAAATATTACTCAGCAATATAAAAGAATTAACTGCTGATCCAAACAATATGTCAACAACTCCAGTCAAGAAAGCCAGACTCAGGAGGCTATATACAGAATGATTCTACTTATGGGACTCCCTGGAGGAAGCAAAAGTATAGTGACAGACACAAAAGACTCCAAATAGCCAAGACCATCTTGAAAAATAAAAACAGAACTGGAGGAATCAGGCTCTATGACTTCAGACTATACTACAAAACAGTATGGTACTGGCACAAAAGCAGAAATACAGATCAATGGAAAAAGGATATAAAGTCAAGAGATAAATCCACATATGTATGGTGACCTAATCTATGACAAAGAAGGCAAGGATATACAACTGGAGAAAAGATAATCTAATTAATAACTGGTGCTGGGAACACTGAACAGCTACATGTAAATTAATGATATTA
Source organism: Odocoileus virginianus (assembly GCF_023699985.2). NCBI lineage: Eukaryota > Metazoa > Chordata > Mammalia > Artiodactyla > Cervidae > Odocoileus > Odocoileus virginianus. Next base: position 20,784,559 of record NC_069699.1, read on the forward strand.
GAACACTCCCTAACACCACTACTCAAAAATAAACTCTAAATGGATTAAAGACCTAAACATTAGACCAGATACTATAAAACTCAGAGTAAAACATAGGAAAAACACTCCTTGACATAAACAGCAGCAGTATCTTTTTTGATCCACCTCCTAGAGTAGTGAAAATAAAAAACAAAAGTAAACAAATGAGACCTAATTAAACCCAAAAGCTTTTGCACAGCAAAGGAAACCACCCCCCCAACAAAAAAACCCCACAAAAAACAAAAAGAAAATCCACAGAATGAGAGAAAATATTTGCAACCGAAACAGACAAGGGACTAGTCTCCAAAATACACAAACAATTCACACAGCTCAAGATCAAAGAACAACAACAAAAATCAAATCAAATGGGTGGAAAATCTTAATAGAACTTTCTCCAAAAAAGACAGACAGCCAGCCAAGAGGCACAAGAACGGGAGCTCAGTATCACTAATTACTAGAGAAACGCAAATGAAAACTACGATGAGGTGCCACCTCACACTGGTTAGAATGGCTGCCATCAAAAACATCTGCAAACAATAAATGCTGGAGAGGATGCAGAGAAAAGGGAGCCCCCCTACACTGCTGGTGGGAATGTATTAATAAGTTGGTACAGCCACTATGGTGAATAGTATAGAGGTTCCTTAAAAAACAAAAAACAGAATTACCGTTTGATCCAGCAATCCCACTCCTGGCTATAAATCCAGAGAAAACCACAGTTCAAAAGGATACATGCACCCCAATATTCACTGCAGCTCTATTTACAACAGTCAAGACAAGGAAGCAATCTAAATTTCCATTGATGGAGGAATGGATAATGAAGCTGTGGTACATACATACAATGGAATGTTACTCATCCAGAAAAAGAATGAAATAATGCCATATGCAGCACACAGATGGACCTAGAGACTGTCATACTGAGTAAAATAAGTCAGACACAGACAAATACCATATGATATCACTTATATGAGAAATGTAAAAAAAAAAGGTACAAATGAACCTATTTACAAAGCAGAAATTGAGTCACAGATGTAGATAACAAATATAAGGCTACCAAGGGAAAAAGGGGCTGGGATAAACTGGGAAATTGGGATGAAAAAATAGATAACTAATAAGAACCTACTGTATAGCACAGTACTCAATACTCGTTAATAACCTACTAGGAACAGAATCTTAAAAACAGCGGATATATGGATATGTATAACTGAGTCACTTCACTGTACAGTAAAAATGAAAAGAACACTGTAACTCAACTATACTCCAATTAAAAAAAATAAACAGAAAAACTAATACAGGATCAAACACTATTGAGACAGAAAACAGGCCAGCTGTTGACTGGAGATGGAGGGAGGGGTTTACTACAAAGGAGCATGAGAGAATCTGGGAGGGCAGGTTATGGGACGGTTCTGTATCTTGATAATGATGGCAATCGCATGACTATGTCTTTGTCAAAACTCAGAACAGTACACTAAAAAGGGTCAATTTTGCTGTACGTAAGTTATACCTTAATAAACTCAACCAAAACATTCTCTTTCTATAAATTAGCAAAAAACAGCTAGACAGGAAATTTTTTAAGTATATATTTTAAGTCTCTCAAGGAATGCTTATTCAAATGAATTCAAGTAGTAAAGCATTTACATGTAAAGGTAGAAGAAAGAAATTTGAGGCTATTAAACTAAAAGGGGAAGAATTTTATACATAAAATGCCCCTCCTCAGTATAGTGAAGATGACCACAGCGCTACAGAAGTCCTTCCTCTTCCACACAGTGTGTTTACTATACTCTCCTAATATAAACTGGTCCTAAGGGACATCCAAGTTCACCTGCCTTCCTGACACTTACCACCTGCAAGCCGACGGGAAATGTCCTCCTTGTGCAGTGTATCGTGCAGTCGTGTTTGTGTGTGCTCAGTCGTGTCCTACTCTTTGCGACCCACTAGGCTCCTCTCTGCATGAGATTTTACAGGCAAGAATACTGGAGTGAGTTGCCATTTCCTTCTCCAAGGGATCCTCCGGACCCAGGGATCGAACTCACGTCTCCCATACTGCCTGCACTGCAGGCGGATTCTTCACCACTGAGCCACCAGAGGAGCCGCAATATAACCGAAAGCAAATATTATGAACAGAGAGTATTGTAAGAGGAGGGCAGGCTGCTATCATATTTCTAAAAGCACCACACCCATGAGTAGGCAAGATATTATTAAAAAGAAATATTAAGAATATGAGGTAAGAACAGATATGTATCAGTAACTATCACATGTAACAACATTAGGTCTTAACAGTTATCAATTCTTGTCTGAAAACTAATTCTGGTTAGAATATAAGTTTAGTGTTGGTTAAACATTCCCTCAAAAGTGGCCAGCTTCCATTTTTCTTCACAAGAAATCACATCTTTGATCCAGTTTATATATTTCAGTTTCAAGTGTGTAGCTGTCTCTTCACTCATCTAAGTTATGATTATATTCTTCTGAAACTTAAAGAGATTCATTTCTGCAAACTAGAGAAAGAAGCAATTGTGTATGTATAGCAGGTGATGGAATTCCAAGTGAGTTATTCCAAATCTGGAAAGATGATGTTGTTAAAGTGCTGCACTCAATATGCCAGCAAATTTGGAAAACTCAGCAGTGGCCACAGGACTGGAAAAGGTCAGTATTCATTCCAATCCCAAAGAAAGGCAACGCCAAAGAATGCTCAAACGACCACACAATTGCACTCATCTCACACACTAGCAAAGTAATGCTCAAAATTCTCCAAGCCAGGCTTCAACAGTATGTGAACTGAGAACGTCCAGATGTTCAAGCTGGATTTAGAAAACGCAGAGCTCAAACTGCCAACATCCACTGGATCATAGAAAAAGGAAGAGAATTTGTTGGGAAAGGAGTACGTCAAGGCTGTATATTGTCACCCTGCTTATTTTTTTTTCCATTTATTTTTACTAGTTGGAGGCTAATTACTTTACAATATTGTAGTGTTTTTTGTCATACATTGACATGAATCAGCCATGGATTTACATGTATTCCCCATCACCCTGCTTATTTAACTTACATGCAGAGTACATCATGAGAAACGCTGGGCTGGATGATGCTCAAGCTGCAATCAAGATTGCAGGGAGAAATATCAATAACCTCAGATATGCAGATGACACCACCCTCATAGCAGAAAGTGAAGAGGAACTAAAAAGTCTCTTGATGAAGGTGAAAGAGGAGACTGAAAAGGCTGGCTTAAAACTCAACAGTCAAAAAACCAAGATCATGGCATCTGGTCCCACCGCTTCATGGCAAATAGATGGGGAAACAATGGAAACAGTGACAGACTTAATTTTCTTGGGTTCTAAAATCACTGCAGATGGTGACTGCAGCAATGAAATTAAAAAACACCTGCTCCTTGGAAGAAAAGCTATGACAAACCTAGACAGTGTATTAAAAAGCAGAGACATTACTTAAAAAGCAGGCCCATACAGTCAAAGCTATGGTTTTTCCAGTAGTCATGTGTGGATGTGAGAGTTGGACTATAAAGAAAGCTGAGTGGCAAAGAATTGATGCTTTTGAACTGTGGTGTTGGAGAAGACTCTTGAGAGTCCCTTGGACTGCAAGGAGATCCAACCAGTCCATGCTAAAGGAGATCAGTCCTGGGTGTTCATTGGAAGGACTGATGCTGAATTTGAAGCTCCAACAGTTTGGCCACCTGATGCCAAGAGCAGACTCACTGGAGAAGATACGGATGCTGGGAAAGATTGAAGGCAGGAGGAGAAGAGGATGACAGAGGAACAGATGGCTGGATGGCCAACACTGACTCAATGGATATGAGATTGAGCAAGCTCCAAGAGATGGTGAAGGACAGGGAGGTCTGACATGCTGCAGTCCATGGGGTGGCAGAGTTGGACACAACTGAACAACAACAAATAGCAGTTGTGAATGTAATGCTATTTTCTTTCATGCATTCATCCATCCATCCATCCAACCAAATGTTTGTTTAGTGTCTTCTATGAGCCAATGACATGTGTGAATACTCACAATAATAAGTTCATCTAACTATTTATATTGTGCTTAGGACAGTGTTTGGCATTGTATTTATAAATCCACCTTCACAAACAGCCAATGAGGACACTGAAGCACAGACAGGTTAATTTGTTCAAGGTCACATAGGTGGTAGTGGCACAAGCAGAATGCAAATCCGGACATCTGACTTGGAAACGCCACTGTCTTCTGATAAACCTGGAGAGACAGACAGGGACCAGGTCCAGCACAAGGCTGGATACTTCACAGGATGGCATTTGGATTCCTTTTTAAAGGTAATATAAAGAAATTAAGGCTTTTCTCCATAGGGCTTTTTATAGCCCCATTTGTGTTTTCACGTGATGGGTCTTGCAGCAACATGGAGAATGGCGGGAAGGGCCTGATGCATAAATTTATTATATCATGTTTCTGGAGGCCAGAAGTATAAAATGGGTGCACAGGGCTAAATTCCTTCTGGAGACACCTGGAATAATAATAATTCCAACTTCTAGTGGTGCCTTCCCTCCATCTTTACAGCACAGCAACCTCACTCAGCCTCCTGCCAACGTACAAGAGCCCTGTGATGACACTGGGCCCCCTGGATAGCCCAGCATCATCTTCCTATCAAAATACCCTCACCCTATTCATATCTGCTATGTAAGGTGGTGCATTCATGGGCTCCGGGAACTAGGCTGCGGACATCTTCAGGGGACCATGTATCAGCCTACTGCAACGCCACGTGTGTGCTTTAGTGACTGGGGGCTGGGAAGACACAGGAAACCCAAGGATTATTATGTTACAAAACAACTGACTGGTCAACATGTGACATTCGTTGCAGGGACCTCAATGCTGAATATATTCCCCTTTCTTTTTTTACCTTTTCTGGATTTTAGGCAGGTGGTTTGATTTCAAGTAAAAACACAAGGTTGAACAGAGGCAAAACTATTAAATGGCACTGTGACACCCTTCTGATCACAGTTCTGTTATTTCCCCTGCCAGGACCTTTTAGCAAAAGCCTTTCTAAACAGATCACAGCTCCCAGGAGCATTTGCATTTTATATTAGAACAGAGAAGGGAGACTAAGAATTCACATAAAGATCTGAATTTATGGTGATAGCAGACTTGACCCCCTTGGGGAGATATCTGAAGCAATATTTAGGCAAAGTCAGATAAAAACATAATTATGAGAAAATTTTAATATTCTGCAACTTTGGGGTGGTAGTGATTATTTTACCCAAACCTCTCCCTCATATTTTTTACTTTTTTGTTTTTGAGTAATTTGTTTAAAAGAACATGTTCTGTTTCAAGTATGTGTTCTTTCTCTGAAACAACAAAAAGTACCTGTTTGAAGAAAAACTCATTCACTCATTTGTTCTCATAAAAGTTTAATAGAAGCCAACTAAAGTTTAAGATCTCCCAGAGGACAAATAAAGATATTTCTCAGCAAATGTAGAATTGCGATTTTTATTGGTGCTGGGGGATTTTACACACAAACGCAATTTTATTTTACATTTAAAAGAGGTGAGTAAATAGACAAATCAATTTTAGCTGTTCTGAAATTTCATACTGGGTCATTAATTTTAAAAGATGGGACTTTGGTAATAGTTAAAAGAACAGAGGCCCAAGGGTAAAGACTGAGAATGTGAAGTGAAAGTCACTCAGTCGTGTCTGATTCTTTGTCACCCTGTGGACAATACAGTCCATGGAATTCTCTAGGCCAGAATATTGGAGTGGGTAGCCTTTCCTTTCTCCAGGGGATGTTCCCAACCCAGGGATCAAACCCAGGTCTCCCGCATTGCAGGCAGATTCTCTACCAACTGAGCTATCAGGGAAGCCCTAAAGCCAGAATAATCACCTTCAAAATTCTGACTTATCAGTAGCCTCGGATGGGAACCAAGAGGGATCTAAAACAGGTTCCTTCTGATATTCTCCACTGTATTTTTTATCTTCATAGGAATTCACCTGGAATTCCCTGCTGTAATAACAGCAACCCCCTCCTCTTCTTTCCTTAACACTGCTTACCCTAATGGATTCTGATAAAACCGAGCCAGATAAAATAAAGACCTCTCCTTGCATCTAGTTGTAGAAACAAAGATGTAATACTCTAGACAAAAATAAAATTGGCACGTAAATGCAGCACTTAAACATACACTTAGAGTAGAGTAGAATCAGAGACAGGTTTTCCCATAGGAGTTCAGACAACCTCAAATAATTAAAAGTTTCTCAAGGGGAATCTTCCCTTCATATCTTCCCTGCTTGCCAACATTCAATAAAATATTTACCCCCAGTTAAGTATATATTTTACTGTTTCTTTTAAGATAACCATCAGTTATAAAGTTCTGCCATCCTGGGAAAAATGGCTTTGGAAAACATTATAAAGAAGCTCTGCTAAGTAAGTTCTTTAAGCCTCAGTTTACTCATATATAAAATAAGTTAATGGGTTATTGTATGACAATGCATATAAAGCAACTGACAGCTTCAAGCACAAAGGAGGTTCCTTCTAGGCTAAAACGGAACGCTGATTTACATTACTGAAGTAAGTTTAACTTTTAGTTAAGTTTTTTTACACTCTAGTTAATTTCCTGTATCTGGCTTTGAGAGGAAGAACTGGCCCCTGCAAAATCTTTTTGCACTATATACTTACACTAAATGATTGCATTGTTTACTTTCAATTTATACACTGTTATATGTCAGTTATATCTCAGAAAAACTGGAAACAATAAATTAGTAAAATAAAACTGATCACTGAGTAAAGAAATGGAAAAAAAAGAAATGAAAAAGCTTAAGTTACTCACACTCCTTGCTGAATAAATACATGCCTTTAATTTTAGTTTTAGCTATAGACAGTAAGGGGCTTCCCTGGTAGCTCAGTTGGTAAAGAATCTGCCTGCAATGCAGGAGACCTGGGTTGGGAAAATCCCCTGGAGGGCATGGCACCCCACTCCAGTGTTCTTGCCCGGAGAATCCTCATGGACAGGGAGGCCTGGCGGGCTGCAGTCCACGGGGTCACAAAGAGCTGGACACGACTGAGCGACTCAGCACAGCAGTGCAGACTGTAAATTGATTGATCTTTTACTGGGATTGTTCAATTAATACCTGGGATGCTATTTAAATCCTGTTGGTTCATTTATTTTTTTTTTAAATAGCAGCTTTACTGAGACATAATTCACATGTCATAAAATATACCTACTGCTTTTAGTATAGTCACTGAATTGGCAATTGTCAGTATAATCAATATTCGAACATTTCATCACGTTCATTACCTCAAAAGAACCCTCAGACAGAAGTAGAGAACAATTACAGGGTTTCCCCTGTGGAAGCAGGTGGGAGGCACTGGGAGAGTGGGACTGACATATATACGCTGCTGAAACTGTAGAAAATAGACAATTAATGAGAACATACTGTACAGCTCAGGGAACCCTACTCAATTATCTGTGGTGATGTGCATGAATGGGAAGGCAATCCAAAAGGGAGAGGGCATGTGTATATGTATGACTGCTTCATTTTGCTGTAAGGTAGAAACTAACACAGCAGTGTAATACAACTATACTACGATCAAAAATAATGTTAAATAAAACAGAAACCTCAAACCCATTAGCAATCACTTACCATTTTGCCCAAATTCTCACCATCCAGCCCTAGGAAACCACTAATCCACTTTCTATTTCCATAGATTTGCCTATTCTAAATGTTTAATACCTAAGCCAGTTTTGTGAATTGGTTATTTTCACTTAGCTTTATGTTTTCATGAATCAGCCATTTTATACCATGCATGAGCACTTCATTCCTTTTTAAGGTTTCGTAACATGCCATTACAGAGATACACCACATATTCTCTACCCATTCATCAGTTGATGGACATCTTCTGTTGTTTCATTGTTTGGCTGCTATGAATAATACTGCTATGAACAGTCACGTAGACATTTCTGTGTGGCTGTTTTCAGTTCTCTTGGGTATTTGTCAAAAACTGGAATTGCTGGGTCATATAGCAACTCTGTGTTTTAACATTTTTGAGAAACTACTAGACTGTTCTTCAAAGTGACTGCACCATTTTACATTCCCACCAACAGTCTCTGAGGGTTCCAACTTCTCCACATCCTCACCAATACTACTGCCTTTCTTTTTTATTTTAGCCATCCCAGTGGGTGTGAAGAGGTATTTCATTGTGGTTTTAATTTGCGATAATGATGTCAAGCAGTTTTTCATGTGCATATTGGCTTTTGGTATCTACTTTGATTTGGGTATGTGTATGTGTATATATATATGTGTGTGTGTGTGTGTGTGTGTGTGTGTGTGTGTGTATAAATATATGTATGTTAGTTTCTGCTATACAGTAAAGTGAGCATATATACTCCTTCTCAGATTCTTTTCCATTATAGGTTATTACAAGATATTGAATATAGTTCCCTGTGCTACATAGTAGGAACTTCCTGTTTATCTATTTATCCCAAACTCTTAATTTATCCCTCCTTCCCTTCCTCTTCGGTAGCCATAAGTTTGTTTTCTATGTCTTTGAGCTTATTTCTGTTTTGTAAATAAGATCATTTGTATTATTTTTTTAGATGCCATACACAAGTGATATATGACAATGTCTTTCTCGGTCTGACATAGTTCATTTATTATGATAATCTCTACTTCCATCCATGTGGAGTTAATTTTTGTATATGCTGTGAAGTATAAGGGTTGAATATAATTCTTTTGCATATGTTTTTGCATTATTTATTGAACAGTGATTTTTTTTCCTCCACTGAATTAATTTCTAATGGCCCCTGTGTCAAAAAATCAGTTGACCATAAATGTGAGGGCTTATTTCTGGACTCTCAATTCTATACCATTGATCTCTATTTCTCTAATATTAAAAAAAAAACTATTCCTGCATTTTTGTAGAGTAAACATTTGCATAAATAGAAGCATAAGAAGAAATTAAAGGACCTCCCTGGTGGTCCAGTGGCTAAGGCTCCAAGCTCCCAATGCAGGAGGCCTGTGTTCGATCCCTGGTCAAGGAACTAGATCTTACATGTCAAAACTATGTAAGAACTTGTATACCCAAGTAAAAATCCCGCTGGCTTCAACTAAAAGATTCTGCATGCCACAACTAAATATTGAAGATTCCAAGTGCCACAGCAAAGATCCAGCACAGCCACATAAATTAAACCAACAACAAATATTTTACAAAAAGAAATGTAAAGGAAAGATCAATCCCACTGTGGTAGAACAAGCTACTGGTTCCAATTCTCACTCCTCTCTGGTGGTTATACACACACACACCCTTGTCTTATCCAGGTGGCGGGGGAGTGTACTCTGGGTGTGGGCTGTTTGACTCAGGGCTTGGCCATGCAATTTGTCCTGACTCTTGGGATGTCAGTGAACGTGACACAAGCAGACACTTCGAATGCCCGTGTCCAGTTCGTCTTACTTTCTTGCACTTTTGGGATCACATGAAAAGAATATGCCTGTGTATTCACTGGTTCCAAATGAACAGATGCTTGGAATAAACCTGAACCCACTCCATGATCTGGAATCCAGCCAAGTTTAGCCAGATCCTGCACAAAACTCTGAAGCTTAGGCAAGAAATAAATGCTTATCACTGTTTCCCACTATGGTGTTTGTGGTTGGTTGCTTTGTAGCAATAGCTATCTAAAACACCTACCACTTAGAGATAACCATGCCTATCATTTTGGTCTTTTATAGAATACGAGATTATGAAAAAAAGTATGTATACATACATATATATATGTGTGTGTGTGTATATATATTTGCACTCCTATTGTTTTTATTTAGCATTTTTCCATAGTACCCTGTGTTTAACAGTTCTTGATAAACACTCCATTTATTATCAACCTATTTCAACCTTGAGAAAGTTATATATTTCTCTTAACCATTTCCACACTACTTTTACTATTTTAAGTAAAAGTACAATGCATTGTGTTTACTTCCCCTCTCTCAGATAAATCTTGGTCTGTATTTCACATTTTCCACAGAATGGATTCCTACAGGTAAAATCTTTAGCAGGTGCCTTTAACAAGGGTTCAAGGAAGAACCGCATAATCCTAATTTCCAAAGCATTACTATTCACATTTTCAACTATACTCTGGCTAAACCTGGATTATTTTGCTTCTTAAGAAATGCAGGTCAAGAAGGAAGGGACATATGCACACCTATGGCTGATTCGTGTTGTTGTATGGCAGAAACCAACACAACATTGTAAAGCCATTATCCTCCAATTAAAACTAAACAGCAAAAAAAAATATACAGGCCAAGTAATTTTTCTTTCACTTTTTGAAAAACCATTTATGTGAATTCTTCCAACATGTTCCATTATACTATCTTTAGACATTTACAGTTTATTTTAAAGAAGACTGTTCTTGCCCCCAAAAATAAACTACACAAATCTGTACCTCTTATTTTCCTTGGATTTACTTGGAAACAGGGCATGGGAACAAAATGCAAGCATATTTCTTTGGGTTTTTAATACTGGCATGGCTGATAAAGTGTCATATACCTAGAAAGATGGTATCCAGGGTAAGAGCCAGCTCTGATTTTCCCTATACCCGTAACAGCTTTTGGCATGTTGCATAGATGGATTTAATAAATATTTCTTGAATAAATGAATATAAGAAACATATAAAATGTTAAAACAGCCTTCCTGGTCAGACATTATTGCCCTCACAACGATTAGTAACTAGTTTTAAGGTTTCAAGGATGACAAATATGCTGCAACTAAAATTAGATGCAGGACTCTAAAGTAGGTCAGATGGCTGATACTGTATCTAAACTTCTCTGGGTCCATCTTAGCAAATAAATGGATCTCTCTCAGTTCCCAGTTCAACTTTTCTTTTCCCCAAGGAAAATCATGTTTTTTCAGATCATCTAATAACAACTGATCCGGTTCTTTTTCGCCAACTGTTAAAATGATTACCTTGAGAGCCCTAGTGACTGTCCTTGCAGAAGACATTCACTGACTTGCAGGACGTCTCACTGGGGTGCCCATCATTTTTCATCTTGTAAACTGAACCCTTCATCTCACCTGGCCATTGCTTCTCTCGAATCAGTTCTGTGGGGACCTGGGCCCCTCCGTCCCCACTTCTCAGGGGCTGCTGTTACTCACCCCCGCGGGCTAAGCCTAGAGACACCCTTTCAAAGGGAAAGACTTCCACCTGCCTCAGGCACTTAATAAAGCTAAGTGACATTCTCATCTATTCAAACCCTGGGAAACATATTTTTAAAAGTCAGGCTGGCAAGTCACTCGCCTGGAAATTCCCTAGACAGAAACGGAACAAGGGACAGGAGCACCCAGCTAGGTTTCCTTAAACCGCAGGTGCTGAGGAGGCCCGCTGCGGTGCTGCGCCGGGAGCCGGGGGACCAGAGACAGCAGGCCTCGGGGTGCACGGGAACGCACGGCCGCCGTGGCCACGTGCAGGCCGAGCGCAGCCTCGCCAAGGCCACACTCGTGACACCAGCAACCGCGTCCCCTGCTCTGCCCCGCCCCGGCACACGCCGTCTGTCTGAGGGCGCAGGACCTGTTAACACAGCAGAGAAGGGTTAAGGAACCTCTGAAAACTGAAAACTGCTGCTCAGCTTGTAGGGAGCGGTAGATTCCCCATTTTTCTGTCAAATCGTGTGTCTGGTTCTGTGTGACAGTGGCACAAAAAATCCTCCAGCTGAACGAAGCACAGGAAGAAAAGAGAAATTCTGGGAAGTGCCCAGGGAAAAGTTGCTCACCTTGCCAACTAGGAGCCAGTGTTCACTGGAACTCCTGAACAGAGCAAAGCATCTAGAAAGAGAGTGAAAATGCAGATGAGGCAGTTATCAGATAGTGGCTATCAGGAACAGAGACAGCCTTCATCAGCAGCAGTCTAGTCCTCAGGAGTCTCCTGACAGGGTCAAGGCTCGGCCAGAGCGACCTGCTCACAAGTGCTCCTTGATGTTTGCTTAGAGGAGCCCTGCTGCCCTCCCACCGTCAAGGGGACTGGCTCTGAGTCTGTAACCATTACAGCTGCGATGATGAAACAGTGAAGATCTGCCTCTCAGTCAAAAGTGTACCCAGAGATAAGGCTCATTTTCAGTGCCCTGCGGCAGCTTCTGATGGCAAGGCCCCTGCGCTTCTCAGTAAGTGGGGATCCAGAGCTGATTCATCTGACTTTCTCTCTAACACCACCCTGGGCTCCACCTCCTAATAATTTCATTACATGGCAGGGGTGCGGGCAGGTGGGGAACAGGAAAAGTGAGAGAATGACTTGTAAATTATGGCAAACTTTTACATGAAGAAATGGGGAAAACAAAACCCCTTAGAACTCTATTATTAGCAGGAATGGAACTAATAATGTTACTATAGACGTGTTATCAGGCCAGTCATGTCCACTCTGGGTGTAATATTCTATTCCTTTGTGTTGGGCTAACTGAGGTGTGTAGTCCGTGTGAAGGTGAGTCACACTGGAATAAAACCTACGTTTTTTGCTGATTCTTGTTTAAGACACTTGTTACCCGCTGCTGCAGATACTTCCGAGATTAAAATGAGAACAGAGATTCTGCTAAGCTTTCTGAGGAAATATATGAGTTTAAAAAATAGGGTACAGGATAAAATAACTTGATGAGGAAGTCTGAATTAATAAAAAAGTTACAAATGCAGAAACAACAACAAAAAAGGAGATGGTTGCCCTGGCTCTAACTGAAGGCATTCTGCTTTCTGTTTCTTTTGAGGGTTCTGGGATTTTTTTAAAAATATGTTTGATTTTATATAAAATCTCCAAAAACTTGCTGAAATATCTCACTCGGTTTCAGGTTTTATTAAATATTTTAAATATTTAATATTTAAAATATTTTATTTAAATATTTTATTAAATATTCACCCCAATCAGTGTAAACATATTTCCATATATACAGAAGCAATGGATGGAATAAAAAAAAAAAAGAGAAAGGAAGACATGGAAAGAAAAATCAGATTCTCTTAACCCTCTATGAGCCTACAGCTTATTAACACATGAAAAGTGACTTTTTATAGCCATATCGATTAATGTATTTGATACCCAACTTAATGAATCATGAGGTCGAAAATTGAATTACCCGGTACAATTTCTAATACTTCTTGTAAAAGGGTATGTGCCTTCTTTCACAGTTACTGAAAAATATGTTAATGTATGTAGCTATTTGTTAACTGTTTGCATTTCAAACATAATAAAGTTTGGGAAATCAAATCACCTCATTTGTTTTCATGACTTGAAATGCTGCTTGGGGGAATTTTTAGGCAAGGTACCAAGAGTGTCACATCTCCCCCTAGACAGCCCAGGTCTGCTACATGCTCCCGCCTGCCGTGCTCTCATCTAACTTGTCCCTCTGCTAGGTTTTTCCCTACAGAGCTCGACTTGTTAAGGGCTGTGCATTAATTTGCCTTTATTTTGTGTAGAGCCAGGCATATGCAGCATCTGCCCCGGGCCTGGAGCTGTGCTAGGTGCTGTGGCTGCAGCCGGGGCACTGACAGTGGGGAGGTGGTCCTGGCTGTTGGCTACTGAGCGTGGCTGGTCACCAGGAACGAGAGGATCGGCCCGAAGGAGACAGGTATGCCTGGGAACAGGGAAGTGTGGGCGTGGGGGTACATCCTACCCCGTGCAATTAGCTGGAAGACATTTACCATTAGGAGCTTTGCAGCCAACTCTTTCTGCAGCATTTCCCAAATACTCAGGGTGGCAGCACCATTTCCACCTTGGCTAACAAGGCTTTAATGACTGTGCCAGGTTTGAATCGCTGAGTTACATTTAAGGACTATTTCAGAAGATTAATCAGAAGTCCTCTAGTAAGGCAGAAAAAAAGGTTGCATGCCTTATACATGCTCCTAATGACTCATATTTTTAGGACTATGTACAATTTTTCACTTGGGGGTAATGCAACATACCTAGCTAAACATGTCATTTGCATTTTACACCTTGGTTTATTTATTCTTCATCCCCCAAGAGATACATTTTATTGCTGATTACACTGTACAGGAAAAAAAAAAGGAAGTAAAAAGTAAACTCTACTTTTAAGGGTTTAACAGAGCATGAATCCTCTCAGTTGCTTTTCAATTTCTGGGCACTGAAGTTGAGTTTTAGTTAGTTGTCACCACAGCTGACTCAAAAAGTTTCTTTAAAAAGGGTAAATACAACTTAGGTTATAAAACAAACATCCTGGGCAGCAAAATAATCTGGAAAGAGAGTGGGGAAAACATAAGTCTGAACTTCAGTAGAATTTGACCAATTCTCAGGAACACTGGGGAAATTCATCTACAATTGTCAGGACTTTACCCCGCTTTCTAGAAACATCTGTACTATGAGCGATGGTGCTCCTGTTTACTCCCAAATTTCAAAGAATATAACACCTACCATACGCCAAATTCTCAGCGAGCACTTGAGGGATTTTAGATTAACCCAATGAAATATGACAAGAACAGGCAGTCCATGGTCTAAGAGACTGAGCATGCATTTCTGATAACGGTATTAATAGGTAGGCAACCCATGCTTACTTCATTCTGAATTTGAATCTACTTTTAAAATTTAATGGTTTTTTGCTGGATTTTAATTATTATCCATGAGAAAAATGGATAACAAGTTATTGTGAACAAGTTATTTCTATAAATTTTTTATGTAGTGAAACAGCCTATTGTACAACAAAATATTACCCAGCTGACATCTATGTAACAGTATATCACTGGATTAAAGAGATGACCCAAAAACATTCAAGTTCGTTTTCCAGCAGGAGTGACTGCTCTGCCACGGACCAGAAATATTAAGACATGAGCAAAGGCTGAAGGTGCTTTCAGGGAATGAGCAGAGCAAACAGAATTACAGAAAAATACAGGGTCACCTGCTGAAGGTTCAGTAATACCCAGGCTTTTATTGAATTTATCTGGTTCACAAAAAAATGGTTATTCTTGGTAATATTTGGACTCCTAGTTGAGTATTTTGTGTTGTATATAACACAACAACTTCTTTTATTCAAAGCTATCATCCTTTTTAACAGAGAATATCACAGTAAAATGTGAAAAAAATGTGCATGGTGGTTTTATGGCTGATAAATTGATCATCACAAATTTTTGGTCAAATTTGAAAAAAATTCTATTTTCATCAGCTATAAAATCAGAACACATAAAAAATTCTAAGGCAGACTGCTTGGTTATTTGAAATATTCAATTATCTCCACATTGAGGCATGTGATAGTTTATTACTTCAACAATTTAATTGCAATTTATTATTTTTACAAATACTGTTATAACATACTACTAACTTTGCCAGTCAGTAAAACTCACTCGGGGAAAATCAATTTTGCATTTTTTTCTGACTGAGAATTCCTCCTAGTAATAATGATTAGTGAAAACTTAACAACATGTGTGATATTATTTCCGGAAACACTGAAATTTCAAAGACATCGCCTTCTAACCTTGAAGAGGAAGCTATTTTTGCTGTTGTCTGTTAAGGATTTTTTTTCACTTTTCTCTCTTTTTTTTAAGCACATGAGATCTTAATTCCCAGCCAGGGATCAAATCCATGCCTGCCCCTGCAGTGGAAGCACAGTGTCTTAACCACTGTACCACCAGGGAAGTCTCTAAGAAGTTCTTATATTTGCTTCTTAGGCTTAGTAAATTACCAAGGCTTACCTTTAAATCCTTAACATTCTCACTTACTGAAACCTTTAAAAACTTTAGAACAGCTGCTTTAATCATTGCTGTTATTTTAAAAATTCTTTTTCTACATGGTGTAAAATCAGAGAAAGAAACGGGATGACTCCTATCAAAAGTGGCATAACTCTGGATACAAGGAGGAATGTCGTATGACATCCCTTACATGTGGAATCTAAAAAGAAATGATATAAATGAGCTTACAAAATAAAAAGTGACTCACAAACTTAACAGAACCAACTTATGGTTATGCGAGGATGGTGGGAAGGGTGGGGGAAAGGGATAGTTAGGGAGTTTGGGATGGATATGTACACACTGCTATATCCAAAATGGAAAACCAACAAGGACGTGCAGAGAGAACTCTGCTCCATGTTATGTGGCAGCTTGGATAGGAGGGGAGTTTGGGAGAGAATGGATACATGCATATGTATGGCTGAATCCCTTCACTGTTCATCAGAAACTATCTCAACTTTGTTAATCGGCTATATCTCAATACAAAATATACAGTTTTTAAAAAGTGGCATAACTCTGATTAGCAATACTTGAGTTTATCTGAAAAAGAAATTAATTGATTTGTATGCTGTTTCTGTCTTCGTGTTGTGACATTTTACTAATTTCGTTAGTAAGTAGTAAAAGTGAAGAAAGTGTGGTTTTTGGTTCTTCCTGAATGTATCCATTTAGCCAACGCCTATCCTCTGTGGTTCTATCAGAATTATGTTTGAAAAATATCACATCACTTAAATAAAATTTTCAATTAAAAATCATGTCACTTGAGTAAGTCTAGAAGATAGGTTTTATGGTTGGAAGATCTGAGACTGGGTCTATGTTTTTTAGCCATCTTTTCACTATTGTAAATTGGATAACTACGCACCCTCATCATCTGGTTGGGGGGAGGACAAAACTTAGCAGGCGGAATGTTATTTTTGTTAAGTTCATATGAAAAATGCCTTCTGAAATTTTCAAAGGAAACAGTCAAGATTTCTAATCTACAATTCTCAACAAGAGATCTTCTTTCACATGTTAAAAAAAAAGTTCCTGAATCAATCTAACTACTTTCAGACAGCCACACTTGAGTTATGCTAATATTTCTACTCTAGACTCATTTTCATTGTCGACTTTTTTTTATTTCAAATAAACAGAAATATCGGTTTTATTTTCTTCAGGCTTATAACTATGTTTTCATTTCCTTTAATGGCCTATTTCTTTCTGGGTTCATCAAAAAATTCTGCCTCTCCAAAGTCTGAAGTAATGAACACTTATTCCAGGTTTGTGATACAAAGCGTCTTTTTCCCATGTTAAGGTTATTTTAGATTTAAGTTCCTTGTCATGCTGGACATGTCATGCTCATATGTAAATTCTTATTAATGAAACTTGTAATTATATTTATATTCAATGGTATTAACTGTCTTCTACTGTTCAAACATCTGCTGTGGTCTCTCATGGAGTATTGACCCTCTTCTATTTTCTTTCCTCTCTTCTGGCCTTGCATGGCTCCGTCTGCCACCATGGATGCCTTTCCTCACGTGTGTCTGTAAGAACTCTAGTATATCCTTTAGGACTCAATTCAGAAGTCTCTTTGCTCCTTATACATCTTTACTAGAGCAGTTTTGAAGCTGGAGTTATAATGACTGATTCACACTACATTCTGTCTCTCAGATTATGGATCCATGTTGGTAAGACAAAATCCAAGATTTGTTCATATTTGTATTTCTGATACATAAAGTTCAAAAATGTTTGTTAAATGGCCAAATGACTATATTTTTCTTTAGAAAGGAGCTACCAGCTTTTCTTAGAAATGGCAACAGGTGCCATTTGGATTTTTGTGTTTCTGTTTTCTGTAGGATGCGATCATCATGGCACCTGAATTACTGATTCTTTTGGGGGTGGCAGTAATACTGCAAGCAAATTTACTTCCTGATAAAAAATGTAAGCACCACCTATTAAATTAAATAAAATTTTTTTAAAAAGTACATTACAGAAAAGGATAGTATTACTTTCTCCTAAATAAGACTCAATTTGGAAATCATGACTTTTAAAAAAAGGGATGGAACATTTATTCTTATCAGAATATCAGTTCTTTAAACATACTATATTTTAAGAGAGCAAAGTTGGCTGAAGTGCATATTTTATGTTGCAGTGGGAAATCATATTCCAAGTGTGGGTAAATGGGCACTCAGAACAAAGCTGCAGCTGGTGGCCGTAGTGGGACCCCTTCCCAGACAAAGTCCTCTAAAAGTTCTCAGAACCAAAGAATAGGAAGCTTGCACTATGTTTGGTTCAGAAACTTGTTGATCAGTGGGTTTAAGGGAAAAAACAAAAACCCATCACACGAGCCCCCATTAGTAGCACTGAGAGAACCTGCTGCAATGACGACCATTCACGTATGTACACTGTCCAGTGATGCCTGACTATGAGCACTGGATATACGGCTCACGTAACTAAGACAGTGAACTTTGATTTTATTTAAATAGCCACATGTGGCCAGTGGCTACCATAATGGTCGGTGAAGTACAGACAGAGCCCCAGAAGTCTGTATGTACCAGGTGTGGAGGCAGAGTCGTGAAAAGCTATTAAATACTAAGTGTCAGTGGAAATGTGCTGACTAGTAAATTCATCAAAGAAGGTTTCATAATTGTACAATTCTATAAGCAAAAGAAGTGAACTCACTCAGTCGTATCCGACTCTTTGCAACCCCGTGGACTGTATAGCTGACCAGGTTCCTTTGTCCATGGGATTTTCCACACAAGAACACCGGAGTGGGATGCCATGTCCTTCTCCAGGGGACGTTCCTGATCCAGGGATTGAAACCGGGTCTTCTGCACTGCAGGCAGACTCTACCATCTGAGCCACGGGGGAAGCCCAACTTTAGCAAAAATTTTTAAAGTTGTATAAATGTACACTCAAGAAAAAAAAGATAATAAATGTATTACATGTTAATGCCACTCAGTGATAAAACTGTGGCTGTATTTTTTTTCCTTATTTTTTTGATCATCTGTGCTTCCCAAGATTTCTAAGAACAGGCATTGATTTTGTAATTTAAATGAAAGCTTTGATTTTGAAGACAATGTTAGAGAGTGGTTCATAAAGGCAGAAAAAACAATTTCTTTTCATAAATGCTCAGTGAATAATTTTGCTTACAAGTTTTTTGACCTTGAATCATAATAAGAAACAAATCTTTACATCCTGAACCAGTATACAAATACGTGACTATATTTATGGAACAGAAATAAGAGGTTCATGAATAGTATTTCTTATGTTTGATGCACCTGATATTTTCTATTCAATTTTATTCCATGTCATTAAACACACTGCTACCCACAAACTAACATATTATTTTAGTCCATTAATAGATAATGACCCTTTGAAAACTATTACACTTAATAATAATATAGTAAAATATTCATATTTCAATCAAATACCTGTAGGCGTTATAGGTAAATACCTGGGCAAAGTAAAAAAGATAATGAGCTAAAAACAGTTTAAAGAAACTTTTCCTAAGACTACTTCAGTGTTATACATTCTGATAGCATAACAAAATACTATACTACACAATAAAAGGAAATGGCAACCCACTCCAGTATTCTTGCCTGGAGAATCCCAGGGACGGAGGAGTCTGGTAGCTGCCATCTATGGGGTTGCACAGAGTCGGACACAACTGAAGTGACTTAGCAGCAGCAGCACACAATAAAATATTTAATGATTTTAAAATGTTCCATATAATTAAACATTGCATGGCTTTTTTTTTAATCAACAGTTTTACTTCT
Organism: Odocoileus virginianus; assembly: GCF_023699985.2. NCBI lineage: Eukaryota > Metazoa > Chordata > Mammalia > Artiodactyla > Cervidae > Odocoileus > Odocoileus virginianus. The sequence goes on from NC_069699.1 coordinate 20,803,978, forward strand.
ACCACCAGTCAATTTCACCATTAAAGCTGTCAATTTAGCTCAAGTTGTTTTACGTTGGGAACCAAATCCTGATCAAGAACAAAGCAATGTCCAGCTAGGATATCATGTGAAAATAAATGCTCCACAAGAAGATGATGTAAGTGTTTATTCTGATGGCAATCCTTACCTAGATTGAATTTTCCTTATTTAAGGAAATTTTAACTAGAAAGAGAGAAAAGCACTACAGAGCTTTCTGTTACATTCCTAGGTCAATGTCTCTATTGAAATGGCTGAGAACTAGAGCCACACAGGCACTAAAACAGTGGCACTAAAACAGTGGCTCGGAACATTTTTAACTGTGGGACCAACTCTTCCACTTAACAAGAAAGTTTAGTAACTTCTGAGCTACAATAGTTTAGATATTGATTTTATGTTGCCTCTAAAATATTCAAAAGAACAGAAGAGAACAACCAAGCAAATGAGGAGAGGGTCCATTGTACTTAACGGAAGAGATCAAATTCAAATCCCAGTTCAGCCACTTCCTTACTTTACTACCTTCCACCAGTCACTTAAAATTCCAGGGCCCCAAGTTCACTGCAGGGCTATATTAAAGCACCAGGTACCTAGCTGATGTGCAATAAATCAAAGGAAGGGAGAAGCAGTACTGTGTCAGTCAACACAGAATTCTAGACAATTCTCTGGCAAAAATTTACCTCTGGGGAGGAGATTGGAGCCAGAGATGGTCGCCAAAGGAAACTGGAGTCTGAACTGTAGTATTCTGTTTGTTTTTATAAGAAGCAGTTATTCAGGTATCCTTGGATAATTATTTTCTATATTTCATTATGTATTTTTAAAACATGTACCAATTGAGAACTAGGCAATTTGTTTATTCATTTTTAAAACCACTTTATTTTGATAAAAAGCTGCACCTATTTAATGTGTACAACTTGATTGATGAGTTTAGGGATAAGAACATAACCTTGAAACACTGGGTTTGATTTTTTTTTCTAGCAAAATGATTGCATTGCATTGTGTTTACATGTCATTTAAAAAGTGGAAGCAAACTTCTATTTGATTAAATAGCTCTCTGAAGGCCATTTCTCCTTTACATATCATGACTTGTGGGTTTTATTTTTAGTACGAAACCAGGAACACTGAGAGCAGCCTCGTAACCATCCTTCACAAAGGCTTTTCAGCAAGTGTGCAGACAGTGCCGTGGAACGACCGCTCCCTACAAGCCAGCAACTGGGTTTCTGCGGAACTTAAAGCCCCACCAGGTAAGGCAGGTATCTGAGAGCCTGGTTTTAAATTTCAGATTTTTGTAAGCACGGGAAAGTCAGGAAAGGAACACACCCTGCTTTTCTCTAAGTTAGCCACTAGTCCCTAGAGTATTCTTTTACCGCATCCACGTCCACTCCAAGACCGAGATCACTTCTTAGTGTGTGTAACCCAGTCAATCCCACCCAGGGGCTCCCTGCAAACACTGAGGATTCTTCTCCCTCCCCGGCTCAGAAGACAGGGAGTCGTAAACAAAAGCTGAGCTCTCTCGTAAGTGGGCTCTAGGACATCTTTCCACTCCCTTCCCTACAAGAATCCTCTGCTCTCCTCAGATGACTTCCAACCACGACCCCTCCACACCAGCACAGTCCTGCCTCACCCTCACTGCCCTGAGCTTACCTCTTCTGCCTGCTTCTCGGAATTCCTCCTGAACTTCAAAGCCCAAATCAACCGTACCTGCTCTGGGAAGCCTCCTTTTTTCCATCCAATGCATGGAGGGATGCTGCTCCTTTCAGAACTCATTCAGGGATGCTGCTCATGTGGCACAACATACAACATTATATTCTTTAGTTTTCACAATAAGTAGATGTCAACCCTGCCAGCCTGGGCCCTGTTACCCTGTGGGCAGGGCAGAGTCTCCTGCTTTCCTGCAACAGCATACAAACAGCATGTGTTTCAGATATCGTGTTCCCTGTTACACTGGTGGATCTGTTTACAACTCTATGACATCTCAAATGAAATTGAAGAAAACTGTGCTGACAGTTCTTAGAAACCATGAGACTGGATAACCTGAGTGCCACGAGGAAAGAGATCAACACTTACTATGTCTATATGGTCCTTCTGTGGAAAGCCAGGGTTTCTAATACTCAGAACCAGTAACACTTATGACTCAAACCTTGAAAACACACACACACACAGAACAGAGAAGACCAAGGGAGGACAGGCCACCAAGTCTTGAGATGTGTATGTGTGCGCATAACAACAATGGCCTTGGCCAGTCCGGCTGTGGCTATCTATCCCCCAGTCAAACTATCCCCTCATGTCATCACTGCATGAAAAGGCCATGCGCCCCGCGTCACGTGTGTGACTGAGAGCTGTGTCCTGAAGATCTCCCCGTTCACTCGGCAGAACATGATGTCTGGAGCACAGAGCAGCCAGTTCACAGGAGGCTCGATGTCACAGGCAGAGACTAATCTACGGTAGACAGAAGACCGCGGATCCAAGTGTCATCTGCTGTACACTAAAGCACGTCTCCACCTCCCTGCAGTGGGTACGGGAGTGTGCCTGTAACAGCCTTTCAGAATTACGCTTCTGCAACCTCGACTGCTCTCTGCGCACACTGATGTGGGCTGACACTAACGGAAACGGCATTATTTCTGCCTTGAATCAGACTGAATTCACACCACAGCGTTCCTCGGAAGGGAACTGGGAGAGAAGCAGACCTCAGAAGCTCTCAACTGTACTTGGCACAGGTTATCTGGTCATTTAGTGCCGGGAGACAGTATACATACACACATATGCACACACACACATATGTATACACACACATATGCACAAAACATATATACACACATATACACACACATATGTGTGTATACATATGAAAATATGTGCATATGTGTGTGTATATGCATATGTATACATATATAAGGGCTTCCCAGGTGGCTCAGGGGTAAAGAATGTGCCTGCCAATGCAGGAGCCACAGGAGACTTGGGTTCGATCACTGTGTCTGGAAGATCCCCTCGAGGAAGGCATGGCAACCCACCCCAATATATTCTTGCTTGAAAAATTCCATGGACAGAGGAGTCTGGTGGGCTACAATCCATGGGGGTCACAAAGAGTCAGACACGACTGAGCAGCCAAGTATGCATGCACACACATCATGTATATATGCGCATTCACACACACACACATACTTGCACGCACATACACTTCTGTACAGCAGAAACACAGTGGTATACAGCAAAGGGAGTCAGCCACACACATACATACAGCCCCAAAACAAATTCAGAGTGGATTAAAGACCTAAAGGTAAAGTCAGACAGTAAAAAGTTATTAGACCAGAACACGGGCAGAATACTCTTTGACATAAACTGCAGCAAGATCTTGTTTGACCCACCTCCCAGAATGATGAAAATAAAAACAAAAGTAAACAAATGGGGTCCAATGAGGCTTAAAAGCTTTTGCAAAGGAAACCAGAAACAAGTCGAAAAGACAATCCTCAGAATGGGGAAAATATCGGCCCACACAGCAACTGACAGGGATCAATCTCCAAAACATACAAACAGCTCATGAGGCTCAATATCAAAAAGACAAACAACCCAATCAAAAAATGAGCAGAAGACATAAACAGAAATTTCTCTAAAGACCTACAGATGGCCAACAAACATATGAAAAGATGCTCCATATCACTAATTATTAAGAGAAATGCAAATCAAAATTACAACGAGGTATCATCTCACACTGGCCATAACAGTCATCATCAAAAAATATATACATAAATGCTGGAGAGAATGTGGAGAAAAGGGAACCCTCCTACTCTACTAGTGGGAATATAAATTAATATAACCACTATGGAGAACAGTATGGAGGTTCCTCAAAACACTAAAAATAGTTACCATATGACCCAGCAATTCTATCCCTGAACATATACTTGGAGAAAACCATATTTCAAAAAGATACATGCAACCCAATGTTCACTGCAGCACTATTTACAATAGCCAGGGCATGGATGCCACCTAAATGTCCATCAATAGAGAAACGGATAAAGAAGATGTGATACATATATACAATGGAGTATTACTCAGCCATAAAAGGGAGCCAAATTGTGCCATTTGCAGTGATGTGGATGGACCTACTGTCAAACAGAGTGAAGTCAGTCAGAAAGAGAAAAAAAAGTATCATATATTAAGAAGGAAATGGCAACCCACTTCAGTATTCTTGCCTGGAGAATTCCATGGACAGAGGATCGTGGAGAGCTAAAGTCCATGGGGTCACAAAGAGTTGGACACAACTGAGCGACTAAGCACCACACATGTGGAATCTACAAAGATGTTACAGAAGAACTTATCTGCAAAGCAGAACAGAGACACAGATATTGAGAACAAACATACCAAAGGGGAGGAGGGAATAGGGTGAATTGGGAGACTGGGATTGATATATATACACACACACACACACACACACACACACACACACACACACACAACTATGTATAAAACAGACAACTAATGAGAACAGACTCACAGACTCTACAGCACAGGGAGCTCTGCTCAACGCTCCATGGTGACCGAAAGTAGACTTTACTACACTGGTGTGTGTACTGAGTCTCTAAAGAGGCAGTGTTCTTTTGTGATGTTGCCAAAACTACTTCCCTTTTGAGCAGCAATCTCTGTTACTCATGAAGCATTTGAATACTACCTAACGAATCACTTCATTCTCTGATGCCAAGTGGTGCTGAAGGCCTTCCTTAACTAGCTCTCTCAGTCATAACTAGTTACTGACAATGGAGAGTCAGAACCCTGAGGCTGCTGTATACCAAGCTCTGAACGACAATCTATCACACTGCTCTTGAACTCTGATATCTATCACATATAAACCCTCCCTGCAAAGAAGCTGCAAAACTTCTGAAGTCAGAAAGTAGGGCTTAGTCATTTTAGTTCATCCCCCAGAAAGCTGACCTTTTGCAAACAGGGTTCTATAACTGAGTGATGACAATTACTTTTTGATGTCCCCAATCCCTATGGGTTTAAAAGAAAACTATCAAAAGCTATCGTGGCAATGCTTTGTTCTTTTAAAAAAAATTTTTTTTGTTGGAATAGAACTAATTTACAATGTTGTGTTACTTTCCACTGTACAGCAAAATAGGAAACAATTCATGTGTATCTGCTATTTTTTTCTTTTTCCAATTTTTGACCATCTAGGGTCTCCTGGAACTGAGATTGTGAATTTAACTTGCACCACAAACACAAAGGCAGATAATTACACACACACAGGACCATACCAAGTTTCTCTTCACTGCACCTGGCTTGTTGGCAAGGACGCCCCTGACGATACACAGTATTTCCTCTACTATAGGTTAGTACCAATTTTCACTTATGTGAATGGGTTGTTTCCTCCAGCCTTAAAAACTTATGAGTAATATTGCACGGTGTATATGTACCACAGCTTCCTCATCCATTCGTTCCAATGTAGGTATCGCTCTCGGACTGAAGAATGCCAGGAATACAGCAAAGACACCCTGCGGAGAAATGTTGCCTGCTGGTTCCCCAGGACTTTCATCAACAGCAAAGGGCGAGACTCCCTTGCAGTGTATGTTAACGGCTCCAGCAAGGAAGCTGCGATCAAGCCTTTCGATCAGCTCTTTGCCCTTCATGCCATTGGTAAGACAGGCCTGACAGAAAATCAGAATAACTGAATTGCAGAATCTCAGCACTGGGAGGGTTTATAGATATCACCTAGTTGGGCTACTTACCTAATACTGAACGACCACATGGCTCCTGCTTAAAAACCACAGGGTCAAGGTCTCTCAGCCTCGGCACCACTCATGTTATCTGGCCAAAGAAGTCTCCGTGGGGCCGTCCTGCGCCTTACAAGGTGTTCAGGAGCAGCCCTGGTCCCTACCTGCTAGATGCCAATAGCACTCCACCCCCGTTCTCAAGTTGTGACAATAAAAATGTCCCCAGACTTTTTTCTAACCTCAGTATCTAATGATCATTACTTTAAAATTTTAGTTTTACTGAGGTGAGAGAGTAAGAGGTGACAGATGTGTCCTCCCAGTCTCTGGAGCACGATAGAGCACTGGTAACTACAGGGACAAGTTGAACAGCAGATCTTAAAACTTACTCCTCTCTTTTAACTTTTGATTTTATATTGGAGTAGAGCCAATTAACAATGCTGTGATAATTTCAGGGCACGGCAGTGACTCAGCCATACAGATGCCTACATCTGTTCTCCTCCAAAGTCCTCTCCCATGCAGGCTGCCATATAACATTGAACAGACTTCTGTGTGCTGTACAGTAGGTCCTTGATGGTCTTAGTAATTCCCTGGACATTTCAAAATGTCCCCCTAGTTGAGAATCCAGGGAAAGTGAGCTCACTGCTAAAAGAAGCCCAGACCACCACTCAGCAGCTCAGGCTGGTCTTGTGAAATGTCTGCCCACGGATTCTATGATGGGTTGGCATCACCCCCAAACAAGTCTGATTCCTTCCCCACAAGGTCCCTCAGCTATCCAAAGGCAGCCAGAGAGAGCTCTCTCTTCCCAAACTACTGGCCTCTTCCCCAAACTACCTGCCCCCAACTTCTCATGCATTCCTCTCCCAGTCCTCTACCCTTCGGACTGTCTCCTCTGGGTGTTCTTGAGTTAGCAGATCTCCCTCACCATGTGATTCTCTGACTGAAGCATATGAGCTAAGCTTTCGCTTGTTCAGTTTTCAAAACTGAAGATCTTCTCCCTCATCCTAAATACTTGTATTAATGAAATTCATCGGGAGCCCCTCACATAGCATTTCTGGTTCTTACTGTTCAAGGCTTCCGTGACGGCGAGGTTATTAGTGTGAACTGTGGAGCCAGGCTGCCTGGTCACGGATCCTGGCTTCTCCACTCACTTGCTGAGTGACCTTAGGCAAGCTGGTCATTTCTCTGTGCCTCAGCCTTTTCACCTGAAATATGTGGAGCAATCAGGTCTTCCTACAAGGTCTTTGTGATAATTAAGTACATTAATAATTATAATGTGCTTAGAATGGTGCCTGACCTAAGTATCCAATAAATATGCAAAATATTACTTAAAGGATATGGTTTGTGACATATGTATCTGTTTCTACTTTTCTATCATCCATGTGTATATCGAGTGGAGTATAACCTTGTTTAAAGAATCGGAGTACTAGATGAAGAGGTTATACAATTCTCTTCAATAGCATATTTTAGGTTATATTAAATGACCTAAAAATGTCACTTTCATGAAAACAGGCAATAAAAAATACTGAGAGAGACCTATGAAACAATGATATTAATATGAAAATGGACACAGCCTGGGACAGACTACGGGCATTTATTTTCTTGTATGATTTTCATTTTGAGACCAATTCATCATATTACTAAAATAAATAAATCTTCTCTTGGTGAAAAATGTTTTGGCTTAGGGGATGGCAGGCTCTGGAGCCAGTGGGCCCCATTTTTAGCTTGTCCCTATGATTCAGTAATTGTGAGATCCAAGTCACATAACTTTAGACAAGTCCACTCAATTAGAAATAATTTTCACCCATATCAAGCAGCCATAAAACAATCAAGTGAGATCTCAGGGGAAAGAACTATGGAGTTATAAGAAAAGACAAATTTAGCCCAACCAATTCTTTTTCTGTAAGAAAAAACCAAATTCTCACAACAAACGAAAACAAGATACACAAACCAAAATGAAATAAAAACTGAGGCCCAGAAAGGGGAAGTGATCAGCCCAGCCACACACCTGTTCCATAGCACAGGGCTTAGTTGGGTCTCCAGGACACCTCCTCTCCAGGAACAGGTTTACCCTCAGGTTGGCCCAACTTGGGAAGTAAAAATGGATGGTGGGGTAGGTCTTAATAAGTTGAAGGAAAGGGCATTCAACCATTCGAGACTGTTTAAGTACTAATTTTCAAGTTTACGGGAGAGATCTCTCCTGTAGCTGTAAGATGCGAGTCAGATGCGCGCTGCCGGAGATCTGCAGCTTGCAGATTTGTTGTTTTAAACGCTGGAGGGAAATACTTGAGAATATGTAGCTTAGAAATACCTTGAGAAATGTGGGTGGACTGGACTTATCAACCATGATCACCGAGCTCTTGTTCTCTAACACAGATCGAGTAAATCCTCCAGCGAACGTCACAGCAGAGATCAAAGGAACCTGTCTCTCTATCCACTGGGAAAAACCAGTGTCTGCTTTTCCAAGCCACTGCTTTGATTATGAGGTGAAAATTTACAATGCAAAGAAAGGATATTTTCAGGTAATGATTCCAATCATTCCATTATTTGATGGCAGATTTCTTAAAAAAAAAAAAAAAGTTCTTGTCCATTTGACAGCTATGGTTATAGCCTGTAACTAACAAAGTCAAAGGTAACATATCTACCCCAGTTTGTAAAAATACATCAAACCTTACTGGTTTTTTGTCTTGAAAGGACCTATTTTGCGTTGAAAATAATGTGAAGGATCAGATTAAAGTTCTTAGCACTGTTGGGGAAACGGTGCAGCTGCTATGGAAAACAGTACGGGGATTTCTCAAAAATTAAAAATAGAGTTATCATATGACCCAACAATTCTACTTCTGGGTAGATATCCAAAAGAATTGAAAGCAGGGTCTCAGAGACCTGTGAACAACCGTGTTCAGAGCAGTATTATTCACAACAGGCAAAAGCAGGAGATGGGGTACACAATGTAAATGTACTTTTACTACTGATCCACACACTTACAAATGGTTGATGGTAACGTTTCGTTATGTGTGTTTTATCACAACTCAAAAAAAAAAACCGCCACCTCATTAGCCCTAATGCACAAAAAGTTCAAGGGGAAAGGAGCTGAATGAAAGTCAATATTTATTAAGCATTAACTATAAGTTAAGCTTTGTTAATACTTGGTTTAATTGCTCAGTCATATCTGACTCTTGTGACCCCATGGACTATAGCCCGCCTGGCTCCTCTGTCCATGGAATTTTCCAGGCAAGAATACTGGAGTGGGTGGCTATTTCCTTCTCCAGGGGATCTTTCTGACCCAGGGATGGAAAATCAGGTCTCCTGCATTGCAGGCAGATTCTTTACCAACTAAGCGATCAGGGAAGGCCCTTGTTATACTTACAGTTTCTCTATTATGTAATTATACAATGATCATTCCCATCTTACAGGACAGTGAGGCACAGAGAGATTAAGTAAATTGCCCAACATCACAAAGCAAAGTAAAAAATTGGAGAAGTCAGGATTCAAACTCCTGCCTTGCAAACTCAATTTGGTTTAACAAAGATTTTTACAAGCTGGCTTCTTAGTGGGAGATAGACAAATAGGCGCCATTTCTGCTCTCAGGGGGCCTGGTCTGCAGGATGCACTCACCCAGTCTCAGAGCTGCCTGACCAAGAGGCCACGTGGATACAAAGCAGGGGGTCAACAAAGCAAGCTGCCAGGGCCTCCACCCAAGGGGGCGGAATTGAACAGAATCTTGAAGAATGAACAGAAACCTGCCTAGTGGGAGAAGCAGAGAAGGGCTTTTTTAGCCAGCACTTGCCCAAGTAAATATGGTAAAAAACTGGCTTTCTTTTTAAAAGTTCTAACCCAACATATACTGGTATGATTTGCTAGAAAAATCAAGTATAGCTAAAGACAAACCCAGTGATCCTGAGCTTAGATGCCAAGGCAATGTCAAATTGCTACAAAAGCTCCCAAACTGTTGTTTCCATTTGTGTATTTCTTCCTTGAGGGCCACAATAAACAGCCCTCACTCACGCCAGTCCTCCAATACACTTGGCGTGGTCAAGGCCCTAGGCAGGAGTAACCAGGGCTTGAGAGAACAGGGTTCCTTCAGCCAAGTGGCAGCATCTCAGTCAGCTGGACGTAAGGCCAACACTGAAATCAGGACTCGAGCTCTGACATTAGTGCTTCTCCCAGGATGACTGAGATTCTGCTTGGAAAAAGTAGTTTCCCTTTTTAAAACTATGGCCATTAGCAACGGAAGGCACCGGAGAGTTTCATTCCATAGAGAAATGTGAACACATCTGGAGAAATGCAGAATTACTTTGGTAGCAGCATAAAAGCTGGGTGTGGGTAGAGGGGAAAATGTGGAGATAGAAATAGCAGTCTCATGGCTAATGCAATGGTCCAAGCAAAAATTGATGAGACCTAAAATGGCTGTGTTTTTGGAGTAGAGACAAGGAAGGGAGAAATATATCCGGGAGTATGAAATGTGGAGGCCCCAGGGACATAAACTTGGTTTGGGGCAGAGGGAATTAGCTGTGTGGTGAAGACCCTGACCAGTAGAGAACATAGAAGGCTTTGTGAGAAAACAGCCTCAATTCAACACTATACAATGTTAAGTCTATGATGTCTATGACAAACTGGAATTTACTGAGTGTATATTATTAGGTTGAAATACCCCAAGTGGTTGTTTTTGCAGATCAAAAACTGAATATTAGTAGTTTTAATGTGATTCAATCCAAAATATCTTTAAGCTTGGCCTTTACAAAGTTAGGGCTTCTTTATTTGATAATCCATTGAGGCTCCGAGAGGTCAAGCAACTTGCCCTGCATTTAGTTAGAGGTTAGCGCTAGGATTCAAGCCCCCTTTTCCTAGGTTCAAGGGCCCTGGTCTTTTCTACTTCCTTATGCACCCTCCACACCTCACTTCTCCTCCCCACCCCCGGCTGGGAGTGACGCACTGACACAGGGATCAGCGAACTTTGTCAGCAAAAGGTCACAGAGGAGATATTTTAGGCTTTGCAGATCATGTTGCTTTTGCCAAAATTACTCAGCTCTGCCAAAGATACACGCAAACAGACATAACTGCATTCCAGTAAAACTGTTTGTGGATACTGAAAGTTCATGTAATTTTCATGTGTCACAAAATACTCTTTTTATATTTTTCAGTTGTTGAAAAATATATGTCATTCTTAGCTTGCAGTTTCTATAAAAACAGGCAGCAGGCCAGGTATGTCATAGACTGCACTTTGCTGGTACCTGTTCAGTATGATGGAAGCCATGGGATCTTGTTAGGTGATTACAGAATATCTTGGGACAAGGTGAGGGGAGTTACAGATCCTGCTATGGGCCACTCCACTCTTTCACTCTGGAAATATCAGTTGGACCCAGATGGATCACTGAAATCTTACAATTGCCTACTTTATTTATTTTGGTTGCTACTAGCTTTCCATCGAAGTCTGACTGCCAACACATCCATACCGAAGTGGTCTAGAAGACACTAATTGATGTGTGTCTTGTTGGTTTTAAACGGGTTGCTGAACACTGAGTCACTTGCAGATGACCTTCTGGTCTAGTCACTGGCATAATTTAAATACCATATTCCGAAGAGTCTTATCATATTATTTTTTCCATTTAGACAGAAAAAATGACAACCAATACACTCATCACCATAATTGATGATGTTTCTAAGTATTACATTCAAGTGAAAGCAGCAGTGAGTCCTGTGTGCAGAGCAACAGGGCTCTGGAGTGAGTGGAGTCAACCTATTTACGTGGGTGAGTACCTCTTGTTTATTTTAAAGCAAGTGGCCTTACTCGTGGTTGTAACAGATCCTCCTGGAAAATGGACATGTTCACTTCTGAGTCTTGAAATGCCTTCATTGTCTCTACTACGCCTTATCCTATCAGTTGGCTTGCTCCCTTTCTGACCAGAGGTGGATTTACCTTAAGAACAGTGAAGTTGAAACATTCAAGCCTCTCACGAGCACAAGCTCTTTCAAAGTCTGGTGCCTATTTAGTTTTTTCAGATTACCTAATTCCACTTCTATCCAATTTTTCCATATGTGTTTTTTTTTAAATTTTGAGATAATTATAAATTCATACGCAGTTTCAAAGAAACATGCTCAAAGAACTCATGTAGACTTCATTTGGTTTCTTTCAGGAGGAACCTCTTAAAAACCTGCACTGCAATATGCTACCCCAAAAAAGTGGCAAGGATACAACCCATCAATCTTATTCAGATTTAACTGATTCTATATGTACTCATTTGTGTGTGTATTTAGCTCTATGCAATTTTATTCCATGCATACGTTCACGTATCTATTACCACAAGGATTCCTCTGTGCCCTTTTATATGCATATTCATCTCTTTCCTCCTTCATTCCTAACACTGGTCAACTACTAATCTGGTCTCCATTTTTGTAATTTTTCCATACCTAATTCTGAATTCTTATTTTTGTTTCATTTCATAAAGAAGATTCCAAAACTGAGTAAGGTCAGGGTCCACAAAATCTGGATTCAGACCCGGGCCTTCAGCAAAAACAGACCTCAATTCAGTTCAGTTGCTCAGTTGTGTCCGACTCTTTGCAACCCCATGGACTGCAGCACGCCAGGCCTCGCTGTTCATCACCAACTCCCGGAGCTTACTCAAACTCATGCCCATTGATTCAGTGATGCTATCCAACCATCTCATCCTCTGTTATCCACTTCTCCCACCTTCAATCTTTCCCAGCATCAGGGTCTTTTCCAATGAGTCAGTTCTTCGGATCAGGTGGCCAAAGTATTGGAGTTTCAGCTTCAGCATCAGTCCTTCCAATGAATAAGCAGGACTGATCTCCTTTAGGATGGACTGGTTGGATCTCTTTGCAATCTAAGGGACTCTCAAGAGTCTTCTCCAACACCACAGTTCAGAAGCATCAATTCTTTGGCACTCAGCTTTCTTTACAGTCCAACTCTCACATCCATACCTGACTATTGGAAAAACCACAGCCTTGACTAGACGGACCTTTGTTGGCAAAGTAATGTCTCTTCTTTTTAATATGCTGTCTAGGTTGGTCATAACTTTCCTTCCAAGGAGTAAGCGTCTTTTAATTTCATGGCTGCAGTCACCATCTGCAGTGATTTTGGAGCCCTCCCCCCCAAAATAAAGTCTGTCACTGTTTCCATTGTTTCCCCATCTATTTGTCATGAACTGATGGGACTGGATGCCATGATCTGAGTTTTCTCAATGCTGAGTTTTAAGCCAACTTTTTCACTATCCTCTTTCACTTTTATCAAGAGGCTCTTTAGTCTTCTTCACTTTCTGCCATAAGTGCAGTGTCATGCATATCTGAGGTTATTGATATTTCTCCCAGCAATCTTGATTCCAGCTTGTGCTTCATCCAGCCTGGCATTTCTCATGATGTACTCTGCATATAAGTTAAATAAGCAGGGTGATAATATACAGCCTTGACGTATTCCTTTCCCGATTTGGAAACAGTCTGTTGTTCCATGTCTAGGAATGGGCACCGCCTGGACTCCTATATTGGTTCTGCAGATGTTTTTGTTTATGATTAAACTGACTAGCTTATTAGGCAAATAAGGTGATCATTGTATCTGTCTGTGGGATCGGAGAAGGGTGATGACGGTGGCTCCGAATGAAGGGGCAAATTTCCATTTGTCCTCTATGTCAGACGGTAATTCTCTAAGTTGGAGAGGTGGTCTTGCACCATGAAGCTAGCACAGGCATCCCCTGTGTTTGCTGTCACCTGTGTGTATCCTGGTCAGGCAGGGGGGCAATGCATGAGAGAAGAGGACAGTTAAGAAAAACAACTACTGCTCCTCAGAACTCTGGAGTCTTCCGCAGCAAGCTCAGATTTCATGCTAGCCTGGTACATGTTAACTACTTGTTCAGCCTAGAATACATCACTTCTCTCTGCCCATCCACAGGCTCCCAGAGCTAAGGAGACAATATTCACTTCTCCTGCCTCACAGGTTATTGTGAAATAGAAACAACAATGTCAGTAGATAAAAGATTTATTGTTGACTACCTGCTCCCCACTAAGCACTGAGCCAAAGGCTTTACACGTACCCTTTCACCAATCCTATCCACCAAACTGTTTTGTACATGAGAAAAAAGAGTTTTGAACCATTTAGACAGTTTGCTTGACTCTGCATGGCCAGTAAGTGGCAGAGAAGGAATTCAAACCCAGGCTAACTGACTCCAACACCTGAGCTCTCAGCCCTACAGCACTGTGGCCGGGGTGCTACAAGCTAAAACCCTGAACAAATTAAAGACTCATTTAAGAGATCCTGGTAACTAACTGGGTGCTTATGGCTTGTCAAGCACGTGCATGTCACATACCTCATCCTATGAGGTAGTTAATGACAGGTACTAAAGGAGAGATTTCTTTCTTTCAGCACATGCTATGATTTTCTATTTAGAAATGAGACACTTAGCCTACCGAGTGTCTCTGCAGGACATTCCTGGGCAGTGCCCACTGGCCCATGTGGATGTCAGTACAGATCAAAGACACAGCAGGGAGATTTCCAAGGAAGGCTGGGGAAGACAAGCAAAGGCCCGAGGGATGGAACACGGTTCTGAGTCTGCAAGGCCTTGCTGAGTTGCTGAGTTTCCCAAGGGGAAAGGCGCCCCTAAAGTTGCACCACAGGATCAGCACAGCCTTGCAGCTCTGGCCCCATATGACCCTACTGGGACTCAGAGGAGCAGCAAGAGCCTTCCTGGGAGAGGGAACTGAAAGGAAAAAAGGAACTGAGAAAACAAGCCAAATGCCCCTACTTCATGGTTCAGCCAAGGCCAGTCTTTCCCCTCCCCCAACACCTTCCTTCCCAGGTTGAGGCCCCAACCTGATAGAGCAGACCCAGCACACAGCACTCCTGCCCCCCGCCCCGCCAACTCTTGCTTCAACTGCACAATCGAGATCCACTCTGCTCCCCAAGAGGGGACCCAACAGAAGAAACACAAACCCATGGCAGGGAATTTCAACAAGGTTACGAATTTCACCAAATGCCCATAGTGAAAGCTTAATTTTGATTACCTGCATTTGGTGGAATTTTGTCTTAATGCTTTGTCATTCCCCAAAGGCACAAACATCACTGGCCCCAAAGTACTGGTATTTCCAGGGGTCTTCCCAACATTACTGCACACACAGTTTCAAAGATTTTTATTTTTTCTCAATGCTGTTAGAGGACCTCAAACTAACTTGGAGATCATGGTGGATACCTTGGCTGTGGATCCAGTTCTAAAGTTTTAGTGTTTGTGTTCTGAATTCTCATCAGTGTTGACTGTGAAGAGTTTAGAACTTAGAGAGAAAGAAAGCGAGAGACAAATCAGGAGATCTAGGTTTTCGTAGTGGCTATGGCAGCGTCTAACTCTCTGATTGAAGTTAGAGATGCAGAGATAACATTTCATGAGCCATGTAATCAGAGACTATAAGGAGAGACAGATTACTTTAGGTCATCTGAAGGCAGGGCCAACTATTGTCACTCCTGCAGGGGACAGAGGGGCTGCCCCGTGACCTAGTCAGTCATCCCTAACCTTCCCAGGTCTCAGCTTCCTGCCTGTAACACGTGAACTTCCTCCTTTTTAAGTTCTTTCCAAATCTGCCTTTCACTTTCCCGGTTCCCCTATCCCCCGCCGTGACAGCCCCCTACCAAAGTGCTGAGAGAGATCCTGACCTAGAATGAGAGTTTATTTTAAGCTTGTTTTTAATTTACTATTCACTCAGCACTTTAGAGCTGGCACCCCATTATTATTTTCTAAACAACAGCTTCCCGGTTCGGAACTGGGATCATTATCCTTTGCCCTCAGGTATGCCTCCCCGCCATCATCACGGCAAATCTTATTTCATTTACTGCCACCCTGGTCATGAAGATGCACTGATTAATATTACCACTAACCTTATAAATCCATCCTTTCTGGAATTTACTCCCCTGCTCAGTTTAGGATCATTAGTGAATTTAATCAATGCAGGCTCTCCATCGCCATCAAGATGATTAATAAACTAATAGGAAGCCCAGGCTCCTCTGGGACACTTCACACGGCTCTTCCTTACCCCGCGAGGACGCAGCAATAATTATGCTCTGCTTGCAGCCCACCAGGCAGTGTTCCCACTCCATCCATTTCCTCCAGACATCCTTCCACCTCTCCTACCTTGTCTTATAAATGGCACTCTGGAGCCCTCCCCTTCCATTTTCACACCAAAACCCAACTAAAATACCACCTCTCTGTTAGGTATTATCAAGTCCACCTCCCTTATTTGAGGGAAATGGAGACCCTGAGATATTTAATAATTCAGTAGTTACCAAACAGCCAAGAAGTGGCTATTAACGGATAATTTTCTGAAACAGGTGACATATGAGTCAATTAGTAAATTGCAATAAATTCAATTGACTAGCTAACCCACAAGAGCCCAAGGATCTTGATGGAGAGAGACACCAGGTGAATGCATTTTGGCAGAGGAAAAGGGAGGATGGAGGAGTCGGGACTGCTGTCCGGCTCAGCTGGCAAGGTCACTGCACAGTCGAGGCAGCAGGCACAGTGGTCACGGGTCCGCCAGCCTCTGTGCACTCTCCGTCTGCCTTGAAACACTGTCCTCCCATGCTGGGATTTCCAAGGCATGGAATACTTTTCATTTATTCCTCAGATGGAAGAAGCAGTTTCATTTTATCTGCCCTTATTATCAGCTGCCCTTCCTCAACTGGCTACTCTGCCTTATCTGAAGAGCTAACTTCCCACTTTTCACACTTCTTTCTCCTTTTGTAACTTTCTTCACTTCCGGATTGTTCTGTTCCTTTATTATCTCTGCCATCTCCTGTTTACCAAAACCCTGTGTCTTCTGAGGGGTTCATGGTCTGAGTGAAGCTTTTCCTTTTCTAAAGTCCATCATCTTCTCCCTCCCTTCTCAGAAGCTCAAATGTCATGCATGAAACAAGCAATAACGAAAACAATTTCCTACAGTAACGCCTTTACCATGGAGAAGTGTTATGTGCATCCACCCAGCCATGTCGCTGGTCAGGCTCAGTGGATCTGAGTCCTGCACATCAGTGACGGGTCTTTCCCACAGTCACAGGCATTGCCTCCTAAACGAACTGGGCCCTTGATGAAATCAGTATCTAAAAGCCAGGATCTATCAGACGAAGGCATCAAGTACCAATTAAAATGTAGTTAAAAATAAAAATATTCCTGCAGGCCTGAGATGTGTAGCACGTGCACCCAGGGGAGTAGGGGAAAGCTCACTGCGCTTCTTAGATGGCTCAGCTGTGCGGTGAAGGTAAACACGATGGCAGCTGTCTTTGGGGCATCTTCTACAACAACACCTATTACTCATAGGACTCTAAGGACTTCATGAAAATAGCTGGAAGCAGAAAATCAGGGAGGGAAGTAAGATTTGGTGGTGGTGGTGGGGTAATGGAAGCAAGGCTCTTACAGGGAAACTCTAGTGCCTTTTTCCTTGGACTTGACAGTCCTGGGCTGTGAAAGAGGGAGGAGGCCGGCAGTGGCCCCAGGGCACATGGAATCAAAAGCTGGAGGGCTTGGCGTCCCCGCCCAGGCCCTCCAGTCCACCTCCTCCACTTTACACTTTGCCAGCTCCACCCTCAGCACTCAGAAAAGAAAAAAACTATGACACAGTCTATTTGCCACAGTCCTACTTTAAGTCCTCACACTGTGCTGGGAAAGGAGAAAGGTGACGGGGAGACACTTGTAGAGGACTCAGAGTCACTTTCCACAGGAAATGAATTTTGTAAATTCCAAAGCTTTCATGAAGAAATGGTGGGATTCTGGGTCAACAGTGACAAAAACTGATAGAAGAATAAAAAGTTGACCCAATAACATGAAAAATCCCCCTGGCTTCCCTGAGGGTGATATAACTTGTGGCAGTTTAGGCTTTTCTTTGCAAATAGGGCATCTGGGGTTGGTAAATGTGGTGGCTGATTTGGGCCACTGCTTCCTTTCACCCATGTTCCTGTGGTTTCCAGGCTGACAGCCCCACTGCTTACTTGTTCCCAGTGGGGGGACAAGACCATTCAGCCCTGTGGCCTGAAGGAGGGCCAGCAGGGAGCTTTCTCACTGTCCCCAGATGTCAGGAGCAGGGAGTTCCCAAGAGCTTTCAAGTCCAGCCCCCACCAGCCTTCTACGCATGACCTCCGTCTCATGATGCGCCTGCCAGCTGTTAGGATGGAGGTGGGGCCCTGCTCTCGGGCAGGCACTGTGCCTGGCACGCTCACTTATTTTATTTTATGCAGCTTCACAAACATGGGATGTTCCTAATTTAGAGGTGAGAAAAGAGACGCAGAGGGCTTAAGGAATTGGCCCAAGTGAGAGCTAGGAAGTGATGGACCAGGGCCTGGAATGCAGCCACAGGACTGGGTCCATGCCCTGCGTTTTTTTGTGATGCTGGTCACAGTGCCAGCACCGGAGATGGAGGTGAGGTAGGGGGGTGGCATGGGGGCTAGTGACAGTAAAAGGGTCACCCTGTCAGTGTGTGAGCTGGTCAGCCTCCATGCAGACCAAGCAATGGGGACATTTTCATTGACATCTTCAGGCTCCTCAAGTCTAAATACCTCCTATGAGCTGTCCATGGTGTTCGTTTTCACACAGACCTTCTGGAGGGTGAGAGTCGTCATGCCTGAAGCCCTCTCCTACTCTCCAGTATCCTGAATATTCAGTGTCTTCTTTCCCTTCATGCCTGAGCTTATGTCTCAATCTTCTGAGGATTCTGACAGAACTTGATTTTTAGTCTGGCTTTGACTATTTAAGGAAATTATCTTGGTGCCTTACTGCTGAACATGATGTATTCAATCATAATCACAGTTATAAGAACTATGATTCACTGAACACCTACTGTGAACTAGCACCATGATGATCACTTTATAGGAATCAACTCAGTCAGTTCTTATCCCTATTGAACAAATCAGGTGATGGATCCTCCCAAGGACTCCCTGCTCAGGGACACCTCTCGCTGCAAGCGGGAGAAGCCAGAGGAAAGTGCTTCACCCGTTTCTTAAGTCTCTGTGAGGACAGTCTCAGCTGCTTTAGCAGGTGGACTGAACAAGCCCAGCAAACCCCTTACAGGGAAGAAAGTTTGGGTTGCCTGGGGCCCTAGAAGACACACAGCCCTTGGTGCTGTTTGGAAAAGTCTGCAAAGAAGAAGAAGATGGCAAAGAGGAATTTTCCACTCAGCACCACCAAGTCCTGCTAGAGATGAACACAGACCAACAGTCTTGCAGCAATCCCTCTAGGGAATCCTGAGTGCATACAAGTATATACACACACACACACACATGCACTCACACACACCCCCCAAAGCATCTCCATGTCCTTCCCATATTTTGGGTCACTGAGCCCCATTTCCCCAGATGAACACAGTACAAGTTTTCTGCATTTTGCTCTGGGTCCTGCACTATCTACATTCTGTCCACCAAGTCTGGATCGGTTCTGTCTTTCAGTCTCCCTAAACCAGGTGAAGCTCAAAATCCACATGACAACTGTCTTGGAAAGCTCATCCACCTAAAAGGCATGCTTGTGACTTCTGCTTGCATTGTGAGTCTGTGACCCCTCTTGGGGCCCCTTCACAAACGATGCCAGTCTCCCCCTCCAATGAGGGGCAAGCACAGGAGGCTTCATACACTAACGAATCTGCACCCTGTCAGTTATCCAGCCCCATCCGTGTCCTGAGAACTCCTCCCAGTGCCTGCTGGCTTAACAGACAACGAATATGGCCGCTTCACTGGAAAAGCCCCATCAATCTACTAATTAGTCTTTTCCCTTGGAACCTATGGTTGAAACTGAAATCAGATTCAAAATCAATATGGGATCCCTGAAAGTCATGCTCATAAGAAGAGCTTAAGGGTGGAACAGGCCTCCAAAGCAAACTGATTGTCTAAGAGTTCTCAGTCTGAACCATAAAGATCATAGAATTTAAGAACAAGTGGGGCTATAGCATCAGCAGGGGGAAGATTTGACACAGCTCTGAGAGCAGCCAGAGGCAGAGCTGGGACTTGTGGGTCCAGGGTCTGGGTCTCTTCAACCACCATTCTATCTATTCCCCCCCTCTCCCTCTTTCACCATACACTTCCAGATCATACAACATGTGCAGAAATTTCTTTAGCTCCCTTATTCTCCAGGCTGAATGGCTGAGATGTCAGAAACTGAAGACACCAGACAGCTTGAGCTCCCAAATGCTCCAAGGTGTCAATATTGGGAGAACATCCTAGAATAAGGTACAGAGCCTAAACTGCTTCTCCTCCTGAGCAGGACAGGCTTTGCGACTTCCTCTTTGTAAAGCTCACCTCTGCATAACCAAACAGTGCTCATCAATTTCTTGAAAAGAAACATTTGTGGCTTCCGTTTCAATGGCACAAAAGTCATTCTTGAGTCAGAGAAAAGATTCAAGTTACCTGGAAATACTTGTTCCTCAGAAAATTTCCAATGTCAGAGACCCCAAATTCAAATGAATGAGGTACTGAGGGGCCTCTGAACTTTTACAGAAGTAAAATTCTTCTTCATTTTGACCCGAAGGATATATACTGTGAGTGGGGACTGTTCCCCTACTCAGCTTTCAGCGAAGACAGAGTAGGTGCTGTCTTTAATTCATTTAGTCACATAACTGACTCTCAACTTCATTTCTGCGTGAAGAAATCATGTCACATTAGATAATCCCCAGGTAGTTTTCATTTAGCAGTGAATATGTGAACGCTTTTTCCTGCACTAAATTTATCTGCCAGTTTAGGTTTTCTCTGAAGAAAAGCTGACCTCAGCTCTGCTGTCTGGGTTAGTTCTGTCTTCAGGTGGTGGTAAGGGAATGGTTCTAAAACAAAGCTGGGACACTGCGGAAGCCAGGAGGGGAGAAATGACTCAAGTACCACCTCTTCCAGGCAGGAACCATGACTGCTTCTCACCTTGCAGGCATCACCAACTTTTTTTGATCAAAAGAAATAAAATCAGTTGTCTCTCTAAATTTTGCTAATTCATAGAGCATCTTCACTTATCAATGTGAGTACTGAAGTGAACAGCAAGAGAGTAGTTTAACTGAAAAGATTTGTGTAACCACATTCACAAGTAAACGGCACTCTTATCAGGCCCTGACACATGGCTTGCAGTGAATTGCACAATTTGAGACACCAATGGGACCCAGTGTGCTGCCCTGATAATATTTACAACACTGCTCATTCTTCCTGCAGGACTCAAGTTTCACCTGTCTAACCCACTGACAACAGGAAGAAGTCTGCTCCTGACATAACCCTTGCTAAATTTATATCCCATGTGGACTAGTGTGGAATTTCTGAATGTGCTTGTCAGGGGACTTGCCTAACGGCTCACTGTGTGGAACGGTGAGCTTCAGAAATGGGGCAGTGAGGCAGGCAGGGTCCCTTATTCATGAAATCAGAGTGGGAAATACAGTGAGACACTATTTGATTTGATGGTATTCTAGCTCATCCCAGTTGCTCTTTATATTAGCCATGTGCAGTAAAAACTAGGTTCAACCGGACACCTGGTGACAAGCCAGAGAACTGAAAACTAATCCCAGAACAACGGAGTCTCTGTGGTATTTGGGAAAACAAAAGGTGTGTCTTTCTGAGCCTCTGTTTTTCATCATTTTACGAACTGTGGCTACTGCCTATGTATAAAATAGCTGTACACACATGAAACTTCTTTTTACATGCCATGGTCAGAGTGAGTCACTTAGAGTGATTCGGTCTCAACTAAAGCCTAGGGAACCACAGGAGCAGGGGCATGCAAAGCAGCCTCCTTCTCCTGGAGACACAGCCTGAAAACACAGCCGCCTCCGGCGACTGAGAAGCGACAGCACAAGAGGGCTACCCTGCAGGGACGCGGCATCCAGCTGGGAAGAGGACGCTGCTGCAACAGGGGAATGTTCAGGATGTGCTCCGTGAAGCGCCTGCCCATGCAGGGTGTTCTGGGCCTGGGGATGAGGTCCCTGCACCGGGCTGAGAGCACAGCCGCTCAGCACGTCCTGGCTCCTCCCCCGGCTCCTCGACTCCGCCCGGCCCTGCTGCGGCTCCCCCACCCGTCAGATGGGACAGCAGCGCGCACCCTGAAGCGCTGCTTTGAGAATTCAACTGAGATGACACAGGGAGCCATTGCAGAGGTCCGGTACCTAAAAAGTGAACAGAAAAGAACCTGCTGGTGACTGCCAGTTACTGCTGACTTCTCTTTTTGGTTCTCTTCTACTACTTTACCAATGAAAATATACCAAAATTAATTATGTGAGAGATCAGGATACACAAAATGGTGGTGCCCTGGAGGGAGTCAGGGTACTGGAAAATGTGCTGGATTGAGAGTGTTCTTAAGGGTCCTATCTCAACTCCCTTGTTTTTACAGATGAAGAAGCCGAGGCCCGGAATGGCCACCTTCACCGCAAGACCAGGCAAAGGCAAAGACAAAAGCCTGCCTCTCTCACAGTTATGGTTGCGGGTGATGCACTGGTGTAAACTGAGCCATAAACAAAAGCCTGCCTGTCTCACAATTGTGGTAGGGTGAGCGGCACTGATGCAAACTGAACCAGTGAGGAAAGGAGGCGGGGGTCTACAGTGGATGAGGAGAATCAAAGCAACTTCCAAGGGTTCCAGTTTGGGAACCTGGAAGAGTGAAGACCAGAACGGAGGGGTCATGAGGGAAGTTGCTTGATGCGAAGAAGGATGCGAGTTTCGTTTTGAATGTTGTCAGTTTTGAGGCACATCCCAGTGGGTTCCACCTACGGGCAATCTCAGATCCAGACCGAGACAGGCAGGAATAAAGATGCAGGAGAGGATGGCATGGAATTAAAAGATGAAGCTGTGCTCAACAAACTTTTCAAAGTTCAAACAATAGATCACAGTGGAAAAACACCAAGAGATCAAGATTGAGCTGAGAGGGCCAGCTGAAATTAAGGAGGAGGGAAGGAAATTATACTGAAGCAGAGGAAGATTTGGGTAGAGGATTCAGTGGCTTGGTTTCCAGGTGGGCATAACCATCAAGTCTGAAATTCAGAGGAAGGTCAGGGAAGATAAAGTTGCAAAAAGAAACCAACCATTCTTTGGCTTCAACCAGGAGAAAGTCAGCTGGGATTTTAAAAAGTGGTTTCTGAGATGGGAAAATGAAACTGCCTGAATTTCTTATTTAACAAATGAGTCTAGGAAATAAAGTAAGATGGTATTTGATGATCACTGAGAGAGATGGCAGAGCAAAGTAATGGCTTATTCAAGAAAAAGAGTTCTATGAATATTTGAAAGCAGAAGGGGAAAGATGAAGGAGGAGAGATTAAAGCTTTTGGGAGACAGAGGATCAACACCAAGTAAGAGTTCTCAGGAGGCAAAAAAAAAAAAAAAAAAAAAAAGTGCAAGAGATCAAGGCAACAATGGAATCACGAGCATTAAATTCTCAAGACATCTCTCCATCCTGACACCTTGAAAGATTTGAGTTTTATGTATTTTGGGGTTTTTCCCAAGTCTTAAGATATTTACAAGGACTTGAAAATTGCACTTACATTTACTCCTCATTTTATTAAAGCAACTGTTAATGCCAAACTGAGGATTAGGACCTCCTGCTGAGGTGTGTCTGTCTCACCCCTGTTTTCAGAGCTGCTGTCACTTAATCACCTGTGTCTTTATTTACTGAGAGAGTTCTTCCCTCAACCACAGGAAGTCTCAAATGGGTTCTTTTAACCCTGTCTCCTGGCAAGGTGTAT
The DNA here is from genome assembly GCF_023699985.2 of Odocoileus virginianus. Taxonomy (NCBI): domain Eukaryota; kingdom Metazoa; phylum Chordata; class Mammalia; order Artiodactyla; family Cervidae; genus Odocoileus; species Odocoileus virginianus. The sequence continues at coordinate 20,827,353 of NC_069699.1, forward strand.
AGAGTCCAATGCACAATAGGAGCTCAATAAATATTGACTAGATGGGTGAATAAAGGAATAAACAAACCCAGAAAGGACAGTATATTCAAGAGATAACTCAATATTTTCATCTTCTCTAAAAATGAATCAGGAAGTTTAGTAAGCAGATTATTCCTTAAACACCATTTGGTTTTTCTTGAACGCATTTCCAGTACCTTATATGGGAAAACACACACACACACACCCACACACACCCCCACACACACCCACCCCAAAGCTATCATTAAAGCCCATCCCCCCTGAATGTAGATTAGAAGGAAATTTAACTTCAATCGGATGGCATTTACACTTTCTATACTGAATCAGGGCAGGTAGCATCTACGTCTCTATCTACGAAATGGACATGATTCCAAGACCTGCTTTGAGGACAATTAAGATTGTAAATTGTAAGACTATAAATGCTGGGAAAGATTGAGGACTAGAGGGTGGCAGAGGATAAGATGTTTAGATAACACCACCAACTCACCAGACATGAATATGAGCAAACTCTGGGAGATAGTGGAGGTCAGGGAAGCCTGGTGCGCTGCGGTCCATGGGATCACAGACAGTTGGACACGACTTGGCAACTAAACAACAAGACTGTCGAAGTTTCGACAGAGTTTGATACCTTTGTTGTTACTACAAGTATTATTCCACACTGTACTTCCTCTAAAAGTCCAACTTTGTAAGATATTTTGATTTCAATGCAATTAGGTTACTGATTAGGCTTACATTTTTATAGCTTTTTCATCTAAAATCCCTACTACTCACCCAAAGCTTTAAACGCCAAGACCCAGGTGGAATATTATCTAGAATATATCCCATAAATACCTGTTCAGTGATTAAATAATGTTTTAAGATTAAAAATGGTCTCACTGCCATTGTTTCATTTCACTCTCATATCAGCTCTGTGAGATGGATGTCACCCTGCACCCCATTTTACAGATAAGAAATCTAAGACTCGGGAAAGTTAAGCATCACTCAGCATCTGCAACTCAGACCCAGGCCTCCTGATGCCCTACTGTAGTCATTTCTTTTACCTACTGCTATTTATAGTTGTGATTTTTCTTTCTTTTTTTTCATTAGGGAAGGATGATCAGAAGCCTTGGAGAGAGTGGTTCCTTATTGCAGTTATGATGACCATCTGCTTCATCTTGTTAATTTTTTCACTCATTTGCAGAATGTAGGTATTCTTTTTACTTTGGGTGCTTTCACTGGGATCTGAATATTGAATTGCATTCTTGCCAGGTATCCACTGGATGGAGGGCTCTTGTTAACAGGTGGAACCTACAGTATTTTTGTGTCTTCCTGGACAGCCTTTCCAAGATGAGTGTGGACTAAGTAAAAAACTGGGAAACAGTAGGTGATTTACGGAAACTGGACAGAGCTCAATATAGCCTCAGTCACTGGATGTCCCCTTCTTGAATTTGCCAACAGTCTGTTAATTTCTGAGAAAGTTTTACATCTGTGTTCTTTTGCTTCCTTGACTGTCTTCCACTCAGTCCTTGGTTGCTTCTGTTGAGCCCAGAGGGCATGTCTGTTACATCTCAGGGACTGGAAGGCAGCCCACTGGATGCTGAAATCACCACAGTGCCTCCTGTGTTATGATCCCCAATTATGAGGTATCAACTCCTGGCCTGGCCCTCTGTTATCTGGCCCCAGAGCAGCTGATCGTTCCCACATTCTACAGTATCTTACAGATTTGGCAACCAATCCTAGAGCCTGCCAAAGCCCCCATAGGAACTTCTCAACCCTTCTGGCATCTAGGAAGGTCAAGTGCCACTTAGGAGGCTGCAGAACATGTTCTATCTTAGCTTTTTCATAGTTTAGAAAATGACTTTTAGGGGACTTCCCTGGAGGTCCAGTGGTTAAGACTTTGCCTTCCAGTGCAGGGGGTGTGGGTCTGATTCCTGATGAGTGAGCTAAGATCCCACATGCCTCATAGTCAGAAAACTAAAACATTTTTGTTTAAAAAAAAAAAAAAAAAGCAATATTGTAACAAGTTAAAGACTTAAAAAAATGGTCCACATCAAAAACAAAAACCCTTAAAAAAGAAAATGCCTTATCTTAAACAGCTTCACTATTTTAAATGTTATATAAGATGGCATCTATACCAGGGGGTGGTGGTGGTGGCAGTTCAGAAAAGAGGAAAAAAAGCAGACCGAGAACCAACACACAGGAGGAGGGCACATCAGCGTCACAGGTGACCTGGAACCCCACACACTCGACGTCTGTCACTGTCAGAGTCAGGTCTGATGACACACACCGACATGAAGCAGCTGCCATTTTGTCTGTCTTGGATCAGAAGTCACAGCAAAGCCTTGCAGTACCCCTAGATCTTCAACTATTATTACAAAGTAGGTACTTGGAAGTCTCTGTCAATGAAGATTTTGAATTTACAAGTTGGCAGGTTTGGGGATTAACCAGGTCAATGTTTAGAGTAGCTACTAAAGCACAAGAAAGGCTGTGTTTGCTCATCTATCTCCCTCCTTTACTGTTTTCAGATGCCACTTATGGACCAAGTTGTTTCCACCTGTTCCAGTGCCAAAAAGTAATACTAACGATTTCTTAGTAACCATCAACAATGAGGTAATACTGAAGGTTCTCTAATGTCACATCCGCCCAGGGACCACCGGGTCCTGTCACTGGGTCACTCGTTTTCCATGTTACAAGAAAGGGCTCTTACCCAGGAGGCCGGATGTCTTCATGCTGCTTTAGTCACTCAGCTCTTCAGCTGCTTTAATACAAGTTCATTACAGTCTCTGAATATTGCAAAGGCCCTACTCAATTATGAGGGTCCTCACCAGTCAGAAAACCTGAATTTTTATTTTCTATCAGCCATCTTTTAACTGGCCTTGGGCAATTCCTTCAACCCCAGGAGATGTGACTTCCTCTTCTGTACAGTAACAGGCATAGATGCGTCCAATGACCTGTTTAACTCTGACGTTTTAAGAATTCATGTTTCTGCCCCTGATTACCCTAAGTTTTTCAGAGGAATTTTTCCTAGTTTCTAAATACAAAGAACCATAGAGCAGGCCAATGATTTCCCCAAATATATTTTTGTAGGTGTCATTATGCACTCAGAGCACTTAGGTGTAATCACTCACTCACTTATCAACATGCGTTCAGTTGTTGTAGCATTAAGTGGGAGAAGTAATCCTTTCTCTAGTGAATTGACTTGGTCTCTTTGCTGAAAATAAGCTGTCCATGTGTATGTCTATTTCTTGATGACTGTCTATCTGTATGCTTATACAATACTGTCCTGAAACTGAAGCTTTATTGTAAACCTGAAGACCAGGTAGTTTAAAACTTCCAAACATGACTGTTACAAGTTGTTTTGGTTATTCCAAGTCCTTTTTATTTTCATATGACATGGCAGCACACTCCAATATTCTTGCCTGGAGAATTCAATGGACAAAGGAGCCTGGCAGGTTACAGCGCATGGGGTCACACAGAGTTGGACATGAATGAAGTGACTTAGCACAAACTTCAGAGACAGTTTATCAATTTCAATAAAAAATGCTGCTGGGATCCTGATCAGGTGATTTTGGAGAGAAGGAACATCTTACCAGTAATGAATCTTTCATTCTGTAAATGCAAACATCTCACCTTATCTATTCAGATTTTCTTTAACTTCTGTCACCAAGGTCTTGTGCTGTTCAGTTGCTTGACAAATCTGTCCTTAAACGGAATGGATATTTACATTGGGGCCAGGGGATTCTCTATAAAGAGCCAGATAGTATACGTTTAAGGGCCAAATGTTTATCATGCAGTCATCATACTGTGAAAGCAACCATAGACAATATACAAACAGCTCTGGACAATACAACTTTATTTACAAAAGCAGGCAGTGAGTCAGACTCAGTCCATGGGTTGCAGACTGCAGACCCTCATCAAGGAGTTTTCTTAACAAATTTAGTTTTCTCTTTGATAAAGTGACTCATGGTTGGATAAGTCAACTGGTGACTAGCTGTAGGGGAAGATGAGTCGATCAGACACTCACCAAAATGGATCACTGCAGGAGGCAGTGACCTTTACAGTTAGCAGTTTGGGTGTCTGCGGTGACTGAGCCAATGACAGTTACTGACCCAGCGAAGTGGAGGATCAAGGCTGGCCCAAGACCCACACCTGTGCTCAGTCCCACCCCTGTGGTCTCATTAACCAGGGGACCCTCTGGCTTGCTCTTCGTAACCCACAGCTTTTCTGGAAGGCGAGTGTGGCCCCCCTCCCCCTCCCCCCCGGCCCCGGGAAAGTTGTTTTGCTTCATGTGAATCCGTGCTGTGGATCCCTTCTCACTCTGGCGCAGTCATGCCTGGAAAGCACCTGTGGTTTAAGCAGCAGACTCAAGTTGCTTGTTTGTCCTGGGCTCTTAATGGCACATATTAATGCTGGTATTTCATTTCCCTTCAGGACCCCCAAAATTTCCTTGCATATTCTGAGGTTGGTAAAAGAAACAGGCATAGCAGTTTATTGTGTATGTTTTAAGTTTGTTGTTAATTAAAATCAAGTCATGTATGCAAAAAGAACAACTCCAGGTAGACAGGTTGGTTTCAGAATAAGCAAAGGATTCATGTCAGAGCCCATCACTGCCAGGCTGCTCCTCTGGACAATACACTCTCCTCTCACATTTGGGGTGGTGGTGGTGGAGTGAGAGAGTGTGTGTGTGTCCGCATGTGTCACTAAGTCGTATCCGACTCTTTGTGACCCCATGGATTGCAGCCCACCGGGCTCCTCTGTCCATTTTCCAGGCAAGAATACTGGAGTGGGTGGCCATTCCCTCCTCCACACTGCAGTGGGTCAGGTGAAAAACAGATCTGTGAGTCGGGGTGGGGGAAGAGGATGGGGCAGGGCTGAGGCATTGGGGGGAGGAGCAGGGAGAAGTGGGAAAATGAAGTGTCACCTTCTGCTGCCAGTTCTACCGCCAACACCCTCCACCTAGGGGAGCAAGTGACTCAATACAGAGCTGCCCACCGCTGGGCCCCAGGCAGCGGCGTCCCGGCCTCTGTCCAAAGCATAGCCTGTCCAATCCACTTTGGGGACCTCTGCTACAATGACAATGGGGGGGGGGGGCCCTTTAGAGTTATTGACAAACCACCAGGAAGCCTTCCACTGATGGAAAAGGAAACCCTCTGCTTTTCATCACTGCTGGCTCCTCTGAACTTGATGCTGGTACCCAGAGTCCTGGGATTCAGAGGGTGGCTTATCATCCTAGAGAGGCCATTACATACACTTTTGCTTGTCCAGGCCTGAGTCAGAAATTATTTTTTTTACACTCAAGAGACTCAGGGAAGGAGAGGGAGGGAGAAAGGAGGGGGATGAGCTGGCTGAACAATAAAAAAGGCTCACTTAAAAAGAAAAAAAAAAAACCTTATTCTAAGCTTTCCATTTGTTAAAGACTGGTTTCCAGCCATTCTTTGTTTCTACACTGGAAACTGGGAGAGTTCCTCCCAAGATTAAGTAGATAACAAACCACTCAAAGTACATAAGGCAGAGAGCGTGGCTGCTTGGTTCATCACTGCATATTCAATGCATTACATGGTGTCCAGTGAAACATCATGCTAAGTCACTTCAGTTGTGTTCAACTCTTTGTGACCCTATGGATCATAGCCCAGCAGGCTCCTTTGCCAGTGCAGAGTCCATATTAAAAACATGCTCAAAGACTTCTCCATTGTTGCTGGGACTTGTAGGTTGGTACAGACACTGTCAAAAGAAGTACAGAGGTTCCTTAGACTAAACATAGAATTACCACATGATCTAGCAATCTCACTTCTGGGCATATATCCAGACAAAACTCTTAATCCAAAATGATGCATGCACCCCTATGTTCATAGCAGCATGATTTACAATAGCCAAGACATGGAAGCAACCTAAATGCCCATCGACAGATAAATGGATAAAGAAGATGTGGTACATATATACAATGGAATACTATCCAGCCATAAAAAAAATGAAATAATGCCATTTGCAGCAACATGGATGCAACCAGAGATTAATACACTAAGTGAAATAAGAAACAGAGAAATCTCATATGATATTACTTACACATGGAATCTAGAATATGGCACATATAAACCTATCTACAAGACAGAAACAGTCTCATATACATAGAGAAAAGACTTTAGGGAGAGGGAGGAGATGAAGGAGATGGATGGGCTGGGAGACTGGTGTTGGTAGATACAGTTACATTTAGAATGGATAAACAAGACCCTAACATATGGCACAAGGAACTATATTCAATATCCTGTGATAAGCATAATGGAAAACAATATAAAAACAACATATGTATTTGTATAACTGAGTCACTTTGCTGTGAAGCAGAAATTACCGCTACATTGTAAATCAAATATACTTCAGTTAAAAATATGAATGAAAAAAATACACTGGATGAGTAAAGGAGGCGGAGGAATACGATCTCTTATAGGAGGTTTATTTTTGGTCATGAATTTTATAATTAATATTAGCATTATTTATAATAGCCAAAATAGGACACAATACCCCAATTTAGGGGAAGACTATAGTAAACTGTGAATAGTGTACGATGAAGCTATGCAAAATGATACAGCCAAAAAACATACAATCATGCTTCAGCATATGCAGGGGGAATGGTTCCAGGGGATTCTGTGGGTACCAACATCCGCAGGTACCAGAGTCACTCATATAAAAGAGTGAAATCCATGAATACAAAGGGCCGGCTGTACGTAATTTAAAATACGATATGATGTTGCACAAAAAGCAATCAACTTATAAAGCTCTTCATGTAACTGTAAAGATAACAGCTAGAGAAAAGGGCTGAAGAGACAGTGGACTGTGCTTGGGAGGTAAGTTTATGGGTGTTTTTTGGTCTTCTTCCTACTTGATTTTCCGTATTTTCTTCAGTGAACATTTACTATTTTTTTATGAGCAAAATGAAGCCAACTGTAAAGAAATTCAAAGAATGGAAAAGTACTCTAGAAAACATCTAAAGAAGGATGCTTTGTTTTGCAGAAAACTGGTTCCAGTGAAACAGAAATTGAAGTCATAAGTTATGTGGAGCAGGCTGGATTTGAGACCCTGGAAGACTTCGTGTTTTGACTGTCCCTGGAACATTCTCAAAATCGGCTCATGCTCATGAGCCTCAGTGATGACAATGGGAAAGGCTGTTTCCTAGCTAAGAGCAGTTTGGACTTCATAGGACACTCAATTTAGCTGTAAGATGATGCAACCAGACAAATCCCTGACAAGTGTGGATGCCTCCTCACAATCTCCTAACACACACCGTACCGGGTGACTGATTCGTCCATCCTGCCGAGTCTGATCTCTGCATGGACAGCACCTCCTCACCCTTCAGTCGCCTGATCTGCATTACTCACCGCACACGTTTTTGTGTGAGAGAGACCGTTATTAAAGCTAACGTCAGTTGTGTTTACTCTGGCAGTCAGCCACCAATAGTAACAACCAACTAAAATATCAGGAAGAAAGCATTTTGTACCATTCTGGAATGAAGAGTGAACTTGCATTCAAGACTGTCTTTCCTACAGCAAGTGGGAGCCATGGTGCTTTTATTCTGAGTTCAGGAATACTTTTTTCAAGTAATGTGTGGGTGTGGGGATATGGGTGTGGGTGTGTGTGGTAGAGGGGGACAGAGAGGGGAGAGAGGAAGGAGGGAAAGAGGTACAATCAAGTTAGTATCACTGCAGACAAACTAATTTCAAACCATAAGGAGCTAACGAGTCAATCTATACCCAATGAAGGGACAGGATTTTGTTTGAAGACTATATTCTCGAAGGCAGCCTTGATGTTTCAGGAATACACTGAGAAAGGCACTGGGTGGAATTGTGTTGGAAGAGGATCACTCTATTAAGAATGACTTTTCTGAAGAAATGTCTGTTCACAAAGACGTCAGAGCAACTTTCTGGGCATCTGGTCAGGAAGGGCTGGATCAACCCCAGCGTCAGAGCTTTGGGATGGGTCCTACACAGTGCTCACCAAACATCCCAATCTAGACAGGAATCCCGCCTCTGACACCCTCATGTGCTGCTGGTGGCTTAGTCACTCGGTTGTGTCGGACTCCTTGGGACCCCCGGACTGTAGCCCACCAGGCTCCTCTGTCCACGGGACTTCCCAGCACGAATCCTGGAGTGGGCTGCCAGGGCTCTGCCCAGGTCTCCTGCTCTGCAGGCGGATTCTTTACCGCGGAGACACCAGGGACGCTTGACATCTTCCTGTATTGTCTGCAACTAGATCCTGGGCCAAGGAGGGGCAGGAGGGGCAGCGGGAAATTGAAGGGACCCAAATAGTGCTGACTGTACAGGGCCCTGGAGCAGGACGCTGAGGACTGGGAAAGGTCACAGGGCTCAGAACGGCCTCTGCCAGGGCCCACTCTTTACATGCTTGTCATACTCGATTTAGTCAGTCAGGTTGATCCAAGAATGGGGAAGGTTGACTACCAAATCCTTCCAGGGGCTGTTTTCCTGATAAACATCCACTGCATCTAGCAGGAAACTGGGTCCAGGACAACAGGCATAGGAATCTGGCAGCTGAAAGTTACTGCCTACTTCCAAGTATTAGGGAACAAATGTGCCCCACTCCCCATTCATATGTTAAAACTCTACACCCTACTTCGAAGGCATTTGGAGGTGGGGCTTTGGGGGAAGATGAGGCAGAAAGCTCAGGAATGGGATTAGTGCTCTACAAGGGGACTCCAAAGAATTTCTCCCCCATGTGATGACATGAGAAGTTGGCATTCTGCACCAGGAAGAAGACTCTCACCAGAATCCCAGCACGTTGACACAATGATCTGGGACTTCCAGTCTCCAAAGCTGTGATAAATAAACTTCTGTTGTTTATAAGCCCTCTAGACTGTGTGCTTTGTTAAGGGAGCCAGGTGTCAGGAGCTGCACCAGACGCTATGCACACATCTCTCTAACCCTGAGAAGTCCACATGGTCAGTATTATTGCTTCCATTTTACAGATGCAATCACTGAGGTTCAGAGAGCACGATAGGAAATGGCAGATCTGATAGACAGAGTGCCTGAAGAACTATGGACAGAGGTCCGTGACAATGTACAGGAGGCAGTGATCAAGATCACCTCCAAGAAAAAGAAATGTAAAAAAGCAAAATGATTGTCTGAGGAGGCCTTCAAATAGTTGGGAAAGGAAGAGAAACTAAAAGGCAAAGGAGAAAAGGAAAGATACACCCATTTGAATGCAGAGTTCCAAAGAACAGCAAGGGAAGATAAGAAAGCCTTCCTCAGAGATCAATGCAAAGAAATAGAGGAAAACAACAGAACGGGAAAGACTAGAGATCTCTTCAAGAAAATCAGAGATACCAGGGGAACATTTCATGCAAAGATGGGCACAATAAAGGACAGAAATGGTATGGCCCTAAAAGAAGCAGAAGATAATAGGAAGAGGTGGGGGGGGGAGGGATACACATAAGAACTGTACAAAAAGATCTTCACTACCCAGATAATCATGATGGTGTGATCACTCACCTAAAGCCAGACATCCTGGAATGTGAAGTCAACTGGGCCTTAGGAAGCATCACTATGAACAAAGCGAGTGGGGGTGATGGAATTCCAGTTGAGCTATTTCAAATCCTAAAAGATGATGCTGTGAAAGTGCTGCACTCAATATGCCAGCAAATTTGGAAAACTCAGCAGTGGCCACAAGACTGGAAAAGGTCAGTTTTCATTCCAATTCCAGAGAAAGGCAATGTCAAAGAATGTTCAAACCACCGCACAACTGCACTCATCTCACATGCTAGCAAAGTAATGCTCAAATTTCTCCAAGCCAGGCTTCAACAGTATGTGAACCGTGAACCTCCAGATGTTCAAAAGCGGATTTAGAAAAGGCAGAGAGGTATCAGAGATCAAATTGCCAACATCTATTGGATCATCGAAAAAGCAAGAGTTGCAGAAAAACATCCACTTCTGCTTTATTGACTACGCCAAAGCCTTTGATTGTGTGGATCATAATAAACTGTGGAAAATTCTTAAAGAGACAGGAATAACAGACCACCTTACCTGCCTCCTGAAAAATCTGTATGCAGGTCAAGAAGCAACAGTTAGAACTGGACATGGAACAACAGACTGATTCCAAACTGGGAAAGGAGTAAGTCAAGATTGTATATTGTCACCCTGTTTTTTTTAACTTATATGCAGAGTACATCATGCGAAATGCCAGGTTGGATGAAGTACAAGCTGGAGTCAAGACTGCCAGAGAAATATCAATAACCTCAGATAGGCAGATGACACCACACTTATGGAAGAAAGTGAAGAGGAACTAAAGAGCCTCTTAATGAAAGTGAAAGAGAAGAGAGAAAAAGCTGACTTGAAACTCAACATTCAGAAAACTAAGATCATGGCCTCTGGTCCCATCACTTCATGGCAATAGATGGGGAAACAGTGGAAACAGTGACAGACTTTATTTTTGGGGGCTCCAAAATCACTGCAGATGGTGACTGTAGTCATGAAATTAAAACATGCTTGCTTCTCGGAAGAAAACCTATGACCAACCTAGACAGCATACTAAAAAGCAAAGACATTACTTTGCCAACAAAGGTCCGTCTAGTCAAGGCTATGGTTTTTCCAGTAGTCATGTATGGATGTGAGTTGGACCATAAAGAAAGCTGAGCACTGAAGAACTGATGCTTTTGAACTGTGGTGTTGGAGAAGACTCTTGAGAGTCCCTTGGACAGCAAGGAGATCCAACCAGTCTATCCTAAAGGAAATCAGTCCTGAATGTTCACTGGAAGGACTGATGTTGAAGCTGAAACTCCAATACTCTGGCCACCTGATGTGAAGAAGTGACTCATTTGAAAAGACTCTGATACTGGGAAAGACTGACAGCAAGTGGAGAAGGGGACGAAGGAGGATGAGATGGCTGGATGGTATCACTGACCCAATGGATACAAGTTTGAGTAAGCTCCAGGAGTTTGTGATGGACAAGGAACCCTGGCATGCTGCAGTCCATGGGGTCACAAAGAGTCAGACATGACTGAGTGACTGGACTGAACTGAGAGGTTGACCACAAGCCCAGGTGAACCCAATAAGGTAGAGGGGATGGTCAGGAAACAAGCTGAAGCCTGGATGGGACCAAAAGGGCATTACCCTTGGAGAAGCTGCAAAGATGGGCAAAATATTTGATCATTCTGATTGATCCAGAATCTCTGTGAATGGTGTTCAGGAACCTGTACTAGTCTTATGTTAAGCACTCTCAAACAAGCATGTCAGAATCGCCTAGAGGGGTTATTAAAGTGAATCACATTTTGTGACTGAGCAGTTCTGGGCGGCGTCTGAGAATCTGTTTCTCATAAGCTCTCAGGTGATGCCAATGCTGGTTTCCCAGCCCCAGTTTGAGAACAACTGCCCTGGGTGATTCTGATGAATATTAATATTTGACATCCCCCCCCCCATAAAATAACAAAACATGAAGGACATCCCTGGTGGTACAGTGGTTGAGACTCCAAGCTCCCAATGCAGGGGACACTGGCATGCAGAGTGGCAAAAATGAACACATACACCTGAAATGAAAACCAACAGCTGAAGGAGTGAAAAAGACTGGGGCGGGGTGTGGGCAGACCAAAACTACCCCCTTTTCAACTGATTTCTTGATGTCTGATCTCTTTCAAGGAGGGGGTGTGTGTGTGTGTGTGTGTGTGTGTGCTGGGAACCTAGGAGTGTGAAAACTGTCTCTGTCTAAGAGGCTAGATGAGAAGAAAGCCACCCCGAGTGTGGCTAGTCCTCTGTTTGGAGAGATGCTGGTCTCAGACCTGCCTCCCCTGACCTCGGCAATAGCATCATCCAGGTACTGAGCCTGTATCCCCACCTGATATCAGGGTATGAGTGTATGGGGTAGCAGAGTAGACCATGTGTCTCTGCAGTGAGTTGGACCCCAGTGGGTTTGACCCTTCCTCCTCCAGCTTGTGGAACTCACACTCAGTCTTTGGGGACCTGTACCCCTCTTCCCCCCACCAAGCCTTCAAAGGCAGATTTGGGTTGATCCTGTCTCTGGGGCCGTGTTCTGGGCCTCAGCTCCTCTTTTAGAGTGATTGACAGTGATCCCTAAGCTTTTTGGCACCAGAGACTGATTTTGTGGAAGAACAATTTTTCCAAAGATTGGGGCTGGGGATGGGGAGGGATGGTTTTAGGATGATTCAAGTACATAACATTTATTGCGCACTTTATTTCTATTATTATTACATCAGTGCCACCTCAGATCATTAGGCATTAGATCCCAGAGGTTGCGAACGCCTGCTGTAGGATGTACTATCCAGGATGATGGGGCTCATATGAAATGTATTTTTTATCTGCAGGGTCTGGGGCAGTCCCTGACTCTTAGAAGGGATAAGTGTTTACTGGATCCTCTTAAACCCTCTTGCCACCCTGGCACAGATACTTGCAAATAGCTGGAACTAAATAATATTTGGCAGAGATCATCAAGGCCTAAAATAAAAGCATGGAGAAGAGACAGGTGTCTAACATGAACCTGATTGGAAATAACCAGGAGACCCGTGTGTGCCTGGCCACCTGGCTGAGGTTGCCTGGGTCTCTCTCTGCTGATGATGTGGCTATGTTTTAATGTGTAAGTTGCCATAGAAAGGACTTGGATTATGAGTGGTGTGTTCTGTTTTCACTACCATGTCACGGCAAATCAGTGTGAGCACTTCACAGTAAACACCCTCATCAGCAGGTGGATTAGCTGTGGGCACTCATCTCTTTCCATCAGTTGCCAGGAGGGTGGACAGCTACCCTCCTCCCAAGAGCCTTTACAGTCACAGGCTCAGAACAAACAGTGGCTCTGCACGACAGCCTTTCCAATAAGGATTTCAGCCCCATCTCTTCAGTATTTGGGATGCGCTGGGGAGACTGGAGGGGGAAGGGCAGTTTGCCGGCAGCTCGGCAACCTGGGCCTTATTGAAATGCTTCAAGGCCTGATGCTGTTGATGCAGCCTGGGGAGGAACTCTGTGTGGGCAGAGAACACCCTGATTAAAAATCCAAACGTTTTCACGGGGAGGCCTGTAGTATGTGTCAGGACCACCTGTTGGTGGAATTAATAAACCTTAGGTGCTAATTTGTTAAGGAAAAAAGTAGATATGTGGAAGTGAGAACAGAGAACCGAAAACAGTCTTTGGTGGCACAAGTGAAGGTGGAAAACCTAATTAGAATAGGACTTCGTGTCAGCCAAAGTGTCTTCACCTGTGCAGGTATTCCTGCTTCCACCGACGACAAACCAAGTTCCAAAGTACAAACTTTTCGAAAACCATTCCCTTTTAAAGACTGACCCTTGTTTCTCCCGCAAGTATCCCTTTTTTAAAGGCAACAGGTGTGAATGTAAACGCGGTTCAGAACGAGAAACCTTTAACACAATTGATAGTGAATTGTCCGACTGCAAACTGAACACGAGCACATCTCACTTCCACCTCCAAATCTTGGCATTCTGTGTTCTCTCTCTTGTCTCCATCATCTCTGAGCTAGGATCAACGCAGCGGCCTCTCAAAATCCTGGCCTCCTATACTGCCTTTCTTTGAAGCATCTAAGCAAAAAGCGCCTCTGCAGAGCTCAGTCCCTGTCCAAAACGCTTAAATAACTCCAGCGCCTTCAAGTTCAAGCTCCTTTTAAAACAAAGCCTCCTCTGACTTGTCACCTCTGTCATCTCTCCACCCACATCCCCAGGGCGCACCCCTCTATCACAAGCACCATGTCCCTCAAATACCTCCAAACGTCCGCCAAAGCTTTCTCCGACAGAAAAGCCTTTTCCATTTTTTCCCCCATCTTGTTGACAGTTTATTTTCTAAGTTTCGGCTCTTTGCCACCAGGAAGTCTCTGTTCCCCAGGTACTCCTGTTGGATGATACTTTTATCGCTTGTATTATTTAAACTTCTCCTGTCTCGTTTAAAGTCGAAACAAGGCGAGGTTGAGAACACGCCCCTGTTTAATACCGTGTGCTTAACAGCAGGGTAGGAACTGGCAGAACTTAAGACAATGAAAAAAGAAAGGTAATTTCTTAAGCGTAAGCCGGAAAAGAAAACTATATTCACCTCAGACCAAACAAACCAAACTCGAAGCACCAGACTCACTTTATTGAAGCTGCGTGGGAACGGGAGAAATTGAATCATCTCTAGATTTTAATAAAGAAGTAATGAGGTCCTCCCTAGCGGTCCAGTGGTTAAGAGTCCGCCAGCCAATGCAAGCAACACAGGTTCCATTCCCGCTTCGGGAATATTCTACATGCCTTGGAGCAACTACTGAGCCGGGGCACTAGGATTCGAGCCCCACAACCAGAGAAGCCACCGCAACGAGAGGCCCGCTCGCCGCAACTACAGAAATTGCCAGCAGCAACAAAGACCCAGCGAAGCCAAAAATAAATAAAAACAACCTAAGGGACGGAAAAAAAGAAGTAACAGGAACTCACAGTTGGCGTCACTCTGCCCTCAGGAACGCCGGCCCCAGCCTCGCCGGCCAACCTTCACCTGCGCGGCCTCAGCCGCTGCTGAGAATCAAACTTCCGGGAGCCGGGACCACCCCTTCTGCTCACGTGACCCACGTGCCTTATTTTAACGGTCTAATGGCCTCTGTTCCCCCATAAAGATGTGTTATCAGTTTTGTTTCATTTCTTAAAATAAAAACCCAAGATTTGCCCCTGCCAGGTGGTAAAAATGAATGAATGCATCAGCCTGGGGGAAAGAAATCAACACTTAAGTCACTGATGTCCCAGTTCAGAGGTCGGCCAGATTTCTTCTTTAAGAGCTGGATCCTTCAACCTTTTCAGCTGTGAGAGCCAGCAGCTCTAGCTCCTTGGACACACACATAGTATCCTCGGTTAAGGGGTCAGGGACTTAAACAAACCAATAGAACTTTAAACAGCAAAGCTTGTGCTTCCACCCTCAGTAACATCACCCTTCAAAGAGTTGATCACACTCAATAAGACCCTGGAATTCTGCACTAGGAATGAATTACCTCAATAAGCAGGTGACTTCCCTGCATAAGCTTGCCAGATATAGCAAGAAAAAAGAAGAGGTCCTGTTAACTTTTAATTTCCAATAAATGTTGCAAAAACAACTCTGAGACACTGGAAGTCAAGTAAAACAAACAAGCAGAGAGACCATTTGGAGTTGAAGAAATCCAAGAAGTAGAGTGAGACCACCGTGGAGCAGAAAACTCACCATATCTGAGCTGCAAGCGCTCTCCCCGCAGAAACCCTAGGCTGCCGCAGAAGCTTTCTCCAATGGAAAAGCCTTTTCATTTTTTTCCCCCATCTTGTTGACAATTTATTTTCTTTCCTGCCTCATTTAAAGTTAAAACTCTGAGATTGAGAACATGGCCCTGTTTATCACTGTGTTCTTAACAGCAGGGTAGGAACTGATTGAACTTAGACAAAGAAAAAAAAAGGCAGTTTCTTAAGCGTAAGCCAGAACAGAAAACTATATTCACCTCAGAACAAACGAACCAAATTGAACCCTTCCTGTGCCCAGGTCACCTTTCAACAACCTGTGTACAACTTCCTAGGAAGCTCACTACCCTTCTTGTTGGGAAGCAGTATCTGTATCTATCTAGCTATCTGGCTATCTACCTGTCAACCTATTGGTATAAATATCTAATGGTTCAGAATAAGGCTTGGAGTCATAAGTGACCAGCATCTGAATTCCTGGCCTCCCCAGTCAGCTGCATGACCTGGAACAAACCAATGAACCTTGGTCCCTCCTGTACCAAATAGGAATATTACATGGTAACTACAGAGACTGGCACGTGCTTAAAGCATTATTGTTGTCAGCTATTATAATTACCAATGCATTTCTCTGTGGTACTGTGACAAAACATCGTGACTGGTCCCCTGGCTTCCCCACCCAGTCTGACTCCAAACACCAGCCTCAGAGTGTCTCTGTCTCCTTCATCCTGTGGCCCTTGTGGGGTCTGTCTTCCTGACTCCCTGCCACTCCTCTGTGCCTAGCACAGGGCCTGATACATAGTGGGCACAGGCTCCTCTGAACGGCTGTCCTGGGCCTGGTCGGAGTAAAGAACCCCTCCACCTCTCAACCTCAACCTCAGGCATCTCCCCTCCCACCTCGCCACTGTCTTCTCACCAACTCAGTGTCCTGACTGCCTTTTGGTTGAACTTAACAGACCAGCTTCTTACCCTCTCTTGTCTTTCCTCTGAGTAAACCCTTATTTCAAGGTTTTGAAATGCACTAAATTAAGAGTTCTAAATTCTTTTGTTTTTTTATTATTACTTTTTGCCCATCCCGCATGGCATGTGGGCTCTTAGTTCTCTGACCGGGAATTGAACCAGTGCCCCCTGCACTGACAGCACAAAATCTTAACCACACTGGACCGCCAGAGAAGTCCTGAGAGTACTAAATTCTTGTCCCAACTTTTGAATTGTCTGTGTTACCATGGACTTATCATATCACCTTTTTCCCTCCATTACATAAGCGCAAAGGGATAAACCTGCATATCCTGCTTCTTAGTCTGATGAGCACTTTGAAAATTACTTTTAAAAATTCAAATTCAAGTCATTACACTTTGTTAGTTAAAATCCTAAGATACATACATTTCCTGGAATGGTTTGTGTGATTCCTAACAATTGGTAAGAATATATAGCAAAAGTCCAATTTCCAGTGATTGGGGAATAAAAGGATAGGAGCTGATTTTGTCTAAATTGTGAGCTCTGTTGAGTGTCATAGTTTACACTTGGGTTGTGGAATTGGAACATTTAATGTGCATGGCCCATTCGGCATGAGGTGAAAGGGAGATCCTTTTGGAATGAGCAGCCTGACTACAGATGGTGATCAGGAGGGCAGAGCCTGGCGAAGTCACTCCAAATGCTGCCTAGGTTCTCCACCCTCCAGCTTCATCAGGGTCAGAGATGGGGGTGGGTGGGTGGGTGGGAATAAAGGCCTGGCGCTTTTGGACAGCAGCCAAGAATCACAGCCAAACTTTAAGCCTGAGATATGCTCTGATGATTTACGTACCACACAGTACGTACTGCATAGCACGGGGAACTCCACTCAATGCTCTGTAATTACCTAAATGGGAGGAAGTTCCCCAAAAGTGGGACTATATGTATACAGACGAATGATTCACTTTGCTATACAGTACTAACTAACATAACGCTGAAAAGCAACTAGACTCCAATAAAAATTAATTTAAAAAAGATACTTAGAACACAAACCTATAAGTGTTGCATGCAGTCTCATGTGTCCCTATTTTGATCAATAGTATGCTTGGGACTTTCTGAAGTCACTTTTGTGTGCGTGATCTGCGGACAATAAAACTAAAAGCTGAAAATGGTTCAAGAAAAATACCATGTAATGAACTGATACATATGTGTGAATACTCATGATGTGCTGGAATCAGAGAAATGAGAGGTCAGTGCCAGAGAGGGAAATTGAGGGAGGACTTATGGAGAATTTGGCATCTGACTGAGAACCCTACTGCCTGACTTATTTTATTAACATAATTACACAGTTTTATTTTATTAATTGTATTATTAAAATTATTAAATATTAAAATTTATACTAAGAGTTGAATATATTTAAGAAAAAAGTGATAATGTATATCTCAGGTGAGTTCAACACTCATTTTGGTTATGGAATGCACCCACATTCTTTGTTCGTTATCTCAAGTGACTTGGGAAAAAGAACAATGACTTACTTATTTACAGAACAATTTGCTAGTGTTTGGAGAGCTGTGATTCTAGAACTTTACAAATGTTATCCTGTCAAATAAGTGGCAATTATCTGAATGCATCCCTGTGATCAGACTCCAGAATTCATACTCTTAGACACTGTACTAGGCTGCCTAGGTAAGGCTGCAGTGTCTGTCATTTTGTCATAGAACACTTTAGATTGTACATGTAGATCCAGAGATTGACTTTTAAAAGGCTTTTCCCCAAAATCATTATGGTTGGCCAGAGAATTCTTCTAATTGTCATAAAGGAAAATATGGCCAACTCTTAAAACTACAATGAGATACTACCTCACATCAGTCAAAATGACCACCATCAAAAAGTCTACAAACAATAAATGCTGGAGCGAATGTGGAGAAAAAGGAACCCTCCTACACTGTTGATGGGAATGTAAACTGGTATAACTACTATGGAGAACAGCAGGGAGTTTCCTTAAAAAAACTAAATAGAGCTATCATATGATCCAGCAATCCCACTCCTGGGCATACATCTGGAGAAAACCATTGTTGGAAAGGATACATACACCCCAATGTTCATCACAGCACTGTTTACAATAGCCAAGACATGGAGACAACTTAAATGTCCATTAACAGAGGACTGGATAAAGAAGGTGTGGTACATATATACACAATGGAATATTAATAATCCATTAAAAAGAATGATATAAGTCTATTTGCAGCAACATGGATGTACCTGGAGATTATGATACTAAGGGAAGTAAGTCAGAGAAAGTCATATATCTTACGATATTGCTTATATGCTGAATCTAGAAAAATGATACAAATGAACTTATTTACAAAACAGAAACACAGACTTAGAGAACCAACTTATGGTTACCAGGGGAAAGTGTGGGGGTGGGGGGAGGGATAGACTGAGTTTGGGATTGACATGCATATACTGCTATATTTAAAATAGATAACTAACAAGGACCTACTGTTTAGCACAGGGAACTCAGCTCAATATTCTGTAATAACCTACATGGACAAAAAATTTGAAAAAGAACAGATAATTGGATAGATATAATTGAATCACTTTGCTATACACCTGTAGCTAACACATTGTTAATCAACTATACTCTGATATAAAATGAAAATTAAAAGAGGAAATACATCCAATTCTTGATTATCTATGTTAATGGAGGTGAACAGCATCATTGATAATCCAATATAGTTTGCAAAAATCACCTGGTGGTTGATTACATTACATTGCTTTAAAAATTATATGACATTTTAAAAGCTAATTATTACTATTTATGGACTTTTTAGAATTCAACATTTTTGGAGCATATTTGCTGTAGGATATGGGTGGTGGGAGAGACTGGGAAAAGATTCATCAGGATTGACTGTTGCTTCCCAGATGTAAATAACCAAACATTTGATGGGAGGAATAACTCAGTCATTCTACCTTAAGATAAAAGCTTAAGGCAGCTCCCACCTCACAGGTTGGAAGAGATGCAAGCTCACCTGAGGATGAAACTTATCATCCACGTCTTCTGCCCCCATGGAAAGTTGCTGTTTCATACTCCGGTTTTGTGAGCTTTATAAAAACTCTGGAATGCTGAGAGAATCCAACTATCTGGCAAAATAGAATCTTCTTTTGTACAGTTAAATCACAGGTGAAACACCCATACACAAAATGAGCATCAGAATAAGTGCTGGAAAAGATGAAATAACCAAAGCAAATATTCCTTTTTCTAGTGCTTCTCCTTCATAGTTATTGGGCAACAACCCCAAGCAGTAATGCATTTCCCTACACATATTAATTGGGACTAGGGCCTGAGGAATCTCGCATGGATGGCTAAGCATAGATAGTGTGCTGTTTAGACATTCCCAGCATTTATTTTCCCATCTTCTAGAAACATCATCTCAATTCTCCTTTAACAAACTCTCTCTCCCCTATGAGTACATGATTGAGGTGCTCTGGTGGGTAATATAAATCGATCAGACTCTTCTAGGAATTTGGATATTGAACAGAGTGGCTTTGAAATCAGAAACAGAGCTAATTCACCCCAAAACAGCTCCCCCAAAAGACTGCAAAGTTCCTGCAGGTTCACCCCCAGGGTGGCCTGCTCCTTAGTCTCACCAAGGCTTGGGCATTCAGTGTCTCGATGGCTCACGTGATCTGACCTGGGTCATTCCTTTATGTTTGCTCAGGTAAGCCAGAGTTTTTTCTGTTACTTGCAAGCAGTGAGCCTAACCTGCAACAACCATGAAAACCAACAAATGAGACATGTTTGGGTGAAGTTGCCTAGGGGGCACTTTTAGAAAAATACCTTGAGCTTGGTCAGACTCAGCTAATCCAGGGCCTTATTTACCAAATGATTAAGCTGAGAGATTCAAGGACTTTTTCCAAGGTTTCAAATCAGAAGCCAGGTCTTCTGACACTTTCTGCCATCTTGCAAAACAGTGACAGTCTCTTCTGATAGGTTTGCTGGGGCACACAGGCGGGCAACTGATGCAAAATGCTACTTCAAAGACCCCTTCAATGAATTAATCAATGATTATTTATTGCAAGGCACTGTGCTAGGCACTATGGAGAGTACATGGAAGATAAGACCAAATTCCTGCCCTCAAGGAGCTTCCAATCTAGTTGGGAAGACAAGGCATACATACAAGGAAAACTAAGTAACAATACAGGAGTTGAGTTGAAATGCAAGATAACAGTGCAAGAGACTTCCAAAAGTAGTACCTGATTAAATTACTAAGTGAGGGCTATTGACAGGGCTTGCAGCTTATTCAGAGGAAGGAGGTCAGCGAGGGTTGGAAGGCTTCACAGACAAGCCGGGGCTGGAGCTACCCTAGAACAGTCAAGATCGGGGATTAAAGAAGAGTGGGGGTATTTC
Source organism: Odocoileus virginianus (assembly GCF_023699985.2). Classification (NCBI taxonomy): domain Eukaryota; kingdom Metazoa; phylum Chordata; class Mammalia; order Artiodactyla; family Cervidae; genus Odocoileus; species Odocoileus virginianus. The sequence continues at coordinate 20,847,881 of NC_069699.1, forward strand.
AAGAAGGGGCAGCCAGATGCCCAAAAGGCACAGAGGTGAGACCAAAAGCAAGTGGTGTTCAGAGGCCAGTGAGGGCTCTATGTGGCTGGGTATGGACTTAAGTTGTTATTAGATTAACAAGGGCCTCCGGTTTAGATTTTATCCTTTTAGCAATGGGATTGGGGGAAACAACGGATGTCCTTAGATTAAGTGTAGAAAAGACTGAGTTAATCCAGAGGATCTACTCACGTTTGATCTTCAGGAGATTTATTTGTGGACTTCTGACCCTCTCTACTTCCAAAGAGGACCTGCAATGATGTTTTCTCTGGGTCTTCTAGGTAGGGATCATAGCCAGAGACTTTTGAGTCCCTCTAGGATCTTAAATTATAACTAGCACAAAGGTGAGTGAACAGATTCCCTGACAGGCAGGCAGGAAAAATGCTCCCAAAAGACAAGTATCTTTACAAATGACAGAATATTTATTAACAATACCTTTAAAAAAAGATTACATATGCTAGATCACTGGTAAATATCATTAACACTGGGGTTGGGAACTACCTGGGGTGTTATTTTTTTTTCATTCATTTTATTATTTTGTTGATTTTTTTTTGTGTGTGTGTGATTTTAAATTTTGTCTTATTTCAACATAGAAGTAACCATATCAAACTAAGAAAGGAACACAGCTTGAAATACTGACAATATATTTTTTCCCAGTTACCACCCTAGTTTTTACACAAGTGGAATCCTGATTATGACTTTATTGGATAAATATAGCTAGAAGGTTGAAAAGTTAACTTATACTCTTTGTAAGCAAAAATGACAAATTACAAGCAAATTTGAGCTCTCTGAGAAAGAAGAAAAGGTGCAGCGTGTTTACAAGTGAAAATTTTTATAGAAAATTTCATTGCATTTTATTTGCACTGTTCCACTAGTGTCAACTTACAAAACCTCCCCCGTTATAACAAATAGTTCTTTTCATAAGAATACGGTTTTGTTGATATTGTCATTTTCCAATGCATGATTTTAAGACGTAGAAGATAAAGCTTATAAAGCAACAAGGCTACCTACTGCAAAACAGGAGACTCATCGAGATACCATACAGTTTTACTAAAGATCTCTTACAGAGTCATGAAAAAAATTATTTGTGGCAACTATTTGCTGAAATAGGAGAAATCTGCCAGACTCCTTACATAATTCTGATTTAAAAGAAGGGCTCTATCATTAAAGAGATACACATATTATCTATAAGAGATTTTGTAAAGAAGTTATGAATCCATCCACAGAGAATTACTCTTTTCTTTGTTAAATGTACATTCAAAACAGATACATTTAAAGATAGTAAAATTATTCTTTATCCTTTGAAAGACGTGGTTGACTATAGTAACTTTTGGTCTATGTTACTACAGGATATGTAACTTCCAGTGTCATGGCTAAGATAATGCTACTACAAAGACAAGGCTAACTTAGTCGAGGGAAAAGAAAGGCTTACCGTACGATGCTAAATTCAGGGGTGGGAGTACGGCACAAGGTGCCTCTCGGGCAGTTAGTTTAGGTTTTGAGATTGCGGCCATTCCTGAAATCATCTCAAGTTGTGTGGAACAACAAAATTCACAACAGGGCTGGAAAACATATTGTACAATGGCTAAATGACTTGATTGAGTGGGTCAGTCATCCCATGGGTCATTCCTACACGGCAGCCTTGAGTTACAGACTTATCCTTCAGCTGTGCTGCCTCTAGACCCTTGTAGAACTGTACAAGGAATCTGCAATGTATTGACCAAGGTGAGTTTCCAACTCTGTCTGTAAAGGAAATATTTTCAAATAATAATCATATGATTGTGTTGCCCATAGCATTTTACAGCAGAGGAAAAAATTAATATCTACATCTCATGTTAACTTTAAAAAATCCTATAAAACACTAAATATATAATAAAAAATATGCATATAAGGACATATGTAAACTGCTTTGGTAACATCATATTACAGATGTCTTCAGTGCATTGCAGAGTTTCCAAAGAAACTTCAGACAAAGCTAGATTTGCTTTGAGGAAGTACTGTAGAATGCCATTCCTAAAGAAGCAAAAAACATTTTTTTTTCCAGTAATAAGATGTACTTGAACAACAATATTACTTAGTACTGGGTGTCTTCAAAACAACTAGCTAAATGTTGCTTATATTATAAAGAGAAAGTCCTCCGGAGAACTGTTGTCATAAACTGGACCTTGCTGTGAGGGAGATCATGATGGTGCTGATGGCCGACAGCGTGCATGCATTTGAAGTGGATGGCCCGGCTCCTCTTGCATAGGCATCTGCAGAGAGAAGACATTCACTCAGCATCCACTTGCCCTGGCAACAAGGGAGGCAGGGCCCAGGGCTCTTGGAAATGGAAGAACTGTCTGAAGTCTATTGGAAATGACCATCTCTCTCTCTCTCTCTTTTTTTTTTTTTTAACCTTTTTCTTTTTGAGGTATAGCCAATTTTAAACTTTTTTTTTTTTTATATTGGGGTATAGCCTATTATGGGCTTCCCAGGTGGCACTAGTGGTAAAGAAGTCGCCTGCCAATGTAGGAGGTGTAAGAGACATGGGTTCGATCCATGGGTCAGGAAGATCCCCTGGAGGAGGGCATAGCAACCCACTCCAGTGTTCTTGCCTGGAGAATCCCATGGATAGAGGAGCCTAGCGGGCTACAGTCCATGGACTCACAAAGAGTCGGAAACAACTGAAGCGACTAAGCACAAGCCAATCAACAATACTGTGATAGTTTCAGGTGAACAATGAAGGGACTCAGCCATACATACAGATGTATCCATCCTCCCCACACTCCCCTCCCATCCAGGCTGCCACGTAACATTGATCTCTATGCTACACAGTGGACCTTGCTGGTTATCCATTTTAAATACAGCAGTGTATACAGGCAACCATAAATTTGTTCTCTGTGAGTCTCTTTCTGTTTTGTAAGTAAGTTCACTTGTATCAAGACCAATTCTTCTTGACTTTTTTAGTCTCTGTTCTATGACACCCTAGCTATGAACTTGGGAGCAGGGGTGTACATCTTTGGACCTCTATTTAAGTATTTGTTAAGGAAGGGTGTCCACATCTAACATGAGAAGAAACTTCAAAATGACTGCAAACACTACAGATAAATACTAGGATATCAATGATGCAGCAAAATAAACATTGATGTTCTCTTTCGAATTCAAGCTTTGTGCTGGGCACAGAGCCATATGACAATTTCTGCAAAAACTCTGAGAACCTCTGGTATGGTTATTACACAATTTAACAGATAAGGAAACTGGGGCTCAGAGAAAGAAGATAAGTCTAAGATTACCCCCTTAGTAAAGACCTGAATTGGGATTCCAACATATATATATCTAAATATACCAATTTTTTCCCAACAAAATAAGCTCAATGTTTTTAAAACTTTTCCTTATAAGTCTTATATTGTTTTCACAGTAAGAAATTATCAACAGTCATTTGAGTTTTATCAAGATTGTAAGATCTCTAACCACCAAAATGGAAAACCTCTTGAGAAAGAGACCATGTTTTATTCACAGCTACTGCCTTATCATCTAATCATTATAACAATAAAATTACTTCAAATATGTTTTTGTAATGAATTAAATCAAGAATTATCAATCTTAAAAAAAACTTCTTGAAATGATAAGCAAGTATGAAGTCAGATTTTAAGAAAGAGAGATAAATTAACCCCAAAACAAACTCCAATCTTGTGTTTTTTGTGGCCCGGAGATTACTTCCACATCTCACCATAGATCTGGTTCCTTTCAACAGAAGTTAGAGCCTCTTCTGAGATGTGGAAACCAATTCTCCCCAGTGTTTGCAAAGAAAAAAATGTGTTAGTATTTGCATGCAAAAGAGGTATAGTAAATATAAACCTCATCTGGAAGATGACAAATTTCTCCTGAATCTGGAGCATGTTCTTGGAGCAGCCTGCATTTCCCACCAGAATCTATTCACTAACAGTAATAAGTGCTTATTCAGAAGAAGGGTGAAGTGACCAGTGAACACATTTTCTTTTCTGCTTTGAGGCATCCAAATTTGATAGATGCAGTTAAAACTAGTTGAGTGGATACTTCATTGTAACTTGATACAGCAAGGATACCAGAGTCTTTCCTCATCTGACAAATAATAAAATGGACACTGAACAAAGGGACTGATGCTCAGGACTCTGTAGCAAGGATTGTCCTTGATTTAAAATATCCAGTCTCCATCAATGACTTGAAAGTTCCCATTTCCAGCCTTCACTGAACCCCTTACCTCTTGACTAGTAAATCCAAAAGCCAGTGAAAATCTACACTTAGATACCTAATGGCAATCTTATTTATTTTATTATTGTGGTAAGATACACAAAATGTAAAGGTTACCATTTTAACTATTTTAAAGTGTACAACTCAGTGGCCTTAAGTTCACTCCAATGTTGTGCAGCCAGGACCACATCTAGTTCTAGAACTTTTTCACCATCTGAAATGGAAACCTTGTACCCATTAAGCCACAATGAACACCAGTGGCCAGTCACTTTCAGTCACCAATCTGCCTCTGTGGATTTTCCTATTTCGCCTTTTTTAAAAAAAATTTTCAAATAAAATCATACAGCAAAAAATAATATGCTGTTGAGATAGTTGCAAACACAACTGAAAAATAGATTGTATTTGTCTGAAAAAAAACATAAACTTCAACAGTCTTTGAAAACAAATATATTCTTGACTATATGTAGACATGTGTGCTTATGTACACGCTACATACACAAGTTCAAAATAAACAGTTTCAAGCTCAAAATATTTTCAGCCAAAGACATTAAATTATATTGTATCACTAGAGACAGGCTTCTAGAGCAATTTAAAGAACTCTTTTTCGCTTGTTCTTCCTAAGTCACACTTTTAACTTTCTAACCTATAATGTGGGGGTTACTAGAGCTTTAAACCACCTGGGTCACATAGAAGATCCTGGGTGACTGATCTGTGGCTGCTTTAACCTCATTATTGATTGTCAAATGATTAAATCCTTATTACATCAGCCAAGACAGGTCAGACTGTTTTTTGCACAAAACTACCTGTGATTAGCAAATATCAGTTGTCTAAGGAAGGAGGATGGTATTATCCATTTTTATCATGTCTTTTTTTTTTTTATCATCTTTAATTTCATCTGAGCCCTGGCTCACTGGGAGGCTTAGGCAATAAGGCAGACAAGGAGAAGGGAGGGGAAAAAAAAAAGAGAGAGCGACGTTCTTACTTGATATCTTTGGAATTCGAATTTGTTCACTGCTGCTGCCATCTCCTCCATCACTGAATGGCTTAATTTCTATTATATAATCTTCATCAAAAGGCAAAGAAAGCTCCACCGACGTTTTGTTTGTTTCAATGACAGATGTGCTGCTCTGTCGGCTCCATCTGTACAGGACCTGCCAACATGGGAAGAACAGGTGTCACCTGCTGTCCTCATAAAGGCCCCCCCGGGATGCAGCAGACATTTGTTTCCACCTCTGGGCACCAGTGAAATGTGGGGATGCTGAAGTTGTCAGGCTGCCCACATGCATTTGGAAGGCTCATTTATAGCAAGGGGCATGTCTGCAGCCACCATTTATTTCATAAGGAAAGAATTGACAGGCTTGTGTGGCATGGAAGCATGGCTAGCATGAGCCTAACAACGTGCTCTGTGACCTCACATAACCTCTGGAGGCTCAGTTAAAACACTTGAAAAACCGGCTATACAGAGCTCAGCGACATATGAGGGTCTTTGGCATCAGAACAGATTTGGCTGCTGTGTGACCTTGGTCCACTTACTTTCCCACTCTGAGCCTCAATGCCCTCATCTGTAAAATGGGGACAATAATACCAACTTTCCTGGGAAGTCTTCAAGATTGCACAGGATTCAATAAAATAAAGGACTCAAAGAAAGCATGTAGGACATGGTATCTATGAAGTATTAAAGGAAACAAGAGACGCAAAGATAACTTGGCAAAGGTTAGAAGCAAAAATCAGGCATGATAAACTATCATTATTAATCCTTTGGAAAGAGGACATTTCAGCACAGAAAGAGCATCTCTGAAAGGCAAGGGCAGAAACCCCTTTTTCTCCCCCTCCCACTGGGAACCCTTTTAAAGCTACATAGAAAAGGGAGGGTGTTATAGGATCATTACTGTCACTCTCAAAGTGTCTGTAGCTCCTACAGTGTCACTCACACATCTTTGTTTAGCACTTTGGCTTCTGCTGGGCCAGAGTCTAGGCTGGTAGTTCACAGGATGAGATGGCTAACTAGCTTCCTCGAAAATACCCTCACCACCTGGCATTGCCTGCCCTGGTCATCAACAATCCCTATTAGGAACTAAAGATAAAGGTCCAGAGAGGTGTACCTGACTTTCTGGATATAACAACTGTGATGAGAACTGTCCCACAAGTGTTTTCTCTTTTCTCTGAGCCAGACACTCTATGGGCACAGCTATGCTTAGGGTGACAGCATCTGACAAGACAGGCACTATTATTTGTGCCCACAGATGAGGACACTGAGGCCCAGGGATATTGCAGAGCCGGTGAGTGACTAGATGAGGGTTTCTAAGCCCATGGTCTTCAACCACTATAACTCATCACTTCTCTTGATATTAAAAAAAAATAGGGCTGGGTGACATGAATGGTTCCAGGTCCTGGTTGTATGTAGAAGCTCTTAGGGAACCTGGAAAAATAGCAATGCTCTAGTCCAGTGATCTCCAATCTTTTTGGTGCCAGGACCAGTTTCATGGAAGACAGTTTTCCCACAAATTAGGGGTGGAGGTGGGGGGTAGTTTCAGGATGATTCAAGTGTATTATATTTACTGTGCACTTTATTTCTATTTTTATTACATCAGCTCCACTTCAGATGGTCAGGCGTTAGAAAATGAGGTGGGGGAACCCTGCTAATAGGCCACCGTTTCTCAGCTGGGGTGGAGGGAGTGGAGGAGCAATTTTGTGCCCCGGGAGGGCATTTGGCGAATGTCCGCAGACATTTTTGGTTGTTATAATGGCTGCTGCTAGTGTTGTGAGTGCCTGGGTCCCCCTATAATACAGAGGGCAGTCCCCACAACAGAGAATCATCCAACTTGAAGTGGCATCAGTGAGGAGGCTGAGGAATCCCACTCCAGCCACTCCCCAGACCTCCCATGTCAGACTCCAGAGAAGAAGGGTCCAGGCCATGGTACGTTTTTAAAAAGATCTTCAGATGTTCATTCAGGGAATCATGAATGACATCAGGGTTCTCAAACCTAAGCTTGTATCAGAGTTGACTGGAGGGCCTCTTAAAGCATCTATCACTGGGCCCCACCTGAGTTTCTGATTTCATAGGTCTTAGTTGGGACTTGAAAAATCTGCACTTCTGACAAGTACTCAGGTAAAACTGTTGCCTCTGGTCCAGGGGCCACACTTAGAGAACAGTAAGACTAGCTCATCTCTCCCTCAGACCCACTGCTGCCACTGGTTAGTACTTCTTGCAAACCTGTGCACTGGAGCCCGCCAGGCTCCTCTGTCCATGGGTTTACCAAGCAAGAACACTGAAGTGGGCTGCCATTTCCTTTTCCATGGGATCTTCCCAACCAAGGGATCAGACCAGGGATCAAGCCCAGGTTTCCTGCTTGACAGGTGGATTTTTTACATCTGAGCCACCTGGGAAGCCCCCTAAGACCCACTGTGAATTCTGATTTGCTGGGGTCAGAGACGTAGGGTCACTCTACTATTGCAAGAAAACCAAACCCAAGAGAAATGCATCAAATTCCCTTAAAATGGTTTAGATCCCATTTGTTTCCTGACATTTCATCACCTTTATTTATGTCTCTCTAATGCAAGGTGGAAAACACAATTTCCTTAGGGTGGAAAGATTCATAAGCGTCCCCCTTCCTTCTCAGGAGTTTCAGTTGTATCAAACTCAGCATCCACTCACTAATGATCAGGTTCAAATAAATCCCGAAGCGCATGCGGGACTGTCAGAGCATCTCATCACAGCCCTTCAGGAACATGGGCTGGCTGATGGGATGCAAGGGCACATCTGGCTTTGAGGAATAAATTGCTTCTTTGATTTACCTCTGGTCCTTGCCAGAGCACAGAGGATTCAACTAGTTTCAAATATAAATCCAAAAGGAACACTTAGAGGAAAAAACAGCCCTTTTCTCAGCACTGTTTACTAGCCATGTAACAGTGGGGGCTGAGCTGTGTGCATGCGTGCTCAGTTGCTTCAGTCGTGTCCAACCCTTTGCAGCCCCATGGATGGCAGCCCACCAGGCTCCTCTGTCCATGGGGATTCTCCAGGCAAGAATACTGGAGTCGGCTGCCCTCCTCCAGGGGATCTTCCCAACTCAGGGATCAAACCTGTGTCTCCTGTGGCTTATGCATTGCAGGCAGATCCTCTACCACTGGGCCACCGGAGAAGCCCTGGGAGCTGCAGTGGGAGCTAATAAAGGCCTGTAAAGCCTTTACACCACAGTGAGGCTCATTTCAGCTTTAGTTCTGCTGATTGACTTAAAGGCAGTGCTTACATTTCCTATAATCCACTGTGGAAGACAAGGAGAAAGAGTAAGTTCGTGGGAACAATGAAAATAAGATCAAATATTATTGAATGCTGATCATGAGTTTTAACATCATATACCTTGAGATAGGCACTATTATTATTCTGATTTTCTTTTTTGGCCACGCTGCATGTGGGATCTTAGTTACCTGACCAGGTATTGTACCTGCTCCCCCTGCACTGGAAGTGTGGAGTCTTAACTCCTGGATCATCACAGAAGCCCCTATTCTGATTTTAAAGATGAGGAGTCTGAGGCCTGGAGATGTTCAGCAATGTGCCCAGGATCTTACAGCCAGTAAGTGGGGGACACAGCATTCAAACTCTGGCAGGGTGGGTTCACAGCCTATATTCTTAACTAAGACCAGCTTGGCCACCACTGTGGACAAACTGCTTTCATTCTGTGGTCTCTATTTCCATGAACGCAAAACAAAGGGGGTTAGAGAGTAGAAGGCTCATGGCCCATAGGTTACATTTGGCTTGCACATTTTAACTATTTGGGCCTCGGTGGGTTTACTTTTTTTTAAAGTTAGACGTCACCACTTAAAACTACACATAGTTTTAAAACTACACACCAAGAAACTATACATAATAAAATTTGGGGTTCTATTAAAAACTGGAAGAGATAGCCGCATTGGTCTACATTCCTGTCTGGAAACAACTGGTTGGACCTTAGAACTTACTGCCTTTTCTGGACCATCACAAAGTCTATAGGTACCATGGTCTCCAACACGCCCTATTATGTCATGATGCTATGCATCTACCTCAGGACATCTGCACATCCTGGTCACTATTCTTGGAACACTCTCAGAGGGCTGCTTATCTCACTCCCTCCTTTTTTTATGACCCAACTGAAATGTCACCCCTTGATAAAGGCTTTCCCTGGGCTTTAACACCTCTCCTATCTATCCACTGTCTACTCCCTCCACTCTGAGTTATTTCTCTTGGTAGTACTTTATTGATCTATTTGTTTACTTCTGGCAGGGAAATAACTGAGGGGCTAAAAGGCAGGACTCTGGATCCATACTGCCTGTATTCCGAGTTCAGGTCAATATACTAGCTGTGTTAATAACACTATATCATGTACTTGGGTGGTGCTAAGAGAGTAGATCTCAATGTTCTCACCACAAACAAGAAATGGTAATTAAGTGATGGGATGGAGGCCTTAGCATATGCTATGGTGGTGATCATATTGCAATATATAAATGTATCAAATCAACATGTGTATATCTTAAATTTAAACAATATTATATGTCAATCATGTCTCAACAAATTAGTAAAAAGAATACTAGCTATATGAAGAAGGCAAGTTACTAAACTCTGTGCCATGAGTTATTTATCTATAAAACTGAGGCTAATAACTGCACCTGCTTCATGGGTTATTATAAAGTTAGAAAGAATTGGACCCGTACTTGGCACGTTTATTGATGATATTTTGTTGAAAGAATTAAGCCACCTTAATCCATTTACATAACCTGCCTGGCTCTGTAGACAGTTTACTTTGTGATACGGAAACCAGACACACTCTCTTTTTAGTTCAAGTGTCATAAAGTAGCTTGACAATTTGTGCTGAAACAGTATTTGGGGCCTTAAACTTCCTAAAGTTGAGTTCTTCTGTGGACTGTTTACCCAAGCAGAAAACCCACAGATCTAGACAATTTAGATAGAAAAACAAAAACACACACAGATATGTATGTAAAGTTTTTACAGAACTATATATCCTGAACGTTGACACTGTGTGTGTAGCATTTCAATATCTGTAACCAGGTATGCTGAGATCCCTTGGGATCTAAATGAGGATGCATGGGGAGTCTGGTTCCTCCAGTCCCAGCTCTAAAGAGAAGGGAAGGAACTGAATCGAATGGGAAGTCAAGCAGAAGTCAGAAAGGCGCCTTCCCACCTTATTACTCCTTCAGTCAGCACATGCAGCATTTCAAACTTCATACCCACCCATTAGTGATGCTTCCTAAGGCATGAAATTCCCACCCTGGAGGTGCCACTAGATATTTCATAGATGTAATTTAGATCTACAAGACACAGTGAATCAACATGAAAAAACTTATTGGGGGGGGGGGATGGGGTGGCCTAAATCCATGGTTCTCCTTGTGCTGTGTTTTTATTATTTCCTGAGATTGTCCTTTCCTTGATTTCTGGATAGGTCTCCGTATCTTAAATTGTAATGTCTTTTTTGTTGCTTTTTTTATTTTAAATTAAGTCCGTGGTTGAACCCTTGTGATGAATATATGAAATAAATACATACTGGGTCTTTCTACCAAAATAAATAAATAAATAAATAATTTATATCATCTCATCTGATGCTCACACCTGCAAAAGTTCCATGCTATCCAGCTGTAATTTGTTCCAATGTTTTATTCTAGTTCTACAGGAGTAAAAATTCCCCAAATACTGTGGGAAGCCCCAGTTCTTTTCTGGGAGGTGACTACTTCCATGTCAGCCTTGTGCTGCTTGATTCCCGCAAAGCTGCCTGATTCTGTGCTGCACAGGGGAATCTTCTAGATGTCTGTAAAAGTGTCTGTTGAATTAAAAAAAATATATATATATATATACATGTATGTATATATATGAAGGGCCTCCTTGGAAAAGTGCTAATAAGACAAGTTCATACGAGTTTCGGAGAGAGGGCAGGAAGACAAAGATGTAGTAACTAAATGATACTCATTTTTCAGTTATTCTTCTGAAAATGCCTATAATCCTTTAGACCCAGCTCACTGAAGCAAACTTCAGCTTGTGTATGCATCCCTGCCCTGTGGAAGCTGATGGCACTCCAAGTCCCTTTATTCAACAGCCTTTGGTTTTCACATTTGTAAAATGAAGGGCTTCGGCTGGATGATCTCCGGGGTTTCCTGCCCAGCTAACATTTTGCCTGGTTCCCTGAAATTCTTTAGGCAGCTCCCTGCCGTTCAATTTTATTTCAGCAGCAGTTTCAACCTGAGTTTTAAGACCTAGTAAGAGCTTCTTTCATGGAACTCGTGCCCCTCCTCAGGGACGGCTAAAGCTTTGGGATTTTTATTGTGTTTCCTCTCTCCTGTTCTACTAGGTGACACTGGAAGCCGGGAGGAAGACTTTCTGTCTCCTGTATTTTTTTCCTTCTCTCCCTTGGTTTGGTTAAATTAATTCAGGCCAATCACATCTGCATATCTTTCGTGCTGTGTTCAAAGCCCCGGCAGTGTCAGCGTGGGTCAGAGCACTGTGAGAACTGTCTTCACTCCTGGCTCCTTTCTTTGCGTCGTCTCACTCCTTTCTCTCTCTTTGATCTTCCAGCCTCCCAAACCCCAGGCCTCTCTCAAGTTGGATAAAACTAGTCAGATGAACTCTTTCCAATTATTTCACACTAAGAGACTAATGATTTAGGAGTTCAGGAAATGAGGGCTCCCTTCTCATACCACTGTAGAGAATGCATCCTTGGCTGGAGAAATTATGGGGACCATTCAGGCTAGGTGCTCGTGAGGCCCACAGTCTGGGGATTCACAGTAAGTCATCAGCCAATTATAATTACCCAAGAGGATGGAAAGTACTTTTAAAAATCTGACAAATAGCGAGAGCTCTGGCCATCAGGGAAGGCTTCTCATCTCAGACCCGATTAAGGATAAGGATGTAAGAGGGGGCAGTCCCAAGGAGAAGGAATAGAGCCGTAAAGGCTTGGGGAAAATGAAGGCACTGGCAGATTTCTCCTTTAGCAAAAGAGAAATGCAGTCCCAGAGAGGTTACGTGATTTACCTGAAGTCGCATACTGACTAGACGATCAAGACGTGGTTGTTTTTTGCTCTACTCTGTAAGACCCTTCTAGAAAGTTTCCTTTTAAAAAGGGATCCAGTGGAAGGTCTGTAGATCAGTTCTTAGGGAACATTTCCCTGCTGCAGAATACAAATCACTGTGCCTTGTAGACAAAGGAAAACGGTCCATAGAAGGGAAGGTTTCTGAATCCTCTAATCACATCACTCAAGGCTAACTGTGTCAACTCCCAGCCCTGGCTTCACACACTGTAACGAGCGCCTGCCAGCACTGTCAGTGCCCTGCTATCTTCAGCTCAGACCGAAAATGTCACAAAATAGCAGCATGCCGGCTTGATACATCCTGCTGACTAGTTCTGTTTGGCCTGTGTTGCCCCAAATGCTGTTTAAAAGTGAAACAAAACAGGATACTTAAAATGCCTTTTAATTTTAATGACTGTGGCACTACAGCTACAATCGATTTCCTTTTCTAGTTTATTAAAGTCAGGCTAACATTTATAGGATCAGGTAAATTAATTTCCTAAAAAATTCTTGTGTATATGTGTACATCCATATCCATATCCACATGCACATATATGGGCTTCCTTAGTGGCTCAGTGGTAAAGAATCCACCTGCCAAGCAGGAGATGAGGGTTCAATCCCTGGGTCAGGAAGATTTCCTGGAGAAGGAAATGGCAACCCACTCCAGTATTCTTGCCTGAGAAATCCCACGGACAGAGGAACCTGGCAGGCTACAGTCCAGACGGTTGCAAAGAGTTGGACACGATTTGGTGACTAAACAACAACAGTATCTCCATAACAAAACGGACATGAACAAAAATAATTAACCATTAGTAACACTGAGAAGTTACTACTGTTGATTAAAAATGTGATCAAGACAAGAACAAAACAAAACTGACTTTGGAGATATTAAAAATGTGGTTCTTCATGATTTTTTTATAGACCCAAACACAGGGTCTTTAACTGCTTCTGGTGACTGTGCCTGAGACTGAAGTTTAGGTGATTCTCTCAATCCTGGCCAGTTGTCAGGGACCATTTATAAAACTCAGACCAAACCACTCTGGGGCAGAGATGGAGAAAGGAGGCTGTGAGAGCATCATCTGGGAAAGTGAGGACAGTGATCATAAGATTCACGAGAACAGTGTGCCCCCATTAACAGCAGGAGTATAGGTGCCTTAGCAAAAAAAGAAATTACCCACTTTGTATCCTTTTACTTCTGACTCATTATCCAGGGCCTTCACTTGATCCCAATTGAGGATAATTTTGGAGTCCGATGAATTCCATATGATGTTTCCAGGGGGTTGACTTGGCGCTATAAAAAAAATTAAGATATACGAAGTCACAGATTATTAAGTCTCAATGGATTCTGAGGAATATCTCCTTCCTAGAATTCGAGAGTGGAGGCAATTTAACGGGCTATTGCACTAATATGTGTCTTCAAGGTCACTAAAATCTGACGAGATACAGCGCTGCAAATGGAAAAAGATTCAGTTGGTCGCCTAACATTTATAGCTAAAAGAAGTAGCCCTTCCCAGTGAGGAGAAAACATTTATCTTTCTGTCCTCTAGAGCAATGAATTTTGCATGGTATTCGGGAAGGTTCAGTTAAAATGCTAAGGTAAATCTGAATCTCCATAATGATACCAATTAGTATGCAAATGATCACTGGGAGGTAGGGATGGGCAATGAACTTGGAATATGTTTGATGAATCCCTAAAATATTTCTGAGCAAGAATATTCTTACGCGGCTTTCTGGTTGTCACATTGACCGTCGCACTGGAGGGGCCTGTCCCAGCAGAATTATATGCCTTGACAGCTAAATGATACAGGGCACTGCCTTTTAAGTTGGTGATTTTTGTTGACGTCTGATTTCCTATTGTTCGTATTTTTCGAGCATTTTCTTCTTTGTCATCATGTCTCCAATATTTAACCTGAGAAAACACAAAGGAAGACCTTGGATGTCATACTTATTGGGGATATCGCCAATGTGATTTTTTTTTCATACAAGATTCTTAGGACGGTGTTAATTTTCTATACAGCAAGTCATAAGCAGAGCGTTCAGAACTAAGACCTTTGTGTGCACTGAGAAATAATTGGCAATAAAAAAAAAGGCCCTCTCTTTGTTCTGAGCTTCAGAGTGAGACGGTAAATTGGCACAACCATTGTTGCTATTTCTCCCTCCCTGACCCCCACCTTGTTTTGAGGCCAAGTGATGCTGGGTGTATCAGAAATCAAAGTTCAATTTGCCAACCATCTTATATATGCTTAGACCTGCATGTGTTTAGACACAGATCTCTGTAATTCAGAAAGGACTAAGCTGACAGCAGAATGCTCAGTGCTTTCATTCATGCTCCTCTAGAAGCCATTGTTCTCTAAAACAAATGTCTTTACATGGAACTCGAGGTCTTTTTTTCCATCCGTCTGTGTTTGGAAAGTTCTCACTGAGGGGTAGAGACCCTTACCCAGAACCAAGGCACCCCTCTCTTGCTTACCTCATACCCTTGTATCCGACCTCTATTCTTCTCCATGGGGGAGGCCCAGAAAACTTCAATGTCTGTTGCAGAAAGACTTCTGGCAAAGATGCTGGCTGGTGGTTTGGTGGGTTCTGCAGATGAGTGTGGAAAAATTTACGACTCTATCAGCTATATCAAAATAGCCTTCTGGATACTGGCCTCATAGGTGCAAAGAATCCATTACTATAGACTAATCTTTACTGATCATGACCCAAATATTCACTTCACAGAGGACCCAGGATTAATGGCTGGGAGGGGGTGGTGATGGAGACAGTGCTGAAGAGAGCTGTTCAAAGTCTTTGTCTTCTAAATTTAGGGTTAAGTGGAAGGGAAATAAACCAGGAAACTGAAGTTTAAGAGCCAAGTTCTCCTAGCCAGCAATTTATTTACTATACATCCTTCTTAATTAGCATTTGTCATAGGTGAGAGTTCCACTCGCTGTTATGAAAATGAGAGAGAGAGAAAACAGGAGAATCAACTGACTTGACTAAGTTTCAGGAGGACTGGGTGACAGTTCAGTTCTGCACCGCCATCTGCATGTCTTGGACAAGTCATTTATGCTTTCTGGGCCTCAGTATCCTCAGCTGCAAAGGAGAGTCGAGACCAAGTCTGTCCCCCACATTTCAGTTCTTTTTGCCAGATTTCTGCCAGAGCTATGTACCATTTTTGTGTGAAGGTTTTCCTTTCAGTGGTCTTTCTTAAGGAAAAGCTTAGGCATATTGTGAGCTGTAACTTCATGAAATTCTGGTTTTGATTTGATGGCTGTATTTTTTTATCTGATACAATTCAAACCAATATATAACTATCAGATATGTTTAAAGGTTCACCTAGAACCATTAACAGTAATTTGCGTGCTCCCTCTGAAATCCACATTATGTTCTAGAACATGCTGGAGGTGGAGGCCACTAAGGTTGTGTCTATTTATAATAATGTATTAGTCTGTCTGTGTGTTAATTCACTCAGTATTTATTAGGGGTCTGTGTGGCATACACACAGACACTGGTGACACAAAGGTGAAAAAATAAATATCTGGCCCTCAGGAAATACACCTTAGTGAGAATATAAAACTATAATTCAAAACTTATAATACATTGAGATGAGAATTATAACAGAGGAATGTTAGGGTACAGGGACAAAGAGAAGCAACTCAGTCAGGTGGCCTAGGGAAATGAGAGGCCTTAGTTGTTCAAGTTGAATTTTGAAAGATAACTGTGAAAGCACAAAGTGGGCAAGGCAGAGGACATTAAGAGAAGCTGAAGCATATGCTAGGGGCTCAAGCTTCTTTGGATAACTGCAAATCCTCTGGCTATGGTTGGAGCATGGATCATGCAGGGAAGTGAAGCAGAAAAGAGAGGTGAGGGTGAGATCATGGAGAACTGCTGAGTCTAAGGGGCTGATTTCTCTTTCTGCACAGAACGGACTGCATCTTCATTTACTCCAAATCAATGACTCGACTTGGAACTGTTTTAATATGGTCTCATTCCAAACATCAGCTTTGAAACAATGAAGGTGAACGCCGATGGAAATGAAGACCATTATGCAAGGCATTCTAAGAGCGATGCTAGCACAGAGGCAGTAAAAATAAATGAGAACCCCTCAATGTGATAACACCAGGGGTGACAATGAGAACAATCACATTGCTTTGTGACTCTCTCTACTTAATAACAGAATAATTTTTGAGTATACTATGACATATGAAAAGTGGTAAGAGGAAATGCAAATTATATTTTGGCACTCACCTAAAGGTATAAAATATAATTCTGTTGAAAATAATATTATATATAAATGGAAGATCTTCTACAGTGCTTGTGATTTTGGTCCCTAGCAATGGAATTAATAATGGATATCCATTTGTTTTTATATATCATGGAGTTGCTGTCTTTCTAAGAGATTGGTGGAAGACAATGAAATGTATTTTTTCATACTACACTTTTCTCAAGTCAGGATACGCCTTCAATTTATGGGTAGGGCGCTAAAGTGACGGCACATCCTGAAATCAATATCTAGGGCTTCCCCTGTGGTCCAGTGGTTAGGAATCCGCTACAATACAGGGGACACTGGTTCGATCCCTGGTCCAGGAACACCCTACATGTGGGGTGTGTCGGGGGGCAGCTTAGCCGGGGCACCACAACTACTGAGTTTGTGCTCTGGAGCCCACCAGCCACAGTTACTGAGGCTAGGAGCAGCAACCACGGAAGGGAAGCCCTTGCACCCGAGAGCCCACGCTCAGCAAGAGAAGGCCACACACCTGCAGTGAGAAGCCCGCGCACCACATCCAGAGAGCTGCCCCTGTTCTCTGAACCTCGAGAGACCGCACGCAGCAACGAAGACCCAGAGCAGCCACAAGTAAACAAACAAATAAATAAAATCAACAGCTTGGAATTGAAGAAGCATCGTACCTTCTTCTGCAGAGTATACCACCGTGGTGGGACTGAAAGGGCCCTCTCCTTTATTGTTGAAGACACCCACTTTAACCTCAAAAGGAGAGAAGGGCCGCACGCTCTCATTCCTGAACACGTATCTGGAGGCGTCAGCGGAGGCCAGCACCGTCAGCATCCAGATCATTTTGCCGTAGGGTCGGAAGGCCACCACGTAACCAAAGCCCCTGCCGTTCTGTAACTCCTCAGGGACCGTCTGGGAAAGAAGGGAGGCGGTCTTCAGAGACGGCAGTAGCTTGATTCAAGTGCCACCTGTTTTATTCCACCACCAGCCACACCCCCATCCTGCCTCCATCCTATCTCATCGTGGGTTTTGCAGAGAGTCTTCGGTTTGGGACTCGCCATCCATCTAGCTTTGATATTCAGGGGGGACTGCAGCAGGAGTTTAAAAAAGTCACTGTAACCCTGCAGTGGAGAGCCTGGCTTCCTGACGTGGGAGACCCAACTCTGAAAGTGTTGGAAATGACGGTGGGAGACACTGGGCAGTTGATCTAAAAACCAACATTTCCAACATGTACCATCCGACACGATTCTTCCTCCAGCGTCACACAGACACTCAATGAAGCAGCTCTCACCAAAGAAGTGAGGACCATTTTGCTCAGCCCCAATCTTCCCTCTCAGCTCAGAAGTGCTGAGCAGGAAAGGGTGAGTGGTTTATCTCACTGCTGGGGCTTTGGTTAAATGGACAGATTTGAACTTCCAGGCTTGTTGTCTAGAATCCTTCAGAAACATTTAGAACGCTTGCTGAGGCTCTGACTTCCTCTCTCAAAATCGATTTTCAATAAATGACTGACTAATAAACCTCTATGTTTTTTTTAAAAAATAACCTTACACAAGAGGGCTCTAGCAGCAAAGTCAACCCTAGGAAATTGTGTTGGCACACGCAGTCTAATGAGCACAGAGGTTTTAGATCAATTGGCTTTGAAGTAATTCAGGAAAAAAGGAAAAAAACTGGTTTTGTCTAAGCCAGATTTCTTTAATGTATAATTTTACACACACTTCTTTTCTTGTCTTGTCTTCCCTTTCATGATTGTTTTTTCTGTGATGAACTGAATTAAAACTTAACTCCATAATCGATGGGCAAACATCATCTCTTCCTGCTGACCTAAGGGAGTGTCTGCACTCAAACGGCCTTTAGTTGTTAAAAACAAAGGAGGAAACTTCCTAGATATGTTTAACACAGAATAAAATGACAAGACAGCCTGGACTAATGTGTTTTGCCATTGTTTCATGATTCATTTACCTCCCACGTTATAACCAGTTCAGATTTGCTGCCTCCACCACCACTGACGTTAGCTGGGGTGACTTCGGGGACTGTTGAGGAGACAAAAACAAGTCGTGTCAGGTGACAAAGACCAGGAGGGCCAAGAGGGCGGCTGGGCTGAGGTGACCCAGTCTAACAAATACTTGGATGTGCAGGGCTTTGTTTTCTGAGGTCAGAAATGGTATGATCAAGGGAGTCTAAAGCATCAGTTCACAGAAATGAAATACACCAAGGAAACGGATATTCCATAGTGACCTATTTCCCATTCAACAAGGCACACCTATTATCTGACAAGACAGAACAATGGTTCAGCTCCACCCTTAGAGGCCGAGGTTCAGGGGGATGAGAAAAGGACTGAGGTTCTGGTTCTAATGCTCGGGTAGGCGTTTATTAACCGCACGGCAATACACGAAGGAGAGACAATACACTCTGCCCGTGCAGAGTTTACAGTCTAGCTGGGAGGCAGGAGCACATGCAGGATGATTACAGGGCGATGGCGACAACCACAATAGCGCAGCAGAGACAGAATGGAGGCGTGCAGCGGCCTTCGGCAGCGCGGGCTGCTCAGAGCAGGGCTGGGCTAATGGCTTCTCGGAGCAACGTGAGCTGTGAGCCGAGTGTTGAAGGAAGTGGTGGACAGAGGTTGACCTCTGGCTCACTGTGCTTAAACTCTTTGATCCCCAGTTTTCTCTGTAAAAGAGGGGAAATTTGGCTAGCTTTCTCCTCAGGACTGCTGAGAGGAATTAATTAAATTATGATTTCACAGTGGGGGAAGGAAGCATGGGGATTATTGGCTTATCATCATGTAAGTGAACAACTCCAGACAGAATCTGAAAATGTCTGGCTGGGGTAGAGATGTGGTGCCTGGGTATGTCCCCTTGGATAAAGACAATGAAACAAATCTAGATGGATTTGTGTCCAAGAGTAGGGTCAGAGGCCCCATTTGCTCTGGGGCTTTGCTCTTTCTTCAACAAACGCCGGGGATGAGATGGTCAGATAGCATCACGGACTCAAGGGACATGAGTTTGAGCAAACTGCGGGAGATGGTGAAGGACAGGGAAGACTGGTGTGTGGCAGTTCACGGGGTCACAAAGAGTCAGACGTGAGTGAGCGACTGTATAACAATAGTGACAAACACTGGTCTCATCACGGTTGGGACCTTCTCAGACACCCACACCTAGGCCTTCCACACTATGTGAGACAAAGACAAGGAATGCTAATGAATTTATACTATTCTCTCCTGTGTTCAACCAAGGCTGTGTCTACAGAAGTTCCTACTAAACTGTTGATTGGGCTTGCTTGAATTAGCAGGAAGGAAACGGCAACCCATTCCAGTATCCTTGCCTGGAAAATCCCATGGCTAGAGGAACCTGGCGGGCTGCAGGCCACAGGGTTGCAGAGTCGGGCACAACTGAGCGACTAACACTTTTATTTCCCAACCTTAGCTTTTGGGAAGGGTTTATGCCCTAAGATAATCTGACTGGACATTTCTGAAGAACTTAATCTTTGTCACTTGAGATTCCTGTGAGTTGATAGCATTTGAAGTGTGGTTGAGCCTTTAAAAAAATAATAATCCTAGTGGGAAAGTCTTGGTGACAAAGCAACCAATGAAGAAAGACATGGCATTTGAGGGAACTAAGACAAGTGTCTCTCCCTGGACCAGGGAACCCAGTGAAGAGTGAGAATATAACCCGAGATTGAAACTCAGTGCTGGGACTCATGGAAAGAGAGAAAGGACAAACCAGTGGTTACCAGTGGGGACAGAAGTTGGGGAGGGATGTTGTTAAGGGTAGGGAAGTATGGGGTACAAATCATTAGGTACAAAATAAGGTACAAGGATACATCATAAAACATAGGGAATATAGCCAATAGTTTATAATAAGTATAAATGGAGTGTAACCTTTAAAAATTGTGACTCACCAAACTGTACACCTCTAACTTGTATAATATTGTACATCAAATATACTTCAACAAAAATAAATAAATAAAAACAACAATAGAAAAGATACTCCCTGCTGGTTAATAAGCTGAGCATCTACTGGCCTCATTTCTGATGACTACAGTCATTGTAGGGAAGGATGTGTTAACATAGAACCTCATTGGGGCTGAAGAACAGGGTGATTAAAAGCCTCTCCCTAAGGAGCAAGAGTTGCTGTTTTCGGAGTGCTACTCACGGGCCTCTTCTGTTCTCCGCTTCTCCGAGGGCCGGCTGGGCTCCCCAATCCCAATCACGTTGGCTGCAACTGTGCGGAATTCATACTCGACCCAGGGGTTCAGACCCACCACAGTGGCTGTGAATGTCTTCCCATCAATGAGTTCTGGGACTGAAAGACATCGAAAGAAAGTGAAATAGTTGATTTTACTACTTGCCCCAATTAAAGAAAAAGTATTGGTGATTGTGATTCAAAATTATATGTAATAAAATATTGACTAAAAGGAATTCAAAATTATTTGCCATCAACTTTAGTTATTACAAGGTTAAAAAAAAAGGTGAGGATGTTTCATAGTATTCTGCGTTAGGAAGATTGGAACTTAGTTCATCACCATCATCACCGTCACTGTAACCGGGGTACCACCACAGGTCGAGGGCAGCTGCACAAACTGCCGTTACACGGAGGTCATCCCAGAGCATCCGCGCCAGACCAATCAACTCAAATCTCACGCCAGCAGATGATGCCACAAAAGACAGTCTCCAAGGCCCAAGGCTACCTGACGGTTATCACTCTTATCCTCTCTCACCTCACGTTTCTCGGTAGTTACTGAATAGGACTGGGCACATTGTTTAATTCTTACAACTACCCTAGGAATAATGTAAAATTATTCTCTTCATTTTTATAGATGCGGAAAAGGTACCACATAAAGGTCAAATGACTCACCCAAGTGGATTTGTATCTTTGACCACATGGCCCAAGCTCCATTATAATAACAACGGAGTAATAATGTTATAGATCCAAACTACTGTCAATGAGTTGTATCAGCACATCGAAAGAAAGAAGCTGCAAATGTAGAATGGACGGTCCATGAAGAACACAAAAAGTGGGATCAGAGAGGCAGCATTTGACAGTGTTCATTCAGCAGGATGTGGGGACGGCCTCCTGCACAGAGGACGGGGCTCACTGCCTGAAGTCACAAGCCACAGAGCCCTGGACTTGGCTTCTACACTCACTGTGCAACCTTTTGGGTTTTGAACTGATTACCATAAAGATTTCCCAAAGGGCCCAGGGGATGTCCCTGTGACAAACCTGAGGCCCCACTGACCAGACTTTAGTGACTTCCAGCCTCCTAGGGAGCACATGTATACAGTCCTTCCCTCCAAGGGTGAAAAGTGTGGGCTCTGGAGTCAGACAACCTGGATTCTAATCCTGAATCCACTCTTAGCAGCCAAAGAACCTTAGGGAAGTTGCTTAACCTTTCCATGGCTTGGTTTTCTCACTGTGAAGTAAAACTAATAACATCTATTCACAGTGCAGTTGAGCAGACCCAAGAAAAGCACTTAGATAAGGGCTCAACCAATTCTAGCTGTACATGTTTTCTTTTATATACTATCCTTATCATTGTTATGAAACTTGAATATCAATATCTTCATCCCCCTCCTTTCCTTCATCATATTTATGCAGTGATTTACTTTTTTTTTTTTTTAAGTTTCACAATCACTTCTGTACAGGGTCATAACAGTTCTTATTTTGCCCATTTAACAGAAGAGGAAAATAAAGATGTATAGAAATCTGCTGATTAGCAGAGTCAGGATTAGAAGTCATATCTCCTTAATTTCCAGATTTTCCTTTCCTTTCTTCCTAAAACACTCCCATGACCCAGGAGAAAGTCAGTGATTCAGCTGGAAACATAGAAACCCATTTCTGAGGTCAGATATGCTCAAATGGAAAAACCAGAGGAGTGTGCAACATGCTTACAATAATTACTTGTTTGTTTTTTTCCTCAAACAAAACCTAAATAAAATAACAAAATGAGTCAATGAGAGGTATAGACAGGAGCAGAAATGGTAGGCCTACTCACGTATTCTTTAACAAAACCTCATGCCTCTTCATACTCAAATGTATCCATCTAAAAAAATGACAGCAAGTCAAGAGTCTCCATGCAGTCCTTAGATACAGGTTTCTTGAATGCTGGGTACAAACTTTACAAAGACTGTGACTACAGGGTAACACCATCCACTGCTTTTCGAAGTGCACCACTGGAGGTACACAGACGATTTCAGGTAATGCACAGACAGATGATGCATTTTATTTTTATAACAAATGTAATATAAAATATGTTTAAAAAATAAAACCAACAGAAGACCTTGTCGGCTTGTATCAAAGCTCAGTCGGTAAAGAATCTGCTTGTAATGCAGGAGACTAGGGTTTGATTCCCGGGTCAGGAAGATCCTCTGGAGAAGGAAATGGCAACCCACTCCAGTATTCTCACTTGGAGAACCCGATGACAGAGGAGCTTTGCAGGCTACAGTCCATGAGGTCGCAAGAGTCCGACATGACTTACCAACTAAACCACCACCAACGCCAAGACCTCACATCATTTTAGACACTGTGGCTTAGAACAAATTAAAGAACAAGCAAATGTGAATCAATAGAAAGAAAAATATTAAATAAATGATGGTATAGTGGGCTGAGGTCTGGGAAACGCTGCCCAAAAGTCTCATCTGTAGCCATGTGTTTGAACAGGAAACAAGAGGCCCCTCAGCATCTGCTACACAGCTGTGTCGGTTCTGCTGAGTTCCCGAAGCCCCAGGGAGACACCAGAGTCAGAGATTCAATACAGTACCTGTGTTGACTGCTTGCCAGCCCACGGAGAATGGAGTCCTGGCTTGAATGACATACATGGTGATGGGGCTGTGGTTGTCAGGCCCAGGTCTCCAGGAGAGCTGAGCCGTGGTGTCTGTAATTTCATCTATAGTCACGGCCTCTGGGGGCCCTGGAGGACCTGAGAAAGAGCAAGACCCTCAGAAGTGGAGCAGTGTGTTCAAACGTCCAAGGAAGTGACCACTTGGTTGAACGGTCAACATTCTATTCAACTGTTGATTCATCCACCCCCAAGTTCAACACTTGACAACTCCTTTCTAAATACCTGTGAGGTGCCTGTCTTCCTTCTAGGTTCTGAAACTACATAGATGAGTGAAACATGGTCTGGGCTCTTTCCTCCAGGGGTTCACTACAGAATAGGAAAAACTAATAGGTACCCAACAATTACAATAGAATATTTTTTTCCAGATGCCAAAGGAGAATATTGGGGTGCTACCAGGGACCAAGTTCATTAATCCACCCATCATATATTTACAGGTTCCTACTATGAATTGGACACTGATATCTGGGGATACAGTGGTGATAAATGAAGATCTGAGTCTTCTGGAGGTGGTCATTTCTACCCCTGATGGTGTGAGCAAAAATGACTTTAGAACTTTGGGGTCACAGAGTTTTTCTGCATAGTCCAGCTGCACTGGGATGTCCACATCAAATGCCAAAACACAGTCATGTGCAAGGGAACTGCTGTGAAAAGTGCTCATGTTCAGGAAACCAAACTCTGTGGCTTCTTCAAAAAAATTTCAAAATCGGGTTGGCGCCTGAGGACCATCTGCAATTTCTGTAAGTCACACCTATATTTTTCTACTTCTGCTCTGGATGTGCACAGAGCACTGTGCTTAGACCACTGAAATGGGAGGAAATCAGTTTTAAATGAAGGCTTGCAGAGAGATGGAAACAGAGAGCTGGAAAGTGGTTGGCAAGCAAACACAAAATAACACAGAGCCAGATCAAAGACCCAAAGCTGTCCTAGATTCCAATATGAAAAGCTCTTAGCAGGCAGTTAAAGGCATTTCTAATGAGTGACCACCTTGGCAGAGAAATCGAATGCGAGGGAGGGAGACAGAGCAACAAAGTTCCTGTGTGTTAGATAGGAGTAAGGAGATCTTCCTAGGGGGCAGAGGGATGTGCTGAGGCCCAGGAGAGTGATCAGATGTTCTGCCAAAATACTCCGGGGCCACGGCACAGGGGCAGGGAAGAAAGAGACCTTTCCCAGAGTGCTGAAAAGTTAATGGCAGTTTCTGCAAGTAACACTTTGTTCTGGGATTCACTTCTGCACCCTTTCAGTGATGCCCTAAATTTCTCTTTCCTTTTTTAAAAAGCCTTTTTTATAGACCCACAGGTGAGACTAAATTTATCATCTCCCTCCTACTCCTGAATGAAAGGTCTGCAAGTCTGCATGCTGGCACTGATTAATTTTCCACAGTGACATTTCGGCACGTCAGTCTAATGCCACCTAGATAAGAGCTGGCATAACCTCTGGTCTTCAGGACTCTTATTAACCACAGAAAGTCCAGAAGATAATAATATAATTTTCTTTTTCCTCATCAGCTTTCTTATTTAAAAACATCCTTTTTAAAAACAGATGTTCCTTCCATGGCCTTTAGGATCAAAGTGCCACAAAGGAGAAAAGCATTCCTCTCCAAATCCCTCAGTGAATTCAGTGGACGGGGGAAGAGCTGAGCCCACTCTTGGCAACCAGCAGGAGCACGTGAAGGAGGTGGCCTGAACTTGGCCGCTGGAGATAAGATGTACTTTCACAGTGGGGTTTGCTGTTTGTTATGTTTTTGCTACCCGCCCCACCCAAGGGTAGATACGTTCACACCTCACAGAATGTTTTTACCCATTTGTTTTGGGGAAGTTGGGTCTCTCTTTCAAAATGACAACATGAGCATATGTTTATCCTCTAAGCAGAGTGTTTACATGGGCTGGGGCTCACACGAGTTTGTGTCACAGGTAATAGCAGGGGGATGCAGGCGTTCCTGCATCTTTCTCAGGGAAGACTGGCCTTTCTAGCTGCTGTCCATGTGCTTTAGATTAAATAAAGTAGATAACAGAGAAACAACGAAGCCAAATGCAAGACTTCAAGCCTTTAGTTTCAAATACAAAAATCCCTGGCAGGTCAACGAAGTACATATCTGCCTCTCCACTGCAAAGTGCAGAAAAGCTGCCAAGGGCAGAGGCAGGAGGAGATAAAACCGAAGATTATGGCTTAAAATGGCATATTAATTTATTGGCCTTATTCACTGATTATGCTAGATTTTCTTTTAGACAGCATTTGCAGATTCCTCTTGGTGTTTAATGTTATTTTCTGTGAAATGAAGTATACAATATCACTTAAGAAATTCAACTATTACTGATTTACATTTTTATGATTCTAATTTATTGGCGCTTAAACTGCTGATCTGAACATTATCCTAATTAAATAGAGGATACATTTTCAGCCACAGAATTCCTTCGCCCCCAAGGGAAGAGCACACCAGCTCTGGTGTATTTTAAAATGGAAATAAACACGGTGCCCTTGGTTATTCTCTGGGTAGCTGTACCCAGATTGGAAGCTTTTTCTCTTATCTGGCCCTTATCCGTACCATTACAGAAAGGTTTTTAAGGCAATTTAAAGAAGAATCAAAGTAGACCCGATGGAAAAGATATCTTTCCTTAACCTCTCTTGACATCAGTTTGAATTGCTAACTCCCACACCTCTCCCACCCCCGCCCATGTTACGTGCAGAGGATGCAGCCACACTTTTTATTGCTTCCAGTAACATCTTGTTCTCTGTGCACTCAGATTTACCCTGCCTCCAAATCTGGTATCACCTGGATTTTTGTTTTCTTACACTTAATATTCTGCTGGCCAGATTCCTAAACATTTGTATTAGTGTTCAGCTGGATGTTTTGGATCATTAAATCACTTACTGTATTGTAAGTCCCCTACACACGGACCTTCACGTTGCAAACTTTCATAGATGCAGATATGTTCCATCAACGTCAGGTTTGAATGACGTTATGCCCTTCCCCTCCTATTGCTGACGATCCTTTAGCTCCACCATCCCCCACCTCTTCTCCCTCCTCCAATCAATAACTCCTCTTGCCTGTTCATTCATTGCAGCCCCTACACACCGACTACTGTACTGTACTACTGTACTTTTCAAGGTATGTACTGTAAGATTAAAAATGTTTCCTTTATTTTTTGTGTTTGTGTTTTATGTGAAAAGTATTATTAACCTGGTGCTGTACAGTACTAGATAGCCAACTGTGTTAGTTGAGTAAGTTAACTTGGTTGGACTTACGAACAAACTGGACTTAAACATGCTCTCAGAACTAAACTCATTTGTATGTAGGGGGCTTACTGTACTTGTGAAGGAGACACTGGCTAAGAAATTATTTTGATGTTCTGATTTGGCTTTGCATTTAACTTCATCAAACCTCTGAGCAAGCATCAGTTTGATTCTGATATAGATAGATAGATAGATAAATAGATAGATAGATACACTGGTTCACAAAGACTGAATGTTAATTTAAAAATATTTCTTAAAGTTCACTTACTGTCTCTTTACACGTTGGTTTGGTAGGACACAGTCAGCCACGTCACTCACAGCCATGAGGCTGAAGTTAGGTCTCGTCCGTAAGATGCAAGAGAATCTCACACATGTCAGTTCTGACATCAACTCCCTGCTGATTTACTACAACCTGGGCAGTCAGGAGGTATTTCCTTCTAAAGCCATATTGTAGAAACTGGACAGAACTAATCACTTAAGGGGGAAAAACCTGGGGAAAATTGGTGGCTATTTTACTTAAGCCACTCTTAGATCAGTGATCTAAGATACCAATTTGGTTCAGCCTAGACAAACTGCAAAAGGCACAGTGTGATCCTTCTTTAAGCCATTTTCTTTTCTTAATCTACAGTTTTTCTCGAAGGTCCTATCAACTCCAACACTGTAAATCATGGCACTTGGGGCCTTCAGAGGAGTTCTTTTCAGTAGAGAGTAAGTGGATTTGCTCTGCACTTTCTGATCCCCTATGAGAGAAAACAGATGTACACAAAACTTCTGTAGACTCTTAACACCGTTAACAATGTTTTCCTTCTATTGACTCTTTCCTGGTAATTCTAAACCACTGAGGCTTTTAGAACAGGAGTAGATATCACAAAAGTATTTTAAGAATGAAACTCCCAATTCCCATACCTCTCACGATCAGGTCGGCAGCGGCAGACAGCCTGTCGACACTTGTTTGGACCATGCAGACATATTTCCCAGCATGCTTCAGCTGGATGTTTCGGATCATCAAATCACCAGCTGAATCCTGCTGATAAAGTAGGGGAAAGTGGCTACAATTACTTTTTAATGAGCTCTAAATATCATTATCACACGAAGGACACTGTAACTAATAGATTTATTTTACACTGGCTGATGAAAACATTAGCGATGCAAGCCATGGCCTATTAAAAATGCGTGAGCCTGCCTGTTAGGTAAAAACAGCAAGGTACTCAGGACACAGCTCGGATAAGACCTCAGGCGTCTGGCCTCTGCGTCCCTGGAGCAGTTTGTCACCCACGTTGGAAGCACTGAAACTGTTTATTTTTTCAGATGCATTTATTTATTTTAAAATGTTTTTATTTTATATTAGAGTATAGCCCATTAACAATACTGTGACAGTTGAAGAACAGCGAAGAGACTGTCATACATATGCATACATCCATTCTCCCCTAGGTGGCGCTAGTGGTAAAGGACCCGCCTGGTAATGCCGCAGACATAAGAGACTTGGGTTCAAATCGCTACGTCGGGAAGTTCCCCTGGAGGAGGGATGACAACCCACTCCAGGATTCTGGCCTGGAGAATCTCATGGACAGAGGAGCCTAATGGGCTACAGACCATAGGTCCACAAAGAGTCAGGCATAATTGAAGCGATTTAGCATGCATTCGCCCTCAAACTCCCCTCCCATCCTGGCTGCCACGCAACATTGAGGAGAGTTCCCTTGGAAGCACTGAAATGTATGTAAAGTGGCTGCTGATTTAGTCCCGTGGGTTTCTTCAGATATGCCCTCAACCTACAGCTTTTGATGGCACTGCAGTACTTGGGAACTCTTTGTATGGAAAGCGGAGGCAAGTCCATGTTCGGAGGCACTTGTATTTTACTGCACAACCCTGTCTTACAGCCAGCATTCTGACTGCTCCTCAGTTTGAATTAAAGAATTACGAGGAGCAGACTCTCCAAGGAAATCTTGCATCCCCTAGTGTAGAACGGGGCTAATTTGCTTTCCAATGCCAAATGTGTGTTTGATCAGCAGATGAATAGCACTCATTACAGCCTGGTATAGATATCGAGGTGCCCTAGAAATATTTATACACCATTTACCAGCACAGTACTTTTAGTAAATGTGAGAAGATGCTGCTACAGGCCATCACAAAGCTGGCAATGAAACTGAAAAACACAGCAACACCTTAGAGTTTCATAGCTCTGTTAATCAAAAGTTTGGAGAATGGCTGCTTGTGCAAGAGAACACCCTAGGGTTCAGAGTCAGGAAGCGATGCTTATTTCTAAATCATGAAGGATGGCAAGGTAACATAGGTTATTTTGGCCCTATTGTTATTCTTTCAGATGGCAATAACATTGGATAATACTTGGTGGTATTTAATATCTGGCAGGCATGTATTATACTGAGTACTGACATGTCCTGTGAGGTAGGCACTTTTGCTATCCCTACTATACAGATGAGGAAACTCAGGCACAGAAAGGCTAGACATTTCGCCTGGAGTCACCTAGCTGGTCAGTGGCAGAGCCAGGCTGTGAGCTCACATGGTCAGGCTGCAGTCCCTATCCTTTACTAGAATGCTGTGCTGTCGTCTGGAAAGATCTTATTCTAAATTAATGTGTACTTGGCTTCATCCTTGATTTCAGTACAACATATTACATATTTAGTCAAGGCAATGAAAGATATAGACCTGCCAATAGTTACAAATAGGGTTAGAAGAAGTGCAAAAGCATGTTGTCAAGAGAGAGCTGAAGCTTTGAAACTTAGCTGTCTGGGGCTGATCCTTGCTGTGTGTCTCTGGGCCTTAGTTTATTAACCCATGAAAGAAGGATGCATTGTCTATGACACTAGCTTGTGAGAAGCAGATGAGATTGTATGTGTATATGAAATCCTGAAAACTGTAAAGCACGGGTAAATTTAAACTAGTATTGGGGGTGGCCATGGACAGTATTCTTTGGGAAAAATTATGTCAAAAATATTAAATCTAATTCAAGCAGAGTTGTGCTTTTCTTTTTAAACCTGGAATCTTTTTTTTTAAATCTATAACACTTGGATTCTCATTTAGATTCTACTATTTACTCATGAAATCTTCTAATTGCTAGTAAAATAGGATAATTGCTACCATATTTCACAGAGATTCTGAGGATTAAAGAGCTGATACATATGAAAATGCTTGATAAATGATTAGACATTTTGCAACTATAAGGTATCATCATTACCATGGCTATTAATACTACTTTACCTAAGACATTTCACATAGTAGGATTTTGAGCATAGACTTAAACAAAAAATATGCCTCATAAGGGAGTGTGTGTTGTGAAGGTACAAAGTCATAGTGGTTTAAAATAAATAGCTACACTATATCAATAATTTGTTTTATTCACCAAGGGCTGGAAGCTCAAAGAAGCTAGTGGTAGCCTGGAAATTTTGGAGCACAGATATCCATTAACAGAATTTTGTGACTGTGTGGTTTGGAGGTAAGAGGCTCACAGAAGGAGACCACAATAACTTTCTCTTTCCCTTTGAAGTCATTCAGACCACAATATTTACTGAGATCTACATTCACATTCCTACCATAGAGAACCACACAAAGCTGTGGTCTGCTCTGCTCCTGACAGAACCACTGGAGGTGACCAGAGGACAATGAAATTATAACTCTTCTAAAAACTGCAATCGGTTAGCTCTACCAAAAGTCATTTGCAGCATACTGACCTGGCAAGTAGAAACTGCAAAATGGGCTTAACTTCAGAATTGCTCCCTTACCTCTTCTGTTGTCCAGCGCCAACTCCATAGACATTAATGATCCTGGTGGCTAACACACTTAGCTCTCACAATTTGCAATGATGTCCCAAATGTCGCACTTAATTCTTTAGCAATGACTGATTGGCACTTAGTACTGGCATCACAAAAGAGACAAACACGTGCCATACGAAAGGCTGTTGAGAGCGATTCCATGGACAGAGGTCGTTACAAAAGGTGGTCCTCAGTGCCCGACTCCATCGGGGGCCTCTCTACCCACCTTTCTGTGGTTCAGCATAAGGTTCACTTCTGTCTTACTGGCAGAATTTATATTTTGATAGCCCAGGCAGCTGTTCTGATTGGTTGTTGCCTATGCCATCCTGAGAATATTTTTATTATCTCTCCTGCCCAAGACACTGGTTTTACTATGAACATAAATATTCTGTTTAATCCATGAAGGTTTTCTCAATGTATACTCTCATGTTATTAGAACTATTATTACTCTTCCTTCAGTGAATACAATCATTAAAATTCCTCACATACTATTTTCGGTGGTAGGCACTGTGCTATTTAGGTTTCTAAACCTGAAGGTATTTAGTATCCTCAATGATGTTGTGAAATAGCTAATATCATTCTTTATTTGGTCAAGGTTATTAGGCTGAACTATATCAAAGTGGTCCAGAGTGGTTAATAATGGCAATTCTAACCAGTTTTCTCAACCAGAGTTCCAAGGGAATCAATAGACTCAAGTCTTCCATTGACTTAATGAAATAACTTCTCTCTCATCCATTTAAAATGGTACCAGTCATATACAATCCTTGGGAGGCTTGAGAAAATAGTTACAGAAATTATTTTGGGTGTTTGGTAATTCGGTAGAGATGTATTGTTTGGAAAAGGCAGAAAGAATGCAAATAATAGGAATAGCATCATATTTGAGAAGAATATGTTGAGGGTCAAAATATCATATGTATAATTTATAAGCTTTAGTTCATTTATTCTCAATGTAAGAGATGGGGATAAGATGAGATGGGCAAATCAGATTCCTTTTGGAGCATGGAGGAAGGGAGTGTTTTCAACACAGCCTCATGCTTATATTCTGCTGTCTTTGATTAGTCCTCTCCATGATAATGGCAGCTGGAATGAATCTGTTTTAAAATTTGGATTGGAGTAGAGTTGATTTACAAGGCTGTGTTTACTTGCAGCAAAGTGAATCAGCTATGCATGCATATATCCACTCTTTTTTAGATTTTCTTCCCATATAAGACATTAGAGAGTACTGAGTAGACTTCCTTGTTCTATATAGTAGGTCCTTATTAGTTATCTATTTTATATATAGTAGTGTTTTACATATAGTAGTTATATTTTATATATAGCAGTGTGTATATGGCAATCCCAATCTCCCAATATATTTCTTCCCCCTGGAATCTTCATTACTAACAGGAAAGTAGGGCTATGTTATGGTA
This sequence comes from Odocoileus virginianus, assembly GCF_023699985.2. Classification (NCBI taxonomy): domain Eukaryota; kingdom Metazoa; phylum Chordata; class Mammalia; order Artiodactyla; family Cervidae; genus Odocoileus; species Odocoileus virginianus. The sequence continues at coordinate 20,879,632 of NC_069699.1, forward strand.
GAAAAACTATCCTTGAAAATGATTGTCATAGATTCAAACTGTTTCCAAATCTAATGTTTTCTTGGTGTGAGTTCAATGGTACTATGTATTTTTTATGGGAAATAATTAAGGCTTTTGGAAAACTCAATCACTAGAATTCAAATTATTTGGAGATAATAAACAATCTGATCAGACTTTCAGATTCAAGAAAGAGAGCCCTAACCTCACAATGATGAGTATTCTACAAGAGCCAAAGGGAGTTTTGCCAGCAGTCTAAAAGCATACGAGTAAACTGTCCTCGAGCTATTTTATTAATTCAGTTCCGTTGCATATGGTTCACCATGGGGCAGAGGAATTTGGGATTTGAAGTTTCAAGCTGAGACCTGCAGTTTATTAGCAATCAGGCCAAGGCAAGCCATGTATCTCCCATGACCCTGAGTTTTCTCATTCATGTACAGATGTGAATAGCTAACCTGTAGGGTTAAGGATTATGAGGGTTAAGAAAAGGACTGGCAAACAAATGACTCAATAAGCAGGGCCACACTTATGCAAAAAAGAGCAGACGTTAACCAAGAGTTTTTTAAAGTGTTTGAGCAAAATCATCAAAGGATAACTTTATATTTCCTTTCAAGTTAGTCTACACAAGTTGTTTTGACTCACTTTAGGGGCACATTGCATTTACTGTGGATAATCTGATATTTATACTTACCCCTCCAACTCTTTCAAAGTGGTCCCCATCTCGGTCAAAGTCTATCAGGCGTCCATTAAATGACCAAGTGAATATGATGTTGAGCGAGTGATCGTGTGTTACCTGGCATGGCAGAACAATACTTTCTCCAACAGTGACATCCATACTAGAAGGAGGTACCATTACCTTTGTTGGATCTAGAGAGTGAAAACAAAACAGAACAACAAAGCCTATGAGCAAAAGTAGAAATAAAATGTAGAATTCAAGGGCAGGATGAAATACTAAGGAGTTTGGCTTTATTTTTTTCTTAGGCTACACCCGGCAAGCCTTAGTCATCTGGGAAGCTCAGATTTGAGCCAGGAGGTCATTTTTAATATGAAAAGATGAAAACACTCATAATGTGAACCTTCACAGAGCAACTGAACTCAGCTGGGGAGGGCTGAGGTTACATCTCCTAAGACAGTTCTGGAGGGGCCTACTTCTGCAGCCTGCTCTGAAACTGCCTCTTCAAAGAGGTTTTCATATCTCCCTAGTTTCACTAGAAAGCTGAGTGCAAGCAGGAAAATCCATGCTAATTGGAAGCTTTCTTTTTTCTACTATAAAAGTGATACCTGTTTAGTATAGGAAATTCAGAAAATTCAGGGAAGTTGAAAGAAGGAACCAAAGCCAAACAAAATTATGCTTAGTTTCTTAGTGTTCGGATAAAATTCCTATTTTCATTTTAGTATAATTTCTCCCTGTCTTTTGGATTCATAGATTTTCAGTTCTTTTGTTTTTCAGTATAGCAAACATGCTACATATATGATATTTCTCTTTTTTCTCTACTTAAATATAATACAGGCTTATATTTTATCCACAAATTTTTATAACCTGCATGATAGGCTGTTAATTGTTTCAACCATTTTGAAACTAGTAAATATTTTAGTAAATTTATTATAATTATAAATAATGCTATAATGAATATCTCTGACAAAATGGTATATATATATATGTAGGTATAGCTTATTTCTTATTCAAGAGTAGTTGATTTACAGTGTTGTTTCAAATGAAATGTTAGTTTCAAATATATAGCAAAGTGATTCAGCTATACACATATTTTCTTTCTCAGGTTCTTTCCCACTATTATTACAAGATACAGAATAGAGCTCCCTGTGCTATACTGTAAGACCCTGTTGTTTATTTTATATACAGCAGTGTGTATATGTTCCTTCCAAATTCCCAAGGTATCCCTCTCCACCCTTCCCCTTTGGTAATGATAAGACTGTTTTCTATGTCTGTAGGTCTTTCTGTTTTGTTCAGTTCAGTTCAGTCACTCAGTCATGTCTGACTCTTTGCAACCCCATGAACCGCAGCACACCAGGCCTCCCTGTCCCTAAACAACTCCCAGAGTCTACCCAAACCCATGTCCATTGAGTCGGTGATGCCATCCAATCATCTCATCCTCTGTCATCCCCTTCTCCTCCTGCCCTCAATCTTTCCCAGCATCAGGGTCTTTTCCAATGAGTCTGGTCTTCGTATCAGGTGGCCAGAGTATTGGAGTTTCAGCTTCAGGATCAGTCCTTCCAATGAACACCCAGGACTGATCTCCTTTAGGACAGACTGGTTGTATCTCCTTGCAGTCCAAAGGACTCTCAAGAGTCTTCTTCAGCAGCACAGTTCAAAAGCATCAATTCTTTGGTGCTCAGCTTTCGTTCTAGTGCAACTCTCACATCCATACATGACTAATGGAAAAACCATAGCCTTGGCCAGATGGACCTTTGTGGACAAAGCAATGTCTCTGCTTTGTCATATGCTGCCTAGGTTGGTCATAACTTTCCTACCAAGGAGTAAGCGTCTTTTAATTTCATGGCTGCAATCACCATCTACAGTGATTCTGGAGCCCCAAAATAAAGTCAGCCACTATTTCCCCATATATTTGCCATGAAGTGATGGGACTGGATGCCATGATCTTAGTTTTCTGAATGTTGAGCTTTAAGCCAACTTTTTCACTCTCCTCTTTCACTTTCATCAAGGGAATCTTCTGTTCTTCTTCACTTTCTGCCATAAGGGTGATGTCATCTGCATATCTGAGGTTATTGATATTTCTCCAGGCAGTCTTGATTCCAGCTTGTGCTTCTTTCAGCCCAGCGTTTCTCATGATGTACTCTGAATGTAAGTTAAATAAGCAGGGTGACAATATACAGCCTTAACGTACTCCTTTTTCTATTTGGAACCAGTCAGTTCTTCCATGTCGTTCTAACTATTGCCTCCTGACCTGCATACAGGTTTCTCAAGAGGCAGGTCAGGTGGTCTGGTATTCCCTCTCCTTCAGAATTTTCCACAGTTTATTGTGATCCACACAGTCAAAGGCTTTGGTATAGTCAATAAAGCATAAATAGATGTTTTTCTGGAACTCTCCTGCTTTTTCAATGATCCAGCGGATATTGGCAATTTGATCTCCGGTTCCTCTGCCTTTTCTAAATCCAGCTTGAACATCTGGAAGTTCACACTTTACATATTGCTGCAGCTTGCCTTGGAGAATTTTGAGCATCACTTTACTAGCATGTGAGATGAGTACAATTGTTCAGTAGTTTCAGCATTCTTTGGCATTGACTTTCTTTGTGATTGGAATGAAAACGGACCTTTTCCAGTCCTGTGGCCATTGCTGAGTTCTCCAAATTTGCTGGCATATTGAGTGCAGCACTTTCACAGAATCATCTTTTAGGATTTGAAATAGCTTAACTGGAATTTATCACCTCCACTAGCTCTGTTCATAGTGATGCTTCCTAAGGCCCACTTGACTTCACATTCCAGGATGTCTGGCTCTAGGTGAGTGATAACATCATCATGATTATCTGGGTTGTGAAGATCTTTTTTGTACAGTTCCTCTGTGTATTCTTGCCACCTCTTCTTAATATCTTCTGCTTCTGTTAGGTCCATCCCATTTCTGTACTTTATTGCGCTCATCTTTACATGAAATGTTCCCTTGGTACCTCTAATTTTCTTAAAGAGATCTCTAGTCTTTCCCATTCTATTGCTTTCCTGTATTTCTTTGCATTGATCGCTGAGGAAGGCTTTCTTATCTCTCCCTGCTATTCTTTGGAATTCTGGATTCAAATGGGAATATCTTCCCTTTTCTCCTTTGCTTTTATTTCTCTTCTTTTCACAGCTATTTGTAAGGCCTACTCAGACAGCCATTTTGGGTTTTTGCATTTATTTTTCTTGGGAATGGTCTTGCTCCCTGTCTCCTATACAATGTCATGAACCTCCATCCACAGTTCATCAGGCACTCTATCAGATCTAGTCCCTTAAATCTATTTCTCACTTCCACTGTATAGTCATAAGGGATTTGATTTAGGTCTGGTCTGTTTTGTAAATAAGTTCATTTGTAGGATTTTTTTAGATTCCAAGCATAAGTGATATTTTTCTCTGTGTAACTTTACTTCACTCATATATCACTTTTTAAAAATGAGAACTACTGATTTGTTTTTAAATTCACCCTTTACATTATAGTTTTAATTGGGAATGAAATGGACTTGCTCAGCCAAGATAGTTTATGAACCCTAAAACTACTTTCACACATAGATAGTCTCTACTTTCTCACTGACATAGAATTTCATAACTGATGTCAGAGAGTAAAATGGTGAAAAGCAATGTGAATTAAATTGAAAGGTCATGTAAGTGCCTACAGAGTGAATTTATGAATTCAGCCATATTCCTGAAATTTCTCTATACTGAACCTTAAAGTCAAACAAAACGAACCAAACACACCACAATAAAAAAGACAAATCAAAAGCAAAGAGAGACGGTAAAAGAATGATGACTAATCCCCTTCCACATTCACAGGATTGTGTTTCACAGGCTGTGCAGCACATAAACATTTACTGAATGTACCTCCTAGATTACAATCTCAGCTGAGAATTTTGTAACGGAGTCTCTTTCCAACAACCCACTCACTAAAATTTCCTCTTTAAAGAGTACCCAAAACAGTACTTTCTACCGTTTTATCCTACTTCGGAAAGCAAACATCTCAGGTCGTTAAAGAAGGAGTCTGTGTCCATCTGAACTGAGTCAGTTCAGTTCACTCATTCAGTCATGTCCAACTCTTTGTGACCCCATGGACTGCAACATGCCAGGCTTCCCTGTCCATCACCAACTCCCGGAGCTTGCCCAAACTGAAGTCCATCGAGTCAGTGATGCCATCCAACTATCTCATCCTCTGTCGTCCCCTTCTCCTTCTGCCTTCAGTCTTTCCCAGCATCCATAAATGGATTCTAATCTAGTGGAGGAATATACTTTTGCTGTTTTCTGAAAATAGGTAAAGCTCAGGACGAGTGGATTGGTGTGCTCTTGGTGATTTCACGGTGTGCATCAAATCAGAAGTGAAAAACAGGTACTTCTAGCTAACAGTTTTTTGCCTGGAGAACTCCATGGATAGAGGAGCCTGGTGGGCTACAGTCCAGGGGGCTGCAAAGAGTTGGACGCAACTGAGAGATTAACACACACAGTAGCTAAGAGATAATGGGAAGGACAACTGCTTATTTCAAAACCTGGGGCTTCTGCAAGTCACATAATCAAAATCTACTATTGATTAACTGACCCACAGGAAAAGGTACAGACAGAGATTTTTTTAATGACGGAAGGAGTTAAGAATAAATCACCTTTGAATGACGCTAAGCAGAAAACCTAGAAATAACTCCATTTCACTTAATGTGTCATTTATCATTTTTTAATTTAAAAATTCATCTATAAAATGAAGACTGGAACACATAATTCCTGGACAAAATTATATGCATCTCTGGTTTGTATTTGGCATGATGTCATCTTATTCTATTTTAAATGGCTGTCCACTGATTTTGCAATTTAGATTTTCATTTTAATGTACCTTCATTCATCTGTGGATCTATCTACCAAGCAATCTTTATGTATTATATGGATAACAGTGTCCTAGTACCAGGAGAGCCGTGACAAAACTTCTATATAAAAACTAACTGAGGGACTTCCCCGGCGGTCCAGTGGTTAAGAACTGGCCTTATAATGCAGGGGACGCAGGTTTGATCTCTGGTTTAAAAACTAAGATCCCACATGCCACAAGGCAACTACTGAGCCTGTGTGCTCCAGAGCCCACACACAACTAGAGAGTCCATGCACCATTATGAAAGATCCTATGTGCCACAACTAAGACCAAAAGCAGCCAAATAAATAAATGCTTGTGCTTGGTAACTCATTCTTGTCTGACTCTGAGACCTGGCTCCTCCATCCAAAGTTTTCAGGCAAGAATACTGGAGCAGGTTGCCATCTCCTCCTCTGAGAGGATCTCCTCCTCTGAGAGGATCTCCTCGACCCAGGGAATGAACCCGCATCTCTTGCGTCTCCTGCATTGGCAGGTGGATTCTTTACCACTAGCGCCACCTGGGAAGCCCAAATAAATCAACAAAGAAAAACAAAAAACCAAAAACTGAGTCTAACTCCTAATTAAAAAACTAAACTAACAAACAGAGTCTAACTAACTAAAAAACTAACTGTTCACATTCTAGATACCATGTTATATGCTTGACATGGATTGTTTCATTTATTTTTAACAAATACATACTATTATTCCTATTTAACAGATGAGGGAAACTGATGCCTACCAGTGGTTAAGGAACTATCTGTTGTGCTAAGCTGTCTCCCTTCATTTAGCTAAAAACATGATATATCCATTCATAAATGATCCAGAGAACAAGGCTGAGGGCATAATACAGCAATCTACACTCTTGATTATGTGTAGTCAGCCAAAGACATTAAACGCAAAAGAAATTCAGAGACGGCCGTGGGGTGAAGATGGTTTCAGAGGGCCTTACTGCAAGATGAATGAAGTTACTGTCTTAGGTAAAAAGCAGTGGTGATTTTATACCTCAAATTCTGGCTCTACCTATAAGCTTACACATCTCACTGATGAGTGCAGAGTCAGATGTCAAGGCTAAAGTCCTCAAAAATGTCTCGGAGTTGGCACCTACCTGAAAGCCTAGAATCAACTGTAATTCTGGTTACATTTTTAAACTGACATCTTTTTTTTTTTCACCTAAAGAAATGTTCATCCTTTTATGCACATTCAGTGATCTGGGACAGCTTTTATTATTATTGCTGAACTCAACTGCCTGTTAACCAAGGACCAAAGTTCTCTAAATTAAGAAGTATGCTGCTACAGCTACTGTGATGACCAGATGCTAATTCATTACCTTAGCACTTGTCACTGATTCACATTTGAGCCTTGAAGTTGCAAGAATCAATGCAAAGGAAATCAAGCACTGTACACACACCAAAGAGGTCTCCCTGGGACTAGAGAAGATTAAACTAAAGCGGTTCAAAACCTCATTAGTTTCTTGGTTTTCTCAAATTGTATGCTTGTTCAGTACTCTGGTTTTCTGTGTTGTGAATTCAGATGCTCTTTATGTGATTAATTTATTTAAATTTGAATACAAACACTGTACACAAATAAGCAGATGGTGTCTTCAAAACAAAACTGTCTCCCCTCCTTTGGTTTTAATTCATCAAGATCAGGAAGAACCTATATTTACGACTTGTGTTCTGAAGAGTCACTCCATCTATTGTTCTGTGCATAGAACTCTCAAAGGCAATTAGAACTCAAGATGTGAACTGATGTCTGGATTTGGATGTAATTAAATAGCAACAATAAAATAGGGCCAACAATACCCTATAACTTTCCAGCTTCTGGTTGGTTCACCACATGGAAAATTATAAATTCAGAACTCCAGAGGACTGATGCTGAAAATATATACATATATTTATCAAGAGCTTAACCATCAGAGAGTAAAAAAAAATTCTTTTATGCTTTATAGTGATTTCTATAACATAGAGAGGACAGAAGTCAACTAAGTGCTTTATTCTAAAAATCAAAACAAGCATGAGAGAGAGATTTAATTATTAACCACTGTGTTAATGATTAAGTCAATGATTAGATGCATAATTCCTTTCACACAAACAATGAAATATCAGAAAGGTAAAGTAAAAAACAATACTTTTAAAATCACATCAAAAAATAAATAAAATGCCTAAGAGGAATAAACCTGACCAAGGAGGTAAAAGAACTATATATGGTGAGAACTATAAAACATTATAAAGGAAACTGAAAAGGATTCAGTTAAGTGGAAAGATATCTCATGTTCTTCAATCAGATGAATTAATTTTGCTAAAATGGCAATGCTACCCAAAGCAATCTACAGATTTAATGTGATCCCTGTGAAATTATCCATGACATTTTGCACAGAATTAGAATAAATAATCAAAAAATTAATTTGGAACCACAGAAGACCAAGAATTGCCAAAGCAATTCTGAGGAAAAAAAAGCAAGAGGCTCTCTCAGACTTCAGACAATAAGACAAAGCCACGGAAGTCAAAATAGTGTGGTATTGGTACAAAAACAGACATACAGATCAATGGAACACAATAGAGAGGTCAGAAATAAAACCACATATCTATGCTCAATTAATCTTTGACAAAGGAAGCAAAACTATAAAATGGGAAAAAAGACAGTCATCAGCAAGTAGTGATGGGAAAGTTGAACAGATGAATGTAAATCAATGAAGATAAAACATACCTTTATAACATGCATAAAAATAAACTCAAAATGGCTTAAAGACTTAAACATAAGACATGACACCATAAAACTTCTAGAAGACAACATGGGCAAAACATTCTTTGACAAAATGATACCAATGTTTTCTTAGCTCAGTCTCCCAAGGCAACAGAACTAAAAACAAAAATAAATGGAACCTAATAAAACTTACAAGCTTTTGCACAACAAAGGAAACCATACAAACAAAAATACAGAAAAGACAACCTACAGAAGGGAAGAAAACATTTGATGCGATGATGCTAAATAGCTTATACAGCTCAACAACAACAAAACAAACAACCTAACTGAAAAGTGGTCAGAAGATCTTAATAGATATTCCTCCAAAAGAAGACATACAGGTGGCCAGTAGGCACATGAAAAGATGCTCAATGTCACTAATGAAGAAATGAAAATCAAAACTACAGTGAGTACCACCTCACACCAGCTTGAAAGGCCATCATTAAAAAGTCTACAAATAACAAATGCTGGAAGGGTGTGAAGAAAAAGGAACTCTCCTACACTGTTGTGAATGTAAATCAGTGCACACTCCTTCCAAAGCTTTTGCATCTCAAAGGAATCAGAATATGATGAAGCAGGAAGAATGGTTGAGATTTTAAATGATTTCTAAGGTCACTAAAAAAAATTAGATTGAGACTTCCTAGCAGCTTTCACTGGTCTATATAAATGCATTAACCTTCTGCCTCTTTGTTATGAAATTGGGAGAAATGACTAGATAGAGCTGCAACAAGTTGGAGAGTTATGTTTGAAATAATTTGAGTTGAAAGAGGCTACATGAATGCCTATGAGTAAGTATGGGTTGATATATACTTAAGTAGGTATCAGGAAGAACGTATCAACAAATTGATAAAGCACACCTTTGTAAACAAAAATGAAATATTTACCTTTTTCTCTCTGTTTGATCCTTCAAAAATCTGGCCTTACTTCAGCTGGCTCCCCTGTGCACTTGACGGTTTATTGTGACCAGATTACAACTAGTTATGCTAATCATTGTTTTGATTTGTTTTCTTTGTTTTGAAATTTTTTATGCTTTCTGTCTCTGTTATAGTATGATCTTATTAATATTACTAGCTGTATGACTTATTTTGTCTATTTTATAAGACTGCAATCTATGTATGTGTGTATGTGTGTGTGTGTGTGTGTGTGTGTGTATATAGGTGCTTGTATCCCTATGTATATACAGATGTTAGTATCTATATGTATATATAGATATAAGAGATGGAGGTTCTCCAGAAAACTAAAAATAGAACTACTATATGATCCAGCAATCCCACTCTGGGACATATACCCAGACAAAACTGTAATTCAAAAAGATACACGTACCTTTATGTTCATAGTAACACTGTTTACGAAAGGCAACATGTGAAAACAGCCTAAATGTCCACTGACATAAATGGATAAAGAAGAGGTGTTGCTATGTCTCTCTGTGTGTGTATATACACAATGGAATATTGCTTAGCCATGAAAAAGAATGAAATACTGTTACTTGCAAAAACATGCTTATAACAAGGGATTTTTCATACTAAGTGAAGTCAGTCAGAAAAAGAAACTATCATAAGTTAACTTATACATAGAGTCTAAGAAATGGAACATATGAACCTATCTATAAAACAGAGTTAGACTCATAGACATAGAGAACAGACTTGTGATTGCCAAGTGGAGGAAGGGAGTGAGAGAGATGAACTGGGAATTTGGGTTCCCAGTAAACTATAGTAAACTATAATGTAAACTATTATAGTTACAATGGAAAAACAATGAACTCCTACTTTATAGCACAGAGAACCATATCCTGTCTCTTGGAATAAATCATAATGGAAAAGAATGCATATGTGTGTGTGTGTGTGTGTGTGTGTATAACTGATTCACTTCACTGTATGGTAGATTGGCACGATATTGTAAATCAACTACATGTCAATAAAAATGTAAAAAAAACCATTCACTTAAAGCATGTAATAAAAATGCAATCTGTAACAATTTAATGTCTTTTGTAATCTCTTAGAGTATTTTATTTAAAGGAAATTATCTCTTTTATAGGGCTTCCCTGATAGCTCAGTTGGTAAAGAATCCATCTGCAGTGCAGGAGACCTCTGTTCAATTCCTGGGTCAGGAAGATCCTCTAGAGAAGGGGTCGGCTACCCACTCCAGAATTCTTGGGCTTCCCTTGTGGCTCAGCTGGTAAAGAATCCACCTGCAATGCAGGAGACCTGGGTTTGATCCCTGGGTTGGGAAGTTCCCCTGAAGAAGGGAAAGGCTATGCACTCTAGTATTCTGGCCTGGAGAATTCCATGGCCTGTATAAATCCATGGGGTTGGAAAGAGTTGGACATGACTGAGCGATATCTCTTTCATGTTGAAGAACACTTTGCCCTCACTGTACTTTCTTTTCCTATTAATTTTAGCTAAATTTTACTTTTAAATCTCATTTTATTTTTTGCTTTGCTCAAATTGCTTAATGACAAGATGTATTATTTTACAGAAACAATTATTTTTCTGAAAAAATTTTGACTGCATATATTCCAAGATGTTAATATTGGTCAGTTCTGAGGAGTATGATAAATACAATTGGATGCATAAATTATAACACATTAACCAAGTCTACGCCCTGACCAGTAATGCTGAAGAAGCTAAAGTTGAATGGTTCTATGAAGCCTACAAGACCTTCTAGAACTAACACCCAAAAAGGATGTCCTTTTCATTATAAGGGACTGGAATGCAAAGTAGGAAGTCAAGGAACACCTGGAGTAACAGGCAAATTTGGCCTTGGAGTACAGAATGAAGCAGGGCAAAGGCTAATAGAGTTTTGCCAAGAGAACTCACTGGTCATAGCAAACACCCTCTTCCAACAACACAAGAGAAGACTCTACACATGGACATCACCAGATGGTCAACACCGAAATCAGATTGAATATAATCTTTGTCAGCAAAAACAAGACCAGGAGCTGACTGTGGCTCAGATCATGAAATCCTTATTGCCAAATTCAAACTTAAATTGAAGAAAGTAGGGAAAACCACTAGACCATTCAGGTATGACCTAAATCAAATTCCTAACGATTATACAGTGGAAATGAGAAATACATTTAAGGGACTAGATCTGATAGACACAGTGCCTGATGAACTATGGATGGAAGTCCATGACATTGTATAGGAGATAGGGGGCAAGACCATACCCAAGAAAAAGAAGTGCAAAAACCCAAAATGGCTGTCTGAAGAGGCCTTACAAATAGCTGTGAAAAGAAGAGAAGTGAAAAGCAAAGGAGAAAACAAGAGATATACCCATTTGAATGCAGAGTTCCAAAGAACAGCAAGGAGAGATAGAAAGCCTTCCTCAGCGAGCAATGCAAAGAAATTCAGGAAAACAATAGAGTGGGAGAGACTAGAGAGCTCTTCAGGAAAATTAGACATATCAGGGGAACATTTCATGCAAAGATGGGCTCAATGAACGACAGAAATGGGATGGACCTAACAGAAGCAGAAGATATTAAGAAGAGGTGGCAAGAATACACAGAAGAACTATACAAAAAAGATCTTGACCCAGATAATCACAATGGTGTGATCACTCATCTAGAGCCAGATATCCCGGAATGTGAAGTGAAGTGGACCTTAGGAAGTATCATTATGAACAAAGCGAGTGGGGGTGATGAAATTCCAGTTGAGCTATTTCAAATCCTAAAAGATGATGCTGTGAAAGTGCTGCACTCAACATGCCAGTAAATTTGGAAAACTCAGCAGTGGCCACAGGACTGGAAAAGGTCAGTTTTCATTCCAATCCCAAAGAAAGACAATGAAAAAGAATGCTCAAAGGACTGCACAATTGCAGTCTGTGTGTGTGTGGATCACAATAAACTGTGGAAAATTCTGAAACAGATGGGAATACCAGACTATCTGGCCTCTTGACAAACCTGTATGCAGATCAGGAGGCAACAGTTAGAACTGGACATGGAACAACAGACTGGCTCCAAATAGGAAAAGGAGTACGTCAAGGCTGTATATTGTCACCCTGCTTATTTAACTTATATGCAGAGTACATCATGAAAAACGTTGGGCTGAATGAAGCACAAGCTGGAATCAAGATTGCCGGGAGAAATATCAATAATCTCAGATATGCAGATGACACCACCCTTATGGCAGAAAGTGAAGAAGAACTAAAGAGCCTCTTGATGAAAGTGAAAGAGGAGAGTGAAAAAGTAGGCTTAAGGCTCAACATTCAGAAAACTAAGATCATGGCATCTGGTCCCATCACTTCATGGTAAATAGATGGAGAAACAGTGGAAACAGTGGCTGACTTTAATTTTTTGGGCTCCAAAATCACTGCAGATGGTGACTGCAGCCATGAAATTAAAAGACGCTTACACCTTGGAAGGAAAGTTATGACCAACCTAGACAGCATATTAAAAAGCAGAGACATTACTTTGTCCACAAAGGTCCATCTAGTCAAGGCTATGGTTTATCCAGTAGTCATGTATGGACGTGAGAGTTGGACTATAAAGAAAGCTGAGCACCAAAGAATTGATGCTTTTGGAATGTGGTGTTGGAGAAGACTCTTGAGAGTCCCTTGGACTGCAAGGAGATCCAACCAGTCCATCCTCAAGGAGATCAGTCCTGGGTGTTCATTGGAAGCACTGATGCTGAAGCTGAAACTCCAGTACTTTGGCCACCTGATGTGAAGACCAGACTCATTGGAAAAGACCCTGATGCTGGGAAAGATTGAGGGCAGGAGGAGAAGGGGACAATGGAGGATGAGATGATTAGATGACATCACCGACTCCATGGACATGAGTTTGGGTAAACTCCAGGAGTTGGTGATGGACAGGGAGGCCTGGCGTGCTGTGGTTCATGGGGTCGCAAAGAGTCGGACATCACTGAGCAACTAAACTGAACTGACACAGTCAAAGGCTTTGGCATAGTCAATTAAGCAGAAATAGATGTTTTTCTGGAACTCTCTTGCTTTTTCGATGATCCAGCAGATGTTGGCAATTTGATCTCTGGTTCCTCTGCCTTTTCGAAAACCAGCTTGAACATCTGGAAGTTCATGGTGCACATACTGTTGGAGCCTGGCTTGGAGAATTTTGAGCATTACTTTACTAGCATGTGAGATGAGTGCAATTGTGCAGTCCTTTGAGCATTCTTTGTCATTGCCTTTCTTTGGGATTGGAATGAAAACTGACCTTTTCCAGTCCTGCGGCCACTGCTGAGTTTTCCAAATTTGCTGGCACATTGAGTGCAGTGGTTTCACAGCATCAACTTTTAGGGCTTGGAATAGCTCAATGGGAATTCCATCACATCCACTAACTTTGTTCGTAGTGATGCTTCCTAAGGCCCACTTGACTTCACATTCCGGGTTGTCTGGCTCTAGGTGCGTGATCACACCATTGTGATTATCTGGGTCATGAAGATCTTTTTTGTACAGTTCTTCTGTGTATTCTTGCCACCTCTTCTCAACATTCTGCATCTGTTAGGTCCATCCCATTTCTGTCCTTTATTGAGCCCATCTTTGCATGAAATGTTCTCCTGGTATGTCTAATTTTCCTGAAGAGCTCTCTAGTCTCTCCCACTCTATTGTTTTCCCGAATTTCTTTGCATTGCTCGCTGAGGAAGGCTTTCTATCTCTCCTTGCTATTCTTTGGAACTCTGCATTCAAATGGGTATATCTCTTGTTTCCTCCTTTGCTTTTCGCTCCTCTTCTTTTCACAGCTATTTGTAAGGCCTCCTCAGGCAGCCATTTTGCTTTTTTGCATTTCTTTTTCTTGCATTTGTTTTTCTTTGACTGTGTGGATCACTATAAAAACTGTGGAAAATTCTGAAAAAGATGGGAATACCAGACCACCTGACCTGTCTCCTGAGAAATCTGTATGCAGCTCAGGAAGCAACAGTTAGAACTGGACATGGAACAACTGACTAGATCCAAATAGGAAAAGGAGTACATCAAGGCTGTATATTGTCACCCTGCTTATTTAACTTACATGCAAAGTACATCATGACAAATGCTGGACTTGATGAAAAACAAGTTGAAATCAAGATTGCTGGGAGAAATATCAATAATCTCAGATATGCAGATGGCACCACCCTTATGGCAGAAAGTGAAGAAGAACTAAAGAGTGTCTTGATGAAAGTGAAAAGGGAGAGTGAAAAAGTTCGCTTAAAGCTCAACATCCAGAAAACAAAGATGATGGCATCCGGTCCCATCACTTCATGGCAAATAGTTGGGGAAACAGTGGAAACAGTGGCCAAGTTTATTTTGTTGGGCTCCAAAATCATTGCAGATGGTGACTGCAGCGATGAAATTAAAAGACACTTACTGCTTGGAAGCAAAGTTATGACCAAACTTGACAGCATATTAAAAAGCAGAGACATTGCCAACAAAGATTCGTCTAGTCAAAGCTATGGTTTATCCAGCAGTCATGTATGGATGTGATAGTTGGACTAGAAAGAAAGCTGAATGCCGAAGAATTGATGCTTTTGAACTGTGGTGTTGGAGAAGACACTTGAGCGTCCCTTGGACTGCAAAGAGATCCAAAGTCCATCCTAAAGGAAATCAGTCCTGAATATTCATTGGAAAGACTGATGTTGAAGCTGAAACTCCAATACTTTGGCCACCTGAGGTGAAGAGCTGACTCTTTTGGAAAGACACTGATGCTGGGAAAGATTGAAGGTGGGAGGAGAAGGGGATGACAGAGCATGAGATGGTTGGATGGCATAACTTACTAATCAAGTTATATTATATTCTGACTTTACTAGAAGAAAAGTTTTCTGATTTAGGGATTTTATTATCTACAAAAACAAGTGTCTGTGGTTTATAGAATAAAAATTCTATTTTGATGTTGTTTGCCTTATACTATAGCAACCCTTTCATTTCAGTATATAATTTCTTTACATTTCCCTCCCCGTGCCAAGATCTTCACTTGGCGCCTCTCAGGAAAGTGTTTAGCGTGTGTTTTAGTCATCTTCTCTCCTTGGAGGTATACATCTTCCTGTTTTAGTGACTTTCTTGATCATAATGTTTAAATTTATTTTATTTTTAATTATAGAATTACTGTGCAATATTGTGATGCTTTTTTTTTTTTTGCCATACATCAACATGAATTAGTCATAGGTTTACATATGTACCCTCCCTTTTGTACCCCCCTCTCACCTCTTTCCTCCTTCCACCCCTCTAGGTTGTCACAGAGCACTGGCTTTGGGTTCCCCGCATCATGCAGAAAACTCCCACTGGCTATCTATTTTACATATGGTAATATGCATGTTTCAATGCTATTCTTTCAAATCACCCCACCCTCTGCTTTCCCTACTGTGTCCAAAAGTGTGTTGCCTCTCCTTCCCCCACTGGGTTCAAAACACTGTGTCTGTGTTTCCTTGTTGCCCTGCATATAAGATCGTCAGTATTATCTTTCCAGATTCCATATGTATGCATTAATATGTGGTATTTTTCTTTCTCTTTCTGACTTACTCTGCCTGGGCTCTAGGTTCATCCATCTCATTAGATCTGACTCAAACCTGTTCCTGTTTATTTATCTCCCACACTGCAGGCAGAGTCTTTACCATCGAGCCACCAGGGAAGCCTCCTTTTGATAGCTGAGTAATATCCTACTGTGTATGTGCCCCACAACTTCCTTATCCATTCATCTGTTGAAGGACATCTAGGTTGTTTCCATGTACTACTTATTGTAAATAGTGTTGCAATGAACATTGGGGTACTTATGTCTTTTTCAATTATGGTTTCAGTTATGCCCAGTCGTGGGATTGCTGGGTCATATGGTAGTTTTATTCCTAGTTTTTTAAGCAATCGTCATATTGTTCTCCATAGTGGTTAAACCAATTTGCGTTCCCACCAACATTGTAAGAGGGTCCCCTTTCCTCCACACCCGCTCCAGCATTTATTGTTTGTGACTGTAATGGTTTTGATGATGCCTAATGTCAGATTATGTCTTCTTTTTAATATTAAATTTTGTAGGGAAACTTCTGTGGTACATATACACCATGGAATATTACTCAGCCATTAAAAAGAATTCATTTGAATCACTTCTAATGAGATGGATGAAACTGGAGCCCATTATACAGAGCGAAGTAAGCCAGAAAGATAAAGACCATTACAGTATACTAACACATATATATGGACTTTAGAAAGATGGTAACGATAACCCTATATGCAAAACAGAAAAAGAGACTCAGATGTATGGAACAGACTTGTGGACTCTGGGAGAAGGCGAGGGTGGGATGTTTCAGGAGAACAGCATTGAAACATGTGTATTATCTAGGGTGAAACGGATAACCAGCTCATGTTGGGTACATGAGACTAGTGCTCGGGCCTGGTGCACAGGGAAGACCCAGAGGGATCGGGTGGAGAGGGAGGTGGGAGGGGGGACTGGGATGGGGAATACATGTAAATCCATGGCTAATTCAAATCAATGTACAACAAAAACTACTGTAATGATGTAAAGTAATTAGCCTCCAACTAATAAAAATTTAAAAAAAAAAATAAAAATAAAAATAAAAAAAAAAAAATAAAATAAAAAAAAAATAAAATAAAATAAAAAAAAAAATAAATGTCCATTTATATATTTTATAAAATATAAAATAATATCCAGACTTATTGCCTCTTTTTACTTGATATGCTTGATATAGTGTGTATATGTCTCACGATTGTTAATTATATGCTGTATCTCAAGTTTTTTTTCTTTATTGAAATCATATTTATACATTTGTATAAACCAAATGTAACATTCACTGACTTCTTTAGAGATAAATTTAATAAATATCCTTAACAATAAAAAAAAAAAAAAAAATGGGATTTCTTATACAGTGGTTTTTTTCAGTGGGAAGTAGGAGGGAGAGTCAAGAGGAAGAGGGAAAATATACACCTATGGTCAATTCATGTTGACATATGACAGAAACCAAACCAATATTGTAAAGCAATCATTAATCAATTAAAAATAAATATTTTTTTAAAAAATGGGATTCTTTAAAAAATAAGAGCCAAAGAGCTGACAGTCAACATACCTCAAATGACACTAAGGGGGATTGGATAGAGAACTACTTTTGTTAGTCATTAAAGGCCACAGAAAAGACAATTGATTAATGATCACAATCAACCTGGAGGAAGAATCTCTACGGATGAATTTAAGGTCTCTCTAGTTGGTCCTATTTTTTTTTTTTCAATAAAAATAAAACCAGTGTTGGATGAACTATTTTTCATTAATTTTGCATAAAACACAATCAAAAAGGGATCCTTAAACATGAGATGAGACTCAGAATTCCCAGCGATTTCAAACTGGACCAATTCTTTATTTCAGGATGAACTAAAGAGGCAAATCCAAGAGGTGCAGTGGTTAAGAATCCTGCCAAAGCAGGAGCTGTGGACTCTATCTCTGGGTAGGAAAGATCCTGTAGAGAAGGAAATGGCAACTCATTCCAGTATTTGTGTCTGGAAAATCCCATGGAAAGAAGAGCCTGGTGGGATACAGTCTACGGGGTCACAAAGAGTTGGGCAGGACTGAGCACAAACCACATGCAAAGTTGCAAAGCAAAAAAGCTTTACTTCTAAAAATAAGCTATAGAGGTTCAGGCTGGGGGAAAACTGGGTTGGCAGTTCACATGGAAAAAACTTGAGTGTTTCAGTCTCAAAATGGTCTATGCAGCTGTGAAAGAAGCTAATGCAATCTTAGGCTGTACTAAATAGCATGTGATATTCATCTTAGAGAGGTAAAAATCCCATTATACTTTGCATTAATGAGACTACAGCTTACTAGGAACATCCTTTGGATTCACTGACACATTATTGCACCCAGGTTAGTGAAGGAGCTAATAAACTTGTAACAGTTAAAATAAACGAAAATGTGTGACAGGAAAAGGAGAAATGACAGGGGACATGAAACTCATCTGCAAATATGTGAAGGGTTTATAGGCAGCTGATGAATTGAGTTACTTTGTGTTGCCTCAAAGTAGAAAGCAAAGGGTAACTACAAACAGGCATACTTTGGCTCTGTAAAAAGGAGAGCCTTCTAAATCATCTGATTTTATGAACAGGAAAATGGGCTGCCTCTGGAGAATGTGCATCACCATTTCCAGAAGTATTTAAATGGGGGTGGGCTCTATCCAGCTCTGTCAGGTTACACAGAAGCCAGCCAGGGCAGATGAACCCTATTACCTCTCTAAAGAGCCACTTTTCCAGTGCCTTCCTGACCACTCTACTCATGACTGATCCTTTTCTTGTTCAAAGCTTATCAGCATTAACTGTCTGTTCTACTTCTTCAGTGTTACACTTGAGCATTGTTGTGGAATATCACTATCCCATTTCTTTCCTGTCATCTGTTACATTGACTATGCTAAAGCCTTTGACTGTGTAGATCACAATATACCGTGGAAAATTCTTAAAGAGATGGGAATACCAGACCACCTGACTTGCCTCCTGAGAAACCTGTATGCAGGTCAAGAAGAACTGGATATAGAACACTGGCCTGGTTCCAAATTGGGAAAGGAGTATGTCAAGGCTGTATATTGTCACCCTACTTATTTAACTTATATGCAGAGTACATCATGCGAAATGCTGGGCTGGATGAAGCACAAGCTGGAATCAAGACTGATGGGAGAAATATCAACAACCTCAGATATGCAGATGACACCACCCTCATAGCAGAAAGTGAAGAAGAACTAAAGAGCCTCTTGAAGAAGGTGAAACAGGAGAGTGAAAAAGTTGCCTTAAAACTCCATTCCAAAAACAAAGATCATTGTTTCGGATCCCACCACTTCATGACAAATAGATGGGGAAACAAAGAAACAGTGACAGACTTAATTTTGTTGGGCTCCAAAATCACTGCAGATGGTGACTGCAGCCACGAAATTAAAATATGCTTTTTCTTGGAAGGATAGCTATGACCAACCCAGGCAGCATATTAAAAAGCAGAGACATTACTTTGCTGACAAAGCTCCATATAGTCAAAGCTATGGTTTTTCCAGTAGTCATGTATGAATATGAGAGATGGACCATTAAGAAGGCTGAGCACTGAAGAACTGAACGGTGATATTGGAGAAGACTCTTGAGAGTCTGTTGGACAGAAAGGAGATCAAACCAGTCAAACCTAAAGGAAATCAGTCCAGAATATTCATTGGAAGGACTGATGTTGAAGCTGAAGCTCCACTTCTTTGGCCACCTGATGTGAAGAACTGATTCATGGGAAAAGACCCTGACGCTGGGAAAGATTGAAAGTGGGAGGAGAAGGGGACAACAGAGGATGAGATGGTTGGATGGCATCACTGACTCAATGGGCATGAGTTTGAGCAAACTCTGGGAGATGGTGAAGGACAGGAAATCCTTGCGTGCTGCACTCCATGGGGTTGCAAAGAGTTGGACATGGCTGATGACTGAATAACAACAAATCAGATTCCTGGGGGTTGGGGACTACATCTTACACTTTCATAAATCCTTGGTGCTCAGCTCTGTCCCTACTCATGAGAGTTAGTGAATGATTGAGTAATGATCCACAGAAGGCGGTGTTGGTTACTAACAAAAGTAAGGACCCAAGCCTTGATGTGATGTAGACTGGGAAGCAATTGTGCTGTATTTCTTATTTTTTATCCTGACTTAAACTGACTATGGGCTTCCCTGGTAGCTCAGCTGGTGAAGAATCTACATGCAATGCAGGAGACCCAGGTTTGAATACTGGTCAGAAAGATCCCCTGGAGAAGGGATAGGCTACCCACTCCAGTATTGTTATCTGGAGAATCCCTATGGACAGAGGAACCTGGTGGGTTACAGTTCACAGGTTTGCAAAGAGTCAGACACAACGGAGCGACTAAGCACAGCATAGCACAGCACAAGTTGACTACAGAGCAGAAAAAATCAGCCACCTAACTGTTCACTCGTTGTGCAAACTCTGACCCTTTGTCTGTGCTCACGCGGGCTTTTGCCTTTAAGGCCATGTTTAGGACTTTTTCTCTCTTTTAGAAAGTAATTTATTTAAAAACAATGTATTTTGGCGAGGGTGGGAATGATCTGAGAGAACAGCATCGAAACATGTATATTATCAAGTATGAAACAGATCCCCAGTCCAGGTTAGATGCATGAGACAAGTGCTCAGAGCTGGTGCACTGGGATGACCCAGAGGGATGGGATGGGGAGGGAGGTGGGAGGGAGGGTCAGGATGGGGAACACATGTAAATCCATGGCTGATTCATGTCAATGTATGGCAAAAACCACTACAATACTGTAAAGTAATTAGCCTCCAACTAATAAAAATAATTGGAAAAATAAAAATATTTTTTAAAAGGAAAAAGATAAAATAAAAAAGAAATAATTTCAAAGTTATAGAAAGGTTTTCAGAAAAGTACAAAGAGTTCCTTTACGTTCACACAGACACCTACACTCTTAATATTTTATTGCATTTGCTTATTTCCTGTTCTTTCTCTCATATATAATAGATAGGTAATAGATATATATATATCCATAATTTATATTTACCTATTATCATTAGTCTTTTTCTGAATCTTTTGAGAGCAGTCACAACTCATCACCCTAAAACATTTCAGTATGTATTTCCCCAAACAAGAACACTTTGCTAATAACCAGCGCAACTTCCAAGTAATCAACCCTGGTATATCACCACTATGCAATTCAGATCCCATTCAAAATTTGCTAACTTTCTCAGTAATGTCTCTTTATCTTTTGATCCAGGATCTTATTCAGGAGTAAATGTTGCATTTCACTGTCAAGCTTCCTTAGCCTCTGTCAAGTAAGGACATTTCTTCTGTTCTTCCCTCTCTTTCAAATCCTTGACATTTTTAAAGAGGACAGACCTTACATTTTGTAGGATAACTCTCAAGCTAGGGTTCATCTGATGTTTCCTTATGATCTAACTCAGGTCTGCATTTTCAGCAGGAACAACACTGAAAAGCTATGCAGTACCTTCAAAGTGAGTCAAACCAGGAGCTACGTGATGTGATATGCACTCATCTCAACACTGACCAATGACCATGTTAATTCTAATCACTAGGTTCATGCTGGTGCCTGCCTGGCTTCTATACCTTGTATTTAGCAACTTGAAACTGATCAGAATTTTCTGGGGAGATTATTCCAAAATTGGAACTTCCCTGGTGGCTCAGATACTAAAGAATCTGCCTGCAATGCTGGAGACACAGGTTCAGTCCCTGGGTTGGGAAGATCCCCTGGAGAAGGAAATGGCAAACCACTCCAGTATTCTAGCCTGGAAAATTCCATGAACAGAGGAGCCTGGCAGGCTACTGTCAGTCCATGGGGGTTGCAAAGAGTCATACATGACTGAGCAACTAACACTTTCACTTTCATTCCAAAATTACACCAAAAATTGATATTCATCAAACCTCGATCCACCAGCCTTAGGATTCATTGAAGACTCCTGCCAGAAGCAACCAGCTCTCTGATGTTGCCAAATGAAAAGTTTATATCTCCATCACTTCTTCTACATATATTAGATGACATTCAACTTTAAAAAAGAGCTTTCTTTTCTCATTCATTCATTCACTTTTGGCTTCCTATTGTATTCAATGACTTGTAATACATTACTATTGTTATCTCTTTTGATGCTCAAATTGTCCCCATT
The DNA here is from genome assembly GCF_023699985.2 of Odocoileus virginianus. Lineage (NCBI taxonomy): Eukaryota > Metazoa > Chordata > Mammalia > Artiodactyla > Cervidae > Odocoileus > Odocoileus virginianus. The sequence continues at coordinate 20,901,481 of NC_069699.1, forward strand.
TGGCCAGTTCTTTTAGGCTGGCTTCCTACGCCCTTGGGACATTTTGTTATAATTTGTTTCCTTTTTGGCCCAGTAAGAAGTTTCAGGCTCATCTTATATGGTGCTATAGCTCTAGAATGAAATAGGCAATTTCTCCATGGAGGATTGGTTCTTTTCAGTGGAGGATGGTTTTGAGAAACCAAGATGTAGATACTATTGTACTCATTGATTCTGGTCCCTCTCATTCAAAGACTTAAGCATGCACACACACATGTGTATAATATATGCACTTATACATCTGTAACTGTTTCTATATTTTATTTTCAAAACATGTATTTGCTTAATCAACTTTTTTGTTTGGTGTAATCAATCCCCAAACTTTGTCAACTGTCTCCTCTGCCCATCACTTCTGCACCTACCCTCATCTATCCCACATCCAGGGATTCTGGACATATAGAAACACGCTCCACATCCCTCTCCAACCTTTGTCACCACCCTGCATCCTCAGTCTGTACTGACTCCTCTTTTGTGTTGGAAAGAGAAGGGATCATAGGAAGAGAGAGGAAAGCAGTGGAAGGGAAGACAGGTCTTAGATCACTTTAGTATTCAAAATGTAAAAATGTTTAAGTGAATATGCCACAAAAAATAAATAAAAAAGATGGCTAACTCTAATTCTAGAGCACATGTCATTTAAATATTAAAGTTTTATGCTACTTTTTAGAAGAAAAATGAATACAGAAAATGTTTATCATTTTACTAAAACTGAAACACTCTAAAAGAGTTCTGCTCTTCACACCATGGTGAAAATCTGAGTCAACACATTTATAAAATTTATATTACCAAAACAAGGCATTACTTACAATTAATTAAACTTTTACAAACTAATTTATTATTAAATAGAAAAAAACAGATGAGTATTCTAATTTTTTTTCTCTGTTAGGTAGTTTTGGGTCTACATTTGAAAGCAGCTATGAAAACAAACAGCGGCATAGCTTCCAGTTTGTTTGTTTGCTTTTCCTGACTTACTTTTTAGAAATCCATTCTGTTAGGGACTCAGGTAGGGAAGAAAGGAAGGAAGGATGGAGTGGGTAAAGATATCCTTGAGAAATCTACACTACTTAGCTAAAAGTTATTTTCAGATTGTTCCATTAACGCTACTTTTGAGGGTATGCATTCTCTTTGTTGTGAGAAGTGGAATATTTTCTGCCATTATCAGTAAACAATGATGTCACAGTCATCAGCAATTGTAGTCACCACATATGGTGAGCTGGTCAGCCTGAGGAAACTGAAGGAAAAGAATATCTGCCATCAAGCAGCCATCAGATTGCAGCCACTCCCTATGTGAGCCCCAAGGAAAGTCAGGATGTGAAAACACATTGGCCCCAGATAGCTGAGGTGCATATCAAAGGAATGATTTCAGTGAGCCCAGACTCTTGCATCTTCCCATATTTAGAAAAGCACTAAATTCCTTAAATAGAGATGTCAGGTTTTCCTTAATTAACAATAATCTTTTGATGTGCCTATGACCTGCCCCTTGTTGCAAAGCTTCTTTATAAGCTACCCCACCCCCACTGTCTCCTCAGAGGATTTCTCTTAGGGTTGCTTGAGATGCTGCCTTCCAGGCTTAAGTCCTAAAATTTTTCACTGAATAAAACACAACTTTCAACTTTGAGGCTGTGAATACATTTTTTTTTTTTTTAAGTCCACAGTTATATTTTGCCAACTATTTCTTATGGTGGCAGATTTCCTCACTGTCTTTCTAATTTTGATTTGGAAGTTCATCTTATAAAGAAGTTTTTTTTTTTTCCTCCTCATGAACATTCCTCCCTATGCGTGGTTGCAAAGCCCTAAACAAATTATGTGCAGGGTTTGGGGCTTATATCTCATAGGGTAGCAAAAATATAGGACATTTAACCTTGTACTGTACAGGCTTGGCTCTTGTTTTCTTAAGTGGTCTTGCTGCTCAGTCTGACCATAAATGAATTTCTTTCAAAAGTTCTTAAATCTGCAAATTCTCTCTTCCCCATTCCTACATATTTCCTGGCAGGGAACTGAGACTCAGGCACTGACTTCAGGCATAGCAGCTTTAACGGCCAAAATATACTGATGGAATACAATATATTCAGTGTATTTGTTGTTTTTTCAGTTATTCAGCTGTGTTCAACTCTTTGTGGCCCCATGGACTGCAGCATGCCAGACTTCCTTGTCCATCACAACTCCTGGAGCTTGCTCAAACTCATGTCCATTAACTCGGTGATGCCATCCAAGCATATCATCCTCCGTTTCCCTCTTCTCCTGCCCTTAGTCTTTCCCAGCATCAGGGTCTTTTTAAATGAGTTGGCTCTTTGCATCAGGTGGCCTAAGAAGTAGAGTTTCAGCTTCAGCATCAGTCCTTCTAATGAATATTCAGGGTTAATTTCCTTTAGAATTCACTGGTTTTATCTCCTTGTTGTCCAAGGGACTCTCAAGAGTCTTCTCAAGCGCCATAGTTTGAAAGCATTAGTTCTTCAGTGCTCAGACTTTTTTATGGTCCAACTCTCAAAACCATACATGACTACTGGAAAAACCATATACTTATCTAGATAATATCAGGCATCTATGCATTTGATATTTGTTTCCAAGTCTCCATTTTGGTTATAAATTACTACTCTTTTGGAAATCTTTTAGACACGTGATTTATTTTAGACATTTACTTTTCACTAAGATTTGTTTTGTACTGAGCAGCTAGGTCTGTGAATCGAAGATTTAGAAACTTTTGAAACAAATGGAGTCTATTTTCTCCTCGTTTATCTTACCTCTCTTTTTGTTAACACAATTAAAATCTGATTTTATTGTGTGAAGAAGTGAAGGGCACCAGGTTTCTTTGGAAAACAAACAAAACAAACAATGATTTTATCTCGGCTGAAGACAAGAAAATCTTCCCTTTTCTGGTGGTAGAAAAACCACAGCGACGGCCCAGGCCACTTCTAAAGAGTCAAGGTTTTGAAGCGATTCATGCCAAGCAGCACTGCCATGCAGTATCATGACCTGGTTCTTAGAACAACGTGTGCTCCTTGACAAATGACATCAGAAGAAAACATAAGGCAAATTCTGACCCTAGTCGGACTGAGCACAAACTGGAGCCTTCCGTAAAGCAATTGATGAATCACCCCCGAGCAGAACGCTTACCGATCTGTTTTCAAGGACTAGAAAGCAGACTGTTTAATAAGCTTGACCGCCACCAACGGAAACTGTGAAGTCAATTGAGGGTGGCCAAGTATAGGTACTTGGGAAACAATCAGCTAAATGATAATCAAAGTTATTAGACTTGCCTGGTAAAAATGTGTAGGATAAAGCACCTACTTAATTATGCAGGCTGCTCTAATGACACCCAGGTGTTCCTGGTTGCCATTCAGGTTTTCAAGTAAGTTACAACTATTAATAATAAGTTTTTGTTTTGTTTTAAATAAGCAAGGTTTAATTTGTCTTAAAAATATTCATGGTTGTTTTTGTTTTTTTTTTTTAACCTGCTATCCGGACAAGCAAACTTGTCATTTGGATTTGTGACATGTTTTAGAAGCAGGGATTCTCAGCTGAGATGTCTTTCCAAATAGAATTTTCTGCACATGCGAGCGTCCACTATGAATAATACTCCGCAAGCAAAGTAGAAGCTATTACAGGGGTAGAGCAGGAAATGCTAAATTTACCCTCTAATGTTTTCTTTGTGAAGCTTTCTGTAAGATTTAAAAGAAATCATCTAGAGACTTCCCTGGAGCTCCAGTGGTTAAGAATCCACCTTCCAATGCAGGGGACACAGATTCAATCCCTAGTCAGGGAACTAAGAGCCCACGTGTCATGGGGCAACTAAGTACAGCCAAAAATAAATGATCTAAACAGACTACTGGAAAAAAAGTATTCTCACTGACAAATTAATTGTATCTTCAATATAATTAAAATTATTCTATGGCATTTGGGGGACTGATTTAAGATGAAAAAGAATGATAAGTGGCAGGTAAATGACAGGTATCTTTTAACCTTGGAGAATATTTTCATCATATAATAACTTGAATTTTTCTTTTTGAGATGAAGGGATTATAGTCTTGCTGTTTTGCAGCTACTACACATGAGTAACTCTCACTTATGAGTCACTGGGCAAAAAGTTCCAAAGAAATCCCATTGGTGTCAGTGAAATGAAGTCAATCCGGTCGCATGCCATGCATAAGAAGGGCGTAATGAGGTCTTTGCTGATTAAAGGAATATTTTATTGCACTTGATGGGCATCTGGCTGTATCTACCGACACAAGGTAAGAGAATATTTACCTGAACTACAAAAGAAATGAAATGTACACCTTGAGGCAAGGGCAATGAATTCCACAGACAATGCCCTCCATTGTCATTATATGCAAAATGCTGAGTGCCCCAGTACTGAAGTTTGCTACACAGGGAAGGATTACCATCTGGTCAGTAGGTGGTGCTGAAACCACAGCAAAAGGAGAGTCCCGGCTTTCTGTCTCTCCTGTTCCTGTCGGCAATTTTCTATGTGTTTCCAAATTCCTCTGTTTAAAGACTGCATCTTGGAAAAGAGGCAATGATTCTCATGGTCTAAAGTGGTATTTCTTCTTTTGCTTACAGATGTGAGAGCAGGTGACTGAAGAGCGTGTGTGCATGCACACCAAGTCACTTCAGTTGTGTCTGACTCTGCAGCTCTATGGACTGTAGCCCAGCACGCTCCTCTGTCCATGGGATTCTCTAGGCAACGATACTGGAGTGGGTTGCCATGCCCTCCTCCAGGGGATCTTCCCCATTCAGGGACTGAACCTGCATCTCTTATGTCTCCTACACTGGCAGATGGGCTCCTTACCACATTGCCACTTGGGAAGCCTTGAAGAGCATGCGATGCTTAAAAATGAGAGTATGATTATCTTAGGGACGAGGTTAAGTCCCAGCCTCTATGTGGTACAGGAAGGATGGGTGTGTTGCATAAAGCTTTCTGCAAAACACAATCAAATCAGTCCACCCACCCTAGAATCTGGGTCACTACTGACTAGCTTGCTTGGAGGTTTGTCCATAATTCTAAGTGAACTTTTTCCTGAAACCCTTTAGGATGGACAAGTATCAATAGCTCCCAGGTCTCTGCAACTGCGCAGATCTCCTGTGTGCTTGGCAGGTGAGACACCCTGAACTGAGCTAACAGATTCCTTTGCCTGTTGCACTGCCTGCTTTGAAGTGTGATCTGTATACACAGACAATACAATTTAAACAAAGAAGAGGGAAAACAAGCAGTCCTCAATGAAGATTTTTATTACTGCTCTTCATTGGAGGAGAAACAGGCAAGTAGCTGGCAAACATAGACTTGCTGGGAAGAACTCATTTCCAGGGCAGATTTTGAGGGTCACTGCACATTTAGTTCAATCTTCCATACCAGAGATAGAGAAACTTTCCTTTCTATTGAGAGCTGTTGACCCAAAGAGGAAAAGAAAATCAATTGAGGGTCAGAGGAGTAGAAAGCAACTTAATTTAGTTTATTTTCAGAGAGATGTTATACCTTTTCATGCCTTTTCTATTAGGTACAGGGGACATAAAAGTCTAATGTACGTGTGTACTCAGTCATGTCCGAGTCTTTCAGACTCCAAGGACTGTAGCCTGCCAGACTCCTCTGGCCATGGAATTCTCCAAGCAAGAATACTGGAGTGGGCTGCCGTTCATTTCTCCAGGGGATCTTTCTGATCCAGAGATTGAACCCATGTCTCTAATGTGGGTCTCTCCTGCAGCGGCAGGCGGGCTGCTTACTACCGCGTCACCAAATGTTTATAAAACTCTAAAGGTACATCAAACAGTTTAAAACTTATACCCGATATCTATAAAAGATAGGGGAGTTGAAAAGGAATGGGAAGGCAAGGAGATGAATGAGAGATCAAAATACAGAAAAAGAGAGTAAGAGAGAGACAGGCAGAGAGCGGCAGAGTTGCCTGCTCCACAAACACCAACAACGCCCTGTGTTGAAGAAAAAACGCAGATACCGAGGAAGGCAGGCAGAGGCAAAGGTATTTTTGAGAAGTGAAAAAGCAGTTTCTTGGGGAGCAACAAACATCCCATCCTGTGGTTTTTAAGGCTATCAACATAGAAAACCTTTGTTGGGCAAGCTATATCTTTGTAAATATAGTCATTTACAGAGAAGTTGTGGAAGGGAGCAAAATCTCCTACTCCGAATGTGTCTCTTTGACATGAAGATTAATTTAGGCTGATTCTTTCTAAGAAATGGAAGATTCAGAAAGTCTTTCTTTTTTTTTTTAAAGATGGTTACTTAAACTTATTTTTTTTTAGTGGCTACAGCATGCAGGATCTTAGTTCCCCAATGAGGAATCTAACCCGTGCCCCCTGCAATGAAAGTAGGGATTCTTAACCATTGGACCACCACGGAAGTTTCAGAAAGTATTTCTGTTTTATCTCTCCCTCAGCTGCCTAAAGAATTTAGATTGAGGGCCTGTTTCTAGAATTGCGCCATAATTAGAGATGGGTGCCAAGAATGTGGTTAGCTGTGGTGGGGGAAATTTGGCCCAGCCTAGACCTCAGAGTCCACTCTAGGTTCCAGAGCTTCTGCCTAGCCTAGCAAACGTCTGTGTACCAGACATTTGCTTTTCCACTTCTCGGTCCACTGCCTTCTTCGAGTCCCAAACTGGTACTGCCAACGTCCTCTCTTGTTCTTACCTAAAGATGGTCTTAACCATTTGGGGAGAATTATTCAGCTTTCCTGGGTCTGTTCTATACATACATATTGGAAGAGGAAATGGCAACCCACTCCAGTATTTTTGCCTGGAAAATTCCATGGACAAGAGGAGCCTGGCAGGCTCTGTGGGGTCACAAAAAGTCAGACATGACTAACGGAGCATGTATGCTCCCGTGTATATTTGTTGTTAAAGTTTTGTTTGATTTTCTCTTGTTAATCTGTCTCATGTCAATTTAATTCTTAGACCAGCTGGAAGAATGTGAAAGCACAGAGGAAAATGTCTTCCTCCCCTAGTTTCATCTTGTTGCTGCTGCTGCTAAGTCGCTTCAGTCGTGTCCGACTCTGTGCAACCCCTTAGATGGCAGCCCACCAGGCTCCGCCGTCCCTGGGATTTTCCAGGCAACAACACTGGAGTGGGCTGCCATTTCCTTCTCCAATGCAGGAAAGTGAAAAGTGAAAGTGAAGTCGCTCAGTCGTGTCCGACTCTTCGTGACTGCATGGACTGCAGCCCACCAGGCTCCTCTGCCCATGGGATTTTCCAGGCAAGAGTACTGGAGTGGGTTGCCATTGCCTTCTCCGTTCATCTTGCTACTTCCACCTAAAGGTGCTTGGAATTTAAGTCAGAGTTCAAGTTTGAACCAAAGTCCCAAATTTTCAACATCTTCATTGAATGTCCTCTACAATGACAAATGGGTATTATCATGATCATTACATGAAGCACTGTAGTTTTAATACCATCTAAATATAGTGTGCTTTGATCAGCATTAAAAATTAGTGAGATAATTTAGAAAGGGATCTATTAAGGGTAAACAGAGAACTTGCTTTCTGGCTAGGTTTTGGTTAAAAAAAAAAAGTAAAAACAATTAACTACTTCCTCATTCCAGAAACATGTTACCTACTTGAATTAAAACCAACAAACAAAACTCCCTAGAAGCATGTGTATGTGTGCACATGTATGCACGCATGTGTTCAAATGTCCATTCCTGAAATCTTTTTAAAACTTTACAAGAAATGTATTCATTTCCTAGAATATCCATTAGAATCTAACAGCTCCTTATCGGTAGGGAAGATAGTATGACAAGACCAGAGCACAGGTTATAAAAAATACAAACACACTATTTGTATGACTCATGCCAAGTTCTGAGGGTGTCTTTCTGGGCTGCAGTGCAAAAGAGTGAGCAGAGTTTTGCAAACTGCTGCAGCATCAAATAGAGCAAAACTCACAGTGAGATAAATACGAAAAATCAATTCATTCATTCATCCAAGCAAGCAAGATATACAAGGTACATGCCCTTTGCGTTTGTAGATCATTTCTGCAGTTTACAAACAGTTTCTCACCCATTTCCATAGCTCTCTCAAGCTTTAACTTAGACTCCACAGGGAGTTATTTCTGGATTAGGTAGAAAAGCAAACAAGCTCAGAGAGATCGTCTTGCATTTGGCCACTATACCAGGACCCACTGCTTTGCTTAATTCTAGAGAGCACCATTTCTACCACGAACAGTGTTACCTGGTGCAACATGGCAGCCAATAGAATACCCTGCCATTTCCTCCCAGACTGGAAGCCCCCAAACAAAGCAGGAGGACCAGAATCAAGCTGGATGCTCAGTTCACTGGAGATATGCCCAGTCCCAGAGCTTGCCTGAGAAGTGGCAGCTGGGGACTATTTCTCACAGAGTAAATACCATTCTTCAGGTGATTCTTTGATGTTGACAATGGCTTCCCCAGTGGCTCAGTGATGAAGAACCCGCCTGCCAATGCCGAAGATGTGGGTTTGATCTCTGTGTCAAGAAGATCCCCTGGAGAAGGAAATGGCAACCCACTCCAGTAATCTTGCCTGGGAAATTCCATGGACAGAGGAGCCTGGAGGGCTACAGCCCGTAGGGTCACAATATTGACATGGATTTTGCTAAAAATATCAGCATGGTGAAATGTATAAAAGTCTCTACTGTTTTAAAAACCTGGTTTCCAGGTTTGGCCATATGACACACATTGGGGATGTAACCATCAAGAAGTCATTTGACATCTGAGCTATAGTTTTCTCATCTATAATTTGGAAGTGATGGTAATTGGCATCCCAGGATGACTATGAAATTCAAACTGGGTTAATGGGATTTTCACATGCTTTATAAACCATAAAGTGCTACCCAAGTGTGAGATACTATTATTACCATTCCTATTGACACCAAGGGCTTCCCTCATAGTTCAGTTGGTAAAGAATCCGCCTGCAACAAGGGAGACCTGGGTTCGATCCCTGGGTCAGGAAGATCCCCTGGACAAGGGAAAGGCTACCCACTACAATATTCTGGCCTGGAGAATTCCATGGACTGTATAGTCCATGGGGTCGCAAAGAGTCACACGACTGAGAGACCTTCACTTTCACTTACTGACACTGAAGAGTTGCTTGGGAAAAACAGGAAAAGGAGAGAGCTATATTGAGGATAAAAAGAGGACAACATTCTAAAGTAAAGAGCTCACTGTTGTAAGTCATAGTTCCAAGACAGCTGTTGGCTGCTTAATAAAAGCCAGTGAAGATGACAAAGTAATTTCTGGTTCAAGCATGAATGCTCAAGTACAGGCATTTATGTTCAACTGCCAGATGCTTCAAGCTAGCAGCTAAATCCGAAGATACCAAAGACACTTCATGCACCAACAATATCCTGGCCTCTCAAGTCAGAGCAATGCAGAAAGGTACATCCCCAAAGAAAGAATGTCACTGAAAAATTACCTAGGAGGGGGAGAGACTGTGAAACTGATGAGAAAGATGGCAAATTCCACCAGAATCACTAAACTACTGGTTAGAAAAGGAAGTAAAATATGAATAGAGAAAAAGCAGGATCTAGAATTTGGGAGGTAAGAGAGATACCTTTGCTGTTTATGAAGATGACTACCCTCCGTGATTCTGGAAGATGTTACACTCATTTATGATTTTTGGAAATCTGTCAATGGAAGACTTAAAGTCGGTGGTTTAAAAGAGATTGTTAAAATATTTACCTGTATTCTCTAACCAAAAGTTAAGGCTGTACTGCATTTATCCAGGCGGTAAGTAATGTGTTTATTAAACATTTTCCTTTTTTTTTTAATTGTTAGATAATTTATATGAGGAGGAAAAAAAAAGTAGACTTACTCTGATGCCTAGTTCTTGTTGACTGGAATTATCACTTCGGGTTCTTGGTGAAAAGGTGCTGATACTATGATGGCCATATTACCATTCTTAAACATCATTATCATTAACATCATTTCAGCTTACATATATTGTGGAAGGTATTTACGTAATTACAAAGGTTATATTTACCATCCGCAAGGATCTGTGCTGAACACCTGCATTTATGACCTCATTAAAATTTAGGCATTGTGAAGACAGGGAACATGCCTTTCTCGTTCAGCATAGATGCCTTATACATAGCATTTGTTGTTGTTTAATCGCAGAGTCATGTTCTGCTCTTTTGGGACCACATGGACTATAGCCTGCCAGGCTTCTCAGTCCATGGGATTTCCCAGGCAAGAATACTGGAGTGGGTTGCCATTTCCTTCTCCAGGGGATCTTCCCGACCCAGGGATGGAACCTGCATCTCCTGTATTACAGGCAGGTTCTTTACCACTGAGTCACCTGTGAAGCCCCAAACATAGCATAGTCAATGACAAAATACATGCTTAATAAATATTTCAAGAATGAGTGAATCACTAGCAGTTAAACCTCAATATTCTCATGATAAGTATCATTATTATCACCACTTACTAGACAATGAACCTGAGGCTTAAAAAGGCTACATGTATTTCCAAGGACACAGACATAGTTAGAGGGAGAAAACAGGTATTCCAACCCTGAGTTTGGCTGAATGGAAAGCCCTATATGTTATATTTCCATTCCAACATGACTGTAGCTTCCTGCTCACTTTACTTTGAAAGAGGTGTTTGGGTGGCTGCCAGTGTTTAGGTATAAATGAGCTTTGCCACTTTCTCTTTTTTTTGTGATAGAATGTGACATGATGTGTTGGAACTAGAGATAGTTGCAGGAGTCAAGTCACAAGGAGGAGGAAGAAGAAAGGAGAATCCAACAGAGCCCAGGGTGATGAGGTGAGAAAAGGATTCAAGAGAAGAATGAGAAGCATCAGCTACTGGAAAAGCCAGAAAGGAATCATTATACTTTATTGTCAAATGCTCTAAAAGGTAGTCGTCTAGGTTATTTAAGGAAAAATATGTGGATATAAAACATTTCTAAGTTAACAAAAGTCATTTCCACCTATCATATATTGAAAAAAATTGGACCTCTTGAATAAAAGGCAATTTTGTTTACAGATTAAAAATGTGGACAGTGGAGCCAGACTTTCTGAGTTTTAATTCTAATTCAATTACTTACTTTGTTGATCCTAGGGAAATTATTTCATTTCTCAGAGCTTCAGTTGCTTCAGATTTAATAGGAATAAGAACATATACCTCATACTTTGAGGATTAAGTGAGCAAATTAATATAAAGTTTTGAAAACTGAGCTTACCACATAATAACTGTTCATTATTACCAAGGGTCTAGCAGAAACAATGATGCCTCCATATTTCATTCTGAAATGCTGAAATCCTTGCACTGGCCAGCATTGGCCTATCTCACCTCAACTGATAGTTTCATTTAAGACAGAAATCTGAAGAACCAATTGACATGTACATACTGCAGTGAGGGAGATCTGGGTTCGATCGCTGGGTTGGGAAGATTCCCTGGAGGAGGGTATGGAAACCCGCTCTAGTATTCTTGCCTGGAGAATCCCCAAGGACTGAGAAGCCTGGCAGACTACAGTCCATAGGGTCACAAAGAGTTGGAAATGATTGAGCGGCTAGGCACAGCACAACCAACAAAGACCTAGTATATAGAAAATGAAAAGAGAGAAGAGAGAGAGAGAGAGAGAAAAACTGAACTATGGAATAAATATCTGGATGCAAATTTTAGCTCTACCGCTTACTAGGGGACTGATTATGGGGAGGTCACATCACTTGTAAGTCAGTTAATTTCCTAACTTCACTAGTCCTGTGGCTGCATGTAGTATGACTAAATCAAGCTAAGTGTGTGATACAAGCTATCTATCATCATCATCAACATCTTCATCACTGAGCTTATTTGTACCTGGGTTCCTTGCAATGTAACTGTAAGAACTTTCACAGGAAAATCAGCTTCTCTAGCCTGCAAAGATTGGGGTGGGGTAGAGAAAACTTTAATGAGAGAAAAATGTCATAAATCTCCAAAGCAATGCTGTGGGTCTCTAAGTCCTGACAAAACTGCTCCTACTTTACATGGAAGCAAAAGAGGAAACAAATTGACAGCAACTAAAAATGATAACAGATGCTCAAAACAATTTGCTGCCAGTGAAAGTATCATAAGGAAATTATCGTTGTACATAGACATTTCTTTGCCAGAACAGTGTACAAACACCCAGATAAATAGCACAGGTGCTGTCTTGTTCACTTGCCAGGGCAACGCACCAAGTTTGAAGACATTCCCCAGAATGACATCAAGTCAAGAGATTCTCATGCTTGTTGTATTCACATTTCAGGACCTCCATTAACTCTCTGGACATCATCAGACACTGTGAAAAATGCTGAAGACAGGACAATATGACCCTGAGCTGAGAAGATTAATAACCGGTGAATAAACTAAACTAGCTCACTGATAGCTTGCTATGCTGATTTCTACAGCTATCTTAATGGATTATTTGAGTAATTTATGGACCACAGCAAAACATGTACTTTATTGAGGGACAGGAAAGGTCTGAGCAAAGCTTATGTGAGTGGTATCTTTAGCTTTTAAATACAGAATCTTTACAAACCTCTCTTTTCCCCTCTTGTCCTCTATTTTATAATTTTCCAGAGGCCAGAAATCACAGAAGGACAAAGGGTTGCTTTTGAAAGCATCAGCACAAACTCCCAAAGAAACTGTAAGACTGGTTACCTCACAGGGACACCCAAGGTATACTGCTTGACTTTGTACAAGTGATACACATGGGAAGACAGGGGACTGAACTTCTGAGGGAATTATATTCTTCTACAGGGATCACAGACTTGACTAGTAATTAAGAGAGCTGGATTCCAACCTGGAGATAGACTTGAGAAATGTTAGTTACTCATTCGTGTCCACCTCTGTGACTCCATGGACTGTAGTCCACTAGGCTACTCTGTTAATGGAATTCTCCAGGCAAAAATACTGGAGTGGGTAGCCATTCCCTTCTCCAGGTGATCTTTCTGACCCAGGGATCAAAGACATATAGGCAGATTCTTACCATCGGAACCACCAGGAAAGCCAGGTAGACTTACATGATGCTAAACTTAGATTTAGAATCTTCATCATGTTAGTGGCTGACTGTAACATACACTAAATCCCTATTTCTTTTATAAAGCGCAGGCTAAATGATCATGGTTATATAGACAACCTAAGAACAGTGGTAACATTTGGCCTCTATTCCCTAATAATTCAATGTTTGTTCCCTACTGTCAACACTGAGGTGGCGTCCTGCACTAGCTTACATACTAGGAACCACAAGGCTTGGCCTCTGGTCTGATTACTGTTCTTAAATAAACCAGATACATTACATAGGTCTTGATTTCACAGGGCTTTCCTTTTCCATGCTATCTCACTATAGAGAGCTGGTCAAAAATAATTTATATACTGGGATGATTTTATAAAAATAGAATAATGAAAAAGCAACAAAAAATAATCCCTATGATTATGTGTCATTTACTGGGCTAGCTTCTCTCCCTAAATGACTTTTCCTCTTCATAGTAACTCTGTTAGGATTCTGGCACCTAGCTAAAATATCTTTCAACAATAGTACACCTCTTTAAGGTATAAACTATAAGGATAGAGAGAAAGGTTGGGAGTTTTAACTATTGAAACTGGGGATGTTGGGAAACCACTGAAAGGTGAAAAGACATGAAGCCTGATCCTTAGCTGTCTCTGGGGAAATAGAAAGACTAGACTGACTTTCTTAATTTTATGGGTTTTTATTTTCTGTTGTTTTTTAAATTATCATTATTTTTTTAGGCTTTACCATGCAGCATGTAGGATGTTAGTTCCCTGACCAGGGATCGAACAATGCTGCCAGAATTGGAATCATGGAGTCTTAATCACTGGGCTTCCAGGGAAGTCCCCTGATTTATCTTATAGAATATCCCCCCAAGATCCAGAAAGTGGTGACCTCAGCTACCACTGGAAGTACAGGTGATGGAGCACTGGATCACTGTTACTTAGAATGAGTTAAGTCCCCAGACACTTTCCCTTATTCCATGCACCCAGGTGATTAGCTTCCTTACCCAGAAGGATGCTGAGATTTTTTTTTTTTTTCCCCTTGGTTCTTTTTTTTTTTTTAATTTTTATTAGTTGGAGGCTAGTTACTTTACATCATTACAGTAGTTTTTGTTATACATTGATATGAATTAGCCATGGATTTACATGTATTCCCCATCCCAGTCCCCCCTCCCACCTCCCTCTCCACCCGATCCCTCTGGGTCTTCCCAGTGCACCAGGCCCGAGCACTTGTCTCATGTACCCAACCTGAGCTGGTTATCCGTTTCACCCTAGATAATATACATGTTTCAATGCTGTTCTCCTGAAACATCCCACCCTCTCCTTCTCCCAGAGTCCACAAGTCTGTTCCATACATCTGAGTCTCTTTTTCTGTTTTGCATATAGGGTTATCGTTACCATCTTTCTAAAGTCCATATATATGTGTTAGTATACTGTAATGGTCTTTATCTTTCTGGCTTACTTCGCTCTGTATAATGGGCTCCAGTTTCATCCATCTCATTAGAACTGATTCAAATGAATTCTTTTTAATGGCTGAGTAGTATTCCATGGTGTATATGTACCACAGCTTCCTCATCCATTCGTCTGCTGATGGGCATCTGGGTTGCTTCCATGTCCTGGCTATTATAAACAGTGCTGCGATGAACATTGGGGTGCATGTGGCTCTTTCAGATCTGGTTTCCTTGGTGTGTATGCCCAGAAGTGGGATTGCTGGGTCATATGGCAGTTCTATTTCCAGCTTTTTAAGAAATCTCCACACTGTTTTCCATAGTGGCTGTACTAATTTGCATTCCCACCAACAGTGTAAGAGGGTTCCCTTTTCTCCACACCCTCTCCAGCATTTATTGCTTGTAGATTTTTGGATAGCAGCCATCCTGACTGGCGTGGATGCTGAGATTTTTATTTTCTAAGCAGTTAACCGAGGAAGGTTTCTAAGCCAGAGGATACCAGGTTCAAATGAGGGTAGCAAGGATTTTTGTAAATATCTCTATCATGAATGTTGAGGTTCTCAACTCCCCTCCTCAACATGGCTCCCCAAACACTGGTAGAGAGATGCCTGTTTCTAGGGACCGTGACCAATTTAAAAGGAAATGCCTAAAAATATTGATATGGGGAGGAGCTCTCTCCCCACGATGGCTCAGTCACATTGAACTCAATAAAACTGACCCTCATGTTCCTGGATTCAAGTTCTAGGACCCTCACATTTTAGTGCCTCAGTCTTCCATGTGACTCAACAACTGAGAATCACTAGACATCTGAGGATAGTTTCTAACATAAAAGATCAAGCTGAAGGCAAGTAAAGAAAATCTGTCATTAACATTTTTAGAGAAACAAGAGATACTGAATTTATGCACAGACATATCCCCTACCAATATCACAAATGAGGAACATTCAGAGACTAAAAGAGGGCTGCTAGAAATTTAAGCCATGGTAATTGAGTGGTAAAGGGTAACTGGTTTAAGACATGTC
Source organism: Odocoileus virginianus (assembly GCF_023699985.2). NCBI lineage: Eukaryota > Metazoa > Chordata > Mammalia > Artiodactyla > Cervidae > Odocoileus > Odocoileus virginianus. The sequence continues at coordinate 20,916,919 of NC_069699.1, forward strand.
CTACAGGCTGGCCTCCAGAAAAAGAGGAAGCTTTCTGCCCGGCTCCATGGAAACTAGCCATGGCCCAGTGTTTCAGGCAATTAATCACAGTCAACTCAACACTTGGTCTCTAGTCCCCAACAATTCACTGAGGTGGTGTCCTGCGCCAGCTAACACACTAGGAACCACAAGGCTTGACCTTTGGTATGTAGATTATGCAAAGAAAGAAACCATGCTATTAAAATCATGCAGTTCTTTTTCATACTAATGCTCCATATATAACCCTGGAGAAAAAAATTAAAACATAAAACAAAATTTTGTCAGGTGGACACTGTTACACCTATTTCAAAGATGAGGAAACTGAGGCTCCGAAAGTCACACAATTCGTAAGCAGCAAAGGGGAAATTTTAACCTGAGTCTGTGGCTGTTCTTAACTAGGACAGTGTACCTAGCTGCTGCCAGGAGGGAAGAGACCCATCATTTTGCAGACAGTCTTTTATGCATCAGGCTATAGGCCAAGTGCTCTGTATAATGTACCTCACTTAGGCTCACAATAACTTGGAGTGGTAGGCATTACTCCTATTTTACAAAGGCAGAATCAGAAGCTTCAAGAGAAAGCAGTAAGATCAGGATTTGAAGGCAGGTTTCAAAGCCCATGATAAGGAGTCTGTAGCACATGTATTTTAATCCTCTTCATCACACTGAATAAGTTGGGGATACTGTCAATCTTTATATAGGATTCTTAAAGTCTTCTCAATGTAAGCTCTGCTTTTTGGCCTGCTGTTATTGAGTCTCAAAAAATTCAACTCATGTGTTTGTTTTCTTTGGAGGATCCATGCCACGTAAAACGTTACCTGACAGATTTCTCATTCTGCCACTGAACGTTCATTGAGGAGAATGGCAGTTTTCTGCTTGACTCACTACGTCTTCAAACACAGATTTTGTGATGCATTTGCATTTTTCCTACACTGACAACAGAAAAGGATCTTAATGCAGACAGAAAACTGTCCAAACTTGATGTAAGATCACTCTTCTCAAGAATTCACAGCTCTGGGCTCCTAGTAGGAGTCATTATCTCAAATATGGAGAAACATACATTCTCTCCATGACTGAACAGTAAGTGATGGTAATCTATGGTTCAAAGACTTTCCTCCAAGAATCCACAGGAGGAGTACACCACAGACACGTTGTCAACCCCAGTTGGTAACATTCCAGTTACCCAACATTACAAGGATCAGTTCTGGTTATCTATTGTCCCAGTCCATTGACAGCACCTTGTTCATCCTACTTTGGAGGAAAAACTACATAATAACCTACTGGGAATTCATTATCACTCTCCTTTCAGTATGCTGGCACTGAATCAATCGCTTCCCCTACACTTTTCTTGCTCCCATGTCAACATATATGTTACCAAGCCAATCCTTTGTAATGGAGATGGATAAGGCAGTATTTTGGTATTCTTGCTTTCCAACAGGTATCAGCCAAAACACAAGCATGAATTTTCCTAACCTAATGTATTGTTCTACATACTGTTTAAAAAATAAAATAGAGCTGACTTTAGTTCTGAGGTGCTTTAAATTAAACCAGGTTATATAACAAATGACAGCACAGTTTTGGTTAGCCCTTGTAGATTAGCAGGGGCAGATCCAGGTGACACCTGTGGAAGGTATTGATTAAAAGGAGCTGATATCCATCTTTCCAAACACAGAATAATCCTCTGGCTTTACAGAAGTGATGGCAATCTTACAGACAAGGTTAATCAGATACATGAGAAATCATACCTGCTCCCTGATAAAGTACAAATCACTCAGAGATCAATCACAGACCCACACTGTCCCTCAGAAAACAGAATTCAAGGCAGACGGATACTGCTTTGTTCAAGACCTAGTACAAAGCAAGACATTCTGCACATTTGAACAGTTTTCCCTGCTGAGAGCATTGATTTGTGGGTTCTATAATATTAATACATGCACTACAGTAAACAACATAAATATAAGAAGTAGATATAAAGTACTGATGTACTTTTTCTGAGAAGAGAGTAACTAATCTCTCAGACCTCAGCACTGTTATAAAAACATTGCTGGATTCTTGGCACAGTCTTAGGGAACCTTAGTAACACAAAGCTAAGCATCTTGAGACACTACCCAAGTCACTATAGTGAAGGTGATGGGGGAGCCGGCAGTGAAAGGAATACGAGCACAATGTTACTGACTGTCATTTAAAGGTGTAAGTAAGTGTTAGTCGCTCAGTTGTGCCAGACTTTTTGTGACCCCATGGATTGTAGCCCACCAGGCTCCTCTGTCCATGATATTTTCCAGGCAAGGATACTGGAGTGGGTTGCCATTTCCTTCTCCAGGGTATCTTCCCAACCCAGGGATTGAACCCGGGTCTCCTGCACTGCAGGCAGATTCTTTACTGACTGAGCTACAAGGGAAGCCCCACTTAAAGGTGAGTCCCTACTAAATGCAGGGTCTGGGCCATGCTTTACAGAGAGAATTTGATTCCTTACAACAGAGGGACTTTCCATTTTATACAAAAGAGACTAACACTCCTTAAGATTCATTTGCTCTAGGTCAGAGACCTGTTCAGAAAGGTTGGAGTTGGTATATGAAACCAGGCTGTCTGATACCAAAGCCATTATTCCTTTCGCTATGCTCCACTGACAACCTCTATTTTTTTCCTTTGGCCTGTTGCTTATTAATTTCCTTGGCCATTGTTTTAATAACAAGAATTCGCTGAGCTCCTTGGGGAGGCAGCATGATAGTAGAGGGAAGAACAGACTATTGGGTGTCATCTTGGATATGTAATTTCCCCTTTCTAGTTTCCTCTGCAAAAAGAAGGGGCTAGAAGAGATGATCTCATCTCTTCCAAGGCTCTCAAAGGGTTCTTCCAAATGGGCCAATTCTTGAATAGACTGTGAAAAAATGATGATTCTAATAAGCTATAAAAAGACCCTTAATTAATGTGGTCTGCTCCTTCATTTGTTCATTCACTCACTTATTCATTCATTCATAGTTACAGAACATCTACTATGTGCAGGTGAGTGCTAAAGACTATGGATAAAGGTTAGCGGTCCTGATCCTCAGGAGGCTTGCATTCTAGTTAGGGTGATAGATAATGGATATATAAGCAAAAGTGAAAAATATGCTTAGATGGTGAAAGCATTGTGAGAGAAATGAATATGGTACTATGATAGAGAATAAAAGGAAGAAACTTCTTGTGATAAGATGCTTAGAAGAGATCCTTGAAGGAGATCTGAGCTCTAAGGGATGACAAGGAATCAGTCACAAAATGGAGTAAGGAAGTAGGGTGAAGGAGGATAATTTTTATGGTAAAGAGAAAAATTATCCAAATATCTCATATTATTATAATGGTTACATGGAAGACAAAGACAATCATCAAAGCCCACTGCAAAAAAAAAAAATAGAACATGCATAAATACATAAGTAAGTAAGATGGATGCACCTCATTTTTTAGATGAGGAAATTGAAGCTCAGAGAGATGATGAATTTCTCACCCAGGCTGAGAAACTAAATGGACTAAAGTTAAGGTTATTTAATTAAGCCCACTGGGAGCAGACATGCACCACAGCACTAAAGCTTGCCTTGGTCATCATAACTGGTAGGATTTATATTGTCCAGAGCTCAACACACAAGTTATTCTCCCTGTGTAACACCAAGATGGCCTCAGGTCATCAATTCAACCCAGTGACACAGCCAGAAATGCTAGCTCTGGCTCCAGACTAGGTTAGAGGGTTTCATGGGAGATTTTTCTAGAGGCTTGAAACTTTACATTGCTGATCTATACCATAGTGACAATAATTAATGACACCTAATATTTATTATGGGGCTTCCCTGGTGGCTCAGATGGCAAAGTATCAGCCTGCAAAGCAGGAGACCCAGGTTCAATCCTTGGGTCGGGAAGATCCCCAGAGAAGGGAATGGTAACCCACTCCAGTATTCTTGCCTGGAAAATTCCATGGACAGAGAAGCCTAGTGGGCTACCATCTAAGGGGTCACAACGAGTTGGACACAACTGAGCAATTAACACTTTCACTTTCAGTATTTATTCTGTGTCTACCACATGGACAGGTACTGTATTGAGCACTTGAAAGAACTGTCATTTACTTTCCTTAATATCTTTATGATATTTTTATTTTCATTGTATGCTTATCTGACTCAGTCTCAGAGATAGTACAGCATATTGGAAACTACACTGGACATCTTGTTTTAAGATTGGATTCAGACCTGAGATTGCTATTTAGTAGTTGGGTATCTGAAACATGCCACATTACCTTTCTGAACCTCGGTTTCCTTATAAAATGGGAAAATAAAACTAGTTTCCATTTGCCTCACTCAATAAAGATGGTGTATGTTCTGTGTTAAGTGAAGTGATCAGTATTATTTCCTGTAGATACTGAGTCATCTCTTTGTTTATTTGAGTAAAATATTAATGGTGATTGAGACAGACAACAGCCCAAACTAAACTGAGTAAGCCTATAAATACAGTTTGTCTGCAGGACTCAATGGGCATGGATCTAAGTGATACTAAGTTAACCGAGGTGCTAATGAAGGATAATGGTTGGCTCCTTCCTTCCTCAGAGCAGTTGTTTCAGAGTTATTTGAAATGTTCTCTCCCTCACTTAAAGTCCTAAGAATGTCTGCCCAATAAAACAGAACTCTCTATATCTGCGTCTCTATTCCTTCAAATAGGTTCATTAGTTCCATCTTTCTAGATTTCACATATGTGCATTAGCATACTATATTTGTTTTTCTCTTTCTGACTTAGTTTACTCTGTATTACAGGCTCTGGGCTTGTGGGCACAGCTGGGTAAGGACAGGGTGAGATGAATCGGAGAGTAGCGTTGACACACACACACTACCATGTGTAAAGCAGATAGGAGTGGGGAGCCGCTGTTAGCGCAGGGAGCTCAGCTGGGTGCTCCGTGAGCACGCAGAGGGGTGAGGGGGGGAGGGAGGCTCGGGAGGGAGCAGATACCTGCACTGCTGTACAGTAGAAGCAGACAACGTTGTAAAGAAATTATCCTCCAATTAAAGCTAAGAAAACATAAGTTTTAACTTCAAAAAAGGAGAATTGTTGGGAAGGAAGGCAGAGGGGTGGATCAGGATAGGGGCACATAAGTAGATTTGAGTTTCTGGTAATCATCTAGCTCTTAAGTTGATTATGGGCCTACAGATATTAATTATTTTAATTCAATAATAATAAAAAATTAAAGAACAATGATAAACATCCAAGGGGAAATAAAGGCCCATCATTCTCAGATGTCAATTAGCTGGAAGTTATTTTTTCACTGAAAAATGAACTATCCTCATCTCGTTGATTTATCAAAATTTACTGAATAGTATGCTTGGCATTAGAGCTTCAAAAATGAACAGTAATCAAGTGTGAGTCATAAACAGACTGCTGCAAAAATGTGATAAATGAAACAAGACAGATGCTCACAGAGAAATATAGGAGGAGACCAAGGTAGTAATAAGGGTAACTCTCCATGGATGGGGCTGTGACCAGATGAAACAGCGCACTCAGGAGCGGGTGCTAGAGCTCAGGGAGAGGAAAGACTGAGCTAACATGGCAGAAGTGCTTTATCTGTGAAGCCAACTATGCAGAGGCATACATAAGATATTTGCAGCACACAGCTGATCAGCCAGGTGCGGGAGCTCTCAATTGGCGGACTGTGAACAGCAGTCATAGAGAAGGCAATAAACATCTAAACACTGTTGTGTGCTAATGTATGTAAATATGATATCTGATTTAGTCTTCCCAACAATCCTTATAGTAGGCTCAGTTATACCCATTTCACAAGTTCACCCTGAACAGCTTGGAAGTGATAATGTTAGGATTTGAACCTGACACGTCTTCCTGCAAAGCCTGTATTCATTCCCCTATAATATATTAGCAGATAAGGAAAGAGATGGACCATATGGGATATTCCAGAGACCTTCTCTACCCAGTTATGCTGCCTTTAATATTTAGCATGGCATCATAGGAATGGAGAGGAAACGGCCAAGAGTCTCCAGAGCTACAGTGCATGGAAGACGTGGTGAGAGTATCTCTCCAACCAAGTCCTCAGGAGCAGAGTTCAGGACTGTGATTACAGTAGGAACAGGATCAGGAGAAGCACCTAAGTAGCTGAAAATCTTAAAGCTGCTGATCCCTAAGAATGTGTCAAGCTCCAGGAATTACATGATTCCTGGATATCAGAGCTGGTAAACTTATTTTATTGTTCCTTTCTCTTTTTCTTTCTTTCTTTGTCAGAGTGCAAAAGAGATCAAAACTTATCTTTTTCCTTTTAAAATAAAGATATAATTCACATCACATAAAATTCTTCTTTTAAAGTATACAATTCAGTGGTTTTTGGAAATTTACTTTTTGGGTAATCATCACTACTTTCTAATTCCATAAACTTCTATGACCTCAACAAACAAAACAAAACAAAAAAATATCCTATTAAGAGTCAGTCTCAATTCTCCCATCTGCCCATCTCCTGGAAAAAGCTAATCTATGTTTGGTTTCTAAGAATGTGCTTGCTCTTGACATTTCATAGAAATGGCATCATACAATATATAACCATTTTTTGGTCACTTCTTTCACTTAGCATCATGTTTATAAGACCAACTCATGTATCAGTATTTCATCTCTTTTTTCAGTTCAGTTCAGTCGCTTAGTTGTGTCCGACTCTTTGCGACCCCATGAATTGCAGCACACCAGGCCTCCCTGTCCATCACCAGCTCCCGAAGTTTACTCAAACTCATGCCCATCGAGTCGGTGATGCCATCCAGCCATCTCATCCTCTGTCATCCCCTTCTCCTCCTACCCGCAACCCCTCCCAGCATCAGGGTTTTTTCCAATGAGTCAACTCTTCGCATGAGGTGGCCAAAGTATCGGAGTTTCAGCCTCAGCATCAGTCCTTCCAATGAACACCCAGGACTGATTTCCTTTAGGATGGACTGGTTGGACCTCCTTGAAGTCCAAGGGACTCTCAAGAGTCTTCTCCAACACCACAGTTCAAAAGCATCAATTCTTCAGCGCTCAGCTTTCTTTATAGTCCAACTCTCACATCCATACATGACCACTGGAAAAACCACAGCCTTGACCAGACGGACCTTTGTTGGCAAAGTTATATCTCTGCTTTTTAATATGCTATCTAGGTTGGTCATAACTTTCCTTCTAAGGAGTAAGCGTCTTTTAATTTCATGGCTGCAGTCACCATCTACAGTGACTATGGAGCACCAAAAAATGAAGTCTGTTTGACACTGTTTCTACTGTCTCCCCATCTGTTTCCCATGAGGTGATGGGATCAGATGCCATGATCTTAGTTTTCTGAATATTAAGCTTTAAGCCAACTTTTTCACTCTCCTCTTTCACTTTCATCAAGAGGCTTTTTAGTTCCTCTTCACTCTCAGCCATAAGGGTAGTGTCATCTGCATATCTGAGGTTATTGATATTTCTTCCGGCAATCTTGATTCCAGCTTGTGCTTCATCCAGCCCAGCCTTTCTCATGATGTACTCTGCATATAAGTTAAATAAGTAGGGTGACAATATACAGCCTTGACATACTCCTTTTCCTATTTGGAACCACTCTGTTGTTGCATGTCCAATTCTAACTGTTGCTTCCTGACCTGCATACAGGTTTCTCAAGAGGCAGGTCAGGTGGTCTGGTATTCCCATCTCTTTCGGAATTTTCCACAGTTTATTGTGATCCACACAGTCAAAGGCTTTGGCATAGTCAATAAAGCAGAAATAGATGTTGTTCTGGAACTCTCTTGCTTTTTCGATGATCCAGCGGATATTGGCAATTTGATCTCTGGTTCCTCTGCCTTTTCTAAAACCAGCTTGAACATCTGGAAGTTTGTGGTTCACGTATTGCTGAAGCCTGGCTTGGAGAATTTTGAGCATTGCTTTACTAGTGTGTGAGATGAGTGTAATTGTGCGGTAGTTTGAGCATTCTTTTGGATTGCCTTTCTTAGGGATTGGAATGAAAACTGACCTTTTCCAGTCCTGTGGTCACTGCTGAGTTTTCCATCTCTTTTTTACAGAGTTTGCCATCTCTATTTACAGATTACTAATTAATGTACGTTCAGTTCAGTTCAGTCAGTCATATCTGACTCTTAGAGACCCCATGGACTGTGGCATGACAGGCCTCCCTGTCCATCACCAACTCTTGGAGTTTACTCAAACTCATGTCCATCGAGTTGGTGATGCCATCCAACCGTCTCATCCTCTGCTGTCCCCTTCTCCTCATGCCTTCAATCTTTCCCAGCATCAGGGTCTTTTCAAATGGGTCAGCTCTTTGCATCAGGTGGCCAAAGTACTGGAGTTTCCGCTTCAGCATCAGTGTTTCCAATGAACATCCAGGACTGATCTCCTTTAGGATGGACTGGTTGGATCTCCTTGCAGTCCAAGGGACTCTCAAGAGTCTTCTCAGTATACTAACACATATATATGGAATTTAGAAAGATGGTAATGATAACCCTATATGCAAAACAGAAAAAGAGACTCAGATGTATAGAACAGACTTGTGGACTCTGGGAGAAGGCGAGGGTGGGATGTTTCAAGAGAACAGCATTGAAACATGTATATTATCTAGGGTGAAACAGATCACCAGCCTAGGTTGGGTGCATGAGACAAGTGCTCGGGCCTGGTGCACTGGGAAGACCCAGAGGGATCGGGTGGAGAGGGAGGTGGGAGGGGGGACCGGGATGGGGAATACATGTAAATCCATGGCTAATTCATTTCAATGTATGACAAAAACTACTGTAATGATGTAAAGTTATTAGCCTCCAACTAATAAAAATAAATGGGAAAAAAAAAAAGTCTTCTCGAACACCACAGTTCAAAAGCATCAATTCTTTGACGCTCAGCTTTCTTTATAGTCCAACTCTCACATCCATACATGACCACTGGAAAAACCATAGCCTTGACTAGATGGACCTTTGTGGACAAAGTGATGTCTCTGCTTTTTAATATGCTGTCTAGGTTGGTCATAACTTTCCTTCTAAGGAGTAAGTGTCTTTTGATTTCATCTGCAGTGATTTTGGAGCCCAAAAAAATAAAGTCTGCGACTGTTTCCACTGTTTTGCCATCTTTTTTCCATGAAGTGATGGGACCGGATGCCATGATCGTTGTTTTCTGAATGTTGAGCTTTAAGCCAACTTTTTCACTCTCCTCTTTCACTTTCATCAAAGGTTCTTTAGTTCTTCTTCACTTTCTGCCATAAGGGTGGTGCCATCTGCATATCTGAGGTTATTGATATCCCTCCTGGCAATCCTGATTCCAGCTTGTGCTTCATCCAGCCCAGCCTTTCTCATGATGTACTCTGCATATAAGTTAAATAAGTAGGGTGACAATATACAGCCTTGATGTACTCCTTTTCCTATTTGGAACCAGTCTGTTGTTCCATGTCCAGTTCTAACTGTTGCTTCCTGACCTGCATACAGATTTCTCAAGAGGCAGGTCAGGTGGTCTGGTATTCCCATCTCTTGAAGAATTTTCCACTGTTTATTGTGACCCACACAGTCAAAGGCTTTGGTATAGTCAATAAAGCAGAAATAGATGTTTTTCTGGAACTCTCTTGCTTGTTGGATGATCCAGTGGAGGTTAGCAATTTGATCTCTTGTTCCTCTGCCTTTTCCAAATCCAGCTTGAACATCTGGAAGTTCACAGTTCATATACTGTTCAAGCCTGGCTTGGAGAATTTTGAGCATTACTAGCATGTGTGATGACTGCAACTGTGTGGTAGCTTGAGCATTCTTTGGCATTGCCTTTCTTAGGGATTGGAATGAAAACTGACCTTTTCCAGTCCTGTGGTCACTGCTTTTTCGAAATTTGCTGGCATATTGAGTGCAGCACTTTCACAGCATCATCTTTTAGGATTTGAAATAGCTCAGCTGGAATTTCATCATCTAATGAATAATTATCCATTGTCTGCATAGACCATTGTCTGGATAGATCACACATGATTGACATGTGGATTGTTTCCACTTTTGGTCAAATAATGCTGCTATGAACATTCATATACAAGTTTGCAGTGCTTTCTGATGTATCTAAACAGGGCTCAGTTTCATAGTGAGTATATATAGCAAAACTTTTATATACTGAACAATGCTCTTAGGAGTCCCACAGGAAGGCACTAGGCTTGGAATCAATACATTATGCAAATAAGCCAGTTTGCTAGCCAGCTCTGACTTTGGTTCTGAGCCTGCTGATGTGGCTGGCTTATGTTTGGTGGCTATCATGTATAAAGACAACGTGTCATCAGACACTAGCATCCCCTTCAGGGGGGCCAGATGATCATATTTTAAGAAGTATATGAAGACTAAGGTACTGTGAGGCTAGGGTTCTTTCAGATCCCAGTCTCATGGCCACTCGTGGATGGAATGGTTGATAAAACTGCCCACACCATTTAATTTCTAATTTTTCTCTTTCTTTCAGGTATTATAACCTGAATTAATACAGAATAAATGTTTATACAATGCAAATCTCCTGTTCACGGAAGATTTCATCTCATCTTCTCCGAAAGCCTGAGTGACAGTACCTCTGGATAGATTTTTCTTTTGTTGTTGAATAATAAAGAAATTGGAAATTAGAGGGCTTTCATTCTGTATTCCAACTTAAGTAGTTCTTTATCATAGACAGAACTTCAGAACTGGAGGAGGCCTTAACTCTCTCTATTCAGGGCTCTTCATTTTACAGGTGAGAAAAGAGTCTGAGGCAGTATGATCCACACGGTGTCACACAAGGGGCTGGTAACTGAACTGGACCCAGAACCCAAGTAGGCAGGACCTCACTCACTCTTCTTTCCACTGGAAGGCAGTCATTCCCATATTTACGAAGTTTAGACAAAGTTGGTTATACCTTTTCAAGTTTTTTTTTTTAACTATTCACAACCTTTATAAGCCCGCATACTGTCTACTGTTTCCTTCTTTTCTTCTCTCTCTCTTTTTTTTTGGCGGTAAAGCTGAACTCTAATTCCACTTCCCCCAACCCGCAGACAGACAGGGGTTCCACAAAGACAAGTCAGCCAAGGGAAAGAGCTATTTTGTCTATAATTTATGGCTTTGCCTTTACACAGAGAGCTTTCCCAAACAGATCAGCACATTCAAGATTTTGGCTGGAAGACAGCACCCCAGTTTTCTGGAGTTAAAGCTTAGCACAAATTCTGTCATTCAAACACAGTAGTCAAATCAATTATAATCATTAATGGAAATGAGCTTGTAGGTATTTCATGACCACTACTTTATTACCATTAATCCACATTCTCCCCATGTCTTTGACAATTGAAAGGAACCCCCAGCCAGCAGCTAGAGAAAGCAGAACCTTTTTAATGACAGGAGTAATTCGTTTCCCAGTGAGAGGTGATAACCTGCCTCAATTTGCTTCAGATTTCTCAAGGAAATCTGTTTTCTTGTCCCAATTAACTACTGGCCACTCCTGAGAAGACCCTGTCCATTTAGAGAACCAAGTTTCTATTCCCACTGATAACCCCCTGGTAGAGATATGGGAGTGAAATGCAGATGTGGAGTAGAATATTGTACAGAATTATAAACAGAATGATTTGAAACATTCCCTCTTCCAACCATCTTTTTCTCTTAGTGCTATCATGGTCAGTTTGTATCTACTTACTAATGTAACAGATGAAAATAATCAAAAGGCTGATCTTTCTCCCAGAGTCATGGACCCACTTAGTACTGCATGTCAAATGCTCACAGAGGTCCTGACGATATCACCACTGTGTGATTTAGAGATATGAGACAATGAGGGATAATGAGTTCTGGGAGCAATTTACAGAATACATGCCTCCCCTCTAAAAGCTTTCCAATTCAAAAGTTTTAAATACTCTCACAACCAAAGAAAACTGAGTGTGTGGATTCAAGTAAAATTAGCCATGAGAGCTACCAGTTTGCAAACTCTGGTCTAGAGCTGACGTTTAAAGACTCTGCGAATGGTGACTGCAGCCATGAAATTAAAAGATGCTTACTCTTTGGAAGGAAAGTTATGACCAACCTAGATAGCATATTAAAAAGCAGAGACATTACTTTGTCCACAAAGGTCCATCTAGTCAAGGCTATGGTTTTTCCAGTAGTCATGTCTGGATGTGAGAGTTGGACTATAAAGAAAGCTGAGCGTCAAAGAATTGATGCTTTTGAACTGTGGTGTTAGAGAAGACTCTTGAGAGTCCCTTGGGCTGCAAGGAGATCCAACCAGTCCATCCTAAAGGAGATCAGTCCTGCATATTCATTGGAAGGACTGAAGTTGAAGCGGAAAGTCCAGTACTTTGGCCACCTGATGCGAAGAGCTGACCCATTTGAAAAGACCCTGATGCTGGGAAAGATTGAAGGCATGAGGAGAAGGGGACAGCAGAGGATGAGATGGTTGGATGGCATCACCAACTCGATGGGCATGAGTTTGAGCAGACTCCAGGAGTTGGTGATGGACAGGGAGGCCTGGCGTGCTGTGATTCATGGGGTCGCAAAGAGTCGGACACGACTGAGTGACTGAACTGAACTGAACTGGAGTGTTTCTTAAGAGTCCTATCCTCTCTCCTCCCCTAACCTCACTCTTTCTCATCCAGTGGTGAACCTGGGAAAAATCAATGAAGAATTCCTGGCTCTACATTACCTTCTCCTGCAGCCACATTCAGTGGTCTGATCCTCCACATTATAAGGTTCATAATGGCAGACTTGAGGTGCCGTGGTACAAGTCTACCCAGTTTGCAGTTCAGTCTTAGGAAGCCCACCAATGCTATATACCCAGTTGCTTTCTTATCTACCAGTTGTATGAGTTACAAAGCTGACATCTGATTGCCATCTGCCTGACTGCCTTGGCTTACCTCTCGAAGGGTTTAAAACTCAAGCAATGAACACAGGTATTGTTTATGCAACAGCCTCAAATTCCAACACATAAAGAGAAAATCAATTTTTACAGGACTCTTTTAAGAATAAACTATTCATTATTAGCAGAATAACCTTTTCAACCCATACTGCATTCGTGATTATGGATAAATTCATGCTGGGAGGAAAAAAAAAAACCCAAAACAAAAACAGAAAGACTTTGCCATAAGAAAATAAAATCAACATGACAGAATTCAACCTAGCAGCAATACTTTTGCTCAAGGGTGGAAAAACAAAGAGCAGAAATAAATTTTTTTAACTATAAAATCATAGACTGATAACATTTCAGAATTGGGAGGTTCATACGGATCAATGTTTACAAAGTCACTGAAGCAGGTCACAAAAATGTTAAAATGACTGGGAAATGCCTTTTGCAGGCCACTGAGACCACACACTCCTATCTGTTGCATGAATTCTTTCTGCAGTGTTACTCTGGAGTAGATGTCCAGTCTGGAAATGAGCATCATTGATAAGTAAAGAAAAATCATTTGCTTCATCTTCCTCGTGGTCTTAATTATTTGAAACTTCTTCCTTTTATGGAACACAAATAATATCTCTGTTACATTTATTACCCATTTAGGGACTGCCCTTTGATACCACACAGAGTTTGACAGTTCTTGAAATGTTGGAAAACATTGATTATCCCTTCTTTTCCACCCTCCCTAACTCCTCCGCTTTGGCGTAACATCCTTCAGCTATATCTCCTATCATTTGCTCATTTGTCTTCCTCTAGGCTGACTTTAAATTTTATGTCAGTCTGAAAAAACCCACAGTCCTCCTCAAGTTTTATTTTCACTGGGGCTACTGTAGACTTTAAGAATTTTGGTTTCCTCTCTTGTTTTGGGCTCTCCATTAACTTATAGATGTAATTTGCTTTTTTCTAAAGCACAGAATATTGTTAACTCACCAGTAATCCTACAGTCAATAAGACCTTTAACATACAGCCTGACCCTAAACTTTTACTCTTTCAACTTGACTTTTGGAGCCAAGTACAAACCTTTACAGTTGCCAGTATTAAAATTAATCTTGTTCCATTTGGTTCCCATGATTATCTTTTGAATACCGGTTCTGTCATTTCTTCTATTCCCTCATGGTTCATGTGATCAGAAAATGTACTCAGCATATTATGAGTAACGTCATGTGTCACTGATAAGGAATTTCAATAGGGAAAGGTTGAGGAAAGAGGGCAGAGGGATAGTTTGGGACCTCCCTTCCAGGTTGACATGAATGCCCTAACCAAAATTTTTGGGGGAGACATTTAAACCTGTCCTCCAAATTATCTTCCTGTCTCCTCTCTCCATCTTGCCAGCATACGTAACACAAGAGAGTTTTTTTAAAGGTGACTTTCTGATGCTATTTTGATTAGCGGGAGAAAGGAACATATTTATAAGGGGAAAAAAAAAGGTTAGTACTTATTTCTCATTTGAAAATCTATGCTAGCAAGTGAGAAAAGAAGTTATGAGACAATGTATGTAGTGTAATCTTTTGGTAACAAGGGTATTTATTTACAGGTTTGAAGACAGACACACACAGGGACTTCCCTGGTGGCATAGTGGCTTAGCATCTTTGCTGCCAACGCAGCGGGCCTGGGTTCAATCCCTCGTCAGTGAACTAGATCCCAGATGCCACATCCAAAGATTCCACGTGCTGCAACCAAGAGCCAGCACAGCCAAGTAAATAAATAATCAATAACCATACACACAGAGACATATATATACACGCATACATATGCATACATCTATTACATATATATAGGTATGCCTGGATGTAATTCTGGAAGACAACATAAAAACTTATGCAGCCCTCTCTGAATAATGAGATTATTTTTCTCCTAATATTTCTATGAATAACATGGATTATCACCTACTTTAAAGGTAATTTAAAAAAATCCTATGTTGGTGATAATCATTTTCCTTTCTGTATTTTCTTAGAAGATGCAAAATTTCCCCTGAAGCTGGTGTCAAGATCATTTAGGTACAATTGATAGAACCTGTTTTCTTTGCTTTAAAAAAGAAAAATCAAAATATTTTTCTCTCTACGGTCCAGAGTTGCGGAAACGGGATCAATAGTGTTTCAGGGCCTGCCTCTCAGGAAGTGCTCTCATTTCCCCTTCCACATGTAGTTTTCCTGAATGTGCTGAGGATTTCCATTCCTCTCATACATTAGATAAGTGTTTTCTGCCTGCAATTACCTTTACATTTTTTAACCTCCTGAACTCTTGATTCATTTTTTAATTCCCAGTTCAGTGATCACCTTTACCCCTCTAGTTAGTCACTCACTCTACTTTTTTATTCCTTTCACAGTCCGAACACAGTCTATTTCTTGGCTCTTATTAATAGTATCCACCCTTAGACTGTGAGCTCCTAGGTTTTTGACCTTTGATGTATGTAGGCATTCTCTGGGGAACTTACTAAAATTGAAAATTTCTGAGTTGCACCCCTGGAGGGTTTTGTTCATCGGGACAGGGGTCCAGGAATGAGCATTTATTAAAAACAAAACTCTAGGCAATTCTATTGCTTGTGTCCTACAGGGAGAGAGATGGCTACATCTTTTACATCTTTTGACTATTTCCTCATATCCAGACTGCATCAGTGCTCCCATATCATCTATATTGGTCTTTATAATTGTTTCTTTTGTCTTAAGGATCAAAACGTATTAGTACAAACAGCATTGTGACCATGTGACCAGATGTTTTGCTTAGGCTGTGGGCAAAGGTAGTGGAGGCAGATACAGACTATATCAGAGGAGATGTGGGCTAGGCTTATCAGAGTAGATGTGGAAGAGAAGGCAGTTCTGATTGCACCCTTAGGATCCCACTGTTTCAGGCAGCCAAGCTTTACTTATGTTTCTAAGCAGTTCTACTGCTGAACAGAGAGAAAGGTGAGGGGGAGTTAATATGATAATAGGTGACATGTTTTCCAGTTCAGGAAATTTTCAAAGCAGATGTTGCTAATCTTCACTTAATAACACGTCTTGCACACTGATTATAGAACTGCTAGAAGGCCATGTAAGAAGCCCCCATCGCTCCAAAGGTTCTGCTTACATTTCTTCTCCCATAACCAGTAACCTACTTTCAGTTCTTCAAATGGCTGCATAAAAGAGACAACCACTTTAACCTTTTAGAAATGGATCTTGCTAGAGTAAATCAGAGAGAGCTGATGGAAATGTTAATTAACTTGCTTTCATCTTGGTCAGGTTCTGTATTTAACCTGAAGGCCCTCACAGTCTTTTGGAGGGCTTTCTTAGATTTGATTGTGTATGACAGCCAGAGATTTTCAGTCATGGTTTGGTGAGGTGACATGTTTGGGAGGGCACTATTCCTCCTGCTTCTGGCACAGAAAACAGATGCCAAGAAAGGAAGGTAGGTGAGAGTCACTTATGAATTATTCTGCTATATCTCTTTTCTGGTTCAGGGTTTGTAATAGACAGAATTTTCCTTTTCAAAGTTGGGAACCAACTCTTGGATTCCCCCGTGGGAGAAGGATGAATTGAAACACACACACCCACACCCACACACACCCTCTGCTTATGAGGGAATCATGTCCATATAAAGCCAGTCTGCATGACAAAACATCATTCTCAAACCCCACAGGAAGCTCTGATATTTAGGAACAGAAAATAAAAGTGCTTAATTTTACTTTGCTTCTTATTTATAACACAATTAGTCGCTTAATCCATTTAGCATTAAATCCACTTCAGCACTGGACATTATAAAAAAGAAAACTCAGTATAGTTGAAAACAAACCACATTGATCCTGCAACATTTTATGACTAAAAAACCTCAACATAAACCATTTCTTTCCTTCAGTAGGGGACTAGCTCTGTGGCAAGATATAAGAGGACAGATGTAACTTTAAAAGATGTACATGAGAAAGTGAGGGATTTTTATTTATGTATTTGAAAAATATACAACTTTAATAATGCTGGGCATGTGTTCAGAAGTGGTGGCAGAGGTAGGTCAGAGATCTATGCTTTTTAATATCAACCTCCTCTCAAGTAAGGGTTTTATCACATTAATAGCTAAGTCATACTGATTGTAAAACAGTCGAAATGAGGCAATTAGTATGGCCTGTGACAGCCGTGAAGAATGAAACATGTGAGGTTTTCGGTGCAAGCCAGATGGATATCTTCAATATACTTCTTACTATCTGCTTGTGGTAATAAGTTCAATTAAACTGAATCAGTACAACACAAGTCTCTTTGAATTGCTGGAAAAGAAATTAATTATGTGCTTCACATTTAATGAAGCCAAAGAGTCATATTCTGTTTGCATTTTTTGTTTGTTTGTTTTGTTTATTTTGATTGGTAAGCACTCACTAGGAAATAAACCATTCATTTCATTCTACAGTAGGTTTTTTTTTTCTTCCGTTAAGAGAAAATACTTGGATCAAGCGGGTTAAATATCACTAGTAATAAGGTTTTCTCTATTCTACAATGTCTATGAGAGAAGGAAAAAATAAGATGCATTCTCTGGGTGATTTTGACTATACTACCTGACCATGTACAGGAATTCTGACCTGAGGGCTTTTTTTTTTAAATTTCATTACAGAGATCACTCATGTAAAACTATAAAAAAATGATTACCATTACTCATATTCCCATTTATAGAATTAACAGTCTTTAACATTTTCCCCATAGACCTCTAGCCTTTTTTCCCCTCTAAATATACATTAAGAATTTACCCCCAAGTAAAATTTATCAATACAGCTAAAGTCCTTTAATATAACCTTACTCCAGATCTCCTTCCTCACAAATTAAAATCACAAGTTAGCACTTATGCTGAGCATTGTGTTTTCATGTTTAAACATTTCACAGTACTATTTTTATTACTAATTCTCTATTAAATCATGCTATATTATATAAAATACATTATATGAAATACTACCATATGCATTAATCTTTAATTTGCCTGCATATTTTTGTCAACATAATGTACAAACAACATAATGAACATTTTTGCAAGTCCATCTCAGAATACCTATAATTTCCTCTAGAGTAAATATCTCAAATAGAATTGCTAGGCCAATTTTCCTTGTTCACATCAGTGTCTATCCCAGGTCACATTCCTATTCAAACTATGTGAGTACTATTTTCCTTCTATTCTTACTAACAAATTATTTGGTTAGATGTCTAGTTTTTGCCAATCTTATATGTAAAGCCGTATCACACTGGTACTTTAATTTGCATTTCCCTGATTACTAATATGCTTAGTTGCTCAGTGGTGTCTGACTCTGTGACCCATTGGACTGCAGCCTGCCAGCTCCTCTGTACATGAAATTTTCCAGGCAAGAATGTTGGAGTGGCTTCCCTTCTCCAGGGAATCTTCCCGGCCCAGGGATCAAACCTGTGTCTCCTGAATTACAGGCAGATTCTTTATCTGCTGAGCCATCCGGGAAGCCCTGATTACTAATGAGGCCGACAATTTTTCAAAGTCTTGTTAGTCCACACTATGTGTTTTACATTAAAGGCAAGAATATGAAAGCTGCCTTCAGCATATTAGGGAAGGGCAGGGTTGGCATAGAGAAGCACAATAGTTAAGGAATTATGACTTCCCTCTAGACCAAAAGTGGAAAAATGATGGGCAGGATGGAGTCAGGGTAGACTGCCCTGGCACACAGTCTTAATACATTTAAATCTCAGCATTATAAAAGGAGAAAAGCTCTTTTACAGAGAGGATCAGACAAAGAATGATCATATCCATGATTGATATTGCTAAAGGCACTTTATTTGCTAAATCTATGTGGCCTTCATTAGGGCTCACAAGAATCTCAGGGGAAATAATTATGCTCTGTTTCATCAAAATCTTGGCTTCATGTTTTGGCAGAAAAAGAGTTCTAGGTTACGTCATGGTCAGTGAACACAGGAAGCGTAAGAGGCACAACCATCCACCCTTTCTTTAGGCTTCTGCTATTTGAGTTGTGAAGTCAAAGTGAAAGTCCCTCAGTCACGTCTGACTCTTTGTGACCCCATGGGTATAGTCTATGGAATTCTCCAGGCCAGAATACTGGAGTGGGTAGGGTAGTCTTTCCCTTCTCCAGGGGAGTTTTCCAACCCAGGAATTAAACCCAGGTCTCCTGCATTGCAGGCAGATTCTTTACCAGCTGAGGTACAAGGGAAGCCCAGGAATACTGGAGTGAGTAGCCTATCCCTTCTCCAGTGAGTCTCCCTGACCCAGGAATTGAACTGGGGTCTCCTGCACTGCAGGCAGATTCTTTAGAACCGAGCTATCAGGGAAGCCCCGCTATTTGAGTTAGCTGCTGCAAACTAGACTGGTAGGTCTTCTCAGATCTAATAGGATCTAGTACTGAAATGTTCTGACCACTGTTCTACCAGGGGATCTAATATAATTAGCATTGTGCACTTCTAACAACAAACTTTTCCTTCCTACTCTAAATGCCTTCGGTCAGAATTTGTGCTAATCCTATTAGAAAGACCCTTAATTATTGCCTCTAAATAATTGGTTCCAGTGGAAGACATCTAATTAGGTAGAAATGTATTCTGTTATAAGGGCCCAACATTTAGAGCTTTTGTTATGTTAGTAGCAAAATGTCATTGCTGATTACTGATTTCTGATTGATCCCCAGTCAAATATGGAAAAAGCCTTGAATAATTTTACATAGAAGATGTGGGCTGCTTCAAACTTATTTTCAAAAAAGGTTCCAATTGAAAAGACTACATTATTGTGTCAGTCATGCCATGCATCGAGAGGTTGATATTTTTCAATTTCCTATAGTTAAAAGAGAAGAACAATTTTAAATAATGCACTGTAATAATGTTGTAGAAACTCCTTGGTATTGGGAAGAAAATTCCTTTTTTTCTGCAATCTATATTATTGGATAGCATCTTGTCTTCTAAATATAAACAAACACTTGATGGAATGGACAATGAGCACCAATTCTGGCAATGGGACAAATAATTAAATGTTTAGGAAGCCAAAGAACACTTTTACTTTGCAGGGTTAGGGAATGAGGACACAAAATAATTTCGTATTAGGAGTATATGTGGTCTTAGTTAAATACTACTAAGAACCCTTTCTCACAGTGCACCTGATCTGAGCTCCCTGCTACATATAGCAAATTTCCAGGGATATCTAATTTTACATATGGTAATGTTTCTGTTTCACTGACAACCGAGAGGGGAGGGATAGGGTAGGAGGTTGGAGGGAAGTTCAAGAGGGAGGGGACATATGTATACCTGTGGTCAATTCATGTTGATAAATGGGAGAAATCAACACAATATTGTAAATGAATTATCCTCCAACTAAAAATAAATTTAAGAAAAAAGAACCCCTTTTCTAATAAAGCACAAATTTACTTTTTCTTAAAATACAAGTAATTCTGTGCACTGAATAAAAATTGAAATAAAAGAAATATATTTACATATTAAATTTTTTAAAAATTTAAATGAAATTTATTTGCTAAGAAACATTTTAAAACCCATATGAAATCAGTATAAAATTTGTACAGAGAGCAACTATAAAAATAGAGCTACCATATGACCCTGCAACCCCTCTCCTGGGCATATATCTAGAGAAAAACATGGTCTCAAAAGATGCATGCACCCCAATGTTGACTGCAGCACAGTTTGCAATAGTCAAGGCACGGAATCAATCTCTGTCAACCCACTGACAGAGGACTGGATAAAGAAGATGTGATAAATATATATAATGGAATATTACTCAACCATTAAAAAGAATGAAACAATGCAATTAGCAGCAACGTGGATGGACCTAGAGATTGTCATACTGAGTGAAGTCAGTCAGACACAGAGGAGAAATATCATATGACATCCCTTATATGCAGAATCTCAAAGTAAATGATATAAATGAACTTATTTACAAAACAGACCCACAGACTTAATAAATTTATGGTTGCCAGGGTGGAAGGATGGGGAAGGGACAGTTAAGGAGTTTGGGATCAGTATGTATACACTGCTATATTTAAAATGGATAATCAATAAGGTCCTACCATATAACACAGGGAATTTTATTCAATGTTCAATATTCAGCCTGGATGGGAGAGGAACTTGGAGGAGACCAGACATACATGCTTGTGTAGTGCTGAGTCCCTTGGCTGTCCACCTGAAACCATCACAATATTGTTAATCAGCTATACTCTAACATAAAATAAAAAGTTAAGGAAAAAAAGAGAAGGGATTAGCAAGTTTCTTTTTTTCTGTAAAAACTGAGTAGCACATACTTTAGGCTTAGCTGCTCAAGAGGCAAACCTGAGGATAGCTATACATTACATGGTCTCCCTGCTGGCTCAGATGGTAAAGAATCTGCTGCTGCAATGCAATAGAGGCAGGTTCGATCCCTGGATCAGGAAGATCCCCTGGAGAAGGGAAGGTTAACTCACTCCAGTATTCTTGCCTGGAGAATGCCAGGGACAGAGGAGTCTGGTGGGCTATTACACGGTCTCTGTCTAGACTATTCCACTCTGCTGTTGTACAGACACAACCATCATCAATAATGTAAACAAATGACATGGCTATATCTCACTAAAATCTGATTTATGCACACTTCATAAAAATTTCCACATATCTGAAACTATTATTATTCTTTCGATTTCTTTTCAACCAGCAAAACACATGGAAGCCATTCTTAGCTACTGGGTTACACAAAAATAGATGGCTAGCTGAATTTGGCCCATAGGCCATAGTTTGCCAGTGACTGAAAATTCAGTCTTTTTCAGACTCTGGTGTGTATGAGGATCAAGTGGGGTGTTTATTAAAAATGCACGGTTTTCACATCTCATCCGCAAAGATTTAGATTTGTTAGGTTAGGGGTGGGGCAGTAGGGACATGCATTTCTATTAAGCATTCCACTGACCTTTCACTTAGTTGGTAGCATGTTCAAAGTTCTTTGATGTAGGATAGAGCGTTAGATGGTAAAGAATCTGCCTGCAATGCAGGAGACCTGGTTTCAATCCCTGGTTTGGGAACATCCTCGGTGAAGGGAAAGGCAACCCACTCCAGCAGCTTGCCTGAGAACTCCACAAACAGAGGAGCATGGCGGCTACAATCTATGGAGTCACAAAGAGTTGGACATGACTAAGTGACTAACACTTTCACTTTCTTTCACTTTCAGGGCTCCTCAAAGTATGCTCTGGAACCACCAGCCAGAGAGTTAGTTACTCAAGGTCACTTTGGATGTAGTTCAGCTAGATAACAGCACAGCTTACAGCCCTGCATTTCATTTTGAGCCTGGGAGGTGATCAATAAGATCTAGGGTAGCTATTACCATAGTTATCTTGCTGAACTATATCCAAGACAAAGAGAAGTCACTCTTCTTGAGGATTGCTACTTAAAAATACCTGTCATAGGAAGCCTGTACAATAAAGACACTGCCTCATGCATGTGAGTTAAAAGACATGTCTTTAACTCTGTTCTAGAGATAAAAATGAATTAGTAAGTACAGTACTGTATGGAAATGTAGCCTGCCTTCCATCTAGTTCTTAATGATGTTCACAATCGCTAAAGCACACCTTCCATGAAAGGTCAAATATGACGCTTTCTGTTAAGATTCAGGGGTCTGACTTGAGAACTGTTCTTGCTTAAAATAATACAGCGAATCAAAATTCCAAATAGACGCTAACTAGCTTAAAAAAAAAAAAAAGTCAAATTTAGAAATTCAGATGATGGGATGATAATCAAGAGCCCCCTGGGCACCTGTCAGAATTCTGCAGTTTGGAAGCCCGCTCATGCATAATCTGAATATTTATCCATTTTGTGGTCGTCTGCTAGAGATTTATTTTAAGCCTGCTGTACCTGCTGTAGTGGATCTATTCTCTTCTCCCCCTCTCCCCTGCCGGCTTTACTTACTGTCCCTATGTTTGACAGTATCTTCAGCTTCTCTCAAAAAACCTGGTGTAGGGGGATGGAAGAGAATTGGATCTTAAAAGCATTGCTAATGACAGAAATATTGCAAAAAGGTTAGAGAAGATGTTGTCTAATGACTGACCTTCATAGTGTTTTAATCCCAGACACTGGAGGAGATCAAAACGAATATAAGCACATTTTAAGGTTACAGCATAACTTCTCTGATAAATTAGTCCCTTTGTGGATCTCTAAATTGAATTAAGATACAGCGCTCCATCACATTTCCGGCTATTTTGCTACATTTACATTAAAGGTGTAGGGCTCAAGCATTTTGATGTGCGATTCAAGACCTGGCACAGTTCATGTGGAGTTCAGAACATTTTCTTTGCCTTTATCGTGCTTTATGAGGCAGATTTCTAAATTGTATTTCTCCGTTTATGTTAATGTCCTTCTTGGCGACCTGGCAGTCTGGGTGACCCTCTGCGTGCGCGCGCGCGCGGACACACACACACACACACACACACACACGCGCGCGCGCGCGCGCGCACCTACTTCCCATTAATGTAAATGGTACTCAGAATCAAGCAACAGGAAATAAATATACTCTGAAACATCTGACCTTACCCAAGCCACAGGGTTAACTCCTGTGAGCATATTAACCAAATAAAGCTCATTTTCTTTTTTTCCCCATCTCACCTGGGAGAAAATAAGAATCAGAGGGGACTTCCCTGGTGGTACAGTGGTTGAGGATCCTCCCGCCAATGTGGGGGACATGGCTTAGATCCCTGGTCGGGGAAGATTCCACATGCCTAGGAGCGACTAAATCCACGAGGCACAACTGCTGAGCTCTCCACCCGCACCTCCTGAGCTCCCGTGCCTGGAGCCGGTGCTCCACGGCAAGAGAGGCCACCGCGATGAGACGCCAGTGTGCGGGGAAAGAACAGCCCCCACTCGCTGCAGCGAGAGAAAGCCTGCACTGCCATGAAGACCCCGTACAGCCAAAAATAAATAAACAATACTTAACAAAACAAAACAAACCAAAAAATTAGACAGCCTCTCTGAAGAAAGTGACTACAGTTGAATACCCACTGCCAAGCCCGGAAAGAATTCTGCTTTGAAACAAACGAATTCGCCCACAATCAGGTGGGGAACATACTACTTTGACCGCACACTTTGTGCCTACAGATCTCTGCTCTCCTCCTTCCACAGGCCCCTGAGTTCTTTTGGACCCGTCCTCCCTCCCTCCTTTCCCATCTATTACACGATCTCGGTGCTCATCTGCCTCAGCATAACATGTCTGCAGCACAGGCAGGTCTGTGCTGACCCTGTTACATGTCCCTTTATATCCTTTCCCTTCAAGTCCACTAAACTCTTATGCTTTGGAATGGAAATGGAAAACTGGCATTAATCACACCTTCCAATCTTTGTGTACCACCTTCACAACCTTCTGCACATCCTTTTATAATAATACAAACAATATTTCTTTAGAAATATAAATATATTTTAAAAGGAGTTTTTAAAAAATCATTGCCATTAATGAAAAACTAACATATTCCTAATACATGTGGAAAGATATATATAGTTAGTAAAAGTAAACAAAAAAAAATTAACTCTGAATTGTCTAAAATGATCTTTTATACCATACATGGGGAAATCACTGTTTGACATGTTAACTGGAAGGCAAGAAATGAAGTGTTAAGTTTCTTAACATAGGTAGAAGTTACTATGCAGCAACATTTATATCCACCCAAATAAGGAGGTGATCATAGCGTATCACTGGTGTATCGCTAAGCTTTGCACCACAATTCAGTATAAGCGGAGCAGCAGGGAAGTCTCTGCACGCCTGTGAATGGTTTTACCTGGGGACTGGCGGTACTGCTGGAAGATAAACTCTGATGGGAAAGAGAGGAACTTCTGCCAACTATTTTGAGAGCTGAAGAAGTCAAGGCTTATAGGAAGGATGCTAACTGAACGCAGGGCATAACTTATGTGAAAAAAAAACCCCAGTTTTAACAATATATAGAGCATATATATGGCACCTGTGCTTAGGTAAATATAGACTTATGTCTGACTCTTGGACTTACAGTTTTCTATCTGCACAAACAAGTATGTTTATGATAAACAGGCTTCTCTAAATGGCAGTACTTTTCAAACTTCTAATGATTCCAAAATATGTAATTAGGTAATTTTTAGCTTTCTTCATTAAATTAAAATAGAGGCAAACATTCTTTCTGGGATATTTTTGTGTGCCTTAGGCTATCTTACTTCATAGCTATCAGGGCTTAGCTATGTTATTAATCAATTCTGAACCCTTGGGGCTCCTCCTGGTTCTAGTTCATCCCTAATTTTCCTTTTGTAATTGAGAAAGCTATACATGAGCGAAGATGCTAGCTGAAATTTTGCTATGCCAGTATTATCTAAACTTTTTTTCTTTGCCCTATAAAACAGGGTGAACACACAGTCAATCACATACCCATGCTACTGCTCTGAGTGAATAATTAATAGATTGAAATAGCTGGAGTCAATATAAATACAGATTTCTGTCTGACTCTTGGACTTACAGTTTTCTATCTACATAGATAAGTATGTTTAT
The DNA here is from genome assembly GCF_023699985.2 of Odocoileus virginianus. Classification (NCBI taxonomy): domain Eukaryota; kingdom Metazoa; phylum Chordata; class Mammalia; order Artiodactyla; family Cervidae; genus Odocoileus; species Odocoileus virginianus. The sequence continues at coordinate 20,942,221 of NC_069699.1, forward strand.
GATAAAAAGGCTTCCCTAAATGACAGTACTTTTCAAATTTCTAATGATTCCAAAATATGTAATTAGATAATTTTTAGCTTTCTTTGTTAAAATAGAGGCAAATATTCTTTCTGGGATATTTTTCTTTGCCTTAGGTTATCTTATTTCACAGAGGGAGTTACAAATGGGCAAGGGGGAAATAATAAATACACTGTCTATATCTATTATGGAGAAACAAGAAAAATAAGAAGATATCCTGGCACAGTAGAAAGAACCAGAAAGTGCAAAATCAGGATTGCAGGGTTCACATCTGCTATTGGTGACCTTGAGAAACTCGCCAACCTGAGCTTTATCTTCCTCAGTCAGATCATGGCCAAGATCCCTTCAATTCAAAAATTCTTTGACTTGGCAGCCAGATATAAGGTGACAGAAATGCAAATGAAATGTAAATTAAAACCTCATCTTCACAATTCTTACTTGGTACTTTCAGCACATCCCATCAAACTGGTGTTCTGTCATCTACTATAAAGCACCCAGGAGAAGGAATGTGGACAATTTTATTTCCTTAAAAACTGGCAGGGTTGGCTGGGTGACTAAGCAAAGCGCAGAGGTGGCCAAAGCCCTTTATGAGTACAATAATCCATATCCACGCCTCTGAATAACCAAGGCAGCTCTTTAAAAAATCTCCAATGTCATTGTTTAAACAATGTTAGCTAAAAATAGTATTTGAGCCACGGGTTTTTAATTTGTTAGCACGGTATTCCTAGATATGAATTTCAAATCTATAGAGACTTGAAGAAATTTAATTAAAGGACTGAAGATAACATTAGTTAGAATACTATAATAGATACAATGGCAGTGATTCTCAAAATTGTATTGGATGATTCCAAACTAAGATAGCCTTTCTGTCATATTCATGACCGACAGTTCTCTAAGAATTGTTAATCATACCATGTTTGCCTTGATGGATTAATTTAGCAACACAGTGATATCTGTACATATTAATATGAAGGATGCCACTTCAACAGGTTACATTATTTGAAATGGCAACACATATATCAATCTACGTGTTCTCTGGGTTAGTCATTACCTTTCACCACAAGGTTTCCAGTACTGCTCGCAGTTCCAAAATGGTTAGTGGCTATGCAGGTGTAACTTCCAGCATCTGATTTAGTCACATTGATGATTCTGAGGCTTCCATCTTCAGAAATGGTAATTCTGAAATTAAAGCAGATAAACCCCAAATGGTAAGTTTACTCCATATGACCAACTGGAAAGTATTTCTATCATCCTGTCATTTTCAAACTATTAAATCATGGTTACATCACTTGACAGACTCATCTTTATTTATGATATTTACCAACATACAGATAAATATAATTAGGATGTGTGATTTACTTAGTAATTACATTACTTTAATTGCTAATATGGTTTCAACGTTCTGTTGGGATAACTGCTAGAAATACGAGACAGGATGTAACCATTCTCTCTCTTTGGCAGCTATAACCACATTATCCAAAAGTAAAGCTTATTGTAGATTACCATTCATCATTAAACTGCTGAAGAATAAGAAAGAAAAATCCTTGATGGGCCACTTTATGCATTTGCATTGAAAATGTTTTCTTCCTTCTTGAGAGGCTTAAATTAAATGAGTTATTATTAAGCTTATTTCTTCCTGAAATATGTCAGACAATGCATTTTTAATGACATGCAAGAGCTGAACTCAAAAAAATTAAAATATTCCACAACATGGTATGACTTTGGCAGAATAGCAAATGTGGATGGCGCATCTCAGGGCCCGCAATTAGGGACAAATATCTACCACCAGGTGGGAAGGAAGCACTTCCACTGACAGACACAAAACTGGAACAGGGGGACTGGAGGGAAGCCTGTTTTCAACATGATTATAGCAGAAGGGAAGGGTATGCAGATGAACAAGACATACAGCCTGGCTTAGAGGATAGTTGGAGAAATAAGAAATGTACACAGATGGCTTATTCAAGGTAAATGTCTGCTGAATATTTACTGCATCTTTCAAATCTACCCGCTCCTATCTATCTCCTTGGCTCCCGCTTTCTCAACCAAGCTACCACAACAGCCTCTTAAATGATCTGGCTATTTCTACTCCTGCCTCTCAAGCATCCTTCAGTCAGTGGCCAGGTGATCTTTTAAAATACAGATTACGTCACCCCTCAGGCTTACAGATCCTTCTTCAGCTCCACTTTGCACTCAGAACAAATTCTTTCCCAGAACCTATCTGGCCTGAGGAATCTGGCCCTTGCCCTTCTCCTGACTTTGCCCTTCTCATTTCATCTTAATCTTTCTACCCTTCAGTGAGGTCTAGACACACAGGTCTCCTGCAAGTTCCTAAAGTATCTGACCCCCTTCCTGCCTCAGGACTTTTCTGTAATATTTGCTCTTCTGTCTGCCTCGACATCAGGACACAGCTATCACCTTCACACTCTCGGGACCTCAACTTGTGGACAGTTGTTCCTTATAGACTTTCCCTGGCTGACATTTCTAAAATGGATTTCCCTTTTCCTGTTAATCTCGCTTCTGCAGCCACTTTATTTCTTCCCATTCAATTCAATCTAGAAGTTTTCTTTACCTGTTAACTCTCCTATCAGATGGAACATTAGCTTCCTTGAATGCAAGGACTCTGTTTTAGGACTTAATCTCCTGGATCTAGTATATAATAGATGCCCTGTAAGCATCTCTTAAGTGATTGAGTGAACTGGTCACAGAGGAAGAGCTAAAAGTCCAGTAGCATGATTTTCAAATAAGCTGTATTTGTTTCTGGTGTTAAACAGTAAACACCAGCAGTAACCAAGTACTCAGTGATTATGGACACTAAACTGGAGGGCTTTCATTTTTCATTCATCTTTATGATGATTTAGAATTCATTGCTTGTGTTTGAAGAGAATATGTAACAGAGAAACAAACATTTGTGTACAAAATGCAAAAAAAAAAAGAGTAAAATCAATACTATGTTATTGGAATTCAGAATGGTTAAAGCACTTGGAACTAGTACCAGCCTTAACAGAGTCCTTCAGAAAAGAACTAGGATGAACATAGCTTTATTTAACAGAGCTTTTGGCTAAACATTTTAAAATCATGAGAAGATTTAGTTACACTGGGTTGCAAATGTGGTACATTTTTCATGAAGGTGCTTAGGAATGGAGAGGTGACCACCTTCTTGATGACCCATTCCAGGTTCTAAGATTCAGGCTAAGGACATGGAGTGAAGGTTTGAGAACTCTACCAAGGATGCTGGCATCAGAGGATGGCTATTCAAATTCCAGATCTGTCAGCTTTGGCTATGTGATGCGAGGCAATTTGCTTAACTTTTTAAGTTTTAGCATCCTCATCTATAAAATAGAGCTCATAATACCAGTCTTATAGGATGGCAGCGAAAATTATGTAAGAGGGTCAGAGAGACCCTTGGTATTTATTAGGGATAATAAAAAAAGTAATTCTCTTTTATCTTTAAAATTGTTCTGTTATTTAATAATTGGTACAGATGGGGAAAATGGAACACAGTTATCTTAATACACTTAAAATAGTAATTAAATCAGCCTGCTTCGTGCACCCCACTGTCATAGCAGACAATCTGAAGTCAGTGTACACATAACCTGGGTCATCCCAAATCAATGTACAGGATACAGACAAGAAGGCCCTTTGTTCACTTACACCAGAGATACACACATAACAGTTTGCTCAATAAAAAACACATGATACCCTATTAGCCAAAGAGCAGATGTAAATACTCACAAAAATAGAGTGGTGATTAAATCCTAATTACCTTGATAATCACAAAAATAGCATTAAAGGAATTAATCATGTTCCCATTTACAAAATAACTGGCTGGAAACTGTGAGATGCAGGCATGCGAGAACTCAATAAAGAAGGTGACATTTGTGTTTTGGATGTGGACTCATCTTCCATGAAGTAACACAGGCCTTTGCTGTGGTTCAGCCTCTAAGCTGTGTTCAGCTCTGCCACCCCACGGGCTGCCGCACACCAGGCTTCCCGTTCTTCACCATCTCCTTGGAGTTCGTGTGAACTCCATTGAGTTGGTGATGTCTTCCAACCATCTCATCCTCTGTCACTGCCTTCTCCTCCATAGGCATAGGGTGTATTAAACACTCTGAGGGGTGATCTGACTCTTCCGAAGCACTGCCGCTGCTGCGTCGCTTCAGTCATGTCCGACTCTGTGTGACCCCATAGACGGCAGCCCACCAGGCTCCCCCCTGCCTGGGAAGCACTAAAGGGCTACTAATAATTTATACTTTTTAAATTCTCCAGATCTAAAAGGCTTGCATCGCACTGCATACTGTATAATGCCAAAGGATATAAATAAGGAAAAAAATAAAGGATTTGTCATCAGATGACCTGGATTCTAGCTTTGACCCTGATACTTGCTAGGTATATGACCTGACCAAAATACTTATGCTCCAAGACAAGGTTTCTCGACCTCAGCAATGCTGATGTTTTGGACCGGAGAAGTCTTTGTCACAGGGACCCCTGTACTTCATTGGCTATGCCTGTCCTCTCGAATCATGACAATCAAAAATATCTCCCAAATATTCTCTGGACACATCCACCCCCAGCTAAGAGCCACTGGTCTCCATAAGTTTTTATTTTTTTATTTACATAGGATATTATGATGGTTACCTGCTACAATAGATCAGATAGGTGAGTTTCTTTTAACTGTAAAGAGCTGTGCAAATGTTTTTCTGAGCATCACTTGCATCCTGACATCCCTAATTTTGATACTTTCATTGCACAAAAGGTATTTAACATATAGTTGTTACTCAGCTGCAGGACCCTGCTAGTTCTTCACATCTCTCCCAAGGCTCTGCTTCCCCTTTATTCTCAAAACATCCCTGTCCAATTTTCTAGGAGGCTTATGAAATGAGAAAGTAATTTTTCAAAGAACAGTACTGTCCATCTTTAAGAGTTCATCTCCTGACACCAGTTTAATTTTAATCTTTCCATTGTTCTCCACAAAGAGTTGAGTAGAAACCTAAGCCTCCAATGCTAGAGTTCCAGACAATGGAGAAGGTCAGGGAGGGGGGGAATTTGTAGAACTTGTAAGTTTTAGTACCTGTCATTAAATCTCATCATACTTCTGGGACTGCTCATTCTTCCTAGGGATAATCCAATTGCAGGTTCAATATGAAATTGGGAGAACTGCTCTTTTGGGAAATTCAACCATTTCCTTATGTGAGCAATGCAGTGTAGTGAATAAAAACATATGTTCTGGAACTAAGTTGTCTAGACTCAAATCAGGCTTGTACCAGTTATGAGCTGTGTGACTTTGGGTAAATTAGTTCTTCTGAACCTAAATTTTTTATTTGAGGTAACAGAATAATAAAAGTAACTATATTCATGGTTTGCTATAAAGATATGTAATGCTCAGAACAGTACATGGCACATAAAATGCACCACATGAGTGCATGCATTTGCCAAATGTTCTATTAGCTAAAGCTCTGTCCCCTCCTAGAGATCCATGGTTTCAAACATTAATATGGGACACTGTTAAGGCTAAGACTACTCTCAAGTCATTCTGCCCCTCTGAAGTCCACCAACACACTACTATGCTTAATGAAGGATACAGGTGACAACAAACAGTCCTGGAAGGGGATGAAAAACTGGACTCATAAATATCTATTATAAACCTCCTGCATACCAAAACCTCTACAGATCAGGAGGACTTAAAAAAATTTTTTTTGGCCACACCATGTGTCACATGGGATCTCAGTCCCCCAGCCAGGGATCGAATCTGTGCTCCCTATATTGGAAGTAGAGTTTTAACCACTGGACCACCAGGGAAGTCCAATCAGGAGGACTTCAGATGACTATATAGCTAGAAATAATGATTACATAGCTAGAAATTGACTGCTTTGATCTCCCTGGACTGTAAGGATATCAAGCCAGTCAATCCTAAAGGAAATCAACCCTGACTATTCATTGGAAGGACTGATGTTGAAGATGAAGCTCCAATACTGTGGCCACCTGATGCAAAGAGCTGACTCAGTGGAAAAGACCCTGATGCTGGGAAAGATTGAGGGCAGGAGGAGAAGGGGGCGACAGAGGATGAGATGGCGGGATGATGTCACTGACTCAATCGACATGAGTTTAGAGCAAACTTTGGGAGATAGTGAAGGACGAGGAAGCCTTGTGTGCTATAGTCCATGGGGTCACAAACGATCAGACACAACTTAGCAAAATGAACAACAACAACTAGTATTTAGATACTTGCTTCCCTTCCATGTGGATCCTAAACCAACCTATTTTTCAGTGAATATTTCTACATTCATGCTTGTTCCATTAATAAAGTGCCTCATTCTAGTCTAAGATTAGTTTTATTTCCACATTTGTTTCTTGAACAGGTTTCAAAGTTCCCACTTCATTTTAATTCACTCATATCAGACTACTGACTGACCTGTAGCTATTAGCTTGAGATTGAACTTTGAACTCCTTCTAATACTCATGGATAGTGATTGAATTAGATTAAAAAAAAATTGAAAATGTAAATCTGCTTCTGGCTTAGAACGGAAGGTTTAGCCTTGACTGACCTGTAGGCTCTTTTTAAAACACTGATAGTACCAGAGAAAAGTCAAAGATGATAAAGCAGCAAGTAGTAAAAAATAAAGGTATGACACAGGACTTAATTTTCTCTACATGAGACGAGGTCATCTAATTCACAACAGGGTAAATTACCTATCGCATAGAGAAGCAGTTGTTCCCCCAGTGTCATTTGGAGACTGCAGATCCATAGGGTATGGGAGCATATCTGGAATTATGAGACAAATTGAATCTCTCTTTCTCAATACGAGGCGCTGGGCACAGCCACTGAAGAGCTGACCTTGTCAGTCCTATAAATCAAAACTGGTCTGGGGACACTGGACCTTTAAAAATGCTGATCTTTTCTTTTTGGGGGCTCTGGTAACAGATGACAAAAGCTGCCAACTCCACAATATCTTATCACCCTACAGAGGAGGGTTATTCTAAAATGGAAACCTATGATTTTCTGGGTAGTTCTCCATGTGTGCCCGACTGCTGTTGACACAGGCAGCACGTCCTCACCTGCCCCTGAGTCGTAAGGAAATACTTCCCTTAAAAGTCAATCCCGTGAAAGTACAAATTCTCCCCTTCTGCAAAGAGAGGAATTATGAATTAATGATTTCCTTTCAACAAAGGAAGTATCAAACTGTTCAGTTAAATTAAATAATATCTTTCATATTGTTAGACATAACTCACTTAAAAATCACACGTAGTTAAAAAAAAAAATTCAGAGGGTAATAGCAGGCTTCTCCTTTCTTTTATACATGAGGAGTTCCAGAAAACATGTTTGGAAGTTGAAAGCCCGAGTGCAAAAGAATAGGCTTACACATTACAAGGGGAGTGAAAACTCCTAGGGGGCTGAAATATAAAACTTTAATAGAAGTATTGTACATCTTAGCTCACGGAAACTGACAGGATGGTGGAGCTATCACAGGACCCCAGATCCCAGGAACCACAAGTGATGCCCTAGAATGAGCAAGAACTAGCCAGCCACAAATCTGTTTGCTTCAGTCAGCACAGAATTTTCTTTCTTTTTTTTTTGGTTTTTATTGGAATATTATTGTTTTACAGTGTTATGTTAGTTTCTACCATACAGCAAAGTCAATGAGCTACACGTATACATGCACCCCCTCTTTTTTGAATTCCCTTCCCATTTAGGTCCGTACGTAGCATTAATTACAGTTCCCAGGGCCATACAGCAGGTTGTCATCAGTTATCTGTTTTATATATTGCAGCGTGTATACGTCAATCCCAATTTTCCAATTCATCCTACCCTCCCTCCCTTCCCTTGGTGTCCACACATTTGTTCTCTGCATCTGTGTCTCTATTTCTGCTTTCCAACTGTGCCCATCTGTACCATTTTTTTTTTTAGATTTCACATATATGCATTAATATATGATATTTGTTTTTGTCTTTCTGACTTACTTCATTCTGTAGGACAGTCCCTGAGGCAGAAAAACAAATAAGACTTACAGCATTTTCTTTTAAACCAAATAATTGGGTGATTTCATACAAAACCCCATTCCTGGTTCATTATGGCAAATGGGAAGATGCGGGGGGTCCTGCAACACATCTCAGGTCACCAACGGGCCACAGGGAAGGAGAGGAAACTACTTAAGTAGCTGGTGGGCTTTCTGGCTCTCGCCATGACTGGCCTGAACAGTTAATAATTCATACCCCTTCCTCACTCCTGTGGCCTTTGGAGAACACTTTAAACCATGTCCCTGTTCTGAGCCAATGGGACAGGTCTTGGGGCGGCCTTTAGGCTTAAGATCACACTTCTCTGCCTCTTGGCCTCTCCCCACCACAGACATCCCACACAGAACAATGGGAGGACGAGGGGAAATTGGGCTTTCTGTTCATTTCCTAGAACTGCCATAGCAAAGTATTAAGAATCAGGTGACTTAAAACCAGAAGGATTGACTTTCCCATGGTTCTGAGAGCAGAGGTCTGAAATCAAGCTACTGGGAGAGCTGGTTGTTTTCGGAGGCTTTGGAGGAGACCCCTTCTTGCCTCTCTTATTTCTGGTGACAGTCAGTGGTCCCTGGTGCTCCTCGGCTTACAGATGCATCACTCTAAATCTCTGGCTCCGCTGTACAGGTGGTTTTTCCTGTGTGTCTCCTCACCTCATCTTTTCTCTGCACATGTGTCTGTACCCAAATTTCTTTCTTCTTACAAGAACATGAGTCACTGGATTAGGGTCCACCCTAAACCCATATGACTTCATTTTAACTTCAGGTAGACATGAATTTAAGGGATATCCTTCAACTGACAGTGTCAAGAGCGGAAACCCACCGGAGTTGTTGGTCTGGGTGGAGCAAGCGGCTTCGGGGTCTACTCTGCAGCCATCAGAGGATGGAAAGAAGGGGTGATGTGGAGGAGTGGACTTGCTCCTCTGGGCACAGAACCATCACACGTAGTCCCCAGTGCATCCATTTCCCTTCTCCATGGCCTGCCCTTCTCCCCAGTAGTAGCTACAGAGGCTTGAAATTATTGCTCTTTAGTTGATGGTTGGATGGCATCACTGACTCAATGGACATGAGTTTGAGCAAACTCTGGGAGATAGTGAAGAACAGGGAAGCCTGGCGTGCTGCAGTCCATGGGGTCACAAAGAGTCGGACATGAGAGCAACTGAACATCAATCACCTCTGCTACCACCCTGGAGTCAGCCAACGACATCCCTTCCCTGATTAGGGCATTAACTTCTTACTGCGGCCTCTGCTTGGTCGCCTGCACCTCTACAATCAATCCACAACACAACATCCAGCCAGCTCCTTAAAAGAAAAAAAGGCAGATTACATCACTTCTCTGATCAAACCATACTATGGCTCCCCTGAGGGCATTCAAAGCAAGAGAAGTAAATATTTTCAGGGACACACATGGCCTTCATTTTCTGCTACATCCATCTCCATATTACTTCTTGGCTCTCACCTACTACTTTCCCATAACTCTTCCGTATCCAACCAGGCTAACTTTCCTGTCTCTAGAAATACTCAGCATTACTCAGCATGTCATATATTAGACACTTGCATGGATTGCTGACTCTGCCTGAAGTTCTCTTCCCTAAATACCCACAAGGTAAACTCCTTGGGGTCGAAAAGAGTTGGACACTACTTAGCGAATGAACACAACAGCAAAGGCAGTAAACTAATAATCAAAAGTGGAGTCTGAAGGACAGTTTGATGTGGTAATGAATAATATGTAAAAGTCCAACAGGAAAACAAAAATTAAGACTGAACTGCAACTTCAATTTCTTCTTTAGTTAACCAGGTTTATTTGTTGGAATCAAGTAGCTCTTCCAGTCTATCCTTTCTTTGTTGTCTAGACCATTAATTAATATTAATTTTGATATTAACATTATGGTCAAAATTAGGTAGAGAAGATCTCTACCAAAATAGTGCCCTGTGGCTTTCCAAGTAGTTCTGCATAGAACCGGAATTTCTGTAGAAAGGCCTTATCTTTACTTGCCTTTGAGATAATAGCAGTACAGAAGAGTTTTAAAATACAACACTCATGAAGTAGTCAAAACTTTGAAGGAGTGGAGAGGTGGCCAGGAAGCGACAAAGATTTTTATATTCAACCTATCAACAGCAGAATCAGCCTGTGACCAACAGAGCTGAAGACATATGGGCTCAGAGCTGTCCCTGAATTTGTGCCAGCTGAGAAACAGGAAAAGCCTGGCAGGTTAACTGGCATTGTGTGCTGCAGACATCAGCTAAAAACACCAAAACTTTGTTTTGAAGGAAAAAAAAAAATTAGGACTTGGTGAGTTTGAACCTGGCTATCTAATAAAAGTCAAAAGATATTTTAACTTTTGTGATGGTTAATTTTATGTGTCAGTTTGACTGGGGTTAAGGGATATTAAGACGGCTGGTAAAACATTATTTCTGAGTGTGTCTGGACGGGTGTTTCTGGGAAACATTAGAATCTGAGTCAGCAGACAGAATAAAGGTTGCCTTCACCCATTTGGATGGCCATCATCCAATCCCCTGAGGGCTGAGGGAACAAAAAGGCAGAGGAAGGCAGAATTGATTCTCTGGGTGAAGCGGGACACTCCTGTTCTCCTGACCTTAGACATTAGCGCTCCTGCTTTTTGGATCTTAAGACTCAGACTGTGATTTATACCATTGACTCCCCTCATCTCCAGACCTTGGAACTCACTCTGCACATCATCACTAGCTATCCTGGTTCTCCAGCTTGCAAACAGCAGATCATGGGATTTCCTAGATCCATAAACGTGTGAACCAATTCCTATAATAAATCTTCTCTTATATACCCTCTCAGTTTTGTTTTTCTGCAGAACTCTAATACAACTTTAACTGAAGTTTGCTTGATATTATAAATTTCAAGAGATACACAGAAATTCTCAGCCCATTGGGGAAGAGTGAATTCTCCCGATTTATATCAATACTGTTTCACAGTAATGTACGGCTCATAAAGAGTCAGTGGATAGCTGAAGAAGATGGCTTTGCTTCCCATCTTAAGAAAGAAGTACATTTTGGATGACAAATTTAAGTGAAGGTCAGTGGGAAGACTTAGTCTAAGGGTGATTTCAGGCCAACCTGTCATTGATCTTTCCGTATAGTGTCCAAGGCAGCAATAGACATTGTGCTATTGAACAGACACCCTGGTGATAAAGTTCCCTTAGAGATAATTTGCTTTCTGTCATCAGATTTGAGTTTAATAAACCCCTGAACAACCTGTGTATTTCTGCCTGCAGAACAACCAGCAGTTCAGAGCCTGTTGCCCTTGCCTGCAGCAGCGCTTGGAAGAGAAAATAAAATCATGTTTGTTTAACCTGGTTTGATTTGGGTCTAACTTTCTCTGAACAACAGTTTTCAAAGCTTCATAAAATAACCTGGAAAGAACTACTGCCCAGGGCAAGATGAGTATTTAATATCGTAAAGTTCATTTTGATTATTCTTTGTGACATGGTGCTAGAATGAACGTGGGAAATATATTTCTTGAGCAGGTAAAACTTTGCAATTTTATACATTACAAATAACACTAAAAATACCATGTCTTATGAAGAAATAAATAAATTAAAGGACATGTTTTGTTGAAAATTTGTTTCTTAAATTGCTATCTTTCCTTGAGGCAGGACTTCTCTGTGTCTCTATTAATATAATACTTAGAATTCCTTTCTTCCACTTTCCTATGACCTGAGATACTTTCAAATAAATCTATAAGGCACTAGGAAGATAAATGAGGTGGGGACAGGAAGGTAATATAATATTCTATTTTCTATACTTCTATATATTTTTATCAAAGCATCATAATAAGTAATATTAATTTTATAATGAGAAAAATGTATTATTAAACTACAAGGCACTCAGGAAGTTTTATATAACAACCTCTTAGGACATTAGAGTAGTTTAATAACCAAGTATAGCTGTCTTTAGAAATAATTGGAAATAAAAAAGAAGAGATGTATAGAAATGGACCAAAAGACCCAGAGGAATGTCTTTAAATACATACCCAGTTGAGTGTTGGGTAGGACAAGGAGGAGAAAGTACCTACAACATACTATTGGGTGCTGTTGGATGCTTATATTAATACTTCTCATCACATTTAATCTGCATGACAATCCTGAGAAGCATTATTATTTCAATTTTTCAGTTGAGAAAAAACAAAATCCAGAGAAGTAAATTAAATGTCCAAGGTTAATGTAATTAGTAAAGGAAGGAGTGGGTTTTCTAACTCAGATCTCGTTTCAAAGTCTGCACTCTCTACCAAGCCATCCTGTGGTGCTGGAGAGCTCAGGAAAGAAACAAAATAAGAAGCAAAAAACATCATTACCCCATGGGAGGGGTTTTCCTTAAACTTGCCATTAGATCTTTGATTAGAGTTAGATACTTTTTTTTTGGATTTTACTTGCTGAAATTCCTTTTTCTAATATTGAGAAATTTGTGTTCACATTATTCTCTTAAAGCAGAAACAAAAGAGAAGAAAACTTACAAACATAACGAAGTTATAATCACAGAAGGTTCCTTTACCTTTAAGTGACTAAAATGTCTGGAAGACAATGTTAATTAATTAGAAAGGGAGAGTCACTGTATAGATTATGAAATTCGGTAAGGAGAGGAGGCTTTTACAACACAAAGAGCTATATTGGCTATGCTGGAAAAAAATGTTTTAATTTGATTATGTGCCAAATTTTCAACTCTTTTGGAGTTGCAGGATCATGGTTTATGTGTTTAAAAACCCCTACCCCAGGTCCCTGTAATATTGCTAAGAGAAGAAATCAAAGTGGAGTTTCCTAGCTCCTGCAAAAATCACAACAGAACACCACTGTCAGGGCCCAGCTAAAATTCCCAGCTGCACACCGGCAGCATCTATTTCCGCCTCCTGCAGAAGAACATCAGCTGCTAACTGTACCACCATCATGGTCATATAATCCACGCTTTCCCAAACTCCCTGGCATGCTCCCAGTTTCATGCGTTCCAGCAGATGGCTTGAATCTTTGCCCCAATATATATTAGACACGTGACTTGGGACAGTCTCTTAGCTTCTCTGGGCTCCAGTCTGCCATCTCTAAAATAATAATAAACATGGACTTTCCTGGTGGTCCAATGGCTAAGATTCCATGCTCCCAATTCAGGGGCCCGGTTTGATCCCTGGTCAGGGAACTAGATTCCACATGCTGCAAGTAAGAGTTTGCAAGTTGCAAGTAAAGATTCCCATGTGCTGCAACTAAGACCTGGTGTAGCCAAATAAATAATAAATAAAAATTAAAATAAAACAATTACTGTATCTCCATTTTATAAGATTTGTGAGAAGGCTAAATGTAAAAATAACCATGGAACATTTATAACTGTGGTGTTGCATCGTAAAAACCTAATAAATGTTAGCTGCAATGATCACTTTTACTACTATTATTCTCTGTATCATTAATGTAATTAATAGTCACAATATTTTCTTTAAATGGCTCAAAGTTTAAAATGAAAGTAATTAAATAAGGGAAACTTTATATCACTACTATAAATAGAAGCCACTATCACTGTCATCAATAGATGTTAACCATAAAAATAAACGTGATAAAAACATACCTAAGTTATCACATTCCAGCTAGGTTTGCTTATCTGCCAGGATACTGAGTTGATGGCCTGCTTCTTCTTTGGCAAAAGAGGTATTAACCAGGATTTCAAGTGTTCAGACACAGTAGGACCAGACTGACTTTCTCCTTGATGGACTCAGGAGTGAAAGAGAACTATGTGATTCATTGGCATGAAGTGTCCATATACTGTGTAACATCTAAGGCAGAGTCCTGGGAGAAGGGCGAGTCTTACACTTGGTGAAACATACATCTATTTCAACCAGGTTCCCAGGATCAAGTTCCTTTTACAATAGTTTGACCAAGTTGGCTATCAATCTGTGTGGGGCAGGTCCAATACTGCATATTCATGACTGTTTGATACACATATGGCATTTGTCATGTACTGCCTCAATAACCCATCACCCCATCTATCCAAAGAGTTTCTAGAAAGCAGGGCTCAAAGTCTTATACTTTTTTCTGTCTGCTTATTATTCCACGCACTCTTTTATGTACAAAGAGATACACAGTACAAATGATAATTGGATTAAAATTCATCTAGTCTTGAGAATTTTAGACACTAGGGACAACCCCTTGGATTAAAACCTTGATTTCTAACCTTCTTCTGGTGGGTAGAAGTCCGAGATCTCTTTAAGAACTGGAAACAAAATATAACATTCTCTCCCCATCCCCCTCCCCACCACAAATACAAGTATACACACTTAATTTTTGAAAGTTCACAGGCCTCCATGTGATGAAACTAGAGATATCAGTGTTCTGGAGTAAAAAGAGATGCTATACAAGTTTTAGTTATCAAAGTATGTGATGAGCTTTCTATAAAGCTCCATAAAAGGACTCTATGTGCTAAAGTTAATATTTTGGTATTCTTTTTTCCAGGGGAATTATTTGTATGTGCTCTGTACTTTCAGGTCTAGAATGGAGAAACTTCCATGAGCAACCTGAGTCTTTGCCTAAATCTTCTTTTCTCTCACCAATACTCAACCAAGTGCCATGTGAAAAATATACACCAGAACCTGGTAGGTTGTACTATTTTTTCCCTCCCTGGCTGGACAAGAAAGCTATTTCTTTTCAAGGAAGAGTCTTTATTCTTTTCAGACAAACCACCTAAAAAGAACTGGAAAGTCACACAGGTAATGGGTTCCAATAAATAATTCTCATGATGACAGAACATTTAAGGAACTGATATATGGGTCTGCTTCTACTTAATAGCCCAAATCTGCAAGGACCTTTTCCTGATTCCAAGGGGAAGCTGATGACAGAAAAAGTGAAGATCTTAAGAAAGGAGCAGGAAGCCCCTACAATTAAAGGTGTCTTGGGGACAGACAAAAGATATAATTTAGATATGGCAGTGTTAACGGGAGTTTGATAAGGATATTGCAGGGGTAGGTTCTGAGGAGAACAGATCACTGTGAATCTGACCTACTTAAAGTGAAGGACAGGATAATATCTGAACACATTTGAACTGAATATGTACAAAAGAGTTTTCTGACAAATCTTCCTCTAATGATCGGCACACGATAATTCTTGGAAAATCTGGTAAAGGAAGCTTTTGCATAAATGTTAAACTTTAATGATGAAAGGAATACAGAAGTCCTGAAAATACTGATAATCTCAAGCAACAAGCCAGGGGTACTATAATTATTTTCAAAGAACTCACAGTAGCAAATTATTCAAATTGATATCTCTAATCATTGAAAAAAATTAGATTGGCTAAGGCTAACCCCAATAAAGTATGGTTTTTTGTGTTATCTGTGTGTCCAAGATCTCAGGCGAAGTGATGCAGAACTGTTAGACATGTCTGCCTTGGGGAGATGGTAAAATTCAGATAAAAGATTTACTAGAAGCTTTTCCTTGAATATGTGCCTGGGAGCGAATAAGTCAGTATGTGTTTGTGTGTATGTGCACATGTATGAGCTCAGTCCAAGAATAAGGAGAAGGATTATGAATAACATTTATGAGTTAGAATGATACATGAAAAATGGATATGAATAGTAAGTTCACTTTTTAAACTGAGGTAACCTGAATAATAAGTGATTTAGGGATATTCGCTTTGTAGTGGTCAAACAGCAGAGGGAAACAAAGTTGAAAAGAGTACAAAACATCAGGAGGTCTGTATAATTAATCAGTGATCCTACAAAGTATGCCATAAATTAGAGCTACAATTATACCACTGTGCTTGGGAAATAGAAAACCGGACTTCTTATATAAGCACTCAGGCTTAATGTTTAAAATCTATCTCTAGCATAATGTAAAGTGCACTTTAGGAAATTTGGTTAAAAGAGTTAATGCTTCCATTGCTGCTGTTTACAACCTAATTTGCAAGTTTTTACAGCATCTTAATAGCCATACTGCAGTTAAGAAAGAAATAGGATTGCCATTTTTGAAGATCCTGTCAAGAAATAAAACTTTAAAAGTCACTGGAAAATAAAGTTTCTATGGATGCTAAAATTAGTTAGGAAACATTTTCCTTTTATAAATTAAGCATAAATTTTACTTTCAAAGTATATTTTTTGAAATTGTGTCTTTGCAATTTTCAACTTCATTTCTTTCTACAGACGATATACTCCAAGGTATTTATTGTGCTAAATTATTTATTCCAAACATTCTGGAATTTTGCATTGTTTTATGTTACAGGTAAAGATTTGTATAGCTTGGAAGAAAAATGTTTGCTGAATACAAATTACAGTGTGCTGGGCTCCTTGCCAGCTTATATTATGTTCATTTCAGTTGCTCAGTCGTGTCTGACTCTTTGAGACCCCATGGACTGCAGCACGCCAGGCTTCCCTGTCTATCACCAACTCCCAAAACTTACCCAAACTCATATCCATTGAGTAGCTGATGCCATCCAACCACCTCATCCTCTGTCATCCCCTTCTCCTCCTGCCTTCAATCTTTCCCAGCATCAGAGTCTTTTCTAAGGAGTCAGTTCTTCGCATCAGGTGGCCAAAGCATTGGAGTTTCAGCTTCAGCATCAGTCCTTCCAATGAATATTCAGGATTGATTTCCTTTAGAATGGACTGGTTTGATCTCCTTGCAATCCAAGGGACTCTCAAGAGTCTTCTCCAACACCACAGTTCAAAAGCATCAATTCTTTGGCACTCAGCTTTCTTTATGGTCCAACTCTCACATCCATACATGACTACTGGAAAAACCATAGCTTTGACTAGACAGACCTTTGTTGGCAAAGTAATGTCTCTGCTTTTTAAGATGCTGTCTAGGTTGGTCATAGCTTTTCTTTCAAGGAGTAAGTGTCTTTTAATTTCATTGCTGCAATCACCATCTGCAGTGAATATGTTAAGTTATACCACTGAAATGATTCCAGGTCATCCACTAGGGTCATTTTTCTGAGAAAAAGGCATTAAGAAAGGCCAACTGCGTGTGTGTGTGTGTGTGTGTGTGTGTGTGTGTGTATACAGAAACCCAATTCAGCCTGGCATATAATGGCATGTAAAATACTGGGGACTCCCTATACAGGGGAAGAGTCTGGTTGGAATCTGCTTTTGGGTTCCTATATACACCCAGCTGTTCTGTCATTTGCCCATGTAGCCTTTCAGAATAAATCCCAAATTATCAGCTTGTAAAGATATTAGTCATCATCCTAATTTTTGTAGCCTGCTTGAACAATAAAGAAACACAGGGTCCTTCATTCTCGGTCTGCTCTATGTTTTAGTCTAAACATAATCAGGCCACAGACACTTCCTAAGCAACTGCTACGTTACAAGGCACTGTGATAACCACTGCAGGGGATTCAGAAGAAAAGCAGCGGCATTGCTGTGGCGATCAAGCTCTCCTGCGGAGCAGACATCCGCCTGCCTGCCTGGAATCCATTCCTGTTTGCCTAGTATTAGCAATAATCCCTGTTTTCCTTTGGGAAGCCTTGCCTCGCTATTCTGAGACCACAGAGTTTGGTGGATACAATACCATCTTCTGACCACCAGGCTGTTCACATGACTCAGGCATGGCCAACGAGAGTATCCCATGCTCTTGGTTAAGGTCATTGCCTTAGGGGTGGGCATGTGACCTACTCTAGGCCAATCAGGGTAAATAAGTGTCATTCTAAGATACTTACTAAAACAACTGGAAGAGAGGTAAGCATTTTCTACTGGAGTTATAAAATGGAAGATGATCTGGCAAGGGTCACCTGTTATTCCTATCAGGGAATAGCTTGCCTGAGAAAAAATCTGAGAGAAATCAAGCCTTGGTGATATTTCACTAGCACACAGACCAAACTCTGAAATTTTCAGATACATGAACCAGTAAATTCCCTTTGAAGGGTGATGAAAATTTTCTAAGGCAGGACTATGGTGATAGTTGCAAAACTTACTATATTTATTAAAACTCATTGAATTTGACACTTAAGATGGATGAATTTTACGGTCTGTTAAGTATACCTCCATAAAATTGTTTAAAAATTCATTATATGCCAGGTTGAGTTGGGTTTCTGTTATCTGCAATCCCAGGAGTCACGACAGATACAGTCTTACTGGCGAGAGGGTGGACGGAGGAGAAATAGTATGTGTATGCTGAGAGATGATGCATCAAATGGTGAAACACCAGAAGGGGTCAGTATGGATACTTATGCTGATTATAACTGTCACTTCCTTATCTACCTCTTCACCAGACTCTACGCTCATGAAATAGAGTCCTTTTTCTCTCTGTGTTCAAAATCTAGAGGAGGGATGACTCAGAGATATTATAAGCATGTTTGTTCCGTGGTGGTGGTGGTGGTGGTGGAGCTGCTGGGGAACTCTTCTTGTGGAGAGACTGAATTCAAGATGACCTTGACTGTATGAGACACAAGAGGAAGTATTTGGGCCTTTTAGTACGTGATCAAATGTTTTTCTGACTTAAAATCAGGGCTTCTCTCATGGCTCAGAGGTAAAGAATCTGCCTGCCAACGCAGGAGACTCAGGTTCAGTCTCTGGTCTGAGAAAAATCCCACATGTCATGCAGCAACTAAGCCTGTGTGCCAGAGCTACTAGTCTGTGCCCTAGAGCCCGGGAGCTATAAGTAACAGGAGGAGCTACCACAATGAGAAGCCTGCACGCTGCAACTAGAGAGTAGCCCCCACTCCACAACTAGAGAAGAGTCTGCACAGCAATGAAGACCCAGCACAGCCAAAAATTAAAATCAATACAATTATTTAAAAATCAACATTTGCAATTAGTGCTACGTTTGTTTTTCAGAACATTCAGATAAAAATTATTTGAGACAAAGAAGTGTGGTCCCGTCAAGTTCATCCTTCCAATTGGACAAATTCCCTGGATAAGTGTTAGAATTTTCACCTTACTTTGGCTTCCTGGGGACAGGGTTCTTTGGAGAGATTATATACCCAATACATTTAGGTTGGCCCTTTCACAATTTTTCTCAGCAGTTCTTTAGCTGTTGAGGAATACATTCCAAAGTATGAAATGATAGATTCAGATATTTATTTTACTTTTGAGGAAGGAAGAGAAAGAAAACATATTGTAATCAACTTCCAAGAAGCTTAAAAAGTGATTTTCTTGTGAGAAAAAAAACACGTACATGCCCACAGATTCTGTACTCAGTTCAGCTGCTGACAAACCATTTTTGGAACTGTTCTTGAGATCTGTGCAGAAAAACAGCAAATGCGATCTCAGCTTATTTGTTCCGGCTGATACCATCTGAGCAGAAGCCCAAAGGCACGGACTTTTGAGATAAGGCAGACTTCCCCAACTGAAAATGGGCATGGTTCAAAGACATAAGATCCACCCCACTCTTAAAAGGGGGCACAACTCCATTTAACTTTTATTCGAAGTTTATTCACTTAACTTTTATTCGAAGTTAAATCTCATCAAAATTGTTGTTATGGTTTATTTATTTATTTATTTATTTATTTATTTATTTTTTTGCTTATCTAACATTTTTATATCACTGAGGGTAAAGCAAAATGTCCTGTTTACTGGGTAAGTATGACCTGCTGTATGTGGACACTGCAGTGCAATTTAAAAAATACTGTAATTATAATTTCAGAACTTCAGAATCTGAATAGGTGCCAGTGTTCTCTCCTTTTTTAATATGGGAAAAGAAAATCCTTTGAAGATCATTTGAAGCTTGGACCAAAATTCCATAGCTGTATTATTAGGATCACTCTGTAGTCTTCAGGATTCAGATACAAGGGAAGCTTCAATTCAACCTTTTAGAGAAGACATTCCAGCTCTCATGATCTCATCAACCAGGAGAATGTTGGTGGCAATCACAGTGCAGGAGTGAAGAAGCTGTTTCTTCAGAGAATAGTTATCCCATATGCCTGCTTCTGCTGCTACCATTGGTTCACCAGTGTTCAAGTCCACACCCACAAGCTGACCGGATTCTGAAAGTTCTGCTTGAACTTTAGTGTTTCCTGAAGGTCAAAACCAGAGTTCTGAGCAAGAACCTTGGGAATAATGAGCAATGCATCAGCAAATGCTTGAACTCCAAGCTGGGCCCTGCCCTTTACACTGGGCTTGTATTTAACCAGAGCTTCTGCCATTGCCACTTCCACTGCGCCAGCACCTGGGACTACACAGCCATCGTCAATAGCATTTTTACCAGCCCTCAAGCCATCTCTTATTGCATCTTTGATTTGAGTAAGTGTGTACTTATTTGGTCCTTTGATCAATAATGTGACAGAGCGAGGATTGTTACATTTCTCAATAAAGGTGAACTTCTCTTCTCCCAATGTATATTCATAGACAAGTCCTGCATGTCCCAAACAATCAGGATTTAGGTCATCAAGAGAATTTAGGGCTATCCCACCACAAGCAAGAGTCAGCCTTTCCATGTTTCTCCTTTTAGCTCTGTGCAGAGCTATTATGCCTTCTTTGGCAAGAGCATCTAAGGAAAAGGGATCAATTCCCTTTTGATTAATAACAACGAATCCTTTATCTGAATCACCACAGACTTTCTTTTTCAGGTCAATTATTTTTTTAACTCTGTCTTCGATGAATTTCCTTTCAGCTTTCACTAATTTCTCTCTCTCCTCTGCACTCTTGTAAAAAAAGCCAGAATTCACTTCTGTTTTTTCATATTCTAATGACACGTTGCACGTGAGGATGTATGCATCTTCTACTCTCTTCTTCATATCAGGATGCCGTGCCCCGTGGTCCAAAACAAGACCTCTGATTAAGCTTGTATCTGTTTCAGATTTATGTTTCATCTCCATGATCTCAACCATGAAGAGATCAATAGGTTCATCTTGCTTTTTAATGGCCAAAATGGAGTCCACGACAGCCTCTGTTAAGACGTCAGCGAGTTCAGCATGAACTTTAGTACGTAGAGATGTTCTGGCCACATCTATAAGTGTTTCCCTGTCCATCTCTTTGCTTACTTTGACTTGTTCCAAAAACTGAAGTGCCTTTTCCTTTGCAGCTTCAAATCCTTCTGTAATTATTCTGGGATGAAGACCTTCAGAAATGTAGAGATCCGCCTGCTTCAGCAGCTCTCCAATGATGAGGACATTGGAAGTAGTACCATCACCAGTTATGTCATCCTGGGCTGTTGCTACTTTGGCTATTAAGGAGGCTGTTGGGTGTTGAATTTGCATTTCATGAAGCAGCACATTTCCATCTTTAGTGAGTTTGATGTCTCCAGCACCAAAAACAAGCATCTTCATGGTGCCCTTAGGCCCCAAGTTGGTCCTCAGCACGTCCTGCAGCCCCCGGGCCGCGCTAATGTTGACCGCCAACGCCGTCTGCGCTCGGGCCACCTCGGCCTTGGGGTTCAGGGTCTTCACAGCCGCCATAGCTGACCCAACAGAGGAAGATAAGGGGACGCGGCGTGACGAAAAGCCCCGAGCCGGTTCAGCCGTCATGGTTTTTTTATAAACTCCTCTGCAGCAGGTAAGCAGAAACAAAATGCCTTTCCTTTCAGACTTAAGACTTTTAGAATGTGTCCATGTACATACATAAAGAAGGCTGAGTGCC
This sequence comes from Odocoileus virginianus, assembly GCF_023699985.2. Lineage (NCBI taxonomy): Eukaryota > Metazoa > Chordata > Mammalia > Artiodactyla > Cervidae > Odocoileus > Odocoileus virginianus. Next base: position 20,963,749 of record NC_069699.1, read on the forward strand.
AAAGAACTGATGCTCTTTGATTGTGGTGCTGGATAAGGCTCTAGAGAGTCCCTTGGACTGCAAGGAGATCAAACCAGTCAATTCTAAAGGAAATCAACCCTGAATATTCATTGGAAGGACTGATGTTGAAGCTGAAACTCCAATAATTTGACCACCTGGTGGGAAAAGCCGACTCACTGGAAAAGACACTGATGATGGGAAAGACTGAGGCAAGAGAAGGAGGGGGTGCCAAAGGATGAGATAGTTGGATAGCATCACTGACTCAGTGGACATGCATTTGAGCAAACTCCAGGAGACAGTGAAAGACAGGAAATCCTGGCATGCTACAGTCCATGAGTCAGATTTAGACACAACTTAGTGACTGAATGACAACAATGACATACATATAAAGTTGACTGACGTCACTACTCATTTAGTGCCTAATCATGGGCATTTGTACAGTTTCCTTTTCTGAAAAACGTTGGGGTTGGATTTAGTGTTTTCTGGCTTGAGAAGCTCATAGCTGTATTACCAGTCAATATTGCAGAAGATTCAGACACTTAGTGAAAAGAGATTTGGCACATTGAAACAATCTGCCTATGCAGAGAACATAAAATCTTTTATTTTGCATGGTTTAAACTAAATTCAAAATATCACTTGTTTACAGGAAAGCCTTTCAAACACCATGTCCAACTTGGATTTACACCAGCTGTTAATGATAAGAAAATAAAGTTAACTGGAAAATTGCACTTTCCAAATAATGAAGAGCCAACTAAAAAAAATGTTTATATTACCTAGGTTACTTCTTCTTTCCTTTTTCCCCTCGCTCTTTTCTATCTTAACATTCATTCATTGTCTATGCGTTATTACTAATCCTAATAGGTTCTTGGGCAATAAATGTGAATAGGAAATAGTCCCTGCCTTCAAGAAACTCATAGGCTGGTGAAAAATAAATATCTCATCACCATCACCATCCATAAATAACAGTTTAGACAGTGTGGTTTCTTTCTTGAAGGGGATATATATATTTGAAGGATATACTGAGAACATTTGACAGAAGTCCTAAGAGGGAATTGAGAAAGTTCTTTCATGGTGATAAACTGATTTTTCAAGGGCCTGTAGAAATTAAATACATACATGCAAAGCATGGATGTGATAAGAGAACCTCATAGTCAGGCATTAACTCTGAGGCAGAAAGGGAGCTGGATGACTCAGCAACGGACCCGGTCACAAAGCCTATATGTAGCCTCGCAACAAAGGTTTTTTCCTGGGGAGAAGGACTTGAAGCATGAGAGGGATATCATTATATCTGCATTTTTCAAAGATCATGTGAGTGAGTGAGTAAGGAGAATGAATCTGAGTACAAGATGGAAGCCAGCGAAACCAGGCCGAAAGCTCCTGCAAGCGGAGGAGCATACAGGAGCTCCTGTATGCTGCCCAAGAGACAGCCGTTAAGCCTATGTGGTTACTTACAATTAAATTAATTAAATTTAAATTCCAGCTCCTCATTTGCCTTAGCCACCTTGAGAGTGGTCAGTAGATACATGCGGTGAATGGCTGACATATTGGAATAGTGCAGATACAGAAAAACTCTGTCATTACAGAAAATTCTACTGGGCAGTGTTGAACTATACCAGAGATGAAGAGGCTCTAAACTAGGCAGCTGTGGCCAGGATGACCAAAAACAGCATGGGGGGAATATTTCCTAGGAGAATTAAATGAATAATATGAGGTGAATATGAGTTCAAGCGGGGCTTCCCAGGTGGTAAAGAATCTGCCTACCAATGCAGGAGTCACAGGAGATGCGGGTTCAATCCCTGGGCTGGGAAGATCTCCTGAAGGAGGAGATGGCAATCCATTCTAGTATTCTTGCCTGAGAAATCCCATAGACTGAGGAATCTGGTGGGCTAGAGTCCATGGGGTCATGAAAGAGTTGGACAAAACTGAGCAATTGAGCACACACACTTGAGGAGTGTGAATAAAGATTCAGACACTGTTGACTGCGGTGAGACAAAGGATACATGAAGATGTTTTGTATGGCATTGATGACCTGCTGCATTTGGCTTATTAATTATGACCATGCAGGTGGAAGATGATGCTTAAGATAATGCCTTAATCTACAACTACATTTTATAAATATGATGTACTTTAATAGAATCAGTGAACATTGGAATTGGGAGGCACCATTCAGTTTATAGATCAGAAAACACAGGGAGACCTCTGTCTCATTCACTGTGATCTCCTCAGTCCCTACCCTGCCTGATGTGTTGAGAAGCATAAATAAAGTCACTGTGAATGGATGGATTAAGGAGGCCCAGACATGACATGAAGTAGTGTCTAAGGAAGAATAATCACAGTTCCTGAAGTGAGGAACATGGTTAAATTCCCAGCTGTTGTTATGAATCAGATGTTGAATCATAGATAAGTTATAAGTTTTCTAAATCATGGTTTCCTCTTCTATAAATGAAGCATTGGGTCACTGCAAGTATTAAAAAAAAATTACAAAATATTGCTTTGAAAACTATGAAGTCCTTCACTTGCAGAAGATTGTTGTTTATTATCATTATCCAGGTTTATCTAGTTCCTTATTCAAAGTTTGGTTGTGGATCAACAATAACAACACTGTTATATCTGAATGCTTCTAAGTAATGCAGAATCTCAAGTCTGCAGCCTAGATGTTCTATTCAGAATCTTTATTTTAATAAAACTCATAGATATTTTGCATGCTTCTTAAAGTCAGAGAAACAATGAACTACTTATCAGCAGACTTGGCAATTTCAATTCAAGTCTCCCGACTCTTATAAGATGGTGAATGAACAGTCAACACAATTACTAAGCCAATTTGGTGGGAAACGAATCTAATTTGAAGTATGATTTACTCACATTGGATGTTCATAATTGAGGGCCCTAGAAAATCACTAGACAACAGTACAATTTTCTTAGGTAGATGCCATCTCGGTAGTGGCCAAACTTCTCCAGTGAGATTGTTAATTACTTGGAAGAGGACAGGGGAGATGTACTAACTGCTTCTCCCGATGACACGAAGGTAAGGAGGAGAGCTCCCATATTGTTTATCAGTCAGGGTACAATTAGAAGGCAGCAACCACACTGTGCATAGCAGAATTAAACTCCTAAATGATCTCCACCATCTGGAATGCTAGGCTGAAAACAATAATAAATGACATTTAATAGAGACAATTATAAATGTCTCTATGAAGGTTTCATAGTGAACTGAGAACTTCCAGACATTGAAGTTGGATTTAGAAAAGGCAGAGGACCAGAGATCAAATTGTCAAAATCTGCTGGATCATCAAAAAAGCATGAGAGTTCCAGAAAAACATCTACTTCTGCTTTATTGATTACGCCAAAGCCTTTGACTGTGTGGATCACAACAAACTGTGAAAAATTCTTAAAGAGGCGGGAATACCAGACCACCTGACCTGCCTCCTGAGAAATCTGTATACAGGTCAAGAAGCAACAGTTAGAACTGGACATGGAACAACAGACTGGTTCCAAACTGGGAAAGGAGTGCGTCAAGGCTGTATATTGTCACCCTGCTTATTTAACTTGTACAGAGTTAACTTGTACAGAGTACATCATGCAAAACGCAGGGTTGGATGAAGCACAAGCTGGAATTAAGATTGCTGGGAGAAATATCAATAACCTCAGATAAGCAGATGACACCACCCTTACGGCAGAAAGTGAAAAAGACCCAAAGAGCCTCTTGATGAAAGGGAATGAGGATAGTGAAAAATGTTGGCTTAAACTTAACATTCATAAAACTAAGATCATGACATCCGGTCTCATCACTTCATGGCAATTAGATGGGGAAACCATGTGAACAGTGACAGACTTTATCTTCTTGAATTCCAAAATCACACAGATGGTGACTGCAAATTAAAAGATGCTTGCTCACTGGAAGAAAAGCTATGACTAACCTAGACAGCATATTAAAAAGCAGAGACATTACTTTGCTGACAAAGGTCCGTCTAGTCAAAGCTATGGTTTTTCCAATAGTCCTGTATGGACGTGAGAGTTGGACTATAAAGAAAGCTGAGTGCCAAAGGATTGATGCTTTTGAACTGTGGTGTTGGAGAAGACTCTTGAGAGTCCCTTTTACTGCAAGGAGAGCCAACCAGTCCATTCTAAAGGAAATAAGTCTTGAATATTCATGGGGACGACTGAAGCTGAAGCTCCGATTTTGGCCACCTGATGCAAAGAACTGACCTCTTAGAAAAGACCCTGTTGCTGGGAAAGATTGAAGGCAGGAGGAGAAGGGGATGACCAAAGATGAGACAGTTGGATGGCATCACTGACCCAATGGACATGAGTTTGAGCAAGCACTGTAGTTGGTGATGGACAGGGAAGACTGGAGTGCTGCAGTCCATGGGGTCAAAAAGAGTCAGACACAACTAAGTGACTGAACTGAACTGAACTATGAAGGTTCAAAAATATTAAAAATGCAAATATGACATTCTTGTATTCATTAAATATATAGGCAAAAAGAACCTGTGTGTCATGCAATGTACTGGGAAAGCAATGGTGAGTCATGCTGATGAGGTCTCTGCCCTCATGGAACTTAAATTCTTTTGGAGAAGACTATTTATCCTATTGACAGCTATTCTTAAATTCACTAATTTAACAAACACTGCTTGAGCATCCACTGTTAGCCCTGTTCTCTTCTGGGTACTGAATATACAGCAGTAAATAAGACACATGATGTCACTTCTCTCCAGGAGCTGATATTTTAGTGAAAGGAGGGAGATAAGAAATAATAAAGCAAACATAGGAATGCTATTCATTGAATATGTGCCAAGAATAAAATACAGACGTTAAACTGATAGATTTGTGTGTTTCAGGAACAGAAAGACTAGTGGGAAGGAGGAAGGGGGTAAGACATGAGTTTGGTGGCTAAGGCTTGAACCAGGCCATGTAGTAAGAAATTTAGAATTTATTTCTTAAACCAATTTGAAGCTAAATAAGCATACTCACAAATGTAAAAATTATATCATAATAGCTGCTATAATGGAGAAGTACATAGTATTTTAAGAGTTAATGATAAGAGGGATTAAGTCTAAGCAAGTAATGATGCCTTTGAGATCTGAAGCAAGAGTCAGTTAGGCAAAAACAGAAAGCAGGAGAGTGTATTCTACATAGAGGGGAGAGAAATGATCACGGTGTAGATTAGAGAAACAGTGAGAAAATTAATTACTAAATTCCAGGTGACCTAAACTCAGTTACATTTTGTTTTTTGTTTTTTGTGGGTTTTTTTTCCATTTATTTTTATTGGTTGGAGGCTAATTACTTTACAAGTATTGTAGTGGGTTTTGTCATACATTGACACGAATCACCCATGGATTTACATGTATTCCCCATCCCGATCCCCCCTCCCACCTCCCTCACAGTTACATTTTGTAAGAGCTGTTGAATGGTGGTACCTGAGCACCAGTTGCGGTCTGATCAGCACAAAATAGTGGGTCCACCCACCTCCGCATTTCAGTCTGATACAACAGAATAATGAAGCTGCCAAAACTGTGAACATAATTTTGGGTTGCATGGATAGACACACAACATCCAGAAATGCGGAGGTGGGTGGACCCACTATTTTGTGCTGATCAGACCGCAACTGGTGCTAAGGTACCACCATTCAACAGCCCTTACAAAATGTAACTGTGAGGGAGGTGGGAGGGGGGATCGGGATGGGGAATACATGTAAATCCATGGGTGATTCGTGTCAATGTATGACAAAACCCACTACAATACTTGTAAAGTAATTAGCCTCCAACCAATAAAAATAAATGGAAAAAACCCCCACAAAAAACAAAAAACAAAATGTAACTGTGTTTAGGACATTCAATGATACATGGGGGGAAGAGAGATGGAACTCTAAACCTCTTCACAGGAAAATGAAAGAATGGTGCTCACCATTTCTTTGTTGTTACTTAAAGAGCTTCTTGATGGAAGTGAAAGAGGAGAGTGAAAAAGTTGGCTTAAAGCTCAACATTCAGAAAACTAAGATCATGGCATCCGGTCCCATCACTTCATGGCAAATAGATGGAGAAATAGTGGAAACAGTGGCTGACTTTATTTTTCTGGGCTCCAAAATCACCGCAGATGGCGACTGCAGCAATGAAATTAAAAGACGCTTACTCCTTGGAAGGAAAGTTATGACCAACCTAGACAGCAGAGACGTTAAAAAGCAGAGACATTACTTTGCAACAAAGGTCCGTCTAGTCAAGGCTATGGTTTTTCCAGTGGTCATGTATGGATGTAAGAGTTGGACAGTGAAGAAAGCTGAGTGCCAAAGAATTGATGCTTTTGAACCGTGGTGTTGGAGAAGACTCTTGAGAGTCCCTTGCACTGCAAGGAGATCCAACCAGTTCATTCTAAAGGAGATCAGTCCTGGGTGTTCATTGGAAGGACTGATGCTGAAGCTGAAACTCCAATACTTCGGCCATCTGATGCAAAGAGCTGACTCATTGGAAAAGACCCTGATGCTGGGAAAGATTGAGGGCAGGAGGAGAAGGGGATGACAGAGGATGAGATGATTGGATGGTGTCACCGACTCGATGGACAAGGGTTTGGGTGGACTTTGGGAGTTGATGATGGACAGAGAGGCCTGGTGTGCTGCAGCTCATGGGGTTGCAAAGAGTTGGACACGACTGAGCAACTGAACTGAACTGAACTTGACACCTAACATCTGGTCTCGCCTTTTATCATCACCTCCATTTTCTTTTGAGGAAGTGGTACAGTGGTAAAGAATCCACCTGCCAATGAGGGAGATGCAAGAGATGCAGGTTCAATCCCTGGGTCATGAAGATACTCTGGAGGAGGAAATGACAACCCATTCCAGTATTCTTGCTCGGAAAAATCCCATCAACAGAGGAGCCTAATGAGCTACAGTCCATGGGGCCACAAAGATCATACATGGCTGAACACACATACACTTTTCCATTGGATTTGACCTGGTGGGGCTGCAGTCAGGAGCTTTCTCTCCCCCTGTGGTTTGGGACAGATGCTATAATGGTCACACACAGCTACATTCCCCTAGAATAGCAGAGCAAAGAACCTGAAGACGGTTGGGGTTTATTAAACTCAGCCTGATCAAATGACCCCCATAAAGAAACAACTTCTGCATTTCTTGCCCAGACAGCCAACTTGGGCAAACTTAGTTTCAAACCTTCTTCTTCCATGGATTTTCTAAGTCCTTGATATCCTCCCAGTAAAAATTCTTGCTTGCTTGAGTTAGCTAAGTTATTTTTGCTAATTGCAACCAAAGAACACTGACACATTTAGCTGTGGTGAACAAAACACTTGGGTGAACCTGGGGACAGGAGAGCTGCTGTCTTTAAACATTTGGAGGACTGTTCAAGAAAAGGAAGCTTAGATTTCTTCTGCACCATACCAGGGAGCTGGTTTAAAACTCAATGATTAAAAACACTATTTATAAAAAATAAATAAATAAATAAATAAAAACACTATTTATGAATAAATGTTTTAATAAATGAAATTCCCCTAAGGAGTACAATTCTTCATGAAAGGTCACCAGTTTCTATTAGTGAAGGTATTTTCAACAGAAGAGAGTTAAACAAGTTAGGTTTTTCTTACAAGGAATTCAAGAATGAGAAAGAATGGTTGAAATGATTTTTAAGGTCCACAGAGTCACTAATTTTCAGGGTTCAAATGATATCTGTCTTACAACTTATATTTTTCATTGTAATTTTTTGTTATATTTTTTGCCAGCATATTGCTCCCAAGTTTAAATAGACTTTGACAGAAGAAAAAGACAGAGAATTTTTATAGGAAGTACAACTAAAAACAAAAACAAAAATTTCAAGCGTCTAATGGATTGAAAAAGTTAGGGCATGCTTTCTAGACCACCTTCCCTGTATAAAATATTACTCAAAGGTTATCCTGTGCACCTCTGAAACATGACACCAAAGCTAAACCACAGCCTGGTAATTTCATTGTCTCCAATCCACATCTCAGGTATTTGAGAGAGTGAGAATAGCCTTTGCTTTCCCATCTATTATGCAGGGTAGTTGTGAAGGACTGAAAGGATGGCTGGTTTCTAATGATGTGGTTTGGTTCCAAGGTGGCCATGTGACCTTCAGCAGGAACGTGACAATATTTTAGGTAGTAGGCACTGAGACAAATAAAAAAAAATATTTTTATTTTTATGTAAGGTATGCTCTCAATGGTTGTCATTTTTTATAATGAAGATTTTCCTATAGGTGCTGAACTATTCATTGTATTATTAAATACCTCTCCTATGAGGCTCTGTATCAGTTAGTTATCACTGAATAACAAGTAGCACCCACATTCAGTTGATTAAAACACCAAGTTGCTTAAAAAACAATTTCTCATGGGTCTGTGGATCAGCTAAGTGTTAACTGGAGTGGTGGGGTGACTGGGCTACGTGTCTTTTCCTCATCCAGGAGACTGCTTATTTTATTTGCAGGATCGTGACAAGCAGCAAGGGAAAAGCTCTAATGTGCAACCACTTTTATTTATTTATTTTTTTTTTTTTTTTAATTTTTATTAGTTGGAGGCTAATTACTTTACATCATTACAGTAGTTTTTGTTATACATTGATATGAATTAGCCATGGATTTACATGTATTCCCCATCCCAGTCCCCCCTCCCACCTCCCTCTCCACCCGATCCCTCTGGGTCTTCCCAGTGCACCAGGCCCGAGCACTTGTCTCATGTACCCAACCTGAGCTGGTTATCCGTTTTACCCTAGATAATACACATGTTTCAATGCTGTTCTCCTGAAACATCCCACCCTTGCCTTCTCCCAGAGTCCACAAGTCTGTTCCATACATCTGAGTCTCTTTTTCTGTTTTGCATATAGGGTTATTGTTACCATCTTTCTAAAGTCCATATATATGTGTTAGTATACTGTAATGGTCTTTATCTTTCTGGCTTACTTCGCTCTGTATAATGGGCTCCAGTTTCATCCATCTCATTAGAAGTGATTCAAATGAATTCTTTTTAATGGCTGAGTAATATTCCATGGTGTATATGTACCACAGCTTCCTCATCCATTCGTCTGCTGATGGGCATCTGGGTTGCTTCCATGTCCTGGCTATTATAAACAGTGCTGCGATGAACATTGGGGTGCATGTGGCTCTTTCAGATCTGGTTTCCTTGGTGTGTATGCCCAGAAGTGGGATTGCTGGGTCATATGGCAGTTCTATTTCCAGCTTTTTAAGAAATCTCCACACTGTTTTCCATAGTGGCTGTACTAATTTGCATTCCCACCAACAGTGTAAGAGGGTTCCCTTTTCTCCACACCCTCTCCAGCATTTATTGCTTGTAGACTTTTGGATAGCAGCCATCCTGACTGGCGTATAATGGTACCTCATTGTGGTTTTGATTTGCATTTCTCTGATAATGAGTGATGTTGAGCATCTTTTCATGTGTTTGTTAGCCATCTGTATGTCTTCCTTGGAGAAATGTCTGTTGAGTTCTTTGGCCCATTTTTTGATTGGGTCATTTATTTTTCTGGAGTTGAGCTGGAGGAGTTGCTTGTATATTTTTGAGATTAATCCTTTGTCTGTTGCTTCATTTGCTATTATTTTCTCCCAATCTGAGGGCTGTCTTTTCACCTTGCTTATAGTTTCCTTTGTTGTGCAAAAGCTTTTAAGTTTCATTAGGTCCCATTTGTTTATTTTTGCTTTTATTTCTGAAATTCTGGGATGTGGGTCATAGAGGATCCTGCTGTGATTTATGTCGGAGAGTGTTTTGCCTATGTTCTCCTCTAGGAGTTTGATAGTTTCTGGTCTTACATTTAGATCTTTAATCCATTTTGAGTTTATTTTTGTGTATGGTGTTAGAAAGTGTTCTAGTTTCATTCTTTTACAGGTGGTTGTGCAACCACTTTTAAAGCATTTGCTTGCATCAATTATACTAACATTCTACTGGCCAAAGTATAGCCAAGGACAGAGTCAAAATGGGAATGAATTGTCAACAGGCATGAATATAGGCAAGTATAAATTGCTTGCCTATACAAGTACAATTGCTGCAATCAATCTGCTACTGCATTAAAGTAATAAATTTATTTATAATTGGCTATTGGGAGAAAACTGTCTATTTTCAATAACATTTTTCAGATAATGAACATTTGCAGCTCACTGATTTCTCTCCCTAGGTTACTAGGAAGCTTAAAATATTCATATTTATTTATTCAAATCACTACTAATATATACTTCTCCCTTCTTTTACAAGGTCTAACTCTTCTATTCCAAAAGTCTTATTGTATATAATTGTAAGCTACCTCAAGATTTTGTTTGTTTGTTTCAGAGAGATTGTATATAGACAAAAAGTGAAGATACGGTCATTGTCCATTCAGTGTCTATAGATATTAAAATGTCTGTGGACAAGAGAAGAGAGAGAGAAGCTTTATTTTTTAAAGGGGCTTTAGTCATCATTACATATTACATTCTCCTAGTTCTACTATGAACCAAAGTGACAGCAGTGTGTCTCAACAAAAGTTTTTCTGGGAATTACCTCAAACCAATTTCCACTAGGGATGCAGCCTCTGACAATCTCTACAGGTTCAAAAAGAGAAGTGCTTTAAAATTCCGAACTCACACCCAAGAAGGTGACAGATGTAAAGAAAATCATCTGAAAATGAAGTTCTTCATTTCATTTTAGAATATTTCTTCTAAAGATATCATGAGACCGGTTTCCAAAGCACTTTGAAGATGCAGCAGCAGTGTTTCATGACCGTATGATTGAGTCCAGGAAATATTACTTGAGCCTTGACAGTGGAATTTGAAATGCTGACTTGAAATATTTTCATTGAAGTTGTACCAACATTAAATAGAACTAGGAAGTTATTTAAGCTGGTTTTAACATTTTCTTATATATTTCCTCTGAGCTGACAGCAAACTCTCAAAGTTGGTGAGACAAAGAATTAATGGGTGTTAAAAGCCTTTGGGGAAATTTACCCCTAGAAGACACCAGAGGATTCTGACAGATTCCAAATCATTTTTGATGAGCTGGAGATTTCTTTGTGATCAATCAGTAACAAATCAATATGAATCTGAAAATAAAGGATGTGCAATTCCTGCATGCTCACTTGTGTCTGACTCTTTGCATTGAGTTCTTCCAATTAAATGGAGAGTGGGCTAGGTATGTATTTAATTTAATGGTAAGAAAGTGATTTATATTAAAATAATAGTTAGACTGTCTATATCAATTTTAAAACCAGGGATAGCTCCTCATGGTTTTCCTTAATGATTTTCACATAACAGGTTGAGAGGTATCAATGTGAAAAGGGCTGTGAAAGTCACAATCAATCTAAAGTACTCATAAACACCTCACATAGACTTGAGGACTTTCTGGTTTCATCACACTGAAATATGACTAGGTATTTATAATTTTAAAGAGCTTTTCACAGAAACTCTATACATATTGTGGATAAAAAAATATATATTGCCTTCTGAAAGCTTACTCTGAAAACATCACAGAACTCCTTATTTTTAATACATTTCCCCCTAGAAGCTAATTGCATTGACCTAAAAGGACTTCAAAGGGTAACAATTCTTTTCTCAATGTCAAAATATCGCCATAGTTTCCTTTAACGATATTTATTCCTGTGAAGGAAGAAATAGTTTATAGCTTCGCTAACTGCTTATATATTTTACTCAGTATGATCCAGAGGAAGGCTCTGGCACACATGTTGAGACCTGTGATTTCAATTAATGCCTCAGTAGTTCTAATTATGAGTATGTCTTTGTCTGTAGGTATGTGGATACCCGAAAGTGGTGACTTTTCTGTCTCCTAGGGGCACAACTTTTGTTAAACAAACTGGGCAAGAGAACTAGTCAATGCAAGGGCTTTTTTTGTCTTTATGCCTGTTGCTCTGGAGTTATGTAGGAATTTAGAAATCTAAATTCCTGAAGTCTAGTTTTAGTTTTACCACTTCACTCATGGAGTGTAAGGAATACCTTCTCTTACCCTCTCCACAAACACACTGCTTCCTTATCATGTGAGGTACCTCTTTATTGCTGTTGTGTTGATAAGTTGTGTCCGATTCTTTGGTGACTCCATGGACTGAAGCCCACCAGGCTCCTCTGTCCACGGGATTTCCCAGGCAAGACTATGGGAGTGGTTTACCATTTCCTTCTCCAGGGAATCTTCTCGACCCAGGGATCAAACTCATGTCTCCTGTACTAGCGGGAGGATTCTTTACCACTAAGCCACCTGCGGAGCCCAAGGTACCTCTTAGGTGTTGTCTTTTATGAAGACTTCTCTGATTCTCCTATCCTGAGTTTCTTTTTGCCTCCCTTGCATTCTTGCATCCCTCACTTTTGTTGCTTCTTAAGGGACTTCTTGCTTTCTATATTATATTATAATGCTTCCTGAGGTATACATTATCACCACAGTTGTACTGGGGGGAGTGATGATAGAGATAATTCAAAAAATAAAGATTGTTTATGCTAATGTTTAAAAGGAACACATTGCAAAGGTAGCAGGGAAGATTCAAGGCTGGGTGCCATGGGAATTCAACAGTCCGAGTTACACTGATGAATTTCCATGTTTCAATATCTTAGCAACCATTGATCCTTATACTGCCTACATAGTTTTGCCTTTTCTAGAAAGTCATATAATTGGAATCATACTATTTGTACTTTTTCAGATTGGCTTCTTTCACTTAGTAATATGTATTTCTCATCTTTCCTTGATAGCTTTTTTTGTTTTGTTTTTTATTCATAATGAAATACTGGCTATATTCACTATCTTGTACAACATATCCTTGTAGCTTATTTTATACATAATAGTTTGTACCTCTTAATCTTCTACCCCTATAATGCACCAGTGGGGAGAGTATTTTTGCATCTATATTCATGAGATACTGATCTGTACAGTCATCTCATGGCATCCATGGGAGATTGGTTCCAGGACCATCCATAGATGCCAAAATCTACAAATGCTCAAGTCCCATTATTGGTCCTTCACATCCATGATTCTAAATCTGCATACTCAGATGGACCATTGACTATGCAATACTGTAGTATTTATGGAAAAAATATTCACATAAGCAGACTCTCAAGGTTCTATTCCAAGTTGTTCAAGTATTAACTGTGCTTTCTTTTCACATGTCTTTGTGTGGTTTCAGTATTAGGGTAATGCTGGCCTCAGAGAATGAATTAAGAAGTATTTCCTCCATTTCTGTCTTCTGAAAGAGACTATAAGTTTATTGGTATAATTTCTTCCTGAAATGTTTTGGTGGAACTGAACAGTAAATACATCTAGGCAATGTGCTTTCTGTTTTGGAAGGTTATTAATTATTGATACAGTATCTTTAACAGATATAGGCATATTCAGATTGTTGATTTCTTCTTGTGTGTATTTTTGAAGACTGTGTATTCAAGCAAGGGGCTCACTTCATTTAGTTTATCACATTTGTGGGTGCTGAGTCCAGCGTGGTATTAATTACTCTTTTCCTGTCCATGGGGTCTGTAGTGATACTCCTGTTTCATTCTCATATTAGTATCTTTCATTGGTATTTTTCATATATTTCATTCTCATTCTCTCTTTTTTCTTGGTTAATCTGTAAGTTCCTATTTTCAGTTCTTTTAAGGATATACCTATAAGTATCATATGGCAATTTTATTTTTAATCTCTTGAGAAATCTCCATATTCTTTCCCACAGTGGTTGCATCAATCTATATTCCCACCAACAGTGCATGAGGGTTCCACTTTCCCACACTATCTTCTTTTTTTTTTTTTAAGTTAAAAAAAATATATATTTATAATTGAAGGAGAATTGCTTTACAGATTTTTGCTGTTTTATCAGCCAGGGGTATACATATATCCTCTCCCTTTTGAAGCTCCCTCCCATCTCCCTTCCCCTCCCACCCCTCTAGGTTGATACAAAGCCCCTGTGTGAGTTTCCAGAGCCACACAGCAAATCCCCGCTGGCAATCTATTTTACATATGGTAATGTAAGTTTCTTTCCATACATCTCACCCTCTCCTCCCCTCTCCCCATGTCCATGAGTCTATTCTCTATGTCTGTTTCTCCATTGCTGCCCTGTAAATAAGTTCTTCTGTGCTATTTTTATAGATTTCATATATATGCATTAGAATACAATTTTCTTTCTCTTTTTGACTTATTTCACTCTGTATAACAGGTTCTAGGTTCATTCACTTCATTAGAACTGACTTAAATGCATTCCTTTTTATGGCTGAGTAATATTCCATTGTGTATATGTACCACAACTTCCTTATTCATTCAAATATCAGTGGACATCTAGGTTGCTTCCATGTTCTAGCTGTTGTAAATAGTGTGCAATGAACAATGGGATACATATGTCTTTTTCAAATTTTGGTTTCCTCAGGGTATATGCCTAGGAATGGGATTGCTGGGTCATATGGTGGTTTTATTCCTAGTTTTATAACAAACCTCCACACTGTTTTCCATACACAGTATCTTCCATTTTGAGACTTTCTTCTTGTATAGATAGCTATGCCCAGCATCCACTAGTTCTATATCTAGCAAAGGTCATTTGAAAAGCCACCCCTCTTCCAGTCTCAGCAATATAATGTTGTCAAGTTTTTACCACTAAACCTCAGAGTGAAACATGGAAGCCAGGCTTATACTTATCAGAGAATTTAACTTCTTCTGGACACAGTGATAGGTTAGGGATGATCACATGATCCAACTAGCTCAATGATCTCCATTGAGACTTATTCTGGGATTTTCTGAACAATGATTCTCACTCTTTCCTTCTGGAATTAAGTATCTGCAGACTTGAGGTCTGGAGTTGCTACAACTATTTTTTTTTTTTTTTTTTTTTGGCCCAGAGAAGGAAAAGAGTCATCAGAGAAGAGCTGAGCTTGTGTTTATTTTGTGACTTGCAATGAGAAAAAAGACCCAAGACACTCCACCTGATTGACACATGCAAATACCATTTACTATGATGTTGGCAGAGTCATGCTAACACATAAGATTTATATCAGACTTCAGTCCTAGGGAATATTTTATCTTTAAATTTGATTTTGCATCTAATGTCACTCACCATATGTGATGTTTAATTTTCAATTCTTAGATTTTGGTGAGCACCTGGCTGTCTCCTTTGCCCACTATTTTTTTAAAGATTGTTAAAACTATGGAATATTTTATAAGACTTTTCATGGCAGATTCACCTTCATGACTAGCTTTGCTTTAGCCAATATTAAAATAAGGTTGAAGGGCTAGAGAATCAGCCCACTCTTATCTACCACATGTTCCGTCAAAATATTCCAGGTGATAGGAAGAGGGAGAGGGACTATAGTTAAACATAAGTTTTATAATCTACTTAATTCTTATGATAGAACTTCTTACGGTGAGAGAAAAAAGATTAGAGAACAAAAGCCAAGATTTAAAAACCTAAACAAAATTGTCCAGAGACAGAAGCTTAAAATTAGTACCAGGCAGAGAGGATAAAAGTGCTGGAAAACTCCATATGGTATTGTTGTAATTACTGACTAGATCTAGATTGCATGCCCATGAAGTTATTACATAGCAATATTAAATGTACCAAGCCTGTAGGTCTTCACTATCCATCCGAGGCATGAAAAGTTTTAACTCTAATACATGAACAGCCCTCCCCCTCAGTGAAAAGAGGAGGAAGGAGTCAGGCATTGTTGGCCCTATTGATTTGGATGACACATGTTCTCTGAACCACCTAGAGGGATTCTCTGTAGGCTGAATGAAATCCAAAGGTCAGAGCAAAAAAAAAAAAAAAAAAACCTGATAAATATAATTGCAATTTCCTTGCAGCACCATATTTGATGACAAGACATTTTACACAGTGACAATTTAATATGTGGAAAAGGGGAGAAAGACCAGACATACTGTCCATATGTAGTAATTGATCTTCTGCAAGTTCCCACTGGGCACAGGGGGACAATGCTCATAAATAGCTTCTTCATGTAACCTAAAGGGAGAAGGTGAAAGACCTTGTTTATTTCAGTGAGGTTTCCTCTTTCTCTCTAGGAGACAAGCTGACATGATGACATCGAGCATAGGGACCAGAGGAGGTTGGGTGATGTGTAGGCAATCAAGCTAAGATTTCTGAATGGAAACTCAATCTCTCTCAGGTCAGGTTTATAAGTCTGCAATTATCTTGTATGACATACAAATAAATCTCCACTTCCTTACTTTGGAAAGAATTAAAGCATATTTTAGAAAAGGAAATGTGAGAATGAATGATACTCACATTCAGAAATCTTCCATTCACTATGTATTATGGAAACTAAAAGCTGATTCTATAGGTATCAATTTGACCTGAGATTACTTATTGCTTAGATAAGTGGCTCTAACGTTTTTATCTGGAGTCTTAGCATAACAGCTGGCACCCAATATTGCTGCTGTGCTGTGCTGAGTCGCTCAGTTGTGTCCAGCTCTTTGTGACCGCATGGACTGCAGCCCACCAGGCTCCTCTGTCCATGGGTATTTTCCAGGCAAGAATACTGGAGTGAGTTGATATTGTTGCTAAATAATATTTAAAAGAATGGACTGATGAATTAATAGCTCCATCAACCAATTAATTTCCTCCAGGTGGTCTGGAGATCTGTCATTTAAATCAGTAGACCCAACAAAGCTTGACAGCTTCCCTTACCTTTAACTGGGGGAAAAGACGGTTCACGTATTACAGTCAGAAATTTGCAAGGCTGGAATGTATCGCAAAGATCAGGTAGATGTTGAATATGCTACTGAATATACTACTCTAAAGTTTATAGAAGTCTTGGCTGGAAATAAAACCTGGACTACTTCAGCAGTTAGAAAGCTTCGAAGGCTGTGAACTAGATGAAGACGACACTAGGAAGAGGGAACAGAAAGATAAAAAGCCTAGACACTGAGTGCTGGGTCAGTTTGGAGATTGTAGATATGAGAAGACAACCTACTTATCTAAGAAGGAGTGACTGCTATATAGAAAGTAAGCCAGGGTGCTGGATACAGGGAAAAATAAGAGTTTTACCCTAGGAGGAATGACCCATACCCATGTCCAATGCTGCAGAGAGACCAACTTGAAGAATGAATACTAGTCATTAGATTTGACATTAACACTCTTGTGAAGGGTCATTAACCTTAACAAGAGTGGTTTCAAGGCAGTGTAGGGGAAGGCTTGTGGTGAGGGCAGTCTGGTAGGTGATGGTACCCTTCATAGAGATGGGGTATATCGGGAAGACATATTTAAGGGAAGAGTGAGATGGTGAGATTGGATCTAGATGTGGTGAGCTTGCAATCACATGGAATATTCATACAATGGTGTGTATGTAATTTTGAAATCAGGTTACTCTACAAATGAACTATGGTTTTGCCACTTACTCATCTGAAAGGCTATGCGTAAGTTAGTAAATGCTGAGCAGCTTCAGTTCCTTCAAGTGTAAGAGAGCATAATCATAATGAGCTGGAAAGTTCTGGAGAGATTCACATAAAGCATACACCTAGCACGTATTAAGCACTTGATACATGCAAGCTGTTATTGTAATTATGTTGGTAGAGATGCCCTAAATATGGCTGCTCAGAAATTCCCAAAGTTGTTATCAAATTCTCATCAGAATCCCAGAGATTTTAAGTGGGTAATGTGAACGGCAGTGAGTTAAATAGCATGTCTCAATAAGATACTGAGTTGTTTAAAATTTGAAATACTTTTAGGGAACTGACAAAATCATATAATGACATATGATCAAGCTGTTACAAATGAAAATGACAACAAATGAAAACAGGCTCTAGGCTTCCATTATGAAATGATATCTACTATATAATTTTAAATAAAAAAGTCAAGCTATAAAACAGGTATGAGAGTGCTATTTTTTAAAAAAATGTGTATACATTTAAAATCTACAGAATAAAACCTCTATAGTGCTTTACCACTTCTAAAGCACTTTGCCATCTGATGAAATTTCACCAGAACATTGGAGGTATTTATTATTGAGTGCATTTTAAAGACAAGAAATTAAGTGATTTGCTCACAGAGATGGCAAAAACGGGCCACGGATTCCGTTCCCCAAATCAAGCTCCTTTTATATCAAGTCATGTCACTGCAGTAGCCTCAAGTTCTGAGAGTGTCTGGGGCTGAGTTCCAAACTCACGGGGAGCTATGAGCTCAGAGAGGGGAGAGGGTCCATCTACATCTGCAAAATCATCTAAGCCTTTTAGATAAGGCTGTTCTGAGAAAAACTAGTTCTTATGTTCTTCATCTTTCTTCTCTGTTTGTGAGGACTTTTGCCTCTGCTTTAAGAAGCTCCTTATTACAGAGGCAGCAGGATTTCTCTCCAGGATTTGGGGCTTCAGGCCAAGGGTAGAAGCCCGGCCTTTCTGGGTTGGGTGACTTTCAGAACTCCCCAGGCATCTGAGTAAAGGGTTGGAATCCCCCAGGTGTTACTTTAGCTGATGTTAAATCTGATGATGTTTAATCTGATGTTTAGTTCGTTCAGTCATCAAAGTGCTCCCAGCACAAGGAACTGTGACACATGTGACTTGTTTAGGGGTTAAAATTCTGGCATTCCAAAACAAACTGCTTTCGAAAATAGTATTTAGAAGGTGAAGTCACTAGAGGCATATATTCATACATACTATGATTTTGACTCTTGCAAATAAGGATTTGCAATGAAAGAATGAAAAATGGAACTGTCATACAGAGATGAGCCATATTTGCTGTTCTGGTATATACACATGAAGGAATAAAACTTTGATTGTAGGAAGTTATAAATACTGATTTAGTATCTGTGCATGCATGCATGCTATGTCGCTTCAGTGATGCCCAACTCTTTGAGATCCTATGGACTGTGGCCCACCAGGCTTCTCTGCTCATGGAGATTCTCCAGGCAATAATAATGGAGTGGGTTGCCGTGCCCTCCTCCAGGGGATCTTCCTGACCCAGGGATTGAACCCGTGTCTCCTGAGGCTCCTGCGTTGCAGGCAGATTCTTTACTGCTGAGACACCACAGAAGCCCTCATTTAGTATCTATTACATGCCAAATGCTATGTTAAAAAGGTCAAGATACCACAGTGAGCAAGGCAGGCAAGTTTGTCCTCATGAGGCTTAATAGTCTAGTGTAGGAGTCGGACTCTAAACCAAAAATTGTGATTTCAAATGAAAAGTGCATGAGCTCTGAGAAAAGAGATTAGACCATCTTGGGATTCAGGAAGGTCTCCATGCAGAGTTGAAATCAATTCACCCAAGAATACTGGAGTATCTTTTCTTTCTCCACACCCACTAGACACTGTCAGGGGAGTTTCAGTGACAGCCTAGGTCAGAGGTCCCATGCTGTCTTCAATATTCTGCCCTAGTGCCATCACTGCTGTCAGGGCAAAGGACATTTGTTTTGCTGAAAGAGTGTCTATTTCAGCCTCTCTGGGCCCAAGTGTCACACACAGACGGGGGAAAGTAACCTGTCTGGATGTCACTGGGATGAGAACCTGCTCATCATCATAGACAGGTCTTACTGCTGAGCACAAGATGCTTATATAACAAGCTACTGATGTGTTAGGGGCTTCCCAAACTCCTCTGGCACGTTCAGCCTCATTTTCCAAATATCCTTCAGTGAGGATCAATGAAGCAGGGAAGTATAATGATTCAGTGTGGGAGGATACAGATGCCAGACAACCTGAGTCTGCACAAAGACAGCCAAAAGGTTCCTCCCAAAGAACTCCACAGACACCAGCATCAGAACCAGAATGCCGAGCACTCACCGGAGGGGTGGCAGCATCAGATTCCAGGACATGCTCTCCTTCTAAAGAAAAGAACTCTCTGCAGGGCATGCATTTGTTTTAGTTCCAGGGAATCTTACCACTCGATACACTCAACAATGCCATTAGTCCCAGCTATGGTACCTAATCAGGTGGGTAACTAGGTATGTTGAATGCAAATGCTTTTGTGAAACAAAATGTTTCAAAGTGCCCCTCAAAGGTTTTAGATACTCCAGATAGTAAGTTGGCTAGTTCAAATGGGATAAGATGTAATTACATTTAAGGACTAAGATCAATACCCAAATGTCATTAAAGGATTACTTCTAATTGTGAGACAGTAAAAAATCCACCTGCAATGCAGGAGGCCCGAGTTCAAACCCTGGGTCGGGAAGCTACCCTGTAGAAAGGAATGGTGACCCACTCCAGTATTCTTGCCTGGAGAATTCCTTGGACAGAGGAGCCTGGTGGCGGGCTATAGGTGGCAAAGAGTCAGACACGACTGAGCAACTAACACTTTCACTTTTTTCCTAATTTTTCTAAGGCAGATTTAGTAAAAAAAAAAAAAAAAAAAAAACCAAAACAAAAAAACTAGAGATCTCTTCAAGAAAATTAGAGATACTGAGCAAACATTTCATGAAAAGATGGGCATAATAAAGGACAGAAATGGTATGGGCCTAACAGAAGCAGAAAATATTAAGAGGTGGCAAGAATACACAAAAGAACTATACAAAAAAGATCTTCATGATCCAGATAATCACGATGGTGTGATCACTCACCTAGAGCCAGACATCCTGGAATGTGAAGTCAACTGGGCCTTAGGAAGTATCACTATGAACAAAGCGAGTGGGGGTGATGGAATTCCAGTTGAGCTATTTCAAATCCTAAAAGATGATGCTGTGAAAGTGCTGCACTCAATATGCCAGCAAATTTGGAAAACTCAGCAGTGGCCACAGGACTGGAAAAGGTCAGTTTTCATTCTAATCCCAAAGAAAGGCAGTGTCAAAGAATGCTCAAACTACCACACAATTGCACTCATCTCACATGCTACCAAAGTAATGCTCAAAATTCTCCAAGCCAGGCTTCAACAGTGAGCTTCCAGATGTTCAAGCTGGATTTAAATAAGGCAGAAGAACCAGAGATCAAATTGCCAACATCTGCCAAAACATCGAAAAAGCAAGAGAGTTCCAGAACAACATCTATTTCTGCTTTATTGACTATGCCAAAGCCTTTGACTGTGTGGATCACAATAAACTGTGGAAAATTCTGAAGGAGATGGGAGTACCAGACCACCTGACCTGCTTCTTGAGAAATCTGTATGCAGGTCAAGAAGTAACAGTTAGAACTGGACATGGAACAACAGACTGATTTCAAATAGGAAAAGGAGTATGTCAAGGCTGTATATTGTCACCCTACTTATTTAACTTATATGCAGAGTACATCATGAGAAATGCTGGGCTGGATGTAGCACAAGCTGGAATCAAGATTGATGGGAGAAATATCAATAACCTTAGATATGCAGATGACAACACCCTTATGGCAGAAAGTGAAGAACTAAAGAGCCTCTTGATGAAAGTGAAAGAGAAGAGTGAAAATGTTGGCTTAAAATTCAACATTCAGAAAACAAAGATCATGGCATCTGGTACCATCACTTCATGGCAGATAGATGGGGAAGCAATGGAAACACTGACAGACTTTATTTTTTTGGGCTCCAAAATCACTGCAGATGGTGACTGCAGCCATGAAATAAAAAGACACTTACTCCTTGGAAGGAAAGTTATGACCAACCTAGACAGCATATTAAAAAGCAGAGACATTACTTTGCCAACAAAGGTCCATCTAGTCAAGGCTATGGTTTTCCCAGTAGTCATGTATGGATGTGAGAGTTGGACCATAAAGAAAGCTGCGTGCCGAAGAATTGATGCTTTTGAACTGTGGTGTTGGAGAAGACTCTTGAACGTCTCTTGGACTGCAAGGAGGTCCAACCAGTCCATCCTAAAGGAAATCAGTCCTGAGTATTCATTGGTAGGACTGATGCTGAAGCTGAAACTCCAATATTTTGGCCACCTGATGTGAAGAACTGACTCATTTGAAAAGACCTTGAGGTTGGGAAAGATTAAAGGCAGGAGGAGAAGGGGATGACAGAGGATGAGATGGTTGTATGGCATCACTGACTGAATGGACATGAGTTAGAGTAAACTCCAGGAGTTGGTGATGGACAGGAAAACCTGGCGTGCTGCAGTCCATGGGATCACAGAGTAAGACACGAGTGACTGAACTGAACTGAACTGAATGAAAAAAAAAAAAGCTGCTTATAGATGATCCACCTGTTTGCTTATATCAGTTAGAGTTATGAGGTTGTAAGTAACTGAAACAAACTGGTTAACTTATGCAACTTTTTGGAAGGATATTAAGTAGCTCTCAAACTAGATAAGATCCTGAACAAAAATGGCCTGGAAAGCATAGAAATTAATCATAACGTAGCTCTGCAACCTACATGTCTATCAACAGAGGAATGGATAAAGAAGATGTTACATATATAATATGAATACTACTCAGTGATAAAAAGAACAAAATTGTGCTATTTGCAGAGAAGTGGATGGACTGAGTGTCACAAAGAGTGAAGTAAGTCAGAAAGAGAGTGAATATTTTGTATCAATGCATATATGTAGAATCTAGAAAAACAGTACAGATAAACCTATTTGCAAGGCAAAAATAGAGACACAGATGCCGAGAACAAATGTATGGACACCCAGAGGGTAAGAGGGGTTGGGAAGAATTGAGAGACTGGGAGTGATGGATGTATACTATTAAGTTTATAAAACAGATAACTGATGAGCACCTACTGTACAGCTCAGAGGAAAGAAAACCAATATCTCTGGGGATGTAGGGAACAGAATCTAAGGGGTGGTCTCTCCAGGGAGCTGCCATCAAAGGACTCTGCTCTAACCCTATTCTGCCTATAGGGAAGTTCTAGTTCCTGAAGAGGGAGAGGGCTTGGCTGGTTCAGCTGTGTCCATCAACACCTCCATCCAGTGAGAGGGCAGACTGCCAGGATCAACAAGCTTAGGGAGCTGGCACAAATGTAAAAAGGCACTTTTTGAAAAGATATTAAACTTTTTCCCATGCTATCCAAAATTCTTTCTGATATTATCTCATCTATGAATCCAGGAGAAGTGACATGTCGGCTACAATGTAGGACAAGAGGAAGCCAGACACTGAAGACTGGCAAAGTGTTTTTTGATCCAAGGGAAAGGCAAGGGCAAAGGCCCTGAGGCAGAGAAGAGCTCAGTGTCTTTCATTAACTACAAATACAGTGTGATTAGAACTAACTGAAAGAGTTAGCAAAGGTACATCCCTCAAAATACAAAGACAATTTGTTGCTGAAAATGTGAACCGTCACCTGAGCCTTCAGCAAGTAGCAACATCAAAGATCACTGATCACGGATCATCATCATAAATATAATGGAAACGTTTGAAATATAAATGTGACATAGAGACATGAAGTAAGCAACTGCTGTTGGAAAACAGCACCAGCAGATCTGCTTGATGAAGGGTTGCCACAAACCTTCCGTTCAAAAAAACACAGTATCTGCCAAGTGCAATAAAACAAGGTACATCGGTACCTTGAGCAAGATGCTCAATATCACTGAGCCTCAGTTTATTTTATCATCTTTACAGAGGATGAAATATTATGATCTAATATTATAATCTCTCATTAAAACTCCTAGGGCAAAATTGTGATTTAGAATTTATAATTTCTAATATTAAGAAACATACTACGGCACATAGTTTATTTTAGATAATATTTCCCAAATATTGGCATGTAACCATCCTCCCAGGTGGTGCTAGTGGTAAAGAACCTGCCTGCCAATACAGGAGACATAAGAGACGTGGGTTCAATCCCTGAGTTGGGAAGATCCCCTGGAGAAAGGAATGGCAACCCCCTTCAGTATTCTTGCCTGGAGAATCCCACAGACAGAGGAATCTGGCGGGCTATGTATGGTCCACAGGGTTGCAAAGAGTCAGACTCGGCTGAAGTGACTTAGCACACAATCACAACCATCCAATCAATATATGATTATTTGTGCAATTAAACATGAGATTAAAAAAAAAAAGACAAAGTCTGGAGCCTCTTTTGGTTTTGCCACCAGATGAGTCAGCTACAAACTTGCCAAAAATAAACAAAGAAATTAGTATGAAGAAAAAGAAAAGAAAAATATCCCTTCAGTTTTCAGAGCATTTTGGATTTCAAAGATACAAATATAGGATGGTGGGTCCATTCCTGAAGGCAGGGGTGTTCCTTGGTCCTGGCACCAATGGACAGTCAATACACATTTGATGACTTTCCCTTCTCCATCACTTACACCCCCCCCCAACCCCCGCAACATCCCTCCAAGTCAGGATACCCAAGTAAAGCAGAGTGACACAAAGCACTCCTGCCCAGGATTCTTCCTATTTTATTGGTTCCACTTTGCGTCATGAACTTCAGTTCCTTCCCATCCCCAGGGTCTGCAGGCTTGAACAAATGTGGAGGTTTGCAGATCACAGAGCCTGTCAGGTCTACAATATAATGGGGCCAACTGGGAGCGCCACCGACAATAAAATCCCCCAAAGAGAGCAAGCCTATCCAGAGTTTCTAGGTCAGAACCCACTCTAACAAAGTGAGCCATGAAAGTGCCTTTATATAGTAACTTGTTTAATTAAGATAACAGATGTTACTATTAGACGAGTCCTAGTGAGCCACTATTTAATTGGACACTCATTCACACGACTTGTGACTGGTAAAAACCAGTTCAAACAACCATTTCCTTTGTATGAGGGCTTTTTTTTCCCTCCCTGCAATTAAATTGAATAAACAATGCACCCAGTGCCCATCCATTTAAAAGAGACAGGTTTAATGGCACAGGAGTTTAATATGAGCAATAATGTTAGAACAGAATAATTTCTTAGTTTAAAAGGCAAGTTTAACCCTCAATTTTATCTATCAGGCACTAAGTCAGGCTAACAATCAGCTGCTCAGGAAAAACAGCTGAGAAAACCCTCACTTGGGGTGTTGTTAGACGTATGTTATTTATAACAGAAGAGAGGTCTGACTGTAGCTTTCATGTTCAAATTTTAATACAATCTTGAAAGGGATAATTTACAACCTGTCATCCATATCAGTATGACAGAGGAAACAAAAACAAAAAGAGGAGGATGAAATGTCAGGGGATTAGGAGAACCACCAGGGAAGACAAAATTCAGAGATTCTATTATTTAACCATTCATGGGAGAATAAAAGCAACACTGTGCTAGATATCATGAAATAGATTGCTGTCCAGGTTTCCACAGCTAGTCTCAAGAATCCCTACCTTGTTCTTCCAAACTTTCACTGGCACAAAGGGACAGAGATAGACCTAGATTTACAGACGCTGTGGCCTGCAGGGTTTAGGTGGGTCATCTGCACAAACCAAGTGTATGAGAATACGTTTTCACAATACACTCTGCTTACATTTGAATGCAAGAACATTAATTATAAGCATAATAAAACACTATTTTACTATAGTTTTTGTTGGAAATGTGTGGGCCTTTGGGCCAAGTTTTATTTTCATTTTTTTATAATGAAATAGATACCATCAATATGTTACTTTTACTAAAACTCTACTGCAAGAAAAACAATAATTCAAGAGCAGTGATAAATGGCCGACTGACAGTACATCTTAACATGGGGAACAAGGGTGTGAAGTTAACTGGAGGTTTCAAGGCCTTGCTAAATGGGTAACTGTTTCTCACCTCTGGAAAGCTGAGTTTATAAAAATGCAGGCTGGCTGTTGTAGATCATTTAGGTATTTTTAAAAAATAATCAATAATCTGATTTACATGACATATTTCAAATTTTAATTTTAATGGTTGGAATCTAATTAAAAAATAAAAGCATAATGTTGGATAATATGTTTGCCAAAGAAAATCTTCCTGAAAGCAAGGTTCAGTGAATCTTGGCTAATGATTTTGGAGACCTTCTGATGGCATCCTTCTGGGATTCTAAACCCTACTCTTGCTATAAACGTTTATTCCCAAACCAAAAATGGGAAGGGGTTTCTTTAGTTTGGACATACAGTTACATGACCATAAACTTGCCAGTAGTTAGTTGTGAGACCTGCTATGAGTCACCTAATCCCTGTTTCCTCATAAACATAGAACAAAAGTGCTGGTGCTGGGGAACCAGTGATCCCTACAGCCTGGGAAGCCATGCTTCCCAGGACAGCATGTTCTGAGGGAATTTTTTCAAATCACGCCCTGAGATTCTTACCATACACTCCTGGGCTCCCTCCCTCCACTGCTTTCCATCCCCTCTTTCTCCTATAAACAGGGTGTGATTAATCATTTTAAGCAACAGGAATATGTTGCAGTCCACAGGTATGCTGGGGGTAGAAACAAATTGAAAATCCACTGACCTATTGATCGCTAAAACTTATCTAACTGTAAAAGTCTCATAATCAGAAATGACACTAGTTACATGAAAAGATATGCATCCTTCAGAGAAGATCTCTGGACCCCCCATCCAATGTTCTTATTCTTACTTGCATATGTAAGTAGGAGAGAAGAGATCCAGCATTCAAATCTTCTACCTCACTTTTGAAAATTCCAATTTTCAAAGCATGAAAATCATGTTTTCTTGGAAGTTGATTTTCTTAAGATATTTAAAATAAAAAATTTTAAAGTTAAAAAAAAGGTAAATCACTATGAGTACACAAAACAATTTTTTTTTTTTCCCAATCATGACTTCATTTTCCAGCACTACCAAAATAAAGGGGCTTCCCTTGTGGTTCAGCTGGTAAAGAATCCGCTTGCAATGCAGAAGACCTGGGTTTCATCTCTGGGTTGGGAAGATCCCCTGGAGAAGGGAAAGGCAATCCACTTCAGTATTCTGGCCTAAAGAATGCCATGGACTATATGGTTCATCGGGCCGCAGAGAGTCAGACAAGACTGAGTGATTTTCACTCACTCACCAAAATAAAAGAAAAAAGAATTCAAATGTAAGCTTTTTGATAAGAAAATGATTGAAAGCAAGAAGAGACATTTAGATAAGAAAACAAAACAAGAAAAAACCCCTGAAATTGACATATTTTTTATATGAAACTTTGTCTTTCAGCTTCTTTAGTTAATATTAATAAGTTGCTTTTTTTCCTTTAACTTTCTTTTTTAGGCTTGCCATATATCCACCTTCTGGGCAAGGGGCATATGCCATATTAGACTAACTAAAGGCGTCTTTTTTTCATGCAATTCAAAGCAGAAAAGATATTCATTGTTTGCATAAAAAAAAAATCATAGGTACTGGACCAAAAGGTTATCTTATTGGTCCAGTACAAAAGCTGGATTGTCTTTTAAGATTTGCTTTCCCTCCTGCTTTCTTTCTTTCCTTCCTTCCTTTCTTCTTTCTACCCTCCCTCCCACTTTTATTTTCTGTGGGAGACACAGAAAGAGAATTCAGAGGAGACAAAGTCCCGAAGGGTGTGGACTAAATATTAAATGGCAGAAATGATAAATGCTCCATCACCAACATCATGGGTCTTGGCTTTGAGTAATTATTAGAAAGCAAATGTATGTCATATAATAGAAGAGGAGCTGGTTTAAAGAGTTCTCAACTGGATATTACTCTTAGCTCTAAAATTCTACTACTTAGATTCTATTTTATTTTTTAATCTGTGCTCTAGTGGTCCCAATAATAAAATGGAAAAGTACAATTCCTAGTTATCTCAAAATGCTGATGTTAATAGAAAATTTAACAAAGCAGATGTGATGTTCCCGTGAGTGTTTGAAGGTGGGGTTAAAACTAAAACAAAGCAAAACAAAACCCATTTTTCTTTAGGCCGTGTTCTTGCCTTGTGACTATGCATATGATAAATGTAGAGGTGATCAGAAATTAAATACTAAGAACTTTTGAGGAATAACTCACCAATGGATTTTTATACAACAGTGTAACCACAATTCCACTGTTATATAGTCACACATATAGATGCATACATCTGTAGGCAAAGTGCATATTCCTTCTGGGCAAAGCAAACACTTTTAAGCCAATTGGTAGGGAGCTACTTCTGGCCAATACAAATACCTAGCATTCTAAAACTGTATAATATAATGATCTGAATAATGTCTATGCTTTATAACCAAGTATTTACTAATCAACATACACTGCTGGATGTCAAATTAACAAAGAAGATGATGAAGCCTCTAAGAAACTGCTGTGTATTCCTGAACTGCGCTTGAACTTTTAGTTTCTTCACATCAGAGGAACCAGGAATAAAGTACTGTTCTTCCTCGGTTAATTGCAGGCCTGAGTCATTCACATCTTTATTTCATATTAAAAAATAGCTGGTCTGCTTTTGATTTAGCTATTCAGTTGTAATGACTAACACTCTTGTGGAAAAATATGTCAGGAAGAACTTGAGAGTATCTGTAGCTTTTATCATGCTTTCTCCATCTTTGACATGTAGACAGGAATAGTTAAGGGTTGGTGGCTCAGTGGTAAAGAACCCACCTGTCAGTGCAGGAAAAGTGGGTTCCATCCCTGGGTTGAGAAGATCCTCTGGAGAAGAAAATGACAACTCACTCCAGCATTCTTGCCTGAGAAATCCCATGGACAGAGGAGCCTGGTGGGCTACAGTCCATGGGGTCGTAAAGAGTCAGACACGACTCAGCAACTAAATAACAACAACTGGAATAGTCCAACAAGAGATGATGGTGCTTGAGTGAGGGCATGGGAAAAGCAGATGGAAAGGAGGCAGACTCCATATATTCTTTGGAAGTAGAATCACCAAAATGTACTAATACACTGGATGCATGTGATGTTGGAAGAGGGAAATCAGAGATGATTTCTAGATTTCTGACTGGAGTGACCAGAGTTAGATGGTGCAAGTAGGAGAAGAACAGGTCTTAGGGTGCATGTTGGTGGTTGGAATGAGTTCTGTTTGATGCATGTTGAACTCAAATCATTCAGTCTTGCACTGAAGATGTACATTTGGGAGTTCTTAGTACAGATGGTGAGTTTAAAGCCATGGGAGGAGGTGGGATTATCCTGGGACAGGGTAGAAGCAGGGGATCGCAAAGTGGATGAGAAAGATGAAGATGCACTGACCAGAAAGATCCAACAGAAAGTGAAAGAGGAGGGAGAGTGTGATGATGAAGGAAAAAGCAGGGGTGACTGAAGGTGTGTGAGTCCTTGAGAAAATGACAAGGGGGAATAATCATTTTAAAGTGTGTTGTTTTTTCTTCTGAGTCAGAACATATTGAATTCACCTAAAAAACATTTTTTTTTTTGGTGTTAGAGCAGGCAGTTTCATTTTTTCTGAAACAATTTTATGCATCCTTTGGAACAAACTACCTCTTTTGGAATAAAACCCTTTAGAGCAAATCAATACGTGGGAAAGTCAATGTGTGCAGAAGCAACTGAAAAATATCAAAAGCGCAATCCAAATCTTATCTAATTTCTGTCACATTGACCATAGGTGACAGTTCAGGCATCTTTTTTTCTCAAGCATACAATCCCCGCCTCCCACCATGCTCACGCTTTCACAGATGACTCCGACTCTCATTTTATCAAGATCATGGTCAAGGCCATATTATATGGAATTCCTCAACTCCCTCTTTATACTCCCTTCTCTGTGCCCTCACCCACCCTCTCTTTCTCCCCAAAGTCAGAGAAGACAGGTACGTCCTTCTTTCCCACAATAATTGATTTCAGGTCCAATACCCTCCTGTCTCCTTGAGAATATCTCCCTCTCTTACACTTTTAACTCCTTCTTTACCTTTGTGTGAGCCCCTCAGGCTATAAAGATGTCCCAGTGTCCTCCATCCTAATAAGATTCTTGCCACAAACAAGGCACTCCTCTCCAGTACACCTGATATTCCTCTTTTCACTATTTGACATCTGCAAAAATCAGTTACTACATCCAACTGCAGAGCCAGCCAGTAGAACTTTTATTGAAAGTGTTTGTTTCAAGGTTACTTTTGACTTCATTATCTCCTCTCAAAATATAGTTTGAGGTCTTCCTTCTTTTTTTAACTTTTTATTTTACATTGGAGTATAACCCATTAACAATGTTGTCACAGTCTCGGGTAGACAGCAAAGGAGCTTGGCCAGACATATACATGTATCCATGCTCCCCCAAACTCCCTTCCCATCCAGGCTCCAACATAACATTGAGCAGAGTTCCCTGTGTGCTATGTTAGGGAGGTCCTCATGCTTTAAAACCTCTCAGCGATACCTGACAATGTCAAGTGCTGTCATTTATGACACCCATACTTTCTTACCAACACCCCAGTTTCCTGACTCTCCTCTTAGCTTTCTGATGATTTTTGTTTTCTCTTTCACACACTTGCCACAGTTCAGAAGAATCTATCCAGATCAGATCTCTTTTGTTTTTTCATTTCTTTTTTCCTCAATGAAACTTACTCTTATCTAGTCTTAATCTCTCCCATGAACCCCAAACTAGCATTGCCAACTCTGAACTGTGCTATGTCCCAGCAAGTAATGACATGTCGGTAAGTGTTTAACAACTGGCCCTCTATGGAAAAGAATGTCCCGATGTATACCACTTTCTATGGTGTAAATACTCCCACCGTGATCAATGTCATCAACATGACATCAGTGAATGTGGTCCAGGAAAAGATGTGCCCCACTGACTCTTAGGAGCCCATCCAAATGGGGTCCAGGACACCTCTGCATGTGAAGCCTTTCAAATTCAACACAATAACACAATAACTCATCATCTACCCAAGCAGTTAGTCTACTTGCAGAGATAATAAGCAGATATTAAAAATCCCTTTTTATCATTGGTCAAAGGATTCAGTACTATTTTTGCTACGTATTTTGCAGCCATTTGAGCAGGTTATCCTGCCTGGATGGAAGAACAATCCCATCAAATATCTCCTCTTACATAGAGCTGCTTCTAGCATTGCTGAGCTAATACACATAGTAATTTTTAGAGGTATGGAGGGTTAAATAATTTATGATAATACTATCAATGATTTGTTTTACATAAAAATTTAAAGCGCCTATTCTAGGATATAATTATGTCTCATGTGGGCAGGATAGTTGAATTACAACATATTTATTATTCTGGGGAGAGGTGGAGGGATTGTATACATTACAACACAGACACACATGCACACACACAGCAACTTTGTTTAATAGAGTCTTTTATCCACCACCTGGATTTCTCATCAGGCAACCTATAATTCTACTATATGTACCCTCTAGGTGCCATATGTTGTAATTATACAGAGAGCCAAGTGTTGCTCTAATTAGATCATTTGGCAAAAGGGATTTAGAAACACCATGATGGATATTTACTAGTAGAGATCTAATTAACTCTGGCATATCTGTAACTGAAATATGAGGATAAAACTCCACAACAGAAATAGAGGGTCAAACATAGTACATGATACTAGACCTTCAATATTTACATAGCATCCGCACAGTCTAGCAGATTCTATTTCTAGAGATGACAAAGTTAGGAGGAACCCACATTTATCTGCCTTGTCTCTACTGGGAAGGCATGAACACTGCCTTTCTGGTTTTAATATCCAGTCACATCACTTCAGTTCTAATTGCTCTTAATTACATGCCACTTTGGTTTGAATGTTTTCATGATCACTTAAATCCATTTGATGATGCAGAGCTATTTTCTCTGAACAAAGGCACTGCTGAGGTAGTTCAAGGACTTAATTTACCTCTTTTCCAAGGGGCTTAGGTGGTTTTAACCCAGCCCTGAAATCAGACCATTATGCCTCCTTTCCCCAGGAAACTAGGAAACCATGGATCTGAAGGCTGCCAATTTATTACTGAAAATATGAAATGAGTTAACAGTAAAGGCTGATCTGGCCAACTTACCCACATTAAAGATGTCAGCAGTATTCCAGTTTGAAAAGGGAGGTAATGAAAGCAGAGTTTTATTTTCCCTAATTATTGACTTGGGCTTCCCTGGTGGCTCAGGCAGTAAAGAATCTGCCTGCAGTGTGGGACACCTGGGTTTGATCCCTGGGTTGGGAAGATCCCCTGGAGAAGGAAATGGCAACCCACTCCAGTATTCTTGCCTGGAAAAACCCCATGGGCAGAGGAGTCCATGGGGTTGCAAAGAGTTGGACACGACCGAGTGACTAACACTTTCACTTACTGACTTTCCATGAGACTCCATGCTCTCTTAAAGACGAGAGAAGCACCTAACGCTCATTCCTTCCTCAGGCAAAGCTGGTACAGACAGAGTTTCTGGAATAAGTGAGACATGGATTTGAACACCAGCCCTAATATTACCAAACTCTGCAACCTCAGGTAGGGTGAATACCCTCTCTGAGCTCATGTTTCCTTATCTAAGAATGGGGTTCATAATAGGGCTGATCTCATAATGTTTTTCTGAAGACTAAAAGAAAACATATATAAAGTGTTTTGCAGAGGGCACAGTAAAGACTGAAAAATAGCTAGGTAATATTATTATTCAAAAACGGGAGAGAAGTGATGGCCACAAGAGAACCAGGAAATATGGGAAAAGAGCCAAGGTAATCAGTATCTTGAATCCCCAGCAATTCCCAAAGCTCAAGGTTTATTCATGAAGGTGCTAGTGACATAAAGGGAGATCAAAGTCTCATTTCAACTTAATAACTACAGAGATTTCGGAGCTTCTTCAGAGCCAAGCTGACTCACAGCATTTCTGTCACTATTATTTTATATCTGTCAACATTATTTCAAAGTGTTAATCATCTCTTGTTCGAAAGTCTGAAGCATCTCCCTACCAATTATTCTTCCATTTCCTCCATCTACACTCGACTGACACCCAGTTTCCCACTTGGCTGGATCCCTTTGACTTGCTCATGTCTGTCCCTTCATCTTGATCAGACACGAGCCCCACACAGAGACCTCCTGCTTCCCCCTCTGCAGGCCCCTGTGCACCACGTTCTTTCACAACTGCTTAAACTCACTTCCTGTTGGAAGCCAGTTCTGGCAGAGCCTGCCTGACTCTGAGTCTCTTCTCTGTGTGTTCCCTAAGCACTGACTCCTAACTCTGTTTGGAAGATGTTACGTTAATATGTGCTTCCCTGGTGGTTTCCAAGTTGTTTCATGTGTGTATGTACTGCCATAATAGTTGAATTTTACAAAACTTAGGAAGTGAGTCTTGGGATTTCTATCTTCTCTCTCCTCTTTATCATTGTAAAAGTCATTTTTATAATCACCAAGTTAAAATAAAAAGCCCTCCGCAAAACCACAGTCAGTATAAAACCATAGATCCTCAACCTGGGATGAAGAGCTCCCATTGCTTCATTCTTTTACTTGTTTTCTAGAAATCTGGGGAAGAGCATCAGATATATACTCTCCACTCTCATTGCCCCTCATCTTTTGTGTCTTCACCTTGAAAGCTCCCCTGGCTGATTTCTCCAGGGAGTGCAAAGCTTTGGGGGCCTGAAAAGAAGGTCCCTTGAGTGAAATTTGGGAGCCACTGAAACAGAAGGGACAGCATTCAGACTTCCAACCTAATTTATTTCCTCTTCAATTTGCATTTCATGGACTCCATAGAAGTGACCATTTTCCCTGGTGACTTAGATGGTAAAGAGTCCACCTGCAATGCAGGGTTCAATGCCTGGGTCTGAAAGATCCCCTGGAGAAGGGAATGGCAACCCATTCCAGTATTCTTGCCTGGAGAATTCCATGGACAGAGGAGCCAAAAACATGTTGTGAGATGGATGGAGGCACAGATTTTTTTTTTTTCCTATAAAGAGTCAGATTGTAAATATTCAAGGCTTTGCAGGCCAGGTGGTTTCTGTTGCAACTGCTTAACCCTGTCCCACTGGAGCACAAAAGCAGCCTAGACAATTTGTTCAAGAATAGTATGGGGCTGTGTCCAATAAAACTTTATTTGTAGACACTGAAATCAAACTCACAAACACAAAATTTATAAGGAAGGGAGGGAGGGGAGGAAGGAAGGAAAATAGGAAGGAGAAAGAAAGAAATCCACAGTCCCAACTTCTAGGGAAATCACTGTTAACATTTTAGTGGTGATTCTCCCAGGCTTATTCTTTGCATGTCTCTCAAAGTATGGACATGTATATGTGTATTGAGACTACAGAATGATATTTTATATACTGTTAAAAAATCAAACCTTTAAAAGATGAATAGTCTCTTCCCTTTAAACCACTGTAGAAATTCTGTCCCTTTTTAAATGGCACCTGTAGAACTCAGATTTAAATTAGGTTGTTCATGTGGCTCAGATGCTCAGACGTGTCCTACTCTTTGTGACCCCTATGGACTGTAGCCCACTAGGCTCTTCTATCCATGGGATTCTATAGGCAAGAATACTGGAGTGGGTTGTCATTTCCCCATCCAGGGGATCTTCCAGACTCAGGGACTGAACCAGGGTCTCCTGAATTGAAGGCAGATTCTTTACCACTAGCACCACCTGGGAAATATATAAACATATGTTGTTTTATACATATATAGGTTGTTCATAAGTTCAAATGAATCTGTACAAAGGAAGTGTGTGATAAATGTTTATTGAATTTAATTAACCAGGGTTGTGATATGGGAAGTTTCATCTTGGGAAAGATTTGAGTACAGGCTGGTTCCAAACAAACCAGTTAAGAGGTTAGCTGAACAGCTGCCAAGTCCATCCACAAGATAATGAGGGCAGAAAGTAGGACACGGGCAGAGGACTGACTGACAAAGAAAGAATGAATGTGGAAGAAACCTGGAAGGATTTTATCATCCGGTGTTGTCTTTAGGTTGGGAACCTAATTTTAAATACTTCCATATAAAAATTCACTTCTCTTGCCAGCATATCCTTAGGCATAACCAATAACCATGAGCACATGAATAGAACAGGTGGTTGCCTGAATCTGGACATCACTTTAATTCCTGATCATAACACAACAAGACATAACTATACTGAGGCAGAAAAGACCGGTGACTGAGAGCTAAATTTATGGAGTCTCCACAGGACAGGGTCTGTGTACCATTACACACATTTAAAAAACAAATGTCTCTAAACTCTTCTGCAACGACTCTTCAGGGGAGCTCGAAGTCGTAACTATTTTATGCATGGCTCTAGGAGAGACAAACGGAAGGAAAGGGAGAAAAGTTCCAGGTCTGAACTGGAGAGCAAGATAAGCTCGGTCTATTTCCATGTCTATACATGCAAAATTAAAATGAAATAGTATTACCAATAAGCGGGGCAACAGATTCTATCTAGTGCAATGATGCTCGAGTTGCTTTGATGTTGTTTTGCCTCCAAGGCAGGATTTCCATTATGATGGAGATGAACTGCCTCTAATTATTGCAATAACATAATTGTTCCCCAGGGCAGAATTCCTAATAACAGAGCTATACCGCTCCGCAGCAACTGTAAGAGATAGCCTGAGGGCGGGTTTCTCATTAAGAGCACATATAGACACTTTGCCTCCAGAAGAGAAACAGAATGCCTGAAGCAATAAACTTTCTTTTCCACACAAGGATTCGATCAACCTTCGGGGCAAATACCTGCCATCACATGTGCCTCTGCCCCCCAGATTGCCAGTAGCTTTAGACCAGGCTTTCACACCTTACATACAACATCGAGTTTGGCTGCCCTGTGCTTAGAGTTTCTTCCGTGTATTACGTGAATTTCAACTCTTCCAAAGACTTCTGGGAAGAGAGGCAAATTAGTAGAGCCATGATCTAATTCCACTGTGGCAGAAGACTGGGGGTTCTTTAGTCAAGACGCAGGAATTTTATTCCTCTTTGGTATGAACAGTCTCACAGAATGTTAGACTTGATCTGATTATACTGTGGGCTTCAGACAAACGTAAACATGTATTTCAGTCTGGGAAGAAGTGCCTAAGAATATGGACGATTGTACCATTTCACTGTGTCTTTGAAACATGTCCACAGCGGCCTCACAGTGCTCCCCTGAGGTGATGCTAAGGTTCCTCAATGCGGTGGGCACTTTGAGTCATTATTTTGTCATCTCTTGGAAGCAGCAAGCACTTGCTCCTTCCTGACCCTTTCTACTGCCTTGGTTTCTGTTTCCTCGCTTCTCCCACATCTCGGAATCCCCCGCCCAGCGGGCTCTGCTTCCACCCACTTTTTGCATGTGCCCGTTTCTCAAGCTTCCTTTCTTTGATTCACAGGTGTTCTCATTCTATACAGCTCTCGGGGTGTGCTTATCCACTCCACAGCTTCTTATCAACCGGTGACATGTGGGTCTCTGTCTTTACTCTCCCGAACTCAGACACAGATTTCTGGTTGGACATTCTCATTCACTGAACACTTAGTCTGTACCAGGCACCATCCTAGGGGCTAGCATTACAGAAGGGGACAAAGCACAAAGGGCCCCTTGTAACCATGAAGTAACCTCAGAGTAGAAGAGCAGGGTGAAGTGATCTGATGTGGGGACTCTACTGGACTGGACTTGCTTTGCTAGCTCCAACGATGGAGGAGGGGGCCATGAGCCAAGGAATGCAGGTGATTTCCAGAAAGCGAGACACTGATTCTCCCCTAGAACCTCCAGAAGGAATGCATTACTTAAGGATATAATAAGACTATTTATTTCTTTATCAATACTATTTTAATTCCAAATGGCAGCTTTAATTTTGGCTTTCAGAAAGACATTGAAAGAAATGTGTAATTTTAACTCAAGGAGAATAATTTCTGACTTATGACCTCCAGGGCTATAAGGTGCTAAATTTTTATTGTTTAAGACACACACACACAGACACACACACACACACACACACACACACTTTCCAGTCTCTGTCTTCACAGAATTTACATTATGATTAAATGGAGAGGGGGGAAGACAGATAATGGGAAAAAAAGGCAAATATGCAGCATGTTAGAAGGTAGTAAGAACTATGAAAATTATAAAGCATGAGAAGAGGATGGCGGCAGTGTTTACAATTTGAAATAGGTTTGAGGGAAAAATTTTTGCTGAGAAAGTGATATTGAATGGGATTCCAATCTGAATGTGACGTCACCACTTGAAGGCACCTCAGATTTCACATGTTAATACTCATTTCTTTATCTTCCCCTCTCAAACTTAGTTTTCTCTTCTCAGTACTGTGGTCAATAGCTCTGCCACCTACCAGCTGCTCAAGTTAGAATCTTAGAAGTCACTTTCTTTTTTCCTTCCTTCTTTTTAAAATATCTCTGCTTAATAGGTCACTTAAGTTTAAAAAAATAATCTATCTGTCCTCCCTCCTATACTATCAGGAGACTGACACTGAAGTCCTTTCGGTTTTCATTTTAGCATACTGCCTGCAATTGGTCTCTCTGTGTTTCTAATCTTGTTCTACTCTGATTCTTTCTCCATGTTGCAAGCACAGCAATCCTTATGCAGCACGCATATGACCGTGCACTCTCTTGCATAAAATCCTTCAATTTTCTCTGGGAGTTCAAGCCTGAACTCTACAGACATCAAATTCAAGGCTTCCACAATCTATTGTTGGCCTACATTTTCCAATGTTCCTTCTAAATGTATCACCTATGATTGAAAAACATATTGTTATTTTGCTGCTGGGCCCGTGCACTAATCTAAGAGCATCTTGAGGGCTGGGTTTATGTCTCCTCCTTATCTCTCTAGTCAGTGCCAAGCAAAGGGCTCAACATATGGCAAGCACAGAATGAACGCTTTGTTCATTGATCGAAATCTATGTCGGCTAGTTTCGCAGAACAGTTCCGCTGCTGTTCTGAAACCATGCCTGTGAGAGGCAGGCTGTAAGTTTCAGATTCTTTCCAGAAACATTCAGTGATATATCTATACTTAATTATTATCCATTAGCTTGACATAAGGTATTAGCCTAACATTTAAAAGGAAGGAGAGACATTCTTAAACATGAGTAAGAATAAGAAGTCTTCATTTACACATGGTTAACTAAAGTAACATTTCACTAATTTCTTCAGCTTCAATGAGAAATAAAATATTTTCTCTAAGTGAATTTTCCAGACAACTAGATTTACCCCTTTAAGCACTAAGTTAATTGTTTAAAATAATCATTGGGAGGGAGTGGTTTTTCTATGATGTACACTTGTTTGCCTTACTAATCTAAGCTAGCTGAAGATGGTTTTTCCTCTTTAGGGACACAGTGTAATAATAATCGTCAATCTTTGCTACAGAGTTCAAGATACTTATTCCCTTATTAATACTGTTTTAATTCTGAATGGCAGATTTAATTCTGGCTTTCAGAAAGACATTGAAAGAAATGTTTAGGACAGTAAGAGGATGTCAAATAACATGACATGAAGAACATCAGGATTTGGACTTCGAAAATAATTGAAAGGTGACTTGAGAATAGCATATCGGTATATAAAGGGAAGAGGCATGGTGGAAGAGAATTAGATTTTTTTCTTAATATAACTTCAGAAAGCAAAGCAAGAAACAATGAGTGGAAATTACAAGGATATTGGTTATGAGGAAATACTCTAAAAATTAGTCAGGTCCTCATGTTAGACATAACCAGGGATGGTGAAGGTCCACCCATTGTGGGGTTCCCTATCTGGGAATGGAAGCTGAGTTCCATGACTAGGGTAGGAATTGGACACTGTTGCCTATCTAGGACACTGTTGCCTGTCCACTTACTCTTCTTCTTGTTGTAGGACCCTATGTTTCTTTGAGAAAACCCCTATCGCATTCTCAGTCCTCAAGGTCTTAGGTGGAGCTTTCTCAAGTGCCTCTTAGGATGGCATATGACCATGTCCTTCTGATCAGTGCATCATATCCCCTTGAATATTTTTGGTTCAGGGAAAATCACTGACCAAGGCAGGTTTATCCCATGCCATAAGCATCTATTCTGCAGCTGTGAGAAGTTAGAAAAGAGGGAAAGCATGGTGCTACCAGCAGCCATCCTACCAACAGGAGAGGACAGCCTATCAGAAAATGGAGCCAAACCAGAGGAAGACACCAGTGAGAGAGGAAGCCAGCCCGCCAGTCCCGCCGTCACTGGGTCAGCTCCTGAACCCAGGCACACCTCAAGTCACAGCCCGGCCCTGGTGTTCTCAGGTGCAGAGCCAATATACTGCTTTTGCTACTGAAGCCGGATCTGAGTTGGGTTTCTGTCACTTGTAACCAAAAGAGTCCATGTGAGTTGGTTTCATGTTTCCTTATGATTCTAGGTGCCTAGGTTTTTATTAATGATTCTCTCATTCTAAATTCTGATGTTTTTGTTTGTAATAGATCAATCTCATCTGCCTCAAATGCCTTCTGTCCAGAAACTAACAGTAAACAAAATTATCAACCTTTTTCAGTTACATGGCTTAATTGCTCAATGAATCCAAATAATTTCACTGCTTTGGTGATGAGTAGAGGCCTCTCCTGAGGACTGAAGTACTTGGGTCTCTGTGACAAACCATCTCTGTTTTAAAGGCCTGATATTGCCTGTACTGTGATAGCTGGATAAATATACAAGAAAACAAACAAAAAATATTTATGCTTATGGATATGCTGCCTACACAATAGTGAAGTTATAAAAATTGAAGATTAAATCTTTCATTTAGATGATTGGTTTAATATATATATATATATATATAAGGTCAGTGTAAATATGATTTAAATTCCTAAAGCCTTTAAAAACCAAAATAAGCACATACAAACGTATTTTAAAAATTGTTCACGTTAACATTAAACTAGTATTTCTGAATCCATACCCATTGAGGTAACTATAACACCACAATGTGAATAAGATCAAAATGTAAACATTCAAAAATGTTGCTTCTTATACTTTTAATGTAATCTCCTTTGCAGGCAGCTGATTAGCTAAATTTGAAATAAAAAATCACTTAAGCAGTGTTTGGCTAAGTCAAACCATAAGCTCTAGGGAGAACATTAATAACAAGTGGTGCTTGATCATAAATTTTGTTCCACTGAAACTTGGTTTATAGCAATATTCTGTAATTGAGATTAATCATCTTTTATTCAAATGTCAAAGGCCATCATTCAAAAGTCTACAGATAACAAATGTTGGAGAGGGTGTGGAGAAAAGGCAGCCCTCCTACACTGTTGGTGAGAGTATAAATTGGGGCAGTCAGTACAGAAAACGGTATGGGGGGGTCCTCAAAAAAAACTAAAAGTAGACTTTCGTATGTTCCAGCAATTCAACCCTTGGGCATATACCCAGACAAAACTGTAGTTCAAAAAGATACATGCACCCCTATGTTCACTAGTAGCTCTACTTACAACAACCAGGAAATGGAAACAACCTGTGTTCATTGACAGAAGAATGGAAAAAGAAGACATGATATGGGAACTTCCCTGGTGGTCTGGTGGCTAAGTCTTTACATTCCCAATGCAGGGAGCCTGGATTCAATCCCTGGCCAGCTAACTAGATCACATATGCTGCAACTAAGAGTTAGCATGCTGCAACTAAAAGAAATGTGCACACCACCACAAGAAGATCGAAGATCCCACATGCCACAACTAAGATCCAGCTCGGCCAAATAAATAAATAAAATATTTAAAAAAAAAAAAAGATGTGGTACACACACACACACACACAAGAATATTACTCAACCATCAAAAAGAATGAAACAATGCCATTTGCAGCAACATGGATGAACCTAGAGACGATCATACTAAGTGAAGTAAGTCAGAAAGAGAAAGACAGGTACAACATGGTATCACTTATATGTAGAATCTAAAATCTGATACCTCAACATATTTGTGAAATAAAAGCAAACTCACAGAGAATACACTTAGAGTTGCTAAAGGGGAGAGTGGGCAGCCAATGCAAGGAATGGGGGTTTGGGGTTAGCAGAGATAAACTATTATATATAGGATAGATAAAACACAAGGTCCTACTGCATAGCACAGGGAATTATATTCTGTGATAAACCATAATATCCTGTGATAAGCCGTAATGGAAAAGAATATGAAAAAGAGTATGTATAACTAAATCACTTTGCTATAGAGAAGAAATAAATGCAACATTGTAAGACACGGGAAAGGCTACTCAGTTCAACATTCTTGCCTGGATAATCCCATAGGCAGAGGAGACTGGCGGGCTACAGCCCATGGGGTCACAAAGAGTTGGGTATGACTGAGTGACTAAGCATGTTACATTATATTGTAAACCACCAATACTTCAATAAAATGTTTTAAAAAATCATTCAAATGTTAACAGCTTGCCTTTTGATTCTTATGATTCCACATCTCAAAAGGGAATTACAAATCCGTATATTGGAAACTATTACTCAACACTGTACATACTCAACAAAAATTTTTCCTTTTGTGTTGTTCTAGTAATGTCAATCCTTTTCTAAAATAGGAATTCTAAACTTTTCACTTATGAATCCTATATATGATCACTTTTGTTCATTTATTCACTTACTTAGGTTTCTCTTTTATCAAAAAGACATAGAGGAAAATGGCAGAATTTCTTCTCTGTCAACAAGGAAATCTCAGTAATAGCTTTCTTATTTTTCACCCTTTTCAGAAATTACAAGAAGTCCAGTTGAGTTTATCTTTCTCATATCCCAGCAGGCCATGGAGTAAATTTGGTCCATGGATGTGTGGCCCATACTGTTCTAACATTAAAACTTTTTAAAAAAAATTACTGACATTTAAAACTTAAGATAGCTCAACTTAAACTCCATATTTCTAGTTTCCCTTGAAAAATGAGAAGGTGGGTAGGCACTGGACCTGTATTTCCATTTGGTGGCAATAATATGCTAGAATTGAGTGGCAAGTGTCTCCCATGGATGGGACACACACTTAAGTCCCTACATTCACCTTTAAATTATACCTAGCCAGGGACTTCCCTGGTGGTCCAGTGGCTAAAACTCCAGGCTCCCAATGCAGGGGGCCTGGGTTCAATCCCTGGTCAGGGAAACAGATCTCACTTGCCACAACTAAGAATTTGCATGCTTCAACTGAAAGATCCCGCTTGAGGCAACAAAGATTGAAGATCCTGTGTGCTCCAACTAAGACTGGGCGCAGCCAAATAAATTAGTTAAGTAAAAAACAAATACATGCTTTGTTAAAAAAAAAAAATAATATAATATATATATATATATATTATACCTGATCAGCTTTTAAATTCATTTTCATGATGAAAATCAATCTATCTGTTTAACACACTGTGAGTGAGGTAGAACCTAGAAAGAGAACAGTGAGGACACAGCACCTATGGGGATAAAAAGTGCTAACACTGACAGTTTGGGTCATGCCTGGTGATGGTGGAGGTGGAGGTGATAACGACCAGGACCTGAGTAATGACGGGGAGTTTCCTTGCTTTAAAGATACCCTTAGTGCCATAGAAATGTTGAGGCTATATCTGAACCCTATCAATCAAGTCAGAAGAAAAAATTTTAAAAATTGGGGAGAGATAAGCTTTGTGGTAAGTCAAATGGTAGAAGAAGTCAAATTTACTTAGTAAAAGTAATTCTTGGTATATCATTTTCCCAAAGTTAATTTAAACAACCTATAGCAATGATTAAATTATAGTCATGTTGAGTGGTCATTAATACTGTTCAAAAAGTTAGGCTGTCCTTTTTCTTCTAGGCACACAGAAAGACTGAATTTCCCTGTTGGGCTGAATTTGGGAAGAGCCATGCGACTTGGCCATCAAAACATGAGCAAAAAAGAAGTGCTTCACTTCACAAGTTTAGCACCCTCTTCTCCTTCTGCAATTTAAATGTTCCAGAGAGTGCTATTCTACCAGCCTAGGCTTTAGAGCGCAGCAAAGCCCCCAGCAGACCTCTGGTGGGCATGCAGTGTGGATGAGAAATGTCCTTTTGTTTTAGGACACTGTAGCTTGCTTGTGACAGCAGCAAATTTTATTAGCCTCTCCTGGATTGATCTTCCATGTTACTCAAACCTCACTCATTCATATATCTATTTTTCATATTATTTAAAAATATTTTTCTTCATAGCAATGTTGTATTAAAACTTTTAAAATGTAGCCTTAATCTAATAATGTATGTGGTACACAAAATAAGAAACTGTGCTCTCAAGTTCCAACTTTGGCTCCAGATTTGAATGTCAGGCCAGTAATCAGTAAACTATACCACTTTCTTGATATAACAGAAATCAGAAAGAGACGCATATTATGCATTTACTATGTATGAATACACCCTCTATAAACCATATCGGGTTTGTTTGCAAAAATCATTAATAAGGACAACATCATCAGTGTGATGATCTACTTTGCATATGTAAATCCAAAGGTGTACAGGTGTTAAAGGCGATATGCACACATTTTTACAGGCTTCCCCATGACATCGTGGAGTACTTGACCTTTAGCATCAATTAAAATCATTATGTATACAGCTGGTAAATGTTATCTTATGCATGATGGATTCATGCACAATCACCATTTCCAACACATATAAGTAGATTACAGAAAGGGGTGGGAGATATTTTATAGTGGTGACAGCCAAGAAAAGGTCTTAAGAGATACCTGCCATTTGTCACAATATGACCTAAACCCCCAAACAACCCATATAATTACACTGCATAAAAGAACATGCGTTATAAACATAATTCATGTATAATAAGAAACACACATTTGAAGAGTTTAGATATCAGAAAGAAAAAAAAATTTTTCAAAAATAAGTTTGAAATAGAGTTCTTAAAAGACATGATTAAAATAATAAAAGCCATGTTATTTGAAAATGAGTTCTGGAATTAGAGACAGTTTGAAAAAAAGGGAGAGATTAACAAGAGACATACTAGACACTGCCAAATATTTGACGGGTTGCCATAGCAAAAAAGAACTGGAATTACTTGTTTATGGGGAAAAAAAAGGAGGTATTAATAGAATGGAGAAAGATGGTCAAGCCTACAAATAAATTTTAAGCTAAAATTAAAAAAGACATTTCCAGTTGCACATCTTTGGGCAGCTCCAACACCCTTCAACAGGGATCATGTGATCTACCTGTGCAAGAAAGGCTTTCTAGAATCTTAATATCAAGAAGGATTATGAAGACCTGCTCATTTACCACTCTTTTCCAAAGCTTCAGATCTTTGATTAGCATTTAGTTCATGAAGAGCTGATCATAAATTCTTCCCTCTAGGACTATTAACAACAGACCTATAAATTATTATGGGTTAACCACATACTTAAAATATTTCAAGATAATACCTTTCATTTTCTTTTAATACGTCCCTTCCTTTCTTCCAGGTGTAGATTGGTTTCGGAGAAGCCTTTGGCTTACACTCGATGACAACTTCACCTCCCACTTTGACAAGAGTTACCCTTTTTAAGAGGGTTCTTGAAAAATCTGGACCTACAGCTGGAAGAGAATACAGAAATGAAATAATTATTATGGGAGAAAAAATCCACTGGTTCATTCATTATAGTTTTTCTTTCTGCAATGCACTTATTATATCAAAGGGAAGAAGTTGCATTTTTTTTCTCTGAAGTACAGGAGTAACACTGGAAGTTTTGATGGATTTATGAAAAGTTGAGCTATAGTTTGTATACAGTAAAATGCACCCATTGAAAGTGTTCAGCTTGATGAATTTGGAAAACTCCAACAGGAAGATCAAA
Organism: Odocoileus virginianus; assembly: GCF_023699985.2. Taxonomy (NCBI): domain Eukaryota; kingdom Metazoa; phylum Chordata; class Mammalia; order Artiodactyla; family Cervidae; genus Odocoileus; species Odocoileus virginianus. The sequence goes on from NC_069699.1 coordinate 21,007,909, forward strand.
ATATACGCTATTCCAACACTATACATAGTGAGGGATTCTTTATGAAAACTACTCTATGTTCAGATGAAGAAAATTTTTTAAGTTTTACAGAAGCAAAAGGGAAAGACGAAAAAAAGCCCATAAGGCACTTTTCCGATTGCGTAGGTGAAAGCACCCCTTCCTTGACAGTTACTGCCTTTGTTCTCTCTCACAGCAATCTGAGCGGGTCTCCCTAAGAGGATGTGCTGAAATGTCTACAGCATCACCCTCTGTGAGCGCCTCCTTAAAAATAATGACTTAGATCAGCTTTCCACTATCACAGCCTAATGCAATGCATGGTTCTTGCAGGATAAATTGTGACTTGCTCTTAGAAAACTCTATTCCATGCTTGCTACCAATATTCTAAGAAAATCATTCAAGTTGACACCAAATACGTAGTTACATGGAAATAACATTAAATAATTTCTTTCTTAAAACAAAAGATATTCCTCTGTATCCTTAAAGAAATATGAAAGAAGCCTTTCTGAAAATTTTCCATTTCCTTCTGCATTAATTACACTAATATTTTAGGGTCTGTTGTAAGCTGTTATCATATTAAAAATCCCTGACTCACTGCAGCTTGACCTGATGGAATTTAGAATTTCATACTATGTTGAATATGAAATTTAAACACAAATACTAGCCACAAATTACTTAGAAGAGTACAGGAAATGAGTATGTATGTATGTGGGTGGGGAGGATGGGGATCCTTTTTTAAATGTACACAAACCATATGTTAGTGATTTAAAAAATAAAAGGTTTCAGCAGAAGCAAGTTAAACCTTCATTAAGTGCTTCTGTTATGAAAATATTCTCAGTGTATAGAAAGAAAGAAAGATGGGAAGGTTACTTTTTAATGGGGTGTTGTAATGTACACACGGGGTTGGCTTTACTCAGTGAAGGTTAAACTAAATAAATGAATCTAGTAAGCAACTGCTACCTCAGTCGGTATGCCTTGGATTCATGAGGGAAGTCTATAATTCAAAGAGTAATTCCATAATGATAAATGCAATTAATAAAGAGACTGCAAGTACAAATGCTTGTGCTTATAATGAGATAAATGCATTCCCTGTATGATCTTCAAAATTACATAATGAAAATTACAGGGTTCTGAGAAATATAAGGTCAGGACACATCTACTCGATATTTATGTAACATGAATACTAACAAAAACAATAATCATTCTAGTAAGTATATCAGCATGATTAAAAAGATAGCTTAAATTCCTAATAGATAAACACTACAAAAACAAAACAAAACAAAACAAAACAGGACTTCAGTTGTGTGTGTATATGAAGACAGTTTGGTGAAACAAGGAAGCCGGGAAAGAGAAGAGCTGAGAATGGTAACCTATAAAACAAGTACAAAGTGCAGAAAGGCTCAGGAGAGCTACACTCTTAAACACAGTCATGTTGAAACATGGCCAAAACTGAGTCAAGAGGAAGAATATGGGCTAAATGAGACACAGTCACTATCTTATCTGCCTTGACCTGAGTTAGTGAGCTTTGTTCTTGGTTGCTGGAACTAGTGAAATGCCTGGACAAAGCAAGCATCTGTTATATTGATCTCATTTCCCATTCACCACTCCCACACATGCTAATTTTCAACACACAAAGGTTCTTATAGCAGAATAGACTCACTTCCATCTTATGGAAACACCTGAACTGACACAGTAATGTAGAAAAAAAAAACAAGTCTCTAGAAGCTTTTTTTAAAAGGATATTGTGTGAAATAGAGTTACAAATCTGTTAACATATAAAAATTCCTTCTTAAAACTATATCTTTCTACACACACATATTTTTATCACTTTAGGCAGACATTTTTCATCTGTTCAGGAGGAATTCTGCAACTGCATTTGAAATGAGTTTACATAAATCAAACCATGCACAACACATGGGTGTATTTGTCAAAAAACTATATATTGCTTTTACGGGCTTTGAAATAGCATGATATCGGCCACACAGAAGGCAGAAAATTCACATTTCACTTTCAAAACCATTTGTGCTATACTATGTATGTGCCTATTATCTTTTGGATATCCTAGAGATAAGACTGCCTTTGAATGGCTTTCACTAACAACAACAAAAAAGGAAATATAAATTTATATCTGTTCTCCTTGCCTGTTCAACTTGCTTAAATTTACTTCTAGTTTTATCTAACTCTACAAATCTATCAGTTGCCACTATAAGCTGCAGTGTTTTCACAGGCAAAATTGTCAGACCTTCATCTGTTTTTGAATATTTGACCCATCAACGGATTTCTTAACACTCTGCTGTTTTGTGGCCATCTTTCACCCCTGAGATGCCCTGAAGCTTGTGGGGTGATGCTTTCTGTGTCTGTCCCCTATATTTATTCTAATTCTCAACCGTCAGCTCAGGAGAGGCTTGAAGGCAAAGCAAAAGGAGACTGTTAAATTTTGATATTCACAGAGAATCAGATGTTTAAGAGTTATTGATAAGGTCCCATTAGGGCATTGTTAGAATCCAACCTTTGTTGGCACTGGAAAAAATTAGTGCACATTCAACGTGAAACTTCAGTGGGTTCCTAATGGTTCAGAAAAGATAAAAGCAATTGTCAAATTACCCACTTGAGCTTGAGAGTCGTACCAGTTGTGGGAGCTCCTCATTTGCTAAATCTAACACACTTTGAGGACAACGTTTCTTACCGCAACTACTAGGGGGCACTGCACTCCCAGTGTTGGAATAAGTCACACTACAGGACCTCGTCCCTGTGGGCAGTGTGACTTTTTATTATTTATCAATGATCTTTAACATATTAATATTACATTACCTAGGAGAAGCATCCGGCTGAGAGAAACCTTCTGTGTAATTCTCCACTGTTTGCTTTCACTTAATTAAATGGCTCTTGGTCACATGTCAAGGGTATTTTAAGTGGCCAACAGAACCCTTGAAAACTGAAGTTGTGCCCTAGGAGTTGGTGAGAATGACAACTGTTAAACGGAATGTGCAGTAGCAGTCCCACCTGGGAAACAGGTGGGTGTGATGTTTTACTCTGTTATTAAAGGAAAGGATAATTATGTGTGCCTGGTCTATAAATCTGCAGAAACACCACTGGGATCACTGCCAGTTGACAGGGACTATTAAGGCTGGCCCTTTCAGAAGTTCAGAATTTCATATTATTTTAACCTTTTTCTATTGTCTTTAACTATTACCTCATCATCCTGTAGAAAATAAAGCTCAAGTAAATGCATTCATTCAAGTATGGCCACCCCTGAGGAGATAATGCTGGTATCAGATATTAAAACCCCAAACTTCGCCTGCCTTGCTGGGTAGATAGTTAGAAGATTGGCTACAGTGGAGATAGTCTTCTTTCTAGGTCCATCATTTCAGAATGGCTGATGCAAAAATCAGTCTCTCTGATGGGGGATGACATTCAAAAGGAGACACTTAACAAACTCTGAAGTCAGAGTTTTCTATTCTAGGATTACCATGACATGCTCCTTCTAAGACTCTAATGGTTGCCCCTGCTGGCTTTGGTCTAATTTGCTGAATGTCCTGTCCCCCCAGGCTCCTCCTATCCTGGTTGCTCTTGTTTACGGGCTTTTTGCTCTTTGGGGAAAGTTATTATCAAACTAAACTAATAATATTTACAGTCACAAGATTTAAGATTAAATAAAATACCTGTATTGTACAAAATCACTTCAATATTTTTCCAGAGTAAATTCTTTATACCTATTCCTCTCCTCTGTTACTTCTTTATACCTATTCCTCTCCTCTGTTACTTCCACTATTTTCATTTTGTGTGTGCGTGTCAGTTGCTCAGTTGTGCCCAACTCCTTGTGACCCATGGACCAGGCTCCTCTGTCCATGGGATTCTCCAGGCAACAATACTGGAGTAGGTTGCCATACCCTTCTCCAGGGAATCTTCCCGACCGAGGGATCAAACTTGGGTCTCCCACATTGCAGGCAGATTCAAATGAGCTACCCGGACAGTTTAGACAATTTTAAACTGAAAAGAAATGCAGTTTTGTTTGAAAATAAAAAACCCTTTTTATTTTGAAATAATTACAGATTCACAAGAAGTTGCAAAGATAATTCAGAGAGGTCCAGTGTATCCTTCACTCAGTTTCCCCAATGGTTACACCTTTTTTTTTAAGTAATTGGAGGATAATTGCTTTACAATGTCGTGTTGGTTTCTGCCATACAACGTGAATCAGCCATAACCATATGCATGTCCACTCCTTTTTGAACCTCCCCCCAATCCCATCCCATCTCTCTAGGTCATCACAGAGCACTGAGTGGAGACCCCTGTGCTACACAGCAACTTCCCAGTAGCTCTCTGTTTTACATGCGGTAACGTGTATGTTTCACGGCTACTCTCCCAACTGGTCCCACTCCCTCCTTTCCCCACTGTGTCTACAATCTGTTCTCCATGTCTATTCCTGCCCAGCAAATAGGTTCATCAGTGCTATTTTCCCAGATTCCATATATATGTGTTAATATACAATATTTGTGACCCCAGTACAACAATGCAAGGAACCTAATCATGGATATGGTGTGTAGAGTTCTGTCTTATTTTATCAAGTACTTTGACTTGTAACTACCACTGAAATAAAGATACAGAACTCTTCCATCACTACAAAGATCTCTCTCATGCTACCGTTTTAGAGGTGCATTCAACCCCCTTCTGTATTCCCTTTGCCTAGAACCCACCAATCTGTATTCCAACTCTACAGTTTCGTCATTTTGAGAATATAAAAAAAATCATACATTTGTATCCATAAAATCATACATGATGATTTCTTTCAGAGATTTCTTTTTTCAGCTGGCATAATGCTCTTGAGATCCACCCAGGATGCTGAATGTATTAACAGTGATTCCTTTCTATTGCTGAGTAGTTATATCTCAACCATGCGGGTGTGCAAGAGAAATTCATCTCCACTGTTGACATTTCAAGCACTATGATAACTGATGAATACTTCTAAAACACAGAAACCATTTCAAGATCTTTCAACAGTATCACTGGCAACAAGTAGGATTAGCCCTTTTTTCTTTTTTTTCAGTGTGGGGATTGACATGTACACACTGCTGTATTAACAATGGACAATAGGCAAGGACTTACAGTATAGCACAGGAACTCTGTTCAATGTTACATAACAACCTAAAATAATTTGAAAAAGAATAGACACACGTATACCTGAACCACGTTGCTGCACACTTGAAACTAACACAATATTGTTAATCACCTATACTCCAACATAAAATTTTAAAAACCCTTTTTTCTTTTTATGAAGGTTTGAAAGCCAAGCTCTCATTCGGTAAAAAAGGGTAGACTCTTTCTTATTCAAGGAAAGATATTTTAAAGCCATTTTAGAACATCATTTCTTACACAATTAACATGCTGATTGAAAATCATTCTTATATGTTTTAAAAGCTTCAACTGCTAAACCCTTGTTAACCTTCCTTGAACAGCTCTATCTGTATGAAGATAAGATGGCAAGCATCTGTAACTGTAAGCACTTTGAACGTCCTACATTAGTCCAAGTTAGTGATATTTCATTTTATTTGGCATAACGTCCTGAACACTCACACAAATTTGTGAAAGTAGTGTGTGGTGGTATAATGCTATATTTGATTGAGCAACTTTGTTATGAGATCAAAATAGTTGCTGAATTGACAGAAGAGAGTCATTAAACTGTGAGAATTCTGGAATCCCAGTGGTTACAAAATGGTAGCACCCATTAGGTCATCAGTTCCTTGAAGGCAAAGACTATGAATCAGGGATCTTGGACCTAGCACAGTCCTTGCACAAAGTAGATGTTCAATTGATATAGGCTGAGTTAATGTATCTTGTAGGAGAACTCAGGAATTCAGTTCAAGACAGGAAATACCCTTCTCATGATGCTTTGCCTGGATATCAGTGACTTCTTCAACTTCATGGCCTATGCACAGGACACTCCATCCTCTCTGGAGTTGGACCTCAGTCAAATGAAGCAGGATTGTCCAAGAAACAATTCAAGCTATCTGTACACTTGTCCCTCAAAATCCAATATCCATGGAGAGACTGGTTCCAGGTACAAAAACCCATGGATGCTTAAGTCCCTCATTTAAATAGCAGGCGAATACAGCCAGCGCTCCATAGCTGGCAGGTGTAGAGTGGGGCTGTACTCTTTTACCACGTGAACCGGTGTGATGGTAGATGGTGAACAACTGACTCTCCAAGCAAAGTAAAACACCAAAGAACTTGGGTTTCGAGCTTGCCCATTTCTGATTTTCCAAGTGTAGGGCTGAACCAGCAGCAGCGTCACCTGGCAACTTGTTTGAAGTGCAAACTGTCAGGCCCCACTCGAGAACCACTATGTCAGGAACTCTGGAGGTAGGGCTCAGCTTTGTGTGTTTTAACGAGTCTTCCAAACGATTCTGACGCATGGTAGAGTCTGAGAATCAATACCATAGAAAAACCTAATTACCTTCTGATCTGATCAGTTAGAGCAATAGAACTTCTACCCATTGGAGTCATTCCTGGGTGACTAAGGAATAAAGAGTCCTGGAGTCTCTACCAAGGACTAGTTGGTAGGGAGGATGGTATCAGGTCAGTTCAGTTCAGTCATGCAGCTGTGTCTGACTTTTTAAGACCCCATGGACTGTAGCACACCAGGCCTCTCTGTCTTTCACCAACTCCTGGAGTTTGCTCAAACATGTCCATAATGTCAGTGATGTCATCTAATCATCTCATCCTCTGTTGTCTGTTCTCCTCCTGCCTTCAATCTTTCCCAGCAACAGGGTCTTCTCCAGTGAGTCAGTTCTTTGCATCAGGTGGCCAAAGAATTGAAGCTTCAGCTTCAACATCAGTCCTTCCAATGAATATTCAGGAGTGATTTCCTTTAGGATTGACTGATTGGATTTCCTTGTAGTCCAAGGGACTCAAGAGTCTTCTCCAACATCACAGATCAAAAGCATCAATTTTTTGGTGCTCAGCTTTCTTTATATTCCAGCTCTCACACCCATACATGGTTTCTGGAAAACCCATAGACTTTCCTAGACAGAACTTTGTTGGCAAAGTAATCACTCTGCTTTTTAATATGCTGTCTAGTTTGGTCATAACTTTGCTTCCAAGGAGCAAGCATCTTTTAATTTTATGGCTGCAGTCACTATCTTCAGTGATTTTGTAGCCCAAGAAAATAAATTCTGTCACTGTTTCCATTGTTTCTCCACTGATTTGCCATGAAGTGATGGGACTGGATGTCATGATCTTCATTTTTTGAATGTTGAATTTTAAGCCAGCTTTCTCACTCTCCTCTTTCACTTTCATCAAGAGACTCTTTAGTTCTTCGCTTTCTGCCATAAGGGGATAGTGTCATCTGCGTATTTGAGGTTATTGATATTTCTCCTAGCAATCTTGATTCCAGCTTGTGCTTCTTCCAGCCCAGCATTTCACATGATGTACTCTGTATATAAGTTAAATAAGCTGGGTGACAATACACAGCCTTGACGTACTGCTTTCCCAATTTGGAACCAGTCTGTTGTTCCATGTCCGGTTCTAACTGTTGCTTCTTAACCTGCATACAGATTTCTCAGGAGGCAGGTCAGGTGGTCTGGTATTCCCATCTCATTAAGAATTTTCCACAGTTTGCTGTGATCCACACAGTCAAAGGCTTTGGCATAGTCAATAAAGCAGAAATAGATGTTGTTCTGGAACTCTCTTGCTTTTTCTGTGATCCAGTGGATGATGGCAATTTGGTCTCTGGTTCCTCTGTTCTTCCTAAATCCAGTTTGAACATCTGGAAGTTCTTGGTTCATGTACTGTTGAAGTCTCCCTTGGAGAATTTTAAGCATTACTTTGCTAGCATGTGAGATGAGTGCAGTTGTGCAGTAGTTTGAACATTCTTTGATATTGCCTTTCTTTGGGAATGGAATGAAAACTGAGCTTTTCCAGTCCTGTGGCCACTGCCGAGTTTTCCAAATTTGTTGGCATACTGAGTGCAGTACTTTTACAGTATCATCATTTAGGATTTGAAATAGCTCAACTGGAATTTCATCACCTCCATTAGCTTTGTTCATGAGGCCCAGTTGACTTCACATTCCAGGATGTCTGGCTCTAGGTGAATGATCGCACAATCAGGGCTATCTGTGTCATGAAGATCTTTTTTGTACAGTTCTTCTGTACAAAAGAAGAATGTGTGTATTCTTGCCACCTCTTCTTAATATCTTCTGCTTCTGTTAGGTCCATACCATTTCTGTCCTTTATTGTGCCCATCTTTGCATGAGCACAATACCATAATTTTTGCTTGGTATCTCTAATTTTCTTGATGAGATCTCTAGTCTTTCCCATTCTATTGTTTTCCTCTATTTCTTTGCATGGATCACTGAGGAAGGCTTTCTTATCTCTCCTTGCTATTCTTTGGAAGTCTGCATTCAGATGGGTATGTCTTTCCTTTATTTCTTTGCCTTTAGCTTCTCTTCTTTTCTCTTCTTCTCCTCAGACAACCATTTTGCCTCTTTGCTTTTCTTTTTCTTGGGGATGGTCTTGATCACAACCTCCTGTACAATGTCACAAACCTCCGTCCATAGTTCTTCAGGCACTCTATCAGATCTAATTCCTTGAATCTATTTCTCACTTCCACAAGTGATTTGATTTACATCATACCTGAATGGTCTAGTGGTTTTCCCTACTTTTTTCAATTTAAGTCTGAATTTGGCAATAAGGAGCTCATGATCCAAGCCACTGTCAGCTCCTCATCTTGTTTTTTTCGGAGTGTATAGAGCTTCTCCATCTTTGACTGCAAAGAATATAATCAATCAATTTTGGTATTGACCATCTGGTGATAACCTATTATAGAGTTGTCTCCTGTGTTTTGGTAGAGAGTATTTGCTATGACCAGTGCATTCTCTTGGCAAATCTCTGTTAGCCTTTGCTCTGCTTCATTCTGTACTCCAAGCCCAAACTTGCCTGTTACTCCAGGTATCTCTTGACTTTCTACTTTGCATTCCAGTCCCCTATGATGAAAAGGACACCTATTTTTTGGTGTTAGTTCTAGAAGGTCTTGTAGGTCTTCATAGAACTGTTCAATTTCAGCTTCTTCGGCATTAGCGGTTGTGGCATAGACTTGGATTGCTGTGATACTGCATGGCTTGCCTTGGAAATGAATAGTGATCATTCTGTTGTTTTTGATATTGTATCCAAGTACTGCATTTCGGACTCTTTAGTTGACTAACTATAAAGGCTACTCCATTCTTTGAAGGGATTTTTTTGCCCACAGTAGTATAGTGGTCATCTGAATTAAATTCACCCATTCCAGTCTATTTTAGTTCACTGATTCCTAAAATGTAGATGTTTACTCTTGCCGTCTCCTGTTTGACCACTTCCAATTTACCTTGATTCATGGACCTAACATTCCAGGTTCCTAAGCAATATTGTTCTTTACAGCATCGGGCTGTACTTTCATCACCAGTCACGTCCACAATTGGGTGTTATTTTCACTTTGGTTCCATCTCTTCATTCTTTCTGCAGTTATTTCTCCACTCTTCTCCAGTAGCATATTAGGCACCTACTGACCTGGGGAGTTCATCTTTCAGTGTCCTATCTTTTTGCTTTTTCATACTGTTCATGGGGTTCTCAAGGCAAGAATACTGAAGTGGTTTTCCATTCCCTTCTCCAGTGCACCATGTTTTGCCAGAACTCTCCACAATGACCCGTCCATGTGGGTGGTCCAACACAGCATGGCTCATAGTTTCCTTGAATTAGACAAGGCTGGGATTCATATGAGTGACGACTGTATGGTACTGGGATATTAAAGAGTTCCCACGGTGACTCACAAGCAGCAAAATTTGAGAATCACTGAAATAGGGTTTACTGGTAATTATGCAGCTGTCTGTATTATAATCTTTTGGTATGGATACTAGTTTAAAACAGAAACAAAACAAAACAAACCCCAAACTTTGTATTGCTACAAACACTTCAGATTTGCAGGAAGTTTTCACATGTGATCTCTTTTACTTTTGACAGTGACACAGTAATTTTATTGATTAGTGAAGGCTTAGTAACTCGTTAAAGGTATCAAATTTGAGTTTGAGATCCACGTGCATTGCTTTCCTTCTTCTTGATGAGTTAAGTAAAGCTCCTTTCAGACAATATTTGGATAAGAAAGGCATCCCTCCTCTCAATGGATGCTGTTCACACTCAGCACATTTGATTGTAATCTGGCTCAATGAGGCAGTTGAGAAATCAGACTCAGTTGCAGATGAGCACTTGTGAAAATCCCTGTGAGATAACTTTGAGTTTAGCCTTAATGTTTTTCTAATTTGTAGGCCAATCATTTGGACACATGGCAAATTAACCATATAACTGCCTCAAGCCTGCACCTCACTTTAATCGACCATCAGTTCATTAATGGCATTGGAGTGTTCTGCCAGGGTCTGATGTCCTCCACCACAGAGGCCAGGAGAATGCCCACGGTCCTGAACCATCAGACAGGAACTCCTTGGGCCAAGGCTACTTCTATCCCTTATATAGTCCTGGCAAAGTCAGGTCATATTCAAGACCACTGGGAAGATACTCAGTTGCTTTTAAGGACAGTTCAGCCCATTTAAAAATCAAAGATACTCTAGTGTGTATAAAATAGACAGCTAGTAGGAATCTGCTGTTTAGCACAGGGAGCTCAGCTTGATGCTCTGTGATAAAATAGAGAGGTGGGATGGGGGATGGATGGGAGGGGGATCCAAGAGGGAGAGGATATATCCACACATATGGCTGATTCACTTCATTGTACAGCAGAGACTAACATAACATGGTAAAGTAAGTATACTCCAATAAAAAAGATATAGTAATAATTACGATAATAATTTGATTCATTGTAGATCATTAGACAACCAAGGAAAGCAGAAAAAAAAGGAACAAATATCTCCCATATTCCTACCCAATAAAAAGATAGTCTAGTGACACTGCTGGTTATGATCCAGGTCAACTGGACACAGTACCCAAGCATCTTGCTCTAGCACAATCACTCGTCTTCTGTAGAGGATGCTGTTGGTACCTCACACGGATTCTTTTTTCTGGCCGCAGATGCTGTGAGCATTGGTTGCTTACCAGCTCCAGCTGTCCCCTTCTCTGGGAAGTTCACTGCGAGGTTTTGCTCCATATGCCCTGCCATTACCACCACCACTTGAGGGGCAGATCAATGAACAACTGATGAAGAGATTTTTTAAAAGGTTAGCCTCCTTGCCTGGCTGGGAATAGCTCTAAGATGCAATTATACTCCAGACATCACCCTCTGGAATGCGATATAGGCTAGACTTCACCTGAGACCATGTCCCTGCTCCCTGCCCTCCATCCCCCTCCCTAGCCTGCTCTCTCTTACCGGTTTTGCTCAGGGGACACTCGTCCAGTGACTCACAGGTACCTAAACCCCTGTCTCAGCTTTTGAGGTCTTGGGCATACTCTATCTTTGCTGTTGTTGTTGAGTCACTTAGTCATGTTGGACTCTTTTGTAACTCCATGGACTGTAGCCCACCAGGCTCCTCTGTCCATGGGATTTCCCAGGCAAGAATCTTGGGGTGGGTTGCCATTTCCATCTCCAGGGATCTTCCCAAGCCAGGGACTGAACCCACGTCTCTTGCATTGCAGGTGGATTCTTTACCACTGAGACACACACACACACACACACACACACAGAGGATGACATTGGTATTCTGTATGGAGCCGCACAGAAAATTTCAAGTTTGGCAGTTCAATCAGTATCCCCTAGTACCAACACAATCATCTACCTGAGTAGACACAAAAGTTAAACATGAATAGAAATATTTCATTAGAGAAGTTATCTTTATAAAATACTTAATTTGGCTTTTTAAATTATATTTTTCCGTAGAAGATTCAAATTTCCCTAAGATTATAAGACTTGGTTCGCTGTTCCAATTCCAGTATACCTTTCTATGACCCAGGGAATTGTGTGGTCGCTCAGGTCTGCCCACGGGTGTACATCACACAAGTGAATCTTATTCATGACAGAAGCTAACATAGGAGGAAAAGTCTGGAAACAGCTGCCTTGAGGAGTAATAAACTATTAACTGTAATAGGTCAGTCACAAACAAGGATGTACTATTTCTATTTGAAAGTACTCATCGCCAGGCAACTCTAATATACTGACCTCAAGGTAAAAGTCTACGGCATTCGCCCACAAGGTGAGTAAATCACCCAGCACCAAGGTTAATTATTTAGCAGTTTCAATCCATTAAATATAGATATGTTACATATACATTAAATACCCAGACAGAACACATAAAATAAGACTAAGGGAAAAGCCTATTAAACATATGCTTCCTAACCATCTCTTATTCATGACCTTAAGGCTGTTACCTAGCATGAAAGGGAATCTCCTCTCTAGCACTGGAGGATGCTGATAATGGATCAATAGCTGCAACCAGCATATTTCTTTTCTTCCTTATACTGAAGTATCTTGTTTTCATTTTGTTTCTTGGTTCAATTCAACCTCCCTAAGAGTCTAATGCAGGTAACAACTAATCTGTTATTCGATCCATAAGAATCAAACTATTACCACCCAGCAAGAAACAAAGTGACTTGTGAAACACAATTGTATTAAAGCTTACTCAACCAATATTCACATATGTGTATTCTTAAATAATCAAATGTCTTCTCCTTCATTCATTTAATAAGAACTCTAGGGATTTACTCATTCAATACTTAACTGCCCTTTAATTCACTTGGAATATACTAGTGTGATTTTCTGGGGCAGGAAAAATGGGATATTAAATAGAGAACTTCTAAGCTTGTTCAATATCTTCCAAAATTGGCCCTTAATTAATTTTTCCATCTTCTTCTTCAACTTCGCTGATACACTTAATGTATTTGAATTAAAATTTCTGAGAAACATTCAGGATTTTCTATGTTTTATAACTTTTGTTCAGGTCTTTTCACTCTGCATTGTTCCTGGTTCTTTTTTTCCTTTTGCCTGTATAAATATAAATTATTTTTCAAGGTTCACCTGACTATCTCAGTCCACTGGTCAAACTCTCTTTCCAGAATTTCTGGAAGACTTACTATTTGTACCACTTGTTTGAAACTGAATCATTTACTGGCATGCCTTAAGTTCTTACACTCAATAAAGCTGAGATTAGGGAGGGGGGGTTAAATAACTTCTCAGGCATTTTCATCTTTTCTGATCTTGCTTACTGATCTCAAGGGAATTAAGAAAGGACTCAGCCCAAGAATTCAAATGGAATTAGTTCTAACTGAAAATGACTTGAAATAAACCCCTGAATGTAAGCGTTGAATCAGTGATTATCACCTCAAAGGCCTTGAACCCTTGGTAGGGGGAAGAGAAAAGATCTGGTGAGGATCCTAGGATATGCATATCAGATAGATATATAGATACAGATATAAATTGGCCTTCCCAGGTGGTGCTAGTGATAAAGAACCTGCCTGCCAATGCAAGAGACATAAGAGACACAGATTTGATCCCTGGGTCAGGAAGACCTCCTGGAGGAGGGCATGGCAACCCACTCCAGTATTCTTGCCTGGAGAATCCCATGGACAGAGGAGCCTGGCAAGCTTCAGTCCACAGGACCACAAACAGCTGGACACAACTGAAGTGACTCAGTGTGCACATGGATACAGATACGGATATCTGGAGATGGATGTACACACACACACACACACACACACAGGGATCTTATTGTTGTTGCCGTTCAGTCGCTCAGTTGTGTCCAACTCTGCAACCGTACTGTTACGCTCCTCTCTGGGTAAGTGCTCTAGATAAAAATCATTTAATAGCCTTTCTCACTTCAGGCTCTGCTTTGGGGACTGTAGTCATCCTCCTAGATTACATCCCGTGATTTCCAGTCATTTGTTGCTATCAAATTTTCTTATTTTAACAAAAGGACCTACAAAATCTTTTATAATTATAATGGCATCCCCAGACTTTTAAACTGGACAGCTTTCGCCTGGAGGGTCTAAAGACAATGTGATTCATTCCTGAGGGCACACACCCTCCATTGTAGCTGTTTTCTAACCAGTTGACACTATGTTTAACAAATAATACACTTCTTTCTACATAACATTCTAGTGATCTACCTTTGTGATCTGTGCTCCACAACAGTCAGCTCCAACTACCAACAATCAGAGCCCACTTGGCCAGGGTGGGACCATTGTACTCATCCTGGGAAGCTGGAATTATCATTCTTAACATTTATAGTGGGGAAGGTATGTATGCGGGGGTCATCCTTACAATAGCCACACTGATGTTGACTCCAAGAGCACAGAATCCTCTGAGGCCTCTTTGAAAAAGACTGCAACCTCATGAATCCTCAAAATTTCTTATCTTGATTGGGTGTTGGTTCAGGTAAAGAAGCTGGCGAGGACAACAATTATGGAAGCAGCTCCTTTCTTTTTTACCTTGCATGGGTGGACTAGCATTCAACTCAGGAGCATCTACTTAATCCATTTCAGATCCACAAGCCAGGCACCAAGAAGTTCTCTGCAGAAGGGCAAGTCAGGACTCCGAATCTGGGCAAATTATCAGGACTTATGGAATCAGCAATCTGTGTGTGTTGTTTTTCTCTTATTTATAACCTTTCTATTATGCTCCAAGAAGAACTGCCACTTAGAAGTTTAAGATAAATTCTGAAGTGAGAGTAAAGATTTTTCTATAAGACAAATGCAAGTTGATGGTCTGGGGTTTGTTTTGTTTTTTAATGCCTAGAGCTTTGTTAATTCAAAGATTTACTTCACTCATTAATCCATTTTTTAAAACAGTCTCTCAACTCCTTCATCACTTAGTGCGGTCATTCATTCTTACATTCATTCAATATTTATTGAGTGCATACTACACGCTTCAATATCGCATTAAGTCCTGACGATCAAATGAGTGAAACCAAGTATGGTCACGGACATCACGGGGAAGTTAAAAGTGCAGTGAGAGAAAAAGACAGAGAAATCACATTAGCAAATGTAAAATGTAAATGCAGCATGATATCAAGGTGCATTAAAAGGCAGGATGAAAATTGTAACAGCAGCTTCCTAAGTAAGCCAAGATGGAGTTGGGAGAGGCAGCCTCAGTTCAGTTCAGTTTAGTTCAGTCACTCAGTCGTGTCTGACTCTTTGTGACCACATGGACTGCAGCACGCCAGGCTTCCCTGTCCATCACCAACTCCTGAAGCTTGCTCAAACTCACGACCATCAAGTCAGTGATGCCATCCAACTATCTCATCCTCTGTCATTCCCTTCTCTTCCTGCCTTTAAACCTGTCCCAGCAGCAGTGTCTTTTCCAATGACTCAGTTAATCCCATCAAGTGGCCAAAGTATTAAGAGTTTCAGCTTCAGCATCAGTCCTTCCAATGAATATTCAGGACTGATTTCCTTTAGGATGGACTGGTTGGATCTCCTGGCAGTCCAGGGACTCTCAAGAGTCCTCTTCAACACCACAGTTCAAAAGCATCAATTCTTCGGGACTCAGCTTTCTTTATAGTCCAACTCTCACAGCCATACATGATAACTGGTAAAACAACAGCTTTGACTAGATGGACCTTTGTTGGCAAAGTAATGTCTCTGCTTTTTAATATGCAGTCTAGGTTAATCATAACTTTTCTTCCAAGGAGCAAGTGTCTTTTAATTTCATGACTACAGTCAACCACTGTGATTTTGGAGCCTGCCAAAAATAATGTCTGTCACTGTTTCCCCATCTATTTTCCATGATGTGATGGGACTGGATGCCGTGATCTTAGTTTTCTGAATGCTGAAATTTAAGCCAACTTCTTCACTCTCCTCTTTCACTTTCATCAAGCGACTCTTTAGTTCTTCACTTTCTGCCAAAAGGGGGTAGTGTCATCTGCATATCTGAGGTTATTGATATTTCTCCCAGCAATCTTGATTCCAGCTTGTGCTTCATCCAGCCTGGCATTTCACATGATGCACTCTGCATATAAGTTAAATAAGCAGGGTGACAATATATAGCCTTGATGTACTCCTTTCCCAATTTGGAACCAGTCTGTTGTTCCATGTCCAGTTCTAACTGTTGCTTCCTGACCTGCATACAGATTTCTCAGGAGGCAGGACAGGTGGTCTGGTATTCCCATCTCTTGAAGAATTTTCCACAGTTTGTTGTGATTCACACAGTCAAAAGCTTTGGCATAGTCAATAAAGCAGATGTTTTTAAAGTCAATAAAGCAAGAGATTTTTCAAATCTCTTGGTTTTTCAATGATCCAATGGATGTTGGCAGTTTGATCTTTGGTTCCTCTGCCTTTTCTAAATCTGGCTTGAACATCTGGAGGTTAACAGTTCATGTACTATTGAAGCCTGGTTTGGAGAATTTTGAGCATTACTTTACTAGTGTGTGAGATGAGTGCAATTGTATGGTAGTTTGAAAATTCTTTGGCATTGCCTTACTTTGGGATTGGAATGAAACCCTTTCCAGCCCTGTGGCCACTTCTAAGTTTTCCAAATTTTCTGGCATATTGAGTGAAGCACTTTCATAGCATCATCTTTTAGGATTTGAAATAGCACAACTGGAATTCGTTCACCTCCACTAGCTTTGTTCGTAATGATGCTTCCTATGGCCCACTTGAGTTCACATTCTAGGATGTCTGGCTCTACGTGAGTGATCACACTATCAGTTATCTGGGTCATGAAGATCTTTTTTGTATACTTCTTCTGTGCATTCTTGCCACCTCTTCTTAATATCTTCTGCTTCTGTTAGGTCCATACCATTTCTGTCCTTTATTATGCCCATCTTTGCATGAAATGTTTCCTCTGTATCTGTAATTTTCTTGACAAGATCTCTAGTCTTTCCAATTCTATTGTTTTCCTGTATTGCTTTGCACTGATCACTGAGGAAGTGTTTCTTATGTCTCCCTGCTATTCTTTGGAACTCTGCATTCAAATGGGTATATCTTTACTGTTCTCCTTTGCCTTTAGCTTCTCTTATTTTCTCAGCTATTTGGAAGGCCTCCTCAGACAACTATTTTGCCTCTTTGCATGTCTTTTTCTTGGAGATGGTCTTGATCACTGTCTCCTGTACAATGTCACGGATCTCCGTTCATAGATCTTCAGGTACTCTATCAAATCTAATCCCTTGAATCTATTTGTCACTTCCACTGTAAGGGATTTGATTTAGGTCATACCTGAATGGCCTAGTGGTTTTCCCTACTTTCTTCAGTTTAATTCTGAATTTTGCAATAAGAAGTTCATGATCTGAGCCACAGTCAGCTCCTGGCCTTGTTTTTGCTGACTCTATAGAGCTTCTCCAACTTTGTCTGCAAAGAATGTAATCAATTCTGAGTTGGGAAGAAGTAAATGAAATGAAGAGGGGACAGAAAAGCATTTGAGGCAGAGGGAACAGCGTGGACCAGTGGACTGTGGAGAAAGAGAAGGTGGTGAACAAGCAGCTCAGAAAGCTCAGTGCTGCTGAAGAACAGAAGGAAAGGGGCACGTGTTGAAAGATGGAGCTGGAGGGGCAGTCCATAGTGTATCGTCGGGAAAATTTAGATGTGAAAAAACAAAATGCACTCTGCCTGACATTCAAACAAACCTGTCCACCTAAGGCAGCTCTTCCTCTCTCCAAGCTCAAGTTTACACCCAACCAGAGAGAAAGCAACAGACACCAACACATTTCAGAAACTTTGCATAGTTTAGAAGAGGGGTTGATAGAGGAATAAAAATGCATGCCAGGAGAACTGCATCACCCATTGCAAGCATCAGAAGAAGCTGATCTAGAAAGTGGTCTCCTCTTACTGCTTGTAGAATGTACTGCTTCTTTCTCAAGAGATATCTTCAGTCTAAAGATTTCTTCACCCTTTTTTTCTTGGATGGAATATTTATGCTTGGCAAAGCATATGTTAGTTTAGTGATTTCAAAAGCTTTTACGTTTTTGTTCTTTCCAGTATAAAGACTCACCTATCACACTAAGCTCTGCGCTGGAAAAGATAACTCCGTGTTTATTCTCTGCCACACACTGATACATGCCGGCATCTGAGAGGTTCACTATTGTTATGTTGAGTGTTCCTTGCTCGATATGAATTCTATCCTGTGAAAGAAAAGAGGAACACAAAACAATGACCTTCTATAACTGAGACCTTAAGGCATCTTTGCTACATGTTATATATCAAAGAGGCTTAATGGGAGGAAAATTGCCATCATATAAACAATTTACATAACATGAGCTATTTATCTGTCAACTAAACTTGTGGTGGGTCAGTTGCTAAATGAAACAACCCATATATCAGTTGGTAAATGGAATTTAAATTATAGGACTCTGTTGAGTTATCATTGATTTAATAGTGAAACCACCCAGATTAATATCCCCTCTAAACAGATGAACTTTAAATTTAAAATGCTTTTTTTTTTTACTCCAAGGCTTTGTGCTAACTGGGGGTGAGGAGTGGGAAATACAAGGAAATTTACTGTTTAGAGTAGTTAAAACACTCAAATTATGAGCAGGCAACACTTTGAGGGTTAAAAGGACTGTACTCTTCTTGGATGAAGCAGAAACACATATTTAATGTTGCTGAAGTTTACTAAGAATAAAGAATAAGTATTGATAATTTAATGTTCTGTTACTTGACTGCTGTTGGTGGCACGATCTAAGCATAGGACCATCAGCTGGTAGCCAGTCTGAAGACAGCAAAGTGAGTGTATCAAACCATAGACCATCCTCATTCATCAGTCTGAGGCTACATAACTTGAGGCGTCAATTTTTATAAGTACCCTAAAGGACCTCCTCTTCTCCAAGAGACCTGCCATTTAAAAAGTAAAATATTTCCTGTTTGCCCTAGGGTTGTGATTTAGCTGCCTGGCATCCATGACCCCTCCTTAAATAGAGGAAGGAAAATGCCAGTTACCTGGGCACCTACACTCAAGTGATTTGAGGCTGGCCTTTAGAATTGAGTCATGGGACCAGCAGGAGCCCTGCAGTGACAGGAGGAGGTGTGGGCAGCACAGTGTGGACTAGGCTTGTTATTTCTGCCTGTTTCTGTGGCTGTGAGGGCTATATCCTGACCAGCGCTCAGAGTGGTTGTTCTTGCCTGGGGGCTGATGGGGGAGGAAACCAGAGCACAAGAAACTGGCTCTCAAATTGGGGTCTGGGGAAAATGTCATATTTCAGCAAAAATTTGAATTCAGTGGGAAAATATATAAGGAAAATTAAACTGGACACAGTTGTTCCTCATTCTAAGGTCCCTCCACCTCATTTATTTTTATAGGCATGATTCCTATCTCTTTGAGCCTTCTTGACAAGGTTATTCAGATTTCTTTGTTAGACTGCTCTCCAGGTTAGTTACCTTTCTAAAAAAAATTTTTTTTTTGCATATGATTTGGAGTATCGGCGTGCAGGCATACTTTGAAAAGGAGCTATTTTTGTCTGTCTTTCCATCCATCTAACAGACTGGGTGGCCACCTCCACCTCACCTCCTGGGCTGTGTGCTTAGCTACTCAGTCATGTCCAACTCTTTGTGATCCCATGGACTGCAGTCCTCCAGGCTCCTCTGTCCATGGGATTCTCCAGGCAAGAATACTGGAGTGGGTTGCCATGGCCTTCTCCAGGGGAATCTTCCCAACCCAGGGAACAAACCCAGGTCTCCTGCATTCCAGGCAGATTCTTTACCAGCTGAGCCACCAGGGAAGCCCTGCAGTGGGTACATTATCCCTTCTCCAGGGGAATCTTCCTGACCCAGGAATCAAACTGGGGTCTTCTGCAATGCAGATGGATTCTTTACCAGCTGAGCTATCAGGGAAGCCCTTCTCTGGGCTTGCTGGTCCAGAAATAACCAGACTCAGGGCTTCTTTCGGGTCCCGGGATCTGCGAGGATGCTGAGGCTACTGCAGTTCCTGCCCAGAGCCAGTAGGAGGCGCAGCCTGGTACCTTCTACGTCTCTCACATCACAGAGTCCTGTTAAGCCAGGCGGCAGTTTGGCTGCTTTTTCACTTAAGCCTTAGCTACAGGGATACTGCAACCTGGTCTCCAAAGAGGATTTTTAATATCTGAGCTTTCAGCTACTACTGCATGCTTCAGGGCCTACAGACTGGTGCCTCCCACTTTGCTCATCACTTTTAGTTGTTCTTTCACTTCTGTTCCTTTAAGAGATGTCAGTCTCGAGTTTGCACATGCCACTGCTACATGTCTGAGGCACAGTGAACATTTTGCTGGTCAATGTACTGGACTGTGCTGTTCATTAGTCTTCCCAGACAGAAGACAATATAAAACCACACTGAAGGGGAGAACTGGATGCTGAGAGTCTTACACACTCACCTGTACATGCAAACTTGTATCTTAGCACAATTACATGATCTCGACCTTCAGCATAACTCTCCAACTGTAAAGCCAGTAACGCTAATCTCTGAAGACCAAAGATCCGGTATGGATGTTTAACAAGGCTGAGCAACGCTGGAGAATTGGATTTATGTACAGTTTCTATCAACCACATTCACTTGTTCCACTATTAATGGCATTTCTTTACATATAATTTTGGAAACAATTGGTCATTTTTCTGTTTCCATAGCAACAAGACCACACGCCACATTGAAGTCAATATTAAAAATATCATTCATTTGCTTACCCGAGTTAACAGTGGTTCGCCATTTTTCAGCCACCTGTATGTAGGCTTGGGCCTTCCATTGGCTTTACATTCCCAGAAGACGTTTTCTTCAATGGCCACATGGATGTCATTTATTTTTTGACTCCAACTCGGTTGAGCTACAGCAGTTCACAAAGCAAAGACATACATTCAGTGCATGTTCAACTAATGTTTGTCATATGCAATCAAGGGACAGAAAAGGGTTTATGATAAAATTAATTTTCCAGAAGTTATGCCAATTACAAAGCTGGGGAGAAGTTCAGTGGGTATTTTTAGAATAAAATACCCCACCTCATGTCCAACTCTGAATGTACTGTTTTTGCAGCTTATCTGGCTGTTTTTTCCATCACTAAAGGCAAAATGAGCAAAACTATCATGAGTCATAGGGTAAAATTAACTGCTCCTCCTCCCAAATATCTATTCATTTTTTCCTTTTAATAAAAGGAATCTCCCACCACCACTCTTGTTACTTTAGGCTGGGCTCATGTTTTCCTAGCTACGCACTGTACTTCCCAGATTCGTTTGCATCTAGAGGTTAATTGGTAATTGGTATGAATGAGGTTCATACCAATGATATGTGGTATGTGTGTGGAAGTGATGAGGGCAACCTCCAGGTTACTGACTTAAAGATACCAACCCTGGATTCTCACTTTTCTCTCTCACTGATTAGAAAATGACAAGTGAAATAGCCTTGGGCTCATAGATGAAGCTATGAAGGATGAAGATGCTGACCTTGAATGATCTTCTGGAATAAAGCAACCCCAGACCCACATGCCTATTTTTGGAGAGATTTGTGTGAAGGAAAGAAACTTCTTCTTTTAGCCATTATATTTCTGTGTGTCTCTCACACGCATCATATAAATAATTTTTGTGACTCCTTTTTCCTTCAAGACTATCATCATTTTCTATTATTACCTTTTTTTCACGTTGATAGAAAATTTTCTGTTAGCATGTGGCCTTACAATTCCAAATCTCTGAATGAGCCCTGGTTTTCACAAACCTTCTTAAGGAACTGACTCCTGCCCTGCCTAACACAGGAATTCAAGACTGCACTCAATTCCCACACTGCCCAATGCCATACTCCAAGGGTCCCCAACTCTCCAGGATCTAATGCCTGATGATTTTAGGGGGAGATGATATAATAATAGAAATAAAGTGCATGATAAGTGTGATGCACTCAAATCATCCTGAAACTATCCTCCCACCCCTGGACTGTGAAAAAACTGTCTTCTGTGAAACTCATCCCTGTTGCCAAAGATGCTGGGGAATGCCGTACCACTCCTTTCTACCACCAAAATTGTGCCTCATTTCTCATGCTTCAAATAAAGTCCCATTTTCTCTCCTCGTTCCTAAGGGTAATAAAGACAGTGCTAACCCACATTCCCTAAAAAGTCTTCATATATATCAAGCCTTCCTTAAAGCACAATTCATGCTATTGGTAAACTATGATAGCACACGTAATTAGGCAGAAAACCTTCAGCCCAAAGTGAAGAAGCAAAGTGTAGTCATTCTGGAATGTATCTTCGCACTGTGCACTTGCATAGGATAATGCCTGCCAACTGGAACCCAATAGTTAGAACTGGTATTAGTATTTAATTAGAAGATGCTACTCAGTATTCTTAACATATCTCTTAGCTGACTTGACCTCAGTATCTTTATTCAATGAGGTTACCAATCATTCATAATTTAATTCAAAAGGAAGTGACTAGTGCTGCGCTCAAGCTTATCTTCTCAACAATGAAAAAAAAAAAAAAAGAAAAACTGGAAAAACAACTCACTTAACCAGCAGAGGTCCCTAGGTCTCTGAATAAATGTTACTTTCTCCTTTTATCCATCTATAAGCAAATCTCATGTTTTTCAAAGAGCAAAACACAATTTTACAAATCTTCTACTGATGGGGATGATGCATTGTTTCAAAAGGCTGAAAGGGTCAGCTTTCAAAACAAGTTATAACATCAAGAAGCATTAACTTGAACGCAGGGTTGTAACCTTCATCCTTGAAGGAGCTGCAAGTCTGTCATTGTTCTTTATCTTCCTGCTGCTCTGCAAAGGGAGCTCAGATGGTAGACAGTACCTTTTCAGTTCTCTGTCTGGAGAATTTGATGTGCAACACTGATGAGGCTAATGGCAGTTGTGTGCCTGATTTCACATGCAACCTGCTGAATATTTACCCCCCACAGGGTCTATGAAAACAAAGCAAACAAGAAAAACTATAGAAATCTGTGTGGAATATTAACAACGAAGCCAAACTTTTCAAAGAGAGTGAGGAAGAAAAAAAAAATGGAAGGGCAAATGTAACTTATGAAGCAATGTCAAGTTGAAGTTCAAAAAGGAAACATCAAAACCACATGCAGAGACAGAGATTTCAATGTCATAGATTTCCTGTAACTCTTGGGCTTATTCATGGCTTTCTTTCAAAAACACAGAAAGCTGGAAACACAACCTTGCAATCTCAAAAAGGATAGGAAGAAGAGAAGGGAAAGGAGGGCCTTGAGAGGATTTTGAAAAGCCCTTGCAAACTTCTAACTAATTAAACCCTTCTGAGCACTCATTCTGTCTCTTCGAAAAGGGTTACAGAGGTTAAGGTGCTCAACAAGAATGTTCAATGGTAGTGGTTTGTGCTGGTCAAGGTGAAATCAACAGCAAATTCAGTCTTTGTGAGACATCGTCAGATACTTTCCTTTTTTTTTTTTTAAAGTAAAATTAATTCTCAGAAACCAGATTTGAAGGACAAAAATCTACTCCTCCTGCAGTAAAATGAATTCGTAGGAGCTAAATTTGAAATGATATAAACACATTCCTCTTGAAGTCAATATATGGACAGGGGCCCACAGGGATTGAGAATGGAATACTGTATTATATATATGGCAAAGGATGAGGTAATCTTTCTTTTAACATGCCAATTGCAGATCTACAGGGCAAAAACCCACACAGTGAAGGTTTCTCCTGCCACTCACTTAGATTGGATGAATCTTATCTAAGTGAGTGAGGTTTTTTTGTAATAGAATAGTTTTGTACCTGATGGAAATTGTTCATATATCTACATATCTCTTTGGGTCACCGAGTTCAAAGTCTTTGGATAACAAATGGTCCACTTTAGTGCATAAGAGAAAATATTGTTTCCTTTAACTGTTTTTTGGATAGTGTATGTGGGTCCGTGGTATTTATCACTTAATACCTAGGTTCTTTTGAAAACACCATGTCTAAAAAAATAGCTCCATGGAAGGCTTGAACAGGTTAATTCAGCCCTATTATTTCAAAAAGAAGTTTATGTCTAAATGCTTTTTGGGCATTATATATATGTAGATCCCAAATACTAAACAGAATTAATCATACTCACATATTAAAACAGAACCATCTGTTTTGGCCATTTATATTCTTTCAAGGTTTGAATAGAAGAATCTCTCCTCTAAAGCGAATCTTTAGTCTTGTTTTCAAGATACAAATTCAAATACAAGGTTAAATGATTGTGTTTTACTTGACTCTATGACATTGTTAGTCTCTTGCATAAATGAACAAGCTCTTCATTCCAATC
Organism: Odocoileus virginianus; assembly: GCF_023699985.2. Taxonomy (NCBI): domain Eukaryota; kingdom Metazoa; phylum Chordata; class Mammalia; order Artiodactyla; family Cervidae; genus Odocoileus; species Odocoileus virginianus. Next base: position 21,032,000 of record NC_069699.1, read on the forward strand.
TTTTGTTCAACAACTGCCAGAAATGACCTAAGCCGATGCATAATCCAGCCACTGGGATCATGTAAACATCTTGTCCAATAACAATTTATATTGCAGACAGATATAATTTGACTTTAGTGGTCAAACAGTTCTCAGAGGTATCTGGCTCTCTGACTGTCCAAAATCAGAAATTTCTAATAGAAAGAAAAGCCATCAAGAGCCTTAGCCCTTAGGGAAAAAAAGAAAAGATAAAATGGGGGAAAATAATTTAAGTTGCTATTAGAACAATTACCTGCAGCCATTCAGAATTATTTCTGGTTGCTTACACAGTCTTAGAGAAGATGAATCTATCTTAAGCTACACTCAAGGATATTAAGGGTCTTGGTATCAGTTCTGTTTGGGACAATCAGGCAGAGTCTTGCTTAAGTGCAAAATTATCTCATCTGCTGTGTTCATTCTTTTGGTCATTCTATCCTTTAAGCCACTTTGTGAGACTGAATATTAGCTAGTGATCTCACATACATAGCATATCTATGGGGAAATTAGTACACCATACTACATGATGCTTCTATATTCTGACACTAGATATCCTCCCATACCATTTGCAGGGTCATGAAGCCCACAGTTTTGCCTTTAGAGCCAAAGGCCCATAGCCCACAAGGTCTTGACATACAACCATAGATGTAAATTGGAAAGGGAAATAAAAAGAGCTCTTTTTGGCTCAGTAATCAGGTGATTATAAGTCACTTCCTTAGAAAAGAGGAATTGAAAAAGTCAATTGTTCACTTGGATGTTTTCATTTATGACTTTGGTTGTGGAAAACAAGCAGATAAAGTATCTGAATGACTGATGGATTTTTTTCCTCTTTACCTATTTAGTGAAAACGTCTTACTGGCAAGACAAAGAACACAGAACAGGTCTAATGAGATCTCTGATTCTCACTCATTCTATCATCTTGGGTAAGTTATTTTATGTCTCTGGGTCTTTATTTCTAACTTTGTAAAAATCAAAGAGTTGGCTCCAACAGATCCTTCCAGCTTAAACATCATAGATTCACTGAAAAACAGTCTTGTTCACTGCTTGAATATTATATTCCCTATTTTCTCATGGAGGAAATGACTTTACTCTCTTAACACTTGTTACATCTAGGAGAAATTGTACAAAGGCATTAAATATCAGGAAATTTAGCTCATGCTTCATTTTTCTAAATGATGACTGTTATTCCACTGGTCTATTTGTGCAAAAAGGAATTCTACAGACATAATGAGGTGGAAAGATGAATAATTATCAAGTGAATTAAATCCATTTTATACCTCCCTCTCCTTTTTTCAAAGATAATTACTGTAGCATCCTCCTTCCACTGTGTCTATGTAGACGGGTCATAACACTTGATGTGACAGAAGTCTGCGAGCGTTCAGGGGAAGCAGGAACACCTTTATTTGCAGTCATTTATTCTTAGGGTTCACTCTACCACCTGGAAACAACCCAGCACAAGAGCAATGGCTTTTGCACTGTGGACTCAAACAAGCAGCATCAGCACAACCAGGAAACTTCATAGGAATGCAAATTCTTGGTTCCCACGCTAGCCCGACAAAATCAGAACTTCTGGGGAGTAGAACCCAATATTCTGTACTTTAATAAAATTTTCAGATTATTCTAACTGCACTCTGAAGCTTGAGAACTTCCAGCATGAAAGAACAGGCATAGCATCTGGAACCTAGCTCTGCTTACTATGGGCTCCCCTGGTGGCTCAGATGCAATGCAGGAGACCGGAGTTCCATCCCTGCGTCGGTAAGATCCCCTGGAGAAGGAGATGGCAACCCACTCCAGTACTCTTGCCTGGATAATTCCACGGACAGAGGAGCCTAGCAGGCTACAGTCCATGGTGTCATAAAGAGTTGGACACGACTGAGCGACTATCACTCACTCTGCTTACTATGTAGCTTCAATCAGTAACATGAATACCTCTTTGGAAAGCAGTTTCCTTATCTAGAAAATGGCTAAGTGTAGGAATGACAAAAAAAGTGTCTTACTGGTTCTAAGTCCAAAATACATGTCAAGTCTCCATTTATTTTTATTCTTTGCTTCCTAGCCATTATCATTTCTCACCTGGTTGGCTTTCTGGCTGCTTATCCTGCTTTTACTCTTGGTTCCCTATAATCTAATCACCACAGAACAACCAGAGTGATCTTTTAAAAGCATGAATACAATCGAGTCATTCCCCATTTAAAATCTCACAGTGGCTTCCCATTATCAGAATAAAACCCAAACTTAGTGCCTGGCTTACAAAGTACTGCCTAATCTGCCCCTCCCTCTGTTTCCAAACCCTTTATCCTTTCTCACTAGGACTTAGCCACGCAGACTTCCTTGATGCACCTCACACTTGTTAAGTAGTCTTCTGCCTCAGGGCCTCTGCACTTCCTTACTTTCTGCCTGGAAAGCACTACCCTTTGAAAGCATGGCTCTTTTTCACCCTTTAGGTTTCAGTTCAGAAGTCAAATCTCAGACAAGTCTTTCCTGACTGACTTATGAAGTCTTTCTTCTGTTCCTGAAAAGTGAAAGTGAAAGTCGCTCAGTTGTGTCCAGCTCTTTGCGACCCCCATGGACTATACAGTCCATGGAATTCTCCAGGCCAGAATATTGGAGGGGGTAGCCTTTCCCTTCTCCAGGGGATCTTCCCAACCCAGGGATCGAACCCAGGTCTCCCCCATTGCAGGCGGATTCTTAACCAGCTGAGCCACAAGGGAAACCCAAAAATACTGGAGTAAGTAGCCTATCCCTTCTCCAGTGGGTCTTCCTGATTCAGGAATCAAACTGGGGTCTCCTGCATTGCAGGTAGATTCTTTACCAACTGAGCTATCAGGGAAGTCCTTCTTCTGCTCCTAGTTCCTTGCTATCGTATCATCCTAATCACCTTCTTCATAACTCTTATCACTTTATGAAATTTTCTAGTTCATTTATTTGCATAATAGTGAATTGCCTGTCTGCTTCTAGTGAAAGAAAAGCTCCTTGAAGACAGGGATTTGTCTTATAGTCCTAAGCATCTAATGCTCTGCTACCTTGTAGGCAATAAAAAAAAATATTTGAGCAAATTAATAATATATTACAGTCATTTTAGAAAATGTCAACCTTAAAGCGACAAAGATTTGTAGGGAAGTACCCTTGAAAATATAACATCTATTTTAGTAAGTTTTTTAACACTGAAAAATACCTGAAAGAGCAGATTAAACCACATAGACAAGTTCAGGTCATGGCTTAAATAACTCGGGAAGATGGAGATGGGTAAAAATGTTCATGTTTGAACTAGCTTCAATTCTTCCCAAACATGAGTAGCACATGCTAAACTAAAGACACAATCACAGTGGAAACACCTCAGCCAGGGACACAGGCTTCTATGACGCTTACAGAGGGAATGCAGGGGCAAGGAAACCATGCTCAGCAGGCCTTCGGAGGACGGTTAAATGGTTTCAGTGTGGGGTCAGAAAATTGCCATTTTGTCAGGCCAGAACAGAAGTGAGCACGCCTGTCTGGTTTCCCAAGTGAAGAGTGGATGAATGGGATACAGCAACTTGGAACCAAAAAGGACAAGCAGGTCTCTAAGCTGAAACCCAAGGTTTATCGTCCCCAAGCACAGCACATCTTAATGTTGTCAGACATTCTCTTGTCCACAAACAGAGCATGTTCATGGATAAGGAACTGGGGCTACTTTCTCCCCTTTTGTGAAATATATATGGTGATTTTAATTATAAAAACTCATTTAAATTGGAGATCTAGGCAGCTGGATATTGGGAACACTGTATTGAGAAAACCCAACAGAAACCACAAAGAAAAAAAAAAAAAATGACAGCCAAGCACTTTTGCATAATTAAGCTCTCCTGTGACAATGAAAACAATTCAATAATTTCCGTGTCACTGATATGCTAGTTGAGGGAAAACAAAAGGATAAAAAAGATGCAACAGCTCAGCATCATGAAGTCAACTGATCTGACAAGCTTCTAATACCTAGGGTGGTTGACAACGGAGGAAAATGAGTTATCTTCAGAAAACATTTGGCTTTTTTTCCCATGGATGAATGCAGATGACTTCATTTAAAAGGGAAACGCTGTTAGCATCAGATTTTCATCTCCAAGGCTGGGTCCCAGAAAACCTTTCATTGTTTCTCCAGAAGGTTATTGATAAGGTTGATTCTCCAGAAGACTAACTCTGGAATCTTCTGTTTCCAGTGTAGGAAACTTATGACCTACTAGAAAGCACTATGCCAACTCCTGGTGACAGAATATTTCCTACATTTTTAATATACTGAAAAACAGGTATTTCACTTCAAAGAAAACCATAAAAGTGAAAAATTACTTCAATTAACTGAGCAACACAACTAACATTAAGGGATCACAACTACTGAAAGGAAAAATCAATCTAACTAATTGAAAAAGGAAAACACAGGCCATTTACCTGAACATTTTCAGGTTGTTCCTACTTGATGTAGGAGAAATGATTATCACACTAATGAGAAAAATGTACCCTAAACACTTAAAAAAGACAGTGATTGCATCTCACTGAACAAATCTGTAACCTTCAGTCTTAAGTTTTTCTAGCAATGAACTGTGATGTCTTCTGCTTTTCAACCAATCAAATAAGGTGTCAACCATCACAGTTTATGAAAGAGCAAAGATCAAGCATCAGGTCTGTCATTTGGCATGAGTAGAGTTGATCTTTTAGTATTGTTGAAGGAAGATGGGTGATTTTTAAAAGGTGCATATTTATTTAAACAATTGGTACTCAAGTCATCATGTGAAGGACTGCCTAACATCATGTGTATTCTTTTATCCCTTGGGCAACGAGTCCAAAATGCCAGATGGGGAGGTTGCTGAAGGCTAGCTGATATTCAAAAGCTCCATCCAATTTCCAATCATGCTTCTAAAAAATCTTACATGACTACTGAACAAAATCTTTAACCCATATCTGAAATCCAAAGTGCTCTGGAAGAAGATCTGATGATATAAATAGACTTTTGTGGTATATCAGTTGTTGTAAGACATCAGAAGGTTTAAAGTCTTTGCTACAACTTGCCCCTAAAGAACTGCTCTTATCCCTTTAATATACACTGTTGTTCACCTAAGCCATTCTTGAATAATTATCAATCTATAATATTTATTTTCAACACTCCATGGGATTCAGGCATGTTCCAACTTGGGAGAACTCAATTTGATTTCAAAATGCCTATCCAGTGAAATCCCTTTCTTGATTCCAAACTGACATCCTAACTGGGTTTCCAAGACAGGCTCAATGGATGACCATGTGTTAGAGGCTTTACATTTGTGTTCTGTTTGGATCAATGCCGATGATTTGATTTAAATAGGAGCAGCTGCACAAAAAGAGTCTGTGGGGTGAGAGAGATTTGTCACGCTCCACTCTGATAAGAACTAAATTTGGACAGCATGCATTTTGAAATGTTCGTGGTACCACATTAAATCGCTACCAAATAGGAGCAATTACCAGGGATTAACACGAGCTCCAAGTCAAAATTTGAATGAAGAAAAGCGGAGAGCTTTAGAAATAAATAAATAAATCAGGAGGAGGGATAACAAAACATTTCCCTTGTCAGGTTTGCAGCTTGACGGCAGCAGGAAAAATAGGTCCTTTGTGAGTGTGTTCACACTAACATCCATCCCTCAACACATCAGCCTGTATCCTCCCCTCTGCTGTCTCCACACCACTGCCCCCACCCTCCCCTTCCCCACCCAGAGCAACCCAGGGGGTGATAATTAGGCAGCAAACAGGGTTTCACACAATGGTATTTTGAACAATCCTTCTGAAGAACCTTGAATGAAAATCTCCTAGCTTATGGGTTTTAATACCAAGAAGGTCAACAAATGATAAACTGGAATCACTACCTTACCATAGAAAGTCAACTGTCCTTTTGCTACGTTTTTCCCTCTTGAATTCTCAGCCACGCATTCATACAAGCCAGCATCCTCCTGCTGAAAATTGGGGATTTCAAGAATCCCATTTGACTTGTGTTTTCTGGCTTTGGTTGCTATCGGCTTTCCATCAACTCTTCTCCAGATAATAGTTGGTACTGGACTGGTAGCAAGAAAAAAAGGGAGTGAATCATGTTAGAGAAACTTTCTTTTATTTGAATCTATGCTTGTTACAATCCCTTTCTTCTTGGCTCCAAACATTATACAGCTGGCACTAGACAGTGTTCCCCAAAAGTCATTTATTCATGTGTCACTATTATGATTTCACCGATACATCTCTAGTAATATTATGTACTCTGTGTTTTCTTTAGGGATTGAACCCAGGTCTCCCCCATTGCAGGCAGATTCTTTACCAGCCGAGCTACCAGGGAAGCCCTTAAAATCAAATAACCTTTCTTAACCTTAAAGAAGGTATTCCATATAATATACAATATTACCAATGAAATAAAAACAGATTTTTATATGCTTGTTACATTTTTTCCAGTGCATCTGTTTAAGATCATAAATGTGAAAATTTTAAAAAGTCCATGTACAAGTGTGGAGAATTAAAAACGCCTTCCACTAAGATGTGGTCCAGAACCCCTTCCGCTGAACCAGGTGGCTACTATGACTTGAAATAAGACAGAAGTGATGTGGTGTCAGTTTCAAGGCTCAGTGGATAAGAAACTGGCAGCTTCACTTTTCGCCTCTTGGAACACCCTCTGTGGGCCCCTACCAGCTTCTAGCAGTCCATTAGGAGGGTGGTTTGGGGAAAGTTATCTTAAAATAGCGAGATAAGGAAAGAGGCGACCTGTGGGGACTTTAAGTACTCTCAAGGCATCTATCATCCTGCAGCTGAAACTGTTAGAATGCATCTTAAATGGCAAGGGCATTACTGAATCTGCAGATCAATGGTTTAGCGAGCTAACCACAGCTTTTGCGTTGCGGCTTCCTAGCAGGGGATACAATTATTTACCTATTTATTTTTCACAAAGACACACACAGACAAGAAACTAGACTAAAGACTTGCTAATCTGCTCTGGGAAACCTGAGATGGTATTTAAAAAATTAGAGCCATCAACTTGACTATACTTGTTTTAGAGGAATTTAAGTTCATTAGGCAGAAACTAACTCAAAATACGGAAAAGGCTCTATCAAAAGTACATTATGGGTATCTTTACATGTGATGAGATAGACAGTTACAACGTGCCAGTACAAATAACTGTTCTTAAACGTAGTCTTTCTGCTCTTAAGTGGGCCGTGATGATGTGTTTCCGCAGCTGCTTGTGTGTACCCAAACACTTCTGTGTAGACTTGGAGGAGCCCAATTTGGGTCCTTTGTTTTCATTCTAGTGCCATTCAAGTAGTGTGAATGGAGTTTAATTCATACTCCCTTTGTAAGTGGGAACAACATAAATTTTGCTGTCTTTCTCCATGGATTTTTCGAGGTGTCACCTTGCAGAACTCACCAAATACATTCCTATATCATCCAGTTACGTTCTTTCATCTTTTCTGTGCATTAAGTTTCCTAAAATATATATATACAAATGGGCTCCCCTGGTGGCTGAGTGGTAAAGAATCTGCCTGCAATGCAGGAGATGCAGCAGATGTGGGTTCAATCCCTGGGTCTGGAACATCTCCTGGAGGAGGACATGGCAACCCACTCCCGTATTCTTGCCTGAAGAATCCCATGGACAGAGAAGTCTGGCAGGCTATAATCCATGGGGTCACAAAGGGTCAGACATGACTGAAGCAACTGAGCATATATAAAATAAAAAATGGGACCATCTTCGACTGTTTAGCAATCTACTTTTAGTCTCTTAGTGATCAATAAATGGGCATTTTCCAGGTCTTACATGTTGTTTTACAACTTGACTTTTAATGTCAGTTCAGTGTTCAATCCTACAGCTATGTCATAATTTATTTAATGGAGTAAGTTTTCAGAACACAAAAAATGAGCACTGTATTTTTCGGCCCCCAAGTAAAGATACTACTGTAGGGTATACTGCCCTGACTTAAAAACAGGACAACCAAAAGAATCCTTTCTATAGAACTAAAAATAAAATTGAAAAAAATGGAACAACTTTCTTGCATGGTTGCTGTGAAATACAAAATGATATGAATAAAGATTCCTTGCTAAAACAGACGCTGAGCCAAAGTTAGTGTCCCTGCCTTAGCCACCACCTGGGCCAGGAAAAGGGTGAGGAGTTGGCAGTGGGTTAGCTGGATAAATGAGGTTGGCCACAGAGACTCACATGCATCATTAAAGTGCACTGATGACTAAAAATTCTTATTTCAGGTGAAAGTTTTTATCACTAATGCCAAACCTTTTCTGCAGGGTTACCGGCAAAATCTTAACTGATCTATTTTTCATTTTCTTTATGCCCTCTGACAGACACTCTAGGGAAAATGTAACTGGTTCCCAAGTAGGCTTAACTGAGAAAACTCCACAGATTGAATAATAAAATTGTGAATAATTTTCAGATGAGTCTGTAAAACAGAGACTCCTTAGAGAATATCAGGTCTTGCCAATCTCCAGCCAAAGTAGAAAGAGGATGCTATTGCTTATATATGGAATATAAAATATGACACAAGTGAACTTATCTGAGAGTCCCTTGGACTGCAAGCAGATCAAACCAGTCAATTGTAAAGGAAATCAGTCCTGAATAATTAATAAAAGGACTGATGCTGAAGCTGAAGCTCCAATACTTTGGCTACCTGATGCAAAACCTGACTCATTGGAAAAGAACCTGATGCTGGGAGAGACTGAACGCAGGAGAAGGGGACAACAGAGGATGAGATGGTTGGACGGCATCACCGACTCGATGGACATGAGTTTGAGCAAGCTCCGGGAGTTGGTGATGGACAGGGAAGCCTGGCGTGCTGCAGTCCATGGGGTCGCCAAGAGTCAGACATGACTGAGTGACTGAACTGAACTGGTGAAACAGAAACAGACTCACAAACATAGAGAAGAGTCTTATGGTTGACAAGGCGGAGAGAGCTGGGGGAGGGGTGGATTGAAAGTTTGGGATTAGCAGATGCAAACAATTATATAGAGAATGGATAAACAACAAGGTCCTACTGTATATCACAGGGAACTGTATTCAATATCCAGTGATAAACCATAATGGAAAACAACATGAAAAAGAACATATGTATGCATCAATGAATCACTCTGATAGAGGGCGAAAATTAACACAACATAGTAAATCAACTATACTTCAGTAAAATAAATTTTAACAAAAAACTAGAAAGAAGAGACTTTCAATTTAAAAAGAAATACAAGAAAAGTTTGATGTACACTCTCTAAGCTGGGACCCAAGTGAAAGTCTACCTTTTTCCAAACAGTCAACTTCACTGTACCTCAGATGAGGCCATTGTTTTCCTGTCCTTCTGGGTCAGACAACATGTACGTTACAGGTTGCTGCTGCTGCTAAGTTGCTTCAGTTGTTTCCGACTCTGTGCGACCCCACAGACGGAAGCCCACCAGGCTCCCCCGTCCCTGGGATTCTCCAGGCAAGAGCACTGGAGTGGGTTGCCATTTTCTTCTCCAGTGCATGAAAGTGAAAAGCAAAAGTGAAATCGCTCACTTGTGTCCGACACCTAGCAACCCCATGGACTGCAGCCCACCAGGCTCCTCCATCCATGGGATTCTCCAGGCAAGAGTACTGGAGTGGCGTGCCATTACCTTCTCCACATTACGGGTTATCGTAATAGAACGAAACACTTTCAGAACTGCCCATTCTCCTCTCCTTTGTGGCCATGTCCACAGTGGCAGCTAACTCCTCTCATGCCACGCCACATCCCTTCTCCATGGTGAGAGGACAGAATCAAAGATGCACACATGGAATCACAGTGAGAGAGGCTTGGCTTGCTTTTCAGTTACTTCATAAACCATTACTGCGAACAGTGCAAAGAAATTTCTTTCCTTGCCCAAGCTGGAGGGACAATGGAGGAGAGAAACCAGAACTTACTTTCCTAATGCAAAGCATTCCAGCTTCACCGTTGTTCCCTTTGCGGTCGGGACCACTTCTGGAAACTGCACTTCTATTTTTGGTTCATATTCGCCCATCACCCCTGTGAATAAACAAAGGAGCTAAGCCTTGGAGAGTCTTTTAAGACATACACAAGTGTTTTTGTGTTAATGCAGGATGTTCCTATACATCATTGTGTGTGCAATTAATCCCTTCATTTAAAGGGGCTCCTATCTCCAACAGCCGTGAATCGTGGCTTCTTTCCCAGTTACTGCTGGAGGAAATGTGTATTCCAGCACCACACCATCTGCCTAGGATTAAATTCTCCATGCGGACAACTCTACCTCTCAAAAACACTTTGTTAAAAATGTAGTCATGGAAGAAAAAAAGTGGGGGGGAGCGTTAAGTCCTAGTCACCACTAATACCACATTATTAAATTTTTTTTGGAAACATACTGCAGAAAATTTAAAATATGTTAAAAAATATGTGCATGCTTTAGCTGTGTCTCTATAAAGAACATTTTTGAGTAATCAGTTTATAACCACAAATTATCTTTCACTTTTGAAGGCCAATCTGAATGAGTCATAAATTGGTATATGCAAGGTAACACAAAATTAATATATTTTTTTATATTCTGAAACAGTGATAAAAGAATAATAGGAAGTAAATATAGGAAATAGCCTGTAAGTGATACCCACCTTGCCAATGGTAGTTTTACCCTGAAGGTCCTATTTTCTCACTTTCCGATACCTCAAAAAATTACTGTACAATCATAGCCAAGGTGGCAAAGCCTAACAAATTAAGTCCATGCTTTATAACTAAATGCTTATGAATCATTTTTCATCAATCATTCTTAATGCTGTCTACCACTACTCTAGTTATTTTGATATATTCATTTCTGTTCAATTTCTAGTTATTTTCTATGGCCTCTGATTCAACTGTGGCAATATAAAGTTTAAAATTATTTAGCTCACTTAAAACATGATAGGATCCTCCATTTCATCTCTTCTTTAGGTTTCCTACAGTTAGAGAAAAAAGAAATTGAAGGATTCAGACGAAAAGGTTAAAAGTAAGGTATGGATGGGGACAGGAACAATGGCTCAGAGAAACAATTCTATGCGTTTTGCAGAGGTGACCCTCTTTATCTGCAACTTCATAGCCTGAGAAGCAGCAAGGGAATTTCTTCAATGTGCAAAAAAGAAAAAGTCAATCCTCAGTGTCAGATGATCTAATAGTCCTGCTAGATTTGTTGGGACGTATGTCATCTGAAGTGCAAAGCTGAACATAGTCATTTTGTTATTTTCTTTTCATAGATTGACAGAGAGGATTGGCTATGGAAGGCATCTCTGAAATAATTTGGTTCAGCAATTTTTTTTAATAAATTTTTTTTTTTTGGCCATGCCACATAGCATGTGGGATTTTTAGTTCCCTGACCAGGGTATAGAAACTGTACCCCCTGAATTGGAAGCATGGAGTCCTAACCACTGGACCACCAGTGAAGTCCCAGTTCAGCATTCTTAATATTGGCATTCACAGATGTACACTTCTCTGCAGAAAGGACCTATACCTAGCAACAACCTGTTCTAAAAAGAACCTTAAACCCTCCACCAAAATGGAAATCATAGTTCTAGTCTGTCTCTGTCTTTTACAAGCAAGCCTGTCATTCCCCAAAGGGTTAAACAGTTTGTCTTTAGTTTCACAACAGACCAGTAGTCAAGGTTGCAACCCTGGTCCCTGATTTCTGGTCTAAATCTTTTCCTATGGCCTCTCACCACTGCAGGAGTAACACTCCCAAACTAAATTCAAATATACTAAATCCATGTGTGACACACTCAGGTACAAAACCATTCCTCGCTTTGTGGCCAGTCTCTGAGTCCTTTTGCCTTTCCTAGAGCATGTGCCACACAGCTGGACCATAAAGAGATAGTGCTTACTAACACCTGCATTCACACACTTCTGCTGAATCTACTAGCAAACAGCCCATACAAGTGACTCATCATCCCATAAATATCAGTAGTATGACTCCGAGTGCAGGAACAAGCTAACACCTTTGAGTGCGGTGTGTGTGGCTGTGTTCTCTAAGAGCAGTGTTAATTAAAAAGCAACTGCCTTGAGAGGAAGTTTTTTTTTTAATCTCTCTCTCTCTATTTTTTGGTTGCACGGGCTTTCTCCAGTCGTATGAGTGGGGGCTACCCTTCGCTGTGGTGTGTGTGATTCTCACTGGGGCATCTTCCCCTGTGGAACACAGACTCTAGGTGCATGGGCTTCAGTAGCTGCAGCAATGAACTCAGTAGTTCTGGTCCGTGGGCTCTAGTGCTTGGGTTAAGCAGTTGTGGTGCACAGGCTTAGCTGCTCCATGGCATGTGGAATCTTTCTGGACCAAGGATCGAAACTGTATCTCCTGCACTGGCAGGCAGATTCCAATCTAGAGTGCCACAAGGGAACTCCAAGAGAAAAGGTCTTTTGTCCTCCCAGGATATCAAGACAACTTCCACTGCAGTGCCTCATGCATGGAAGGGAGATGAGATGATAAGGTAAAAATATGGGGGTCAAGGCTGTGTCAGCCATGATCAGGTTTCCCAGTCCCCTTGTTCTATAAACACTACATACAAACCTGATTTCTATAATCCAGCTATGAAAGATACACCAAGGATAAAAAATATCTCATACACCTTTGTCCTAAGCAACTGAAACATCACCGCTTAGTATCTGAGGCCACCTGAACTATTAACTGCTTATCCTAAAATCTCACCCATCATGGCTTAGACTCAAAGCCCTCTGCTTCAGCATCCTGTACCCTTTCCTCAGCATTCTCTCTGCTCTAGCCCACAGCAGTCTGTAAACGACCAGAAACTATCAAACCTCTTTTGCCTCAGTTCTCACGGTCTCCCATGACTTCTTTTTAAAAGCATAGAATGTAATGACTTTTAGTAAATTGACTGAGTTGGGCAGTCATCACCATAACTCAATTTACCACATTTCCATCACCCACATAATATCCCTCATGCCTGTTTACAGTTAATTCCCAGAAGCAGTCCTAGCCCCAGGCAACCAATAATCTGCTTTTGTCTACAGATTTGCCTTTTCTGGACATTACATATACATGAAATCATATAACATATGGTCTTTTGCATTTGGCTTCTTTTACTTGGCATAATGTTATTGAAGCTCACCCATGGTGTGGCTTGTATCAGTGATTCCTTTCTTTTTATGGCTGGGTAGTATTTCACTGTGCAGAAGAAAAATATTTTAATCATCTGTTCACCAGCTGTATTAGTTTCCTAAGACTGTCCTTAGAAGGAGACACAGACCAAGTGACTTCAAGCAAAATACATTTATTCTCTCACAGTTCAGAAGATTAGAGGTTGACAGGGTTGTGCTGTCTTTGAGACCACGGAGCGTATCCTTCCTTGCCTCGTCCTGGCTTGTGGTGGTGGTCATCAATATTCAGGGTGTTCCATGGCTTGCAGCTCTGTCAGTCCAGCCTCTGATGTGTATGACGTTCTCTCTGTGGGTCTTCCCACTGTCTTCTTACAAAGACATCAGTCATATTGGATGAAAGATTTACCCAATTCCAATATGATCTCATCTAACTAACTTATTTCCTGATAAGGTTGTCTTGTTAGGAACTGGAGGTTAGGATTTCAACATATAATATCTTTTGGGGGCACATAATTCAACCCGTTACCAGTTGATGGTCATTTAGGTTGCTTCTGCTTTGGCTATGGCATGGTTTGGGAATGGCATGGTTTTCACTGCTGTTTAATGAATAATATTTCCATGAACGTTCACATGCAAGTGTTTCTATGGACACTTTTATATGTTTTCATTTTTCTTTCGTTCCCCATAACTTTTACATGGATGACTTTTGCTTCAAGTCTCAGCTCAAAGGATTCCGCCTTTGAGAAGTGTTTCTGACCACATTATCTAAGATAGGTGCCTGCTGTCACTCTCTGTGAATATCTTCTTTCCTTTGTGTTAATTATCATGTGTATTTCTCATGTTTAGTTCTGTCTTCCATACATATTGTAAATCCCATGATATCAAGTAATATGTCTGCCTTTTTCATGCTAGCTTTTATCTTCGTCTCCACACTTAATAAGTGCTCAGTAAGAAAGCCAACATAAAACATTTTACCAACAAACTTCTGGGCACTCTCAAATAGCACTGCTGTTTTCTATCATGTTTATAGCTATTTATATACTTGCCATTTCTTCTGTTGTACTTTCACTTCCTTGAGGAATGGAAGTACTTGTGATTTTTTCTGTTCCTCGCAAATCTCAGCTCAGTACAAGGCATATGCGGGGGGGGGGGGGGGGCAGGGAACAAACTGTTATAAGTAGGGATTTGTGAAAGGGAGTAAGATGGGGCAATGTGGCCTTGTATACTGGGACACATAATAGCCATTAAGCCAAACATTTAAGTCTTCTCGGGCATGGTAATAGCATTACCGTGGTTATTGGTCAAGTTCACTCGCTTCAGACTATGTTTTTCTAAAATGTGAGAAAACATAATCTGTGCAGGTTGTTTATGTGGTTACATGGAGTGATTTCTGGGTGAATACACAGTGACCTCTATTTACGGCTACAGGAACTGAGTAACAGCGTTATCAGTAATGATGAAGATTGTACTTCATTTACGGCAGTAGTTGCAGGACACAAAGTTGGGATCAGAGATGGAGTGGCATGGATTCACTGCTATTCAAAATGTTTTAATTATATATAAAGACTGTCCTAGTATTTAAGTCATAACAAAATGAAAGAAGCCATTCTCTTCAACTGTATTATGAACATTTTTTGGAACACCTCTGTAGTGTTCCATTTAATTTGCTTACATCTGGCCCACGTTACATTTTTATTTGACTATTTCTTTCATTTTAACTATTTTGGCCCTTTGCTACTCTCGATTTAAAAAGCTGTTGCCTTTTATATCTTTTAAGAAACACAAGGTCCCTTAAAACAGGAGTGCATTTTTTCCCAGTCATTCCTCTGACCACCTGCGCATTTTTGAACATAATTGGCCTGCAGCTGCTCTGGTGATTTATAGAACAATTAGGCAAAAAGTGATGCCATTGATGGAACTGCCTCAGATTCCTTTTTCTACCTTCAAACTATCTGGAAAGGTGGGAAGATGGAAAGGTCTAGGTGCATCTACATAACCAAGGTAAAGCTGAAGTTAAAGTGCATACAATGTTGTCAGGATCAACCAGGTCATATAATCTCAGCAATATTTCCTTTCTCCTGACTGAAAATATATATTGGATTGTCCAGATTTTCCTCATGATATCTTATAGAAAAACCCAAAAATGTTTTGGCCAATCCAATACATTGGAGAAAACTCTTGCTTTCAATTCTAAATAGAGGCATCTATATCTACAATCTTAAACATAAGGTGAAAAAAGTTTTAATTTATTAAGATGCATTGTCAATGTCTTCTATTCATGGGAGTAAGAACTATGCCACCACCACAACAGTGAAAGCTATGTCCCTTGAAATTTGATACATGGAAGCCTTTAGGAGTTAGGGGCTTAGCTGTATTTACATTCTAATGAATTAAAAAAACATTCATTTAACACCAACCATAACCACGGGGGCACAATGTGCATATCACAGACCTGATCATTATCTTCATGACTTTGTAGTTACCCTTTTCCAAAGCCTTGCATAGTGATGTGGCAAATGCAGGCAACAATTAATTGTTTATGGAATGTGTGTGCATGTATATGCTAAGTCACTTCAGTTGTGTCTGATTCTTTGAGACGCAAAGCATTGTATAGCCTGCCAGGCTCCACTGTCCATGGAATTCTCTAGGCAAGACTACTGGCGTGGGTTGCCACGTTCTCCTCTAGGGGATAGTCCCGACCCAGGGATGGAACCCAAGACACATCTCTTATGTCTCCTGCATTGACAGCCGGGTTCTTTACCACTAGCGTCACCGGGCTCAGACAGTTTACAGAATCAGTTCAGTCACTTCAGTCGCTTGGTCGTGCCTGACTCTTTGCAGCCCCATGAATTGCAGCATGCCAGGCTTTCCTGTCCATCACCACTCCAGGAGCTTGCTCAAGCTCATGTCTGAGTCAGTGATGCCAATCAACCATTTCAACCTCTGTCGTCCTCTTCTCCTCCTGCCTTTCCCAGCATCAGGGTCTCTTCTAATGAGTCAGTTCTTCACATCAGGTGGCCAAAGTATTAGAGCTTCAGCTTCAGCATCAGTCCTTCCAATGAATATTTAGGATTTCCTTTAGGATTGACTGGTTTGATCTCCTTCCATGGTTTATGGAATAACCATGTTTATTTTCTAAGGAAGGCATGCTACAAATTTCTAGGTGTTTTTTCCAAAACCAGTGTTTTCAAACTTTATATCACCTGGAGGATGTGAATGTCTGAATTAGTAAGCTTACATGGGGCCTGAGAACATTCATTTCTCACAAGTTCCTGGCTGATGCTAATGCTGCTTTCCAGGGAACTTCTGTAGCAACCATGAGGGGTTAAGCTTTGGACCAAACAGTAACAGACATCATGGACTAGTTACTGGGAGATAACAAGTAAGCACATCCCACCAGTGACAAAGCCAACCATGAGCCTGGATTCTGCAGACAACCCTTGTGGCAATGACGGTCCTCCTTTCAAAACTGGAAAAACTATTAATGCTGACGCTGATGTCTGTGAGAACCAGAATGTGACAAAATAACCACCAAATTGCAGACTATAAAAGAGAAATCAGCCACACACCACGCTTGTTTAACTACAATTTGCAGAGTGCTGTCTTGGCAGAAGGAGGCCGGTTTGCAGAATTTGGTGCCATAAAATTTTGCCAACACCTGCCTTAGCTGGAATCTATGCTTGTAAACTAAACCACAGAAGGGACTTTTACCAGTTTCCACAAAGTGGGACTTCCTACTGAAGAAAAACTGCAAAACACTGTCTTATGTAGAGCTCCCACATGGCTGTTCTTGAGGAATAGTCACAAGATATAAAACCCATTTCTCTAAAAATATTTGGAAATATCTGATTAGGCCTACTAATTTCTTTGGCTGAGTTCAGGACTTTATTCTTTCAGGAAAGCCTCGTTTTGCCCTGGGTTGAAGGAGACACTGTAGGATCGAGGGGACTGTCGAAGGACTCTCTATCACTACTCATTTCCCTGATCCCTGAATTCCCCTGAGTTAGAGCCAACAATTGCGCAAATAAGAACTTCCCCAGTGCAGGAAAAGAAGAAGAAGACACTAGAAGGTTGTCTAGCACTTGTTACATGTGGGGTTTTAATGTGACTTCAAAAATCTGTGAGAGGGACTTCCCTCATGGTCCAGTGGCTAAGACTCCATGCTCCCAATACAGGGGACCTACCTGGCCAGGAAACTAGATCCCACATGCTACAACTAAAGATCCTGCAAGCTGCAGCTAAGACCAGGCACAGCCATAAGTAAATAAATAAACAAATACGTATATATTTTTTAAAAAGAGAAACCTGTGGGAGGTGAAAACAAATCCCACTGTTTGACCTAATTCAAACCTGCATCTCTTTCCTTACTCCTCGACAGTTACAGTGCAGAGATAACCTGAGCGATTCCAGCAAAGGGGCTTCCCTGTGGCTCAAATGGTAAAGAATCTGCCTGCAATGCAGGAGACCTGCCTTCAGTCCTTGGGTTCCAGAAAGCTGGATCCTCTGAAAGCAGAGTAGCTATTTGTCTGTGCTTGGATGGGACAGTCCTGATTTGTAACAAGTCCTGAAGTAATTTGCTAAGAGTTGCCAGTTTGGGCAATTAATTGTAAATCCATCTTTTAGGTGAAAGAAAGTCAACTTTGGTCTTTTTGTGACCAAGTTCATTTAAATTCTTACTACTAAAAGTTCAAGTATAAACTTGAACTAAAGTCTCTCTCCCTCTAATTTGTATACTGTGGTCCTAGTTCAAGTGTTTGGAGCCACAAAGAACAAGTCTTGATGGACAGTCTTTGAGTATTTAAAGATATTATCATGTGGTCAGAGATTAGCAAGGTTAATAATATTTTGTACAAAGAGAAGGCAAGGATTTTATTTAGGTTTTGTGAGACACGCAATCTGATTCAACTCGGCCATATAGCTACAAAGTATCCATAGGCAATATGTAAACAAATAGGAATGGCTACGTTCCAGTAAGATTTTATTTACAAAAATGGTGGTAGGTTGCATGTAGCCCACAAACTAAGGGTTGGCTAGGCACTGGGCTTAGGAGAAATGGGGAAGATAGCAAAGTTTGAGAGAGTTGAAAGAATTAACAAATTATAGAACTAACAAGATTTCACCAAGTTTGCCATGCTCACTTACAAGTAAAATAGAGAATGTGATTAAAAATAAGATATCTTTAACATCAGTAACACAAATTACAGATAATTTAGGAGTTAACTAAAAATACCTAACATTTCTATGGAGAAAATGTTAAACTTTATTTACAAAAGCAGGCCATGGGCAAGATCTGCCTACAGGGGCAAGTTTGCCAACTCATGGTTTAAGCAAATACGGTGTCCACTTCCTGGAATTCTTATCCTCCCTGTTAGATGGAAGCTTCAGCTGACTTCCAAGACCAGGCCAGGCTTCCTTACATGCAGATCTTGATTATATGCATAATCTCATGATACCTTTACTGGTCCTGGACAGCTCTGATCAGAACTGAAGCTTAAATAATCCTGCTTTAATTTCCATCTACACTAAACTGGCCCCATTCCTGCCTCAGTCTATAATTAGGCTCCTAAGCCAGGCCACCATCTAAGAGGACAGAGAAAGACTTTTTCATCCCCAGTGACAAGTATACAACTGTCACTCAATGAAAATTTCTTGTTTAAGTTTGGTTCAGTTCAGTCATGCAGTCCTGTCCGACTCTTTGTGACCCCATGGACTGTAGCACGCCAGGCTTCCCTGTCCATCCCCAACTCCCGGAGCTTACTCAAACACGTGTCCATCGAGTCAGTGCTGCCATCCAGCCATCTTATCCTCTGTCGTCCCCTTCTGCTCCCGCCTTCAATCTTTCCCAGCATCAGGGTCTTTTCAAATGAGTCAGTTCTTCCCATTAGGTGGCCAAAGTATTGGAGTTTTAGCTTCAGCATCAGTCCTTCCAATGAATATTCAGGACTGATTTCCTTTAGGATGGAAACGTTGGATCTCCTTGCAGTCCAAGGGACTCTCAAGAGTCTTCTCCAACACCACAGTTCAAAAGCATCAGTTCTTCGGCCCTCAGCTTTCTTTATAGGCCAACTCTCACACTGATACAGGACTACTGGAAAAACCACAGCTTTGACCAGATGGAACTTTGTCGGCAAAGTAATGTCTCTGCTTTTTAACATGCTGTCTAGGTTGGTCATAGCATTTTTTTCAAGGAGCAAGCGTCTTTTAATTTCATGGCTGCAATCACCATCTGCAGTGATTTCGGAGCCCCCCAAAAATAGTCTCTCACGGTTTTCATCGTTTCCCCATCCATTTGCCATGAACTGATGAGACCAGATGCCATGATCTTACTTCTCTGAATGCTGAGTTTTAAGCTAACTTTTAAACTCTCCTCTTTCACTTTCATCAAGAGGCTCTTTAGCTCTTCTTTGCTTTCTGCCATAAAGGGGTGATGTCATCTGCATATCTGAGGTTATCGATATTTCTCCCAGCAATCTTGATTCCAGCTTGTGCTTCATCCAGCCTGGCATTTCACATGATGCACTCTGCATATAAGTTAAATAAGCTGGGTGACAATACACAGCCTTGACGTACTCCATTCCCAGTTTGGAACCAGTCTGTTATTCCATGTCCAGTTCTAAATGTCACTTCTTGACCTGCCTACAGATTTCTCAGGAGGCAGGTCAGGTGGTCTGTTATTCCCATCTCTTTAAGAATTTTCCACAGTTAGCTGTGATTCACACAGTCAAAGGTTTTGGTGTAGTTAATAAAGCAGAAGTAGATGTTTTTCTGGAACTTTCTTGCTTTTTCGGTGATCCAACAGATGTTGGCAATTTGATCTCTGGTTCCTCTACCTTTTCTAAAACCAGTTTGAACATCTGGAATTTCATGGATCATGTACTGTTGAAGACTGGCTTGGAGAATTTTGAGCATTACTTTGCTAGTATGTGAGATGAGTGCAATTGTGTGGTAATTTGAACATTCTTTGGCACTGCCTTTCTTTGGGATTGGAATGAAAACTGACCTTTTTCAGCCCTGTAACCACTGTTGAGTTTTCCAAACTTGCTGGCATATTGAGTGCAGCACTTTTATAGCATCATTTTTAAGGGTTTTAAGTAGTTCAACTGAAATTCTATCACCTCCATTAGCTTTGTTTGTAGTGATGCTTCCCAAGGCCCACTTGACTTTGCATTCCAGGAAGTCTGGCTCTAGGTGAGTGATCACACCATCGTGGTTACCTGGGTCATGAAGATCTTTTTTATATAGCTCTTCTGTGCATTCTTGCCACTCTTCTTAATATCTTCTGCTTCTGTTAGGTCCACACCATTTCTGTCCTTTATTATGCCCATGTTTGCATGAAATGTTCCCTTGGTATCTCTCACTTTCTTGACTAGATCTCTAGTCTTTCCCATTCTATTATTTTCCTCTATTTCTTTGCACTGATCCCTGAGGAAGGCTTTCTTATCTCTCCTTGCTATTCTTTGGATCTCTGCATTCAAATTGGCATATCTTTCCTTTTCTCCTTTGCCTTTAGCTTCTCTTCTTTTCTCAGCTACTTGTAAGGCCTCCTCAAACAACCATTTGGCCTTTTTGCATTTCTTTTTCTTGGAGATGGTCTTGATCACTGCCTTCTGTACAATGGCACGAACCTCCGTCCATAGTTCTTCAGGCACTCTGTCTATCAGATCTAATGTCTTGAATCTGTTTGTCACTTCCACTGTATAATCATAAGGGATTTGATTTAGTTCATACCTGAATAGTCTAATAGTTTTCCCCCACTTTCTTCAATGTAAGTCTGAATTTGGCAATAAGGAGTTCATGATCTGAGTCACAGTCAGCTCTTGGTCTTGATTGTTTAGAGTTTCTCAATCTTTGGCTGTAAAGAATATAATCAGTCTGATTTTGGTATCGACCATCTGGTGATGTCCATGTGTAGAGTCTTCTCTTGTGTTGTTGGAAGAGGGTGTTTGCTATGACCAGTGCATTCTCTTGGCAAAACTCTGTTAGCCTTTGCCCTGCTTCATTTTCTACTCCAAGGCCAAACTTACCTGTTACTCCAGGTATCTCTTGATTTTCTACTTTTGCATTCCAGTCCCCTATAATGAAAAGGACATCTTTTTGGGGTGTTAGTTCTAGAAGGTCTTATAGGTCTTCATAGAACCATTCGACTTCAGCTTCTTCAGAATTACTGGTTGGGGCATAGACTTGGATTACTGTGATATTGAATGGTTTGCCTTGGAAATGAACAGAGATCATTCTGTCGCTTTTGAGACTGCACCCAAGTGCTGCATTTCAGATTCTTTTGTTGACTATTAGAGCTGCTCCATTTCTTGTATGGGATCTTACCCTCAGTAGTAGATATAATGGTCATCTGAGTTAAACTCAACCATTGCAGTCCATTTTAGTTCATTTGATTCCTAAAATGTCAATGTTTCTTGGTCAAAGGCATCATCAAATGAATGCTCAAGTCATCTTTATTCTAGGCTGGACATCTCTCTTATCCTGTTTTATTTGAAATCCCTATCTATAAATGTGTTTCCTGGAACTCAATTCAATAATTCTGATAAGAATGAAACTTCAGACCTTTCATTAATTTATAGTTGTCTAAGACTATAGACTCCCAGGGGCTCTGACCACATCTTTTTATTTTATAGTGTCAAACACACAATGGGTACTTAACAGATGCTTTCTAACTGACTAGTGAAGTGACCATTCACAAGCTTTGGCCCCATGGATCTGTAATGAATCTGACTATGCCTGAGGTTTAGAGCTGACTCCAAGTTCCTAAGTTTGTCAAGGCTTCAAAATATTCCGACCGTTAAGACACTATTAAATCAGATTAGCAGTGGCAGTTTAGCAAAATATCTCACATCCTTTAGTCATTTAGATGTTTTTCTCACAAAACATGTTTTACACCCAAAGATCCTCAAATGTGGTATTGTCAGAAAATTAAATGCAAGATATGATTGCTGTGACAAAACCACAGAAAAGATGTAATTAGAAATGAGAGTTAAATAAAGAAACGTGTTTGAGTATAAACTTTAGATCTTAGGTAATATAAAAATCTTGTGCAAGTCAAGAGCACATCTCTGCTTGTTCCCCAGGCAGTTCTGTAGTTCTCAGTCTAAAGTTTACGTCATCAAAAAGTGTTGTAGATCAAGTTTACAATAAAAAAAATAAATGTCTTAATGACTAGTTTTTTTAATCTGACAGCTAGGCTAATTAAATGGCCTACAATTGAAGCAGATCTATTCAAGAAGACAACATCATATCTGTTAATGTTCACTTGAGAATCTAACCCAATTTGGGGCAATATTAGGAAAGTTTACTATGAACAGATGGTAGTGTCATAATGAAGAATACATTATACTACACAGATAACCCAGAATACTCTGGAATACTCTAGTTTTCTCTTTTACACTTTTCATTCATTGATCTTAAACTTGGCAATTTGAAGCAAATGTAGTCTTCTGAGCCACTAGGAGATCTAATGGTCATTGAGGTCCATGATGGTCTAGTTTTGCACTAGGATTCATTGTTAGTGCTAGGAAGAAATCTAATCCAATGAACAGCATCTGTGTGTTGAGCTGTGTGTGATATCATGTGGCCTATCCAAATGCTGAGACTGGAATAAAGTAAGGTAGAAAGTTGTGACTGGAATCTCAGAAGACAACGCAGAAGAACCCTTAGACATAACATATTACAAACCACTCATTTTTATAGCTAGGAATATTGAGGACAAACGAAGTGACAGGTTTTGTCTCATGTTAGTGGCAGATCTGGGACCACACCCGAGAATTCTATGGCTTTTTTCCTTCTTGATTTTTAGTGCTACACTTCTTTTCCTGCATCCTAGGTGACACCACAACAAACAAGACAAAGCTGGTTGGCATCAATCATGGACACTCTTAATCTTCTGTTCACCACATCTATTTCTGTCCTACCTTAGGCTGCTCTGAAACTCTAGGCTGCTGGGGTTATCAGCTGGTCGCCTGTCCACTAGGTTAAAATTTGATGTACACTGAAAACAATAAATGCTTCAGTGCTGAAGCATTCAAAACTTTGCCTTGAATGCAAAGTTTTCATGGCTAAATAAAGTAAAGCTTGAGGAAATGGGTCAGGGCTTGGGAAAAAATGGTCAGCTATTTTGGTTATATGGAAAACACAAATTTTTAATAATTTAAATTTACAGTGAAGTATAATAACATTCAAAAAGTGGTTTAAATTTTAACTCCAAAAGACAATATATTTTGTGTATATAAACACATGTATATTTATACACACATATCCTACACGTGTAAGTTTATCAATGTATATAAATATGGGAAAGGAAAAGGGAAAGAAAGAGATACAGAGAGTGAACTTGAAATTCTAAGATAGGAAAAATCCAGTGTTTCCTATCACCCAAAAGCTCTTCTATTGAGAATTCTAATTAGGGATAATATCAAAAACATTCAACAACCAATGTGCAAAGCAAGGATCCATCAGATACACACTGGGTGTAAACTGTTCAACATTTGCCTTGGTTCTCATAAGCAAACTAAGGAACTGCCAAACCAATCCCTAGCCAGTCTCAAGGGAAATGCAGAAAAAAGGCAAGGGCCATACAGTAATTTTTCATGCTCAGTTACATACCTGTGCATATAAAGAACATAAACAACCTCGCAGACATGATCTCATTTTCCCAAGACTGTCCTAATCTCTGCTAGTTTTTTTTTTTTTTTCATGTTTAGCCATTTTAGAGCAAGTTGGGGTAATGACTTAAGACAGAAAAAAAATAGCTATTATGATTATGATATAAATCTATGATTTCTTTCATAGTTATGCTGCTTTGGTATGGGTAGCCCATTACCTTTTTTATGGAAATAAGAGGTACAATTCTTTGAAATCTGTGTAGGAAGCACATGATAGAGCAAACTCATGGTCATTAATAACTAGCAATTAGGCTAATATTGATCCATGGACTAGTTTAGTATCTCTGGTAAAAATAATGATGATCTACTTTTCTCAGTGAAATGTTTTTCTTCCACGGTACCCAAGCAACAGATGCCCTCTCCCGTATGATAGGTTATATTATTGTTTCAGGCAAATTTTAAAATACCTAGATAAATAAATAAAAACTCTGATATAAAATTCTCTCACATTTGTCTAGCTCTGTTTTATACTACTTTCTGGAGATGAACACGACACATAACATATAGTTATTTAGAATTCCCAAAATAAAAATTTCAAAAATCATCTGAGAGCCAAAAAGCTTTTCTGAATCTCAATTAAATAGTATGGTGACTGGGGGCCAAGAATTTGATCCCTCTGCTGTTTTGACTTATTTCTCTCATCCTCAGTTTCCTTGTTTCTGGAAGAATAAGAATAAATTGGGGGATCTCTAAGTGCCTTTTAGGTCCAATAAACTGTAGTTATCCCTTTTATCAAACATTAAAAAAAACTGAAAAGTTTCTAATCATTGCAGAAAACTGAGAAAACACAGAGAAGCAGAAAGAAAAAAATTAAGAACTGAACATTTTATTACTGAAAGTTGACTGCTTTAAAGTTTATGACTGTTAGCATTATGGAGAGTTAGATTTCAGTTTTCTCTTATCATTATCTACATTTTTAAAACAAGGATAATGTTATCTAATTACTCTGTATAATGTTTTTTAAAAGTATAATTTGTGGAGCATGTCTTAGGGAAGTTCTTGACACTGTCCTGCTGTCTTGTCACTGTTCAAAGCACTTTACACATAATTTCGCACACAGAGTGAGCTCTGAGGTAGGTACCGCTACCCTCATTTGACTGATGACAACACAGCATAGTGAGGTTGTTCAACTGATGTTCAAGGTCACATCCCTGATAAATGGTGGGGCTGGATTGCACTCTGGGAACCCGGCTTACCTCCACACTACCCTGCTCTACATTTCAGTCATTGATCTGAGGTGTAGGAAGGCGTGAGGCATGTGAAGAGTTGAGGATAAAGGAACAGCAAGGACAAAACCCTTGCAGAACCTCACTCAGTGTGTTAGGGATTAGGACCTAAAGAGGGTTAGTGGTATCATCATGGGACACATCGCCCTTGATTTCCAGCTGGAACGTGGGTCGACAGGAGTGGTCCACTGTTCACTTTTTTCTGACTCACTGTAACCTTTGGGACTAGAAACAATTCCAGTCTAGATTGCTTAGCTGAAACTCCAGGAAAAAAAAAATAACTTGAATATTGAGGATATCTAGTTCTTTAAGCTACATTTGTCTACATCTGCACTTCGCTAGGGAACTTCCCAGTGAGTTTCTCTGATGACTCAGACGGTAAAGCGTCTGCCTACAATGCGGGAGACCTGGGTTCAATCCCTGGATTGGGAAGACCTCCTGGAGAAGGAAATGGCAACTCACTCCAGTACTCTTGCCTGGAAAATCCCATGGACAGAGGAACCTGGTAGGCTACAGTCCATGGGGTCGCAAAGTGTCGGACACGACAGAGCGACTTCACTTTCACTTTTCAGTTCTTTACGCTACATTTGTCTCCATCTGCACTTTGTCAGGGAAATGGTCAGCCATGTCAGTTAGCGCAGTGCAGGCAACAAGCTCCCTTGCCTCACTTATTCATATATCAGAGACGGAAGGAGGATATGAAATTCTGAGTGAGCTTCAGTTACTAAGATGCTTGTGCAAACTCCATACTCACCTTGTGCTTACCAGTCTAATATCCAGTCACTAACTACCAGAATGCGCAGAATGATAATTTCATTGATTTTACTCTCACAGCATACATTTTCACAAGAATGTCATTTTTACTTTGCAATCTTTTTTTGATTTATATTTTCCCTTTTCTCTTACCTCCACAAAAGAGGTAATGAAACAATCTATTTTGAGCCTAGTAATGCAGTTTGAGTATCCATTTTATGTACTGCTGTCTAAATGGGAAAGATATATTATGAATTTTCACCAACAACTCTCACAGAAATTAGGAATGAATGGGCATTAATTGCTGAAGAATGAGATCCCTAGCTTGCTAATTTTGTGATAAAATATTCTCATAAAAAACATTTGTCACCTCTATGAAGATACACTAGGCAAGTCGAGATAAATTCAAAAGATAAGCAGAAGGCAGAGTTTGGCCAGGCTGAGGACTTTATGTATTCCTGAACATCTGTTCCTTCTTTCTGAAGCAGCGACTCTGGGTGATATTTCTCTTGGGCTGTGTCTTAGTGTATCAGAGTCAATATTCGATTATATTGTCTCCTTGACATACCAACTGAACTGAACAGACTGGATAGACATTTTGGCATAAGTGTATTATGGGCAAAGGCCAGAGGGGCTATATTTTTAAATAACTTTGCACAAAATGTCCCTGAAACACATATGTTGAATCAGAATTTTTATCTTTAGGTCCAGAGAGACAGCACTGATAGCTTCTGAAAGAACAGATCCCTTGCCTATGTTTCTTGTTAAACTGATGAGATTTTTCAGTTTTATTTAATATAACTCAGCTTAATGCAACATATCCATTTAATATTCGCCATGTGGCAAGCACTGTGCTGGGCCCTTATACCAAACCAGATGAAAGCTGTGGTGTGAGTTTGATCACATGGCATTGGGTGGGCAGGGGAAGGCAGGCTGACAAGTAAATATGAATAGACCAGATGCATATTATGATAGAGAGATGGAATATTATGATAGAGAAACTAAGAAGCACCAAATGAACAATTCTTTCTTTTGCCAGGGGAGAATAATAAAGACTAAAGTAATTCTGAATTGCTCCCTTGTAAACCCATTCAGTAAAACCATTTCAGTAAATGGCACTTCCATCCACCCGGCTGCCATGCTAGAAACCCATGTGTCATCCTTGATTTTCTCTTCCACCACCTCCCACATCCCAGGTGTTAGCAAGT
Organism: Odocoileus virginianus; assembly: GCF_023699985.2. Classification (NCBI taxonomy): domain Eukaryota; kingdom Metazoa; phylum Chordata; class Mammalia; order Artiodactyla; family Cervidae; genus Odocoileus; species Odocoileus virginianus. The sequence goes on from NC_069699.1 coordinate 21,058,930, forward strand.
CCTGTCAGCTCTACCTGCAAATGATGTCCTGTATCCACAACCTTCTCTTCTCTCCATGGCCACCCGCTAATTCAAGCTGCCATCAGTCAGTCGGTGACTGACTGAATTACAGCAACAGTCTTTAAGTGGACTTCCAGTTTTGACTATTGCTTTTTTAAAAGTCCACTTGCCACACAGTAGCTAAGCAATCTTAAAAAAAAAAAAATACATAACTCTGTTACATAAAATCCTCTATTGGCTTCTCACTGCACTTGAAATAAAATCCAGTCTCCAACATCAACTTAAACCACCCTCTACACTGGTCATTATGCTCCATGAGGCTCATATTCTCTTTGCTCTCTGAACATGCCAGTAATTTTATTTCTAGGCCTCAGGGTCTTTGCACATGATGTTAACTCAGTCTGGAATGCTCCTCCCTCTGACTTTCACAGGACAGACTTCTTATCATTCAGGCATCAGTTCATGTCACCCCTCGGAAGGTTTTGCATGACAACCCTATCTAAATAAATCATTCCGCTCCCACAGAGGCTCTGTGTCAGCATACTCCTTTATTTATTGCTATCTAAAATAACTGCATTTGGCATTCTGTTTAGGTTTATTTGTTTGTTTTTACCTAAATCCTTTGCAGAATTTAAATGCCATGAGGAGGGGTTTTTGGTTTTTGCTCACTGGCTCCCAGAGTAGTGCTGTCACATAGCAAGTGCTAAATAAATGTATGTTAAATACATGAAGAAGTAACTGAATGACTGAAATCTGTATTATTTGCCCCCAAATTTCACAGTTTGGTCTATGCTTTAAGGATGCTCATACTTTCTCTGCAGAGTTGATTTGAGAAGGCACCTGATATAGCACAGTTGGGTGGAACAGGTGAGACAGAGATGATCTCCCAGAGAAAGCAATATATTTGAAGAAGCTGTAAGGATCAGTGTAAGTTAGTCAAGGGACCAAGAGAATGAAGAGTATTTCAAGCCAAGGGAACAGAATACATAAAAAGACTCACAGTGGGGAAAAGGCATGATGTTATTAAAGTCTGGCATACAAATTGGTAAGACTGTCTTCAAAGAGCACATGATGAATCACCATACACTGTCATGTCATCCATCTGAGTAAGTAATGTGAAATTCATCTATTTTCTTGAAATATTCTCACAAAAATGTGGGAACATAAAGCTACCTCCAGTAGGACTTGACATTTCTGCATTTTACTGTGGTTGAAACTATATCTTCAATACCACACACCCAGAAATTATTTGGATAACGTAAAACTTCTTTCTGGACACTGAAAACTAAATTATACAGAGTTGACTGATAAGCTAATTGATCAACCTTCTACTTCATTTTGTCTGTGTACACAATTAAGTGTGAAGAAACAGACTCACACTGCATTGAGGCTGAAATTAGAAATTATATTTCTAGTAAGTCTTGCAAAATGGATTCATGGGTTTACTTCTTACACAAGCGTAGAAAATATAGGTAGTGAATGTAAAAGCATTCAACTTTTCTTAAATGTAATTGAGATAGTCAAGCTTTGTGTGCCAATAACATAACTTCCCAAACTCAACCTATGAGCACAAAAAACAGAATTCTGAAAATCCCTTAGAAAACTCACCATCGTTTCTCAATATCAGTGGTGTGGGTGGTCCCAGGACTTTTTGGTTTGTCACTGTATTTGTAACCACACAAGTATAATTTCCAACATCTGATTTTTCTACTTTGGCAATATATAGATTCCCAGTCTCTTGAGAAACGAAGCGGCGATTATCCTGATAGGAGGGGTATTCATTGAAAATCCAGGCATAGCTGAGCTCTGAAAGCAAAAGGAATCATCATTATAAACGTGTCTTTTATAAGAACTTTACTGTATTCATGAAAGAACTGGTCAAGTTAAAAATTCATACTGTTGCCCAATGATCCTTTTTCAGCCTGCTAAATATCAACAGGAAGTAATGACAGTCCCCTAAAGCATTGTTACCAGTCTTCCTACCATCAGTCAATAAGATTTTATTTCTACAGAACTAGAAGGTACACTGACCACTGACAGAGAAGTCCAATCTCTTTAAATCAAGGAATAAGCATTATAGTTCACTAAGCATGGCTAAGAACCATATAATATACATAGCTAAAGCTCAAGCTACAGACGCAGAGTCCACAATCTTGATATACCCTGGAAACTACTTACATCACTCCTTTCATCTTAGAGGCAATAATCATAATAGTATATCATGGTGCAACACACTTACACAGCACTTTATGGTTTCCAGTATAGTTTATAGTTTTCCATTAACTGAGAAATTCTGACACAGAGGATTAGACTGTCTAATCCAAACTCAGCCACAGCTAGAGACAGAGGCAGAGTAATTCCTGATTCTCAATCCAGTCTTTTCCCAGTGCCTCTTACTATTGATGCATATTCTTACTCCTTTTGCACTTGTGATGTTGAACTCTTCCCATTATTTTAGTGAGATGGTGATTTAATATTGTAGCAAATACTCATTAAATATAATACAATGATTAGTTGGCTGGTCCCATAAATGAAAATCTGCATTTTTAACATATTATTCACTAGAAATGTATTACAGCCATAGGCATTAGTCTGAAACAATCCCCTGATCAGTAATGTGTTAAAAAAATTAGCTGAAAAAATTATTACATCTGTATAAAGTAGCCATCAAATAGCAACCTTTTCACAAATACTTATCCATCCCACAACGCCAATGGGAGGAGTGTAATAGGCAGTCATACTTAAAATGTTCCTTTGAAAATTCTCATTTTTTCTGCAGAATTAGGTGAATGTTTTGTGAATGAGCACATTAACCCATGCTTTCAATCTCAGAAAAGAAACCTAAGCGACAGCGAGTTTAAATGATTTGCTGCAGTGAACTATTGTGCTCTGAGGAAATCAAACTTCTTTAGCTCCAGGCATTTCATGATTCCTCTCTTTAAAGTGTGATCTTCAGATTTGTTCGAAGCTGGAGAAGTGATATAGCAGCCATGGGCACTGATTAGCCCACATGCCCTGTTTTACTTTCTCAAGTTATTTCAGGCAGGATGGGGAGCAACTAGATGCAAAGGGAGCCTGTGGTTTCCGAACTAGCTGACTGAGCTCTTGTGTGCTGCTCTTCAGTATGATCCTGGGCTAAATTCTAAATGCATGGATTGTCCTTGGAAAATGGCAGAAAGGTCACTTCAGCTTTGTACACAGAATGCTAATTATTGGAAAAGGCACTTTGTTGTTTAATACTTCAATGAGTCCTCAGCTGTAATTGACCTCGATAACTGAATGTGTGACTGGGAACATATTCCATCTTAATGATCCACTGTTTACATACAAAGGAGGAGGTCATGTAGACTGCTTTCCCTTTATGGCTGGATTATAACATTTCTTCATGCATTATTTTACAGAGATACAATTAGGTTTATATGAGAATAGCTAATCATTTTATTTATGCATATGCATATAATTATAAGTAACCCCATGCTGATGTCAAGAGGATACTCACTGTAAATAAGCAAGCTCTTCCCAGCAAGCTAGTTACTTTCTCAAGAAACTACAATCTAGGGGGAGGAAAGGCCCCTCTAATAGGTTGTGAAAAAGTACAATGTAATGCAGCAATTTTGCCACAAAAACAGGACAGTCAACAAATATCACAGTGCAATGTACTCCTCTCTCAATTTGGCATGTCAGTTTCAGGCAAAGCAAGTAATCACCAAGGCTCTCAAAAATATTGTCACATGAACAGTGAAGAGAACATTGCCTATCCCGTAATTAATTATGAAAGTTTTAGGAATAAATAAACATATCCAAAGTCACAAGGTGTAAGTTAGAAAGTAATTAACCTGCAAAATATTAATCAACCCATATCTCTCCAAGGAGAGTTATAATCAAATATATAAACTATACATATATATGTATTTTTTTCTGAAGACATTTTTTAAAACTTCTGCTACTGGCTAGTGCCACAAAACTTTCTGAATTTTGTAGAAGATGCATAGTTCAGTAACTAGGAAGTTGCAGGAACCATGGATACCAGGATAAAATACATCCACTTTGTTATTTTCCTAATTGGAATTAAAAAAAAAAAAAAGACCAGAAGACCAAAATTCAAAACTGAATTCCATAAAGAAAGCCATTTAAACACTCTTACTTAGTTTCAACTTAATCCAGCAAATGGAGATAATCATAAATGTGATATAGGCATGTAGTGAGGTTCAAGTTATGTGGAAGTCCTCTGAGTCAGAAGCACATCTGAATCATTGAAAGTTAATCATTTTTAAAGCAAAATCATTTTTAAAGTAAAAAATATCAAACGACAATTATCATGTTGTTTGATTATAAGAATGTTGGTTTCACTGCTTTTGTGAGTTACTACTTTAGTAGGAAATGCAAGCAACCATAAACATATTCTGCAGGAATAGAATAGAATAAAACAGAAGTTCTCTACCCCCTACCTATCTCAAATTTAAAAAGTTTATGTGACCAGAAGACTTTGAGAAGAACGGGATTAAATAAAGTTTAATAGATTTAAAATTTTCTCCTTTCAGGACCTGCAAGAGACTTTTAACATGTCAATGTGCCTCAAATTTCTTAGAGACTACTAAAGTCATGCAAACTTACTTGATGTAGAAGTGCCTCCCAACTCCTTCATCCACACACTCTTTCTAAAATGTCTACAATACATCACAAAATAGAGGCTGGGAAATGCTGAACTAATGCAATTTCAACTCAAGAATAAGTATAATATAAAAATTATTAGCTCTATTACTTCTGTTCTCAGGAAAGCCATTAAGTTACATTAAACAACAGAAAACAACAAAATGTTGAATTAAAGTTGTAATAAGTTTCCCAAATTGTAATAGCAATATATTACTGTAACTATTTTCAATGCTGTGGATAAAGGAACAGACCATAGTTTGAAACACAAGTATCAAATGGATTGTGCTAAGGATCCTAACTAACATCAGTTCAACATACAACATTCATAAATACTGTTGAGTCCTAAAGTGTGAAGGTCAACCAAAGAATCTCAGCTGGTTCACTGTTGAGATCATGTTGAGCTAAATGCTGAGACCCTTAAGGGGGGAAAATTTCTAAACATGATATTAATTAATTTTTATTTATCTGTTTTTCTTCACAGCAAATAGCACTACCTGGAATACTGTAATTTTATTTGTCCATAAAAATTAGGAAAGGAAAAAACAAAAATTAGGAAGGGGCCTGAATAATATAATGTAATGATAATGCAGACATCAAAGTAGGAAAAAATGTGTAGTAAGGATAAAAATGACCCAACAGACACTTATCTCTTCATTTTAAAGATATGAAAGAAGAACAAAGCTGAAGGTATCACACTCAAAAATGTCAAACTACACTACAAAGCTGCGGTAATTAAAACAGTTTGTCATTAGCATAGAAACAGGCACATATATCAATGAAATAGAATAAAGAACCCAAATATAAACCTATACAAATACAATCAGTTAACTTACTGCAAAGGTGCCAAGAACATACCACAGGGAAAGGACAATAATTGAGTAAGTAGTGCTGGGAAAACAGCCACATGCAAAAGAATGAAACTGGATGGCTACCTTGTACAATACACAAACATTAACTCAAAACAGATGAAAGATTGGCATTAGTATCTGAAACCATAAACTCCTACACACAAAAAAAATGGGCAGTAATAAGGTCCTTGACATGGGTCTTGGAGATGATTTTTTGAATCTGACACCAAAAACTAAAATAAGCAGGTGGGACTACATCAAACTAAAAAACAAATAAACAAACAAAAAAATTGCACAGTGAATGAAATCATCAATAAAATGAAAAGGCAACCTAATGAACAGAAGCGAATATTTGCAAATCATATATATGATATAGTATTAATATTCAAAATATGAAGAACTCCTACAGCTTACCAGCATAAAAAAAAAAAAAAGAAAAGCTGATTAAAAAACGTGCGCAGAAGATCTGAATGGACATTTTTCCAAACAGGACACATATCAATATAGCTAATTATCAGGGGGATGCAAATTAAAACCACAATGAGATATTATCTGACACCTGTCAGACTGGTTATTATCAAAAAGACAGCAAATAACAAGCAATGGTGAGGACACAGAGAAAAGAGAAATCGTGTGCACTGTTGCTGGGAATATATATCAGAACAGCCACTAAGGGAAACAGTATGGAAATTCTTCAAAAGATTAAAATGGAACTTCCATATCATCCAGCAATTCCACTTCAGGGTATTCACCTGAAAAAAACTAAAACACTAACTTGAAGAAATATCTGCATCCTCATGTTCACTGCAGGATCATTTAAAATAGCCAAGATACAGAAACAACCCAAGTGTCCATTGGTGGATGAAAGGATAAACAAACCATATATAAATATAACAATACATACACACACACACACATACACACAGAGAGAATGGAATATTATTCAGCCATTAAAATTAATTGAATCTTGCCATTTGGAACAATGTGCATAGACCTTGAGGGCATTATGCTGAGTGAAATAAGTAAGACAAAGAAAGTCAAATCTCATATAATCTCACTTATATGTGGACTCTAAAAATTAGACCAACAAACCAAGTTGTGGGTATGAAGAACAGATTGGCAGTTGTCAGCAGAGGCTGATAGACTGGGATAAATGAGCATTAAAAAGGTAAAAAATAAACTTATAAAATCTTAAAATTCCCTAGAAATTCTAATACCTCAACAGAAAGATAGCTATCATTTAGAATATATTTTCAATTCTAACCTATATGCCTGTAGGTTTTCATGATTTTAACCATAGCATAAATGTTGTTTAAAAAAAAAAAATCAACAACCATCCATGTCTCTACAAATGACCAATTTCATTCCTTTTTATGGCCAAATACTATTCCATTGTATATATGTACCATTACTTCTTTATCTGTTCCTCAGCTGATGGACATTTTACAGACTTTAAGTAAGTCAAAAAGAAAAAAAAAAGAAATATTGCATATTAATACATACACCTGGAATCTGAAGAAAAAAAAACACCTGAAAAAAATTGATATAGGTGATCTTATTTATGAAGAAGAAAGAAAGACACAGACATAGAGAACAAACATATGGATATCAAGAGGGAAAGTGGGAGTAGGCTGAAGTGGGAGACTGGGGCTGACATATATACACTCCTGTGTATAAAATAGATAACTAATGAGAACCGAGTGTATAGCACAGGGAACTCAGTGCTCTGTGTGACCTAAACGGGAAAGAGATCCAAAGAAGAGGGGATATATGTGTATGTGCAGCTGATTCAGTTTGCTATACAGCAGAAATGAACACAACATTGCAATCCAACAATACTCCAATAAAAATTAAATAAATTAATTAATCAAAAAACCCAACACCCAAACAACACATACGACAATTCTAAGGCCTAGAAAAGGTGAGGCTGGAGAGTCAGAAAGTGGCAAAGCACACTGTATCTTAGGTCTTCCAGCTACAGTCTCCTTCCAGTCACCTAGCCGCTCATTTGAGTCCAACTCTCTGCGACCCCATGGACTGTAGCTCACCAGGCTCGTCTGTCCATGGAATTCTCCAGGCAAGAACACTGGAGTGGGTTGCCATTTCCTTCTCCAGGGCATCTTCCTGACCTGGGGACTGAACCCTGGTCTCCTGCATTGGCGGGCGGATTCTTTATCATCTGAGCCACCAAGGAAGATCCCCCTTCCAGTGCTCCCTCCTGGAAGCAGTATGAGCTTTTGAAATTTGAAAGAAAGAGTTAGTGTTATATGACTCACGAAATGATGCAGTTTTCCCCTAAGAACTAAAGTCTATTTTTATCAGAGCAAAACATTAATTCATTGGGTTGCATGAAATGCTATTCACATTCTGAAAAAATAAAGCCAAGTTAATAAAACAAAATAAACTCTTACACGCTGCAAAAAATATATCCCACTCAGTGTGATTTCCTTAGGGACTTACATGCAATATTTATCCTTATTCAAACTTGACAGATTTCTTTTGATAAGTTTTCATACACTAATTGCTCTGGAAGTGACAGACAGTTCCTGTCCCATTTGTAATTTGTATCAACTGGGTAAACAGATACTTGGAATATAATATTTAATAGATTGGGAAGTTCCTGATGCTCAACTGAAAAATAATGAGACTGGTTAGACTGTGATAGCTATTAAGGCAGAAGGACCTAGTGATGGTTTTCTAACTTGCAGTATCTAAGTCTTTGGGGAATTAACTATGAAATACTCTCTTAATTGGTTCCTTTTCTCTATCTTTGGGCCAACAGCAAAGGGTATTTGGCTATTATTTTTAAGAGAAACCATCAATCAAACAATTTTCAAATTCAGGTACTCATTGAGCAAATTAAGCCTCTGATCAGAGGCCTCAGGATGAATGCTCTTGTTCTTGATGCTGTCTAATTTCTTTCTAGAGCTGTATTATACTTCACGACATTCTGAGTCATGTCCCAAGGGGCAGCAAAAATGTCAGTTTTCAAAGATCCCTTTCTTAGTCCTCAAAGTTTTAAATTGGAAAGGGACCTAAGACCAACCCCTGCAATTCTACAGATCAGGAAGCTGAAGTCTAGAGAAATTACATGCCTGGATCACAGTCACACATTTGGTAAGTGGGAAGAAAGGGGATGACGGGGTAGCTGCTATATTCAGAAGAGCTGGTTCATTAGACAGCTATATGTTACTCTCAGAATTTAATTTGGAGCTAGAAGAGATCAGTTTTCCTTATCTGAACATTTAAACAGTAGAACTAGATGACCTCTAAGTTTCTTCCAGCATTAAAATCCCATAACTCTATAAGTATGTCATCAAATCCAACATCTTATGTCAACAAATGAAGAAAGCAGGATCCAAAGAGATCCAGTAACTCGCTAAGATTCAAACAGGTAGTCTATTGACAGATAAAGAACTAGAACTTTTATACACATATACACACACATGCATACACACTTATATTTGAGTTAAGTGGTATTGTGTAGAAAGATAACAGAATTGACAGTCAGGAGACCTGGATTCTAGTCCTTGCAACACAACCAATTGGGACTTTGATCAATTTTTCAGCAGCATGAGAGCCTTCTGATTTTTTTTTTTTTTTTTTAGCAGCACTGTGTGACATGTGGGGGATCTTAATTCCCCAACTAGGGCCAGGGATTGAGCATGTACCTCCTATCTTTGAAGGCAGAGTCTTAACCACTGGAGGATCGAGGAAGTCCCAAGCCTCCTGATCTTCGGAAAGTTTTATGTACACCTATAAGCTTCCCTGTGGCTGAGATGGTAAAGAGTCTGCCTGCACTGTGGGAGACCTGGGTTCAATTACTGAGTTAGAAAATGGCTACCCATTCCAGTATTCTTGTGTAGAATCCCAGGGAGAGAGGAGCCTGGCAGTCCAAGGAGTTGCAAAGAGTTGGACACGACTGAGCAACTAACTCTGTCACTTTTTTCTTTTTTCTTTTTCATACACTCATATCCTACTTTTTGCAGTCTTGTGAGGTGGAATTTCAACTGAGATATGATTCTAGGCAAGTAGATACGAAAAAATATTTTAAGTGATTCTACAAGTGAAATATGTTTGAGGAATGCAGCTATTTGGTTTATTGGTTGGCCAAACATTCACTCATCATTAACCATTTACAAAAGCATGGAGTTCATGCCTAGAATGGAGAGGAGCTAGAAAGACAGGGATTGAAATCTGAGAGTAGTCTGTAAAGGGTAAAGGGACAGAGAGCATCACCCATGGAAAGACCCCTGGATTTGGTGTCAAGAAACATAGAGACCACGTTTTCGCTTCAGTGCTCATCAGCTGGAAAGTCATTTCTACAACTCAGTTTTCTTATCTGAAAAAAGGGGATATAAAAAGGACACCTGCCTGCTAGGTAGACATCAACCATGTTAAGTCAATTTTTAAAAAAAGGATATTGCTAAGGTGTTTTGTTCTGTTTATTTTTGCTTATAAACTGATTGCTAAGTCATTTGTCTTCCTCTGACCTAAGGAGAAGGGAGACATTACAAATTATGAGTGATCTTATTCATTCCAGAAAAAAAAATAAGAACTTAGTGGGGAACCTTAAACACAAAGCAGCACGATTATGCTCCATAGACAGGTAGTGAAAGAGTCTAGAAGAATGTGTTTTTGTAATATCGAAGCAATATCCCAAGGAGTGGACAGAATTCTGACTTCTGAAAGCTGAAGCCTCTGGATGAATCCTCTAACACTCAGGCACTAAATGATCAATAGAAGTATATTTGAATGGCACTTTGGCAAACAGGATAGGAGGGAAGATGTCTAAGAGAAGTTGAAATCACAGGGATGTGACAGGACAGATATGGTATTTCTGTTAATTAGAACATGGACTTATGGGTGTTTCAAGTTAAACGGTTCTTTGAAGACCTACAAGACCTTTTAGAACTAACATCCTAAAAAGATGTCCTTTTTCTTATAGGGGACTGGAATGCAAAAGTAGGAAGTCAAGAAACACCTGGAGTAACAGGCAAATTTTGCCTTGGAGTATAGAATGAAGCAGGGCAAAAGCTACTAGAATTCTGCCAAGAGAACTCACTGGTCATAGAAAACACCCTATTCCAACAACACAAGAGAAGACTCTACACATGGACATCACCAGATGGTCAACACTGAAATCAGATTGATTATATTCTTTATAGCCAAACTGGAGAAGCTCTATGCAGTCAGCAAAAACAAGACTGGAAGCTGACTGTGGCTCAGATCATGAAATCCTTATCGAAAAATTCAGACTTAAATTGCAGAAAGTGGGGAAAACCACTAGATCATTCAGGTATGACCTAAATCAACCCCCTTATGATACAGTGGGAGTGAGACATAGATTTAAGGGACTAGATCTGATAGACAGAGAGCCTGATGAACTATGGACAGAGGTTCGTGACACTGTACAGGAGACAGGGAGCAAGACCATCCCCAAGAAAAAGAAATGCAAAAAAGCAAAATGGCTGTCTAAGGAGGCCTTACAAGTAGCTGCAAAAAGAAGAGAAGCAAGAAGCAAAGGAGAAGAGGGAAGATATACCCATTTGAATGCAGAGTTCCAAAGAAAAGCAAGGAGAGATAAGAAAGCCTTCCTCAGTGATCAATGCAAAGATATAGAGGAAAACAACAGAATGGGAAACACTAGAGATCTCGTCAAGAAAATGAGAGATACCAAGGGAACATTTCATGCAAAGATGGGCACAATAAAGGACAGAAATGGAAGGGACCTAACAGAAGCAGAAGATATTAAGCAGAGGTGACAAGAATACACAAAAGAACTATACAAAAAAGATCTTGACCCAGATAATCACAATGGTGTGATCACTCACCTAGAGCCAGACATCCTGGAATGTGAAGTCAACTGGGCCTTAGGAAGTATCACTATGAACAAAGCGAGTGGGGGTGATTGAATTCCAGCTGAGCTATTTCAAATCCTAAAAGATGATGCTGTGAAAGTGCTGCACTCAATATGTCACCAAATTTGGAAAACTCAGCAGTGGCCACAGGACTGGAAAAGGTCCGTTTTCATTCCAATCCCAAAGAAAGGCAATGCCAAAGAATGCTCAAACTACTGCACAATTGTATTCATCTCACACGCTAGTAAAGTAATGCTCAAAACTCTCTAAGCCAGGCTTCAGCAATACGTGAACCGTGAACTTCCAGATGTTCAAGCTGGCTTTAGAAAAGGCAGAGGGACCAGAGATCAAATTGCCAGCATCCACTGGATCATTGAAAAACCAACAGAGTTCCAGAAAAACATCTACTTCTGCTTTATTGACTATGCCAGAGCCTTTGATTATGTGGATCACAATAAACTGTGGAAAATTCTGAAAGAAATGGGAATACCAGACCACCTGACCTGTCTCTTGAGAAACCTGTATGCAGGTCAGGAAGCACCAGTTAGAACTGGACATGGAACAACAGACTGGTCCCAAATAGGGAAAGGAATACATCAAAACTGTATATTGTCACCCTGCTTATTTAACTTAAATGCAGAGTACATCATGAGAAATGCCGGGCTGGATCAAGCACAAGTTGGAATAAGATTGCCGGGAGAAATATCAATAACCTCAGATATGCAGATGACACCACCCTTATGGCAGAAAGTGAAAAAGACCCAAAGAGCCTCTTGATGAAAGTGAAAGAGGAGAGTGAAAAAGATGGCTTAAAGCTCAACATTCAGAAAACTAAGATCATGGCATCTGGTCCCATCATTTCATGGCAAATAGATGGGGAAACAGTGGAAACAGTGGCTGACTTTATATTTTTGGGCTCCAAGATGGTGACTGCAGTCATGAAATTAAAAGACGCTTACTCCTTGGAAGGAAAGTTATGACCAACCTAGACAGTATATTAAAAAGCAGAGACATTACTTTGTCAACAAAGGTCCATCTAGTCAAGGCTATGGTTTTTCCAATAGTCATGTATGGATGTGAGAGTTGGACTATAAAGAAAGCTGAGTTCCGAAGAATTGATGTTTTTGAACCGTGGTGTTAAGAGAAGACTCCTGAGAGTCCCTTGGACTGCAAGGAGATCCAACCAGTCCATCCTAAAGCAGATCAGTCCTGGGTGTTCATTGGAAGGACTGATGTTGAAGCTGAAACTCCAATACTTTGGCCACCTGATGTGAAGAGCTGACTCATTTGAAAAGACCCTGATGTTGGGAAAGATTAAGGGCAGGAGGAGAAGGGGGCAGACGGAGGATGAGATGGTTGGATGGCATCACTGACTCGATGGACATGGCTTTGGGTGGACTCCGGGAGTTGGTGATGGACAGGGAGGCCTGGTGTGCTGCGGTTCATGGGTTTGCAAAGGGTCGGACACAAGTGAGAGACTGAACTGAACTGAACTGAATACCTATCCTGGCCAGAGCCCTTGACAACTTCGGGTGCTGACATGGCTCTGGCTAAAACGACCCCCATGATAGATGCTCTGGGGCCCAGAGAACTTGGTTTAGACAGGTGCTCATCATCAAGCAGGACCTCCCAGGTTCAGACACTGTTTCCATTACTCACTAGGCTAAGCAGAGTAGGGATGGCATGTATCTATCACTTGGACCAGCACCTGCCATGCCTCCTCCCATGGCAGACAGTGAGAATTGACCATGCCAGACAGGTTCACACAGCGCTCTGGCTGTTGCCTCCAATCAGTTAGTGTTGGCACATGAAGTCAAACCTTTTTACCATCTTTGCAAAAGTGATATAGGAGAAATGAAATGGTGACCATGTGAGGCAAGAATTAGATAAGACCCAGTGCTAAAACTTGTTCAAACCTGTGGCAAGTATTTCTATAAATAAGTCTCCTGACTAAGCCTTCAGACCAATTGCTGCAATCAATGATGTTTTTAGAACATGCTCTTCACTCGCTCAGATGTAGCAGTGGAGGTGTGGGAAGGAAAATGGAAAAAAGTTACACACACACAGTTATGTGTACAGCTATTGATATTGCTGCGTATGGCTTACAATATTGTCCATTTTATGGGTGACTCCTTGTTTATTTCTATTTTATTAGGAAATTTGACATGTTTCTGATTTGACATTTTCTTCAAATATTCATAAGTGGAAATTTAGGAATGTAACTCGAAGGCAATTTAACACATTGTTTTGACAAAAAAAAAAAGAGCCAGAAATGAATGTATAAGAGTATTTGTATAAATCATACTAATTTAAAGGTAAATGGAAAGGTTTGGACAAAATCTTGTACTTTGCAGTGGATTACTTTAGGTTATGTGCCCACATACCCAAAGGCAGATGCTAACTCTCCCGTGCTCTCAGTAATGGATCAGTAAAAAAGTTTGAAAAATAACGCCTAGGCCTGGAGTCAGAAAATTTGCATACTTCAGGGGAAGAGGCCCTAGGATTTTCAGACAGAGAAGCATTTTTTGTTAGCATGTTCAGACTTTTGAGTATAGGCAGGAAAGTGGTGGCACATGAGATGGATTTAGCTGACACAAGTGCATATGTCTTTTATGGCATCACCTGCTTTCAGTTCATTTCAGTTCAGTTCAGTTGCTCAGTCGTGTCTGACTCTTTGTGACCCCGTGGAGAGCAGCACGTCAGGCCTCCCTGTCCATCACCAACTCCCGGAGTTTACCCAAATTCATGTCCATAGAGTCGGTGATGTCATCCAACCATCTCATCCTTTGTTCTTCCCCTTCTCCTCCTGCCTTCAATCTTTCCCAGCATCAAGGTCTTTTCAAATGAGTCAGCTCTTCACATCGGTGGCCAAAGTATTGGAGTTTCAGCTTCAGCATCAGTCCTTCCAAAGAACACTCAGGATTGATCTCCCTTAGGATGGACTGGTTGGATCTCCTTGCTGTCCACGGGACTCTCAAGTCTTCTGTAACACTGCAGTTCAAAAGTATCAATTCTTTGGTGCTCAGTTTTCTTTATAGTCCAACTCTCACATCCATACTTGACTATTGGAAAAACCATAGCCTTGATTAGATGGACCTTTGTTGGCAAAGTAATGTCTCTGCTTTTTAATATGCTGTCTAGTTTGGTCATAACTTTCCTTCCAAGGAGTAAGCGTCTTTTAATTTCATGGCTGCAGTCACCATCTGAAGTGATTTTGAAGCCCCCCAAAATAACCACTGTTTCTCCATCCATTTGCCATGAAGTCATGGGAGTGGATGCCATGATCTTAGTTTTCTGAATGCTGAGTTTTAAGCCAACTTTTTCACTCTCCTCTTTCACTTTCATCAAGAGGCTCTTTAGTTCTTCACTTTCTGCCATAAGGGTGGTGTCATCTGCACCATGTGAGGTTATTGATATTTCTCCTGGCAATCTTGATTGCAATTTGTGCTTCATCGAGCCCAGCATTTCTCATGATGTACTCTGCATATAAGTTAAATAAGCAGGGTGAAAATATACAGCTTTGATGTATTCCTTTTCCTATTTGGGACCAGTCTGTTGTTCCATGTCCAGTTCTAACTGGTGCTTCCTGACCTGCATACAGGTTTCTCAAGAGGCAGGTCAGGTGGTCTGGTATTCCCATTTCTTTCAGAATTTTCCACAGTTTATTGGGATCCACACAGTCAAAGGCTTTGGAAAAGTCAATAAAGCAGAAGTAGATGTTTTTCTGGAACTCTGTTGGTTTTTCAATGATCCAATGGATGTTGGCAATTTGATCTCTGGTTCCTCTTCCTTTTCTAAAGCCAGCTTGAACATCTGGAAGTTCACGGTTCACATATTGCTGAAGCCTGGCTTGGAGAATTTTGATAGTTCATCAAGCACTCTATCAGATCTAGCCCCTTAAATCTATTTGTCACTTCCACTGTATAATCGTAAGGGGTTTGATTTAGATCATACCTGATCACCTGCTTTAGAAATGTTGAAAATCAAATACACATTTAGATACTGAGGTTTTCTTGAAGCTCAAACACGGTTCTCAACTCTCAGTGCTTAAGAGGAATCAGGTAGATTCACATACTACTCCAGTGGGTCCCAGGTGGAGTGAGCTCCAGAATCATTAGAAGGGCTTGTCATTACACAGATGGCTAGGTCCCACCCCCAGAGTCTCTTTTTAGCAGGTTGAGATGGGGATCAAGAATCTGCTCCTAGGTGATGCTGTCACTGATGATTTGGAGATGTCACTTAGACAAACACTCCTTTAAAAGGTTTGGAGAAACACTGTTTTAAAAGGTTTGAATACATTAGGCTCTCAATCCATCAGGAAAAAAATTTGCAGAACAGAGTACCAGCTTCCCAGTAGAAAGAATGCAAGAGGTCTGCAGTTTGCCATTGTCTCTGTCAATCCCTACTGTTGCCCAGGCTCATATTAGTCATGCCAGTTGAGCTTGGGAGCTCAGCTCTAGTATCTAGGAGGAAAGACAAATCAAGACAGGGAAGTGGCCCTTAGTGGCATGCTCTTGTTAGCATGAGAATGGTACTGGAGATCATAAACACACTAGCCAATCTGAGTATTTTGATGGAAGACAAGGAACGGTCCGGCCTGCTGAGTGTGGTCAAACTAGTAAGGACACAGCACAGCATGAGTGGACTATTATGGGCAGATGAAAATACCATTCATAGGGGATTACAAGATACTGATTTCAGTTATTTGTTAAATATATAGCATATAAAGCTGGGATTAGGAAATGGCAACCCACTCCAGTATTCTTGCCTGGAAAATCCCACGGTCAGAGGAGTCTGACAGACTGTAGTCCATAGGGTTACAGAGTTGGACATGACTGAACGACTAAGCATAGTATTTAAAGAAGTTAAGGTATCACCATATTTTATGAAGAGCTCAAACAATAGCCAAAGTCTGAGAAATATTAATCCCCTGAAGCATAAATACGCTTCAACAGCCAAGTATAAAATGTATGAAAACCACATAAAAGGTAGAGTCTGATGCCCAGTTCTTGAGAGAATACAACTTTTCCTTGGGTGGTGGGAGAAGAGAAGAACATCAGATGACAGCATTCTTTCAGCTTAGTATTTATGCCCTCTTCATACAATGCCCTCTCCCAGATCTCAGATTTCTCTAGAATGATTACATTTCCTATTGCAAGTGGAAGGGCAAATCCAACCAGCACACCAGTCCCGTTTTTTGTTTGTTTGTGAGAGAGTCATTTCCTAGGCAGGTTGATAAGAAGTCTAGGGGTCCCCAAGGAGAGAGAGGTCTGGGATATTCAAGGAGGAAGAAAGGACAAACTTTTTTACTTTTTTCCTCTACATTCCTTAGGATTATATAACAATAATGTATCTTGCCTGAGGACAGTCTTTGGATTAAACCCTCTGGCTAATTCTGTTATCTTAAAACATAAATTATGGGAGTAGGTCTTTACAAGGATGTATCCTGGCTGAGGACAATCTTTGGATTAAACCTTCTGGCCAACTCTGTTATCTTAAAATGTAAATTATGGGAGTGGGTCTGGTGAGGTCTTTGCAGCCTCCAGACATTCTTTGGATTCACTGGAGAGTATAACTCCATTGCTAAAACTATCAAAGGGGTACTCTTTTGCCCCCTTCTGATGCCTATGTCAGAAGCTTTCTCTATCTCCTTTATACTTTAATAAAACTTTATTACACAAAAGTTCTGAGCGATCCAGCCTCGTCTCTGGCCCTGGATTGAATTCATCTCCTCCAGAGGCCAAGAATCCCCGGCGTCTTATCGTTCAGCAACAACCTTTCATCTGTTTGTTTGTTTCTATGCTTGTTCCAACATTACTTCTCTATTGGCTTAAGAACATTATTTTGGGACTTCCCTGGAGGTCCAGTGAGCGGTTAAGAATCTCCCTTCTAACGCACAGAATGCGGATTCTACCCCTGGTTGGGAAACTAAGATCCCACATACCTTGGGGCAACTAAACATGTGCGCTGCAACTACTGAGCCCGCTTGCCCTGGAGTTCACACGCCATAACGAGGATCTCGAGCATCACAACTAAACCCGACACAGCCAAATGCACACACACATACGCGCGCGCGTATATATGAACATTCATTTTGCCAACTTCAGGTTGACCACTACCCCGCAGCAACCCACACACAACTGCTAGATTAATCCTTTCATGGCATCTCTCTCAATCAGGCCTCTCCTTTCCACACAAGCCCTTGGTGAACCTCCGTGTCTCTCAGAGTTAAGTACAAGGTATCAAGCTAGTATTCCACTCCTTCCAAAGCAGTGTTCCACGTTAGCTAGTCTTAGTTTTCCATTTTTCTTTCCAGGTGGATCTATATTTTGGGAGAGGATTCCTTAAGTTGAACTCTGCAAAATTCCAGGGAGGCTGAGAAGGGGCAGCCACGAATAACTTATTCATACAATACATCCTCATTCCCTTAAGGATCAGCATGTGATACAAAGATGAGGCACGAAAGGAAGGCTCTGCCCACCCTATGGGGCTTTCAGTAGAAAGCTCTGTGCCAAATTCTTTGTGTTATTTGTATCTCTTAACAAAACTGTATTTTTTATTTATAGGACATGTATTAAGTTAACCTTAATATACATTATACATTAGGTATACATCCCAGTACACATTTGGTGCAGACAAATACCATTTGATTCCACCTATACTGGGTACCTAGAATAGTCTAATTCATAGAGTCAGAAAGTACAGTGGCAATTTCTGCAAGGGGCTGAAGGGGTAGGGAGGGTGGAGACGGGAAGTGAGGACTTAGTATTTAATGAGGACAGAGTTTCAGTTTAGGAAAGTGAAAAATTCTGGAGAAGTATAATGGTGAGTATTGTACAAAAATGTAAATGTACATAATGTCACTGATCTGTACAGTTAACTACGGTTAAAATAGTATGTTTTGGGACTTCCCTGGTGCCCCAGTGATTGGGACTTTGCCTTTCAAAGCAGGAGGTGCCAGTTTGATCCTTGGTCAGGTTTTCGCCTTTTGCCATCCCATATGCCTTGTGGCCAAAAAAACCAAAGCAGACAACAGAAACAATACTGTAACAAATTTAATAAAGATTTTTTTTAATGTGCTCTTTTTCCACATTAAGAAAAAATAAAGAAAAATAGTATGTTATATATTATATGACTTTTACCACAATAAAAAAGTTAAAAACAGGTCCATACTGCTAAGTAGGTTTGTTTACAATAATGTGGGAAAACAGTCACTGCTCCCCTGAGAGTCCCCCAGCCGAGGTCAGCGCACTGTCTGCCCAGCATTCCCTTCCCACCTCTGCTTATCTCAACCACTGTCTTCTGCAAAAACGCTATTTTCCTGACTGGGAAATATAAGTGGTCTCTCTTCAACAACCAAATAAGCATGTGTTTCTTTTCTGCCTCATAGCAACTACACATTTTTTCACATATAAAGTGCTTTTTTTTCCCATATGAGAATGGATCAATTGTTTTTCTCCTCTCCGACTACTGAACTTGAGTGCTACTGTGCCAAGAATACAGGTATAGTAGGCTTCACTTTCTGGAAGCAACTCATGTAAACATTAGTTAAATTGAACTGAAATTCGAAATGTCGGAAGTTTCCTGGAGCCACAATTTCATGACTGAACTCAAGGCCCAAAGTGCTAGTGACAAAGATGTTAACTGAAAATAAGAGGCTACAGGACTTTCATCAGATCATTGATATCAAATTAAAACCTGTAATATCAAAATCCATATGTTTTCAATTAGAATGCCTAAGCCTTTTCCTGAAACATTTTTTTTTCTGACTTCTTGATGCAGTTTTACTAAGTTTACAAAATGCATAAAGAAAAGATGACTGATTCACAGTCTTTTGAATACGCAAGAATGAGAAAGACTAAGTAAAAACAGAGAGGTAAGCATGTAAGCATTAAGTTGGCATACACAACTTAACAGGCTAAATGACATATGCTGAAGAAACTACTTGATTTATCAGATGATACTGGTATGACCTGGTCAGATTTCAAATACTCAAAGTTGGCAGTAATTCCTGTACTAGGGTGTTTACAGGCACAAGAAAGGTGACCCTGGGTCCAGTGAGCCACATTTTTGCATTGAACTTTAAGTAAGGATACATCATATAAGTGTAGGCATAATTCAGAGAGCATTGTGAGTTTGGTTCCTGACTGCCACAACAAAGCAATGCAAATTAATGTTTTGGTCTTCCAGTGTATATAAAAGTTATGTTTAGATCATACTGCAGTCCATTAAATTTGCAATAGCATTATATTGAAAAAAAATGTACTTACCTTAAAACTAAAAAAGTACTTTACTGCTAAAAAATGCTTACCATCATCTGAGCCTTCAGTGAGTTGTAATCTTTTTGCAAAGTACTATCAAACATCACTGAACACAGGTCACCGTAATAAATAGTATAGCAATGTAAAAGTTTGAAATGTTGAGAGGATTACAAAAATACAACATACAGACATAAAACAGACAATTCTTTTGGAAAAACCACACCTGCAGAACTTGTTCAACCTAGGGTTGCCACAAACCTTCAATTTGTAAAAAATGAAGTCTGTTATAGAGAAAAAATGTATGGATACCAAAGAGGGAAGGGAGGTGTAGGATGAATTGGGAGACTAGGATTGACATATATATATACTATGCATTTTTAAATGTTTTTTACTATGTATAAAACAGATAACTAATGAGGACCAGAGGATTCTACTTTGTGCTCTGTAATGCCCTAAAAGGGAATGGAATCCTAAAAGAGGGGATATGTGTGTACATGTCTGACTCCTTATGACCCCATAAACTGTAGCCAGCCAGTAATTTTAAATCAATCAAATTTACCAAGAAATTACCAGTCTTCACTGCAATCCAAGATAATCTTTCTTGTCTCTTCCCTTTATCTTGTCAATGCTGAAGGGAAACCCCTAACAAAGCATGTGGCTTGGTGACCTATTATAAATAAATCCACCTTTCCCCAAAGGGAAGTATTTTCTGTTTCAACTTGGACATTCAGAAAAAAAGACAAAAAAACTTTGTATTAACTGCAGTAGTGAAGCTTTGCCTTGAGGTGTGATGGACAGATTGGATGAAAGGTTTATCATCCATGAGCTAGAGTTCATTGTCTGGTTTCCCATGAAAGGTACTTTCCTTCTTCTCAGCAATACTTCTTCACTTGGTTCTCATGGTATCTAATCACCATTCCTCAAAGGCTGGTTATAGGAATCGGGGTAAATCAAGAAGTAGACCAATCATATTACTGTATCTCCCAAGGCACAGTGATTGGTTCAGTATAGGCTACATGACACAAGTCAGCCAATAAGAATTTAATACCATTCAAGTTGAGCACAAACGGCTTTTCTCTCAAGGTCCAAGACTCAGAGGCTGTGAGCAGAATGCCCCATGCTGCTGTCTAAGGTGCTTGTGAGAAGCTGGTATAAAAGGAAGAAAAGAAGACTCAGAGCTGCCAGGTCGAGCAAGTCAGAGCACATCATATTTGAGGTCTTTGAGAAAAAGCAATTTGGAGGAAACATACTTGCCCTTCATGTAATCTGTTAATTCTTTAAAATCAATAAATTGTTCATAAAAAAAAAAAAATTCCCCAGTGAGTACTGAGTTTCACCTTGGTTCAGTGTGACTCCATGAACTGCAGCATGCCAGGCCTCCCTGTCCATCACCAACTCTCGGAGTCCACCCAAACCCATGTCCATTGAGTCAGTGATGTCATCCAACCATCTCACCCTCTATTGTCCCCTTCTCCTCCTGCCCTCAATCTTTCCCAGCATCAGGGTCTTATCAAATGAGTCAGCTCTTTGCATCAGGTGGCCAAAGTACTGGAGTTTCAGCATCAGCATCAGTCCTTCCAATGAACACCCAGGACTGATCTGCTTTAGGATGGACTGGTTGGATCTCCTTACAGTCCAAGAGACTCTCAAGAGTCTTCTCCAACACCACAGTTCAAAAGCGTCAATTCTTCGGCACTCAGCTTTCTTTATAGTCCAACTCTCACATTCATACATGACCACTGGAAAAACCATAGCCTTGACTAGATGGACCTTTGTTGACAAAGTAACATTTCTGCTTTTTAATATGCTATCTAGGTTGGTCATAATTCTCCTTCCAAGAGTTTCTGTCCCCTGCAATCAGAAGTATCTTGGCTGATATTAACTCTTGTCCTCTCTTTCCCTACTTAGAGATTTACCATCCTTTATAAATTCCCTCAGAATGTCCTTTGAAAAATACTTGTTTACTAATCTACCACCCACCCACTGCCACTTAAAATTGTTCTTTAAGTAAGTGACTCTTAGGAACTGTGGATTCTTACCAATGACTCATGTATCTCTTTTAAGGCAATGGAACAAAGACCTGTAAGAAAAGACAGCAGCTTCAAGAAAAAACTTCAAGAGAAAAATAACACGTGATGATCACAGCCCTTTATCGGATATCTAAACAAGTCTGTGTTTTCTTATCTTTTTAAATGAATATTCTCACCTCAGGTGTTTTGTTGGAGTATTTTCTACAACTGGTCAAGCATATATCCTAGTATTTGGAGTTAGACATACCTGGTCCTGAAACTTCACTTTGCCATTTCTTTCAGACCATGGGAAGTTACTTAATTATGACTCAGCTTTCTCATCTGAAAAATGAGTATAACGATACTTACACTTTATAAGTATTTGAGAGGATCAAGGGTAACATGGTGACAAATGTGCTTAATTTTAATGAGCACAATGTCCAGTAGATACAAGAACTCAATGAATGTTAGCTAATGTTAGTTGTTATTATGGATAAGGCAAAGATCACAAATGGGCTTCCCTGGTGGCTCAGTGGTAAAGAATTCACCTGCAAATGCAGGAAACTCAGGTTCAATCCCTGGGTTAGGAAGGTCCCCTGGAGGAGGAAGTGGCAACCCATTCCAGTATTCTTGCTTGGGAAACCCCAGGCAAGAGGAGCCTGGTGGGCTACAGTCCATAGGGTCACAAAGGAGTCCAGTATGACTTAGTGACTAAACAATGACAACAAAGATAGTGAGTAGGTCTGATAAATTATATATTCAGTATAATTCACTCTAAAGACCCATTCTAAATCATCCACTTATAGTCACAGATCAAATTAGGATTTATGGTTGATAAAGCTGCACTGATATCTTAGTATAGTTCTCTCTTTTCCTGAAATTATTTTCACTTCTGTTATTCATTTGATTCATATTTGGGAAGTATTATCTACATTCCAGGGAAGGAAAGTGAGGAACAGAGAGAAAAATGAATTACTAAATGTTAGCATTAGACAAAGCTAAGCTAGAAAATCAAATCTTCAGACCACTTGTACACTGCTAGTGCATGTGTGGAGAAGGCAATGGCACCCCACTCCAGTACTCTTGTCTGGAAAATCTCGTGGATAGAGGAGCCTGGTGGGCTGTAGTCCATGGGGTCGCTAAGAGTCAGACACGACTGAGCAACTTCACTTTCACTTTTCACTTTCACGCATTGGAGAAGGAAATGGCAACCCACTCCAGTGTTCTTGCCTGGAGAATCCCAGGGATGGGGGAGCGTGGTGGGCCGCCATCTATGGGGTCGCACAGAGTCAGACACAATGAAGTGACTTGGCAGCAGCAGTGTATATGTGCTCAGTCACTTCAGCTGTGTCTGACTCTTTGTGAACCCATGAACTGTAGCCTGCCAGGCTCCTCTGTCCATGGGATTCTCCAGGCAAGAGTATCGAACTGGTTGCCATTCCCTCCTCACAATGACTGTATATTGATGCTAATAAGTGGAAATAGAAAAATCATAACTCAAAATTAGTATGTTCTCTCACTTCCTAGAAACTGAGAGCTGAGAGAAGCTGGGAAAGCAATGACAAACAGAACTGTGTGGGTGTATTTGGAAAATTTAGCAGTCAAGTTAAAATCAGAGCTCATGTATCACAGATTTTAGCTGGAAGTACTCTAGAGAATCACTGCAGATTGTGACTGCAGTCATTAAATTAAAAGACGCTTGCTCCTTGGAAGAAAAGTTATGGTCAACCTAGATGGCATATTAAAAAGCAGAGACATTACTTTGCCAACAAAGGTCCATCTAGTCAAAACTACGCTTTTTCCAGTAGTCATGTATGGATGTGAGGATTGGACCGTAAAGAAATCTGAGCACTGAAGCATTGATGCTTTTGAACTGTAGTGTTGGAGAAGACCCTTGAGAGTCCCCTGGACTGCAAGGAGATCTAACCAGTCCATCCTAAGGAAGATCAGTCCTGAATATTCATTGGAAGGACTGATGCTGAAGCTGTAACTCCAATACTTTGGCCACCTGATGGGAAGAACTGACCCACTGGAAAAGACCCTGATGCTGGAAAAGACTGAAGGCAGGAGGAGAAGGGGACAACAGAGGATGAGATGGTTGGATGGCGTCACCGACTCAATGGACATGAGTTTGAGTAAAACTCAGGAGTTGGTGATGGACAGGGAAGGCTGGCAGGCTGCAGTCCATGGGGTCACAAAGAGTTAGACATGACTGAGCGACTGAACTGAACTGAACTGACAGTGTAGTTGAGAGGTGGGAGGGGAGGAGGTGTCCTCCATCTAACTCTGTGATCTTGGCCAAAATCACTCACTCTCTCTAAGCCTCAATTTTCTCACATGTAAAGAAAGGATACCCCTTACCTTAGAGGCTAGATGACCAAGTAAGACCATTCACATGAAAAGGATTTGTAAACAAGAACACACAAAGCCAAGGTGAGAAATCATTACCATACAGTCACAGTGAACAGATTTCAACTTGACTATGGAGTCCTGCCTGATTGGTATTGGCCAACCTGAATGCTGTGTCAGGGTTCTGAGGATGCCTGGTTGGTACCCAGAGGAAAAGAGGGTCATAAAAATCTGGGATGCGGCCATAGTGTAAGAGTGGGAACGGGGATGCATGCAACAATATTTAGGGTACTCCCCCTGCATAAATGGCTAGTGGCTAGGGCGGGAAGAGGAAAGCCTTTAGTAAAGAGGTGTATGAGTTTTTCTTTTAAATTTTTTTGTCCACACCGAGAAACTTGCAGGATCTTGCTTCCTCGACCAAGGACTGAACCTGGTCCTTTGGCAGTGAAAGTATCAATTCCCAACCACTGGATCGGCAGGGCATTCCCAAAGAGGCATATGTTCTAAGGCATAGTTTTCTTAACCTCTCTGTTCCCATAAAATGTAAAATTCTATACACTGGAAATTGCCAAATTCAGTGTTATTGTGAAAACGAAATTAAATAATGTATGCAAATGAGTTCAAGAAACTGCAAAGCAACATCCAGTAGAGATGGATTAATACTATTACAGCATAAAAAATTACACAAGCAGCTATATCTTACCCATAGAAAATACCTCCTTTATGTGGATGAAAATAAAAGTTAATTACCCCTCCATAAGAGTGGCAAAACAATACGAGCCTGATGTTCATAAGTGAATGTTAGTAAAAATACATTTTGCCCACTTTCAATTTCTAGCTTTTTGCCTGTCACTTTAAATTGGTCAAATGTTTGACAGATGTTCAATAATTGACACAGCTTATCTTCCTCTCTCAGGCTCCTTTCCTACTCAATTGCCAGCATTTCTAGTTGCCATAGCAACTGTAAACATTAATGATTATTCTAACATGACAGGGGATTTAAACACATCCCTAAGTTAAAGGTTCCCTCGGGGGGAAAAAAACTATCCATCTTGGGAAAGATGGAAAATATTATATGATTTAAATTACCTAGTTAAAGCATTTATTAGAGCTAAATATACAAACCTATTTCTATAGTTTGCTTAGGTAGTGATTTTTATTTTCTCCCGTCTGACTCACAGAAGGAATTGTGGGGAACTAAGAAACTCAGAGGACAGAGGAGCCTGGTGGCCACAACCTAGCAACTAAACCACCACCAAGAAACTCAGTTTCCTACATGAAAGAGAAAGAACTCATCTAGATAAATGATAAATTAAAGGACTGAAGGGAGAGCTTTAGAAACAACCACTGGAGGTCATGTGATATATAGCATTATTTCACAAGAAGCTGGGTACCAGTGTAAGGCCTTTTCACTTAAAGCCTCTGTGGTTTCAAGAGTAAACGTGGATGATGGTATCTGTTCTAACCACACATCAGCCTAGACTGTAAAATGTACAAAATACATGGGATTATTGCTATCATCTGTGAGAAAGCGGTAACAGTTTCCCCTTTGGAGAAAACTGAAAATAAGTATAAAGAAAATAGCAGTGACATCACTGATTTGAAGCCGTTGGATCAGAGGCCAGATCTACAGAATAGTCGGCTTGTATTTTCCACGTTTATGGTATGTGTGCTGTGCTTCGTCTCTCAGTCATGTCTGACTCTTTGCAACCCCATGGGCTGTAGCCCGCCAGGCTCCTCTGTCCATGGGGGTCTTCCAAGCGAGAATACTGGGGCGGTTGCCATGCTCTCATCCAGGAGATGGTCCCAACCCAGGGATTGAATCCAGGTCTTCCCTGTTGCAGGTGGATTCTTTACCATCTGAGCCAGCAGACGGTAGGGAAGCCCAAGAATACTGGAATGGGTGGCCTACCCCTGCTCCAGGGGATCTTCCCGACCCAGGAATTGAACCAGCATCTCCTGCATCACAGTCGGATTCTTTACCAGCTAAGCTACCAGGGAAGCATAAATTGATTGCCAGCAGATAAAAATTGAAGTATTTCTCATAGAATTCCACACTATGGTTTCTCATGAAAAACCCTAAGGCCAGGCAATACTGAACCTGTATTTCTTCAAGACGATAATTAGCTTGAGAAGAGTAGTTGCTAGCCTGTTTGAATGGGGCACGTGAATTGCAGCCAGATCTACATTATCTCGTTCATTGATATTTTTACTGCCTGGGGCTTGAAGACAGAGAGTTTCCAAAATCTTGACTGAGTGGCTTCTACACATTACATGCAATCACAAAACAAACTTTCCTGACTTCTATCAATCCTAACCACTTTGTTTTTCTTGGTCTTCATGTGTGAAGACTATCTGTGCCCAACTGTGGTGGGTCAGCACTGGATAACTGCTTCTGCCCCCACTGGTGACTAAACGACTCTGAAGAAGTGAAGTTTAGACAGTGAGTCGTGTCAGAATCTTTGCGACCCCATGGACTGTAGCCTACCAGGCTCCTCCATCCATGGGATTTTCCAGGCAAGAGTACTGGAATGGGTAGCCCTTCCCTTCTCCAGGGGATCTTCCTGATCCAGGGAACAAACCCAGGTCTTCTGTATTGCAGGCAGATTCTTCACCATCTTAGCCACCTTCCACAATATTAAATGTGTGCTTATTATGTTCAGGCATTCTCCTAAGCACCATAGATAAAGTAGGACATACACAGCAAAGATACAGTTCTATAGGAGCAGATTTTCTGAATCTTGATCATATTTCCAGGATAGCAGATCTTGTGGTTCATGGTATTCACTTCATCCATCCTGCAATAACTCTTTGAGGGTGGGATCTTTAAAGCAAGAGGTGATTTCAGTCTAGCATTGTCTCTGCTTGTGGACAGCTTCATGCAGCCCTCACTGACATCGACGGGGACAGCAGTCAAGGTCACAGTTCAGCTATCAGAAGAAATGGCCAAATCTGTACTTGGAAACATCTGCTGTTTCTCTACTGATTATGATAAAGAGCTGGGAAAAACAAGGGTGCGATAAAAAGGATTAGACCAGAGAACTATGGTCAACAGGCTGACAGTATGCAAGAGTAGGACTGCACAGAAAAGTGTGAGTATCATGTACTAAAAAGCATATAGACGCTTTAAAATGTTAAAATTTTCAACATTTTTAAAATGTGCTGGTTTAATTGAAGTGAAAGAAGCATGATAAAACCATGTGGACAAATATGTTTGGGAAATACCATTTATTTATTACAGGACTTTCCCAAACCTTGGGACTATAAAAGCCCCAAGAGATTTGACATGCAGTATTTAGTAAGTCAGGGAACAGCCCTATAGCCTCTTAAGTTACAAGAGTTGGTTCTAAAGGAAACCAGTAGAGAGGAAAAATGGCATTTCTATTGTCATAACATAAATATTCAGAAGCCATTAATTAAATATACAGTTAGGTCAGCAGTCTTTAGCTGACATTTGTTTTGAAAAAGCCATTTTATAAAAGATCTAAAAAAAAAGTGTGAGAGGAGAGGTTTGAAGAGGCAATAAGTCTAAGAATGCAGAGCATGATCGATCCTTGAGTGAGGTAGATCTTAGTTCTCAAAGGTCAGCTCCAAGTTATTCATCCTCCTAAAGCCTCATGCTTTAGGATTGGAAGCTTCATGCTTTAGGGTTGGAAGCCACCCTCTTCCAACAACACAAGAGGAGACTCTACACATGGACATCACCAGAGAGTCAATACTGAAATCAGTTTGATTATATTCTTTGCAGCCAAAGATGGACAAGCTGTATACTGTCAGCAAAAACAAGACCGGAAGCTGACTGTGGCTCAGATCATGAACTCCTTATTGCAAAATTCAATAATTGCAGCACTGTTTATAATAGCCAGGACATGGAAGCAACCTAGATGCCCATCAGCAGATGAATGGATGAGGAAGCTGTAGTACATATACACCATGGAATATTACTCAGCCATTAAAAAGAATTCATTTGAATCAGTTCTAATGAGATGGATGAAACTGGAGCCCATTATATAGAGTGAAGTAAGCCAGAAAGATAAAGACCATTATAGTATACTAACACATATATATGGAATTTAGAAAGATGGTAACGGTAACACTATATGCAAAACAGAAAAAGAGACACAGATGTATAGAACAGACTTTTGGACTCTGTGGGAGAAGGCGAGGGTGGGATGTTTCAAGAGAACAGCATCGAAACATGTATATTATCTAGGGTGAAACAGATCACCAGCCCAGGTTGGATGTATGAGACAAGTGCTCAGGCCTGGTGCACTGGGAAGACCCAGGGGGATCGGGTGGAGAGGGAGGTGGGAGTAGGGATCAGGATGGGGAATACATGTAAATCCATGGCTGATTCATGTCGATGTATGACAAAAACCACTACAATATTGTAAAGTAATTAGCCTCCAACTAATAAAAATAAATGAAAAAAAAAGAAAAAAAAAAGAAAAAAGTAAGCAAAACCACTAGACCATTCAGGTATGACCTAAATCAAACCCCTTACGATTATACAGTGGAAATAACAAACAGAGCCAAGAGACTAGATCTGATAGAGTGCCTGAAGAACTATGGAGGGAGTTTCGTGACATTGTACAGGAGGCAGTGATCAAGAACATAACCAAGAAAAAGAAATGCAGGAAGGCAAAATGGTTGTCTGAGGAGGACTTACAAATAGCTGTAAAAAGAAGAGAAGCAAAAGGCAAGGAGAAAAGGAAAGATATAAGCATCTGAATGCAGAGTTACAAAGAATAGCAAGGAGATAAGAAAGCCTTCCTCAGTGATGAATGCAAAGACATAGAGGAAAACAATAGAATGGGAAATAACAGAAATCTCATCAAGAAAATTAGAGATACCAAGGGAACATTATCATATTGTGCTCATGCAAAGATGGGCACAATGAAGAACAGAAACAGTATGGACCTAACAGAAGCAGAAGGTATTAAGAAGAGGTGGCAAGAATACACAAAAGAACTATATAAAAAAGAACTTCATGACCCAGATAACAATGATGGTGTGATCACTCACTTGGAGACAGATTTCCTGGAATGCAAGGTCAAGTGGGCCTTAGGAAGCATCACTATGAACAAAGCTAGTGGAGGTGATGGAATTTCAGTTGAGCTATTTCAAACCCTAAAAGATGATGCTGTGAAAGTGCTGCACTCAATATGCCGGCAAATTTGGAAAACTCAGCAGTGGTCACAGGACTGGAAAAGGTCAGTATTCATTCCAATCCCAATGAAAGGCAATGCCAAAGAATGTTCAAACTACTGCACAATTGCACTCATCTCACATGCTAGCAAAGCAATGCTCAAAATTCTCCTTGCTAGGCTTCAACAGTATATGAACTGTGAACTTCCAGATGTTCAAGCTGGTTTTAGAAAAGGCAGAGGAAGCAGAGATCAAATTGCCAACATCCGTTGGATCATCAAAAAAGCAAGAGAATTCCAGAAAAACATCTACTTCTGCTTTATTGACTATGCCAAAGCCTTTGACTGTGTGAATCACAAAAAAACTGGAAAATTCTTAAGGAGATGGGAATACCAGACCACCTGACTTGCCTCCTGAGAAATCTGTATTCAGGTGAGGAAGCAACAGTTAGAACTGGATATGGGACAACAGACTGGTTCCAGATAGGGAAAGGAGTACGTCAAGGCTGTATAATGTCACCATGCTCATTTAACTTATATGCAGAGTACATTATGAGAAACACTGGGCTGGATGAAGACAAGCTATAATCAAGATTGCTGGGAGAAATATCAACACTTCAGATATGCAGATGACACTACCCTTACGGCACAAAGTGAAGAAGAGCTAAAGAGCCTCTTGATGAAAGTAAAAGAGGAGAGTGAAATAGTTGGCTTAAAACTCAACATTCAGAAAACTAAGATATTGTCATCCAGCTCCACCACTTCATGGCAAATAGATGGGAAAAGAATGGAAACAGTGAGAGACTTTATTTTTTTGCACTCCAAAATCACTGCAGATGGTGACTGCAGCCTTGAAATTAAAAAATACTTGCTCCTTGGAAGAAAAGCTATGACAAACATAGACAGCATATTAAAAAGTAGAGACATTACTTTGCCAACAAAGTTCTGTCTAGTCAAAGCTATGGTTTTTCCAGTAGTCATATATGGATGTGAGAGTTGGACTATAAAGAAAGCTAAGCACCATATATTGATGCTTTTGAACTGTGGTGTTGGAGAAGACTCTTGAGAGCCCCTTGGACTGCAAGGAGATAAAACCAGTTAATCCTAAAGGAAATCAGTCCTGACTATTCATTGGAAGGACTGATGTTTAAGCTGAAACTCCAATATTTTGGCCACCTGATGGGAAGAACTGACTCACTGGAAAAGACCCTGATGCTGGGAAAGATTGAAGGCGGGAGCAGAAGGGGACGACAAAGGATGAGATGGTTGGATGGCAATACTGACTTGATGGACATGATTATGAGCAAGCTCTGGGAGTTGGTGATGGACACAAAGCCTGGCGTGCTGCAGTCTACAGGGTCACAGATAATCAGACATGACTGAGAGAATGAACTGAAGTGAACTGAACTGAAAGTGTCATGCAGAAAATGGGAATAACAATTTACATTTCTCAGAGAATTTTTCTGGGTTTTTTACCTCCCTTGTTATTCTTGATATGTCCATAATGGGATAGTAATCCCTACTTTTGAAAGTTGTTTTCAAATAATGTAAAAACTCTTTTTTCCTACACTGATGAAATTTAGAGTTGGTTGGTTAATCAAAAACGTTGGTAGAAGTGGGAAACCATAAAAAAATTCATATTTATATCTGAAACATTTTATGCTATTATATTTACATATTATTCGTTTATTTATGTAGGTTATATATAGTTATTTTTCATTAATAAAATTGCTCATTTGGGGGAAATTAAACTGATTATTTGTCAATCTTTTGTATAGGACCAATACATTCCTTTGTCCTTTCATTTTTTGACTTTTTAAATCTGGCTGTTGACTGAGCATGTTGTTATTGTTTTCATATAAATCATACTCATCATGTATCACTAGTTGTCACTTCCACTCTTGATTTCCTTAAGAAAAAGACTTGTAAAACTATATGAGTACAGAGTACTATCAGTTTAATGATTCCCCCAAACTCATAATTTTCTTGTCTATAGCATCTTCATTTTTTATTAACTGACCTTCCTAAGGTTTACCCCAAAAGATTTCATGCAGTTTTCATGGAAGTGGCAATTCTTTCCTTTTCATGGTATTTCATTAATTTATGTAATCTTTAATGTACATAGCTATAAGTACAACAGGCATATACAAACTTAGTGCTAAGACCAACTGATTCTCGGCCAGTATGGACTCAACAGGTAGGAGCAGAGGAAGACAGGCTTTCCTGAGAGTAGCCTCCAGACACAGACCTTCAGCTTGCCACAGGGAACAGTCACTGTGCATGACAGAAGACTGAGGAGAATCTGCTTATCCAGAGAGTTAAGGGACGCTGCTTTAAAATAAGACATATTCTACGCTACTGCCCCTTTAATAGACTCTTGCTCCCTAGACCATGCAGTTTTGTCTCCAAGTCTCTGCATAGGCTTCCAAGAGAGGCACTGGAGGTTGACTTTTAATTGCAGTTGGTACCAATAGGGGAGAATAAGCTGGGACTTTACAGAAATGATGGCAGGCCAATGATAGATGAAAATGGAGAAGGATATTTCAGGTGTCCTTCAATTGCATAGTATCGATGAATGCCCAGCCCATACAAAACAGAGAATTTCAAACTCTGCCACTGATGTATCCTTCTGTGAGGAGAATATGAACACACCCTTGTGAGGCACCAAGAGGCAAATCCTGAAGCAGCTTCCCTGCAAGTCTAGGGTGCTTATATTAGAGATATTCTACCTCAGAACGCCATGGCAAACTATGTCAATGCTGGACTGAACATAAAATATTTTAAAATATAACCATGAAATTCCTCAAATCTGTTAATAAATAAATATAGTTCTCAGGAACGAGTAGTATGTCACATGGTGCTAAACACTATTAGGAAAAAAAATGAACGACATGGTACTGTTTTAGATATACCAGGGAAGGAGTGAAAATGAGTGGGGCTCTGAAATGAGAGAGGGCTGCCAGTCAAGCATGTATGTGGGGAAAAAAACTTTGAGGCAAGGGAACAATAATCACAGAGGCCCCATCACAAGCAAGGGCACGTTTAGCACTTTGGAGAACCGAAATGGTCTATGACTGGAATCCAGTGAGATGGGGCATAGTGATTGAGTTGTATGGGGGGGGGGGGCCCTACTAGCCAAGATAAAGATTTTCTATTTTATTTTATTTTTTCTTCCCTGAGTGAGATGTAAAAGCCTTTGGAGAGTTCTAAGCAAGGAAGAAACACAAGACGGGTTACATCTCAAAGGTATCATTCTGTCTCCTATGCTAAGAGACAGTTAGGGAGAGACAGGATTAGGAGTTGGGGGACCAGCTAGGAGGCAGTCATGAACATCCAAGACAGGTGTGATGGGAGACTGCGAGAGGGTGGCATTGGTGGAAGTGCGGAGAGTGGTTAGATGCAGAGTAAATTTCAAAGGTACCGTGGACAGGATTTGTTAACAGATTGGACGGAAGTACAGGGGAAAATGAAATTACGAACCATGTCCCAAAGTTTCAGTTGTGAGTCACAGGTTGAATGGGGTTGTCCTTTCTTATGACTGGGAAAACTCTAGCAGGATTCGATTTAGAAAGATGATCAATGCTCCAGTTTGGTAATATCATTTTTGAGATGACTATTAGGCAACAAATTGTGATGATGATCAGACAATAGATACTTGAGTCGAGGATGCAGGATGAAGAGGTGTTGCAGGCAGTTGGAAAATGTGAGCATAAAGATGCCACTTGAAGCCATGAGCTGGATGACATGACTAAGAAGTATGCACATATAGTGGGTCCTGACCCTGAGGATGCTTATACTTTAGGAAGATGAGAAGATGACGGGAAGATGGGATGAAACCAGGAAGGGAGAGCAAAATAATAAGTCAGTGAAATAAAGTGGGTACCAAAGGGCTTCCCTGGTGGCTCAGCTGGTAAAGTGTCTGCCTGCAATGCGGGAGACCTGGGTTCGATCCCTGGGTTGGGAAGATTCCCTGGAGAAGGACATAGCAACCCACTCCAGTCCTCTTGCCTGGAAAATCCCATGGACAGAGGACCCTGGTAGGCTACAGTCTATGGCGTTGCAAAGAGTCAGACATGATTGAGCGACTTCACATAAGGGAACTACAGCCCAAAAGCTTAGGGAAGGAAGTATTTCAAGAAGTGTAAAGTGATCAGCTACACTGCATGCTGCTGACTGGTTGAACAGATGACAACTAAGAATCTGCCACTGGACATCACTGACAAGACTATTTTTTGTGCATAGCTAAATGAATACCAGATAGAACTCAGGACAAGAAAGACATATCATAACGTTAGGATGATGAATTCTCTGAGATGATTTCAAAATCCTAAATATGTATGCACCCAATAAATGAGATTCATTTATATGAACAATGCCTAAAGACTTCTCTTAACAAGTTAAAAAAGAAAAAAAATTAAACACAAAATAAAAATGAAACATATAGTAAAGATATCAGACATAAATGCACTATAAATTGGACACAGAATAGGAAAAAAACCTCATGAAATAAAAGACCATATTTTTTTTCCAAAAAGATAAATAAATATGATTAACTTCTATGTAAACTATTCAACAAAAATACAGATAACAAAAATTACTAATACTGTAAAGAAAGAGGGGTAACACTATAGAGCCTAAATACATTAAAAAGAATAAAATAATATAAACAATTTTATGCCACCGCATTTGTCAATTTCAATGAAGGAGACACATTTCTTGTACCACAACTGATCAATGGACTCAAGAGAAATAAAATACATAATCTGAAGATTCAAATAGAAAAAAAAAGAGAGAGAGATAGACTATTTTTGTGCAACTCTGGGGAAAAGTTCTGTGGGAGTGGGTGCAAGAGGCAGTGAAACAGAAAAAATAGACAATGCTTCAGTGCGGTTTTGGTGCAAAGGACAGCATAGAAACGGGCTAGTGGGGTCAGAGGAGTTTCTAAATACAGATGGGGTGATGTGCCAGGGAAGAAGAATATACTAATGCAAGAAGGAGGAGGAAAACAGAGGCGAGAGCAAAGTCCTTGAGTTAATAAGAGGGGACAGAATCCAATGCACAAAGGTGACCCTAAATAAGAACCCAGAGAGATTTTGTGTTTGCGTTTGAAGAGGGAACAGAAAGTACCCATTGCTACAGCCATTACTTAGGACAAAGAACCAACACGCTGCGCTGGACTATTATGCAACTACCGCTTTCTTTGTCTCTGGCAACAGTCCTGCTCTGCTGCAGGCCATTTTCTGAACTCTGCAAAACAGTTATATTTTCAAACTTTAATTACCTAAAACCCAGTGACTTTTCATTTCACTTACATTAAGAACAAAATTCTTCATACGGCTTCAACAAACCTTAGTAAAAATATTTTCAATGTTGCATGAAAGCTCACTATCTTTTCTTAATGAAAGTGGTCTTGAAAAAAATGGGGGGAGGTAGTCTCTGTAAATTTTTTGTATGTTTCAACTGAATTTAAAAAGGTCCCTCTGTTTTCACATCATATATTTCAATGTGACCTAGTTTAATCCTTTAATAGCTAGCTTTCAACAACTTTGATCGGCTTCTTACTGTGATATAAAAGATTAGATCCTGCCCCTAAGATGCAATCTCCCATGGAACATTTCCTTGGTGAAATATTTAATATTGTGGCCAATGGATGAAAATAAAATTCCTACAAATGCCTGTGTTATCATGAGTGAGAGCACTTCTAATAACTGTAAGGCATCGCCACTTTCAATCTAGTCCCTTCTGTTCCTCATGGATTGACTTTTCCCATGTAACAAAGAGCCTCTGACCCACAAAAAATGAAAAGATTTCTTCAAAAAGGATTGAGCAAATACCAAATCCCTAGGCTACTGGCCAAATGGAGATCTGACACCATAGTCAGGTTGGGAGTCAATAAATTCCTTTCTTCATTTCTGGCTAGAAAATGGAATCCTTGATCTGGTCTCTGTAAGCCTGCTGATGAAAAGTGTAGCAGGAATATAAACATGAAAGTAGTCCTAATTTCTTCCATTTGGAAATAAATTCCGTAATACACTACCTTTTCTTGGCGATGATGGTAGATTTGGCAAAATAAAGATATTTTGTGTGACTATAGGCTATAACAGTATCACAATATGAAGCTGTTTCAACTAGGGCTATAGCTGCTTGATACAAGGGTCCACCCAGAAGCTTCCTTGCTTTTAAAATGAGATGTCTGTTCCCAAAGTTCACGGCCCAGGGTCTCGAGCTTGTTTGCACAGCTACTTCCAGTCAGCTGCATCCACAAGAGTTTCTTGGGAGTCACATTCACGTTTTTGAGTCATTTAAGGTTTGGGGGCTTTCCTGGTGGCTCAGACGGTAAAGAATTCTGCCTGCAATGCAGGAGACCTAGGTTCAATCCCTGGGTCAGAAAGATCACCTGGAGAAGGGAATGGCACCCCCCTCCAGTATTCTTGCCTGGAGTATTCCAGGGACAGAGAAGCCTAGCAAGCTACAGTTCATGGAGTTGCAGAGAGCTGGACATGACTGAGCAACTTATACTGGTAATCTCTGCACTGTGTATTAACATATCAGTACTCTGAAAAACTGGACTAAAAGTCAAAACCCACTCAGATGTAACACTCTCAACCTAGTTTCTTTGGGTGATCCAAACAAAAGAAAATAAATTGGTGTTTGTTTGAAAATCTTGTCCAGCAATGAGACTGGCATCAATCATTGAGAATTTCGAAAGACCTTTATTTTACACTCACTCTTGGATTTCACATGATAAAGAAGAATAGAAAAATTGAGGGAAGAGAAACAGACTCCCTAGGATTGAGCATATGAGCAGGAAGTATCATCTCTTTATCAATTAGAAAACAGCAACAGGATCATTAGAAATAGTTTTTCATTTGACCTTTAGGCAAGACTTTTACTTTACAGATGGAGCTCACACAGCGAATAGAACACAGCTCTTTTATTTTCTAGTCCAGGGCTCTTATTATAGTATTCTCACCTGAAAGATGGGAGATTTAACATTTAAAAAGCCTAGAAGTCTAGAGTTTTTAAAAGAAGATGAAAAGAAAAGGAGACTGAAGAGGAGGGGGCAGAAGAGGAAGAAGAAAAAAGGAAAAGGAAAGATCTGAACTCACATTCCCATAGGCTAGCAGAGGGTACGGTGTTGAAACCTTTTCTTCTTCTTTATGGACAAATTTATCTTGGATTAACTTTCTGGCTTGTTACCCCCAGAAACCTGATGAAGGTGAAACGTTAGTTGTGTGACGAGGTGGTGGTGTTATGATAAAAATGACCCAGGACTGGCACTGTGCATGGGGCTGGGAAGAATGTAAATGAACTACTGGTACACATCTGGTGTTGGGCTTCCCTGCATGTGATGACTTTCACCACTGGGCTGGTCCTCTGGGGATCTTTAGAAGATCTGCCAACAGAAATGTTACAAGTGATCTTTCTAAGACATGGACCTTCCAAGTCAGGAGGCGCCACACTTAACTAAGTGAATCTTCATTCTTGGCTCTTAAAATACCACTTGGAAAAAAAAAGAAATTAAAAAAAAAAAAACTCCCTGTGGATATGTATTTGGACTCTTCCAGGACTCCCTGTGGAGGGAAGGTCTGGTGCAGCTCTGGGTCCTGTCCTTAAGTGAGTTAGTTGCTGAGTGTGACCCACAGTGATCATGTCATTCTGATAGCCTAGTCGAGAGTATGAACATGCTTTTGGGTGAACTGTAGGCATAACCAGGTGTCCCTCCTTGAATGAAATGTGTGTTCTCTAGTGCATCAGTGTCTTCACCATTCCCTATTATCTTACATCTGGTTCACTCGAATTCAGCTTCAGTGTGATCCCTGAAAGTTTTACAGCCCAGTTCTAGATTCTGGGTGGGGTAATTTCTTCCTACAGTCACATGACAAGTAATCTGCCAAGGGAAGCACTGAACTGTCAGTATTTATGAACTTTAGAGAAATAAAAACCATTCACCTACAGGGATCTAACACAATTCTGTTTTGATCACTTGTTTATGTTTTCTTTTGTTTGCTAGAGAAAGATAAAAACCTGCCATTCTGGCCCAGTTGGTTCCAAATTTTCTCTTTCCAGTCCCTAGTTCTACCTGCATGTAAGGTAAATTAATAAATATGCCAGACAAAATCTTAAAGGTATTCTGACTTACTTCAGATAATTCTTTTTTAATTACTAATTGGAAAACGGTTCTTGACAACATATTTAGCTGTCATATCCTAGGACAATTCCTTAGCAGATATGGAAAGAAATAATGTTTTCAAAATAATTGGGCTGTATCTCCAAGGATTCGAACTAACAATTAGAAGT
Source organism: Odocoileus virginianus (assembly GCF_023699985.2). Taxonomy (NCBI): domain Eukaryota; kingdom Metazoa; phylum Chordata; class Mammalia; order Artiodactyla; family Cervidae; genus Odocoileus; species Odocoileus virginianus. The sequence goes on from NC_069699.1 coordinate 21,096,359, forward strand.
ATATCTTTTAAATAAAATTTAGAATATGCATGTGTGTCACTGAGGGTGTAGAGTTGCTTTTCTGTTTTTTTAACCTGGTTACTAGCTGTCACCAAGCTAGAGGAAGGAGAACATGAGCACGACATCCATCATTCAGTACTTCCAAGAACTTCATTGAGAGAACAATCTACTTGCTTTAGTTTTTATGAACCCCCTATGAGTTACAGATGCCAGCTGTCTTTTCTCTGGCCGTCTCTCTGATGACAGGCATAGTGGAACATAAAAGGAAAAGCAGTCGGTGTTGGGGAGGAAACACAGAGCTTACAGTGGGCCAGTCCATTATTAATGGAGAAAGTCACAGGGTAGTTAATGTACCGATGTCAGACTTTCCAACTTTAAGAGAGTCCCCTTGGGAAGCAGCGCAGACAGATGTGTTGAAGGCAGAAGTGCAAGCAGCGCGGTAGTCAGCAGGGGATCAGGAGTCTGCTTCAAGAGCCTCGGCTTCTGAGTGATTAAGAGGTAACAGCTTGCAAGAGCCATGCGTGCATTACACATCCCAGGGTCAACACCCCAAATTCTTCTTAATTTTTTCCTACAAGGTGTAGGGTCTGAATGGCAAATACATCCTACTAGTCTGTCAACAGAAACCCTTACAACTTGCATATTTCTCATTCTATCTATGAAAGACAATGGACCCTTCTATTAATTAGCCCTGAATTGTTTCTAGGTTTCTGTTAGAAGGGGAGTATGGTGAAACTGTAGGTGAAAGGTGTCTAGAAAAGCACGTCCATGTAACTCATTTTAAAGATGCTTGCACACGGCAAAGATGAGGGTTGTTAAAGCTAGGATTAGTGGGGATTACTTTTAGCCTTAGCCAGTCTGTCCTTTAATGAGGCCATTCATTCTCAATCTGAAAATTTCAGTATAATGAAAGAGAACAGAATGTGTCACCCCAAGGTGTGCCATGTTAGCATATTGATTATTTTGAATTAAAGTTACTTAAGAAATAGTCAGTGCAAGTAAGACACTGACCCTCCTTTGTCCTCCTGAAAGCAGGAATTAAATCTCCCATGTGAAAGATACTCTCTTTGTACAAAAGGAGTGATTATCCCTTATCACCAAAGATAGGGAATTTAGGGCCAAGAAGGACACAACAACTCACTTCAGTATTTCCTGCCTGAAAAATCCCTTGGAGAGAGGACCTGCAAGTATACGGTCCAAAGGGTTGCAAATAGTCGGACACGATTTAGCAACTAAGCACAAGGATGTTTTAACCAACTTTGCTACTTCTTCACTCATGTACTACCCAGGTCCAAACTTCTTTGTCTTGACAATCCTTCAAAAGCATATTGCTTCTCTGTCTAAAAAGTATAAAAGCAACCTACTTCGGTCACTTAAACTTTGAGTTTCGTATTTGTATGGGTCCCTGTATATACAGAATCCAATTTGTTTTTTTCCTGTTGATCTTAGGCCAATTTAATTACTAGGCTAGCCAAAGAACCTAGAGGGAAGAGACAAAAGGTTCTCCTCCCCTACAACAGCTACACACTAATCTTTATGGATCTACCCTGACATTAAAACAGGAAAAGCCACATGTGGTAATTAAGAGGGAAGAGCTTAATGTGAGGTTTGCTGAAAGAAGCCAATCATGGTCAGAAAACAGGCAGAATAGCATTCTCTGCATTACCCTAATATACTTAGCCTTGAACCCCTGGATTTAATTCGGACTTGATCCTCAATTGCTTATGAGCTGTCTGGAATGTTGGTACATCACCGGATAATTTGTGTTGATTGCACTGCTGTCAAAGATTGCTGCTGGGTGCATGGGATTTTGTTGAAAATAAAAGGTCTACCAGTGGAATGCACATTTGGTATGGTGTCTGCTACAAAATAAAACACAACATACTTCAGATCACAGCCACTCTCAGGCTTTGGACCACTGACTCCCCTACACTCCCCCCACACTCCCACCTCCGCAGTATTTCACTGGTTGATTTTTAGTGAGAAACCCTGCATTTCCCCAGCTGAGATGAGTATGGAAATGAAAAGAGAAGCTATGTCAACGTGAATTTAAAGTTTTCTAACCTGAAAATGAACTAGATCTCTTAGCATAATGCAGTCCCCCGCAAGCAATTCTCTTAACTAGGTTACAGTGCCACATGGGAATAGGGGTGTTTATATGTATATTTTTTTCATTCCCTGCAGAAAGTCAAATCATCTGAGCATTGCTCAGTGCAGATCTAATGCACATCACTGCACACTTGCCCCAGTAACACACTGAAGGTCTGCCGCTGGAGACTCAAAACAGCTCCAGGCAGAAACAAAGCAGATTACTGCCAACCCAGGCATTTTTAGTGATAACCATCTCTCAAGGCAGGGTTGCAAGGACAGTTATTTTAACTTGAAGAACCAGAGTGATATTCAAAAGGAAAATCAGTAATAAAGTAGTTATATGGGTTGCAGGAAGGCTTCCCAAGTGGCTCAGCAGTAAAGAATCCATCTGCCAATGCAGGGTATGCAAGTTTGACCCCTGGGATGCAAAGATCCCCTAGATATGGGAATGGCAACCCACTCCAGTATTCTTGCCTGGAAAAGTCCATGGACAGAGGAGCCTGGTAGGCTACAGACCAGGGGGTCGCAAAGAGTCAGACATAAATTAGCAATTAAACAACAAGAAACCCACATATCCACATATTGTAGAAACACCTCCAAACAATGTCAACATCTTCTTCCCCCAAAGGCTGGAACAAAAATACTTATACAGAGAAAGAATTAGTTAACGATGGAGCATCATCTAAAATTTGAGCTGGAAACAACCTCAGAGATCACTAAACACAACTGTCATTGTATTAATATAAAATTAATCTATAGCTAATCTCTGGTTTAACTACAGTAGCATAAATTGCAGCAGAAATTAAGGCCTGATTTGTACAATTTTAACATGCTGAAGGCTTTCTTTTCTTGGCTTAATATGTAATAAATTAAAATAAGCATTTACATGGGCACTAGAAAATAATGTACACATATATATTTTATTATTACATTATTCAAAGTTGTTATATTATTATTTCTATTTCTTGGACAGTCAAGTTACACAACAAATGGGCTTGAGTAATTTCTCCTTGTATTTTCAATTGTTGAGTACTACAAATTTTGACCTTATGTTTTATGATATTTAATATAATTGGAATATCTTCACTGAGATTTGTGTATTCAATAATATAAAGTATCCTTTGCCAATTAAATGTTTTTGCATGTAAATATGGAGAAGGAAATGGCAACCCACTCCAGCACTTTTGCCTGGAGAATCCAATGGACGGAGGAGCCTGGTAGGTTACAGTCCATGGGGTTGCTAAGAATCGGATACAACAGAGAGACTTCACTTTCACTTTTCACTTTCATGCATTGAAGAAGGAAATGGCAACCCACTCCGTGTTCTTGCCTGGAGAATCCCAGGGACAGGGGAGCCTGGTGGGCTGCCATCTATGGGGTCATACAGAGTTGGACACGACTGAAGTGACTTAGCAGCAGCAGCAGCATATAAATAATATGGTCCTAAACTGATAATTCTACCCTCTTTCTTTTTTTTTTTAATAAAGCTTACTTTATGAGGAGAGTAGATATTTTATTTGAAATGATGCCATCGTATTTTGACTGGATCAAACAGATTTTTAATTCAATTGTATGTTCTCATTAAATACAGAAATTATACCTCTATATTTTCTGTTACAAATCATACACTCTTACCTGTCATCTTTTTGTGCATTTTTTATTTATGCTGTTTTCTCATTTTTCCTTTTTGGGCTTCATTTTAATTGAATAGTTTCTTTGACTGAACTTTGAAAGGTATACATTTTGTTTTTATACCTACCTAGATCACTATTTTCTTTAATTATTAAAATAAAGGACACCATAATAACTTCTGGCTCCCTGTCAAAGTAGAAAAAGTACAATATGAAATGCTAAGTGTGCTGTGACATAAAAGTTTTTATATATATATATATACATATATATATAATGTGTGTCCAGTCCAGTCCAGTTCAGTCATTCAGTCGTGTCCGACTCTTTGCGACCCCATGAACTGCAGCACGCCAAGACTCCCTGTCCATCACCAACTCCCGGAGTCCACCCAAACCTATGTTCATTGTGTTGGTGATGCCATCCAACCATCTCATCCTCTGTCGTCCCCTTCTCCTTCTGCCCTCAATCTTTCCCAGCATCAGGGTCTTTTCAAATGAGTCAGCTCTTCATATATATATATATATAATGATCAAGCATCTTTATCAATTATACTGATTATATAAAATTGGATCTTTATTCCCTAACTGCTATGTTTACAAAGCTTCCTGATCATTATACTTTAAGTAAGTAAGTGCTTAGTCTCTCAGTTGAGTCCGATTCTGGGACCCTATGGACTGTAACCCAGCAGGCTTCAAAAAAACAAACAAACAAACTTTAGTTAGTCACACTTATCACTGATTCAGTTTTCTACAATGTTTATTTGGCTTATTACTCAGTTTGCTTTGCAGATTTTAATTCTTTTGTCTCTAACTTTTGTTAGCTCCTTTTAAACTATGGTTTGTATCAGAGTCAGTTCTTTTTACATGAGCATTGTTTCAGAGAACCCGTGTTTTCTTGTACTTGACTGAAAGCACAAGAGAAGCATCTCTTAATTTTATTGTATTTCTTTAAGGCATCTCTTTCACCTGTATTTTTAGTGTTTGTTTTGTTTTGCATCTTCAGGCAATGGTTGACACCTCCCCTTCACCCCCTCCCTTCTTTTATCACTGAATATTTTTTTAAGTCACCATGCTGGAGTTTTATTTTTTTTTAAACTTTGTTTATTAACATTGGTTGTAATTCTATCCATGTCTGAGGTTCACTAACCAAAAAAGTGTGTATTTTTTTATTCTTTCAAACTGACTAAGGGTGGGGGGAGGCGGTGCCATAATTCCTATCTCAGAAGTTAAGTTTAAGGCAATTGGAAAACTACTTTTCCATTCCAACAGTGGTATCTGGCTATCACTGATTAAATAAGATTCTGAGGAACTGAGGTAGAACTGTCTATTGCTTTAGTTTTCACCTTCTGAGTAAACTGGGATCACCCTTTTCTTATGTCTACACCCAATATGCCATGTCAGCCTCTTTCCCTATGAAGTATTAGCTAGAATTGCTAATTTCCTAATATTTCTTGGAGTGGGAGAGGTGGTTTGTGTACCTGCGTGTGAGTGTGTATGTATACTGATAAGTATGATAGAACATTACTTCTGGATTCCCTTAAAAAATGTTTTATAACAAGGAAGCAGGCATCATATACTTATATTGAAAGAAAGTATTAGTCGCTCAGTCTTTCCAACTATTTGTGACTCATGGTCTGTCCATGAAATTCTCCAGTCAGGAATACTGGAGTGGATTGTCATTCCCTTCTCCAGGGGATCTTCCTGATCCAGGGATTGAACCTGGGTCTTCTGTATTGCAGTCAGATTCTTTACCATCTTAGCCACCAGGGAAGCCCATATTTAAAGTAGGTGTCCAGATTTAACGTGTATTTGATAGAGAAATACAAAGTGGCTATTGCTTGAGGCCTTTAAAGATATTTTTTCTGTCTTTCTTGTTACAATTCCGTTCTTTAGTTGTTATTATCTACTCTAGTGTAACTGTTTGTGTTCCCTCAGAATTCATATTTTGAAATACTAAATCATAAAGGCAATGGTATTAGTAGGTGGGGTCTTTGAGGGGTGATTAGGTCTGTGGGCAGTGCCCTCACAAATGAGATCATTGCTTCTATAAAAGAGATCCCACACAACTGCCATGTTCCTTCTATACAGCAAAAATCTGCTGGCAAGCAACCAAGGGGCTTCCCAGGTGGCGCTAGGGATAAAGTACTTGCCTGCCAATGCAGGAGACATAAGAGATGCGGGTTCCATCTCTGGATCAGGAAGATCCCCTAGAGAAAGTGAAAGTGAAGTCGCTCAGCCATGTCCGACTCTTTGCGACTCCATAGACTGTAGCCTACCAGGCTCCTCTGTCCATGGGATTTTCCAGGCAAGAGTACTGGAGTGGGTTGCCATTTCTTTCTCCAGAGGATCTTCCTGACCCAGGGATCGAACCCGGGTCTCCCGCATTGTAGGCAGATGCTTTACCGTCTGAGTCACGAAGGAAATTGCAACCCACTCCAATATTCTTGCCTGGAGAATCCCATGGACAGAGAAGTCTAGCAGGCTATGGTCCACAGGGTCACACAAAGTCAAGTGACTGAAGTGACTGAAGCACAATCAACCAAGATGAGAGTCCTGACTTCACCTTGCTGGCACCCTGATCTCAGACGTCCAGTCTTTCGAACTGTGGATATAAATATCTGTTGTTTATAAGCCACCTAGTCTGTAGTATTTTGTAGTAGCCTAGATGGACTAAGACAGTACTGAATGGTCACTTCTCTATTTGACTTACTTGTGCTACGTGTATAAGTAATTTTTCAAGTAAATTTTTGATGGTAATCCTCTGATTTTAGTTTGATTTTTGTTGTTGTTCAGTTGCTCAGCCATGTTTGACTCTTTGAGACCCCATGGACTGCAGCATGCCAGGCTTAACTCTAGGAGTTGGTGATGGACAGGGAGGCCTGGCATGCTGCAGTCCATGGGGTGGTAAAGAGTCGGATATGACTGAACGACTGGACTGATGTCCACTGAGTCAGTGATGTCATCCAACCATCTCATCCTCTGTCGTCCCCTTCTCCTCCTGCCCTTAATCTTTCTCAGCATCGGAGTCTTTTCCAGTGAGTTGGCTCTTTGCATCAGGTGGCCAAAGTATTGAAGACTCAGCCTTCAGCATCAGTCCTTCCAATGAATATTTAGAGTCGATTCCCTTTAAGATTGACTGGCTTGATCTCCTTGCTGTCCAAGCGACTCTCAAGAATCTTCCTCCGAAACACAGTTCAAAAGCATCAATTCTTCAGTGCTCACTCAGCCTTCTTTATAGTCCAACTCTCACATCCATACATGACTACTGGTAAAACCATAGCTTTGACTATACAGACGCTTGTTTCTTTCTTTTTTCATAGAAAACTGGGTAATAATAAATCATTTTAAAATGATTTTAAACCATTTAAAAATGCTTTCCACCCTCACTTATAACCTATTTCCTATTTCACAATACTACTTAAAAAAGAAATCTTTAGCAATTTCTATCTTCTCTTTGGAAAAACACCGAAATCTTTACTACCACATCTGACTCTAGTGTCTGCTTGCATCCCAGACTGAGACCTGTCCCACTTTTCCTGGTACTCTGGAGGTCCCACCACACTGAGTTTTCTCTCATGGCCAGGCAATCTCCCCACCCAAGACCTATGCACTGCTGTCCTGTCTAATCTATTAGTCCTTCTTTCCTTGTCCTCCTTCATCCTTAAAAATCTAAGCTATGTCTTATGTCTAGAGCTATGTCTTCAGGGAAGCCTTCTCCCAGACTACAACATGTCTTTCTGTTCTACAGGGTCAGATCACTGAGCCCTGTTCTTCTCCCACCTCATAACCGAGAGTTCGCGTCCCAGTGTGGTTATCTGATTACTCGCTCATGCCCCAGGAGACCTGAAGATTCCACGATAAGAGGAGCCACTCTGTTTTTGCTCATTTCTGTATCTGCCATAACTGCTGGCATCTGAGAAGTTCTGCCAAAGTTTGATGCTTTCACTTAAAAAAAAAAAAATCTATTCTCTTCAACCTCAGTATCCTGATTTATGTACTCCAATGGGACCCAATCATAAATTTTGTTGATCACAATAACTTCAATGAAGTAAACTGGAATTGAACACTGATAAGGAATGCTAGCTGGCAATACAGTGAACAAACTGAGGAGGTAGCAAAACCCACAGACAAGGTGTAGAGATGTCTTGTTATACCTAGGTTTTTATTTCAGAGATGTCTCAATCTGGCCTCATTTTGCAGTAATCAGGAACCACAAATGGAAGATATATAGGGTACTTAAATCATCTACTATTTATTTTGAAAATTCTATTTATTCTTTTGAAAGGCAAATCTGAGTTTGCGTGAAATGATAAGAACTGGGGCTTCAAGCACCTATAAAACTGAAGCATTCTGGCATTTCCCAGGTGTTCCCTAGTGTGTATGTCAGTCTGAGGGAAGGAGAAAGTGTACAAATTCTAAAAGACTTCGCAAAGTGGATATGCTTTGGATATTTTTGAGTCACTACATTATCAACTACAGCTATCTTTCCAGCTGTGCTACCATATGGATTTATGAATTCCTGCAGAGTGTTTTTATAACACAACTCCTTTCCAGGGGTTAATTTTGATGGTGAGGATGGTGATAATGTGTTAGCCTGCAACCAGCTGATGTGAGAAAAACAGGGTGTATTGCAGTAAGAAATGGGAATGAGCATTATTGCTATGTACAATGTGGCTGCCCACTGCTTCATCAGCAGCCAGCACCCAACTAAAATATCATCAACAGGCTCCCAACCCACTTCTGCATTAAATTTGTGACATTTTGTTTAGTTCACAATGTAGGCAGGGTTGGTCCTTCTGTAAAAGGATTACTACCTCATTCGAAATTTTGTATTTATTCTGTTTCAAATACCAAAATTATTAGTGACTATAGCTAACTCACATAAGCATGATGAGTTAAAGAAGTTTTTGTCTTTACAGTTTGACCTTGATAAATAAACAGTCACTTCATTAAGTCATTTTCTTCTAAATCGGAAGCTATAATCCTACCTTCAGACAAAATGCTACTATCTATTCTTTTGCCAGTAAAAGTGAGCTCACTTGTGTACATGCATAGTGTTGCCTGGTCTTTGATTTGACCAACTCCAGGTATTTATTTTCTAAATGTCGAATAACTAAACTAAATGAGATTAAAAAGTATATCAGGAAAATGGCCAACTTCACGTTTGTACTATCATATTCATAGGATCAGGATCCTTGACAGTGGTAAATATTCTGCTTGAGACTTCCATTTCTGTTCTCCCAACCAGAGTCTATTTTCAAATTTCCAGGACTCAGCCAGCATTTCCTCATTCTATGTACTGCACCATTATCCTGCTTAATTCAATGTAAAATCGTGATGCACTGACCTGACAAAACTGATTGATTTCTGAAAATGTATCGAAAGAGCTGCTCATTTCTTTCTTTAGCTGAAAAGACAAGATTCATATTTCTAACAGGCATTAAAACAAGAGTGCTTGCCATATATCCTTCGGTGACTGTCCACCGGATTATTTATGAAATGCTCAGCCAGGTTCATGTTGTTGGAGGATCAGTGTTGATCATTTGTTCTGCTCTGGCTGGTAGCACTCTACTGGGCATATAATGTGCTTTTCACATCTGCAGACTCTTCATAGCCCACCTAGCATCTAGGTTTCCACACAGTATCATCCTTCACTGCTTTTGGGGACAGGATACCTCTGAAAGGGAATTCTGCATGCAGGTGAGCTTTGTTGAATGATCACAGTCAGCTTTGATGGATCAAATCTCTTTCCAAATGCCATTTTCTTTTGGTGCTAATGTGTTTGACCCTCACTCTGATAGATGAATGGTTCTCCAGTTCTAAGGATCAAACCTGGAGATAATCACTTTGATTTTTTTTTTTTTAATGTTTGAAAAGAAAATAGAGACATTCTCAACTTGAAGTTAAATCTATCTACAACTATAGAGCCTATCATGAAATTAAGTACAGAGTAACTATCCTATCATGAGAGGAGCTGGGTAATTAGGGTCATCAATAATGAACTATAAAATCTTTGATTTTGGCTAAATAAAGAACATGGAAATGCATGTATAGAAGAAAAGGAATTAAAAAATCATGAAATTTAGTTTTGCTTTTTTTAAGAACTAAATGATCTTTTTCAGGCTACCAAAGAAATTTACCTAATTGCTATTAAGTGTGTGTGTCCTCAGCTGCTCACCCGTGTCCACCTGTTTGTGATCTTATGGACTGTAGCCTGCCAGGCTCCTCAGGCAGAAATATTGGACTGTTATTAAGCAGCTGAGTCTATTTCTCAGTGTTATGGCCTGGGACTTGCTATAGGTGCAAAGACAGTTTAAATATGTCTCTTACTAGAATTGAAAGGAGAATGAAAGTACAAACTGTACAACTACCATTCCAAGGGTGATCTTCTTTGAAAACAGACCAGCAATTCTCTATGACAGGTTAGTTTAAGAAACTGGGGGGACTCAGAATTATTTTAAGATCAGGGAATGCTTCTATTTATACAACTAATTTTCTGTACTCAAAAGTATGCAGTTATTGATATTTGGCATTCAAAAGTATAGTCATGAAACATTCAAGTTGTTTTAAAGAATGGATAGGACAAAGGCAAAAAGTATATCAGTAGCATCAGCAAATATGCTTAACTGATTTTGGAAATAATCAAGATCAGAAATGTTCATCTCAACTCTTCTTGTCACATCTAGTGATGGAGAAGCTTACCATTCTTCTAAAAATGTGGGGCCTAATTTCTCAATTTGCTTTCCTTATTGATTCCTTCTTTTTTATTTAACATTTAAAAAAAATTATGGTAGAAGTCACATATATTAATTTTAAACATATTTAACTGTATAGTAAGTACAATCACATTGTTGTGCAACACTTTCCCATCATCCATCTCCCAAATTTTTCACCTTCCTAAACTGAAACTGTGTCCCCATTAAACACTAACTCCTCATTTCCCTTCCTCACCACCCCAAACCCCAGGCCCCTGGCATCTATCACTATACTTTCTGACTCTATGAATTTGACTATTCTACCTATCTCATATAAGTGAAATCAAACAGTTGAGCTACATTATCTCATGGCTGAAAGAAATGGACCCTGCATCTGTTGTGGTTAGGACAAATAATCCTAGTGGTCTCTGCATCCAAACATGAAACACTCCACCAGGTTGTTTAGGTCAGACAAGTTTATAACAAGTAATCCCTGATCCAGAAGGCTTTTTTTTTTTTTTCTCAATTGGTGAAAAAAGGAGGTTTAATGAAAGGAGAAAAACCTCATCTTTCAAACTGTTTCACATTTCTCTATGCTGATTAAATCAGCCGGGTGCTGTAACCTCCTCTGATTGACAAAGTGGGAAGAGAAAAAAAAGGGAGGAATCAGCTCATTAAGTTTCAGATTAAAGAATCCAGGTTTTTATTTTTCAAAGGAACAGGGTAGAGTCAAGGAGCATCTAACAGGGCTGCCTTAAGAATATTTAATACAAGATAAAAAAAAAAACCCTAGTACTATGGTGCTGATTAACCTATCACTAACTAAATATTAACCTTTCCTCAGTGAATTTCAGTAGATATCTACTCAAATGAATATATAATGCTTTGGGCTTAGAAGTGGAACTCAGAATGCATATTCCATCAAAATAAAATCATAAAAGTTGGTTTCACTGAGTTTGATACATAATATTCTTGAAGGCTAGAACAGCAGTATTATTTCAATGCTGTCCCAACTGGCATTTTAAACATTATTTCCCAGGGTTCCATGTCCAGATGTCAAAAAGCTACATATTGCCTTCGTGACAGAACCTCTTCAGAATCACTGGTCTCCAGCAAGGTCAGTCTTAACTTGCTGAGCACCTGTGGTTCTAAAATTTACTTGCAGGACATATGGCACCTCTCAGGTAAGTCACTTTTCAGGTGACATGAAATGGACATCAAAGGGTAGCTGCCTCAGTGGTGAACAAACAATAAAGATTCAAGGTACTAAGAATATAATTTATCACTTGTTATTTAAACATCTTAAAAACTGAGCCTATTTTTGGGCACCTTCTCTCAATCCACACACACACCCCAAGACACCTGAAATGCAATGCAGACTTTGTCCTGATATGTGCAGCCATCCACGTCCCCACTAAAACCAGAAAAGGAGATGATTACAATGCATAGAACAAAATTCTTTTTATGGCTTTCCATGGCAATTGAGTGACTGTTAATCTCACAGCCATTTAAAAATTTCAGACTTTACTTTTTTTCAAATTGCCATATAAAATAAGCTGAAGACTATGTTTCCTAGTTTATTTAAAAAATTCTCAGAAATCTTTTAAAAACCTTAGCTCCTCTGAGGTCCACTTAATGCTTTGCTTCTTCTAAGGAAATGAATGAACCCCAGACACATACTGTACACACTGATGTATGATGCAAAGAATTATAGAGGGCTTGGCCTAAGAAGAGATGATTGGGAGACTTTACCTCAACTGTCATGTTGCATTTTTAAGAGCAATTTTCAGATGTTAGGAGAATGGCTAAATCAGCATTTTAATAAAGCCACAATGCCAGAACATGATGAGTTTATGTTAACAATAGATACATATTCCAGATGAATCTCTTGGAAGAGATATCTGAAAAATATTTGCCTACCTAAAAGTTGCTGCATGAATATAAATCATGTTTTCAAAGACAAGCAACATTTCTGATTTAACCTTAATTTCAAGCTTATGCAAATAAAAAAACCAAACTAAGCCTAATTAATAAAATCAAGAATGTCTGCATGTTTGAATTGTGCAAACTGGTACCACATCTATTATGTCTTTTTACCCTTAAAACCCATTGGAGAGGTTTAAAGGGCAAAGGGGTTTAACTGATCACCTGATGTGAAAACCTGACTCATTGAAAAAGACCATGATGCTAGGAAAGATTGAAGGCAGGAGGAGAAGGGGATGGCAGAGGATGAGATGGTTGGATGGCATCACCGACTTGAAGGACATGAGTTTGAGCAGGCTCCAGGAGCTGGTGATGGACAGGGAAGCCTGGCGTGCTGCAGTCCATGGGGTTGCAAAGAGTCAGACACAACTGAGAGACTGAACTGAACTGAAAGGGCAAAGATACATTCCATTTGGTTACCATAGTATTGTGTAAGGATTTGTGAGTTCTGCTGGGAATCAAGATGTGGGGTAGGAGAGAGTCTGAAATCTCAGTGAGAGAAAGTAGAGGAATAAGCTGGTAGTGGAAGGACTGCTTCCTAAGGAAGGTGGCCAGCTGCCCAAACAACACAGAGAGAAAATTAGAACCTAGCCAGTAAGATGTTAGTATCCAAAAAGGTCTGATAAGATGAGTGGGCTTGATAATTATACTGTCTGGAGGTCACAGTATCAGAAATAGTGTGTTACGGTTTGAGGTTTGGAGCTGGGCGAAAATGGAATCTCCATGTACCGTGGGGTGACACACGAAAGCAAGAGCTAAACCGTCTGGATTGCAGTGGCATGGGTTGTCATTAGGAGCTAACACAGATGCACCAGAAAATCTGAAGTTACATAATATTGGTAAGCACGGAAGCCAAGCTGGGGCAGGAGTGGGGAGTAAGACATGGACAGGGGAATCAGGCACTGCCTGCCTTATCCATTATCCACTCTTGACTAGAATGTAGATGTCTTAAAGATTATTCTGGGCATAAAGGATGCTCATTTCAGCAGAGCAAGATTAGTCCTGGCCCAGTGACCTGTCAGCATAGTTTGGACTAATTAAGAAACTGGGTGAGCTGGATTCTGAAGGTGACATCTTGATGCTGGAACTCAATTACGTGTGGGGAGACAGAAAAAGAAGAGGGTTCAGAGCAGCAGTTATGTAATTGGCTCAACTAAGTTAAGAGCAGTGCTAGGATTAGAATGTGGGTGTCCTAGTTTCATGCTTTTACCTTTGTCTTACAGCAAAGACAAAATATCCAGCTGAAATAACCATGCTGTAGAAAGGCATGATTGATTTTTTTCAGGCTATAATATTCAAGATATATCTAGATCCATGCAAGTTTCTGAGACCCTGGAGATATTTGCAAATAGAAAGGTCTTGCTGGGACAAGACCTATTTGATATTTTAGGGCAGAGACACACATTTTCCACTCAGGCTGCACAGTAGAGTCAACTAGAGTGCTATTAAAACTATGAATGTGGGACTTCCCTGGTAGTGCAGTGGCTAAGACTCTGTATTCCCAATGCAGGGGGCTTGGGTTCGATTCCTGGTCAGGGAACTAGATCCCACATGCTACATCTAAACATGCCACATGCCACAATTAAGAGTTTGCATGCTGCAACTGAAGATTCCATTTGCTCCAACTAAAAGAACACTCATGTTGCAACAAAGATCAAAGATCAAAGATCCCATGTGCCACAACTAGGACCCAGTGCAGAGAAATAAAAAAACAAAACAAAACAAAACTATTAATGATGCCAGAGGAATCCCTCTCAGAAAATTCAGACTGCATTGATCTGGGATGGAACTCAAAGAATTAATGCATGCAGCATCCAATAACTATTTGTACAGTTGTCTCCTGACTGTAAAGAAAAATAAAAAAGGGGGGTGCACATTCTAGGCAAAGGTAATTCCTGAACCTGCCATTGATTAATGTGTGACCTCACTTAATCTCTTTGCTTCGATTTTCTTTTCTAGAAAACACATGTCTTTACTCCTTATAGGATTACCATGTGGATCCAAAGATAATGCAATGTAAACTAAAGATTATAAACCCCCTAAGGAACTCTACAGACACTGTTATAAGGTCCTTGAGTCTGATGCTGTGTGAATGAGATCTAAGTTCAATGGAGATGCATTCTGTATAAAAGCATTCAAAGATGACAATTATATTAATAGCTAGTTTCTCTAAAACTCATAACAGTGAAAATAATCTCAGAATCACGTGCTCTCGGAAGGCATACTTTCTCTAGCAATAATGTAGTAAGAAGTGTCCATGTGTAAAATGCTGCTTCTTCATGTGAATACTCAAGAAAAAGCCAGTCCTTTCTTAGTTGTTCATTTCCCTTCACAACAAGGACAAAACTGGAGGAAAGCCTGAGGTGATCATATTTTATCTTAAATTCTTTTAAATATGAAGTTGATAGAAGAGATGTTCTGCCCTTCTGCTTGGGTTTGATGTGGAAATCAAAGTACTCCACCTCAGCAGGGTGAACCTTGGCTGGTTTTGCAGAAAAGGGATCACAGTGGGTGGATCTTCAATCTGGTGCTGCCTCAGAGTCCACTGGAACAATGGTTCTGAGGGACCCTGCCCCAGGCTTATGGAATCAGAATATCCTTGGGAAAGGGCTGGTCACCTGTGGCTCTCATGTGCTGCCCTGATGATGCTTCCGCTTCCTGCAATCCCGGGACAGAAGTGAGGAGTGTGGGGGGGTCACAGACATAGCTCAGGGATTCTCAAACTTCAATGTGCATGTAAAAACTTGGAGATTTTGTTAAAATGTGACTTTGGAGACAACAGGCCCTGTGTGGGTCCCAACACTGCCTTTTTAACAAACTTCCAGGTAAGGAAGATACTTCTGGCCCATGGACCACATTTTGAGGAGCAAGGATCTTGGTGACATATAACAGGAAGGTGGAAACAAAAACCTCCCTTGGTGAACAGCTCATGGGGATTTCACCTGTGAATAATCTGGTAATTCTAGTATGCTAGGAGGAAGAATCTCAAAGCACCTCATTTCTGTTCCTATTTAATGAGCAGTTGGTTAAAGATCATGAATTCCTGCTGTCAAATGATCCGGGAGTTGATGGAAAGCAAGGTGAAAATTTTGAATCTCCTAAAACTCTATTTCTAATGTGAAGAAGCATCACAGACAACCTCATCATCCACAGCAATTTCTATTTTTTTTGGTGTTTGGGTTAAGATTTAATAGGACTGTCTATGCAATGACATCACATCTGAATTTGTACCTATTAACCAAGAGATGACAAAGATGCTATGCATGGTGATTGGCAGAGCACTGAAAATACCTGCTGACTGAATAGGTTTTCAAAGTAGATTAATTGCTGCTCATTTCTTTGGTACCCTAAGAAGGTCTGACACTGCACAGCTTTTGAAATAGGACATAGAACATCCTTTACAATGGATTTCATGCCATTACCCAGTATCCCGCTGATATAATAAAAGGCTGACTCATTTCCTTTCCTCTGCATGATCTGTTACAATAGAAACTGGGATGCCATATGCTGGGTTTAAAATGCTCAGTATGGCCAGCGGCTCTTGGTGATGCTGCCAGCTTTAAGGTGATCACAGCCTAGAGAAGCACTGAGAGAGTCACTGCTGGACAGTTTGCATTGGGGGGGTTTTGAGTAATTGGGGAGATTTCACCAGATAATCACTGACTCCACTGCCCCAAACTGATGGGTGTCTGTGATGGTCTCATACAACCTTCAAGACCCACTTGGTTGTTGTCTCGCAAATTCCCTTGCCTTGCCTGCTTTGCCCACAGTATTACTGAGCTCACAGTTTCTAACAGAGCCCATAATGAGAATATTTATTTCCTTGTCTTTCACCATCAAGACTGTCAGGAATGTCAGCATAGCTCAAGAAACTGGATTTCAGAGCTGCTGACTGCTGCCAGCAGAGACAAGCAAATTTCAATGAACGTCTACAGAAATTTTTAATATATTTCTCAGTGGGAAGGGGAAAGTATTCAGGTGCCTCACTGCGGAGAAGCACAGCAGCACTTCGTGTGTTTTGCCTTTCCTAGAGATATCAGTATACGGGGAGGTAGTGAGGTATTTTTTTTTCCGCAATATGCTATATGATTAATTTTCAGAGTTGCTGCCATGTTGTGAAAGCTTAACGCTGTGAAGGTAGCCTGCAGAAGAAATTAGCAAAGTCTTCCATTCTTATTTTGATCAGATTTCGTACTAAGAGAGCTGTTAGTGTGAGTGAACATCACTTTAAATATATGTCCAGTTAACTCTTTTCCTCATATAAAGGGCAGGATTCCAGCAATGCAAATATAGTTGATAGACATATTTAGTCTTTATTTAGCTATTATTATGTAGTGATAGAACTAAAAAGGATCTGAGAGATTTCTTTTAATCTCTTCATTTAGAGATTAATGAGTGCTGCATAGATAATTTGAACATAATAGTCCAATATGACTACTATATCAGTCTAATAATGATCTGAAACAGAGCCAGGACCAGAACTCATGGCCTGTACTCCACATTTAATGGTTCTGATACTAACTTGGGAGGCAAAAGGAAGTCCTAAAGAATAAACCCACTTCTTCAGAACACAAACTCCTGAAATCTAATCTGGATTCTCTGCCGGTTTCCAGAAACCCTAAAAATTCTATACCCTCCATCGAGACTTGGAGGAGTGCCTGCCTCTTCCACCTGCTTTTGTATTCTTCAGGCCTGAAACGCAAGCCTTGCAGCTGTTTCACTATTAAATAATTGTTATTTGCTGCTAAAAATGTTAGCTAGGGCATTAGGCGTGAAGGAAAGTTAAAACTTTAGAAGAGAGGACAAAAATAAAATGATGTTTTCAAATTCTCAGTTTAAAATATTTTCTTTTTCAATCACGAGTAATGCCAAATGGAAAATTAAGGTAGTAACGAGGAGGGCAGATATCAAACTTTACCCAGAAAGACCACAAATGGAGTTCATCAGTCTTGTCAACACAAACTGTCATGGAATCCTAATAAATATCACTATGAAGCTTCCAGAGTACTGAACTCTATGTGCAGTTAGATTCCCCTTTCAGTCATCATTAATCCTTTTAGTAGACACTGCAAGTTGCCTACACAGCATTTCTCCATATTCTCTCTTATTCAAAATTATGATTATTTTTAGGGCCATCCCACATCTGTATAAAATACTTGAGTTTTCTCTTCTGCCACTGGGGTGATCAATGAAATATACATACAAGTCCTTGGGCAAAGCAAACCTTCCATAATATAAAGGCAATTTACAATGGAGAGACTCCTGACATTTGTCCCGGTCTCTTCTCATTTCTACCTTGGAGCATTGCAAATTCGGTGCCTTAGCCATGCACCCCACCCACTCCCCCCATAGAAACTTCAGAGAAGAATCAGAG
This sequence comes from Odocoileus virginianus, assembly GCF_023699985.2. Lineage (NCBI taxonomy): Eukaryota > Metazoa > Chordata > Mammalia > Artiodactyla > Cervidae > Odocoileus > Odocoileus virginianus. The sequence continues at coordinate 21,114,130 of NC_069699.1, forward strand.
AAAGGGCTTGAGTCCTGGTAGATACTCCTAAGAAGTAGTGCCAACTTTACACTACATAACTTTGGAAGTCTTGTGTATGTGAGGACAACACAAACCTAAGTCCATAGAAGCCAGTGTTAGCCTTGTTTTCAGGGACTTGCAATCAAATGCATTCCTAACTGATCTAGTCATTGTGTGTGCTCACAAAGTCACCCGGCTTTTGTGGTCAAGGGACTTTGGTTCTGGGTCTGATCCTTTCACAGACCCACAATGAGATGAAATGAAGCAAGGCTGTCCTTTAATACAATCAAGTTGGCAGCAATGCTGGCGATTTACCTACGTGGTTTTACCAAGCAACAGGATTCTGATTTTGATTGACTCAGGTGTCTTTCCCCTTGTGCCAGGTAGACATCAGCTGGATGGATCATTTGCACAATCTGATATTTTCTTATCCTAATTGTGGCAGGGACTGCCAATGATGCTTCCTCCACACAGAGGGACTTGGGGAATCTCTACAAATGACACTGTCCCCCAAGCCGATGCTCACAGGAGAACAATCGGCATGCAAAATAGCAGCCAGTGAAGCATGCACATGTTGGTGCACCTAGTTACCTCCAGAATGGGCTGGTGGGCCGCAGAGCAGGACCATCCCCTGACCCTGGCGGACAGACACAGTGCTTCTTGTTCTTGGCTTAAAGTTTTCAAGATCTGTTGAGAGAAATAAAGAAAAAGAGGTTTAAAATTTAGCGCATTATGAGAAGGTAGCATTACTTCAAAAAGAAGGTAAGAGTGTTTACAGCACCCAGATCAGGGAAATAAAGAAGGTAAGAGTGTTTACAGCACCCAGATCAGGGAAATTCAACTTAAACTTTTTCTGTGTTATTGTCCCATCCACCTAGATTTTATAGATAGACTGTAAGGTAGCCACTTGGCATATGTCCTTATTTAGATAAAAAACAGTTAAAATCAAATACAATTTACAAATCCAGTTCCTTAGTCACACTAGCTGCATCTTAAGTGCTCAAGGGCCGTGCACAGCCACTGGTTTCCACATTGGACAGTGGACAGAGAGAACGCGTACATCAGTGCTGAAAGTTTCACTGGGTAGTACATGTCTGACTGGAGACACCAAGGCTTAACTGGGCTAATGACCTCCCTAGCTTCTATCTGTAATTAAATATATCATAATCAGGATGCAAATTTGCATTTTCTGATAGTCAGTTGCTACTTCACAAACCATTTCATTGTATGCAGTTATATTTCTTACTCTACGTGTATCTAGAATATGCCTCTCTGTGTCGACACACATATGCACACTACATACAATGTGTAAGTAGACATATATACATATTTACAGTTGCTTTAGTGTTCCTGGGTGTTTTAAAATATTTACAGGGCACTGCCCAAGGTTCTATTTGGAATAAAATTTCCCTTTCTCAAGAAGATCAACTTTGGTTAAAGAGATAAGACATTTCAAACCTAAACAGTTCAGCTAGAGTCAGTAAATACAGTTACCAATAAAAATGAGTTAATATAAGAAATATGTCTAATAAAGTGAGACAGTATTGTTAAAAAAATAGTTTTTCTTTCATCTTTTCAAACATAAATCGTCTCAACAACAATTGTTTTAAGTGTTATTTCCTTTCTTTTCTTTTTTTGGTCTAAAACATTTCATGTAGTAACCTGTTTCTGGATTTGAGGATTATTCTAAACCAAGGATGTTCTGTAGGGCTATAAGCCCTGCATCCATGCAGATCAAACTTCAGTCATATTTATTGACTATTTCCTCCATGCAGGCTATTTTGGCAAGCATTTAATGGTGATTACCTCAATAGATCCTAATAATAAGAACATTAGTTAAGTACGATTAATGTTTCCATTTTACAGACCAGAAAAGACAGGCACGGACACTTTTTAAAGGGTAGGTACAACATCAGGAAGTAAAGGAGCTAGGAAGCAAATCTGGATTGCCTTCCTGGAGTTAACAGTGGGATGTTTCCAGGCTTGGTTTTAGGGATTGCTCACAATGTTAAATTAATTTATACACATACATGTCTTAATTACTAGATTCTTCTGGTACTAGGCAAATTTTATACTCATACATTATTGGTTTTTTATCAGTTAAGTATATAAAAATCTGGTTGCCAGCTAAGGAAGAAGAACGCTATGAGGAGAACGCTCTGTCCTGTGAGGACTCAAGAGTTTAGTGTGCAGGCCTAAGAGATGACATCTAACTGTGGGAACCCAAGGCTGCTGAACTTAAGGTGTTCAGAGGGCTACCTGGAGGACACACACGTACTTAGTGCAAAACAAAACATGACCACAATTTAAGCTACATTTCTTTACCATCTGACCCACTAGGGAAGCCCTAATTTAAGTTATTTCTCATGTAAGAAAATTCTTTTTATTAGGTGAGGCTAGGACATGATTTTTTTTTTCCTTTTCGTTAAAGGAATGGTTTGAGAAGCCTTCAAAATCAAACTACAGACTTAAAAAAAAACCACTTCATTATGGCATTCATATTATAAACCATTATCTCTAAAAATGGCACTGAATCATCTAAATTATTGCTTCTGCATACAGGTTCTTAAAATAAGTCATCTATGTTTTTTCACAGACGTCTTGTCCAATCTCCAGAGTTGCACGAAAACTTAAGAGCTGATGGGTAACAGAGATCAACTCTTATCCAAGCAAAATCCACCTTGATTCTAACTAGAGGAAAAGCATTAAGAAACGGGAGGGAAAGAAAATAAAAAATATAAATGATGATTTTTTTAAACTGTTCTTGAGAAGTGAAAGTTGCTCAGTTGAGTCCAACTCTTTGCATGGACTCTATATAGTCCATGGAATTCTCTAGGCCAGAATACCGGAGTGGGTAGCCTTTTCCTTCTCCAGAGGATCTTCCCACCCCAGGGATTGAACCCAGATCTCCAACACTGAGGGAGATTCTTTAACAGCTGTGCCACAAGGGAAGCCTTTAAATTGTTTTTATTGAGCTTTAAAGGGACTTCCCTTGTAGCTAAAACTGGATTCCTGTTTCTTCATTTATAGTTTATGAATCCATGAAGTTCCACAGGATTTGGACAGTTAGAAAAATCACATTAATATGGTATTTGAGAAAATATTTAGATAAGATTCTAAGCAATTAACTGAAATAGATTTCAGATGGTAAATACAATGAATGGAAAGATTGCATTTGGACTGATCTGAGTTTGAAAATCACCTCTGCCATGTAGTACGCAAGGTTTAACTTTCTCAGAAATAACAGGAGAGTAAATGTGATTTATTTTAGAATAAAAATGATGGGAAAAGATTAAATGAGCATTAATCATATTTGAAAAGCACAAAGCCTTTCATGCTCCAAGTCTGGGGCTTACTATTTATTTGTTCTGTCCACTTCAGAATATTGTAATCCAGTGTCAAATCATACCTCGATTATTCCATTAAGAAAGGGTTTTGGAACAATCCTGGTAGACCAGTGGTTAAGAATCTGCCTGCCAATGTAGGGGACATGGGTTTGATTCTTGGTCCAGGAAGATTCCACATGCCACGGAGCAACAAAACCTAAACACCACAACTACTGAGCCTGTGCTCCAGAGTCCATACTCCACAACAAGAAGCCACTGCAATGAGAAGCTGATGAAACACAAGCCCCTGCTCACCGCAACTGGAGAAAGCTAGGGCACAGCAATGAAGACCCAGCACAGCAAAAAGTAAATACTTAATTTTCTAAAACAGGGTTTTGAATAACAAATGCACTCCAGTGAGAGTTGAAGAGGCTACTCAGAGTCCACCATATTTATGCACATGTTTAAGAAAATGCTGCCGTGCTCGCTTCGGCAGCACATATACTAAAATTGGAAAGATACAGAGAAGATTAGCATGGCCCCTGCGCATGGATGACACGCAAATTCGTGAAGCGTTCCATATTTAAAAAAAAAAAAAGAAAATGCTGCCTGTTCATTATTGCTCTGTTCAGTTATAACTATCCATTTAGATCCTAATTGCTAGCAGCATGACAATTTTCCAAATTAAAGAACTGTGTCTGTGAATATGCAGTTTTTTGAAACTTGGACATGGCCAGGCCTTTCCCAGAAATATTTCCATGTATTTTATCTGAGCGTCATTTTATCTACAAATACTTGGTACTAGATAATGATCAGAGCAACAAGCATTCCAGGTTAGTTAGAATACATTATAATGTTCTATCACCATGACTGCAGCACTAATAGCAACGATTGCATCTCCTTGCAAAAATGAGGTCATAACATGTGCTAAGAACTTTTCACACAGATATCATTTAATTCCATTATAGATTTAATTCCTAATTTGAAGGTGTTATAACTTTAGTTCAGAGAAGTTCAGAACCTTCTTCACACACTGAGAAAGTGGCCAGAAGAATACAAACTCATCTTCCTCTCTCCAAAGCCATTGCTACCAACTACCAGAATCAATCACTTCCAACTTCCTCTCTGACTGAGTGAAGCCAGTGAGAACGAGCATTCAAACTAGTTACCTGATATCCTAGGGACAAAAAAAAGTTCAATGGAATGAATGAATTTTTGCTCCTCAGGGAGTATGTACAAAAATCCACATTTCAATGCACAACGCAATGAGTTGGTACGTTTGATTTCCAATTTCTATTCCTTTGCTTTGCTTGTGGATGAGCACTTGATGAGGGGATTTTAAACATCAGGTGTAAAGGATGAAGTGGAACAGGAGAAAACAATCAGAAACCACTGCATTAAAAAGTAGGATTGCTACATGGTAAAGGAGGTAGCTGAACCATGACACTTGGGTAATAGACCTTTTAGCTCTGCGCCACTAGTTACTAAAGATACGGTTGAATAAATGATGTATACATATGACAAAGAATTAATATCCATGTACCATGGTTTCTGAAAATAAGAATTTTTTCCAGCTGTGAATATGGTTCTTTGACAAGTGACTTATAGACCTTTAAAAAAAATGAAGTGGCCATACATTTAGATATTGATTTCATTCATCACCATTTTATATAAATTTTTTCCCAGAAATCACAGGCTAAAAAACACATAATTTCATGGCATCTGTGTTTTCCTATCATATTTTTTTTTCTGTGAAAACAACTGTCTTTTATTCTCCTGTAGAATATAATATTAGCACTTTATTTTTACATGAGGCTTTAAAAAATATGCTATTATAGTTCTTGAAATGTGTAGCTCATTGATAGCATAGAGGAAGTGCTTTAACAGCTAAATTCCTTGAGGAGTAAACATGTACAAAGGTCTCGTAGCTGCAACGTGAGATAAATAATAAAAGCCGTAATATTTGAAAACATTTAGAATTCAGGCTGCAAAGTAAATCAGAGAGTGAGGGGGCAATATCTCCAGATACTTACTGTCTGGAAAGTTATTAAACGTTTAGAGCAGCAGATGAAGTAGTATGTATAAAACAAAAAACACTGGACAGGTCTAAAGAAAACAAAATCAAGGATCCAAGATATTTTTTGAGAAAGAGTAACAATAAATAAGGAAGAGTAACTTTTTAAAGACATCATTAAGGACTGCCTATCATGCACATGAACAGAAAGACTTAAAGCCATCCACAGGGTAGGACCACCCACAGAAGAGCGTAAGTTTAGTTTTAAAATGACCAGGAAAGGTTAATCAGATAGTAACATACAACATGGTTTGTCAAGAATCCACAGAGGAGCAGAAGAAAAGTAAAGTGGAAAAATGGTACAGTGAACCATGTAAGTAATGTACATACTTTTAATGCCTATATCATTTACAAGCTAAAAAAAAAAACACACCAGTTCACTTTTTTTCCTGATTTGGGTAGACCTGCATTCTATTAAATCTTACAAAGTGGCCTCAGAACAAGAAATTGTCAGTACCAGTTGTTTTTGTACTATTATTATTAATAATAATTATATTATTATTATAATTATTGCTTCCCCCAATTTTGAAAGAAGCAATCAATAAAAAGAATCAATGTCAACTTGGGAAAATGGTCAAGGGATACATTTGTTATGAATATAATTTCCATAATGATGATTGTGCCTTTTAAAATGAAATATTTTGGGGGTATAACTTTAAAAACTAGTTGTCATGTAGCAAGCATATTGGAAATTGTGTCTTGACTCTGTCATTTGCTCCTTGAGTGTTTTACATCTGTGGATACACATCTGCATGGCTTCCTGGATTATTGGGACTAAGACTGATAATAAGTCAAACTTTACAGAAACCTTATGAATTGCAAAGTCCCATTTTTGACATTCTTTCCACACAAAAAGAAGGAAGAAACCATTAGTGAGACTGGCATGGTTGGCCTGGTTTACCTGTGAGAGTGTATTTAGCAAGAGGAAGAATTACTGAATGGTTTAACACACTGGCTCTGGAGTTAGGAGGCTCTGGAGTGTAGATTTGGCTCTCTCAACTCTTCAGCTCTATGATGCAGGTGAGTTAACTTAATCTCCTTGAACTTCAGTTTCTTCATTTTGAATATCAGGACAATAATTCCTATCTCATAGGACTCTTTAGAGACTAAGATTATGAATGTAAAGCACTTAACACAATAATTGGCCCACAGTCAGTGGTCTACAGATGTTAGCACTAGCACTCTCATTTCTCAGAATCACAGGAAAGTCTACAGAACGGAACACACAGATAACTGAGCGATTCAACCATTCACCAGATAAAGTAACAGTAGAGTAGGTAGGTCAATCACACTGTGCAAAATAAGCTAAGACTTAAAATACCTCTTCTTTGGCTGGTCTGTTTTCAACTCTAGACTGGTGCTGAAGTGAGCCAGACACCTTATCTTTTCAAGTACATGGATTATATTCTTCATGTGACTTACAATGAAGATATACTCACATACACTGAATTCAGATAATTTTCCTTAAAGAACTTCCTGTGATGATACGTTCTGAGACAGCTAGTGTTATCTTTTCATGTTAAGTTTGGAAATATCATTTTCATAAAACACTAAAAACTAATGTCTGTGTACCTTTTTAAAGGGTACAAAATATTGTTATTTTAAAACAGAAATAAAAGATGACACATTATGCTATTTTCTGGCCATATAAATTTACTCATTGAGCTTAAAATTTTAGGAGTTTACAGTGCACACCAGTTGAAAATAGGATGGATGAAAATGGAACTTGAATATAGATCAATAGATAGGCAGACAGATAGATATGCTTGTCAGTATCTTGTTTCTCCTGATGTCATTGATTTTTTTATTTGTTCAGCCAACCTTCAGCAAATATTTTTTGAGTTCCTCTTTTGCTCCGAGTATTGGTGTCAGCTTTTTATCTCTCCAACAACCAAGTAAAACAGTCAAAAATATGTATAATATATACTGAAGATTTGATATTAAATAAGCTAATTTGTTGGCAGCTTAAAGTAAGGGACCAAAATCTGATTCTGGGCAGTGGTTTGACATTGAGAAGAAAAGCAAATCTCTTTCCGAGAGACCTTTGTATAGATAACAAAGAACCTTATTAATATTCCTAAGTTAATGTATACTCATTTTACAAATGACTCAGCCATAGAAATTGCTCATGATGGTTCTTTCATAGCCCAAGGCTACTGCTATGGACATCACTATGAAAATCCTTAGAGTACTTGTTTCAAAGTTAAAAATGACAACTAGAGGGTGCTCTCTCAGGGGATGATTCCAACCCTCACATTGTTCTCCCTCCAAATGTCTCAATTTTATTCTCACTCTCATTAGCCATATCAGATGAAAGTCTATAATTTAGGGATTACTTTGGGATTATAGAAATGCCATTTTAGAACCAGAAATGACTGCAAATGTATTACCTTGCTACTAGTCACTTACAGTGAAGAATGAATTAATTCATCAAGATTGCTTCCTCTTAAATAAATAAGAGCAGTATGGATTCTTTGAATATGAGTTTTGATTGACCATAAAAGAAACAAAGAAAATGTAATCTAAGAAATATTGGGGAAGGCAAAGTAGGGCTGAGAAACTTCAAGGAAGGATTAAAAACTTAAAAATACTCTTAAATTTGATTTTCTTCATAGGTGCTTTTTACTGAAAGAAATAGTTACATATCAACACAATTGTCTATAAGCAATACTAGTTTGTCACTCAATATTATCTATTTTATTTTTTGTAGAAGAGCTGAAAAGGAAAATGGGGACAGATACAGGATGGGAAAGATGTGTGCAGTTTGGCAAAGACAAATTTGCCTGGGATCAGCAATTCTGCATTTAGCAGGAGGTTACTCTCCTCTTTCTCTTCTTGCAACACATCACTGCAGCACTTTTTCCTTCCAGTAACTAAACCTAGGCAAGACCTTAAAATAGCATAATCAATGTTATGTGTTAAGGAGGCTTCTGTGGGGGCTAATCTGGAAATTGATACAACTTGTAAATATTAACTCTTTAGGAAGAAATGTAAGTCTAGTTTCAACTAGCTTATGTAAAGAGCACAATTTCTCATTTGCCGTTTATTCATTCAGTAAAACCTGACAACATCTCTATGAGGGAAATATTATTACTAATCCACTTTATATGAATAAATAAAATCTACATGCAAGATTACAGTTCTAGTATAAGAAAGAGTATGGATTAGAACCCAGGTTTTCTTTGACCCACAAGTTCTCTATTCCATATTGAATTAAATACCAGGAATGAAGCCAACCCTTGCTGACAGTCCAACTGACTATTTGAGACTTTTAACTTTTTCACCCCTCTGCTTTTATTTTCTTGACTTTACAAGAAAATAAAGGTTGTTTTGCTGCCCCCTTTTCTGTAAGTGTGTGACTATCCTGATAGCTATTTTTATTTCTTACTTTGGAGTTTTTCTTTCCTCATTTCTTTGACACGGTCTCTTTTATCTAGATTTCCATGCTAGTTAAGAAGGCTAAGAACAACCCAATTTAAGCTATTTGAGTTTCCCTGCGTGTTCCATACAATATGCACCTACCTACCTCATGAGGTTGCTGTGATGAGTACAATCTGGCATCGTAAGTACTGTTGTCTCCTTCAGAGACAGGTGCCTAAAACACAAGCTATTATTATCAGCATTTTTCTCTACAGGAGCTCATCTCTTTTTCACGTATCAGCCTGACTCAGGAGTGTTAATGGTTAGGCAGCTGCATTCTCTATCTTTGGTTTCATACTTACACAACACAAAGAGAAACAAAAATTTCCAGAACAGCATCTGGCCTAGTAAATTTCAGAACAAAATACAGACTCTTTACTGAGCTCTATAATGACCTTTAGGGATCTGGTCCCTATCCGGTCCCCCAGTTTCAGCCTCTGCTATGTTCCCCCTTATTTATACGGTAACAACCACGTTTGCTTTCTGTTCTTCAAACACCTTAAGGCTAATCCTGTTTCAGGACCTTTGAACTTGCTGCTATAGTCTTGGATGCTCTCTACCCATCTTTTGGCTTATCATGCTCATTCTCCAGGACTCAACTCAAATGTCACCTCCTCAGAGGAGCCTTCCCTGACTGTTTTATGTGACACAGACCTCCAACCCTGTCCCACTCTCCGTCACATCACTTCTTTATCTGTCTTTCATAGTACTCATCACCAACATCTGCAATTACTTTGTTCACTAATATACTGTTGAGTTTATAGTCCCGCCTACCCCCTCTCCCCCGCCCCATACACACAAAAATAAGGCTCAATAGTGGCAGGGATCTTTACAGTCTTTGTCAGGCTACGTGCTATATGCACAGTGCCTAAAGCATGTCTGACTCGTATGGGGTACTTAGTATCTGTCGAGCACCATTCTCTGTCATGTTTCACACACTGAGGTGGCATGCAGGAGATGTGCTGGAGCAGGGTGAATCTTCCTGTATTTGTCCACATGCACACTGTCTTTCAGCATCCTAGCTTCTGTGCTTAATGACCAGGGATGTTCTAAAGATAACTTTGAGAAAAGGTCTTTAATCGATGGCACCAAGCTACCTACGCTGCCCTAAAATGAAAGCCTAGGGAGACCCTAAGATAGGAATACAATCAGCATATGAAACAAATGCACTGCTTGATCTAAAAAAAAAAAAAACACCCTCTCACCCACTGACACCTGCCCTAGGGAATACTTGAGATGAGGAAAACATGAAAGGACATTATACAAATCGCACAGGCCTGTTGCTCTTTGTAATCAGGACTGTTATTAGCTAGTTGGGGATATATCCTACAATTATCTGTTCATCTAGTGTGACAGTGCTTTCACTTGACAGACTTATCATCATTACCATTTCTTTTTTTTTCATCATTATAGTTTTGGCATAAAGAAATATGAATCTCCATTTTGAACTTCTACTTTATGGGCTTTTATTCTCCCCTGTGAAAATTAAAATTAGCAAGTTGTAATTCACTGTCCCAGTCTTCCTAATAAACGAGCAACCCCAGAGGGCAAGTCAGATATGCCCAAGTAACAGAATAAATATTCTCAGAAGAAATGCTGAAAAGGCACTGTATCAAGAGGCCATCATAAAGTCACTAATCTACAGGAAAAACCTTGGGGGTGAACTAGATGAAGATATACAGGCCACTGGTCATGATAAAAATCCAGAGACCACAATTCTACCAGCCACACTATTGATCATGAAGAACCTCACTTTAAAGTAAAGAGAAATGGCTTCATCTCTGACTTCTTCATTCCGTTTATTTTCTTTTATTAAGTTTTCAGAGGTACAAGCCTGATCAATGAGATGGCTACTGAATTTGCCTAACACTTTATGGCAGTGGATAACAATCTCTGAAGGAAGAGAGGCAATGTCTCACTGTTTGATCATAAATAAAACTAGGGAGATGCTCATTCAGTTAAACTGTCTCCTGCCTGCATGCTCACTTGCTCAGTCGTGTCCGACTCTTGCTGACCCCATGGACTTAGCCTGGCAGGCTCCTCTGTCCATGGGATTGCTAGGCAAGAATATTGGAATGGGTTGCCATCTCCTTTTTCAGCGGATCTTCCCGATCCAGGGATTGAACCTGCATCTCCGGTGTCCCCCTGCATTAGCAGGCGGATTCTTTATCACTGAGCCATCTGGAAAGTCCAAATTGTATCTTAATTCTATCCAAAAAATAGATATTTTCCCCAAGCAGCCTGGGAGGAACCTACTCTATTAAAAAAAAAAGGAGAGGTAAACTTTATCAGTACTTCCTGACACCTGTGCTCTGCAGAAAGTTTTGCTTTCAAAACAAATAGAAGACTCCTCACTATACACTCAGTTTTGGACTTCTGAACTAATTAAATAGGGATTGGTGACTCATAACGAAAATGCCAGTCATGCTTAAATTCACTGCTCCTAAGAAATTGGACATGCTTTGATATACAACTATTTGGGGAAAAAATCAAAGTTTTTGTAAGTAACAGCTTTGTTTAGTCATTGGTTCTTACAGGGCAATTTCTTTTCTATTTTCCTTCCCCTTCTCTCAGTATAAAACATTCCTTGGGATACTGGATGCTGAATTAGTTGTATACTGCTTAAAAATGTTTAAGGGCATAAAAAATGCTGTATATAGATGAAATTCCCAGATGAAGAACAGCTGTTATTTATGTTGAATTTAAGTTGCTTCGGCAACTCCAACCATATATTTTTATCTCATTTAATTACAGTTTTGAAAATAAAGCCATCATCAAATACACATGCAAGCCATGTGTTTATTCATCATCTATTTAGACTATGCTATGGGGCTGTTTCACCATTCTCTTCACAGAGAGTAACTGGAGATAAAGCTTCACTGTGATAAACCTGCCAGTTTTTGGAAATGTCATCACTTAAGCCCCTTGCTTTTAAATACACCCTGGGAACTGATAACAGATTCATTCAACATCTACACTAGGCCTCTGATGAGTGTCTATTACATGCCAGCCATGGTTTTGGGCACTGGGGTTACATCATTGAAAAACAACACAAATCTGTCTCCTCAAAGAAGGTAAAGTGTGGGACTTTCCTGGTGGTCCAGTGGTTAAGTATGTGCCTTGCAATGCTGGAGACATGGGTTCAATCCCTGGTTGGGGAGCTAAGACCCTACACTCTGCAGGCCAACTAAGCCTGAACACCATAATGGAAAGATCATGCGTGCCACAACTAGAAATCAACACAGCCAAATAATAAATGGTTTTTTTTTTTTCTTTTCTTAAAGAGGATAAAGTAGGTGAAAGGACCATAAACAAAATAAGAATAAATCATGCATAGCATCCTTGAAGGTGATATGTGCTGTAAAAATAAGTTAGGGAAACAGGATCAGGAAGTGGCAATGAAAACTATAAAAGAGAAAGATAACAGAAAAGTAGGATCTTGTTACTTCCCATCCTGCTTCTAAATGCGGAGAAATAAATCACTGCCCCTCTGCCGACCCAGCTTTTGCCCCCACTGAGGCCGCAGAGAACAACTCAGAGAAGTGCCAACCTGTCCTGATTTAGTTTTGTACTTTCTTGTTTCTAACTGAAGCTGAAGTTGCCCTAGTTCAGGTAACACCTGAGGAAACTAGTAAACAAGTATTTTCATCTTCCACCTAAAAGTTTCAAAGAGTGCTTGGCAAAAACAAAAACAAACTTCTAGATAACTGAAGAAGTGGGAGAAACACCTGAGCAGGCACACTAAATATACACTGATTTCCTAAGGGAAGACAATTATCCAACGGGTATTGTGATAATTTATGCTCTGCTTTAGATGTAGTTACTCTTTTCTGCCTCAGAAATCCTACAAAGTCAGAGAATTTCAGAGGTGGGAAGATCTTCATGTTTGTCTTAGTCTGTTTGAGCTGCTATAACAAGTATGCCACAGATGAGGCGCCTTAAACAACAGACAGTTATTTCTCACAGTTCTTAAGACTGAGACGTGTAGGCAGATCTGGGGTCTAGTGAGAAACCGCTTCCAGGCTTGCAGATGCCCACCCACTCACTGCGTCTTCACGTGGTAGAAGGCAGAGAGAGAGAGAGAAAGCTCCACGTCTCTTCTTATAAGGGCACGGATCCACTTATGAGAACACCACCCTCATGACCTAATTACCTCCCAAAGGCTTCACCTCCTTATAATATCACTTGGTGGGTTAAAATGTCAACATATGGATTTGGGGAGGGGACACAAACATTCCTTTCTTCAATCTGAACTCCCTCCTTGCCCTCCTTTCTTTTCTTCTCCTCGTCTTGTCTGGTGGGTGTTGTGGAGAATACTATGGTGGATCAAAGTGTCCTGACGTCAAGAAGTCTACGATTTAGAGCATATAGGAATATAAAGAACACTATTACAGGTACAAAGGGGAAAGTCAGTGAATGTAGAGTGACAGAAACAAAGCATTATGGGAGTTGGTAAGAAGTACTTTACTGGGGTGATCCATCCAGTCACCACTGCATTTGTGAGGGTGATGGACCCAGGTGCATGGATCTTGGATCTGGGTTTTAATTTAGGTCAGTACCCATGACGTGCTTCCTTTCCATCTCTATCTCAGCCCTATTTCCTCTCTACAGGTCAAAGCTCACAGACAGCACCCAGCATTGCCTCATTCTACTGCAGCGTGTGACTGGATTCTTCTAAGAACTGTAATATTAAGTGTGTTCAGGCTGTTACTCAAACCCGTCAGACCTAGACTCTGTCAACCCCTGAAACTACTAGTGCCCTGGTTTTCACAGGAGACAAGCTCAGTATGCAGCTCGAGCCTTATCTTCAGACTCATAATCTGCCATCTTCCCATGTTAACAATGTCACTCCTGAGGTCATTTTCTAGTTGAATGTCTCTGGGTGTGTCTCTGCCTCACAACTTTAAGACATGAGTTTTCAGAAGATTTCAGCATCATTTCCATTGTCATTTGCAGGAAATCCTACAGCTTCAGTCTCATGTGGCACTTGGATTTCCACAGACGTCTTTAAAGACTGTAGATGAAGCTGTAGTTATAAGGACGCTGCTCAGCGTTCAGTTCTGTTCAGTTCAGCCCCTCAGAGATGTCCAACTCTGCAACCCCATGGACCGCAGCATGCCAAGCTTCCCTGTCCATCACCAACTCCTGAGCTTCCTCAAATTCATGTTCATTGAGCTGGTGATGCCATCAAATGCTGCACAACATAACAAGTGATAAACCCATTTTTAAATGTCCCAGAAGCGTGTGTGCGTGTGTGTAGCTGAGTGAGTTGGTGAGGGCATTACAGATTGCTGCTGGGGCAACCTGGGACTTCAGTCATGATGCAGTGCTCACATCCTTCTTGCTCAGTTGGAAGTGTGGTACTAGTTCAGAGATGTCTCTGGATTGCTATAATAATCACCGTAGTGACAGCTAAGGTTTACTGAGCCCTAACTATATACCAGGCACTATTTTAAGTACTTTTCAGGTATGAACTCATATAACCCTTTCAACAATACCCATGAAAAAGGTACTATTGTAGTCCTTTATATTTGTGAGGAAACTGAGGCACAGAAAGTGAAATCATTCGTTCAGGTTCACACTGGTAGTAAATAATAAGGCGAGAATTCTAACCTAGGCTTGCCTGGTTCCAGATAACCTGATCTTTTTTTTTTTATTTAGATTTTCTTTTTGCATGATATGTAAAGCTCATAAAAGTCCATGTACAGTGAATTATGCAGAGCTTAAAGAATAATAAACTAAACACCTGTGAACCTAACACCAAGATTTACAGATGGAACACTGCCAGGAACTTTGAAATCCCCTGTGTATTCCTCTGTGATTGTTCCCCCAATACTGATTTAATCATTCTGCCATTTTCTTATGGTTTTATCATATATATATTATGTGTATATATATATACATATATATATACACATATACATATTCCTAAACAATCTATTGTTTAGCCTTGAATAAAACATACATTTTATTAAAAAAATGGAATTGTACTAATACTAGGTATTCCTCTGAGACTTAGTATTTTCGATTAACATTATTCCTCTGAGAGTCAATCTCAATGATGTAGCTACAATTCCTTCATTGCATTTAATACTTCTTGTATGAATTTACCACAGTATATATATCCTTTCCACTGTCTACAGATACTTCTTTTTTCTACTAATTTACTATTATAAACGAAATTACTATGAACACATGTTTCCTGGGAATATTTTCAAGAGCTTCTCTGATCTAGACAAAATATATCCAGGAGTATAGTAAAAAAAAATTAGATTTACTAGTTCATAAGAGGTTTATATAATCTGTTTTCTAAAGTGGTTGGGGCAAGTTTTAATATCTTGTCAGCCTGAATGAGACTCCCTGCTGTTTCTCACTAACACCTACTATTTTAATATTTGTCAATCTATACCTAAATGACAATTCATTATTTCTAATTTGCACTTTCTTCAGTTACTAATAAAGCTGTTTTTCATGTTTACACGCCACCCACATTTCATCAATCTTAAAAATGCCAATTACTGTCTTCTACTTAGTCATCTAGTGGATTTGTATCTTATTCTGACCGATTCATTGCAGTTCTTTACATAATGGGAACCTTGTGTTTGTCAGTTATATTTTTACAATTTCTGCTCTATGACTTCCTTCCTTGACTCTCTTTCTAGTGCTTTTTGATGAATGGAAGTCTTCTGAAAGTATCACTCTTTTCTTTATGGTGAACATTCTTAGTTTCTTACTGAAGAAACTGGTGTTGTTCAGTTGCTAAGTCATGTCCAAATCTATGAGACCCCATGAGCTGCAGCATACCAGTCTTCCCTCTCCTTCACTATCTTCCTGAGTTTGCTCAAATTCATGTACATTGACTCAGAGATGCCATCTAACCATCTCATCCTCTGTCGCCCCCTTAACCTCTTGCCTTCAATCTTTCCCAGCATCAGGGTCTTTACCAATGAGTTGGCTCTTTGCATCAGGTAGCCAAATACTGAAGCTTTAGCATCAGTCCTTCCAATGAATATTTAAGGTTCATTTCCTTTAGGACTGACTGGTTTGATCTCCTTGATGTCCAAGGGACTCTCAAGAGTCTTCTCCAGAACCACAGTTGGAAAGCATCAATTCTTCGGTGCTCAGCCTTCTTTACGGTCCAACTCTCACATCCATACATGATTACTGAAAATACCACAGCTTTGACTAGATGGACCTTTGTTGGCAAAGTGATGTTTCTGCTTTTTAATACACTCGGTTTGTTATAGCTGTCCTTCCAAGGAGTACACATTTTTTAATTGCGTGACTGCAGTCACCATCCACACTGATTTTAGAGTCCAGGAAAATGAAATTTTACATTTCCCTAATTTTCCCCATCTACTTGCCATAAGAAACTGAACTTTTTCTGAAAGTCATAAAGACTATGACTTTAGTCTCTGCTGTTTTGGTTTTTAAAATGATAAAAGTTTTGTTATTTTCATTTAAGTTCTTGCACTCAATCATAGCACAACCCTATCAGGTGTAGTGCTCAGCAATATCAACAAGCAGTTCTCAGCACTGATGGAATTATGCTCTATACGACTGCTGCCAACACTGATTTAGTGAATATTGAACCATTGTTCTAAGGGGAAATACAGGGTTAGGTTTATGGGAGTCTTTGGTCTCAACAGTTTCAACAACTGTTCAATACATAACTTTATTTATGTGTGTTTATATTCAAATGCACCTTTTAAAATACAGAATGTTAATTCATTAACACCAACAGCTCTATAACTCATGCTGGAATAAAATTTACCTAAGAAAGGCAATCCCAAAGAATGCTCAAACTACTGCACAACTGCATTCATCTCACATGCTAGTAAAGTAATGCTCAAAATTCTCCAAGTCAGGTTTCAGCAATAAGTGAACTGAGAACTTCCAGATGTTCAAGCTGGTTTTAGAAAAGGCAGAGGAACCAGAGATCAAATTGCCAACATCTGCTGGATCACTGAAAAAGCAAGAGAGTTCCAGAACAACATCTATTTCTGCTTTATTGACTACGCCAAAGCCTTCAACTGTGTGGATCACAATAAATTGTGGAAAATTCTGAAGGAGATGGGAATATCAGACCACCTGACCTGCCTCTTGAGAAACCTTTTTGCAGGTCAGGAAGCAACAGTTAGAACTGGACATGGAGCAACAGACTGGTTCCAAATAGGAAAAGGAGTATGTCAAGGCTGTATATTGTCACCCTGCTTATTTAACTTATGTGCAGAGTACATCATGAGAAACGCTGGGCTGTAAGAAGCACAAGCTGGAATCAAGATTGCCGGGAGAAATATCAGTAACCTCAGATATGCAGATGACACCACCCTTATGGCTGAGAGTGAAGAGGAACTGAAAAGCCTCTTGATGAAAGTGAAAGAGGAGAGTGAAAAAGCTGGCTTAAAGCTTAACATTCAGAAAACTAAGATCATGGCATCTGGTCCCATCACCTCATGGGAAATAGATGGGGAGACAGTGGAAACAGTGTCAGACTTTATTTTTTGCTCCAAAATCACTGCAGATGGTGATTGCAGCCATGAAATTAAAAGACGCTTACTCCTTAGAAGGAAAGTTATGACCAACCTAGACAGCATATTAAAAAGTAGAGACATTACTTTGCCAACAAAGGTCCGTCTGGTCAAGGCTATGGTTTTTCCAGTGGTCATGTATGGATGTGAGAGTTGGAAGAAAGCTGTGAAGAAAGCTGAGTGCTGAAAAATTGATGCTTTTGAAGTGTGGTGTTGGAGAAGACTCTTGAGAGTCCCTTGGACTGCAAGGAGAACCAACCAGTCCATCCTGAAGGAGATAAGTCCTGGGTGTTCATTGGAAGGACTGATGCTGAAGCTGAAACTCCAATACTTTGGCCACCTCATGCGAAGAGTTGACTCACTGGAAAAGACCCTGATGGTGGGAGGGATTGGGGGCAGGAGGAGAAGGGGACGACAGAGGATGAGATGGCTGGATGGCATCACCAACTCGATGGGCATGAGTTTGAGTAAACTCCAGGAGTTGGTGATGGACAGGGAGGCCTGGTGTGCTGCGATTCATGGGGTTGCAAAGAGTCGGATACGACTGAGCGACTGAACTGAACTGAACTGAACACAGGTATTTTCTCTGTAAGACACAGCTCAGCCTTCTCGTGCATAGGAACACTAGACAGCACTAAAATACTATATTGTGGTCTATTTCAAACAACAAAATTATCAACAAAGAGCACAAAAATGAAAAAAAGCACACCACTAAATAGAGTGCCAAAAGGACCCTGTTTATAGTATGAGAGTTGAACCCAGAAGGCAAAAAAATCACACCTCGTTAAACCTCAACAGGAAAAAGAGTTTGTAGGATGACTCAAGTATTTTCTGCTCTGTACATGTCCATAAATGACAAGGAGAGCACTGAGAGTATTGATTTCTGGGTTACAGATAAACTTCGCAAATCATCAATGTGGATACTGACATCTAGTTCAGGGCTGGACAGTTATAAGTGAAAGTGTTAGTCATTCAGTCCTGTCCAACTCTTTACAATTCCATGGATTGTTGCCCACCAGGCTCTTCTGTTCATGGGATTCTACAGGCAAGATTGCTGGAGTGGGTAGCCATTCCCTTCTCCAGGGGATCTTCCTGACCCAGGGATGGAACCCAGGTCTTGTGCATTGCAGGCAGATTCTTTACCATCTGAATGACCAAGTATACTTCTTAGGCATTTGATGAATATAATAGTTAAATACTTAGTATCTTACACAGAGTGTAGATATGGGCAATACAAGAAATTTTATTCTCTTAGGCTATGTTTCAGATAAAATAATAAGAATAAAGATGACACTGGTGATGATAATAATAATAAAAATGATAGCAAAAATTAAGCAATGATGACAAAAATAACATTAAAACTATGAGATATTACAATACCACCTGGGAAGCAATAATAAAATAGCAGCAACTAAACCAATGATGATGCTTCCTCATACTTCTATAGCACTCTTAAAAAATTATTTTATTTTTGTTGAGCTTTCCTGAATTTGGGACCACCTTAACTATGAAAGGCATCTGAAATCATATATCCAGATGAATATAGTCCTTCACAAAGGACTTCCTGGGATGTGCATATTTTTTTGTCCAATTTTTTAAAAACTATGTTACAATATATGTAACATAAAATTTCTCTTCTTAAATATTTTTAAGTATATAGCTCAGTGGTATTAAATACATTCACAATGTTGTACAACCACTATCACCATCTATCTACAGAGCTCTTTTCACCTTTTTACGCTCAAGTTTTATACCCATTAAACAATAACTGCCTACTTCCCCCTCCACCTAGACTATGGCAACTAACATTCTACCTTTTGTCTCTATAAATCTGTATAGTATTTATTTTTAACAAGTAAATAAAAAACACTCTATTCACAAAAACTCATTTGATCATTATAGCATCATTCTGATGTAGTCAAAAGATGGCATTATTAACTGCACTGTATAGAAGACATCTGAAATTCTTGCTCAAAGTTAAGCCTCTAATAAGTAAACGATACAGTTGTTTCCATATCTTGGTTACTGTGACCAATGCTGCAATGAATACAGGAATAGTAGAGACATCTCTTTGAGATCCTGTGTTCATTTAAGTATCTTTCAACATCCTCAAGGATAAAGAAGATATGAAACATATACATAAATGTATATTATACTAATATAAAATAGACAATGGAAGGACTGATGCTGAAGCTGAAGCTCCAACACTTTGACCACCTGATGCGAAGAGCAGATTCACTGAAAAGATCCTGATGCTGGGAAGGACTGAAGGCAGCAGAGGGGGATGACAGAGGATGAGATGGTTAGATGCCATCACTGAGTCAATGGACATGAGTTTGAGCAAACTCCGGGAAATAGTGAAGGACAGGAAAGCCTGGCATGCTGCAGTCCATGGGGTTGCAAAGAATCGGACATGACTTAGCGAATGAACAACATGAGAAAAAAAGGGAACCCTGACACTTGTGACAAAATGGATGGACCTTGGAGCATCATGCTAAGTGAAATAAGTCAGACAGAGAAAGACAAATACTGGTATAGCATCACTTATTTGTGGAATCTTAAAAAGCCAAATTCATAGAAACAGAGAGTAGAATGTAGCTGAACAGGGGCTGGGAGGTAGGAGAATTGGGGAGATGCTGGTCAATGTTTGTATACATGCATCAAAATACTTCTGGAGAAATATTTACAATATGTATCAAAAGCCTTAAAAATATTAACCAATTGATTTCATTTCTAAAAATTTTCTTAAGGAAAAATTCAATATGTACCTAAAGACTTATGTTCAAGGATATTCTCCATAGCATTAAAACAATAGCAAGTTGTAAACAAACCATAAGTTCTACAATAGTGAGTTATATAAATAAACACTGTTTCATTCACTGGATGGAATTCTATAAACTATGAAAAATAAAAAAATTTCAAAGACATAAAAAAAGTATACAAACTTCCAGTTATAAGATGACTTAGTTCTGAGGATCTAATGTACAACATGGTGTCCTGTACACGGCATACTGGACTACAGTGACTATAAGTAACAGTACTATATTATAATCCTGAAAGTTTTTGAGATCTTAAATGTTCTCACTATAGAAATAAATGTAATTATGTGATATGACTGATGTGATAGAAATATTAGTGAACCATATGGTAGCAATCATTTTGCAACATGTAAGTGGATCGTATCAACCTGTGGTACACTTTAAACTTACACGATGTTATGTATCAGTTACATCTCAATAAAGCTGGAAAAAAAAATCAGTAAATGATCTGAAACTAGAATCCAAAACACTTTGAGGGGAGATGCTCAGCAAGATCCCTGGGGGCAATAATAACGTCTCACATGTTAGGTTCCAAAAACTTATCCCAGTGTTCTGATGGAGTAGACATGCCATGAAATACTGTACTTAACTATGCTGATGATAACAGCAGTGTTGCACTGGATTAAAGGATAGAACCTTGGTATTTTAAAATAGGGACCCACTTTTTTGAATGCTCTGTTTTCCTCCCCTGACGAAAGTCTTCATTATTTTACCAAAATTCATTAGAAGGAAGAAAAACTATCTGAAGAAAGTGACATATTGTGTCTATAGAGTGATACGTTAGGCTATGAAGAGCCAACAATCCGGTTCAACTGTGTTATTAATATTGCTCCTCCTGATTAGTGTTAATTGGAATATTTTAATTGGTGTAATGTTTTACTGCTTTCACAGCTTGAGTGAGCTGAAGTGAACAATTTTTCAATAATGAAAACTAACAAAAACTACCCTGATCTTACTCAGTTCTACATGAACATATTGTGACAAATAGCACACACTTGCTGTACTAGAAAACAGGATGAAAATCATGTTCATTTGCTCTATTCTTTTAACATATGTTAATAGAGGAGGGCATGGCAACCCACTCCAGCGTTCTTGCCCGGAGAATCCCATGCACAGAGGAGACTGGCAGGCTACAATCTATAGGGTCGCAAAGAGTTGGACACGACTGAAGTGACTTAGCGCACACACACAGTATATTGCTCAATACAGTCCTTGGGACACAGAAATGAAGAAATTAGACAAATATCCCTGTGCCTGTGGAATTTACATCTAACAAAGCCAGGTGAAGCTGGATGATAATAAACATAATCCATTTTAAATTATAGAGTAGGTTAGAAAGTAGTGATGCCGTGGGAGAAAGAAAACAAAACAAACCAAAAAAACACAACAGGGTAACAGGGACTGGTCTCTGGGAGCATGGAGGAAGGCTGGACTTTTTAATGGGCTCAGGGTGACTCTGAGCAAGACCATGATGATATTGGAACAAAGAGTTTCAATTCTGATAATTAACGGTGAGGCATTTAATCAGGTGGTATTTAGGGGAAACCATTCCAGCTAAAAGAAAAGGCTCTCAAAGGAAGAATCCTGAGCATGTTCTAGGGACTTTAGGGAGCCAGCCTGGCTGGAGTGAAATGAGTGAGGGAAGGAGCAGCCAGGAGATGGAGTCGGGACTACCCAGAGGGTGGGTGACCTTGTGGGGCCGTGTAGATGCCTGTAAGCTCCTTGGTTCCTATTCTGAGTGAAACTGGAAGCCACAGCATGTGTCTGAGAAGACTGACCTGGTTTGACTTATGGTTTTGTGGTTATTCAACTCAATTCTGTTCAACCAGGATGAATGCCTATTATACTCCTGGTGGAGTGCTAAGAAATGAAACATGTAAAGATAAATTAAGGTAACATTGCTGCCCTTGAAGAGTCCCTCATCTTGTAGGGAAATGTGGACAATCACCGGACTCAAAACAGATGATGGCAAGAGCTTTAGCAGATGTGTAAACAAAGTGCTGTGGGATTACAAAGGAGAAAGCAAATTACTGTTCCTGCAGGAAAAAATATAATAACACAGCATATAACATTCAGTCTTGAGCTGGAAAAAAACTAAAATTTCAAGAGGAGAAAAAATTAAGATTTCAAAAGGAGAAAAAAGAAGAAAGAGAATGCTGGGGCAAAGGACAGCTTGCACAAAGATCAAGCGGCATTAAAGCATTCAGTGTGGTCACTGATGGCAGTGAGGCATCGACACGAAAATAAGAGGCAAGATGTCAGAAAGGTAGGTAAAGGTCAGAGCGCAGACACTGTTATCACCCTGGAATTGTATTTTGTTTCCCACAGAGTAATCTGATAAAACAGAGACGCTTTAAAAATGGTTTGTGGTTAGTTGCAAAAGGTAAAAATGTATATTGATCTCTTAGAGATTTACTGTTCACAGTGCTGAAAAAAATCCAAAGTAAAGGGATTTTTTTTTTAAACTTTATTCAATCCATTATTTCCTAAATTTATTTGAGTCCTGTACACTTTGCAGGTGTCTTTATTAGCATCCTATAGTATAGGAGTTCAGCATTTTGGGAAACATCCCCACAAACAATAAGGGATAGAGTAGGAATTTGAGTGTGTGGTGCAGGGGTTGTTATGGACAACTTGATAGTTATCAGAATTTTGAAAAGTTAACTCCAGGAATGGTCTGAACTCTTAAGGATGAATACTTTGGGGGTATTGCAACAGAATAGGATGAAGCTAAAAATAAATGCAAAGGTATTTGCCATCCTTCATTTAATCTTTTCCAAAGAACTTTAAAGAACACAATCTTATATAAGAACTTCAGCAATTAACATTTCTTCTGATAAGTCTTAGAGAAAGAAGCTGAAACACAATGCAAACTGGTAATACTTATTCATCTTTATTCAGAACATTGGTACTAGCCTAAATTAGATTTCATTGAATTAATGTAGCAATGAGAAAACTTGGGGGTATATTTAGCTTGTGTATTAAGTATGGATTTTATTTTTAGACTCCAGCTTTTCATTTCCATTTTTTCCCTCAGAGAAGTAAGGGCACATTTAAAACCATGTTATGGAATTAAAAAAGGATACTGAAAAGTGAATTTAATCAAGCGTATTTTTAGATCAGGGAATGCCAAAAGATTCTGCTTGATTGGCTTTAAGAAAACTCAAGTTCATGTCAGCCATACTGATGAGTTCTTCAACTTCCCACACTTTGGTTTCTTGAAAACTTGCAGATATAACTCTAAAAGGGACATCTCAAAATAATTCCATTTTAGTATGAATGACAAGGAAGAAGAAAGATAAGAGCTACCAAGGTCAGTTTGTTCAAGTTACGCTGTAGCTTGTTTAAGTCCCAAAACCAAGTACATAATAAAATTGAAATGCACTTGGATTTAATTTAGAAGAAAAAACAAACACAAATTTAACTCCTACATCTAAGTGTCAAGAAAGCACTAAACAACAATTCTATAGTGAGAACAAAACATCCTGTTCTTTCCTCCAGCTGTTTCTGTGATTAATGAAAGGATAAGAAAAGTAATTTTCAGAATTCTTAGAGAGAGTTGTCTAAATTTTCTGCAGTAATGAACACATAAGAATTAGGTGCAATGAGAAGATTATTTTGTCCACAATAAAATTTTACATAAATCTGATTAGTTTTGCATTGATCACACATACTTATTTTGTATAAAAAACAAGTCTGAATCATTTTCCGTTACTAGAAAATAAATCTGTTATGAGTAAAATTACGTTTCAAATCTATTTAATATAATGTATTATAGAGGGTCCCATTCCTTGTGGGAGTGGCACCTAAGTTATGGTGAAAAAAGGTAAAGCAACTCCACCAAATTCCAGTGGTACAAGTTCTTCTCCATTCTTGAGAACGGAAAAGCAAAGAAGACATATGCATCCTTTGTACCAGAGCCTGGAGAGAGGGGAGGAGGGTGGATGCCTGAGTCCTTCACCTACTCACTATCCCCTAAACCTTGGTCTATGCCCAAACCTATGCCAGCTCTTTATCTGGGTGTAAGGTTAAAGTGTCCACCTGCTAGTTCCAACTTTGATATTTAACCTGCTGAATCAGGATTATTTGTCCATGATGATGATACTTTCAAAATATTAATCTTCTCAGGTTAATCACTTAAATATCCAGTGGATTAGATTTAATAATTCTTCCTGAAACCAGCAGAACATCATCAAACTTGCAAAATGGAAATTTGGGTATCACATGGGACTCTACTTAACCTTGGGCAGAGAATGACAGCATTCCAAGTTTTCAAAGGACTCAAGAGATCATTTATCACCACTCCTAAATGAAGCAAAAGCTGAGAGCTGTCATGTGATTTGCTTCAAGTGCCCTGTTTGTCACAGAGCTGGGATTAAAAGCCATGTTGACATTTTTCCTGCTTTTTCATTCCATGATGTTGTACAATGCTCAAGTTTCTTGCATTATTATTAATGTTTGTTTCTGAGAGCAATGATTTTTCTGTGAGCAAAAGGGGCTTTATTATCAAATGAGTATGGGATTTACTATTTCACATATCTCCTACCTGAGGATATACAATGCACATCGCAGCATCAAAGGCTCTTAGAAGTCCTGAAGAAAAGAATGCTGTAAACTGGCTCATAGTTGATCTCTCCTGAATCAGTGTCCTCCACAGCATACACTGAAAACAGCTACAGTGGAGCATCACGGTCATTTTTCACTAATGGATAGGGTTCCAGACATTATTTGCAGAGGTTGAAATACTTTTTGATGACATAATCAACTTTAAGGATGAGAATCTGTAAAATATGGCACATGTTTTTCATTATTTGTCCTAAACTACTAAAAGAGGTGAATGGACAGGATAATATATCTGAAAGGATGGTGGATTTGCAGCATGTTACATTTTCCAATGCTATAAACTTTGCGTCATAAATTGACAACAACAAGATGTGTGGCACTGCATATTTTTATTTGGTATTCCCAACAAGAACAGAACCAGACATGGAACAACAGACTGGCTCCAAATTGGGAAAGGAATACATCAAGGCTGTATATTGCCACCTGGCTTACTTAACTTGTATGCAGAGTATATCATGCAAAATACTGGGCTGGATGAAGCTCAAGCTGGAATCAAGATTGCCAGGAGAAATATTAATAACCTCAGATGTGCAGATGACACCACCCTTATGGCAGAAAGTAAAGAGGAAATAAAGAACCTCTTGATGAGGGTGAAAGAGGAGAGTGAAAAAGCTGGCTTAAAACTCAACATTAAAAACACTAAGATCATGGCATCCGGTCCCATCAATTCATGGCAAATAGATGTGGAAAAAGTGGAAACAGTGACAGATTTTATTTTCTTGGGCTTCAAAATCACTGCAGACGGTGACTGCAGCCACAAAATTAAAAGACACCCTCTTCTTTGAAGAAAAACTATGAAAAACCTAGACAGTGTGTTCAAAAGCAAAGACATCAATTTGCTGACAAAAGTCCACATACTCCAAGCTATGGTTTTTCCAGTAGTCATGTGCAGATGTGAGTTGGACCTTAAAGAAAGCTGAGCACCAAAGAATTGATACTTTTGAACTGCGGTGTTGGAGAAGATTCTCAAGAGTCCCTTGGACAGCAAGGGGATCAAACCAATCCATCCTAAAGTAAATCAACCTTGGATATTCATTGGAAGGACTGATGCTGTAGCTGAAACTCCAGTAATTGGCCACCTGATGCAATGAGTTGACTCATTGGAAAAGACCCTGATGCTGGGAGGGATTGGGGGCAGGAGGAGAAGGGGGCAACAAAGGATGAAATGGTTAGATGGCATCACTGAGTCAATGGACATGAGTTTGAGCAAACTCAGGGAGATAGTAAAGGACAGGGAAGCCTAGCATACTGCAGTTCACGGGTTTCAAGGAATCAGACACAATTTAGTGACTAAACAACAAAAACAATTCTCAACTAGTAATAACCTACCAGAAAAGTGGGAGACAGCAGCTGGTCATTTTTCTCAGATATGAATATGAGTCAGTCATTCTTAAAGACTCATACATAGTAGTGGGTTACCTGAATGTTACATGAGTCCTTTCAACTTCCCAGAACCTGTAGTTTATGACTTTGCTGTTCTCTTCTTATTGTATATTCAGAAACCACAATCAAGGGAAGAACTGGTTACCGTTTTCCCCTGTTATTTTTCCCATGCTGCATGGAATGAGCTAATGCCATACTGGTAGCCACAAACAAGGTTATGACAAAGGTCTGGAAATCTGACAGCTGAAACAAATAAATCATTCTTGGGGACTATAAATTAGAAATAATACTTTTTAAAAGTCCCCGAAATAGCAGTGATCAAGAATCAAAAAGAAAAATCATTTAGGATCTCAATATCTGCAATCCTACTTGGTTAAACCACATCATGCCATTTTTCATGAAGGCAGTTACCAATAATTTAAGGATCCTGAAACTCAAAGTAAAACCCCAAATCCCTTTCTCCATTATAGATGGAAATAAGCCAAATGGTTATGGGAACAAGCTAGAAAGACTTTGCCACAACACTAACAGTAGGACAAGGACAAAGCTGACTCTTGGACCTCATCTGACAGGATTTCGTAGGTTAGTAAGAGACCTTAATGGGCTGGCTGAAGAGATAAGATGATTAACCAGCCTTCCTAAAGCTATGAAGAAACAAGCAGAAGTGTGATAGGAATTGAGAGCAAAATGCATGACCTCTGTTCTCAGGAAGTAAACCTACTTCCATTTAGGATGAAACTAATAGTGAAGTTTTTTTTTTTTTTTCATTTGAATTCCAACATCCTGTCTACAGCACTTTATACAAGGTTAGCATTCTTTATTCCATTGCCTGTAATGTGGAAGTAATTCAGCAACTGAATTTACTGCTCCTTGGCAACCATAATGAAAACAAGAATACTTCCCCAAGGAGGTTCCAAGTCTCCAGTCATCACTGGTGTGACAAAGACGGCCTTATCCTTTATGAAAGCTATGCTCTGCTTTGCAAATCTTTATTCACCAGGGAAATGTTCCCACGAACACGGTATTTCAGAATCTATGTTATAAAACTGCACAGTATATACACCCTTAAATATAGCCCTGTATTAATTTTGTGGGGTTTATTGTCATTGGATTCATTTAAAAACTAAGAACCTAAACTAAAGTCCTCTCACTCTCCCCCTCTCTCTCTGGGGATGGGAGATACTGAGTTAAAACAAAACACCCTTTAATATTAGAAGTGAGTGCTAAGTGAATGGAATTGCTTGTGACAGGTGTCTCTTAACAAGACAGTTTCTGTAGCTGATTCTTCGTGAAGGACTTCCACATTTAGCTGAATAATGCTATCCAAATCTGAGAGTGTTTACTTCCACTGGATCTCTAGCATTTTTGCTTAGGAAGCTCACAGCCATAATTAGTATATTTTCAGCTATAAACTAAAAGATTAATGTGTAAGTTGGGTTTAGATACTTTAAAACCATCTCAATCAAAACTAAGAGCAGTATTAATATTCTAGCAAATTAATATTAATTTTTTTCAGCCAGGAGGACTGTGAGTCTTCAGATGAACCTATCTGTTAAATATATATTAAAAACAGCCATGATCACAGTAGCTGTTAGTATAAATTTAAGTGGTCCAACATTTCTCTCTGCAAAAACAGTGTTCAGCTAGGACCCCGAGTGAAAGAGCAGGAGACCATCTACATCTATGGAGGTCAGGTAGAGCCAGCTGAATGATGGCTCCAAGAAAAGGATGTGCTCACATCCTAAACTCCAGAATCCGTGAATCTGGGGAAAGTGTTGGCAAATGTAGTTAAGGATCTCCAGGTGATAGGATGATCCTGGATTACCTGGGTAAGACTTAAATCAAGCGGTGAGTGTCTTTAATAACAGCAAGGGAGAAGAAGGGAGATAGACACACAGTGGAGAAGGCGATGCGAAGAAGGGATGATGTGACCACAAGCACACGGAGGCCAGGGCAGTCAGTCACCAGGGCTGGAAGAAGCAAGGGGCAGATTCTCCCTTAGAGCCACCAGAGGGAGTACATTCTTACCAAGTTTTGGTCTTTCAGGCTCCAGAATTGGGGGAGAACAAACTTCCATGGTGATATTGTGCTATGGCACCTCCAGGAAATGAACACACCAGGTGTGCATCCTTCTGCTTTGTGAACTTGGCGGGAGAGTTACTAGATTTGTACAGGTTTCAGTTATCTTCTCTTTTAAAAAGTTGTTTCTGAACTAACTGATGAAAATTGTAATAATAAAAAATAACAACCTTATCATTACCATGTGCCTAGATCCTTACAGGTATCCTACCTGTTGTGTTATAAAACTCAATTTTAACACTAATCTCAGAGCAGTCAAATGACTCATCCTTGTGGAAACAGAGAGTCTGCAGAAACTCAACACTTGATCTTCCTTTTCTGCCCTTTGTTATTCAATATATAATGTGTTTTAATAGAATGAAATAATGCAGTTTTTAGCAACATGGATGGACCTACAGATTGTCATACTGAATGAAGTAAGTTAGACAGAGAAGGAGAAATATCGTATGGCATCCTCTATATTCGGGATCTAAAAAGAAATAATACAAATGAACTTATTTAAAAAACAGACTCACAGACTTAGAGAACAAACTTATGGTTACCAGGGGGCAAGAATGCAGCGAAGAGGTGGTTAGGAAATTTAGGATCAACATGTACACACACTACTGTATTTAAAATGGGTGACTAACAAGGTCCTACTATACAGCACAGGGAACTCTACTCAGTGCTATGTGCCAGCTTGGATGGGAGGGAAGTTTGGGGGAGAATGGATACATGTATATGTATGGTCCTTTTGCTGTCTACCTGAAACTATCACAACATTGTTAAGCAGCTACACTCCATTATGAAATAAAAAGTTAAAAATATATATATAATATTTTAGGACACTGGGATAGTGATTATTCTGGTGACATGGAATTCAGAGTCTAGCAGGGAAGACAGATATTAAATAAGCAACTAAATCCAATCTCATTTGAATTTTATAATTAAATGAGAGTTCCCAAGCGGCTCAGTGGCTAAAGAATCTGCCTGCAATGCAGGAGACCCAGGTTCAATCCCTGGGTCAAGAAGATCCCCTGGAGAAGGGAATGGCAAACCCACTGCAGTATTGTTGTCTGGGAAATCCCATGGACAGAAGAGCCTGGTAGGCTATAGTCCATGGCGTTCGGGTTGTGAAGAGTCAGACACAACTGAAGCAATTGAGCACGCATGCCGTTACTGCAAATTGGTGCTGACAGATGCTGATTGTCCTCAAGTATTTATCTATTTCATGTATAGAATTTGCATCAAAGAGAAGACCGCTTTCTTTGGGCAGAAAGGCAGTCAAGAAAATGTAGATGTGATGGCTGGCAGGGAAAGACAACTCATTGGTCATCCTCTGAACTGCTTTTCTGGGAGGTAGACAGGTCTGTGATAAACACCAAACTCGCTCTGCTACAACTGAAGGCCCTGGACAAACCCATGCAATACTTACAGAAAACAAAGTGGTTTTCCTGCAGTTAAGACTTGGAGGCTGCTTTGCCTGGCATTTAAACAGAAAGTCCTCAAGCAGAACACCTCACAGCAAGCTTGTCAGCTGGGAGCCCGAGTAGCATGGAGCACATCTGCCCACGTAGGCCCTCGCTCTGCCACGCTTGACCGGCCCTGCTCCTCTGCCTTCTGGGGAGGTGGTAAAGTGACTATCCCTGAAGATCTTTTGGGGGAAAAAAAATGGCAAGCATCTGTCCTAGATGGCAGGTATATACCTGACGGAGGCAGCAAACTGGCCCAGCTGATCCCTTGAGGTCTAGCATGGCTCGATGCCTCCCTGTTTAGTCCACTCAGCCACAACAAATCCCTTAGATGGTCTGGGACTCCAAAGAGTAACCCAGCAAAGCAGCGACATTTAGAAGACAAGAATCTGATAAACTCAGGTTCCAATTCTAACTCTGCCCTTGGCTTTCTTGTTTTTAAAAGAGATAATGAATTTCCCCCCTAAATATAAAGTGAGATTATGCTGGTAAATTGTGGAACCTGGCATCTGGTGAATGTAAAGTGCCAAAGGGCAATTATATTCATCATTGCTGTTAATTCTGCCATCACAAAGAAAGAGCTTCCTCACATGCATTGTTGGTGTTTAGTCTTTAAATCATTTCTGACTCTTTTGTGACCCCATGGACTGTAGCCCGTCAGGCTCCTCTGTCCATGGGATTTCCCAGGCAAGATTACTGGAGTGGGGTGCCATGCCCTTCTCCAGGGGATCTTTCTGGCCCAGGGATCAAACACACATCTCTTGCATGAGCAGGTAGATTCTTGACTACTGAGCCACCAAGGAAGCCCTCTTCAACTGTAAATTCTACTAAATGGCTGTAAACCATACACACTTCCCTAGTCTGATATACCCGGAATCACAGGTCAGGTTCAAAGTGAAAAATCTATTCTTCATCTTTCAACCAGATATATACCTTCCTGAGTCTCTCTGAGTTTGTGTTCCTTTCCCCTTTTACATCTCTGCACTATTCTTTGGGATCCCTCTGTTTTATATCAGAAGGAAACTTATGAGTTGTACCCGTACCTGGGTAACCAGGTCAATGCTAAGACTTCTCAGATGTGGCTTTAAGAGTGATAGGGGTATAATAACTTGTGAAGATAGGACACTTCACACATGTTGTATCTTTATCCTTGCAACGGTCCCCTGGGTTAGTTGCTGTGATTATCATCATTATTATTATTTCAGAGATGAGGAAACAGATTCAGAGTAAGGGACCTGCCCAGAAGCATACAGATACAAAGAGGAATCAAAACTGAATCCTACGTACTCTGGTTAGAGAGACTGCCTTCAAATGATCAGGCAGATCCTGAGGGATCTTATGTCCGTATAATTAAGACAAGATGGATACAACATCACGCACAGTGAAGATCTACCTGATTATACATCAAGGAAAATCTTAAAGGCATAAATAGCTAAATACATGTGGTGGACAGACAGGATCAGAACATTTTTTTTCCCCCTTTCTTATCACATCTCTCAGAAAACAGATATGCTGAACTTTGCAGACACTTTTGTCTCTAGGAGTTTTTTTTTTTTTTAAGGGGAGAGTTTTTTTGTAATTTCTTAAATGACTACAGTGGGTCTGTTCTCCTCCTGGCCCTGGGAATTTGGGCAGCTTCCCTGCTGGCTGGAGGGATCCTAGATTCTAACAAAAGCCCTCTGGATACTGAGCTTTAATGGTTTTTCCATTTAAGGGTTGACATTCTAATGACTTCTTTCTTAAAGACTTTGAAGATGAATGCTTTCTAATTTGACCTTTGGAATAGAAGCTTTGTATAAGATTACAATTTAATTGCAAAAGAATTTAGAAAGATATAGCACATTTTCTAAAAGATGGAGGAGAATCATTAGCCAAATAATGGTGTTTTAAAAATAATCCTGTCACTGATTCTTCTTCTGTATATGTGTATTTTGAACATCTTAACTTAATAATAATGCTGCAAATACATACCTGTACCATTTGAGAAATCAATTATTTATATTGTGACATTCCATTTTATCCTTATATTACGAGGTGGTGAATAATCCATCATTTATATTCCATTGGGTTTCTTAATTTCAAATTGTATCATACACTGAAAGGAATGGGTGCCTGGAATAAGGGAGGCCAGAGACACAAGAAAATTTGCAATTCAGAAATTGGTCTCTTGAGCCATCCATGATTTCTCCACTAGTAGCCTGCCGGCACTTTTGCAGTTTGGCCCACTGCATCTCTTTCCCTGAGAAGAGAGACATATTAGCTACCCTTTCACCAATTGGTTTCCTTGCCCGTGATGTGAAATTCATTAGAGATTTTGGCTACTCTCCTTTGGAAGGAAGAATCTCACCTCACTTTTCCCCATGGCGGGAGACATTTCAAACGCCAAGACTGTTTAGAATTAGAAACAGAACAGGTGAAGAAGAGCCTTTCATCTTAGGGCATCATTAAGCCATCGAGATGGAAGGAAGCAAGCCTCTGGAGTAGGGAGCAGAGCAAGAACAGGAGGAATTATAATTGATTTCTGCAGTGAGTGCTGCTTCAACAGCTGAGGGAACACATGTATTTTATTGAGAGCCTAAATTCTTTCCCCTCAATTCTGATTTCTGGGAACACAGAAATGCTGATTCACAAACCTAGTGGAAAGAGACTCCCAGGAAGACACGTCAGAGCTCATACTTCAGGTCTAGAACAATTGGAGAGGCACATAGGACAGTGCCAAGCATAAGAAGAAACTGAAAGAAGCTGTTGAATAAACAGAGAACTCTGTGTTCTGGGAGCATCTTCCTTATGCCATAGTTGGAGAAAATCTTTCAAGTAAAATAATAAGATGAAATTTTTGTGCATACCCGTGCATACACTAACCAATACTTAGCAAACAACACAGCCAGGGAATTGATCAAATAGTCAAAATCCTGACCCTCCTGAGAAACCTGTATGTAGGTCAAGAAGCAACAGTTAGAACCGGACACAGTACAACAGACTGGTTTTAAATCAGGAAAGGAGTACGTCAAGGCTGTATATTGTCACCTTGCTTATTTAACTTATATGCAGAGTACATCATGAGAAATGCTGGGCTTGAAGAAGCACAAGCTGGAATCAAGATAGCTGGGAGAAATATCAATAACCTCAGATACACAGATGACACCACCCTTATGGCAGAAAGCGAAGAGGAAATAAAGAGCCTCTTGATGAAAGTGAAAGAGGAGAGTGGAAAAAGTTGTTTTAAAACTCAACATTCAGAAAACTAAGACCACGGCATCTGGTCCCATCACTTCATGGCAAACAGATGGGGGAACAATAGAAACAGTGACAGATTTTATTTTCTTGGGCTCCAAAATCACTGCAGATGGCGACTACAGCCATGAAATTAAAAGACGCTTGCTTCTTGGAATAAAAGCTATGACAAACCTAGATAGCATATTAAAAAGCAGAGACATTACTTTGCCAACAAAGGTCTGTCTAGTCAAAGCTATGGTTTTTCCAGTAGTCATGTACGAATGTGAGAGTTGGACCATAAAGAAAGCTGAGTGCTGAAAAATTGATGTTTTTGAACTGTGGTGTTGGAGAAGACTTTTGAGAATCCCTTGGACTGCAAGGAGATCAAACCAGTCCATCCTAAAGGAAATTAACTCTGAATATTCATGAAAGGCCTGATGCTGAAGCTGAAGCTCCAATACTATGGCAACCTGATGCAAAGAACTGACTCATTAGAAAAGATCCTGATGCTGGGAAAGATTGAAGGCAGGAGGAGAAGAGGACGACAGAGGATGAGATGGTTGGATGGCATCACCGACTCGATGGACATGAGTTTGAGCAAGCTCCGGGAGTTGGTGATGGACAGGGAAGCCTAACATGCTACAGTCCATGGGGTCGCAAAGAGTCGGACACGACTGAGTGACTGAACTGAACAGCCAGGGAATACTTTACTGGCTCTAATTTAAGTTTTAAATACAAAAATTGAAGTTGCTTTTATAACAACAATAAAAAATTGTTATAATAATGAATCAGTTCAGTTCAGTTCAGAAATGGCATTTGAATTTTGGGATATTCAGAAGTTGCAACTCCAAAATAACAGGATTTTTTTTCTTTTCTATGTTCCCTTGTGATGGATACAGACATTCATCCAATAAACACCATGGCTTTCATATCAATAATTCTTGTACATATAATGACTGCTATATGTCTCCTCAATGTACTCCTCAAGAGATATAATAATCCTGGTCATATACTTTTAAAAATTACCCTTCTCATAATTCTTATTAACATTAAAAATTGAATTTTTTTTCTTGAAATGCTGCCACGGTTTTCTTACTCCTCGTAATTGTCAAACTGCACATTCGTATTATAGCATGTGTCTACTGTTACATCCATTCTGATATAGTTTCTGCATGCATGAGTCTCAGAAAAAAAGTTCAAGTAACAAACAGAATCATTTGAGTGAATTACTAAGGCCACTCACTGCATTTAAGGTTAATATTTTATTTCGGGCCTCAAGATTGACACTAGAATTTGTTCTACTGGAAATCTGCCCTTGCTGATCTGGGATGGTATTCACTGTACAATTCAAATGCACTTCATAGAAACGGAGGCAATAATTTTTAAATACAGGAAATCATATGCAAAAGGACGATTTTCCTTGAGGCCAAGCCACTCAAAGTTCCCTACGACCTATTTTTCTTTTCTGAACATGATTATAACTTTTGAAAAAGATATGAGAAAAATTTTTATAGTTACCAAGATTATTCATTATTTCAGGCAAATAGGAGGTGGTGACGACGGGTGGGGGTTGTTTCTCGTCTTTTAGGTCTAAATGCAAACAGCCATCTCAGTAGAGCCAACACTTAGGGTAGCATAGATTATGCAAGAAAACCCTGCCATTTGAGAGGTTTTCCTGATTATCTACTCCCAAGTTTCCTTCTAGTTCCCCTCTATCACAATCCAGTTGTTTTTTTCATAACAGTATAACTGCTATATTAAATGATATTGTATATTTGTGCAATCTCTCATTTTTCATTTGGCTTCATTCTAGGAAATAAGCTCCAAGACAGCAGAGAACTTAGGTGCCTTATCCACTGCTGTACCATTGTGAGATCACAGCTGATTTCAATAAATTGTTATAGATCAGATGGATGTGTCAATCTCTATAATTAGATGGAGGAACAATTAAGAGTCTAGGGCCTAGATGTCCATTGGCAGATGAATGGATAAGAAAGCTGTGGTACATATACACAATGGAGTATTACTTAGCAATTAAAAAGAATGCATTTGAATCAGTTCTAATGAGGTGGATGAAACTGGAGCCTATTACTCACAGTGAAGTAAGTCAGAAAGAAAAACACCAATACAGTATAATAACACATACATATGGAATTTAGAAAGATGGTAATGATGACCCTATATGCGAGACAGCAAAAGAGACACAGATGTAAAGAACAGACTTTCGGACTCTGTGGGAGAAGGCGAGGGTGAGATGATGTGATAGAACAGCATTGAAACATGTATATCACCATATGTGAAACAGATCACCAGTCCAGGTTCAATGCATGAGGCAGGGCGCTCAGGGCCGGTGCACTGAGACAACCCTGAGGGATGGGATGGGGAGGAAGGTGGTAGGGTTTCAGGATGTGGAACACATGTACACCCATGGCTGATTCATGTGAATGTATGGCAAAAACCACTATGATATTGTAAAGTAATTAGCCTCTAATTAAAATAAAAAAAAAAAGAATCTAGGGGCTTGAGGGTCCAGGGCCAAGTACATTAAAATACGACGGTAGATTCAAGCAGGAGCTACTGAAGTTTAATTATCCAGGTACTCAAAAAACAGACTCCTTGTAAAAATCTCTAGATTTATATCATTAGTCCTTTCAAATCTATAGGAAAAGGCACATGGTCCTTATTTAACGCTTTCTGAGAGCCATGGCATTTAATTCGTAAGAGCACCTGGCAAGGTGAGTCATAACCCTTTTGTACAGACATGAAGCTCAGAGAGGTTAAATAAGCGGCTCAAAGTGAGATAGCTGTGGAGTCACAAGCAGAGCCAGGATTTGAAGCCAGCGAAGTCTGCCGCAAAACCCTGCTCCTTTTAGGCCACGGCAGTGCTTCTAGGCTACTTCCTTCTGCCTAAAAGCTATTCTTTTGGTGAAAATACTACTGGGTTTCCTCTGAGTTCATGTCATATTTCCTGAACATGCTATCATCTCAGTTCTGACTCATGTATCAGTGTGATTCAGTTTTCAGTGAGATATTTTAATCATGTCACACATATTAATGGTATATCACACCTAGGAGGTATCTTAGAAATGATACAGCTGTTGAACCCTCTGATTTTGTAGATCAGAGAGAATGAAGTACTGGCTGGTAAGTGCCCTTCTCAAGGTTATACTCTCACCTACACTAAAAGATCAGAGAAGACAGCAGAGTCTGTATTTCTTTCCTGGCTGAGAGGTTAAACAGATTGCCCAGATTGCAAATCATCTTACCTGCCTCGGTGGGTATAACAGTATACATCTGATAGAAGATATCTGAGAAATGGCTTCCAGAATTTGGTGTGGGAGATTTCGTGGACACAAAACCATAAACCCACCAGAATGAAAACCAAAATATTTCAGTATCAGTGTAAAGTCACTTTGTTAAGGGCAAAGTTTGGCCTGAAATGTAAATCAGTTAGTTAATAGCTTGATGTCATTTTTTAGCACAAATGGACTGCATTCATAACATTATCTTTTTCCCTTTTGACAATTTCTGATTTTCAGGCATCAGAGTATGGTTTGTGTTGAGTTTGAGTACCTTTTTTACCACTCATTAGCTGTGTGACTTCATACAGCTTCATATAGGCAAAGACCTTAAATGCACTGAAATTCAGTTTCCTCATCTAAAAAATGGGGCTAATTACATCACGATGTTTGAAGATCAAATGTATAAGCTATAGCAAGGTGAGAGAATCAGATTGAGGTGTGCTGGGCCTGCTGAATCTTATGGTTAAGATGCTACGAAAATACTGAATGCTATTATAAAAAAAAGTTCACACATGTACTCTGGTCTGGAACAATTTTCACCTCTCTCTTTTGATATCTATCCCACTCCTCCACCCACTCATGTTACTCCCAGGATCGTACATGACTCTGAGTTTCTAACTCCTGGGACAGATAAAGAGTGCTGGCTGTTATTATTTCAATTTTCTAAATGTTTACAAGTAAATATTTCAGCAGGTGATGAGATGAATACAGATAATCTGTTTAATCTAAAATTTGAAATCACGGCACAATATTGTCTATTCTCCAGCAAATATACACCCACAGACCCAGAAAGGGTTATGATTTATAAAAGAGTATACTGACCTTTCCAAAAGAATTATGCATGGCACCTTTATAACAAACACTGTAAAATGAAAAACAAGCAAGAAAACTGCAGGGTTCAATCAGCTAGAGAATAGATTCATTGTGAACACTCATTAAATGTCAACCTGGTGGATTAGGAACTGTAGTAGTTAACCAGCACAGAATGAATTATATTCAAAACACCAGGAATGAAAAAAAAATTTAAACGACAACTCCTCTCTAGTCTTGAGTTCAAAGGCAGTCTTATAACATGGGACACATGAGATTGGTTTCAGCTTTTCTAAGCACTGCAAATATTTTAGCACTAAAATATTGATATTTTCAAGTCATTTAAAGAAAAGTTTTAAAAATCTAAATATTGCAGAGAAAAATCACAATTATCTTCTAGCTACTTCATTTGGTTTCTACTTCTCCTTCTGATCCTTAGCTTTCCATGAAAATCTAAATGTTTTACCTCTAGAGAAAAAGAGGGGACACCAGTGTGCAAACCACAGGTATGATGGGCAAAGGGTGACCAGAAAGCTTTCTTCAATATGTATTTCTAAGGTGCCACCATTTTCAACCTTTACAATTAGGAAATTGTGTCAGTTCTCTTGACCCAATCTGTTCTTGAAAGGGGATTCCTTTCATAGCTAAGTAAATACATGGATCAGGTCAGGACACTCAACAGAAATACAAAACTGATTTCAGATCACCTTTTAGCCCTAAGATTATGATCTCCTTTGAATGCATTTCACACACATCAAGTTGCTTTTCCTCACCACAGGGCTCTAGCATACACGCCTTGCTTTTCTTCTTTTTTATTATGCATTAAAGAACAGAGAGATAAAGTAAAGTAGTAGTTTATGCTGGAAGTCACAGGGAATGAACACTAAAAAAGATGTTCAAAGTAAAGTGCTCTTGGCTTATAATCCCCAAACTGAATCATGGCATCTGGTCTCCTGTCTGCCCAGTGGTGTATCATGACTTCTTAGTAACGACCAGAACTTTCAGGGACTTAAGCTAATTCTTTGTTAGTAAGGGAGGCAGAACCCTTTATGAACTGGCTACTCCTTCCCATGAAAAATCATTCAATAATAAGGTAGGAATCAGGAATCCCCTGGTGGTTCTGTGGTTAGAATCTGTCTGTCAATGCAGGAAGCATGGGCTTGGTTCCTGGTCTGATAAGATTCCACATGCTGCGGAGCAGCTCAGCCCATGTGACACAACCACTGAGTCCGTGCTCTAGAGCCCACAACCACAGCTACGGAAGCCTTAACGCTCTAGGGCCCATGAGTCACAACTAATGAGCCCTGTGCAACGTCTCAAGTCCATGAGCCCTAGAGTCAGCAAGTCACAACTACTGAACCGGCATGTTACAACTACTGAACCAGCATGTTGCAACTACTGAAGCCCATGAGCCTAGAGCCCGTGCTCTGCAACAAGAGAAGCCACTGCAATGAGAGGCAATGAGGCAATACCTCAGTGAAGAGAAGTCCCCATTCTCTGGAACTAGAGAAAGCCTACACAAAGCAAACAAGACCCAGCACAGCCAAAAAATATACAGTTTTTAATAATAAAGAAAAATAAGGTAGGAATCAGTTATCAGTTATAAATCAGCTATTTACTGCTACTAGAAATCATTTAGTAGAAAGTTGCTCCATGGTAGGCAGAATAAAAGGGTTAACGCAGTGTTCCCACTATCTTGCCCACTTCACATATATATCTGTAGGATACAGTTTGGATCTGCTTCAGAGAACAGTATTATTGGCTTATTCTTTTCCATTAAAAAAAAAAGTTTTTAAAGTGTTTTACATTTGATTTGTTAATGATGATAAACTTAGAAGAGTATTTTCTCCCCTGGTTTCAAAAGGAGGTTTCAAATGAAGGTTTTAGAAGAATAAAGAATACAAATGGTATTTACCGAATTCAGCAAGTTTGAACTCACTAGAATTAAGATTAAAAGCACTTTTATTTCTTGTTTAGGTTTCTCGCAGATATTCTATTTCAGTCGACCTTATGGCATATTAGCTTCTTTTCTTTTCATCTGAAGCTAAGCACTCCATGTACATTTCTTTTCATTTCTCACTTTTCTACTCATTTGAGATTTTGGCAGGATCATATTTAATGTGCCTCTTGTTTTCCAGAGCCCCTAGTACAGTGTCACATGCTTAGTTGGTATTTAAGTACAGATCAGAATTTTTTTTTTTTAACTTAACCTGGGCTTGGAATTTTGAGAGAGAATTAAAATCAGCAAGGAATTCACATTGACTAAAATTCATGATGCAGGAACTCAAAAGACGGTTATTTAATTTTATATGATAAATAGCACCATAATTCACTTTCCCAGGAAATGAAAATATATTATAATATACATGACAGTGGAACTTTTTTTTTTAATGTAAGAATAGGATTTTAAGAGCAAGACAATATATAAAGCAGAACAAAGGCTACAAACACCCCTATATATAGGGGTAAAAATAAACATTAAATGAGTGAGACAGGCTGGGTTTATTACATATTACATAGAAGATCGAGATGATGGAATAACATGTCTCATCAAAAGGAGCTCAACAGAAGCCACGGTTGTTATAAATTTCATGTCTGGAAGAGAAGCTTAAAATCCTGCTTACTTTCTGGAGAAAAAACTTAACACACACACACATACACACACACACACACACACACACACACACACACACACACACCAGAGTTCTTTACTCTTAGGCAGAACACCAAATATAAAACATATAAAAGAAAAGACACTCATATTGAACATAGGGAGGGTTGGAGGGTCCAAGGCCCTTTGGATATTATAGATGTGTTTACTGGAGGAATAAAGTGGGTGTGAGAAGTCAATTTCACAGAAGCTAACAGGCATAAATGATCTCTTACCCTGAAAACATCCATGTACTCAGGCACTAGATGTCTAATATGAGAAAAGATGTTAATGGCAAGGGCAAGGTGCTTGAATGAAAACATTTAGAATCATTCTGTATCAAAACTTGACCCTGACAATGTGTATTTTTTTGACAATTATTCTTCTCTTGATCTCATGTATAATAATCTCGTATACAATACTCAGACTATGAGTCAGACATACACACTATTTTTGTTTCTGTCACATGGCGCCCACTACAGTTGGTGGGACTAAGACTGCCCTCATTTCTTAACCAGGGCATCAGTGATGTTTAATCTTATAATAATATTCAGCTAACTCTTCAAATCAATGAATAAATTGATGAGTTTCTCATGTCACTAATTTTTATACGGCCTATTAAGCGTACATATCTGACTAACTTGAAATAATACATTGCTAAATCACCTTATTAGCCATTAATTCTTCTGAAGGCTTTTATAAACATTTTAAGAATTTTCTCTCCTAATTTGAGGAGTTAATAAGAACACAAATAACTACTATAACTTGCTGTGTGGCTTCTAGATTCTTCAAACACATAATCCTGGACCTAAAAGACACATATAGAACATTCTATCCAACAAGAGCTGAACACACATCCTTCTCAAGTATACATGATTTATCTTATAGAATAGACCATATGTTAGGCCACAGAACAAGTCTTAGCAAATTCAAGAATGCTGAAATCATACCAAGTATCTTCTCTAAACAAAATGGCATGAAACTACAAATCAGAAACAAGAAGAAAACTAGGGTGAACTAGGAAGGTAGTCAGATGATGCCAACTTTCAACATAAGATAAAAAAGTACTAGGGATGTCAGGTATTGTATGCAAAACAGGAAACTTGTTAAGCAAATGATCCTCACATCAAAAAAG
The DNA here is from genome assembly GCF_023699985.2 of Odocoileus virginianus. Lineage (NCBI taxonomy): Eukaryota > Metazoa > Chordata > Mammalia > Artiodactyla > Cervidae > Odocoileus > Odocoileus virginianus. The sequence goes on from NC_069699.1 coordinate 21,154,949, forward strand.
AACTGTTTTTTTTTTTTTTATACAATGTCTCTAGCCGATAACGGATGTTAAGTGTAACTATTCTGGTGATCATTCCAAAATATTATGTAAGTCAAACTGCTATGCTGTAGTCCTTGTACACACACAGTGATATATGCTATTTCTCAATAAAACTGCAAAAATACATAATCCTCTTTATTCCCTATTGCAAGGTATGTATTATTAAACTCTTCTTTCTGAATAGAACAGAGGTTTTGAGAAAATTGAATAATTTATGCAGAGTTAGCCACAGCTGCTAAGTGAAATCTACCACGTGAATTCTCATCAGTCTCATCCCAAAGTTTCTACTCTTACAAATGTCCCTTTTATTCCAACATACTTAGTTTTTTTAAAAAAACACTAATATTGGTTTCTAATTAATAACCAATCATCAGAAAAGAAAGCCATTAAATGTCTGTCAAAGTTTCAAGTTGTTTCAACATATTGATGTCAATAAAATCATTACTCTAACTCCCTGACCCCTAGCATCACCCCCCAAATAAAAATCATATAAACATTGCTGGCTTGCTTTCTGAAAGTTGTTTTGTTGTCAATTATATTTAAAACAATTACTTTGTTGATCATTTAATCATCTGAAGTAAATAAATGCCACTATGGAGCATTAAGAGGCTGACACAGTAGAGAACCTGAGTTGCAGTTATAATTTGTTTCTTAGCAACTAATAACAAAAGTTATAAAGTTTATTCTAGCACATCTATAAGAGATAGAATTATAGTCTTGGGAATATTGCAACAGTCCTTAACAGTATAATCTGTGAGTAATTTGCTTTTGCTACTATCATGGATAAATTATTTTGGATCTGCTTGGTCAAAGCCCTCAAGAATTCTCATTAAAAGTCAGCTATTATGTGTATGCTGTTTTCTTCCCCTCTCTCTCACATTATACTGAACCCAACTTTATTGGTTATTCCATGCATTATAATAAGTTGAAAAGAATCAGCATGATAAAAAGAGATTCCTTTAATAACTAGGGGAAAGGAGTTCATCACTATAATAGTTCCATTTCCTGTCTGAAATAGCATTTATTAAATGTAGTTATGGTTAGAGTAAATTAAAATTCTTATAATGGATATGAGTGAGAGCAATAGAGATTTTAAAGGATTCTATATGCTATAAACAGGGAGAAACAATAGTGAAATCTGAGTGGTCTACATCTGAGAGCATAAGAGATTTTCAGGCAGACTTTACTTAATTTTTTTTTAAATTGAAATACTGACCTACAATATTATTTTCAGGTGTACTTACTACACAGTGATTTGATATTTGCATACATTATGAAATGACTACCATCATATGTCTAGGAACTATCTTCTGGACCCATACAAAGTAATTATAATATTATTGACCATACTCCTTATGCTGAATATTACATCCCTGTGGCTTATTTATTTTATAACTGGAGGTGGGTACAGCTTAATTCCCTTCACCTACTTCCTCCACTCCCTACCCCACTCTGCTCTGGCACTTATTCATCTGTTCTCTGTACTCATGAGTCTGTTTTTGTTGTTTTGCTTGTTGTGTGTGTGTGTGTTTTAGAGTCCACATGTAAGCAACATCATACGGTATTTGTCTTTCTCGATCTCACTTATTTCACTTTGTAATAACACCTTCTAGATCTACCCATGTTGTTGCAAATGACAATAATTCATTCTTGAATAGCTGAGTAACATTCCATTGTGTGTACACACACACACACACACACACACACACACACACACACACAATGTCTTTCTTATCCATGCATCTATCAATGACAAATTGGCTTCTCAAAAATCAGTTGGTGGACATTAACAAATTGAAAGATAAAAACCATATGATTATCTCAATAGATGCAGAAAAAGCCTTTGACAAAATTCAACATCCATTTATGATTAAAACTCTCCAGAAAGCAGGAATAGAAGGAACATACCTCAACATAATAAAAGCTATATATGACAAACCCACAGCAAGCATCACCCTCAATGGTGAAAAATTGAAAGCATTTCCCCTGAAATCAGGAACAAGACAAGGGTGCCCACTCTCACCACTACTATTCAACATAGTTTTGGAAGTGTTGGCCACAGCAATCAGGGCAGAAGAAGAAGTAAAAGGAATCCAGATAGGAAAAGAAGAAGTGAAACTCTCGCTGTTTGCAGATGACATGATCCTCTACATAGAAAACCCTAAAGACTCCACCAGAAAATTACTAGAGCTAATCAATGAATACAGTAAAGTTGCAGGATATAAAATTAACACACAGAAATCTCTTGCATTCCTATACACTAACAATGAGAAAACAGAAAGAGAAATTAAGGAATCGATACCATTCACCATTGCAACAAAAATAATAAAATACTTAGGAGTATATCTACCTAAAGAAACAAAAGACCTATACATAGAAAACTATAAAACACTGACGAAAGAAATCAAAGAGGACACAAGCAGATGGAGAAATATACCGTGTTCATGGATTGGAAGAATCAATATTGTGAAAATGGCTATTCTACCCAAAGCAATCTATAGATTCAATGCAATCCCTATCAAACTACCAACGGTATTTTTCACAGAACTAGAACAAATAATTTCACAGTTTGTATGGAAATACAAAAAACCTCGAATAGCCAAAGTAACCTTGAGAAAGAAGAATGGAACTGGAGGAATCAACCTGCCTGACTTCGGACTATACTACAAAGCCACAGTCATCAAGACAGTATGGTACCGGCACAAAGACAGAAATATAGATCAATGGAACAGAATAGAAAGCCCAGAGATAAATCCACGAACCTATGGTCACCTTATCTTCGACAAAGGAGGCAAGGATATACAATGGAAAAAAGACAACCTCTTTAACAAGTGGTGCTGGGAAAACTGGTCAACCACCTGTAAAAGAATGAAACTAGAACACTTTCTAACACCATACACAAAAATAAACTCAAAATGGATTAAAGATCTAAATGTAAGACCAGAAACTATCAAACTCCTAGAGGAGAACATAGGCAAAACACTCTCCGACATAAATCACAGCAGGATCCTCTATGACCCACATCCCAGAATTTTAGAAACAAAAGCAAAAATAAATAAATGGGACCTAATGAAACTTAAAAGCTTTTGCACAACAAAGGATACTATAAGTAAGGTGAAAAGACAGCCCTCAGATTGGGAGAAAATAATAGCAAATGAAGCAACAGACAAAGGATTAATCTCAAAAATATACAAGCAACTCCTGCAGCTCAACTCCAGAAAAATAAATGACCCAATCAAAAAATGGGCCAAAGAACTAAACAGACATTTCTCCAAGGAAGACATACGGATGGCAAAAAAACACATGAAAAGATGCTCAACATCACTCATTATCAGAGAAATGCAAATCAAAACCACAATGAGGTACCATTACATGCCAGTCAGGATGGCTGCTATCCAAAAGTCTACAAGCAATAAATGCTGGAGAGGGTGTGGAGAAAAGGGAACCCTCTTACACTGTTGGTGGGAATGCAAATTAGTACAGCCACTATGGAAAACAGTGTGGAGATTCCTTAAAAAGCTGGAAATAGATCTGCCATATGACCCAGCAATCCCACTTCTAGGCATACACACTGAGGAAACCAGATCCGAAAGAGACACGTGCACCCCAATGTTCATCGCAGCACTGTTTATAATAGCCAGGTCATGGAAGCAACCTAGATGCCCATCAGCAGACGAATGGATGAGGAAGCTGTGGTACATATACACCATGGAATATTACTCAGCCATCAAAGAGAATTCATTTGAATCAGTTCTAATGAGATGGGTGAAACTGGAACCCATTATACAGAGCGAAGTAAGCCAGAAAGATAAAGACCATTACAGTATACTAACACATATATATGGAATTTAGAAAGATGGTAACGATAACCCCATATGCAAAAAAAGAAAAAGAGACTCAGATGTATAGAACAGACTTGTGGACTCTGTGGGAGAAGGCGAGGGCGGGATGTTTCAAGAGAACAGCATCGAAACATGTATATCTAGGGTGAAACAGATCACCAGCCCAGGTTGGATGCATGAGACAAGTGCTCAGGCCTGGTGCACTGGGAAGACCCAGAGGGATGGGGTGGAGAGGGAGGTGGGAGGGGGGACCGGGATGGGGAATACATGTAAATCCATGGCTAATTCATTTCAATGTATGACAAAAACCACTGCAATGTTGTAAAGCAATTAGCCTCCAACAAATAAAAATAAATGGAAGGAAAAAAAAAATCAGTTGGTGGCTCACATTTTTGGAATATAATTTAATGTATTTGGCTTAGAGAAATCCTAAACAATTCATCAGATTGAAAATAGTTAGCACAATTATATCATAGTTTTCTCTTACATATTCACAGAATATAGGTAATAGGAAGTATTTCTAGGATAGATTTTTCTTAAAACTAGAAGATAGGTACTATTTATCAGAAGTAAAAAAAATACTACTGAATTAAGATACAAAGTCAGAGTAATAGGTCAGTGGTCCCCAATCTTTTTGGCACCAGGGACTGGTTTCATGGAGGACAAATTTTCCATAGACTGGGGGAAGGATGGTTCGGGGATAATTCAAGCACATTACATTTATTTTATTTCTATTACTACTACATCAGCTCCACCTCAGATCACCAGGCATTAGGTCCCGGAGATTGGAGATCCCTGGGTTAAGTCACTGAATGAGAAATATTTATTTAAAAGAACTTTCATACAGAAAAGATACAATTATACAGCTAGGCATGTTTAAAAACGTGTTAGCAATATTGCAAAGAGTTTATGTTGTGTAAAAGGACATATATTAGACCTGCCGGCCTGAAGATTTCTTGGGTGAGATATCTCCCAAATAAACCAAGAGTTCACGACTCCCGTTTGTCCCACTGATATGTCAGAAAGCCTACACTGGGGAACAGTAGAGCCCACACTCTTGGCTACCTGTGAGGTGAATCAGTTTATAGGAACTGGGAAAGCTGAGAGTCACTTCAGCAACCTGAACTTAGCTATCAATTGCTCTTCCTGACCTTTGCTGCTGCCAGAGTGGGTCACGAGCACCTAGCCTGGTTTCAGATGGGTAATCTATTCCAGGTTCATTAGTTAAAGCACACCTTTACTCAGGTAAAGACTGATAAGCAGCTACACTCCCTGGCAAAACCTCCAAATACAGCATTAGAAATATCAGTTGAAGACGTTTCCAATGGTAACCACAAGTCACTATCTCCAGTTCTCTCATGACTAAATTTGGTCTTTACATCATTTTCCTAAAAGATCAAATGAAAGGGCTACATCTATTTCCAATCAGCAAACATGCATAACCTAGGTATTAGAAACCTATGGGCTCAGCAAAATCTTCTTAAATAAAACTTAATGCAGTGGATCCTGACAGGTAATTCATCATATATTTATTGAGCACTAACTCTCCAGTACAAAGCTTGAGTGCTAGGGAATCAAAGATGAGGAAAACAGTCCCTTCTGGCAAAGAGTTCAGTCTATCAAGTCTACTAAAGGGAGAGGGCATGTCCCACAGATATGCTATGAAATAAGAATGTACCAAATGCAAGTTACAAAGTAAAATGGCTAGCTCTACCAAAGAGAACTATATTTCAATCAGCAAATATCTGCTAACTGCCTGTTAGTGTATGTATGTGATGCTCAGCCGTGTCTGCCTCTTCGCAACCCCATGGACTACAGCCTGCCAGATTCCTCTGTCCATGGGATTTCCTAGGCAAGAATATTGGAGTGTCCTTCTCCAGACGATCTTGCTGACCCAGAAATCAAACCCACATCTCCTGCATTGGCAGATGGATTATTTACCACTGCACCAGCTGGGAAGCCAACTGCCTATATGGTTAAAGTACAATGCCAGGTACTGATATCACAGCAGTGAATACAAAAGAAAAGATTCTTGCTCTCACGGAGCTTATATTGTAGTGAAGGAAACAGACAATAATTTAGTATATAAGATAAAAAGGTGATGATCCCAGAGTGTGATAATAACTGCCATGGTGAGAAATATTTAAATGTTATAGAGAGTAAGTCAATCCTAGGGTTGGGAAGATCCTCCGGAGAGAGAAATGGCAACCCCACTCCAATATACTTGCCTGGGAAATCCCACGGACAGAGGAGCCTGGCAGGCTACAACAGTCCATGGGGTCGCAAAGAGTCAGACTTCACTTAGTGACTGAGCATGCACGCATGCATGCACAAAAGTTAAATGGTAGGAAATGGCTTTGTAGAGGGTCGTCAGAGACAGTGTGCCTCTTCCGGAACTGGTCATATAAAAGAGTTTCGTATGGGGAAGAGGGTGATGGTAGGAGTCAGAGGAACTGAAGAAATGAGGCTTGAAAACAGAACTCTAAGTATGAACTAGCTGGGAATGAAAACACAAAGCAGTATTTGAACTCTGAAACAAGTTAAAGCAGTGCCCTAAAGGAGTCCATGTGAACGCTTAATTGTTCTAGTAACTGTACAGAGCATATGGATCATATCATACATGATTAATGCTTTTAAGATGCAAAAGCAGACCATCACTTATGCCTGCTGGAAAGTCATTACTGCCCCACAGAGCACATGATCAATAAAGAGCGCCAGCAGGATGCTGGGTGAACAGGACAAGCACAGCCAGTCTTCTGCAAAGCTGAAACAACCATCTCGACTTCCAAAGGATTAGGACTGTTCAGTTTATGGTTCTATGGAAACCGACATAAGGATCTTGGGAATCTTGCAAGAACCACGGCTGTTTTATAAACTGCCCCCACAAAGAATCTGTTTCATATTCTCGATGGTTAGTGGAAATGAGAAAACATATTCAATAAACATCTTGAACCAAATGACATTATCTTACAGTCTACGGCCACATCTTGATTCCTGAAGTCCTCTAACAGTCATCTCTCTTAAGAGTCTTCACAAATGAAAGCAAAAGGACACTCACTAGTCTGAAGGAGCACATATGTTCTTTTTTTTTTTTTTTTTTTGCTGCATTACCTCCACACTTTTTATATCTAGCACACAAGAACAAAGGTCAGCACTTCTTGAAGGCTTTTTAAAACTCGAAAAAGAGAAAATATCAGTTCCTGTCTAAATGTTCTCAAGAGCTAATGGAGTGAACAGTAACCATTATATTTTAGTCAGTGTGTAGTGCAAAGGAGCTCCTTCTTCACTTGAGCACAGGTAGACAATGAGTGATCCGTTAACTTTGAAGGTTGTGGAAAGGAGATACAGTAATTGAAGAGTCAAGTGGAAGAGAAACAAGGATTTGCTGTGGGAATGGTATGTTGCTGAGAAAACAACAAGCTTCACAGTGAAAATGGAGACTGGGAGGTGGTACTGACATACCTGCCGTGAACTAGCATATGTTTTGGTCAAAAGTCTACTATTAACACATATATGTGCAATCTAGAAAAATGGTATAGACCAACCTATGTGCAAAGCAGAAATAGAGGCACAGATGTAGAGAAATAATGTACTGACACCACGGTGGGGAAGGGGGGGGTGGGACGGATTGGGAGACCGGGCTTGACATCAATACACTACTACGGATAAAACAGACGAGTGAGAACCTTCTGTGGAGCACGGCAGAAGCTACTTAACGCTCTGTGGTGACCCCGATGGGAAGCTAATCCACAGAAGAGGAGATACAGGTATACATATGGCTGATTCATTCTGCCGCACAGCAGAGAAGAACACAGCGCTATAAAGCAACTATATTCCGTGATTTTTTTTTAAAGCCTCCTGAGCTTAAGTGAACATCTCATCATTAACAGAGGTTGGTAACATCTAAACCTCAACATCTACAGATTTCTCAGAAGGGAGGACACATTTTTCATCCAAAGATAAGGAAATCAGTGGTGGAGACTTACTGCAACAAGTTCTTAAAACATGCATTTCTTATTCACTAACTTAACCCACTGCTATGACTTTATCTTAATGCAACATTTTTTTTTTCCCCAATAGTATCTACCTTCTAGCTTTAAGAAAATCCTGCAGCAGTCTCATCTTCACCCAGAATCATACATGCATCACCCTTCTGAGGTCTTCCTCCAGTTTCCAGGTGTTTGCAAATATTGGGTTGGCCAAAATAATGGTTCAGGTTTTTCCATAAGACGTAACAGAGAAACCAGAACAAACTTTTTGGCCAACCCAATAATTCTGCAGCAGGATAGCATGGAAAATACCCAATAAGCATATTTCATGCACGTCTCTATTTAGCAGTAGTTATAAGGCTAAGTACAAAGTAAAACATAAATAAACTAGTACTGCGATTGAATGAAAACATTACAAACTTTAAACTTGAACTAAGTCAGTACTAATACACTGGAAAAAACTATCTTCCAACTTGTTTTATGGCCTATTAAATATGTAAATGTATGCCAACTTAGAAAAATCTATAAAGTAAAATTTTCTTTGACTCTATATTCCTTCTGGCTATTTCTCTCTTTTCCTCTTTCCTTCTCTTGGTGCACCTGCGCTTCCTTAACTTCTTTACTTTCCACTCACTCTTCACCCCACCGCATCGGGATACGCTCCTCAGCTCCACCTGAAGTCACTGGCGAAATCAACTATTTCTTGCCAAACCAAATAGGCATGTTTTAGTTATTTTCCTAACTGATTTCATTGCTTTTGCTGCACTGGACATTTTCAATCTCTTCCTGAAATTGTCTGCTCTCTGCCCACATCCATCTCCCAACCTCTCAGCTGTTTCTTTCTTCATCTCCTTTGTGGATTCTTTCAAACTTCCCTTCCCTTTAAATACCAGTGTTCCCTATGGTGCCCTTGGCTCACTGTTCTTTTTTTAGGCAACCTATTCACTCTCATGATTTTAATTCTAACCTTTAAGAGCATGTGTCCTTAGTGTAAATCTTCAATCCTGTTGATGTATTATCCTCATATATTCAATAGTCTGATTAGCATAGACATTCATACATACTTGAACATCCTATGGATAAGGTGACTTTACTTTCTAGGTTTCCCTTGATAGTTGTAGTTTACATGTATTGTCCTGGCAAAACTATTAATAATGGCATTTTTCACATTCATAAATGCCCAAGTTCAGATAATAAATCATGACTTTGTATGTCTGAAAGTGAATTTGCCTTACCTTAATCTCCAATCCTAACCTGCTTCCAAACTCAATGACACCCCATCATGCAAGACAAAACTCACAAGTCACTTTATCTCTTCCATTCCCCCTCCTCACACACACTCAAACCATCCACCAAACCCTAATGATTTTACCCCATAAATATTTTGTACAAGATACCTCATTCATTATCTTCTGCTTGTGTCTTTAGGATAGACTCTCAACATTTCCTACCTGGAATTTAAAAGTCATCTTAAGTGTTTCTCTAGACTCTGGCATTTCAACCCCTTAAATGCACACTCCAAAATGAAGCCACGTAGTAAATTCCTGAGATGTAGAAACCCGATTATATCATTCTGCTGCTTAAAATTACCTTCAAAATCATCCCTCTCCAAAAGAAACTAATTCAAGTTCATTACATCAAGTGTGGCCCCCATATCTCGCCCTTACCTCTCCATCTCACCTTTCTCCTGGCCTCCCACTCCCCCGCTCATACTTGACAACCTTGATAGATGGAATGTTTCCATCGCCCCGCCCACCAGTGAAGAGTCAGGCTTGCTTGCCTTTATAGCTTGTGCTGTGTAAAACATCCTGCCAATTGTGGGCCTCTTTAACTGTCAACCATCTGTCAATGTGGGGCTCAGTCACTGTCCCTCTTGGGGGCATTCTGGGCACTCCCAGAATAGTTTGTATACTGCCCCTCCACACTTCCACAACATACTATGCACACTACAGTCTTTTCATGCGTGGTATAACCTCCTGGCTCCTTGGAAGGGAAGCTACAAATCTAGACAGGGTATTAAAAAGCAGAGACATCCCTTTGCTGACAAAGGTCCATACAGCCGAAGCTATGGTTTATTCAGTAGTCATGTACGGGTGTGAGCTGTACCATAAAGAAGGCTGAGCACCAAAGAATCGATCTTTCAAATTAAGATGCTGGAGAAGATTCTTGAGAGTCCCTTGAACAGCAAGGAGATCAAACCATTCAATCCCAAAGGAAATCAATTCTGAATATTTACCGGAAGGACTGATGGTGAAGCTCCGACACTTCAGCTACCTGATAAGTAGAACCGACTCATTGGAGAAGATCCTGATGCTGGGAAAGATTGAAGGCAAAGGAAGAAGTGGGAGGCAGAGGATGAGATGGTTAGATACCTTCATCAACTCAACGGAAATGAATCTGACCAAACTCTAGGAGATAGTGGAGGACACAGGAGCTTGGTGTAATGCAGTCCATGGGGTCACAAAGAGTCAGACGAAACTTAGTGACTGAACAACATAACATCCTGAAATTAATACTTTATTAATACCTTTATACCTTTCTCTCCTATGAGAGTGCAAGATTCCTCTCAGTAATGTTTACTCCTTTCAGACACTGCTTCTTAGATCTTTTTTAATTGTCTTTTTCTAACAAGGCATGTCATACATTTAAAAGTGGAAGAAACTATGCAGGTATACTTTGTTTCAGTGAATCTTTTAAAACAATCATTGATACTGACATCATCCCCATTAAAGAGAAGGAAACGGGCACAGAAGGACTTGTCAGGGGCCACACTGTGGGGTGGTATATATTAGACAGAAGAGACAGCTGTATAAATAGCATGGGCAGTTTTGCCGGCCATGAACTCAACTGGATAATATCCTGTATTGCATTAAAGATAGAGCCATATTTATGGAAACCCATAGGATTTCCTTGGTGGTCCAGTGGCTAAGACTCCACACTCCCAATGCAGGGGACCTGGGTTCAATCCCTGGTCAGGAAACTAGATTCCCACATGCAACTAAAGAGTCTGCATGTCACTACTAAAAAAGAAAAAAAAAAAAAATCCTGCCTGCTACCACTAAGAGCCAGCACAGCCAAATAAATTTTCAAAAAAGAATTGGGGCACAAACATCTATTTTATTACTTAGTTCCATTTTCAGCAGCTTCACACAAAAGGAGTATCTTTTCTATATTTAAATATATCTATCTTTCATTCAACAGGTTCACTTAATACTAAACTAACTTCTTCATCCGAGGCTAAGCCAAGGAAACAGTTACTTGTATGTTCTTATCCTGGTGAAAGTAAGAACAGCATGCCTGTTTCCAATGTGGGCATCTAGACCCACAACTTCAGGGAATTTTGAGGGTCATTTGGAATAATGCATTTATATTTTGCTTTCAGTGCTGACTTGGAAAACAAATCCCTGGAAGCCGTGTGACTCATTCATGCTCTATTCCAGAACATGCCCACTTCTAGACACTACTGGTGCAGGAGAAGCAGTATTTTTCAATCACATGGGCTTCCCTCCCTGGGTTTTTAATAGAAAAGCAGACCAAAGAAAATAAAAGGATATCAGAATAAAACATGTGGTCTATACCAGCATGGCTCGTGTCTTCTGAGTAATCTGTTGTTACTAGTAGCAAGGTCCCTCAGCTGTGCCTCAGATGGTAACAGAATCCCTCTGAACACTTTGCTATCCACTGAGTATTGCTTTTAAACTCTTGCTATTCCCACCACATCATCTTTTTAAATAGCAGTTCTTAACCACATGACACTTGAATTTTATATCCTTTCCCTGAGTCCAGTCTAATGACTGGACTGTTATCTCTGGATTGTTTCTATTCATTTATTTTCCACCTTCCTTAGGCCAGTGTAGTTACATGTGCATAATAGCTGTGCAGAAAGAAGTTGGATAAAAAGGAGATAATGATTTTCAAACATTGGCAGCTTGTAAGATTCCCTGTCTTTTATGGAGCCTAACTGGTGAGGGGTTCTTCTCTTGGGAAGAAGGAAAATGGCTGCCTGGGTTAAAGGATGGGGATGTGCCTAGGTGCATAAGGCAAGACACTGCCTCATTCTAAATGCTTGTAAAGCTCCAACAGCTGCCTCCAAAACTAAATGGAAAGAGATAAAGAGAAGGTACTCTTTCCTTTTTCAGTGCTCGCTAAGTCGTTTCAGTCGTGTTTGACTCTGTGACTTTATGGACTGTAGCCTGCCAGGCTCTTCTGTCCATGGGATTCTCCAGGTAAGAATACTGGAGTGGGTTTCCATTCCCTCCCCTCCAGGAGTCTTTGCAACCCAGGGATTGAATCCACACGTCTTACATCTCCTGCATTGGCAGGTGGGTTCTTTACCAGTAGTGTCACCTGGGAAGCCCTTTCTTCTTCGGTAACAGGATATAATTAATCTAACCCTGGAAATAAGACATAATACAGGTGATAAGGCCCAAGAGATGGCCCCCAGGGAGCACCACAGAGGCTGGCATTGATGCCCACAGAAAGCGTGCTGGAACTTTCAAGTCCGCTCCTTGTGACTCTACTACGTTTTCTAAGGGTTGATACTGCCGGTAAGAAGCAGTCTACCCGCCACTTATTCTATCAGCTCACGTTGTTTTTAAAAGCACTAGTTTATAGTCTATTGGATTTAATGGGGCAACAGATTTATTTGTAAAAAGGGAGGTGTATTAAACTAACCCAGATGTTTAAAACAACCACCACTCTTAACCACTACCTTCTACTGTCATCAATTTATAAAAGAAAAAAATTCCTTAACATTAAACATTAGAAGAAGGATATCAAGTCAGGAGAAAAAAATGTCTTTAAATTGTGTGAATTCTGCCTTAAAAATATATATATATGGTACAATCTCACTAGACACTAGCTCTGGGAACATGGATTTGAAGGTACACCCCCAAATATCTTCTTCACAAAATAATGACAGACATCAGACACCTCATGAGCAAAGATCCCTTGATTCGACTTAAGAAAGGAGCCCATTTTAACTAAAAATAACACTGTGGGATAGTGGAAAGACATTAGGACTTGAAGTCCCAAGTCTGAAATTTGATCCCCAGACCTGACACTCGTTAGTGGTGGGAATCTGAGGAAGCAGCTTCTCATGTTGAGGCACCCATGCCACAGCTGTATGATGGGATGATAATGATGATAAACCATACCTCATGGGGCCTTTGTAAGGACCAAAGTTAATGACAGATTTGAAAGTGCTTTCTAAACAGTATAGGCATTCTAGCTATTAGTTATTTTTCCAAGGCGTCACAGTGGTATCTTAGATTATCAGGGAGAAAGTAGAGCAAGCCACTGACAGGAAGAACCAAAACATACTCTGCAGACAGAGTGACAGTTTCCTTGGCTTTACAGTCCTCAGTGCCAAGAAAAAACAGGGAAATCATTAGGATTGTTTTGGAGGCAATTTGAGGACAAGCTCCTCCATATTTATTTCCTTAACTCTCTACAGCTGCCTAAACAAGACTGTGCCAGCAAACCAGCAAATACTTCAACAATTTTCCTTTTTGCTTCTTTTTAATAAACAAACTTTCAAATAAAAGACAACTTGTAGTTAACAGATTGAATATTGAGCCAAGTAGTCAAATCACCTACTTGCTAACTGTAGCAACATTGACTCTGATGAAATATTAATCAACTAAAACAAGATTTCCTTCTTAACCTTCCAAACCAGCTTAAAATGCACTATTTCACATCATCGCCAAGGTTAAGAGGAAGATTCTTATGATGTGATTGTAATTTATATTCCCGGATTTACAATTCATTTTAGAGGCATCAAGGCCACTTGGTCAAATGAAGGATACATGTGTGATGCTTAACTTCCAGCAGGAAATGGCAATGACACTCATAGTAATAAACATGAAGGCTCTGCAGATGGAATATATTCGTTCATCTCTAAGTGCCACTCTTTGCCCAAATTACTTACATTTCATCAATTTAAAAACCTCAACTCATGTAACATTTATGCACAAATGTTTTCTAGCTTCAACATTTGGTTGGCAAACCGTAAATGACATCACACATGTACTGCTGTATGATATTTTAAGTTCGTCTTGCCTCTAACCAGTTAAAGAAAAAAAAAAAAGCAAAAATACTAAGTGTAAGCTATTTAATTTAAGAGCTTTTCTTGAATGCCTGCTGCCTGGGGAGCACAGTACTGCATGCCAGGCCATCAGGACAGGGAAGTCACAGAGCTGTGCTGTGTGTTCAGTCACTCAGGCAAGTCCGACTCTTTGCCACCTCATGAACTATAGCCCGCCAGGCTCCTCTGTCCATAGGGATTTTCCAGGCAATTATACTGGAGTGGGTTGCCACGCCCTCCTCCAGGGAATCTTCCCAACCCAGGGATCAAACCCAGGTCTCCCACATAGCAGGTGGATTCTTTACCATTTGAGCTACCAGGGAAACCCCTGGGAAGTCACAGAGCTGCCAAAGTAAACGCACATTCAATACTTTGCTCCTTGTCATTATTAAGATTCTTTGCGATCCCATGGACTGTATGTATAATCTGTGGAATTCTCCAGGCCAGAATACTGGAGTGGGTAGCCTTTCCCTTCTCCAGGGGATCTTCCCAACCCAGATATCAGACACAGGTCTCCCACATTGGAGGCGGATTCTTTACCAGCTGAGCCACGAGGGAAACCCATTAAGATGTGGGTCATAGAGCAAATCAGAGAAAGACAGGGGATCAGAACCCAGCATCTGGGGCTTGCTAGTTTGGTACTCTCAATGGTAGAAGCATTTTTCCAGTAGGCCGTGCATTTTCCACCCTGAAGTAATTTCACAGACTAATTATTATCTCTATTATCTGCCAACAGGATCACTAAATGAATACTCAAACAACTAGCTGCATATTTAAATAACTACAAAAGGTGATAAACAGCACTTCTATAAATTTACATTTTTTGACTATATCAACAATGGGTGTCTATTTTCAAAACCAAGCACATGACCACTGATCATCAGACGTGGTCAAAACATCCTTCTGATCAAGAAGTGATGTGCGTAGCAGCCACATGATACCACAGTAAGCGAAGTCTCTGGGGGCTCTCCTTTCTCCTCCTGCAGAGCGACATCTCTTCTCAAAGGAAAGCACATTTATTCTTGTCTCTGAATTTATTTGCATGTTGAGCTGAACAAGTTAAGCTTTCAAGGTTGCCACTCCTAGAAGCATCTCTCTGGAATCCTTGCTTCCATGTAGAATGACTTACTTGGCTGCTTATCCAACAAAAATATACTGAACAAAAGCAAGGCATCAGTAAAGCTTCTGGTGGGAGTGATGAGCCACAGACAGACTGATAGATATAGACTCTTACTAGGCGACACATAAAGAAAATCAACAAAGGACTGAAAAGACAGCACCGAGGAAGACCACTTTAGCCAGTGTGGCACAGGCAGTTAATATTAGATTTTTGCACCGAAACCCCCCAAATCCTTGTTGTATATTTCGACTTTGATTTGAAAGAAGTGGTGATAAGACATGATTTTTTGGGAATAGAGGGTGAGGAGAGAGAGAGAGGGAGTAGGATTCATTTGGAAAAGCTACAGACAGGAGATAAAATTCTGGGAGGCTCTTACTTTCCCATTGTCCAAATTCCTAAATTCATGAAACGTTTTCTCTTTCTACAGCTGGTGGTTTGTCCTTTCTGACACCCAACAATGTCAGTTTCTCTGTGTATGGGTACAGTGTTGTTAAGAAATAGGCACTAAATGCTTGCTTCGATCAGTTTTCAAACACTACTTTCAGGCCATCTCTCCATTCTCTTTCCATTGCTGCTTATTCTGTCTGATGTTCCTTAGAAATCAAGACCTTCGACCTTCCTAACACCACACCGTGGTTAGTTGCCCAATGTTTGTCTTCCCTGCAGGATGTAAGCTTCATATTTGTCAAGTTAATTGATGTGTTCCGCCTCATCTAACATAGCACTTACTACCTAGTTGGTATTCATTAAATATTTAAGGGAAGGAAGAAAAACACACACACAAAGGAAACCTCCACACTGAGTATTGATAACTCAGTTTTTCACAACACATGTACTAGGAGGATGTGGTAGTATTTCCCAAAGGTACTTAATTTTTCAAATATGCGGGAGGATTAACAATTTCCTACCAGTATAGATAATTACTTAGTAGATATGTCATTGAATTACACTAAGGTTGATCAATGGTTGGTTCAAGGGCCATGAAGCTTAATATCTGAGACCAATTGCTAACTGTTGTTGAAACCTTGGAAAATCTACCAAGTTTAATGCTGAGTAAAATGTAAAATCATGAATTCAGTCTGATTTTGAGAGTGTACAATAGCCAGTGAGAGACCCAGACAAAACCACACTAGGACCAGAGCACTTACAAAGTACTGGAGCACTAATAGACAAAGGAGATAAGGACTTCCCTGGTGGTCCAGTGGTTAAGAATTTGTCTTGCAATGCAGGGGACCTGGGTTCAATCACTGGTCTGGGAACTAAGATCCCATATGCCAAGGGGCTACTAAGCCCACACATTACAACTGCTAAGCCTATGCACTCTGGAGCTCATAAGCCACAACTATAGAGCCTGTGAACCACAACAAAAGATCTCACATGCCACTGCTAAGACTCAATGCAGCGAAATAAATATTTTAAAATGCATGAAAAATTTTTTAAAAAGGAAGCATAGCACTTGTGTGTTTATGTACATTTTGAAGATGAACAGGTGAAGGCATGTTGATAAACATATAAAATACATTTCCCTGGCATATTTAATTCTCACAACTCTAAAACATTATCATTATGCACCTTCTATAGATGAGGACACTGGGGTTGAGAAAGTGTGGAAACTTTTCAAGGTCACACAGCCTGTTGGTGGTAAATACAGAGAATATTACAAAGGCAATGAGGGGACTGAAAGGTCTAAAAAAATTTATGAGAAATTACAAGTACTCTAGTGGAGATAGGAAAACAGACATTTCAAAATAAACCCTGGGTCAAGAGTCTTTCTTTATTCTCAGAAAAACCACGAAGGGCCCTTTAACATATGCAAATACACACCAATTACCTCTTTACAGTTTTTGGAAGAGTTAGAAGTGCTGGCCAATGTTAAATGGTCTGGTTGCTTATTTAATAGTTATCCTAGGACTTCAATGCCTTAGAGAAGATTATTTCTCTATGGATTTGGAGTGTGCCTGGCCTGTAAAACAGTGATTGCTCTTAAGAAATTGCAGGCATTCTTGTTTGAGAGGTTGTTTGAGGAAAACAGAATTGAGACTCTGAGGAGTAAGAAAAAAATGAGTTCTTCCTTAAATTTAAAGAACAAAAATAAATAAATAAATAAATAAAACAAATAAAGAACCAGTAAATTAGGTTGTCAAGGCTCCAACGTGATGTTATTTAAGATTAGATATCCTAAGAATTTATCGATATTAAATTTTACATGACATTCCCAAAGGCAATATGCTTTGCTTATAGGGAAAGCAAGATGGAGTCTATAGTTAATGTAATATATGCATCATATTTCTTTGATCTCATGACAGAAAAGAATCATCTTTTCATTAAAAAATTTCAGACAAATGAATATCCACATGCAGAAGACTTATTTGAAGAAATTTTAAAAGAATGAAGTTGGACCCCAACCTCAAGATATCCAAAACTTAAAATAGATCATATAGATGATTCAAGCTCTTGTAGGGCAGAAACTAACAAAATACTGTAAAGCAATTATCCTACAATTGGAAACAAAAGTTAAAAAAAAACAAAAACAAAAACAAAAATGGGTCATAGTCCTAAACTTAAGAGCTAAAACTATAAAATTTTTATTAGAAAACATAAGATTAATTTTTTGTGACTCTGGATTCTTAGATATGATCCCAAGAGCATGACACCAAGAACAAAACAAAAATAGATAAACTGACCTCATCAAAATGAAAACTTTGGTGGTTCATATGACATCATCAAGAAAGTGAAAGACAGCAAATCATATATCTGATAAAGAATTTGTATCCAGAATTAAGCAATATTATAATACAACAATGGAATACCAAACAATCCAATTAAAAATGAGCATAAGATTTGAAACTGTGTGGATCACAGCTATCTGTGGAAAATTCTTAAAGAGATGGGACTACCAGACCACCTTACCTGCCTCCTGAGAAATCTGTACGCAGGTCAAGAAGCAACAGTTAGAACCGACATGGAAAAACAGACTGGTTCTAAATTGGGAAAGGAGTCGCAAGGCTGTATATTGTCACCCTGCTTATTTAACTTATATGCAGAGCACATCATGGGAAATGCAGGGCTGGATGATGCACAAGCTGGAATCAAGATCACTGTGATAAATATCAATAACCTCAGATATGCAGATGACACCACCCTTATGGCAGAAAGTGAAGAAGAATTAAAGAGCCTCTTGATGAAGGTGAAAGAGGAAAGTGAAAAAGCTGGCTTGAAACTCAACATTCAAAAAACTAAGATCATGGCATCCGGTCCCATCACTTCATGGCAAATAGATGGGCAAACAATGGAAACAGTGATAGACTTTATTTTCTTGGGCTCCAAAATCACTGCAGATGGTGACTGCAGCCATGAAATTAAAAGACACTTGGTCCTTGGAAGAAAAGCTATGACAAACCTAGACAACATATTAAAAAGCAAAGACATTACTTTGCTGACAAAGGTCCATCTAGTCAAGGCTGTGGTTTTTCCATTAGTCATGTATGGACGTGAGAGCTGGACCATAAAGAAAGCTGAGTGCCAGAGAATTGATGCTTTTGAACTGTGGTGTTGGAGAAGAGTCTTGAGAGTCCCTTGGACTGCAAGGAGATCCAACCAGTCCATCCTAAAGGAAATCAGTCCTGAATATTCATCAGAAGGACTGATGCTGAAGCTGAAGCTCCAATACTTTGGCCACCTGATGTGAAGAACTGACTCATTGGAAAGACCCTGATGCTGGGAAAGATTGAAGGCAGGAGGAGAAGGGGACAACAGATATTGAGATGGTTGGATGGCATCACCGACTCGATGGACATGGGTTTGAACAAGCTCTGAGAGTTGGTGATGGACAGGGAAGCCTGGCATGCTGCAGTCCATGGGGTTGCAAAGAGTAGGATACAACTGAATGACTGAACTGAACTGAAATACAGATCTCCAAAAACCAGGCTTCCCTGGTGGATCAGCAGTAAATAATTCACCTGCAGTGTAGGAGCCACAGGAGACTCGGGTTTGATCCCTGGATCTGGAAGATCCCCTTGAGGAAAGCATGGCAACCCACTCCACTCCAGTGTTCTTGCCTGGAGAATCCCACAGACAGAGGAGCCTGGCAAGCTACAGTCCATAGGTGTCCATTGCAAAGTGTCAGACACGACTGAAGTGACTTAGCAGGCAAGCACATCTCCAAAAGCAATGTTATAATGCATAATAAGTTGTAATGCATAATAAGTTGTTCAACATTAACAGCCATCAGGGAAATGAAAATTAAAACCATAGCAAGATACTACTTCACACTCACTATGACAGCTACAATAAAAAAAGACAATAAGAAGTGTTGATAAGGATGTGCAGAGATTAGAACCCTCATAGACTCTTAGTAGATTATAAAATGATTGAGACAATTTACAAAACAGTTTGGCAGCTGCTCAAATGTTAACATAGCATTACCATTTGACCTAACAATTCCACTCCTAGGAATATACTCAAAAGAAATAAAAACATGTGTTCACCTTGAAAAACCTGAAAATGAATATTTATATTACATGACTCAGAACAGCCAAAAAGTGAAAACCCAAATGTCCAACAACTGATGAATGCACAAACAAAATGGTATTATTTCCATATAGTGGCCTATTACTTGTCTATAAAAAGAAATGAAGTACATGCGATAAGGTAGATGAACCTTGCTAACATCATGCTAAATGAAAAAAAATCACAAAGGCCACATATTACATAATTCCACTTACATGAAAAGTCCAGAATGGGAATATTCATAGAAACAGAAAGTAAATCAGTGGTTGTCAGGGGCGGGTGGAATGAGGAATGACTATTAATGAGAATAGGGATTCTTTTTAAGATAATGAAACGGTTTTGAAACTAGATGGTGGTGATGGTTATATAAACTTTGTGAATATGCTAAAAATTAAGTAAATCATATATCTTAAATTGTTGAATTATATGGTTTGTGACATAAGTTAATAAAACTGTTATTAAAGAAAAGTGGTAATAAAAGTCAAAAGCAACACTTCAATGAATATTTTTTAGAAACAAACGATAGAAAAGTACTCAATTCAGGGAAACAGACTATTTTAGAACAAAACAGTACCTCATAGGCTGGCAAAGGCCAAAGCATTTCTGTTTCTCTTAAATTCTTACACTGGCTGATTCATATATTCATTCAGTTTAATTTATTTCACAAGGACTTATTCAGTACCTATTTATTCATAAATGCCTAGTCTCTTGGTGATAACATTTGAATACAGTAGGAGCAAGTAACTGTTGAATTAAAAGTAAGAAAATCCATTTGTTGACTCTCTCATAGTAACTGGCCCTCATAAATTTGGCTACTTAAAAGATAGTCTATAAGATATAATTAAACTAAATTTTACAAAGTCAAGCTAATAGATTGCTCATATTATAACAGTGAATTTGGGGTGGGGAAGAAGGAAATGCTATGTAAAACAAACAAAAAATGTGAAATGCTAATGATATAGAACAATGCAAATATTTGGCAGCAGATTAACACTGTACTTATAATTAGTGTACATCCTAAATACATATATCAGGAATAAATTAAAGACCCAGTTAGCATAGAATTTAATCTCTGGTAAAATATCTAACAGAATAATTTAATTCTTGGAAAAACACGGAGATGCATAGGTGGAGACACACACACACACACACCTTTCATCATGTCTTTGAATTTGTGATTTAACCTCTGAACTCTAAGGCATTTGTTCTCTACAGGGGTCACATATTATAGCTGTAAAGTAAAAACTAGCCAGGATGGTGCATAAAATACACGTCAGCTAGGAGCCAAGGGGCTTGTTCCGCTTTAGAGCCTACTCAGTGAAAGGTGCTGAGCGGGAAGACAGTGGCATCAGCCCTTGACCGCACAGGGGCTTCTGCAGTTAGAAACGTCATAACGTGAATCATAACTATACGTGAGGGACCACAGTGGAACTGTTACAGACACAGGTCGGTCACATACTTTCAACGTGGTAACAGCCAGTTTCGAGGACTTTAGCATGCCTGAGAAAGGTCAAATTCAGGGAAAATGACCTAGAAAAAAAGTCCAGAGAGTGGGTCTAGGGGCCAGAAAAACTACTCAGAATCTTCAAATCCTTACTCTATGGAGAATGAGCCATTCCTGCCTATTTTAGAAAAGGCCTATATAAGGCTATTCCTGGAGAGAGGCAGAAATACGCTGGTGAAAAGAAAAGGCTGCTCTGAGCTTCTGCAGCTACATTTTTTCAGTATTTCATCAACTCATACTACATATAGATTAAAATCCCCTTTTACACTCCCCAGAAGAAAACACAAAGCGTGACACAAAACTGGCCCCGATTATCCCACATTTAATCAAGGTTATCCCTCTCAATACCTTGCTTCCTAACACAGCTGAGTTACAAAAGCACCTGACTTTAGTGTCACTCCTACGTGGTTTTAATTTTTCCTTGATAAATGTGGTCAGGAAAGAAAAGGTAAAGATCTGGGCATACACTGGTCACTAATTTCCTAGTATGGCCATAATCAAGTTACCACAAATTTGGTGGCTTACAATAACAGAAAAGTATTCTCTCGATTCTGAAGGCTTTTAGCCTGAAACCAAGGTGTGAGCTTCCATGATAGCTCAGCTGGTAAAAGAATCCTCCTGCATTGCAGGAGACCCTGGTTTGATTCCTGGGTTCGGAAGATCCCCTGGCGAAGGGAATAGGCTACCCACTCCAGTATTCTTGGGCTTCCTGGATGGCTCAGACTGTAAAGAATCTGCCTAACAATGTGGGAGACTTGGGTTCGCTCCCTGGGTTGGGAAGATCCCCTGGAGGACGGCATGGCAACTCACTCTAGTATTCTTGCCTGGAGAATCTTCAAGGACAGAAGAGCCTGGTGGGCTACAAAAGGGTCGACCACAGGGTCGCAAAAAGCTGGACACAACTGAGCAACTAAGCATAGGAAGTTATGGTCAGGCTGTGCTCACTGTGAAGGTTCTAGACGAGAATGGTCCCTGGGCCCTTCCAGCCTCTGATAGCTGTTGGCAATCCTGTGTGTCCCCTGGCAGCTTCTCTCTAGTCTCTGCCTGCATGATCACAGCGCCTTCTCCTCTGTGTCATCTCTTTTGTCTCTCAAAAGGAACTTGCCATGGAATTTAAGGTTCAAACGCTTAATGCTGGATGATCTCTAGGTCCTTAATTTAAGTGTATCTGAAAAGACCCACTTTCCAATTTGTTCCACAACTGCATTCTCTTTTTTTTTTTTTTTTTTTAATTTATTGCAGTGTAGTTGATAATTCTAACTTTCTTTTTTTTTTTCCATTTATTTTTATTAGTTGGAGGCTAATTACTTTACAACATTGCAGTGGTTTTTGTCATACATTGAAATGAATTAGCCATGGATTTACATGTATTCCCCATCCCGGTCCCCCCTCCCACCTCCCTCTCCACCCCATCCCTCTGGGTCTTCCCAGTGCACCAGGCCTGAGCACTTGTCTCATGCATCCAACCTGGGCTGGTGATCTGTTTCACCCTAGATATACATGTTTCGATGCTATTCTCTTGAAACATCCCACCCTCGCCTTCTCTCACAGAGTCCACAAGTCTGTTCTATACATCTGAGTCTCTTTTTCTTTTTTTGCATATAGGGTTATCGTTACCATCTTTCTAAATTCCATATATATGTGTTAGTATACTGTAATGGTCTTTATCTTTCTGGCTTACTTCGCTCTGTATAATGGGCTCCAGTTTCACCCATCTCATTAGAACTGATTCAAATGAATTCTTTTTAATGGCTGAGTAATATTCCATGGTGTATATGTACCACAGCTTCCTCATCCATTCGTCTGCTGATGGGCATCTAGGTTGCTTCCATGTCCTGGCTATTATAAACAGTGCTGCGATGAACATTGGGGTGCACGTGTCTCTTTCGGATCTGGTTTCCTCAGTGTGTATGCCTAGAAGTGGTATTGCTGGGTCATATGGCAGATCTATTTCCAGCTTTTTAAGGAATCTCCACACTGTTTTCCATAGTGGCTGTACTAATTTGCATTCCCACCAACAGTGTAAGAGGGTTCCCTTTTCTCCACACCCTCTCCAGCATTTATTGCTTGTAGACTTTTGGAAAGCAGCCATCCTGACTGGCATGTAATGGTACCTCATTGTGGTTTTGATTTGCATTTCTCTGATAATGAGTGATGTTGAGCATCTTTTCATGTGTTTTTTTGCCATCCGTATGTCTTCCTTGGAGAAATGTCTGTTTAGTTCTTTGGCCCATTTTTTGATTGGGTCATTTATTTTTCTGGAGTTGAGCTGCAGGAGTTGCTTGTATATTTTTGAGATTAATCCTTTGTCTGTTGCTTCGTTTGCTATTATTTTCTCCCAATCTGAGGGCTGTCTTTTCACCTTGCTTATAGTTTCCTTTGTTGTGCAAAAGCTTTTAAGTTTCATTAGGTCCCATTTGTTTATTTTTGCTTTTGTTTCTAAAAGTCTGGGATGTGGGTCATAGAGGATCCTGCTGTGATTTATGTCGGAGAGTGTTTTGCCTATGTTCTCCTCTAGGAGTTTGATAGTTTCTGGTCTTACATTTAGATCTTTAATCCATTTGAGTTTATTTTTGTGTATGGTGTTAGAAAGCGTTCTAGTTTCATTCTTTTACAGGTGGTTGACCAGTTTTCCCAGCACCACTTGTTAAAGAGGTTGTCTTTTTTCCATTGTATATCCTTGCCTCCTTTGTCGAAGATAGGGTGACCATAGGTTCATGGATTTATCTCTGGGCTTTCTATTCTGTTCCATTGATCTATATTTCTGTCTTTGTGCCAGTACCATACTGTCTTGATGACTGTGGCTTTGTAGTATAGTCTGAAGTCAGGCAGGTTGATTCCTCCAGTTCCATTTTTCTTTCTCAAGGTTACTTTGGCTATTCGAGGTTTTTTGTATTTCCATACAAATTGTGAAATTATTTGTTCTAGTTCTGTGAAAAATACCGCACAACTGCATTCTCATTTCACTCAGCATTTGTTGCCTCTTGGTATAAAGCAATTTTCCAAAGTGTTTTCCATTTTAGCCAACAGTCTTCACGTTGAAAGTTCTAGATGAATTATCTTTTGGTAAATTACCATTTTAAATCAATTGGATTTTGAATTTGAATCTTAATCTGTCACATACAAACTCTTGAAAAAGAATGGGATACTATTCTCTATGTTGACACCTCCTCCCATTCAATTCTGCTTCTACTTTCAACTATCTGGCAACACCTACTTGATGATTGACCAAACATTGTTAGAATGCTTCTGAATTAAAAAAGAAAAAAAAAGAACTCTGCATTCATTGATTTACTCCTGTACTACTCTTTGTCACCCAAACAGACACCAAATTGGACTAAGTTACTATATATATATAATAAACCAATTTGGTTAACTAGTATCTCTATGTTACTGAAGGGCTTCCCTGATAGCTCAGGGAAGAATCTGCCTGCAATGCAGGAGACCCCGGTTCTATTTCTGGGTCAGGAAGATCCCCTGGAGAAGGGAAAGGCTACCTACCCCAGTATTCTGGCCTGGAGAATTCCATGGACTGTATAGTCCTGCTGCTGCTAAGTCACATCAGTCGTGTCCAACTCTGTGTGACCCCATAGACGGCAGCCCACCAGGCTCCCCTCCCTGGGATTCTCCAGGCAAGATTACTGGAGTGGGCTGCCATTTCCTTCTCCAATGCATGAAAGTGAAAAGTGAAAGTGAAGTCGCTCAGTCGTGTCCGACTCTTCGCGACCCCATGGAGTGCAGCCTACCAGGCTCCTCCGTCCATGGGATTTTCCAGGCAAGAGTACTGGAATGGGGTGCCATTGCCTTCTCTGCTGTATAGTCCATGGGGTCTCAAAGAGTCGGACACGACTGAGTGACTTTCACTTTCACTTGACTTGCATATATTACTGAGCATCATGGAAGAGAGAAGAAAGCAAATGAGAGTAATGCTGTATACTTTGAATTTCAATTATTTTTATATCAAAATTCATAACTGCCTACATCACTAAGAATCAATAACACACCCATGTACTGACTAGTTATAAAGTTTATCTTGTGAAATTTTCAATAATACCCACTGTCACCAGTAATTTATTTTTAGTATTATAGTAAGTGGCAATCAATCTTAAAGGAAACCAATTCCAAATATTCATTGGAAGGATTGATGCTGACATTCCAATACTTTGGTCACCTAATCTGAAGAGTTGAACCATTGGTAAAGACCTTGACGCTGGGAAGGAGACAGGTTTCCTCCTGTCTGAGGGCAGGAGGAGAAGGGTGTGACAGAGGATGAGATGATTGGATGGCATCACCGACTTAATGGACATGAGTTTGAACAAATTCTGGGAGTTGGTGAAGGACAGGGAAGCCTGGTGTGCCTCAACCCATGGGGTCACAGAGAGTTGGGCATGACTCAGTGGCTGAACAATAAAGTGGCAGAAAGTACCTACTAAAAGCAGTATTTCAGAAACTCAGCAAATTTTGGGTTGAATTCTTCTAATTACTCAAATAAGAAAATGTTATTTATTTTTATGGAGAATCAAAGCCTTTCATTGATATATGTTAGCAGCTTAGCCATCCAAATATTTCTTAGTTAAGTTTTAATTGACCTAAATATTTACAAATTATTTATCCAAACAGTCATCCATCAACATTTTATTGCTCAGAACAAAAGTTTGCCTATTTAAGCAGCCTTTCTAATTAAAAATCAGTCAAGTCAGTCCTGGGTTTGGCCATCTATCAAAACCCCAGTTATTGTTCTGATTGCATATTTCATTCTTTGGCTATGAAAGATAAACTAATTATTGTATATTAAAAGCAATAAACATTTGAAATTTACTGTGAATACACAATGATCAAGGCTCAAAAACCATGTTGCAAAAAGCCCCAGCCAAGTACAGTACAACACTCTAAATTTAATACATTAATCTTTATTACCATCATTACCACAATTGTCAGATGGTACTCAAGTTAAGGAAAACTCAGACAAGTCTTGCTATATAGAACCCACAAGAACAATCTTTTTCAACGATGCTTTCTGATCATCTACTTCTCATCAATGTGATCTTTTCACCATAAAAAGCATTGATTGCCACATAACTGATAAATTAACTGAAATTAATCTCAGAATGGATTGCCTTATTGATGTATCTTATACATATATAGAGAGAGGTCATAAAAGTCGAACATGGGGTGTTTTATGCACCTAAGACTCTCTTTCATATATTATCTTCATCCTTCCTTTTTTCTTTCCTTCCCTCTTTTCTTTCCTTTCCAATAATACAAGCTCAGGAGGTAGATAGGCAGGGTTTGAATAGTGTACCAACCTAGTGTCTTTTCCCACTTCATGCGAGGTACCAACCGAGTTCAGTGTATCCATTGCTTCCTTCAAAAGAACACCACCTTGCCATGCCCAAGACAGCAGGCAGGGGACTTACTTTTGCTGGTGACTTAACTTTACCATCAGCAATCTGGAGGTACTTATGTATGAATTGTAGTCATCCCCAGCCGGTGACGATGAGTAGCATAAGTCTTTGTCCTGAAGAGCCGAACTGCTGTAAAATAGCTGAACCTCTTCCAGGAACAAGGCCCCAAACAATGTTTATGAAGCAATCAGTCTGACAGGCTAAAATCTGGAGTTATTGGATTAGTCTCTTGGAAGCTCTTCATAATAATCTACATTTAAAGTACATCTCTTTCTCACGTGGGGGAGGAATAATATGGGGGTAAAAGAAAAAACTTATAATAATATGTCATTTACTGCTTGGGGATATAAAGTTTGCCAACCCACACTTATTTATCATAAAACATCAATATTCAGAATGTTTTACAACCTAGCAATAAATTGGAAATTTGCATATTAATGTTTAGAGAAGAAATATTGTTATTAATTATTCTCATTATGGAACCTGAAACCAATTATATTAAAATTAGAGTCACAAATATATGCATAATTGTGGTATACACATGGTTTTAGATATTAATGGTAAATCAACATTATGACAACATCAAGGAAGCCTATAATTAAAAAACTAAAAACAAACAAAATAATGAAGTCTATGAAAGGTTGTAAACACATTTAGAAATCAAGTTTGTGTCTACAAAAGAAACATTTTACTAACCACTCACATCTATAATTTAAACATCAGCTCCATGAGAAAGGGTAGTTTTAGCTGTCATGGGGGAACTACACCTGTCATCTGCCCAAAAGTAAGGTGGCCAGATTCCAGTGCTGGGTCCTCTCCCTTCCACTGCACCCTTGGTTAAAGTTACCTCATTTCACTAATCTGCAGATTCTTAATCTATGAGACAAAAATAATGCCTATACTTCTTCGGGTTATGTTGAAAACTAAATGGATGCTTCCAAAGTGCTAAGCATAATCTCTGACCTGGAGTAATCAAATCATAATAAAAAAATAACAACAGCTAACATTTATTAATGTGTGCTAGACAATAATCTAGGAGTATTTTGTTGTTATTCAGTTGCCCAGTCATGTGTGACTCTTTGCAATCCCATGAACTGCAGGACGCCAGGCGTTCCTGTCTCTCACCATCTCCTGAAATTTGCCCAAGTTCATGTCTATTGCATCCAGCCATCTCATCCTCTGATGTTCTCTTCTCTTTCTGCCCTCAATCTTTCCCAGCATCAGGGACTTCTCCAATGAGTTGGCTGTTCGCATCAGATGACCCAAATACTGGAGCTTCAGCTTCAGCATCAGTCCTTCCAAAGAGTATTCAGGGTTGATTTCCCTTAAGATTGACTGGTTTGATCTTGCAGTCCAAGGGACTCTCAAGAGTTTTCTCCAGGACCACAGTTTGAAGGCATTAATTCTTTAGTGCTCTGCCTTCTATGTGGTCTGGCTTTCACAATCTTACATGACCACTGGGAAGACCATAGCCTTGACTATATGGACCTTTGTCAGCAGAGTAATGTCTCTGCTTTTCAATATGCTGTCTAGGTTTGTCATAGCTTTCCTGCCAAGAAGCAATCGTCCTCTGGTTTCAGGTCTACAGTGATTTTTAGAACCCAGGAAGAGGAAATCTGTCATTATGTCCACCTTTCCCCCTTCTATCTGCCATGAAGTACTGGGGCTGGATGCCATGATCTTACTCCATTTTATGGATAAAGAAGTTGAGGCAGGGGGAAGGACCCTGTCCCAGGTCACAGGGTTATAGAATAAACAATTTCAAGCCAGGCACTCTGACTCAGGGCTTGTGTTCCTATCTCATATACCTAGCCTCTTAGTAAAGGTTAGTTGTTATTCTTATTTTTAAAAGACAGAAAAGAAGTGGAAAATAGGAGAAAGAGAAGAAAAGACAGATGAAAAATATAGAGGCAGCTATTTCATCATTTTCTCATGTTAGGAATCATTCTGTGTTTTTACTAGGAATTATTCTTATGCCTTAAAATTTAATCTTCATAACAATCCTAAAAAAGAAGTATGGCCATCCCACAGCTCAGATGAGAAGTCTCAGTTCTAGCAGCAGGATAAAACACATAAAGTGGAAGGGAGCGATGGACAACATTGCACTCTATCTAAACTTAGGCAAAAGAGTATCTCAGTTTCTCAAGCCCACATCCACAATTTTTAAAATAGTGACTTGGATATTTTGTAAGCCTGTAAGTGTGTATTACAACTTACTTAAAAAACCCATATCTATATGGCAGAGAACAAAACTGCCCTGTTGACTAACTGTGCAAGGTGATTCTCAAGCAGATTTGGGCTGGTATGGTGGTGCTAGTGATAAAGAACCCACCTGGCAATGCAGGAGACATAAGAGATGTGGGTTCGATCCCTAGGCTGGGAAGATCCCCTGGAGGTGATCATGGTAACCCACTCCAGTATTCTTGCGTGAAGAATCCCCATGGACGGAGGAGCCTGGTGGGCTACAGTCCATAGGGTCGCAAGGAGTTAGGCATTACTCATACAACTGAACACACATGCATACTTGGTTGGGAAGTGGGCAGTGAGGATGGTGGAGCTGGAGCACTTCATTCTATATAGATACAGCCTCTGAAAAAATCCCCACCATGAAGCAGTGAAAAATAATGAACTGAAATTCCTTCCACTCCTGGCCTGATCTTGTGATTCAGTTGCCTACCTAAGAATTAAAGAACATTCAACTTGCTTTTCCCCTTGCAGGGTGGAGAGCTGAAAGGAAGTTGCTAAATACTTTACTGAAACTATGCATAATCTCAGGCCAGCTTTTCAGGATACAACTTTGATGGCATTTTTGATGTGCTCAGTGCATGAACTTTTTTGTTAGGCTAAGGCCTCCCAGCCCCAAACACCCTTATCTGGAATTAGGATACCAACTGTCTTCCATACAACCTTAAGGTAGAAATATTTGCATCACCTCCAAAGCACTACCAAAGGAGCATCAGAAAGTCCTTGAACAGAGTGGTTCAACTCATGTCCCACACATGGTCTGATGACTTTAACATTCAATCCTTATAACTTAATCATTTATTCAACAGGTATTGCAAGTTTACTAAATGCCAGGTGCTGGGTAGACCCTGGTCAACTAATCAATCAAGTTTGCTAGCCCAAGATGAAACACAAGGACTAGATGGTAGAAAGGGCATTGGCAGTCTACCATTAGAAACAGGCTAGGTGACAGATAGAGAAGTGGTTGCCCCTGGCTTAATATTGCAGGGGATGGAAAACAAAAGTGCTCCAAATTACAATACTCTATGCTCATGAAAATGTCCACACCTCATCAGTTATGCTGTGCCTGTTTAATCAAGGAAAGATTTCTGTCCTAAAGATATTGAACTAAGAAAAGTGGAGGTCCTTAGAGGCATCATCTCCATTAACTAGAATTCTTGCTTATGTGAATTAACTCATTTTTTAAATGCTGAATACAAGAGATTACCAAATTCTGTCTACAAAAGCAGCATGATAATATTTTAGAAATAAACCATAAATGGTATCAACCTTATAAGAGTGTCATACAGATAAAATTATAGAAGGTATATTAATGAGATTTGAAGGTAGAACATATTAGATAAAGATGAAGAGTTTTTTTCCTTATAAATCAAAGTGAGTCTAAAGCAAACACAGGACAAGGTACCCCAGATTAGGAACTGAAGCTGCTGTTCTTTGGCTTTTACTTATTAATTATGTAAATAACAGTAATGTAGTTATTTCAAATCTTTAATTTTTTTAAAAAAGATACAAGTCTTTTGATACAAAAGATACAAAATCATTTGACTAAAACTGAAGAAATAGTCTCACTTGTGTCTTACTGTGCAGTAAGTATGGTCAAAAAACAACATTTTTTTCCTCTCAATGATTATAAAAATGCTTGGGGAGAAAGCAGACATTCAGTAACATTCAAAAGATGTGATTGTCATACTTTACCTCATATCACTTAAAAAAAGATATTTTATTCTAAACAATTAAAAACAATTTTTGAAGAGAGTCAATGTCTTTTAGTTTAAAAAGGATAGAAAAGAAAGATCTACAAACTACATTAATAATCAAGGTGACAGACTCTAGAAAATGACTACAAGAAAAAGGGTGCAAGTTTACAAAAAATATGCATCATCCTCCAAATAACTTTATACATATATTTTCTTTGTGGCATCATTGAATAGGTAATCAATAAAGGAATTCCTTTATTCCTATATATAAATCATTCCAAACTCTGGAGATACAGAGGGGACAAGATAGTCCTAGCTCTCTCAGAACTTAGATTATATTAAGGAAGTCAAATATAGAGAAAAAAGAAATACATAAAATTGTTCCAGGTCATAGTAAGTACTAATGATTGAAAAAGATGCTGTTACGTAGAAAAGTAGAGGGCTATAAGAAGACAGACAGAGGACAGAAGAAATGCTAGGAACTGCTTTTTCAGAGACTCTGTCTAGGTTAGACATGCATGTGTGCTAAATTGCTTCAGTCTTGTCCGACTCTTTTGAGGCCCCATGGACTGTAGCTTGCTAGGCTCCTCTGTCCATGGGATTCTCCAGGCAAGAATACTGGAGTGGGTTGCCATGCCCTCCTCCAGGGGATCTTCCCAACCCAGGGGTCAAATCTGCATTTTCTGCACCATCAGTCGGGTTCTTTACTATTAGTGTTACCTGGGAGGTCCAGGTTAGACACGGTGATATGGAAAATTACTCTTGGGAGGTCACACCTCATTTGAGAACACAGAATCATAGGAAGTGAGCATGTGAAGGATCAGGAGAAAAGCAAATAAGGCAAGGAGAGTGAAAGTATCAAGGCCCTGGTGCAAATGATCATTTGTCATCTTCAAGAAATGAAAACAAGACCATGGTAATGAATTTGAGATTTACTCTAAGTGCAGTACAAGGTGTAATGCAGGAAAGTGGAATGATCTCATTTACAAGTTTAAAAGATTACTCTGGCTGTTTTATGATGAATGGTGAGGGAAGAGCTAGAGAAGATGCACAGAGAGCAGGTATAAGCGGATGGGTAGAAACCGTACATCTTGATTTCCTCCAGGCAAAGGTCCTCATCACTCTAAGAACAAGTAGGAGAAACTGGGGTTCAAGTGTAGTATGTTCGGGTAAATTTGTAGCTAACTGAACAAGAGGATATGAAGGATATTGATTTATACATTTAATCTCATTTTAGTGGACATTCTCAACCGGCAGGCTGCCCTGTCCAGGTCAACATTGTTTATCAATGATTTGAATGGACACATGCTTATCACATTTTTTGCTACACTGCACGAGAAGGATAATCAATATGTCAGATTAAAAACAAAAAAGATTTAAAACTATTTCAACTGTGATGGAATGAAGGGTCACTACTCAGAAGGTGAATATAATAGAAGTAAATATAATATTCTGGATGTAGGTAAAAAAATAACATGATTGGGGAGCTCTGGATTAATAGCCATTCATGAAAAATCAATGCTCTGTTTTTACATGAAATAAAGTTGAAATATGAGGTTAGAGCTTTAAAAATAAAAACAAAAACAATGAGTATCATTGTCAGTCCCATTTGCCAAAAGAGACGTTCATTTCATAGGATACTACTGTTCCCACTGTCCTTTGCAAAGGTCAAGATACATGCATAGAATTAAGTACATTTCTAAAGGATCAGTCAGTCAGTCAGTCAGTTCAGTCGCTTAGTTGTGTCTGACTCTTTGCGACCCCATGAATCGCAGCACGCCAGGCCTTCCTGTCCATCACAAACTCCCGGAGCTTACTCAAACTCATGTCCATCGAGTCAGTGACGCCATCCAGCCATCTCATCCTCTGTCACCCACTTCTCCTCCTGCCCCCAATCCCTCCCACCATCAGGGTCTTTTCCAATGAGTCAACTCTTCACCTGAGGTGGCCAAAGTACTGGAGTTTCAGTTTCAGCATCAGTCCTTCCAAGGAACACCCAGGACTGACCTGCTTTAGGATGAACTGGTTGGATCTCCTTGCAGTCCAAGGGACTCTCAAGAGTCTTCTCCAACACCACAGTTCAAAAGCATCAATTTTTCAGTGCTCAGCTTTCTTCACAGTCCAACTCGTACATCCATACATGACCACTGGAAAAACCATAGCTTTGACTAGACGGACCTTTCTTGGCAAAGTCATGTCTCTGCTTTTTAATATTCTATCTAGGTTGGTCATAACTTTCCTTCCAAGGAGTAAGCATCTTTTAATTTCATGGCTGCAATCACCATCTGCAGTGATTTTGGTGCCCCCCAAAAATGAAGTCTGACACTGTTTCCACTGTCTCCCCATCTATTTCCCATGAGGTGACGGGACCAGATGCCATGATCTTAGTTTTCTGAATGTTAAGCTTTAAGCCAACTTTTTGACTCTCCTCTTTCACTTTCATCAAGAGGCATTTTAGTTCCTCTTCACTTTCTGCCATAAGGGTGGTGTCATCTGCATATCTGAGTTATTGATATTTCTCCTGGCTATCTTGATTCCAGCTTGTGCTTCTTCCAGCCCAGTGTTTCTCATGATGTACTCTGCATATAAGTTAAATAAGTAGGGTGACAATATACAGCCTTGACACACTCCTTTTCCTATTTGGAATCAGTCTGTTGTTCCATGTCCAGTTCTAACTGTTGCTTCCTGACCTGCATACAGGTTTCTCAAGAGGCAGGTCAGGTGGTCTGGTATTCCCATCTCTATCAGAATTTTCCACAGTTTATTGTGATCCACACAGTCAAAGGCTTTGGCGTAGTCAATAAAGCAGAAATAGATGGAACTCTCTTGCTTTTTCGATGATCCAGCGGATGTTGGAAATTTGACCTTTGGTTCCTCTGCCTTTTCTAAAACCAGCTTGAACATTTGGAAGTTCTCAGTTCACGTATTGCTGAAGCCTGGCTTGGAGAATTTTGAGCATTACCTTACTAGCGTGTGAGATGAGTGCAATTGTGCGGTAGTTTGAGCATTCTTTGGCATTGCCTTTCTTAGGGATTGGAATGAAAACGGACCTTTTCCAGTCCTGTGGCCACTGCTGAGCTTTCCAAATTTGCTGGCATATTGAGTGCAGCACTTTCACAGCATCATCTTTCAGGATTTGAAATAGCTCAATTGGAATTTCATCACATCCACTAGCTTTGTTAGTAGCGATTCTTTCTAAGGCCCACTTGACTTCACATTCCAGGATGTCTGGCTCTAGGTGATTGATCACACCATTGTGATTATCTGGATCATGAAGATCTTTTTTGTACAGTTCTTCTGTGTATTCTTGCCACCTCTTCTTAATATCTTCTGCTTCTGTTAGGTCCATACCATTTCTGTCCTTTATTGAGCCCATTTTTGCATGAAATGTTCCCTTGGTATCTCTAATTTTCTTGAAGAGATCTCTAGTCTTTTCCATTCTGTTGTTTTCGTCTACTTCTTTGCATTGATACCTGAGGAAGGCTTTCTTATCTCTCCTGGCTATTCTTCGGAACTCTGCATTCAAATGGGAATATCTTTCCTTTTCTCCTTTGCTTTTTGCTTCTCTTCTTTTCACAGCTATTTGTAAGCCCTCCTCAGACAACCATTTTGCTTTTTTGCATTTTTTTTTCATGGTGATGGTCTTGATCCCTGTCTCCTGTACAATGTCACAAACCTCAAATGATATATAATTGATATATAATTGAGTGTAATTGTGTTGTGAAGAAATTGGTTGTGGATTAAATACCTAGAGAAGAAAATAAATATGGGACAGGGAGAATGATTGTATTTTCAGATTTGAAGCCTCACCAAAATCATAGAGTAAGTACCAGAAATGAAGATGAGAGATTTAAATACCTACTTCAATTTCAAGGAAGAGATATTGAACTTGTTTTTGTGTTTTTGCACAACTAGAGCAACTATGGTTCAGGATGCTTTGTGATGAACAGATGAGCTCTCTATCTTCAGAATTTTTCAAACTGAGTGATTACCAACCAAGGATTCTGAGGGTTGTAGGATATTAGGCTTGAAGAGTGAGGAAAGCAGGGCAGATGTCAAACTTAGGCCACTCAAATGCAAAATGAGTGGGAGAGTTTTACTTTGGCTGAACTGTCCTATTTAAACATGAATGTGTGACTGCATGCTCAGTTGCATCCGACTCTTTATGGCCCCATGGACTGTAGCCCACCAGGTTCCTCTGTCCATGGAATTTTCCAGGCAAGGATACTGCAATGGGTTGCTATTTCCTCTTCCAGGGGATCTCCTCCATCCAGGGATGGAATCCATGTCTCTTGTGTATCCTGCATTGGCAGGCGGATTCCTTACTACTGTGCTGCCTGGGAAGCCCCTGTTTAAATGAATATGAGATTCTGTCTTTCCAATATTTTTGGTAGTAGAAATGTATGGACTTTTATAAAAGGAGAGTCTTAAGAGTTAGTAAGTTAAGTTTTAAATGTCATAAATTAGAAAAATGAAAAGTTGCTCCTGGTATGTTAATCTCTTTTCTGGTGCTATTATTGTTACTGTTTTTTAAAATTTCCCACACCATGAAATCCAAAAATAAAAGAAATTTAATATGGAGGTTTCCCTACTCTGGGAGCTTATGATCATTTTCTAAAATGAATCCAAGAAAATCTCCTTGTTAAAAATAAATACAGATATTAGATTTGTGTTAAACCAAGAGAAATAAACACTTTGGTTCTATACCACTCAATCAGACATACCCTCCTTTTTTTCTGCTCACTTTAGATTATTTGGAAGACTACCTCAAAAGAAATTCAAAAATAAAATAATCCTGGAGTCCCATATATACCTAATATTTAGAAAACTCATTTCTCAATTAATAAAAATGCCACCAAATGGCAATAATAGATTAAGCACTG
This sequence comes from Odocoileus virginianus, assembly GCF_023699985.2. Classification (NCBI taxonomy): domain Eukaryota; kingdom Metazoa; phylum Chordata; class Mammalia; order Artiodactyla; family Cervidae; genus Odocoileus; species Odocoileus virginianus. The sequence goes on from NC_069699.1 coordinate 21,190,266, forward strand.
GATATTAGGTATATTTGGTGTTGAGTTTCCCGAGAGGATTTTATTAATGAGACTATTCTACAGTGTTACTGCCAACAGACTTCATAATTAGGAAAACTTTGACATTAACGCACCGCTATATGAGTTGGAATTTTACACAAGAAAACATATAATCATAAGCAAATACATAAATACTTTAAAATACAGCTGAACAGCCATCCTCTAAGGCATCTATTAAAAATGTGTACTGACTGCTCTTGCCCGTGGATTTTACTTTCAACTTGCTATTTCTAAATTCCACTATCTTTCCATATGCTCATAAACTTTTATTAGGCGGTGGTATTAAGAGACAGCAAATTGTTTTTTAAATTTCTAAACCAGAAATACAAAAGGTAAAGCTTTGATTGTCTCTACGCTTGTTTATGTAATGGCTTTCAAAATGTCCCTTTTCTTTCAAAGAAGAAAAAGAACTAGAGAATTACAGGATTAATAAACTACCAAGGTTTTCTCTTTTCCAGCTGTGAGCTTTATGGCTAAAGCACTTTGCAGTACCAGCAGTTACTGGCAGTTCCATTGCTTGCTTATACATACTCTCCTTAAAATGTGTGTGTGTGTGTATAACTTGTTGTATATGTAAACTTTATGTGTATAAATTTAAGTGGATGTGAATTTATGTGTATAGAGTATCATATAAGCAAGCTACCATATAGTCAAACTATCTCAACCCTTGTAAGTTCAGATGAAAACGTCTTCCCATTCAAAATTACCATTTATCCTACAAAAAAGGTATTGTGCAAATATTTAAAAAGGTAAAGAAGACCAATATAACAAACTGAAATCTCTTTGACTTTTTAAGATAAACTGCTTTAAAGGTTGATTGGTACAATGGCACAAAAATTCAAAGTCACTTTTGCAATATGATATAATTGCTACTTACAAGCAAACTGAAGCTTTGCTTCTCTGCTAACAATTGTTCCAAACGAGTTTGTTGCTATGCACTGGTACATTCCAGCATCTTGGGTTTTATTGGGGTTATTGATCAACAAGCTGCCTTCAACAACACTGTAGCGGAAATCCATACCAATGTCAACATCTGTTCCGTTTAACTTCCACCTATAATATAAAAATGCCAGTAGATAAAGCCTTGTAATATTAAACAATATTTCTGAATTGTCTAAAATATATATATATATAAACTACAAATAGCATAAAATATCATCTGTGACTTTTTCTTTTAACCATGGTAAAAAAAAAATAGAAAAGCTCTACATAGAAATGGTGTCAACACAAATGTTTATGAAATGAGCACATCCTTTTTAGGTAAACCGATATTAAAATTTTAACACCTGTTTTTATGACTGTTTACAGTGCTACAGACACTTCACTCCTTTTTTTCTTTTCTTTTTTTTTTTTTTGAAATTTCCTATAGCATCTTGTATAAGCATCTTCAAATAGCACTCCTCAGTAAAAGTTCTTTTTTCTGGTTTTCAGTCATTCTTTAATAGGTCTATAGAGATAACAGAATACCCCACTTTCGGGTAGTTGGCTGAGTATTTGATGAAATTGCAGCAGATTTGCTTTGACTTGGTCCTTAATATGACTGAAATGGTTGACTACAAAGTAGAGGAATTCTATTGATCTAGAGCTGTCTTAGGAACCAAACTAGCCTTAACCATGGATCACTTTGAAGATCTCCTTAGCTACCGGCACTCAAACATCAATCAACCAGCCCAGTGAACTGCAGATCAGGCCATTAGGTAACAGACACAAAGAGGGTTTTGCTGTTTTCCTGTTTGTTTACTCAGATCATCTGAATATGAGTACACGGTCTGGCCCAATAAATTAGTTTTAGTGGGACTCACACATTTAAACAGCAAAACTTTAGTAACAAAATCTACTTTTCTTTTCCTTTCTTTTTTTCTAAACAGCCAATAACATTCCAGAGAGAGCTTATTTTAACCAAAGGGCCTTTCAGTAAGTTGTTTTAATATGTACAAACTTTCAAAGTAATATAATACAATGACTATCCTGTTTTTTTTCCTCTTCCTTCCCCACTATCCTACATAAAATATTGGCTTGACCAAAAGTTCATTTGGGTTTTTCCATAACAGCTTACAGAAGAGCCCGAATGGACTTTTTGGTTAAACCCAAATCAGGTAATGAAAACAGCATAGTCAGTATCTGAATTATCATCAATAGTTTCCTAGGAGCATTCATACTAGGGGACCAAAAATAAAGCAAGACTAGAGCACAAAGAAAATTGATCAGAAACAATAACAGGACTAAAGAGTGAGAAACAGTCATTTTATTTCCTTCAAACAAACAAATAAAAAATACAGTATTTAAATGTGTGCATATATATACATCTTCATTGTGCACCCTCTTATAACATTCTGGGGCACTAGGGCTGGCATGCATAGTGTAAAAGGATTTAAATGAAAAAAATGAAAGGTCAGTTACTTTCAGATTTTGGATACTGGTATTCAACAAAAAACATTAGGGTGAGTGCTTTTTTTCCACCAACATGTCTCTCACACTGCAATCTTAAACCACACTTTTTCTAATGAAGTCTTCCTCAATATCCTTCATCAAGATAAATCACAGCTCCCCCCAACCTCCTACAGAATTCTCCTTACTTGTTTAGGTGGGCATTCTGCCTTCACTTTAGATAGTTTGCCTGTATCACTTCTGTATTCTCCTGTCAGTCATTTAGAACTTGACACTCAATGTTCTCAATCAATAATTGTGGTATTTCACTAAATATTTTACTTCTTGGCTGGATATTTTAGCTGTGTGCACACACAACGTATGAAGCATCCTAGCCTACCACAGCATAGTGGTGTATGTTTGCTCATGTCTGTGTCTTTGAAAAGCGAAAATATAGAAACATGAGGGGTGGGGAAGGTGGACCTGATCGGGAAATGGGACATAACTCTATGCGTTTGTTTATAAGAAGATGGGTATTAGAAATTGAAACTGTTCTTAAGCTTGACAGTAATTCTGTGTTCTGACACAGACAAGAAAGTAATAAGCAATAAAAAGAGAACAGCCAGGTTATATCCTAGCAGGTATATATGCTCATGAATCTCCAGAGCTGACTGCCTGCCCTAGATATTTTTTGAGTCAGCTGGTCACATCTCTATCATAACTCTCACTTCAAATGATAGTTGAGCAATTTAATATGACAAATCTAAAAACTCAAAGAGGAAATTGCAATATAATGTGAGCCACAAGCAGAGTATGGAACTCAGGAATGAGACCACGTGAGTCTTTTTAGAAAAGTCTTTGTAGGGATAATGAGAACACCTCTGCGGGTCTGTCTACACTTGTCATCTCAACTGAAATGTTCTGTAGAAAGTCCATTAATCTACTTTATTACCCGCTTTTACGTACAATGCATTATTTAGAAAATAAAGCACTTGCTGTGAAATGCAGCTGAGTCTCCTTTACAAAGCCCTATACCAAGTTTTATTGCAATGCAGTCACTGTTCATTCCAATTGAATGTGGAGTGCATTGAATTCCTTATCCTATTCCATACTGAAACAGTCTTGAAAAATTCACAATTTATTTTCAGTGTTTGAGAAGTCCTTTAAGAACTGGCCATAGAGAGGTATGCTCATTTGGCACACAGAGATTTTTCCCAAGGGCCAGGGCAAATGGGTGAGTCTCATAAGCTGATTTCTGCATCACTTGGGGAAACACAATGCCATCCTCTTCGGGGGTGGGGTGGGGGGGTGGGGGCTGTGCACACCCAAACACTGTGAAGCTCTGGAAGGTATCATTTTTCAGACCTTAGTGGGAAGCTACCTATGGGATGTATTGTAGCAAAACATCCCTTTTTCTTTGTTCACTATTTCAAATTGGCAGCTAAGAAGGGGAAGGATCTTTCTGACTTGGAATCTGTAGTCTGCAAACCAAGCTGAATACTAACTTCACAGTAAAAGTACTTCCATCAAGTACTTGACCATCCTTTCCGACGGGAAAGGGAGGCTGAGAGCCATACGTAATGTCACGTGTCCTCGGGGAACTTTAATACAAGGCAAGTGTGCACAAGTCAAAACTTCTTAAGTTTTTCTGGGTCTGAGTCAACCCTTTCAAAACTGAGGGGCAGGAAACAGTGAAAAGACAAGGCTCTGTTCACGGAGTAAACACAAAGAAGAGAGGTCAATCTAGGTGCTTGAGGGAAGAACCTAATGGCGAAGACCCCCATGGAGAAATCACCTTGAATTTCTCCTATGAACTTCTCCCCCTCAAAGTCAGCCTGAACCCAGATAAAGTTCAGCCAGAAAGATGTTGAAAATATCTGATCTCGCCATTCTGTCTCTTGCTCTTCCCTTCCACAAAAGGGAGTTTTTTAGCTCCTAGGTACCAATGAGCTATTATTTCATGAGAAACTGCCAGAAGTATAATAGAGGAAAAGAAAGTACACTGTAACCAATTCCTAGTGCATGTAATTAAAACTTTTCTTCTCAGTGTTTCCCAGCAATCTTTAAAAACATAATAGATTTCTGTTCCTCTGATTGTTTTAAATAACAAAGCAAGCCCTAATATCTAGAAGCACAATGTTACAAAGGCAGTGTTAATTAAAGGTCACAGTGTGGGGAGAAGTAAAGCATCAACTTGCCAAATTCTGCTGCAAATTTTGTTTTCATTTACTGCTCACATTTGAACTTACACTTGGCGATGTACTAAAAAACTGGGGGCCATTACATCATCATTTATGTGTGTAGGAACCTTTCCCTCTTGCAGTTATTTATTTATTTATTTTTACTACATAAAGCATTAAAAAACTATTTGATATAGCTTTGAATTTAGCTTCATATAGGGAGAATAACTACATATCCTGATTTGTCCAGGGAAGTTCTGGGTATACACTTATTGTCCTAGATAATTATTAACAATAGCCTTTCGCTCTCGTAAGTGTCCTGGTTAGGATGATAAAATACATGTTTATCCTAATTATATGGACTATTGGAGAGGGCTTTTTTTTCTTTCTAGAATATACTTCCTTTTTCCATCCCTATGACAAAAGGTCATTTGCCCTAAATTCAGTTAAGTATCTCCTTTTCTGGGAAACTTTTATTGCTATCCTCCCTCTCTACCCTGAAGCAGACCTTCTTCCCTCATGATACCCTAGAACCTGGACATCCTTTTCTCACACTTAACCTTGTACTTCCTTCCCTAGGCACTCACCACCAAAGTATACTGCTTGAACATGTAGTTTATTCAGCTTTGAATTCTTCAAACCTAGCATGATACTGGAACATTGCAGCTGCTTAATATGGTGGTTTAAACACCTTTCCTAAAGGATGTATTTTTTAAAATCCTAATATACACCCTAGTTCAAAGCAGAACTACTGTGAAGGAATCTTGTTTGGAAACCCAACATAATTCAGCCAGGGTCATCCCTGAGTCAACTCCATGGACTAGACTCCAGTCTGAAAAATCAGTGGAGTGGTCCAATGAATAATGCTGTTTGATGAATAAATGAATTGGCACACAAACTAAATTGTAAAATAATTTCTACTCTGTTAATGCCACCATCCTTCCAATTTGAAAACTATCTACCTCAGTTCAAATTCTACTTCTTCTATAACTCTTGGATGATTCCAATCTCTTCTTCCCCTAAACTGTGATACACATGCCATATATTCTTGTGGTTTTCACATACTACCACATATATTGATTATTAGCTTAAGGTTTTTATCATTAAATGTGAACAGAGACAAAATTATATTTATAAGATATTTAGAAAGACCTCTAAGACAAAGAATATTATTACTTTTGAAGTCTCCTATTGCCATTTTCATTCCAATCATTTCCCTCTCAGTGGTTCATGATAATTTCGAATTTTGCCATTTCATTCTTTTGATTTTCTTTATGATTTTATCATGTATGCTAGTATCCTTAAACAACTACTCTATCTTACCTGCTTTGGAACTTAATAAATACAGGATTATACTCTGTATTCTTCTGTGACTTGCTTTGTTGACTCAATGTTATGTTCCTATGATAGTGTTGTAGTTCTAGTTCATTCATTTTCACTACTTCATTGGGTTACCTTGTGTGAACACGCCAAGTTATATTCAGTATGTTACTTATGCTAAATTTGTTCTTGCAAATTTCTGTCAAACTGATGAGTTTGAAAGAGTCTATCATTTTAGTTTTAATTTATACATTTCTGTTTACTAATGGGGCTATTTATTCCCTGGTGGGTAAAGGGTAAAGAATCCACATGCAATGCAGGAGACCTGGGTGTGATCCCTGGAGGAGGGTAACTCACTCCAGTATTCTTGCTTGGAGAATCCCCATGGACAAGAAGCCTGGCAGGCTACAGTCCACGGGGCCGCAAAGAGTTGGACATGACTGACTAAGCACACACAGGGCACATTTACTAATGGTAATCTTATTGTGTGTTTAATGGATATTTAATAGCCTTTTCTAGGAAGTACCTGATCAAGTCTTTTGGTAACGTTTTAATTAGGTTACATGTCTGTTATCTTTTGATTTTTAGGAATTCTTTAAATAGTTTAGACTTTATAAATAATAAGTATCACAAATATCTTCTCCCAGTTGGAAGCTTATAATTTTACTCATCCCAGTATATTCTACTGAATAGCAATTTTTAACATTAGTGAAGTTAAATATTTTCTTCTATCATTTGTTCTTTTTGGTTATAACTGAATTTTTTTTCTTCCCTCTAAAGTCTTAAATATGCATGCCTATTTCCTTTGAAACATTTTGCAAATTTCGCATGTTGGTCTTCTCTTCACTGGGAATTGACCCTTGTGTATGCTGTGAGGTAGGATCCAACTTTAGCTCATTTTTATAACCGTACAGATTCCACTGTGTAGTATATATCTTTTCAATTTATTTCTAATATTGTCATGACTTTTAAATTTTCTCTTTTAATCTTCACAAGATAGTATGCTTTTACTATTTTTGTTGTTTAGTGCAATTGGTTTTTATGTGGAAAATACTAACCTTTACCATTTGCTTTACTTATCATTCACTCTTATAGCTAAAGGCAGTCTACCTGGGATTATTTTCATTCTGTTTAAAGTATATCTTTCAGAATTTTCTTTAGGCAGGGTCTGCTGGAGTCAAACTTCAGTTTCTGTCTACCTAAAAATTCATTTACTTTGTCCTACTTTATAAAAAGTATTTCTGTTATATAAAAATTTTATAGTTAATTTCTCTCAGCATATTGAAGATTCTGTCTTCTCTTTTACATTTTTTGTTGCTATTGAGAAGTCAGCTGCTGGTTTAACTGTCATCTCTTTGAAAGTTAGCTGTATTACAACTGTGGCCTACATTTACGATCATATCTTCAAGTTAAGTGTTTTTCTGTTTCACCATGATAACTCTATATAGGGCTTTATTTTTGTTTGCACTGCTTGAAATTCATTAGGTTTACTAAATCTGTAGATTTGAATGTTTAATTAGCTTTGGAAAATTCTTAGTTTTCTTCTTAAATAATGCTTCTGCCTCATTTTTTTTCCATTCCTTATGGAATTTTGATACGTGAATGTTTTCACTTAATCTCTTCTCTGTCACATTTTGCTCCTCTTTATCTGCTGCTTCTAGACAATTTCTTCAGATATGTCTTGCACTTTACTAATTCTCTTTTCAGCTGTGCTTCATCTGTTACTAAAATCATGCAGCACCAAGGTTTGAAATAGGTGATTACTTTTTGCTTTTCAGTCCTTTGGGTGGCAAGGCTACATCTTTTACATTCACCGTATGATTATATCCCTTGAATTCCAAGTGTATTCTGGAAGGTTTTCTCATGTTAGATTCTCCAGCTGGTTGAGGCTGGGCCTTGTCTTGTGACCCTAGTCCCCTGTGAAACTATAAAATCCAAAGCTGCAATTCACATAGTCCATTAAGATGAAAAATGATTTTAGTGTTCAGTTTGCTTCTTTGGGTTCCAAATCAATTACTAAACATTCCTTACTTTCCTGACAGTTTATTGATGCATTTTTAAAAGGTGTTTTAAAAAAATATGTTAAGTGATGCTAAGGCTTTCAGTGAAATGGTCAATCAGGATATTTAATTTCTAGTATTGACAGAAACAAAGTTGGGTACTAAACTGTTCATGAACATGAGCGTCTCTTTAGCATCTCAGGATATCCAACGATGTCTGTCTAAAAGCTCTCTATGTAATTAGCACTCCATAAGTATTTGCTGGTTTTACTAATAGAAAGTATATGCATGGAAACACATGTTTTTAAGTCAACAAACCTGATGTGAGGTTTCGGATTCCCTTTAACTTCACAAGTGAGCTTCACTTTTTTCTCCTCAGAGTCTAAAGGGAACATTACATGACTTGGTTCTTGAATGAAAATTGGACCATGCAGTGTGTAGTCATCTGAAATGAGAAAAGAAAATGTCCTGAAATGAACATATTCCTGATAGGGAAAATTACAGGAAATAACAACAAAATAAAAATAAAAGAGGTAAACAAACAAAAAATAGTAATACACAACAGATTCAGTCCAGCCTCTGGATGACATTTCCTATTGAAGAGTAATCTTTGTGAATTATGAAGCAGTAATATGAACTCTCATATTTCATACTGATGACTTATTTTTCCCACAAATTCGAGAACCAGAACAGCTTGGCATTCCCTTTTCTCTTCTCCACTTCTTACTGTTCTATCTGACCTTAGTCCAGCCTCTGATTTTGCTCACATTTTGTGCCTCCTACATGCTTTTGTGCGGCTCTCATCCTGGAAGGCTGTCTAATGTCACAAAGTTAAAATGTTTCTCCTCTGTAATGGGATAACAGTTGGAAGTAAGCAATAGTGATTTTGTAAATACATTAATAATGAGAAGCATCAGTATACTGCTAAAATATGTATAAAACTTTTAGAAATTGCATACGTAGGTAAATAAACAATAACCTAGAATCATGGTGCTCAAATTATGCTTGGTAAATGAATAGTTTTTTTTTTAACCTGTTATGAACCAATATATGGGGGTACTTGTGTACATATCACACAGCGGGAACTGACTCAGTACACAAGTTCAGTTACAGTCAGATTAGTCTATTTCAACTTCAAGGAGGCTTGAGTATATTAATACAAATGAGGTATGAATTTCCAAATTCTCCATAACAGAAGCAAGATGCACAAAACTTATTGTCATAGAGCTGCAAAGTTCGAAGAAAGGAATAATCAACAAACAAGATTTGAAGCAACAATGTAGTGTGCATAAACTTCTAAAGCAAACACCTAAATAAATATTGGTCAAAACACACCTCATCACTGAAACCTTGCACAAGGCCTTGTGTCCTCATCTTTTGAAGTAAGAGCCTGTGTGCATCCATGTTCAGTCATGCCCAGGGACTGTAGCCCACCAGGCTCCTCTGTCCATGGGATTTCCCAGGCAAGAACACTGGAGTGGGTTGCCATTCCCTTTTCCAGGGGATCTTCCCAATCCAGGGACCAAACCCACATCTCTTGCATTTGCTGCTTTGAAAGGCAAGTTGTTTATTCACCTGTACCACCTCTGCCTGCCAGTGAGGGAGATGCAACAGACATGGGCTTGATTCCTAGGTCAGGAAGATCCCCTGAAGCAGGGTATGGCAACCCACTCCAGTATTCTTGCCTGGGAAATCCCATGGACAGAGGAGCCTGGCCATTTAAAATCCATAGGGTAATAAAGAATCAGACACAACTGAAGTTACTTAGCATGCATGCACATACATGACTCAACAGTTAATGATTGAGAAACATGAAGATATAGAAAGAGAACAGCTGTTGGTCTGGGGAACTGGTAACAATCCAGATTATACAGCTGCTACACAACAAAGTCACTGAACTTCCAGTTTCCTTAAAGATATAGATAAAGACTGGACACTCATTCCAAGTTGTTTTTACAAGAAGCAGACTCCTCCTAGATGAAAACTACAAAAACAAGACCCTAGACGGGATCAGATCAGAAAGTTGATGAAGTCTGGAACTTCACCTCGATGCCAACCAGTTCCAGGATTGTCCATGAGTTGATCATACCCTGTTGCTTGAACACTATGAAACTCCTCACTACCCCTCCGGTGGGCGGGGAGGGTCACACAATTTTGAAGGCATTAGCCTGTTGCGGCCGCTTTGGCCTGGCAAAACATTAAAACTCATATTTTGTGCCTCCTACCTGACTTTTGTGCTTCTGTCCACCCTGAAAGCCTGTCTACTGTCACAAAGTTAAAACATCTCTGCTCTGTTAAGGGGATATCATAGTTGAAAGCAAACAATAATTTTGTAGATATATTAATAATGAGAAGCAACAGTGTACTTAGTCTCTATGTTCCTATTCTGCACTGATAAACAGGGTTTCAGCAACACTACCCATACCAGGAAAGTGGCTTTCATTCTTTACAATCTCATTTTTTTTTTCCTAGAAGGCTTTTCTAGACCCTCAGGTCTTCCTCTAACCACATGATTTATAAATTATCTCTTGGTGGACACATCTTTGTCTATTACATGCATTTGGATCTTTCTTTCCCCTTCTTTGGGCTGTAAGCTCCTGGACAGCATGGCTGTATCTTATCCATTTCTGCTTGTTTTGTGGTACCAACTACACTAGCTTAAACATCAAACATGTTCCAAAAGAACCGTTCTATTTGAAGTATTTTTCACTTTTTAATGTTCAGCCGGCCGATTTAGGCACTGCTTAACAAATTTTGAGACAGAAAGGCCAGTGGCTATGATGTAAAGTGATACTGAATAGCACCCTGTAGCTCGCAATCCGCTTTCCCCTTATATGTGATTATTTGGATGGATGTGAACTACAACTGTGGTCCTGGAAAACCTTAATAACCAGCCTTCTGTTGATAGGTGATAGGATGAGACTGAATTCATTCAGGTGAACCAGGACTGAGGAAAAAGAAGAAAGCAGATTTGGGGATCAAGGTGAAATATGATAAGGTGATTTCTTTTAAGGCTTTTAATCCAGGCTTTAAAACTTCACATGTTGAGGTTAGGGTAGAAGAAAAATTAAGGACTCAAGAAAAGCAAACTGAATGGTATTTTATTTTAGAGGGATAGGGACAGCCTCTGACCTTGTTGAGAGAACAAGCAGAATATGGATTCAGAAAGACTAGGAACCGAGATTCAATGCCTTTTGTCAGCTAACTCCATGAACTATGGAGGATCACCTAGTTCAATCTTCAAGCAGGAGGATCACCTGCTTCAATCTTCTCATCTATAAAATAATAGCACTGGACTCAGTCAGTGCTTCTACACCAGTTCGGAAGAGGAAGAAGTCATGAATATCTTTCCATAAATGCAGATGCACATGACATCCACATTCAAAGATGCCATGAATTATATCACCACCACCATCCTCTCTCCTTTGTCCATGTAGAAAACCTCATGCTAATGAGAGATTCAAACAGTGAAAATATAATTTTTCAAAGAACACATAACAAAAGCATGGAATAAAAGTAAGCAAACATGTATCTTTCTAAACACTCATGGTTAAAAGTCAGATATTTCAAAATCTACATATTTACATTTCAGATTTTCAACAATGACGTAGTTATTTTCAAAACAAATTTAGACACTGGTCAAGGGTTGGCTCAATTCAGTCTCAAAGAATTATATGAATTCTTAGTGTATCTAGTTAAGTGACAAACATTACTAATGAAGATCACTAACACAGCAGCAAGTTGGGTAGATTATTTTCTAAGAGAAGGATATATTTCTATCGTCGCCCCAATTCCAAAATTATGTGTATATCTATCTATATATAATATCAATCATCTCAATTCATTGGTGTTCCCTGATTTGAATTTCATATAGAAATACAGTCTATTACTAGTAATTCCAAATAAGAATAAAACATAATAATGATTATCCAGGATGCAGCTGAGAGGCTGTGGATTAACATCTGTACTATTTCTCAATGTATCCATGCCATATTTAAATAACAAAAAGGATATTTTTTCTGTGTATTTTGTAATAAGAATTGATAATAATGATGCTTTGCATTCACTATAAATAACACATTTCATCTAAAGTTTTTATTTTCTCTTGGTTAACCAAGTTCAGTGCCTAGAAATTAACATTAGCATAAAGGGATTGGCATTTCAGTTCTTATCTAAAGAGATCCACTGCCTTAGGCATGAACTATTTGGTTTCACAAAGATGGAGGGGGAGATTTTAGAAAGTTGCAATCCAGGTATAGAAAATAGATATTCTAACTTTAATAGTTTTAAAATCAGGGTTACTAGTACTTTGAGGAGAAAATAAGTTAAAGAGTTGTCTTATTTTCCCCAAACATTGAGGTGCCTGGATTAAATGACCTGAGAATGACATTCTCAGATGAAACACGGAGCAAGGCACCACTAAGCTTGTTCTGTGTGTTGTAGTCACAAAGTGACTTTCAAGTGGCTTGAAGGATTATATAAAAGACTCTGCATTCACCAAAAGACTTTGAATTCACCATTTCAAACCTGACAATTTCACCCTTTCATTTATCACAGTAAGTTGTTCCAAATAAGCAGTTGAATGGCCATGATCTTCAGCCTAGCAAGGGAAAGGAGCAACTCAGAAAACAATTGAGGAAAAGATTAATAAGCCCATACACCTCAATGTTAGACTTTGGACCACCTGTATTGTAATCATGGCATGCTTATTTTTTTAAAACCCCAGTCCAGACTTACTGACTACACCTGAAAAATCCAGCATCTATGAATCTTTTAGCTTAGTTTTCCAAGGGATTCTTTTGTACATTAAAATCTGAGAACTACTAATTCAGACCCTTCTGATCCTAGATCTCCATTTCATAAGAGCAGAACATCAACCAACACTGGCTTTACACTCACCTCTAGACTTTCTCTTTTGAGCAAAATCTAACCAACCAAACCTTGCGTGAAAATCCTTAGAGAGGGAATTTTAGCACATGACTAACGGTTGTGAGGTAAGCAGCCAAGAACAGAAAACTCTAAAATGGACCCACACAAAGAAAATGATGGATCTGTCAAAGTCGGGGACTAAAGCTGTATAAAAGAACCCCTCCTGAGAACACTCACTGTTGAACTCGAGAAGGTAACTGTGGGAACAGCCAGGGCTGCACCACATTGACAAAGAGGAGGCTTCCTTGGGGAGACCCACCAATCCACCACCCTGTAGTAAAACCTTATCCACAAAAATACACACAGCATTCTTGCCATCGTTGTTGTTGTTCAGTCACTAAGTTGTGTCTGACTCTTTGTGACCCCACGGACTGCAGCACACCAGGCTTCCCTGTCCTTCACTATCTCCCTGAGTTTGCTAAAATTCAAGTCCATTGAGTTGGTGATGCCGTCCAACCATCTCATAATCTGTCTCCCCCTTCTCCTCCTGCCCTCACTATTTCCCAGTACCAGTGTTGCTTTCAATGAGTCAGGCTCTTCACATCAGGTGGCCAAAGAATTGGAGCTTCAGCTTCAGCATCAGTCCTTCTAATGAATATTTAGGACTGATTCCCTTTAGGATTGACTGGTTTGATCTCCTTGCTGTCCAAAGGACTCTTGAGAGTATTCTTCAGCACCACAATTTGAAACCATCAGTTCCTCAGTTCTCAGCCTTCTTTAATGGTCCAACTCTAACATTTGTACATGACTACTGGATAAATCATAGCTTTGACTATATGGGCCTTTGTCGGCAAAGTGATATCCCTGCTTTTGAATATGCTGCCTGGTTTTGTCATAGCTTTCCTTCCAAGCAGCCAGTGCCTTTTCATTTCATGGCTTTATATGTAATGAATCTCATCTTATTTAAATAACAGCCTACTGGGAATGACGTTTTCATTTTGGGATTACAAATAGGTGAAAAGTTATACTGGTGCTCTTCTGCCTTAGAGAAGTTAGAGAAATGGGCTGACACTGTTTTGGGGGATCTCTCAGAGGAGCAGAAGGCAATGATCTTTCATGCTTCCAGGAATTCTCAAAAATCAAGGTTAAAAAGGAGGACAGGGGAAGCAGACAGGTGGCCAGAAGCTCAGATATAACTTCAAAGTTTCCAGATTGCTAATCTCAATTAGCTTGGGGATTTTAGTGCAAATGCTGATAGCTGTACATCCTGATTTTCTGGGTTCTCCCCTCCTTGGCAACTAATTGCTAACTGGTCACTAGGTTACTTCTAGCACACCACCCATGATCCCAAGATCTATTCCACAGAAACTGTCCTGCACCAGTTTCAGAATAAATGGGATATTTTTACACAAAAGAGAGAAGATCTATGTTAAAGAAACCCTCCTTTCATGTCCCAACAAAAAGAGTAGAATGTCTGGATTTTCAGTAAAGACTTCAAGAAAGTTGAAAGGGTTAGCCGCTCAGTCATGTCTGACTCTGTGACCCCATGGACTGTGGCCCACCAGGTTCCTCTGTCCATCAGGATTCTCCAGGCAAGAATATTGGAGTGGGTTGCCATTTCCTCCTTCAGGGGATCTTCCCAATCCAGGGATAGAACCTGGGTCTCCTGCATTGAAGGCAGATTCTTCACCATCTGAATCACCAGAGATTTCATGACCAGAAACTTATTTAGGTTCAAGATCAGGCAACTCCTAATCTTTCTCCCTTTTTGCTCATTAAAGATTTAAAAGTTACTAAAAAACACTGCCAGTGATTCTCAAACTCCTTTTTGCATTTTATTCTTTTCTTTTTAGAATTCATTTTTTGGGGGTAGACAAAAACCAATGTTTGTAAGTCAGGTTCTTCCTGTAACCTCCTTGCAAGCATCCCAGAAATAAAATGTAGTGCCAGGGTTACTCTTCAAAGTTTTAGACTACTGAAAGAGATGCAGAGTCATAGAATTTAAATTAGAAGAGATTATTTAATATTAAATGTATTTTTCCAGATCACAGACTAAAACTGCACTATATCTGTAATGGAAACAAAAATGATATTCACCTAAAAATAAAATGATATTCTAAGGGTAGCTCAGATAGTAAAGAATCTGTGCCTGGAGTACAGGTGACCTGGGTTTGATCCCTGGGTCTGGAAGATCCCCTGGAGACAGGAATGGCAACCCACTCCAGTATTCTTGCCTGGGAAATCCTGTGGATAGAGGAGCCTAGCAGGCTACAGACCATGGGGTTGCAAAGACTTGGACATGACTGAGCGACTTTCACATACATACATTAAAAAAAAAAAAAAGTAATAAAACAACAGTCTACCATTAGATGTGAGTAAAATTACTGATATCTCAAAGCTGCAGATAAAGTAATAGCTAGATGTCATTTACTTTATTTATTCTTTGAATTAATTCGACCCATTCCTGTCCCCAAAGTCCGCAGATGTCCTTAAAATTCTCTCTTTGAAGAAGGATGTTACTCTTTCAGGCTACCAGGAGCCAGACTGGGCTAAGAACCTGGAATGGATGGGAACAGTCTGAAGTTTTCTGAGACTGACAAGAATGATGGTAGATGCCAGGAAGCAAGACAGAGGCCTGAGTATCAGGTCCCTGGGAGTCAGAGTAAAGCAAATTCGATTCCAAGTGAAAGGTCAGCACAAGATAACATGCATAAAGAAGCAAGCAAGGGGAGCTTAGAAAAATCCACTGATGCTAAATATAGATATTTTTATAGGGCACCTGTGAACAGTACTAACAGGTAACTGAGATGGGGCGGAAAGGCACTAAGGGGATTAGCCATACCAGACAGCAGGGAGGAATTCAGGGTAAATATTTCATAGAAGATGACTTAGTAAAAAAAAAAAAAAGTCAAGCTAGCTTTAAAATAATGATTCCTCAAAGCGTGGCCTAGTAACCTCATGTATCAGTATCATCTTACCTGGGGTTACTTGATAAAAGACAGACTTTTGAGCCCCTGTCAGACCTACTGGATTTTTATTATCAGAGCTCAGCACCCTCTGTTCATTACTGTGCCTTCCGCAGCTGGAAAACTAGTACCTTCAATTATGAATTGAGCACAGATGACTTTCAGCCCGAGACCAATTAAGGACACCAATGAGGAAAAACAACCCTGCAGAGTTTTGTTCCATGCACTAGATCACTCTGTAGCAACCATGTGGGGTGGGGTGAAAGGTTCTGTTTTGCAAGCATAGCCCTTTGGTCAATGTGCTTTTCTTTCGCTGAAATATTTTTCACCTTTTGCAAACTCAGTGACACAACTCTGCTGGGAAAGGACAAACAAGCAGTACTATGACTTCATCCTCACAACTAAAAATACCGGATTCATTGCTCCTTGTAATTGCTGTGGCATTCTCAGGTGTTACCCCAAGGGTTGTTTAGGCTCTTCATCCTCAGGGCAGGTAGAAAGTACCCTCACAGAAGCCAAGAATCCAGGACCATGATATACAGTCGGTCTTCCTCTGACACCAAACTGGCTATCTGATTAAACACCTGGTCTTGGGCAGACACATTTCACTGGCAACAATCTCAACTGGGGAAGCAAACTCTAGGAGACCTAACGGAGAACATGAGGGCTTGAATATGAGCTCAGAACACGAGCCCATGGGCTTAGAAGTGAGTTTTATCTGGGTCACATCTGGAGGACACGTAGATGGTTGCATTATGCATGCTCAGAAGCATCCTGATGCAAACCACAGTGGCTTTGCTGTGTTGTCTTTTACGCTGCTTTCTGCAGAGCCCTTGACCAATCCAGAGAGTAAATGCTCTGCGTGTGTCTCTGTGTGTGTGTGTGTGTGTGTCTGTGTGTGTGTGTGTAAGTAATCAAGGGGAACACACTGTCTTACTGGATTGCAGAGCAAATCAAAGCCATGACACTGGGGACAAGGAACAAGTAGTCCTGCTAAGCTGGTTTGTTGGGCATGCTCTAGAATCATGGTTCCGTTTCTCTTTTTCAAGGTGGAAGCCCAGTGGGGAGAACCAACTGTTCCACATGGGAACACACAGGGCCCACTGTGTTTGGTTGGCTGTGCGCCATCTCCTCCATCCAGCCTTTCTAGTGATCACAGAAAATCATTATGGCTAAAACTCTAAGTTCAGCAGCATGTCTGTGGGTCCAAATTACTCACAAAACGTATGGGCAGTAACCTAAGGAAATTCAGAAACAAGTGAAATATTGTAACAGTGATTTTCCTGAGTGTGAGAATTCCTTTAAAATTGAATCACTGATTGTAGAAACGATGATGGGACAGCTGTCAAGCTATCATTACAAATACAATTTAGTGTTGTTCGTCTTTATTAAATAAATAGTGGGGGACGTTCAAAGGCCCCACACAAGGGCCTGTGTGTGAAATCAGCTGCCACACAGCATTTTTATTGAATAGTTAATCCATTTGGTTCTATTTGGTGGTTCAGTTGAACGGAGGCGAAGCAAAACAGATATCAGAGGAGACAGAAATTCCAGCTTAAAGGATAAGACGCTTCTTTCATTTGTCGTTGCTTTCATCTTCCTTATTTTAAACCCCTCAAATCAGCATTTTTAAACAGCAGGAAGCAGAGAAGTCTATTGACAGAAGGTATATGTTTGAAAGCAGAAAGCAAAAGAAAATCTGAACAAGACGTAAACTCTCCTGCTTTTTCTTTGTTCTTTGGTTAACAAAATAATGCTGCTGCTACCACATATCATGTCAGACATAACAAGGACCTAACCGTACATCATGCCAGAGTTTAGAAATGATGGGGAGGAAAAAAAAAAAGAAATGATGGGGAGGTGGGCAAGTGTGAAGAGATACAGTGGCCTCTGATTAGAAAAATTCCACGTTGCTGGAGGAAGGATTTGTAGGAATCAACACATCCTACTCTGACCCTAACCTCACATTCTAACCCATTACAGGAACAATGGATTCACTACTCCTTAAAACAAACAAACAAACAAACAAACAAAAAACCTGGGAATTTGGGGTTCCTAGATGCTTAGAATGGATAAGCAACAAGGTGCTATTCTACAGCAGAGGGACGTATATCCAATCTCCTGGGATAAACCACAACAGAGAAGAATATTAAGAAAAGAATGCATATGTGTGTCAAACTGAGTCACTTTGCTGTACATGTATAGCAGAGATTGGCACAGCATTGTAAATCAACTATACTTCAATTAAAAAAAAAAACTAATTGGGTGACTGTGATGTCAAGCCCCAGGTATGAAAAGAAAAATAACTTTTCAACAAATGCAAATATTCTGTAACTCAACTGGAGGCAAAATTGACCTGAACTTATGAGAGGCTATATATAACTTAGCATGAATATTCATATTTTTTGCTACAGAATTCAAATGTGTTCAGTTATGGAATGCTGACCCAGGTTCAGCTGGAGATGTTATATAATACTGGGCATGTTATGTGGACCACATTTCTTTTCTAAAATCAGAAGGATTCTTAATTATCAAACATTTTTGACCCAAACAGTTGCTGATTAGCATTCGTGGGCCTATACTATATGTCACTTTCAAGGTTACATGTAGAGGACATATAGTGTGTAAAGAAGACACCATCCTACCCTCAAGGAGGGTTTGTTCCAGAAGGACAGACAGACAATAATTAGAGAAGCAAAGTTAACTCTGTATTTTTAATTAATAAACTATTTTTTTTAATGTCATCACATTTTATGAAAATGTTCCATTGTTGGCCTGCTTTTCCCACCTACACAGTTTCTCTTGGCTGCATTTCAGGACAGCATCATCTTGTTTCTCCACCTTCCTTTGGTTCCTTGGCACCCCTCCCCCTTCCACTGAGGATCCACGCCACCTTCACTGGCCCAGCATCTCCAGACAAGTATTCGAATCCTGACCCCACAAATGGCCCACGTCATCCTTGATGAAGGATAAACACAACACAAAGACAAACACTTGGTTGCTTTCTGGACTCGCTCTTTTCCTACAAAAGTAGTCAGCAGAGGACTTTACAGCCAGGCTGAGGCCAGCAGGTACTGATTTACAGTCATTTAGTATCGTGAGCTCCTTGTTGCTGCTTCTTTGCAAGTGGATGGCCTCTATCTAATCAGGATGAGGATTTCTTGGGCTTTTGAGCCTGGAAAGGCGCAGCCAGGATGCCCAGCTTCAGATATCAGGTCACTAGGAGCTAAAGCTCTCCTGGGTTGGGGCCTCCCCACCAGGATGAAAATGAGTCAGGCAATAACGAGAGGTCACAGGAAGTTATGGACTGAAGCCAGGGACACCTCCCAACTCTCTAGCCAAACTTGCACTTGTCCATTCCAAGATTTATTCCTCTTCCGACCATTGCTGTTGTTTGGTCACTAAGTCCTGTCCAACTCTTTGCAACCTCATGAACTTCAGCACACCAGACTTCCTTGTCCTTCACTGTCTCCCAGAGTTTGCTCAAACTCATCTTCATCGAGTTGGTGATGCCATCCAACCATCTCATCCTCTGTTGCCCCCTTCTCTTGTCCTCAGTCTTTCCCAGCATCAGGGTGTTTTCCAATGAGTCAGGCTCTTTACATCAGGTGGCCAAAGTATTGGAGCTTCAGCTTCAGCATCAGTCCTTCCAATGAATATTCAGGGCTGATTTCCTTTAGGATGGACTGGTATGATCTCCTTGCAGCCTATGGGACTCTCAAGAGTCTTCTCCAACACCACAATTTGAAAGCATCAGTTCTTTGGTAACTTTGTAGTTCAACTCTCACATCCTGAGGGTTGAAAAACTATATTGGAAAAACCATAGCTTTGACATTTGCCAGTGACATGATGTCTCTGCTTTCTAATATGCTGTCTAGGTTTGTCATAGCTTTTCTTCTAAGGAGCAAGCATATTTTAATTTCATGGCTACAGTCACCATATCCTCAGTGATTTTGGAGCCTAAGAGAATTTCCAGCCATACGTACTGACATTCCTTGAATTTATCCCAGCCTCTTTCATTCCTCTAAATATGGCTATCAGTGGACTAATAATAATTCAATCATTAAACTGGCTCTTGTCAAATTTAGGCCTTATTCCAGAGATGGGAATGTGGCATCTCCAGGGTTTAACTTCTGTTTTAAAGAAATCAACACAGAAATACAGTATACTGTCAGTGACTAAAAAGAAAACAGATTAAGAAAAAATTTTAAACAGAGGCCTAGGGTCATCATTGATCAGGTTGCTGGGTCAGGGGTCTCCAAGAGAATACTATGTGATTGCAGACCTGTCTCCACTATCAGCTGAGAAAAGTGAGGTTTAAGGAGTGACTCCTCCAAGGTCACATTTCTAAGAACTGTGATCACTGGACCTTGCTTCGAGGCTTTCACCAAAGCCCCAAGTTTTAAAAGTTGGGGTGGGGGTGGGAGTGGGCACGGACAGGTCTACAGAGGTTCAAGTTATCTTTTATGATGAAGGGAAAGGAGACGTTTCTCTTCCTTTTGTCTTCAGAAAATAATCTCTCTTAATAATTTACTGTGCTATGTTATGCTGTGTTGTGCTCAGATGCTGTCATGTCAGACTCTTTGTGACCCTGTGGACTATAGCCTGCCAGGCTCCTCTGTCCATGGGATTCTCCAGGTAAGAATCCTGGGGTGGGATGCTCTCCTCCAGGGGATCTTCCCAACCTCGGGTTTGAACCTTTGGCTCCTGCATCTCCTGCACTGCAGGCAGATTCTTTACCTCTGAGCCATGGGGGGACGCCCCCTATTAATTAACTACTCATGTTTAAACAGGATAGAGATGCACTGACCATTCCAAATGATAAGAGAACTGACCATCTCTCATGGAGTCTGAAAGTGAAGTTGCTCAGTCTTGTTCAACTCTTTGAAACCCCATGGACTGTAGCCCACCAGGCTCCTCCGTCCATGGAATTTTCCAGGCAAGAATACTGGAGTGGGTTGCCATTCCCTTCTCCATAATTAATAGACTATTTTCTAAAATAAGTTTAGCATTACAGAAACATTGCGCTGGCACTCAGCTCGGTGCTTTGTGATGATCTAGATGTGTGGGATGGGAGGGGTGGGTAGAAGGGAGGCTCAAGAAGGGGATATATGTGTATATGTAGCTGATTCTAGAGAAGGAAATGGCAACCCACTCCAGTATTCTTGCCTGGAAAATTCCATGGACAGAGGAGTCTAGTAGGCTACAGTCCATGGGATCACAAAGAGTTAGCCATGACTGAGTGACTGAGCTCACAGCTGATTCATTTTGTTATATAGCAGAAACCAACACAATGTTGGTAACCAATTATAGTCCAAAACAAAAAAGGCAAGTACATGAAGTTTTCATATATCCTTTCTCCCCGGCTCACAGTTTCTACTATTAACATCTTGCTCTATGTGGCACATGTGTTATAACAAATAAGCCAATGGATACTGGCTCAAAGTCATGGTGCTATTAACTAAAATTCGTGGTACAGTAGGGCCCACTCTTTGTGTTGTAAAATTCTTTGGATTTTGGGAAAGGTAATATAAGATGTCTCCCCTATTACATTATCACAGATAGTTTTTGTCCTAAAAACCTCTGTGCTCCACTATAGCTAACTCTTAATGTTCAAATATATCACTATTTACATATCAGTTACATATGAATATAACTGATAGATTTTGGCTAAATAGCTCTAAATATCTCAGATATCCCTAGGGCAAAAATACCTCTATAGCCTTGAATTGCTTGGTGGGAAGATGCCTGGAACTTCCAAAGGCTCCCACATAGAAAGCGTAAAGAAATCAATGATGCTAAAACAAAATCAAAGGATAGAGCTTCAATGATATCCTTTGAGCTTTGAAGCCACTTCTCTCCAAAGCAAGGCTTATCCCTAAGATGCTCAGGTATGTGAGCAAATGACTGCCTTTATTTAAGCCAATCTGAGCTGAATTTTATCACCTGCAGCTAAATGACTCCTAATCGAAACTGTATTCATAGACAGTACATATCAATTTATTCAGTGGTTTAATTCTTGTCATTGGTCTTCTTTCTCTTCTATTTTCTTTCGACAATTCTCTACATGCACGTGTATCTAAAAATGCACACAAATAGGCCCTTCAACAATGTGATAGACAAAATATTCTCTCTGTGAACCTAATGTTCATTTTTATGCCTCAGCCTTCACCTGGTCACTCTTACGATCAACTGCTCCCTAGAGGTCTCCTCCTTCAAACTGTGCCTTTTCTGATTTCTGGATACGTATAGTAGCTTGGCAGGAAAATTATGACAAACCTACACAGTGTATTGAAAAGTAGAGACATCATTCTGCCAACAAAGGTCCATATGATCAAGGCTATGGTCTTCCCAGTGATCCCGTGTGGTTGTGAGAGCTGGACCGTAAAGAAGGCAGAGCACCAAAAAACTGATGCCTTCAAACTGTGGTGTTGGAGAAGACTCCTGAGAGTCCCTTGGAAAGGAAGGAGATCAAACCAGTCAGTCTTAAAGGAAATCAACCCTGAATACTCACTGGAAGGACTGATGCCAAAGCTGAAGCTCTAATAGTTTGGTCACCGAATGCGAACAGCTGACTCAGAAGAAAAGACCTTCATGCAGGGAAAGATAGAGGGCAGAAGGAGCAGAGGGGTTCAGAGGATGAGATGACTGGATGGCATCACCGATGCAATGGACATGAACTTGGGCAAACTTCGGCAGATGGTGAGGGGCACAGAGGCCTGGTGTCCTGCAATCCATGGGGTCACAAAGAGTCGGGCATGACTGGGCAACTGAACAACAGCAAATGGTATCAAATTTTGTTTTTCCCATGTCTTTCACCATCACAGGACACTATTTCTAATTGGAAATACACACACACACACACACACACACACACACACACAGCTGTATGGTAATCATCTCCTAAGCTCTACGTTTCCAGCTAGAATTCATATACTTTACCGGTGACCTTTTGAAAAGGTAATTAACCTAAAACAGTGGTAATACTCCTAATGTGCTTTCATGTATTCTTTGCGTGTAGAAAGATACTGCCAGTTAAAAATGAATACAGAACGACATTCTTCTCCCCAAATTCTGACTGAATAGATCTGGACGTGGGGCACAGGTATACGCATTTGAGCCATGCATCTTAGATTATTCACGTGTACAACATCTACAGTCCTGAGTCACCATTTGAAAAAGAAAAACTGAGGGAACGCCAGCAGTGACGGGAGGCTGCTCCCATCCCCAGGTGGCTGCCACAACTGATGAGGTGTGTGATTCTCAGGCCACATGCGGGAACTACCTCTCCTGTATGTCCTGGGTGAGTAGAGTATCTCCCATCCTACAAGCGAATGGGAATAAATCCTTGTGTGCAATGGGAGGTGTCAATGATTATATCAGACCTGTTTTGGCCCCTGATGCTTTCCTCATCATGTCTTAAGACTACTGTCATCCAGGTCTGTCCAAGCCTCTGTGTGGCTGGGAGAAACAACGCACTTTCCCTAGTTCTAAGCGTCCCGCAGCTAACACATTCCTTCTCAATGAAAAAAACCAAAACCAAAACCGAAAAATATATGGCCAAAAAGTTGAGGTTGTCTTTGCTGCACTCAGCCATAATTTCACACTTTCTTAGAGACCATCTGCTTTAAGCCCTTCTGGGGTGAACTGCTGGTGTTATTATCGCCTCAATGACACCCCAAGTTCCCCACCACCTTCCCTGACATTAAATTGCTTGAACACGGAACGCCCACAAGCAGCACTTTCATGTTACATGCACCGCAGCTTTTCAAGGAATATTCATGAACCTTTGCACCTGTCTCTTTGGCAGCTGAAGTACCCCATGTCTGTCTTTCCTTAAATGTTTCAGGTTTTTAATTTGGCACATAGTGAATGTGTCATTATATAGAGGTATATACCAGGGAGTGTGAAAGGGAGTAATCTGAGAACTGTTCAAGCAAAACTGGAACAACCTATTTCTAACAGGAAAGATCTACTAAATTTGAATTTCGTATGCTTCTCTTTCTGGTGTGTAGGTACTTTAGTTATTTTTCATATTGTTGCTTAGGAAACAAGGCTGTCATGGTGTTCCTGATGAAGCTGAGAAGAAGAAAAAAATTAAGATTAAGTTCATGGCAGGGAGTGGGGTCCAGGCATGAGTCTTCTCAATGGGACATTGGTATTTTAATAGAAAGTTGGTAAGGAAACCCAAATTAGACTTATGTTGTACCTCCCTCACTGACTGAATCCAGAAGTCCTGCTGCTGCTGCTAAGTCACTTCAGTCGTGTCCGACTCTGTGTGACCCCACAGACGGCAGCCCACCAGGCTCCGCCGTCCCTGGGATTCTCCAGGCAAGAACACTGGAGTGGGTTGCCATTTCCTTCTCCAATGCCTGAAGTGAAAAGTGAAAGTGAAGTCACTCAGTCGCGTCCGACTCTACGCAACCCCATGGACTGCAGCCCACCAGGCTCCTCCGTCCCTGGGATTTTCCAGGCAAGAGTCCTGGAGTGGGGTGCCACTGCCTTCTCTGGAAGTCCTACTACAGAAGGATAAATACAACCACAATCAAGTTAGGCAGAGATGAGCTGAGTTTTGGTAAAAAAAAAAGATGCTTATGAAATCATAAGTCAACTTTTACCTTCCCTTTCTCAAAAGGTCATATCTCTGCCTCCTCTTTAGAGACACACAGAATAATGAAAATGAGTCTCCATTACTGAATACATAATGAGGCCAGGCTCTGTTGCAAAGTAAAAATACTTAGTGGGCCTTGTCTCACTTACCCTACAACAACCCTACTGATAGGTCTTACCCTCCTCCTCACTTGGTGATGGAGAGAGAGATGCCTGGAGATAACCACCCTTCTTAGAGGTTGCAAAACAGGGGTTCATTGGTTTCCTCCTCTTAGAAGCCAGTGCTCAGTAGCACCATATATAAAGTAGAACTGCCCTCTACATATTAACCCGCAACAAGTAACAAAGGAGATGTTGATATGTCAAATCAGAATGGGGTCATTACATGTGAGTGGTTTCATATTTTTAATCCAACTCTATTTTTGAGGCTAGGAAACAAAGGTTTTCAGAGGTTCAGTGGTCACACAGATACTCAGTGATGGAGTTCTAACCAGAATCTTGATTTGTTGATTATCAGTGGAATTTTTTCATAGTACCATAGGCTCCCTCCAGTTTATTGTTCAGATAACAGCAGGATTAGTCTGCTTTTACCTAGAAATATAGTGGAGAAAAATGACAGAGTCATCCCTTAGGGAAGGAAGGAATCTATTTTGTCAATATTTAAGTCTTGAAACTTTGGTTTAGGAGAAAATAAGTGAAAGCCTATTTCCTTTTAGTCGAGAACAGAAAGGATAAGTGTATTCATCATATGCTGTACTTGTTACTAATTCTTTCAAATTATAAAGTAGTTCTTTGGGGGAATTACCAACATATTGATGTAGAGAAAGGGTATTTTGTCCTAAAGTATTCTCTATAGAAAACTTAATAAAAGAGGGGATTCATAACCTTTTAAAATGACAAGCATAAAATTTACATCTAATTATTGGCCATTCTGCCTTTTCTGTGTCATTCTGTCATAAGGTAAAGTGGCATGCATGCTGATTTGGGCAAACACAAAAGCAAAAATTCTTTCTGTAAAGGGATAAATGAAAGTAAAAAACGCCACTGACTTGAATTCACAGGCTTATCAAAAGAAGGGGAAAACACTTCTTTGGCTTTCCAAAGACAAGGTAAAAAGCTTGTCCATTAAGTTGTTGGACCCTTTGAATAAGTCATCCACCTCTCTGCTTCATTTCCCTGACAACTGATGCCCAAATTCCTTCCTACAGACCTGTAACCAGAGAGGTGGGTGACCATGACCTTCTCTACCTGTATAACCAGAAATAACTGTTTGCTTAAATAATATAGCAACTAACCAGAAGCAACTGACAAAGAGGTACCAGATTAACATCTTTCACTCATTCAACAAGTATTTCTTGAGTCACAGCTATGAGGTAAGACGATTAACATGTTGAGGATAGAGAGAAGTAAATCAATACACTGCCCTAAAAGAGCTCATGCTCTAGGCTGGGGAGGCAATTCACATAGCATGTTGAAAGGTGAGTAGTGTTGGGAAGTAAAAAAGAAGGGCGCAGAGTCCTGGCAGGGTACTGACATTTTAAACAGGCTTGCCAGTGAGGTCCTTTATGAGAAGATGATATGTGATGCAAGACGTAGAGGAAGAGAGGAAACAAACCAGAAGGGTATCTGGGAGACAAACATCGCGAGCCGAGGCAGGAGTGACTGCACAACTCCTAAGGCAGTGGGAAGGTGCTTAGTGTAATAAATACTTTCCCACTTTCTCTCTCCGCCACTCTGGTTCCCGTCTCCCACACCCCTCACACATACGCCCAGGGTACCCGAAGCCCAGGAGTGGAGGGAGCAGTGACAGGAGACAAGCAGAGGTGGCAGCAGCGATACCACATATCAGAGCTTCCCTCTGCCATATTTCTGGCAATTCTCCAACCAACACTGTGTAAGTGAAAGTTGGTATCACTGCTCATTTTATGGACTAACAAAGTGAGATTATAACCTCATTTTACAGACTAACAAACTGAAACACACAAAAAAAGTCTACTTGGGAGCCTGGGGCATCCTGGCACTACCATGAGACTTCTTTCATTTTCTCTCTCAAAAGATGCACAAGGAATTAGGAAACTGCAATTCTTGACCAATCTTCTCATGTAGAACATGCCAAAATCTGTACAATACTTATAGCACAGGAATTAAATGCATGGTCTTCAGATAACAGTGTGGGCAGGCTGAGTTGCTTCAGTTGTGATTGACTCTTTGTGAGCCCATGGATTGTAGCCCGCCAAGCTCCTCTGTTCTTGGGATTCTCCAGGCAAGAATAATGGAGTGAGGTGCCATGCCCTCCTCCAGGGGACCTTCCTGACCCAGGGATAGAATTCCAGTACACTGCATTGCGGGGAGATTCTCTGCCACCTGAATCACCAGGGCAGCCCACAGATAACAGTACCTGGGTTCAAATTTGAGCTCTGCCTGTGGGTGACCTTGAACAAGTTGCTTGGATTCTCTGTCTCTGCTTTCTCATTTGTGAGATACTAGTGCATATGTTATAGGGTTATCTGTGAGTACAAAATGCCTTAATATTTTTAAAGTGCTAAGAACAATGCCTATCACTTAATGAGTCCTATACAAGGAAGGAAACACAACACGTCTACACATTTCCTACTTAAAGTCTCTGATTTGGGGTGGAGGGTGTTGGAGATACAAAGGAGAGAATCAATCCTAGTTGCTTTTTAATGTTCTTCTAGTAGGTAGGAAGACATACTTGTTCCTTAGCAGTACAGATGCAATAGCAATTTTCTGAATATATATTGCCAAGGATACACATTTTTTGCCCCAAGAAAAATAATAAAGTAGATCCGCACACGTTTCTCTTCTTATTCCCCCACCCCCACCTCCCAAAATCAGTAGCCTGAATGGTTCGATAAGCACTCAAGTATAACCTGCACACAACCCATCTTTAATGTTTCCCTAGGTTTCTGAATGAATGATGTCAACAGTCACACTTAGGATACTTTTAAATCAAAGAACGTCATCTTCAGAAAGGGCTAAAAAGAATATAAGCAATGTCTCTATTTAAGAGGAATTAAAGAAATGTGAATTCCTTTGGTTTCTGTCTTTTGATGTCATGGCATTTCTATTCCAATGACATAAAAAAGCACTTTGATGTGGAACAAAAATAGGAGATATCTCTATTTTTGGCAGGTAATAAAACATGTCCTTCATGGAAACAGCCTATTCTTCTGCTCTCCAATCCTCTGGGATACTACGATACTTCCAGAATATGATGATATTTTATCACCCTTGTCTACTGCATGTAAGTTCTTCGAAGACAGGAATTTGAGTTGACGTGGTCTTTGTTTCCCAGACTTTATCTTTCTTTCTGGCACAGTGTTGATACCTAATCCATCTCTGACGAATGAGTTAGTGAAAGAAGGAAACAACACGGCAATAGTTAGTAAGTGGTATGTAGGAGAACCCGTGTGGAATACTAAACATCCTGATTG
Organism: Odocoileus virginianus; assembly: GCF_023699985.2. Classification (NCBI taxonomy): domain Eukaryota; kingdom Metazoa; phylum Chordata; class Mammalia; order Artiodactyla; family Cervidae; genus Odocoileus; species Odocoileus virginianus. The sequence continues at coordinate 21,218,072 of NC_069699.1, forward strand.
GTGGTCAAGTACTATTTACAACAGAATCTGCTGCTTCTTGAAGATCTTTTGAGAGAAATAGATGAGGCTTATTCCATTAAGAAAGTCAACTTTTAAATTTTCTGTGAAAATTGACTTTTCATTTGATTTTAAAATGGTGTCTTTATAAAGCCTCTTTCCAATTGTTAGGGCACTCTTTAGGAGAATTCATTCCCACTCATTCATTCATCCACTCACTCATAAGGCGAGTGTTTTCTGAGCACATACTCTGTTCCACATGCTAAAGATACAATAATGAACAAGGACAAATACAGTTTCTCCCTTAAATTCATTAAAAATCTATTCACTTACAAGCTTATGCTTGTAATTTAATTAAAAAAATAGACTGACAAAACAAAAACAAAAAATCTGATGTGCACAGGGCTAAGACATCATCTAGTCCAGTAAGTAGTTCTTATTATTCTCTGGGTCACAGAACACATTGAAAAGAAGATGGAAAGGAATTGATATCTACACAAACTTTTACACAAAATTTCTAGGGTTATTGGACAATCTTCCCTGAAGACAGTCCATGAATTCAGGAGTTAAAATCCCTGACCCACTCTGGGTCTATCATTTCACATCCCTGTGTGTGTCTGTGTGTGTCCACATTTAAAGCCACAAAGTAAAAATGTTTAGCTCATATTAAAACCTCAAAATTAAATGTTCACTATGGCTAAGTCTCTAGAGTTTATTTCAGAGGACTGATAGTAGCAAAAGTGAAAATAAAATGTTTTAAGTGATAAGGGAAACAATAATTAGGCAGGATTTGCTCTCTTTTAGTAATAAAGTTAAGAAGAACCTGTATTTCAAACACTACAACTATCCTTTGAGTCTTTTGTACTCTTGAGAAATCAACAGAGAACTACTGGTTAAAGTGCTTGAAGCTAATGGTCTGAAAAAGATTGAGTGAAATAAAACTATTTTGCCTGAGTAATAACTGCTGTCAAATGAGAAGGAACTATTCTTCACCAAACTTTTGGGATCTTGACCCAAAAGGCATCCTGAAGTCGGATTTGAGCAATTGTTAACATTTCCTCAAAGGCAATTCAGGAGTTGGCAGTTGACAGCTGAAATGCTTCTACTCTAGGCAAAATTTCCAGCATGTAACTGAGGTTATTTATAAGCCTTCCACAGATAATTACTGCAATGTGTGAAATACTTGGCCAACACACATAGGGAATTCAGTGTGCTATCAATATAGCAAAAGCTACAGGGTCATAAAATATAACCATGAAAATATATACATTTGGAGAAAATATAAATGAGACTATTTTGGTAAACTGAAAAAAGGCTAGTGATGATTTGAAGATAGGATGATTAAAACATATTAATTATAGCTAACCTTTATGAAGCACTTAAAATATCATGGGCCACAGAACAGCAGAAAATATTTGCAAATCACACATCTGCTAAGAGGCTGGTATTCAGAATACATATAAAAATTCTTGTAACTTAACAGTAAAAAGAGAACCCAGTTTTTTAAAAAAATATCAAAGGATCTGCATAGACACTTCTCAGAAAAAGAAAAAAAAGATATACCAGTGTCAGATAAGCACACACGAAGATGTTCAACATCACTCAACACTAGGGAAGTAAATACCAAATGAGGCACCACTTTACACCCAGTAGGTATATACATAGTTTAAAAAAAAAAAAAGTGCTGACAAAAATGTAGAGGTGACCTGACTGGGAAGGAACTCAAAAAGGAAGAGGATATGTGTACATGTGGCTTATTCATTTTGCTCTAAAGTAGAAACTAAAACAACATTGAAAAGCAACTATGTGCCAATAAAATTTAATTTAAAAATATAGAGATGTCAAAAACCTCAAATAATGATGGTGGGAATGTAAAATGGTGTGGCTGCTATGTAAAACGGTGTGCAGTTGCTGAAAAATTAAGTGACCCAGAGCTTTCACTCTTAGGTGTATATCTATATCAGAAGTCTCCAAAGCCACCTCAGGGTCAACGATTTGCCAGGAAGACTAACAGGACTCAGCATACAGTAGAAATCACAGACATGATTCTTTACATCCAGTGTAAAAACAAGTGGAGGAAAATTTGCAAAATCAGCAAAGAGAAAAGGCATACAGAATAAAGACAATGGGAAACCAGGGGCAAGCTTCCAAATTCCTCTTCCGAGTTGACTCAACATAAAAGCAATTCATTTGGAATATACCTGTGAAATGTTATCTGTCAGGAAAATTCATTTCAGATTCAGTCCCCAGAGTTTTATAAGGCACCAGTGATGTAAGCAGTCTCTGTGCGTGCGTGTGTTCTCAGTCGCTCAGTCATGTCCTGTAACCCACCAGGCTCCTCTGTCCTTGGGACTTCCCAGGCAAGAGTATTGGAGTGGGTTGCCATTTCCTTTTTCAGGGGATCTTTCTGACCCAGTAATCAAAGCCACGTCTCCGGTGTCTACTGCATTGCAGGCCGACTCTTTACCCACTGAACCATTGGAGAAACCCCACTTAAAGCAGCCTCTTCTTGGCACATATCAGATTGTCAGATTCCTAGAAACAAAGTGGGTTTTCAGCACAAAACCTGCTGCTTATAGAAGCAGTTGAGGAGCAATGAGCCATTCTTCTGTTGCTGCTGCTAAGTCACTTCAGTCGTGTCCGACTGTGCGACCCCATAGATGGCAGCCCACCAGGCTCCCCCATCCCTGAGATTCTCCAGGCAACAACACGGTTAGGTTAGGGCAAAACCTATAAAAAATCAAGCTCCCAGATGCTAGTCAACAGTTAAAACTCAAACCATCCTTCCCAACTCAAGAGTCAGGCCTGTTACCTCTTTTCTGTGCAATAACCAAGAGAATTGTGTTGACAGTTGTGTAAGTTTTATACTTTAAGATTATTAAAGTGCAAATTCTACCTTATACTGAAAAAAAAACAACTTAGAGATGTTAAGAGAAGACCTTGGAGTTAAATTTGAACAATTATCTATTTGGTATATTAAAATTAATTTGTGTGTTAAAAATGTAAAGAGGACTGCTATGAATTAAACTGTGTTCCCCACAATTCATATGAAGCCATAACTCCCAGTGTGGCTATATTTGGAGTAAGGAAGTTACCAAGGGTAAAAGGTCACAAGACAGAGCTGATAGAATCAGTGCCTTTTTGAGAGGCGACGGCAGAGTTTGTTTTCTCTCTTTGCCCGGAGAAGACACAGCAAGAAGGCAGCTGTCTGCAAGCTAGGAAGAAAGCCATCACCAGAAACTGAATCAGCCAGTACCTTGACCATGGGACTCCCAGAATTCAGAATTATGGGAAAATAAATCTGTGTTATTTAAACCAAGTACTGCTAACCAAGACAGGGACCATGCAATGTGCCTTATGTAAAGCATGTCACTTAATCTTTAAAACAAACCAGTGTGAGAAACTCTATTGATCTTTCCTTTTTACATGAAAGTCTTTAGAAAATTAATTTGCTAAAGTAGCAAGGTAGGATTTAAACAAAGGTTATCTGATACAAAAAATCCATATTCCATCATACTCTACACTCCCTCAAACTATAATGATACTGTGAAGAGATTTTCAAATTCTAATATATAATATAAAACAGACTCATGTTTTAAAGTCCCCTTTGTATATATAATTTACCCCTTTATGTATGTATTTCCACCTTTCATTTTCCCTTATTGTGTTGCTTTTCAGTAACCACTTCCTTCAGAAACATCTAATTCCAAGTTGGGTACCTAAAAGGCAGGGCTTCATTCTTTTATTGGAAATCACTACAAAGCCACAAGGGTAACATGAAGAGGAAGAACAAGGCCTATCACATACAAAAAGAGGAAATATACGTGGAAAATGATTCAGTTGATCCTTGAACAACAGAGGAGTTAATGGATGTATAACTCGTAGGCGGCCCTCCATGCCTGACTCCTCCACATCTGTGGATTCAGCAAATAATAGAGCATGCTGTGGACACAAGGTGGGTTGCGGGAGGAGAGGGCAGAGCTAGCACTAAAACAGACGCATTACCGTGTGTATAGATGCCTGGTGGGAAGCTGCTGTCCCGCACAAGGAGCTCAGCCTGGTCCTCTGATGACCTGGAGGGGTGACACGGGGATGGGGTGAGGGGAGGTTTAGCAGGGAGGGGATATATGTGCACTTGTGGCTGACTCATGTCGTTGTAAGGCAGAGGCCAACACAACATGGTAAAGCAATCATCCTCCAATTAAAAATAAAATAAAGAAAATAAACAACAACAAAAAATCTAGACTTCGTAGCACTATAGCATTTACTGCTAAAAAACATCTGCGTGTAATTGAACTGCACAGTGCAAACCTGAGTTCCTCAATGCAGCAGAGAGCTGTTGAACCTACTGCAGTCACCTAGGAATTCACAAAGGTCCTGAAAGAACCTGAGGATCTCAGACAAAGCCACAGAGAACAGCTCTCCAATCCAGCTACCCAGTCAACAGTAACTTGTTTGGAACACAAAGACGGTTTTGTGGACCAAAACTAAGGATACCCCAGAACTGGTAGTATAGAAAATCTCAAAAAACAGGGAAGCTGAGAATGAAAATAAAATCACACAGAAAACATATATATATGCTAAAACATATATATGCTAAAAGTCATGTTTTGGCAGCCGAAATGATTCTGCATTTTGAGTAGCACCATAGGTATTGTTGGCTATAGCGATATAAAAACCTAAAAAAAATATGACTTAAAGATAAAACCTGAGTCAAAAGGAGACTGCTTCCTTGTCTGTAAAGTGGTACTAGCTTTTTACAATATTGAGTAGACCATAAAGAACTCACCCTATTCAAAGATGTGTAATATAAAAAAAAAAAAAGAAAGAAAGAAAAGAGCACAGAATATATTGAATAAATTAAAGCAAAACATGAATGGAAGGGCAAAAGTAAATAGTATGTAAGTATATAAGTAAAAGCCAAAGTAAAAGACAAACAACTAAAAATGAAGGGAAAAGAAAAGTGAAAATCAGAGAATAGAATGGCTTAATGCATCTAATTTAAAGAAACTGTAAAAGACTCAAATGGTTAAACCATCTTATATAAGAAAGGAATACAAGTAGAAAGATAACAAATGAAAAGTCACAAACATAAAGCAGAGAAAATAAAAAGCATCCAAAGAGATTATTTGTCTCAGTACTAAATAAATGGACGATCTAGAGGGAAATATTCATGTCCAAAACTAGCTCCAGAAGAAACAGAAAATCTAATTAGATCTGTTAGCTGAGTGGACAGAAAGCGGTCCAAGAACCACCAAAGAATCAGACGCAGATGAATTCACAAATTCCACAGACATTTACAGTGTCCAATGCTATTTATAAGTTCACAAGCTAATAAAGGAGATGTGCTTTTGATCTCTGGGTCGGGATGATACCCTGGAGAAGGAAATGAAAACCTATGCCAGTATTCTTGTCTGGGAAATCCCATGGACAGAGGAGCCTGGTGGGCTCCAGCCCAGGGAGTCGGACAGGACTTAGTGACTAAACAACAACAACAACAAAGCTAATAAAATGAAGTTTCCAAATTATTATTATATATCTTGAGAAATATATGTATACACACACACACACACACACCATAATTCAACAAAAATAGCTCTCTCTCTTTGTCTTTCTTCTTCCTTCTCTCTCCCCTTCCTCTCCCCATATATCAATCTCACTTTTCATATTCTACTAAATTCCAGTGTAATGAAATACATTTGCAGATAAGAAGAATATGTATTCTACTTTCCTTAATTTCAAGGTTACCTTTGAAGTAACTTAAAAATAAATTCATACCATATATGCCCTTGGGCAAAAGGGAACTTTGACTGACCTTCCTTATTTGAAATTGTATTGTATTCAGAATGTTTCAGTTTTATACATGACATGTTTAAAGTACTCCAGAAAATCCAGAATATAGATCCCATGAATGTCAGCATTTAGCAACGAACAGAGGTCTAAAGCACTGATTACCTTAAACTGAATTCTGTATGAGCAAAATCATGGCTTTCCAAGCCAAACTTCTTTGAAGAGGCCTGAGAAATGTTTAGCTGAATTTGATTTTTATTGTAATTGTTCCTTTTACTCTGAGGTCACAATTGTGTAATTTAAGAGCCATATCTCCTCTGGAAGGGGTCTTACAATTACTTCGTTTAGGCTGTTTTATTATGTGGTACTAATTTCATCTAATTGACCAGTCACAAATTGAACAAGTCAAAATTGCTCAGAACTATAGCAATTTTCTTCATGACTAAACAATTTACCATTGTCAAAGAAAAGAAAATTAACAGGTAGATTCACAGTGTTGTTTCTGCATTTTTATCTCTACTTTCTTCTACACACAAGCTAAATATGTCACAGGGATGTAGCTATAAGAAGGTGGCAAAACTCAAGAGAGAAATGGAAGAAATAACATGCATATACAGTATGATGAAGCGAGGTGAATATTGACTTGGGATCATTTTTTAATGATATTTTATTGATCTGAACATATAAGCTTTGTCTATATGTAGGAGAAGCCTTTATGAAATCTATGAGGATTTCTCTCTAAAGTTGAGGAGCACTATAATTACACCAGAATCTTTGTGTTAAAGGATGAACGTTTGAGATTTGGATTTTTCTGAGTGATCCCAAGGCTCCACCTCACATCATGTGACTTTGCTGAGGCACCATTTTAAACTGGGGCCTTTGAGAGATCAGTAAGCAGATTCAACACTTACTCAGTACTGCTCTAGCATCTCATCATGCACAGAATAAATACAATGAATGTTGAGACTAAACTTTATTTCTTTGTAGAAAAAAAATGCCACTCCAAATGAAGTCTTGCTACCTGTATTTGTGAATTTAGAGATTTCCACATGTCAAAGGTCTCCTCAACCTTAATAATGCATTCTAATCTTTTCATTTAAGAAGTACATTTCATACAAGGACATGTTTTTCTCCCAATAATCTGGGTGTTGTCTGTTTTCCTTCTATGTATTTATACTATTTTACCTCATCGCCTCTATCAAACTTACGACCTCAACATCGGGACTAAACATGATGCTGAGAAAGCGCTCACTGCCCTCTTTGTAATTACTCTGGTCTGCCCTCTCCATGAGGACTGATCTCTATAATAGCTTTGTCTTTGGGGCTGGATGCTTCTTTGACTTGACTTTGTCTTTGGACTACAGGTCCCGTGCCTTTGGCAACATGGCCTGACTCCACGGCTACAGCTTAAAAGATGCTATGTTCCTCTCACGCTTTCAGCTCCTCTGTGGCATAGCATCTAATTCCCTGGCAGTCGAACGAGGGATGAAATGTCTCTAGTCATGACTCTTCCCTTCTTGGCCATTCACTATACAGAGCCTAGCGTTTTCCTAAGGCTACATAGATTTGTTTGTAGAGCAGTGGAAAGAACTCAGTTTTAGGATGATAAATGTCTAGATTTAAATCTTAGTTCCTCTAGCTGCCTCACTTTCTGTATAATAGTATTATTATTATAATACTACATTATATACTAATATGAAATGATACATAGTAACACGCAATAATATTGTTTTTAATAACAGTACACTTATCCCTTGGCATCCTTAGGGGGTTGTTCCAGGACCACTCTCCACCCCGCAGCAGCCTATCCTGGCAAATACCAAAATCTGTGGGTATTCTCACAGTCAACCCTCCATAGCATTGGAAGCAGAACCCATGCATGACATGGCAGCCAAGAAAATTATCAATGCTGCATATTTTTTAAAAAATTGTCGTGAAATTTAGAAAACAATCAAGTAAGAGTCTGAGCACTCTGTCTCATGTGCAGTGGTATGACCGTCTAACAGAATTTTATCTCACGACGGCAGAGTACAGCATTGCTGGGCTCTCAGTAGGTATACAAAAAATAACTGATTCTTGATTCTGATTGCTATACATTTATCTTGTATTAAAAGTATATAGAGATACATGGAAACAACCTGAATTTCCATTGACACGTGAATGGAGAAAGAAGATGTGATACATATATACAATGGAATACTATTCAGGCATAAAAAGAATGAAAAAAGGCCATTTGTAGCATCATGAATGGACCTAGAGATTATCATGTTAAGCGCATTTAAGTCAGAAAGAGAACGACAAATACCATACAATATCACTGATACGTAGACTCTAGAATAGGACACAAATGAAGTTATCCATGAAACAGAAACAGACTCACAGACACAGAGGATGGATTTGTGGTTGACAAAGGACAGGGAGGTGGGGGAGGGATGGAGTGGGAGGTTGGGATTAGTAGATGCAAACTATTATATGCAGAATGGATAAACAAGGTCCTACCGTAGGTTGGTTGGGATTAGTAGATGCAAACTATTATATGCAGAATGGATAAACAAGGTCCTACCGTATAGCACAGGGAACTATATTCGATATTCTGTAGCAAACCGTAATGGAGAGGAATAAAAAGAATGTGTATATGAGTGTATATATGTGTATAAGTGTGTGTGTATAACTTCACTTTGCTAACACATTGTAGTTAGCTAGAAGCTAACACATTGTAAATCAACTATATGTCAATAAAATAAAAATTTAAGGAAATATATAGACATAACAATTCAAAACACTAAAGTTTTTTAAATGACATATAAATCCACCTCAAGTAGCTACTTTTGGTAAGCTTCGCTCCAGTTATTTTGTAATTCAACTATGATAATAGTTGTAATCACAATGTACGTAGAATTTTCTATCAAGCTTTTGTTCTGATGATGAGTACTTTCCATCATTCTTCAGAGCCTCCATAAACTGCATTCTAAGTGGTTGTGCAATTCAGTAAATGCAGAGTGATTATTCATCTGTCATTAATAGCCAGAGCAGATCAACCATGAAGCCCTCCAATGAACTATGCTATGAATAACATATTTTAAAGTTCTTAATATAATGAAGGCAGAGTAGGAAAAAAAAAAACTGGTTTAGTACTTAGATGCTTGAAAATATTTGTACCCAATGCACTTATGCTCTGAATGGCCCTAACTAGTGATAGAACTTGGGCAAGTTCTTTATTATCTTTAGTAGTCTGGAGATCTTTATTATAGAATGAGCCAGAATTTATATTCTTTCAAAGGTCCTAATCAGTTTTATAATTTTATTATGATACATTTATTATGGTCCCAGCTCTAAAACTCAGCAGTTAGATTGGACCAGTATCCTGGCAGACAAAGTGCGTGTGTTAGTTGCTCACTCATATTCTGTTCTTTGTGACCCCATGGACTGTAGCCCGCCAGGCTCCTCTGTCCATGGAATTCTCCAGGCAAGAATACTGCAGTGGGTTACCATTTCCTAGGTTACCTGCCTGACCCAGGAATCAAACCCAGGTCTCCCATATTGCAGGCAGACTTTTCACTGTCTGAGCCACAAGGGGAGCCTCCTGGTAAAGAGGTAGGGCCGGCAGATGAGAAGGTGATACCAAGTGAGCAGTTTTCTTCCTGTCATATTAATTCTCTCTGTGGTCAGCATCTCTAATCTGGACAGTGGTGCTGATTTTGCTTCCTGCAAAATCAGGAACCTCGTCATCATCCTCAACTCCCTTCAATTCTAGATACTCTTCCTCCCCCCTCTTACAGAAAAGTTAGGGACTCTTGACTATATGAAGCCTCATGTCCCTTGCTGAAGCTGGGCCAAACATAGCAACTTCAGTGCTTGTGTGGCATTTTAATTCCTTTCAAATTAGTTTCCAACATTTAAAGTAAAAGTTCAGACTTAGAGTTCCTTCAAAAAATTTGGGATCTCTTATCACATTAGGCCAGCATTCCTTTTAGGCAGAAACTGGCTGGAACAAAACAGATGTTGATTGCTTTGGGTAGCCATGTATTCTCCCAAGTCTGGGCCACAGTTTATACGACCACCTATTATCATCCCTCTGGTGAGCCTCACATTTATTCCCTTACATGGCCTACACAGGCATCTGGATTTGTGACCCTCTGTTATATGTAATACTACTTTGGCTGAGAAGATCATCAAAAACTGACAAGGACTTTGAAGGCCAGGGCTTCGAACAGTTCATTTAGAAAATATCAGATCACTTCAGGCTGACTGACCTTCCTTGAATTCAGTCTCAGTTCCATTGGTTTCGTATTCTGCCACCTCATCGATTAAATGCACACTGTACTTCTCTGCTTTGAAGCTTAGGGTCAAGTACATTTTCATACTCTCAAGTAAAAAAGTGAAGAGGTCGACCTTGTTTGAGAGAGAGTGACTCTCAACAGAATGTCTAGAAGGCCTTTGCCACAAGCAAAGGGTAAAATAGAGCTGTTCTATGTGTTTATTGCATAAATAGTCACTCACGAATCATTTTCCTTTGTAACAAACTTTATGAAATTATTCATCAGAGGTGGAAATGGCCTCAATTAGGTAAAAGAAATGGAGCATTTAATTAATTTTTGACAAACCCACAGGTGGCCAGAAAAAAATCATATTTAAAATTAGTTGAAGACAGACCACAGGATTGGATGCTTTCTCCATATTAAAAAAAATGAACACAATTGACACTTTCTAACATTTGTCCTTTATCCATCTTGTAACCAAAGAAATTAATTTCCTTAGTCAGAGCAGGAAAACAAAAGACCAGGTTACAACTACACAGAGCTTTCAGGAAAAGGAAATTGCACTAGTCACGGAAACAACAAATTCAGGGTGCAGCTGTCACTATTAAAATACAACAAAAGCCAGAATAAAACTGCCATAACAATGCACAATTAAAATTATTCCTGACTGCTTTTTCTTTTTTTTTCCTTTCCAATTACTACTTGTGTCTGGCCAAGGGAAGCAATCTGGAAACTGCTTTACACATACCCCATACAAGATGCATGCCATAAAGATACTGTATTAGCTGGAGTTCTCTGAGATCTGCAGAATGAGTAATCAATGTACCCAAATCAAAATCACTCTATACAGGACTACACAGGGACCAGAAACCTAAATCCCTCCGATGTAAAATACGTGATTATGGTTCACTGAAATACAAGGCATTTTTTTAATAATAGTGTAACTTTACTAGCTGTGGTTTAGTAACACAATTTACTAACTTGGTTCTAATTAAACAGGGGTCAATATTATACCTGGAGCTACCAATTTTTATCAATGGTTTTTTCCAGAAGAAAGGTAACAATATCTACAAGTTGGTGATGTTGATGTGCTATGCTGTCAATGTTTGATTCTTTGCAAACCCATAGACTCTAGCCCACTAGGCTCCTCTGTCCATGGGATTTCCCAGGCAAGAATACTGGAGTGGGTTACCATTTCCTTCCCAAATCTAGGGATCAGACCTGCACCTCTTGCGTTTCCTGCATTGGCAGGCAAATTCTTTTAGCACTGCGCCACCTGGGAAGCTCCAACAATATCTACAGAGTGATGATTAAATATATTAACAAAGGGGGATAGGCAATAACTGGCGAAACATGCATTGTAGAATTTAAATAATTATTTTAAAATATTTTTAATATGTGAAATTGTTTATCTAATAGAACTGGAAAGTGGACCAGTCTGGAAATCTAGTATTAAGTCTTTGGCCTAACTACATACATTTGCTGTAATTCCCTAGGTTCAGCCTCAGCAGTTCCATCCACATTGGCACATTACAGTAACAGGAGAGCTTCACAAATTCTTGCTTCACAAGATGCACTTAACCAATCAAATAATTATATGGGGATAGGACCCAACCATCAGCATTTAGTTTTTAAAGCCAATGTGTAGCCAAGGTAGCAAAATCACACCACAATTATTATAAATTCAGGTCCCTTTTAAGATTAAACAAATGAACAGAAACTCTATGGATACATTTTATACTACGAAAGGACGGTTATCTCTGTCAATAAAATTAGGCTTGTCTGTTATAAATGAAATATGCATTTTTGCTGGATTGGCATCCAATGTCAAGGCTATATTTGAGATGATTTGGCATAAAACACAGTTCCTGTGGTCTAAGCAAAGCAAAATTCTCTGGGTAGAGGGGTGGGGTCTGTGGGACACCTGTAAAAGATAGGCCACCTTTTATTTTGAAGATGCCAGTAATAACAGCAATTGGATAGTTATGGAGTCTGGGATGGACATGTACACACTGCTATATTGAAAATGGATAACAAGCAAAGACACACTGTATAGCACATAGAACTCTGCTCAATGTTATGTGGCAACCTGGATGGAATGGGAGTTTGGGGGAGAATGGATTACATGTATATGTATGGCTTAGACCCTTTGCTCTCCACCTGAAACTATCACAACATTGTTAATTGGCTACACTTCGATACAAAATAAAAACTCAAAATTAAAAAAAAAGAATATGTACACACACTTCTGCAATGCAATATTGAGCATGAAGCCATCCATACACAACTGGATTTACATTTAAAGTCTTATTAGAACATTTTACATGAGGGAATGGAGAGGTTTTATATATATATATGTATAAGAGGTGGCAAGAATACACAGAAGAACTGTACAAAAATGATCTTCATGACACAGATAATCACGATGGTGTGATCACTCATCTGGAGCCAGACATCCTGGAATGTGAAGTCAAGTGGGCCTTAGAAAGCGTCACTATGAACAAAGCTAGTGGAGGTGATGGAATTCCAGTTGAGCTATTTCAAATCCTAAAAGATGATGCTGTGAAAGTGCTGCACTCAATACGTCAGCAAATTTGGAAAACTCAGCAGTGGCCACAGGAGTGGAAAAGGTCAGTTTTCATTCCAGTCCCAAAAGAGGCAATGCCAAAGAATGCTCAAATTACTGCATGATTGCACTCATCTCACACGCTAGTAAAGTAATGCTCAAAATTCTCCAAGCGAGGCTTCATCAATACATGAACCGTGAAATTCCAGATGTTCAAGCTGGTTTTAGAAAAGGCAGAGGAACCAGAGATCAATTTGCCAATATCCGCTGGATCATCGAAAAAGCAAGAGAGTTCCAGAAAATCATCTACTTCTGCTTTGTTGATTAAGCCAAAGCCTTTGACTGTGTGGGCCTCAATAAACTGTGGAAAATTCTGAAAGAGATGGGAATACCAGATCACCTGACCTGCCTCTTGAGAAACCTGTATGCAGGTCAGGAAGCAACAGTTAGAACTGGACATGGAACAACAGACTGGTTCCAAACAAGAAAAGGAGTAGGTCAAGACTGTATATTGTCACCCTGCTTATTTAACTTATATGCAGAGGACATCATGAGAAACACTGGGCTGGAAGAAGCACAAGATGGAATCAAGATTTCCCGGAGAAATATCAATAACCTTAGATATGCAGATGACACCATCCTTATGGCAGAAAGTGAAGAGGAACTAAACAGCTTCTTGATGAAAGTTCAAGAGGAGAGTGAAAAAGTTGGCTTAAAGCTTAACATTCAGAAAACTAAGATCACGGCATCTGGTCCCATCACTTCATGGCAAATAGATGGGGAAACAGTGGAAGCAGTGTCAGACTTTATCTTTTTGGGCTCCAAAATCACCGCAGATGGTGACTGCAGCCATGAAATTAAAAGCCACTTATTCCTTGGAAGGAAAGCTATGACCAACCTAGATAGCATATTATAAAGCAGAAACATTACTTCACTAACAAAGGTCTAGTCAAGGCTATGGTTTTTCCAGTGGTCATGTGAGAGTTGGACTGTGAAGAAAGCTGAGCACCGAGGAATTGATGCTTTTGAACTGTGGTGTTGGAGAAGACTCTTGAGAGTCCCTTGGACTGCACGGAGATCCAACCAGTCCATCCTAAAGCAGATCAGTCCTGGGTGTTCATTGGAAGGACTGATGCTGAAGCTGAAACTCCAGTACTTTGGCTACCTCATGCGAAGAGTTGACTCATTGGAAAAGACCCTGATGCTGGGAGGGATTGGGGCCAAGAGGAGAAGGGGATGACAGAGGATGAGATGGCTGGATGGCATCACTGACTCTATGGACGTGAGTTTGAGTAAAGTCCGGGAGCTGGGGATGGATAGGGAGGCCTGGCGTGCTGCAGTTCATGGGGTCGCAAAGAGTCAGACACGACTGAGCAACTGAACTGAACTGAACTGATATATCTCACCAACAAATATATTTATTTTCCCAACTTGTTTGCCTATTATCAAACGGTAAGATTTTCACACTAGGAAACAGTCCTATGAGTTTCTCCTGGAGTGCAGAGGTGTGTGTGTGCTCATGTGCTGTCCTCATGAATACATGGGTGCACTGACTGGGAATGAGGAAATAGACGACTCTTCTAGGAGGCACATGAAGGTGTCCTGATCCCAGCTTGTACATATTCACAGGATGGGACTCAGGCCATGGTACTAGCATCTAGGACTCACACCTGCATGCTCCTTTATTAAAATTTTCCACTTCTGTCACTGATGGTGATTGCTCACATGCTAGTGCTTCAGCACAGCAGCATAAGGCAGTGTAATTTGTCAAAAATCTGGAAGAGTCTGACCTCTCCAAGAATGGTCAGAATCTCCTAAGGAACCTTGTAATGTTTCCTTTCCAACAGTTACAACCGTTCCTGGTAAATATTGTTGTTGTTCAGCAGCTAAGTCGTGTCTGACTTTTTTGTGGCTCCACAGACTGCACCATGTCTGGCTTCCCTGCCCTATACTATCTCCTGGAGTTTGCTCAAATTCATGTCCATTGAGTCAGTGATGCTATTTAACCATCTCATCTTCTGCTGCCCCTTTCTCCTTTTGCCTTCAATTGGGTTGACTGAAAAGTTCATTTGAATTTTTGCATAACATCTGAATAAACTTTTTGACCAAATCAATAATATGGATTACTTTGTAAGTGATGGTATTTGGTATTATAATGGTTAAATTGTTATAATGGTTTGGCATTTGGTTATAAATGATTACCTTCTGTTGGAAACTCCTTTCCTCCTCGAAAGATTCATCATATTATCAGCAAATGAAGATATTTTATCATCATTTCAATTTTTATAGTATGTAATGAAGACCAGAATGACTATATTTCAACTTCATGTTGTCACTAGCTTTCATTTATAAGTAACTATGAGACCAGCTCATTGAAACTACGAAATATAAAACAATACAAGACAATCTTAAGGATAATGTATCCACTGATCAGCACTTAGCCTGAGACCAATTTGTTTAGTTCTCATTTTGCTTCCTCAGTTTCTGGAAGAACCAAGAGGAGAATAGGCTGGCATTATATAAAACAAACGGCCTTCTTTTTCTACCATATTTCAAAATGACTATGTAGTAAGTAAAATAAAAATATTAAATTTATTGAATTATTTCCATACTTATTTGCTTAAATTATGCCTATGGTAATTAATTTTCATTTGAGCACACAAAATCCAGTCAGATTTATGAAAATGTAAACATATTATATTGTAGCTTACCTAAAATCATCAAACAATATTAAATTATAAAAGGAAATAGTAACAAAAATCTATAAACTTTCTTTTCCACCACTGTCAAAGAAGAAGCTTCTGGTGTGATGGTAATAATAGGGGTCTTTCAACTGGGAAACTTGATTCCCAGTTCTGTCCTTGCAGACCTGGCTCTGCTATTGACTAGTTGAGAATTCTTGCATGTCTATTGGTGGTGTCTCTCTCGAATTAAGAGGGCTGAACTACATTATCCCTGAAGAGTTTCTGGGCTTAATTTTCTGTGATCTTAAGGAAAAAGAAAACAACATTTATCAAATGGTAGGTCAAGTTTTAGCTTCTTTTATAACTAGTTTCAGTCACATATATACAATCTAGTCCTTTCCTATTTCAATGATTCTTCCAGGCACTTTGGAAATACTAACTCATTTTAATTTTATTATAACTTAGTAAGTTATGTTTCACAGTTGAGGAAACTGAGGCACAAAGAGGTTAAGGGATTTGCCTAAAATAATATCAGGAGAGGTGGGATTTGAATCTAGGTAGTTTGGTTCTGGAGACAATATGGTCTTTCATTTCATCTCCCACCATTTTATGAAAAATTTCAAACATGCAGAGAAGTTGAAAGATTGTACATGTACACCCATCTACCCATGGATAGGCTATACACACTTAGACTATACGAGTTCTCTTTTGTGATGGCAAATGAAATTGAATAACAGGTAGATCACTTGAGTGTAAACTGCATTTTCATGTACAATGAAATTGTCCCATCCACCTCCCCAGAACTACAGGAAGTGGGTGAGGCACAAGGTCTTATGTGAAGACATGAGGCCTGATCATCATCTTTGCAAAATGAACTGCAAATGTTGACTTCAGAGTCAAACAATAACAACACTATACACCAACACAATCACTTCACCAGGCTGACTTATATTTCACAGAATCATATCAATTAAATAAACATCTACAAATATCATTTCTCTAAGAAATCGCATTGTTATTTTTTCAGCAATGAATATGGAGTATTGTCTCAGTGACAGATATCAAGACTTCACTGATCATAATAGCAAACATAAAGCAGAGAGTTTATTAGCAAAAAATGGCACCCGCTGGGTTTCCCTATTATATAAAGCATACTTTTAAGATGGACTTCCATAGTCATTTAGCTATTTTACTAGATTAACAGACATCTCATCTCCACCAATGGAGAAGAAAATGGCAACTCACACCAGTGTTCTTGTCTGGGCAAGCCCATGGACAGAGGAGCCTGGTGGACTACAGTCCTTGGGGTTGCAGAAGGGTCTGGCAGGGGTCAGACAGAAGCTAGCAAATGAGCACACCTCCACCAACGCAGATGAAAAGTTTACACTTAATGCTTTATACAGCCTATATACTGCTGAAGTTGGAGACTTTCTTTACAACTTAGATTTAATATATGCCTAATCCAGTGCTCCAGTGATCTCTGATCCCATCATCACTCATACAGTCTTTAGGATATGACTTGAAATGGTTTAAGGAAATGAAAAGCTACATAGTCTTCTTAAGGCTTAAACTTCAGCTTTCATAATCTGTCTTCCCGACCCAAGGATCAAACCCAGATCTTCTGAATTGCAGGCAGATTCTTTACCATCTGAGCTTTCCTTGATAACTCAGTTGGTAAAGAATCCGTCTGCAATGCAGGAGACCCTGGTTCAAGTCCTGGGTCAGGAAGATCCCCTGGAGACAGAATAGGCTACCCACTCCAGTATTCTTGGGTTTCCCTTGTGGATCAGATGGTAAAGAATCCACCTGCAGTGTGGGAGACCTGGGTTCGATCCCAGGCTTGGGAAGATCCCCTGGAGAAAGAAAAGGCTACCTACTCCAGTATTCTGGCCTGGAGAATTCCATGGACTATATAGCCCATGGTGTCGCAAAGCGTCCGACAGGACTGAGAGACTTTCACTTTCACTTTCTTCACCGTCTGAGCCACCAGGGAAGCTATCTTTATCTACAGCCAAGTTGAATAAAATATAGTACATATTAAAGCCTTTTATTCAACATCTCTCATTTTGTTTTCTCTACATGTGCCTGCCTTATAAAAATGCATTTTAACATCATTCTGGTGGTATATAGATCCATATTTCAGCAATTTGGACATACACACAGACACAATCTAAGATCCAAACAGGAAGCAAGCTATTCATAGCTTTTCCTAGGTGTATATAATGCCCATCTCTAGAATAAAGAACAAATCTCAGACATTACTTGAATAGTGAGAGGTCTAGTCCTCTTCTCAGAGGTGAATTCTAAAGACAGGGTCTCCAATATTCTAGCACAGTGGTTCTGAGTATGGTTTTCAGACCAGTAGCAGCATTCTGGGAACTTAGAAATACAAATTTTAGGACCCACCTCAGAAGTTCTGAACAGAAGTTGTGGGAATGAGGACAGTAAGCTGTGTTTTAACCAAGTCTTGCAGGTGATTCTGATGCTTCCTAAAGAGAACTGTTAACCTAGCCTGTATGGTATGAAGTTCTTCCAGCAAAGGACACTGGTCTTGCCACTGCACTGGTAAACCAATTCTATTCACTTTTGCCATACTCTCAGTCATTTATTAAGCTGTTAGAGATCACTTTGGTGCTATTTTTTTAAATTGCTCTTAGTTTCAGAGTGTTATCCTACTTTCTATCCCATTATCTTTCCTATTCTCATTTACTTTAAAGGGTGTCTTAAAGTAGTAGCATATGTAAGAAGGAGTGTGTTACTGTTAACTTCAGCCTGGACAAAATAGCTAGTTCATTCTTTTCCATCTCGTCTCCTCTTCCCCAATAACTGCATGAATATTTTTCAAGCTCAAGTTTCCTTCTTCCTGTTTCCTTTACATTTCTTTCCGTTTCCTTTACATTTCTTTCCATGTTTAAAAAAAAAATTGTAGTAAAATATATAACTCTTTCATACTTATTTTTTGGTCTAACAAACACATGTAAATGCATTTTCTGTTAATTTATATATATTGTGTTGCCATTATCACTGGTTTATAACTAACCATGCTTGCAATTTTGTTTTCTACTTTAATTTAATATTGAAATTTATGATAACTTTGTGGCTTGTTTTTCTTTTATTTGCAACTCTGAATTCTGTGATTCTGTGTCAAGATAATGCAGATTGTACAATGTTTAGATTTTTTAGATAACAGAGTTTACCAAAGATTTCTTTGTTGCAGAGTATACTATTTGTAATTAAGAACTATTTGTTACAGTTGTATCAATATGGGCAAATTATACCCTTCAGATTTTATTTCCAACTAAACTACTATAAAATAATAATACCCTTTAACTGAAGGCATTTCTTAAAAAAATCAAATGAGCTAATGGATATGAAAACTGTAAGCAAATTAGGAAATGCTGGATTTTTGTCCATTTCATGAAAGCTATTATATCTTAATTTGTACAAACATTGCAATATATACTCTTATATTATACCATATATTTTTAATTATTCAACCATTTATTCAGTCTTAGCTATGTACTGTGTTACGATATCAGGTATGTCTGCCTCTGCCTGCTCAGTCACCCAGTCATGTCAAACTCTTTGTGACTCCATGCACTGTAGCCCACCAGGCTCCCCTGTCCATGAGATTTACCCGGCCAGAATACTGGAGAGGGTTGCCGTTTCCTACTCCGGGGATCTTCCTGACCCAGGGATCAAACCCACATCTACTGTGTCTCCTGCAGTGACAGGCAGATTATTTATCACTGAGCCACCTGGGAAGCCCCATATCAGGTACAGATGATAAAACTATGAATAAGAGACTAATCCTGTCTTCAAGGAGTGTTTAGTGAAAAAACAGTCATGTCAAGAGTATGGAAACCATTATAAAAGAGCTGATCTGAAGCAATTTATTAAAGATTCTCTCTGCCTCAGTTTCTTCACCTTCAGAATTAGGATAACAACTTATAGTTGTCATCACAGTGGTGTATAAACAAGATGGCCAGCCCTCCCTCAACAAAGGGGTGAGCACTGGCACACTTTAAGTCAATCAGATATTGTTTTAAGGTTTTTGGATCCTTAGCAGTAAGTTAGAGAGAAGGAAAATGTAGCAAAGTTTAGATTCCACTGGCCACATCTTCCTTGAGAAAACCTGATTATGATGTTACCTACACCTTTCACTCTACTCTGGTTCTGGTCTTCTCTGAATCTGGTGAAGATCTCCATCATTTCTGGGAACATCTAACTTTTCAATAAACTCCTTTTCTGTTTCAATATCTAGAATCATCTTCTCTTACTTGTACCCTCAGTATTTTAACTAATCAAGAAATTTTGAAAAAAAAAATGATGTTTCATTTTTACAAGGACACAGCTGTGAAAGAGGAATCACAAAATTAGGATCGAAATCCAAGAGTGTATAATTTACTGGTAAGTTGTTAGGCTTGCTAAACCCCAGTTTCCTCATCTGTAAAAAGTGGGTGGGCCTAGGATGTTCTCATGCATTGTTGCCAGAGCGACCATTTGTCAGGCCACTATAGATGCTTTCCCTTCATCCCCCATCTCCCCGCACGGCTTGAGGGGCAGATGATTCACATTAGTCGCTTGTGACAAAACTCAAATAAAACGGATTTCCAGAATACTTGAATTACAGCTCAAACGCCATTTTATCCGCGATATTCCAAACTGAAGGTAAACATCACTGCATTTTCTTCAGCAACGCTAATGACTTTGTGTCATGTTTCCTGACTTATGTCTTCCCTTATTTCTGGCTGCACTGGAGCATAAATTACATTGAGGTACCATCCCTATCTGATTTCTTTCTCATTTCCAAGATCTAGATTAGTGCCAATCACCAGTCCTTACTCAATAAATATCACAGGAGTTTTTCAGAATGAGTTATCCCTAACTATGGCTGTGCCATGGATACTGAGTGAATATATGTAGCTGAAAGGAAAACCCCAAGGAAATGCCCTGATCAGTTTCCTTATGCTCCAGTGAGAATGGAAGGATGAGTATCAAACATGACTCTATTTAAGAGGAGGATGTGAGTAGAGCGTATTATACAATTGTATAAAAACCCACCAAATCAATGGGGAAAAGAGTGTTATAAAATTCACCTTTGTGTCTGTAAACAACTGCATTGGATCCTACATTCCAGCCACTTTGGACATGCTGTACCACACTGGGACAAAAACAAAAATCAAAACAACAAAACAAATCAGAACAAAAACCAAATATTTTTATTCTGGTACACAGGTGAAAATCATCCTTATTACATTCCAATATTAGATTCTTTGAAATTGTTTGCTAAATGAAGCTTCTGTCATTTTCACCAAAATTTATGGCCAATTTGAGGGAGAATTTAATTGGATATCTCATAGTACAGGGAAAACTATTAACTAAAATGAAGTGAACTGTTAGAGTTTATCCATATAAATGATAAAATCCTTTCTCACCTTTTCTTTTTCTTTTGCTGAGAGAATTTACTTGAACTCTATTTCAGTGAATCAGATGACAGGATAGTCTCAAACCAACCTACATATGAATATTTCTACAAGGTGGAAATCTATCAAGAGTCCTTCCTTCTGGGAATGTGAAGGGTCAAAGAGCCTCTAAGAGTCAACTTGTTTTCGCTGCTGGATTTAACATTTGCTTGTGGTCCAAATCATGCATTCGTTGGCCCCTCTTTATTAAAACAATAACACTGTGACTCCAAAGAACAGAATTCTTGCCCCATTCTATGTAACTTTAAGGAAGGGCCTTCACCCTTCTGGATCTCAGTTTTATCATCTCTAGGGGTGAAGAAGAATTGATGCTTTTGAACTGTGGTGTTGGAGAAGACTCTTGAGAATCCCCTGGACTACAAGGAGATCAAATCAGTCAATCCTAAAGGAAATCAGCCTTGAATAATCATTGGAAGGGCTGACGCTGAAGCTCTAATACTTTGGCCACTTGATGCAAAGAGCGGACTCTTTGGGAAAAGACTGATGCTGGGAAAGATTGAAGGCAGGAAAAGAGAGGGAAAACAGAGGATGAGACGGTTGGATAGCATCACTGACTCAATGGACATGAGTTTGAACAAACTCCAGGATATAGTGAAGGACAGGGAAGCCTGGTATGCTGCAGTTCATGGGGCCGCAAAGAGTTGGACACGACTTCACAACTGAACAACAACAAGGAAAAGGGAACTGGATATAATGATTTTATAGTTCTTTAATCTTTAATTTTGTCTGTGTAGTTTGTAAATCTCTAATTTTACCTCACCAGGGGTGTGCAATGTGATGGATTTCACATGGGCACTACATGTCAAGTTCAAGAGTTGCACTGGCTTAAGGCATCATCCATGTCTTACTGTGTCACCTCCCTGTGGCCCAGCAGCACACGGGATGGAGGAGGGATGGCTGGAGTAGGCAGAAGGACAGCTCAGAGACACTCAGAGGCATAGACAGCTTGCCGCTCCATCTGTCTGGTGCAACATAATGGGAGGAGGCATCATCTGCTTCATCACCTCACCCAGTGGTAGCAGCTTGTGCGGATGCTCTAGATTTGTTCAGAGATTCAGCTGTATCACCCCAACGATGTCTAAGATGCCAATAATCAACATGTTTCTGTTGAAGAATCAGGCCCACGAGGCCAAGTCATACAGCCATTAGCACTGTTAGGCAAAAAACATGATTCATTCCAAGTCCAGCAACCACCCAAGAAGCCATATCAGTGAAATTACTGTATTTGCACATTACTAATTTCCTTTCCAAGTTCGCCAGAACCCAGTAAATAAGAGTGTATGAAATTCACCTGAAACATACTGGACTAGCCAAGTGGACACGGGGAGCCACATCCCCCACTTTGGAGTGAAGAGGGGACCGATTCTAAGGGCATTTAAGTTATCCTCCAAATGTCAGCTCCATATAAATATCAAAATCAAGCAAAAACGCTTAGGTGGAAATCCATTCTCAATTTACACCTGAATTTTATGAGTCCAAGTGAGCTGCATGTGAAAATATCAGGTAGAATTCCTTTATGAAGTTTTACATGACTTCCAGGAGCACAGATCTGGTCTGAAGTGGTATTTGACAATCCGAGTGCAACACTCAGCAAGAAGCTGAGTGAGGAACAGTTAGGTAGAGAGGAGACAGAGTGCCAGAGTGAAACCATTGCAAAAACACACCAGAGATATCGTCTTGCAAATTTACAAAGATGTAAATAAATCACCACTCCAAACCCTCCCTCAAAACTCTTAGACCTTAGTAACTAAAGGTATAAGACAGAGGGTATATTTTAGGACTAGATGATTAGATTCAGTGAGATTTTTAAAGGATTATCATCAGATTCTCCCAAGCATTAAGCATCCCCCAGCGTATGCTAATGATTCCAGGCTCCTAAAATTATGTATAAATGACTCCTGCTACATGTCTTACCTTAATATCTTAATGGAATGCTCCAATGCCATGATCCATAGATATGAGACCATGAATAACTAATTTCAACTCTGTCAACATGATTTCAAACATGTGTTCAAGCTGTGGTGACTTGGAAATGTATATAGACATCTGACTGGAAAAGCACATGACAGTCAAATTTCATTTTTTAAAAAAGTCATCATCACAGAGAACAGCTTCCTATCTGTAAAACACAAAGTGTTAAATACTCTCTCTGTGGTCACTTCTGACTCTAGACTCTTTGAATCCTGCCTGGAAACCAGTTAATCTTTAAAACAGAAACCCTCAACATCAAGCAGTTTGCAAGTTTCCATATTTAGGCTGAGCAAGAGGCTTACTCAGAGCCCCAAATATAGAAGGGGGAAATTTGGAAAAGGGAGCGAAAATTGAACATTAAGTATCTCCTATGTGCTGACCTTATATGTTAGCTTATTCAAGTCTCCAGTCATGAAATATATTCCCACTTCAGAAACACAGAGAGTAATGTGCAAATTTTCTAATTTACCATGATGCAGTATAACTAACCCCTTAGCAGCCTCTCCTGACTGTCTCTATCATGATGGCTTGTATCAAATCTGAGCATCTATACTAGTTACTGTCTAAATAAGTCATGGTCTTTCTATTTACAAGTGTGATGGTTAATTTTATATGCTGACTTAGCAAAACCGCAGTGCCCAATTGTTCACTCAAACAAAACAGTCTACATGGATGTTGCTGTGAGGTAGTTTTTAGATGTCATTAAAATTATTTAAAATTTTTATTTTTACTGAAGTACAGTTGCTGTACAATGTTATATAAGTTACAGGTATATAATATAGTGATTCATAATTTTTAAAGGTTATACTTCATTTATAGTTATAATAAAATATTGGCTATATTCCCTGCATTGTACAATATGTCCTTGTAGCTTATTTTACACCTAATAGCTTGTTCCTCTTCTCCCCTACCCCTAATGGGCTCTTATCCCTTCCCCTCCCTGCTGGTAACCTAGTTTCTTCTCTATATCTGTGAGTCTCCTCGTCTTTTGCTACTGTCACTAGTTTGTTGTATTTTCTAGTTCCACAAATAATTGATATCACACAGTATTTGTCTTCCTTATTTCACTTAGCATAATGCCCCCTAAGTTCAACCATGGTGCCACAAATGGCAAAATTTTGTTCTTTATGTCTGGGTTGTATTCCATTGTATATACATCACATCTCCTCTATCCATTCTTCTATTGATGGATACTTAGGTTGCTTCAATATCCTGGCTGTTGTGAATAGTGCTGCTAAATGAACACTGGGGTGCATGTATCTCTCTTAATTAGTGTTTTTATTCACAGTCACAGTCTACTTGCTGAGTCATATGGTAGCTGTATTTTCAGGTTTTTGAGGTACTTCCACACCTTTGTACACAGTGATGGTACCAATTTATATTCTCAATAACAGTATATAAGAGTTCCCCTTTCTTTACATTCCCACCAACATTTGTTTTTTTGTGTCCTTTTTGATGGCAGCCATTCTAACAGGTGTGAGGTGATATCTCATTGTGGTTTTGATTTGCATTGCCCTGATAGATATACTATGTTGAGTAATCTTTCCATGTGCCTGTTGGTGATCTGCATTTTCATTTTGGAAAATCTATTCAGTTCTGGCCATTTTTTTTTTTTTTGATGTTGAGTTGTATGAGCTGTTTACATATGTTGGATAATAACCCTTTGTCGGTCATGTCATTTGTAAATATCTTTCCCATTGAGTAGGTTATCGTTCTGTTTTATCTATGTTTCCTTTGCTAGGGAAAAGCTTTTTAAGTTTAATTAGGCCCAATTTGTTTAATTTTGCTTTTATTTCCTTTAGGAGATGAATAAAAAAAAAATTTGCTGCACTCCTTACTGAACAGACTATCCTTTCTCCATTTTATGTTCTTACCCCTTTTGTCATAGGTTCATTGACTATTTCTGAGATACTTCCACACTGTTATCCACAGTGACTGCGCCAGTTTATATTCTCACCAACAGTATATGAGAGTTCCATCTCATATACTCATATACATGTTGCTCAGTATATAAAAAGAAGGCATGACTTTATTTCTGAGCTCTCAATTCCATTCCATTGATTTATATGTCTGTTTTTGTGCCAGTACAATATTGTTTGGATGACTGTAGCTTTGCAGTATAGACGGAAGTCAGGGAGTGTGAGTCCTCAGCTCTGTGTTTCTTTCTTTTTTTTTCTCTATTCTGTATCTTTTTCATTTCCATATAAAATTTTAAGATAACATTTTATTTATGAATAAAAATTTACAAATAAAATGTATTAGCTTCTCTCATAACTCAGTTGGCAAAGAACCTGCCTGCAATGCTGAAGAGACACAGGTTCGATTTCTGGGTTGGGAAGATCTCTTGGAGAAGGAAATGGCAACCCACTCCATATTCTTACCTGGAGAATCCCATGGACAAAGGAGACTGGTGAGCTACAGTTCATGGGGTTGCAAGAGTTGGATATAACTTAGTGACTAAACCACCATAAAATTTTAAAGTGTTTGTTCTACTTTTGTGAAAAAAAAAAAATTTCATCAGTTTTTTTATAAGGATTGACATTTAAATCAGTGAGCTCTGACTAAAGTAGATTATTCTTCAAAATGTGCATGGGTTTCACCCAATCATGGAAAGGGGCTCTAAGAGAAAAAGAGACTAAGAATTCGCTCTCCAGACTGCCTCAAGATGGTAACATCCATTCTTTCCCGAGTCTCTCAGATTGAAGAATTCAGACTTGCTTGTCCCTGTAACTGCATAAGCCTGTTTCTCAAAATGTGAGATTCCTGATTGTCAAAAAGTAGAGCATGCCTGTAAAGATGTTTGTAAGCTGAAATGGTGCACAGCAAAGAAGCAGTTACCTCAGGGCACATCATGCTAACGGATGCACAGAATGAATCCAGAGAAAGCACAGATGCTCACAGACACAGCTCAAAGTCATGGCAGCCTAGTGTTGAGATGCCCAGTGGGGCTGATGGGGAAGGGGCTTGGTGGCTAATCTGGGTACCAAGTGCATCTATAGGCTCACTGCATAAGAAATGCTGAACTTTTGTTCCTTCCCACCGCACCCCCCAAAAAAAGTAAATATCCTCTCTGGATTTCTTATAGTTAGTAAAAATAGGTACTAAGTGAGTCTTTTGTAAAAGTGAAGTGGCATAGACTGAACTTTCTAAAAGCAAGAGATGCCTGTAAATATGTTTCTCTTTGAATGTATGTGCATATATTCCACTGGTCTCTTCTGGAGAATCCTAACAAACCTAAGCTTTACTGTCTATTTCTGTCCGCATTTGTAGGTGGGTTCCCCTTTGCAAAGATGGTCACTGGCCACCTGGGCTTACATTTTACCACCTCACATATTATGATGTATAGGCACCTCTCCTTCCACAAAGACTCAGGAAGAGTTTGAGGAACCAGGAAGTCTTAAATCAGTCAAACCTGGGCCTCTTAAGTATTTGCGGTATAGGGAGATGGTCAGAGGAACCCCAGTGGACTAAAAATAGGTGATGCCTAATTACCCAAAGGAAAATGAAAATGCTATCATGAAAGCAGAGGAAGTGGCGAGTGGGGAGGCATATCACCAATACTCCATACACAGTCCAGAGCACTTAACCAGCACTTAATATTGCAGGCTATCTTTACATGAGCACCTGCTTTATCTCCTTAAGTAAATGATAACATTATGGAAAAGACCACTTCTTAACAGCTATATTTCCTCTGGTTACGAGTACTCGGAATTCTGAATTTCCAACCCTTGTTCTTGTTCTTGACACAAATCTAAATGCATGAACTCAAACGCTATTCATAGACTGTGCACAGTGAGCTTTGAGATGAGTGATATATAAGATCAAGTAAAGAGCAATTTTTTTTAAATTCACAAACCTCTGTTCCTAAATATTCACAAATATTGTACTATATGACCTAATCCACTCATAGCAATTAAGTTACCTAAACGGCTATCCTAAGTTGGAAAGCATTAAATAAAGTTTGGTTGCTGGGATGCAAAAATCCAAGACACAACTCATCCAAAATAGATGAAAACTTTCCTCTGAAATATCAATAACATATCAATAGTCAAGTCTGCGACTTTATTTAGGTAAAAGAAGCATCAATCCCAAATGGCAAACCTCCTTACTAAAGCCCTTGAAGCAACTTACTACTGATTCATAACTATACCTTTTTACAACACACACTACATAAAATTCTGCTTCACAGAAACTAATTGTTACAATATTTCTGGTCATTATGATCAGGTAATTATGACCACCAGTGCTGATTCTTTATGACCCCTTGAAAAGCTAATACATTGGTCATAGTCCTTGGCCATAGTGAAGGAATTCTAATTTCCAACAAGAGAATGTAGCAAAGCTTGACAATTAAAAATCAAAATATATTTTCACACTTACACATACCTCATGAGCCCTCTTTTTTATCATAATTCATCCCTCAAAATAACAACAGTGTCTGCACAATGCCCCTGCTGTACTCATTTCTTAACCTCCAATACCTTAACGTCTGTTGATTCACTTCCTACATTTCACCTCCCAGGCAACACCTGGTCATAGTTTCAGACTCAACACGAACGACATTCCTGTAAATATACTTTCTTAAAACCAAGATTGGATTAAATTACCCTCCTGAGTACTCCCACAGTACACCTTGCTTATTGCTAAAATGACCTGCAATATCACATTGAAATAATCTGACAAAACGATTGTCCCCCTGCTGCTGCAAATATAGTTTCAGACAGCAGGGCTTATGCCCCATTCATCTTCCCTACAACATCCTCTCACCTCCCATAACATTCCCCATCAGATGCCTTTCACGAACCTGGTTCAAAATAAACTGAAGAGAAGGGTTTGTGGAACTGACAACAAATCTACAAGAAACATTTATTCATTTAAAAAAATCAGACACGTGTATTCTCAAAGTTTAGCTGTGATACTGCTGAGATATGCAATCTTGGGAAAAGTCATGTGCATGTCTGGGATTTTTGGTTCTTCATATGGGAATTCCAAGAATAGGATCAGGGATCTCTCCACAGAGTAATTATAGTTGCAGACGCATGTTATTAGCTCCAGATGACCCACTACTTAAGATTTAAGGATCAGTTAGCATTAAAAGACTCTCAGACAAGAGTCAGAAAAACTGCATAAATGTGACATGACTAGGATATATCCATTTGATGACCATGAGAACAAAGATAATAATCTACTGGCATGACCCTAATCAAAGATAATAATCTCTATCACAGTTAAGCAGGCTGTGCCTAATGTCACTAAAATATTCAAAAGAGAAAACCAAGGCAAGGGCATTCATAAATTCAGGTTGTCAGAAAGTCTATATTGGATGAGTCTGTGAAATTCACTGATGTCTTCTTCTGGTTCTAGAGAGTTTTAAAGAAAATCTTACAAAATCAACCTTTTGATATCTTATTTAAAACTCAACTCAGACTTAGAAGGGACACGAATGAGTTTTCTGAGATATTGGTCTGTATCTTGATTGTGGTTTGTTTTACACAGGTATGTGCCCTTGTCAAATCCCAAGAAATGTCTATTTAAGATCTGCATGCTTCATTGTGTATATATTTTGGCTAAGTAGTTAGGAAGAAGTGTACAGATATATGTAGTTTACTTTGAAATGCATTGGAAAAAGGAACTAATGAATGAAAAGGAGATGAATAGACAGAAGGATGAAGAGGGTAAAATGTTAAAGACATAATTCCGTTGGTGGGGGTACTGGTATTCACTGTGATATAATTTCAATTTAATGTATGTTTGAGAATTTTCATAAGAAGATGATGGAAAGATTTTCAATAAAAAATTAAAATCAGAAATGGACATTTATAGAAGTACCAAGTTTGTCTTTTCAGACTACCATATTTTTAAAAAGTATTCTAACCTATGGTCAAGAAATGCAAATGAAATGCTTTTTTACTGATTTTTACACATTTTAACTCAGAATTTTTCTATAAGGATATTTCCCTTTCTTGACAGTCATCACATCATTAAATAAAATGGTGTTTGTATGTGTCAGTGTGTCTATGACAAAAATAACTATGAGAGTATTAAGGAAAAAATCTTCTCAGGATATATGTGGCAGGATGTTTTAGTCAAAGAAATAAACAGCAACAGACCTCAGAGAGATAAGCTTAACCTCAAATTTTCTGTCATATTAAGAAAGAGGCAAAAGGAAAAACAGAAGGTATCCAAGTGCTCAAAACGCTAATGGAACTAACGTTCTCTCCCTCCTGCCACAATCCTAGGCTCTGCTATTCACATTTTTTTTTAAAAAAAGAGCTACATCAAGAAGAAAGCAGATTGGCAGGAAAAGGGAAATTACTGGGACTGTTTCCGGGAGAAGAGAGGGAAAGGACTGAGCATTGCTGGTTTTCATCACTTTTCCAAAAGGGGAACATCAAATTCCTTAGAAGCAAAGCTGCTTCTTGCCAACTTCTTCTGCTATTTGCAGAAATATTTAATCAAGCGATTGCATCTTCAAATATTTGTGAATAAGCAGATAAAATTGCTAGTTGCCTAGCGAAAAACTTAATACTTCTCTTGGGTCCAAGTGTGCCACTTAACTTTAAGCATCTGAGATGTAATTTATGCCACACACTACATGAAAATGAACTGGATCACATTCTGCTGTTCAACAATAACACGGGTGCAGAATGCTGGCACTCATCACCCCTGGATACTCTGCCAAGCAGGAAGAACAAACACCATCCTCTACGTAGGTATCCACGTATATATTTTGTTGACATACAATGGTGTGTCAGGAAGGTCACAAATATGATGGCAAACAGCTTGAGCGTTAGCTTACTCAGAAACACAAAAGAAAGAAAGAAAAAAAGCTCTAATAATTGTTTAACTTACACATTTCCGCAGTACCAAGAAAGTACATCTAACCCTCTTCTGTTAGTGAGACAATTTGGTAGTCAAAATACATATGTTTTACCATATGCATATGTGCTACTATTGCTGATAGCTATGCTAATTAATATATTTCCTGGAGGCAGTGGCTTCAGGTAAACAGCATGATGAAATATGATCTTGGAAGAACTAGACACTGCAATTAATAGCTCCTATTACTTTCCAGTGACTTCCTCATTCTCAGTACCTCAGATGAGAGAATGCCTACCTTGATTTCACCCAGCCTGGAAATGAGATCAAGTGATCCTCAAGCCAGCTCTTGACATAAAAGTCCTTGGACTATCATTTCACATTGGGAGAAAAATGGAATCATCCTATTTTTCTTCTTCTCTTCTTCTCTCTCCTCCTCCACCACAACCACCCCTACCTCCACCATTATCACTACCACAAACATCATAGATTATAAATACAATTATGTTTCTGCCTCTTTGTTTCTAGACCATTGTAAAAAGGGTTGGGTGGTTTTTCAACAAACTTTGAGGACATGGTATGGGTGATATGATTTAATGTTAAGGTCAGTGAGGCACAGAAGGAACCAACTGTGAGAAGTTATTGAGGAATGTCTCAAAGAAATGGTCATACATTCTCCCAAAGAGCCAAAATTGAGATGAAACTGTAAGTCAGGATAATTGCCAATAAAAAGAGACAAGTCATGCGTATGAATAGCATAAAGAAATAAACAAAGATTTTGAATGCAAGACCCACATCAAAGATAGCAAGAGTAAAGGTGATTATTTGTGATGGGACTAAATTCTCATGTAGTCTCCCCTATATGATATTCTCCAGGGCAGAGGTTGACAAACATTTTCTGTAAAGGACCAGACTGTAAATATTTAAGTTTTGAGGACAAGAGTCTTTGTTACCACTTTGCAGCTAGAGTGTGACAACATTCACATGCAATATGTGAAGGAATGAGTGTAGCTGTGTTCTGATAAAATTTTATTTAGGGGCACTGAAATTTGAATTTTACACAATGCTCATGTATAATGAGATATTAGTATTATTTTTTTTTCAACCATTTACAAAATTGTGAAACTACCCTTAGCCTGTGGCCTATACAAACATAGGCAACTATCAGGATTTGCCCCATTGGCCATAATCTGCTGACCCTTTCCCTAGGATGAGGAACTCAGGAATAGATCACTTAATGACGGTTAACATATTTTCTTAGGTAAATGAAGAAAATATTGTTAAGGATGGTTAAAAACATAAGCACCTCTCATGGACTGAAAACTGACTATTCAACTAAATTGTGATGTTGGCAGTATTACCCCACTTGTAGACTAGAAAATAAAGCTTGGAAAGTTGAAAACCTACCCAAGACCTCCCAACGGGTATTCCACTATGCTAATTGGCTTCTCTGAGAAATAATGAATTGAACATGTTTGGCACTTTCCCCAGCCTACTTTGTCTCTTGGTGAGCACAGCCACTGGAGGAGGACACATGAAACCAGAAGTAGAGCAATTCTGTTTCTCATTACCTGTCCCAGAGAATGTAATTTAAGTGAAATGGAGTTATAGCAAAATATTCACAAGCTATAGGACACACACTACCTGCTGACAGAATAGAAACATTATTTTGGAAAATCTATGGCTCTAATAGCTCACCAAAGAAACTGGAGATTGTAAAGAAGAAAAGGGAAATTATTAGCTAGTCTGAACACCACAGGCTGTTATGACTACATTTCTAAGTTTCATTGTTTAGTTTTTCCATGAGCAACAGAAACAGAAAATAGTAAGAAGACATATAATCCCAGTTCAATGGCAAAACACATACACCCACCCACACACACACACATACCCCTCCTGGGGAATGCATGATGCTTCATAAAGAATACACATGATACAGTGAACTGATAAGAACTTTCCTGTATGTGCTGGAAGAGGTGAAGGAGGTATGGATTGCTCAGTGTTTCTACAGAAACCAAAGAATTTTCATAACAGAGTATACAAGAGAGGAGAAGGAAATTGGGGCCAGGGCATTGCATTAAAAACACAGATTTCTTACATCAGCCTCTCAACCACTAATCCCAGAGTGGATTTCAGAGAGTTCACTCCATCCTGACCTGCTGAATCACTACCGTCCCACAAATTTAATCCTCTCTAGTGGTGCCCATCCCCCTGCCTCATGTTTTCCTCCCAGAAATGGCTCCAAATATCTCTAACCTGATCCCATTAAATAAGGCATAGAGCACAGTTTCTCAATCTCAGCAATCCTGACATTTAGGGCTGGATAATTCTTTGTTGCATGGGTACTGCTCTGTGCCTTGGACGACGCTGAGCAGCAGATATAGACAACTGTCTCCTGAAGAAGGAGGAGGGGACACCTCTTCTCCTACTCCCCATCTCTCTCCATCTTCCCTAAATGGAGTAGGAAAGAGCTTGTACAAAGCAATCTCTAGCAAGATGCAGACAAACGGGCTGGGGCAAGAGTCATAAACAAGAAGAAAGATGAAATCCATTTGGACTGGGGAGGGGATGCAGTTCTATGGGAGTGGGGCATCTGTGGCAAATCAACCCTGCCTCTACCATCAGATTATCTGAGCTGTGCCTATGAAGCTGCTGTCCATGGTACTGATGTTATAACTCTGGCTGAGATTCTTTATTCTAGAGGCCAAATAGTTGAGAGCTGCCACATTTCAAGGAACCACTTGGGTTTTGAGGAAGAGAGTGCCAGTGGCAATTTTAGCAGACCAGTATTTAAATATCCTTCCCCATTTCCTCTGTACAACTTCAGGGGCTGGACTGGCTTCAGTAAGAATGGAAATGTAATTTTCTCATGAAACTGGCAAAGACTGGATGGAGCTTCATAGCTAGAAATAAGCTGTTTTAAAACAAATAAAGAAATGAAGTCTTGCACCTTACTGTTACATGCTTTTGTCTGCAAGTTCCAGAAATCTATGTTGTGTTAAACTTTCAGTTTCACTTGTGGATGATTTAGTATAGAGTCCTCTATGATAAAGGGGTTCAGATGAGCCACCCCAAAAGGAGCCATTTTGGCATGTGAACTATTTTGAATTTAAGGTAATCAAGAACCAGCAGACCCAAGGAAAACTTCTACCTCTCTCTTGACTAATAAAAGGGCTTTAGATAAGGGGCCTGGCCCAGAAAGAGAGCTAAAACCAGAGATAACTTTTTATGTGAATGACCTATCTGTACGGTAGTATAAACATCTAATTACCAAACATCTGCTCCACTTACTGTCTTGAGAATTAACCTACTCCTCTTTGAATCCCCAAATTCCTATCCCTATCCTCAACTCAGAGTGGCATGTAATCTCAAATGCCCACCTTGCCCTCCTGTCCATTATTCTTATAGAAGTTGTACATATACAATTACATCTGTTTACCTGTCCCTCTGCTAAATTGACTATTGGATTAGTTAGAAAAAACCATAGAGAAAAGTGCTTCTTCTCCTACAGGTGCTATAATGAAACTCAGTAAGTGTTGTATCTCCTCATCTAGTCTCTGCTTCTTGGTTTAATGGTTCCTTGACTGTCAACTTTTTCAATGTTCTCAGTGCTTAACTCTGACTAGTGGCTGGGCCATAGTCATGTTGAGCTCATAGAAAGTGAAAGTCTAGTGTCAGTCACTCAGTCAAGTCTGACTCTTTGCGACCCCATGGACTCTAGTCCACCAGACTCCTCTGTCTATGTAATTCTCCAGGCAAGAATACTGGAGTGGGTAGCCATTCCCTTCGCCAGGCGATCTTCCCCACCCAGAGTCAGCTCACTGGCCTGCACTCAAGTAATGGCTCCATATGCGGTGAGAGTTACAAAGACCTACAGAGGGAATAAGGCTGTATAAACACTTCACTGGGTAAATGTGTATTGCAGCTGGTAACTGGATGGGACTATTCATGCCTCTAACCTTGTTGAAGGGTTAACCTTGCTAGATGGCTCCTCATTATCAAGCTGCCTACACTCATCTGCTGTTTAATAAATGCAGGTTCAAGTTAGGCATATTGCTCAAAACAGAAATCACACACCACTCAGAGCAAATAACCCTGTCCTCCCACCAACAGCAGAGAGCTATGTGCATATGATGTATTTCTCTTTGTGTGTGTACACACATTTGCAATTATTTTAATTCCATGTATTTAGGATGGTAAAATATAGCGTGGGTAATCAGTAATTGGCTGGTGTTGAGACCGGCATGACTCATACCTTTCACACCAAATGATTCCTTTGAATCTTGGGTGGAAGGTGGCGCCTGTGGGCCTTTTAATTTGGCTGCATTGCAAACTGTGTTGGGAAAAAACCCAATGTGATCCAAAGGAAAATACTAAGAAAATAGCTATTTTTCTCTCAATAGGTAGAAATAAGCAGATTATGTTTTTAAAGGCACTGTTCAAAGCACAACTGCAATAAGCAAATTTATAATCCCTTCAAATTCAGTATACCATATATTCATATTTTAATAAGATACCAAATTAGTTACAGTTTTTAACTTCACTCTTGGTGTCCCTTAATTCCCACCCAGATATAAATACAGACTTTTCTGCTCAACTAAGAACAAATATGTCAGGATATGTTAATAATTAAAGATTCCAAGTTCTAGGAACCATGTGACCATGTTTCCCATCCTTCTCATGATGTGAATTTACTGTCAGCTCTAAGCTAGCCTCTGCCCCTGCCTCTCTGGATCTTATATTCTTCATCTGCACAATGAATGGCTACCTAAACAACTGCTAAGACTTCCTCTTACTGTAACATTTAATAGTTGCATCTCTCTAATGATGCAAACAACCCTACCAAAGAACCACACTTTGAGCTCCCATTCAATTGTAAAAAAATTGTTCATTCAGGGAATGAGAGAATGAAATCAAAAGAAGAGATAAGTGTTTACAATTGTCTATCAGAAATTACAAATTCAAATGTCTACAGGAGGCAGGCTTGCATATAAATGGGTGAAGCTGACCTGCAGCAAGTAGTGAGAACCTTGAGGAACCAAGGAACACAGGCTCTACCTCTACCTGTCTACAGAAGGCAACTTGTCAGCTCCAGTCTACAGCTGTTATGCAGGAATGCAAGCTGTCATATTATTGAGAGAAGTCAAAAATCCTGACTTTTCTGTTAGATCATCTGATATTTAAATGACTGAAACTTTCTGCGGATGATCTCTGGTAGGCTAAAGAAAAATCAAGGTTCCTCATTTTAAAAAAGCCCATCTTCTTCCCAGATAAGGTCACACCGACCTTGGCTTCAATTAGCCTAGAGGCTTAAACTCTAGGCTAAGGACTACCAAACATAAAATCTCTACTTTGGCTCTCATTCTTAAACCTCAGGTCATATATTTAATAACCTCCAAGTCATCTCCACTTGGGTGCCATGAAATCTTAGTAGCACCAATTTACAAACAGTTGGTCTTCTCCCACAGCATGTAAGGTACAACTAACCTGGGTCAACAAGTAGATTTGGATTGATGTATGGGTTAAACCCTGCCAGAAAGTGGTCTCATTCTCAGGCTACCGACGTTAAGAATATTGCTACTTCCCCAACAGCATTCATCTGCTGTTTTAACAAATGTTTAGGACCCTGTTCATTGATAGGAATCACAGAACTCTCAGAACAAGAATCTTCGTCCATGTACCAATGGCTGGGAAGTTAAGTTTACTGTTTTTGTTCAGTCACTAAGTCGTGTCCAACTCTCTGCAACCCCACAGACTGCAGCATACCAAGTTCCCTTGCCTTTCACTATCTCCAGGAGTTTGCTAACACTCATGTCCATTGAGTAGCTGATGTCATCCAGCCATCTCATCCTCTGTCAACCCCTTCTCCTCCTGCCTTCAATCTTTCCCAGCATCAGGGTCTTTTCCAATGAATCAGTTCTTCACATTAGGTGGCCAGAGTATTGGAGCTTCAGCTTCAGCGTCAGTCCTTCCAGTGAATATTCAGGACTGATTTCCTTTAGGATTGACTGGTTTGATTTCCTTGCTGTCCAAGGGACTCTCAAGAGTCTTCTCCAGTGCCACAATTTGAAAGCATGAATTCTCTGGTGCTAAGCCTTCTTTATGGTCCAACTCTCATATCCATATACAACTATTGGGGAAATCATAGCTTGGACTATACGGACCTTTGTCGGCAAAGTGGTATCTTTGCTTGTAAATATGCTGTCTAGGTTGTCATAGCTTTCTTTCCAAGGAGCAAGCATCTTTTCATTTCACGGCTGCAGTTACTGTCCACAGTGATCTTGGAGCCCAAGAAAATAAAGTCTGTCGGTTTCCACTTTTCCCCCATCTATTTGCCATGGTGATGGGACTGGATGTCATGATCTCAGTTTTTTTAATGCTACGTTTTAATCCAGCTTTTTACCTTCATCAGGAGGTCTTTAATCTTTCACTTTCTGCCATTAGGGTGGTATCATAGGCATATCTGAGGTTATTGGTATTTCAGCAATCTTGATTCCAACTTTTGCTTTCTCCAGCCGAGCATTTCGCATAATGTACTCTGGATAGAAGCAATGGCACCCCAATCCAGTACTCTTGCCTGGAAAATCCCATGGATGGAGGAACCCTAGTAGGCTGCAGTCCATGGGGTCGCAAAGAGTCGGACACGACTGAGTGACTTCACTTTCACTTTTCACTTTCATGCATTGGAGAAGGAAACGGCAACCCACTCCAGTGTTCTTGCCTGGAGAATCCCAGGGACGGGGGAGCCTGGTGGGCTGACATCTATGGGGTTGCACGGAGTCGGACATGACTGAAGTGACTTAGCAGCATTCTGGATAGAAGTTAGATAAGCAGGGAGATAATATACAGCCTTGACAGACTCCTTTCCCAATTTTGAACCAGTCCGCTGTTCTATGCCCAGTACTAACTGCTGCTTCTTGACCTGCATACAGGTTTCTCAGGAGGCAGCTAAGATAGACTGGTATTTCCATCTCTCTAAGGATTTTCCACAATTTGTTATGATCTACACAGTCAAATGCTTTAATGTAGTCAATGAAGCAGAAGTAGATGTTTTTCTGGA
Source organism: Odocoileus virginianus (assembly GCF_023699985.2). Taxonomy (NCBI): domain Eukaryota; kingdom Metazoa; phylum Chordata; class Mammalia; order Artiodactyla; family Cervidae; genus Odocoileus; species Odocoileus virginianus. The sequence goes on from NC_069699.1 coordinate 21,254,704, forward strand.
ATTCTCCTGCTTTCTCTATAATCCAATCTGTGTTGGCAATTTGATATCCAGTTCCTCTGCCTTTTCTAAATCCAGCTTGTACATCTGTAAGCTCTTGGTTCATATACTGCTGATGCCTAGCTTGAAGGATTCTGAGCATTAACTTGCTAGCATATGAAATGAGTGCAGTTGGGTGGTAGTTTAAACAGTTTGGCATTATTCTTTTTTGGGAATGGAATGAAAACTGATCTTTTCCAGTCCTGTGGCCACTGCTGAGTTTTCCAAATTTGCTGACATATTGAGTGCAGTACTTTCACAGCATCATCTTTAAGGTTTTTAAATAGCTCAGCTGGAATTCCACCATCTCCACTAGCTTCACAGGTGGCAGTGCTTCTTAAGGCCCACTTGACTTCACTGTATAGGATGTAATTCTCTTTGTATGTACTCCCACTTGAAATTATTTTAATTCCATGCACTTTGGGATTAAAATACAGTTTGGGTAGTCAGGGACTGGCTGGTGCATTTTCTCCAAACAAAAATCAGGTTACTCTGTGGTTTGGGTTTTCTCGTGTCCAAAATCACAGGGTATAATATTGTCAACTGAGGTTGGAAATGGGAATAGAAATACAACTGTGAAGTATCAGCTGATGTAAAGCAAAACTACCACCATCTACTCTTTCTTCTAAAATACAATTTAAATAACAAGTGGTTCAAACAGATGGAAAACAAGGCTTTAATCTAGCAAAGAAAACACAGATAAACCTCCTACTTTAACAAAATAAACAAGCCCACAGAAAGTAGTTAGGTTTTCTTCTTTAAATCACAATGTTGTTCTATGAAGCTTACTTCTTGGATTCTAAACCTTAAAACTACTTCTACTTCTAAAATTGTCAAATCAGTGACATTTTTGGAAGGACCCTTCTACTTTTATATCTTGTCTTAGTATAAGACCAAATGCTACTAAGTTTAATGAAGTAATATAACCTCCAAATGTGAAATAAAGCTACATGAAAACATGCTATAGGGGAAGAATTGAATTATTCCTCTAGTTTCTTCAGAGGTTTATATGCATTCTTGCTTAAAAATTATTTTTAACATTTTTGGTATAAGTTAAAGGGGATGGGACGGGGATTAGGACACCGAAAGTATTTGCGCTCTCACTACTTCTCAAAGTGTGATGCTGAAGGTACCTCTCTTTGAACACCTTTCTTCAGTCTCACTAAGTTACTGTGCATTTTTATCCCCATTACTTGACCTAACAAAGATGATTCATAGTGTAGACATTTTCAGGTTAAAGACCAGATGGTAGATAATGTACATACAAGGGAGAAATGGCAGATTATCATCACCAACGTTTCTGTAAATTAAAATAACCAAAGCTAACTGCTACATAAAGAAAAGGGCTAATCGCTAAATAAATGTAGTTTCCATTTCACAGGGACTTACAGCTGGGGAGAGAATACATTTAGGAGTGTTATTGGGCAGACCATGGCCTTGTTCAGAAATCAGCAAGACAATTTGTACTTGCCAGAACTTGCTGATTTCTGAACAAGGCCATGGTCTGCCCAATAACACTCCTAAATGTATTCTCTCCCCAGCTCCTCCCAGTTCATCTTGTCTGAACATTTCTGATCCTTGTTTTATGATTTTAATCTGTACAACAATATGTTCACACAGATATTAATAGTAAGAGTGTCAGAAGGATATGACTTTTTGTTAAATTATTTTGTGACCACTAAAAAGAAAAAAAAAAGTTGAAATTTTGCAAGTAATTTAAAAAACAGGTTGGGGAAATAGTACTTAAAATTGAAAATTAGGTGATTACCATTGTTTGGATACACCTAGATTTAATTGTATCTGACATGTTCAGGGTCCATGCTTTGTCCCATGGTCTATATTGTGATGTCTGAACTCTGCATTATATTTTAAATACATGGGTCAGACATCAGACTCTAGATCACGCTGAGAAGGAAATAGGAAAAAATGGCACCCGGGATCCACATCTACCACCAACATATTTTAAAGCCAGTTACATAACTTTTGAGAATTTCTCTGTTTTGCCTTTGGCTACAGAATCCATCATTTTCATATTCCCTAACTGTCCAGGATTCTCAGCTGCAATGCTTTGGTTCTGCTGATCTATTCTGCTCCCTGCCTTCTCTCTCCTTTGTTCTCAAAGGGATTCATTCATCTTCCTCTCCCCTAGAAGCCTTGCTGAATGATTGACTTCCAAATCCCTAAATCACACAGAGTGCTAATGGATGTTAATGGCTTTCTCAAGTATTTAAATTTTAAATGGAAACTCCTATAGGTAAGCTAGAAACCAAAAGGATAAATATTTAATAGTGTGAATTGCAAAAAAAGTAAAGACATTTTAGCACCAGCATTCTCCACTAGTCCTCATCAAATTAAAGCCCACCTTTAAGATAGATCTTATAAATTATATATAAATGTGAGTTGTCCTCAGAGTTTGGCTGGAACAATGGTTGCAGTTTTAAGACAGGCTCAGAGACCCGTGCCCAGAGGTTCTATTTAGGTTTAAGGGAGATCCCAAGAATCTCCATTTAAACAAACAATACAAGAGATTTTACCCAGGTGGTCCTGAGAGTGTACTATGAAATACCTGAAAGGCAACTGGGACATTCGTAGTCAAGGATTGAGAAAGCACCACCTAGAAAGGCCACTTAGTTGCAGCTCTCAGTTACCTTTGCTCAAATAGCTAAAGGGTTCAGAAGAATCATTATTTTACTGGGTTCTTCTAAGGAATAAACAAGCTAGCATTATACCATTATTGACCATCATCATCAATGTCATTATTAACATCAATAATAATGGAAAAACACTTGAAGTGTATTCATATGTGCTGGGCTCTGGGCTCTGTTTACATGTATTAAGTCATTTAATCCTCAACATATGTTTAGAGGGACTAACTGAACTCTGTTCAAGCATGTGCAGATAACAATACTCTATGATGAAAAGTTAATACCAGGAAAATCACATCATCAACAAAACTTTTAATAGAAGTTGCTGCCTAGGACTATGTGTGTGTGTGTGTATGCACGCACAGGCATGAGAGAGATATGTGCATTTATTCAGGGTTTATCAATCTTGTCTTTACTGTTTTTTCAAGTTAGCAGCCTTATCTTTACTATTACTCCACTCAATCTCTTGTCATTTTCTCTTTTTGTTTGAAAATAACTGTACCAAAGTCTACAAAGCATCATCTTCCTTTTCCATTTCTTGTTGTAAAGAGCTTGTGACATTCTCAGAGATGGACATGCTATCACAATAATGGTGGACTGTTTTGACTTACAGGGAATCTAAGGAGAAAAAAATATCCCCACACAGGAAAGTGACAAGACAGACCTCAATTACTCCAAAAGATGGGGTCAGTGATTGGTACAGTCTGTCCAATCTCTCCTTTGGTTTCACTGAAAGCCAAACACACACCTGGACACTGGCAGCAGAAAGAAAACCATCTTACAAATGATAAGAGCAAAATGCACTGTTGCTAAAGCCCTAGAATGAAATTATGAAGGCTGGGTACTTTTGTTGAATGACATAGAGTTAAACAATGGAAAAAGGCAGGTCCTTGAAAATATGGAATAATATGGCAGCAGGGTGCAATTTTCGGTAATGAGAGATTTGACATCCCTCCCATAACTTTCAATGTAGATCTTCTATTACCCACCTCCAGGTATTCAGAGTTACTCTTCATGTTCTGTATACACTCCATGCATTTTCACCTCAGTGTTTTTATTTACTTCCATACAATTGCTTTGCCTGCTTCCAGCCTAGTGCATGACCAGATTCTAAGTGCTCATTACAACGGGGGTTTGAAAGCATCAGCTTCTCCGGAGGCTCAGATGGTAAAGAATTGGCCTGCAAAGTGGGAGACTCAGGTTTGATCCTTGGGAGGGGAATGGCTACCCACCCCAGTATTCTTGCCTGGACAATTCCATGGACAGAGGAGCCTGGTGGGTTACAGTCCATGGGGTTATACAGAGTGGGACACAACAGAGCAGCTAACACTAAGCTAAATACACATAAACTGGTTTTGACAGAATTTTTCGATTTGTTAAATTGAATTACAATATACTTGTGAGTTTTGAAGGTGAAAGTGAAAGTGAAGTTGCTCAGTCATGTCTGACTCTTTATGACCCCGTGGACTGTAGCCTACCAGGCTCCTCCATCCATGGGATTCTCGAGGCAAGAATACTGGAGTCAGTTGCCATTTCCTTCTCCAGGGGATCTTCCCAACCCAGCGATCGAACCCAGGGATCGAACCCAGGGATCGAACCCAGGTCTCTCACATTGGAGGCGGACGCTTTAACCTCTGAGCTACCAGGGAAGCCCAAAATAGGACTCTGACAGGCCCAGCTGGGATTCAAACCCAGGATCTCCTGTTTACTAGACAGGCGCTTTAACCAGCTAAGCCACAAAGCCCATCTTAATCTTTGAAGAGCTAATCTTTGAAGGTGAGAAACAATCAAATTCCTCAGATGATGAAAAAAATCTCTGACATCCTCGCCAAAAAAGTTAAGAGACTGCAACCAGGAGCCTAGATCATGGGTCACCTTTTCTGTAAAGATGTCCTTGATTTCTTTAGCCCACAGGTCAAGGCTAATGGTTAAGATTTTCTTGAGTCCAAAATCAGCACTTTTTTGGCCTGAATCCTCTAAGAGACCATAAATGTTTCATGTATAAGGGATGTGGTTTATATATTCTGGAATCTCAGCATCTGTGGACAGTAGGGATTCATGTTCCTTAACTTGTACTTTTTATTTATGCAACACTTCTCAAATAGCTTTATACCTAGTGGAGGATTTACAAGTATGTGTGAATGGATGAAAATTCCTATCAAAAGAACAAACACAATAATATTAAGTAAACATCTAAGAAATACACCATTTGCCTAATATTTTCACTTTGTTATGATACTTTCAAAAGGGAATTTATTTGTTCTTTTAAGAATCCAGAATTTTTTTTCTTGCTCTTTTCCAAAATATAAGGCATTTTTCAATAACGATATTATACATATTCACTCATAATTTAAAAAATAATTAAAGATGGAAAAAAGTGGCAACAGGAATGGAAATAGTAAATTCATTTAAATGAGTTTATATAATCACCAGTCACAGATTTTGAGTGATTCATGGGAAGAAAAAAACCTATATACATAATGCACACATATGCATACACAGAGAATACATACACAGGTAGGTACACACACATAGGTGTGTATGTATGTATAATTAATGTTCATCATAAGTGGGAGAAGGTACAACTTACACAGTAAGATATTTAGGATGGGGTCCTTTGGAGAAACACATTTTGAGGAAGGAAGGCTGAGGAGGAATATCTACTTTTTTTTGGACTCCTGGCTGGAGGAAGTCTGGGGTCTCTTTCTCCTCAACCTCCACAACTTTTCAGTCAGCGCGCACACATTTATCCAGCGCTCTCTGAGTCTACGGCCACGGCAGGTAACCGCAGAGCCCACACGTCCTTGCACAGGTGGTGGGACCACACGTACCTCAAAGAGCATGGCTGGGGTAAAGCAAAAGCACTTACAAATTCTATGTAACTACTCAGTAGGCTAATCTCTGATCTGAACTTCTAGGTCATAACTTCTATATAACACTTTGGTAAATTCATAGTGTCCTGATCCATGATACGTATGGCTAGAACTATTACCTGGCATTGCTATTAATTTACTCCTTTATGTCTTGCTTCCTTTATGGCTCAGTAGGTAAAGAATCTGTCTGCAATGCAGGAGACACAGAAATGCAGTTTAATCTCTGGGTCGAGAAGATCCCCTGGAGGAGGAAATGGCTACCCACTCCAGTATTCTTGCTTGGGAAATCCCAGGGACAGAGGAGTTTGGCAGGCTACTGTCCAAAAGGTTGCAAAGAGTCAGAAATGACTAAGCATGTATGCACACATGTCTTTCTTCCCTAAACCAGATTATAAAATTTCAGTGGAGGGCCATATCATGCACTTTTCCCTATCACCTTGAATATTTAATTCAAGGCTCTAGCCACATTATGGTCTAAATAACCTTTAAAACTACGGCAGTATTTTCTAAAACTCTTCTCTGTACCTTTTATAGTTTAGCTGTAACATATCATGTCCAGTTTCCTTTACAATATATAATTTCAAATATGTTTTCCTTGTTACAAAAGCAATATATCCACTGTAGAAACTCTGAAAACAAATAGAGTATGTAGAAGAAAATGGAAGGTCTGTATAAACCCATCACCCCAAGGTAATTAATGAAAGCAAATTAGCATACTGCTGTTATTCCCTTTTTCCCCCAGAGGTCTATTTTCACCTTTACAAAACTGCTGTCCAACCTTCCATTCAAATTTTCATTATACTATATACATACTGCATTCCAATCACCTTTCCATGTAATTAAATATTCTTTAAAAACATTATTTTTTAATGGATGCATAGCTCTTCAATACAGAAATTCCATAATTTAATCATGGACCTTCAATTATTTGTTTAGGCTGTTAGTATTTGTTAATTATGCCATGATAAAAAATTCTCAACATAAAGAACTGCTCATACCTCTGATCATTAAACAGATTCCTAGAAGAGGAAATATTGAGACTTCTGATGCATACTGCCAAATGGCTTTCTAGAAAGTGTCTATGTCTTTGTAGTCCTGCCAAGAGCACAGAGAATGCCTGTCTTACTGGATCCTTGCTAGGATTTAGCACCACCATGTTTTCCAATCTCTGACAATGTGATAACATCACGTTCACATATGCATCTGGTCTTTGCTCATCTTCTGACCTCTTTCCAACATGCCCTTTCCCTAGTTTTGCATTATCTAAAACTACTTTCAAGGCAGATTTCAAATAGTCTCCGCATTTTTAAAGCCTTGTCCATCTTGGCAGATTTGCTTTCTCTGTGTTCTCATAGAGATGTGTTTATATCTCTTTTATAGCATGAATTATAATTTGAGTTTTATGATATTTAATTGTATGAGTTTTTCCTCTACCATATAATAAATCTTTGAAGGCAAGGATTAACTTTTACATGTCTACTCCTTGCTCCCAGAACCAAATAACACAGTAGCATTGGAAATTCCCTGCTGGCCCAATGGTTAAGACTCAGTGTTGCCACTTCCTGAGCCCAGGGTTCAATCCCCTCAGGGAACTAAGATCCAGCAAACTGTGTGGCTTGCCCCCGCCCCCCCCCCCCCAAATAAAGTAACACCAAATATAATGGACACTTAACACTTTCAAAATATGTCAAATATCTTGCCCAGTTTCTTGGAAAAATATTTAATAGATTATTCGTTAAAAATTATTTAGTGTCTACTACTCTGTATCAATTATATGAAACAAATGATAAATAAAATGATAAGCAAGAACAGAAATTATCTCTGCCCTTGAATATATTTTATTTTTTGGGTGAGACAGATAATCAAATAATCAACCAGATAAATTAAAATTATAATAAGGATGAGTGGTGCCAAGGAAAGGTATATAATTTAGTGGTGGAAGGTTTCTCTGAGAAAATGATATGAGAGATAAAATCTGAGAGCATAGGAGGGGAAATGATGGCGAGAAGGACCCAAAGTCTAAGGCAGGCCTTTCTTAATCTGTTCACTGGTTCCTTCCTTCCTCTAACCTGGTGACCTGCCCAGAGTGACCTCAGTATAATCTTCCACACACAAAAATTGGCAAATCCATTCTAACAGGTACCCGAGGACCCTTACAGAATAGCTTCACTATGACCATTGTTTTTAGGATTGAATTATACCTACAATCACCAACAATCATCACACTTCCTTGCCCTTCAGAGATGACACACGAGGCACTGAGTGACCAAAGTGCATTTGTTCACTGTCCTTTATCAACTGAGAAAAAAAAAATGCTTCCCACTTCTTTGTTCAGCAGGCTGAGTCTCTGTTCTATTCAGTATGAGCGGCCACATCCCAGACACAAAACAAATCAATATGCTCCACTTTCAACCAGTGATACAAGGTATTCCAATAATTAAGCAACAATGTGTGTGCAGAAAAGGCAATATCCTCAACGATTAGTGTTAAATTTAATTAATTACCTCTAAAATAAAATGACACATAAACTTTGTAATTAAGAATAATTCTTAATTAAGGAATGTTTGACAGATAGGCAGGAAGGAGGAAAGGGATGGAAAATGGCTGATTAAGATGGGGAATTAAGCACCTCATTGAAGATGTTAGCAAGTCCTGTTGTGTGTTTATATAATTTTCAGGGCATTTCAATGAACTAAAATTTGAAACAGATATGGAGGGCACTTTAATAAAACACATGCGCCCTTTTTCTGCTTAATGTAAAATTGTACCTTTGCAGCTAAAATGATAATTTGCACTTTTACCCCCTTGATCACTTAACTAAGGAAAGGGAACCAGTTGGTTGGGGAATTATCACATTTGTTGACTTTCTAAGGCATGAGAAAAGCCACATAGTCTAAAGATTTAACACAGGCTTGCATTATAAACATGTAGTTCTTTTTCTATTACTGGCACTGGATGAAGTTTCTTAGCCATCTCATGTGTCTGACATTTGGAAGGGCTGAATTGTATATTGAACTATGCCATTTAATGCTGATAAACCAACCATGCAAAAATGGCCTGGGGAATCTTGGATAATAGAAGATACTCCAGAGTGAAAAAACCAGAAAGGTTATCTGCAAATATGGCCTTGTCTGTGCTAGGAATGTTTCTTATGATTACTTCAAATATAATCCCCAGCCCTCACCCCTCCAACATCCACTGTTTCCTCTACCATAGAACAGAGATCAAACAGGCAAACAAGAAAGACAACTAAAGAGAAAAGAAGTAACATAAATCACCTTGGTTTGGTTTTTATTAAGCATCTATTGAGTAAGATAAAGTTGAACAACATGTAAAATTTCCACTGCAGAGAGAAGTTATGATCAATATTCTTAAGGTCAAAGTAAGCATAAATGTGACCAACGATAGATAAGAATGACACACACACTGGAATAATAATTTCTTCATAAATTCATGGAATTCTAGACTTTGAAATGCTCAAAAATCTTAAAGCAGTTTAAAAGATCAACTATAAACAACCACTTCTTTTCCCCAAATCATACTAGAATAAATTAATAGTTGTTATAGTAAGAATAGCAAGTATAGTAAGATCATTACCATCAGGCTGAAGAATGGTACTTAGAGAAAGGTACCCTTATTTTTATTCCATTTTAAATCTTTAATAGAAAACTCAAAGTCTTTTAGAAGACACTTGTAGTAAACTTTGTTAGAGAAAAACACATTGCTCTGCATTTCCTAAGTTATTACATACGAAAGAGATTTGGTGACAGCTAATATTCAAGTTCTCTGCTAACAGACTCATTAACTGCTTTACATTTCCATAATGTAAAATACACATTGTTGTGCTTATTGCAAATTCTACAGTTTCTCAATTTTTTGATCTGCACATAATAAGATGCATTGTAGAAAACCTATTACTTTTCTCACTAACACTCACTCCTTTTTGTTCCAAGTTTACGAATCAGCTATTTTTAAAAGTTCACTTTGATTTCTCATTGACTAGAGTGACTGCCTGCTGCCACCCACCATCTGCTGGGAATCTGAAGTCAACTGCTTAAAATGCTTAAGACAAAAAACTCACAAGGAACCATGCTGTTGGATGATGTTCGGCCCATCTTTATAAAGACTATTACTTCCCAGTTCTCCTAAAGAGCTATTTTTAAGATTAAAACAGTCATCTGTGTGGGTGCTGCCGCTCAGTCCTGTCTCACTGCATTGGCAGGTGGGCTGTTCACCACTAGCGCCACCTGAGATGCCCATGTACATATACATATGTGTGTGCATGTTCATATATGTACAAGTTTACTATGCATAATTATACATAATTATACATATTATTATTTTCACAAAATTGATGCTAAATGTGTGAGATTTAATAATTTACTTTTCACAGACAATTTCTGCTCAGTCCAGAAGGTATTTAAAACTCTTAATTGAATCCAATGTGTTAATTTCTGAAACATGATCACTTGTTACTGGATTTAAGCTGTTCAGTGTGAAGGCTATGCCTCTGATACACATTTAGTCTAAAAAACAGAATACTGCAGACTGATAAGTTTATGTGCATATGACTGAAAAGTCAATTTGATCCCCCTGGTGCACAAGAGCATCTTCCATTTAAGGACACACACCACATACCCTTGAAGGATATTGTCCAATTAAGGTCTTCTCTGGAAGATCTGCTCTCTAATCATTTTCTCTCCACTATTTTTAACTGTGTCTTCTTAAATACATTTATCAAGATTTCAGAGAGTTTGAAAATTTTGTATAGATCATCAAGGAAGATGTCCTTACTAAAATATTTTCTTCTGTACACTGTACATTTTGAAAACATCTTATCAAATCCTCTTTGTACATTCAGTTTCCTTTCCCTGAAATTCCAGCTTTCTGTCTGGCCAAATCTTGCTCATCCACTCCTCAAAGTGCCTCTCAAATGAGATTTCTCCATGAAGCCACCCCCTTCTCCCAAACTGTATAAATTATATCTTCGATTTTTCTTCCTTGGGTGTCTGTTGCTCAGCTTCCAAACATGAGTAAGAGACTATCATCACTTTGGAGAGAAGAATAAAGATAGGATAATAACATAGCAATAATTTATTTATAGGAAATCGTAGATCAATGTATTATATAAGAATGAGTCTCTAGGGTTAAAACTTCTGAATTTAAACACTGTGTATCTTATCTCAGTAACAATGCAGCTAGTTACCAAGCTCTTTAATCTCTCTTAAACTCAGGGTGGTTTTTTGTTTTTTTTGTTTTTTTTTTTGGTAATAAAGAAGATAATAACAGAATGAGATCATGAATATGCTTAGGAGAGAGTGCCTTATTCAAAGAAAGCATTCAACACATATTAACAAGCAGGAAGAATAGTGGGAGTGAGTATTTTAGTTTTTAGGACTGTTCTCATGACCCAGGTCCTCTTCTAGGTGGTTTCATATCTGTAACTGAATTATTCTTGAGAAAGACCACTTCACCTAATCATTCAATGTGTATTTACTCACCAGGGACTATGCACCAGACATTGTTCTATGATCTGGACACCTCAGGATCCATAGTATTTCCTGACCTCATGGAGATTTCCTTCTTGGAAAGGTGGTGATATAGACCATAGGGTAGACATAAAAAAACAAGGTAATGAGCGATAGTACTAAGCTCTATGATGGAAAAAAAATTAGGGGGATTAAGTAGTTTTTGGCCAGTTGTGGGAATGGGGCTATTTTAGGGAGTCAGAGGAGGACTTTCTGAGATAGTGACATTTAGGTGAGAAGTGATATGTGAGGAGGAGTCAGGCATGTGAAAGTCTGGGAAAAAGAATTCAAGGAAAAAAGCAAGATGTGGAAATGCAAATTGATGCAGTTACTATGGAGAGCAGCATGGAGATTTCTTAAAAAACTAGGAATGAAACCACCATATGACCCAGCAATCCCACTACTGGGCATATATCCTTAGAAAACCATAATTGAAAAAGACACATGTATCCCAATGTTCAGTGCAGTAGTTTACAATAGCTAGGACATGGAGGCAACCTAGATGTCCACTGACAGATGAATGGATAAAGAAAGTGTGGTAGATATATACAATAGAATATTACTCAGTCATAAAAAGGAACACATTTGAGTCAGTTCTAATGAGGTGGATGAAACTAGAGCCTATTATACAGAGTGAAGTAAGCTAGAAAGGGAAAAACAAATATTGTATGTTAATGGCATATATATGGAATCTAGAAAGATGGTACTGATGACCTATTTGGAGGGCAGCAGTGGAGACACAGACATAGAGAACAGACTTGTGGATACAGTTGGGGAAGGAGTGGGTGGGATGAATGGAAAGAGTGTCATGGAAACGTATACACTACCATATGCAAAATATATAGCCAGTGGGAATTTGTTGTATGTATGATGCAGCGTGCTCAAATCCAGTGCTCACTGACAATCTAGAGGGATGGGATGGGGTAGGAGGTGGGAGGTGGGAGGGAGCACCAATAGGGACGGAACATATGTATACCTATGACTGATTCGTGTTGATGTACGGCAGAAATCAACACAATATTGTAAAGCGATTATCTTCCAATTAAAAATACATAAATTTTTAAAGAACAACAAAGATAGGGCAGTCTGAAAAGTCCTGGCATGTTCTGGGAATGTGGTTAGGACACAGAGTTAGAGAGAAGATAAGGAGATAAGGGGAAGAAAGGTGGGCAGGGCCAGAACACATGGGACCCTTTTTAAAAACACAGGCTAAGGAAATTTGGACTTGCAACACCAGTTTTTGTTTAAAAGGGTACTTTTTCTATTATGAGGTATATGCAATAAATACTTAAGTTAACTACTGCCATGTACAATAACAAACTGCTCCAAAACTGAGAGGTTAAAACGATAATGATGTATACTATTTCTCAGGATTATCATCTGTGGCTACACTTGGTTGGAGAACCAGCTAGGTGGCTTCACTCAATGTCTGGGAGCTTTGGCTGGGTCACGTCAGTTCTCTTCTACATGGCCATTCATCCTTCAGCAGGTTACAGTGACCTTCTTCTCAAGATGGTCACAAAAGAATATTTCAAGAGGGTGAAAGTATAAGCTGCAAGACCTCTTAGAATCCAGCCTCAAAAGTGTCATTTCTGCTGGGTTCTACTGGCCAAAGTAGGTCAGAGACTAATCAGGCCCAGTCTAGATGAATGTCCACCTCTTGAAGGGATGAGCAGAAAAGTCACATTGCAAAGGAGTGAGTCCATCTGGATGATAAGAATTCATGAGCATACGTTGCAATTTATCACAGTATTAGTGGTCTATTGGGTTCAGGTAAGGAATAATAATAACTGTGACCTGTGTGTGATGTTTCAGCAAACATAGAAATAGTATACATGACTACCTGATGGGGCTCTACTGTATGCCTAGTTTACTGTCTCTGGAATGAAGCTTGAACAGGTTAAATGACTTCCCAATGTTTTGGAGTTATTGAAGCCAGGTATTTAAACTCAGGTAGTCTGACCGGGGAGTGTGAATTCTCAATTAAAATATTCCACAGCTTCACATTGTAATATATTGATAGGAGAGAAAAAAAATGATATTTGAAAAGAAGACACACAGATGACCAACATCAAAAGATGCTCAAAATCACTAATTATTAGAGAAATGTACCTCAAAACTATAATAAGGTAACACTTCACAATAGTCAAAATGGACTTCATTAAAAAGTCTACAAATAATAAATTCTAGAGAGGGTGTGGAGAAAAGAGAATCCTCTTGCATTGTTGGTGGGAATGCAAACTGATACAGCCACTAAGGAGAACAGTATAGAGGTTCCTTAAAAAACTGAAAGTAGAGTTACCATGTAATCCTGCAACCCCATTCCTGGGCATATATCCAGAGAAAACTCTAATTTGAAAAGATACATGAAAACCAATGTTTATAGCAGCACTATTCACAATACCCAAGGCATGGAAGTAATCTAAACACCCTTTGACAGATTAATGAATAAAGAAGATGTGGTATATACATATAGTGGAATAATACTTAGTCATAAAAAAGAATGACCTAAGACTATTTGCAGCCACATGGATGGAACTGGAGATGATCATATTTAATGAAGTAAATCAAAGAAAGACAAATATCATGTGATATTTCTTGTAGGTGGAATTCAAAAAAACTGACACAAATTAACTTATTTACAAAACAGAAACAGACTGACAGACAGAGAAGACAAACTTATGGCTTCCAAAGTGGATAGCAGAGGCAGAGGCAAGAGACAAATTAGAAGTTTGTAACTAACAGATATAAATTACTATATATAAAATAGACAAGTGCAGGACCTATTGTACAACACAGGGAACTATATTCAATATCTTATAATAATCTATAATGTAAAACAATCTGAAATATAACATATATATTATATAAAATATATAAATACATGCTTATATATATTAAATATATTTATACATAATATTATCACTTTGCTATACCTGAAATTAACCTAACATTTTAAGTTAACTATACATCAATTTAAAAAAATGGTTAGAAAAATCTCTGAAAGATAATATGATATTTACCATAATAAAAGTACAAAAGGTCTATGGAAGGCAGTGAGTCTGTATTTCCCATTGTAATTTTCCAATCTAATACCGCAGTTATCAAAGTGCTTTGTAGCTTACTATTTGTATGTTCTTCAGGTCACTGAATTAAAGCTTCTCTGGGACAAGTAAAGACCACTTCGTCATCACTTTAGGGCCTAAACCAGTAGCTGGCTGGTTCATGGTGGACTGAGAATTATTACTAAATTTGTTACTGAATTTAAATGTTACAAAGCTAATTAAGGGTATTTTCTGTCTTGAGCAGTAGAAAATTACATATTTAAAGATTGTTATTCCCAGGGGAAAAAAATCACCTCAAGGAATATTTTTAGACAAGAAATGGTAACATAGATAAAATAAATCATAAATGACTTACTTTGGGAAAAAACTAGTAATGATCATAAAATATCCACTTACTCTAGCTCTATGATATAGAAAGAAAAATGGTTGCTCTCTGAAATTTAGGGTTTTTTCATTTTAAATGTACATTTTCTCAACACCAGTTCAAAAACCAGTCTTACTTATAATGACCTATTTGCAGAATAATAAACAATGGCTCTGAAGACTTAAGCTACTCTACAAAAACAAGCCTCTAACATAAATTAAAACCCCAAGGACGTGAAAACAGTTGTCCTAATACCAAAAATAGCTAGTAAGCGGAATTGAGAAATGTAAAAAGGAAGGGTATTAACTGGTCTGAATAACAAGATGAACCATCACTCCTCTTCCAGGAAACACCATGAGCTAAGCCCCATGAATCCGCTGTCAGCTACGGTGTGTTACCAGTGCAGGGCAAAGTGGTCTGACCTTTATGAGGGCCAGTTACTGTCACTTGCTCATTTTTACAGGTTATATTCTAACTTTCAGGTATACCTATCTAAATGAGTAATATCCTTGACGAGGGAGATGAAGTCTTCAAAGAATCAAAGCAATGCCACAGCGACCTTTCTGAAAAGGCCAATGACAGCATCCATCCTACTAGAAGCCACATGCCATCTATATAAGCCCAATATTGCAATGATAGGATGTGGACAGAAACACGTCCTTCACACCCATCTTTAACTTTCACATGCCAAGTGTCTCACTAGAGAAGAAAGTAGGAAATTATTCCCTTCCGCCCCACTGGCAGTTTCAGTCTCTACCACCATATCTACGCTCCTATTCTCTCCTGAGAGATCCAGAAGGGGTCATCAAATCAGGCTAAGGCTCTGATCATCAGGATATCCTCTATAAGAAACAAGAACTAAGACTTTTAATTTTTTCACCCAGATTCTCCCAAGTGACCAGTAAACAAAAACTGCAAACTTGCATAAAAGAGGTTCGAGCTTGCTGCAAACATGCCAAGCTCCATTTCTCAATGCCAGTCTCCGGAGATATTGACTCTGAATTTCTGTTTGTAGCTTTATTACTAGATATGATCATGTTGAAAATTCAAAGAGGGTTGTGTATAATTCTATTCCCTTTTCTGAAGATTTGGTCTGAGTCTGAAAATGAATTTAAGTCTTTCAAACACATCAATAGAAAAGATACTCTGTTCCCTAAACTACTAAAGCGCAAGAAAACAACTTGAAAAAAACCAACTAACACAGCTTCAAAGACCTGAGTACCACACTAATAAGAAAGTAAAACTTGCACAAAGCTGGGTTAAGAACAGGCAATTCATAAGAATGATGCAAGACCATCTGAATTAATATTTGCAATACTAACAAATCAGATTCTTCTTTTGAAATCTAAAGGCTGCAAAAGGGTGTCCTACATCACCAGCCTCTTGAGGAATTGTGGAAAAACACAAAATAATTATATCCCTAGAGATGAAATACAACGAGTTTTCCCCCTGAGAGAGCTCTTGTTTTGATGTTAGAATGAAGAATGGGTGTTACTGGTATTTCAAAGGAAAACCTGCCCAGAAGCAGGCTGCAATAAAAATTGACATACAAATTAAAAAGATGTTAAATATTAATGAAGTCAAACCCACTTACAAATCAAATGCTGAGGAAAAGAGACATCTTTCTTCCAGAGAAACTTGATTACACTCATCACATTCTATTACTTTAAAACAACAAATTTGTTTGGGATATTGCCTACTAAGCACCACGTTTTGGATAACATGGACTTGACCTTTGCAGAGCAAGCTGGTTCTTAAATAATGTATAACTGTGTTATTTGTGCTGTTCCAGGAAAACCTAGAGAATATCTTGGAGGAGAATTTAAATGTAAAATGACAAATGTTTTTCTCTGCTCTGTTTGGCTGGATTCAGTCTGGATCTAGACACTGCTGAGGGTATGGTTCTAACCTCCTATCTAACCCTGGAAAATAAGAGGCTACATGTTCACAGGTAACTGCTGCATTTTCTAAGATAGATTTGACATTAATCTTTATAATAAAAGTCTTTTATTATAAACAAAACTTCCCCAACCTACTTATCATAAACCTCAATGCTAATTTACAGACGACCTAGACTTATTTAAGAAGGAAAAGGCATGGGTGATGACCTCAGGATCTTGAGAATATGGCAGTTACAAATAAAACAGAAGTCTTTTCTACACAAAAATTTAAATTTATTTCCAGATAAAAACAAGCAAACAAAACATGACTGGTTTAGAGATCACAGAACTGTACTTTCAGAAGTTTGCTTAGAACACATGATGCTATTTATTGTACCCAAAGAAAGATTGGTCCCTTCCTTTTTTTAAATGAAAGTTTTATTGAGATATAATCCACATATCATATAGTTCACCTATTTTAAATATAAAATTCTTTTTTTTTCTTGGTAGGGGATGGGCCAAAAAGTTCATTTGGGTTTTTAGTATTTTCTTTCTCTTTGCAATTTAATTGACTCTACATGCTTCAAGGAAACCTACATGTTGACAAGCCTCAAATCACAAGCTCAAAAGACTTCTTTCCTGAACTGCAGACCCATATAGATTCTTCCCCACTTATTATCTTTCCCTCCTACTTATTATTTTTCCCAATATCTAACTAATTTTGCCAGATATCATCCAGGAGATTTTCTGGACTATCTCCTTTTCACACTCAGGGGATCTCCACATACACATTTTACCTGCTGCTATTTCTTGAATCCATCCCTATTCCATGTCTTTAATTACTTGTTAGTTCATCATGTATCCCTAATTCTATGGCCCTAACCTCCTAACTCCAGTTTTTTAGATTCTAGTGTTAAAAATTTTTAGATTCTTTAATAACTCACTTCAATAAAAAAATAGAATAAAATAAATTCCAACTTCCTCAGCGAAGCACAAAATCCTGTCTTGTCGTGTCTCTATTCCTCCAACTCACCTCACAGGACTCTTCACGGGTGTTCTCTCCTTCAGTCACACCAGACTGCCTTCCCTTTATGCCACTAGGCAGTTCATTCTCTCTGCTTAGAATGTCCTTTCCTCTTATTGTGCTGCTAATTTCCTAGGGTGAGACAGAGACTGTTTAGCTGCTTTGCAAACATTTTTCTCTTCTTTCTTGCCCCCAGAGCTAGACCATAAAGGCCTGGCAGTCAGACATGGCCATTTGAATGAATTTCAGTGTTGGCACGAGGGTTCTTTCAGACCAAGATCATAAAAGCCTCATGTACAATGTTTCTCTTTCTCTTTTCCTCTCCTCTGTCAAGTGACTGTATGTTAATGTCCAACGACACCGTGGAAGTCCAATGTTGAAGATTGAGCCTGGGTCTCCGAAAGACTACATGAGCCACAACTATTCCTGTCACTCTGCTCCACTGAATATTACAAGTAAGAACCTAATTTCTCATGTGAAAAGCCTCAGATTGCAGGGATAATCCAACTCTTGAATAGACACTCAAAAAGGCTTTTCAAATTTCTGTCTCCACAGGCCTCCTTTTGTGCACCACACAACTTGTGCATACACGCTCAGTCACTCCAGTTGTGTCCAACTCTCTCTGACCCTGCTGACTATATAGCCCGCCAGGCTCCTCTATTCATGAGATTCTCCAGACAAGAATACGGGAGGGGACTGCCACACCCTCTTCTAGGAAATCGTCCAGGGACCAGGCCTGAGTCTCCTGCACTGTAGGCAGATTCTTCACCTACTGAGTCACCTGGGAAGCCCATTACTTGCCAAACTGCAAGTAACTGTAATCCACAGGTTCTTCTCCTTCCCATGCAGCTCGTGCACTCTGCCAGTTGTGGGCTGGCGTTTCCAGCATCGTCCATAACATCTGTGTGAGTGTGTGTATAAGCATTTGTAGAATGAGTTACAATTCCTCTCACACATCTTTCCCTGTGTCTATTCTACAGAAATGTTAAAAAGAATTTTTAACAAAAAGTGAAGGGGATGGAGGGGAAGATTTCGGAGTTTCTCTAAATTTGGGAAACGCTATGAAACAAAATAAAGCATGCTTCTTTCTCACGGGCCTTTTCAAAACTTCTACATACTAATGATCATCATCAAAATGATGCAGTTTGTTCCCAAAATTATTTGATCACAGGCTTTTTCTCTCCTTACGAAACATCTTGAGAGGCGAGAGAGCCACAGAACACATTTTGGAAAAAAAAGCTGACCTTGACAAATAATATAAATACTTCAAAATCTTGCACAGAAACTCTGAAACATTTTATTTCAGTCTTGGATGCATAAATCACACAGTCAATTTGAATATTCAAGGGCTGAAGAGTTTCTGGAGTATTCGCACCAGAGGCTCTCTTCACTTGGGATTGCCTAACTTGGGGATATTTTTGTGCCTTGAGTGCACATAAGAAGCAATAACTAAGATGTCAGAATAAGTTAAATCCTGCCAATCATATTTCCATTGTTGTCTGAGTCTAGCTAAGAATGGTCTGGAAGTACTGACCAGGAGTACTGGGAGTCAGTATGATCCAGTGGAAACTTATTTTGCTGGCCCATACCTCAGTGCCCTCAACTATAACCATCAAAACATGTAAAGCATTTAGAAGCGTGCTTGGCCCATAAATGTTCTTTACTGTAGTTAATAACAGGAAAAAAAAACACTGGTGGGAGCCTCCTTATGGTGACCTTAGACAAGTCCAATTACAACTCTGGGCTTCAGAGTATCTTTCAAGAGCCAAGAGTGGGATGAAATTTGCCCCAGACTCCTAGTCTTGCTTTGACATGCTGGGCTTCAGTACTGTTTAACTTCAGTCTGTTATCTGTTATCTGTCATTCTGTCCTTGGGCAAATCGTGTTCTTGTGTTTTCCCCTTTTGAAGATGCTAAGAGAAAGCAATCAAGTCTAGATTATTATCACTGGTGTAGACAGAGTCAGAGATAATCCCCTAAAGAAGAAAATTCAATGTCATTTTAATTTGACCTTGGAATTTCCAATAACTTTGGGGATTTAAATTCACCTTCCTAATTTGCTAGATACTATAATTTTAATTGTCTGGGCATACAACACCTGATGGCAGGGTTGAGACAGTCTGTGCTTCGTCAGTCGTGTCTGACTCTTTGCAAACACAGGGACTGGAGCCCACTAGGCTCCTCTGTCTATGGGGATTCTCTAGGCAAGAATACTGCAGTGGGTTGCTATGACCTACTCCACGGGACCTTATCAACCCAGGGACTGAATCCATGTCTCCTGCATCGCAGGAAGATCCTTTATTGTCTGAACCACCAGGGAAGCTCTGAGACAATCTGAAGCAGACCAAATACAGAAGCTGTCTCATAGACAACACAGTCTTGGAGCCTTAGAAGCACTGTGCTAGTTTGCAAGAAGCAAATGTATTCAAGGGAAAACGTCCTAGCTATCTAAGCTGAACACATGCTGTTTATTTTATATAGTTTGCGCCTTTATCTCCACACACATGAAATACTTGTTTGATTTAACAGTGTGGCTGAATCCAACACCTCCGACATTAGTACATCTTTCTTAAGCAAGCCCTTGTAGACTTAGAGTTTCCTTTCCTTGAAAAAAATGTTTCGAGTACACTACTGTAGTTTTGTTGTCATTTATACACCATCTCTTAGCACTTGGAAAATCAGTAAGTGCTGTAGCTTTACAGTTTTCAGGATGTAGGATGCTTTCAGCTGAACTGAGGTCACTCCTCAGACAGATTGTTCACAGTCAGAGTAGCTTGGGAAGAAAGGTAAACTCCCCTGGTCGAGAGGAAACAGACATTTGCCAACAGCTAGTGACTTTGCATCAAACTGTCATGCTATTTTAACAGTCAATAAAAGCAAATACAAATAGGATTTTACGTACAAAGTATAGCTGAGAAAATGAAGCTGTTCAAATAATCCTTGAGGAGGTTCCTAGTTCCATATATCTGAGCAAAAGCAACATTATAAGAAATTCACAATTTGCCAGGTTTAATATAACTTTTCAAAAAGATTATATACATTGAAGTTGACTTCAAAGCATCACCCTGTCAAAGTAAAACAATAAAATAAATACTTGGGCATGTCAAATATACGCCAGATACTATTAAAAGTCTTATAGGATGAAGAAGAAAGAATAAGACCTGTCCTTAGTGTCAGACTGACCATCTTAGAAAGCCAAGACAAATGATTGTAAAAGTAAACAATAATAACTATGGAACAGCTTGAAAATTAAAAATGTTACAATTCACTAATAATTAGGAGGGATAGAGAAACCTCAAGTCAGATTACAGTGATGACTGCAAGGTATTATAAAGATAGTACAGGTTTTCCCTCTGTTCCTATTTCTAAGGAGTTTCTTACGGAAATTTTATTTATTATTTATTTTTATTGTGCAATCAAGATGGTGGAGTAGAAGGACGTGCGCTCATCTTCTCCTGTGAAAACTGTGAAATTACAACTCACTGCTGAACAACCATCGACAGGAGAATGTTGGATCCCACCCAAGAAAGATACCCCACGTCTAAGGGCAAAGGAGGAGCCCCAGCAAGATGGTAGGAGGGGCGAAATCACGTTTAGAATCAAAACCCACAGCCCCCAGAGACACTCAGACGGCTCAAACAAACCTTGTGCACACCAGGACCCAGAGACCCCACAGAGACTGAGCCAGGACTGGGTCTGAGTGTTTCTGGCAGAGGTGTGGGTCAGCAGTGGTGAGCCACAGGGCAGGGGCTCTGGCGCGACAGACCTGGGTATGGCATAAACCTTCTCAGAGGAGGTCGCCATTAACCCCACCATACACCCACCAGAACTTACACAGAGCTGGGGAAACGGGTTGTTGAAGGGCACAAACAAAACCTTGTGTGCATCAGGAGGCAGGAGAAAGGGGCAGTGACCCCAAAAGAGACTGACCCAGGCTTGCCCGTGAGTTTCCAGGAGTCTCCGGCAGAGGCGTGGGTCAGCAATGGCCTGCTGCAGGGTCAGGGTCACTCAGCCCAGCAGTACCTGCGTAGGACTTCTGCAGGAGGTCCCATGATCTTCATCACCTCCACCACAGTTAGGCCTCAGGTCAGACAACAGGGAGGGAACACAGCCCCATCCATCCACAGAAAATCGGATTAAAGATTTACTGAGCATGGCCCTGCCCATCAGAGCAAGATCCAGTTTTTCCCTCAGTCAGTCTCTCCCATCAGGAAGCTTCAATAAACTTCTTATCCTTCTCCATCAGAGGGCAGACAGAATGAAAACCACAATCACAGAAAAATAATCAAACTGATCACATCGACCACAGCCTTGTCTAACTCAATGAAACTATGAGCCATGCTGTGTAGGGCCACCCAAAATGGAAGGGTCATGGAGGAGAGTTCTGACAAAATCTGGTCCACTGGAGAAAGGAATGGCAAACTACTTCAATATTCTTGCCTTGAGAACCCATGAACAGCATGAAAAGGCAAAAAAATAGGACATTGAAAGATGAACTCCCCTGGTTGGTAGATGCCCGAATATGCTACTGAAGATCAATGGAGAAATAACTCCAGAAAGAATAAAGAGACAGAGCCAAAACAAAAACAATACCCAGTTGTGGATGTGACTTGTGATGGTAGTAAAGTCAGATGCTGTAAAGAACAATATTGCATAGGAACCTGGAATGTTAGGTCCATGAATCAAGGTAAATTGGATGGTCAAACAGGAGATGGCAAGATTGAATGTCGACATTTTAGGAATCAATGGACTAAAATGGACTGGAATGGGTGAATGTAATTCAGATGACCATTATATCTACTGTTGTGGGCAAGAATCCGTTAGAAGAAATGCGGTAGCCATCATAGTCAACGAAAGAGTCCGAAATGCAGTACTTGGATGCAATCTCAAAAACAACAGAATGAATTCTGTTTGTTTCCAAGGCAAACCATTCAATATCACAGTAATCCAAGTCTATGCCCCAACCAATAATGCTGAAGAAGCTAAAGCTGAACGGTTCTTTGAAGACCTATAAGATCTTGTAGAACTAAGACCCCCCAAAAGATATCGTTTTCATTATAGGGGGCTGGAATGCAAAAGTAGAAAGTCAAGAGATAGCTGGATTAACAGGTACATTTGGCCTCGGAGTACAGAATGAAACAGGGCAAAGGCTAACAGAGTTTTGCCAAGAGAAAGCACTGGCCATAGCAAACACCCTCTTCCAACCACACAAGAGAAGACTCTACACATGGACATCACCAGAAAGTCAATACTGAAATCAGATTGATTATATTCTTTGTAGCCAAAGATGGTGAAGTTGTATAGAGTCAGCAAAAACAAGACCAGGAGCTGACTATGGCTCAGATCATGAACACTGTATTGCCAAATTCAGAGTTAAATTGAAGAAAGTGGGGGAAAACCATTAGACCATTCAAGTATGATCTAAATCAAATCCCTTACGATTATACAGTAGAAGTGACAAACAGATTCAAGAGATTAGATTTGATAGACAGAGTGCCTGAAGAACTATGGATGGAGGTTCGTGACACGGTACAGGAGGCAGTGATCAAGATCATCCCCAGGAAAAAGATGCAAAAAGGCAAAATGGTTGTCTGAGGAGGCCTTACAAATAGCTGTGAAAAGAAGAGAAATGAAAAGCAAAGGAGAAAAGGAAAGATATACCCATTTGAATGCAGAGTTCCAAAGAATACTAAGGAGAGATAAGAAAGCCTTCCTCAGTGACCAGTGCAAAAAAAAGAGGAAAACAATAGAATGGAGAGACTAGAGATGTCTTGAAGAAAATTAGAGATACCAAGGGAAAATTTCATGCAAAGATGGGCACAATAAAGGACAGAAATGGTATGGATCTAACAGAAGCAGAAAATATTAAGAAGAGGTGGCAAGAATACATAGAAGAACTATACAAAAAAAAATCTTCATGACCCAGATAACCACGATGGGGTGATCACTTACCTAGAGCCAGACATTCTGGAATGTGAAGTCAAATGGGCCTTATATCAGTACGAATAAAGCTAGTGGAGGTGATGGAATTCCAGCTGAGCTATTTCAAATCCTAAAAGATGATGCTGTGAAAGTGCTGCACTCAATAGGCCAGCATATTTTGGAAAACTCAGCAGTGGCCACAGGACTGGAAAAGGTCAGTTTTCATTCCAATCCCAAAGAAAGGCAATGCTAAAGAATGCTTAAACCACTGCACAATTGCACTCATCTCACACTCTACCAAACTAATGCTCAAAATTCTCTAAGGCAGGTTTCAACAGTACATGAACCGTGAACTTTCAGATGCTCAAGCTAGATTTAGGAAAGGCAGAGGAATTCGAGATCAAATTGCCAACATCTGCTGGATCATCAAAAAACAAAGAGAGTTCCAGAAAAACATCTATTTCTGCTTTATTGACTATGCCAAAGCCTTTGACTGTATGGATCACAACAAACTATAGAAAATTCTTAAAGAGATGGGAATACCAGACCACCTTAGCTGCCTCTTGAGAAACCTGTATGCAGGTCAAGAAGCAACAGTTAGAACAGGACATGGAACAACAGACTGGTTCCAACCTGGGAAAGCAGTAGGTCAAGGCTGTATATTGTCACCCTGCTTATCAGGGCTGGATGAAGCACAAACTGGAAGCAAGACTGCCAGGAGAAATATCAATAACCCCAGATATGCAGATAATGCCACCCTTATGGCAGAAAGGGAAGACCTAAAGAGCCTCTCTTGATGAAAGTAAAAGAAGAGAGTGAAAAAGTTGGCTTAATACTCAACATTCAGAAAACTAAGATCATGGCATCTAGTCCCATCACCTCATGGCAAATAGATGGGGACATAATGGAAACAGTGACAGACTTTAATTATTGGGGCTCCAAAATCACTGCAGATGGTGATTGCACCCATGAAATCAAAAGACACTTGCCCTTGGAAGGAAAGTTTATGACCAACCTAGACAGTATATTAAAAACCAGAGACATTACTTTGCCAGCAAAGGTCCATCTAGTCAAAGCTATGGTTTTTCCAGTAGTCACGTACGGACGTGAGAGTTGGATTACAAAGAAAGCTGAGCACCAAAGAATTGATGCTTTTGAACTGCGGTGTTGGAGAAGACTCTTGAGAGTCCCTTGGATAGCAAGGAGATCCAACCAGTCTATTCTAAAGGAAATAAGTCCTGAATATTCATTGGAAGGACTGACGGTGGAGCTGAAACTCCAATATTTTGGCCACCTGATGCAAAGAACTGACTCACTGGAAAAGACCCTGATGCTCCAAAAGATTGAAGGCAGGAGGAGAAGGGGACGACTGAGAGTGAGATGGTTGGATGGCATCCCTGACTTGATGGATTTGAGTTTGAGTGAGCTCTGGGAGTTGGTGATGGACAGGGAAGCCTGGCATGCTGCAGTCCATGGGGTCGCAAAGAATTGGACACAACTGAGCGACTGAACTGAACAGGAGTACCAATTTTGTGTCTAATGACACAATGTATGTGTTGCTCTAATAAAGACACTCTCTCTATTACCACTATGTTTAAAACCAAATTCAATTCATGTTGACTGCATGTACACATCTGTGTGCATGTTCACAAAACTCAATAGAAAAATAAAATTACCAAGCAGTTCTTTAAAATCACGAATGTGGGATTTTCAGATGCTCCTCTTCTGAGTTCGAAATCCTAGAAATCTGAACATGCTCTACTGGAGAATCTGGTTTTTTCTTGTTTGTTTTTGTCTTCTTATATAAATGGCTTGACATGTAGACTAAGTTACCACCCTGGGCAAGACATCCGACCTTTCTTGCTGTCAGTTTCCTTAGATAAGTAAGTATAATGCCATTCATATCTCAGATTAAATGAACTGATAATTGAATGAAAATGTCTACAAGAAGAAAAGGATGTACAAATGCTTATTATTCTGGGTACATAAGGGAATGGAAAGGATGATACTGGTCAAATATGAACTGAGGTAACAAAGTAACAATACAAGATACATAGATGGAACAGACTTTATTTGTGTGCACTTCAGTAAGTTGTCCAGTCTCAGAGCTTTAACTCTCCTCCTCTGTAAAATGGGAATATCGATGGCACCTCCTTTCATAACCACCTGATTTAACCGCAATATCAAATGAGATACTGCAGATCACTTCCCACAGTTGCTGGCCCCTAGGATACAATTAGGATGATCTCACTACTTACTGTGCTTACTCCTACAGTCATTTCCATGGCAAGTCATTCTGATGGAATCAGTTATATCTGAAGAGCTCTATTCAAGTGTCAATCTGGAACAATTTCTTAATGCTATTTGCCAGTGTCATAGAGCAGCTTGATGACATTTTAGGGTTTTATTTATATTTATTCATATTTTCCCATGAAATAAATAGTCTCAAGTTCCAACGAGGTTAAAAAATTTCCCTTCTGAAAAAAATTTTTTTTTTGGCCCTCAAACTCTTTGCATTGGAAAACTATGCCATTTTGAATCTCTCTATCCAAATCAAAGAGCCATAAACATACACATCTGATGCATGACTCACCCATCTGAGAAACCAACAGCATATACGCCCTCTGCTAACTAAATATGCAGGTTTACAGAATGCATATGTACAAAAAACTAATTTACTTCCTGTGCTCCCTGTAGTCTCATCTTGTTTTCATGCAGCTTATCCAACTTTCAATTCACAAAAGCAAAACCTCCTTAGAACCAAAATAAATACTAATCTTAAATTCAATGTACCCTGACAGCAAATAAGTTTGCTGTGCTTACTTCAGCATGAATAAAAAGCCCGCAAGGGGACTCCTACATAACAGTATATTTACAAGTTCCATTACCCACTGCAGAGATTGATATAATAAACCTATAATAAAAAGCCTCATGTTATAGATTTCTCTAATGTTTCTTATCAAACAACCTATATTATCTTGGCTTGTCTATTCAATTTAAAATAGGTTTTCAATAAGTGCCTCAAAGCTAGAGGTCATTTTCACTTTGTTTTCTGACATGCAGGGATGTTTACAGACACTTTCTCTCCCCAGAAGTGGAAAAATACACTTGTCCAGTCAAGTACCTCATGGCATTAACCTATATATTTATTTTCAGCCTTTAACCATTTTCCAAACTATAACCATTAGTTGTCCTATTATATAATTTATTTTCTTTGCCAAGGATGAGTTAAGTGAAGAGGTCCAGAGCACCACTATAATCTTATTTTGTTATATGTATGCTAGATTTTTCAGAGAGTTTCTTCATTTGAATTTTCAAGTATCTGATGAGAACGCTCCATGAGCCATTCTCCTGAATGGTGATGCAAGCCACTTATATGAAACTGGCAGTCTTTCTGTCCCAGAAAAAAGAAAGATAGATGGGAAGATATGAGTAGAATACTTGAATTCCTATCCACATGTGCATGTAAACATTCACAGAGAGTCCCAGTTACTTCTATCTATTCACACTGAAAAAAGATTTTGCTACCCTAAGCTATCAATGCATACAAATCCAAGCATTCATTAGTTAGGCCAATCCTTTGAGACTTGTTCAATTTATTGTCCCATTAAAATTGTCAAAACGTATTCATTCACCAGTTCATCCAGCAAACACTAACATAGCCCACATTATATTCCAGGCACTCTCCTAGCGTTTGGGATTCAAATGGAGAATAACCAGACAGAGCTGCTCTCTTCATGGAATTTACAGCACATCAGAGAAACTGGACGTTAATCAGTCTTAATAGCAAACCCTCCATTATAACTGTGAAACATGCTCTGAGGGCAGAACCACACAGGGATCTGATTATGCTTCTGGGCAACTTAACCTGGGAAGAGATCAAATTTCTTTTTCCATGGGCAGGAGTAGGACTATCCTCAGTTTTACTTTATATCCATTTGAACTTCTCTTCAATTTTCTGGACTTTGAGTACATTTTTCTGTCTTGAGATATGATGGATATTCTTAACTACTATTATCCAGGTAAATAAGACTGTATCTTCCCTTTCTTATAACAAATTATAAATAATCTATTATAATAGCTTTTAAAATTCCATAGGGCCGTTGGTTCTACTCTTCAATATTCTTGTCTGATAATTCGGATACCTTTTGTCACACTCCTGACATCTCCATGACAAAAAAAAGAACAAAACTCCAAACAAAAAACAAAACAACACTCTTCTTCTCCACTCCAGAAAGTCCATAGTCCATCCTATTTTTCATGTATAACAAATCATGAGAAAGTAAATCCTAATCTGAGGTAGAACATGTCTTCAGTTTTTAGCATTTGTCCACGTTCTGGGACTACTGCAAATATGATAGCCTCCTCTTCTGTATCAAAGTTCTTCAAATTTTGAGAGTTTATAACCCAGGTAGGATTACCCCAAAGGCAGAGTCAAAAGAAGCTTGGTAACACTGCAGTGATTTGCAAATTCATTTCATTAGCATCCTTTTAGCAAAGAGGTAGGAGGCTACTGTACATGTCCAAAAAGTCAAGTTCCATCATTTCAAATTGCTCTGGTAATATGTAACCCTTTGTTTCAGCTCTTTAGACTCCTTTACAGAGAAGCTAGGTATCTCAATACAGTGCTGTATTTTTCAAGGTGAACTGCCCTGCATGTCAGAATATGGGGGAGCAGGAATCAGAACCAGAAGGGAGACCACTGCGTGAATATGAGATAAAGCTGCAGTGCATTAAACCAAAATCAAGACCCTTAATTCAACTTTTATGAGAACAGTAGAGAAACTTTCACTATCAATCTCATTCTGAGAAGGTGAAGGGTATATAGAACCAAAGAGACAGACTGTCATTAAAAATGTTAAAATAGAAAGCCTGGGGCACAAACTGGGTGATGCAATAGTGTGCACACATTCTTTAACAGGCAGGATTTCTCTCTGCAGTTACAGCTATGAACCTCCCAAGTCTAACATCCCTGAACTCTCTTCAGAGTTAATGGTTCAAAAGGCAACGTAAGCATCTCATTAAGATTCTGTATCACACTGGAGGGAGGAAAATTAAAACAAAGACTTTCTCCGTTCCTTCAAACCTCAGGATTTGTATCATTTATAGGCTGTGGCTATTTTTAGAGAGAGAGAGCCACCTTGTGTGGCTTTGTGCTTTGGGTAGACTACAAATTTCATCAAAACTAATTATCTAAGGAAGTTTTTTAAAAGCCATCTTAATTTTAGAGTGAGATACTAGTAACTTGATTCACAAAAATCCTCCAATTTCTAGAACGTAGGCTGCATGTAAGATCCAACAGGTTAAATTCGTCCCTGGCATTAATTGGGGTATGATATCCAGCATCATGGAGTCGACAATGAGAAGAAGCAAAGAAGTTATGACCAGACCTTCCAAAAAAGACTTTTGGATTCTTATTTTTTACAAACCTAAATCCAGGTCTTCTACCTGCACTTACTGGGGTTAGGAAGGATGGGGGAGATGAGGAGGTGACAAATGAGGCAGCCTGTAAGAAAACCACCAAATTCTTTCCAAATAGTCCTTTTCTTCCCCCAAAACCCATTCTTCAAATACATACTGCAAGGAAAGGCTGAATGCTTGTAACGACTAAGTTCTGAGAAAGAATAACACCATTTTTGCTCATTCTCAGAATTAATGTCCTCAGGCTAGCCTCATGGATTCTTTTGGAAAAAGGAGATACAAGTCATTAAAAAAAAAAAAAAAAAGCATGAGGGTGGGGGTGAAAAAAGAATAATGATCTACTAATTCTAAAGCATATACTTCTTTTAAATTCAAAATTTTAAACTTTATGCAAGTACCAAGTAAGACACAAATGGAAGGGTCCCTAGCAATCCATTTATATACATTTTATAAAAACTTATGGAAATTATTATAAGATTAGGTAAAAAAAAAAAGAACTATATTCAAGCTATGTCTGAAATTAGATATTAAGTTTCCATAATTCTAGAGAGAAGTAATATGTCCAGTTCCCTATGCACCACAGACATATTAACCCATGATAACTGATTGCAAATACAATATGAGACTGGTAGAGCTAGTGGATGTGATAGAATTCCAGTTGAGCTATTTCAAATCCTGAAAGATGATGCTGTGAAAGTGCCGCACTCAATATGCCAGCAAATTTGGAAAACTCAGCAGTGGCCACAGGACTGGAAAAGGTCTGTTTTCATTCCAATCCCTAAGAAAGGCAATCCCAAAGAATGCTCAAACTACTGCACAATTGCACTCATCTCACACGCTAGTAAAGTAATGCTCAAAATTCTCCAAGCAGGCTTCAGCAATACATGAATAGAGAACTTCCAGATGTTCAAGCTGGTTTTAGAAAAGGCAGAGAAACCAGAGATCAAATTGCCAACATCCGCTGTATCATTGAAAAAGCAAAAGAGTTCCAGAAAAACATCTATTTCTGCTTTATTGACTACGCCAAAGCCTTTGACGGTGTGGATCACAATAAATTGTGGAAAATTCTGAAGATGGGAATACCAGACCACCTGACCTGCCTCTTGAGAAACCTGTATGCAGGTCAGGAAGCAACAGTTAGAACTGGACATGGAACAACAGACTGGTTCCAAATAGGAAAAGGAGTACGTCAAGGCTGTATATTGTTAACCTGCTTATTTAACTTATATGCAGAGTACATCATGAGAAAGCCTGGGCTGGAAGAAGCACAAGCTGAAATCAAGATAGCCGGGAGAAATATCAATAACCTCAGATATGCAGATGACACCACCCTTATGGCAGAGAGTGAAGAGGAACTAAAAAGCCTCTTGATGAAAGTTCAAGAGGAGAGTGAAAAAGTTGGCTTAAAGCTCAACATTCAGAAAACTAAGATCATGGCATCCAGTCCTATCACTTCATGGGAAATAGATGGGGAGACAGTGGAAACAGTGTCAGACTTTATTTTTGGGGGCTCCAAAATCACTGCAGATGGTGACTGCAGCCATGAAATTAAAAGATGCTTACTCCTTGGAAGGAAAGTTATGATCAACCTAGGCAGCATATTAAAAAGCAGAGACATTACTTTGTCAACAAAGGTCCGTCTGGTCAAGGCTATGGTTTTTCCAGTGGTCATGTATGGATGTGAGAGTTGGACTGTGAAGAAAGCTGAGCGCTGAAGAATTGATGCTTTTGAACTGTGGTGTTGGAGAAGACTCTTGAGAGTCCCTTGGACTGCAAGGAGATCCAACCAGTCCATCCTCAAGGAGATCAGTCCTGGGTGTTCATTGGAAGGACTGATGCTGAAGTTGAAACTCCAATACTTTGGCCACCTCATGCGAAGAGTTGACTCACTGGAAAAGACCCTGATGCTTAGAGGGGTTGGGGGCAGGAGGAGAAGGGGATGACAGAGGATGAGATGGCTGGATGGCATCACTGACTCGATGGGCATGAGTTTGAGTAAACTCCGGGAGTTGGTGATGGATAGGGAGGCCTGGCGTGCTGTGATTCATGGGGTCGCAAAGAGTCAGACACGACTGAGCGACTGAACTGAACTGAGAGCCTTATCTATGCTGGGTGATTAGCTGCCCTCCAGTACTAAAAAACGAAATAGAAGACTAAGAACTCACAAGCAAAACACATTCTGCCCTAGTATACACTCTTTTCCATTCCTACAAACAGAACGTTTATCCTTTTCATCAACAAATTCAACTTTGGGATTTAAAATATACTGATGGAAAAAGACATTTGCAGGACATGACAACAGTGTGAAAATGGCCATCTCCCTCCAACTCATGTCCCCTTAAAACAATGTAAGTACTGTGCTTTACGATACTTTCAATAGAGCATTAATACATGTGCCATAAAGCACACACTTACATCCCAAATTTTAGGTTATTCTAACATTATGGTTACAAACAATGTAACTCTGAAAGTAGCACAATAATTTAAAGTCTTAAAATTCCTTTTACGGCCTTGCAATTTGTATACTTTGAAGAGGCCTCCAACTTTAAGGGGGGGTTCCTAGGCTCTATTCTCAACAAACAACAAAGTGGTTGGCAATGGCAACAAAATGATGGTCAAAATGATGAGTTTTTTTTTTTTTTTTTTAACGATGATGAATTCATTTTTTCAATGGTCTTTCCAGATCCCTCTTGAATTCTAGTAGCTCAGCTTTGGGGCAGAGGGAGTAGATAAAGTTCATCCCCTAAACAGAAATTCAGCAATTAATTGCTTTCAGGAAGGAATGCAAGGCCTTAGGGAAATTAACAAACCTACTTCTGCTTATCAGGTTAGTTTTAACTACCAAGGACAATAAAACAAAAGCAAACAGAGCAACAACAAAAGAATGGCAGAGGCCAAAGCAAAACAATCTCTGCTTTCTCTAAGTATCTACATTCTTAACCTTACTGTTTTGCAACTGCTATTTGCCCCTTGATAGCCACTCATAACTCAATCAAAACCAAATCCTGGGTCTGGCACAGAGGAACTGGTCCCTTGGTCTTTAAGGCAGACAAAATTACAAACAAAAGTTCATTTATCTAGTGCCCATTACATGCATGTGCATCAAGTTAAACTAGTAACTGATGGGAAAAAGGAAAATAAACAGGCAAGAAGACTATTCTTGTTATTCAAAATCTAAAATAGCTGGAAGTTGTACAAAAAGTTTGGTTTCGACTAGTGAAGGTTGGAGCCAGTGGCTTTGGAGAGAAAACAGAGAAAAAGAATACTTTAGGTTTAATCATTTGACCTACAAAAATAGAAGGAGCAAAATTCAGTGGACTTAAAGTCAGGAAATTTGAATTATATTCTCTGGTTTATCAGTTACTATCCTTTTGATAATAAGTAAGTCACTTACTTCTCTTTTCTGAGCCTTAATTGCCTCATTTGACAATTCTCTTAAGATGTTCCTATGAGTTTGAGATATAAATATGGAAAAGAGCTCAATCTACAGGTTGACTTGTTTGATACTGCCAAGGTAGCAATTTTTAAAGAAGCTAATTTAGCAGTTTAAAAAGGGCATTTTAAAACATATGCATTGAGTATTAAAAGTGTGTTCAATTACAGTTTGATAATACAAATAAAAAATACGACCTTCTGTAGAATAAATCACAGTTTTCTTTTAAAAGCGTTCACAAAAATAAAAAAATAAAAAAAATAAAAGCGTTCACATATATTTTCTCATGTGAATTTTAAACCTTCTCTTTGAAACTGCATGGACAACTGATGTATAAGCTACAGAAGAAAATGAGCTTCATTAATTTACAGTCACAATACATTTTTTGACCAAAAATGGTGTTACCCAGCATGAACACTAATGTTTATCATGACTTTGCTCTGATATATTTCTAAAAATAGAAAGGTAGCTGTTGACAAAGTGAAATTTGATTTCAAAGGACAAGGATTTACCAGCAGTTTTAAATATTCAAAGAAATAAAACATGACAGAAAGAAATTTTAAAAACAGAAGATCCATAATAAGTGTTTTTAATAATATCAGAAATGTGATAACGAAGTGTATCACTTGGGAAACATGGGGCTTCCCTCATAGCTCAGTTGGTAAAGAATCTGCCTGCAATACAGGGGACCCCAGCTTGATTCCCGGGTTGAGAAGATCTGCCGGAGAAGAGATAGGCTATTCACTCCAGTATTCTTTGGGCTTCCCTTGTAGCCTAGCTGGTAAAGAATACATCTGAAATTCAAGAGATCTGGGTTTGATCCCTGGGTTGGGAAATCCCTTGAAGAAGGGAAAGGCTAGCCACTCCAGTATTCTGGCCTGGAGAATTCCATGGACTGTATAGTCCATGGGTTGCAAAGAGCCGGACACGACTGAGCGACTGTCACTTCACTTCACTTCTTTAGGAAGCATACTATTTGGACGGAGAATACATTCACACATGAGAGATCGAGTCTGCCCTATTAATGATGACTTTCCTTACTAAAGCATGGATTCCACTGGGACCTGTATTCCTACTTCCTTCCTTCCACGGTTGATCTAGTCTCTCTAACCCTTGGGTCCCTTAGCTAAGTCCCTTGGGTCTAGAAATAATAGAATACCATCCAGGAAATCTCTTTACTCCATCTCACAACCCACCAATAACTGCAGGTTGGGTTGGATTTGGGTAGGATGCAAGCTTCACTGTAGCTACCTTATAGTCAGTGTTCACTTTCTGTCCAACACTTACTGTATTTCAGGGGGAATTTATTGTGTTCACATTAGCAGATCCATGAGGGAAATGTGTGGTTTTTTAGAACACATGGCCAGTAATTGGTGTGGATGAAGCAAGTCGCCTGCTGTATCAGTAAACAAAAGATGTTGCAGCCACCTAGCTATCAGCCACAACAGCTGATCATCCAACTGTGTGCCCTGAGGGGACTCAGTGGAGAAAAACAGGATTCAGCTCTAAATAGCTGAGGTTGCATATCAAAGGAATGACCTTAAGTCAGCTCAGACTCTTGCTTCTTCACATACACAGACAAGAGATAAATTAATTAATTTGAGATATCTGATTTTTCTTTAACAGTAATCTTTGATGTCTGACTACCTGATTTTTGTTGCATGCCCCTGTGTGCTAAATCACTTCGGTCCTGTCTGACTCTTTGCAACCCTATGGACTGTAGCCCGCCAGCCTCCTCTTGTCCATAGCATTCTCCAGGCAAGAATACTGGAATGGGTTGCCATGTCCTCCTCCAGGGGATTTTGGAGGAGATTAAACCCATGGATTAAACCCCTGTCTCTTAACATTTCCTGCATTGGCAGGTGGGTTCTTCAACACTAGTGCCATTTGGGAAAAATGGCTATGTATCCTGGCTTTTCCCTTGTCTCTGTGGAACAGTCCCTCAGAGCTATCTGAGACCCTGCCTCCTGGACTCAAGTCCTCAGTCTATCTGCTGAATAAAACAATTCTCAACTTTGAGGCTGTGCATTTTTTCAGTTGACACAAGTATAGGTACTTATTCAATATGTGTTTTGTGAGTGAATGTGTGATATGGTGAAGTTTTTTCCCTTTGGAGATTTGGGCAACACTATTCAATCAAGAGGAAGAGACAGGTTTTCATTCAACCTAATATCCAGAGTTATGCTAAGAGGACATCATTCTTAGCAAAGTGAAAAGGGTTGTTCTATCCAAATCTAATAGTACTGAATGACAACCTTCATAAGTGGCTCTGGAGAAGAAAATCATATTTTAGAGAAAAGGAGGGAGTAAAGGCATTAAAAAGACCCACGGATTAAAGCTACAAAGTGGTCACAGAGAGAATAAAGGAATGAGAGAGTGTTAAAAACAAAAATTTCCCCTCTATACCCTCCCTTGTAAGAAAGGAAGCTCTAAGAGGTGAGAAAAAAAGAGGGGAGGGTCGTTAAAGGATGGGGCGGGTAAATAGACTGCAGTGGGGACCTAGACTTGGATCCTTATCCTGCCAGGTTAGAAGACATGTCAAAGGAAAAGACTAGAATGGGCTAGTATCAGGATTGCAAATGAGTTAGTTGTTCTACAAGATCCCTCCAGCCTAGAAAAGACCAAGCCTTTATATTCTAACTTGAAAGAGACAGCTTATCTTCCAAATTGAAATGATGAAGAAGCTGGTAAAGTTTCTTAAATTACGGTAGGCTATTTGAAAGTACACTTAGGATTCACGCATTAAAATAAAATAAATGACATTAAAATTACATATAGATGGTGGTTGCAAAGGCAAAGTGGTATTTTGCAGAAAAAACTAATCTGTAACGCATTTGTTTTGCAGTTATTATATATATACTCAATGATGACTGGGAAGGATTTGTATTTTAAAATGGGTATAAGGCAGAACACAGTAATTTGCCACTGCAAATTACAGTTTTCTTAAAATCTAGAAAGAAACATGCATCTAATTGTAAGCTTACTGCTTCGGCAACAAGGTAAGTGACTTTCCTAAAGGGACCATTAAAGACATTTAATATTAATAACTGTCAAGTAACAAAGATTGTAAAACAGGAAATGGAATTAATATCACTTTTTCAGTAAGCAGAAAGTTTGTATCTGTATAGCAATTTAGAAATTAGAAAGTTCTTTTCCCTATCCTGGCTTAGTTTACATCTTTTCATGAGGAAATGTGTTCCCTTTCACAGATAAGTAAAAGCAGGTCTCATAGAGGTGAAATGACTTGCAAGAGTTTAAGCGCTTCCCTGGTGGTTCAGCAGTAAAGAATCTGACTGTAACGCAGGAGATGCGGGTTTGATTCCTGGGTCAGGAAGATCCCCTGGAGAAGGAAATGGCAACCTACTCCAGTAGGAGTAGAAACTGGGAAACCCCACGGACAAAGGAGCCTGGCAGGCTACAGTCCATGGGGTCACAAGAGTTGGATACAACTTAGCGACTAAACCCCCACCACATTTGTATAAGTTTATTCATATAATGAAAATCTGAGGTGTGAAAACAGGTCTCTGGACCATAAATGTTATCATCTTTCTATTGCATGAGTCAGACACCCATGCTAATTATAAAAGGGGGGAAAAAAAACAACAAACATGTGTCTCTGAATGAATAACTGTGACCACAGAAAATGGACCGAGATTTTGAGATAAGGCACAGATTATACATGCTTTTAAAGACATCATGATAAAAGGTATGCTCCTTTCCTGGTATGAATCCTAAAGACAGGGCATATCAGGATAGCTGCCATATGTAGGTCAAGTCCAATCTTAGTGTCACGGGCTGAATTATGTTTCTCCCAAATTCATAGGATTGAAGCTTTTGTTATTCAGTTACTAAGTCGTGTCTGACTCTTTTCAACCCCATGGACTACAGCACACCAGCTTCCCCATCCTTCACCATCTTCTAGAGCTTGCTCAAATTCATGTCCAATGAGTCATGGATGCTAATTCTTCAGGCAAGAATACTGGAGTGGGTAGCCACTCCCTTCTCCAGGGGATCTTCGCCAACTCAGGGATGAAACCCGGGTCTCCTGCATTGTAAGCAGATTCCTTACCATCTGAGGCACCAGGAAAGCCCAAGATTGAAGCTATAACCCCCATAACCACAGATGGTGACTGACTTGGTGACAGGGCCTTTAAAGATGTGATTAAATTAAAATGAGGCCTGAATGCAACTGACTGATAGCCTTAAAATGAGAGTACCTTTGCTCATACACAGAGGAAATATAGCAAGAAGGCAGCTCTTTGAAAGTCAAGGAGAGAGGCTTCAGGAGAAACCAAACCAGCCTAGCCTTTATCTTGAACTTTCAGCCTCCAAAAACGCGGGACAATAAATTTCTGTTATTTAAACTGCCTAGTATGTAGTACTTTGGTATGGCAGCCCCTGTAAACGAATACACGTGATAAGAGAAAATGA
Source organism: Odocoileus virginianus (assembly GCF_023699985.2). NCBI lineage: Eukaryota > Metazoa > Chordata > Mammalia > Artiodactyla > Cervidae > Odocoileus > Odocoileus virginianus. Next base: position 21,291,325 of record NC_069699.1, read on the forward strand.
TGAAGAAACTTTGCTAAGCGTACATGTTCTTTCAAGAGGGTAAATGGTAGCCATGGTTAACTTTTACTGAGTGCTTACTTTTTGCGAGAGGATATCTCAAGGGTTCAACATGTACTTACCTCTATCATTCTGACTCCCATTGAATGAGGTAGGTGCTCTTTATTATTCCTAACTGACAAAGAGAAACTGAAACATAGACAAAGCTGTTGCTGTTGTTCAGACACTAAGTTGTGTCCGACTCTCTGTTACCCCGTGAACTGCAGCAAGCCAGGCAAAGTGACTTACACAAAATTCTCAGGCAATATTTGAACCCAGTATTTAGCTGTATTAATAAAAATGATTCGTAAATGTTCACTGAGTTTAATAAAAATATTACTGAGTCCTAGAAATTGAACTTTCATTTTAACAGTGTTCGTGTCTCTTTTCACAGACCAAGCACAACTGTTTACAAGCATCTTAAAAAAAAATCATTTATTTGGCTGCATAGGGTTTTGGTTGCAGCACGTGGGCTTAGTTGACCCTTGGCATATGGGATCTTATCTTACAGACTGGGGTTGAACCTGCATCCTCTACACTGGAAAGCAAATTCTTAACTACTGGACCACCAGGAAAGTCCATAGAAAGTATCTCCTATTGCCAGTTCCATCCGAGCAGATACCTTCATATGCTACATCATATGAAATCACAGTAATTCTAGAAGCTATATTACATATCATACTTTTATTTTTTACAGATGAGGACACTGCTTCTCAGATAAAGTCAGCTGCTTAATATCAAAGTCGGCAAAAACAGAAAAGAAACATTAGGCCCTGGTTTGTCTGAATCCCTGAGTCATACATTTTCTACGACAGAGATGCACCACAGGAGTTGTAATGATACAACTGAAGAATAAGTATAAACCATTTTTGGAAGAGATGTCGTTTTTGCATGTATATGTCTCTGTGTTTAAACATACTCTGAATGTGAAAAGAGGTTAGAGGATGAAAACATCCCGTCTGTTTTGTTCCTGATATGATTGCTCCTGGTTTTGAATAATATTGTATTTTAAGGCAGGAACTGGTTTTATACATATCCAATTCTCTGTGCACTATGAACAAGAGGCAAACCTCAACTTTGTGATTTTTTGGCTAAGGGTATTTGTAACTAAAGTCTTTCATATATCCCCAGTAGACAATGAAAAGAATGCTGGGGACCAATTTTTAAATGGAACATCTTGAACAAATCACAGCAAAGGAAAATTTGAGTCCTTGATAATTTAAGTGCTATTTTTACTACTAATGTGAATTCAACCCTGGCAAATTAAAACAGGAAGAATTAATTGGATATGCAAATGAGATTATTCAGTATATAAATCTAATTACATACCAATTTGCTTTAACAGCATGAAAAAAGAATAAATTGTTCTATGTAAATTGATTGTCTTAAATAACCACCTGTAGCCCAACAAAAATTGTCTTGGAAAAGCTATATTGTAAATGCAGACGTCCAAGTTAATAACACAATATTCTTCATAGATCTTGTCACAAGAATCTCTTTACAACGACGCCTGCTTATACTCCTGATGTACAATAAGGTATTATCAGGTTTCTAGAACACAAGGAAATAATGTCACAAGTCGGCTTTACTTTTCCCCCAGAGCACAATAGATTGACAAGACACGTTGATTTCTGAAACACTTAATGCTTTCACACAGACTAGACTTGAAGTCTGAGCAATTTTCATGTCAAAAAATAAGAAAGAAAATTGGGTGAAGTGTGCCAGTTTTTGTTAATTTAGTGGTGGCTCTCAAATCTATTTAATCAAATGCTTTCAATACAATAGAACACCTCTACCACCTATCTTTAAAAGTAGTTTCTTTGCGACTTAGTTTAAGCAAATGCTTTTTGAATATTTAACTGGGAAAGGAGGCATTGATTCACAAAGTCTGTGTCTTGGCAACAAGCAGAGTCATACCAGATGTTTGCAAAATACAAAATGAGGGATTGGCTGTTTTTCTCTCCATTAGGAAGAAGCACTGTGTCTGTCCCTTCACGTAGCATTGACAAATAGCCCAGACAGAAATACCAGGCCAGTTTTTTTAAGGGTTTGCCCCACTGAGGCTGGGTCCATTTTCAATGACGCTGATCAAAGAGCTCAAAGGTTCTCATTTCTGAGACTCTCTCACAGACAAATCACAGAGGCCATGGTGAGTTAAATTCATGGATTCATCTGGGAAATCCAATTTCACCTTTGCCTTGTCTTCTCAGGTTTAGACACAGGTGTTTTGCAGAACAGTGAACAAATATAGTTATGTTATTGAATTGAGTGGTAGACAGAAGAATGAATGGACAGATGGACAAGAGACAGATGGACAGAATGAAGATGGCAAGATGGGTGTAATTTTCCTTTGCCATCAGCATTCATCCTTAACTCCAAGACTCAAGAGAGGTTCAAGATGTAGAGTTCATAAGATGGTAAACATACTAGAAACCAAAATCTCTGCAGCTGGTGGTAAACAGGGCTGTGGAGAGATTTGTCCAAAGGAGACTTTTTTCCTATTGTATTATGAGGACAAGTGTCGCTGAACCCCCTTCAATCCCTACAACAAAAATCAGCAATGACAGCTTGTATTGTTGTTGAGCGTCTCTCTACCCAAGTTCTTTTCTTTGGGGAGATAATTAGAACTTACCCTTAGGGGGTTCCTATCTACTCTTCCGTCCCTGGCAAGGAGAAACACCAATTGGGGAGCAGGGCACAGGAACAGATGTCCTGGCTCTGTCTGCCTGCTTATAGGCTATCGCAAATGGAATCATAAAGAGAGGTCCAAGTTAATGATAGTCTCAAGGGATGAGCCTGAAATCCACGCCAGGCTGACTGTGGCCTTAAAGTAAAATGAAACACACAACAAAGTGATCAGGTACAAGAGGAAAAGGGGTTTAAATCTGATAAGAGCAAATGAATTTGAATGAAAAGTAGGAAGGAGCTCCAAGAGAGGTTCTCTCTGCTAGAACATAGAGCTGTAGCCAATTTTATAAGATGCCTATGGCCTCAGATGTGGGCAGTTGGGGCCCTTTGAAAGAAACTCCAAAGCAGTGACTTGGGTCTCCCTCTAGAGCTCTGTGCATATAAACCAAAACAGTGACAGCTACATCATCTCCTTTCTTTCTTTCCTGACTCTTTTCACCATCTCACTTATGCCATTTATATTACTAGTTTCTTTATTAACTTCTTCTCCAGGTGGAAGGGAAGCAGGGGTTCCTGGCCTATGTTTTCACTCCCCACCTTCTCAGCATCTCACCTAGCATCTGCAGTGTAGGAGCTCTACAATGTTCAGAACTCAAAAGATAGGCATGCATACAAGACAGCGGACGAGAGAACACAGTTCGATAAGAGCTTTTCAGTGGTTGAGCCCTATGAGGTCACTTGAGGGGAAGAGATTAATACACAGGGATAAAAACGGCTCCATGGAGATGATATAGCTCAGCTTGCTTTGTTTAAGCACTTCCTACATGACAGGTATTGTGCACAGTGCTTTAAAGGGATTATTTTAATACAATCACATCTGCCCAGGGAGGTATGTACTATTACCATCAACCTTTTCCAGAAGCAGACACAAGTTTAGAGAGTTAGGTCACTTGCTCCAAATCACAAATCCCATCTGTTGGTGGATTTTGCATTGGGATCCAAGCAGTCAGAATGTATTATGCCTCTTAGGTCTTGAAGTACAGGCAGAGTTTTAAAAAACAGAGATGAGTAAAGGACTAGCAGGGACAAAGACAGAAGAACAAAAATAGATCAGGTTTTTATCTTCTAACTGCCAAAGTACACATATGTGTGCTCATTGAACAGGAGGAAAGAAGCCGGGGAGAGGATGAGTGAGAGACAGAGAGGCTAAACATATTAGATTTGGCCATGACATAAATGTTACGTAGAAGATGCATGAAACATACCTGCTTCTAAGTATACACACCTATATGCTGAAGGCACTGGTACTGAAGAGAACCAACACATTCTATATAATTTATGTGGTTTATATGAGGAAAGTGAGTATCTTCTTTCTCCTCATTTTCATGAAATATTTTGGGATCCACCAAATTTAAGGTGTGAAAAAGCGCTGATATAATTAAATATATTATTCAACATAATACAAATATGGCTTGCAATCTGACTGGCTTTTAAAGTTCCATCTGTCGAAACAGGCTATAATGTAATCCTAGCTTCTAAGCAATTTTCCCTGCTGGCGTCAAATAAACTCTGGCAAACCAGCAAAGAACACAGTTTTAAAAATTCACCTACCGGATACCAAACTGCATTGTAATTCAGTGTTACAAATCTTGCCACAATCTGGAGGACTATTCAGAGTAACAGAAATGCAGACTAGGGCCATCCTGAGGGTGAAGTAGAAAAGTATCAATTGAAAATAAAATGGGGACCAGTCTGGGGGGTGGCTAACTGAAAGAGTAGCACTGACATGCACACACTACCAAGTCTAAAGTAGGTAACCAGTGAGAAGCTGCTGCATGCTCAGCCCAGGACACCGTGAAGACCTGGAGAGGTGGGATGAGTGGGAGGTAGGAGGGATGGTCAAGAGGGAGGAGATATGTGTACACCTACGGCTGATTCCCATTGTTGTATGACAAAAACCAACACAACATTTTAAAGCAGTTATCCTTCAATTAAAAATAAAAAATAAAAAAAAGAATATAAGCCACCTAAACAAACCAAAACCCCAGTAAGCCTGAGAACTGTGTGGGACTAAAGTTGATGACTTTCACATTCTCCATGACAGAATTTATTTCCATTTATTTATCTGACCTGTGTCAACAGAGTTTTCATCAGATATATCCTGCAGTCATGAGGAATAAAACAACCTAGATATTTTAATGCAAAGGATGATTTCTGGACAATTAAAGTGTTTTTTTCCTTTCACATCTCTGTAACACACGAATACTTTGTTCTCCCTGGGAATTACCAACAGAACATACACAGATCATTTCAAATCTATTTACAGACAAATTCAATAGGTTTTCTAACACTCACATGCCACAGCAGAAATACCTATCATAATTAATGGAATAATTTGGGAACAACCAAGCATTTGACAATATTTAATTTCCTCAGTCATTAAAATGTGATGCATTTGTTGCACACAAATGCATCTTTTGAAACACATACTTGGAGTTATGCATCAAAAATATATAATGAATACACTAAGTTGTAGTGAACAATTTGGCAGAACCTTCTTTGATCTGTGGAAAGGCAAAATTGAGAAATCAACAGAAGTCTGCCTGACCACCCCTCAATTTTTCTTTTTTCCCTTTAATCACTCCATTCTCTTCCTTTCTTACAGCCTGCCCAGCACTTTAATGCTGCCTGCAGTCACAGAAGGAATTCAGCTGACAAAGGTAACATATTTAAAAAGAGGTCTTACAATATGGAATTGAGTGTCTTAGGAGGACATACAATCCCAGGAATAGCCCCATTATTAGAAAGGATCCTCTGCTTCCAAAGTCATTCAGCAAAAAAAGGAATTAGCCATCACTAATGGAAAATTTGATACCAAGAGCTGAATAGCAATGTTAGTACTTTTGATCAAGAATCTTCTCTGTATTCTTTGTATACACATACACTGAATTTGTTATATGTATGAATGTGTGTTTTTCATATACATGCGTACACACACTCATATATCAGCTACCCCTGGACATCAAAGAGCTGCTCTGGGTTCTATTAACAGGTCAACCACTGTTCAGTTTTGCAGTTGTTCCCAAGTTAATATTGCTGCTTAGTTGCTTCAGTTGTGTCTGACTCTATGCAACTCTACAGACTGCAGCCCACCAGGCTCCTCTGTCCATAAGGCAAGCATATTGGACTGGGTTGCCATGCCCTCTTCCAGGGGATCTTCCCGACCCAGGGGTCAAACCAGAGTCTTCTGCATTGCAGGCAGATTCTTTACTGCTAAGCCACCAGGGAAGTCTCAGGTAATACTGGACATAAGACAACATTCCTTCAGAACTTTATCAGGTAATCACTGGTTCTTTACTATATACATATATACATATATATATATATATATGTATATATATATATCTTTTTTTCTTCCTTCACATCCTATTCTTTTTCAAACCCACCATTTCTTGATTATATATTCTCAGTCAGACATATTTCTATACAAAAATTGCATATCACCTTTTGGTGAAAAACTTATTCTTTCCATGCTAATCAATCTATAAACAGCCTTCCAAGTCTCTGAGGACAGAAAATGTTGTTTCCTAAAAAGTACAGCTCTGTTACAGAATTCAGCTTTTACTCTGCTGTTTCCACAGTAATCTCATGTATGATATGTTAGGGTTTGCTTCTGTTACTCAATTTAAACTCTTCAACCTGTCACACTTTACCATCATGTAATGAATTTTCCAAATACTGTCATTTCAGAGTTCAGAAAGCTTTCGCATGGCAAGAAAAGCAATGTCAGATCATTCTCTTTACTTGTTTATAATCCTTTAGCCCCCAGCTACATCCCCTTTAAGTCAGACAAAAACAGATTTTGTTTTACATATAAATGTTGATGGTTTTCACTGTGAGTATTTTTGGTTCATTGAATTCAATTAACTAAATTCTTAAAAAAAGACAAGTGTGTATTATGTGCTTTTTTAACAATTTTAGCTGTAGCAAGGGGAGAATGGGTAGAGATCAAATAGCTTACTTTTCCTTACATTATTATTTTTAGCAATGTCCAAACAAGCAGTCAACTTTGGTCTACCATTCAGTCATTTGGCTTTATATGCACAAAGGCAGATAACTGGTAAGATTTTCTTTTCCCTTCTGTATTCCAACCACGCATAGAAATAGGAGTAGTAACAAACTTCCCTTCTCCCCCAACAAAACGTTAATGCATTAAACTTGTCCAAATCAATTTACTTCAGATAATCTCACTCATTCATTCATGTATTCATTTGGTAAGAATGTACTGTCTGCTCTGTGCCAGGCACTGTTCTGGATGTCTGTGATACATCGGTGGATAAAACAAAGATGTCTGCCTTTGAAGAGCTGACATTCTAGCAAGAGATAAATACAACAAGCAAATGTAAAAGATAAAATATATGGTAACACACAAAATATATTTCAAAATGTACGTGGAACAAGATGAACAGACCCATGAGGGTGGAAGGAGGTAGCTAGGATCACAGGTGTGGTTCAAGGTGATATGTTATAAATGTTAAGACAACTTCATCATTCTTACCACTTAGAAAATTCCCAAGGTTTTTGGAACCCTCTGCCAAAAATGAGGATGAAAATCATACATATGGATTTCTTATTCTAAGACACAATAGAGAGATTTTAAGCACTGCCAGTTGAAGCATGTCACTAGCCATCAGACTCTAAAAGGATTTAGTCATTAGCCAATGCTAACCTTTAACATACTCTGAAAGGAGTTCAGGGTAGAGAGCTGAGGCACCCTGTACTCCGGGAAAACTGGCAGAATAGGCCTTCACATAGTTAGCTGTTAATATTTCCACGAGAAAATTTTATGAACCTGAATTCTTGCATCTTGACATACTTAGAAAAAACACTAAAACCATTAACTATGTTATCTGTTCCTCGTGACTAGCAGCAAGCTTCTATGGAGATGCGTGCTTGGTTGCACATACTCCCTTTCTCAAAATAAAGTAGATACTGACATCCCTGCCTTGCCCTTGGGAGCAGTTCTTTGGAGCTGAGAGGCTGTCTCCCAAGCTACAGTTCTCAGCAAGGTCCTAAATAAAACTGAAACTCACAACTCTCCCTTTGTTTGTTTTTATTTCAGTTAACAGCATCTACATGAAGTCATGAATGTAAAGTCAAATGCGAATGAGAACTAAGGCAGAGACAAATGCAGGAATTTATCTAAAGAGTTAGAAGTTAAAGTTGTGCTTGAGGAAAACAACGGCTATCATTTGCTGAGTTTCTACAATATGTGTTGCATTGTGCTCGACAGTTTATACATATAACTCATTATAGACGTCATTTATCACCTCAATCGCAGAGGCAGAATTTGCTTGCTCAGTTGTGTCTGACTCATTGGGACTACAGATAAGCAACTTTACTCAAGGTCATACAGATGAAAAACACAAAGACTTGTGGTTCTAAGTATAACTTTCAAATTCAATAATAAGCAAAATGTGTGTATTTTGCCTGTCTTAGAAGTAGGGCAAAGGAGGACGTCAACTTATTAACTTTTTAAAAAACCGTGTGTATGCAAGAAAATGGAAATTACGCACTGCATTTACAAATAATTAAAAACTGACAGAGAGATGTCTATATGGGAGTATTGTTAATTCTAAAGTAAATGCCCTTGAGATAGTTAATACTGTTTTATTGTTCGGCAGAAAATGTATCTGAATGAAGCAGAAAATAGTCTTCAAAACTTCTGATGCTTTTAAAAACCTCATGCCTGAGATTGAGAGGATTGTATAAACAGATGATGGGGCGGGGGCAGCTAAATAATGAACAGGTATGAGTTTTTTAGGTTGGGGACTTTGGAGACTGCCCTATAACAAAATACATTAAGAGATACTTATTTTATAAACAACTTCATTCCCAGGTTAACTCAGAGAACTTGAGGAAATAAGATAATCAATTCCTGGGTTTTCTTCTCTTTGAGGTGAACATAACTCTATGAGGCTGTAGCTCCCTATGAGGTTGTAAGCTGTAAGACTTCGGGAAAATATTACACAACCCCTAAAGGCTATCAACATTCTATCTTCTCTAATTTAAATAAGCATATTTAATATTTTTCAGCAGGAAGAGAGGAGACAAGGAGGAGAGGGGACGAAGCCCATCCTGATGACAGTAAGTACTGAGAACATCTGGGATTAGTTCTCTTCTTTCTGCTGATGGGTGGAAGGCATTCCCATCAAGATTCAGTTCAGTTCAGTTCAGTTCAGTCGCTCAGTCATGTCTGACTCTTTGCGACCCCATGAATCGCAGCACACCACCAAGATTACAGAATATTATAACCTCTGAATGTGATCAGAAGAAGCTGAAGTAGGGAAAGAAGACGGCAATGCTGGGTGACCTTCAGCTTCATATCCTTTTATGGGATCCCTGGTGGGACCTTCCAAAACTACTGAAGGACACAAGGGCAGAGAATTGAGATCCAGTTATTCCTGGAGAAGGAGCCAGGAGAAGTGAGGTTACGTATGTGAAGATGGATCAATGTGTATGCAAATATATACAAACAGAACACCTTTGTTTTGTTCTTAATTATTTTCAAACTCTGGTTTAATGGGAGATGAGGCATGACTAAAATGTTGATAAAGAAAAAAAGTATATGGGAACTAGAAAAATTAAGAGAGAATATATTGATTGCAAATTACATATCTTACACATTCCTTTTTTCTAACTTGACTTTTTTCTCTGGAGATTGTCAGATTGACCCGTCAAACATAACATAAGGCTATTTCTTTCAAGGACATATAGAGAGGAAGCAATTTTTAATGGTTATCCAGAGTGGTGGTGTTAAATAGGGAGATAAGGAATGAATAGTTTTCAGTTTAAACTTAATGCAACAGAAAAAAAAAATCATATGATAATTAAAAAATTCTAGTGCAGAGGAATATATCTTACTGATAAGTATTTAGTTACAAAATAAAGTGAATCCATTCTATAATGGGAGTGACGCATGCTACATTTTTCCACCAAAAAGAATATCTTTATCTCCCAATTCTAGAATTTAAAAAAAAATTCTGAATGATTAATGTATGTAATCATTTACAGATTAAAAATAAATCATAATATCTTCTCTACACAAACTCAGCAGTGAATATTTTCTGAAACAACATTTTCTTAGGAAGGAATGCTTATTTTCTATAATAAACAAATATCACTGTAGACACAAATACTTCTTGCTACTTAAGAGAATTTTTTTTTTCAAGTGCAATTCTTCAGCATTGAGACTTTAAGCAGTGTTTGCATTACAGACTAGTTCAAGTGGAGTAACGTCGAAGAGAAAATGCCACAGAGTGAATGTTAATATATTTATACATAGAGGCTAATACATTTTTCATTTAACTACAGAGTGGTAGCTAATACATTTTTGTAGTGAAACTAATACATTTTTCATTACTTAAATGCATAGTAGATGGTTCCAGAGTTAGTAATGAATTTACATGAGATCCTCCAAAGAACTGAGAAACAATTTAAATCAGTTTCCAACCACTATGTTCCCCAGCTCATGAAAAGCAATGATTGTAAGGGGTAGATATCATTTGTACAGAGTAGGCAAGCATTTCCTTATCTACAATATCAACAACGTCTGAAGGCAATGGCACTTAGTGTAGAAAATTTGTGTTTTCACTATATTGACTGAGTATCGTATTTCTACTTTTCATTTCCTGACAAGTGATAGAGTAGATATTTTTATCCCTCTTCTTCTCCTTCCTTACAGGATTGTAGAGTTTGAGGTCAAGAGCTAAAAATCAAGCACCTTTCTGTATTAATCCCCATTAGAGCAATGTTATAAATATATTGCTTCTGCGTTCAAAAAGATCTTTACAGGCTGCAGACTACTGTGACTGCTTACATGACACTTTTTATTTGGCTGTTTATATGATTACATTATCATTAACAAAAAGACAGAGATAAAAGATGTCTTCAGCAAAACCCCCACCCCATTAAAAAGTTACACTGAATTTTCAAAAAGGATTGAAGTCTGAAATCAATTTTGGCTTTCTCTACAAACAAGAAAAACCAATGTCTTTATAAGTCTACTAAGCTGCAATCTTCACCCTTAAAGTTGGACAAAATAAATATGTCATATTTGTTGAGATCTCTGTGTATTAAATATGTGCTGGAACAGAATTTGGAGACACAACATTGAATGTAACTAGTTAAGTGGGAGAAAGACATGTTTTGTGTGATAAAGTTAAACTCTGTGCCTAAAATTAATCTTTATTAGAGTTGCTCTACAAGGTTGTGTTAGTTTCTACTGTACTGCAAATGAATCAGCTACAGGTTTACCTCTATCTCCTCTTCTTTGGATTTCCTTTGGTCACCACACTAAGTAAAGTCCCCCATTCTATGTAGTAGGTTCTCATTAGTTATCTATTTTATACATAGTATCAATAATGGATATATGTCAATCCCAATCTCCCAGTTCACCACAAGGTCCCCTCCCCTTTGCTCTTTGGTATCTGTAGGTTTGTTCTCTACCTCTGTATCTCTATTTCAAGGCAGATTCTTTTGATGAGTCCAGTGACTAATGAGTGGGCCCAGGGCACTGATTACTCTGCACAACTCTGCAGTGAAGTCAGGGTGATGTTCACACACAAACACATACACAAAAATGTGCAATACGGTAGGTGGACCACAGCTAAGGCTCACATGACTAGATTCCTATGTATATATGGCTAATGATTTTACTACTTTACATTGCTCTTTGGAGTATGGAAAGAATAAATATATAGAAGAATAATTTTAGAAAGCAACCTGAAACAAAAGGTAGCTACTGTACAGTGTTAAATTCAAAATATGTTTTATTACTTGCAGTTTTTCCATCAATATCAACACATACTAATAGAATATTTCAGGCCATGCATCTTAGTTGGTTAAGAGCATTTGTGGTGTTTAAATGTTGATTTTGGCACTCACTGGCAGACTGAACTCTGGCAATTGACTCAACTTTTCTATCCCTCAGCTTCAACACCCCTAAAACAAAGATGATAAAATATACCTTGTTTGGTGTTGTGAGAATTATTGCTGCAAAGTGCATTCAGTGTGGTTGGTCCATAGAAAACTGTTAAAGAAACTTGTGTACAACAGCTTTGGCATCATAGGTAAATTTGTTTTACATGAATTCGATCACACCTTATGTGCTTTCCAGATGGTGCTAGTGGTAAAGAACTCACCCACCAATGCAGGAGACACAGGAGATGTGGCTTCAATCCCTGGGTTGGGAATATCCTCTGGAGGAGGAAATGGCAACTCACTCCAAAATTCTTGCCTGGAAAATCCCATGGACAGAGGAGCCTGGTGGGCTACAGTCCATGGGGTTGCAAAGAATTGGACACAACTAAAGTACTTCCAGGAGAGAGATAAGGAGCTCATAGGGGATCCTGCTCAGAATGTTCTTCATGACTGTGCCCTATAGTGAGCATGAGAAGAGAGGCATAATCCTGAAACTCTTTGAATAAGTCTTGATCTCTTCATGCCTCTCACAGCATATTGAGCATGATTCTAGTGTATGAAGAAGCATATTTTACATACAACATGGCCACTGAGAATAAGAAAAGTACTTCATCTAATGGTTAACAGGAATTTGTTCAACTGTTAAGGGTAAATTCAGAAGTGCTGGATTTACTGAGAGGTAATGTAGCAATCTTCAATACAGCCCTGTCCTAAAACATTCTGAAAAGTGATTTTTGTCTCTGCACTGTTTCTAAAAATGAAGCTCTGAACAAGATATGATTGTACTGTGTGGGAAATGCTCCTGATAGGTACTAGGGGAATTAAACAATTAATAAAACACAGCCTCTGTCTTTTGTGGGGTTATAGATTAGGAGAGATGGTAAATACAATGCAGTTTAACAAGAAAGAAATGATTTTTAAACACAGCACAAATATCGGATTCTTCTACACTGGCTTTCCATCATATTTTACCCTAATGCACCTTAGTTGACCTGATTTCAATCTTCTCAGATAAAACAGAATAAAATCCAATTATTTATAAATTAATCTTTTAACATAGGATCTGATACATTGTGAGAACTATGATTAAGACACAAGAACCTGCATAGAGCCAGCTGGTAGAGGTGACTGACCAACATTGGGCTCTGGACAACCAATGGTTTGTCTATAGTACATACTGACCCCTAGGGCTATTTTCTTTACACTGAATTATGTAGTTTTTAGTGTCAAATTTGCTTCCTTTCATACAGTACATATGAACATCCAGCTAATCTCTGGGGGTTACTAAAAAATTTTGTAAGGTTCACTGACAGAAGCATTCTGCTAACCACATTCTGCTGTTACATAATAAATGAAGTCTCGCAAAACATAGTAATCATTGCAATAACCCATCACGCAGGATGGATTTTAAGCTTAGAGTGACTATTTGCCATTTGTTCATCCCCTTAAGCTAGATTCCTGACCTAGTAACCTAGGTTTCCTACCAGTCAGTAATGATGAATATAGAAATAAACCATAACACACTGCCTTGGAGCCATAACTCTTAGGAAACACCATCCAGACTTAATTAGTTTCTGCAGAAGAGATGGAGAACTTAGCTTGATAACACTACTACTCTCACATCAGCCAATATGGGTGAGATTTGATGGGAAAACACAGAAAAACCTTTTGTTACTTGGTCAACTGGTAATAAATGATAGGATTAAAGCAATACCATCTCTTAATGAATTTCAGAACTTGATCACATGCAGAGAATGATTTTGTGTTTACCCAGGCACATCTTTGTGCTAATAAGACTGTGCACTGAGACTATTTACTTGGTTTTAAGTCTTATCCATTGTTTTAAAAATGAAAGTTATTCAATAAATTCTAGAGTTAAGATTTTATTAAACACATAGCATATATAATTACATATATAAACATTATCCTAGAGATATTTCATATAATTTCTCTCAAATTTTTCTATAATTTCAAATAAAAGATTTGACAACATTAAGTTAGCATTTCTCAGCATTATTTACACTTTATATACTAATAAGTGGTAGCTGGTGTTTTAGTCGCTAGGTCATGTCCGACTCCTGGGACCCCATGGACTGTACCCACTAAACCCCTCTGTCCATGGAATTTTCCAGGCAAGAATACTGGAGCACGTTGCCACTTCCCTCTCCAAGAGATCTTCCCAATCCAGGGATCAATTTCGTGTCTCTTGCACTGCAGGTGGATTCTCTACCGCTGAGTCACCAGGGCATCCTAATTAGAGACTGGAGTACATTGGGGCTATCAAGCAAAGATGTCAGTATACAGTCAGGGATTTGCAAATTTTTTTCCTTAACTTTAAAAACAATATAGACAGTGAATGTTTTAGTAGTACAGAGATGTAAAGGTAGCAAATATTTCAGGTTCCTATGGTTTCTTTTGCTTTCTTGTTAACATCTTAATTCTGCTATTGTACCATCATAGCAGCCCTAGATTAACATATAAGCCAATGAATGTGGCTTTGTCTCAATAAAACTGTATTGACAAAAATACCTGTAGGGCCAGATTTGGCCCAAAGCTCTATTTTGCCCAGCCCCTGATATAGAAAAACGATTACTTAGCAGAGGATAAAAGTTATATTAAAGAGAAACATACAGAAAATTTTCAAGTTGAGTTTTGGGGAAAGTAGAGAATGGCAGTGGATAAATAGGAGTTTGTAGTATAATTTCATCCCAGAGTATCATGGCCTCTGTAACAACCCACAAGCTCTCCCTTTAGGGAAAAAAAAAAAAAAAACCAAATAAATCAAGCATCAGGCTTCATTTGAATTGAAGCAGTTCAATCGTTACAGAGTCTAACAATTTCAGGGATGACAAACCTGGACGCGTGTGTCAGGAATACTGGCGTCCTATAGGAGGGACTAACACCCTGTCAGATCCCCAATGAGGAGTCATTTCAGCACGGGCCCTCTGCTTCCTATTAAACTTACAAAATCTGGTCAACAGTCCAAAAGACTGGAGTACCCACAATGAGTACCAGAAGTTAGTCTATGAACCTGGGATGGAAAAGCCTAAGGTCAAAGGTCTTTATTAGAAGACAGAGTATCTCATTTACAAGTCAAACACTGATCATTTGCCCTGGGAAAATGAAGCATTTTTTAAATTTTTGCTTTAAAATTAGATGCTGTTTTAGCCTACTGGGGCTGCCATAACAAAATGTCATAGACTGCATGACTTAAACAATAGAAATTTATTTTCTTGCAGTTCAGGCGGTGGACGTTCAGCACCAAGGTGTGGACAGGGCTGGTTTCTCCTCAGCTTGTGGATGGCCATCCTCCCCCTGTGTCCACTCATGGTCATTCCTCTGGGCATGCCTCCCTGGCATCTCTTCCTCTCCTTATAAGGACACCAGTCCTACTGCATTAGGGCTCCACCTTTATGACTTCATTTAACCTTAATCACCTCTATAAAGTGGAGGACATGGCTACCCACTCCAGTATTCTTGCCTGGAGAATCCCTATGGACAAAGGAGCCTGGAGGGCTAGAGTCCATGGGGTCACGAAGAGTCAGACATGACTGAGCACCTAAGCACGCTTCTATAAAGATCCTGTCTCCAAACACACTTAAACTAGCATTTAGGGCTTCATTATGTGTACGGCATTACAATGTATGAGATGCCCATTTTGGATACATTTTCTGAAGATATAATTTCCCTATAACCAATGATCATTGACCAAAGTTAAATTATTCTAAAGTCTACAGTAGCAGTAGTTGGATTATTAGACTACCAATTATCCTACTCTATTTGCCACATAATTGGGCAAGTTTTTTTCAGAAAAAATTATATTGTGAGTTAAAAGAAAAACTTGCTGGTTTTGTTCAGATTTAAAATATCACATTTAGAAAAATTATTTTGTGAGCATTTTATCACAATTTTTGGTATGTCCAGTTCTCAATTATCACCAGGAACACGACTAGATGGCTTTTAATAAAGCAGTTACTGCCCTGTACAAATCAGACATGGACAGGTTGAAGGATGTTCAACTGATTTTTCAAGACTCAGATCTGATTTCTTTCCAATTTGAGAGAATAGACAGCCCTATTCTCATTTCACTGACTCTGATAAAGGCGACTAGGGGAAAAAAATCCCACTTCATCATTGCCTACTGATGGCAATCAGAGAAATTTGGAAATCTTCCCTCAATAGTCACTTAGATGGGCACAAAACTACATCAGATATCCACTGCATTCTATCTAGAGTAGAAAATATTCTCATGAATCAAACCTTTTAAAGACTTCACTTTCTGCGCTAAGAACAGAGAGCATCCTGGAAGAGCAAATTGGGTCTCGGGAGCCGCCTTCCTTAAGGTATCCTACCCCAACTCCCAAACACACAGCCACGGCCTTCCATGCCTGCTGCTCTGCTCTTGACAGCTGCTTCTTACCTGCTGCCTCACAATCCCTGTCTTGTCCAAATTTTCTCTCCTCTATACTGTTACTTTAGAAAGCAGCTGAGAAACTAATTTCTGCTAAGAGGGATCCTGATCCAACTGCCTTACTATGCTGAGCTTCCTCAGGGCATTGGTGCTTAAACAGGGAGTGCTGGAGGGAACCAGGGTTAACGAACGTGTGCGTGAAAACTGGTGGGGTTAAAGGTGCACACAAGCCAGTGTTAGAGATACTGCCAGCTACAGAAGCCATTTCAACCACCGCTAACTTACACTCTGAAGCAAATCCCTCATCAATCTGTACGCAAAAATTCTGCCATCAGGATAACTCAACAGTGGCAAAAACTTGATGACTATCACTTTTATGATTCTAAAGAGAGATGCTTAATGATACAACAAAAACTAAATCAGTGCTTCAATTAAAGTCTGGAAGATGTTAATGCAACTGTTAATTAATACTATAATTCACTGTAAATTCATTATAATTAGTAACCTGTGATGTATTTGTGAAAATGGAAAAAAAAAATGCATGCTGGCTAATAGATACATCATTCATACTAAGGCAGACCCTGCTAATAAGGAAAGTTCACAACGACTCTAAGTTCACCAGACTAAAGAAAAAAGATTAAACATACATAAGAAAAATGCCAGCTTAATAATCTTATAGGCTAGAAGATAAACATGACTTGTAAGAAAGAATGAGGAGCATCAAATCAGAACTGAGTGCCTTCCTAGTTTAATACAAAACACATTTTCTAAACTACTGACTATGTCGAAACACTGTGAAGAGAGTTGTACAACATCAAAAGATGCAATATATACAGTTCTTGTCCTCAAAGGAGGGTGAGAAACTCATCCCAGCTGCTGGGAGCTTGAGTTTAGTACTGAGAGTTCTGAATCCCAAGAAACGCCTCACACCCTGCAAAGTAGGATGGTCAGATCCCACCTCGACAAGTCTAAGTTTAGACTAGCAGGAAGTGAAGGCACAAACCAAATTATACTAAGCTGACAAGAGAGTGGGGAGTGAGGACCAAGTCTAAACTGGATATAGACATCAAATGCTAAGATTATAAAGGAAACACAGATGTAATTCTATGTATCATCCTTGAATCACATTCCAAAGACATGGTAAATGTGAGAAGTGCTATCGAGATGCAGAAGCCCAGACACACCACTTCCTCCCTGTTTTGCATCTCTAGCACCTAGTAATTTTGAGTAAAAAAGAGTAATCTAGACTCTGTAAGTTAAATTAGAGGCAAACGCCACAGAAACATTAAAGTTTTATTAACCAAAGAGTCTGTCTAAATAATCTGGATAATCTCAAGCAAATTTCTGGTTTTCAGGTACAATGTAGACACAGATTAAAAATGCAAAAAGCTGTAAATCAATTACAGTTAAATTTTTAAAAATTAAAGAAAAAAGTGTAAAGAGAACCAACTCTAAGACAAAACGACTCTGTCCTCTTGCCTTGAATTACTATTACCCTTTTAATGATACAAATAGTTTTAGTTGATTCACTTTACTATTAGGAAAAGCAGATTGTGAATTTTTTTTATACAAGACAAAAGGCACAATTGTAAAGGAAAAGCTTAACTGGCTCATCCCTACTAAAATATATACTTCTGTTCTTCAAACGCTGCAAATAAGTAAGGAAAGGCTAGTCCCAAACAACAAACTGGAAGAAGACACATTATTTAAATACATATATCTGGCAAAGGGTAGTGTCCAGGACTTCTTCAAATTATGAAAACAACTAATCCTGAAGACAACTGTCCAATGACTTAAACTGGCAATTCACACAAAAGACACAAATGGTCAATAAAGTAATAAAAACTGTAAATTAAAATCACATTGTGATACCATTTCAAGCTCAAAAGATTGTTAAAATTTCAGAAGTCTGATGGTACCAAGTATTGGCAAGAATTTGACACAATTAGACACTGCTGGTACAAATTAAAATAGAACAGTCCTTTGAAAAACAATTTCAAATTATCTGAATTGCAAATTATCTTTACTTCGAAGGTAAAGATACTCATGATTCAATAATTCTTAGAATCAGGAACAGCATAAGACATATATGACAAGATTCATAGCAGCACTTATTGCTAATAGGAGAAAAAAACACAACAAACAGGCTATCAGTAGTAGATAGATAAAAAGTGGTGGTACATCCATTCAGAGGGAAATAAAAGTGACAATAAAGTAAGAATTACAGCCAATTGTAACAGTATGGATGAATCTTGGAACTCAAAGTAAGTGAAGAAATGAAGTCACAAATTTCAGTATGACGCCTTTCACATCACATTTATATTTATTTGGAGATATATGTGATAAAACTATAAAAGCAAGCAATGGACTATTAAACATATTTCAGGGTACTGGTTACAACTGTCAGGAGGACACAGATTGGGATCATATTGTATCATTTTTGGAATTTCAAAGATAATGGGAATGGTGTTTTCTTTAAATTGTCTTTAGTTTTGTTATATTTCTTATTCTTTATACATTATATATACTTTATAAAGATTCTGGTATAAGGCCCTAATATTAACTGAAACTAATTTTAAAGATAGAATATAGGCTTATTATATGATAAGTTATCATATGAGATAGGTACAGGAATTCTCCAAATCACCAAGTCTACTGTGGCATCCTGGAGTTGAGGGGCATAGATTCTAAGGAAGGATCTACTAAATTTCTGGAAGATGAAAATGGTGGTGTGTAGCAATTCTTATTAGGCACATAATTAAATTATTAAAACCAATACTGGTGATTTTATATTAAGCATTATCTATGTATTTATAACTGTTCAAAGTGCTCTAAGTACATAATTTCATTTATCCCTCACCACAACCCTATAATTTAGGTACTGTTACTATTACAAGTTTTACAGATGAGAAAACTGAGGCTTAGTAAAGTAAAATAATATCTAGTCAACACTACACATATAAAAAAGAAGTATAGCTAAAATTGAGATCTAGGAATTCCAATTCTAGAACCAGGACTGTAATCACAACCCAAACTGCACATATTTAATGATATAAAGGTTAATACAGGGATGGATTGCTATTGGTTTGTCTGAAAATCATGCTATGCTCCTGAGTTAGCAGCCAGGTGGCAAGGTTTGATAATCTGGAGTACCCCAAGTTATTTTTTACTCAGAGTAGATGCTGACTTGGCAACACACATCACACTGAATGTACCAAAGTACAACTTCCACTTCATCAAATGTTTAAAAACATTAAATCCTTAAGAAGTCAGATCTCAACTAACATTGAAAACAATATTCACTGTGAGGGCTCATAGCTTTTTTATGTGCTATGGATCCTTTTGATACTTAGATGAAAACTATGGATTCTTTCCTAAAATAATGTTTTTGGGACATAAAAGTATATATAGAATTACAGAGGCAACTGCTTATAATAAAATGATGTTTAAAATGTTTTAAATTTGTATGATAAGATAATACATTTCTAAGGTGAATATGGTAACTCTGGTATTACAATAACTCTCTTATATTGCAATTCTTTATGACGTGTGTGTTAGTCACTCAGTCGTGTCCAACTCTTCGCAACCCCACGGACTGTAGCTTGCCGAGTTCCTCTGTTCATGGGATTCTCCAGGCAAGAATACTGGAGTGGGTTGCCATTCTCTTCCCCAAGGAATCTTGCCAACCTGGGGATTAAGCCCGGTCTCCTGCATTGAAGGCAGATTCTTTACTCTCTGAGCCACCAGGGAAGCCTTTTTCTTTATCCCTTATATATACTTAATAGGTATTTCTGTAAATGCCCCAGTATTTATTGAAACTGTTTTTAAAAATAGAATATTGGTTGATTATATGGTAAGATATCATATGAGGTGGGTAAAATAAAATTCATAAAATTTCAAAGTAGTGAAAATCATAAAGATATTTTGAGGTATTTGCAATAACCATTAACACAATATAAATAAACCAGTGATTTCTACTGGTGGTGAAGGTACAGTAACTAATCATAATTACATGAGTACTAGCTACATTTATAACTTCAGGTAAAATGCTGTATTTCAGTGAAAGGTGAATGAACACAGAATTCGATTTGCTTGGTTTTGTTTTTTCCATCTGTGGCTGCTGCTCAAGAACTCCCAGCGTACTAGATCTTAGCTTGCTTCTCCAAGCTAAGATACAGCTCTTAGCTTGATCTGGTTTGACTGATCTGGTTTTCCCAGTCAGGGACAGTGCACTCCTCTTTATACTGTTTCATTCAGGCTGATACAGATACGATTGTTTTTCACTCTGTATTGCCAAGCCCTGTGATGAATCCAAGCTACTGTGCTATTGCTATAGTTCCTATAGTTGCTCTTTCACCAGGGAGCAGTTCCATGATTCATCATTCCCACCACACAGCCTTCTCTGCTGATATAGGAGTTTGACAGAAGGCAGAGCACTTTGGGAACCAGCATTCATCATACTTGTTTGTACAAACCTGATTTATGTTTACCTCCCCCGCTGACCTGCCCACCCCTTCTGTCTAGATTTCAGTAGGAAGCTCCACAGTAACAGCTAAGTATCAACTCAAAGCCCTGGTAAAATGGTCACATGGTGGAAGAGGATTAATAGCACACTCCAGCCGAATATCTGGGCAGTGATCCATAAAACTCAGAAATGACTGTGGAGCTTCAAAATGAGGAGTTAAAATGACAAAAATACATGGACCATGAATGGACAAAATACCGGAGTAGAAAATCAGGAAAGAAAACATGAGAATAAAAATGAAAATAAAAGAGAATTAATCTCAAAAAAGGATCCTTCAAGAAGCTAATGTTCAATATGTACAGACTCATGAGAATATCATCCTTGAATGAGGGATTTCTGTCATATTTGGGTGAGTTGAAAAATATCTTTCTATAGCCTTTGCATCATTTTTTAAGGCAAAAGAAAATCTGCCCTCCAAAACACAGCATAGATCTTTAATTTCACCCACTCCTGCACAGGTAACGCTTTAATAGCTATAGAAAATTTACTTTACTACATAGAAATACAGAATCAATTTTGTGTAAGAAAAAACAAACAAACAAAAAACCAAAACAGATGTGTGTCTCCACTGTCCTCCTCTCACCTACTTTTCAATCTAGGAGAGCCAATCCTTAAGAGGACTGGTTTTGGAGTTCAAGTATACTGGGCTCAAATCCTAGCTTTTCCATTCCAGCTGTGTGATCTAGGCTGGGATAGCAACCTCTCTGAGCTTCACTCTCTGTTTTATGGTTACTGTGAAATACCATATCTTAAGATAATGTATATAAGGGATTTCTCGGAAGCTCTGCCACATATTAAAGCATTCAGTAAACAATAAAAATTATATTAAGTACCATTATCCCTTATAATTGCTCACATGTTCCAGGTTTTTCAGCAGTCTCCTCTACTGCAAAACATACTTGTCTTACATCTATACTTCAGAATCAGAATCGATGACTCTCAATATAATAAATTATACTAACTGAACATTTTTCAAAGAAAGGTTAAGTCTTTGAAAGTATTACCCCACTTGATACCCATGACAGGTCACTCAACATCTGCACAAAGACTCTTAGTTTCAGGAATTCACCTCAACAAATCTTTACTGAGCAACTATTAATACTTTACCTGCTGCTAGTCTGGTAACTTGTGTGACATTTTTAAAAGGGTAACGTCACATTAACTGCAGCTAAGCATCTCCTGGAATCACCCTGGCAAAGTGAAGTCCTTATCTTCTGTCTAATGAGGGCTACATTAGCAGCTCAGGTTCCTACCTAGAAGTTACTCTTTTTTTCAATCAAAAGGTTATAAATACAAGATCCCTTCCTCTTCCCACAGTGAGAACTGAAAACAGGGTAAAAGGCAGCAAATTAAAACAGCAAAGCAAAACGCACCTATGCAGAGCAAGATCCGACTCAGAGAAAGGGGCTATTTTCTAACATTTACTATAGAAATGAAACAAAGCACCTCAGCACTCTCTGTGACAAAGGATCCCTTAATGTTAATTCCATGCACTTAAACAGGCAAGTGAGGCTGTGATTTTTACAGAGCACGACAGGAGCCTGGAAATTCAGATGTGACATGACAGCACGCAATGGTCTGGACAAGTCCCGTGCAGGACACAGGAGCCAGAGAGGACACTGCCCTTCTGGAGAAGTCTAAAATGAAGCGAAACAGGGCTCATTTTTGTGACCTTACCTGCTTAAGGTTGTCACTGATATTTCTGTGAAAGAAAATGTATCATAATGCAGTGAAAAAATTCCTTATAACTATACAAGCTAAATGTATGTAAACTGTGTTTGGCTTTCATTCCACAAGGTTCACTAAGTCTTTTTCCACTTAATTTTTTGTGTTATAATAAAATACAAGTTACGAAGGATCCAGATTCTTTCATAGATCATTATTGAAATAGGGTAACTAACAGACATTTGAGAATTACAACCAAAGTTCTGGTCAAAATTCAGCACATAATATTCCCTTCCAGAATGTTCTTAGACTGACTGACTCCAGTCCCTATTCCTTATGTTGTACTTTTATATACATTGAAGATGATGAGCAGGAGTAGAGAGATAGGCACTACTGACATTTACTGCTAATGTTCTATGTGTCCAATAAGATGCCAAGATTTTTACAGGAGTCTCACGTAATCTTTCCAACAACCTTGTATATTGTTGTTGCTCAGTTGCTAAGTTGTGTCTGACTCTGCGACCCCATTGACTGTAGCACACGAGTATCCTCTGTCCTTCATTATCTCCCAGAGTTTGCTCAAACTCATGTCCATTGAGTCAGTGATACCATCCAGCCATCTCAGCCTCTGTCACCCCCTTATAGTCCTTTCATGGCAGACACAATTTTTATTATTTCATTTTGTAAAGACTGAAATTATGATTCAGAGAGGTCCAGTACTGATCAAAGTTCAAATATATACTTTCTAGAGCCAGATATCAAGTCTTTCCTATTTTATGTTTAGGTTCATTTCTCATAAAACATAGAGATTTCTTTTGTTAAACATCCAGGAAAGAGGTCCAAAAGATAAAATCATGCTCAATCAAGCAATTCTTTTTTTTTTAACTGTTTTTCTTTTTTTTTTTCATTTATTTTTATAAGTTGGAGGCTAATTACTTTACAGTACTGTAGTGGTTTTTGTCATACATTGACATGAATCAGCCATGGCGTTACATGTGTTCCCCATCCCGATTCCCCCTCCCACCTCCCTCTCCACCTGATTCCTCTGGGTCTTCCCAGTGCACCAGGCCCGAGCATTTGTCTCATGAATCCAGCCTGGGGTGGTGATCTGTTTCACCCTAGATAATATACGTGTTTCGATGCACAGAGGTGTTTCGGAGTTTGAGTGTCTTGATTCAAAGGAGGGATATTTATTATAGAGTCTAGTGTTATGTCTACTTTGTCCATAAGTCAGCATTTCAGATTTCCTAAAACTTTATTAATCCTATGCACAAGGACATTCCTCTGTAAACAGATTTTCCACTTAAATCCAAGCAATTATAAAGTATTAAATCCAACTTGTAGCGACATTCACTGTTTTATGAAAATAAAGGTATAGGGTCATTATTTTATCCCACAAGTCCAACAAACTTAGATTTTCATGTACTCTTGATAAATTAATACATATCTTAAATTCAAAACCACTTTCTGCATCACCAGATTAGCTCAGATAGAACTGCATTAAGCAAAAAGTAAATATGATTTTATATAGCACAGCGTTGCCCTGCTTTCAATTACTCAGTCTTAGTATAACCAAGTGAATGGCCAGCTAAACGACAATTCTCAAAGCTCTCCAGGGATTGGGGATGATAAATCATTGCTTCCAAGTCCTGGCTACTGTAAATAGTGTTGCCGTGAACACTGGAGTGCATATATATATATATATGTATATATATATGTTTTAAATTACGCTTTTCTCCAAGTATATGCCCAGGAGTGGGATTTCTGGGTCATATGGTAGTTCTTTTTTAGTTTTTCAAGGAACCTCCATACTGTTCTTCATAGTGGCTGTTTCAGTTTACATTCCTACCAACAGTGTAAGCATGTTCCCTTTTCTCCACACCCTCTCCAGCATTTACGGTTTGTAGGTTGTTTGATGATGGCTGTTCTAACCAGTATGAGGTGGCACCTCATTGTAGATTTGATTTGCATTTCTCTAGTGATCAGTGATGTTGAACATCTTTTCAAGCGCTTACTGGCCATCTGTATGTCTTCCTTGGAAAAATGTCTATTTAGGTCTTCTGACTATTTTTTGTTTGGATTCTATATTTTTTTGGTGGGGGGCATGAGTGCTCAGTTCTGCCCTACTCTTCATCACTCCAGGGACTGCAGCCCACCAGGCTCCTCTGTCCATAAAGGTTTTAAGGCAAGAGTTGGATGCCATATCCTACTCTAGAGGATCTTGATTCAGGGATCAAACCTGCATCATTTGTGTCTCCTGCATTGTAGGAGGGTTCTTTACCACTGCACCACCTGGGAAGCACTGATTGGGTTCTACTATGCATAAAATAGACAACCAACGAGAACCTGTTGCATAGCACAAGCAGGAGGGTAGATGACAATACATTTTTAGGACATATATCAAGTTAACCTTAAAAATGCATTCCAAATACATTAGGTACAGACAAATACTGTTTGATTCCACTTACATGATGTATCTAGAATAGTCAAATTCATAGAGTCAAAAAATACACCAGTGGATGCTAGGGGCTGTGCAGCGAAGGGAGGGGCAATGGGAGTTGGTATTTAATGGGGGCAGAGTTTTGATTTAGGAAGGTGAAAAATACGAGAGACAGATGATGGTGAGAATTGCATAACAATGTAAATGTACTGGGTGCCACTGAACTGTACAGTAAATTATGGGTAAAATGATATGCTTTATATTATATGACTTTTACCACAATAAAAAACCAGGCCACTGCCTGAGTGCACAAATGGAGTGAAGCAATGCTCTTAAACTAGAGGGGAGGGGGTGGGGGAGATACTCATTCATACTAGAGGGAAAAAACAAAAAACACCAGGTACAGAGACAGGAGCATATTTTCTACCAGAGAACAAGAGATTATAAAATTGAAAGGGTTAAAGACATCAGCTCTGAGTACTTCTGAGTAAATGAAAGCATAACAAATGCTCTGTCCTGTCTTCTGGCCAGAAAAGCTGTAAGCAGTCACAACCCTGGTAGACTGTCTATGTTATGTTATTTACATGTCTGATCAATACAAAACACATTTCAAGGAAAAAGTGCTTGTTCCCTCATATTATTCATCAGCACATAAAAAGCCTTCTCTGTAAGGATATAAAAATACTCATGAAATGAGCTGTGTGATCCTTAGAACTAGATTCAGTGGGACTTGCCCTTTCTCATTACTAAACCAAATGGTTCTTCCAACGTCAGTCACTTTACAGCTGTGACCCAATGACCACACTTGGTGTCTGACAAACAATCTGAAAGACGTTAAGAGAGAACAGAAACAGAAAATTAAGGTAGACACAGATGCCGCACGTGTTTTCCCCTAGGTGAGGGGTGGAATGTTCTCTCTCTATTCCTCAAACTATTTGTTTGAAAAACATTTGCACCCCATGTGGTTCCTATGCTGCGTCTGTGCCTATGAATCCATCTATATTGCTACTAAGGGAAGCCCCATGTTGGTATTTTTTAGTCAACTACAGCTGGGAGCAAGAGCCCAAGAACAGCATGTCACTTATATTATCACATTTGATCTTGATGACAGCTCTTTGGGGGAAATATAATATTATTTCTTTCTTTAAACTTTACCTTTACATGTATTGAATATGCACTTCTGAGGTGACAGACAATATCCTCAGCGCTACTGATGATACAAAGATAAAAAGATGTGGTCCCTATCATTAAGGTCACTATCATTACAGAAAGGCCGTGAAATGGACAGACACTTCCAGGCAATGTGATGAGGCTACCATTTTGCTACCATGAAGACCTAAAAGAGAGGCACCAGGACAGCCAGGGAACACCGTCTCTATGTTACTGACAACAACAATAATTTCCCAAGTTCACACAATTATGTTAGAGGAATTATCATTTGTAACTCACATCTACAGATTTCAAGTTTACTATTCTTTATACAACACTAGGTGGCCAAAGTGTCTGAAAATATCTCCCAATTTTAAAAGAACTGTTTCAGAGCAAACTCTAATAAATATTATTAGATTGGGTCTATCAGATGAAACCTTGTTAGGTCTTACTGATGTCAAACCATTGAAACCATACTATATGAACAATGGTGATAATAGAAATTTCCAGTAGGAAATGAGCAAACGATTTAATTTCTCTGTGCCTTAGCTTCCTAGTTTGTGGAATGGGGCCAATATGAGGGCCTCTTCCATAGGCTGTTGTAAATATTAGATGAAGAAAAACCTATCTATAGCTTTAAAAGTTTCTGAAGCACAGAAAGTGATGGCTGGGAACATGATTTTTATTTGCTACTATTATTTGGCAAACCACAACCAATATCTTGAAAATTTCAAATAATTTCATGTAAATGTGTTATATGACACATTTTTTATATGAACACTTATCTAAATTCCTATTATAGATGTTCATAGGTTTCCTAAGCAGCTCTTTGAAAATGACATCATCTAAGCAAAGAGATTATAACTGAGAAGAAAGAAGAACATTATCATTATGAAAGAACATTTGCATTACTGGGATTAACTATGAGAGAATGATGCCTAAAAAGAAATAAGGGCATCATGAAAAACTAAGAATTTTAATTTTTGCCAAAAAAGTGTAATCACAGGAAAATCTGTGTTACTTAAATACTATGTAAGGAATAATTAACCTCAATCCTTGATGCATTCTGTCTACAATCCTGTTTCCAATGCTAGTTTTAGCCAATTTATGGAAATACTTTAAGATGAGAAAAAAAGGCATACTAATCCTTTTATAGGTCAGTCCTAAAGATTAGGTGTGTCCCAGCTTTCCCTGCAAGCTAAACTCAACACACTATGGATACACTTGTCCAAAGTTTAAAATTTCATTTATTCTAAATGTATTCTGGTGATGACTGCATCACCCTGTACATTTACTAGCAAATAAAATTTACACTTAAAAAAGTGCGTTTAATGGTATGTAAATCACACTTCAAAAAGGGTACTTTACAGATTCACTTATTTTTTTCAGCAGATTTTTTTAAAGTTATTTTTTGTAAGTGGAATTCAGTCAAATTCTAAGTACACTATGTTTGGGGTGAAGTGGTTCAGGAACTTCATTCTGCTGTCTTAATCCAAGAGAACCTCAACAATTTAGCTTTGAAAGAGGCCTTTAAAAATGCAAAGTGACTTAAGACACAAATCCCTTTACCTCCTTCAAAATAGACAGAGGACTTAAAGATGTACAGATGTGAAAATGATCTGGGGGAATTTAGACACAAACAGATTACAGATTCTTTCGTATCATCACTGACACCTGCAAGGTTTAATTAAGCTGAAAGTCACCAATTTCTGCTCAAAACGCTGACTAGTGGCTTGTTAATTAGTTGCTTTTCTCATTGATTAGCAACTTAGGCAATACCCTGTTATAAATGGCTGTAATGCTTGCCTTGTTTCAGAGCTTAATAAATACAATATAGACTATTTAACAATTGTGTCCTTGTTTGATTTACGAAGCAAAAGCAGAGAATTTTATTGCTAACTCCAGTGACGAACAAAAAAACATTTTCAAAGCAAGTGAAAGCTAATACTATAAAACTTCCTTTGTCTTTTTTGGGAAAGTTTGATGAAATGAGCCATCACTGCTTGTCATGAGCAATCAATTAATTTCTCAGAAATCGTGTTGTCAACAAATTTTCAAGACAAGTGTTTCAATAAATAAGTACCCGTCAATTTTTAGTCGTCCAAATTATAGTTTGGAATGCACTGTGGAATTAATTAAAATAACTGTGTGGACACTTCTCTGCTTTTCTATATGCAGATGACTTCCAAATCTCTATCTCCAGACCTAGTTTCTTCCTGGAACTCCAGGCTATTGTACCCAACTGCTTACTTGGTATCTCTACCGGGAAATGCAACAGGCACCTCTGACTTAACAGACCCAAAAAGAGAATGCTGGATTCTGACCATCATCTTTCCCCAAAGATTCCACTTCCTACTCATCTCAGTAGAAAACAATTCCTCTCTCCACTCTGTATCTTAAGCCGAACATCTAGAGAGTTATCCTTTCTCTCATTTCCCTATGTCCCATGACACCCGAAACCTATACATCTTTTGTACATTTCACTGCTACTACCTTGGTCTTAGACTTCCCTGTAGCTCAAATGGTAAAGAATCTGCCTGTAAGGCAGGAGACCAGGGTTCAATCCCTGGGTTGGGAAGTTCCTCTGGAGAAGGGAATGGCAATCCACTCCGGTATTCTTGCCCAGAGAATTCAAAGGACAGAGAAGCCTGTGGGGTCGCAAAGAATCGGACACGACTGAGTGACTAACACAACACACCTTGGTCTTATCCACTGTCATCTGTCATCTATCACCTGGGCAACAACTGAACATTACAAAGTTCCAGTGTAGTTGATGTATAGTATCATATAAGTTACAGGTGAACACTATAGTGATTCACAATTAAAGGTTCTATTCCATTTACAGTTATTATAAAATATTGGCTATATTACCTGTGTTGTACAATATATCCTTTAGCTTATTTTATATATAATAGTCTGTACCTTTTAATCCTCGAACTCTACTTTGCCTCTCTATGATATTATGCCATAACGTCCAGTATGCAGTCTTGACACTTCTCAACATGAACCTTTGCAGTGGCTTCTCAATGTGCCTGGAATAAATATCGATCCTTCTACACTTGATTATACAGTCGCCCATGATCTTGTCCCTGTTACCTCTCTGACCTCCTCTCTCTCTTTCCTTTTGCTCCCTGCATTCTCACCGCAAGGTCTCGGCACGAGCTATTCCTAATATTTAGCCAGCACATCCTCAGACTTTCACACACAGGCTCCTTACTTTTCTTTTCAATCAGATTTCAGCTTAAGTGTTACTTCCTCAGAGAGGACTTCCCTGACACCCTAAAATAGCCTCCTATTTGTTTTTAGAGTACTTTTCAGTATTTTACTTTTTACTGCTGTTTATCTTTTTTTTTAGTTAACATGTTGGCTTGTTTTTTATTTCCACAATTGAATGTACACTCTATAAGAACAGGAACCTTAACTGTCTCATTCTGTGTTCTACTCACAATACTTAGAATAGTGGCAAGCATATAGATGGTACAGTATTTTTTCCTTCTTGTTGATGAACAGCTAGATGTCTGGATACATTTGATGAGGTTTATTCAATACAGAGTGACTCTACACTGGTTTTCTTTCCAAAAAGACAAACACCTAAGCTGATGGCAAAACTTTTTAACAGCAAACTTGGTTCTGTATTTATCTTTAAGGAGAACACTTATGACATACTCAGGAAGGATAAATGGGAAACTTAAGCAGATTTTGAAATTAAAACCGAATCTCACCTTATGTATGAGATTAACATCAACCTTAAGGCAAGAGTCTGAGTCACAATTATCCCCACAAAATGCCTCTTTATTGCCCTGAAGTACACTATACATATTCTTAGGTATTTTTGTTGTTGTTTAGTTGTGTCCAACTCTTTTGTGACCCCATAGACTGTAGTCTGCCTGGCTCCTCTGTCCACGGGATTTCCCAGGCAAGAATACTGGAGTGGGTTCTTGGGTATATCACTTATAAAGTACTGTGGATGTAAAAATGCAAACTAGAACCAGTGTTTTACAACACATTGGTGAATAAATACATTGTATAACCTATCTGCCTACCTGACCCCTGATTACTCCCTTTCCTCTTGTCTAATAGAATCTAGTATTTTCCTATGATTGGCCCGGCCCTAGGCATCAGTGAATAAGGCCCATTCCCACGCCTGAGGTTCAATTATGGCTGATCTAATGAGTCATTTTGGTACCATTTTTCTTGCCAGGTTTGGGTGTGTGATACAATTTTGGCCAAGAAATGAAGATAAACAGGCTGGGAGAGTGTCTGGGGAAAGGAATCATCACTGACAAAATATATGAGAAGAACAGAACTGTTTCCACCGGACTTGGCATCTCCAACAGAGTTTCAAACTATGGCAGCAACCTTAAGAGCACCTAAGTGGTGATTCTCAGAATGATAGAGCAAATTAACAGGGGAGAAAAACAAAACGTTATGCCATTGCACTAGCAATTTGCAGGTTCTGGCTTCTGTTGTAATATGCAAAATACACTTTTGTTGTTTTTCAGTCATTAAGTCTTATCCAACTCTGTGACCCCATGGACTGTAGCACACCAGGCTTCCCTGTCCTTCACTATTTCTCAGAGTTTGCTCAAACTCATGTCCATTGAGTAAGTGATGCCATCCAACCATCTCATCCTCTGTTGCCCCCTTCTCCTCCTGCCCTCAATCTGTATCTGTAAAGACATGCTCATGGACAGCAACCTAAGACGCTTCCTGTTGTCCATCATGAAATGAAATAAGATCTACAGAGTCACAAGCAGATTCACTTCTCCCATCTCAAGGTCACTCAGGTTAGTACCCTTTGGGTCAAACAGTGTGAAAACTGCTGGTGCTATTAAAATTATTTCTTCCATATTTCCTTTCATTTTAAGTTTGCACAGCTTAATGTGACTAAATTAAATGCCTGTATCTTGAGATATTACTGTTTCCATCTGTAATACAGGTATCATAAAGTACATGTTGATTTCTTTAAAGAGTTAAAAGAAGAAATGCAATTTATCACATGAATTTCCCAATTCAAATAACCCAGAAAATATCTTTTATCTGCATCACTCTCGCTGGCTGAAAGCCACATCTTTCTAACTATATTCTCTTTGCACTAATAATGTTCTCTACTGTGTGAAACTAGTATTAATATATGTCATATCTTGACTTCAAAACTGTTGCAAAAGCACCTGCATGTGCTCCAATCTCAAAAGCATACATATGCTTTGGTTACATTAAGTTGAACAGCAGACTTCCAGTGGAAAACATTACAGTGTTTCCATCCATTAGTATGTTATTATCTAGGCATAGGCATATGTAATAGAATCTTTGTGGACACAGCTTTAGAATAATCCAGTCCCTATGCATCCAGAATAAAGCCAGGCCACCTAGTAGTACCCATCACTATAGGTTTAGTGCATTTAAAAGCAAAGCTCACCTGACATTAGAAATACTATTAAAATTTTTAGAGTCATCTGTATAAGTGATGCCACAGGAGCAGTCTGTTACACTACAGACAGCCAACATCATAGCCAGTCTCCCCTCAAATGTATTTCCTAAGTGTTTAAAATGCCTCTTAAAAATGTGTTCTCCCACCTCCATCCTCTGTCTCATCCCTATTCGCCCTTCCCTTTTGCCTCTAGATTCTTTCTTTCATGAGAACCTTCTTTCCATTTAAAAATATAAGTCAATTTAATGTTTCTAGGATCCTTTTCCTTCTATATTCCATCCATTCATTGGGTGTTAAAAATGAAGTCCAAGCCAGGTGGGCACCAGGTGCCCAGTCTCAGATGAGACTGAGGCATTGTGCAAGTATCTACGTCATCTTCCTATTTGGACCCACAGAGTGGATTCATGAACAGTTGTCCCACCTGGAGAGTACCACCCATCCTGCAGATGGGATAATCCAGACTCAGAACAGTCCTCTAGGCCTCACAACTAGTTACCTTGCTAGTTACATTTCCATTCATAACATTACATTCACAGAAATACATACTGAATCAGGGTTAGTGATGATTGAAGAGGCACAGAAAAAAACAGACTGTACCATGGCTCTCTCTAAACGTGGGTCTCCTATCGTGCTTGTGGGGTCTTCTTACTACTGGACCTGGGTAGGGTCAGGTCCATCCATGCCTCTCAGAGGAGCCCCGCTTTTCTGCAAAAGCCAACAACCCAGTTACCTGGCTCTTCTCTGAGCTCTTGGAGATGAAGCTGGGGAGGTGTTGCCAAGCTCGTGGGCTGCTGCTCTCTCCTACCTGTATTCACCTCTATCTCACAGCTATCCCCATTCTTGAAAGGGTCTTATCTGTAATAGACATATTTTTAACAAGTTCCATTCTTTACCTTAGGTGCTGGGAGGACTTTTGCTTCTAAACCGCTCTTGCATGAGCTGCAAAGCGGCACACAGAGCGCGTGGAATAGGATTGTGTAATGAGTGTTGTAAACAGAGGTTAAGCATATGAACTATCCCATTCATCAAAATGACCCATCTACACATTTCTAACCTTTGCTGACAGGATCTGTAAAAAAGGGATAACAACAATATCTAAAAAGATTATCACATGGAATAAATGAGATAATACATATAGAGAATGTTAGAGATAAACAATTTTGGTGAGAACAACTCCATCTGGAGAAAAAAAAGTATTCAGTTATGTTTACACAATCAAGACAAATTTAACCACCCATTCCAGGTCAAATGACTTCGTGCATCATATACTTGAAAATGTATTCTCCCCAAGTTATTAACAGAACACAATGTCAATTTCTTTTTGGCAATGGAAAACACAAGCATATTCTCAGATAAAGCACTCTACAATGTTCATAACAGTTGTTCTTCCACTTGGCTGCATGTTTATGATTTTTAAGTGCTCTGATATTAGTCTTATACCATTAAATTTCTTAGAAAAACAAACTAATGAAAATATCTTTTGTGTTTTCTTCTCCACCTAAGGTTTGCGTTACATCAAGATTTTGTACACTTACAGCCCACTGACCCACCCCCATAATCACACAATGCACAAAGTAGAGGTTTTGCTAGACGACAAGTTGTCATGAGTCTCTGCAAGTGTTGAAACATGACTCAGTAGAAACAGTTGCAAAAAAAGGTGAGGAGAGCAAACACGCAAGCATAAAAAGCTGTGCTGCTGAAAAGAGATGTTAGAATGGATTAACTGAATCATCTCTGAAGGCCACAGCCTTAAACTTTATCATGTATAGCAACAGTAATTTAAAAATAGTCAGAGGTTTCTGAAGACTTAAAAAAAATGCCTTTAGGATGGCAACCCAAGAAATAAAATTATCTCATTATGCAAATAAGGACTAAGGTATCAGAGATGCTCTTTAACATTGTAGATATTTTTCTTTAGGAACAGAAGATTCCAATCACAAGAGTAGAAGTGAGAAAACTGGGCTAGACACCAGGTTATTATGCAAAAGGCAGTCAATTTCCTAAAGGTCTGGTAGAAGCCAAATGATGCACTTTTACATTTGGAAATGGCATCCCTGACAAGAAGAGATGAAGGGAATCCATAATTTTCTTATAGGAAATGCTCAAAAAGCTTAATTCCATATTAAAATCCTGGAAGAAGAAAATTAAAGGAGGACTCGTCTTCTTTGCATTGCCTTTAACAATCTACTTTAGAGTTATTGCGAACCAGTATTTATTCTTTGATAAACAATTTGTAATACATTTGTTATGTGACACAGGTAAAGAGCACAGCTGTCGGGACAATAAAATCCCCATCTTCTTGGAGGGTGCACACAGAATGTTTCTATGGGGAGAGACAGACAGAAGCCAACCAGTAAAGGCGTAGACATATTAGTGAGGACTATAGAGACGATGGAGAATACGAGTGGCACTCAAGATAGCAAGTGTAACTTGTCAGACAGAGTCTTCTATATTTACTTATATTAGTACTATGGATGCCGCTTTACCAAGTCAATTAGACACTTCAGTATCTAACATGTGCCAGGCACTGGGCAGGTCTAGGGATAGAGAAATCAATTATAAATACAAAAGGACAAAGATAAGCACATATTTTTGTTTGGGTGAACATGTTCAAAATTCAGGTGAAGAAAATAAACTTGGGGCATAGGAAACCAGCGCTGACATTTGTTTAATGAAACAGAATGATGCTAAATGTAAGGCTATGCAAATCTAAAAATACCATTTTATTTCTAGTAAGGGAGAGAATGCATTTAAAAATTGAAAAAAAATAGAAGAGTTTTTAAAAGAGAAAATATATTATTTCAATATAAACCTACTATAGAATATGGGGCTTCCCAGGTGGCGCAGTAGTAAAGATTCCGGGTGCCAATGCTAAAGATGCAGGTTTGATCCCTGGGTCAGAAAGACCCCCTGGAGGAGGAAATGACAACCCACTCCAGTATTCTTGCCTGGAGAATCCTATGGACAGAGGAGCCTGGAGGACTAAGTCCATAGGGTCACAAAGAGTTGGACACAACTGACGCAACTTGGCACTCACGCAAACATGTATATAATATAGAAATATGCATATAAGAAATACGTTTAGCATTTAATTTTTCAAACCCCAAAGATTTACTTTCTTTAGAAAGTACAATGTAAAGAAACTCAATTGTAATCCTTAATTTTTTTCCACACCCTCTTTTTTTTTTTTTTTACTGAAGTACAGTTGATTCATAATGTTGTACCAATCTGTGCCATAGAGCAAAGTGACTCAGTTATACACACATATACATTCCTTTTTTATATTCTTTTCCATTAGGGTTTCTCACAGGAGATTAAATATAGCTCCCTGTGCTATACAGTAGGATCTTGTTTATCCATTCTAAATGGAATAGTTTGCATCTACCTACTCCAAATTCCCAATCCATCTCTTCCTCCTAAACCCCTTGGCAACCACAAGTCTGGTAATCCTTATTTTTTAATTAACTTATTTAGAGATAAGTTAGAGAGTTATCCGACTGAACTTACTGCTCTTGAGAACTACCTCTACTTTATAAATACAAATAGCTGTTTCATTGTTTTGAATTCTGTATTAACCTGTCAGCACATGAAGCATACATATTTATTTTCCAAGAAAACCTAGTAGAAGGATCAGGATTTCCATAGAATGGTTCAATATGACTTGGCTAAATGAAGCAACTCAGCAGCATCAGCAGCAAAGTATTAGAGGGTTTCTTAAACCTGTCTTGTTGATTATTTTACCTCAGAAGATGATGAAAGGGAAGGAAGACCAGACTGTTTATAGGCTGTCAGCATCCCCAGGCACTCCCATGTCTAGAAAGATTTTCCCAAAGGTGGAACCACAGGGAATCAGAGAGTTCCAGCCACTACTTCATGTCAATCATCGCACTCAAACAAATGAGTCTTTTTAAAAGTCTACTATTAATAAGGCTCAAACCATATGGTTTATGTGGTGGGCTAGGGCAAATACTTCAACTCCTTTTCTCTGCCTGAAATTCCTCCAGCTCATAGCACAAATGCTCACCTGATGTTGACATCAAAATTGCATCATCATCTTATGTGGCTATTAAATAGCTGAAATAACACCTAATATTTTGCTACAGTCAAGTTATTTCAAACCCTTGGTGAGAAGGAGAAACAGTAGAAAAAGTGGCTGACTTTATTTTTTCTGGCTCCAAAATCACTGCAGATGGTGACTGCAGCCATGAAATTAAAAGACACTTACTCCTTGGAAGGAAAGTTATAACCAACATAGACAGCATATTAAAAAGCAGAGACATAACTTTGCCAACAAAGGTCTGTCTAGTCAAGGCTATGGTTTTTCCCGTAGTCATGTATGGATGTGAGAGTTGGATTATAAAGAAAGCTGAGCACTGAAGAATTGATGCTTTTGAACTGTGGTGTTGGAGAAGACTCTTGAGAGTCTCCTGGACTGCAAGGAGATCCAACCAGTCCATCCTAAAGGAAATAAGTCCTGAATATTCATTGGAAGGACTGATGGTGGAGCTGAAACTCCAATATTTTGGCCACCTGACATGAAGAACTGACTCATCTGAAAAGACCCTGATGCTGGGAAAGATTGAAGGCAGGAGGAGAAGGGGATGACAGAGGATGAGATGGTTGTATGGCATCACTGACTGAATGGACATGAGTTTGAGTAAACTCCAGGAGTTGGTGATAGACGGGAAAACCTGGTGTGCTGTAATCCATGGGGTCGCAAAGAGTCGGACACGACTGAGCGACTGAACTGGACTGAACTGGTTAGATTTTACAATAAACTCTGTGATTGTATTGAAGAGTCAACCTAAACATTAAAAGTAGAGCATCTTATCTAAAAATGATTTAGTCACTCACACAAAAAAAGATTTTATTATGTGTTTGGATGGTATAAAGTACAGAAAAAAAATATTGAAGTGATCAAGATATGGCTTGTGAGAAAAGTAACTTTAAAAAGATAATTTTTTATGATTTAGTATGTTCAATTATTAAATATTTCTATTTCATAGTAATGGCCACAAATTATTTTGACAACAATGAACTCAAAAGTTAGGTTTAAGACACGATAACATTTATAGATTAGTTTAAAAGATATCCACCTCTTTTTTAACATGGCATTTTAAAATGACAGGTTCAGCTAAGGCCTTTTTTATCTCCCCTACCTGCTTTTATTCCCAGAAGTTTTCTGAGATGTGTATGAATCATTATGATGTATGTTTTTATACTTCTATTAATCATGTATTGATATGTGTATAAATTTGTGTATATACACACATATAAAATTACATACATACACATATATAAATTCATGCTTTTGAACTGTGGTATTGGAGAAGACTCTTGAGAGTCCCTTGGTCTACAAGGAGATCAAACCAATCAATCCTAAAGAAAATCAACCCTGAATATTCGTTGGAAGGACTGATGCTAAAGCTGAAGCTCCAGTGGTTCAGCCACCTGATGAGAAGAGCCGACTCACTGGAAAAGACCCTGATGCTGGGAAAGATTGAAGGCAGGAGGAAAAGGGGACAACAGAGGACAAGACGGTTGGATGGCATCACTGACTCAATGGACATGAGTTTGAGCAAGCTCCAGGAGATGGTGAAGTACAGAGAAGCCTGGCGTGCTGGAATCCATTGGTCTCAAAGAGTTGGACGCAACCGAGTGACTGAACAATGACAACAATATAATTTTATATTTCTAAATGTTTATAAACAGCACTGCATTTCTATGTTATTTTGAAATTTTCTATTTTCACCCAATATTACATTTTTGCAGGTGTTCCCATTGATATAAGCAGTTCTAATTTAGTTATTTACTATGTAGTATTCTGTTATGTGAATTAAGAAATTATATATTCACTCCCCTTCTGATGGACAGTTAGGTTGCTTCTGTCTCTTTATTATTAAAACAGCACTATGATGAACGCTGGATACATGTGTTCTTACGTACATGTCCATGTTCCTCTCAAGCAGAAACCTAGAATTATCATTGCTGGATTGTACATACGTCCATAATCAACTTCAGCATAATCAACTTCAGTGGACATTCCTCTACAAGAGACATGTAACAACTTGTATTCCATTCCTCAGTCACATGGCAGTTTTTAGCAAAAAAGCAATAGGTTGAGCCAGATACCAAGTTCTTAGATGAATACCAGTCCTTAGAAGGATATATAATTTACTCAACAAAGTGCATATACTTTCCTCAGCACGAGAGGCAGCACGCAGTCGGAGAGGAGCTTAAAATCACTGACAAAAGCTTGCTCAGGGAGCTTGAGGAGGGCTGACAAAACTGAAGCACAATAAGTAACAGCCAGCAGCCCTGGACAAAGCAGAGGACACAGCTATACAACTCCCAGGTCTGGAGATCTGAAGAGTCTCTGAGGCCATCACTTTTCATCCATCTATTAACACAGGTGAGGCAGAGGAAAAGATGTGGAGTATTGCTCTCCTCCATTTAAAATGGTAAATAAGTGTTAAATATTCAGGAAAACTTTCATTTAAAAGGAACACAATGTGTTAAAGATGCACAGCTCAAAAAGAAAGGGCAACCCATAGCTGTTTAGGAAGTCTCTTTCTAAGGATCATTTCATTTGTTAAGAATGCTGAATGGTATGCGCTTAGAGGGGCAAATATTTATTTCACTTTAAAAACAAAATGTACAGCAATTGGTTGTGCAAAGATAAGAAAAGAATGTGAAATTGGTCATAGAACAATAGGCTCCAAAATGGTCTCAAGTCTAAAGTCCATTCTTCAGCAATCAGGGTAAATTTTTACTTAAAGGATAAATTGGGCCATAAACTCAGTTTATGACTTTTTATGGCTACAGAATCACGATAATCTAAATTCCTGGACGTGACATGCTTGTGTGCTTGTCACATCTGACTCTTTGTGACCCATGGACTGTAGCCTGCCAGGCTCTTCTGTCCATGGGGTTTCCCAGGCAAGAAAACTGGAGTGGGTTGCCATTTCCTCCTCCAAGGGATCTTCCCGACCCAGGGATCAAACCTATGTCTCTTGTGTCTCCTGCATTGCAGGCAGATTCTTTACCACTGAGCCATCGAGAAAACCTGACTGACTTCTTACCCTGGCATAAGAGCCGATGTGACCGGGCCTCTGCGGGCTTCCTATCAATGCTGAAACACCCTCTCCCTTCACTTGAGGGAGGAGATAGATGGCCCTCCACGCTCCCCGGGGAAATACCTAGAGTTTGTTACCTGCCTATGGATACCGATATTCCAAGAAGAAAAAGCAGGACAACTGTGAGAGGAGACTGGGACCTGTCCAGATAAAAGATAAGAGACCTCATATTTCTCATTCTCAGAATCAAGGAAACCTTCCTGATTAGAAAACTCCTTGGAGGTGAAATGAGGAGTGATGCCAAGGCTATCCATAGTCCTCTTTGCTGGAATCCACCTTGGCTGAGAGATGCATATACAACCATGGGAGGATCCTGAGATAGACCAAATACAGACTCAGAACCAGGAAAATCAAAATGACTGGCCAAAGGAAACCCGGAAGAAGTGCCCCATATAAGTGATTTAAACTGCCACAAGGGTGCAACACTCAGAGCCCGTTTGTCTGTCCCGCCCATCCCTTATGAGGGGATCTTCCCAACCCAGGAATCGAACTGGGATCTCCTGCATTGCAAGCAGATTCTTTACCAGCTCACAAAGATGGAAAGTAGTGAAATAAGTGAAATGTTTATTAGGAGGAAAAGAGTACAGTATATGTGGATAGAGGGTTTCTCTCATAGCTCAGATGGTAAAGAATCCAACTGCAATGCAGGAGACCCTGGTTTAATCCCTGGGTGGGGAAGATCCCTTGGAAAAGGGACAGGCTACCCACTCCAGTCCTCATGGGCTTTCCCGGTGGCTCAGGTGGTAAAGAATCTGCCTGCAACGCAGGAGACTTGGATTTGGTCCCTGGGTTGGGAACATCCCCTGGAGGAGGGCATGGCAACCCACTCCAGTATTCTTGCCTGGAGAATCCCCACGGACGGAGTAGCCTGGCGGGCTACAGTCCATGGAGTTGCAGAAAATTGGACATGACTAAGCACAGCACAGGAAATACTTCTTTGCAAAGCGAAGGGCAGGGCCTTGTCACTGGCCACTGGTCTAGTGACTAGGATCTGGCACTGTCACCACCGCGGCAGGACCTCAACCTCTGGCTGGGAACTAAAACTCTTCTTCAAACCATTGCCGTCTGAGGCCACTCGAGATCACATTTGAGCTTTGTGCTTTTTTAAAGTGTAAAACATCCTTTATTCTTAAAATTAAAAAGAAAAAAATCCTACTAAAAGAATTTCATTGGTCCAGTTTTCTTCTCTCTTTTCATTTCCTCTTCCCATCCTTAGCTTTAAACTACAGAGACCATAACCTTGCCACCACTGGCTAAGCCTATGGATCCTTGCACCACATGTCTGCTTGAGGGCTCCCCTCCTTCCCTCCAATCTTGTGATGTCTGCCTTCTCTTTCTTTAGGCTTCAGTTCTCCCAGGCTTGCCTGACATAGTAAGTCACTCAAGTTCCATATTCAAATTTTCCTTCTACTACTAAGTATTGTCTATTTTCTCACTAATAATCTTCCAAATTTCTTCACTGTTTGTGTCCCTGGATTAGAATTAATCCCTGTGAAAATCAAATCTCTGCAATCCCATATCTTGGAACTGTACTAGCCTGCACAGGTTGACTAGTAGTTTCATAGCTACATCTGCAGCATCTACATAGTAATAACTACCATAGTCATCTCACATCCCCCCACACAATCCATTAACAAATTTGAAGGCTCCATATTCGAACACATCCAGAATCTGTTGGTGAAACAATGCTATCACACCCATCTGGTCCAAGACAACATCATCTAACAGGGATGACTACAGGGGGTACCCAGTGATGCTCCTTGCTTCCTTATTGCTACCCCATGGGATTTTCTCCACAGAGAAGCCAGAGAAAGTCAAGTCATGCCATGACACCCC
This sequence comes from Odocoileus virginianus, assembly GCF_023699985.2. Classification (NCBI taxonomy): domain Eukaryota; kingdom Metazoa; phylum Chordata; class Mammalia; order Artiodactyla; family Cervidae; genus Odocoileus; species Odocoileus virginianus. The sequence continues at coordinate 21,331,564 of NC_069699.1, forward strand.
TCTGCTCCAATCCCTCATCTTCTCCAAAATAAAGCTCAAATTTCTCACTATGAGTACAGGGCCCTTCAAGACCTGACACCCTGCTGTGTCTCTGATTGAGTCTCCCACTTCCTCCCAGGGTCCTTACTGCACTCAAGATGCTCTAGGATCTGTCTGGTCCTCTAATTTCCACAGGAGCATCCAGCCTTAGGGCTCCGTATTCAATACTCTTCGATTTTTCAGAAGGCTTCTCCTACTGATAATCAGAGATTGTTTCTGGAGTCTGCATGTTTATTCCTATTAGAGAAGTTTACCTTATAAAAATCAACCCTGTTTTATTCTTCTTACCAGAACTTTCTACCTCTTGAAGTACCACACCATTCATCAGTTGTGTACATCAATTCTGTTGGAATATAAGATCCCTGAGGTCAAATATTTTGTCTGTTTCTGCTTTCTGTGATTTCTCCAAAGTTTAGCCACCGTCTGACACATAAGAATTAAAAAAAAAAAAAAAAAAGCTAAATGGATGGGGAAAAAAGATTTATTCTGGTTTCCAGGTTATACAAGGTCAGATGATGGTCACAGAAACAGTGGTCAAATCAGGCAAATCCTCTGCATTTTTTAAAAACATATCAATGAAGCTCAGATGTACCAAGATTTATACAAAATCACATGGCATGGTTGCCATGAGTAACATCTTGCTGGGCACATGGTAGGGTTCTATTTTCCTCGCCCTTGACCACGTGAGGTGCACTGGCAGATGAAATATGACAGAGTTATGCATCACTTCCAGGTAGAAATGTGAGTAATCTCAATTATTTACATTCCCCTTCCTCCTGTTGATGGTGTTTAAAACAGGTATTAAGAGGAACGCTCCAACAGCCGAGGTCCTTGAATAAACTAACAGTAGAGGCCCCTTGGTGATGAACACCTTGGAAGACATAGTGTGAGTGAAATACACATATTTGCAGTGCTGTGTCACTGAAATCTTTTTACTGTGGCACAAGCTAAACTGTGCTGCTGATCTCAAATGATGCACACAACTCCTAAATGAAAGAGGTAGGATACATATTCATATCTTGTTACTATCTTCCTAAACTGCTCTGTGATAAGAGATAGAGCTTTGTTAAAGAAGGAATAATACATGTGCCCATAAAGAGCTATTTTTATTTGACTGGAGCTCTCATATGCAACTTACTTTGTTTTCAAGCACAGGAAATAAAGAAAAAAGTCTTTATCCATATGACATGAAATATAAGTCATTAATCAAAAGCTTCTGAACTCAATATTTAGAACCTACTATCTCTACTATTTACATGTTTATTTTTCCTGTTTACCTAATCCATTTTATTCAGACACTTAAATCAGCAGAACACCAGAATTATTTTCCATGGGATTTTGTTTCTTTAGAAATTTGATTATCTGGCTTCTTGCACCACAGAAAAATCTCTATGAACTGGCACGTGCATAACATTACAAAAGACCGGCAATTTCTAACGATTTCTCCACCTTAGGAGATAACAAAGTACCTTCTCAATCAAACATAGACATTTATGTTGTATATTTTCCACATAAAAAAGATACCAGGCTTATAATTTGATTAGTCTCCAATGTTTGGCATATAGGGAAAGGTAAAATACTATTTAATTAACCCTAAATATTATTCCCTAGTCATGTGGAGTAAAAAGTTTGATCCATCGTGAATGAAAAATACAATTCCTGGCAATTATAATTGGGTAGAGAAGTCAGAGGTATAATATCGTGGAAAGGGACTCAAGAATTCTAGCAGGCATTTTAAACAGCAAATTAGAGTCAGGAATTAAAAGACGTTTACCTCTTGGAAGGAAAGTTATGACCAACCTAGATAGCATATTGAAAAGCAGAGACATTACTTTGCCGTCAAAGGTCCATCTAGTCAAGGCTATGGTTTTTCCAGTGGTCATGTATGGATGTGAGAGTTGGACTGTGAAGAAAGCTGAGCACCGAAGAATTGATGCTTTTGAACTGTGGTGTTGGAGAAGACTCTTGAGAGTCCCTTGGACTGCAAGGAGATCCAACCAGTCCATCCTAAAGGAGATCAGTCCTGGGTGTTCATTGGAAGGACTGATGCTGAAGCTGAAATTCCAATACTTTGGCCACCTCATGTGAAGAGTTGACTCATTGGAAAAGACCCTGATGCTAGGAGGGATTGGGGGCAGGAGGAGAAGGGGACGACAGAGGATGAGATGGCTGGATGGCATCACCAACTCGATGGACATGAGTTTGAGTAAACTCCGGGTGTTGGTGATGGACAGGGAGGCCTGGCGTGCTGCGATTCATGGGGTCGCAAAGAGTCGGACACGACTGAGCGGCTGAACTGACTGACTGACTGAAGTGAAGAAACAATTTTTCCCCATATTCATATTCACTCAGTCACCTAAACCACCCTAGGATTTAAACTTTCAGTTTAGTAGGTTGCCTTAATACGACAGGACATACTTCCATGTGTGCTCGCTGAAACCCCATTTACTTAAGCTTTCTTTTCCCCCAAAGCCAAAGTGTGGGACAGCACATTCAGAGGGCAAATTTGTGCTTCATAAAGAAAGTAACAAGTACAGTAGTCTTCTCTCTTGTCTCTTATATTCCTGCCACGTAACACTTGTAATCTGTGGGTGACATGCTATCTATTACTAATTCCATAACTAAAACTGGGATAGGTAGAGTCTCCAAATCAAGGTTCTGAATTTTTTAGCAATTGAGAAACAAGTGCTCCAAATTTCACTGAAGAAGATATTTTAGACTCGGGCCTCAGGCGATGAGAACCTCATCCAACTCATACCTGGTGCTTCTTTCTCCATTTAATCTCTCAGGAATTGGATCTCTACTAGAGAAGTGAGAAAGGCCACACTTTCTAATGCAATCATGTATAATGCTGATGTAACTCCCTCCAAGGAATTATTTTTCTGTGACTGATGAGTCAAGGATTCTCTGGTGATACAAACTGTTAACCAACAGAAGTCTGATGAATGCTATGAACCATGCTACAGAAGACGGCAGTAATACACAAAGTGCTGCAAACAAATCTGTTGAGTCATTAGATGGGGTTTCTGAGTGTCTTCTGACCTGATTGGGCTAGTGACTCACCATCATCATCACAGTTACAAACAGAGTTTATTTTAAAGTAACCAAAAGGATGGAGAAAATAGCATCAGAATAAGTCCACAAATTTGGGACCTAAGGAAAGCAGGTTACCAGAGGACTAACGTGGTAAGAGTGCACGGTGGTTAACTACTCAGAGATCTGGGTTCAGAAAGACGAGTTTTGAGTTAGTTCTCCACCACTTAACAGCACTATTATCCTGAAAAAGCATTTACATTCTTTATGTCTTGGCTACATCAGCTGTAAAACTGGGATAAAGTGGAACCTACAGTTTCTATCAGGGGCTTCTCTGGTGGCTCAGTGGTAAAGAATCCCCTTGCCAAACCAGGAGACACGGTTTGATCCCTGGTTCAGGAAGATAATCTGAAGCAGGAAATAACAACCTACTTCAGTATTCTTGAATACTCCAGTATTCTTGCCTGGCAAATCCCATGGACAGAGGAGCCTGATGGGCTACCGTCCATGGGGTGGCAAAGAGTTGGATAGGACTTAACAAGTAAACAATAGCAACAACAATTAGTAGCAGTGCCAGGAAGTGGTGTAGAAGGGCTTCAGCCAAAATTCCACAACCATAACCCCTACATGTGGATACCTCTTAATCTCTGAAACGAATGATAGACATTTTCCTAGTCTTATGTACAGTGTGACTAAAGGTAAAGTTAATTCATATTGATCCAAAATATATACACCAAGTAAAATAAAGTGCTTAAAATGGATACTCATCCTCAAGATAAGTCTACAATTCAGTCTATTACTAATCTAGATTACCATCACTGATTCCTTAGCAAAGAGAACATCTGCAATTGCCACTGACAAATCCACTAAAAACGAAAATGGGACACTGTGCGTGAAACCCTTAATATAATGCTGGATACACAGCAAATGTTCAATAAAGACCAGCTGTTATTGTTAATAATGTGTTCTGTTGTATACTTCTAAGTATATTATTTTTAGATTAAAAATTACTTTGAAAGCCAAGGAGATAAAAAATAACCTTGCTGTCCCATTTGAAGATGCCCTTTAAATGGGAAAAGTTATTACCATTAGTAACAGCTTGAGGAAATTTGTTCAGCTACAAAGCCAAGGAACTGTATCTTTATCTCCCCATTTATGTATATATGTTGGGACAACATTTCTACAAATGTCATGGCTGTACATGTACAAATAAATACATCAGCTAATTGAATTGATTTGTAGGGCCTTAGCTGCTGGGAGCTATTTATATTTATTTTCCTTTAGTGTCTAACTTCACTGAATGTCTATTAAAGCTACATATGTTTCTTGATATTTTTGAATTATAGAGTTAAAGGGATATACATACAAAATCAAGGAAAGAGTGCTGGTTTCACTGTAGTTCAAATACCATAATAAAATATTTAGGTGTGTGTATATGTATTAATATACATATACACGCATGCACACACACCCTAAATTTAATGTTAACTAGAATAAAATGGAAATTGGTCCCTGAAAATTCCAATCATCGGTGATTAGAATGTTGAGAGGCAGACCGGGTTTAGTTTGATTTTTTTTTTTTCTCTTTTCTCTCTAAAGCATTTTCTCCCACAAAATAAGCATGAAGATTTCCTGTACAAAACGGTTTGGGTGGTTTGGAAGGTGCAATTGTACTTGCTAATATCACTGCATTTTACAGAGTGTGGAACCACTCAGACCTCCTCACACTGCCAACTGGGCTCAGTGATAGGACTAACAAGGTTGTTTGGTGACACAGCAAGGAAAAATTAAAATCAAAGGAGCAATCACGTTTGATACTGGGAGTCACTAAAGGGAGCCGGAAGAGAGGCAATGAGATGCTGCCAGGCTTGAAGCACCTGCTGAATGCAGAATATGTTGCAACCTCAAAATAGCCTGGTAAGGGAAGGTCATAAAAGAGAATTATAAAAATCAATTCCTGAGGCAACCAAAGCATGAACAAAAATTTGAGCAGCTGCCTGGTTATAATAGACGGATGCAAAATAGTTGAATAGGGAGGGGGAGAAGAAAACTGACAAAGTGTAACTCCTCTTCCTACAGACAGGTTGTTCAAATGTGTTTACCTTCCACAGTACTTTTCTTGTACTTTCAAGTCACAGGACTAGTTGGGGGATAAACACTGTTTTAAGGGGCTGGTGAACACTATCATATCATCTCTGACAACTCAGACTTGATAAAGTCTGATTTCCCCATCTGTGGACTCCTGATGCACGAGCATCTCTGCACTGTGGCAGGTGGGGGTGGGGGCAGCTTGGACGGAGCCTGTGCGCCTCTGCATTAGCGCTGCCATAGACACACAGCAGTGCTTCAGACGCTGCCTTTCATGGCTTCAGGCTGCCGGTTATTCCTTTCGCACGTTTCTGGGGAACAGCTGGGGTGCTGTCAGTCACCAGATGTACCATGTGGCTGCAGCTCTGTGCTGAAGTTGCTCAGAATTAAGATTCACGGGCCCTAAGTCAGGACAGACATGCCTTGGCATTTCATGAACTTTCGTGCAGGCTCTCTCACTCAAGTATAAGGTATCCCCTGCCAAAGACCTTTGAAAGCTCTTAAAACTTCATTTAACATGTTAATGCTGAAGTTGGAAGAGATGTACCAAATTCAGAAGAGGCGCTGTACTTGTGGGGCTTCCCTGGCGGCTTGGACAGTAAAGAATCTGGCTGCAATGTGAGAGACCTGAGTTCGATCCCTGGGTCAGGAAGAGCCCCTGGAGAAAGGAAATGGCAACCCAGTCCAGTCTTCTTTCCTGGACAATGCCACGGGCAGAGGAGCCTGGTGACCTACAGTCCATGGGGTCGCAGAGTCGGACACAGCGGAGTGACTGGTACACACACATCATCCCTTCCTTTGCAGTCCAATGTTGTGGTCTTTACTAAATTTACAACAAAGGACTGACCTTGCTATAATTTTCATGACAGTCTCTGCAAAAAGGATGAGGAGACTGGTAGTAGCTGCAAATGAATGTAGGTTGCTTTATAAATGCCTTGGAAATAATAGTGTCTGCCAAGTATGGTTGCCAAGGCATTTGCAAACTATGCTTGTTGGTGACCTGGTCTCTTATCCCTTTCCTACTTCAAAATTCAAGCCATTTTGTTCAGTGATCTCCCAAAATAATCAGTTTCTGAGTTCATATTTACTATTAATATGTGTGGAAGTCAGATAACCTCAAAGAAGAAGATATTATCAGGAATGTTTCTTTTAATATTTAACTATGTCCTGTACACAGTACCAAAAAAGGTATGATCGGTAATGAGATATGAAACCAATTCACTATCCAATTCAATAAATTCAATATCCAATCTTAAAAGAAAGAAAAACACTTCAGCAGATAACATTCTTGAATTAAAATTATATCCACAGGATGGTCTTACAACTTGCAGACAGGAGGCAGTGTTGAATAGTGGTAACAAGCATTGGGGTCTTAAAGTCAAACCACTTCGATTCAAATCCTGCTTCTGCTTGCAGAGAGCTCAAAGGCAAATGATGGGACTTTTCTACTTACATTTCCCTATCTGAAAAACAGACCTAATAAAAGAATCTACCTCCCAGGTTCGGTACATAGATTAAATATATACACATGTGTGTGTAAATACATATTTGGCTCAGTTCTTTATTACCGCCAGAGTAAACACCCCACAGCTTATTGCTCTTACTATGGATCAAATTAGGATTATCATTGTCAACATTACCATTTTTACCCAAATTAAAATACAGGAAGAATTTGGAAGACAAGAAATGCCCATTTTATTAGTCTCTTAAAATGAAATAAATATGCTCAATGGATAGACTATAATTTGTTTAGTAAATTAATTTGCATGTAAATCAATGTAGGGATTGTGCATAATTCAATATGCTTCTCACCTGCTGCTCCCCAAAGAAATATGTAAATCAGGGTGGTTATGAAATCTATTATAAACATTTAATACTATCTACACTCAAATCACAGGACCTCTAAAACATAATCAATAAGTTTAACATATCTACACAGGTGTTCATTTATTGTTTTTTTTTTTTCTTCATCCATGAATGATGCCTTTTATTTTTTTTTCCATTATTTTTTTTTTCGCATTTATTTTTATTAGTTGGAGGCTAATTACTTTACAACATTGCAGTGGTTTTTGTCATACATTGAAATGAATTAGCCATGGATTTGCATGTATTCCCCATCCCGGTCCCCCCTCCCACCTCCCTCTCCGCCCTATCCCTCTGGGTCATCCCAGTGCACCAGGCCTGAGCACTTGTCTCATGTATCCAACCTGGGCTGGTGATCTGTTTCACCCTAGATATACATGTTTCGATGCTATCTACACAGGTGTTCATTTATTGTTTTTAATTAAACTCCATGTGAAGGCATAGACTTTAGTGCTATTTTTATTTTAAAAGTTCAGACTCTAAGAATGATTTCATTTCATAAACTCATAAAAGAGAAAAACCATTAGAACTTCATTTGTTTTAGCCAGTATTAGTGCAATTCCACCCACCTAGGACAGAGGATGATAAATAATTCTCATGGCTATTACAGTGAAACATCCACTAAAGAATGACACTCTAGGAGGTGACCTGCCTTGACAAAATGTTATATCTGTGTGCTTAAAGATCATGTAAATCTACTGATATGGTTAGAAAGAGCAGGACTGTCTGAAAATAAACACAGAAGCTCACTTGGTGTTCACAGGCAACATGACAAATAGGATGGGGATGCCCTGCTCTCTCCCAGCAGAAGAGGCTGCACCCAAGCTCATGCTCCATGCAAGGGAAAACTGCACTATCCACAGGGCTTGAAGGTCTCTGAGAACTCAGACCCAGGTAGAACTCCTACAAATCATCTGCCTAGGGGCCCAAGCAGCCTGATCCTTTACTGACAAGGTAGATGAATGGAGCAAAGGGAATCTTGACAGGAACACAGACCCACACACTGCAGGCTCAAGGAAGTGAGGTTCTGACTTATCTTTTGGTTGGCTATAGAGGATTAGGGGATTTCTGGCTTTTCTCTGTGCTAACTCCTGACCTATGTGTTTCCCAATAAATCCCATTCTCTTGTCCATGATGTGTGACATTGTTGAGTATGTCCTAAAATCTATGCGAGAGGTGTAGATTTAAATGGGACCTGCCATAGCAAAAATGAACAACATCATCTTTAAAATGTCCTAAACAAACCTTTTTACTATAAAACTTATTGCCATTTGATAGTAATAGAAAGAATGCATCACAGAAATACTTAGTAAATGATGTGATATTGGCCAGTGTTTTGAAGGAGTTAACAAAAATATGCCATGAAATTGTAAGACAAAGAAAGTATAGTCTTTCAAAGTATAGTACTATCAAAGGATGTACTATTCTCTCTAAAGTAGAACTTAAATCATATGTCAGAGTCTATAGTTTACTTGCTTAAAAATTGGTCACATACTCAATGTGATATGAAACTGTGTCCAGTATGATAAATATTACTTCTTCAAGAAGTTTACAATTTTTCCAAATATAGTTAGATCTTGAGGTGTTTCCACTAATAGGCTGAGATCAGAGGCAAGAAATATGCAAAATTCATCACATTTATCTTTGAAAAAGAGTAAGAAAAAAAAACTACACATGTAGTACACATATACAATTATACAGAAAGACACATAGACCCTTACGCACACACTTTTCTTTTGATCTGATATTTATAATAGCAAACTCACCAAGCTCTACCCTATTATATTGCAGGATCAACCAGGGAAGTCATCCTTTACCAGATTATCTACTTAAGAAGAGTAAAGAATTTGCATATTTCATGGAATCAATGGCTAAGTAAATATCTTGCGCACAGAATGGGCCTAAGAGATCTTGATCAGTAATGTTTCAGATTTTCAAAAGAAAACTGACTCTCAGGAGTCCTATTCAACATTACTCCAACAGAATGTAGCTCTCCAATAAAATACCTGACTGAGAGCCATTAACTAGGCAAGCAAAGTGATGCATTATGTTCCCAAAGTCATCTCCCACTTCTGAAAATATATCTTGAATATGTGCCAATAGATTTTCAGGCAGCCCAATTTTCATGTCATTCCCAAATAAGTCAAGGTCTTTGAGGCACAGTACTCTTGAAATACAAAAATAATGAGATTGCCTGAAAACACCCATTTGTGTAAAAATAATGTGATTCTTGCCAGACTGCAGGATATATTGAAATATATGATTTTATTTAAATACAAGCATAACCATTCAGAACTGACTGGGACATCACAGATAATCAATATAAGTGACTACCTCGGAGGGTGATGCTGCTGCTGCTGATGACGTATTTTCTTCCTAATGTCAACTGGTTCAATTTTTATCATATACCATTAGCTACAAGGCAAAACTGGATTTAATCATTCAGTTTAGAAGCAGATGAAAGAAATCCATCAATTCACATGCAGGTTGTCTTGATACCTTCAACACATCTAGAGCTTAGCCTAGGCAGAACATTCTTATGGAATCTTTATCTGCCCTTCTAAAATATAACTTATTCTTTTCCTATCAAAAATAACCAATCTAGATTCTAGGGTGAAATAAAAATGTGTCATCATCACAGACTTAAAAATCAATAACCATTGCCTGATGATTTCAGAGGCTACAAATTCAAGTTTCAATTTGATTCTACAACTTACAAACTATGGTATTATGGGCAAGTTCTACCTAAGCCACAGTTTTCTTATTTGTTAAGTAGGGTTGATCTCAGAATATCTACCTACCAGGGCAACTGTGACGATCAATGCAGATAGATACATTCTGTCATACTGTATGTGCTGAATAAATTCACAGTATAGATTACTGAAAGTTACATAGTCAAGAACTATTTCAATGTGTATGGCATTGCACTGTCATATTTATTGGCCGTAATTTTCTATGCTATTAGTCAACAACCACAAAAACATAAAATTAAACCAAAGAGAGTTGTAGATTCTGTTGTGCTTGGTTTATCAAATTGATGTTTAATGTATTTAAAAAGAATACAACCCATAGATTTGTTGTTTTTCTTACTGTGCATGTTAAAATTGTGTAGGAATATGTGAGTTCAGAAAATGCTGAATGACTGCCATATATGCTTAAATTAGGAATTGTAGAGGAAAGAAATCTGCTTAAATATATCCAAATTCAAATTCAGACCCCCTCATTCTGACATTGCTTCTCTCCCTAATATACAGTGGCCTCATTACAACTCACTATAATATAATGAGTACCAAAATAAATGTGAACAAAGCATCTATTTTGTCATGTACAAATATATTTCCTAACATCTGTGTAAAGATTTCTAAGTCTTCAAAAACCTTGAAAATAAACAATTTGCTACCAACCCAGAATGGGCCACTCCAGAAAATGGTTAAACCAATTTTCCCTTTAAGAGAAATTCAAACATATTTTGAGTGATATTTGTATTTTCCTAACTTCGCTTCCTTAAGAATGATGGAAAACATGTATAGCCAGATAAAGCAAAGATTTTAAAGAAAATCACATGTGTTTTCTCATCTACTGGTGCCATATTAATTACACTTAAATAAAGCCAAGATGATGAAAAGTTGGGGTCAGGCTAAAAAACTTCATTGATTCCTTCTCTTTCTGTATTGAAATAACAACAGTCTACTACAGATGGCATTCAATGCTCACTTTTCTTAACTTACCCTCCATGTTAGCCCAATAGGATCTTGTTTTTCATTGTTTATTCTTAATGCATATGTAGCATCTCATTCTCTTTTTCATATTTAGAAGGCTTTCACCTAATTTATTAAAATTCACAAAACTACTCATATGCAAAGAGCAGCTATAACAGCATCAACTCCTACATTCCTAAGTGAATCTTAATCTCCGTGACACTACCAGCTGTCTGACTTAGCACCAGAACACTTAACTCTGTCTCTTAAAAGGCAGTTAATAGTATGCACAATCCAACATTTATTCAAAAAATTATCCAAAAGGGAGGGGATACATGTATACCTAAGACTGAGTCATGCTGAGGTTTGACAGAAAACAACAAAATTCTGTAAAGCAATTATACTTCAATTAAAAAATAAATTTTAATAAAAGAAAAAAAATTGCAACATCTAGAAAGTATAAGGCGATGTGATCATGGAGATACAGCACTGAACTCTGCAGATATATTTTCTCTTTATGTGAAACTTACACATTTTGTAGATTTGAGTTTTTTTAAGATTTGTAATTGTAGAGACAACGTGACTACAGACTGAAATAAAGGCAAAACTGATTGCAAATGGCAATACATACTGGAATGATTAACCAGCATTTCAACTCAAGACCCAGTGAAAAATGCTCTTTATGACAAGTCATGAGGAAAATTTGGGGGTGACAGATTATTTTACTTGTGATGATACTTTTACAGCTGTGTTCATATGTCAAAATGTATGAAGTTGTACATTTTGAAGTGGTGAGTTTGTAAAATGTCAATTATACTTCAATAAAGTTTTTCTTTTCTTTTTAAAGAAAAGAGAGAACAGCGGAAAGGTGGTACTCTAATTTCATCCTGGAAAGCTCTTTAGTTTCAAAGGGGAAAGTTTCTCAGGTGGAGAGGGATTTAAGTGAGAAGTCAAAGGCTAAAGCTAGTCACAGAAAATCAAGGGGAAAGACCAAGACAGAGTGAGCAGCCAATGTGAAGGCCCTGAATCAGGAAGAGACTGACTTGTTTGAGAGTCATGGGGAGGTCAGAATTCCTCACGAGACCAGGGAAGAGCTGCATGAAAAGAGGGGATACATAGGACATCAGTTCAGTTCAGTTCAATCAATCCGTTGTGTCCGACTCTTTGCGATCCCATGGACTGCAGCACGACAGGCTTCCCTGTCCATCACCAACTCCTGGAGCTTACTCAAACTCATGTCCATTGAGTCTGTGAAGCCATCCAACGATCTCATCATTTGTCGTCCCCTTCTCTTCCAGCCTTCAATCTTTCTCAGCATTAGGGTCTTTTAAAATAAGTCAGCTCTTTGCATCAGGTGGCCAAAGTATTGGAGTTTCAACTTCAGCATCAGTCCTCCCAATGAATATTCAGGACTGATCTCCTTTAGGATGGACTGGGTGGATCTCCTTGCAGTCCAAGGGACTCTCAAGAGTCTTCTCCAACATCACAGTTCAAAAGTCATCAATTCTTCGGCATTCAGCTTTCTTCACAGTCCAACTCTCACATCCATACATGACCACTGGAAAAACCATAGCTTTGACTAGATAGACCTTTGTTGGCAAAGTAATGTCTCTGCTTTTTAATATGCTATCTAGGTTGGTCATAACTTTCCTTCCAAGGAGTAAGCGTCTTTTAATTTCATGGCTGCAAGCACCATCTGCAGTGATTTTGGAGCCCCAAAAAATAAACTCTGACACTCTTTCCACTGTTTCCCCATCTATTTGCCATGAAGTGATGGGACCAGATGCCATGATCTTAGTTTTCTGAATGCTGAGTTTTAAGCCAACTTTTTCACTCTCATCTTTCACTTTCATCAAGAGGCTCTTTAGGTCTTCTTCGCTTTCTGCCATAAGGGTGATGTCACCTGCATATCTGATGTTATTGATATTTCTCCCGGCAATCTTGACTCCAGCTTGTGCTTCATTCAGTCCAGCATTTATGTACTCTTCATATAAGTTAAAAAAGCAGGGTGACAATATGCAGCTTTGACATACTCCTTACCCAATTTGGAACCAGTCTGTTGTCCCATGTCCAGGTCTAACTGTTGCTTCTTGACCTGCATACAGATTTCTCAGGAGGCAGATCAGGTATTCCCATCTCTTGAAGAATTTTCCACAGTTTATTGTGATCCACACAATCAAAGGCTTTGGCATAGTCAATAAAGCAGAAGCAGATGTTCTCTGGAACTCTCTTGCTTTTGCCATGACCCAACAGATGTTGGCAATTTGATCTCTGGTTCCTCTGCCTTTTCTAAAACCAGCTTGAACATCTGGAAGTTCACGGTTCATGTACTGTTGAAGTGTGGCTTGGAGAATTTTGAGCATTACTTTACTAGCATGTGAGATGAGGGCTCTTGTGCAGTAGTTTGAGCATTCTTTGGCATTGCCTTTCTTTGGGACTGGAATGAAAACTGACCTTTTCGAGTCCTGTGGCCACTGCTGAGTTTTCCAAATTTGCTGGCATATTGAGTGCAGCACTTTCACAGCATCTTCTTTTAGGATTTGAAATAGCTCAACTGGAATTCTATCATGTCTACTAGCTTTGTTCATGGTGATGCTTCCTAAGGTACACCTGACTTCACATTCCAGGATGTCTGGCTCTGGGTGAGTGATCACACCAACGTGGTTATCTGGGTCATGAAGATCTTTTTGTATAGTTCTTCTGTGTATTCCTGCCACCTGTTTTTAATATCTTCTGCTTCTATAGGTCCAACCATTTCTGTCCTTTATTGTGCCCATCTTTGCATGAAATGTTCCCTTGGTATCTCTAATTTTCTTGACGAGATCTCTAGTCTTTCCCATTGTATTGTTTTCCTCTATTTCTTTGCATTGATCGCTGAGGAAGGCTTTCTTATCTCTCCTTGCTATTCTTTGGAACTCTGCATTCAAATGGGTATATCTTTCCTTTTCTCCTTTGCCTTTCACGTCTTTTCTTTTCTCAGCTATATCTAAGGCCTCCTCAGACAATCATTTTGACTTTTGCATTTCTTTTTCTTGGGTATGGTCTTGATCACTGCCTCCTGTATAATGTCATGAACTTCTATCCATACTTCTTCAGGCACTCTGTCTATCAGATCTAAATCCCTTGAATCTATTTCTCACTTCTACTGTGTAATCATAAGGGATTTGATTTAGGTCATACCTGAATGGTCTAGTGGTTTTCCCCACTTTCTTCAATTTCAGTCAGAATTTGGCAATAAGGAGTTCATGATCTGAGCCACAGTCCGTTCCCAGTCTTGTTTCTGCTGACTGTATAGAGCTTTTCCATCTTTGGTTGCAAAGAATATAATCAATTTGATTTCCATATTGACCACCTGGTGATGTTTCTGTGTAGTCTTCTCTTGTGTTGTTGGAAGAGGTGTTTGCTAAGACCAATGCTCATCACAGAGTGTGAAAAGCGCTCTGTATTTTATTCCAGGTGCAATAATAAGCCACTCAAAGTTAAGAACTGAGATGATAGATTTATGTTTTTAAATGATCACTTTGGCTGCTACATGGATAACAGAATAGAAATGGAGAAGGGCTGAAGAAGAGTGAGCGTAAAAAGACCAGTTAGAATTGTGTGTCACCTCAGTAAGAAGTGATAGCAGTCTGGGTTGTTATGGGGGCACAAGAGATGAAGAAAAGTAGATTGCGGTGGTTTTACATCCTTTGACATTCTTCCTTCTGAAAGACAGAGCCTAGCGCCTTGTCCTCTAGTCTGGGCAGAACACACCGACTCACTTGAACATGCAGAACATGGAGGAAAAGGCCCTCTACCACAGTGTCCTACACCAAGGCACTGTGGCTCCCGCCTGTTTTCTCTCTGCGCCGTTTGCTCTTGGAGGATACCAAGGGCTACGCCACGAGGCTGCACAGAGGCCATGGAGGAGCTCTGAGTGGAGGGACAGAGGCCTCCCTCCACCTGCCAGGATGAACTCGCCAGGCCTCTATGTGACTGAGCCAACCTGGAAGTGGAAACTCGAGTCCCAGTGAAGCATCTAGAAACTGAGGCCCCAGGTGACATCTGATTGCCACTTCCTGAGGGACACTGAGTCAGAAGCCCCCAGCTAAGCTGTTTCCCAGCTCCGGACAGGAACAAAATCAAAAGAAAAGTCACTTGAGACAGTAACTATTCATTGCAATTTTAAAAAGTGAGAGAGGTAAGTTGAGAATGATCCTAGCATTCTTCTAATGCATCCATTATACAGATATTATCTTTGTGGGAATGGGGCAGGGGGAATGAATGGCTTAGATAGTCCTGCCTAGGGAGAAATTATACCAGAAGACACACGTTTAAAACATTGGGCTTATTATGAGAACAGCAGTGGATGGCTAAAAATGGAAACAAGATTGCACTTTCACAGATCATTGAACTGAAAGGCCCTTCAAAGAATGTTAAAAATAAGGCACTGAAACCAAAGAAACTCACAAGTCCTGTTTTTGAGAAGCAACTAGACTCCCTAAAACTTTTAAGAATGGTTTCTGTGTTAAATTTTGCACAACTAATGCCACAACTACTCAGCACTCTGTCAAAACACCATGTGCTTAAAGGGCCTCTAGTCATAACACTATCATGTGCCAGGTGGCTGGTTTGAGGGCTCCATTCAGAGGTCAGTCTGGCCCGGTTATGTCACTCGGGCTTCCCTGATTGCTCAGTTGGTGAAGAATCTGCATGCAATGCAGGAGACCCCAATTCGATTCGTGGATCGGGACGATCCTTTGGAGAAGGGAAAGGCTACCCACTCCAGTGTTCTGGCCTGGAGAATTTCAGGGACTGTATGGTCCATGGGGTTGCAAAGAGTCAGACAGGACTGAGTGACTTTGACTTCCACTTTGTCACTCATTGTTTGATATTCTGCATAGGTAGAGGTTAAGTAAGAAGATGGGCTCTATTCTTATTTACAAAGCCTTTGAATATCATGAAATAGAATTATAAAGCCAGTATAATAATACTTATCTTAATCATAACTGGTTTATATTAACTTTTGCATAGTATATGGGGTCAAAAATACAATTACTTTCACATATGAAAAATAATTCATAATAAGAACAGGATCTCACACAAAAATATGATTTACCTGAATCAGTTCTGCCAGAGTGTATCTGATACATCATGTTCAGATATTACATCTATTTGGGGACCAGAAAATATCAACTTTCTATATTAGCATTTCCCAAACTGTGGGCTGCGCAAGCACTGGTATGACAGATAGCTTTTAGATTGTACAGAGACACAGCACTAAATAATATTATTCACTCAAGAATAAACTCATACCTTCTTCAATTAATTCTCTTTGAGTTCTGATTAAGAAGAAAGCCTGAGCTGATGTCATAAAAACCTAACATTTGACAGTTTTAGTTTTGTGGAGAAATAACAGGAGTCAGAATCAGAGTTATGTAAGGAAAGCCAGGATTTCATACATTTGTTGCTATAATATTTACTTTTATGGCTATTTTTCTTTTACTTGTAAAAAATGATACTCCTATGATGAAGTTCTTTTGCTAAAAATAGAGCTAATAAAAACTGAAATAAATATTTTCTAATGATCTATAACAGAAAAGAACCTGAAAGCATATATATGTATATGAATACATACACATATATATACACATATATATATATGTGTCACTTTGCTGTACATCTGAAACACAACATTGCCAATGAACTATACTTCAATTTAAATAAATAAGTTAATAATAAATAAAAATAATGCCAGCTAAAAAATTTTGGAGTAAATAATAATACTGTAGACGAGGAGTATACAGATTGAGCAGAAGTGGATGATCACTGAATTGTGGGTAACACTGGCCTAGAAAGCTCAGTTTGGTTCCATTCCATTATCCACTTATGCAGTATCTCAGGTCTTAAGTGGTCGAGTGATTGACTTAAAGTTACAAAACTACGAAGTAGCAAATTTTGTTCTAGACTCCTCGGGTTTCTAATACATTAACATAATAAAAAGGTAAAGAACAAAATTCAAGAGTAATTTCTTCTGTGAGTGCCTATTTTTTTTTTCAAGTTTTTGATGTTAGTAATAGTGCTTGCTTTCCCCTCAGTCTACTGTAGTATAGCTGACCTACAACATGTATTATTCATAGTTTAAGGTATCTAACATAATGATTTAATATAAGTATATACCATGAAATGACTATCATAATAAGTGGTAATTACTTTCATTCATTACTACACACAGTTGCATTTTTTTTTCAAAAGTGATTCCAAATCACTGAACCAAACATTTATTTAATAAAGTGAGGATTTGTTTAGATAATATGAAATCATAAACAATTATGAAGTGCAACTGATTGATAATCTCTTTTTCCCTTTTCTCATCTTGAATGCAGCTGAACAGAACAAGTCTAAGAAATCATAAGGGACATACAAGGAATCCAGAGCAACTTCAAACTTGACTCTATTTCCAGTCAGATAAATATTATATTAAAACCAAGTTTTTGTGCAAATATCACACCACTGGGGAGACAAACATTCCCAAAGAGGGCATCTAAGAACTCTGCCTAAGAGAAAAAGTAGGAGAGGGGAAAATTCATTTTCACTTGACAATTTTTAGTTTACAAAGATCACATGTATGTAACCCCCTACTTTCCAGTCTTATCAGAAGTTCATAACTTTTCAAAGAAATTCTACAGAGAGTATCATGTCAAGTTCTGGCAAAATATGTTGACCCAGACAAATACTGCTGCGCTTTTATTATTTATTCTTCTGCTCAAAGGCGGGAATTTATTTAGGTTTTGCTTTGTTCTTTGAATTAGCATAATTCCTACAGGGGAGGCAGTAGTTTAGTCTATGGAAAAGACTTTGTTAGAGAATTTCACCTTTTCCTTTAAAGGAAGCCTAGAAGATACCTTGTACAGTGTATTGTTGTTGCTTTAGTTGCTGAATCATGTCCAACTCTTTGCGACCCTATGAACTGTAGCTGGCCAGGCTTCTCTGTCCACCGTGTTTTTCAGACAAGAACAGTGTGTTGCCACACCCTCTTCTAGGGGGTCTTCCTGACCCAGGGATGGAACGGTGTCTCTTCTGAGGTCTCCTGTGCGGGCAGGTGGATTCTTTACCACTGTGCCACCTGGGAAGCCCACTCAAAGTGTAGGCTGTATTTGAATATATGAATATATTAGCCCAGTAAGTTTTAAATAAATAAATTAAAACTTAACTCATTTTAACTCAGAGGGAGGTGAACAGTTGGAGTTTGAAGGGTGTTTAAAGACAATTTCATTAGCTTTACATCTGTATTCTAAGCTAAGATATAATTAGACTGAGAAAGCAAAGGAAGATAGGAGGGAGGGAGAAAACATACCAGGAGTAAGCCAGAGGAAGAGAAAATGACTATTACCCCAGGGGGTGGAAAGAAAACAGTGACAATTCAAAGGGATATGAAATGTTGAGAGTAGGGGAAACATACCCCCTTGGAGAGAAAGCAGGATCATTACGCTGTGACTGCATACAAAAAAAAAATAAATAATAAGCTAATTTGGGACATAACATCTACACAGTTTAATTTGATTTTCTCCAGAGTAATGGGTTAACCAGTAACTAAGGAGGAAGATGATGAAGGGTAAAGCTGACAGGCACTGGGGAAGGGCAGAAAGGTTGAGGTCCTGCTCAGGAGATGATCTACAAAAATATGAGTGCTGCTCAGGAAGGTACCTGGTAAAGTCGGAGGCTGGTGTGAACCAGGTGAGAGAGGCAGAATGAACCTGGTGTTGGTGAAGCCGTTCCTGCATGATTTTCACCCACTATGACGTAGTTGCCTTCCCGTATGATGCAGATGTGATGATATTAGTCATCCTAAGGCTGCTCTGAACCCAATATAATTTATATAATGTATTTAAGCATTTAGATGAGATGGAGGTAGACAGTAATTGCTGCTGTTATTATTAGCATTGTTATTATCACCATCATTATCAATAATGAATACCTTGGCCAAGACTGTAACATTTCAATGGTAAGAAAAGTAAAATATCAGGTAAAATAATAATTAACAGTAATAATATATTAGATGGATGACAAAGTGTTCCTATTTTGAATATTCTCTAATTCAAATATTAGCATATGGCTCAAGATACAGGGTAAATATACAGTAATAAAATGCTTATAAACATTTGTACATATACAGCTATAGAGTGAAAGTGAAAGCCCCTCAGTCATGTCTGACTCTTTGCGACCCCATAGATAATAGAGTCCATGAAGAAATTCTCCAGGCCAGAATACTAAAGTGGGTAGCTGTTCCCTTCTCCAAGGGATTATCTCAACCCAGGGATTGAATCCAGGTCTCCCTGCACTGCAGGCGGATTCTTCACCAGCTAAGGCACTAGAGAAGCCCAAGAATACTGGAGTGGGTAACCTATCCCTTCTCCAGCAGATCTTCCTGACCTAGGAATCAAACTGGGATCTTCTGCATTGCAGGTGGATTCTTTACCAACTGAGCTATGAATAAGACACCAGTTATCCTCAGAATAATAAAGTTACATAAGAGAAGCAGTCATCAATCTTGCCTTCTTTCCCTTTTCTACCTATGAAGGAGGTTAAGACCTGCTCCCTTCTAAGTGAACTTCACAACGGACTCAAACATCATCGTTTTTGACCTCTCCTCCACAGAAGTGTTCACGACAGACCAGATTTGGGCATGTTATCCTCTCTTTCTCTCTCTCTCTCACTGTTTTCTTCCTTCTTTATTCATACTATGTCAGTCAGAAGCCACTGACGTCAACAAAGTAGATTGAAGTATATTGCTTGCACTGGGACTCCCTGGTAAATGGGGAAAAGGTTATGATCTTTATTATCAATAAATAAATGCAATAGACATTGTTACTGTATCCTAATTATAGGCCAGTCACTGTGCTAAGTATTTCATATCTATTTTCTCAGAGAATTAAGCAATTTCTTCAAATTCATACACTTAGTAGGTACATTGAGAGAAAGGTTTTCAACCCAAACTTATCTCACCCCAGGATCATGGTCTTCTCCATTGTAGGTTGTTCCAAGGAAATAGCTTCTGATATTTTAACATTATGGTTCATTGAGAAGAATACTGTATTTTGTCTATATTTCTCACTTAAATCTGGATTTAAGTTCAAGATCTAAAATCAAGATTACAAATTTCTTAAATCCCTGGACTAAACCACAAGTAACTATGTATACCCAACATCTATCACCATGTAGAATGTAATAGATGCTTAGTAAATAACTAAATAAGTGAATAAATTTAGTGTGTATTTTCAAAGAAATAAAAAAGTTCTAACTTTACAAAGGTAATCTCTTCTCCTAAGTGCTACTGTATAAAAGTCTATAGGGGATTATTACAACTTACTAAAACTCATCTCCAGTGGGAAAACAGATGACAAAGGCAATCAAAACTTTTGTCCTCAACACTCGAAATAATAAAATTCAATATCCATTTACATGAATAGAGCTAAGACATGCTGTCATGTAATAAGAAAACAACTACAAAGTCCAAATCAGGAAGGGTTATTATTATGGAGAGAAAAGGAAACCAAACCTTCCCAATTTAACCCTTCCTCAGAAAGCCTCTAGCCATGGGAGCTCCGGCAAACAAACCCATCCTTTTGCTCATTGGTTTTCAAATCTGCCCAAAGAGAGAGAGACAGGATGACAGCACAGCTTTGACAGCTGTGAATCTCTGACTGTGGAAGTAACTATGTCCTGCAAGGAACTGATAATGTTAACCACTGGCCTAGTCTTCAAAGTTCCTCAGAAGAGAGTAACACTTTCTTTCCTTTCTCGAGTTGCTTGTCTGGATGCTTGTTTCTACATCAACAAGCAGACTGTGCCTCAAACTGCGTTAATTTCTTTCTGGTGTAGATGTTACCTATGTGGAAGCACTATAGCTGAAATGAGGGAGTTTATATTGATTTTTGCTTCCTTTTACTTAAGTAGTTCAAGCAAGATATGCATTGCTGCTTTCACATCTTTACGATAATACACATGGCATCACACTTCCCTCAGGCACTCTTTATCCAGGACATCACCTTCTCTTTGCATCAAAAGTATCTTTAAGACTTTGACCTGGGACATAACCCTCTGATGTGGGGGGAGGTGGGGTTTAATCACAGATTCAATCCGTATTTTTAAAATATTTATGTATTCATTTTGACTTCATTGGGTCTCAGACGCAGCACACCGGATCTTCGCTGTTGTGTGGGAACTTCCGTTGTGGCACACGGACTCTGGTTGTGGTGTGGGCTCGGGAGCACAGGCTCAGGTACTCTACAGCATGTGGGAGTCTTAGTTCCCCAAACAGGGATCGAACCCACATCTCCTGCACTGCAAAGTGGATCCGTAGCCACTGGACTACCAGGGAAGTCCCAATATGTGTTCTTAGTTTTGGCCACCCAGGGGTTTGGTATAGACAGACAGATCATGAAAAGATGTCTGTTCCCTACAGAGATCCACCTGAGACAGAACTGAAAACTGGTGAAGTCGATGCACTTCCCGACTCCTCAGGATCACGCTCACAGCACGGGGCTCTCCCTCCACCTCTCACTTCCCCGGAGACCCAGTATGACACCTTGGGTGAGTTAAACTCAGGGAGTTCACGCTCCCAGGGAGGTTTGTCTCTCATTCGTTTCCACTTGTTACAGTAGCTGCCCTTTGAAGTGGAAGACATTCTGGGACTGCAGTGAGTGCACTGAGAAGCTTATACTCAGATTATGCCACCAATTTTTCGGAGTGTCCCTGGTCAACCCAGTCAACCTGATAAAAGCACCCAGATAGGATTACAATCCCGTGAATCACATCTGAGGGCAGTTGACTCTAGTGACTGTGGCTTCCTGAGAGCAAGACAGACTCTCTCTGGAGGGAGTAATGCCTGTCTTAGTCTTCCTTCTCAGAAGGTTTATTTTTTTGCTGAGATGTAATTCATACAGCATGTAACTCACCCTCTTAACATGAAGTGTTGGTCTGGTCTGAATGGAGAATTCCATGGACATAGGAGACTGGCAGGCTACAGTCCATGAGGTCATAAAGAGTCGGACATGACTGGGTACGCACGCAGGCACTGGTCTGAATGATCATGTCCCTCTAAATTCCTGTGTTGAGAATGCATGCCCTGTGTGATAAGATGTGCTGGTATTAGGAGGTGGGGTCTTTCGGAGGTGATTCGGTCCTGACGGCCGAGCCCACGTGAATGGGATTAGCACCTTCACAGAACAGACTGCAGAGACCCTTCCTCCACATAAGGACACAGAGAGAAGTGGGCAGTCTGTCATTCGGGAGAGGTCTCTGCTCAGAACCTCACTGACATGATATCTTGATCTTGAACTTCCAACCTCCAGAACTGTGAACAACAAATTTCTATTGTTTATGAGCCACCCAGTCTGTGATATTTTGTTATAGCAGCCTGAACAAACTAAGATAAGTGGGTTTTAGTATTATATATCCATAAGGTTGTCCAATCATCATTAGATTAATTATAGAATATCATTCTTAAGAGAAACCGCACATCCAATAGCAATCACATCCTGTACCCTCCTAAGTGCTGTTACGGTTCACTAATAAACTTTCTATCTCTATGGATTTACCTATTTTGAACATTTCGTGTAAATAGATTCATCTCGTATGTGGCTTTTTGTGAGCAGCTTCATATAAAATTTTCAAGATTTATCCATGTTATGATATCAGTATTCCTTTCTACGGCTGAATAGTATTCCAGTACATGCACACAAGGCATTCTGTTTATTTCTTCATCAATTAATGGAAATCTGGGTTGTTCCAATTTCTGGCTATTGTGACTAATGCTATAAATATTGTTGCTGTTCAGTTGCTAAGTCATGTCTGACTCTTTGCAACTCCAAGACTGTAGCATGCCAGGCTCCTCTGTCCATGGAAGGTTTCAAGGCAAGACTACTGGAGTGGGTTGCCATTTCCTTCTCCAGCAGATCTTCCTGGATCAGGGATCAAAACAAATATCCCTACCTGTGTCTCTTACATTGTCAGGTAGATTCTTCCACTGAGCCACCGAGAAAGCCTGAGGCTATGAATATATGTGTATAAATTACTTCTGTTTTAGATGATACAATTTGAAAGTTCTCCAGAAATACTTAAAAAAAAATCCCCTGGTCTTCCCTGTTTCACTGTTTTTGCTGGATGTAAGATTATGAACTGTTTCGTCTATGAGAGCATCTTAGAGGGCCTGTGATAGAAAAGAGCACAGTACTTGGAGTATGAAGATGTAGATGTCAATATTAGCTCTGTTGATCACTAGATGTTTCACTCTGAATGAATTCCATAGCCTATTATAGTCTAATTTCCAAGACTATAATTTTATAGAGGATTAGAGATGCCTGATCTCTAGGGTTGTTAAGAAGGTTAAAGAAGAAGGGAATGTAGAAGCATATAACAGAGCCACAAAAGATGTCATATTTATTCTTTCATTTACATACTATTTATTGACTGCTTGCTCTGTGTCATGTACTATCCCATGTGCCTCTTAAAACTAGTGAATAAAACAAATATGCCTAACTTTACGAAGTTTAAAATCTTCAAGGGGACTCATTCACCCTATTCTTTGAGTTAGGGACTTTGCAAACTTATATTTTGTACCTTTCCCATCTACACTTTTCCTGAACCAACTCCCCTTCAGGTCTACCAACCAGAGTTTCTACTGCTACAAAGAAAAGAAAAGGAGGCGATTATTGTCAGCTACATTTATAGGTTAAGAATTAGCAGGTGAGTTGCTTTATCTATTATGACACTGCTTTCTAATAGAAATATAACGTGAGGCACATACGTAATTAAATTTTTCTAGTACCTACATTGTATGTGTGTGTGTGTGTGTGTGTGTGTGCTCAGTCATGTCTGACTCTTTTGTGACGCTATGGACCATAGCCGCCAGTCACATCTGTCCATGGGACTTCCCAGGCAGGAATACTGGAGTGGGTTGCCAATTCCTTCTTCAGGGAATCTTCCTGACCCAGGAACTGAACACACATCTCTTGTGTCTCCTGCATTGGCAGGTGGATTCTTTACCATTAGCGCCACCCGGGAAGCCCAGTACCCACATTAAGAGAAAGTAAAAACAAACTGGTAAAATGAATATGTTTTAATTAACCCAATATATTCATTTCAACAGAATTGACATAAAAATAACCAATGAGGTATTTTACACTCATTCTTTTCGTTTTCACTGTGTCATGCAGCTTGCAGGATGTTAGCTCCCAGACTGGGGATCGAACCTGGGCTCTGGCAGTGAAAGTGTCAAGTATGCCAGGGAATGTATGTCAAGTGCCAAGCATGTCAAGTACGTCATTACTGTCAGGGAATTCTCTATTTTCTTTTTTTGCAGGGGATTTCCCACATCCAAGGGCTGCCCTGCAGATGCAGAAAAGATGACGTGAAGATGGACATAGAGATGAGACTGATATGTCTACAAGACAACTGTCACCAAGGATTGCTGCCACAGCCTGAAGGTAGAACGGAGCAAGGAATGATTCTTCCTTAGAGCCTTCTATGGGAGAACAACCCTGCCAACATCTTGATTTCAGACTTCTAGCCCAAGAATTGTGAGAGAATACATTTCTGTTGTTTTAACCCACTTGAGCTAGCAGTAATCTGTTCCAACAGCCCTAGGAAAGTATTACAGATTCTGGTAATTCAGTTTGGACTGGCCACATTTCAAGTGTGCAACAGCCACATGTGGCTAATTTGAACGTAAGTTTAAAGTCTTTAGAGGAAAAGTCCTCCGTGGTCATTTCCCAAAACTTTGCTTTAGAAATGAGAACCTTTGAGATAGGTCTTAATTGAGAACCGAGGGGGTGGGCCCTCTGCCTTAGAATCATTTCTTTCCCTAACAAAATAATCTGTTAGTTTTCTTAAGGGAAAGAATCCTTGATTACTCTGAGAAGACAAAACATCCCAGCAATCCACTAGGGGTTTTGCAAAATATGAAAGCTATTTTTCTCTTCTCTCTCCAAGCACAGAACTCACACCCAACAACATGTACCCTACTGTTTACCAAAATGATCAGTAATCGGACTCTCGCTGTAGGCTCCGGAGACATTCCCCGTTGTTTTCTACTCTCCAAAGGTTGTGTAACATAGTTCTATCTTTCTTTAAAATTATGGAATAATATCTTTTTTTGCATTTATTACATCAAATAACAGAAAGAGTACAGACCAATACCACACTGTGAGTGGTTCATTGGCCAGGAAAAAAGGCCCAGCAGAAAAATTAAATGATTTCAATACTCAGGACACCTCTTCAACGATAAAAAGCCCTTCTTTTGTATCATCAAGTATTCAATAAGTTGCCCTGAAAGCTAGGCTGACCTGAGTAAAAAGGCAGCGTATACACTAGGGGGGAAAAATAAACCACTAGATTATGAATCAGAAAGTCTAGATTTCAGCTGTGCCATTGATGTCAGGCATATAACCTTGAGCGGGTCCCTGACCACTCAGATTCTCATATGTAAAACTGGGATAATGACAATTGCTGCTCTACTTGCCTCTCAAGAGCATTTACTATGACTCTCAGGCTTTTGTGAGCATCACAGTTGCCTGGAGGAGGAACATGAACTCACCTCCAGAGGTTATGATTCTATAGGTCTGGCCTGGAGCCCAGGAAACAGCATTTCTGATAAGTTATCAGGAGTTGCCGATGCTGCTCCTCCAGAGACTACATATTTGAGGCCCATTGGCTTATAAAACTTTACAAGAGGGTAAGCCCCACGATAATAGGTACTATGTGTCAATGGATATTACAACAAAACAGTTAGAGGTCCTGGCTTTTGAACTTGATGGACCCAGATTCAAATACTGCCTTGGACCCATATGAGCTCTGATTCCTTGGGCATGGCACAAAGCCCCTCATCTAGGAACGGGTTGTTCTGAGGTTCAATGGTGTCCTGTACTCAAGAAGGCCATACTACATCTGGCAGAGAAATGCTCAATAAACGTTTACTCCTGACATTATCATTGTAGTGGTCTCTAGCCTCCAATGAGTTTGTGAAACAGATCATTCAGCAAATATTTTAGAGACTAACAAGTGCTAAACAAATTAATGGGATTATTATGGTGGTATGGGACTACATTGTTAACAAACTCTGTTCTTTGTACAGGTGAAATACCTGGTTGACATCACCAATGGGAGTTTTTCAGAGGAAAGAAGAATGGAAGGATATGGCCCACGAGGGAGTCCATTCCAGTCCATTCCACCACATGCATTAGGGACTTCTATGTGCTCCTTTATTTATCTTAGTTTTTAAAACTCATTAAAAAAATTTTTTTTTCTGTCATTTGAACCACCAGATCCTTCTTCTTTTAGAACCCTTTATCTGCAACTTGCTAGGAGTTCTGTCATAGATATCTCCACAGCGCATTCACAGTGCCAGACCCCCAGATAGATGGCTCCAGCTGTCAGGGGCCTTGCTGCCAGGAGGCAGATCCTCAAAGGCGTGGCTGCTAAACATGTACATGGATGCCCGCTGGCTTGCTGCTGCTGGTAATGATGATGACAATGATATTAACAGCACCTAACACATGTTACTAAGCCAAAATGTCTTCCTAAGTGCTCTACACATGAGTTTAATCAACTAGGTATTTATTTTTCAGAAAAGCTTATCATATTTCTACTTTATAGATGAGGTCAAACTGCAAAAAGGTGGGGGAGAGGCAACAAATGTCCTATAAACTCTGCTATCCAAACTTCAATCACTGAAGAAGGGCGGGATACTTGTGTGCTAAGAAGCTGATACTGGTGGCATCAGCAGCAGCAGCAGCAGGGTAAAGAGGACAGGGCCAATCTTTCACTTAGAGCTAAACTACACTCTCAGAGAGCACCGCAATCCTAGCACTGGTGGGTCCTCAAATGCAGGCTAAACGACTCAGTGAACGACAGCTCACACTCACTGGTGCTTGCTCGTATCAGACACTGCACTAACTATAAAGGACATATACATGACCTCAACTCTCACAGACAACCCAATAAACATGTATTCTGTCCATTTTATTTTATAAAAAATAAAAAGTAACCCAAGTCTTGGGGAGATAAAATAGCTTGACCACACAGCTGACAGGTGACAGGTCTATCTCTTTCATTTCAAAGCCCATGCTTTTGGGTGGTGTTCCTGGCATGATAGGAAACTCCACCGCTGTTCCTTCACCTGTCCTCAAGTTCGGAGAAAGTACCATGAATCCTACATTTTAACCGGGCACCATCACACAAGCTGATATTAAATGCATGCAACATTTGGATTTTTCAGCCGTCTGTTTTTCTCCCTTCTTCCTAATGTGTTTCATCCATCAGATCATTTTTTTTTTAAGATACAACATGTCCTAGACTCTATCAGTAAGAGAGTTTTATTTATAGTTAAGGCATCCAAGGCATCCAGGCTAGCTGAGCATATCTAATGAAGCCATTAATGATTTTGCTTCAGGAGTGGTCTTAAATTGAATATTCCTAATAACATTTGGTTTGTATCACTGCTACTATCTGTCCATGCTGGTGGGGACATAAAATTGCTGCTAGTTTCTCTATTTACCTCAACATCTTCAATACTGATTAATATTTTTCCACTGAGAAATGTTTTTAAGGACTTAAACTGATATTCAAAAAGAGTTTTCTGTTTGCTGTTTATTATTTTCTGAGTATACTTCTCCCTATTCTTTTCCTAAATTTTCTTCACTGGAGCCACTGCTTTTTAATCTAGCTATTAACTTTCTTGCTAAATCTTTCTACTACCTTGGCTTCATTTCATGGCCATGGTTCTGAGACAGCACAGAAGAAATAGGAAATCCATTCTTTGGCTGCAGTCAGCATAGCTGGCTAAACTGGCCAGACAGTTTCTTAGAAAGAGAAACAATAAAATAAGAGTTCAGTGCAAAACTAGGCTTTGCAGTAGCTGTATGAAAACTGACATTTACTCAACTCTGTTTTGATCTTAATTGAATGCTTCTTACTTTTGCAAAATCAGAGGCAGTACTGGGTTTAATATCTGTCTAGAATTTGGAATTATTTGAAAGTTGTCTGTTCTTCTGTTTACTCTGGGGAAAATACAAGAGTTTGAGAACTGAAATACTGCTGCCAACTTTGAAACTCCTTCTGTGTACTCTGCGTCCTAGTGGGGCTATATGGGCATGATAGTGATGGGGTGCCGGGATCTTCAGGGCAGATCCTGAGATTTGCAGGAATGTGTGATTAAGGGAAAACTTGATAAGATTGTGCTTATCGAGTTCTACTACCAACATCAACAAATACTGGGGGTTCCTACTGTGCATATGTATTCTCAGACCCTAGAAGAATAGAAAAGCATCCATAGTCTAGGGCTTCCCTGGTGGCTCAGATGGTAAAGACTCTGCCTGCAGGTTCAATCCCTGGTTCAGAATCTCCTGGAGAAGGGAATGGCCACCGGCTCCAGTGTTCTTGCTTGGAAAATCCCATGGATAGAGGAGCCTGGAGGGCTACAGTCCATGGGTCACAAAGAGTAGGACAAGAGTTAGTGACTAACACACACACACACACACACACACACACACACATGCCCATAGTATACTTCAGTTTAACATATAAAACACATCTTGAGCCTAAAACGGCTCCTGAGGACCACTGGACATTGTCTCCATATACTCTGATTGCATCCTGGTTTGTGTTTCTTGGGTTTCCCTGGTGGCTCAGAGGGTAAAGAGTCTTCCTGCAATCTGGGTTTGATCCCTGGGTTGGGAAGATCCTCTGGATAAGGAAATGGCAACCCACTCCAGTATTCAAGCCTGGAAAATTCCATGGATGGAGGAGCCTAGCAGGCTACAGTCTATGGGGTTGCAAAGAGTCAGACATGACTGAGAGACTTTACTTTTGCATTTCTTTCTGTCATAGATTCAAGCTACGCCCCTGTGATTAAGAATTCAATCAGGGCCTCCTCCTTGCTCCAATTACGAGAATGCTTGCTAATCCCAGACTATGCCTCTCTTGAAATAAACAGGGCCCTTTCTCCACTGCCTGTCCCAGATGCAGCGGTAATAGCAGCAGACTGCTTGTGAACAGACAACAAAATACTCGCATTTGCAGAGGATGCACTTTCTCAAAAAGAAATCATTGCTGAAGTTGGTCAACTGCATTACAGAGGTGGGAATATATTTAGCCTCTCTCAAACCAAGGCCAACTTGAGAATACATCAAACATACATTTTTTTTTCACCCATTTACAGAGGACTTTCAAATGTCTTCATGCCTCTTCCTCCATATGAACATATGAATCAGACATTTTATTCTTTTTCTCAAATCTGCCAATGTGAACAGAATCAGTAATACACAGCAACAACACACAGGACCTATGTGAAATTTCATATTAGATGAATAAAGTTTCAAGCTTAGCTCTGACCCTTCAGCATATATATCTGCCTTTCAAATCATGTGTTTAGTTAGAACTATGGTGCTAGTGGTAAAACAAACAAACAAACAAACAAAACCTGCCTGCCAATGCAGGAGACATAAGAGATGAGGGTTTGACCCCTGAATCAGGAAGATCTCCTGGAGAAGGGCATGGCAACCCACTTCAGAATTCTTGCCTGGAAAATCCCAGGGACAGAAGAGCCTGGTAGACTATAGTCCATGGACTCACAAAGAGTCAGACATGATTGAAGCAACTTAGCAGGGAGCAGACAATATTCTAGGGGAGCATCTGTTCAATATCCTCATCATACAGAGGTGTAAACTGAATCACAGAGAGGCAAAAATGACTTGTCCATCAGTTGGCTAATAATAAAACTAGCAAATAGTAAAACAAAAAATTAAAACCACCTGTTTGCAGGACCTGGATAATACTTCCAGGCATATCTATGTAGAGGCATGCGTGCAGGTTATCGTTGTCATTCAGTCCCTAAGTCAAGTCCAACTCTTGGCGACCCCATGGATGACAGCACACTAGGCTCCCCTGTCCTCTACTATCTCCCAGAGTTTGCTCAAATTTAATGTCCATTGAGTTGGTAATGCATGCAGGTACTCACGTGCATATAGGCAAACAGACCCACATCACAATCAACACTTCAATAATATCTGCCAAAATCATGTTTTCTGTATGGTTTTGTCCTAATTACTGATGTGACCAATAATGGGCTTCTCGTCTGCTACTAATTGGTGTGTGCGTGTTTTTGGTCTAGATTCCCCCAGAAGCAAAGCCTGAAAGAAGGACCTGAAAACAGTTTATTTGGAAGATGATTCCAGAAAGTCCAGTGAAAGGAGAAGACAGGGAGTGTATTATGGGCAACAGGGCTTCAGTCTTGCTGGGGACCTCAAAGGAACTGTGAGGAACATGCCTAGGCTTCTCTTTCCGAATGACAGGCCCTGAGGCTTTTATCTGCTGATTCTCATGCCCCACGGTTTGTGGACCACACTGAAGAAGGGAGTTAATTTCTTGAAGTTCCTCTTCCTTGTGACTTTAGAGGAAGACTCAAAGCAGAAAAATACAGAGTGGGAACAGTCCACCCAGCTATGGTTAAAAGCAGAAATTGACAAGGGGGTGCTACACCAAGAGATAAGAGTTCAAGGCCCACCAACAAATTTTAATACTGCGTATGTTAAATCTAATTTTAAAAACACATTTATATGAATCAGCCTTAGAGGTGGCTGGTTCACTGCCTTAACATGAAGGAGATGGCACGCCTTGGATCCAGTGCACAGCTGGAAATTGGAGATCAGCTTTCTCTGGCTCATGTCTGGTCAGTGCGCAGCATTTGTTCATTTGACATATGATTATTTATTCAGTGACTGGCACTATGTATTTTGCAGTTTGAAGATGCTGGGCATAAAGCCATGACCTAAAAAGATGCAAAATGCCTGCCTTAACACAGCTTCAATCTGGTAGGGAAAGGTATTTAGCATAAAGACAAATAAAACACATAGCTATTCATATACTGATAAGACCTCTGAAGAAAACTAAAGAAGAGGGGTATAAAATACTGGTGAAAGGAATTATTGCTATCTCAATTTAATTTTATTTATTTGCTGTGGTCAAGAAAAGTCTTATTGATTAGGTGGCATTTGAGCACAGATCCAAAGAAGGCCAGAGGGCGACTGATGGGGACATTCAAGGGAAGAGCATTACTGGGTAAAGGAAGAATTAGTATAAAGACCCTAAGGTCTACTTATTTGGTGTGTCTTATCTACTGTGTCTCATAACAAATAGAAACTAAATGCTTGAAACAGACTTTGCAACCTGGTGAACTAGAAACAGTATCTTGCCGGAAGTCAGTTTTGATTTGCTTCATAGAGCCTTTTATTTATTTAAAGATTTTCTTTTTAATGTGGATAATTTCTTAAAAGTCTTTATTGAATTTATTACAATCTTGGTTCATTTTATGTTTTATGTTTTTTGGCTGCAAGGCATGTGGGATCTTAGCTCCCCAACCAGGGATGGAACCTGCACCCCCCTTCATTGGAAGATGAAGTCTTAACCACTGAACCACCAAGACGGCCCTCATACATCTTTTAATTTTTATTTTAAAATTAATTTGAGTTGATTGGCAACAATAATTAGGAGATTTATTCATAAAAGCTAAAAACTGAGACCTGGCATATAGGAGCAGAGTGGGGCACCGGTTGGCACGTTAATAGGACATGTTTTGTCCAGTTTTCCACAGTCAGTTGTACTGCCTGTTGTCAGGACTCAGTATGACCTCAAGAATGCTTCATTCATTTACTAGCTTCCTTATTCTTCTAAGTAGTAGGGTTATGAGCTCCCTGTTTAAATTAAGAGGGAGAAAAATAAAACTCAATTTTGTGGAGACTGAATTTTCAGACTACTAGCATCAATAGTCACATTTTGTTTTAAATTGTTGTAAGAGACTGAGTCTAGCTTTGTAAGAGAGAACACTGTCCTTGTACCATAAATTACTAATCGATTCCTTAAATAATTAGCAGACCTTTTAAGATGCATCTCGTGTAAGAGAAACCTGTGTATTTATTTGAATCTTCTATCTTGTTTAGGAAAAAAGATCAGAAAAAAAAAAGCATATTTGAGATTCACTAATTGTGATAAACATAATTGACAAACTATTTTCCTTGCCAAAAACTAATCAAGAAATACACAACTAAGAAAGTATAGAAAAGGAAAAGAAAGAGCAGTTAAAGAAATCTGTTCAGGATTCAGTGTCGAGTACTATGTAAATTAATGAAATCAGGACAAATAGCAAGAAAACAAAAACATTAATTAACGCTTGACTTTACCTACACTGAAAAAGGCATATGGTAAGGGAATATTAATGCCATGTAAACCAGTTCACAAAAAAGACTCACCCCAAAAAATCAATATAATGATTTCCTGCAAAAGGTTAACTGCATAAAAAAGATACAGGTACACATCTTGGGTGAGAATTTCAAGTTTTTCTAAAACACCACTGAGGAGATTAATGGCTTCACTGATTTTTAACCCTTTGATTTCTTGATATTTACTGTGCACAGTGGGTTAATTTGACCACAGATTGCTATGATCAAATACTGAGACACTGATTCATGATCTTGTACTTTAAAGCAGACGTTTATCTTAGAGTCAGGAGAAATTAGAGACAGATTGTCCCAGTTGAGGACTTTCAGGAGGGCCAAGGCCCATGAAAAGACTGGAGAAAGGAAGTGAGGCACAGAGCCTGAGGCATCTGCTGAGTGGCAGACATGTAGCTTCTGACCAGATGAGGGTGAGAAGTAATATTTCTAAAAGAAACAGCTAGATGCCAACAGGACCCTAAGCAGGGAATGGTGAGGATGCTGTAAACCTAACTAAGGCAAGAAGTGCAGGCTTTGAAGCTAGGGTTTTCTAAAGTTTCTAAGTGGATGGCGGTTCACATTTAGAAAAACCTAAGAAGAATAAAAGCCAAAATTAAAAGAGGAATTTACAGTCATACACTGAAGAAATCAATGAGGAAGCTATAAGACTGTATAACATGTTGGTCAAAACTATGGAATCTGGAGTATTCAGCTCTGAGTCTGAACCTTATTTGCTCTACCACCTCCTAGCATGGTGACATTGGGTGAGTTTCTTAAATTCTTAATGTTTTAGTAATAATATTAATAATAACAGTGACAAAAATAAAGAGTAAACACTTCTTAGTGATCATGAGATAATGAAGTACGCAGAGTGCTTAGTGCAGTGTCTGGCATGCATAAGGGATCCATATACGGGAGCACTACCATCACTACCTTTAATTACACAGTAATCACAGCAATTTACTGTACCTAGCTGCAAGTCAGTACGGCTCTAGAACTCAGCTAATAGACCTCTGTGTCTTTCTTGCACAGGAGCATACCCACAGATGTTAACACAGTTCTGGTTCCCTGTAAGGTACTCAGTAACATTATTTGAATGAATGCATGAATCAAGTTAAGTGATGACTTAAAAAGTCACATTTGTTTTATGGTATAAAAACAGAAATATATTCCAGGTATCTGTCGTGGACTTGACACTCTGAATAACAAAACAGATCAACTAATTTTATTTCAAAAAGACATGGAAAGACTCCCACCATCCCAATCTGGAAACCAACTCTCAGTGCATACTGGACGCAGGCCACATCAACACTGAGTGGTGTATGTCAGCTCATAGGCTCCCATCTTCCAGAAAGCCCAGAAAGGAATAAACAGCATGTTTGAACTTTTCAAAGCCTTTGTTTAGCAGCTGACCATGAAAGTATGGTAAAAGCCTCATGTCTATGCTTATGGCTCCTGCTAACCTATAGGTGTATTCAAATGAAAACAAAGGTATCAAAGGATGGTGTTATATCAACAATGACACTGAAAGAGTCATCCAGATAAAGTTCCATCCACTGACATCAAAGTAGGCAATACTTGAGACTAATCAGCTTTATTGTCCAATATCTCTGTGCAATTGAGTGCTGGAATGAGCAAAAATAACAACTTTCAAACCAAATAGTAGCTCATACAAGTCTAAAAGGACTGGACAGACAGGCGAAACATCAGTGTCTAGCTCTGGATACAACACCATGAAAAGAGGAGCTAAAAGACCATCAGGAGAGTATATCCAGTGGTGTCAGCGAACGCTATGTCATAGTAGTGCGTACTCTTACTATTTTATCATTGCCATCTAAAGTGAAGGCCCACTTTTGAATTAGTGTGAAATACAGTGGCATTTTTAAATCAAAAAGTTTTCAAATGACACTCTACCTGCAAGGCACAACATGAAGGATTGCAGTACCAGCAGTTCCCATGGTAACCTCATCTTCAGTTTCCGAGGTCAAAGGAGTTTCAAGTCCAATAACAAGTGAATAGAATAGCTGCGTCTTTTAAGTTGTGTTCAGCCTTTAATCTGTGGAGGAGAAGAGACATGACAATGAGATCTGGGAATACTTCTCCTTGTGGTCTCTGCAAATTTACTTAATATGAATGAAAGTGACTTTTGGAAAACTACCACCGAAAAAGAGAAAGCATGTTAAATTTTGAATATGAAGCAAATAAGCCTCTTTTCCTTCTTCCCAATGATACTGGGGTAGAGACTGGAGCTGATAGATCCCTGTGGCTACTGAGTGAAGGTAAGAACAGCTTCTGATTAGATGAGAACCAACCCGAAGGCAGGGGACTGAATTATGCTTTATAAGTTCTCCAGTCCCTTAATCTCCAGGTGCTGTTCTTTTTATTTTCCAGTTAATAAAACACCCAAAATACTGAATACAGAAGAAATGTCACTGGACAAAATAGGACCTGATGGACCTTAAGGAGAAATTCTGAAGTCTTAGAATGGAGTTAAATGTGTGAAAAATGATAACCGCCCCACGAATTCAAGTATTTTTTTCCCCCAATTCTCTATGTTTCATCCCTAAAATGCAACAGAAATGTGCAGCTCCAGTGCCTACAGACAAATTACTAGGTTCTTTTGGACAAATCCAGGGCATGAATGAGAACAGTGATTCTTCTTAGCCAAGAATCTTATAACAGAAAAACTCCATGGTGAAGAGAGGCTACTTGTTCTGTGTACAATCTACATAGCAGGAAAGTGGATGGGTGAAGCAAGCGGCACTCATGGGACAGGGCACAGGCTTCTTCTGTTTGAAGGGGCAGGGACCCCTCAGCTCGTGCTGATGGCTAACATGAGGGGTACTGACGCAGGGTTGCAGGGGCATTTACAACTTATCAAAGAACAGTTGAAAATACTAGTATTTATTTTGAAAATCTCCCAAGTTTTAAATGTGGGAAATCAATTCACAGTATTTTTTAAAATGCCGGGGGGATCAAACAAAGCTGAACTGCCTTTAGGTGCCAAAGGTTTGCAACATGACCTCAATAAAACAGAACTCACACTGAGCTTGGCTTGTTCTCATTCACTCATCCCTTCTCCTGTCCATCCTGCTAGCCAGTCATGGATTTATGCATCTGTGGAGTGCCTTTTGCTTGCCAGACACTAGTGAGGCATGGGACCTGCCAAAACGGAGATCCTGGCTCTAGCTCTAGGGATCTCCTACTCCAAAGGGGTACAAGCTGCCTACAGTTTCATAAAACTGCAACATGACATGCCATTGTGAAGGAAGGAGTGACATTTCTGGACTTCATAAAGGAGATGAGCTCCCACTGGGATTTGAAAGATGAGCAGAATCCTTCTTCCTATTCATCATTTAATCAAATAAACGAGAAATTTAAGGAACCATAAGACACATTCTCTTTACAGCTTGGGTTATAACAAGTTACAGGGTCCTGGGTATATATCCCACTCAGCCTCCTTCCCAAGCTTGTTTCAAAAGACTCTTCTTAGTTAAGTAAATGAAACCTCTTGAAAACCACACAGCACCATACAAATGCTAGATATGATTACTATTGTAGCCCTGAGATTTTTTTTTTTAAGCTGATGATAACCTGAGGCTTCTCATCTCACTGCCACTTATCAGGAAAAACACCGAGGGAACACAGGTTTACATGAGAACATGGACTGACACAAGTTCATTAATCAAGGGCTCTTAGCATTAATTGATACCATGTGATCACTTAGAAGCCTTTATGTTTACCAGGAAGCTTACAGAAAGTGAAGAACCATCATTAGAGAACTCTCCTGTCCTTTGTGCCCTTAAATACCTCAGTTTCTGATAAAACCAGACTAGATACGCTGTGAAGACAAAAGGGACTCTTAACTTCTGATCTGCTGATGTGGCTGAAAAGCGGGCTGTGTCTCTAATTGGATATGTTGAAATACTCTTCTGACATGCATGGTGATTAGGCCATTTTAGATAAACAGGATGTGCTGATCAATGAAAACTATTAATGTTTTTAGCAAATGATCAGGGTATTAATAATTAATTTTCTGAGGGAAATGTCATCTCAGACCTGGGGATTGATCTACAATGTTAAGCAGTTTCTTGAAGCAATTAAAATTAATTTAGAAAATGTATCCAATTATACCATAAAGATTTGATTCATGATAGGATGCTGTTTACAGTGCACGTTCTGTTAAGAGCTGTAGATTTTTAAGGATGAAGGATTTCAAGAACCCGATTGGCATTTATTTACCTCTCAGTAGGTAAGGCTCACCTTCACTAATCAGAAATAATGGGGCAGTTGACAGTAATTTGTCTGGTGGGCAGTCTTAACTAGAGAACTGGGTTTTCTGAAGGGAGGTGAAGATTCATGAATCTCATGTGGGGCTGTGGCGCAGGATACAAAGTTTTATAATTTCGGTTTTCTTCCAGAACCAGAAAGCAAGCTGTGGGATGAGGCGAGAGTTATGGCAGTCATAGATCTCCCCTGCAGCTGAGAGCTCTCTCTGGTTTATCCTAAGGTGGTTGTAGCAAAAGGCAGTGTACTCAGCACTAACGGTGGGACCTTGACCAAGAATTAGACTCGTAAATCCTTGGGAGGAGACCACACAATGAAACAGGACTGGACAGCTTTTGCTGGCAGAGCCAGAAGGAGATGAATAATTGAGAATTCCACAGTGTATCTGTACACAGAGCTCCACAGAGCAAAACTCCACTAGCCTCCAACTCTTCAAACAATTCTTATTCCAACAGTCATGCTGAAGAACTCAGTATATAGTGTTCAAGACGTATCATGATTCAGTTCTTCCTTACATGTCCTGGTTCTACATATAGGGCTTAATCACATAAAGATTAGTTTTAGCACTCTACTAAATTAAAAATCTGTTGTTATCCAAATAGCTCTATTTCAGCTCAATGAATAAGCAGATGTGCTAACGGGGGCAGAGACAGGGCTAGGGGTTGGATGTGCAGAGAACTAAGAGCCCT
This sequence comes from Odocoileus virginianus, assembly GCF_023699985.2. Taxonomy (NCBI): domain Eukaryota; kingdom Metazoa; phylum Chordata; class Mammalia; order Artiodactyla; family Cervidae; genus Odocoileus; species Odocoileus virginianus. The sequence goes on from NC_069699.1 coordinate 21,368,506, forward strand.
GCCCTCGAGGAGCTCACTGTTAACTTGGCAAGAAAGGCGTTTAAACCAGTCATTGTATTTCAGTGCAATTCACATAATACATCTATGAAGGACAAGGTGCTAAGGATGCAAAGGAACATCATCTAACTGAGCCAGGGGGTGGGGTAGGGCAGGGGCTTCAAGAATGCTCTCCAGGGACTTCCCTGGTGGACTAGTGGTTAAAAATTCACCTTGCAATGCAAGGGACATGGGTTCAATCCCTGATTGGGGAACTAAGATCCTACATACCTTGGGGCAACTAAACCCACATGCTTCAGAGCCACAACTAGAGTCCCCGCACTGCAATGAAAGCTCCTGCATGACGCAACTAAGAACCAACACAGCCAAATAAACAACAAACAAATACCAAAAAAATAAAAAAAAAAACTCTCCAAAGGGGCTAACAGTTTGAACTGAGTCTTAAAGGATAAATAAGAGAGAGGAAGGAAATGCCAAGTCAAGTGACATGGACAAGGAAAATGAAAATTTAGAGAGTGTTCAAGTTACTGCAAAGCAAGATAATGGAAGGAGCAAAGTAGACAGACTCACATCTGACGCTACGCTTGGATCTACATTCTCCAGCAGTGTGGCTCACCTGTAATGACAATAATACCCATGTGGCTGTACAGTTGCTAAATGGTGTCCGACTCTTCGGAAACCCATGGACTGCGGCACAGCAAGCCTCCCTGTCCTCCACTATCTCCTGGAGCTTGCTTAAGTTCATGTCCAAAATGCCCATGAAAAGCGAAAGCGAAGTCGCTCAGTCATGTCCGATTCTTTGCAACCCCATGGACTGTAGCCCACCAGGCTCCTCCATCAATGGGATTTTCCAGGCAAGAGTACTGGAGTGGGTTAATGCAGGCTTACTGTGTAGTCTAAAGAGAAAGTACGGAAGGGACCGAGGACAGGACCTTGACACTTAGCAATCACCCTTGTTAAAGAGAGTACACCACCGCCTAAGCCACGGGCTTGATCCCCAAAGGACCCTGACTATATATTAAAGAGTTTGGAGAATTCTCTAGTGGTCCACTGGTTAAGAATCTGCCTTTCAAGGCAGGCGAGGTAGGTCTGATCCCTAGTTGGGGAACTAAGATCCCACATGCTATGGGGCAAGCAAGCACATGCGCTACAGCTACTGAGCCCATGAGCTCTGGAGCCCACATGCCACGATTACGGAGAATTGGACAGACAAGCAGGAGCCCGCAAAGCAGATCTCACGTGCCACAATTAAGACCCTATGCAGTTCCCCACCCTCACCCTCCCTGGCCAAAAGAAAAGAGTTGAATCTGAAGATTAGGAGGAGGATGGGGATGATTTTAAATAGGGGGAAGTTCTGAATATATCTGGTTTCTCTGTATGGTGATCTGCTTTACATGCAACCCCCAGAAGCACAGAATATCTAGTCCTGCCCTTTGCCTGTCTCCTCTGGTCAACAGGGGATCTGCATCTCTATATACTAAGTATGTTATTTTTCACAACCTCATGTATAAAAACACTAGACTGGAATTACGTTCTTTCTTCCAGGTTTTGCCACTAGTTATCAATTTTGGGAAAGTCACTTAATCTTTGTAAACATCCTTGCTTGTCTACAGTTTGGGACTCAAGCCATGAACCCTGTCTTTTGCACACACGTGTTGTAAACTTTAACCAATCTATGTTTTAAAAGTAAATCTCCATTATTATTATTATTATTTAGATTAAGTTCAAATCTCCTCTCAGATTGTAAACTTCATAAAGGGAGGAATATTTGTCTTAATCATTGGTATTTAAGAGGCTCATGGGATAGTATTTTAGAGGCTCATGGCACAGAGCAATCAATAAACAGTGTCAGCGAAAGAATAAAGTTAGCTAACATCTTTCATGTGTCTACCATGTGCTTTGATATTCCCTTTTCATTTAACCTTCATAGCAACACTGGAGGGTCAGATGTCACTATCCTCTATAAAACTATAATATTTGAAATTAGACTATGAGAGTCTACGGAACTTGTTCAAGGTCAAACATCTCTAAAACAACAGAGCCAGTGTTCAAATCTATGTCTTCCTACTGCATACTTCTCTTTTCTAACACATCGACAGAAATGTAAGTAGAGTGATGTGTCTTTTAAATGATGACATAAAGTTCTGGCGCTGCCTCTTTTCTAACTCTGCTTTTCATGCTGTCCTGCAGAAACAGAAGCCAGCACCACTGATGAGAGGTACGCGATCTGCGTAATATTCATAATATAAAGTGGAGCATGGGTTTCAGAGCTGAGACTTTGTTAGAAGACTGTATTTCACTAGTGTCAATTCAGAACTCTTCTTGTCAAGAGCACAACTATGAAGACTTTCTCCCTTTAAGTATAAAAACAATAGGAATGATTATTTTCTGGCTAATTACTATTTAGAATGCAACCATTCTTAAGGCAAGAATGTTAAAAATGATCATCCATAGTTTCATGTATAACTGAGCATTTTCTAATTCTAAAATTACTAATAAGGGGTGCAGTCAATTCATAATGGCAAGAAAGCAGAGAGCAGAACTAAAAGCAAGAGAGAAATTCAGCTTCCTCAGAAAGCCAGCTGTCAATCATTTCAAGGCAAGATGTATGTAGTCAAATCTTAATATTCAATCAGTCAACGTATATTTCAGTGCTCATTATTCACATGGCTATATGCAGAATGCAGAGTCAAGGTCAAGGTCTCTGTCCATAAGGGCATGACAACTCAGTTGGGTAGAAAAGATTACTGATTATATAACTTAGTTTATATATCAACTTAGTGGTACAGATAATCTATACTTTGTATCCTATGGTATCTGGTCTACAGGTTCTTGTTGGACAATGAAAATTAGTATCAATCAAATTAGCTTAATACATTGTCTCCTTGCACAGATTTTTACTCTATATTCTACAGGAAACATATTTCCACAACTATTTCTTTGAGATCGTCCCTGCTTCAGTGGACAGTGCAATAAGCAGTCTGCCAGGAAGGTGAGAAAATGTGTCTTGCTTGGTTTCTCTTTGAATAGCTTGTCCCAAGCATCTTAATATATGAAGAGAACAGTGTAAAGAAGATATAAAATGTTTGGATAATACATTTGGAAAACTGCATCAATTAACCAACAGGTAGGCACACATGAGATGTTCCATCTTATACAGATGGTACTTACCTACTCAATAGCTGATTTGGACTCTATTTCCATCATAAGATCATATTCAGAGGACTTTGAGGAACTACAGAGGGTCAGCTAAGGTAGACAATTACCCCTATTTTTAAAGGCTTTCTAGATTATGTGGTGTCTGCCACTTATGGCAATTCTAACCAGAAATATAATGATTATATTAATATCCACTCCAGCATAAAAGCAGAGAGTCAACATCTTATCAATTCAGTCATCGAAGAACATCTTTTATACATTTTGAGAGCCAAAAGATTTCTACACACTAATTTTGAAAAATCTCTCATTAAAGTTTCTTAGAGTATGTATGTACTATTGCTTTTTCAACACATTTTCTCCTTGTAAAACCTTACTGTACATTGATTTTAGACCTTTACACTTTGCTCCTCAGGAGATCATCTCAAAAAAAAAATAAAAGTAATTCCAATAATCACAGTGCCATTTCAAAAGATCACAGGATTGAGATTCAGAACAACTTGGTTCCTAGGTCAGTCCTGTTATTTACTTGTTGGGCAAGTTTCTTTACCTATAAAAGAAAGATCTAGATCAGGTTGCTTCTAAGAATCACTGAAGCCCTGATGCATCATATATCAGAGAAAGGGTGTGCATTCAAAGGATTTAATCTGTCAAATGAATAGTGGTCACCATGTCTTTGCCATAACCAGTTAGACATCTCACAATTTCTCAGATGACCCCATCTTCTCACACATCAAAGCTGTTTCAGATACTGATACATTGCTTTTAGGTTCTGTGTATGGTTCCATTACTGCAATTTAATCCCCAGCCATAAATACATATCTACTATTCATAGTCTCCACCAGGTAATCACTTAATACACAACTTTTCAAAGTTGTATTTGCATTTTACTTTTATTAAAGTAATTAATAAACATAGCTTAAATACTTCTACTCCCTGACAGAACTTCTTCCCAAGGAAAACAAGTTGCCTTTCTGGTAAGTATCTCAATCATCATAAAAATGCTTATACCACTGTTTCTCGATTTGGGGATATTATATATATTAGTTTCTTTTATAAATGATGACAATCCAATTTCCTTTTATAATCACTCTCAATGAGAGCTGCACATACATAAACATGCACACAAATACCTGGTTCCACTTTCGTCCAAATTTAGTTACATAACTTAATTTGGTTAATGATTTTTCAACTAAGGCCCAGAGTATGCTAATATTTTCCTTTTTGTAATAGTTAGATTTTTAAAGACTTAAGAAATTTCTATTTATTTGCTTAGTTTTCTAAGTATATATCGCAAATTCACCTTAAACATCTTACCATGTCTAATGTTTGGATTATGTTCAAATACACATTGCAATCCCTCAGTTTGAATAAATATTTATTTAGAAACATGTAGATACTGAACACTTTTAAAATTCAACTGAAAAATGAAAAATACTTTGTGGTATTCTAGCATCATTTAGATGAAAATAGAAAAGCCTTGTATTCAAAGATACAATTATATATATTATGTATACTATGCAATTATCCATCTATGAAAGATCTATTTGTGAAAGTTTCCAGTTCAATATATGTAATTAATAAGTAACATAAAAGAACATGTGATTAAGCTATTAAACAATGCTGGAGGCAATGCCATGGTAGAATGCAAAATGAAATAACTAAGGAAATGATAAATAGATATCACGAAGCACATACTATGTAGTAGTTGCTTCCTAAGTATTAACTCATATAACCTTTAAAACAACCCTTTAAGGGATACAACAATATTATATTTAAGGGGTAAGTACATTGTCTTTAGTTAGAGCTGATAAGTAATGGAGACAGGACATAAACTCTGAGTTATTTTCCCCACAAGTTTACTGAAGTATATTTCACATATACTAGTATGTATTCTTCTTAGTATAAAGGTTAATAAGATTTCCAAAATTTATGCAGTCATGGGAACTTCCCTGGTGGTCAGCAGTTAAGACCCCATGCTCCTAATGCAGGGGCCCAGGTTTAGTCCCTGGTCAGGAAACTAAGCCTTCACATGCTGCAATGAAAGACTCTACATGCCACAATCAAGAACCAGTGCAGACAAATAAATAAACAAAGGATTTTTAAAATATTTAAAAAATGATGCAGTCATATCACCCTTACCACCAACAAGATATAGGATATTGCCATCATACTAGAAAGCAACCCTGAAAATTGAACTTCATAATATGGATGTTTATCCACACTACTGAAATTCTCCTAAATACTGAAGTTATAACACAGGCTTATTAGAAAAACAGGCAATTGCAATGTAAAAGGTACACGGCACTTTCCTCTTCTTTAGTCTGCTTCTCAGTTACTTCATTTCTGATTTGGAATGTATATTCTCAGTACAACAAAACTACAACAGAAGTAGATCATAACAGAAGACAGAAAAAGACATGACACCGCCATGATTCACCTCCCAGTCCTGGGGAAGACAATGCTAAATGAGCACGGTACTTTCTCCTGCTTAGCCCAGGGGTAGTCTCAGAATCTCTTTCATATAGCATTTCAAATAGACACGACAAAATCAACATGGTTTGCAAATTATATAAAAATGTCTTTGCTTTCCCTATGGTGGTTGGAAATATTAGCTTTAGAGTTACACAAACCAGGTTTTAAATCCCACATCTACCATTGAGCTGTTGACCTTGGGCAAGTCATTTAACCTTGATTAGCCTTACTTGTCTCTTCAGTGGCCTTCCCTGGTGACTCAGTAAAGAATCCTCCTGCCAATGCAGGAGGCGGGGGTTTGATCCCTGGTTCGGAAAGATCCCCTGGAAAAGGGAATGACTACTCCCTCTAGTATTCTTGCCTGGGAAATCCCATGGACAGAGGAGCCTGGCCAGCCTCAGTCCATGGGCCACAAAGAGTCAGACATGACTGAACGACTGAAACACTTTCTCTTCGGCAAAGTGACAGTGATGATTCAGGGTTGTTGAAAGCAATGTAAGAGAAAATCTCTTTAGCTGTATTCTACTAAAAAAGTTGAGCATAACTTTGAGGAGGCAAACTTTTTGGGAAACGAAGATGGACAAACAGTGGAGGAATCTGGCTTTAGGAGAGACATGGATGCAGGTAGCTCACTGTGCCAAAGAGGAACAACTCATAACCCATAAGACTCCCTCCTGAGCATCAGAGGAGAGTGCATGGAGGAACTTGTGTGGCTTGGGGGAGCTGATATTGCCCAGAGACTACAGTTTTAGTTTTGCTTTCTGGGTATTGGGTAGTAAACTTTGCAAACTTTCTTAAGGCTCCTACCAACAGAGCAGGAAAGAAGGGTTTTTAGCAACCATCTCACGTTTGTTTTCCTTCTGCCCACTGGTGTGCTGCAGAGTGCCAATTCTGCTTAAACTCCCAAATAAATCACTGTTAATGAAGCATGTTGCACATACAGACAGCAACAGGCATTTTTTAATCACCTAAACCAAAGAAGAGCTAAAGGTAAGCACAAAACACTCTAATACCTAATACATTAGGTGTCAGATTTTAAGTAGCAAGAATCGTACGACTTTCAGTGCTTTTACTTGGATGCACTTAGTGGGGAAGTAAAGCTACCAGTATATTCATCATTATGCACAGCTTGCCAATTGCTTGGACAGCCAAATCAGATAACTGGGAGCCTAAAAGAGAGTCTGTATCTACTTAATCAGAAGTAGAAATAAGAGGGCAAACATACACGCACACATTATGACAGGCTATACAAACAAACAGGCTGAAATCATTTACACTCTGTCCTTCACTCCCAAGTCATTAACTAAATTTCTACTAATTGACATGCCACATAATGCAGAAATGAATAAGACAGGTGTAGTCTGCCCTCATGGAGCTTGTTTATTCTACTGGCTGTGTAAAGGGCTCTCGAGTTTTGGAACAGTGGACAGCCAGCAAAGTGTGCCAGTGTGAACCAAGACTGTATATGACTTTGGAAACAACCTAGGTTCAAATACCAGTTTTCTGTATCAAATGCACAAAACATTTTGTTAAAGCTATTGGGATGTTCCAATTTTTTCATCTATATGACAGAGACACTGCCGCCTATATTAGAAGTACATAGGGAAGTATGTGGACTAATGCACATAAAATGGTTAACACCATAAAATCTTAGCATGGACTTTGCCTCACTTAGGGGAACCTTAGAAGTCTCGTTTCTTATAGTAGAGTATAGGGACATGAAACTATGTTTCAGTGAAATGGTAAAACAGGATTTCTATTCATCACTTGCAATCTCATATAATAGTAAAGAGACTGTACATTCCAGATCCTGTGCTATTAATTTATAGAAATATATAGCAATATTCATCTGAATAATCTTTGTTGAATAAATACAGTCTGTCAGGCACTGTGCTAGGCACTGGATGTCACAGTAAAGTAGACCCTGTCATCATGGAGTGTGCCTTCTAGTCCACTTTCCAGTTTATTTGCCCATGGAGATCATTTTTTTGAAGAAAAAGCTAAATTCCTGTAAACATACCTTAGTATCATTGTCTTTTAGACTAGGTCTGCGAGCAGATGATAGGAGATTTACAGATGATTTGACAAACTCTTTTGAATTCTTCTTTGGCACAGAATAGTTTTCCAGAAATGCATAAAACTATTTAAGCAAGTACTCACCTCCTTAAAAAAAACTTTTTTTTTTGCACTCAGATCTACCTGTATTTTGGGCTTCCCTGGTGGTTCAGATGGTAAAGAATCAGCCTGCAATGTGGGAGACCTGGGTTCTATCACTGGGTTGGGAAGATCCCCTGGAGAAGGGCATGGTAACCCATTCCACTATTCTTGCCTGGAAGATCCCCATGGACACAGGAGCCTGGGCAGGCTATAGTTCATAGGGTCACAAAGAGTCAGACATGACTGAGCGACTAAGCAGAGTACTATCAATCAGTATGCAAGATGGAGAGAAAGGCAGACAAAGAAAACAACGAGGTTCTTTTTTGTTGTTGTTGTTCTTTTTTCTTGAGTACTTACTAAGTCTGTTACTATCCAAGGGTGTTACATGAACTATCTGATCCTCACAGTAACTTAAAGAGATAAGTATATGATTATTCTCATTTGCCAAACAAGAAAGTGAAGTTTCGGGAGGCAAGTAAGTCAGATACTTCTTCGGTATTCCTTCCACTGCTTTCTACTAGACCTGTAAGTGCCCAATTTCCCCTCAGCATATTGTGTCAGGCCCAACAGTAGTGACATTCCAAAAGGAAAACAGAGGAGACAACTGATAAACCTCCGTGCAAAGGCTGCCTTTCTCTGCATTGGTGGGGATTCTTCATCATCAGATACAAACTGATGAAACTGAATTATTGCATAAGGATTCAGAATCGTTGGCATGCCAAGGTATACTTTCCTCCCTTACAAGAACAGCAGAAATTTCAAATGTGACAGTTTTTAAAAAGTATTTTATTGCCCTGATCAATGGGTGGTTATTCATGGGTTAGTTCTATGGCCAAAATAGACAGAATGTGATCGACCTGCTCTTTGTTTCATCAGGCTGACTTAGGCCAAATTGAACAAACACTAGTTGGTTCTCAGAGAACCAGATTTCAGGCCTGGCCTGTCACATATATAACAGATGTCCCTCTAGTTCTGGGTGTGGAATGAGCACATGCTGCCAATCTACTTTTAACCATTCTATTTATGTTCTTATTTAAAATGCAATAGAGTGATCATTTCCAGTTATAAAGTGGCCTTTATCTGTGAACCTCCAAAGGACAGTGTTATTAACTTTACACTGGGATAAGGGTAAGGTTCCAGTATTATAATTCTCAGGCAGAAAAAATGAGTCATAAAAGAGTATAGTGAATATACAATATTTAGTAAATGTAAAAGAAATACATGTGTCTTTGTCTAAAGCTAAGACTGTAGAGAAAAGAGTAATTTTACATGAGGAAAATTAGCCAACCCTCTCTTAACCAAGTGGTCAAGGCTGACATCATCAGCACCAGGTCATGTTGGCCTGGAGCCCCCTCAGCCATGCAGCACAGAGGGGACACAGTATTCATGTATGGTCTAACTGACAACTTGACAGTGATGTCGAAGCTCAGGATGATCATGAGAAACCACCAAACAGTTGAGTAAGATGCTGCAATATAACTGACCAGAAGTCTTCAAAAATGTTAAGATCATCAGTGGCAAGGAAAGACTAAGGGACTGTCACGAATTAAAGAAGAATGTGGACAAATGAATATTACAGACAAGGTGAGATTTCTGGATTAGATCTTACAAGAGAAAGACAACATTTGTTTAAAACAAAACAAAACAGAAATACTGGTAAACTTTAAATCATGCCTGTTGTTTAGTTAACTGAATGGCACCAATATCACCGTCCTGCTTTTGATCACTATACTATGCACTATACTATATACATAGTATATATATATATATACTATGCACTATATATTCCGTGGTGGTTCGGAGGTAAAGAAGCCATCTGCCAATGCAGGAGACATGAGTTCAATCCCTGGGTAGTGAAGATGCCCTGGAGTAAGAAATGGCAACTCACTCAAGTTCTCTTGCCTTGGAAATCCCATGGATAGAGGAGCCTGGCAGGCTACAGTTCATGGGGTAGCAAAGAGTCAGATCCGACTTAGTGACTAAGCAACAACAAGATGTTAGCATTAGGAGAACTGGCATGAAGGGGAACTCTGTACCCTTTTTTGTAACCTTCCTGTAAGTCTTTAATTATTTCAAAATAAAGCTGATGCTGCATCAATTACTTCCTATTCTGAAAGTAAGACTGAGAAACAATCCTATTCTGGTTTTAACAACAGTGGGTTTATCTTCCTTGAAAGATATGCGCACATGTAATACCAGTGCAGATGTACATTTATGGTATGCCACGGTGTTTCCAGGAAAGTTCAATGATCATGAAAGTGTGCTCTGAGGAGACACACTGGTCAGAGAAAAAATTATGAAGAAAAAAAAAAGGGATATGCAGTCTGGATGTCCAGACTGCAATCCACATTGACAGTGTTTTTGCTCCAACTTAACTAAAATTAGATTGCTGAATAGACAAGTTAAGGTATAGGAAAAAAAAAAAAAAAGTTTAGCCTGCTTTTCTTAATGAAGGAAAACAAAAGCCAGAATTCTGTACTTCTTTTATGCTAAAAATATAGCACCCAGGTTTTCCCTAAATTTCTCATTTATTATCACCATGAGCTCTTTGCAAAAAAAAAAATGTGAGACTTATGTAAGACAGCAGAAAAATATGAAACTGGGAATAGATGTAATACTATATAATCATATTTTCTCATGACATCAAATTTCCTCCCTAAATTAGCAGTCTGGGCCTGCTGTTGGTAAAATAAAGTGTAGAAAGCCTAGCTATCTAAGGAAACTAAGAAATAGTTGAATTACCTACAGAAATATTTTTGATAAAAGAACTCTAATAAGTGATAACAAACTTTGAAGCTATTTCAGAGATGTGGCCACCAACTGAACAAAGATCTAAATAGTTGTAGTTATTTCAAAAAGATTTAGTTCCACGATTTCTGTTAAAGTATATTTCTACTCACAGTTAAGTTTTTATTTTATTGCCTCACAGCCCTCACTTACTACACCTTGGCTGCAAGTTTCAGGAAAGTATTTTCAAGTGTAGGAAAAAAATGATAAAATATGTCCCCCCCGGTGCCTATGTTTATATAACTGTAAATATACATAAGCTCTCATCTGACTCTTGCTAGCATCACATTTCAGGCTCAGACTGTATCTCAAGTTACCTTATGGAAGCTCTACTAGAGGAAAACCAAGCTACTTGGGAACCACTAATCTTGATGGATGAGAAAGAATAACCTGCGTAGAGTTAAGGGATACGAGTATACAAACAACCGATTCACTTCTGTGCAGCAGACACTAACACCACATTGTAAAGTAATCATACTCCAATTAAGAAATAAATTTAAAAAAGAATAACCTGCATAAATACAGTGGAATAGCGTTCCAAACAGTCTTCCTCATTCCTAGCTGAATGCATGAAGGCAGATTTTTCATCATCAGAAATAATTTTTTTTAATGTTCTTTAACTGTATTTCTAGCTCATAATAAGCCTTCAAGTGGGGCAGTCACATCGGCAGTGGAAATGCTTCAGATTCTAGTGACAGACTTGTACTACTTCAAAGCTCTTGGCACCATTTCCTCCAAGAGATGCTACTTTCTCCTGAATTCACACAACTGAGGAACGAGTCTGGTAGCCATGATGAGCATGCTCAGAGAAACCAGGAAAACGCTCAGAGAAGAAATGTATTGCTTCTGCTTTGTTGATATTAACAGGGGCTCCAAGGAAGCTCCTCTTTGATCCAATTCCCCAAAAGCTTAACCCATGGCTTTGTTCCCACTGCCTTTTAACACCTGATCCTCTATCACAGCCACATAAGTCCACATACCCTTCAGTTCTGACATTAGAAGTTACATGTCTCAGCATGCTAACTAGTCAGAATAAACTACAGAAACAGTATGTAAATCATATACGTTATACATACACATGGCTTCCCTGGTGGCTCAGTCCATTAAAGAATCTGACTGCAGTGCAAGAGACCCAGGTTTGATCCCTGGGTTGGGAAGATCCCCTGGAGGAAGAAATGGCAACCCACTCCAGTATTCTTGCCTGGGAAAGCCCATGGACAGAGGTGCCTGGTGGGCTACAGTCCACGGGGTCACAAAGAGTCGGATATGACTTAGAGATTAAACCACTGTCAACCATCACATATATACATATAAACGTGTATATATATTTTTGTGAATATATAAGATTGTGATATACACATATATGTCTACACACAAACATATATACACATATGTGTGTATATATTCACACACACAGAGAGACACACACATGATATTCCAGGGCCCAGCTGCCAACAGAGAGTAATTTGTACCATAGAAGAAAAGAATTTAAAAAAACCCTTCACATCTTTGTAAGTGCTTCACTGTGCTAAGTAGACATATTTCATACACTGTTATTCAGCAAATACAACATTACGCTACATTCTAATTAAGGATATTCCAGAAATAACTCACACATTTGGAAATGAACAGTGCAGGTGAGCAAGGACATGAAGGGTCTGTAATTACACCTGTGTATATTTATATGCCCACCAGTTCTGTTGTCTTAAAACAGACCTAAGGGAAGGCTCTTCCAGGTTAATTGCTGTTGCTGAGGAAACGACCCAGGTTTGCCTTCACAGTGCATGATTTCCTTCGGGTGCAGCTGTCAGGCTGGCCTCAGGGTGTCAACTTTCATGTAAAGGCAAATAAGTAGTAAAGTCTCCTTTGTATTTTCTAAAAATATTTATTTTTCACTTTTTTTAATTTTTCAATATCTCCAAATAGAGAGAGTTTAACGTTAAAGCAGATGGTCTTAGGGAAAAAAAAAAATTACCTGATTCCTGGTTTCTCAACAGAACATCAGAGCCTGGGGAGCACGCTATTACTTGTCTGAAGGAACAATCTGAATAATGGGTCATCAATGGAAGATGCCCTGAGAAAATCATAGAGCAACTGAAGAAGAGTCCCATAACTAAGCAGCCCAGCACCCTCTGATCCATCCTCCTCATTTCAGCTACAGCTACATGACTAGAGTACAAATATGATCAAGCCTCTCTCTCCAACTTTCCACTTATCTTCACTAACTCTAGAAAATCAGGAAAGACCTGCTTAATTCAAACCCCCACGCATCTCTGAGGCAGACATCTAAAACTGCATGTCAGCTCCATAGGTCTGGCAATCTTGCTTCCTTATCTCTGTTCCTGCTCCTTCTCCATCTTTTCTGACCTCTTCATTATGATTTAGTACTTCTCATAATCAAAATGGCTGTCTGAGGAGGCCTTAAAAACAGCTGAGAAAAGAAGAGAAGCTAAAGGCAAAGGAGAAAAGGAAAGATATATTCATTTGAATGCAGAATTCCAAAGAGTAGCTAGAGAGATAAGAAAGCCTTCCTCAGCGATCAATGCAAAGAAACAGAGGAAAACAACAGAATGGGAAAGACAAGAGATCTCATCAAGAAAATTAGATACCAACAGAACATTTCATGCAAAGATGGGCACAATAAAGGACAGAAATGGTATGAACCTAACAGAAGCAGAAGGTATTAGGAAGAGGTGGCAAGGACACACAGAAGAACTGTACAAAAAAGATCTTCACGACCCAGATAATCACGGTGGTGTGATCACTCACCTAGAGCCAGACATCCTGGAATGCAAAGTCAAGTGGACCTTAGCAAGCATCACTACAAACAAAGCTAGTAGAGATGATGGAATTCCACTTGAGCTATTTCAAATCCTTAATGATGATGCTGTGAAAGTGCTGCACTCAATATGCCAGCAAGTTTGGAAAACTCAGCAGTGGCCACAGGACTGGAAAAGGTCAGTTTTCAAGCCAATCACAAAGAGAGGCAACGCCAAAAAAAGGTTCAAACTACTGCACAAGTGCATTCATCTCACAAGCTACGAAGGTAATGCTCAAAATTCCCCAAGCCACACTTCAACAGTACGTGAACTGTGAACTTTCAGATGTTCAAACTGGATTTAGACATCTCTGGCAGAGGAGCCAGAGATCAAACTGCCAATATCTGATGGAGCACAGAAAAAGCAAGGGATTCCAGAAAAACATCTACTTCTGCTTATTGACTGCACCAAAGCCCTTGACTGTGTGGATCACAACAAGCTGTGAACAACTCTGAAAGAGATGGGAATACCAGACCACCTGACCTGCCTCCTGAAAATCTGTATGCAGGTCAGGAAGCAACAGTTAGAACCGACATGGAACAACAGACTGATTCCAAGTTGGGAAAGGAGTAAGTCAAGGCTGTGTATTGTCACCCTGCTTATTTAACTTATATGCAGAGTACATCAGGAGAAATGCTGGGATGAATGAAGCACAGGCTGGAATCAAGATTGCCAGGAGAAATATCAGCAACCCCAGATATGCAGATGACACCACCCTTATGGCAGAAAGTGAAGAAGACCTAAAGAGCCTCTTGATGAAAGTGAAAGTAGAGAGTGAAAAAGTTGGCTTAAAGCTCAACATTCAGAAAACTAAGATCATGGCATCGGGTTCCATCACTTCATGGCAAATAGATGGGGAAACAATGGAAACAGTGGCTGACTTTATTTTGGGGGGCTCCAAAATCACTGCAGATGGTGACTGCAGCCATGAATTTAAAAGACACTTACTCCTTGGAAGGAAAAGTTATAACCAACCTAGACAGCGTATTAAAAAGCAGAGTCATGACTTTGCCAACAAAGGTCCGTCTAGTAAAGGCTATGGTTTTTTCAGTAGTCATGTACGGATGTGAGAGTTGGACTATAAAGAAAGATGAGCACCAAAAAATTGATGCTTTTGAACTGTGGTGTTGGAGCAGACTCTTGAGAGACCCTTGACTGCAAGAGCAAACCAGTTGATCCTAAAGGAAATCAGCCCTGAATAGTCATTGGAGGGGCAGATGTTGAAGCTGAAACTCCAATACATTGGCCACCTGATACGAAGAGCTGACTCATCTGAAAAGACCCTGATGCTGGGAAAGATTGAAGGTAGGAGGAGAAGGGACAACAGAGGATGTGATGGTTGGATGGCATCACTGACTTGATAGATATGAGTTTGAGTAAGCTTCGGGAATTGGTGATGGACAGTGAAGCCTGACTTGCTGCAGTCCATGGGGTCGCAAGGAGTTGGACATAACTAAGTGACTGAACTGAACTGAACTGACTTCTCATCTGTGATTTGACAACATTCAGAATTTCTCTTACTAGAGCTGTTATCATATAGTATTATAACTTTCATCATTACACTTCTTTGGTATTATAAATACCCAGAAAGGAGAGACAAAGTTTGTCTCATTCATCCATTTATTGAGAAAGTGAACACAAAGAAACTATATCTTGAATCCACTTAAACTGTAATGCATTTGACTACGTAGGAAAAGGCAGAATAAGTCTAATAGCTCAAATTGCCAGCAGGAAGTAATAAGCCTAAAAATAGAATAATCAGAAAAGTACTCAGAACCAGTTAAGAAGGCTGGGACTTTAGCCTGGATACTTCTGTGGAGAAGAGTTTATGAGTTAACTGGGAATCTAAAAAAAAACTGAATAAAGATATGTGTATGATAACCTGTATAATTAGTTAAATTATAGGGCTATAAACTTGCTTCTAAATAATGGATTCTAAAATATGTTTAAGAGTTAACACAATAAAAATAATTCCAAGGTTCCATTTAAGAGAAGTGAGTTAATCAAAGTGGACAGCTCATTTTATTGCGAGACATCTCATAACCTTCAATAAGACGACATGGAATTTATATAAATGAAGGAAGAGGCATTCCAAGTGGCACTGCCCAGAGTTACCTGACCGGAAGTTCCTTTTCATCTATGAACACCTCATGGGTAAAAAGTTCCTCAGAACTCACTTTGGGATATGCCTGTCATCTATAGCAATGACTGATAATCTAAGGCTGCTACCAGTCCAATTCTTGTTTCTATAAACATATTTTTATTGGAACAAAGCCAGACTTGCTCATAAATGTATAAGGCTGTTTTTGTGATACAATAGCAGGGCTGTATAGTTGTGGCAGCAATCATTTGACCTCAAAATTAAAAAAATAAAAGTACTTGATACCTAGTTATTTATAGAAAATGCTTGCTAATTCCCAATTTATAGTAATATTTTGTTCTTTCTTAAGCTTCACTATAAAAGTATCCTCTGGGTGTAATTAGCATTTACTACAATCATCTGGATTCACGGCTGATGTGTTACACAAAACTGTTGTGCAAATGTAGGATGGAATGATCCATAAAACTGGAGAGCATCACGTTTTCCCTAAACACCGAACTGACCAGCAGTACTTTCTAAATTGAAAGGTGAACTAAGGAAAATATCTTTGGTTTCTCTGCTTTAAATTTTAATCAGAAACTAATCAATACATATTCTTAAACTACCATATTAATGTTTACAAATATAGACACATTTGTCATAAAAAAGTTTGAAACAAATACACTAAAATATCTTATGGATACATAATTTACTAAAACACAAACTGGAAATTTTACCAATGACAAATAAACATTTATTTGATAATTTGAAGAAGTCACACTCAAATCTTAAAATACATTATAATGATTTATTTTGGTCACATAAGACTAGAATTCAACAACATTTGTGATCTACAGTTTATCTAAATGAAATATCAATTCATGTACAGTACATGGAATATTCAGATGATTTGATTTTTTAATTCCAATTTAGCAGTTAAAGAAAATGCATAGCTTTAATTCCTATAGTAATGAGGATTCTTTTTTCTTCCATTGTTAATCCATACAATTAAAGTCAAATATTGAGCTGGTTCAGAACACATTCAACATTATTTTATAAATTGTTAGAATCAACCTGTTTGGTCATTAGTTTAAAAGAAAAACATCTGCAGAAATAGAAGTTTTCTCTATTTTTATAATTGAGCAGAATTAGTCTGAAATTGTGTTTTTCATTTGCTTTTCTCCTTATCTCTCAACCTCCATCTTTACCAAAACATCTGACAGATATTGCACTGGGTTTTGGCTCTTCTCTCTTTCTCCCTGAGTGCTGAAAACCATCACATTTGGAAACTGATTCCTCTGGAGAAACTGTTAAATGCCTTTAGGCTTATTTTAGAAGCCAAAGTTGGCATTTTTTTTTTCCCTTGTGGCAAGAACACTTAACGTATACAGGTTTTGATAGTTGTTTCAAGGCAGCCCTTTGACTAGATTTCAAAGTAAAGAACTTTGGCTTCCATGTTTCTATTCTTCTTGGGATAGAGGCGCAAGCTGATCACACATAACAAATAAATTATGCTGTGAAAAAGAAGAAAAGCAAAGCCACACAACATACGTACGTAGATACAATATTATAAGCAGCACACATCCCAGCATGAGTGTTCGCTGGGGTTTAAAACGCAATTCACTATTCTCATGGGAGTTTTCAGTTCACAATTCTCTCTCATATTGTGAGCATTCCATCAGGGTGAGTACAATTCTTCCATGTATGGATCCAAAAGCGTTATAAAAATGGTTCCTGAACACAAGCCAACTGTCTCATCTGGCATTCAACCATTAACTTGGTCATCTACCCCAAACCTACAGTAAAAATGCTCTGTATAGAATCACTGTGAGACGACACGCTGCTTTCCAACTAGGTGCTGTAACTGTCCAGGCTGAAGCACCCACCCTTGGGAGGTCAAAGGATTCACAAGAACACTGGTGAAGAGAGTTGCAGAGATAGACGGGAATGCTAGTCCCCAGACTCCCACCCCCTGCTCCTCTGGTGCATCACAGCACGCTCCCTTGCTTACAAGACCACCTCCAGTCAAAATCAAACTGGCTTCTTCAACCATATGCCTCAACCTCCCTGGCATACACCTGTGCTTCAGTCAAATCGGGTTTTCCATGCACGAGCTTGCTGCATCTTATACAGGCTCTATACTTTCACTGTTTCCAGCATTCCTCCACACTGTAAAATAAAATTCCTTCAACTATCACCTTCCAAACAGGTAAGTCATCCAAATTCCCACAGGTCAAAATTATCATTTCTGTTTTGAATACTGAAGCACCTTTTCTGTATCTTTACTGTGCTGCTTATTAAATCCAAACTGGTGTTATAATTGCAAGTTAATTCCTTTATTAGGATGGAAAGTTCACTGAGGTTACAGAGTCCAGAATTTGGTAAGATTTCACAGGCTCAGAACCCAAAGGTACTGAACTTAGGCTCAATCATTTACAAGAGAAGATAAACCTGTCTCATCAACAGCAAATAAATAAAACAAAACAAAAATAACAAAACCTGACATCTTTATTTTCTAGAATTTATTCTTAAAATATTTTTAAAAGTCAGGGCAACTGGAATTGTTCTATCAGCACTCTGGAATTCTCCCTGAGAGTCAGCTTGCCTAAAATACTATTCTAAGTGGTTTCCACAAAAACACTTCAAAGTGCTTACTTCCTGTTTTATATTTGTAACAGTTTCATGAGTTTTAATCCACTGGCTTTAGATACATGAATTCACTTAAGTGGGGCTTGGTCCACTGAGTGGACAGCAAAGACAGTTTTGTCTTCTCAGTCAGAGGGAAGGGTATCTTGTTTTAAGTACTGAATCAAGTAGCAAAAAATTCTGATGATCCATTTTATCCCATTTTCATTTCCTCTTTGATGCTTTACTGTTTCTCTAAATAAAACAAAGACAATATTTAAGATGCAAACATGGCATTCTATTAACAGTTGAAGAAAATAAATTTAAAGTGCCAGTGATTCCAGCTAAACTTGGCTACTCACAATACTTGTACAAAACCCTCTAAGAGAAACTGAGAGCTAAAGGTTTACAGAAGAGTTGATGATCAACATATATGTCTGTACATATCTACTAGGAAAGAAGTTTATTTCCTTTCCTGCATTATTTGAAACCCTCATGTCCCTCACAAACTCATGTTCATATTCTATGGAATGCATCCTGATGTTACTAATGAAGAGTATGACTAGTTCTTTTCCATTTTAAATGTTACTGTGATTATCTCAAAGTAATATTGGTGATGTAGACACTTTTTCCCCACTTTTGTTCAAACATAAGTTACCTATTGGTTTATATATTTTTGGCCATTACAAGCTTTCCTTTTCCTTTTCCATTACCATGTTGGTGTGATAATAAGAAAACTGCAGGGTGTGTTTGTGTGTGTGTGAGGCTTCACACTCAAGCACATACACACATATTCATAGAGTCAAACACTTTCCTTCTCTTGGCATCCACAAACATTTTGTATTCTCCAGCTGAAGTCCTTCTCTAATAAAAATACAATATCAGAGGTCAAAAACCACATTACTTGATTAACAGCTCTCCATTAAGTGAGGCCTTTCTCTCCTTTGTAAGGAATCAACACAAAACCTGGTAACATGCTCTGTGGTCCACTGGAATAAAAACCAAGCTCTCCGATTTTGCTTGCTCTATATCTACGACTCTCTTTTTACACTCACTTTTTGTGTGTGTCTTCTCTAGGTGTGCTTAATCTGCATGTCCCTGTTGAAAATTAATTTCTACGAGGTGGGTCTACAGACCTTTGAGCAGACCTTTGAGCAGGTGGATTTACAGACCTTTGAGACCTGAGAAGAATGAAATCCCACTTTGTTTCACCGCCCTCCAGATGTAAAACATCTCTAAGGAAAGTCCGCAGCCCTAGGCTGTGGTGGTCATCCACTCTGGTGACTTCAGCTACTCACCTGGGCAGACAACACTTAATTCTGTTTCTTTAATTCAGTCTCCCTGGAATTCTAACTGCTTAGAGGATTATCCTCCTCGGAATATCTTATTTCGATTCACTAAAAACCACCTCGTAAACAACTTGTGTTTTCTTTCCCATAAACCAGCTCTTTCAAGAAATACCAATTTCAGTTAAAGCTACACATTCTTTGTGATTTCTCCCAATGTTTTTCTTCCACATTCCTTATACCTCTATTACCTACAACTAATCAATGACTAAATCCTTTGATTTGCATGACTTAAATTTATCTTATATGTTGTAAAGAAGATTAATCAATATTATATGGAAGCTGTTAAATATTCAATAAAAAGCTGACTTCTATTATCATTAAAATCATCCTGCTTTCACATTCATGCACTTTATAATACCTTTTGTGCTTTGGACTAAATGTTTAAGTCCTAACAATACTTTATAATTTACTCAAATTCATTTTCTTCTATTTACTTTGGGGGTCAAGGATGGTACATGGCCACATTCCTTTCTTCTAGTCTCCTAAGAGTATTTACTGTTTTCATGATTCATTCAGTCAAGTGTTGCTTCATGACATCATCTCTACTTAACTGAATAGTTCTTCATCTCTTATATTGGTACTTTGCTCACACTCATATTTATTTTCTTTCCCCAGTTATACTGTGATTTCATGAGGGATGGTCTATATGCTCATATTTTGTGTATCTCACTCAAATGTTTAGCAACATATATTTTTTAAAATGTTTAAAATCTTTTGTTGATTCCTTGATGACTGATAATATCCTATTCAACTGTTTTTGGTGGGATCAACCTTGTATAAAAATATGCTTGCGTGGTCAGTCCACTTACGACTGCATGAGAATAATCTTTTTTCCAACTTCTCCAATGAAGAGTAAGGCACTGAAAAATATAATATGTTCCCACCATTTACCAAATATACTTAAGTCTACTCTATGTGTGTGTGCTCAGTTATGTCCAACTCTTTTCGACCCCACAGACTGTAGTCCACCAAGTTCCTCTGTCCATGGGATTTTCTGGGCAAGAAACTGGAGTGGGTTGCCACTTCCTACTCCAGGAGATCTTTCCAACCCAGGGCTCAAAAATGCATCTCTTGTGTCTCCTGCATTGGCAGGCAAATCCTATATCACTGCGTCACCTGGGAAGCCCATGTCCACTGTATAAATACTTCTAAAAAAGAGGACCACAGGGCACTCATGAACCCAGCATGCAGAGTCTCAGAATTATATTTAATTTGATTCATTAATATTAGGATTATAATATTATGTTTATGATTCATGAATCTTATTTGTTAAAATGTATAACTGCTATATGAAGAAAATATTCTGCATTTATAATCCAATACATTAGCTATAAGAGTTCTATTATGTGTCCTTGGAGGAAAAATAGGACACATACATGAGAAATATGCAAGGTTGGATGCTTAGCAGAGAGAGGCTTGTCCCTTTCCCACCTCCATAACGAGCTGACTTTTCATCAAAATAGAAAAACACAAGTCCACAGTGTAGATACCAATAAGATGTTTCTTTCTTTATGTCACAGGTAAAGCAACATGTATTAATTTAAAAAAAAAAAAAACACTGCATAAAGGTTCCTCTCTATAGAAAAGGATGTTTTAATTAATGGACAGAGCACCATTCTGTTTCTTAAAGCAACTTAAACCATGAGTGAACACAGCAAAGGACTTCTTCTAGTCTGCCCCGTTAGCTTTCTACATACCTAAATTCACAGAGACAGATGCAGTTTAACCAATGGAACTGTATTATGTGGCCTTCCTAGTAACCCTTCCATAGCCAAATCGATAAAAACTCTTAAGTCAATCAGTGCCAAGTGGCCCCTAATATCTTCACATAGCAAAGTGCAAAGCTGAGCCCTTATTTATTGTTATCCCCACTCAGAAACCAAATCCCAGGTGACCTAGGGCCCCACTAAATGGAATCCAATACTAAGAAGAAAACACTTGATTGCACACAGACTGCCTCCCTTATTATTTGCTTATTAAATAGTTCTCTACTGGGTTTTATTTTAAAAGGTTGCTTCTAAATATGTGTACTTTTTGAGAATAATGCTCGCTGTCTTCAGACCATGCCTTTTTCCCAACAACAGGTTAGGTACTTAGCTCTTTACAGCTTCAACAGGATCAAACTTCTACCTCCTTTAGGTCAAAATATATCCTCCTTTATTTTTCAAACTAATGGTAGCCAGTGAACCATATATTTTTTGTAACTGGCAAAAAATAGGTTTCCCAGAGCAATTGAGACTAAAATGAATTGTACGGATTTACCGTGGCATGTGCGACATGTTCACATGTACAATCTGGCTGTGACCTTTCATAAAATCAACCTGTGTTAGTAACAACGATTTCCATTCCAGCCTTCTTAATGCACACTCACTACAGTGATAACAGGATAAGTGGGAATGTTTCTTTCTGAGGCCATCATTGGCAGAACCCGGGTGTAGTCAGCTGTTTTCTGATTGTCCAGTTTCACAGAGAACACTGAATCCTCTTTGCATCCTGACCATCCAGTGCAGAAAACATGCCACTCACTCCCCAGGACATCTAACAAGACTACTTTTTTGACTTCTCCCATTTGCCTCAAGAAGCAATTTTGCCACTTCATTTATGAGAGAAGAAAAAGTGCCATGAAGCATCTCTATGATGGCAGAGACCTCATGCTGGGAGTTGATCTTGCCACCCTGAAACTAATCTGGAAATATTTGTACCTTAATCTCCTGCAGAAATAAACCTTCTGGAGATCTCAATCTGACATACACTGAAATTTGTACTATATCAGCTGTCACTGTGCACATTGCTAGGAATAAAAAGAAAATGCAGAAGCTTAAGTCCTGTGCTTGGAAGATTATTTCTTGTTTACGTTCTCCCTCTGCAGAAGATTTTCTGTTGCTCATTCATTACAGAGATTTTGTCTCCCTTCCTGAACTAGTCTCCCTTTGTTACCTCTCTTCCTTTAGTATTAAATCATATCTCACAACCAAATCTTTTAACCTAGGTCTGCAAAGGCCTGTTTTGCTTATCTGACTGTTAGAGGTTCTAAATGTAATTGCAGGCTTCTTACTCATCCAGGAGATAAGGCTGGTGGTCAAAAGGCCAGTTAGCTGCTGCTATTTCTCCCCAGTCTACTTCTAGCATCCTTGCTGATCTTATCAAAAAGAACTACTCCTCACATCATTTAACCTGCTGGTATGTGCAGGCTAAAAATAACAAATGATGTCGCTCAAGTGGTAGTAGATGGCAGGGAGCATGGTGCAACTGACCCCAAAGTAGGTTACTCCCTACAAGGAATGTGTCCTGCCCCGGTCACCATATACACTGATAGTTAGTTTTAATGGCATACCTATGGTCTCCACATTTCTGTTTTTTTTTTTTTTTTTTAAACTTGGAAACACCTGTGTAGTGTCCTTTTGTGTCACAACTCAATTCTACAGAGATAAATATTAGAGTTGCCAAGGTCAGAGACCCTGCCTAATGGCATCGTGGACAGCCAATCAAGAGGATGTCTCCGCTCACTGCAGGCTAATTAAGAGTTGAAGGAAGCCAGCAACACAGTGGCAGCCGCACGGCCTCCCTCAGCCCAGATTTTTGCCCTTGGCATTCTGAGAACAGCCTGCCACGTACTCTGGTAGACGCTAGTGTGCTGGCTTCAGCAAGTTTAAGTGAGTCTACCCTCTGTCATTGACTGCCAATTAATTTTAAACCAAATGGCTGGGAGAGGTAATATCAGGTATCCCGAGAAAATTACATGTGACATATGTAGGATAAATAGTGTCATGAACACTGACTAGTCTTAAACTTCCAAAGTTTATCTTCTATTGTACTTCCTTCAGGGAGAGGAATGTGATGCTAAGTGCTTTGGGGATTCTATATCAGCCCTACTTACTGTGTCCAATTACTTCTCACAGAAAGAAAGCAATAATTTTGACTTGTTTGCAAAAAGAGGCTAATGATACTACATTAAGAAGTTTTGTTGCCATAGAAAAGTGACAGGTACATAAGTGACAGGGTGGTTTAACAGGATATACCCTAATTTCACTGCAGAAAATTAGGTATACAAATAATTTGCCAAACACCTTGACTCTCGTGCAAAGTCCCAGAAAATAGGTGTAGAAAGCTAGAAGGCTAGTATATGATAATACAAAGATGTGAGATCAAGTTTAAAAAAAAAAATCTGCCTCAGTTTGCTCATTTGCATATTAGATACTTCATAATCTTAATTTATGGTTTGAATGCTTCTGAACTCCCAAATAAATTATGAGTACAATCATTAATTGACAAGATATCTATAACCCTTCTTCTCATTTTATCCTTTTATCTATATCCAAGCTGCTAATGTACAAAAAGATCTTCACAACCCAGATAATCACTATGGTATGACCACTCACCTAGAGTCAGACATGCTGGAATGTGAAGTCAAGTGGGCCTTAGGAAGCATCACTATGAATAAAGCTAGCGGAGGTGATGGAATTTCAGTTGAGCCATTTCAAATCCTAAAAGATGATGCTGTGAAACTGCTGCACTCAATATGCCAGCAAATTTGGAAAACTCAGCAGTGGCCACAGGACTGGAAAGGTCAGTTTTCATTCCAATCCCTAAGAAAGGCAATGCCAAAGAATGCTCAAACTATCACACAATTGCACTTATCTCACACGCTAGTAAAGTAATGCTCAAAATTCTCCAAGCCAGGCTTCAGCAATATGTGACTGTGAACTCCCAGATGTTCAAGCTGGTTTTAGAAAAGGCAGAGAAACCGGAGATCAAATTGCCAACATCCGCTGGATTATCAAAAAAGCAAGAGAGTTCCAGAAAAACATCTATTTCTGCTTTATTGACTATGCCAAAGCCTTCGACTGTGTGGATCACAATAAACTGTGGAAAATTCTGAAAGAGATGGGAATACCAGGCCACCTGACCTGCCTCTTGAGAAACCTGTATGCAGGTCAGGAAGCAACAGTTAGAACTGGACACGGAACAACAGACTGGTTCTAAATAGGAAAAGGAGTACATCAAGGCTGTATATTGTCACCTGCTTATTTAACTTATATGCAGAGTACATCATGAGAAATGATGGGCTGGAAGAAGCACAAGCTGGAATCAAGATTGCCAGGAGAAATATCAGTAACCTCAGATATGCAGATGACACCACCCTTATGGCAGAAAGTGAAGAAGAATTACAGAGCCTCTTGATGAAAGTGAAAGAGGAGAGTAAAAAAGTTGGCTTAAAGCTCAACATTCAGAAAACTAAGATCATGGACTGCGGTCCCATCATTTAATGTCAAATAGATGGGGAAACAGTGGAAAGAGTGTCAGACTTTATTTTTGGGGGCTCCAAAATCACTGCAGATGGTGACTACAGTCATGAAATTAAAAGACACTTACTCCTTGGAAGAAAAATTATGACCAACCTAGACAGCATATTAAAAAGCAGAGACATTACTTTGCCAACAAAAGTCTGTCTAGTCAAGGCTATGGTTTTTCCAGTGGTCAGGTATGGATGTGACAGTCAGACTATAAAGAAAGCTGAGCGCCGAAGAATTGATGCTTTTGAACTGTGGTGTTGGAGAAGACTCTTGAGAGTCCCTTGGACTGCAAGGAGATCCAACCAGTCCATCCTAAAGGAGATCAGTCCTGGGTGTTCATTGGAAGGACTGATGTTGAAGCTGAAACTCCAATACTTTGGCCACCTGATATGAAGAGCTGACTCATTCGAAAAGACCCTGATGCTGGGAAAGATTGAGGACAGAAGGATAGAGGGCATCAGAGTACAGATGACTGGATGGCATCACCAATGCAATGGAGATGAACTTGGGCAAAATTCAGGACATGGTGAGGGACAGAAGGACTGGTGTGCTGCAGTCCATGGAGTCGCAAAGAGCTGGACACGACTGGGTGACTGAACAACAACGATAGAGTCTGTATTACTTATATAAAGCTTGGATTGAGAACAATAAACTACATGGTTAAAAAATTCTATTTTTTCTTATAATTGGCCTTGACTATTTTTTGACCTGCTATCACTTACTAAACAATAATATTCACAGAATTGGCTACTGTAGTAAATATATTATTATATTTTGTATGAAAAATATTCCCATTTAGAATTCTACAGATGGTGGGCATATCATACAGAAACATCTGCCATATTTTAACAAGGCCAGTGAAACCATTTACAGCAGTAAGTAGGATCCTGTGACATCCAGTACCTGGAGCAGAAGCCCAACAAATACAGATTTACCCCTCGCATCCTGTCCTCTTCTCTCTCTACAACCACACACCTCTGCTCTCTCAGTTGACTGCTTTCTATTTTGTTACAAGAGGAACTGAGACTCATTACCCATGAGACACGTGGTTCTAAGCTAACTGATAACCCAAATGAGTGGTACCAAACAACATGATGCAACTCCAGGTAATCAGCCTTCGATATGGCACATTTTAAGATGTAACTGACTTACAAAGCAGAAATAGAGACACAGAAGTAGAGAACAAAGCTGTGGATATCTTAAGGGGAAGAGAGGGGGAGAGGATAAATTGGGAGACTGGGATTGACAGACACACAGTGCTAATACTAGGTATAAAATAGGTAACTAATGCAAACCTGCTGTACAACACAGGGAACTCTACTCAGGGCTCTGGGGTGCCCTAAATGGGAAAGAGATGCAAAAAAGAGGGGCTATATGTATACATAGAGCTGATTCATTTTGCTATATGGTAGAAACTAACACACCATTCTAAAGCAACTACATGTCAATAATTTTTTTAAATAAAAATACCTGCCTTTACCCTTAGTTTATTACTAGTCATAAAATAAATTTCCAAAAGGAGGCAACAAACTGGATGGCTGATAAAGTATGCTGGCTTCTTTGGATGTCTGTTACAGCTCTCAATTTTTCTAATCATCTCTTAGTTAGCTCAAAACTTACTGATACACACGCTGATGATGCAGATTACGGCATATTATCTCTTCCTCTACCACTTTAATTGTAGCAGATGATCTGTTTGTTTAATGACATTTCCTCAGTAAAGTTATTGGATCTACAAGGAAAAATTTTAGAATAACTCCAAGTTCCCTCCTAGCTTTAAGCTGCAAGTGATGAGTGATCAGTGGCAATTTATAGTATGCAAAAGTAGCATTTCTTGATGCAAACTGCTTCCATTCACTCTTATCAGCTATCAGAAAGAAAAAAATCCACACTACTTTATCTCAAAGATTCTACATCATCTTTGATGTAGATGCTCAACATCAGAGAGAAAAGCTTGGGAATCTGTTTACTTGTAACATTAATTTCAACATGTTTCTCTTTATTGCAAAGATAAAAAGAAATCACATTTGTGAAACTAGGGCATTTCATTGATTTTTGCATTAGGTTTATGTGGTAAAGAACTAAAGCCAAAGTTTGTTTTCTAAGTGTAAATAATATGGGCTTCTTATATTGAATTTCTTTTGGGATTTATACCTAGGGCATTTCCAAATATTTTTGTTATCAAGATTATTATCCCAGGTGGAGATTAAGGTAAAAAGTAATGAAGCTGTTGAACTAGGGAAAAGGTACTTTTTTTTCAAGACACATATTTGAAAAGAAGTTAGTGCCAATTGACAAGGATTCAGACAAATGACACAAGGCAAGCTGAGGCTCATATGAACAGCTAAAGCATTCAAATGACAAAGTACACAATATATTCCAAAAATTAGAGTTCTTATGATTAAAATTTAGCATTAGAATTGAATCTTATCCCTATATTGCTGTTTTTTATCCTACTGGTTTATGCTAATTTTAAGACTAAATTGCCACACAAAATTAGTCAATTTCACTGCTATTTTGCTTATAGATAGTCCTTAAGGTAACAATTACTGGAAATCAACAAAATGTCATAACCTTTAATCTATTCTTCAAATACATATTTTTCTTTATTCAGAATAGTCAAGGGTACTGCAACATTACTTCCAAAAGCCTAAAGCTATAAAGATATGTTCAGTAATGGAGAATTGTTTATCAATAATACTTAGAATATACAAATTTTATTTTATATATTATTATATGGTAGTTCAAATATTTCATGAACATAATATGAAAATAGGATATGTTTTAACACATTAAATAGTAAATTATAGAACACTGTATATATGTATGCCAGAATTAGAAATATATAAAATAAATATGCACATAGGTAAAAACTAGATGTGAATACACAAAAAAGAACTGCCATTAGGGGTTGTATTTAAATTTTTGTTAAATTATTCAGTTATTTTTTAAAAGCTAGCTTAGTTGAGAATTTAAGTATAACATAAGCTGGTGTTATGAAAATTAACAAGAGTTACAGGTAGCCTCGAATCTAAACCAGGTTATAAAGGCAGTCTGCAAAATTCAAACTTTGACGTAAGCCAGAGACAATTTATTACACTAAACTATATTTTTGTGAACTGATTAATATTTTTAAAATATTTTATATTTAACATTGTAATGCAATACAGTATATACATTATAATAATGTATGTATTAATATACTGTAACTATCAGAAATAACAAAGACACATACTTATAGACATAGAAAAACATCTAAAATGTATTGCCAAGTAGATGTAGAATAGAAACATGCAATGCTGGAGAGAGAGATTAATTTCATACATTACTAACACTTTGCTAGGACTGCCTTAAAAAGTATCACACTGAGTTGCTTAAAAAAAAAGAAAGAAAAAATGTGGGCTCATAGTTCTGGATGCCAGAAGTCTTAGATCAAAGGGCCACATGCCTTCTGAAGGCACTAGGGAGGGTCTGCTCAGGCCTCCCCTGGAGTTTCTAGTACTTCCTTGGCTGTGGCAGGATCCCTCCCCATTTCACAGGGCAGTCTCCTTGTGTGCCTATTTGCATCCAAATTTCCCCTTTGAATACAGGTCCAGTCTACTCCAGTGTGACATCATCTTAAGTAATTACAGACTCAACAGTCCTATTTTCAAACAAAGTCAAGTCCTGATGTATCCAGGGTTACAATTTCCACATATGAATTTTGACGGGACATAAATCAGCCTGAGCATTTACTACTGGAGTGAGAAGGAAGGGGGCTTCTAGCTCAGCTGGTAAAGAATCTGCCTGCGATGTGGGAGATACCAGGGTTCGATCCCTGGGTTGGGAAGATCCCCTGGAGAAAGTCTACCCACTCCAGTATTCTGGCCTAGAGAATTCCACGGACTATATAGTCCATAGAGAGTCAGATGGGGCTGAGCAACCTTCACTTGAGAAGGAAGGGGAGAAAAGGACTTTCATCCTGCTGCCATGGGAAGACCTTTTTGCTCTGCTTTTTCACATCTGTAGGAAGAGATGTACCTTAGCTAAAAAGAAACTCAGGAAGAGAACATTAAGCTCACCCTTTTAAACTCCTTCTGTCAATTTGCCTGTTTTCAAGTCCTTTGGGTTTTTCCTTCAGAGTTAAATATATGACATGAGTAAATGAATGAATGAATGGAAACAAATAGGCAAAAAAATCCCAAGTGGTAAAATAAATGCCAAAATATTAACTATGTTTAATATGGGTGGTAGTAATCCTTGTGATTATACATTTTTATTTTTATTATTTGTACAATTTTAAATTAGAAAGTAAGATATGTGTAAGTACACATATATGTGTGTACCATACATATGTATGTACCATACATATATATGTACCATAGACAGTAATTATAACTAATAGCTACTGAATATTTAATATGTGCCACCCCGTACTGTAAGTGATTTATATGCAATAGTATTTATGATGGGTGGATATATGGATTAAAAAATAAATAGGTAGATGGATGGATGGTAATTACAATTCATCTTTCTAAACATTCTCAAGATCTTAGTTCTTGACACCTAGGGACTTTTAGGGGGTGGCTAATGTGAAGGATGAATCTAGTATTTTGGGTCATGAGAAATCATAGTCCCCTAGACACATGTCTTAGTCTGCCTCAAACCAACATCCTTGCTGAATAATTTGTACAGCAAACACTTCTCATCAGATCTAATATTCACATTCAGACAGAAATATGAGGCAAGATGGAGGTGAACAAGCAGATTTGAATAATTACCATTTAAAAAGCAGTAAAAAAAAAATGTGCATGCTAGTCATCAACGGGGAAAGTATAGACATAGGTCAATCCATGTCTAATTACAGACAAGTGTGAGGACTCTGAGTTATATATCCTGATATTACCCTCTAGATTTCCTACCTAGTCTCAGATCTACCAACTCTAGTCATTATCTCCTATCCGAATGGATTCACAAAACCTCTCTGACTTAAGCAATTATACGTCTTTTTGACAGTATTCTTGTTGTCTATGTAGCCTCGATATCACTACCAACGTACTACATGGAAATATACAGTGAACCATTTCCTAACTTTCCCCTACAGAATGCATGTGTGTAAAACACAATTCTCCCCCCAAATTGAAAAATCCATGGCATCTTTACTAACACGAGAGTAGCATGCACACTACAGAATCCAGTTGGCTGATGGGATTTCATTTAATACACACAAAATTCCCACATGGCAAACGTTGTGTTTTACTTATTTCTATACAAGGAGACAACTGAGCAGGAGATGGGCTTCTCAGGTGGTGCTAGTGGTACAGAACTCACCTGCCAATGCAGGTAAATGTAAGGGACATGGGATTGATCCCTCGGTCAGGAAGATCCCCGGAGGAGGACATGGCAACCCACTTGAGTATTCTTCCCTGGAGAATGCCATGGACAGAGGAGCCTGGTGAGCTACAGCTCATAGGGTCGCAAAGAGTCAGACACGACTGAAGTGACTTAGCATGCATGCATGCACAAAAGGGAGACAGATTAAGTAACTTTCTCACAGTCACATTGTCCACACACTGAAGCCAAGATTTGAAGTTTGTAGTAGGATTCTAGAATCCTGGCTCTTCAACATGATATTCTATAATATCTACTTACATGATATCAAATGTTTCACTTCTGATATACAGAAAGAAAAGAACTATTTCCACTGACCTAGAAAAATTGCTGGGCTTTTATATCTTAAAAATATATTCATTTAAAATTTTTCTATGATCAAACTCAGTGTATCACCTTGATATGGCCTTGCCTCTATGAGGTCAACTGCTTTTATGATATGTATTTGAGAACGCTAATTTAATATTTTCAGCATAGGACATTGATTTTCAGGTCAAGCTCTTTAAAAACAGTGAATTAAATAAAAATTGGTCTCAGCTTATGAAATCAAATATCATGACCAGTCGTCGGGTAAGAACAGTAATGATTTTAGCTCTACGAATCTGTCAGCCTAAAAGCAATAGGATTAGGCTTAAAAGCAGGGATGACGGAGTACAGTTAAGTAAACTTTCAACCAGTCATATTTTTGTAGATTTGAAATTTACCCATAGATCTAGATGGTTTCTGAAAGATTTCCTGATATATATAAATGTCACCTTTGAGTGATACGGTGGTAGATGCAGGTCTGATCTGTTTCACCCTTAAATCCCTGCCTATGTGAGAGTCCTCCAGTTCTTTACAGGAAATGAAGTTTCAAGTGCAAGTTGCTGGCACTCACATCTTTTGTCCCCAGCCTTCCCTTGTAACACAGAAAGTTTGTTTACTGTTCTTGTTTACCACTAAGAGTAGAACAGTGAGCTTGCTCTCTGAAGAAGAGTCTTCAAAAATACAGCTTCAAGAAAGAGGAAGGTTTCTTTCTGTGTCACTGGGCTGTCCAGCAGTGGTTAGATTAGCCCTTTCTTAGATCAGTATCGTAAATGCTGAAATATGTTAATAAAGGGCATATTCTTAATTCAACCTATTTTAAGAGTCTCTTGACCACACATGGACACACACACATTTTCATGTCTCATTTAAATGTTTGGAAACATAAAAGAAGAAATGACATCAAAATATAAAATAATCACACCTTAGAGGCTTCTTTCTAATTCTAAAATAAAGAATTAGGACTCCTCTTAATAATAGCACTGAGTGGCAGATGAGAACATAGTAGTCCCTAGAGTGAAAGGTGGCAGTCTAATCAACATCTGAACTGAAATGTGATTAATTACTAAGTACTGTGAACAAGTAGCAAGCAACTATCTGGAGAGACAAGGGGATGTTCCTGACTTTACATGAAAGTGTCCTTAGAAATGGGTGAGAAGAATGAAAACTTGAAAGTGTACAGCTGGTTTTAGAAAGAGCAGAGAAAAAGCCTAAGATCAAATAAAAGATTGTTCAAATGTGAAACCTAAAAATAAGAGGAGCTAACAGAAAGACACACCTATTTGGAAGAGAGGAAAAGCAGGAATCCTTCCATCAAAAAGAGATATTAATAGTTTGGGAAAACACTGGAGACAGATACAAAAGGGGAAGACAAAGTATTCAACTGTAAAGGAAGACATGCCATCAGGAAAATCAATAAAGTTCTTTCTCTTATTGAAGTCAAATGAAAAGGCATCAACTGGCTCTTAGGAATGCACAGTTATCTTTAAAAAAACTGGGCAGGTATTTTTATTTAAAGCAGTCCTCAAGAAGAGAGTGGGAAAAGACATAAGAAATACCCAGATCAAATTCTTATCACTATATAGACAGGGTATTTTTAGGTTCAAGCATGGATTCCCATGCCCCAACACTGATTTTCATTTCAGATACCTAAATCCTTATCCTTGCACATATCTACACCATGACCCAATCCTACACTCATCAATTCTAAACCTATTCCTCAAAGAAGACAACGACAACAAATGAAAACAAAAAGGAAGTTTTTCCTCATTTGCTATCAGTCCCAAAGAGTCAAATTGAAGCTTTAAACAAACATTTCTAAGGTGACAGGACATGAAGCAAAAAAGGAAGCCACTGTAACCAACTAAACTTCAGAGTAAATTTAGATAAAAATTTGAAACGAGACTGAGGCTTTCAGGTCATGGCCCTCAGCTGTAGAACAGTGTGAAGTAACTTGCAATGACCACAAGGAATTCAGAGTTCACACCAACAATGCACAGCCAAGATCTCTGTTCAACAGTTTCTTAGAAAAATCACCAATCTGTAGTATACCCACCCTGCAGCTGGAAACAATCTCATTCTAAAGGAATGCTAGAGCTCGGGCAATCTTCAGTCATCCTAAATTCTTTATATTCTGAGAACAAAGCCCTGTCCAAAAGAGTTACTGTCATATGGCAAGTCACCAAGGAAGTCAACAATGAAAACAGTCTCAAAACCCACAGGTCTGTCACGGTGATTATACAAACCAAATGATCACTGGTACAACTACAGGACTGATTTCACACTGCCCAGTTAGTACCTTCGGCGTCACTGAGATCCATCTTTCTTTTCAGAACAACATCGTCTCCTTTCCCATAGTCCTCCCAAACTGATGATGTGCATATAGTTATGCAAGTATTAAGGAAAACAAACTTCATGGTGAAATAAAACTTTTTCTATCAAAATATAAAGAAATAGCAAAATAGGAGAGTATGAAGACCACTATAGCCACTCTTTCAAAGAAGTAAACAAACCATTCTACAATGAATAATAGCTCTGCTTTCTACTTACATTAAGGTGAACCAAATAATGTAAGTGAACCATATTTCTGCTTGGACCCCTTTTCTCCCAGTTACCTAAGTGCAGAGCAAGAAGTTTTAAAATTACAGCTGACCCTTGAATCACACTGGTGTGAACTTGGCAGGTCCACTTATATATGGACTTTTTTCTCAAAAGTAAATACTACGGCACTACATAATCCATGGTTGTTTGAACCTACAGATACAATGCAGAGATCTGTGAATATGGAGAAACCAACTCTATGAAGGGCTGACTCTAAGTTACAGTCGTGGATTTTCAACTATGTAGGGTCAGTGTCCAAACCCTTGTATGTGTTGCTCAACAGTCAATCGTAGTTACTTTTATAAAACTGCATTTCCTTCATCAGCCAAGATTCTTTTAAGTTTCTGGCTATACCCTGCAGCATATGGGATCTCAGTTCCCCGACCAGGGATTGAACCTACATCCTCTGCACCAGGAGATGGAGTTTCAACCACTGTACCACAAATGACGTCCCCATAAGTCAACTTCTAACTGATGGCTTTGCTTTTAAAAATACAGAGACTAAAATGTCTCCTACCTTTTATTTTTACTTAGTATGAACATTTTGGACAAATGAAAGAACTTGTTCCTTTACCTTGACAGAATACCTAGGTGAACCTATCTGACAAAATGGAGCGACAGCAGCCTCTTTAACTTCTTTTAATGATAAATATACAATCTTCCAACAGTAGAGTGATTCACAGTACGGGTAATCAAACTGACACCAAGAACATAGGGTGTTGAAACAGGATATAAAGAAGTCCACTGGGAGTTAACAAGTCAATTACTCTCAAAACATGGTTTCTGGCGCATACAGAAACAGGGCACTGAAAAAATCTCAATCCTTAGCACTGTAATGCTAGCTCAGTTTTAATTCTTCAACTCGCATAAAGCTGAGATTGTCTCTTACAAAATCAAGTGTGGGAGCAAACACTGCCATGGGTTATTTCTGCTAGATGTCAGGAAAACCACATGAATCTCATTGGGAATATCAAGACAGATTTTTACTTGAGTCTGAATTTGTAAAATTGCATGTACTATCCTTGCAAGGGCATTCCTGACCACTAATAATGGGGGAGATAATTCTACTCATCAGATTGAACTCTCACTTCTAGAGATAATACAAAAGGGATCAAATAAGGTCAGAAACCTCAGGAGAAGAATCAGGGAAGAGTCAATTTTCTCTTTTTAATTGAATAAGTGCATTAAAGGCTGAAAGGATAAATGAATGTTGAATGACTCACATTCAACAGTAAGTCATTATTCTACCCTCACATTTGGGACTGCAAACAGAGAAAGGGTATCACATTATTTAGGTATTGTGATAGTTAACTGAAAACAAACTATGGGTTTGCTTGGATTCCTAAGGACTTACTGCTTCCCACATTGGAGGGATGGAGATACAATAATGCACCCCATTTGTTCCTGTACCCCTCTAGATTAAGTTGCTGCTAATGAATTCCTGACTATTCCCAGGCAAAACTTAGCAAATCATGCATCTTGCTCATGCCCCCTTCCTCATTTGAGCTTTTTCTCTTGCTTTCTGACTCTGGTCGTGCAGAAAGACCCAAGGTGACAGGAGAACACACGGGGGGTAACAATTTTCCCCCTTTACTTCAACAAAGGAAGGGTTAGATTCTCAAGCCTGCTGGTGTCCCCAGCTGACAAGTACCGATACTTAAAGATGAAAGCCTTCAGTTTAATGTTATTAACCATATCTTCACTCCTTGGAAAATTCATTTTCCTAGATTTAAGAGCCATTTTTCTATGTCTCCGATCACTTGTTAGTAAAGATAATCCTTTACCATATGAGTCATCCATGGGGATTATACAGTTTTGTAAATTGCCATATTAAAATAACCTAAAACACTGCTTAAAAAACAAGGGAATCTCCAACACATGGTCTAAACAACTAAAAACATCAGGATGGCTTATTTCCTTTTATTCCTAAATTTTATACAGGATTATTTCCAAATTATTTCAGAAGGTAAAGTATGGAGTAGCTCCTTGACTAGCCCACATTTCTCAGATCACAGGATATAATATTTTAAGAATATTTTCTCAAAGGAAAAAGTCTGTGTAAATATTCATCTCTAAATAACAAAAGAAAAACGTAAATAGCACCTACATGATAATGCCAATATATAAGAACTAAATCATGAGAATGAAGCCCAGGCCCAATCAGTGTGGTTTTAAAAAGGAAACCGAATATGTCAATGAAATGAGGAAGTACATTGACAATGGATTGCACTTGGCAGGCTGTGATGGAATAGGATTTTATTTACTTATTTTGGATGAATTCTAAGCCAATGCATATTGTGATGAAAATGTTGGTGAAGCAGCAACAAACTTGGATTAAAAGACCCCTGCTGCTCTTCTATCAGTGGATTTAATACAAGCTTTCTAAAAATCTACCCTGGTAGTAGCAGAAGGTAATGATTCCATTGGCAGGGAAGAAGCGTCATGACACAGCCAGAGAAGGACATAAGGGAAATCTAAAGCATAGTATCTCCACTTTCCACTGTTCACGGATGAAAATCTACCAACTATAAATTCGTCTTCCAGTCTTCCACCGTAATATGGCCAAGAAAGAAGCATCCTAACTGAAATAAAAATAGGAGCTGTTAAAAGACTAAGCTATCAAGATATTTTGGTAAGGCATTTTGCCAATGATCCATCATGGTGACCCATGGCACGACATTCGTGGGGTGGTCACCATCATCAAGTTACTCTAACAAGAGTCAAGACAATTGATCCAGTTCAGTAGGGTACAACCAGTTTAGCTCATGCAATGATCAACATACCCTGTGCAAGAAGGCAGGTCCCCTTAAGGCCTTTTATAGCCGGGGAGAGGTGAATATCTGAGAAAACAATAGCTTTAAGGGAGGGGTTGGCAACCTGCAGCACAGAGGGTCCACGACTGCAGCCCCTGGGACTTTTTTCCTGTCTTTCTATGTACTTAATACACCTGTGGGGTTTTATCACTGTGTACCCTGGGAAGTGTTTTGTTTTGTTTTAATGAATCTTAATTTTAATAAGATCTTCAAGACACACATTTATTTGCTATTGAAAATTAAAATAGCATATGAAACTTTTTTTATTACAAGTCAAAGCTTTGAAAACCAAAAAACTGAGCTGATATGCCCTGTTCTAATCACACTCAATCTAAGCCACCCAATGTTTAAAATATCTCCTGTCATTTTAATTACTTGCAAGAAAGGTTATGTCATTTTATGGTACTTGTTGACTGTATGTAGTAGGCACTCTATCTATTATAGTACAAAATCTAGTTATATTATGTATTTTCTGCTCTATGTAAATATCAAATCAATAAATAACTTATTATACTCAAGGTAGGAATAACTTATTATAGGTTAACTATAGATTCAGAGGTTTTCTTAAAGGTTAATACTGCAATATTAAATATTCAATATTTAACTCTACCAGAGAGGTGACAATATTTACCCAAGTATCACAGTCACTTCACCACCACTTAGATTTTTCAATAATCCACCAGACTACTGTCCTCAAAGAAGTGTTTTGGGAAAATTATGTTTGAAATAAGTTAGTAAGATATGACAATTTCACACAAATCAGTTTTGGTTCCTGAGGCTGAATTATACTCATGTCATAGCCTTGCTTTATTAATATCAGGGCTGTCTGTATGTTTGCTTTAATGGGAGTGATTTGATCTCTAATGTACATTAAGTTTGTTTTATAGGTTGATGGAGCAAGTGGGGGCTTGCCAGGAGGTACAGTGGTAAAGACGATGAGGAGATGTGAGTTCGATCCCTGGGTTGGAAAGATCTCCCAGAGGAGGAAATGGCAAGTATTCCAGTATTCTACCTGGAAAGTCCAAGGACAGAGGAGCTGGTGGGCCACAGCCCATGGGGTTGCAAAGAGTCAATCACGACTGAGCAACTCCCACACAGAGCAAGCCGCCACCGATGTAGCGTAATATGGATGACAAGCTGGTTTTTGCAGGTGGGCCTGACAGATGATAAGTGAAAACAGAAAACGGAAGCTTAAAAGTGCTTATACTGATTAGAAAGAGCACAAAAAAAGTCTGTATTCAAATAGAAGTTAAAACTGAAAACTTGGAGCTGGGGAAACAGCAGGAAGAGACACATTTCAAAGAAGAGGGAAAGCGAGGCTTCTTGCATGAGAAGGAGCTGTATAAGGAACTGGAGGCAGAATACAAAGGGGAAGACACAGGGTACAACTGTAAGGGAAGATATGCCGTCAGGAATTCTAGCAAAGCTCTTCTTTTGTGTTAAATTTCAAGAAGTAAAAGCATCTTTTGGGCAACCGGTTCTTAAGAAGATGCATCAATAAATTCTACTTTTGTAAATTTGACAGTTATTCCTATTTGGAAAAAAAAAAAAAGTATCAGAAAGAGCCATAGAGGATAGAAGAAAAACCCAAATCTTTTTTATTTATATAGACAAGGTATTTTACAGACAGGGCAAAGGGAGTTCACACTACTTGCAAAGATAGAATAAGGTCAAGTATGAATCCCTATGTCCTCTACACTGCTTTTCATTTCAGATACCTGAACCTTTATTTATACACTTGTCCACATGATGATCGACTCTGACTCCCATTAACTCTAAATGAGTTTCTAAAAGGAGACCAAAAAAAAAAAAAAACCACAAACAAAATAATTAAAACAAAATTTTTCCTCACTTCGTATCAGTTCCAAAGAGTCAAACTGCAGCTCTTTACAAACATTACCAAGGTAATAGGACAAGGAGAAAAAGGAGGCCAGTGTAACCAATTAAAACTTTAGAGAACATTTAGGAAAAAAATGTTGAAATGAGGCTGAGGCTCTCAGGTCAAGGCCCTCAGCTGTACAACAGTGTCAAGGGACTTATAATGACCACAAGAAATCCAGAGTTCACATCAGCAATGCTAAGATCTCTGTTCAACAGTTTCTTAGAAACAGCACCATACCCTAGTATACCCATGAGCTGCAAGCAACCTCATTCCAAAGAAATGCCACAGCTCTTAAGTCTTTCAAACTTCTGTTTTCTGAGAAAGAAATCAAGGTCCAGAAGAGTTAATGCCACATGACCTGAGTTACAAGGGAAGTCAACAGCGGAAAAGGCTTGTTACAGTGATGATACAAACTGATCATTAATTGCACCAACTGATCTTTGGTACTGCACTGACTTTAGAGATTCTGCCCTGTTAGTATCTTCAGCACCCTTCTAACATCCTAACTCCCACCTTTTTATCAGAGCAATATGGTCACTTTTTCTATCTATAGTCCTCCTCCCTGCTTATGAGTACATGCATGTTTATGCTGATAGTTATGAAGAAAAACTTCAGGAGGATATGAATTATCTCTATCAAAATAGAAAGGTATAATTGATAAGTATAATGCAGAAAGAATATGAACATTGTTATTATTTTAGTAAACTGAACACATATTGTTTCGTAATAAAAAATTATGCTGACTTCCACTTAGGTTTTGGAAAATCAAATTTATTAAAGAAAGAAACACACTTATGCTTGAATTCCTTTTGCTCCCAGTTACCTATGGATAGGGCATGAAGTTTTAAAATAAGTTGCTTTTATAAAACTGTATTTCCTCTCATAGTCAATTTCTACTTGGGACAACTTTGAACTTTAAGGAATAAAGATACTAGGAATGGCTTTGACTTTGATATAATGTTTCCAAGTATGAAAATTTTAGCCATATAAAGGATCTGTCCTTTAAACTTGCCAAAAGACCCAGGAGAAACTATTTGACATCTTATAGAAATACCAGCTTATTTTACTCCTCCAAACTCTAAGAATGATAAGAACTACTGGAACAGAGTATTCTCAGTCTGTTTAAGAGTGTGGTTTTTTTTTTTTTTT
Source organism: Odocoileus virginianus (assembly GCF_023699985.2). NCBI lineage: Eukaryota > Metazoa > Chordata > Mammalia > Artiodactyla > Cervidae > Odocoileus > Odocoileus virginianus. The sequence goes on from NC_069699.1 coordinate 21,407,363, forward strand.
TTTTGCATTTTTATTTTTTTTTTTTTCCATTTATTTTTATTAGTTGGAGGCTAATTACTTTACCTCATTACAGTAGCTTTTTGTCATACATTGAAATGAATTAGCCATGGATTTACATGTATTCCCCATCCCGGTCCCCCCTCCCACCTCCCTCTCCACCCGATCCCTCTGGGTCTTCCCAGTGCACCAGGCCCGAGCACTTGTCTCATGCACCCAACCTGGGCTGGTGATCTGTTTCACCCTAGATAATATACATGTTTCAATGCTGTTCTCTTGAAACAGCCCACCCTCGCCTTCTCCCAGAGTCCACAAGTCTGTTCTATACATCTGAGTCTCTTTTTCTGTTTTGCATATAGGGTTATCATTACCATCTTTCTAAATTCCATATATATGTGTTAGTATACTGTAATGGTCTTTATCTTTCTGGCTTACTTCGCCCTGTGTAATGGGCTCCAGTTTCATCCATCTCATTAGAACTGATTCAAATGAATTCTTTTTAATGGCTGAGTAATATTCCATGGTGTATATGTACCACAGCTTCCTCATCCATTCGTCTGCTGATGGGCATCTGGGTTGCTTCCATGTCCTGGCTATTATAAACAGTGCTGCGATGAACATTGGGGTGCACGTGTCTCTTTCAGATCTGGTTTCCTTGGTGTGTATGCCCAGAAGTGGGGATAGAGAATGAAGAAGTTGGAGAGAAAGGAGAGTGTTGGGAGGGGAAAAGGGCGTGACTGGGTGAGAGTATAAATGAAAAATTCATTAAAATAAACAATGTATACTGCACAGTTTTGTCTTGTGCTGGCTCTGATTCTTAATTAATGTGCTTAATTTACTTGCAAGTTACATTATAAGAAACCTGTTTTAAGAGCACTACTTGGAGTAGCAAAACAACATCTGGTGTTGGGTGGGATATAATGTTAATTTGTATTTCCATATGACATTTACACATATTCTATCACTGCTAAAAATAGAACTGGATGATATCACTAAATCATTTCCTTTACTCAGTATATCTATAATACTCAACTTTAAATACATATTTTTCAATCCTTTTAAAAAGTAGATACTCTATGCTGATACTGTTCCAAGATTCAGTTCAGTTCAGTTCAGTTCAATCGCTCAGTCACGTCTGACTCTGTGACCCCATGGACTGCAGCATGCCAGGCCTTCCTGTCCATCTTAGTAATGAAACTTACTAAATGGAAAACCTTGACCTCCCCCAAATGAAAAGCAAATAAAAAAACATCAGTGACAAGAGTGGCAAAATACAAATCATTGTATATTTGTGCTTGCTGTTAAACAACATTAAATAAATAATGTACAATAAAGATATGTCAGTAACTTGTATTTAAAGTAAAATACTCATATGTTTGATTTTGGATCACATTGAATGAAGACACACATCCATGTCTTTTACAGACATATATAAATTTCAAAATGTCTTTGATTAAACATTTACTGAGAATGTTCAAGTTGCTAAATACTATTTAGTCAGTGTTTAGTTTTTTTGTTTTGTTTGTTTTTTGGTGCCATTTTTCATGATTCAGGTCAAGAAAGATAATTTTTGTGTCAGTAGAAGTATCTTATCTTTCTTTTTTCCTTTCAGAATGCTAACATGTTTATATCCTTCCTCTAACCTATTTTCAGTTGGAAAAAGCAAAAGCAGTCCCAGTGGAATACTTGCAAAACATCAAATACACAGGAGTAGTAATCAAATGCAATCCAAACAGTCTTCCAAGGTGCACACTGCATGAACAACATCACTCTCCCCAGTGCATTCATTCAGCCTCCCTTCAAAAAGGTGTTCTGACACTGCTCGCCATATTCAATAACAGACAGTAGAGATCTATTTCACATGGGCGTGCTTTACAGTCTTGACTGGAGCTTCCTGGGATGAGAAAGTACAAACTTGACACCCCGTTTGCATCTACAGCTTTTGGATTTTACAGACTGGTAGACAAAACCCACCCACAATTTTCTTCATTGCAATACAAATATCTTAAGTCTCCAAAAGGCTTATCTGGGATTCAGTAAGATTTTTGTCCCCTGATATACTAACTAAACTTGTTTGTAAATATCTCATACCCAAATTGCATGTGTTTTGCTCTTAATAAGTGGAAAGGACACACTCTTTGTTTCACTTTTTACAGACAATTTAACTTCTTGTCCTATAGTCAAATCCTTCACCACTGGATGGTGCACCATTATTCAGTGTGGAGAAAGACTGAAGGTTTAGGAGATACTTATATTTTGGAGAGTAAAAAATTGAAGATGTACTTTAATGAGTAAAATGATTCATTAAGAAACATTTTTACTATGTGGCTTTTTTTTTAACCTTAAAACTTTTTTCACCTTAAAATTTTTTTACCTTAAAAATTCACTATATTTCAGATTTGATGAAGCTTAAACACATTAGTTAAAAACCTTCTGTTTGAACCCCAAAATGACACTTTGATGGATAAATAAGATATGGTATATCTACACAATGGAATATTATTGGATAATAAAAAGAATGAAGTGCTGACATTTGGTAAAACATGGATAAATCTTTAAATCATGATGCAAAGTGAAAGAAGTAAAAGAAGTTGGTCACCAAATATTTACATACTGTGTAATTCCTTACATATGAAATATCTAGGATAAGCAAATCCATAAAGACAGAAAGTAGATAAAGTATTTTCCAAGGGCTTGGAGAGGGTTTAGGAGAAATGAGGCATGACTGCTAATAGGTATGGAGTTTCTTTATGGAATGATGAATATACAGTTGACCCTTAAGCAAGATGGGTTTGAACTGTGTGGGTCCACTTATACTTGGATTTTTTTCAATGGTAATACTACAACACTATACCACATGTTGCTGGTTGAACACACGGATATCCATTCTTGTATGCAAAGAACCAACTACAAATTATAGGTAAATTTTGACCTGCAGGACAGTTAGCATCCCAACCCTCACATTGTTCATGGGTCAATTGTGTTCTAATATAGATTCTGGTAATCACTGAACAACTCTTTGAATATACAGGAAACACTGAATTATATTTCTAAAATGTGTTAATTATATGGATTATGATCTAATAACTTAGTAAAGCTCTTTAATAAATATCTGGCTAAGAATTTATCCTTTCTTAAGTTTTACAATCTTTCCAACAAAGCCATACACTCACAGGGTTTTTTTTTTAATTTATAAAACAAGAATAGTTTTGATGAAAACTGAAAAGGCAGTTATTCACATTGATATCTATGCACTCAGATGACTACCTAAATATCCACCTACTTCCTGAAAATTCTGGGTAAAATAAGGCTTAGAAGACCTACACTGGCCATGATATTTGCACCTCTTGGAAACAATCCCCATGCTGTTATTTACTCTGTTGCCTTCCTGATCTGAAAACCTCTTCATATGACTCTAGATTTTATTACAGGGGTAACCTTCTGTAAGTTCAAAGCCAAGGTCATGTCCCTTCAGCTCAAATCCAGTCCTGAGGCATAAATCTTTCAGAAAAGATCCTTCCACACTTGCATCACAAACACTCTGACACATGTCACAGTGAAACAACTTTCATTATGTTGCAGCAATGAACGTCCCTTCATTTGACGGACTCTGAAAAATTGTTCTATCTTTCCCCATTCCCATGACAGCTGTCACCATGTCACAAATGGAGAATAGTTTAAAAAAGAAAGGCCTCTCGCTTTCCCAACAGTTGTCACCACTAGCAGCAACATAATATACAATGTTACCAAGGGGAAATAAACACTGTATAAGGATCTAGAGAATGCCTATATTGGAAAAGCCCACATTCTACTTTCTTAAATTGTAGGATTAAAGAGAAACAAAGAATAGTACCATTTATAATAGCTCAGAATATTCCATGTGGAGTCTATCTGTACTGTCTCCAGTATATATCTCAACTCCTATGATTCTGGAGAGAGTATCTATCCTAGCTGAAACATTCAAAATATTCCACTTCACATGTCTTTAAATAACTAACCACAAGACTCGAGTGTCAGGGAAAGATGTACCAGATCAATCTAGGACAGAAGGAAAAGATATAGGGTGTAAAGCAGTGTAACATAAAATGAGGCAAAAGCTTTTAACTCAACAGGCTGATAGACTTGTTGATCTAACACACTTTCTTTTCTTATTTCAAGTAATAATACAGTGAGAAAAAGATGCCCAAGAAAGAATACCTTACATATAAAATTCAGTGTGGAGAGAAGGAGTTCAAACTGGCCTTTACTGTTTTTACTCAATGCAATGCAGACCTCCCTCCCACAACAGCAAAGACATTAGCCGGGAACTATCTATAAATCCAGAATTTCAAGTCTCACTCCAGTCCTGCTAAATCAGAATCTGCATTTTCACACAATGTTTGATAAGCATTGTTCATATCACTTTTCCACTAGAGTCACTGTCCAATGTTTGGACTCTCAGGCTACTGCAATAATTTGTTTCTCATTAGTAACAGCTATTAAGTAATACTAATGTGAGAAAAGAAATACAATGTAATACAATACATACCATATTGTTAAATTAATTCAAAACATCAGATTTGTCATGTGATCACCATACTAAAGCCTCAATATTGATGGAAGGTTAAGAGGTATTCAAAGGAACGGATAATTAAGACTAAATCATTTGTTAGTCTCTGTGAAAATGAAACAAGCTTGTTAAAACTGAGTATAGAACTTCATGACATCAGTTTGATGCTGAGGCAAATTGAGGCTGATACATATGCAAATATCTTCACCTTGGAAGGTGGTATTTCTAGATGATGAAAAGGAAGGGCAGGTAATGTAATTCACTTTGAACTGGCCAGTGATGGATTTCATGTTTATAATAACTGCTTAGGCAGGCCACATGCATACCCAATTCTATTATGTCAGCACAGGATTTACCTGCCTGTTAACGGTGAAATACACCCTTGAGTGCTCTGTGTTTAATTAAGGAAGCAGAGTTGGAAAACCATTGAGCCTGTAGGTTCTAAACACTAACGGGCACCCTTCTTCTCACTTCCTAGGGTCACACAGGTCAGGACCACTCTATCAAAGCTCAAAGCCAACTTTCTAGGTGACTTAAGCACCAGGACTTCTGTGCCTCTGAAAAAAAATGACATTGGATGCCAATACAATTAATCACTTCAGAGTACTCAGCCCTCAGAGTTAAAGACAAAGCTGTCACCTACTCAGGAAACCCCTCTAACTGGCTACTTCAAAACTTAGGTAAGCTCCCAGATTACCAAAGGGAAGTTATAAGGGAGAGAAAAGTCAATAGCCTTGGGGAAAGAACTGACAAGGCAGTCAGGCACTACACATTCTGGTACGTATTTTCATTTTACGCACTGAAATGGAATAGTGCACTAAGAGCCCTTGTTCACTTAGCTGGTATAATATTTACTTCCAAATTGTTATCTTTAATACTAACAGCACTTTGCAGTTATAAAAACATCTTGATCCAAAAAGCTCAAAATGTTTCCCTACATATCAATTCAACTCTGCTTAAGACCATATGTCAGGGAGGGATGGCTGTACCAAGGGTATAAATATGATTAAAACAGGTTTCAAAACTAGTCAATTTGATCAACTCCATTGTTTAAGACTGGTGGAAAGGAAAACACCTAAGAAATGAGTTGGGCTGACAGAAGTCCAGCTCTCCTCACAGAAGTGAAAAGAGGTGGAGGCTTGCCTTTGGTAATTAGGTGGCCTAATTACAAAAAGCTACTCTCAAACAAGAAGTCTGCTTCAGTGATTCAGCTATTTGAGGCCAACATAATTTCGAGTTCACAAAAACATCTGGGAAATTATTGTTCCTTTATTTCATATGGCATGCATAGGAACAATTCAAAAACCACAGAAGTATTATTAGCTGGAGAAATGAGCCAACAGAGCAAAAGGAGGCAGTGAAGATTCCAGAAAAGCCACCAAGGTCCCCAGCACAGCCTATGGAACCTATGATGCCCCCTTCTTCACAGATGTTGCCCAATAAGAATGGGCATTATCTAGTAAGAACAGAGATTTTCTGCGTGTTTTATTCATCATCATATCCCTACACCCTACAACAGCATGAGGTAAATAGTAGATGTTTAATAAATAATTTTAAAATGAATAAATGAACACAGGCTGGCAATCCTGAAGATGAGCCCACCTGCTGATTCTGTCAGCTGCACGGCATGCAAGAAAAATGTGAATGCCTAAACATCAAAGCCCTGTGTTCCTTTATCAGATACAACTTGTAAAACGTCTGCTGTAAGACTAAATAGCATATAGGCTATGTCCTTGAGGTTAAAAACAACTGGAAATTAGGCCATCTTTTCTGATGTGATATGACACGCCTAATCTCACGTGACGCAGACATGAGAGAAGCATCTGCAGGTGTTCTCTACCTGCCTGACTAGATACATCCTCTGTGACTGTCTAAGGAAAGTTAAATTTTTAAAAAAAGAAATAATCAACGCATCCCTTTCAATAGTTGTATAAATCATACTTAGCAAATTTACTGTCAAGTTTAAATGCAAAGGTTACATGTTAGTAAAACCCGTAACTACAATGTTAGTCCATAAAACTGAAGAGCTCAGATACGTGTGTGTGCTGGTTGCTCAGTTGAATCCAACTCTTTGTGACCCCATGTTCCACAGCCCACCAGCCTCCTCTGACCATGGGATTCTCCAGGCAAGAATACTGGAGTGGGATGCCATGCCCCTCTCCAGGGGATCTTCCCGACCCAGAGGTTAAGCCCAGTACTTCTGAACTGCGGGCAGATTCTTTGTCATCTGAGCCACCTGGGAAGCCCTAGCAGACATTTATTTATCGAATTCTGTGTGACTAATAACATCATAGTTGCATCTGTAAAACAAAGAGTTTTTAAATATAACCCCTACAAAACAATTTGGAGACATATTAGGATCTCAACAATCTTTGTAGGAATCTAGATGTGCTTTGTTATAGTCTCCCCTTAAGCTCCTGGCTACCAGTGTATACAACAGATTATTTGTGCATGTTTCACTTTTAGGTACAAATATGCCAACTCACTGTGGAAAACCCATGTTTTCTCTCCTAGCTGTGAGAGGTCCTTCAAATAACACACTTGAGGATGTAAAGAATTCAGTCCCTGGGTCAGGAAGATCCCCAGAGGAGGAAATTTGAATGCAGAGTTCCAAAGAATAGCAAGGAGAGATAAGAAAGCCTTCCTCAGGGATCAATGCAAAGAAATAGAGGAAAACAATAAAATAGGAAAGACTAGAGATCCCTTCAAGAAAATCAGACGCCAAGGGAACATTTCATGCAAATGAAATGGGCACAATAAAGGACAGAAATGGTATGGATCGTACAGAAGCAGAAGATATTAAGAAGTGGCAAGAATACACAGAAGAACTATACAAAAAAGATCTTCATCACCCAGATAATCAAGATGGTGTGATCACTCACCTAGAGCCAGACATCCTGGAATGCGAAATCAAGCGGGCCTTAGGAAGCATCACTATGAACAAACCTAGTGGAGGTGATGGAATTCCAGTTGAGCTATTTCAAATCCTAAAAATGATGCTGTGAAAGTGCTGCACTCAATATGCCAGCAAATTTGGAAAACTCAGCAGTGGCCACAGGACTAGAAAAGGTCAATTTTCATTCCAATCCCTAAGAAAGGCAATGCCAAAGAATGCTCAAACTACCGCACAGTTGCACCCATCTCACACACTAGCAAACTAATGCTCAAAATTCTACAAGTGAGGCTTCAACAGTACATGAACCATGAAATTCCAGATATTCAACCTGAATTTAGAAAAGGCACAGGAACCAGAGATCAAATTGCCAACATCCGCTGGATCATCAAAAAAGTGAGAGAGCTCCAAAAAAATATCTACTTCTGCTTTACTGACTATGCCAAAGTCTTTGACTGTGTGGATCACAACAAACTGTGGGAAATTCTTCAAGATATGGGAGTATCAGACCACCTGATCTGCCTCCTGAGAAATCTGTATGCAAGTCAAGAAGCAACAGTTAGACCTGGACATGGAACAACAGACTGGTTCCAAATCAGGAAAGGAGTAAGTCAAGGCTGTGTATTGTCACCGTGCTTATTTAACTTACATGAAGAATACATCATGAAAAATGCTGGACTGGATGAAGCACAGGCTGGAATCAAGACTGCCAGGAGAAATAGCAATAACCTCAGATATGCAGATGACAACACCCTCTTATGGCAGAAAGCGAAGAAGAACTAAAGAGCCTCTTGATGAAAGTGAAAGAGGAGAGTGAAAAAGTTGGCTTAAAAGTCAGCATTCAGAAAACTTAAGATCATGGCATCTGGTCCCATCACTTCATGGCAAATAGGTCGGGAAAGAATGGAAACAGTGGCTGACTTTATTTTTCGGGGCTCCAAAATCACTGCAGATGGTGACTGCAAAAGACGCTTGCTCCTTGGAAAGAAAGTTATGACCAACCTAGACAGCATATTAAAAAGCAGAGCCATTAGTTTGCCAACAACGGTCCATCTAGTCAAAGCTTTCGTTTATCCAGTAGTCATGTATGGATGTAAGAGTTGGACTATAAAGAAAGGGCCAAAGAATTGATGCTTTGGAACTGCGGTGTTGGAGAAGACTCTTGAGAGTCCCTTGGATTGCAAGGAGATCAAACCAGTCCATTCTAAAGGAAATCAGTCCTGAATATTCATTGGAAAGACTTATGCTGAAGCTGAAACTCCAATACTTTGGCCACCTGATGCAAAGAACTGACTCATTGGAAAAGATTCTGATGAGGGGGAAGATTAAAGGCAGGATGAGAGGATGAGAAGGTTGAAGGGCATCACCAACTCATTGAGTTTGAGTAAGCTCTGGGAGTTGGTGATGGTAGTGAAGCCTGGCATGCTGCAGTCCATGGAGTTGCAAAGAGTAGGACACAACTGAGCCACTGAACTGAACTGATGTATTTGACATCCATCTCTAGCTTTGAAACAGTGAATAAATAGAGATTTAATATTTGTGACATGTGGCAACACTACTTACTATCAATTATGTGGATTCTCTATTTTGGGACATCTGGTCTACCTCACTCACTTATGTTTTCAGGCTGGTATCTACAGACCTTTCTGTTGGGTTTTCAGGCTCTCAGTAGTATTCTAGTATTGTGGTATGAGCACAGAATCTAGAGAGCAATTCAAGAGTGACTCTCTCACCAGAGAAAGAGCACCACGGAGTTCTGGAAATTCCATTCTCAATTCCAAATCACACTACTTACAATTTTCAATAAGCCTCTAGCCCTAGTGGAGGAAAGTCAGATGAGACAATATATAGATAATTTCCCAACTTAATATTCCCTTATTTCATGTGACTGTCCATTTACTAGGGTGGCCATCCTTGAAATCACAGGAAATAACCTATGACAGGGTCACCTGCATGTCTCCACGACAAATTCCGCTCTAACTGTTAATCAAAAATATTTTTTAGAAAAGCAGTTTATCACTGTAGTTTTGTCCTAAGCAGTTATATCTCTAAAATAATGTATTTTACTTACTACTTAATTTTTTTTCCTTTAACAAATCATCAGAGGTATCTATCTGCACCCTAAAAGTTATCAAACATTCCATTAGTGGTACTTGCTTCACACTCTAGGAAAAATTCCCTTGTGGAGCAAAAATTTTCTAAAATAGGTATTTTAAAGGAATTACCAGAGCTTTATCCAGACTTTCAAACAGGTTACTAGCTGTCTTTCATATAATTTTGATATCAAAAAACATCAAATACAAACTCAAGAATGTTTTCCAAGGGAAATATTTTAGTCCACCACTTTACATGAATATCTTGAATATTATTCACATGTTATGGAAACAATTTCATAAAAATGCCACTGTAACCAATCTATCATTCAGTCATGAGCACTGCTGAACATAAAAGATTTGCAAATATTTAGCTTCAATATATATAATATATACATGTACACACACAGGCATATTCATACACATCGCTTAGCTGAGAAACTGTTTTTCTCCTATTAATTTACGTAAGATGTTAAAAGTCACCTTTAAATCTCTCACATCTCTTAGATGTATTTGCATGTCACAAAAAAGGTACTTTCAATAAGAAATATAATATTACAAGGGAGGTTAACAACAGCAATCAACTGAATACCTTGGTGGATTCCTGAAGGTAAAGCTGAGGGGGAACACCAGGGAAGGATTATGTCAGTCTAAATGTGCTATTTTTTATTTGCCCTCAGCACATATCAGACAGTTGGATGGGAGGAAGAGTAATAGACCTTAAATTACCTGATTCACAGTTAACACACACATCATAAAGATGCCAGAGACCATGTGTAAATACATGATTTATTCTCTTCAGGGAGATGGTGCTTGTTCCCCACCCTGGGGTCGAGCATCATGACTGTGTATAAGCAGCTCTACCAACCTGAAAGGTGCACGAATGCACTGAATTCTAAGCACCTTGGAGGCAAAGTTCTTGCAAGTGACCATGTATAATTACTGACGTAACTCGTTTAGAAGCTCCTGTCCTACAGACAAGGGCATTCATCTGACTGTTCCAGAGACCTAAACATACTGCTCTGGATATGATGCTTCATAGAGAAAATGTGAAGTGAAATGATTTCTAGAAGTCCTTCCATCAATTCAGTTCAGTCTCTCAGTCGTGTCCAACTCCTTGCGACCCCATGGACTGCAGCACGCCAGGCCTCCCTGTCCATCACCAACTCCCAGAGCTTACTCAGACTCATGTCCATCGAGTCGGTGACGCCATCCAACCATCTCATCCTCTGTTGTCCCCTTCTCCTTCTGCCTTCAATCTCCGTGCATCATATCCCACAATAAGAACTTTAAATTTACTTCTCAGGAATGGAAGTGATTTAATAAAATAAAAATCCTGAGACCCTCATAGTTGCCTCTCCTGGGACTCTCTGGAGTAATATAGATAAATGGTATGCGGATGTGGGTTGGGGGACCAGAAACTCAAAAATTAATAGAAGTATGAAGACAATCCACTAGTAGCCTTTATGGACAGTTACACAATTTTTATGAACACCCGTCTACCAAAACCTACTACAGGAAACATGATACACATATATGCTATTCCAGAAGTCCTCACTAAATAAGACAATCCACCACTGATGAGAAGATACACACTTCATTTAAGAAAATTACATTTTTATAATTCGTTTGAGCAGTGAAGAGCCAAAGGCATTCCTTTTTATCTGTATCTCCTCCTTTATTTAAATTCTTCATTGTTTTCACAGTCCCTAAGCAATACCTGTGACAATTATTGGAATTAGTTATAGGGCCCTGGACAATTGGTATTTTTCATTCACTCATACAGTTTCCCTTTTGTAGCATGAAGCTGTACCACTTTCAACCACAATACCTTTGTTCCTCTACTTACTTGTCTACTTTTATTTTTTTTCAGGGCACTCAAATTTCTATCCTTTGATATAGAGTTTCCTTCTGGCGAACCTTAAATCTGCCTCCTCGAGTCCCTTTTGCCAATTGCCTGGCATAGTCCTCTTCTCTAAAATCTGTCATAACCTCAGAATCTGTAGCTCTGCATTTTATATCTAACCATAGAAATACTTTATTCCCGTGCAGCTCCTTCTGATGAGCTCCTTTCCGTATTAAATCATCCTGGTCCTTCCTTGAAACAACTGAGAAATTTCATGCTAATATGCAGAAGGACTCTCATTTCTGTACTGAGATACAGACAAATATGGGAAACCATGAAAAAAACATTCCGCCACGTCTGAGACTGATTTACAGCTTTACCTTTTTAACTACACTACATAAAACAGTCTGATAAACTACTAGAGCTATTACTAAGTGATATTGAATTGAACATCTCAAGTCATCAGATCCACTGGTTTAAAACCCAAAGCGGTGTCCCCGAAGTTGCCTGGTAACTTTATAATCAGGGGTTTCAGAGCCACAAATTATCAGACATATTTGTCACCATAATAGTTTTTGCATAGAAATAGTACTGAAGTACAGAATCATTTTGGTCATGGAAGGATGCAACTATAAAACTGAGGAATTATTCCACATTACTGATTCTACTGACTATAGGGCCTGCTGCTTAAAAAGTCAGGATATCTATCCAATTTTATGAGATTTAGAAAATTAATTTCATATTCTGCATGGATCACATCAAATACAGTCTACAAGTTCAATAAGGAATAATATTAATATTCAAAGTAAGCCACATAGACAGATTTCCTAAAAGTTAACATTCCAAGTTGCATTTAAAAGCTGTCATTAACACTGCCCTGCTCAGACATAAGCAGTAAAGCCCATCTAGGCTATTAATGTCATCAAACGGACACTTATCATCCATCTCAGAGTATACACACTGGATGCTAAAAATATATATAAATGCTGACAACTGTTAAGTAGAATATTAGCCTCCAATTATTTTGTGCCATTCCAGCTTATAAGTCAATGTGCATTCTTATTTCACTTAAAAGTGATAGAAACAAAAAGCACTACCATTCTTGTATTATAAATATCAATTCTGAAATTAATTTTGTTTCTTCCAGCACATGTAGTGAAGATACTTAAAACACAATTCACTAACAATTTGGTTTGAGTACATCGAGCAGTCCCAGAGTCATTAGTAGTGGGTGCAATAAATTCATCATTTGTCAGTTTTAACTTAGAGTCTTATCTAGTAATGAACAGTCTAAGATTACGATAAACATAGAATGAATAAAATTTTTCCATGCTGTTTTTTTCTTTTAACTCTCTTGGGTGTCACAAAGTTGCTTGCATGATGATGCTGTCAAGTATATATTTCTTAATAAAATCATTTCTGGTTTTCATTTCCTGCACTATTTAACAAGACTATCATTTCCCACGGAAAAAGAAAATCCTTGGGTGAACTTCTTCTCCTTCTTAAAAGTCAAGTTCTTTAATATCCTCCAAACCTGAAGCTGATTCTCTGTTGTGACATTTTGTTTTTATTTTTAAATTAAATGTTGTCAGCTAAATACATCAGGATGAATCCTGCTTAGTTAACTTCAATTTAGAAAGTAAGATAAACTATTCTCTCACTTTAAAAATTAACAAGGACAATCTACACACACATATATGAATACCCAAAACTTTCACTTTGCTTTCTCCACACATATGCCTAGGACTAAATAAACACAACATACAACAGAGAACTGTATCAGTGTATCATTTATATCTAAATGACTTCTCATAAGAAAAGGTGACAGACAAACAGGTTATACAAAAAACAGACAACCCTAACTGTTTCTATCTGACTTTAGAATAACTCACTAATGAAAAAATGGAGGGAGGCAGGGAAAAAGGGAAGCAGGGAAAAAGGGAACCAGGGATAGGGCAGAAAGAGAGATAGTAAAAAGAAGGAAGGAAGGAAGGAAGGAAGGGAAGAAAGAAGGAAGGGAGGGAGGGAAGAACAAAAGAAGAAAGGAAGCGGAAAGGGAGAAAAGGAAGAAGAAAAAAAGGATCCAACTTGTTTTGGATGACAATTATATTGCATTTTGCCCAGTCCTGAAGCAATCTGAACAGCTATCAGGAGTCAGGAAGAGGCTAGGATGAGATGTCATGAGATCACAGATTTTTCTCATCTAGAAAGTATCTAAAAAATCAGACCACTTTACAGGGGATACTGAGTCACAGAGAGGTGAAGCGGCTGGTTAGAGTTTGCACAGCAACTTAAAAAGGGGTCACAGAAGCTTCCGCTGGCCCAGGTGATACCCTAAAGAGCGGACACTCTGATAATGCAGATTTGAGGGTTAACATTTAAAATCCAAAACCCCAAATCCTAAAACCAAAAGCTTTAGGTTTTTAAATTCATAGTTTTTCCATTCACCATATTCACTTTTGAAGGTCTGGGGGAAAAGTTTATAGAACTTCCTGCCCCAATTCACATTTCTGGGCACAATCCATCAAGCAGGGCTGGGTTGCAGATTGTGTGCAAAAGGACCTACTGACAAACGCTACTGAGGATGCTGTGTGCTAAGTCCAGCAGCTTCAGGACAGACCTGACAGTGAGCCAAGGGCCCCAGGCACAGATGCCAGGGGGCTTCTCTCCCGGATGCTGTGACCCTTCCCACAGGCTTCTTGACTTTGTTCAACCCCAGCACCTTCTGGAGGCTGAGGGAGCACTGAACTGGGAGCGGCACAGAAACCGTCTACAGGGCTTACTGGCTGGATCTGGATGCATGCTTGCAACACATAGAGACAGATGTTATTTTTACCTACAAAATGCAAGACATTTATCTTTTATAGCACTTAAAGTTTATATTGAAGGCCAATCAAATCACCATGACTTTAGAAGTTCCTTTTACAAGGTATATGTAACACCCATCTGGTCTTCCCATCTGTCAAATGACCAGACCCTCAACTAACCCCTGAAACATCCAATCACCTTTTCTACAGATTAAGCACAACTTGGGGGTGTCTCAATTTTTAGTAAATAGTAAAAAATATTTCTAAAGTATTAGGAGCACGCTGTAGATCTAGCAAATGTCTCTTGGCTCTTTGAAGGGACCAGCCTCCAAAAAAAAATTAACATCACACGAGTTGAAATTTCTAAATTTTTGAACAGAAAAAAAGTAGTCAAACTTCACTACTTCAGAAAAGTACTTCCCTACCAAGGGTAAAAGTTCCATACATATGTATGTACATACATACGTCTTAATATGTATGTATACACACACACACACGACACATGCTCACACACACACACATACACATGTAAGAATTCAAGAGTCACACATACAAAACCAAAATTCAAAGGAAAACATGTTCTAAATGATTTAGGCTAAACAAGCAACTGTGCAAAAATCACTGGACCTTAACTACCTCTATTTCTGTGCCTTTCATCATTTTAAATAAGTACATACCTTCAAAAGATCATGTACTTGCACCAGTTAGAGTAACACAAACTATTATTAAAAATATAGCTGAGACTTCCTCAGCAACCATCACTTGCAGAAGTCATCAGTTCAGTGTGGGAAGAAAGCATGAGGCTGATCTTTTGGTTAGCAGAAATATAACCATCAAATTCAACGGCCTTTATTTCAGATTTCCGTATTTCAGACCCTTCTCAGAGGACAGACTTCTCCTTGAGCACAACCCTGGGACTGCTGGCTACCCAGAGGCACCAAGGCTTTGCTCCTCCAGCTTCATCTTGCCAGATGGTAAGTATTCAGTACTGGTTTGTTACCTTTTCCTCTCCAAACCTCAGGCTCTGAAAATGCCTGCGCTCACGTACACAACCAGATAGTTTGAGTCTTCTCTCCCCTTGCATCATGCCCCTCAACCAAATCTAATGAGAACATCCTCTGTCCTCACCAGTGAGACACTTTCATACTTCACAGCCTGTGGTTTCTCTCTACTTTAAGACTTACTGACTATACAGAAAAAGTGTGTTTGCGCTCCGGAAACTGCGGGAACCTCTGGCTGCGTGGACTCAAGCTCAATGAGGGCATTTCAACTCCCCTTTGCAGGTAGGAATGATTTGAAGTTCACTTTGGTCCACCTCAGCTCTGACAATTGGTGTGGTTAAAGCCTCTTATATTCAAATTCTATTCTTAAATCAGCTCGACTGTTCTACCTTCAACCCAGGAAAAAGAATGTGGTTTATATTTAGGTTAGGGGAAATCCAGATAAGAAATCCATATATCCTTTTCCATAGTGATAACAATCTTTAATTTAACTAAGCCATTGATCATCTGAAAGACATCATGCAAATATTATTAACAATATTAATTTCTAATATCATTTTTATGATCAATTCAATCTTGCAGTACTAATCTGATAGACTGCATTTGGAGACATATGAAGGATAAATAAACCTGGAGCTGAACTGGTATTTTTTGCTTTTTAAAATTCACGTCTCTTCATTAAAAGTAGTGTATTCAGAAGCAAAAATGGGCTAGACAGACTTATTTTTAAATACCTTCCTTTAGAATGAAAAACGGAGATACGAAGCTCATATTTGCAAATATTCCTACTCATCACTCCCATCTCTGGCAAAGTTTCTAAAAAGCATGCAACTGAAAAACAAGAGAAACTTTCCTGTTTCTGCATTTCTTAGTGGCAGCAGAGAGCCAGAAAATAAACTATCTCACATAAATTCTGGAAATACAGACACATGCTTCTTTTACACAGACACCCAAGCAAGATGATCTCTTTACATGTAGACAAGAATTCTACTTACATTTTTCTCACAATGGCCAGAGATACAGAAGAAGATAAATATATGCTCGAAGCATCCTGAGCACCACAGAAAATACACCCATGCTTCCTAATTCCAAACAAAGCCAATAATTTTTAACTTCTATGAAAGCATTCTGAAAGGTCTCTTATTTCCTCGTATGAATCAATTACAAAAGAGATCTGACAGAAACAGAAAGCTCTAAACAGATTACACTCTGCCTCACCAGCTTGATTCAACAAAGAGCGATGGAACAGAAAATCAAATGCAGCTTGCAAATTCACATTCACATGGAGCTGTAGGGAGGAAGGGGAGGGGGGGAAACCCTTGGTACTTACAGACTGCAAAGTGAAATGTCCCAGTTTCGCTTTACACGTTACAGCAAATCAAACAGAGATTTCAGCTCTCAGCAAGTCCCTGCTTCCCCTACACTGATCATCCACGCAGAACAGGGCCTTATGGATTGCTTAGGCAGCTGGGAGATAATGGGACCATATTCTCAGCTGGGACTAGAGATGCTGAACCGCTCTCCGCTGTGCGCTGCATGGCTCTCGGCCAGCATTAATCAGGGAGGACCCAGCTTCGTGGCTGTGTTCCCCAAAGGATCGACATAATTAGCGCATGAATCAAAGACGCACACTGGGAGAATCATGCACATCTCTTGCTGGCTCTGCTCACATCGAACCTGATTAGGAAATCAACTTGGTTCTCCGATCAAATGTGTTCAACCTTTCGAAGATACACAGAGACTCACACAGCTGTTTATAGATTTCAAGGGAGGGGCAGCAGAGACTAAGGCTTCCTTCCCAATGGGCAATTTATGTAATTCCTCAACTATAGAATATAATGACACCGGTTGTTCAGTACATATGGTGGGTTTGCCCTGTGATGTGGTTTGTCTGTTTGGGTTTTGTTTTCTTTTTTGCAATTCTCAGGAAACCGCAGCATTTTCCCTCTGGATCTTAATGGGACACGCGTGCGTATATTCTTTGCAGATCTAGACTTTGGGGAGACTGACTGACTAAAGATAGTCTGAGGGCATTTTCTGTCTGCAAATCCATGCTTCTTCTCAAGCCTGGAAGTCCAGGGCACTCAAAGCAGAGGGTCTGGCATAGAACTTGGGACCTCAAATAATCGAAAAGGAAGTGGTGATGCTGATTCCTC
Organism: Odocoileus virginianus; assembly: GCF_023699985.2. NCBI lineage: Eukaryota > Metazoa > Chordata > Mammalia > Artiodactyla > Cervidae > Odocoileus > Odocoileus virginianus. The sequence goes on from NC_069699.1 coordinate 21,424,705, forward strand.
TTGTATATCTGGAATAATAGGCTTCTTCACTCTCTCTGCATGGTGATGCAGTTTGGAGTTGCGAACTAGTAGCCTATGGACATGCTTGGTTTGGAAAGAGAGAGATTTTAGAATTTGAATGTGAACATTTTTAAACAGAACATGTGTTCTGCACTTTACCAAGAGGGTGCCAACTCCTGCTTTTGCTTATAAACGCTACCTGCCAGGCCCCGGAGACATTTGCTTATGTAAATTTGACCTTACTTAAGCAAGTGTGGGTTAGGGATGTAAAATATTCTCTTTCAGAGAAAGGAGACTTGGTTCTTGTGTCACTCATCACAGGCTGTGATTAAGGCACCTATGTTATAATTTAAAATTCCAACACACACAAATTAGCCTATGTGATAAAAGGCGGGGCAGAAATTAGGCAGAAAGAAAAGCTGAATTCTAATGCTCATCGTGCTACAAAAATGAGATGATCTACAATATTACTATACATCTCTGAGCCCTGTTTTTCTTATGTGTGCAATAGGGCCTTGGTCCAGATCTCTGAGGACTCTCACAGATAAGACAATCTACTACTATTGTTCTAAAAGCTAGAAAGTAGGTCTCTGTTAGAAGAGTGCTTACACTTCATAGCAGTGACCTGAGTAATGGGAAGAGAATGTAAGTACGATGCCTTTTTTTTTTTTTTTTTTGGTCACATTATACTTCAGTGGGATCCTAGTTCCCCCACCATGAATCAAACCCATGCCCCCTTCACTGAAAGTGTGAAGTCTAAACCACTGGATGCCCAGGGAAGTCCCAGCTATGCTTTTTAAAAAGCTCTCCTAAATTGGGAGGTCTCTGTTACCTTTGAGGGTTCCATGAGAAAATAGCTAATATGCAGCTGTCTAAAGAACTGGAGGCAGCATCATTGATCAGTAAATGTGAGTAAATTATAAATGTATAAAAGGAAAAATAAAAGGTTGTCCAGAAGATGGTTTTGGCTATTTCTATACAAACTCTGTCATCCTGAGAGTAAAACATCTGGATGAAGAGCCAAAAGTCTGGTCAAAATGTTCTTTCATCACTACATACTTTGATTTGTGGGGAAAGAGACTTCTTCGATTTAAACGAGATTGTGCCATCTTACTTTTTTACACTCCTACTATCCAAAGTAAATAAAGAAAGAGCTTCTCTTCATGTTGTCAGTCATGTCATCTATGTGGAAAAATGTGTATCATCAAGGTCAAGACAATTCAAACTGCCCTAGGGTTTTTGATATTGGCATCAGGGAACCACAGAAAAATGGATCTACACTTTCATGATGCTTTACTGAGTAACTAGAAAAATAACTCACCCAAGGAGTTTCCTAGGTGGCTCAGTGGTGAAAGAATCCACCTGCCAATGCAGGAGGCACAGGAGCAGCCGGTTTGATCCCTGGGTCAGGAAGATTCCCTGGAGGAAGAAATGGCAACCCACTCCAGCATTCCTGCCTGGAGAATTCCATGGAGAGAGGATCCTGGTGGGCTACAGTCCGTGGGATTGCAGAGAGTTGTATACAACTGAGTGAGCATTCACGGATGCAATTCACTCAAAGAATACATGATTTTGCAAAAGATGCATCTACCAGATATTTCTATATCCATTTCCAACTCACTTATTCCAAAGTAGATACAAGGCCTCAAGTAGACATACTATCAATAATTAATAGTAACAATATACACAGTGAAGGATGATGAAACAGTATTAAACTTAAAGTTCACTAAACTTTTGAGTAGTTTTATATTGGTTCAATATGTTTGTTTTTGTGACTATTGTCAATCCAGTTTCTTTAAAGTAACTATTTTTTTAAACATTTCCATGGGTATTTTTGCAGATTTGGCATAACTTGTAAAATGACTGGCACGAAGCTCATGTTTGTTATTTTTATCTGGCTCATTATTATTGAGACTTTAGCACATCTACTTCACGCAGCTCATGTGAGCTGCTGACAAAAGTAGGTTAATTAAATCGCAATTGTGCATCTCAGTTATATTAACAAACATATTGCTGAAGTAAATGAAAAGAGGAGCAAATTAAAATACAAACATGTTTATTCAGTGGTACAGTCGAAATAAATAGTTTAATTGGTTTTAAGTTCTATTCAGTCCCTCTTTGCCTGGTAATTACTTTGATTCATCTTTGATTATGCTATGCAATAGATTCACTTTGACATCATGTGATTTGCACTTGTTTCTAATGGTAGGTGATAATTACTAACTAAAAATTTCTAACTTCCATCAATTCTTCATACATTTCTCCCCTGAGACACACCATTCAAAATATGAAATGGTTTATAGTAAAAGCCTAAATCTGGGTAATGTCTTTTCTTTTCTTTTAAGGTCAAATCCAACATTAATGGCAAAATAAAATAGCAATAGAAGGAGAAAAAGACCAAGAGAGACCAAAGAAGAGACTGTCTTCATAAATACAGTAGGACCTGATATATTAACCCAGAATATATTTTGGAAGCCAAAAATATACGATGATGGTTTTACAATTTATGTGGAAACTATTTAAAAAGTGCATCTTTTTGGAACCACGAACAATCTACATTTTTTAAACACTCTTGGCAAGGCTAGCAAGAACCTGGGGAATGGGGCTCCTGAGGTCTCTTTCTGGCCTCAACACAAGATTCAGCTAGTTAAATACAGTTCTGAGCTTCAGCAAATCTAGGGGAAAAATGAAAGTTATGGCAGTAATTTTCCAACAAGTTGAGGGTTAATCAATATTTTGTAATGCTTTGGAATCTTCAGCAGTAAGTCACTTGATGTGCATATAGCTACTCACCATTTCTTTTAGAAAGTATTCATACTTTCTTTTCCTTGCCTCTTTCACTAAAAGGAAGAGCCAAAAGCTGAGATAACTGTAACATTTCTCCAGCTGAGAACAAAATTTCAAAGGAATGGATGGTTCAGAAATCACTGCCCAGGGCACCCACTGCAGTGACAATCTAAGCAGCTTGACTGGACTTTCTTTTCTAACTGAAAGTGAAGGAGCCAGTAAGAAATTAATCAAGAAACAAGCCCCAAGTGTGGATCCACACAGGAAAGTGTGTGGCCATATTCATATTTCCAGAAAGTCATCAGACTGTTATAATAAGGACACTCCAAGACTGGGATCACAAACTTCAAACAATCTGCAGAGAAAATGGCCCATTTTAAAAACTGTCACAATGACATCAAGTTCACCTACAAGCTAGATAAATAAAGCATATGCCTCAATATTTATCTACCACTAACTGCTCAGAAATTTGGAGCTATCATTTAAAGTGTGCATGCATGTGCAGTGTGTCTGCATGTGTGAGAAGAGAAGAGAGAGAGAAGGAAAAGAAGAGAGACAAAGTGTAGACAAATGGTTGTGCAAGTGGTGTTTCTTATCCAAATGGTTTTGCCAATGGTATTTCTCATTTACTTTTAAGGGCAGACTTTATTACACTGGCCGAAGAACACATATAAACTTTCTTACCATCCGAGAACAAAAATTCTTTCCCTCAGAAGATTCCTATTTTTCTTCCAACAAAAACAGGAAGTTTTAAAAGATTAGTTTTTGACCGTCACACCTTGGGGTGGGGGTGTGGTGAGGTGCAAGTGGGATCTAGCAGACAGAGGCCAGGGATACTGCTAAATAGGCTGCAATGCACAGAACGGTCCCTCCTTCAAAATTATCTGTCCCCATCTGTCAACAGTGCCACATCTGTGAAATGCTGACCCAAAGGAATCTTGATGAAGTCCTCATAGTTAGGAACTGAGAGCTAAGATTAAAAACTGACGAAGTTTAACTGGTGGTGGTCTAAATATAGCTGCAGTAGCAAATGGACTGTTTTGCCTTGAAAGTTACTTTAGACTTTATATTATGCTTTCACAAAAATTACAACATTCAGTCCACCAAGTAAGTCCAAAAGCTGAGAAAACACTGTAATTCCAAGCCTGTTAGTGCAAACAAATGTGGGCCTTAGAACAAATGGCTGGTGGCAGAATGACTAAGTAAAAAAGTCAAGGCAGAACAAGTACCCAATCTGGCCCTCTGCTCCCTCCTCCTGCTTCTCTCAAAACCAAACAGAACTGAGCAGAATGAGCCTCAGCACAGCTCTGTACCTTCTCCCAGTCCACCGGCATGGAAACCAATGAACACATGTTGAAGGCAAGCGGATGGCCATGTGACCCCATGTATATCTTTTTCTTCATAATTTTATCTTTATAATTCTCCCTAAGCAGATGGGTATCCTTTCGCATGTTCTCATTTCAAGAATGTGATCTTACTCCTGAGACAGCTACAGTTTTAGTAGACAGTTGGGATTAAAAGTCCCCTGGTGGCTCAGACAGTAAAGAATCTGCCTGTGATGCGAGAAGGCCTGGGTTCAATCCCTGGGTCGGGAAGATCCCCTAGAGGAGGAAATGCAATCCACTCCAGTATTCTTGCCTGGGAAAACCCATGGATGGAGAAGCCTCACAGGCTGCAGTCCATGGGGGTTGCCAAGAGTTGGACATGACTGAGCGACAAACATTATTTCATTTGGGACTAAATGCAGATATGCGTCAATGCATGGACTTCCCTTAGGAATTCAGTTGTTAGACCTCTTTTGTTTACTCACTCAACAACACTTTACTATGCACCTATTAAATCCACTGTCCATTTAAATTATGGGAGAGAGAAATCGTATCTCTCAGCATCTGCTTTCCTTACAAACTCCATGTATTTATAGTGTGTACCCTACATCATCCCAGCTGGCTCAGAAGAAGTTGATTGCACTTCTCATCATCCACTAAAGTCGTTATTATTTATAATCAGCTTTATCACTAATGCAGTGCCCTGTGGGCTCCAGATCTACTGCCTAGCTCTTTGGTCGGCTCCAGGGAGAGTAGGCGCCAGGGAGATGGCAGGAGCTTTTCATGTCACTCTTTGGCATCCCTTCTATCAACTGCAAAAAGCCTTGTTCAGGCTTTCACATGAGCGGAGTCACAGCTCACCTTTGTTTCTTAAACAGAAACTGTCTCCCCCTAGATCTGATGCAGATGGAACAAGAGAGAAAAGGGTACCCAGAGGTTGGAAACTGAGAGAAACAGAACAAAATCCAGAAAAACCTATACATGGTTAGATTACCAGTGTTACTTTAGGAAAGAAGTGAGTGTCTGATTAGAATGGGCTAAAATTTTCTTATATTTTATGGATCAAAAAAGAGGAATACAATGCCTGGCTTCCTTCCTACCTGCGTTGAGAAAATGGATTTAAGCTTTTATTTGTTTTTCCAAAATGGACTGATTCCAGATAGAGAGGAACAGATAATTTTAGAATACATGTAAATCAAAGATTAAGGCAGAGATCAAGATTCTCTTGAGTGACTTTAAAAGCTCTTTTCTGAGAAACTTCTGTCTAAATTCATACCCTCCTATGTTCTGCATCTATATGATGTAGAAACACTGCTAGCAAATGACAAATGTAGGGAAATCAACCTTTAATTCTAGAAATCTAAAGTTTATATATCTATATGACATAGTCACATAATCATATATAACTCTATCTGTTCTAAGTGGTATATTTGAGACTTTTCAAATTTAAGACAGTTTTTAATTTATATTTTTAGGGGAGATTTATTTGGACCACTGAATAATATAGTAGAAGGATGACTTCTGTCCAGAGACACTTTAATTTTTCTACCATGGACCATCATAATTTTGAGTGTTTGTCAGAAACTGCTATGCAATTTACATGGATTGTTTACTCTTCATCACAACTCTATGAGTTAGGTGTCTTTACAATTCCTGTTTCATAGATCAAGACACTGAGAACCAGAGACATGAGTAAGCTGCCCAAGAGCCCTAGCTCACAAATGGCAGACACGGGTTTTTCTTAAACTTTATTTTGCGGAACATTTATTTTTCACTGTTGACAATTTCTTTTCCTTTTCCAATCATGTTCATAATGGAAAATGTTCTTAAGTTTGTTTGCCTACAATAAACCAGTAGTTCTAAAGTTTGAAATTTTAAAACAAGTTATACAAAATAAAGGAAATGTATTAAATCTTAAAATTGATGGGTAGGGTTGATCTAAAATAACATATAACCTGTAATAACTTTTGATAAGATAATAGAGCACTAATTTCAACTTGATCATCTGGACTTCCTTCTCCTCCTCCCCTTTTTTTGAATAACTTCAGACTTAGAAGAAAGTTGAAAGAATGATACATTGAATACCCATATATTTTTGACTTAGAACTAAGGTGAACATTTTCATGACTGCTTTCTGCTTTTACTCTTTCTTCTCTCCCCTTCTTCCTTCTCTCTGTTATATTCATTTCTCTCTGAGTCATTTAAAACAAGCAGACATCCTAAAACTTAGCCCTTATGCCACTTTAAGAAATCACCAAATATTTTTCTTTAAGTTTTACTGAGTTTTCGTTAACTTTAAAAACATAAAACATTTAATGTATGTAATATCATGTTTTTATAATATCATGTTGTTCAGTGGCTAAGTCGTGTCTGACTCTTTGTGATCCCTGGACTGTAGCATGCCAGGCTCCTCTGTCCATGGGGATTTTCCAGGTAAGAATACCAGAGTGGGCTGCCATCTCCTTCTCCAGGAGATCTTCCCAGTCCAGGGACTGAACCTGCATCTCCTGCATTGGCAGGCAGACCCTTGACCACTGAGCCACCTGGGAAACGGTGATACTGATTTCTCAGTGCACTGCATTTGGAGGGAAGTATTGTCAGCTTACCCTGTTACTGGTAGTGTTAAGCTTGATCACCAGATTTCTCTATTATAAATGTAAAGGTATCATTTTACTTTTGTAATTAGTAAGTAACATTTGGAAAATACTTTGAGACTTCATGTCATTTTCTCTAAAAGTTTTTCACCTACTCATTTTGGCAAACCTTGATGAATCGTCACTGAATCAATTTTTGTAATAATGGTTACAGAAGACTTGGATTCTCCAACCTCAATAATTTGCCAATCTCTTGTCTTAGAGGATCGCAACCTACTCAGTCTATGCTCTCACACGCGTCAGAGTGGTAGCAAAGGATGCCATTCAGAAGCACCAAGTTTCTGCAGTTTTCTCAGAAACAGAGGCCAATGATAACTCATCAAGTTCCTCATGAAAATTTGTTAGCAGCCCCAGAACATATAAAGGTTGGAAGAAAAATATAAAATTAACCATTTAGGGGGACGTCATTGGTGGTCCAATGTCTAAGACGCTGTACTCCCAATGCAGGGGCCCAAGTCTGGCCCCTTGTCAGGGAATCAGATCCCACGTGCTGCAACTGAAAGATCCCACATGCCACAACAGAAATCAAAGGTCCTGCATGCTGCAACTAAGACCAGGCCCAGCCAAATAAAAAATAAAGATTTTAAAAATAAAACTAACCATTTTTTTTTGAGGGGAAGAGGGAACTTTTCAGGATAAACCTGCTATAATTCCTCAAATTGATGTCTTAACTTGAATAATGAGACATTCCTCTTCATATCTATAAATGCTAAAAATATCAATGTTACTCTTATCAGATTAGGGTCACTTTCAGCTTCTGCAGAAGGCACTCTATATTAAGAAGCCAGAGTTCCTTTCAGACATTTTAAATTGTGCCATTTATTGATCTCTAAACCGTTCTGTTTTGCTGTAGCGTTTTTCACCTGGAAATGAATAAGAAATGAAAAGCCTTGGTTGAAATCCATTCTCCACAGTGAAGTCAGAATGCCCTTTCCAGAAGAGAAATTTAGACATTATCCTCCTGCTTATAATCCTTCAAAGGTTCCTATCAAATCTAAACATCAATTCAAATCCAGTCACCACCCCAAGGACCTCCCTCCCTCACTGATTTGACTTTCTATCCCATTCATCAACCAGGATTTTCTCCTCTTCCTTCCTTGAACACCTCATGCTACCCTTCCCCTCCACTGCAACTATATCCTATCTTTATAATGCTTCTTAACCCAAAATCCGCCCATCAGGAGATATGTCCAACATTTTAGATGTAGCTCTCACTGTCAAAGTACAAAGGAGCATACTCTGGAGTTGGGCAGCCTGGTATCCTAGCTTCTCCATCTTACTGTGTGAGCTTGAACAAGTTACTTAACTTCTCTGTGCTTTACTTTCTATAAAATGGTGATAATGATAGCAATTTTCTTCACCACATTACTATACATCTGTTTACCCCTCTAAAATATGCTTCCATTAATCCAAAAAGGACTGTTTTAAGATTAAGCATTTCAAACACATTCTTTCTTCTCCCACACCAATCATCTCCATACCCCCAGGATAGCATCACTGAAGTGTTTGAGTTCACATGATCCTCAGGCACACTGCCTTGTAATTATCTGGTTATGCAACTATTTGTCTACTAGAATAGGACCTCCTCAAAAGAGCTATGACATCCTGTTCAATTTTGCTACCCTAACATCTAGCTCAGTGGCGTAGCTCAATAAAGGCTTAAAGAATTAATGAATGACTTTTGGACATGTGTGTAGCTACAAAGCCATGCAACAATATGGTTTTCATGAGGTACTTGTATAATTTGACAATTCAGTTTTGAGTACTAAAATGATAGGATTAATAATAACAAAACCATGGCTATTAAACTTTATGAAAGAATCTTCATATTTGATTCAGGCACTAAGGTTCTATCTTCACTTGGTAATTTGGTAGAAGTCAAGCATCCTCAAGTAAGCCTTGAGGATACTTTTTGTGAATATTTTTTTCTATATGTAAAATTAAAGTGAAGTTCTAAAAACACAGTAAGCTAAAACATTTACTTTAAAAGTCATAAAAATGCTAGTTAAAAGAATAAAATAAATGTAACAAAATTACATGCATGCACATGTAGAAGTATAGCTGAACTTGAGGAAAAAAAAAATGTCAAGATAGAGCAGATGGTTAAGCTGATGAATGAGGGCCTATGAACCCTAAGGGCTGGCTGGGGAGTCCAGCCACACATCTGCAGGTGTGGTTCACATAGGCTCTCGAGTGAATGGACTTCCTGAAACTGTGCAAGAAAGCATCTCTGGGGGCTGGAGAATGAGCTGTAATGCCTGACAGGGACCGGAGAAGCATAAAACTGAAACTTCATTGCAAAAACCATACAACTAGTGTTTACTTAAGCACCTACAGAATTCCATGGATAGGTCTTCACAAGCATTAGTGATCTTATATATATATATAATAACATGGAAATCAGGCATCCCAGGTGGCATAGCAGTAAAGAATACACCCGCTAGTGTAGGAGACACAGGATGTGAAGGTTCAATCCCAGGGATGGGAAGATCCCCTGGAGTAGGAAATGGCAACCTACTCCAATATTCTTGCCTGGAAAACTTCCATGGACAGAGGAGTCTTGTGGGCTACAGTCCATGGGACCACAAAGAGCCAGACTCGACCGAGCAACCGGGCACACACATTAAGATGTAAATATTCAATGAACTAGCCACATGCCACATATTAGGATCTCATGATAGAATTTTTTTTTTTTTTTTTACTAATATTGACTTACTATATTCCAACAGGACATTTAAAATGATTTTGTCTGTTTCTGATTCAAAGAATAAGTGGTTTTGGTGGGATATAGAGAGGGAGAGAGAACAAGTAACTTAATAAGTGAGTAAGTGAGATGATTCACTCAACTTATTATCCATTGGGTACCAAACAATGTAATGGTTATCTCTGAGCCACACAAATGAATGGTAACAATTATGGAGTTTTATGTCCTGGGGAGCAAGACTGATAGCACATAGCAATCAATAAGCAAATTAAACAATAAGAGATTCTGTTAACAACACTACAAAAAATTTTTAAAAGAGTCCTAAGATAGAGAATAACAAATTTTGGCTCTTCAATATTCATCAGATTTGAAAAGATCAGTAATCACTAAAAAGGAACATTAATAGAAAATGTATGAAATTTTTATATTCCACAATGCTGGCCTAACTTTACCCAGGTTTTGAGAGAATAACTACACTCGACCTCCCAAATCTCTTCTTAATAAAATGACTTAGGTTCCTACATGTGTGCACTCACGGACAAAGAGCATTACAGTGTCCATTGCATGTGTCACTGGCAAAATCACTGACCGTGGACATGACGTGTATTAAATTCTGGATTTTACAAAGATAAGCTAAGGAGCTGAGTCATTTGGAAGTTCAAACGTTAAGGGGACGGAAACTATGGGGTACAGATTTTAGATACTGTGAGTCCAGTTTGCAGGGATTATGTGCGTCAAGTTAAGGATTTCACATATGATTTAATCAGGGACAAGTGTTTATTAAAGTTTTTTTTTTGAAAATTAGTTGGAAAAAAATGATGATGTAAAACATTATTAGAGGAAAACAATGAAGTATTTCTGGAGAAGGAAATGGCAACCCACTCCAGTATTGTTGCCTGGGAAATTCCATGGACAGAGGAGCCTTGCGGGCTACAGTCCAAGGGTTCGCAAAAGAGTTAGACATGACTTAGCGACTAAATCATCATTATCACCTGGGAACTAAGATCTCAAATGCCACGTGGTGTGGCCAAATTTAAAAAAAAGAATTAAAGAAAAGAAGAGAATTATTCTTAAGCTTACTAAAATCCTCAAAAAAACAAACAAACAAGCAAGCAAAAACAAGTCTTTTCTTCCTAGAATGTCAAAGAATGTCCAGTACCCCAGGAAAAATCAAGTAAGATGATTAAAAGCACCTGAGTAGATTTAAACCAAAATTTCCTAAAAACACATCAGATGTCATCAAGAATAAATGTCTTTCTTACTGGGAGAATTCTGCAGTGCCAATATGTTCTCAAATGACATGAAAAAATTGTTTGTATCTAAAGGAAACATTTAACTTTTATTTGTTTAACTACTGCACAGAAAGTATAGCATGGTAACAATAGAAATTTGTGGAATATAAAAATTTCATACATTTTCTATTAACAGGATATCTCCTAGGTAAAGAGTTGTTTGTATTAACATCTTTTTAAACAAAATTTCTAAGCAAGCACAAATGCAAATCTAACTCCTATTGTCACGTGGATGGTTAGATACAGCAGACAAGTGACAAGAATTTGCCTGCCAACGCAGGAGCTGGAGAAGGCATGAGTTCAATCCCTAGGTTGGGAAGATCCCCTGGAGAAGGAAATGGCAACCCACTCCAGTGTTCTTGCCTGGGCAATCCCATGGACAGAGGAGCCTGGTTACAGTCCATGGGGTCTCAAACAGTTGGAACGACTCAGAAACTAAACATCAACAACAACTGCACTTAATAGTTGCTTTCAAAAAAAAAAAAAAAAAATAGTTGCTTTCCAGGAATTTGAAGCCCAGTAGAGAAGTATAAAACCCACAGATATACATTTTAAGAGAGTGTTTATTACAGTTCTACAGGATTTCAGAAAAGAGAAAGTTTATTTCCAAAATGCTTTGGGGAGGAAGTGGTGTTAGAAATGAAAACTTGAAGAAACTGTCAATTTTAGCCATTTGGAGATGATTACTTAGTGGTGACTATGATGCTGAATGCAGAATTTCAAATGATCTTCTTAAACTGCTCTTTCTCTAGATAAATATTAATATTATCTTCCCATTTTGGACACTGTCTCTGATATCTAGACTCCGTTGAGAATTTAAAGTACTTTCTCCCTAGAAAAAAATGCATCCACAATTACAATTTTCCATAAAAATGTCAAGGAATTCACAGACTTTCAGTTAAGAAATCTTGCTTTAGGTTGAGAGAATATTATTAATGGAATGCATATAAATAGCATTTTACACTTTCTCGAGAACTTTTACATTACCACAATATGAAGAAGTAATAAGGACTATTATCATTGCCTCTATTTTTCATAGAGTAAAAATAAAACATGGAGAAATTAAGCAACTCTTTCAATATTACGAATTTCTTTGGGAGTTACTGAGATTATGCCAGTGTTTACTAAAACACCTCCCTACTCTGTGGAATTCCACTCCTCTAAGCATCACTCATTTGAAACTTCACTCTAGCCAAATTGGTGCAATTACATGTGAGAGGAAAATCAAAATAACAATAGCTCTCATGGAAGGGAATTTCTCACTCAAAGTCATCAATTAAGGACACAGGCTTCTTTTCTAATTTCCCTTCACTACTCTTGCTTATTACTTTAGTCAAGATCACCAGTTGGTCCATGGTAACTACTAGAGCTCCAACCATCAAGTTTGCTTTCCAAGCATTAGAATGAAAGAAGTGGGATACAGGACAAGAAATCTGAATTTCAAGCTAAAACCTTTCCTCTTTAAGAGACCTCTCAGAAGTCCTCCCGAATATTTGTGCTTGTATATAACTGGACAACATTTTGGTACATGCAATAAAAATTACAATATTTCATCTGGGCACACTGATGTTCTAAATAATATTGCTGTTCTGTTATTAAAGAACAAAGGAAGAACAGATATTGGCTGGCAACCAGAGATCTCTTCCATAATTGTTGTTACGGTAAGCCATGTCCAGCTCTTTTGCAACCCACGGACTGTAGCCCACCAGGGTCCTCTGTCCATGGGATTTTCCAGGCAAGAATACTGGAGTGGGTTGCCATTTCCTATTCCAGAAGATCTTCCTGACCCAGGGATTGGACCCGTGTTTCCAACACTGCAGTTGGATTCTTTACCACTGAGCCCCTGGGGAAGCCCCAACACCAAACACTTGAGCCAACAATAAAACTTTAGTGCCAGAAATCAACGAATGAGGATTCCGAAGATGGGCTTTCCTGGTGATGAGAAGACATCAGTTAGATCCCTGTGTGGTCTGCATCTCCTGATATATAAAATGAGGCAGGCTAGAGACTAGCATCTCTCTCAGATATCCTCCAGTTTTGAGGTTTTAGGAGACCTGAAATGTTACCTCATTACCTTACTACCAAAGGAATGGTGGTTTCTAATATGGAAACTATTTGCACATCTGTGAATAGTCCAGCTTACATTCTATTAGAGTAGCAAAATAAGGCTATTAGAATAGTCCCACTGAATTATTAGCCCCACTCAATTATTTTACAGCAATCTTTTTTTTTTTTTTTTAAAGAAGGAGAAAAAAGAAAGAGAAGAGAACAAGGGAAGTTTTCTTTGACGTTGAGCATGAATGGCAAATTTATCATCTTGGTACCAAGAGAATACCCTGTATATGATCTTGGAAATTCACAATTAAAACGAAACATTGACGCTTATAATTTAAGAACTGTAAGATACTAAGCAAAATGTGCAGCTGTTTATAAGAACTACCATTTATGCAAGCAAAATATTCAATCAGTAAAAACAGTTCTTAATGCCTCTAGGATAATTATTTTTTATGTGGATAGAATTAAACTTGTGTAACAATATAACCATCAAGTCTTTGTACAATCTTCCTATAAAATATGATAGATTGAAAAGAGTATAGACAATACTGTTTGAACTATAAACTGCCACCACACTTCAGATTTGTTAATTAGGGTACCAGCATGAGGTTCTTTCTAAGCTCTATCAAGGAAGTCAGCTAATCCAAGTTTATTTGCCTTATTCCTCTCCTTCATTTATTGCAGTTTCTTAAATGGAAGAACCCAGAGTGTCATAAAAATGAATTAAATAGAAAACTAAATAGAAAATGTAATAATAAGCTAAATGAATACGATTCTTCCTTTTAACTATATTACCAAAGAGGGAAAATATCTATTAAGGGCAATATGGTCACCTATGTAGCTATAAAATATGGGAAAGTAGAAAAGAAGAGAATGGCTAAACCCATCACCACAATCTTTGAAACAAATATACCTGGAAGAAGTAACTGCTCTCACATTCTGCCATGTTGGAGCACTGAACAAGACTCCTTGTTCTCAACTGGGTGTGGCATCTCCCTTGTGTCTTCAGATTGCTTCTGAACACAGGAGATAAGACAAGAATCCAAGCACAGCCACCAGGCCCAGGATCTCAGCCTATAATCTCTGAGATTTGGGATGCATTCAAAAGGACTCAAAGATGCTATAAAAGAGGTACTATAATTGCAAAAGTGTGAAAATTCATGCAAAGCTTATGAGTCATCCCTTGCATCAGAGTCAAACAGTACTTATTAAGCATCTATTATACACAAGGCACCATCCTAGAAACCCAGAAGGCAACATTCCCTGACTTCAGGGAACTTTCAATCAAGTTGTTTTTGAGTAAAATTACAAGAATGCCTAAAGATTTATGTTTAAATCAATAAAAACCAAAACAACCTGTTAAGAGTCTACACTGCCACAATTTTCTGATTCACAGGTAGGAAACAAGGTACTGCAAACTTAAAAACACTCCTTGTCTGAGAAGCGTACAGTATAGATTTGTGAGACAAATAAAAACAGAGGAATGACTCGGAGATAATCACAGAAAGGATCCCAGTGTAAAGCACTGGAGGGCAATAACATCACGACAGGCAGGCTGCTCCATGACGGAAGATTCACCTCCTCATTCTTTAAGACAGAGCACATTTCCAGTCCTACCAAAAGGATTGGGATTAGGGGGAATACGTATGTGTTTTGAGGGATTTCTATCACACCACATCAGAGGCCATAAATATTAAAACTGTAATCAGAGGGATTTTAAACACACAGGAAAAGAGAGGTTGTATGAGATACTTCAAACTAAATGATGCAAAGTTTAAAAATTGTTATGGGTTATGAGTCCATAACAATATGAGATAATAGTCTGTCACTTACTACATATAGGCAGCAGCATCCACTTTCTCCCAATATTTTATTGTGAAAGTGCTTACAAAACTGACAAAATTTTTAAAAAGGACAGTGATTGCCAATATACTCACTATCTCGATCCAGCAACAGTTAACATCTTACCACAGATGTGTACACAATATATTTTTCTTTCTTTTCTTTGGGTGACCCAATGGGCAGTAAGGCACCTGGCAAAGACCTGCTAATAATAAGATTTTGGAATCTGACACTTCTTTTCTAATTGAGTTCTTCAATTTTTAGAGCTAGCTTTATTTTTATTGGTAATGGTGATGGACACACGTGCTATACACTTGTTGCTATCACAGTAAGTTGCTTCCTGTGGATCTTTTCTGATTATCTGCCATTTACCAGGTGGCACGGAGGGAAGAAGAGATGTACTGGACACAGTCACTATCCTTACCTGTCTTCCTTTATCGATTTTCCAGAAACAACTGACCGATTAGCAATCAATCGATCAAGGCTCTGAAAAAGTTTATATCTTGCTTCATGTGTAAGAATCTGCCTGCAGTGCAGGAGACCTGGGTTCGATCCCTGGATCGGGAAGATTCCCCGAGGGAGGGGTATGGCAACACACTCTCGTATTCTTGCCTGGAGAATTCCACAGACAGAGGAGCCTGGCAGGTTACAGTCCATGGGGCCGCAAAGAGTCAGACATGACTGAACAACAAATACTTTCACTTTCATGTGTAAAATACTACTCTTCCAGAAGCACTGCATTTTTGTCATTAATATTTAATAGGAAGTGTGTATATACTAAGGAAGGTAATGTCCTGGTATCTAGATCAGTGGGGTGAAAGCTGATTCTATCCTTAATTCATGCCCACATTTTAATGTGAGATTTTTCCTTCTTTTCTTTTTTTTTTTTTAAGATTTTTCCTTCTAAATACCATTTTCACTAACTAAACACACAAAGTAGATACACACAAAGTAGATACAATGACTTGTAACTGCAACATATTCCAGGTTTTAAGCTATTTTCTATATATTTGTATAAGCAATATTGCTGGTACACAAATACAAAACTGTAAACAAGTTCTGAGTTAGGGTGAAGGAAGATAAAGCAGGCATTTCCACATTCCACAACAGAGGTGTTTTGGAAAGACCTCACTCTTTGTAAAATTATGCCCTAAAAATAAGGCTTATGGGAAAAATGAATTTTATGTAGACCACTGAAATCCTATGCAAGTATATAAGCAACACATTAACAAAGACGATTAATGACACCTCCCTCAGAAACCACCCTAGACAACCTAGGTAGGCAGCTGAGCATGATCAGAGACTGCCTAGATGATAATGAAAAATACACGAAACCATAAGAGAGGGCATCAGGGTTCCTTGTGCTGAGACAAAGCAGAAAGCAAAAGGCTTAGGGTGAGCAGCCCTGAGACCAGTTAAGCCTGGGAGGAAGTGCATCCTGCCTCAGGAACGAAGTCCTCCTGGGTGCATTTGTACCTTTCTAGTGAAAAAGTCCTTAGTACAGAAGATTAAGGCTCCCTGCCCCCGCTTTTCCTCTCTGTGGAGAACGCTCTTGTCTAAGCAGCTGTTAGCTGAGGGATTTTTTTTTTTTTCCTCTTCTGGTGGAGAAATAATAACTCTGCTACTTCAGCAACCTTTGCCTAGGAAAA
Organism: Odocoileus virginianus; assembly: GCF_023699985.2. Lineage (NCBI taxonomy): Eukaryota > Metazoa > Chordata > Mammalia > Artiodactyla > Cervidae > Odocoileus > Odocoileus virginianus. The sequence continues at coordinate 21,441,013 of NC_069699.1, forward strand.
TATTATATGATCAGTTATGACTTCCATGTTCCCCTAATTACTTTTTCCCTATTCCTATTTAGAGACACAAGTAACATGGCAGGACAGTCTGTGCAGTTAACAGACATGCACACACGTGTGTGTTCTATTTACAACAAAGGTCAAATAAGCAAGGTGGGTGGGACCAACACTGTTCAGAGTATTCCTTGATCCTTAGAGAATTTTTCCTAATATTTCTTAGAGAAAATGAAGAAAACAAATGTAGAAGGCTGGAAGAAAGGAAAAGAAAGGGGGGGGGGAATAAAGATGAAATTTCATCATTTTCTAAACAGCTGAGTATGTGGCTTATTCTAGGCAAAAACATTATACTCTATATAAATAGCTTTAAAACCTAGCAACATGTAGAAAAGGCCTTCTTCAGAGTAACTGATATAACCAGTATTATTTTAGAGTGTGGAGGTTCTAAAATCAGTACAGAATGGACATATGAAATTACTCTTCAAACTCCTTCGATTCCTCAGAACAGGGTACTTTGAAAACTAAAAAGTAACTTCTGTGTTTCTGTCCATTTCAGCTGTTGTTGTTCAGTCTCTTAAGTCGTGTCCAATTGTGCAACCCCACAGACTGCAACACAACAGGCTTCCCTGTCCTTCACCATCTCCCAGAGTTCGCTCAAATTCACGTCCATTGAGTCAATGAAGCCATCCAACCATCTCATCCTCTGTTGTCCCCTTCTCCTCTCGCCCTCAATCTTTCCCAGCATCAAGGTCTTTCCCAGTGAGTCCGCTCTTTGCATCCAGTGGCTGAAGTACTGGAGCTTCAATATCAGCATCAGTCCTTCCAGACTATTCAGGGTTGATTTTCTTTCCAAACGACTAGTTTGATCTCCTTGTTGTCCATGGAACTCTCAAGAGTCTTCTCCCAGCACCACAATCTGAAAGCATCAATTCTTCGGCACTCAGCCTTCTCTATGGTCCAACTCTTGCATCCATACGTGATTACTGGAAAAACCATATCTTTGACCATATAGACCTTTGTAAGCAAAGTGATGTCTCTGCCTTTTAACACACTGCCTGGGTTTGTCATGGCTTTTCTTCCAAGGGGCAGGCATCTTTTAATTTCATGGCTGCAGTCACCATTCACAGTGATCTTGGAGCCCAAGAAAATAACGTCTGTCACTGTTTCCATTGTTTCCTCATGTGGGAAATGGGAAATCTCATCTGGCAGGCAAAACAAGGTTTAGCTTACCAGGATAGGAAAATAAATAGGGAGTAAAGGTTCGTCTAGTCAAGGCTATGGTTTTTCCAGTGGTCATGTATGGATGTGAGAGTTGGACTGTGAAGAAAGCTAAGCACTGAAGAATTGATGCTTTTGAACGGTGGTGTTGGAGAAGACTCTTGAGAGTCCCTTGAACTGCAAGGAGATCCAGCCAGTCCATCCTAAAGGAGATCAGTCCTGGGTGTTCACTGGAAGGACTGATGCTGAAGCTGAAACTCCAATACTTTGGCCACCTGATGCGAAGAGTTGACTCACTGGAAAAGACCCTGATGCTGGGAGGGATTGGGGGCAGGAGGAGAAGGGGACGACAGAGGATGAGATGGCTTGGTGGCATCACCGACTCGATGGGCATGATTCTGAGTAAACTCCAGGAGTTGGTGATGGACAGGGAGGCCTGGCATGCTGCGGTTCATGGGGTTGCAAAGAGTCGGACACGACTGAGCGACTGAACTGAACTGAACTGAACTGAGGAGCCTCCTTCCTTCAGATGTCCTCTCCTCTACTTCATCCAAGTGAGGAAACTAGCTAAATGATGCAACTTCACTGTTTTGCTGGTGGGGCTTGAGAACAGCTGTAATCACTACAACGACTTCCATTAGATTCAATATATTAATTCTAGAATGCCAAAACATCTAATGCTTTTTGTGAGAGGGCACAAATAATTTTTAAACAAGTTTCTTAGCCTCTCAAGATTAGCAAAAGCTCCAAGCTGATCTGTTAAACTGAGATATTTCAGTATTTCACCAAAAAGGAAAATGAGTCAATACATGCTAATGTGGAAAATATTTCAAAATAAAAACTCACTGGAAAAAAACCCTGCAAAAACAAAGCAAGGCTGGATGCCAGGAATATATTTGATGGAAATCAGCATGTCTCTGCAGAGCTATGCAAAGATGAATGATTTGGATTCTACTGTATTATTTATCATTCCTTTTTATCTATGATTCCAGACTATCTATTATTAAAAATGGAGCCTACATTCAATTTAAATAACATTATGTTAGTTGCTTTTCTCACTTGTAAGCATCCATTTCAACTAAAGGGAATGGCAATGCACTAATGCAAGGAGAAGTCTACACAAGCTCTGAAAGTTCAGACTTGTTTTGCACATTTTCCTAGCATATATGAACTTAGATTGTTAATTGCTAAGCGTTTGCATCTAAACATCTTAGATAATTACCAATGGTTGTGCTTGGAGGGTAAGTGATTGTAAAATGTGCAGTTTGGCTAATGCCCAAGAAAATAAATCTGTATTAGGGATAATTATAGATATTTTAATTGCTTCGGGGTGTTAATTGGTAAGCTACAGACAAAGAGGGAAAAAGAAATTATAGGTGTCTTTTATCTATGCTGACCCACAGGTATGCTAAACCGTCTCTCAATGTGCAGTCTTAAAATGTACTGAGTCAAAATTTAACTTTACAAATTTATGTTCGTGAACAAATGTAAGCTACTGGTACATTTGCTTTTGCAAAAATTAATTTACTGCCAAATCCTGATATTGTTTCTTCCCACCTCTCTGTATGTGGCTAATCCCATAGCATATTAGAAACTGAAAAGAAAGAATAAAGGCCAGTTTCTCATATATTCTTAAATTACAAAGACAAAGGAGAAAAGAGATCAATATCAATGAAACATCTAGCCAAAGGCTTTTAAACTTTCTTAAAGTCACAGAATCCATTGTATGAAAAGAGAGGGAAACCTTTCCTCAAATGCTAACAAAGTTTTTGAGTGATGATATGCATCTGCATTGTAATTACACAGAGATACACATTTTATTTTAGTTTGAAGGAAGTCATCTAAAGCATACGTGAAAATGCTGATATATCCGAGGCAATAATTTTGATTGTGAGCACCTTAAAGACAAGGATTCTGTATCTTCATCTCTAAATTTCCTGGCAACAAACAGTTGTCGAGTAGATGGATGGTTGGGTGGATGCAGGGATGGGTTCTTGTAGGTTGGTTGCATAATGGAAAGAGGAGAAGAAGGAAGTTAATTTCTTTACAAAAGTTGCCTTGCCTTGTTACTTTTTCAGGTTAACTTTAAAGAATACCCTACCCTGAACCTCACCAAACAGTGGCAGTACGTTAAAAGTCAGTGCATTGGAGTACGGATAAACATACTTCCAAACAAGCTGAGAAAGGAGTTAAGTTCAAACACGATATGCTTATATAAACTAAAACTGTTTTTAGAAATAGAAACTTCACCAACAAAAAAATCACCAGGTGGACTTCCAAAAAGAAGAAAGTGGGAAGAAGATAGCAGATATTTGGTAGTCACCATTTCAAAAAGGCTACAAATTTTTATCTAATTTATAAGAAGAAATGATCTCATAACCTGATTGAAAAAACAACAATCTAAAATTTTTATTTTATATAATCTTGGAGAATAGTTTGGAAAAAACAAGGGCCCTAACTTTAGGTTCAGCCACCCTTCAAATGGCCAATTTTATCCATTCTGGTAAGATGGTTAAATGATCAAAAATTCACCAATGATCAGAAATCAAAGTTAATTCATTCCTTTATAGCTGTATCCAAATGATATAAAATTTAAAAAAAAAAACAACTTGGGGCAACATCAACAAAACAATCAGCCAAACTTGCACTCAGACAAAGCAAATATTTAACAGATATAAATTTTCATTTTTTTAAGTTGAGTTTCTGGTGCTTTATAATTTTTTTTTAAGTATCTGACATTGATCTGGGGGTAAAACTGGAGACCTGAATATATATCTTATTTGTCTACAAGAATTAAATTAGGTGCTATGCTCAATGTATTAATGATTCTGATTAGTGAAGTACACAACTGCTTTTTACCATTGCATCAAATCAATCAAAAATCCAAACACTTCCCTAACTTGGTAATAATGTTCTCATCAGGTGTTTAATATCTGCAGAGGTTCCTCCTAGAGTCAACTAAACCTAAGACTCATAAGACTATCACAGGCTACATCCAGGATCTTGTACAGAGCACAGCCTGCCAGCGGAGTTTCCTTCTCTGAACACCCTTGCAATCGTTCACATGGTTGCTGCTGGGAGCTGTCTGTCCTCTAGAGATGGCTTTAAGTTGAAGGAGGCAAGAATCACACTGAGCAAGGGATGTGCAGTCCTGATCTAGAAGCACCACATGAGTGCGTGCTAAGTTGCTTCAGTGTCTGACTCTGTGTGACCCTACAGACTGTAGCCCACAACGCTCCTCTGTCCATAGGATTCTCCAGGCAAGAATACTGGAGTGGGTTGCCACTTCCTCCTCTTCCCAACCCAGGGATTGAACCAGCATCTCTTATGTCTCCTGCATTGGCAAGAGGGTTCTTCAACACTAGGGGCACCTGGGAGCCAGCATGGTGTTGGTGGTTTAGTCGCTAAGCCGTTTCCAACTCTTGTGACTCTAGACTACAGTTCATGGGATTCTCTAGGTAAGAATACTGGAGGGGGTTGCCATTTCCTTCTCCAGGGGATCTTCCCAACCCAGGAATCGAACCCAGTTCTCCTGCATTGCAGGCAGATTCTTTACCGACTGAGCTAGAGGGTGAGGCCTTGGAGCCAGCATCTCTTTCAACAATTCCCTAGGAATAGCTCCCAGGCTCCCCACAAGGGATAACTTATAACAAGAGTCACTGCATTCTAGGAGAACACAAAGATTTACATGCCAATCTAGTACCAGAGGCCATTTACAGTTCCTCTTAATGCAGACAGAATTTATAAACTACAACTTGTTTGTACTCAAAAGACTTCTATCTAGTGATAGAACTGTATTTATTGTCATATCAGGTTAGCAGGTTAACAGAGCTAGAGTAATGGAAGATGAAATCAAAATGTCAAAGGGAAAAGGATTTTGTTATATACTCATATGAGTGTCTTGATAGTAGTCACTTCAAATATGCTCTTCTTATAGGTTAAGAATTTAGAGGCAGTAACCTGAATGTGGACAGCTGCCATCATCAAATGTTATACTACAAAAGAGAGAGATTTTTAGAAATTCCATTTCCCCATTCTATTAATGTCCATTACACAATAAGAAAACTTTCCGAAATCCAAATTATCCCAAACCATTACGAGATAGATTATTGCAGATATAAATTACTAGTTGCTTGTTACTCAAAAAGAACTGCAGATACTCTTACACTAATGGATTTTCACAAGCATGTGCTGCAAGCTAAAATCTGGTGTGCAAGCTCACGGTGGGTTTTACCTACACTTAGTCTCTGTTAATAGGAACCAGCCAATGTGAAATTTTAAAAGTGTTAATTTATCAAATTAAGTGGGGAAGGCTTAAAACTAGCTTGTTTCAAAGCAAAGGAAATGGCAATGATAGGCAACAGTACTTGAATACTAACTTTAACCTTTTCAAGACAAATATAGAAATGTATGCTCTTTTGGACATTTAAAGGGAGAGACAAAATAAATATGCTGAAATGGCTGGGACTTTCCACTCACAGTCTGTTGCCAAACTGACAGGAAGATGGAAAGATGACCAAGGACTCAGTTCCTGCCGGGAAGGGGAAACTGAAGGAGAACTTACATAGTTAATATGACCTTCTGTTGGTGGGGCTTCCCTGGTAGCTCAGCTGGGAAGGAATTCGTCTGCAATGCAGGAGACCTGGGATTGATCCCAGGGTTGGGAAGATCCCCTGGAGAAGGGAAGAGCTGGCCTGGAGAATTCCATGGACTCTATAGTCCATGGGATCGCAGAGGCAGACACGACTGAGTGCTGCTCACTTTCATTTTCCACTTTCTGTTAGTGGCATGGAGGCGAAAAAATTACAGCCCCTTGAAAAATCTGTGATCATGATTTTATTTAGTAAAAATGAATGATTAACTGGAATTAAGTGCTAAATAAGAAGAGACATCTGCATATCAGTGAGCTTCAATTTTTAATTCATTAGCTTTTAAAAAATAAAACAATTTGAGAGTCATTGGCAATGCATGTGTACAATCTGTGACAGAACTGAAAGGCGGACTTCTAACCCTCTGATCTCCAGATCTACGTGGCATCTCAGACTGAGATCACCTGTGTTTATCTCACTCTGAAATAAAAAAAAAAACACCAAGTATGTACCTTTCTGGCTTTGTGCCAATGCAATTTCCTTCTTCTTTATAACAGAAGGGTTTCAAGTCAGCACTTCATCTTTTATATTTTTCATAAACACACAGTGACTTCCTTCCCCCCTCTCTTCAGATTACTGAATATAAACCAGGAAGCAATATCTGAAAGCAAACTTGCCAGTTAGTGTACTTTCTATTAAAACATCCTCTTCTCTATCCATGCCCAAGCAATGATTTTAAACTAATTTAAAAATAGAGTCTATGTTTCAGCAACATCTCCTGTTTGTTTTCTAGCCTACTAATAGCCTTTTATTAAGCAGCTGTTCCTACTGAGTTTACTGTCTTCTTTCTGGAATAGCCATAGCCCGTAACACCTCAGCCCTTTCACACAGTTCATTACCTGGAACACTGTTCAGAACACAATGATGGAAATAAGTCCCTCCCAAAGGATTAGAACTAAAATAAACCAGTCCTACTACTGGACAAAACATCAGTGATTCTTCCCCAAAAGGCATAAGCTATGGATCTCTTTGCTTCTGCCGTTTTACTTTATAGAGTTTAAGAACTATATTCTGTTTATAAGGAATTCTAATGGCAGATCATGCAGAGTTTAATGCTGAAAGCACAGGCCTTGAATTATGACTGCTTCATAACTTACAACCTAACTTAGGCTCACTAAGACTCAGGTCTGCACATACAAATGGGATAAAAATACTTTGTAGGGTTGTTACAAGTATTAAACCAGATAATATATATAGAGCGACTTACACAAGCTACTGACATTGTAAGCACTGGATTTTATCATTTTGTATAATATCATTATAAATATAATCATTACTATAATCATTATTATTATCATCATGTGAACAAAAAGCATGGATTCTCCAGATGGGACTCTACTACAAACCTAACGTTCCATTTATATCTGAAGCCTCCCTTTTGGCCTGAATCTTCTCCTAGATTTTCTGAGACTCTTAACAGGCAAACACATTTTTATAAGGCTAATAGCTACTTTAGAAGCCAGCTGCTTATATCTCTTTGACTGCCTGAGGAAGCTAGCTTGTGCCAGACTTTACATTTATTTTTGTTAAATTTCATCTTACTGGTACTAGCCCAGCTTTTCAGGCTGTCAAAACAATTCCAAATCTTGGTTCTGGCTTCTATTCTATTAGTTATCCCTCCTAGCTGTGTCATTCACAAATGTGAAAGCATGTCTTCATCCAAAACAGTTGATAAAATATAGATGGAGCCCAGCCAAGTACAGGGTCCTATGGAATATTCCCAGAATCTTTCACTTTAGGTAAGATGGAAAATAAACAGTATTAAAAAATAATTTAATAATGAAAAGGCATTGACAATCATTGACTATGCTAAATGCTATTTTCAGGGTTTTTTAAACAATGTATTGAAGTACAATTTAAACATAAAATTTACCTGCTTTAAGTGTACAATTCAACCATTTTTAGCACACTTAACAGAACTGCATGATTACCAACAAGTTACTTTTAGAAAATTTCCATCACCCCAAAGAGATCCTTTATGTCCATATCCATCTTTAGTCCCAGGCAACCAACAGTATAATTCCCATCTCCCTATATTGGCCTTTATTGCACAGACCATTTAAATTGAATCAAAATACATCTGAATCCTTTCACTTAGCATAATATTTTTGAGGTTCGTCCATGTTGTAGGATGTATTAGTAATCTATAACTTTTTATTGCTGAATAGTATACCATCTTAGGGATATACCATGTGAACACTGTACACAGTAATCTATTTTAACCCTTACAGCAACTGTAGGAGGTAGATGCCACACACCGGCATCCTCACCTGAGGCTTGGAGAAACTAAGAAATTTACTCAAAGACTAAGTGTGCTGTGGAAAAGCCAAAATCTGAAGCCAGACAGGCAGGCTCCACTCCAATATACTTAAACTACTCTGCCTCCAGTTTCATGAGAATTATCAAGCATTTGAGAAAGCACATGCTCACAGTATCAGCTAGAAATAATCATCCACATTTTCCCCAAGGATACCACTCACTCTGCTGCCCCATATCTGAATGACAGGTGACCCAACCAAAAGCTGTCCTTTAGTATACCAGTCATGAATAGAAGGGAGATTAATTTTGTGTGTCTTACTTGGAATAAATCCAGACTGATTCTCAAACCACTTAATACTTGTGCATTCTGAACAGAGATTTTGAAAGGATTTGGGGAGTATTCTAAAAATTCAATCATAAATTACTTATTTTTTATTGAGGTATAATTGATGTGCAATACTATACCAGTTTCAGGTGTGCAACATGGTTATTTGAAATATTTAAAGGTTATAATCCATCTATAGTTCTTATAAACTATTGGCTATCTTCCCTGTGTTGTACACTGTATCTTTATAGTTTATATATTTTACACATGATAGTTAGTACGTCTTAATCCCTTAACCCTATCTTGTCCCTCTCCTCTTCCCTCTCCCCACTGGTAACTACTAGTTTGTCCTCTATACATGTGAGTCTTTTTTGTCACATTCACTAGTTCATTTCATTTTTCAGATTTCACATGTAAGTGATATCATACAGTGTTTGTTTTCCTCTGACTCATTTCACCTGGCATAATGCCCTCCAAGTTTGTCCATGTTGCTGCAAATGACAAAAGCTCAAATTAGTTTTAAAGAGTACCTTTAAGACATTTTACAGTCAATGTTTCAGAATTTCACAGGTAACTACTTGAAACATTTTAAAAACTAGACTTGCTCCATTTTGCATAGCAAGCAAGTTAAAGACAGGAAACCCAGATAAACAGACTGTAGATTTAAATGTTAGCGCAATTTTGGATATGTTACTTAACCTCTCTTTTGACTCAGTCTTCCAATCTTTGCAATGGAGATTTCAAAGAGTACCTACATCATAGTGTTGCTTTGAGGAGTAAATACATTTAATACCTGCAAAGCACTTAAAAGAGTGGTACTTAGCACATAATGCACAGTCAATAAATTTAGGTCTTTATACTATTTACTTTTGCTAATTTCATATTATTATTGTTATTATGAAGCAGAGAAGTATATCCTAAACCACAAAAAGCTGTAACCATGCCAGTTAAATAAACAAAAATAGGTATTAATATAAAAAGAACTGATAAGGGAGACTGGGGAAGGAAGTATATACAAAGGATAGTATTAATACACATCTGTGGGATATCTTTGTTGTGTTTTGAAGTAAAACAAAATGTAAAAATGTCCCAAGAGAGAAAAAAAAAAGTAAATTGCTTCCATCAAAGCTAAACTGTGACTACATACTTCACTTGTGTTCTTGAGCTCACTAGATCCTACTGCACATGGAGTGACAGGACATTAATATCATATATTTACCCCCTTGAGTAGGAATACTTCAAATTTATAAAGGGGATATTAACCATCGTGTACAAAAGAATAGTGATTTAAACAACAGATTAAAATGAATGGCATCTTTTTTGGTTTTTCCTGAATTTTCCTCTTTGTCAACACAATGGTGGTGACAGAAAATAACACTATAGTTTTCAATACAAAGTAATTATTTCCCACATATATTCATTTTTTAAAAAAAACCTTTTTTGATCCATTTTGTCCTACTACACTAAAAAAAAAAAAAAAAGAATTAAACATGATGACAATATCCCCAAACTCATAGGAAAATATTTGGTAAAAGCTTTCAAATCCCATTAACTTTATAGATTTTTACAGTTAAGTAATTTAGCCTAAGGTAAAATATCTCTCTGAATAAGGAAATCTGCTTGCATAAAAATATTCAGTGCTATGTAAAATAGGAAACACTGAAAACCACCTAATACCCAGAAAGTAATGGGTGAATCTGGAAGTAAATTATGTTGTCATTATTGGATAGAGTATAGTGCAGCCATTAAAAATAATTATACTGTCCATGGTGGATATCTATGGTGAAATATTAATGTTGAAGCTAAAAATAGAAACTATCTGAGCTAGGGAAGCAATTGTCAAATTATGCATTCATGTAGTCAAGTGTTAGAAGGCAACACAGAAAAATGAAAACAGTTGATTTGTTCTAATTATATTAGATACTGGGCTTCTCACATGGGCTGGCAGAAGCAGACTTGTGTTAAATGTAGTTTATTTCTCCTTCACTGGATGTGAGGCTCATGGTTATGTTTCCTTAGATATGCTGCTATAATGATGATGATGATGATAATGAAAACCACATCATCATCAGCATCATTACTGTACAGCTTAGGGTTAAATGGGTTTAACATTAAGTAACAGATTCTTAAGGATAAGTTTCTTAAGACCAATCTCTAAGGAAATTAATTTCTACTTTTATTAACAGTCAAATTTAAAAAGCTTCAATTCATGGAAAATCATAAATATATTTATTCTAATAAGTGTGCCTATTTCAAATAAAATAAACATTTAAATGAATCCATTATAAATCAAAAGTTGATGGAGTTCTTGCAAAGTGCTAGGCATCAACGGCATGCCCGAATGTGAGACTGAGCCAGAACCATGGATTCAGAATCTGATCAGGGTAGACACAAGTACACATAAACTACAGTATCTGTGATTGAGCATTATGCTAAGGGAAGCCCAAGGTATGGAGTACAACACAGAGAAGAACCCAACCAACACTGGCAAGCTGGGAAGGGAGAGAAGATACCCGACACGGAAGCCACAGAGAAAGGAACCTCAGCATGTGAAACCAGGAGGAGGAGTTAAGTAACTACGTGGGGCTTGGAAAATGAAAGCTCGGTTAGCCAGTAACCTGCAGGCTGGTGACAAAGACCAAAGGCAAGGAAGGGTACAAATCTCTGTAGCACTGGTATCCAACTAAACTTTTTCTGATGATGTAAATGTTTTAAAATCTGTGCTGTCCAGAATGGTAGCTATCAGCCACAGGTGACCAATGGGCATCTGAAATAAGGGTAGGGTGATTCAGGCACTGAAATTTTCATTTCACTTGATTTTAATTAACTTGAATAGTAACAGGTAGCCAGCAGTTATATTATTGGAGATCATAGCTTTCAGGTAACTAAAATATGTTCACTATGGCCAAGGCAAATGGTATAGGATAGGAAAGAGGGAGGGAGGTGAAAGGAGGCAAGGCAGGCGGAGTCTAGACTAGGTGGGGATGTGTGCGCTGTGTTATGTGGGGTGTGCCATCACAACCATGCTGTGAGAGGAAACTACGTTCATGAGTGTAAGCAGTTGTCCATGGATCCCAGACAAGACACTTACAGACAGAGAAACCCAGCTCCCCTCCTCCTATTAACAAACACCCTGAATTCTGCTTACTGACACAAGCAAAGCTGACCTACTTAACACACACAAGTGTGGGGATTGATGGTGGGACCTGGAAGGGAGGAAAAGAAGGGCATTTTATTTGTGTTTTTTTGTTTGTTTTTTGGGTTTATGTATTTCTAGAATTATACACAGTTGGGATTTTTCATTTCTCTTCTACCAATGTCCAAAACCCATCACTGCTTTGAAAGGTCTGGTCTCCTGGATCATTTCTGTTATGTAATGGCAACCTATGACCAATAATAATGCAGTGATTTCATAATCAAGTCTGCACTTCAGAACATTTTCGTTGAAAATGAAAAAGCCAGATTAAAGGCAAGGAGATCAATTAGTATGCTATCATAGTAAATTAGGGGAGAAATACTGAAGTTTTAACAAGGAAGCAATACACTATAGACCCTCTGTATTTGCGGGTCTGGCATCCTCAAATTCAACCAGCCATGGATGATGTATCAATACTGTGTTAAAACCTGTTGTTGGTTGAATGTGCTGATGCAGACTGCAGATTTTGAGGTCGGACAGCTGGACTTGAGCATTTGTGGATTTGGTACCTGTGACAGGTCCTGGAACAAATAAACCACAGATACCAAGGAAGCAACATGAAAGGGATGAACCAGACACCTACAGTCAACAATTTGACAGGAGATGTGACAGACAGACTTGAGACTGACTGAATGTGAGCTAAAAGGTACAGGGAACACTCAACAGTGATACCGTGTTCCAGCCTGACCAGAGGAGATGGTGGTACCACTGGCGGAGATGTAGAATTTAGGAAATGCACTAGGTTAAGACATAATTCTACCATTAGTGCACCCTGAGTTTGCTACTTCCTAAGTGAGTGACTTATACATCAAGTCACTTAACTTCTTGGGGCTCATTCCTCAATAAGGTCACAGGAGATGGCTGGTGAGATCTGTTCTACCTGATCTTGGGTTTATATTTCTAAAGATACTTTTCCTTTTATGAAACACTTGTATCAAAGACAACTTGTTTTCAAAAATACCAGTCAATAAAAAATAATATTATGTGCCACGTCTCTTCCCTTGATCTCCATTTTGACTGTGGATGGGGCTCTATGTATTCCATTTGTTGGTAATCTGATATGCTGAATTATATACTTAAGCTAACAACATACACACATGTCCTAGAGTACATTTTTATGTGCAGCAATAAATAACATCATGTTCTACAATAAATCTTAAAGAGAGTCAGAAATGAGAAATTACAAAGCACACTTTATTGTCAAAGTCTCCCTTTGCTGATAATGTTTTTATCAAATTCCGTGTTTATTCTTTCTTGGTTTTCTTTAAGTAGTGATAATAGTTTCCACTTTGATTAAAATATATTTCAAATCAAACAGAATTGTCTCAAATCAATCTTTACATAGACACTTGTGAGTCCCAGGTATTCAGAAGATGGCTACTTTCAGATTCAATCTGATCCATATCCTTCATCATTTATCTTGAGAGAACAAGTTTTAGGAATGACATTGTGGAAGTAGGAAATACACACACACACGGATGTGCGCAAGGAAGTGTTGATCTGCTCTTAAAGCTAGATAGGTAAGAATGACTGTGGCGTGGTTAATACTTTTTGTTTATAGAAACTTTCTAACTTCACCTCCCAAGGCGTGCAGCTCTTCAATGGAGTTGTTCAGTATGAGTCCTTCAGTAATAGACACCGCAACTATGAAGGAATCCATGCCTTCCCCCTGCCCCCACCATCAGGATATCAAGCCAGATGACTGATTGAGCACACGGATATACAATAGAACTGTCACAGTTCTCTCAATGAAGCCCTCCAGAATTAGAATTCCATTTACTGATGGTCACTCTTGGGCCAACTGCCTACCTTTTTAAAGTCTCATGCTTCTCATCTGTAAGTGGGAATGAGCAGAATCCATCATAATACATTATTGTTAACACTATCTATCCAAGGATCTATCTACAATGCTACTTATGGACTAATATATTTTGTTACATATTTAATATTTTTTCAATCAATCACAGTCATTAGTTATTAATACTCAAATTATCCCATTTTAGGCCATTGGGGAGCCCTGCAAGTTGACCCTGTGTCCTCTGTTATTATCCCATTTGCCTTTGATGTCTTCCTTGTTTTCTGGTTTAGCAAGAGGCCTGGGTCACTCTGCATGTTTCTAGAGGTCAGGGATATTCATTTACTTTGTTCACTGATGAATCCAAGGTACCTAAAGATGTTCTCATTAAACATTTTTGAATGAATTAAATAGTATATAATACATTTTTCCAAAAAAGTTACTTATTTTTATTTGTCACGCTATTACAAAAATTTCTGTCTCAAGAACCTTAGCAAAGCAATTTTCAATTCAATTGAGTTTAGTCACTTACTGAGGACTTACTGTAGGTGCCCATCCCTCACCCCACATACAAATGTTTCAGCTGGTATGAAGAATATAAATACTGTTAACAAGCACAACATAATAACTATATTGTAAGGTAACATGGAAAGGAACATGGAAAGATTAAGAGGCAACTTTAAACTTTTACTGAACCTAAACAATTCTTTAGTTCTTTCCATACTATCTTCCTTATATTAGAATCAAAACTTAAAGTCAAAGTCGCTTAGCCATGTTCAACTCTTTGCAACCCCATGGACTGTATAGTAGTCCATGGAATTTTCCAGGTCAGAATACTGTAGTGGGTAGCCTTTCCCTTCTCCAGGGGATCTTCCCAATCCAGAGATCAAACCCTCATTGCAAGTGAATTCTTTACCAGCTGACCCACAAGGGAATCCCTAGAATACTGGAGTGGGTAGCCTATCCCTTCTCCAGTGGATCTTCCTGACCCAGAATTAAACCAGGGTCTCCAACATTGCAGGCAGGTTCTTTACCATCTGAGCTATCAGGGAAGCCCATATTAGAAATACAGGATTCTTTTTTTTTTTTCCATTTATTTTTATTAATTGGAGGCTAATTACTTTACATCATTACAGTAGTTTTTGTCATACATTGAAATGAATTAGCCATGGATTTACATGTATTCTCCATCCCGGTCCCCCCTCCCACCTCCCTTTCCACCCGATCCCTCTGGGTCTTCCCAGTGCACCAGGCCCGAGCACTTGTCTCATAGCCAGAAATACAGGATTCTAATGTCAAATGCATTTCTGGGTAAATCTTAACATTTCTTCTGCAATAGAAGAAATTCGTTTTAATCTGCATTTCAAATTCTATATTTGCTTTCACTGCCAAAGCCCTATATTGTCTTTGACTCCCTTTCTTTTTCAACATTTTCTCAGTGGTAATTTAGTTTTAATTACAACCACCTTTTCTTCATTCTACCATTTACAAAATAATTTTGTTTACCATTTAAGTAAAATTTGCCCTTAATTTATCTGCTGGAATAATGAGGAGAAAATTTTAAATTCAGGTTCCTTTTCCTTATTCAAATTTTAAAAACCTAAAGAAATACTTCACATCTGTAACATATCAAAATCACTCAACAAAATTTTGTCCCACATCTGAGCTTTTAAAGTAGACTTTCAAATATGAATTGATTGCATCCAGTTTTGCCTAAAATGAGGCATTATAAATGTTCTCAGAAGGTAAAATCCAAACATCTAATACAAGATGCAGGTAAGGTTAATGAAAAGTTCACTGGCAGACAATTTTGACATCATGTCCTGCTAATACTTAGAACACTCAGATGAGAGATTTCTTAAATTTGTCATGTTAGCACATGCCATCATCACCTCATTCTGGAATACTGTGAACCAACACACCTCTGGAGGGACAGATGGCTTCTAATTCAACCATGCCTGATGATTTACAAGTTGAGCATTTATCAAGGACAATCACAAGATGAAGTGAGCATTATCCCTAGAATTAACTATTTCAGAAGGGAAATGCTAATTTTTCCTCATTAAAAAGAGAGAACACAGATGCCACTCACTTCCATGAAAAAAAAAGTTACTATAGCTCTAGAGCATGCCATCCTTTTAGGGAATATAAAGTGAGAATTGGGAAGCATAAAGCTAGCCACTTGCCATCTTCCCTTTCTCATGATAGACTGATGTGCATTTTTCTCCAAATATTATCTGGCTAATTAACACATTCAAGTTCTGCATGCCCCCCTGCCTCAATTTAGGACTGTCTTTCATTTCTTTCTGAATACATCTAGTCTGGGTAGTTTCCAGGAACAAGTCCTGGTTCTGTCGATAACAAAAGTGTAGCTCTTTGGAAACCATGATCACTCTCTGGGACTGAGTTGGAGATTTCCCTCATTTATTTATAAGATGAGGGGATTGGATAATCTCCTCAATATTCCTTGTCTTTTTTGTCTTTGGCATCCAATGGTCTGCACCTCTTATGAATACCTACCACTCTAGATACTGGTGCCACATTCATTAAACACAAACAAACAACAACAACAAAACATAATTCATCCAGTACTCCACAGAGAGTCCTACAGGGCAAGTTAACTTTCAAATACACATGCTATCCTTTCCCTGGGCATCCCTGGGGGCTCAGACAGTAAAGAATCTGCCTGCAATGCAGGAGACTCAGGTTTGATGCCTGGGTTGGGAAGATCCCAAACCCAGGAGGAGGGCATAGCGTCCTACTTCAGTATTCCTGCCTGGAGAATTCCATGGACAGAGGAGCCTGGTGGGCTACCGTCCATGGAGTCACAAAGAGTCAGACATAACTGAGCAACTAACATATATATCCTTTCCCTCGCAAAAGTGGCAGTGCCTTAAGGGCAAAGACTGTATTTTATCTTCCATGCATTTTTGCAAAGCATCTAACCTAAACCTTACATTTATCAGATGCTTGCTACATACCTGTGCATTGATTTGCTTATGGATTATCACCAAGCTTTCTTCAGTTTTACTTGGGAGACTGAACAAATAAATAGACAGGACTCTGTGCTACACTCCTAAGAAGAGAGCCATAACAGGTTTGTTTATAACCCAATATCAAGTGGGCAATAAGTCACTTTTTTTTTCCTCCATGGGTGAAGTTGTTAGTGTAGAGTCCTTCAAAAGAACATGACAAGGAGAGGTAAGTTATGGGGTTTCAAAGTCTTTTGGCCTTTCATTGTAGCAGAACAAGTGTGCTGGGAAGAAGTCATAATATTAAGACACGATCAGAAATGAGAGTAGATGTGAAGCTAAGAGTGGTATTTACAACCCACTCCAGAATGAACAAGAGTTCAGAGAAGAAGTAAGAAGCAAAAAAGAATAAGCTGTATAATTTTATTTATAGACATTGTTGGAAAGTGAAAAATTACCCAATAATCATGATTTCTTAAATATAAGCAATATATAACTAAACATAAAGGGAATTACAAAGTACTTTGAAAAGTAATGCCACTCCCATGCAATATGTATATGCTAGTAAATAGTTATATAGAAATATTGCTCTCAGAATTTTCAGTCAAAAATGTCTTGTCACATATAAACACAAATACATCTTGTATTTCATTCCACTAGGTGGGTGAGCACACTTAAGAAGAGA
The DNA here is from genome assembly GCF_023699985.2 of Odocoileus virginianus. Taxonomy (NCBI): domain Eukaryota; kingdom Metazoa; phylum Chordata; class Mammalia; order Artiodactyla; family Cervidae; genus Odocoileus; species Odocoileus virginianus. The sequence goes on from NC_069699.1 coordinate 21,458,109, forward strand.
AACTCAGACACTGAAAACATATTTAATTTTTCCACTAAGACATAAACATGAAGATTTTCCCATGGGCCAGGAATTTTTAAACATTTGACTTTTCCACTGGTTTGGTAAGCCAACAGATATGAAACAATGGATCAGGAGAATAAAGGTTTATTTCTGCATTTACTCAAAACAAACATCTAAGTTCTACAAACCAACTGACTAACTGGTTGAAAAATAGGCATCACATCCAAACAACAGATAACATGTCCTGATTACAATACACAATTGTACCCAAACGAGGTTCCAACCTGACCCAGTATTAGAAGATTCCTCTAACTGTAGACAGATCTCTATGAGAAAAGCAAAAGACTTGAATTATCTGCTGTATTTTTCCTGTTCAAGGTTTAGTTGCTTAGTCGTGTCTGACTCTTTGTGACCCCATGGACTGTAGCCGGCCAGGCTGCTCTGTCCATGGAATTTTCCAGGCAAGACTACTGGAGTGGGTTGCCATTTCCTACTCCAGGGGATCCTCGCAACCCAGGGATAGAATCTGGGTCTCCTGCATTGCAGGGAGATTCGTTAATGTCTGAGCCACCAAGGGAAAGTTATTCAAAAAATGTTAGACTGTAAAAAATACATGAGTGAGTGAAACTCGCTCAGTCATGTCCGACTCCTTACGACCCCATGGACCATACAGTCCATGGAATTCTCCAGGTCAGAATACTGAAGTGGGTAACTGTTCCCTTTTCCAGGGGATCTTCCCAACTCAGGGATCAAACCCAGGTCTCATGCACTGCCGGCAGATTCTTTACCATCTGAGCCAACAAGCAAACTGGTGAAGTACCAGGGAAGCAGCAAATAAAAGATGCATAGTCCATACAATTGAGACTAGATTAAGTAAGAATAAGAATTAAAACCATGTTTGGTTATGACCACTATTAAAATTAAGATGAGACAAAATGAGGACCTGCCAGAAAATCAGACATTCACTTGCAGGCTTTCCCTGACTATGTCAGTTAATAAATAAATAAATGCTCAATACTTCTTGATAAAGGTGAAAGAGTAGAGTGAAAAGGCTGGCTTAAAACTGAACATTAAAAAAACTAAGATTATGGTATCCAGTCCCACCACTTCATGGAAAATAGATGGGGAAACAGTGGGAGCAGTGTCAGACTTTATTCTCTTGGGCTCCAAAATCACTGAAGTCATGAAATTAAAAGACACTTGTACCTTGGACGATAAGCTATGACAAACCTAGGCAGCTTATGCAAAAGCAGAGACATTACTTTGCTGACAAAGGTCCTTATACTCAAAGCTATGGTTTCTCCAGTAGTTATGTATGGGTGTGAGAGCTGGACCATAAAGAAGCCTGAGCACCAAAGAACTGATGGTTTTGAACTGTGGTGTTGGAGAAGAGTCTTGAGAGTCCGTTGGACTGCAAGGAGATCAAACCAGTCAATCTTAAAGGAAATCAACCCTGAATATTCATTGGAAGGATTGAGGCTGAAGTCGAAGCTCTGATACTTTGGCCACCTGATGCGGACAGCCAACTCATTAGAAAAGACCCTGTTGCTGGGAAAAATTGAGGGCAGGAGGAAAAGCGGACAACAGAGGATGAGATGGTTGGATGGTATCACCAACTTGATGGACATGAGTTCAAGCAAGCTCTGGGAGATGGTGAAGGGACAGGCATGCTGCAGTCCACGGAGTCACAAAGAGTTGGACACACGACTGAGAATCTGAACAACAATAAATACTTCATAAAATCACTCACTGTTTTCTTGATTAGACTAGTTCAAACTTTAAAAGTGGAATATTGGAAGTAATTGCCATAAGTAAGATGCTAAGTAAATGGTTATTACTTTACACACTGGAAGAGTTTTAAGAAGGACAAGGCATTTCTCCATTTGATTTAAAAAAAGTAAAACTTGGGTTAACTTTTCAAGATTTGTGGAAAGTCATCACAGTAAAGATAGACCAGGGTGCAATACCTTCACTGTCGGGTATTCTACCCAGAACTTTACAGATATTATTACATATATTATTATGTATTTCCAATCATATATCACAACCCACATCTGAGGAAACGGTGGCTCAGAGACAATGTCTCAACATCTCAAACACAACCCAGTCCTACAATGGAAATCATTCTCTTGATATGTGAAAATTCATCTTGCAAACAGAACTCAGTTTTACTAGGACCTAGCTAAAAAGTATGCTGGAAATGTCTGGAGAGTGAAGTTGTAATTGTCCAGTGGAAAACACAATTAACGTTCACAGTTTCCCAGGCCTCACATTGACAGACTAAGCTAAAACAAGGGCTGGGCCCATGCAGATGTTAGTCTGCAACAAAATTTAGGATTCAGAGGTAAATGTATTACTAAAACAGTGCCAATTTAAGAATTTTATCAGTATGCATACTCTTGGTATTTCTGGTAGTCAGGGTCTGACCACGATTTTTCTTCCTCAAAAAATAGCTATCCAATGGCAAATATGTATTAGTAATACTCTAAAACTGTTTAAATGAGGTAAACTTGGCATATACCCATATGTGAATATTAAAATTAGTTCAGTGACTGACAGCTTTGGCAGCTGGAAATGGAATAAGAACTTTTTAAGCAAGAAGTGAAGAGTCAGGGCCTTGGGAAAAGAACAAAGAGACCTCTACTTCTTCCCATGATGAAGATAATAGCTAGAATGAAAATAGTTAACCCTGCCTGCCATTAAAACAATTAATATATAAGCACCATTTTGTTCAAATAATATGCTTATTTTTGGTAGAGTCTTGCATTAAGTAAATAATAAATTTGAGACAGAGTGCATGTCAAATCAATCCAGTTTTCACGTGGAAACAACAAGCAAAATGCACGTATAATGCCCGTGTAAAATGATCACTTACAGTTGTGAGCAGCAATGTCAAAAGCGGTGTTCAGAGATGCCATAGCAACAAGAGCCTTTCTGCCACAGCAGAGGACTCAGAATCACTAGGTGAAAGAAAGAATCATTGTAGATATTCGAAAATTTTACTTTAAAAAGTACTGCCATCCTCTCCCTTCCACAGGAATTTCATCATTCATTTTGAATTCTCAATTTCATTACTTAACACCTTGAAGGGTTCTTCATGGTACAAAAGATGCACCGATCTCGGTAAAAGCTAAAAATACAAGACAGCAGCACAGAACCTGTAGGCTTGGTTTCACATGTACATACTTTCGTTCCAAGAAAACAGCCTTAGGTGTTTGTGATTTTCAGAATCTACATGTTTCACAAGCATTTTATCTTTTGTTACAAGTATTCAGAGTGAAATTCCCTCATAATTCTAATGGCCTTAATATCTCAACAGAATGATGCGTCCTAATATAGATGCTCATTTTAAAGGACCAGGATACACCTGCAGTAATTACCGCAGTGAGATGAGTGAGGCCGTACTATGCTCTGATGGCTTCACATGGTGCTGGTTTAGTGCACTGAAGCACACATAATAGATTGAACTCCCTGGTATATATCCCGCAGACAGCCTTTTACAAAGTACCTGCACACTTGATACTTTTAACCTTGCTCATAACACAGTCTGAATGCATGCACCAAGTCACTTTCAAATAATAGCAATGACGTCCTCCTCCACAAACTTACCCATTACGAATTGCATACTCAGTATTTTAGGTGAAATACTTTACAACAGAAGGTTAAATAAATTACATAAGTAAACTGTAGACTTATGGAACTTTACATCAGAGAAGAACCCAGACACTCACTGGCCCATTCTAGAAACTGAGGGTCTTTAGGTTTCAAGAAATAAGACATCTGAAGTTTAAATCCTGCATGGCTATCCTATTAATTTTTATGAAATGAAAGCAAACATCATTTACATTTTTCACCTCTTTGCTCACACTAAAATGAAAGGAAAGAAACTGCAAAAAAGTTATTTTTCTAAACTAATGAACAGTCAATCTTTGTGGATGTTTTTGCACTGAAGTTCTCATTAAGAATCATGCCAACAGATTACTAAAATAATCCCCAGAGTAGCAGTTGGTAAGTAAATGAACTTTTTGTTGTAATATATAGGTATAGCGGTAAAATATATGTAACATAAAACGTACCTTTCAACCAACTTAAACAGAAAATTCAGAGGCATTTAAGTCACATTGTTGTGCAAACATCACCACGATTCACTTCTGGGAATTTTTCATTATCCCAAACAGAAACTCTGTGCCCATTATACAGTACATATATATATATTTTTTAAGGAACACAAGTAAGAAAAAAAAATTCTTTCATCCTTATCTGCTCCAGAATCGAAATTATAGGATTTACATGGTTATCAAGGGGGACTATCAATGGGCTATCATGAACTTCAATGGGGAAGTCATTTCTAGGAGGTTTAGATGCCAGGGAAAGAGAATGAGTAAGTGCTGTTGCCACAAAACAGCCATCTGTCTTGGGATTCTCTGTTGCCTTGAGAAGGAATCACAAATGGAACACAGGATACTTCCTTCTTCTCTAGAAAAGAGTTTCTCAAGTATAGACCACAGTTCTGGGAGCCTCGATAAAATACAGTTTCCCAGTTTCAACTTGAGACCAGGGACTCAAAGCATCCTTGTGATGTATATATGTAGAATCCCGAGAGACTATTCTTTTCCTTGGTCCTCAGGAGACTGCAATCCACAGAACAGTTTGATACACTCTGCTTGTCTGCCTATAACTCTCTCTGATCAGCCTTTGTTTCCCCCTCTGCCCTTCCCTCCAACTACCTCCACTCACACACAATAACTTTTTGTGTCTTCTCTTTATTCCCAAGCATTCCTTTAGGTCCCTTTCTCCTCAGAGAGGCGGTGGTTCAAGTAAGGGGAATTACTAGAAAGTTTCAGTCTTAATACAAACCCAAAAGACTAGTTCCTCAGCAAAAGTCCCCACAATAACATTTAGAAATAATTTATCAAAGAAAGAAGTAGCTATGCATTCTCTTCCTTGCCAAGCTGACAATCCTGACCAGAAAAGAATATGGCATGTATATTAAACAGTTTTCTCCAGTGGTGAGTTCTGTTTAGTATAATTCATATATAATCAACTGAATGAGGTTCACAGAGAAGTAAGATTTTTGATTTCCTGAATATCTCTTAAAGTAAACTTTGAAATTATCAAGTATAGAACTTTATGACTATGCTATATTGTCCCAATAATCTATGGGTTGGAAACCTTAGAGTTTTCATTAGGAAATGTACCTCCAGAATATTATAACATCCCATATATGTTTTTATGCACAATCAGAATCTCTTTTGCCTGTGATCTTGCTAAAATTCATGTTGCATTTTCCTTATAAGCTATCAGGAGGCTGTGTGCTATGCATCTTTTGCAGTCTTTGGGGAAAAAAATCACACTTGATGATGAAAAAAGAAAAGCACTAAGATCTGTGACAAGACTTCTTATTAAATGGTACTCAAGCCCATAACTTGAACCACACTTTAACCAACTCAGCCATAAGACAAAATAAGGCAGAAACCACTGTAAAATCACAAATACCAAGTCATTACTGTTAGCAGCCACACTTGATTCTAAACCTGCTCATTTTCCCAAATCCAGAGAAACAGCGCTTACTCAATTGCTTTATTTCTTATTTTTAATAAAAGACATATATTTTTCTTTGGAATTTTAAAGCTTTATTTCTATGTTGACTTCATTTTAAGTTGAAGGATATTATAAAAGAATGTTAGTAGTATACAATTGCCTTTTATAGGAGGAAGAAGAATGGATAAAAATATTGCACAAATTCATTTTTTCAATATATTAATATATATGTGTTTGCATGTGCATCTTATTAATAGATAAAAGTTCCAATTACAAAATGCCTTTATTTAATAAAAATGTTTGAAGTTAGTAAAACTAAACAAAACATATAGAACAACACATCCTTTAGTTTTGACCTTCACTGGAGATCTTTCATTTTCTTTCTCATATTAGACAAGTTACTTAATTATAGAAGCTATTTCAGGAATAACTAAGAGCTTCACTTTCAGAAGCAGCAAAGTATTTTATGTGTTCACCTGTAGAAGATTATAACTTGAATGTATTATTTCTTGGATGGTTAACCTTTTGGGTAAGCAAGAAAAAAATGATGGTTTCCATTTCATTTATGACTATCCAATAGAACCTGCTATTTATTAAATGCCAAGAAAGAGTATATGTGCCTTTTCCAGTTACAGAAGATGGGTTATCCCAGTCCTCAGTCCAGCTTACCATTTGGAAATTTACACTGCGTGTACAGCAGTGGGTTGGTTCCTAAATGTGAGCTCTAAAAAATAATAGGGTATTTCTTAAAAACAGCAATATAGTGGGGCAGTTAACAAGTTTACGATCTAAAGGACAATATGAAACTGACATACCCACAGTGTGAGTACACCACAATAGGCTGGTTAGGGCAAAGCACTGATGAAATTGTCATAAGTGGTACAGTATAAACTAGAGCCAGTTAACTTCATGTAGAAATCAAACTTGGTGTAATGGTCTGAGAAACACAAAACAACCGCCTACAGTCAGGGGTGCAAACACAGTTTTATAGAACATGGGATGGGAGAATGAGCAGTTCAAGACATTCCATTATTAGGCTTGGAAAATGAAGCCTAACAGGTGTTTCTCCTGTTCTAGGTTATAAAAGTCAGCTTCACATGTAAAGGAACTCTGCTCTCCTACCCATGGGCAGAGCATCTCATACCTTAGTGTCAGACACCCAGAAGCAGGGTTAATCAAAGAGCAGTTAATTGCTATTTCACAAGTGTCCTTCATATAAATCAAATAGTATAATTTTATATAAAGAAAAGTAGTTCCACCTGCTAAGAGATTATCCTGTACCCTAAGGATGGTTTGTATCCCTCTAACTTTAATAATATAAACTGGTAGGTCCTTACACAAGTTGTTATTTCAGCTAAAGCACACAGGAGCTGAAGCTGGGTTTTATCTTCTATGATGTGTTTTCACTTCCCAGCCACAGTCTCACTTTAAAGTTTTATCAGTTGCCTTAAAGTCAAGCGTTACTAAAAAACTGTCATCCTGTTTAACAGACATAACCGTTTATTCCTCCAGTTCCATCTTTGTCTTCTGCCTGTGCACATTTATATTTGGACAGAATGCTTTATTTGTCATCATCTGTGACTACAATTAAGATTACAAAACCAAGGGGGGCTAGCGACTGTATTTCTTAAGAGGAGAGAGTAAGGAAATGCTTTCCAAACATAGCTGAGTCTCAGAAACAGCGATGTGGCTAATGCAAACTGAGATGTTCTATAAAGTGTAAGATGCATGTTCTTCAATCACTAAGTCATGTCTGACTGTTTGCAAGTCCATGGACTGCAGCACACTAGGCTCCCCTGTCCTCCACTATCTCCCGGAGTTTGTTCAAACTCATGTCTATTGAGTCAGTGATGTTATCTAACCATCTCATCCTCTGCCATCCCCTTCACCTTTTGCCTTCAATCTTTCCCAGCATCAGTGTCTTTTCCAATGAGTTGGCTCTTCACATCAGGTGGCCAAATTATGTGCAAACCAGATTTCAAAGACTAAATCTGGGAGAAAAGTGTGAAATATCTCATTAATAATTTTTACACTGATTCCAAATTGAAATGGTACTTTTTGGATATACAGGTTAAAATAGATTACTAAAATTAATTTCACTTCTTATTTTTGTTTTCTAATGTGGTCACTACAGTATTTAAAATTGGGTATGTTATATATGTGGTATTATAACTCTACTGGCCAGCACTGCTATAGACAGTGATAAAGATGTGTAAGAGAACATGGATCTGGCTAAGTACAGATGCACATGGGTGAATTTAGAACTATACTGCATTGTCTCAAAACTGTGAGACAACAGCAGCAGTAATAGCTGATACGTAAATGTGCTAAGTATTTTCCATTTGATAATCAGAACAAGTCTATTATCCTCATTTTACAAATGAGAAAGCTGATAAATGAAATAATATCCCTTAAGTAACAGCTGTATATGGTACAACCAGGAGTCAAATGCAGTTCTGTCTGACTCTAGAATCTGGGCTCTTACTTATAAAATAAAATCTCAATCAACAAAGCCTATTTCTGCTATTGCTACATAATGCCTTTGGGTTCTAGCATACTGTTCTCTCCACCTAACAGATAATTTTGGGCTTCCCAGGTGACGCTAGTGGTAAAGAACCAATGCAGGAGACACAGAGATGGAAGTTCGATTTCTGGGTCGGGAGGAGGCCATAGCAACCCACTCCAGTATTCTTGCTTGGACAATCCCATGGACAGAGGAGCCTGGCGGGCTACCGTCCATGGGGTTGCAAAGAGTCAGACACAACTAAAGCAACTTAGCGTGCACGTATCTACCTTATCTGTAAAGATGCAGCTCTTGTTCACAGAAGTCTGCCTTTCTCTGAAATTTCTATAATCAGTAAACCAGGCTAAGGGTTCATGGATTTTCATTTGTGTCAGGTATGTTAATTCTATCTGACTTAGTTTCATGAAGGCAGAGACTGTATCTCATTTCTTTTGCAGTTTCCACAAAAGCTAGCAGATAGCAAACAGACCAAAGTAGCTATTGAAGGAAAACCCATGAAAGGAGTTGTGGGTAGGAGGGTGGAGAGGCAGGTAAGTTAGGCAGGAAGTTCTATGTTTGATTACTTGGATGATAATAAAAAATAAATCCTTAGTAGGAATAATAAGGAAATTTCCTTTTGCTTGGAATGCATGTCCCAGCCCCTTTAAACAACTTATACACTGGACTTATGCCCAATCCTGATTAGCCAGCATCAAAATATAAGATTTGCACAGTTCAAGATTTTGGATTAAATTCATGGGTAATTACACTTGGAAACTCTTCTAAATAATATACAATGTAGGTATAAAAATATTTTTATTTCTTTTTATTTTTGTCAAAACTTGTTACCTAAACTGTAATTGAGCTGCAGTCCTAAATAAAGGCATACTAAATCTGAAAAATAGGTTTGTTTTAATGAAAGGAAAATGTCTGAAACTTCATATTTTTTCCTTTCCAAAATAACACATTGAGTAACAATGTGGTTACTATTTTTACTAAAGCCAAAATCACCACTAGTTATCACAGTGCTTTTAACCATCTTCTCCAGTGCTTTGCCATTCTTTAATAAACACACCAACTTGTGTTTACATTGTAATAACTGATAACCTGCCCCACAGGTTAATAATTGTATTAGCCTGACTAAACACAAGGCCGTTTTGTATCCTTATGAGTTACCCAATCTACTGCAATAATTTCGGTCATGATAACAGACACATCATACTAAGCATGCACAGTGGAAGCTATGTCCTGCCTTCCTAATTTGGGAGGGTATATTATATATTGTATGGGCTTGCCAAGTGCCTCAGTGGTAAAGAATCTACCTGTCAAGCAGGAGATGAGGTTTAGACACAGGTTAGGGAAGATTCCCCAGAAGAAGGAAATGTGAAAACCCCCTTTTATTCTTGCCTGGGAAATCCCATGGGCAGAGGAGCCTGGCAGGCTACAATCTACAGGGTTGCACAGAGCTGGACACAACTGACCGAATAAACAGCGGCATTATATTGTATGCTTCTTTGCAGACCATGTGGGTGGCAAAGAGACAGTATAGTCTAGAAGCTAGAATAGCAATTAAAACACTATCAATATTTTAGAGCAAACAATAATTCTCTGTTGGGAGGGGCTGTCTTGTGCACCCTAGGATGTACAGCAGCATCCCTGGCCTCTACCCAGAAGATTCCAGTAGCATCCTCCAGGTTATGACAACCTTGCAGGCACTGCACACATCTCTAGAGAGGGAGGGGAAACCGTCTCTTCATCGAGAACCACTGGGTTACACCACAAACTCCAGCACCAGACAACCTGGGTTAGAATCCCAGCTCCTTACCTTTGCAGCAGTGTGACCTTAAGCAATCAAGTGAGTCTCAGAATGCATGTTTCCTGATGAGTAAAATGAGGATAATAATAGTACTTTCCTCAAGGCAGTTGTGGTAATTACCTAAATGAGCCTAAATAAAGCATTAGGAGAGTGCCTACAATGTCGCAATAAGCCCAAAGAAAGATTTAGTTGCTGCTGTTGCGGTGTTGCTGTTATTATTAGTATGTTTAAATGAAGACACAAGATTCAGTCTTAAATCTGCACTAAACTGTATGTCCATTGACAAGTCACTTAACAACCTGGGTTTCAATTTTCTGTGAATAAACTAGAGGGTAGACCAAATGAGGGTAGTGGCACAGAGCAGTAGAGTGGCTGAGAGTTCAGGATATAGAATCAGACTGCACAGGAGTCCTGGATTCACAAATTAATAGTTTTGTGACCAGACAAAGACCACTGAATATGCCTAACTGTGCTCTGAGTCCATGAAACTTGGATAATTAAACCCCAATTCCACAGCATTCAGGTGAGAATTACCTGAGATGATGTAGATAACAAATCTTAGCAGAATATTCAATAATACTACAAACCTTCAATATATGGTAATGACTGTTAGTTACACTTATTACCTGGGTTCAATCCCTGGATTGGGAAGATCCCCTGGAGAAGGAAATGGCAACCCACTCCAGTACCCTTGCCTGGAAAATCCCATGGATGGAGGAGCCTGGTGGGCTACAGTCCACGGGGTCGCAGAGTCGGACACAACTGAGTGACTTCACTTACTGGTTACACTCATTAGTCTTTCTGGCTTTTGAAGTACATGTAACTATAGAAGTGAGGGGAAGTAATTTGGAAGAGTGATCTCCCTGGAGTATTCAGAAAGGAAAAATGAGACCAATTCACCTGTATTTACATAACTTTGGTTTCTACTGTGTCTAGAGTGCCCTAGGATAAATACAGAAGCCATTTTACCTGGAAACCTCAAAAGGCAAGGGATAATGACCTTTGAATAGGGAGAGTCCTCAGAATACGTCTAAGGTGGATTACTATCCTTTTAGGACAGACCATCACAAGACTATACAGATGAATTCCACTCATCACCTAGAAGGGGGACAGCCCACTAAATTAGACAAGGATATTCTCCGACCATAACAACCAGGAAGCGGAATTATCAGCCTAATGCCTACCTATTGTACAACTGGAAGTTACAAAGAGGCTCTTTTCCTCTCTCCCACCACTGTAACTAGCACCGTGTCAGACACAGGGTATGCACACTGTAATATTTACTGACCGATGATTTTGTAACCACACGGGACTCTGTGGGGCCTTCCCTGGGACAGGTCTTCCCCCCACCCCTGCCTTTGCTCCTCTCTGGAATACCTCAATAATAGTGTTTGATGCAAATTTCCTGAGTTGTTTTGTAGATATGACCCCCCCCCCCCCCCACCAAATGGAAGATGTTTAACTACTTGATGACCATGAGCACATAGCCACAGGCCTCCCGGAGCCTAAGGGCTAATTAAAGTTAAACCTTGTGACACCACCCAGTTCCCTCATCATCAGCCCATCAGAGAACTGAGCACCCTCTGATCACATACCCTGAGACCCTCACCTCTCTTTTAAAAAATGCTTTTCAAAACTTCAGGGAGCTTGAGACTTTTTTAGGGCATGAGCAACCAGTGTCCTTGTATGGCCTTGCCATAAACCTTTCTCTGCTCCAAACTCCAATGTTCGTTTGGCCTCATTCTATGTCGGATACACAAACTTGCATTAACAATTTCAGAACCAGTGTTCCCACTTCTGCCTTAATCTCTGGTAGAGACACTAAGCATATGGAGCAATCTAATCTATAGGAAAAGGTTTCCTATATTTAGGGGGAAAAAGTCCCCCTATTTAGGGGGACTATCCTTATCTGTAATCTCTAGAGAAGAGTTAACTCTATCTGATCTCAGAGCCCATAGCTAACCATGGATTCTTCTTCACTTACAATGGGCAAAACCATCATTTTCACAAATGACAATGCCAAGGAACATCAAGAAAATGAAGACAATTCAGTGGTCACATGCAACAAAGATCTTCCTTAATAGCTGAGTCACAAAGGGGTTGCATTCACAGCTAAGTTCCAGATTTCACTCTACTGATAGTGGTACCAAACCAAATATCACTGCCCAGGAGTTTCAGAACACATGCATTCATCTCTCACGAAGTGATGGGAGAGTTTCAAAGTGGCAACTAACAGAATAGTGCAGGAAATGATTTTTGGAACAGTATCTCTTAGAAGATGATATTAAACTTGAGGAACAATGAGAGAGTTAATGTTGAGCTGGGAAAAGATCTTACTGAGTGACTGGCAATAAGCTCTACAGTGGATAAGAAGTCCAGGGTACTTCTACCGTCAGGGTAACTGACCTACTAGAAACAGTGAGAGACCTTTGACTCTACACTTGACCTATTAAAAATCTATTAGAGAAAAACGTGGCCATACTCAGCATAGATCTGGATGGCCAGATCAGTTACATCTCATGGGACAACTCTAAACCTGTAACTGTCGCTTTCTAATGGACTATGTCGAGAAACTTTATGAAGCCATATCTGGGTTTAGCAGGACAGAATACCATAGTAAATTAGCAATGACTGCTAGAAATAAAGGGCAGAGAGGTGATTTAAAAAACTACTTTTTTTTTTTTTTGGCCTCAGATAGTGAAGCAAGCTTAAAAAAAAAAAAATCCGATCACCTCCTTACAGTCATCTGTTGCCCTCTGAACCTAATACTTAGGGCTATTCAGCCAGAAAGGACACGAACCCAGCTAGCCTTTTTTAGAAGCCAAAGTGGTCTAATCAAAGACTTATGCTTTTAGAGCTCTGAGCTGTTTTTAGTAGCATCTCTGGAAGGCAACTCCTTTTCTCTCTGCGTGCCACCCTGCCACCGCATCCACAAAGTAATCTTAAAGGGCAAGACCAGGATGAAAAGCCTGATGGGCCAAACCTTGAGAGGAGCTCTGCATCTGGCAGATTTTATTGTCTAATTTGAACTACCACTGAAAAATTGCTCAAAATATATCTTGCTTTGGAGATGCATTGCAGATGGAATACTGACGGGAGGGCAAACACAGTGTAAAGAGTAGAGGGAACTTTAAGCAATTCCCATATCATCTGTGCATTTTTCCTGGTTTCTGGTTCTTTTGAAATCTTCAGAGGTTTCATGGCATGTATCTAGAGCTGGATAATCCTAAATTAATGTATCTTTTTAAAAATGGATATAACATAAAATTAGTGGGGAAAAAAGGTTGAAAAGTACAGTAGTACATTCGAATATACAAGGGAACAAGTCCATCTATGACTGCTCCTAGGAAAGCATTAACACTGCTTTTGGTATCAACATAGTGGCAGATCATCATTTAGGCATTTGCTGAGACTACAAGATTAATACAGGTATTAAGTATATGTAATTTTCATAACCACGGGGTATCCATTTATCAGATTTGAAATGTATAGAGGGAATCTGATTGCTGGTGCTTCTCAGCTTGAGCTGAGAATGAATGCTATGTATACACACAAACATATTAATACATACACATGTTTAAGGTTTGTGTGAGGCACACTAAGTAGAAAGGAAGAATTAAACAGTCTAAAGTATGGGATGAGAGATCCAGTAATAAACCCAACTCAGTAACACAATGAAAACGTGCTTAGGAATGCCTGACAGCAAGGCCAATACCCTGCATTATAGTCACGAGGCCAGAAATTTATGAGGATTACTGTTACTTCATTTGCATTTTCCTGCTACCACAAAGTCCATTTAAAAAGGAAGTCAAAAAGAGTATCTATCTATATGAAATAACCATAATGAAAACAAGAAGACCATTCACTCGGCTTGCCTTTTTCCCTATATAGAGAAATCACAGATATTTATGGGCTGTGACTTAGTGGGAGAAAAAAAAACATTCTTTAAAAGCTCATTAGTAAATTGAATAGTTTTAAAAATCATGTCCACCCACAGAATGATTGCTATCAACATCTAAGAGGGAATAAACAGATGATACCTAAATTAGTACTTTTAGTCTTAGGACATCAAAACTCAAAGTATATACACCTGATAATAAGGGAATTTCTATTCTAGTACAAAGTTTATTGAAAAATATAAAGCTTAGTTTGACTTACACTATAGGTCTGTTATACATAAGAAAGACATATATCTCAGAGCTAGACAAAACACGTTCATTTTTTAAAAACATTTAATTTTTATCTCATAATATTAACTTATACTGTTATAAAAATGAAGCCATCCATTATAACTTTACATTTGGTTTAATTCATAGCAGCTTAGTGAGATTAAAATGTGGTCAAATGCTATTAATGTAGGCACATCCCTCAGATAATAAATTATGCTGAGCAAGAGACTGTGCAATTTGATACTCAAACTGAGAAATCCATAGGACCTCTGGTTTCAAATGCTACCATTAAATTTGATAAATGTCTTTCTACCTTTCCATGTTGCATCTTTGCAAATGAAGCTCTGGTTTTACAACTGGAACCTTGTTACCCTGTATAACACTATGGCTAGTGGGAGATGCTTGAGCAGGAATCTTTCAGAAGTAACTGCAAAGCAGATGTACTTCTGTAGCTTAGGTGGTGAAAATCTCCCAGTTGACAGTGTTAAATACAGCCAATAAAATAAATGAAAAATTCTCAGGATAGGCAAGTGGCTGAGTTTGTTTGTTTTTTTTTTTCATTTTCCAAACTGAGAGTGAGTATCAAAAACTGGTTATTAGACTTGGACTGTAAAGTTATCTTAAGAAAATGGCATTGGGCCAGAACATGCTCAGTTAATTACACAGAGATATGGAAAGTTCTATAGTCAGGTTAAGAAAATCAACTGCATAAACCATCACAGCAGAAGGAAGCTCTAACTTGGCAACAGATCCTAAGAAAAGTGCCTGAGAGTTTAGTCCACTCCAAACTCAGGAGTAGTTTCTTGCATACATCTCTAAATGAGATACAAGAGAACCCTGAGGAAATAATGAGACTCTGGAAATTGACACTGTCAGAACATACCTGGAATATGTATTTGGAAATTTATACAGTCTTTATCCAGAACAGAGGTCATAATAAAAAATTCTGTATTTCTTTACTGTTTGGATTTTCGACATGCACATGTACTGTGACTTAACCACTTAATGGTAACAGAGTGATCCTGTGCTACGAAGCCTGGGGCTTCACCTCATGAGGTTCTGAGAATTCAGAGAATTCCCATATACAAGACACTCAGTTCGGCAACTAGCACAGAGTAAATGCTCCAAAGAATGAAGCTCACAAAGAATCAAAAACAGTGACTCAAACACTGTTCATGTGAACAGTCATAGCAGCAGTATTCACAGTGGCCAAAAAGTAGAAATATCCCAAATGTCTATCACCTGGTGAGTGGACAAATAAATCGCGGTCAATAGAATATTATTCAGTCATAAAAAGGAATGAAGTGCCACTACAAGCTACTATAGGGATGAATCTCAAAAACACGATACTGAGTGAAAGAAGTCATACACAAATGATTATATATTGTATGATTCCATATATGTGAGATAGCTTATGCATAACAGGTAAATCCAAAGAGACAGAAAGTAGATTGACAGGGACAGGGGTGGGTAAGACGAAAGAATGGGGATTAATTGTTTAATGGGTACTTTATTTTAAGGTGATGAACATATTTTAGAATGATTTAGAGGTAATCATTATACAACACTATAAATGTATTAAATGCTGCAAGTTGTTCAATTAAAAATGGTAATACTAAGTCGCGTGAATTTTGCCTTGGTAAATATTTAGATAATGTTCATAATAATAACAAGGTAAATTGCTGATATATTACTTCTTTTCCCCCTCCTCCTCCCCTTCTTCCTCCATGGATGGATAACTCATTCTCTCATAAGGCAACCAATTCCATTTCAGGGAGGCTTTATGTAGTCAGAGATCTACGGGCTTACTGGACTTAAGCTCATTTCTCAACTCTATCTGCTACCAGCTGTACAGAGTCAACAAGTTACTTGGTCTTTTCTGTAAAATAGGAGAGCACGTGTTCACGGGATCAGTGCGCAGTGTGCATTCAAGTAACCTACACTGCATCCAGCAGAATGGCCAGCATGCAGTAGGTGCTTACCAGTGACAGATGGAATCTGCACTTAATAGATCTGAGTTGACAATGAGTTTGGAGTGAGGTGTATTGTAGGAGAGAAAGCAGAGGGGCATGTTTAGAAGCTCTGAAGTCTCTAGTGGCCAAGTCGTCACTAATTAACTATTCACTGTTAACAGTTAGTCCCGCTGACCTGCGCACTACTGGCCCTTTCCCAAAACTTGATTCCAGTCCTCCCTCGGGGGCACACAGTAATACAAAACTTCCCCGAAAGGACACCCTTCAACAATGACTATTTGAAGAGATAAGATACACAGATACACCTGGCTAGGCACACAATTTATTAAATCACTGAACTTAATTTTCCATACTTTCTGGAGGTGTCCTCCTTCCATCACTGACAAAACAGTAAAGCCTTAACAGTAAAAACACCCTCCTCTCGTTTCCTACTAATCAGAGCAGTTAAATATTACTGAAGAGATTTCTGGTTATGGAAAGTACAGAATGGAAGCAAGAGTCTCTCTCCTTAAAAAACAGACCAAGGAAGGAATCATGGTCCCATTGCTCACTGTTCTGCCTCTCTTCTTTGCAAGTCCTTTCAGCATTCCGACTATCTATACTGCCTTCTTTGGAGAGCGATCATCTTGCAGGGCTGACATTGACCCCGAGTGGCTGTAACAGTTCATTACGCTTGTTGTCCTAGCCTAGAGAACAATCGATAGCTCCAAATAAAGAATAACGGTTGATGAAACTTCCTTACTGATGTTTCACTTGCTTATCGCTTCCTGAAGAGTCATCTGCCATAGCCCCTGCTGCATTCGACTCCACCCCTTTCCTCGAACTTACATATCCACCTGATCTTTATGTGGGTCTCATGTATATCCTCTTCTGAGCAATCCAGCCACGATTAGTTACTGCCACACCACACTGACTGGTTTCATTTTTGTTTCTAAGATAAATTACACTTGTATTTAGTGAGTTAGTCGTTGCTTCTAGTTATTCATCATTAAATACACTTAAGACTCCCCTCTATTCTCTCTTTTTGAAAAGTTTAGGACATCTCTTAATGACTGGCCTACCACTCACACTCCTGAGAGCAAGAGCTGTATTTTAAACTCACTCTAGCATAAAGGTGAGCCAAAAACTTTTTTAAAATGTTCACACATTCAACAATGAAATGCTTACTGAATAACACATTAATATCAAATTTAACATGGAGTAGAGATAATATTATTAAAGGGGTAGAAAACAAATATATTGACTTTGGAATTAGAAATGACTATGTTAAAAAAAAAAAATTCATTGCAGCACTGTTTACAATAGCCAGGTCATGGAAGCAACCTAATATCCACTGACAGAAGAATGGATAAAGAAGACATGATACATGTATACAATGGAATATTACTCAACCATAAAAGGCAATGGGATTAGGTCATTTGTAGAGACGTGGATGGACCTAGAGTCTGTCATATAAAGTGAAGCATGTTAGAAAGAGAAAAACAAGTATCGTATATTAACACCTATGTGGAACCCAGAAACACAGTATGAATGAATCTATTTCTAGGACAGGAATAGAGACACAGATGTAGAGAAGAGATGTATGGATGTGGGGGTGGGGGAAAACTGGGAGATTAGGTTTGACATAAATACACCACCATGTGTAAAATAGCTAGCTAGTGGGAACTTGCCATATAGCCCAGGGAGGTCAGCTCAGCGCTCTGTGACGACCTAGAGGGGTGGGATGTGGAGATGTGGGGTGGGGCGGAAGGGAGAGGATATATATATATATATATATATATATATATATATATGTGATGTCTTTTAAATATATACACACACATATAGCTGATTCTTCACTGTAAAACAGAAAGTAACACAACATTGCAAAGCAATTATATTTCAATTTAAAAAATTGTAGTCAAATCACAAGCCAATTCTTTCGAGGACATACCTTTCTTCTTTTAAACTTTTTATTTTGTATTGGTGTATAGCTGATTAACACTGTTGTGGTAGTTTCAGGTGAACGGTGAAGGATTTAGCCATACATATACATGCCTCTATTATCTCCCAAACTCCCTTGTGACTTCAAAGATATCAGAGCTTGATCCTTCTGTCCAATTACAATATTCTCAACTTGATTATTTCTCTTTGGGTAGTGAGTTTTATTTTTACTTAGGGGAGAAGGCTATTTTTTTTTTTTACTATGGTAAAAAACAAAAACAAACAAAAATACCTAGATTTGAACTCTGCTCCTGCTATTTACTTGACATGTGACAATAGAGAAATTAACTTCTTTGAGCCTCAGGTTTATCATAAAGAGCTATGATATCGACTTCCTCACAACATTATAGGATATAGTAATGCATGCACATAAATAACTTAAATGTTTTCTGTATTTTATATATTCATATCTATTAAATATGATTTTTTCCAAGTAACTTCTAGATTTCAATTAGGTTTATAAATATATTATCATATAATTTTCTTGCCAAGTCAAATCATCCTAATGATTTTGCATATTAACCAAATTACAATTCACTTTTGTTGTAGTTTTGGCTATTTCACAACACTAACCTTCAAGTCACACATACTTATCTATTTCTCTCAGGCATTATGAGTCTGAATTTATTTCTTTGTTCAAATCATAATCCACCAAATGTCCTAAAATCCTTTCACATGCCTTAGATATTTTACACTTATTTTCTTATTACTAGAATGACAAGAACATGAAATGTACAAAATTTTTCCTATCTCTGCCTCTAAAAAACTATGTGATCATGAAATGGTCTTTAAAATGAACCTCAATTTCCTCATCTTTAAAATGTAATTGATTGTACTTTTCCTCACTACTTTATTTATTTCTTTTATAATGAGGTGTTACGTGTGAAAGTGCCTTATAAACACCAAAACCAACAAAAAGCAGCTATCAATACTTA
Source organism: Odocoileus virginianus (assembly GCF_023699985.2). Lineage (NCBI taxonomy): Eukaryota > Metazoa > Chordata > Mammalia > Artiodactyla > Cervidae > Odocoileus > Odocoileus virginianus. The sequence continues at coordinate 21,477,032 of NC_069699.1, forward strand.
AATTGAAATTTCTGCTATTTTTTATTAGTCTTTAGAATTTTAGTGGCAAATAAATGAACACCTTTTCCCCAATATAGTTTTAAATTGAAAGGTATTCAGAGTTGACACCAAAGTTCACTATAGGTAACAAATTAATTTGGAAAGTTCCAGACATCTTTTTTATTCTATAACTTGATGCTTCTAACTTGAATCATTTTCCTTTTCTTGGCAAGTTAATCACATAATTACAAACTAGCAGATTATTTTATGCAAGAAGATTCCACAAATTAGGTCACTGTCATTTATCATTACCATTTCTTTTCAAAACATATCAAATCTTACAATCTGTTAACTTCAGTGTATATCATTTTACATCCCTTAAATGAACATTGTGAATAATTGCAAAGATGTAATCAGGAAAAAAATTAAAATTTATTGTATGGTGCAATCATGAATATCTGCAGTGATCAAGGCCAGTATAAGAATACCACCACCACCACAATGGTAATGTTTTAGAACTCCTAGAGAAGAGGGAAACAGACTTATTTGGGGTTATGCCCCTTTTACAGGCTGGGGCTTCACAGGAGGAAGAAATAAACTGATTCGAGACTGCTTTTTATATACTCCTCTATGCGGGACCATTTCCCCCTCCCAACTCCATCAAGTGCATAAACACACATGATTGATTCTGAAAGAACAGAAGCCTGACATTCACAAAAGATAAATACCAATTCGGTAACAAAATAAGATGGGAATACTGATACTTTGAAGGTTTAAAGATCTCTGTCTAAACCCCTTTTTGCCTAAAAAAAAAAAATGTTATGGGCTAGAGGAAAATGCATCATAAGCTCACACTGCAATTATAGATGAGGGCAAATTGGTACTTTGTAACTTTTAGGCTAAAACCATGACAGAACTAAGTCCTTTCCCAAACAGAATCTCTACTGGAAAGCCACTAGAAGCCATATATGGACAAAACTATTCCAGCAGAAGGTCGGTGCTCAGAGCCTGGGTGAATTCACAAGACACATGCACAGGGTAAGGAACTCTCCGACAACAGTTCACTTTGTACAATGCCAGAGATCAATGGGACCCCGAGAACATCTGCACAACCAGCTCATTTTACACAGAAGAACACTCAGGCCAGGGCAAGTGAAATGACTCGTCCTGCGCGAACAGCTAACACACAACAGAGCCTATACAGAAGCTTCTGGCTCCCATTCTCTGCTCTCTCCACAGCCCTGCTGCTCCATGTCAATGCTGGATAGGTTGTTCTTTCCCAATCTCAAGCATATCTCCTAACAATGTACCTGATTTGCAGGCCCTAAAATAAAGAAATTGACTCGTGATAACTAAGTTAACTCAGCTAAGAATCAATAGTATGTCTCTTCCTTTATAAGCAAGTCTTACGTAAAACAAAGTTGTAGTTTTTGTCCAGAATTCCTGTTTTGTGCCTGTAAAGAAAGGAGATAAACTGATTAAAATTCAAAAAAGTATCTGGCACATTGCCGTGGTGACAGTAAAAAATGCTGAACAGATTTTTCTATTAATTTAAAGGATTTACTGGAGCTGGGAAGGCATGCTACATATAAAATCAGAATACAATAATTAAAGGACCAGAAATGGAAACTTTCGTTAACAAAAACGCTCAGGAAAATATGTACACTAAAGAATATATGCATAAAATTCTTACTTTAAAGTCATTACAGAATATATACAATTATGGTTTTAATCAAATAATAACTATGATAAAATTAACATTGTAAAAGTAAGGACAACAGGAATTAGTATATAATACATGTATATATATATATGATTGATAATAAATATAAATAACCTGGGATTTAAAAAATACTGATTTTAACCCTCTGGGTTTAATTTTTAATAAAGATCCTAAAATCAAACTGTTTTAGTATGCAAAATACCTCATTTCTGCTTATTTCAAATCATAATGAAAATAAAGCATATGAAGCTTACTGGTGATGCCCCAGATTGTATAATCCTACAAAAGACATTAACACAAGCTCTAAAAATCTAATTAAATTTTAGAGTGCTAGTAATGTCGCCATAAGGCCCATGTAAGCTATTATCTACATTAATAAAAATTAAATTCAGACTATATTCCTACATGAATAATAATATACTTGGTTTCAAGGTCATTCCTATTTCCTTATCTAAGGACATTTCTTCTCTAGTCTCATAAATAAAATTGATTAATCATGAATGTGAAAACCAAATCCCTTCTCATCTATCTTCACATTCTTCTCTTAGGTCACATGTAAGGGACTGAACATCCTTCTCACTTTGGGGAACACAGTTCCCACCTTGGCTCCTCTCTACCCTTCCTGACTTGCTGCTCCCAAGAAAGTAAGGGCTCTGTCATCTCTGTCTTGTGTTCCCTAGCAATCAGAGAACAAGCTGGGCCCGGCTTGGTTTCAGCCTCCTTCCACTCGCAGAGACGGCAGTCTCCCACATGTGAACCCAGTTTGGTCTTCTCTGTGCTTCAATATCAGTGTCTGCAACTGTCTCAGCTGAGTCGAGGTAGACTCTTCCTGGGACAGGTTATCTTTCATTCAAAGCTGGGAAAGAGAGGACATCAGTCCAGGCCAAATTCATTCATTCCATTTTAGCAAAGAGCCTGCACATTGCTCCATTACTGTAACCTTGATGGGTACTTGGCCTCTTAGGTTCTCTTTCAACTGGGAACAGCTGGGACGAGAGGCAGGCCATGGTTAACAAGCCCTTCACCCCTCCAAGAAATCTCACTGTGAAATTACCATATTCCACTCACCAGAAAAATACCACCGTAATGCATATAACAAGAATCAACATGGCCTTCATAACTTTAAAACACCCAAACATATCTACTCTCTCTCTGATATCCTATTATTTATCATTATCATAAATTTATCACTTATCACAGGTCTTAGGGTACATTTTTCTTCCATCTGCTTGGTCTCTGGGCTTACTGATGGGGTCTCTCAAGCCATTCCCATAGGCTCATTCCCTGACTGCTGCTCACTATAGACTGATTTGCGTCTTCTTGTTCAATAAAATCATTTTCAAATAATGATTCTGAAAGTGACAATGTTTTGCTCCATATTTTTTCCATCTTTGAATCCAACATGTCCCAAACATCACCCTAGCTTGGGAAAACATGCAAAGGTTTAAGGTTTTCCTTAGCTCTCAGCATGACCCTTTGACCAGAGTTATATAGGTAATATGTGCTCTCTCAAAACTATGATCTTTTGTTTGGAAGTGAAAATCAGAGTGATAATTGGAAAAAAAAAACACATTAATTTGAGTTAGATCGAAATTTTAAATCATCTTGCAATACAAAGGCAAGTGATAATAAAATAGCAGCTCATAGCTACATGGTACTTCATCATTCACATAATGCCCTCATATACATGCTCATCTAATCTGAATACCAACACAAATTAGATTTGATCATCGTCACTTAACAGATGAGGACATCTGGGCTGTTGGACAGCCAAAGCAGACTTAACAGAGGAAGTAATATATTCTATATCCTGTCAGAGTTGGTGCTCAGAAATATTTGCTAAGTGGGTGTGATACAGCTGCCATCACTATGGTAAACAGACAATCGTGCATGTTGTTAGGCTGAGGTCCACTCAGAGAGCTCTCTCTTCTATCTCAGAGTGACTCTGGGAGAGGAGAGATTATCAATGTGGAAGTTCTGGCATATGATCCAGAGTTGCTAGTACTCCATGTCCTGTTCAGAATTTCAGATATCTTTTTTTCTTTAATTTAGATACAGGAGGGGGAAAAGGGTAATCCTCAGATGCATTCAAGCTGTGTGTCTATAACCTGCAACTGCAAAGTCCTATTGTTGCACATCTCTGTTCATCACTCCAAATGGGAAAGAATGATGTCCTAAAGATCTGAGTTATTTTCCCTTCTACCTGTCAACTCATTTGTTCCCTGCTCCTGAGAGAGGAATATATTTACCCAATTCTCTGGTTCAGGTTTCTCTGGTTATTTGAACTTTGATTAGTGATGTTTCTATTTTCCCCACATTACCTGCATTGTACTTGTAACTAATTCCTCTTGCGTGCCCCTGAACTAATCTCTCACCAGCAGTCTTTGCTGGCTGCACTGAGCTTGGCTATATTCTCATCCTCCTAGAGGACCATATGTCTACTTGATGGTCTTACTATTAGTACCCATGATCCCATGCCCCATAATTTTTCCTGCATTTTCATGCAAAGCTTTATTTCAGGCAGTTATTTTAGAGGAAGTATATTTCAGGGGTGAAGCACGTTTGCTTTTGTTTCAAATAGGCCTGGACCTAGGTATTGATTCTCTCCTTTATGAGCTAAATACCCCACAATAAGCCACTTAGCTATACCAAACCTGTATTTCTTCATTCTTAAAATTAAGATAATAATACTGCTGCTGCTGCTGCACATCTACCCTTAATTTGGATTTCGAGGGATTGAAAAAAAAAAATCCACTTAAGTACATATTACAAATCCAAACACATAATAAGGCTTAATAATTTAAAGGTATTTATTGAGTATACGAACTATGTATATATGATAATCATATATGTATGATTATATATCTCAAGATAGAGATCTTATATATCTCAAGATATAGATACACAGATGTAGATGTGTATATTTTGAGATATCTATATATCTATATTTTGAGATATCTATATGCATACATATGCATATATATATAATTACCATATATATGACAGTTAAGTATATCTCCTATACTCTGCTGAGTCTTGAGATACAGATAAACAGAACAAAAATGTTATTGTGGACATTATAACAGTACAGACAAAAAAATATAAAGCACACAAAAGGATGTCTTAATATAAATACAACAAATTTAAATATGAAAAGTTAATCATAGACACTGATTTTTAGGCTATTTGAGGAGTTAATACTTTCGCTCTACTGATTTGGACTAAATCATCGATAGAAAAATAATTATTATATTTTTATTACAACACTAACTCTTAAGGAGACTAGATGATTAGAATATGACAAATTTTATGATTAGTGAGCAACATTTCAACCCACTAGGCATGTGATTAGAATCTAGTATATTCAGGGCAATTTGCTCAGGCTCTTTGGATGGGGGAGGAAGCACTGTAAAGGCAAGTTACACCTAAGAACAACTAATAAGGAAATAAATGTTAAGTAGAGGAACATGCAATATAACGACTGGGGAAAAAAAGAAGTCATTTTTATAGAAATCTTTCCATTAAGGAAAGAATCACAACAAGAATACAAACCCTCACCAATATTTCCTTAAACTTAAATTATGACCTGTGTTGTACTGTATAATCAAAAGTACAAAACTGGGGCTTCATGATGAACCAATTAAGAATTATGGACAAAATCAGTCTGTGTTACAAAAAGGACTCGGTATGGGAAATAAACTTTACAAGCAAGAGATTAAAGGCAGGAGGAATAATTAGGAGGTGAAAACAAAAATCCTGGAGATAAATGACAAGAGTCTGAAACTCAGATAGTGATTGTAGTGACACAGAAAAATAAAATAAAGGGACAATGTTTTTGCAAATTCAAGCTTAAGAGATTTTCACATTGTTGGTTTACGTGAACAACAAAGAGTGCTTTTAGTTTTAAAAAATACATCACTGTAATAAATTGAAATATAAAATGGCATAAAACAATTATTTTGAGAGGTGTAAGTACCTAATGTCCTTAAATAAATTTGGATAACCACACAAATGTATTTAAACATACCCAAGTAAAATACACACACACACACAAATATTTCTACACATCAAATAGATAGCATGGTTCTAATCACTGTTTTTCAAACATTATTGCCCTGTGCCCTGACTTAGAAAGATAACTGATTCTCAGAGCAGTGGTTATTTTCTCCTGCTCACTGACTAACAGAAACATAATATACACAGAAAGACAGTGGTACTTCTTCAGTAGTTTGACTGTTTATGAAAGTGAAAGTGAAAGTCGCTCAGTCGTGTCCAACACTTTGTGGCCCAATGGACTCTACAGTCCATGGAATTCTCTAGGACAGAATACTAGAGTGGATAGCCTATCCCTTCTCCAGTGGATCTTCCTGACCCAGGAATCAAACCAGCGTCTCCTGCATTGCAGGTGGATTCTTTACAAACTGAGCGCATCAGGGAAGTCATATGACTCTCTCGTAGATTACCCGATTCCCATATGTACTTTAATAAAGCTCTTGTGTGTTCTTTTAGTGTTACTGGCCCTTGCAAGTAAAATAACATTCTGGATACAGTAGAAGCTGGTCATGATTAATCAACACATGCAATCATTTAACTACACTGGCCATTATTTTTGGTATCTTACGCATGTACTTACAAATGAAAATACTAGTAGTTGCTCATATTATGTGTAAGTGCTCCTGTAGCAAAAAAATACACTAGGATTCTAGGTAACTTGAGCCAGACAACTTCAATTTGAAATCTAGTTCCATCTCCTACTGAAGTAAGTCATCCTGGGAAAGTTAACAAAATTTCTTGTTAAATTTTCTCTTTCATCAAAGTAAATAAGTGTTTATAAGTATTTATAGTATACATATGATAATTATATGTTGAGTGTGCATATAAATATGTTAAAATATACAATATACATATATATTAAAGAAGGAGAATATATAAAATCTTAGAATAATTCTTATTATAATTTAAGCACTAAATAATTATGTTACTATTTTCTTTGTTATTACTACTGCTTCTGCTGCTATTATAGCTTCCTGTGTGATTTTAGGCAAGTTGAAGATAATATGATAACCTGTTATTTGCAAGAAACATGTCAAGATTTTAGGTTTGGGGTGAGTCTCTTTCATGAAAGAGTTTTTTCCAGGGTACTTGACAAATGCTTGGTGACAAAGCATTGACAATAATTAGAGATGTGTACGGGCTATCAAAACAATCTCTGAAACGACCAAGTCTCTGCTTTCCAGAGACATACAGTTAAAAGAGAAAAGACAAATTCCTCTAATAAGAACTACATAGTATTTTGTTCTTTTATACATCTGAGTAGTATTCCAGTGTGTGTGTGTGTATGTGTGTGTGTGTGTGACACAGAGAGAGAGAGAGAGAGAGAGAGAGAGAGAGCATGTGCCTACGAAGGCATATCTATTTCTCACATCTTTATCCATTTATCTATTGATGGAAATTTAGGTTGCTTCTATGTCTTGGCTATTATAAATGGTGCTTCCATGTGCATTGGATGTACATCATTTGCAGCAACATGGACAGATCTAGAGATAATCATTCTAAGTGAAGTGAGTCAAAGACAAATAACATACAGTATCACTTAGGTGTAGAATCTTAAAAAAAATGATACAAAAGAACCTGTTTACAAAACAGAAACAGATTTGAAACAACAGAAAGAAATCTTACATTTTAAATTTAGTTGCTCACTTTTGAAAACCTTGCAAAGAATGAAGCCCACTTGCTCTCCCCCAACCCCAGGAAAGGATCTGCAAATGTTAGCAAAATTGCTAAGAATGGCTTTTCTTCAGATTTACTCCTGGAAAATCCAATCCATGCCTAAACTAAGGGTAAATGGAGAGCTTAGACCATCTTAAGTCAAATGATGGAGACTCTCGAGGGCTGATGCTCTAGAGTCAGAGACTGAGAGCCTGAATCCTAATCCCAATTCTATTCCTTGTCTGCTTTGTGAGGACAGTTAAGTCATTCACTTTTCTGAGGTTTAGCTGTATATCTGTAAAAGAGGATGCAACCACTTTTGTTGGTGATGTTGTTCTCCCTTAGATTATTCTCTGCTTATTTATGATGCAACACTTTACTAATGTACGACCCTTAAAAATAAAGGAAATTCTAATGAAAGAAAGATGATGCTTCTTCCATTAGACCACTGGGCTACATTATACTTAGCTCTCTCCCATCATTGCAATGAGAGTTTCTTCAACCTGCCTTAGCCTCTCAAGACATATTTAGCACTGCCAATTTGAGAGCAAAAAATGATGAGAGCTGAACCTACAAGATACTGATAGCATGAAGCAAAACATATGCTGATGTGACTCATCTAAGTATCAACCCTAAGTAAACTCAGTGTGTTTATTTATAGCTGAGGTGTTTTACGCTCAGAGAAACAAGCCCCAAATCAGATTCTGAATTCAGTTCAAGGAGCGAGGGTGAAGGTATGAATGCGCTGCAGAATGATGTACTGGAAAAGGAGAGTTTATTGAATTTGAGTGAAAGGAATCAGGGAGAGAATGAGAAAATAATTGGGACGCATAAAGCCAGCCCTTAAAGAAAGATGCCAGTTAAATGGGATGGTGACAAAAAATTCTCTGAAGCTCTGGAGGCTATGGGAGAGAAAAACAGACTCTGCATTCAAGTCATATTAACATCACATTCGTTTCTCTTCACACCACTGTGCCATGGCTCCCTGCAGCAAATATACAGCAGTCTAACGTGGTGTGCTAATAAAAGCAGGAGTGTGTGCAGCAGAAAGGGGCCTTATTCTTCCCATAGGGGTGAAGATGCACAGGAAAAAAGACTCTACTGAAAAGAATACCTCCCTCTTCTCTGGCGTACGCTACCCTTCCCTATGGTCTCTTCAAGGTGACAGGGCATTTTGAGATTTGAATCTCCAGATCTCCAGGAAAATTAGAGAATTATACAATCTAAGAACTCAACCAAAATAAAAATGGGAGTAGAATTTTCATTCATTTATCTATCTAGGCAGTCTGGTCAGTGAGCTACTAGTTCAGTATGTTCTACACAGTAGCATATGTGTGTGTGTGTGTGTGTGTGTGTGTGCCCAATCATATCTGACTCTTTGAGATCCCATGGACTGTAGCCCACCAGGCTCCTCTGTATATGGAATTTTCCAGCCAAGATCACTGGAATGTGTTCCTATTTCCTATTACAGGAGAGCCTCCTGACCCAGGGATTGACCCCACATCTCAAGCATTGACAGGCAGATTCTTTATCAGTGAGTCCCTGGGAGGCCCTAGTAGGGTCTCTGCTGGGTTCTAAAGGAGAGAGTAAAAGGACCTAGATATAGTCACTTTCTTCAAGAACTGCACAAGCAGATAAGGGAGAGACATGCAAACAATGTGGGTAACCCTGAGTTCTGCACAAAGCCTTAAATTTATCTGGAACATGACCTTAGTGTGAATGGAGAAGAAGTGGTAAAGCGATGGGATTTCAGAACTCTACTCAAATACATGCCTAGAAAATACCAGGAAAGGGAGGCTGGCTTTAAGATGAAAAGGATCAAGCAACAGAAGTTAAGTGTTGAATCATTCAAAAATAAATGCAAATAAAAATTAGTCTATTATTATTACTACTACTATTATTCATGAAGAATCTATCCACAGTCTCCAAGTCTTTCTTTGAGCTTACATTTGAAAACCCTATGATGATTTTTAGAGGTAATTCAAGAAGAGTAAGGGGAGTTATAAAACTTAAGAATACACCTCCTGCTGAGATAATAAAAGGAAACACTTCAGGCATCAAAACACTGATTTCTTCTGACAAAAAAATAATCTTCAAAGAAGGGTTGTTTAAATAAAATGTGCTATGTTTTACAACTATATTATTTTATGCTTCAGCATATTAGCATATATATGGACCCATTACAGAATTTGGTCATAACTCATATTTCTTAAATCTAAATTTAGTGTCTTTAAATCACATATATTTTCAAGATACTTCAATGTTACTAATTCAACATTTCTGGGAACTTAGAAGCTACACTTTTCGCTTTTTTAAAATCTCAGTTTTCCAGGCATAGACAACCATAGCAAAGATTTTTACAGTTATACTCTTAGATGTCCTTCATTTTACTCTTTTCCAGACTGATCAAAAACCACAAATGGCTGTCATATTTACACTTCCAAGTAGGAGCACCTGGATTTGATGGGACCCTGTGTTAGAGAGGATCTGCAAGGATGCACAGGTCTCCTCTGTCCAGCAAAGAGGCTATCACCAAGCCCACAAGTACCTACTGGACTCCAGGGCCCTGCTGAAGAGGGATTAACCAGGTTATGATCATTCTGTCTGTCCCATCCCAATGTTTTAGGAGAGTTCATGTCTGATCCTCTGACTTTTGAGCTGAGGAATCTGGCTTAACACTGTCCTTCAGGATTAGTTATTGGATGGAAGTACAAGTAAGTTAATGTAGACAGTCACATTCAAGATGTCAAGCTAATCAATTTTCTTAACCCAAGGAGAGGAAGAGGAAAATGGGTATATCTGTCAAGGCATGAGGCTTGGGGAATCCTACTCATCTAGCTGTAAAACAAAACAAAAGTAATACCAACTACCCACATGCATAACTCTGATATCAGAAAAGCAAAGCAAAACCCACAAGCAAGCAGCAGGGCTGGAGGGCCACTAATCCATTTGTCTCACCATGTATCCATCCAATATCTACTAAGCAATAGGTGGAGGGGCTCAAATTGTAATTGCAGGTCCCATGCTCATATGGCAGGGGATGTTCTAACAAATGAGATATGATGTAAAAAACCCACCATGATTTTTCACTGAACTTAAAAAACAAAACATGAACATCAGTCAGCCAGCAAGACGGAAGGGATCTGTTCCCTGCCAGGCTCTGTGGTCTCCGTTTTTACCACTTTCCCTTGTTCACCAAACTCAATGTCACTGCTCTTTCTCCTCCTCCAGGAAAACAGCTGAGCCCCCTTCGGGTTCCCCCTTCTGACCAGAGAACTCTGCCCTGGCCCTCCACAGGATGGGCAGCTCCTTGTGAGTCCGCCTTTGGCTTGGCCTCATCTGCTCAGAGAGGCCTTTCCTAATCAGAGAACCTAATCTTGCCACCACCTCTCCTCCCAGGTAATGCTCCATTTTTATCCTGCTTTATGTTATCTTCACAGCATTTTTCATTACTGAACATAATAATACATGTTGATTAAGTCTGTGCCTTTCTTACTAGAAATGAGCTTCACAAGGCACTGATTTTTATCCATTTAATTCACAGAGGATATTTACTTAACAGTACCTGTTATAATCATTTGAAAAATACTTGATTAAAAAAAGAACATACAAATATATATAAAATTATGATGCCATGTAGGAAAGATAAATGGTTTTACTGGAGTATATAATAAGGTGATTAGAGATATCCTGGAAGAGACTAAAAAGGGTTTCCTGAGGAAACGATACTCAAACTTAATCACACGTTTGTCAGATAAATTATGTAAATCGATTTGGTCTTTCATTGCCTAAAACCTAGAAGGAAATAAGATAAACTACAAATGAATCAACTTATACATAAATTAAACTGGTTAGTGAAAATAAAACTGACTGCTTAACTAAATGAAGGAAAAAAAAAACACCACCACCACCATGAAACCAAAACCCAGGATCACTGCTTTTTGTCCCTTCTACAGAACTGGTCTGGAAAGCTGGTCTCTAAGTAGAACACAGGTCCTCCAGCAAATCAGAGATCCAGTTTCAGTGAACCGAATAGGTAAACATGGTGGCTTAGATGGTAAAGAAACCACCTGTGATGCAGGAGAGAGGCTATCCCTACCCCTGGGTTGGGAAGATCCCTGGAAAAGGGCATGGCATCCCATCCCAGTATTCTTGCCTAGAGAATCCCATGGACAGAGGAGCCTGGTGGGCTATAGTCCATGGGGTCACAAAGAGTCGGACATGGATGAGTGACTAACACTTTCACTTTAACACAGATTTAAAACCGAGCTCAGTGATACACGTCCGAGATCCCTTCAGAATGACGTCAGAATAACGAGACTACTCTCTTACTGAAATATGGTGACTTTTGATGACTTGTCTTCTTTGCTATAGAAGGCCAATACAAGCTTTAAAAGAGGTTGCCAACCTTTAAGAATGAAGGCCGAGATGCTACCAGAAGGGCAGTCACCCAAGTGATGTAATGGGAAAGAAAACCACTAACAGAGAAAAGGATGAATGGGGAAGTATGAGAAAAGAAGGGAAAGAAACTCAGTTGTCCTGCAAGAAACTCAAGGCCCTGCCTGACAAATGCGTCCAAACCATTCATTTTCTGCAATACTTCCTACTCAGTAGGGGGCATTACATGTGTCACCAGGAACCAAAAAGAAACCGACTCATCAATTCTACTGAAGAGACACTTGTCAGAAGCATCTTTCTGATGAAATATCTTCCTTTAAAACCATTCCACTCTTAGAGAATTCTAAGTAAATTATTCTTCCAAAGGTAAGCTCCTACTAGTGTATAAATTACTTCTCCTAAGTATATTATTAAAAAGACTCAGAAGTGTTTCCTCCCCTCTAGGGTACATATCTTCAAAGTGCAGAAATCTTGTTGGGAACTAAACTTGAAAAAAAAAAAAGAAACAGGGCATCTTCCCTAACCATTTCAAAAAAGGTAATTTAAGAATCTTGTCAGTCACACTGTGATGGTTAATTTGAGGTACCAATTTGACTGGAAAAAAGCATGCCCAGGTAGCTGGTAAAACATTATTTCTCGGTATGTCTGTGAGAGTGTTCGTGGAAGACATTAACATTTGAACTGGTAGACTGAGTAACAAAGATCTCCCTCACCATTGTGGGTGAGCTTCATCCATTCTCTCAAAGGTCTGGCTAGAACAAAAAAGGGAGAAAAAGGAGGAAGACAACACTCTTGGTTCCTTCTGGTCTCACCGCTTTAGCAAGGTCATTTCATCTCATCTCCTCCAGCCCTTGGACTGTCATTTAAACCATCAGCTCCTCTGGTCCTCAAGCTTTCCAAGTTGAACTGCAGAATACCACTGGCTTTTCTGCAAGCCCAGGTTCCAGAGAACAGAATATGGGACTTCTCAGCCTTCAAAATCAATCTCTCTCTCCCTGTATGTGTGTATGTATGTACGTGTGTGTGATGTGTGTGTGTGTGTGTGTGTGTGTGTGTGTGTGTGTGTGTATACATTTTTTTTTTCTTACAGGTTTTGTTTCTCCTAACACACACACCTAGAAGTAAGCTTCTAAATCTTACCTATCAGAGAAATAGGAGTAGTGGATGAATCATTATTTAAATGGCACTATTTAAAGCACCCAACTAGTTTAAGGTCCATGTAATAGAATAAAACTAACCAAGCTGGATATTATCAAGGTCCTAAACTGCTTTTTCTTTCGGGTCTAATTCACAAAGCTTCTAAAATAAACTATCTATATGTGTTGAGTGGAGTTAAATGACAAGTTTATGGTACGTCAATATTTAAGAGAGAGGAGATAAAAGACAGAGAAAAATAAGGGTTAAAAGTCTGCTACTGTTCAAAAAATGTCTTGAAATTCAGCAAGATACTTTGTAGATAGAAAGACAATTCTCAGTTTTGAGTAAGACTTGGATTTTCTTCATCTTATACTCAGAAACAATCCATTTTAGCTTTTGGGTTGTATCTGTTTAAGTCTTTGCAGTCTATAAGCTACTGTCTATTTTTGTTTTTGTTACTGTTGTTAGGGTTCAGTTCCAGATGACTGTAAAAAGGCAACAACTTGATGAATTCCATTCTTGATGTTGAGTTAGATTTCACAAAAGTATAACAGAGAAGGCAAAAACAATGACAATAACAATGAAAAATGACACAGGGGGATAAATAAGATGGTGGAGGAGTAGGTGGACATGGGGTACATATCTCTCCACGGATACATGAGGACACAGGAGTGCCTACAGAACACCTGCTGAGAGCGGACAGGAGTACCTGACCAGAGGAAAAGAATATAGAGGCCCACGTAAAACTCGGTAGGATGAAATAACTAGGGGGGAAACAGGAGTGTTAGCAGGACTGGACCTGCCGTCGGCGGGTGGGGAAACTGAAGCAGGGGTCTGATCCCCACATCAGGGCAACTGTCTGAGTCAGAGGAGAAACATTTAAGGCCGAGAGTGAAACAGCTGATCTGTTGCTGCCTAAGTGGAACGAGAACCAGACAGTCCTTGCCGCAGCCATAGAGATCCCTGATGGTGCAGCCGCTGGGAGCTGGAGTTCAGGGATTGTGGAGCAACCCCTGGGCGAGGGCTGCTGTTGACTGCAGAAAGGCAAATCGAGGGGATGTGAGGGAGGGGAATGCGGTGGGAAATGCCTGTGGAGGAAAGCCGGGCAGCCACGGAAGCAAGGCGATAGTCACGCGTTGGGGGTGGAGCCATCAACATAGCCTCTCTCCCCCCACACACCAGCACTGGCAGCTGAACGACAGAAAGGCTGGCCCATCAAACGCGCCTGACGCGCTGTGCTACAGAGCAGGCCCCTACCTAGGGTGCTCCTTCTAGTGACTGATGCACCAAACCACAGAGCAGGACCCCGCCCCGGGTGCCCTTTTACACTCCTGACTCGCCAATCTACAGTGTAGGACCCCAGCCAGGGGAGCCCCCTCTATGTGCCTGATGTGCTGAGCAACAGAGAAGGGCCCCAGGAAGGGACCCGCTAAGTCTGAACGGGTGGAGCTACAGAGCAAGACCGACCAAAGAAGCCTTCTGGTCGCCAGCTACAAGAGGCTCGGAAAAAGACTCTGACGGGGCCAGAACTCCTGCGGCGGAGGCAGTCCGTGTCCCCGCACATCTGGCACCGCCAGGGTCCCTGCAAGCCGAGCCGCTGCACCACCTTCATGCAAACCTCTCACTGGGGCAGAGCTGCCACAGGCAGTGAAGGTCTTGTGTCTATGCACGCAGGGTCACTTCGGTGGTATCCAACGCTTTGCTGGACTCAGTCAACCTTTGCTGGCTGCAGAAAGACAAATCGAGGGGATGTGAAGGAGAATGTGGTGGGAAATGTTTGCACCCTGTGGACTGTGACCTGCCAGGCTTCTCTGTCAAGGAGAAGGGTTCTCTAGGCAAGAATACTGGAGGGTATTGGACAATACTGGTTATCCTTCTAGAGCACTATATTTTTTGCTGCCCTAGCTGCCAACTCCCGAGTACCTGGTGCTGCCAGAACCCCTGCGACCCAAGCAGCTGCGCCATCTCCACACCTGGCCCTCACAGGGGCAAACCCAAGTCCTCCAGGGCAGCCTCAGGGCAAACCCCAGTGCACGACCCACATGCAGAGGTGGAAATAAAATGACAGCTGAAACCCAGGGGCAGTGTGGCTAAGGAAGAAGACCCCAAATCCTCCCACCAGTTGTACAACCTACAGATGAAATCCACACGATCAACTATGGAATATATAGAAGGTCATCGAGAGCTCCCACAAAAGAAAACACGCTAGTTCTGATAGCTGTGGACACTGGAGGCAAGCACACACAGGAGTAGGGCCAGATTAGAATCTGAGCTGCCCCCGCAGCAGGTCCAGAGATCAGCACAGTGTTGGAAGGGCATCCTAGGGGGGTGAGGTGGACTGTGGCTCCCAGCAAGGAAAAAGACTCTGAAAGCAGTGACTCAACAGACATTTATCATTCTTATGTTTTGACTTGTTCTGTAGATTTGTTGGATTTTTTTTTCTTTCTTTTTTCCTTTCCCCCGCCTCTGTTGTGGTTGTTGATTTTATTGGCACTATGAAATCTAATTGAGATTTTGAGATTTTCTTTTCTTTCTCAGTCACATTTCTCATTGTTGTTATGAACCTCTGCTTCTATGTTGGGCTTTTGCAGTTCTGGGGAGGTTTCCCTTTTTTTTTTTTCCTATTCTCTCTTTTTAATTTTACTTTTTAATATTTTAAACCTATCGTTATTTTTTCTACATTTATTCCTTTGTTTGCTTTTCCTACAGTCCCTTGTCCCCTTGCAGTTAATCTTTAATATATATAAATCTTCTTTATCTACCTCTATTTAACTTTGCCTATCTATTCTTTCTTTCTTTCCTTTCTTTACTTTCCTTTCAACATATATGTTACCTTTATATTAATTGCTTTATTTCCCAATTGGCACCTTGCTTTAGTTTTGTTTTCCAGTTTGTGCTTTAGTTAGTTTTGTTTTGGTAGACATAATTTTTGGTTTCCTTTGTTCACTGGGTCAATCTATTATACTTTATTTTTAATGGACTGTTATGATTTTGCTTACAGGTGTATATATATATATCTGTATATTCAGTCACACTTTTTAGTGTTGTTATAAACTTTTGCATGTATGTTGGGCTTTTGCAGTTCTGAAGTTTTCCTTTTTTCCCCATTTTTCTTTCTCCTTTTTTTTTTCTTTTCTTTTTTTATACTTTTAACTTTTTTAAACACCATATTTTTTCTACATTTATTCCTTTGTTTGCCTTTCCTACTGCTCTTAACCCTTTGGAGTTAATCTTTAATGTATACAAATCTTCTTCATCTACCTCTATTTAACTATGCATACCTTTTCTTTCTTTCTTTGTTTTCTTTCCTTTCCTCTCAACATATTTGTTAGTTTTGTTTTCATTGCTTTATTCCCCACTTGGCACCTTGTTTTATTTTTGATTTCCAGTTTGTGCTTGAGGTAGTTTTGTTCTTAACTGGTAAATATAATTTTTTTATTTCCTTTGACTGCTGGGTAAATCTGCTGTACTTTATATTTGTAGGGCTGTTTTGACTTTGCTTACGGGTATATACATACATGTGTATATTCCATTATTTTAATTATTATTTGCCTGATTTTGTAACTGCCATTTGTCTGGGGTTCATCTTTGGTCTCTCATTTTGGGATATTTGTTTAATCTCACTTAATGCCATAACAAACCACTTGTGGAATCTTCACTCCTAACCAGAGATCAAGCCCTGAGCCTTTGGAGTGGGAGCACGGACTCCAAGACCCTAGACCATCAGAGAATCAGAGAACTAACTAGACAGCATCAAACAGTGAAAACGCACACAAAGCAAACCACCTGAACACAAGACCCGGCATCACCCAACCACCAGTAGCAACCTGTGCAGGGCACCTCATCTAAACAACAAACATAACAAAAATACAAACCCAATCGTGAGCGGACAGGATTACCACCTCACTCAGCCTTGCCCATCAGAGGAAAAACAAACAAACAAAACCTCAGTACAAATCTCACTCTATACGGAGCTTACACAAACCACTGGACCAACCTCAGGAGGGCAGAAGCAAAAAGAAAGAAAGAATTCAACCTTCAAGCCTGGGAAGAGAAGAACTCAAACACAGTAAGTAAAAAAAGAAAAGAAAAGAAAAGAAAAGGCTGAGAAATACTACACAAATGAAGGAACAAACTAGAAACATGGAAGTATAAATAAATGAAGAGGAAATAGGCAAACTACCTGAAAAAGAATTCAGAAGAATTAAAGAATAAACACACAGAGACAAACAAGACAATTACTGAACTTAAAAATACTCTGGAAGGAATCAATAGCAGAATATCTGAAGCAGAAGAATGAATCAGTGAGCTGGAAGATAAAATGGTGGGAATAACTTCAGAAAAGCAGAATGAAGTAAAAAGAATGAAAAGAACTGAGGATGGTCTCAGAGACCTCTAGGACAATATCAAATGCACCAACATTCAAATTATAGGGGTCTCAGAAGAAGAAGACAAAAAGAAAGGGTATGAGAAAATTTTTGAAGAGATTATAGTTGAAAATTTCCCCAACATGGAAAAGGAAATTGTCAACCAAGTCCAAGAGGCACAGAGTCCCTACAGGATAAACCCAAGGAGAAACATGCCAAAACACATACTAATCAAACTAACAAAGGCTAAACACAAAGAAAGAATATTAAAAGTAGCAAGGAAGAAGCACCAAGTAATATACAACAGAAACCCCATATGCTTGACAGCTGATCTTTCAGGCAGACAAGCAAAAGTAAAGAGAATTCAGTGCCAACAAACCAGCTCAACAACAAATGTTAAATGTACTTACATAGTCAAGAAATAAAACAGAAGAAAAAACTCCAAATCTATGGGATGAAGCAAAAGCAGTCCTAAGAGGGAAGTTTATAGCAATACAATCCTACCTCAAGAAATAAGAAAAACATCGAATAGACAACCTAACTTTACACCTAAAACAGCTGGAAAAACAAAGAAGAATGGAACTGGAAGAATCAACCCTTTTGACTTCAGATTATACTACAAAGCTACAGTCATCAAGACAGTATGGTACTGGCAGAAAAACAGAAATATAGACCAATGGAACAAGATAGAAAGCCCAGAAAAAACCCATGCACCTATGGGTACCTTATTTTTGACAAAGGAGTCAAGAATATACAATGAGGGCAAAAACAGCCTCTGAATAAATGGTACTGGAAAAACTGGACAGCTGCATGTAAAAGAATGAAATTAAACAGTTCCTAACACCATACACAAAGATAAAATGGATTAAAGACCTAAATGTAAGACCAGAAAATATAAAACTCTTAGAGGAAAACACAGGTAGAACAGTGGATGACATAAATCAAAGCAAGATCCTCTATGACCCACCTCCTAGAGTATCAGAAATAAAAACAAAAGTAAACAAGTGGCACCTGATTAGACTTAAAAGCTTTTGTACAGCAAAGGAAAATATAAGCAATGTGAAAAGACAATCCTCAGAATGGAAGAAAATAATAGCAAATGAAACAACTGATACAGGATTAATTTCCAAAATATAGAAGCAGCTCATATAACTTAATGCCAGAAAAACAAACAACCCAATCAAAAAGTTGGAAAAAGACCTACACAGACATTTCTTCAAAGATGGCTACAAAGATATGAAAAGATGTTCAAATCACACATTATTAGAGAAATGAAAATCAAAACCACAGTGAGGTATCACCTCACACCGGTCAGAACGGCCATCATCAAAAAGTCTACAAACAATAAATGTTGGAGAGGGTGTGGAGAAAAGAGAATGCTCTTGCACTCTTGGTAGGAATGTAAATTGATATAGCCACTATGGAAGACAGTATGGAGATTCCTTAAAAACCTAGGAATAAAACCACCATATAACCCAGCAATCCCACTCCAAGGCATATACCCCGAGGAAACAAAAATTGAAAAAGACACATGTATCCCATTGTTCATTGCAGCACTATTTACAATAGCTAGAACATGAAAGCAACCTAGATGTCCATCAACAAATGAATGGATAAAGAAGTTGTGGTACATATACACAGTGGAATATTACTCAGCCATAAAAAGGAATGCATTTGAGTCAGTTCTGATGAAGTGGATGAACCTAGAACCTTTATACAGAGTGAAGTGAGTCAGAAAGAGAAACATAAATATTATATTCTAACGCACATATACAGAATATAGAAAAATGGTACTGAAGAATTTATTTACAGGACAGCAATGGAGAAGCAGATATAGAAAACAGACTTATGGACATGAGGAGAGGGGGGGTATAGGGTAAGATGTATGGAAAAGTAACATGAAAACTTCCATTACCATATGTAAAACAGGTAGCCAGTGGGAATTTGCCACATGGCTCAAGAAACTCAAACAGGGGCTTTGTATCATCCTAAAGGGGTGGGATGGGGAGGGTGATGGGAGGGAGGTTCAAAATGGAGGGGATACATGTACACCTATGGCTTATTCATGTTGAGGTTTGACAGAAAACAAAATTCTCTAAAACAATTATCCTTCAATAAAAACAGTAAATTTTAAAAAAATGACAAATGAACTCTATACTTTTACAAGATTGCAGAAAGATCTGATTTAACTATATATCAAATTTCTATCTTTTAAAACTTATTCCAACATGTAATTTCCTTGTAAACATACTTTTCTTTTCATATGTAGGCAAATCACCTAATATTTCTTTAGAAGTCATATTTAATACTAGCTAATAGTATACTAATATTTAATACTAGCTCATAGCACATTCGTCACTGGAAAGTAGCAGGAAGCTAGAGTTGAAATGGGAAAGTACCATATTTGTAAGAGCCAATTGCAGATAAAGGTTAATCAGGAATGAAAATAATGCATTATTTAAAAGAGTGTGTTTTCACAGTTTTCTATGTGTATAAAGGTTCACTTTACACAAAGCTTATTTTAAAAAGTGAAACCACATGTTTTATATATTGCATGCTTGCTGATAATTTCCCAGTGGCTCTCCTGCGCCCTGCTGCTGATCGGGGCCGCAAAGGCCCTTGAACAAAATATGATGGGGAGGTTCTGGAGATAAGCTTCTCCAACTCCTTTCCTGTAGGCAGTTACTAGCAATTAGTCATGCAGCATCGCTAAATAACTCACTATCTCTGTACCTCCAAAAGTGATGTTCGAATGCCACAGTTGAATCTACTGCAGGACTCAAATAAATTTAAACTGAAAATCTAATACTTTATTTATTACCTGGTACTCTTAGGAATAGTATATGTGGAAGAAGAGGCCTCCGAAGATAATATTTTATCTTCAATTTGTTAGAATATTTCTCTGGGAATAAGAGTGCCTTTATGGACACTCATTTAGAAACATAGCTGCATTTCTCGTGGGCCCTACTGTAAGCAATGCTAAGCCAATCAGATCACACACTAAATAAGATACCTTTCCTTCCTGAAAATGTTACTTCTGAATCACTTATATTCACACATGCTTATTAGTGGATATCATATTCTACTCAATAATGGGCTTCTTGTGGGACTCCTTGTATTTATTCAAATGTATTATTAAAAGTTATTGAATGTATAAAAATTCATTTTGAATTCAATAATAACATTTTATAAATGAATTGAAGACCATTCAAGTGAATGCTTCTTGGAATATGTAACAGACCTACTATAGCACAAGGTACTGGTTCCAATCCTGAACTAATCTTAAATCAAGTACAGGATTTTGAACTAGTTGCTTAACCACATGCTGTACCTGTTCATTGGAAAAATGAAGTAAAAGAAAAGATTTCAGAATGTTTGGCGTTGTCATACACTGATACACAATTATTCAAAGATACACTCCATATTCAACTTCAATCATATACATGTATCACTTCGTTCCCTTAGCATCACTGGCTCTGACTTACTTGGACATATTAAAAGTAAACTCAGGAAATACAATTCTTGAGAACTATGGTGATCCACAAATGACCTATCCACAATATTTACCAAAATTGTATTTAATTAAACAATGGTACACAAAGGCATAAAATCTCAGGCATTGGAATTTGAAGATCTTTAAGTCAATTGCAAGTAGCATTAGTTACTGTATCTGAGGTCTGCATGACTTAATTCTTCAGCAAGTACATTTGCCAAGAGGAAACTAAAAAAATGAGCCATACCATCAACAAATATGACAATGCCAAGTATGCCTCTGCAAATATAACATTTGCGGTAAGAAAAGAAGATTGCTTTTCTGATTTGGAAAATTTCTGTGCGCTCTTAGGTTTGGTTTATTAATCTCATTTATTTATTGCCAGAGGCTTTTGCTAACGCTAGTTTTGACACTACTGAAAGCTACAGCTGAAAAATTTACTTCTAAAGAATTTTCTTCAAAAGCAACTTCTTTTAAAATAGTCAGACTTGTGCTAAAGAGCAGGTGAACTTGAGGGTCTCAGTGCTTGCGTCAGAGTTGAGTGCCTGAGGCACTGGCGATGGAGCCAAACAACCAGGCCCGCTGAGAGGAACCATGCTTCCCTATGAGTCTCTGATTTACTGTTCTTCTCTCATGCATAATCTCATCCATCCTTTTCATTAGGTCTGCAATTCAAACTTGTCATCTTCCTCCATTTTAGAATACCACACACACATATTAATACTCCAAAACTTTCAACGAAGGAAAGTCAGATGGTTACAAAACGGACTGAATGCTCCCTTCCCCGGTGTCCCATTCAGTAGGTCTATGGTAGGGTGTGGGGAGCTGCACTTCTCACAAGCTGTCAGACGGTGAGGGTGATGCTGGTATGGGGGGGTCACACCTCAAGAACCTTTGAACTCCCAGTTCATCCTACCCCCACTTGACATATATACACTAATATGTATAAAATAGATAACTAGTGAGAACTTTCTTTATAGCACAGAGAACTGTACATTATGCTCTGTGGGGACCTAAATGGGAAGGAAATCCAGAAAAGAAAGCGCACACACACATACACATATAGCTGATTCACTTCACGGTACAGCAGAAATTAACAAAACATTGTAAGCCATTTAAAAAATGAAGAAGAAGAACCACTGCACTGAATTTTCCCATGAAATTTTCATGTTCGGAATGGACTCTGAATACTTAGAGACTATAAGGACTTCAGAGATCTCATTGTATGATGATTTGTTTCCAGGATGCAGAGCGCCACCAGTAGATTAAGCATGCCATTAACACCAGATATTTACACTAACTAAATTCTAACTCATCCCATCACCTTCTCCATGGCTAATAGATTTTTCACAAATCTTCAAAGATAGAAGTGATTTTTTTTAATGTTTTTTTATTTTTTATTTTTTTCCCAATTATTTTTATTAGTTGGAGGCTAATTACTTTACAATATTGTAGTGGTTTTTGCCATACATTGACATGAATCAGCCATATGACCCAGCAATCCCACTCCTGGGCATACACATTGAGGAAACCAAATCTGAAAAACAGAAGTGGTTAAACTTCATGCTTCAAAGTTCCTCCAAGTGTGTACTAGAAGCCACCTGCATCATAATCATTCCAGATTTCCATCTTTCAAAAATTGTTTCAGATTGCAAGGCAGGGTTTTAGAATCAGAATGTTTGGGAATGAGCCAGAATATCTACTTCTTAACCAATATAGAGGATCATACATACATTGTTTTTAGAACTTCCTCTGTTAGGACATTCTTTCTTTTCTTTTATTGCTTTAAAGTGGATGGACCTCTAGAATAAAAGGGTAAGTGGATTCAGAAATTTGGGGTGTGACTGTCAGCAATGATATGTATTAAATTTTACAATACAAACAGTGTTACATTAAATATACACTGAAGGCAGAAAACTAATTCACCAAGTTGTGAAAAAATAATTCAAGTAATTAGATCTTTAATAGATATTATTTAATTTTATGGCATTTTATTAATAGAGTATTTTTTCCTTCTAAAATGTACAGCATTTATTTATTTGTATCCAGTTTTTCTTAAACTCAAATGAGTTCCAAGAGGAAGAAAACTTTGAAATTGTCAATTAAACAGATTTAATTATCAGAGTCTCTTTTCCTCACTAGAATTGTGACTGGGGAATGCAACACTCTTAAATATGTCTTAGGACTTTGTTAATTAACAGGTCCCATTCATATGACAAGAGGTAGAAATCAGAGAAAAAGTTAAAGATGAGGAAATATTTAACATCGTGTGTCTCAAGAGATCTACACAAGAAGTAAACACTCTACGTAACCCAATTGGAAGGTTCACATAGAATCACTTTCCTCCATTTAAGGTTTAAAGTTGGTGAAAATTAAACTGGGCAACACTTTATTCTCCTTCTTGATGAAAACGTAATTTAACACCAAGACCTGTAAACTCTATCATTTTATACTTCAAAGATATCAATCTTAAAAATCACTTAGCCCATTCCAGTGAGAAAGTATAGTTCTAAAGAACTCTCTCAGTTTAATGAACACAGTTTATTTACAAAATGCCAATTTATGGCGATATCTGTTACCCAAATGGAAAACATACACGAAGCTGTTTAAAATAATATATATATATATACTTATGATACACCAAACTATACAGTGGATATGAAAAGCAACACTATGTGTGTGAGCTATATACCCAGTTCAGTCACAGGAGTTGAAGGCACTGTAGTTTGCAGTTATCAGTACCACCGAGCTCTGAGATATGATTCTTTTTCAATACCGTGTGCCCAAATTCAACCACCAGAGGCCAACAGAAAATGAGTCTAGAAAAATTCAATAAGGTAATAAAAAGCTCAGAAAACACTTAAGAGTAAATACTAAACTGACATGTTGCCTGCTGCACAGAAATGCTGCCGGCTGTCTCATCTGATGAGAAATGCCATCATAGTTAAGCACTTGCAGAATGTCATCTCCTCCAGGTTGCCACCTGCAAGCCCACCTGCAAGCCCACCCACCAGTCTTCCCATCTTATTGACCTGTCCCTGTGAGAGCTCCCTGGATCTCTCTACTTGTATCACAGAGGGCACTTTTCACAATTTCTTCCTCTGTTCACTGTGAGAAATTACAAACTAAAGATCATGTTTATTTTAAACCTGTGAATCCACAGCCCTGAACTGAATTTCAGCCTGCCTCATAATAGGTAGCATTCAATAAAATATTGGTCAAATGAATAATTGTTGAAATACTCAACTGAAAACACTGGCCAAAGGATGAAGTAATAATTGGCTCCAGCTACAGCTCTCTCAAGGCAATTCAATTCAATTCGAACTAATTTAATTCAACTTCACTCAACAGGCATTTAGGAAGGGTCTAGCCTTTGCCTGTAATAGAGATATAAATGGTTTTTTGACCTGCATTATCTCTTCAATTGTCGTAACGCTTTCCTTTGCCTATAAAGGCACAGTTTAGCTTTACAACCAGAAATTAATGGCAAAGGGGGTGAACATCACAGTAGAACTCCAAGTTTTGAGGGAAGAAAACAAGAGTAAACAGATATAAAATACATCCTTTAAAATTATATATATACTGTACATAAGCATATATTTATGTATAAGTCTTTTCAATAACCTACCAGTTTTTCTTAGGTGGTCTTGAAAGAGAAAGATCTATTGCAAGTAGTGAAGGATCTTTTCTCCTACGCAACTAGAATAGTACTAGAAGCAGCAATACTTCTTGGGAGAAATGAGAAAATAGTCACTTGAATAATTTCCTGCGTTTTGCAGTTGTACCTAACCCTAGTAAAGGCAGTCTGACAGTCTCTCTATTACAGATAGCATGTAGATGTGTATCTGTCTATGATTTTTCATAACTTACTTCACTGAATTGGTAATTACTTGATGAAATTAACGGTGTCTAGCAGTCTACACAACCATGGGGATAATTCAGGAGATTCACTTTACTATTAAGTTCTTTGATTCAAATCATTTAGATAATTGGCTTAACTCTCCACATCATGTGTTTTGGACATCACTACAACAGATTCCAGGAAAAATTAACTGTTGGAAAAGCTCCTTCCTTGAGATGGTTTAAGAGAGGGTCATTCTCCTTTGGTTCAGGATTTAAGAGAGCTCCACATAAAATAATGACTGCTTTCATGTTTCCAACTAATGAGATTTCATGGCTGGAGAGAGGACTTTCTATCAGGAGACCCATGGCACAAACTAAAAGTATACAGAAGTATATAGGTGGAAAGATGGATGGTGCTGCAAATGAATTCAGGATCGCCTTTCTGGAAGAAAACAGTAACAGGGATTGAGTCAATCACAAAACTGGCTCAGAGGAAAAAATAAACCTGTGCTATTGATGGACACCTTGAGCTGTTCAGAACCCTAGTACAAATAGCATTCAGCTAGGAAATAATTTGACTAGGTCACCTTTAGAGTTTCTGCCACACCCTAAGATTCAATGATTGTAGGATAAAGAATGCCATTCTTAGAAATTACAAAACAGACCATTATCTTTCATTCTCAGGAAGGGCTGGGCTCTCAGTACTTCTGGGTAGTATTCTCTCAAGTTATGCACACACCTGGGGCTCAGATCCTTGTTCAGTTTCATGTTGTTTCAGTCCCTGGGACACTCCAGATTTTTACTGAGCTTAGAATTTTACACACGCCTCTCCCTCTCCCAAAACTGACTCTTCACACTGGGGTCTCATTTTAGTGCCACTTTGTCAGAAAGCCTTTCTCTGAATGTAACAAGTAGACACTGTCTACTCCACTAATTTCATCCACAACATCAGTCTCTATTTGTGACTTATTATTAAGAATTTGTTTGTTTCTTCCAACATAATTGGAATTTATAGAGGAAGGACCATATTTGTTTTCCCTGATATCCAGCACATACAGGTTGCTCCATATATATTTACTGGATACAAGAATGCAAGAGCATATAGACGGAGAGAGGAAAACAGAGTTAAGTGACATCTGGGTATTGCCTGGGCAATGATAGATGTTCAGTTATACAAATAACACCCAAAAAATGAGCTCAAGATCAATCGGACTACGACTCCTGAGTACATAAAAAATGAATACATGAAGATATACTAACTTCAGTAAAACCTGGCTCATTGCTTGTGCAGTGAGACTTACTTGATTTTTCTGGATGGTTTGCCATTTGCAAAGTATTACAGATTAACCACAGCCAACCAGATAGACTGGATTATCTGGCTTATTTCTTAAGACATAACTCATTCTATACTTTTTTATTCACCTGACTTTTATTGTTTATACTGCTTTGATGTCATAAATAGCCTCCTTGCTTTGTCAGGCCTGATTCAAGCTTCAGATATTGATGCAAAAATCCCTTTCTCAGGAAACTTTCATTGAGCATATAATCATACACTTTCCTAACTCCCTGTACTTTACCTAGATAATAATAAATGTGTACATTATTGTATTTCTTTTATCAATTTCTCTATCCCTTAGCTCAGGATCAGTGTGTCTCACTGTTTTCCATTGTATTACTATTGGCAACTGTAGAAACTTGTACATAGAATGAGTACCATTAACATTTGTTTCATAGATTAACTGGATAATTATGACTCCACATACTTGTTTCATGGATTTTCTTCTTTTAAAAAATCAATTATAGACAATAACAGAAAAATTGGTCTCATGCATGATTTTCCTAGAATAACGAAAAGTAGAGATGTATGTATCAAAATTCCCTTTTTAACTCTCCACATCCTGTTCTCCTAAAGAGAAGAATTCTCTTTCAAAACTTATTCTTTGCATCTACATACATATACACATAGATGGACACACTTTTGTTTTTATTTGCTAAATAAAGAGCATCCTCATGTGCATATTATTCTAATGTTGCTTTTCTCATAGACCTGCATTTTCCTTCATACTATACAGACCTGCCCTATAATTTTTATAGGTTTATACTGTTGCACTGTAGGTGTGGACCATAACTTTCAGGACTCTTCCCCTATTCATAGATACTCAGACCATTTACAATTTCGTATATGACAAAGCTGTAATGAATGCTCCATAATATATTTCACTATACACATGTTTAGCATTTTTGGATGATAGAGTCTTAGACCAAAAAAAAAAAAGTTGTCAGGTTAATAAATTTATTCTAAAGTTATACTACATTCTGGATGGGATGCTCCATTTATTTCACAGGGTTATCAAAATCTAAAAGTTGGATATATGAAGTGCTCGGTATCATGATTCAATTCTAATTTTCATCAGCAACTTGGAAACCCCACAAGTTGCTTAGATGAGTCTGTATTATAATTTGAGCACATCTGTCTTGTTCAGCTATTTTGTACCCCAGGGTGATGGAAGAAAGCTCAGCCAAACGAAATACACATGTTGAAATAACAACACATGTAGAATAACGTAAATGTACTTAGCTCTTTCCAAAACCTGATTAGGATCATCTCCTGACACAGGAGTTGTGAGTAAATCATTTCTAAATATAGTGTACCCCAAGCTGAGGCAAACTAACTGAACATATTTTAAAAATCTGTGTCCAATAACAACTGAATAACAAAATATCATTCATAAAAATGATGTATTCCAATCATAAGAACCTAAAGTATTATTTTTGTGAGACTTTTGACATGATGCAAAAATCAAATGGTAAGAAAAATAATGTACTTTTCTCATGCTAATGTAGGACAATAAAATCTGGCAACAATTGAACAGTACTCAATACAGTCAAAGAGTGATAAAACTACCCAGTAGCAAATTCTGTAACAGAATGTTTTAAAAAGAAGAAAAAAGTGACATGTGGTACAAATAAAACTGCAAAACTTGAACCATTCATAGAGGAATCTAATGACAAAATCATTAAAATTTCAATTTTTGAGTAGACAAATACTGGATTTATATCAGCAAAACCAGAGTAAATTTTAATTAATATATTTTCTCTTTTGTAGCAAAATTAAAGGTACATTTTAGTCAAATTTGTTTGTTTATTTTTGGCAAGAAGCACTTCGCAGAGGCAGGCTGCAAAAGACCCAAAGTTCCTACCACACCTTTTAGAAATGACTGACTTGTCTGCAGCATGGAGAAATTTGTCTGAATGAGCATGATCAATGTTCATTAAATGAACTAAACTGACAGGTACACAAAATGGCACCACATGATTGTGCATCTGAGCTTTCTATAATGAATAAATGGAGCGTGTGATCCCAAAGGCAGCTGCACCAGCCATAACTTTGTATTTGACACTTGACTGCCCTTTGGAGTCTGTTTGTCAAAAATCGTCCATTTGGAAAAAAAAAAATAAAGAAAGGCAAAAAGTTGTGAGGCTTTCTAGAGGGCAGTTACACACAAGCTTCCCAGGAACACCAGTTCTAGAAGTCAGACTGCTCTGAGGTGAATCACTTATTTGTTGTATTGGCTATTGGTTTATTACTTTTGGAGTTCATTCAAAGTTCATTTCACTAAAAATAATGGCACCACCTTCCATACTGAAATCCAAAATTGATGTGCAAAAGAGGGCAACACTACTTTTCCAGTTTGGCATAGAAATTCAGATTCAGAACTAGAAGTTCAGGACAGGCAGCAGAAAAAAGGTAAAACAAAGTTAGCTCCTGGCCAACACAATGCTCACTCAAGTGTAGGAGACCTCCTATCTCATGACCTGATGGTCGTTCCATCTCTACAAACGATACAGAATCCCTTTGAAGCCATGTCACTTTCAGACACTAGAAAACACAGGATGTTAACGGATATCCCTTGACATCAAAACCTCTCCACACTGTGGCAATGAGATGAAGTCATTCCTCCAAAGTTGTGAATTATTTTGAGGCTATACAGAAGCTTCTAAACTGCTAAAATAAATTCCTGTACCCCATTTTAGACCAGAAGTATCAACAATCTATAGGGAAGACCTTGTAGTGGAAACTAGCTTGAAGAACAATGGTTTTAGATTACAAGCACTTGATGCAAATCTTTGATTATTTTTCTGACTCTCAGGAATCGAAATAGTGATCATTATCACAATACATTTAGAATTTGCTGTTGAGAAGACGTCTCTTTTTGAGGGACACTGAAGAACACCACATCTGTATGTGTGAAAGAGGGAACTTGGCTGCTATCAAATCCAGATGCCCTCCCATTATGTAAAAAGCTGCAGAATGACCAGAACTAAAACCAAGGGCCCTGGGTTATCACTTTCTTCTATGGAGAAGTTTGGAAAAGGAAGTGTCTAAATAGAACAGGGTTAGGCACTCAGGATCAAGGGCAACCAGGCCAAGGGCTAACTCAAATTAGCATGAAAATCTGGTCTGCATTCCCCTCTTTTTTGTTCCACTGGAAAGCTTTCCTCCTCTGCCATACCCTCCCCAAGTCTGTGTATGTTTATCTGAGGTGAGAACCTCCTAGTGACTGCTTTTTCATTGCATTGTCCGAGAACAGAAACAACGTTATCCACAACAGTTAGTTACAGATGTCAGACTAGATAGAAACACAAAATCAGGCAAGTACACCAGTGTACAGATGCCAATATTATAAATAATGTCTAAAAATACAAATGCTCTTCCAGTCTCTTCCCTGCTAGAAACTTTCTTTAAGTTCCTTCCTAGCAACTTCCTTGCTAGGAATTAGCCAGACTTCCTTGTTAGTGTGTTAAGCAAATTACATAATCTACTCTCTGTGACTAAGGTTTCTATTGGTAAAATGGGAACAAGAGCTCTATCTCAAAAGGTGGCCATGACTGTAATGTCAACAATGATTATAAAGTGTTTAGCATTCTCCCTTCAAGTTAAGAGTTCCATGCTAAGTAGTTATATTGTAAATGAGTTTGGCTTCAGTCCCATCTTTGATGTACAAATGTTAAACTTCAGTGAGGACACACTCATTCAAGAGAATACTGAATGAGTATGTGAAGAGGGGCTTCAAGCACTGACTGGCTAATGTTTCCCATTACAGAGAGCAGAGAAAGGAAATCAAGATCAGCATATGAAACTCTCTTACACACACCCTAAAGCTCAGTCCCTACTGCCTCTAGGTAACAAGGCATTGATTATTACAGGATGTTGATTATTAGGGTGATGGGTGTCAACTACAAATTGACACTTGTCATGGGCACTTGCCATCTACAAGGATCAAACCAGGTGCTGCTGTAGCTGCTAATTATCAACACCCCCTGAAAGGAGTTCAGGGCTGAGAACAGAAATGAGGTACCCTGTGCTCTGGGAAAAACTGGAAGAGCGGGTCTTCAGATAGGTAGATAGTTTTAGGAGGTGATTTTATGAGTTCAATTCTTAAATATCCTCATATATAGAAAAGCACTAAAATCCTTCATGGTGACAACTGCTCCTCATGACTAGGAGAAATCTTTTGGAAAATATATTTGCTTGACTGTGTGTATATATATATATGTGTATGTATATATATATATACACATATATACACTCTCCCATCTCTCCCTTCACCAAATCACATATATACTGACCTTCCTCCCTATCTCTTTGCAGCAGTTTCTCAGAGCGATCTAAGATTGTGTCTCCCAGGCTATAGTCTTTATTTTGCCCCAAATAAAACATGACTATAACTCTCATGTCATGATTTTTTTTCTTAAGTCAACATGAGAGATGGCTGAGCTGAGACTGGAATATGAAATGCATGGTGAAATAAGGGCTGGTTCTATAAGCCCTTTCAAGATGGCCTGCTCTTGTCAACTGGGGACAATATGTGTCTTAGTCTGTGTTTTTCCAAAAGCTGTCTGTAAGACAAGGATTAGGATTAAATGAGTTTATTTAGGAAATACAGGTGATGCTAGGAAGAAAGTGAGAAAATGTTATACAGGAGTAAAAACAATCCAATAAGTAATATTTTTACTAAAGCCACTAACACAGTGGGCAATCTCCAGAGAAACTCGGCCAAGTGGTGTAAAACACATCTTGCAGGGTGGTCCTGTGTAAGGTGCAGGGGAGCAAGGGTATTTAAACTGCATCTGCATTAACAGTCACCAGTGGAGGGCCACTTCCAAGGGATGGTAATTCTCAGCATTTATAGCTCAGTCATACCTTATGAGCAGTGCAATTTCCCCCAGTTTCGGGAAAAGAGAATTTAGGAAAAAAGGTAATAGGGACTGGAGGTCTTCAGGAACACAATTAAAGGTCTGAGGCATACAAGCAGGGTGCTGACCACACCAGATACAGGAAATAATAATATTTACTTGTACTATGCCACCGCAAACAGGTGCAATCAGGAAGAGACTCTCCCAAATGCCCTGAGACTCTACATGCGAGAGTGTCATCTAGAAACCACATTGCCCAGTGACCACAATTTTCAGCAAAATCAACATCAATCTGTAACTAAAAATTATAGTCATGCAGTGCAGTGATTACAAACATTTAATGTTCTGAGACTGTAAGGGAAATAAATACTTAAGCTGATGTATATGCTTATATTTGTGTATATATGTGTGAGGGACAGAGGACCAGATAGATCCCAGAAACTACTCACATTTGGATACACACAATTACTCCTTTAAAGATGGGGAAATGCACTTAATACAAGAAGGCATTTGGTTATCTGTAAACTTCCTTAACATACCCTTTGCCCCTCATCATCTTCTGCATGACAATTGATTATGCTTGTTAGTAGAAGTTTTAAAAATTGGTTCAAAAGCATTTTAAATTTATTCACACAATGATATGTGACATATAAGTGCTTTATCTTTTAGTTGCAGATTTTTCTATTTACTGTGTTATATTGTGTAATCCACAGAACATTTCACTAAAATGCCAGCATTTTTTAAATCATTGAACTGACAGGGACTCACGGAGGTCAGTTCATTGTGTCTCCTACATATGGACAAATAAATGTTGGACACACCCTGAACACATGATAGCCACTAGATATACTTCACCACCACCCTAAAATTTATAAAATCTTAATAAAATTGAAAATCTTAAGGTATAGAAAGTTGTATTACACTGAAATGTAAATGATAACTTACATCAACCTTTTCAGCCAATGGGAATCTGGGGTACCTAATTCAAGTTAGAAGGTTATTTATTACATGATTAACTACCTGCAATAATGGACTATTCACTATTATTCAAAGCAGCTTATTTTCCCCATTGTTGGGAAGATCCAGTTTTAGAAATCCTTTTAGAAACTTGAACCATGTGTCAATTTACCTTCTACCTGTTAATCCTAGTCCTGAATCCTCGAGCAAACAAATTTACTTTCAAAACAAAATCTTAAGAAAGCCCTATATTTTTTGGACCTCAGTGTCCTTGTCCTGCAATATCTTTTTTTCACCCTATGGATCTAAGGCTTCTTTCAATTTTGGGGATCCTCTAAACTCTGATACAAACATCATGCTCTGTAAATCATTCCCTTCTTTCACAATGCAAGCTAACACTGATTTAAAATGACGTTGATTACTTTTCTCTATTCATTGTCCCAGACACCATTTTATGTGCTATTTCTTCTTAATATAGTAAGTACATCCTGCCCTCTGTATATAAGAAATGCTGGCTGACTTCATCTCGCTTAAGCCCTGGATGTGTATTACAAAAGTGGAATCGTTTCACCGAGTCTGTATTTTCTGCTTTATCAACATTACTAAACACACAAATGCAATCGCCAAATTACAGCTTTATGCTGACACTGGATCATGTTAAATAGCATATAACAGGACAGGAAGTAAACGTTTGCTACTGGAGGTAATATTATTGTAGCTAATGGTTTAGCAGTAATTTTAGTACCTGGGTCATAAGCAGTATTGTGTTGCAAACTGCTTGTCTTAGTTTGCATTTGTAAGTGCCCTCTATATATTATTTTCAAGAGGTTCCTCTAATCTCATTTTATTAGTTAGTTTTCTTTTTTACAACCACTCCCCAAGGGGTCCGTTGGCAAGTTATTAATATAAAGGATGGGAAAGGAGCCGTGCTCAAAATCCCACCATAGAGCATCAAATAGTTCAGGGCAGACTCAGTAGTTCTGAATTTGAAGCTTGATTCAGATCATGGACTGAGGTTACTGCTTTTGAAATCAGCTCAAAACGTGATAGTCAATGTCCGTGGTTGCTTCACGATACAGTAGATAGCGGACTCTACTGAAGAAACTGGATTCTGCTTCTGAAGTTGCCATCAACTGTCTACTCGTTGTTGATCAGTCATCCAGTTGTGTCCGACTCTTGGGGACCCCATGGACTGCAGCACACCAGGTCTCCCTGTCCCTAGTCTACTTGACCAGGGACCAAATAACTCATGGAGTGAAACAGCGCTGACAAGATCACCCATACACACTATTCCTTCCAGTGAGCTTATCCTCATCCAAGCAGAGACTTATCTGTGCTTTATTTATTCACAACATGCTTATTTGGTACACTTAAAAAAAAAAACTGCAATGCAATTATTTTACGATGCTGCATTAGTCTCTGCTGCACAATGCAGTGAATCAGCTACACATCATCCTCTCAGCCTTGAGTGGCCCTCCCACGTGCCCCCACCCTACCCCTCTAGGTCACCACGGAGCACCGAGTTGGGCTCCCTGTGCCTTAAAGCAGCTTCCCACTAGCCATCTATTTTACATATGACAGTGCATCTACGTCAATCCCTATCTTCCATTCGTCTCTCCATCACCCCTCGGAAGTCCACAAGTTCATTCTCTACATCTGTGCCTCTATTCCTGCCCTGGAAATAGGTTCATCTGTACCATTTTTCTAGATTCCACATATTTGCATTAATATACTGTACTTGTTTTTCTCCTGACTCATTTCACTACATATGACAGACTCTAAGTCCATCCACATCTCTACAAATGACACAGGATAAGAGGAGAAATAGACAGTCAGTTTTATAGAAACCAAATGGACCTGTGTCTGCTTCAGGGCAGATAAAGACCCCAGGGAAGGAGGTAGCATAACAGAGTGCTTAGGAGGCAGCTTGGAGCCATTATAACCTGTCTGCCAGCCCGCAGTTGAGAAGGGTGGTCATCAAACTGTGAGCCTTCTGAAAAAAGAAGCAAATCTGATGCAGGAGTAAGTCAGGACACCAGACAGACCCTGGTTCTTTTATAACACAAGTTACACGGACTTTTCAGAATTAACAGTGGTAACTGGAAACTCAAATAAGGAAGCATGAAAGACTTCACCAATGTAAAGAGCATCAGAGAGCAGTCCAACCCCACGGCAGGCACACAAGATGGCTGGACTAGCTACCAACTATCATTAAGTATATTTATGCACAAAGGTAATTTCACAAATACCATATAAGGCATGTATTCCTACTATCATCATTTCAAAGATGCAAACTCTGATGGCAAAGCTAAATGAAGTAAATTTCTCTAGGGTCACGAAGTCAGTACCTAGCAGAGTCAGAATATAAAGCAAAATCACCTATAAAGTCTGAAACCTAATGATTTTATTCTTTTTGGGGGATACATGTGGTCCATGATATGGAATAACCTCATGAGGGAATCAGATTCTAACTTACAGAAAAGCTCTCTTCTGTTATATAAAATAAGTATCTGCTAAATAAGTTTTTAATTTCTCTCTCCACTAGATTCGTTTTGTAAGGACAGGATACTATACATGTAACTTAATGCTTATACAATAGCTGTTGATTGACTAAATAATTCTCACTTCCAAATCACCTTGTATTTGAAATTCACTCAGTAGTTAAGGAAATTACAGTATTATGAACATAACTTATAACATGGGTTGTTAAGCTTCCAGAGTTGGGAGTGAAGGAGGAGAATGCGGTGAAATCTAGAGGTCTAATGAGACAAGACCAACATCAATTTTTAAAATATTTAAAGAAGAGATAAAAATAAGCAAGGCTAACAGCAATAGCAGCAACAAATGAATGAAGTATCATCAGAGTTTTAAGAGTTTTATAAATTTATTATGCTATTAGCACAGGAGAAAAGAAAAAATATGATGGAAAAAGTAAAATGCAAAGGAATTTAGTGTATGGACCAGCAAAGCAAAATGCTGGTTAGATGGAAAAGTAGAGTAAGCAAAACGAACCTCCCTTCTTACACTCAATATTGGACTAAAAATAATGTGATGTGTTTAATCCATTTCTTCTCTCTTATGAAATGATCCCTCACATTTCTGTCCTTGAAAACGTTAAGACTTTATAAAAGCACCAAACAATTTCCCACACCCGGTTAAGCTCAATGAAACACTGTGCTATTACAAAGCTGACCCATAAACTGCAATTCTATAAAATTCATATAGATTACCAGGAGACTTGGGCTATTATGGTTCTCTCATTCAGAGAGTGCAGGTCTGATGTAAGCAAAACATGATGAGGCTTTTACAAGTCAACACCATCAATACCTTTACAAAATACACTTGCTGCTGGAATGGTCATTCATGCTGAGAAGGGAAAAGATAAGGGCTACACGATAGTAGAGTCTCTTAGGATGAATCCATTTAACACTGTGGTGTTGACTAGGTGGCACTCAAGCCAAAAGAGAAGTTAGAATACCTCATCCACCAGATAAAAATAGAAATGCTTTTAAATGAGTCATCAACATAGAAAGTAATTAAACCTACACTTGCATTATATTTACTATATTAGACACAAAGATTTAGATAAAGAGAAAACTGCTTCCTGATTTTGGGATACTGGAAGAGTTTTCTAACAAAATTCACTCAGCATTTATTATCTTCCTCTCTTTATGTGTTTTTCTTGTAATGAATGAAAAAATTACTGCTGCTTTTAAAACAGAATTGTTAGAAAGTAGCATTGATATACATATACCATCAGGGGTAAAATAGGTAGCTAGTGGGAAGATGCTGAATAGCACAGGAGTCCAGCCTGGTGCTCTGTGACGACCTTACGAGTGGGATGGGAGGCAGCAGGGAGGCTCCACAGGGAGCGAATATATATATATACACACATAATTGTGACTGATTCATGGTGATGTGCACAAGAGACGGCCACACTACAAAGCAATTATGTTTCCATAAAAAATTAAATATTTAAAATAATAAAAAATATTATCAATTTCCAACTGACAATATCTGCAAAATAGGCTTAGACCCTCTCTCTGACTTGTATACTACTATATTATTACATTATATCAATATATTGCTAGCAGTAGCAATAACAATAAAATGCATCTTCATGCACCTTACTACATCTTAATGCACTTAAAAAAAAAGCTGATGTAATTAAAGTCTACACAGCAATGTGAAAGGAATTCATGACATTGAACTATACAGTCAGAAATGGGTACAATGGTTAGTTTTATGTTATGTATATTTTGCCACAATAAAAATAAAAAAAAAATACAATGGTTGAACTCATATTACTAAGTCTACCTGATCTGAAGTGTTCTTTTGTTGAGTTATTTTTGTCAGGTGTCTGCATTCATGTAATGACTTGGTAAAAATAATTTTTAAAATTTCTTTCTCCATATGCTTATAGAAATTAAATTTTAAAAATATGCCCTGTGAAGGAGCAGGCAGGATAATTTCTTGAGAAGTAGTTGAAAATGCCACTGATTTCTTCTATAGTTAATGGTTCGCTCAGGTTTTCTTTTGGAATCTACTATGTGTATATGCTTTTATTTCTGATTATATAAATAAAGTATAATCACTATAAAAATGAAATAATTATAAATAAATGTTTTAACTACTTGAATTTCCAGCTAAAGATAACTGCCCATTAATATTTCAGTGAGAATTATTTTATATATTTTTACACATATATGCATTGTTTGCTGTCATATTCTTTTAAAGCAGTCTTTGTATTTCACTGTCCTTTGAAAATCTTATAAACTTGTTTCATTTATTTAGAAATATTTATGTGGGGGATAAATGCAAGCCCTTATGCTAAGGGATACAGAAAGAAACAAATTAACACCTACAATGTGCTCCCCAAAGATGGTACATCCTCATGTGCTGTGTTGTGCTTAGTCACTCAGTCTGATTCTGCAACTCCATGGACGCTAGCCTGCCAGGCTCCTCTGTCCATGGGGATTCTCCAGGCAAGAATACTGGAGTGGGTTGCCATGCCCTCCTCCAGGGGATCTATCCAACCCAGGTCTCCAATATTGCAGGTGGATTCTTTATCATCTGAGCCACCCAAGAAGTCTAAGAATACTGGAGTGGGTTGCCTAACCCTTCTCCAGCGGAACTTTCTGACCCAGGAATTGAACCAGGGTCTCCTGCATTGCAGGCAGATTCTTTACCAGTTGAGCTACCAGGGAAGCCCTACACTGGTGGGATGAAATGACTACATAAATAAGAAGCATTTATGGTACCTCAAAGGCATGGATCTTTGGAAGCCACCAGCCATCTTACAATCTTGGAAAAATTTGAAACTCCACAGGTCAGGAAAGTCTTACATCTACCATCTTTCAGTCATATGCGTATGCTATCATCTATCATTCATACGCTGGAGGCACCAGCCCCCTTGTCCACAGTGAGGGGGAGATTTAAGTCTCTGTCATCTTTTCTGCCCAATCAGAACCACCAATACAGATTCTGGATGTCAATGCCAAGACTAGGCTAAGCACCGAGTTGTTAGCACCAAAAATGTGACATGTTTGATGAAAAAATCCACAACTGTACTTGCCAACAGTAGGTACTCAAAGACACTTAACATATATTATATACTCAAGGCTTTATACAGAAATCTTTATAGAATGAGAAACATTAAAATTTAGTTTTCAAAGGTAAATAATTTAGGATGACACACTTTTATGTTCGACAAATTTGATGTTTATCTTTTTTCCACACACCTAAAACAGTCTCCCAATATCAAAAGGCTTAGTGATTCAAAAAGGGAGGTTTGAATTTTCTTTTGTTATTCTTAGAACTAATGTCTGGATTCTCAAAGTATGCAGTTGAGAATGATTCAATCAAGAGCATTGTTGAAGTAATTTAAACTGGAGTGTCTCATTATTTGTAGTCAAGAAGCAATTTCTCTATGGTTGTTATCATTCACTTTGATTCACCTAAAGTAGAGATACAAGAACCAAACTGAACTCAAATATTTAGTTTTTGCCAATTTTGGCTACAGAAAATAGCTGACAGGTTAATTCACATACTACACTTATACTACATGAAAGTAATATAAAAGCATATGGAATCCTATATATATTTTTAAATAAAAATGACCTATCTACTTGGAATAGTAGAAATAATAGCTAACATATGTGAAGTGCTTATTATCTACTCTGAAGGTATAGTCTAGCTCAATCATCATAACAACTTTATGAGGTAACTTCCAACACCATTGCTTTTACAAATGAATAAAGTAAGATCCAGTGAGTTTAAGTAAATTGCTTCAAGTCACACAATAGCAAGCAGTATATCTATGACTTGAATTCAGGCAGTTTAATTTAAAGCTTTCTATCTTAACTGCAATTCTGCCTTGTTTTAAGTTACAGGAGTATATACATATGATGCATAAATGTAACAAAACATATTATCAAAAGCATCATCAATTATTTAATAACTCAGTTAAACTGTATCAACTATTGCTGTATACTATGAGAGAGTCCAGTGTTCTCATTAAAACACAAAAGGCCTATGACCCAGACAGTGGAGTACTGGAGTCTCATTTCTTGGCACTTAAAAAAAGAAAGAAAAAAAATATATATGTGCACACACACACATAAGTATACACACACACACACACCTATATACACATATATATATACAGAGAAAAAAATGAGTAACCTACCTACAATAAAATAAAATGTATAATAGTAAAAATATAATAAGCAAATAGTAATATGAAAATTTAAAATAAGGGTAAATGCATAAATTAATATGTGAAAGAGAAGACTAAGAACAGAAAGATCTAAAGTTGAAACAACGCGTGCACATTATGAAAAGATTATCTGTGTTTTAAGGTATGGAAATGAACACAGATGTTATAAAAGCACTGGCTGTCTATGAAGGGTCTCTGATTAACCTCACTGAGTATTTGGTAAATGCTCATGCTCTCTCTAAAGTTGAATACAGGAAAAACTTCAAGATGTCACCTGTACTTGACAATACAGGTCAAGTACTTTTGACGTCAAAGTTCAAATTAAAGGCCAGAGAAACATTACCTCCCCCATCTCAGTTCACTATGAACAGTGTCTTAAAACTTACAGTTTATGAACGTAAGCCAAGGTACTCGCCTTTTTCAGAGGTCAGAGAGTTTGATTCTCTGTATATGAAGTCCAAGAACAGGCAAACCTAGTCTATAGTGACAGAAGTCAGAAGACCAGTTGTTTCAAGGTAGGGAGACACTGACTGTAAAGCGGTAAGAGAGAACTCTTCCGAGGTAATGAAAATATCCTCTGTCTTGATAGGAGTGAGGGTTACAGGTATCTATACACTTAAAATTAAAGATTCTTACATTAAATGAAGCATATATAAATTTAAAAGGGGAAAATATGTTTCAGAATGCAACAACCATGGAATCAAAGGCAAAGAGGCATAAAACAATGAAATTTAAATGACATACAAAGAATAAGGAATTCAGTATCTTTTCCCAGGGACTAATTTTTCCATAAGGAGACAGATGGAAAGGAGGGAGACAGGGAAGGAGAATAAAGAAAAAAGGAGAGACAGTAATAGTCCAGTGAATGAACTTCCAGTTTGAAAAAGAAAACTTCCTTTTGAAAAGCCATTCCATAAAACCAAACAGGGCAATCATTTAAGGCCGCAATTTCCAAATTTTTCATGTTAAGGGTTTACCTTCTCCTCAACAAATGTATTTAATTAGAATTCTATTTATCAGATTTTTAACACTTTTACAGTTTCTACTGAATAAATAGCTCAATACTTCTGAGGAAACAAGTACGTGTCATGCACACATGCCAGTTTTCAAGATGACTGAGTAAAAGCAAAGAAGAGATTCACTGCACTAATATCGTCATTTTAAATGTAAAGTCCAGTTGAAATACAGGCACTGCACTATGGTGGGCTAGTGCTCACTCTGAACAAGTGGGATCCCAAAGCACTGCAAAACTAACAAAGGGCTTAAGGAATAGTTCTTACACTTCGCTAATATCACACATGAGTAAAAATAACATTTATCTTATCTTTGCTTGCCCAGGTTACCAGAGTCAGGCTGACTGTGTGCGACTGCTGCGGTGTGCTCAGATGCTCAGTCCTGTCAGACCTGCACCCCGACGGACTGCAGCCTGCCAGGCTCCTCTGTACAGACGCCTTTCCAGGTGAGAATACTGCAGTGGGTTGCCATTTCCTCCTCCAGGGGAACTTCCCAACTCAGGGATCAAAACCGCATCTCCTGCATTGGTAGTCAGATTTTTCAGCGCTGAGACACCAGGGAAGGCAAAATACAAAAGCAGAGGGAGCTGATTTATCCCTAAGCTTATTCACATTAAAGCTAATCTAGCCTTTCATTTCTGATATCTCAGTAAAGGATTCATATTCTAATGCAGTAACACTAAAAATATACCTGGTCTTGATTTTCAGTGTTAATACATTCTTCACAACCCTAGTAACCTAGCCCTGACTTTCAACAGCGGTTCTATTTTGGCCACCAGCAATGAAATGGACTATATAATATATGAGGTGATGAGACAGAATATAAAAATAGGAGAATAAAAAAGTTATCTTCAAATATCTTTTGAGAGGATAAAAATGGAGGATTACCATTGTACAACTGTCAAGAGAAAGGATTAATTTTTAAATCATTTTCTATTTCCACTGCCTGATGTGGTAAAGTTGGATGAATAAAAGGCCATTGTCTTCATTCATTAATTTCAAGAGATTGTTGGAAGATGGAAATCTTTTGGAATGATTATGCCTTTGTAACAGTCTTTATCTAAAAACTATGACTCTTAGAGAATACTCTGTTCTCTTCTAACTGTAAATGTTGTCAGAAGGATGAATTAGAGAGAAGTAGTCAACACAGATTTTCAGTGTCTGCCTCACCAAGTTCATTTGAGGTCTTTTTGTCTTATACTTGACAAGATACCATCTTATCAAAAGAACTTGATTGTGATCATTTCTCAGTATATACAAACACCAGATCATTATGTGTATGCCTGAAACTAATAAAATATTACATGTCAATTTTGTGGCTTCAAAGGTGACACAGTGGTAAAGAATCCTCCTGCCAGCGCAGGAGACAAGAGATGCAGATTAGATCCCTGGGTTGGGAAGGAAATGGCAACCTACTCCAATACTCTTGCCTGGGAAATTCCATGGACAGAGGAGCCTGCTGAGCTACAGCTCATGGGGCTGCAAAGACTCGGACACAACAGCACATACATGCAATTCATGTCAATTATACTTCTATTTTTTGGCTGTGTATCATGACACATGGGATCTTATTTCCTGGAACAGGGAACAAATCCATTCCCCTGCATTACAAGCATGGAGTCTTAACCTCTGGACTGCCAGGGAAGTACCTATACCTAAATATTTTTTTAAATAACTTGTTTTAAATTAGATAAAGGAGAAATGTTTAAATGTACATCATTGATTTCTGAATTTTTTCCTAATAAGCCAACATGGGTTAGAGGAATGGCAGTAAATAGAGCTAAAAATGACCAAACTATGAAAAGTTAACCTTCCCAAATAACTTAGTTATCTTTATCAATGATCCAGTGGATTCACTTCATGGTGTGGTGACAACTACGTACCAACAAAGCCACACTAGTAAGTTATTTTCTGCAGAAACTATCAGTTCAGATGTCAAAGCAGCAAAAAGATAATGTCTCTACAGGAATGTATGAATATATATATATTTTTAAATTAGATTAAAATATTTCAAAAATAAGTAAAACTATAAAATAGTAATTTAAAATACATACTATAAACATAAATATATATAATTCTATTAAATATACAGTTGAACCTTGAACATGGGTGTGAATTACATGCCATTTTTCAGTAAAGATACCAAAAACATTTCTGAGATTCTCAATACTCAGAAAAATATTACTGACAAACCATGTAGCCCAGAAATATTGAAAAGATTAAGAAAAAGGTATGGCAGGAAAGCATAGAGCAGATACAGATACACATAAACTGTAACATGCATATATGTGCTGATCAACTGTTTATGCTATTGGTAAGGCTTCCAGTCAACAGCATTCTATTAGTAGTTAAGTTTTAAGGGGATCAAAAGTTTTATGATTTTCAACAGCAGTTGGGAGGGTACTGGTGCCCTCTACCCCATGCTGCTCAGGAGTCAACTGTATAAACGTACAATGTATAATATATACACAGATAATCTATGTGCATGTTTCTTTCAAATAGAGACTAGATATCATCATACATGCTTGATTGTATCTTTGAAACACATATTAAATAGGGCCTAATCATTTTGATAGAAATGAAACAAAAGACATTGAAATGGGATCTGGAAATAAATGACTATACAATCATTATTGATTCTTAGATATTTGACATTATTATATGCAACCATTACAGCAATACTGAAAAGAACGTTATAAAAGGTATAAATATTTCTATTAAATAAAACCTCTAAGATGAGCATGCTTTAATTCCCTAGGATTCATGACATGTTAGAAGATGATCCAAAACCTGTAATTTTGTTCTCTTAAGTATTGGGTGTATAAACAAAACTATGGTTCATTTTCTTTTAATGATACAGATGTGAAAGATATTCTTATTGACATGCAGACTTAATCTG
This sequence comes from Odocoileus virginianus, assembly GCF_023699985.2. Lineage (NCBI taxonomy): Eukaryota > Metazoa > Chordata > Mammalia > Artiodactyla > Cervidae > Odocoileus > Odocoileus virginianus. Next base: position 21,519,466 of record NC_069699.1, read on the forward strand.
ACTGATTAGCTGAAGAGCAGAATTCTGCCACACAAAATCAACTGTGTGTGTACAAAAATAAATTGCAAAGCCCTGCAAGTAACCTCCAAAGCTTAATATTTTAAAAGTTATGTGACCTTGGGTAAGTCATCAGTAGGTGTGTCTTCAATTTCAACCCCTCTGCAATGACGAGATTGCTCTAAAATAGCCTCTTTTAGAGGGTGTGGAGAAAACACAAGCCTTCTACTCTGTTGGTGGGAATGTAAATTGGTGCAGTCACTATGGAAAACAATTCCTTAGAAAATTTAAAAATAGAACTATCATACGATCCAGCAATCTCACTTCTAGACATACATGTAGAGAAAACTCTAACCCCAAAAGATAAAATCACCCCAATGTTAAAAGCAGTGCTATTGACAACAGCCAAGACTTGAAAGCAACCTAAATGGTTCATCAGCAGAGGAATGTATAAAGATTTGTGCGTGTATGAATATTATTCCCCCATAAAAAAATTAAATAATGTCACTTGCAGCAACATGGATGAACCTAGAGATCATCATACTAAGTGAAGCAAGCCATCTACACAAATATCATACAACATTCCTTATATGTGGAATACAAAAAAAATGATACAAATAAACTTTTTTACACAACAGAAACAGACTTATAGACAGAGAAAGCAAACTTACATTTACCAAAGGGGAAAGGGCAGGGGGGGATGTCTGGAGTATGGGATTAGCAGATGCAGACTACTGTATATAAAATAGATAAACAACAAAGTCTTACAGTACAGAACAGGGAACTGCATTCAATATTGTGTAAAAAACTATAATGGAAAAGAATCTGCAAAGTATATATATATATTAATATATATCTACACATATAAACACACACACACATATATATATACATATTTAACTGAATTACTTTTCTGTACACCAGAAACTAATACAACATTGTAAATCAATTATACTTCAACTAAAAATTTAAAAATAAAATAGCCTCTAGTATACGTTCCACTTCAATTCCATGAAGACTTTGACTATCACACTCTATTCTGTGATGAAGTTATATTCACTTACTATTGATAAGCATATTTTTGTCCTACAGAGGAATTATAATACAAATGGTATGTCAATTTTATAATTTATTATTTCCCACTTTCCAAGTGGTCTTTTTAAGGAAGCACTGGGATCTTCTCTTTTCACAATTTATTAAAATGAACCACATATCCAAAAACACACACTGAAGACTCTCTTCATCCACTTTCTCTATTTATTATATATTAATACATAGACCACAACCATGCTTCCAAGAGTGGCTCTCACAGTGCCCTTCCATTAGCAAATAGCTGGCCTGACTCCCCAAATGAGAATTATAAACTATACCTCTTACTACATGTTTTTTCCTAAAACACATTTTCCTAATATTTAATTTATAAATCATTTCCCAGATGTATCAGTAATAAATGGTTGTAGGCGGCAGACAGGTCTCCAACAAGAAAGTATCATGCTTGCTGTTTACTTGGAGGCCACATTAAAAAGGCATCAAGAGAAAGCAAAATAAAAACAACCTTGTGAACCTTTGTAAATGGTCTCAAGGGACACGTAACTCTGAGGATATCAATAAGGAAATGCCCTAGTCCAAACTCCCTCTTAGGTTGCACAAAAAATATTTATTTGCTGATAAAAAGTTTGTGTAAGACAGCTGCTTATGATCAAAGTGAGAAGAAAGCAAAAAATAAGTGCTCCATGATTTCAGATATTTTCTCCCTAAAGCATATTTTAAGAAAATGACCTAACTAATCCTTTTCTTTAATTGCCATGCTGCTCATAAACGAAGTAATTTTGAACAAATATGTCACAGATGTTTATCACATACATATAAGTGCAGGGATATATATATGCGTGTGTGTGTGTGTGTGTGTGTGTGTGTGTGTGTACATTATATACATAACATATACACATTTTTAAGTGGTATGGTCAACACATTAGTCAACAATTTAGATGTTAAAAAATTAGGCACGTCCCGAATATATTATTTTGTTAAGGTTAATCCTTTAAATTACCAATTTTTGAACTACTGGGTTTTCCTGAAGCAAGACATTCTTTTGTAAAGATGGGATCAACATTTGATGACTGCATTTATTATCTTCATATTTCAGCTCAGTTCAGTTCAGTCACTCAGTCGTGTCTTTGCAACCCCATGAATTGTAGCATGCCAGGCCTCCCTGTCCATCACCAACTCCCAGAGTCTGCCCAAACTCATGTCCATCGAGTCGGTGACGCCATCCAGCCTTCTCATCCTCTGTCGTCCCCTTCTCCTCCTGCCCCCAATCCCTCCCAGCACCAGGGTCTTTTCCAATGAGTCAACTCTTCACATGAGGTGGCCAAAGTATTGGAGTTGCAGCTTCAACATTAGTCCTTCCAATGAACACCCAGGATTGATTTCCTTTAAGATGGACTGGCTGCATCTCCCTGCAGTCCAAGGGACTCTCAAGAGTCTTCTCCAACACCACAATTCAAAAGCATCAATTTTTCAGCGCTCAGCTTTCTTCACAGTCCAACTCTCACATCCATAAATGACCACTGGAAAAACCATAGCCTTGACTAGATGGACCTTTGTTGGCAAAGTAATGTCTCTGCTTTTTAATATGCTATCTAGGTTGGTCATAACTTTCTTTCCAAAGATTAAGTGTCTTTTCATTTCATGACTGCAATCATCACCTGCAGTGATTTGGAGCCCCAAAAATAAAGTCTGACACTGTTTCCACTCTTTCCCCATCTATTTCCCATGAAGTGATAGGACCAGATGCCATGATCTTTGTGTTTTGAATGTTGAGCTTTAAGCCAACTTTTTCACTCTCCTCTTTCACTTTCATCAAGAGGCTTTTTAGTTCCTCTTCACTTTCTGCCATAAGGGTGGTGTCATCTGCATATCTGAGGTTACTGATATTTCTCCCAGAAATCTTGATTTCAGCTTGTGCTTCTTCCAGCCCAGTGTTTCTCATGATGTACTCTGCACATAAGTTAAATAAGCAGGGTGACAATATACAGCCTGATGTACTCCTTTTCCTATTTGGAACCAGTCTGTTGTTCCATGTCCAGTTCTAACTGTTGCTTCCTGACCTGCATACAGGTTTCTCAAGAGGCAGGTCAGGTGGTCTGGAATTCCCATCTCCTTCAGAATTTTCCACAGTTTATTGTGATCCACACAATCAAAGGCTTTGGCGTAGTCAATAAAGCAGAAATCGATGTTTTTTCTGGAACTCTCTTGCTTTTTCGATGATCCAGCAGATGTTGGCAATTTGATCTCTGGTTCCTCTGCCTTTCTAAAACCAGCTTGAATAACTGGAACTTCATGGTTCACATATTGCTAAAGCCTGGATTGGAGAACTTTGAGCATTACTTTACTGGCGTGTGAGATGAGTGCAATTGTGAGGTAGTTTGAACATTCTTTGGCATTGCCTTCCTTATCAGACCTCAAATTTGATGTTTTGACTGATTTTGATGATCATTTTCAGCATATCACCTATTTTCACCTTCTCATGACCCAAAGGGTGAGTGTCATCCCACATGAGAGATGAAGTAGGTCCAATAAATGTAGCTAAATAGCACATGAAGCTAAGATTACTGAAAAACTGTGTGTGTGTGTGTGTGTGTGTGTGTGTGCACGCTCAGCTGCTCAGGTGTGTCCAACTCTGCAAAGCCATGGACTGCAGCCCTCCAGGCTCCTCTGTCCATGGGATTTTTCAGGCAAGAATACTGGTGTGGGCTGCCATTTCCTCCTCCAGGAGATCTTCCCAACCCAGGGACTGAACCTACATCTCCTGTGCATCCTGCATTGGCAGGTGGATTCTTTACCCCTGAGCCATCTGGGAAGCTCCTGAAATACAGATGCACCACCAAAATCCACTATAGTGTTCTTCATATTCATTTTATTTTATGCCTTTTCTTTGTTTAAAGGAATCCTTCCGTATAGCAAGATAGATTCATGGCAGTTATGTTGCAAAAGTTATCAGATCTTGGTTGATTCATAGATCAAATGCTGTGTAAAATGGATTTGCAAAGAAATAATAAAGAAAATGCCAAAAGTATGTCAAATCTCACCATGATTCTTTAGATATATTTGTATTTCTTGACAACTGATTCATCTCATGTTTTCCTCTTTGTTTCAAACTAAACAAGTTACAAGTAAAAACAGCTCCCTTTTTTATGGACCTTCTCTCCAGATTAAACTATGACTGTTCTTGTAAAAATCAAACCTATTTATTACTCTTAGCTTCAAACAATAACACAAACTAAACAAATTATTTTAGATGCTTAGCTGTTAGTATCTGTTTATGCAAAACATCTAATGTGATATATTGGAATCCAGAGCACTGGATTCAATTTTTTTCCCTCATTCTTTTTTTAAATTTTTATTGAAGGATACTTACTTTACAGAATTTTGTTGTTTTCTGTCAAAACTCAACATGAATCAGCCATAGGTGTACACATACCCCCTCCTTACTGAAGCTCCCTCCCATCTCCTTCCCCATCCCACCCCTCTAGATTGATACAGAGCCCCTGTTTGAGTTTCCTGAGTCATACGGCAGATTCCTGCTGGCTATCTATCTTACATACGGTAATGTAAGTTTCCATGTTACTCTTTCCACAATCTCACCCTCTCCTCCCCTCTCCCCGTGTCCATAAGTCTATTCTCTATGTCTTGTTTCTCTTGTCTCATTCTTGGTTTACCTCCTGGCATGAGCATTCACAGCGTTATTTGTCCATTCATAAGTAAATTATGGACACAAAGTGTCACCAGTAATAATCTGGGTAGGAGTATGAACATTTATATTAAATACTGTCATAAACAGTACATATAAATTTCTCTTATAAAAATAGTAAATGTTTAAAACAATGAATATGTAAAATAAAACAAAAAATAAAATTTATCTGTTATTCCACTATCCAGAAATTACCAGGAAGCTTTTTTTTTTTTTAACAGTCCCTACCTTTTTTAATTCAATTGTTCGCCTGTTATTGGATGTTTAGGTAACTCTTTTGCTATAATTAATGACACTGTGGTGAACATTTTCACACATAATTTCTTGGCAGAATCTTTAGTTCTTTAAACTGTTAAATAAGATTGACAGATATTTGTCCCTCTGCTTTTCTATTAGCACATTAAGAAAATATTTACCTGACCATTCAGCTTATACATGCATAGAAAATACCATTTGGAGAAACAGATGCTGAGCTGAGATTCAAGTAAAAAGCTTCAGTGAATAGAAACAACAGGCAAAAGGACAAATATTATATGATTCTACTTATAAAAAATATCTGGATTAGGTAATTCATAGAGATACAAAACTGACCAGAAGTTACCAGGAGATGGGGATGAGAAGGAATAAAAAGTTGTTGCTCTCTGGTTTTAGGGATTCCCTTGGGAGGCAAGGAAGAAATTTGAAAATAAATACTGGAGACTGCTATATAACACTAGGAACGTAATTGATGCTAGAAGAATGGTTAAGATGACAAATTTTATGTTGAATATATTTTACCACATTTTCTAGTTTCATTGAAGTAGATATATAATAATTAAAATCTATCCAATTCACTTAAAGTTTAAATATAATTTGAGTATATACTATGTCAGTCTCTGATAAGTGACTGTATCTTATTTAATACCCACAATAAGTCTAGCATTACTAACAACAGGGAAACCAAGTCTTAATGAACTTAGGTAGTGTGCACAGTCTCACCAGAATCAGACTTATATCACATTTATATGACTTCAAAGCCATTGCTTTTAATTATCATGCTGTCTAAATTATATATCTCATGCTTCATCTGTGACAGCCTCTGAACTGTTAAGCCTATTCTGTTGTTGTTACTGTTCAGTCACTAAGTCCATGGACTCCAGCACTCCAGGATCCTCTATCCTCCACCATCCCCCACGGTTTGCTCAAATCCACGTTGAGTTGGTGATGTTATCTAAACATCCTATCCTCCGCCACTCCCTCCTCCTTTTGCCTTCCATTTTTCCGAGCATCAGGGTCTTTTCCAATGAGTTGGCACTTGGCTTCAGGGGCTTCCCAGGTGGTGCAGTGGTAAAGAAGCTGTTTGTCAATAAAAGGGACGCAGTTTCAATCTCTGGGTAGGGAAGATTCCTTGGAGCAGGAAATAGCAACGTGCTCCAGTATTTTTTGCCTGGAAGATTCCATGGACAAAGAAGTCTGGCAAGCTACAGTCCAAGTGGTTGCAAAGAATGAGACATGACTGAGCATTCACATGTGTGTTTAGGACACACACATCTTTAAAGCCACAACATTCTTTAGTAAGTCTATTTCACAGAAAAGTAAAGTGAAGCTCAACCAGGTTACATGAGTTAATTCAACATTACAAGCTAGTCTATGGAAGAACTAGACTTAAAAAAATATTTTAGACCACAAATTGGCCAAAACAGAATAGAGAATTCCCATATACTCTTCATCCATCCTCCCCTCTGTTTACCTACATAAACATAGTGCCATGATCAAAACAAGAAACAAATTTTACTCAGATTTTACTAGCATTATCACTAATGTGTTTTTCTTTTTTCCATGATCTAATGATGCAGCAAAAAATACTGTCAAAATGTTTCGTACAGTGTCCCTCAATTTAGGTTTGTCTGATATTTTCTCATGATTAGACAGTAGTTATGTATTTTTCACAAGAACTTTGAGAAAAATAAAAAAGTTTTCTTTTCCTCAAACTTTTATCCACTGGTTTTAGCATCCATCAGAGGTTCTTGCCTAAAACAGTTATTACCGAGGTTTTCTAATGACGATGTTCCATCTTTTTTGTTCCATCTTCTTTATTCCTTCTATATTTACTAACTGGAATTCTTCCATAAGGAGAAACTGTGTCTTCTCTGCTATCTTCTCTCACCCTCCTCCTTTTTCTATTTCAGTATGGGCTTATAATTATTTATTTTATCCTATGGGTTAAAATTCAACCTTCGAGTTATTTATTGGGTTGTTCTAATTCTCCAGCTTTGGTAAATGGGCGCCCTTTCAGGTTAACACCTGTGTCTTTTGATATGACCCCATCCTTAGAGAGGACTCTCTTGCTTTTGGTGCTAAAGATACTCCAAGCTCATCTCATACTCTCTCTTATACTCTCCAGCCCTGCAATCAGCCACTTCTTCAAGGAGCCTGTAGACAATGGGATTTAAATACCAAGATCTTGGTTCTATCTGTGCTCATAGCTACTAGAGTGTTACTGCTTCCAAACTCTCTCAGTAAACAAAGCTTGACAATATATGTATTGTACTGACAAAGAGCCAGGCATTTAGTCCAGGAGTTTTCACTCTCCTTAATAATCTCCCCTGTCTTGAAATTAGTTTTTAATTTGGTAGGATTCACATTTCAGAAAGGGATAAGGAAATAACAGTTTCAACTATATAAAAAATAAATAATTAAAACAGAAGGAATACAATAAAGGCTTGGTTCTCTTTATTAAGTTAAGGGCTAGTAGATACTCTTTACTGAGAGGAATTCTAATATACTGTAAACTACAGGTGTCCTGCATCTGAGAAAATCCATGAAGTTCGGTATTTGTGTTTCCTTATCTATGAAATGAGGATGATTATCTCTATCCCCTACAGATGTTACAAAAATACATTTTATTACAGTAAATGTGAAGGTACTTTTTATACTCAAAAGCACATGATTTGTGGGCATATTGCTGTTCAATATGAAAACAATTAATACAAAAAATTACTAGGATATGATAGGTAGAAATCTATATATGTTCCTCCAAGATTTCCATTTCTTAGTCATTCCATCAAAGATGAATCCAGGTACTGCTTTGAAGGTACTTTGCTAATGGAATCATGGTTACCTAACAGTTGACTTTTAACATAGGGAGGTTATCCTAGGTCCAATGTAATAATATTAGCTCCTTAGAAGCTAGAAGGAGGAGACAGAAAAGTCTATCTGATGTGCCTGAATAAGAAAGTGAGGGCTGAGAAATGAGGATGAAGGGGAGGGTCAAGAAAGGTGTGAGAAGAACTTGACCCATCATCTCTGGCTTTGAACATGGCCGTGAGTCAGGGTACGTATCAACAGGTGGATTCTAGGAGCTCAGAAAGACTCTAGGACAAATAGACAGCAAAGAAACAGGGAGCAAGTCTATAATCACATGGAATTGAATCCTGCCAACAGTTTGAATGATCCTGGAAAAACATTTTCCCCTACAGTTCAAGAAAAACAAAAACAAAATTAAAAAAAAAAAACAAACATGTTGATCCCCTGCTTTCAACCTTGTAAGACCCTTAGCAGAGATTCATGCTGTGCTGATACTTCTGACACAGAAAAACTGTGAGCTAATGAATGGGTATTATTTTAAGTCACTGAACGTGTGATAATTGTTAGCACAACAATAGAAATAAACATATCATGTTTCAGGAGGAAACAAAATGATTTAGAGCAATAAAATGATTCTTTTCAATCTATATCAATCTATAGAGCCTCAAACATAATGACTACTGTTGACTGATAACAGGAATAAGAAAGATCTGATTTAAGGAAACTGAAAAAGCATTATATGGACAATCTATACTTACAGGGTCCACTGTATAATTCAATCAGTCTCTATTTGAGACCCATATGAGTCACAAACCTACCTTCATCAATTTTCTAAAGAGTAACATGATAATGAGAGCAGAAAGAATTCAAGATTTGGACTGGAAATCAAATATAATCCAGGCCATGTCTAACTCAATCATTAGTCAAGGAACTTGTGACATTTCATCACCTTTTAAACTGAATTTTCTCATCTTTAATGTGGGTATATATTGTGCTATATTGGCTTAAGATGAGTTCAGTCGCTCAGTCATGTCCGACTCTTTGCGACCCCATGGACTGCAGCACGTCAGGCTTCCCTGTCCATCACCAACTCCCAGAACCTATTCAAACTCATGTCCATTGAGTCGGTGATGCCATTCAACCATTTCATCCTCTGTCATCCCCTTATCCTTCTGCCTTCAATCTTTCCCAGCATTAGTGTCTTTTCCAATGAGTCAGTTCTTCACATCAGGTGGCCAAAGTATTCAAGTTTCAGCTTCAGCATCAGTTAACATTGGCTTAAGTTAGATAACACAAATTAAAATTCTCTGAAAATTGAAAACACATAAATTCTCATTGGGTTGGGTACATTATTTGCTGATTCTCAGAAACTGACTAAAATAATTGTTATTAGTCAGATTAGTCCAGACTGTTAATTTACTAAGATTGATTCACAATTACTTACTATAATGCTTCTCTTTGAATATTCTTTTACTTTGAGATTATAAGTTTAATATGTTAGGATGTGGTTTATTGTTAATAGTTGATAAAAAATAGGAATGGAGGAATGAATAGCAGGATGCAAAATGACATTATGGTAATTCTAAAGTTTGCAATCAACAGAAAGAATGCTAAGGAAGTTTTTAAATTGCCCACGTTCCTTGTTATGGGTTTCAATTGTGCCCCGTCCCCCAATTCTTAGGTTCAACTATCTCCCAGTGCTTTAAGATACGACCTATATGGAAAGGAGGGCATTGCAAATATAATTAGTTAAGATGAGTTCATAATCAGCTGGACCCCTAATCCTTTATGAGTAATATCTTTTTAAAAGAAAACTTTGGACACAGACAGCTACATAAACAGAACCCCATGTGAAGATTAAAGTTAAAATCAGGGTGAAGCCTCTATATGTCAAGGAACAGTGAAGACTGGTAGCAAACCACCAGCAATTACAGAAAAGCCTGGAGAAGCTTCTCCCTCATAGCACTCAGAGGGTACCAACCTGCAAACCTTGATCTCTGACTTCTAACCGTCAGGTCTGAGAAACAAATTTTACTGCTGTTGAAGCTACCCAGTTCATAGTATTTCATTATGAAAGCCTGAGTAATCGAATGCACTCCTCTATTCAAGAGAAAATACAAAAGGAATTACTGCAATTATAATGATCCAACAAAGGGTATGAGCCACTGAAAAAAAAAAACTTTCAAATAGCTTAAGTCCATTTAATTCTTTTTAAAAAACAAATCTTGAACCGTAAAGAAGATGGAAACCATTATTATACTTTACAAGAAACCAGTGGATGTAATGCAATATAGTTTGAGAAGCTTGCTTAAAATCAGAGATGATGGAGGAAATGCTTGCATCTGAAACTTTGAAGTTTTGAATCCAGAGCTCCTTTTTCTATGCCATTTAGTTAATTTTCATTTGGCTCAATTGCTCATACCTACTCCTAAATGCAAATGGAAGAAACTCTCAGACAAAAATGGTCAAGAAGCTCAGCATTTTGACTGTATGTTTCAGATACAATAAAATCCCATTAAACTGGGATGCAAGAGGAGTGGGAGGCAGGAGGCTGCAGGAAGGTTCTAGCTGCCCTGGTGAGGCCACCTCCACAAGCCCATTGTCTTGATCAGTCTGTCAACGCAAAAACGCTTGAACTGTGGGAGAGGAGTTCAACAGACCTTATGTCACAGACCTCATCTTTGTTCGATTCTGTTTTATTAGATTACCATCCAGCAGCCGTTCTTTGTCCCAAGAGGAACTCTAAGGTATTTTAAATTCCCAGCCAAGCTCCTCTGAGAAATACTCAAAATCCAGGTACCCTTTTGCCAGTGAACAAAATTGCTTCTGTAGGATTAAACTATTCAATTTTTGAGCTCTTAGTTAAAGTTCACCTGGCAATTCAGCGTGGTGAACAAACAGCTACACTTGTGTGGTGCAAGCTTTAACCTCTGCAAAGTGTGCAGCCTTTCTGAAGAGCAAACTATTACCAGCTACAGAAACAATGGATTTGGGATCTCTAAAGAAAACATCAAATAGGTGTACTGTTCCTTTTGAATAAGAATGAAATAATTCTTTTTCTTGTTTGCTTCCCTTCCCTTGAATTACACAAATTATCTCTATCCCTCATCCCATTTGAGAAACCAAACTAAAAAATATATCAGAAAGCTACTATTTTACAGGAAAAAAAAGATCTAAGTTGTGAAATGATTTACACATGAAAGCATACTGAAGTGCAAGCTATCTTTTATTATCTTAACTTCTGGATTGATACTCCAAAATAGCCACAGTGTTACATTATCCACAAATATCTGAGAGATGTCTGAATGTCACCAGGGAACAGTTTATCGATCTGACTCAGAGGAAATAAGGTGCACTAAAGCGGATATCATACAATAAGTCAGGAGACCCAATTTCTTTATCTGGCTCCGTAACTCCACTACTAACGGGCTCTACGACCTTGACAGGCCTTTTGGGATCTAAGCTCCCATTTGAGTAATGAGCTGTATGATCTCCAAGGTCCTAATCTAAAATTATGAGATCCAAATAACGTAACCAACTCCCCCAAACCTATTAAAAAGTAATTCTTGATTGTGATTTTAGCCTATTTGGAGAATAACTCTAAATACAGGTCAATCAACATGGGAATAGCAAGATCATCTTTATCTCACTATTTGGTATATATTCTAAAGCAGAAAAGAGTAGCACAACTTACAATGAAATGATTATTTAGCATGTACTATGGAGCCTGCAGGCTACAGTCCAGGTGGTTGCAAAAGGCCAGGCATGACTGAGAGGCGAAGCACACACACATACGTGTTCTATACTAGTTTCTCTATACATTAACCTCTGTATTTTAAGAATCCCATAAGTGAACTATAAGTTTGCTCCCCCAAGGGGGTAATTTTAAATCAGGGAAGGAAAAAGTGAAGGTGGTATATCTATTCAGTTAGAACCTGAGAACTGGAGCATCAAGCAGTGCTTCTCCTATTATGAAGAGCATAATCCAAACTAATGCAAAATAGTTGTTGGAAAACCTGGAATAAAAGCCATCAGAAAGTTATTTTCTTTGCTTATGGGCAGAAAATGTCACCAAATATTTTATTTTAAGAAAGATAATAGGTGTGATTTTTTTTGTACCATCATTTAGATATTCACATAAAAAATATTAATATTTTACTGATATTTTTAGTTCAATTCAGTTCAGTCACTCAGTCGTGTCCGACTTTTGCGACCCCATGGATCGCAGCACGCCAGGCCTCCCTGCCCATCACCAACTGTCCATTACTCATATCCATCTCCAAACTTATATCCAAACTCATATCTATCGAGTCAGTGATGCCATCCAGCCATCTCATCCTCTGTCGTCCCCTTCTCCTCCTGCCCCCAATCCCTCCCAGCATCAGGGTCTTTTCCAAGGAGTCAACTGTCCGCATCAGGTGGCCAAAGTACTGGAGTTTCAGCTTCAGCATCAGTCCTTCCAATGAACACCCAGGACTGATCTCCTTTAGGATGGACTGAGTGGATCTCCTTGAAGTCCAAGGGACTCTCAAGAATCTTCTCCAACACCAAAGTTCAAAAGCATCAATTTTTCATCGAAATATCTTATTTGTTAATAAACCTACATTTTATATCTCATTGATTTACTGAATTAGTGTTTAGAAGCTGAACTCTATTACTTACTTCTCAACTTATCCACAGAAACACAGTGTTTGTGGTAGAGGAAAGTTTGATGTAAACACATGATTCCAAAACTTTGGAATAAAATTTCAGGGGAAAAAAAGATATTATGGGGGAAAAGCAGAGAAAATTTCAAAATAATACTGGGAGAGGTTTCTGGTTTTGTTACAGTATAAATGTTTAAAATAAGAAAAGTATTAGTTCATGGTGGTGTTTATCAGGAAAGTTCTATGAAGAAAATAGGTCTTAAAGGAGAAAAGGTTCCACTTTACTGAAAGCAGAAAACCTGGAAATTGTAACAGGATTGATTTTCAACCTATAGAAGCCACTTATATAAATAAAGTAACCCCATAATTAGTCTCAGTTTGTCTACCCACATTAAATTATATTACTGATGTATACAGTTACATTTCTCCTTGATATATTTCATAACTAATAAAATCACTCACATATATTGATTCTATTTGAAGAAAAATGGGGAGGTTAAGTCTTTACAAGATTCAAGATTCCCACCACAGCATGATTATGTGGTGAGTTGGTAATGATAGAAACCATTTGATTTTTTACTCTCATTAAAAATAAATTTAGATTTAAATAAGATTCATGGCTACTCTACTCAGAATCCATACACCAGATCAAACCCATTACCACCCAAAACTAGAATTAATTGCAGAGATCCTTTTTTTTTTTTGAAAAGCAAAAGCCTGATATAACATTCACCTGATATAATAGGTGAATGTAGTAATAGATTTACTGAACATTTAACATAAGCAAGACAAAAACTAAGTATTTTACATGCATTCTCTCATTGGATTCTCTCAATCATCTAATGAGTGAGATTAATTTTATTATCTTCATTTACAATCGGGAAAACAGAGCCTCAGAGAGATCATACAGTATGCAAAGGCTAGAAAGCAGCATCACTCATTTTCAAAAACTACTCTAGTCTAATCCTGTCTAAAATCAAAGCTGGATCCTAAGACATCATGAAAAAAGTCCACTATATGAACAATCTTGAAACTGTGGTCACAGAAGTGACCATGGCTCAAACCTTACCTGAGTATATAAAAGATTAAAAGAAGACACCAGACAGAGTGTAGCAAGTGAGTTACAAGCTTTAATATTTATCCTGGCTTAACATGGTCAGCAACGAGAAATATCAGGACTAACCCTAGAGACTAACCCAGGGTAAAAGCAATTCAAAACAGAAAGAGATCACAGATATGGAGCAAAAACAGAAGGGCCTCCCATCACGGTTTTACCTTTCTTTCCACCTTCAATGGCTTTCTTAGCATAACACCTGCTCAAGCCTGAGGATGCTCTTTGCTTATTATTATTATTTTTTTTCCCAAATGCTTCCTAACTCTTAAGTCCTTATGGATTTTTAACTTAGCATCTTTCCCTGGGCATTTTTACAATTTAACATTAAGCTAACAAACCAACCTCTGAGACAGCCTGAATCTTATACTCTATGGTTTCATTAAAACTCAAATACACAATCCAAATCTCTGGGCAATGAAAAGTAGGGAACCAAATTGGATTAGCAAAATGGAATGGAGAATGAACCTATCATTAGTGATCAAATTTCATTTCCAAGAGTTTCAGGGAACTCTAAATATGCTGTTCAACAATGATGAGCCAGAAACTGGGTCTTGGAAATGCTTTGGTTATGAAGAGACTTATTTTAATATTGAACCAAAGCATAGTCTAATCAGTAGAATCATACTAAACTGCCAGTAGTAAACCTAAATCTAATCATTTTTCCCCTAACATATATTTAATGCGGCAACATCACATACAAAAAATACAGTCAGGAAAATATTACCTAAAAAAAAATGTTACCTGTTGGCTAGTAGTAGAAATGGGTCTAAACTGTGTACAATATTAGTAGTACCATATTATCAATGAAATGATTTCATGTAATTGTCATTCTGACGCATATTTGCCCCCAATCTTGCATCCACGAAACAGTTTATTTAAAACAAAAAATGATTATTTCACCTGGAAGGATAAATGTCATTTTTTGTTCTTATCTTAATGCGTCCTACAATTATGTGGCATTTCTTTCATTCAGAAAACTCTGTGGAAATGTATGCTATTGTTCAAGGATACTTAAAATTACAGGCATTTGCATAATTTTTGATGAACTGTTATTTATCTTTGAAGTACTACATGTCATATCCTGGCCTCTCTGGCCTAACCAGGAAAAATCATCGCTATTTTTAATACTTTTAACGTCATATAGGTCCACACAAAATGTTAACTTGTCATTATGTTAAAAACTGACTATACAAAAGTAACAGTGCAATCAAGGTGCTTTTATCTCATAGGTCATCTTCACATTTAGCTGTTTTTACAGAATTAGTTTACTCTCTGTTTTTCTGTACCAAATTTAACCTCATAAAATTATTTTTAAAAACTGTAATATGTTTTAATGTAAGTCAAACAGGACTAGCATCACTGCAGTGTACTCAAAATATTAAAGCTACTAAATTTCCTATTAATAGTATGAAAGTTTGCACAGATTTAATTCAGTTATTTCTAAAACAGTATCTTAGACTGGCTAAGCTACAGAACCATAGCACATTTATTTTAGGATAGCTAGCCATAACATGTACTTCTACCTTATTAAAATATTAATAAAGCTACCAATCATTGGCTAGGTCAGAGCACTGGTATAATTTCCTTCTTTAAATTTTGGTGTTGAACAGTTGTGGCATTTGTCATATCAGGTAAGAATGCTGTCATCTGAAGCTGACAGAATCAGTTGTGTGTATACTTGGAAAGCATAGTTCTGAAATATTCAGAAATTACTGATAAAAAGACAACTCTGCACATGAGACTAATCTTACATTTGCAAAAAAAGAACAGACTTAAGCTCATATATTTTTCTTCAGGAGGTTTTTTAAAATAAAACAACATTACATATTAAAGAGATAACCAAAGAAGTCTGGGAGGCTTCATCAAGTATTAAAGCTAAGTATCCCAGAAAAAAACAAAAAGGATCACACATTCTTAGTTCTTCCTTCTTTGAAGAGCTATAATTCATATATGAAAAACAACGTACTTACTAGATCAGATGTCTGCTTTCAATAAATACTGAACTTATCTTTAGCACAACTTCAATCCTTGGTGCATTATTTATTTCCTCCTTAGCAGCAGCAGAGATGCAAGATGTTCCAAAGCTTTGCTTTCAGACAGTTTTCTTCAACCACAGTCTTTTACATGTCCTGTTATTTGCTTCAGCATCTATGAAACAACTCCATCCTTCATGATAATCAAAACCCTTGAAGCAATCCACATCTGCTTCCTTATACTGAATTTCAAATCTATTTGCAAAGAAAAAAAAAATCCTCTTCCTTGCTTCCTTGTATTTTATTTCAGAAAGTTTCGTGGATTGAATATTCCAACTCCCTTTAACATACCACAGAGCACTAAATGGAAAGAATTACATTACTGCAGCTCCTTAGATTATAACTGATAAGGTGAACCTTTTACATTTATATTAGGTTCTGAGGAGCTGATGCCATACCGGTTTAATAATTAATAATTCATGGAGCCAAATTACAGCCTTAGAAGGAAACAGCCTCTTTGACTAGTTCTTTCATAATCCTCTGATTTATGTATGACAGCAGAGAAGAGTTCTAGGAGAGGTTAATAATAATAAAAAAAAAAAAAATCCCAGACATAACACTTGAGTTTTTAAAATTGCTCCTGCCTTTGCACAAGCTGAGTTTGGTGTAGCATCATGGGAGTTCTACCTCTCTGAGCACAGCCAATTAATTCAAAGGGATAACAGTATCATTTTAAATGAGCATCTGTCTAGTGAGAATGTCCAGGGGAAAGTAAGGGACGCAGGGGGTTGAGGGGGCAAGTAGTAAATTAAATTTGAGAGGCATTTTGGACCAAAAAGGAGAGGATTTCACTCGTTATTCCTAAAAAATAACCTTTAGTAGGATTTCTGAGAAGACACTTCAGGTTCAAATGGACCCTCTTCCTCATTATCCCTCAGATCCGAAAACTGACCCTGGACTGGGTTACCCATAATCTGTGAAAGTGAAAGGCGCTCAGTTGTGTCTGACTGTGACCCAATGGACTATACATATAGTCTATGGAATTTTTCAGGCCAGAAAACTGGACTGGGCAGCCTTTCCCAACCCAGAGATTGAACTCAGTTTTCCCGCATTGTAAGCACATTCTTTACCAGCTGAACCACCAGGGAAGCCCAAGAATACTGGAGTGGGTAGCCTATCCCTTCTCCAGCGGATCTTCCTGACCCAGGAATCAACCTGGGGTCTCCTGCATTGCAGGTGGATTCTCTACCAACTGAGCTATCAGGGAAGCCCATAATCTGTACGGCTTAATAATTTGAAAGAATATATATAGAGAGGTATAATTTACATATATTAAACTATATCGATTGGAAGTGTACAGTTCAACCCACAGTCCTATGAAGATACAGAATATTTTCATCACTTCAGAAGTTCCTTTATATTTTCTCCAGTCAATATCCTGCCCCCAAAGGAACTGATTTCTTTCACGAGAGATGTTTCCTATTCAAATGTTCTACATAAATGGAAATGTACACTGTATATTAATATTTTGTTGTATCTGGAATCTTTCACTCATCATGTTTTCAGATGCATTCATGTTACTACTTGTTATTGCTCTATAGTACTCCATTCTCTGAATATACTACTTCTTCTTCTATTGACAGACACCTAGACTGTCCTCAGTTTATTTTTATGATTATGAATAAAGCTGCTATGAACATTCTAATATTAGGCTCTTTATAGACATGTTTTCATTTCTCTTGAATACATTTCTTTCCATATAAATGTAATTGTTAGGTCATAGAGTATATTCCTTTTAACTTTCTATGAAACTGTTCAAAATACCCAAGATAACTGCCTCATGTCACATTCTCATCTAGAATGTAGCAAAGTGTTAGTTGTTCCTCACCCTCACTGATATTTGTGGCTGTCAATTTCCTTCATTCTAGCCATTTAATTGAGTATTTGGTGGCCATATGGTCTCATTTTTCTGATAATTTATGATGTTGAGCACTTTTTTTCATGTGCTTACTGGCAATAGGTTCAATCTTCACTAATTGTTAACAAACTGGGTTTCCAGTTAGTGATAGATCAACAAGAGATTTTCCACATAGGCCTAAGTCTCAATTGTCTCTGAAAAGTGCATCTAATGAAATGCATCTTTTCATTTATCTAGAACTAGTCCCTGACCCTGTGAGAAGATACTATTCCTGTTAACATGGCCTAAACTCTACACACTCATTATACACTGCTCATTTTATTCTAATTTGATGATGCTATGCCTTTTGGTCATTTCTTTCATTCTCAATATTTAAAAATAAGTTCCTTTGTTTATCAAGTGACACTCCTTTTAACTTCTGCCCATTTACATATCTATAAGTTTAGCTTCCATTGATGGATGTTGAACTAAGACCATTATTTGAACATAATGGCAACTATGAGGGTCCCCAGGTGGCTCAGTTGTGGGGTGGATCCCTGTGTCGGAAAGACCACCTGGAGAAGGAAGTGACAACCAACTGCAGCATTCTTACCTGGTAAAAAAAAAAAAGCTCATGGACAGAGGAGGAGCCCACGGTGTCCTAAAGAGTCAGACAAAAATGAGCATGCATGCAGACACAGGTAACTATGACCAAACCTCACATCTTGATTTTCTTTCTTATTTGTAAAATGAAAATAATAGCTTTCTCTTAGAGGAATCGTAAGGATTAAAATAAACAATTGGTACATGACGTATCAGGACCCTCTGATTGCAGCAGTGTTGAGGAAGTAATAGCAGTTATGGTACCTAGTACCCAATCTACAGGGAATCTCAATTCACACCGATAATTCTTTCAAGTAAGTAAGTGGATTTATGGCGATTCTTTCCTATATTTCACTTGATCTCTTCAAGCATATAATTTATTATCCACAAGTTTCAGAGATGATGATGATAACACTTAACAATTATTTACAGTTTATAAAGATAAATAGAAAAAGAACGTAATGCAATTTGAAATGTTCAATATTATTGCATCTGATATAATCTCACAGAGTAAGTCAGACCCATATACAAAAGTCCTGGTTATTTTATTAGGTGCATATTTGCAGACAGAGTGAAGATAACAATATTTATCTATCATATATAAGTATTAGGTGCATATTTGCAGACAGAGTGAAGATAACAATATTTATCTATCATATATAAGTATAATGAAGTAGACAAAAAGAAGTATAATCCATATAATTCTATGAAAAAAAGTATGCCAAAATGAATGACTGATTCATATTTTTTCATACACTGTCACCAGGATGAAACAGAACCTCAAGAGTTTATGGGAAAATGACACAGGTTATAGGGTTGAATTGTGCCCTCAAACCCCGCCCACCCTCCAACAATTAATCTGCAGAAGTCCTAACTCTCATAATCTCAAAATGTGCCCTATTTGGATACAAAGTTGTTTCAGACCTAATTACTTGAATTAAGATAATTTCTTTAGGCTAAGCCTTAATCCAATATGATTGGTGAAAAGGGGATATTTAGACACAAACATGAAGAAAGTCATTGTGAAAATAAAGGCAGAGATCTGCACCCAACAGTTCCACAGACTACCAGCCAATCACCAGAAGTATGATACTAAAGAGGTTCACTCACAGCCCTCAGGAAGAACCAGCCCTACCAGCACCGTGATCTAAGCTTTCTAGACCTGAGAAACATGAGATAATACATTTCTGTGTTTTAAGCCACCCAGTTTGCAGCACTTTGTTACAACAGTGCTGGCACACGAATACAATGGGCAAGTTAAGAATTGCAGAATGAAAACCTATGGGACAATCAATCTCATGTCTCCTAGGTCATGAAGTCTTTGCATATTATTTATCATCTGATGATAATAGGCACATTAACTAGAAAATCAACAAGAGATACTTCCTGATTAGGACTTGACTGACATGAAGGTGCAGAGTAGGGTTTCCAAAGGAGTTGTTGGAAGCTATAAAAAAGGAGGAGGAGGAGTTAAGCCATGTGAAATCACCCAATCTCTACCAGGATACAGCAGGTCATGGATTTCTTGAAGAGAAATCCTCACACCAGGACAAAGTGACAACTGCTTTTATTTCCTTGACACTAACTTGTCCTTTGACAAGGTAGCCAAATGTATTTGGGAAGGCTGAGAAACAGTCCGGTAAAATTCAACTTAGCATTCTGATCGAGGGTCATGAAGCAGTGTTCTTCTTGACTGAGCCTGGCAGTTTGGAGGAGGTTCAGTTCTGTTCTGAGCTCCATTAGAAAGACACAGTGACTCTAATATCTTGACTGAAACAAGCTGAACAAAACTTCACTCCAACTACTTAATGCTGTTGTCTTTACTTGATCCATTGAACCAGTAGACTGAGAACACCTACATAAGAGACTTTACTCCACTTCCCCAAAACTGGTGGGTCATTCTAGTTCTTACAATAAGCTCTCATGGGTCACAAACAAAAAAAAAAAGCAACCAGTAAAGTTTTTATGGTCAGAACTGATATTTGATTCCAACTATTGGTTTATGGGAGAAGCAGTTCCAAGCTCAAAATCCTGCTGAGGTCATGCAGATGACCAATACATACAGTGTTGTGTAGCTGGTTATCTTTATCAATATATGAAGGCATCACATGCAAATGTCCTCTGCTCCAGCCTTCATTTATGCCTGACAGTATCCAAAATAAGACTCAATGTTCTCTGAAATGTATATTTTTGGAGGGGCCTTGTTGGTAATTTCTGAGGTATAGAAAAGGAACAGAGGTTAGAAAGCTGAGTTTATCTTGATTTTGCTTTCCTCTTATTCTCTCACGCTGGCCAGTTACTTCATTGTATCCTTTAGCTAACACTACAGCTTTTCCACTTTTCTTAAAGAGTTTGTCATGGCTTCATCTATTGAATTTAATAATGACTCTCAGCCATGTAGGGCTGAGATAATGCAATTGTAAAAATGGTCATGAAAGAAGCTAGCATGGATTTAATCAGGAAACAAGGAGTCAAATGAGCTTAAAATAAGCACACACTAAATGACTCTAACATACTCTTATTATGTACTCTGTTTCACTTTTCTGCTCCAGTAGTTTTGGATTGGATGCTGGTTATTATATGTGAAGATATGGAAGGTATCCAACCCCATCAACAAAGGTGCTCCTTGGATGCTAGCCATTTTGTCATGTTAGCGTGATGCCCACAGGTTGTGCAGCAGGCAAGGTCAATATTAAGGCCATTACAAAATAAACCTGGCTCCTGTGTTATTGCCCTGCCATTCAGAATATGTATGAGACACCTGCTATTAGAATTATACGCCAATAATAACCACTATGAATTCTGTTTTGCATCTTTTATTTTATAACCTAAAAAATGTAGTTAAAGAACAATCTATATTCTGGAAGAAGGAAATCCCTTTTCAGAGTCTGTACTGTTTAAAAGGCATTCAAATAAAAGCTTGAGTTTAGCAACTCTCTCAGCAAAGGTACCTTATTTTTGACAAAGGAGGCAAGAATATACAATGGGGCAAAGACAGCCTCTTCAATAAATGATACTGGGAAAACTGGACAGTTACATGTAAAAGAATGAAATGAGAACACTTCCTGACACCATACATAAAGATAGATTCAAAATGGATTAAAGACCAAAATGTAAGACCAGAAACTATAAAACTCTTAGAGAATAACATAGGCAGATCACTCGATGACATAAGTCAAAGCAAGATCCTCTATGACCCAACTCCAAGAGTAATGGAAATAAAAACAAAAGTAAACAAGTGGGACCTGATTAGAAGCTTTTGCACACAAAGGAAACTATAAGCAAGGTGAAAAGACAACTCTCAGAATAGGAAAAAATAATAGCAAATGAAACAACTGACAAATAATAAATTTACAAAATATACTAGCAGCTTATACAACTCAATGTCAGAAAAAGAAACAACCCAATGAAAAAGTAGGAAAAAGGTCTAAACAGACATTTCTCCAAAGAAGACATACAGATGGCTAACAAACATGAAAAGATGCTCAGTATCGCTCATTATTAGAGAAATGAAAATCAAAACTACAATGAAATATCACCTGCCACTGGTCAGAATGGCCATCATCAAAAAGTCTACAAACAATAAATGCTGGAGAGAATGTGGACAAAAGGGAACGCTTTTGCACTCTTGCTGGTAATGTAAATTGATACAGCCACTATGGAAGATGGTATGGAGATTTTTTTAAAAACTAAGAATAAAACCACCATATGACCCAGCAATCCCACTCCTAGGCATATACCCTGAGGAAACCAAACTGGAAAGAGATACATGTATCCCATTGTTCAATGCAGCACTATTTACAATAGCTAGAACATGGAAGCAATCTAGATGCCCATCGACAGATGAACGGATAAAGAAGTTGTGGTACATATACACAATGGAATATTACTCAGCCATAAAAAAGGACTACATTTGAGTCAATTCTGATGAGGTGGATGAACCTAGAACCTATTATACAGAGTGAAGTGAGTCAAAAAGAGAAACATAAGCATTGAATTTTAATGCATATATACAAAATCTAGAAAAATGGTACTGAAGAATTTATTTATAGGGCAGCAATGGAGAAACAGACATAGAGAACAGACTTTTGGACATGGGAGGACAGGGTGAGGTGTAAGGAAAGAGTAACATGGAAACTTACATCACCATATGTAAAACAAATAGCCAACAGGAATTTGCTGTACGGTGCAGGAAATTCAAACAGGAGGTCTGTATCAATCTAGAGGGGTGGATGGAGCAGGAAATAGGAGGGAGGATCAAAAGGAAGGGGATATATGTATACCTATGGCTGATTCATGTTGAGGTTTTACAGAAAACAACACAATTCTGTAAAGCAATTGTCCTTCAATAAAAAAATATAAATTAAAAAGAACATGAAATCAATTTGGTTCACACTCTGTTCTTGGAAAGATGAGCTCTTTGTTTTCCATCTTCTGATTATACTCATAGTTCAGGTATAATGAGTAGAACATAAGAAGTAATGAGTAGCCCTTAAAATTAATATCACAGGTATATCTTAATATCTTACAGAAAAGACAACAAAACAAGAAAAATTTCTGCCAACTGGCTCTTTGGGTAAGAGCTTAGAGATAAAAATAAAAGTGAAATTCATCCAGATAGCTAATTTAGGTTTACAATAATTAAATTTCTTGTAATTTCTATAATTTTCAGTTTCTTCTTCTCAACAGTCTTTCACACTATTAATCAAATAATAATGTAATTAAAATTCTTATTCAATATAAGTTCAGCTAAGTTGAGTCGCTCAGTCATGTCTGACTCTTTGCAACCCCATGAATCGCAGCACGCCCGGCCTCCCTGTCCATGACAAACTCCCAGAGTTTACTTAAACTCATGCCCATCAAGTCAGTGATGCCATCCAGCCATCTCATCCTCTGTCATCCCTTTCTCCTCCTGCCCCCAATCCCTCCCAGCATCAGGGTCTTTTCCAATGAGTCAGCTATTCACATGAGGTGGCCAAAGTAAAGGAGTTTCAGCTTCAGCATCAGTCCTTCCAATGAACACCCAGGACTTATCTCCTTCAGGATGGACTGGTTGGATCTCCTTGCAGTCCAAGGGACTCTCAAGAGTCTTCTCCAACACCACAGTTCAAAAGCATCAATTCTTCGGCACTCAGCTTTCTTCACAATCCAACTCTTGCATATATACATGATCACTGGAAAAACCATAGTCTTGAGTAGACAGACCTTTGTTGGCAAAGTAATGTCTCTGCTTTTTAATATGCTATCTAGGTTGGTCATAACTTTCCTTTCAAAGATTAAGCGTCTTTTAATTTCATAGCTGCAATCACCATCTGCAGTGATTTTGGAGCCCCAAAAAATAAAGTCTGACACTGTTTCCTCTGTCTCCCCATCTATTTTCCATGAGGTGATGGGACCAGATGCCATGATCTTAGTTTTCTGAATGTTAAGCTTTAAGCCAACTTTTTCACTCTCCTCTTTCACTTTCATCAAGAGGCTTTTTAGTTCCTCTTCACTTTCTGCCATAAGGGTGGTGTCATCTGCATACCTGAGGTTATTGATATTTCTCCTGGCAATCTTGATTCCAGCTTGTGCTTCTTCCAGCCCAGCATTTCTCATGATGTACTCTGAATATAAGTTAAATAAGCAGGGTGACAATATACAGCCTTGATGTACTCCTTTTCCTATTTGGAACCAGTCTGTTGTTCCATGTCCAGTTCTAACTGTTGCTTCCTGACCTGCAGACAGGTTTCTCAACAGGCAGTTCAGGTGGTCTGGTATTCCCATCTCTTTCAGAATTTTCCACAGTTTATTGTGATCCACACAGTCGAAAGCTTTGGCGTAGTCAATAAAGCAGAAATCGATGTTTTTCTGGAACTGTCTTGCTTTTTCGATGATCCAGCAGATGTTGGCAATTTGATCTCTGGTTCCTCTGCCTTTTCTAAAACCAGCTTGAATAACTGGAACTTCATGGTTCACGTATTGCTGAAGCCTAGCATGGAGAATTTTGAGGATTACTTTACTAGCATGTGAGATAAGTGCAATTGTGCGGGAGTTTGAGTATTCTTTGGCATTGCCTTTCTTAGGGACTGGTTTGAAAATTGACCTTTTCCAGTCCTGTGGCCACTGCTGAGTTTTCCAAATTTGCTGGCATATTGAGTGCAGCACTTTCACAGCATCATCTTTCAGGATTTGAAATAGCTCAACTGGAATTCCATCACCTCCACTAGCTTTGTTTGTAGTGATGCTTTCTAAGGTCCACTTGACTTCAAATTCCAGGATGTCTGGCTCTAGGTGAGTGATCACACCATTGTGATTATCTGGGTCGTGAAGATCTTTTTTGTACAATTTCTGTGTATTCTTGCCACCTCTTCTTAATATCTTCTGCTTCTGTTAGGTCCCTACCATTTCTGTCCTTTATCAAGCCCATTTTTACATGAAATGTTCCCTTTCTTCAATATAAAGCAACTACTTAAAATGCTAGAGGGTAACTTTATTATTTATTTATTTTTATTTACATTGTAGTCAAAATAAAACACAAAATTTATATTTCCTTTAATGAAAAATAAGTTCACAGCAGCATCATAACTCTTGGCTAACTTTATTTTTAAATGTTCTTTTTCACTATTAATAAATATTTGCCTAGTAGAAATAACTCATCAGGTTAACACATTATAAACATGATTTGCAAAAAGTGTATAAAGACATTTTTTTCACTGACTGGTAGAACCACAGTCCTTGAATTAACAAGACTATTTTAAATAGACAACAAAAGAATGGACTGGGTCACAACTAAGTAGTTTTTATCATAATTCCTATTTTTAAAGTGTTTAGTTCACTTAATGTTAATTTAACATAAGGATAGGTTTTATAACTTTGAATAAATTAAGACGACATGTAAAGTGAACATTTATTTGTTACCATAGCAGAATGTAATAACTGACAGTGGAAGTCACCTCATAACATAGGGTCAGCAAGTTCAAAACTAAATGCTATTCTCTCCCTTGTACACAGCTTTCCTGAAATAAAGATCCAAAGCCAGGAGATGGAGATAAAAGCAAAAGGCAAATTCATGGATTTGCTACATTTATGGCTTCTATAAATTTTAACCTCCTCCTTTACTAATCACCTGTAAATAAGTAATCTTAAGTTAATTGCTCAGCTGTAGGTGTGGCTTACCTGTTTCTTCTGGTAATGAAGTCTATGCTCAAAAGTGAAACTGAAAGTGTTAGTTGCTCAGCCATGTCCAACTCTTTACAACCTCATGGACTATAGCCCGCCAGGCTCCCATGTCCATGGATGGAATGCTCCAGGCAAGAATACCTATGCTCAAAGTTATTTTTAAATTATCAATTTATCTTTATCCTATTCACGTTCTTAATTCTATCCCACTGCAAATAATAAGATAAGCTCCCATTTTGTTTCTAAAGAGGAAAACAAGCCCTTTGCTATCAGGCTTTTTCTAGCTAAAAGCTATAAATAGAACTATATTTGCAATTTTCATATATCTCCTTAGAAACATTCCAGCTCCAAGCATGTGAAATGTTTATGTTCTTACATAAAGTTTTCCAAAAATTATTGCCCAGAATGCAAAAATCTTTTCCAATAAATATTTTAAATGCAACATAAATGTACTTCACAAACAATGATTTAATCTAATATCAACAAACCAGAGTATCCTACAGGGATATTACTGGGCATGTGAGCTGGCCCCCGATGGTCAAAGCATTCTTTGCTGTCTGAAATGATGACAGTACGATAGCCACACAGAAAGACTGGATTGTATGTCTCAGTGTTACAGTCTGGCCACTCCGCTGCCACCACACAAAGATTAAGCAGACAGCATTGTAATTTGGGGGGAAAAAAGGGAAATAATCCACTTAGAATGTAAGCAAAAATTTATATAAACATCTGCTCTTTCCTTTCAGGTAGCATGCTAGGCAGTGAGATATGAATATGAGTAGTACATAGGCCCTTCCTTGAGTAATTCATGGTCATATACTTGCAAAAATATAAGAACAAATGTAGTGTGACAGGCCAATTAAGAAATAACATGTGCAAAGTATAGCAGTACATAATTACTGTTATGGAAGTGGGGTGATTACCTCTCTTTTGAATGTAAGAGAAAGTTTCTCAGAAGTGGTGGCTGAGCACATGGGGATTTATTCATCCTTTTATCAAATACTCATGGCGCACTGTCACGGTTTAATTTGTGTTCCCCAAAGAGATGTTAATGTCTGAACTTCTGGTATCTATGGATGTGACCTATTTAGAAATAAGATCTTTACAGACACAATCAGGTTAAGATGAGGTCATTATTGTGAGTCATAATCCACTGTGAGAAAAGGAAAATTAGGACATACATACAGAGAGAACATGGTCTAGTGGATACAGAGATTGATTGGAGTTCTGCTCCCATAAGTCACTGAATGCCTGGAGCCACCAGAAACTACAACAGCCAAGGATGGATCACCTACCAGAGGTTTGAAAAGGGATCTGGTCCAGTCGACATCTTGACTTTGGCATTCTAGCCTCCAAACTGTGACAGGGTCGATTTCTGTTGTTTAAGCACTCAACTCAGGGTGTAGGGGTTTGTTATAACAGCCCTAGCAAACAAATACAAGCATCTACTACAGACAACACATGAAGACTATTACTCAGGAGATGCAACTAGAGATTATCACAGTAAGGAAAAGTAAGTCAGAAAGAGAAAAACAAACACCATATGATGTCATTTACATGTAGAACCTAAAATAGGGCACAAATGAACCTATCTACAGAAGAGAAACAGATTCATAGAGAATAGACCTGTGGTTGCCAAGGGGGTGTGGGAAGAGAGGGATGGACTGGGAGTTTGGGGTTGGCAGATGCAAATTATTACCTTTAGAATGGATAAACAACAAGGTCCTAATGTACAGCACAGGCAGCTCTATTCAATATACTGTGATAAACCATAATGGAAAACAATATTT
This sequence comes from Odocoileus virginianus, assembly GCF_023699985.2. NCBI lineage: Eukaryota > Metazoa > Chordata > Mammalia > Artiodactyla > Cervidae > Odocoileus > Odocoileus virginianus. The sequence continues at coordinate 21,546,466 of NC_069699.1, forward strand.
TTTAAAAAGCATGTCCAAAAAGAATATCACTCAAGAAATAGTAGTGAAAATCACAAAGACTCAAGATGCTGGTAGGTTGTCATGGGCAATGAGAATAATATAAAGCAAACACAACTTATGAAGGAGTGTTGCTGGCTGGGAGCATTGGAAATGATTTGATCTTAGCATAGAAAAAAGTGGGGTGATGAGGCTGGTGAGAAAAGCAGGACCAGACCATAAAAACTCTTCTATGTATTTATGAAGAGTTTGGGGTTAATCTTTTTTTTTAACCAACAGTACAGTTTAAGTTAGGGAAATAGTGATGTGCTTACACTTTAAGTAGGTCTCTCTGATGGCAAGGTAATCTATTTGCTCTGGGCAATAACAGAGGAGAGAGACCAGTTTGGAAGCTACTGGAATAGGCCAGGAAAGAGAGAAAATGAGGATCTCAGTGGTTGTCATAACAGGAGTTTCAAGTCAAATTGATTTCAGACTTAGAGCAATATAGAAGAGGTTGTGGGGCGCTCATCTTCTTTATTATCTTCTCAAATATTGTTTAAGGCGATGTGTTAATAAAAAAACGTCCTCAAAATAGATAAAATGTTCAGTAAAATTTAGTCCTTTCATTTAGAAATGAATAATGTAGAGATGACACAGACACACAGATACATAAACATGTTGGGTCCCTCTCAGTGTGGGAGTCAAAGACAAATCTGCTGCTTGAAATGCTGGGCTGAGAACCTGGCAGATGTCAGCATCCTAAGTGAGTCTCAAAGCAGAAAGGGAGACTTCACAAAGGGACCGTCCTTAAATCCTGATTCATCTGGGCATTTGCAGTTCACTCTGATTTAGGGTTTGGTTTTAACAAACTTACAATCTCCAAAGCTATTGTGTTTTTTTTTAAAAAAAAAACATTAAAATAGGCATAAGCAATAAATCTCTCCTTGGCATTTTCTCACATTATATCTAAACAGTAAGAAAATTCCTCTTGCTTTATGCTCCCTACATAATCTGAAAAGTGAGTTAGTCTCTCAGTCACGCGCAAGTTGCGACCCCATGGATTGTAGCCTAGAGGCTCCTTTGTCCATGGAATTCTCCAGGCAAGAGTACTGAAGTGGGTAGCCATTCCCTTTTCCAGCTATGTAATCTGACAGATGGATGGATTTATGTGCACATGACCTTGGAAGAGGCAAGAAAAGAACTTTGATGGAAACCAACTTCCACTGGACTACAGCAACTGAATTCTGGGTTCACAGTGCTTACCCTCCCCTTGGTCAGAATAACTGAACTTACTTAACAGTCAATCAGTACATGGAGGTTGAGAGCTACGCTCAGGACCATCTTGTTCAACAATAATGCTAACAATAATGATAATGGCTAATGAATATTGAGCCCTTATCATATGCCAGGATCCATGCTATGAACTCAATGCATTATCTTACTTGATCTACTCAGGAAACCAATAAGTAGGCTGTAAACTTATTCTACTGATAAAGAAATCATACCTCAGGAAAGATAAACAATTTTTCCAAGTGGTAAATTGAGGATTTCAATGTATTTTTAATTATTAAGCTATTACAGTCAATCATAGGTACCAAATGTCTATAATATATGTATGTGTGTGTATGTGTGTGTGTGTGTGTGTGTGTGTGTGTGTGTGTGGAGTAGGGGAGAGAAAGAGAAAATAAACTAATGGGCTTGTGACAAGATTTTGCAGGAGCAAAATTCAAATTCAGCTCCTTCTCTGCTGTGCTACTTGGGACAATTTACCTAATCTCCATTGACTTCAGGGTTTCCCTGATGGTTCAGTGGTCAAGATTCTGTCTGCTAATGCAAGAGATGTGGGTTTGATCCTTGATTCAGGAAGATCTCCTGGAGAAGGAAATGGCAACCCACTCCAGTATTCTTGCCTGGGAAAATCCCATGGACAGAGGAGCCTGGAAGTCTACAGTCCATGGGGTCACAAAAGAGTCAGATATGACTTAGTGACTAAACAACAACAAAAGACCTCAGAATGCGAAATGGAGAAAATAAGTAGTATCTCCTTTGAATGGAGATGGAAGGATTAAGAGTTACTATAGGAAACAGTACACAGAAAGCAGGGAGAAGGCACTATGGAGCTAGCGCCTTTATCATTTTCTTCAACTTCATCGTCATCATTCTAAGTGGTTACTCATCACTCTAGATACTTAAATCAGAGTTGAACAAATGCACCGCAGGGTATTATAAAAAAGGATTCACAGCCTGGATAGGTAATTGGGTAAGATAACCACTATCCTGTGAGTTACAATCTGTGATCCTATCAGTCTGGGAAATACTAAATAACATACTCCTTTCTTGCAAATTCAAAATGCTTACACTGTTTATGTTGTTTCCCCAATTTTCCCTGACCTACATGAGAGACTTAAATGAAAAGTGTCAACCAGATCTGATATCCCAAGTAGAGCCTAGAAACATACTATACTAAGTCAAATATTGTGGACCCTCTTTCCCTAAAAAGGGAAAAAGAAGACCAGAGTTTAAAATTCTGAAATAGCTGATACACATGACACTAGAACACAACAGCACTGAACTGAGAAAAGGGGGGACACATAAAAAAGACACGGAGCCAGGTCCGTTATGAATCAGTGATTCCAGAATGACAGAATTGCTAACATTCTCTGAAGCTACAAAGAAATGTCTATCTAGTCTGCCTTCTGTCTTTCAGGTTTTCCCATTTTTCAGATAGAGCTATTACGCTCTACAGAGTAATTTATTTAGTCTAATGTCAATAGGATAAAAAGAGAAAAATAAATCATAGAGCACACATGATCAGTATTGAAATCAGGGTATACTTAATTTGGTAACAGTCAATGCTATTAGCGAATGACTCAGACTGGCCATTTCACTAGATGTCCACGGGTGTAAAGTGAGAATATTTACTTAGCTCACAGAAATGATACCCAAATAAACTAATTAAAGTTTGCAAACTGTTATGAAATGTCAGATGCTCCAAGAGAGGTAAGTATCATTACTATTCAAATTAATATCAAATCTCACCTGTTCACAAAGCTATATAAATGTAAAATAGACTCATTTCATTTTCTTTATCTATTTTCTGCCTCCAATCTTCAACATCTGATCCTAGGGCTCTTTAATATTTTATCCAAATGTCTTAAAGAATCAAAGGAGAAAAAATAGATCCCCGAAGGGGACAAACACCAATGCAACCCCTAACGTCATCACCAAGGCTGAGATAAGGCAATATCCAAATTTCGCATAAAAAAATGAAGGGGTGCTTTGGAATAATTTGACTCTATTTTCCCTAACATTTTTTTGCCTCTTTCATCTAATTCTTTAAAAAAAAAAAAACAAAAACATTGTTGGAGTATAGTTGATTTATAATGTTGTATCAGTTTCTGCCATGCAGCAGGTGAAACACTTATACATAAACATATATGCACTCTTTTTTAGAATCTTTACCCATATAGGCTACTACAGAATGTTGAGTAGAGTTCCCTGTACCATACACCAGGTCCTTATTTGTTGTCTACTTTATATATATAATGTCATGTGTATACGTCAACCCCAATCTCCCAATTTATACCCTCACCCGCTGGTAACCATAAATTTCGTTTTCTATTGATACATCTATAAATCTGTTTTTGTTTTACAGAAAAGTTCATTTGTATCCATTTTTTTTTTACATTCTGCATATAAGTGATATATTCCTCTTTCTCTGTCCAAATTACTTCACTCAGTGCTTCTATAAAAACACAACAGACTGAAGAAAGGGAATGATATTTTTATTTAAATTGATGTTATGAGACAGATAATGCCATTAAATCCTCACTAAACCCCATGAAGCTGATACTCTTATAATTCACCAGCCAATGAGAAAATCGTACCTCAGAGAGGTTATACATTACTCCCAAGGTCATGCAGCCAAATCAGTTCTGCTCAGTACAGTTGCTCAGCTGAGTCTGACTCTTTGCGACCTCATGGACTGCAGCACGCCAGGTTTCCCTGTCCATCACCAACTCCCAGAGCTTGCTAAAACTCATGTCCATCAAGTTGGTGATGCCATCCAACCATCTCATCCTCTGTTGTCCCCTTTTCCTCCTGCCTTCAATCTTTCCCAACTTCAGGGTCTTTACCAAGAAGTCAGTTCTTCGCATCTGGTGGCCTAAGTGTTGGAGTTGCAGCTTCAGCACCAGTCCTTCCAATGAACACTCAGAACTGGTCTCCCTTAGGATGGACTGGTTGGATCTCCTTGCAGTCCAAGGGACTCTCAAGAGTCTTCTCCAACACCACAGTTCAAAAGCACCAATTCTTCAGTGCTCAGCTTTCTTTATAGTCCAACTCTCACATCCATACATGACCACTGGAAAAACCATAGCCTTGACTAGATGGACCTTTGTTGGCAAAGTAATGTCTTTGCTTTTTAATATGCTGTCTAGGTTGGTCATAAATTTTCTTCCAAGGAGCAAGCATCTTTTAATTTCATGGCTGCAGTTACCATCTGCAGTGATTTTGGAGCCCAAGAAAATAAAGCCTGCCATTGTTTCCATTGCTATACCATTCCATTCCATTCCATCTATTCGCCATGAAGTGATGGGACCAGATGCCATGATCTTTGTGTTCTGAATGTTGAGCTTTAAGCCAACTTTATCACTCTCCTCATTCATTTTCATCAAGAGGCTCTTCAGTTCTTTGCTTTCTGCCATAAGGGTGGTGTCATCTGCATATCTGAGGTTGTTGATATTTCTCCAGGCAATCCTGATTCCACCTTGTACTTCATCCAGCCTGGAATTACATATGATGTACCCTGCATAGAAGTTAAATAAGCAAGGTGACAATATACAGCCTTGATGTACTCCTTTCCCAATTTGGAACCAGTCTGTTGTTCCATGTCCGGTTCTAACTATTGCTTCTTGACCTGCATACAGATTTCTCAGGAAGCAGGTAAGGTGGCATGGTATTCCCATACCACAGTTTGTTGTGATCTACACAGTCAAAGGCTTTGGCATAATCAATAAAGCTAAATCAAGTGGTGGCAAAAGACTCAAATCCCAGCAGTCTAATTTCAAAGGTAAGATTTTAACCAATAATAAATGCAAGCTCTGTTGAGACCGACCCCAAGGCCACAGGTGTAAGGCCTTGCACCAAGACTACAGAAGCAGAGCTCAGAACCAAGGTCACCCCTAAGGATGACTAAGTGCCTTTGTAATCATTGCCCAAAGTCCCCTTGATCATCACTGATCAGGCTTCCTGACCCCAAATGAGGCAAAAGTGCCCCCCCCCCCCACGGCAGTCACCCTATAGCATGCTAACCAATCACCTAAACAACCTTCCAGCAGGATTCTGCTTTCTTTTCAGGCTCTAAAAATTCGCTACTAACCCATGAAAAGCATCGACTCTCCCTTGTCTGTTAGGAGGTCAGTTCACTGCATTCACAGTGTCCACATTGTCTCTGCTCTTGCTTCTTAGTAAATTCACTCCCTTCTGAAATGCTGTGTTTGGAAATTCTTTTCCAACCTGTGCTTGGACTGCCTCAACACCCTGCACAATATTTCACTTTATAAACATCTGCCTCATGGACTTAACCAACAATTTACACCAACACAGTAATTAGGTAACAAAACTAAAAGAGGTCTGTCACCCTCTGGCTACAATGCTCTCCTTTTTCAGATAAGGATGCTGAGGTCAACCACATTAATAAAATTCACTATCCAAAGTGCTACAGAAGTTAGTAGCAAGAGTGGCAACTGAACCCAGAACTTGTAAACTTACTATGTTCCCCCTACAGCAGGCAGAGCTGCCCGTTTCTTGAAGAATTTAACCTATAATAAAAACCACCTGGAGAGAAGGAAGGAAGGGAGGGAGGGAAGGAGGGAAGAAAGGAGGGTAGAAAAGAAGGAAAGGAAAGAAAGAAAGGGAAGTAAAAGGAAAAAATGGGTTATATAACCTGATTATTAGAAAAAACTGCCTGAATCTCTTATGTTGCTTTGGCTATTATTATTATTATTATTCCATTTGTATGATCATATATCATATGTCTATTGTATAAGAAAATATGCTTGGCCCCATATGGAGGGTAAGTACAAGAAGCTCAAGCAATTCATCTGCCCTCATTTAATAATGACAATGGAAAGAAAAACTGTTCATGTGTGCAGAGTGATGGTCATTGAATAAAGTGCCTTTTATTGAAAAGTTGATGGAACCGTAGTGTAACATTTCCTTTCCCCTACTATCAATAATAAAGGGTGGCACTCTTACAGAAAACCAATAAAAATAATGCAAATTCTCCTCTTACTAAGATAGATACAAGAGGCAGGAAAAGAAGAAATAATGCCACTACCAAAATTATTTGTAATTCTTCATTTCCAAAAAGGAAAAAGAAGCTGAGCCTCAACTCTTAAGTCTCCACCTGCCTTATCTGAATTTTTAGCCTCATTTCTCTTATACAAGACATAAATTAGCTGTTTTCTCTGATGCACCATGCAGAAGGCCAATGGGCAGATGAACTGATAAGCATACTCTCTTGCCCAATGCCTAGCAAACAGGTTGCTCCCAAAACATTCTGAATGTGAGAATAAATGAGTGTAGCAAAGATTGCTGCCTGTCTACAAAGATCCATTTAACTTTTTTTCCAGCATACTATAATAGATGCTATTTCTCAGCTTCCCACACACAGCCAAAGAAGGCCATGTAACTAAAGTCCAAACAAGGTGAACGAATGAAACTATAAAGCCTCTCGCTAGCTGATCGATGCTCTTTCCCTCACCTTGCTGACGGGAAATGTGAGGCCCAGCAATATCCTAAAGGCAGGCACATATGAAAGAGGCCATGTCCTCATCTGCCTCAATCCCTGAACAACTATGTAGATAAGATGACCACCAATCTCTCCAAGTACTGGACATGGAACCACCCTGGATTTCCATGAACTTGAGAACTAAAACTGTTATTGAGTCAGCGCATTTTGAGTCCATTTGTTGCACCTCTTTATTCTGTATAAAGAAATGCAATGTAGAGTCACAGAATTCAAGCCCCAAATCACAGTGTGGTATCTAGGTTTTACAGCTTATGTTTGCAACAACAAAACACAAATAACGAAAGAGCTCGCAACTGCTCCCTTTTGCACAGGTGACACAAAAAGCTATGTTGCTGTTGTCTGATCGCCAAGTCAAGTCTGACTCTTTGTGACGCTATAGACTGTAGACCACCAGGCTCCTCTGTCCATGGGATTTCCGACGCAAGAACACTGGAGTGGGTTGCCATTTCCTTCTCCAGGTTTCCTGACTGAAGGATCGAACTTGCGTCTCTTGCACTAGCAGGCAGATTCTTTACTGCCGAGGTACCTGGGAAGCACAATAGCTGGTGGGAGCTCATTTTTCTACTAACACTTTCCTTTAGAAAAAGGCTTCTGTGTTGGCATTTTGTTTGCTTATTAAATTTTTTTTTTAATTTTTATGCAGATATATGTATTATAAAAATTCTGGGGAGCTTCTGTTTTAAGGTCTTCTTAGCTGTAATGGAGCTCTTTCTTCAAAAAGATAAACTGAACCTAAAATTGGTGTGTTAGTGTACAAAGACAGTGAAACCTTCCTGACCCTTCCTGTGAAACTATTACGTTCCAGAGAGGAAAGCTTTACCAGGGCACAGGGACAACACATCTCTCGGTGACTTAACAACCTGTGTGTGGGTGACAGAGATAAAGGGAAAGAGTGTGCCTTGCAGGTACGACCCATCATTCTATTAATACTCTGGATAATAAAACAGTTCAAGGTGGCGTTTGTATTAAAGTCAATGTGCCAGGCATGCCATTTGCATCCTCTCTGAGCGTGGAGGTATCAGAAACACTAATAATGCCTTACTGTTGAAAAAAAATACAGGAAGATTGGATATTATATATTGAAACTGACATGAGAAGAAGAGTTGTTGGTCATGTTCTGTGTTAATACAGCAGATGCCTTAACACCATCTCAGACCCATAGACTGATAATAAGTCAACGCGTGGTCAGCATACAACCAAAGTGGAAGCAGAAAGCAGACACTAGCAGGTGAAATGTTACAGTACATTAAATGTTAGCCATATATCTTTTTTTTTTAACATACAAATGCCTCCTTCCACAAAACGTTATACAAACTTAGAAAACACAAAACTGAGCAATAAGGATTCTCAAAGTTGCTGTTACTGTTTAGTGACTAACTTGTGTCCGACTCTTTGCGACCCCATGGACTATAGCTCACCAGCATCCTCTCTCCATGTGCCTTCCCCGGCAAGAATATTGGAGTTGGTTCCCATTTCCTTTTCCAGGGAATCTGACCAACCCAGGGATCGAACCCACATTGCCTGCATTTCAGGCTGATTCTTTACCACAGAGCCACCAGGGTTCTTTACCATTCTCAAGGTAAAAAGACATAAAAACAGTGTCAACTCTGTGGACTGGGCTTCATCTATCCCAAAGACCTATTTTTATCTCAAAGAATGCCTAGTGATACACAAGTACCTACACTTAAAAGCCCACTTCAAATATCACCACCTCTTTGAAGTCTTTCCTGACTTGCTCCTGTCTTTCCCTGTCCAAAAAAGAAAGGTAATCTGCCTTTCATGCACTCCTATAATTCTAGGTTTTCATCAAGATATAAATCATAAGTGTTCATCATCATCATTAACATGAAATGGATAATTACTAGGAACATAAAATAAGCAAATGTTCTGATCTGGACTAGAGAATGTGTAATTAGAATTATTCTATTTGAATTAAATAGTTCAATAGGAACAGTTAGAAGAATACTGTGAAACAGGATATCAATTTCCATCTGATGCATGGATTATTAGTATCTTCAAACTTAAGAATGGAGCCCCTCAACACAGTCCTGGGAGTCCAAGACTTCCTGTCACCCTGGAACAGAAGAATAAGTGGTTATCTCACATTTTCTTAGCTTTCATGAGTTGTAAAACATAGCTTTTGTAGAAAGTGGGGTACCCTTATGTGCTTCAATAAACAACAAAGTAAGAAGAAAAAGGAAAATACACCCAGTATTAACCTGAAAGTGAACAGCAGAGGTTTTTGCAAAACCAGCTGTTCTTTTTCTTTCTTTTTCAATTGATGTATGTCAGGCTGGTATAAAAGGGGCGAGTTGAACATCTGGACCAAAACCAAGGCGTTTAACATTTTCAAGCAATTCACAGGCATGGATGATTTATGAGGCTCTTCTGAGATTTTTATCATGTGTCCTCTCAACTTTATGAAATGCGGACAGGCACATAAACCTGGAGACACTTCATGACATAAAACCAGTGATTGAAGACTGATAAAGGAGAAGAAAAAAAATCATTTTTGTTTGGACATGTTACAAACAGAGAAGGCCCCCGGGGAGATGAGTTGAATTCTGCTCCAGCCACAGCGCATTTCAGCCCTGGACAGGAGTTTTTGTGTTTTACCAATCATGGGCTTTTTCTATCTCCAGAAAAAGTGGAAAGGGATCTGTGGCTTAAGTGATGTACCAGTGTGGCCTTTTGCACTAGAGAACCTGAGCAGTAATATTACTGAGTGCTGAAAAGCCGTAAAGAAAAGAAGGCCTCTGAGATAAACATTTTATCTACAAAATGACCCATCTAATTCAGTTTTCACAAAAAAGAAAAAAATAGTAAAAAAAGAAAAAAGAAAGCTAAAACAAAGACGTGAAGACAAGGAAGGTAGGATGGCTTTTTGACATACCAAGGAAAATAAAAACACATGACAGTTTGTCAAAGATTAAGCTTGTTTATAAATCATTTGTCTAACAGGTATTCCCTGTAAGAAAAATAATGCCCCCAGGTAGCAATTTCTATTTTGTGGTAACAATATGCCATATATTTAGAAATACTAGAAACTGTCTACTGTCATCAACTTGTTGATTAGTTTCAAACAATATGCAGACTCATTAAACCTCTTATAACTGGAACAGATTTGCACCATGACTGTTTAAGATAACACATTCTATGTATACTGTCAGATGGATTTTCGTTTTTTAAAATGTATTCACTTCATTTAACCATAATCACTATATTTTTAATTTGCTCAAATAAGCAACAGGCCTTGGCATAAAATGTTATCCTGTGTTTATATACAGGTCTAGTATTTTAGACAAGTTATTTGTCTTCTCATTTATTTTATCAATATTTCAACTGGTGACACTTGATTAGTATCAGAACACAAAGAATATGATCTTTTATTTCATCATTAGATAAAAATTGAAACATTCATTTATATTTTCTGTATTTATGAGAGTTTTGGCATTCAGACTTTTTAAGTTCCTCATGGTCAATCATGTTTAATGATTAAAGCATAAATATTTTATTGCTTCTAGTAATTACCTCTCATTAGGAACATAGGCTTCTTTTTTCTTTTTTGCAAAGAAACCTTAGAATGGTCCATCAGGCACTTTAGAATGGTCCATCAGGAATATGTGGTGTCCTTCTTTACATAGAGATATGAGACAAGTGCACGGGATTTCTAGTTATGTGGCCGTGCAACAGGCTCCACAGGACCTACTCTGTAAGGAATACTGGGTAATTAACTATTCACTAGCAACGTTTTGAAGTTAAACTCTTTAACATCAATAACTGACATGGCATCAAAAGAGAAAAAGAACAACTCGTCTTTCTAGATTGTTGTTGTTCAGTTGCTTCATCATGTTCGACTCTTTGCAACCCCATGGACTATATCCCACCAGGCTCCTCGGTCTATGGGATTTCCCAGGCAAGAATACTGGAGTGTCGCCACTTCCTTTTCCAGGAGATCTTCTCAACCCAGTGATCGAACCCATGTCTCCTGCATTGGCAGGCAGCTTCTTCACCACTGAGTCACCAGGGAAGTCCTTTCTAAATACTAGAGCTAAACTGCCTCAAGAAGCACAGAAGCCAACCTTGCTATATGCATAAGGATTTTAAGGGGGCTGAGAGACATTCTCTGCACAGCCTAGCACTGTCTAGAAGTCAGGGATGGGAATCCTGGATGTCCCTTCCAGGCCAATCTACCTTGTGATCTACAGACTGAAGACTGTAAATGACAGTCTTTGAGTATCACCTTCGACCTCAGGAATCCATCTTCCTTTGCTGAATTAGACACTTACCCTACACAAGTACCCTTTCCCTCAGGGCTCTAAAATAGAGCTGCTTAATTATGCGTGCCACACAGCCCAGAGAACAAAAGTCATAGCAAAGAAATCATTATTATTGATTAAAATGTCATTTCAGTCAGAGATCAGGAACCCCCCAAAAATCATTTTTTGCTTTCCAAATTAAACATAAAAAGTTTAAACTGTAAGTAAAATGCCATTCTGGGCTATTGCAATGAATTTCCAATAATAGTATCTGCTTTATAGTGGTTCAAAAACATTGCCTTAATTAGGGTGACCTTTAAAAAGCTTTTCTAGAACTGAAACCCTTTAAAATACTTCTGCATATACTATATTCACATGCTATCTGCCCAAATATAAAAGCTTTAAAATCACAACTTAATATTTGTTTTAGATGCCAATTAAAAGATGTAAAATTTTAATACATGCTTATACTAGTTTAGAATTAGCCTAACTGCTAAAAATTGTGCTCTTGGAGTAAGGGTGGAACAAACAAAATACAGAACTTGCTTCAAGATACCAAGCAAATATTAAGCAGTATATCTGTTTGGAAGTGTTTAGCAGATATGGCATATACACTTGTCTAATTCTTACTTTGGTTTTCAGTGTTAATAAAACACGCTACATACTTTAATCCACTTGGAAATTACAGCATTTCTGGGAAGAACAAAAATAGTCTTCTGTTTTAGGGATGAGGACACAGGTTCATGTAGAGAAATTTGGTTCATCTCTAAGTCTTTATTTTATCAGCAAATATCCTCAAGGTATAAGACTCTGCCTGAGCCGTATAGGGGCTAAGTCACAGCTCATCTGATGTTCCCTAAAGATCAACATCGCTTCCGTGTCTGTAATCACTGGATGAACCTTTGAGATTAAGTCCTCTAACCTCAGTGCTTTCCTATCTTAAGAAATTGGGGGTTGGGAAAGATTGGAAATAAAGTGATTTTTCCAAGGTCAAACGATGCATTAGAGCCTACCCGACACTGGACCCCAGATCTTTCGACTCCCATTCAACTGTTCTTCCTTTCATCTTCTGCCTGTATGGCCCTTCTCAAGAAATGAATAGCTAAAAACTTTCTGGTCGGAGTCTAAATGCCAGCAAGCTAGTCGTGAAAGACAATGGAACTGTCTTTAGAAACTTTTTTTTTTTCCTTTCTAAATGCATTTTTTAGAAGATATTAATGATTGGAACCTGATGTTCAATTTCAGCTATGCCTCTCATTTCGAGTTTTTGAAGGACGGATACACTTCCTCCATGGACCCATCAGCATAGCATATGTCACATTTTTAATGAATAAGCAAGAATGTTCAAGTTAGCTATCCTGTTACTGTCCTCTAGATTCTGTATCCAATCACGTACAAGGTGTATCAATCTTTGTACTTGTTAATCTCATAAAAGCATTATTTTCAAAACTCATCATACAATGATCGTATTTTTGTGCACTCTGCAGGAATTAAAAATAATTTATGCTTCAGTCTTGTAAGTTTTAAGCCTATAAAAGCATATGTCCTCAAAAAAGGTAAACAGATAAGACTTCAAGTACTTGTCATTATATGACCAAGGTTTTAACCAAAGATTATAATGAGAATGGTCATGTTATGCAACTTTCTTACTTTAGATGAAAACACAAACTTTTATTACTGTATCATTGTTTATACAAAGAACATGACTATTTATTTTAGTGAGATGAAATTGTTCTTCTCTAAACCAAACAGCACAAACTAATCAGATGCTGCATTTAATCTGGTTTTAATTCCACCAACAAAACATATTTGTATACTTAGAGGATTTGGCCAACTGCTGTATTATAAATACACAACTACAAGCACTTGATTATTTAGTCTGTTTCCCAATCATCACCTGTCAAAGGAAATTATTTAATGGAAATCAGAATCGGATTTGCTTTGAGCATTATAAGGACTTCAGGGGAAAATTTAACAGATGTGAGCATTAAAATTCTTCCAATTTTTTTTGGGGGGGTTAATTCATTCATTCATTCAAAAGTACACATTACATGACTACCATGTGCAATGCACTGAGAATACAATCCTTAGCACAAAACCAAACTACATAAATGTGTTCCCTATTTTTATGCATCTTAGCCTACTGAGGGAGCATAAAATATAATGACAAAACACAAAAAAAATCTTCATTCATTTATTAAACAAGTATTTATGAGAGCCTACAATATGAAGGGTAGTATTCTAGACATTTGGGTGACATCAGTGATCAGACAAAAATAAACGCCTTCTTTGTAGGCATCTTCCAGGATGCAGAGACAGATGCTATCAAAGTGGACAAGAGTGAAGAGAATTCAAACCATTGGAGTTGAGGGTTGTAACACGAGAAAACATGTTCAGTCAGTCAGTTCAGTTGCTCAGTCGTGTCTGACTCTTTGCGACCCCATGAACCGCAGCACGCCAGGCCTCCCTGTCCATCGCCAACTCCCAGAGTTTGCCCAAACTCATGTCCACCAAGTCGGTGATGCCATCCAGCCATCTCATCCTCTGTCATCCCCTTCTCCTGCCTTCAATCTTTCCCAGCATCACGGTCTTTTCAAATGAGTCAGCTCTTCGCATCACACGGCCAAAGTATTGGAGTTGCAGCTTCAACATCAGTCCTTCCAATGAACATTCAGGACTGATTTCCTTTAGGATGGACTGGTTGGATCTCCTTGTAGTCCAAGGGACTCTCAAGAGTCTTCTCCAACACCACAGTTCAATTCTTTGGCGCTCAGCTTTCTTTATAGCCCAATTCTCATATCCATGCATGACTACTGGAAAAACCATAGTTTTGACTAAATGGACCTTTGTTGGCAAAGTAATGTCTCTGCTTTTTAATATGCTGTCTAGGTTGGTCATACTTTTCTCCCAAGGAGTAAGCATCTTTTAATTTCATGGCTGCAATCACTATCTGCAGTGATTTCAGAGCCCTCCCCCCCAAAAAAATAAATCTGTCACTGTTTCCACTAGTTCTCCATCTATTTGCCATGAAGTGATGGGACTGGATGCCATGATCTTGGTGTTCTGAATGTTGAGTTTTAAGCCAACTTTTTCCCTCTCCTCTTTCACTTTCATCAAGAGGCTTAGTTCCTCTTCACTTTCTGCCATAAGGGTGGTGTCATCTGCATACCTGAGGTTATTGATATTTCTCCCAGCAATCTTGATTCCAGCTTGTGTTTCTTCCAGCCCAGCCCTTCTCATGATGTACTCTGCATATAAGTTAAATAAGCAAGGTGACAATATGCAGCCTTGATGCACTCCTTTTCCTATTTGGAGCCAGTCTGTTGTTCCATGTACAGTTCTAACTGTTGCTTCCTGACCTGCATACAGGTTTCTCAAGAGGCAGGTTAGGTGGTCTGGTATTACCATCTGTTTCAGAATTTTCCACAGTTTATTGTGAACACACAGTCAAAGACTTTGGCATAGTCAATAAAGCAGAAATCGATGTTTTTCTGGAACTCTCTTGCTTTTTTGATGATCCAGTGGATGTTGGCAATTTGATCTCTGGTTCCTCTGCCTTTTGGAAGTTCATGGTTCACGTATTGCTAACGCCTGGCTTGGAGAATTTTAAGCATTACTTTGCTAGCGTGTGAGGTGAGTGCAATTGTGCGGTAGTTTGAGCATTCTTTGGCATTGCCTTTCTTAGGGACTGGTTTGAAAATTGACCTTTTCCAGTTCTGTGGCCACTGCTGATTTTTCCAAATTTGCTGGCATATTGAGAGCAGCACTTTCATAGCACCATCTTTTAGGCTTTGAATATAGCTCAATTTGAATTCCATTAGCATGAACAGTATGAAAAGTATGAAAAGAAAGCATGGTGAAGATGAGTATTATTGAGAAGTGACCTGTAAGGAGGCTTAAAAATGCAGTAAGTGCCTTGAAAGAATACTACAAAACAGAGGCTGGAAAGACAGGCAGAGATATGTGAGACATGAAAAGTGTGTTATAGTGTCAGTAAGTGCAGTGGGAAGTGAATTACATGGAAAACTTTTGAGTTATGAAGGATGGCTCAAATTTTCATCTCATTTGATAAAATGAATGGTGAGATTATTTGCTGAGCAACAAAAGGAGGAAGAAGTTAAGGAACATGCTCAGTTGCCAGTCATTCTGTCTACAACTCTGGCATCCAGAATAGGGAAGGGATGAGAACCACTCTACAAAGGTTCCCACTCCCATCTCTTGCAAACACAAATAGGGAAGTTAGACTTGAATTCTCACTCAATATAAATATGAAATCCTGAAATCCCCAAGAAACGCAGTAACTTTTGCTATACCTTGGTCTGCTGCTTTCAAATCACACTTTTCAGGAGAGTGAAGCTTATCACTCCTACTGGGGACATGGGGTCTTCACAAATGTCTGCTTGATCTTCTTCCAAACAGGAAGAGGTGGATGTGGCACCCAGAATGTAATTTGAAAAATGGCTCTACTCCCACCTCCCAGTTAAGAAACACTGGGATAAACCTTAAGAATGCTAAACTCCTTGACTCTATGATAAAAGCACACTGACTGGTGAGCAATAGATCAGACAATCCATTCACTTATAAAAAATGTCAGAGGATAGCTGTCTTTGAGATCACCACCATACTCAGAATAAAACAACTATTCCGTAAACTACAGAACCACTTTCTCTGATGAAAAATATGCAAATGGGTTTGAATCAAATAGTCTCATTAACCAGTTATCCTTCCAATGTTGTCAGATCAAACAGGAACAGAAGCAATAGGGGGCATTTCATCACTCAGTCACCTCACCCTCCTCTATCTGTGCTCATTTCATTCTTTTGGATGTCATTAAACTTGACTCTGGTTCACTCTAACCCAGTGTTTTCTGTAAGTCCTTTTCATGACTATTTTATGTTTTCAGGCAAAACAAAGCATCAGAGTTATGAAACAGTTCTCACCAACATACTATTATCAGTGAGCTTTAAAAAAAAAAATTAATGGATTGAAGCATACCACAGAATACTACTGGTCCTGCATTAAGTGCTTTTAAAGATATTAAATATCAGAAATGTATTTTCTAACATACAGGTCCTTAGCTGTGGGTAACTAACCTCTTTACTAGCTTCAGGCTGTAAATTCAGTTATGTGTATTACAGAGAGAATGCAAAGACATAATAAACCCACAGAGAAACAAAAAAGCCCCCACATCTCATTCCTAGGTTCTAGAACTGAAGGTAGAGTCTATAAACAGGGCTGGGCACTTTGCCAGTAAGGCTGCATATTGGTGCTAGGTGGCTGCCGTCTCAATGAATTCACATCTCCATGGGAAATGTAAGTGTGAAAAGAGACTACCAAAATGGACAACTGCACTCTGCGTCAAAAGAGTGGTCACAGGATAAATAGACCCAGACGTTCTCTAGAGGGAAACATTTTACTTAGAAGAAATTATTAAACCACTACTCTATTATGGTAGTTAAAAGCAAGGAAGTGAGCTCCAAATCAATGTAATTTTTTTCTATCTTTTTAAAAAATTCTGTGACAAGTATTGTAGTTTCCACCATTAGATGCTAGACAGGGTTCTGCCTCATAGAAGGAAGCTGTGCTTTTCTGAAAATGTAAATATATTTCTAATTTCCAAGAAATAAAAAAAGAAGCATCAGTTTCTAATAGGGATATTCTGCTGTATGAGTGATGATACAGCCATTATGTGTAAACAGGTCATTATAATACTCTAAAATTAAGAACTTTTGTGATTTCTGGTAACTTTTCTAATTGCTGCAATCTTGTGTTAGTCCCTGTTCAAAGGGACTTTCAACTTCTTGTTTCTGTGCAGAACTTCTTGTTCTGCATGCCAGAATCTGCCACTTGGTACTCAGAGGGGGTACTAATATGCTAATATATATAGTCATATCACCTCTCTCTTTCCTGTCTCTTATGTTGAGACTTCTTTCATCTATGTTTTGAGATGGTAGGTAGGGGTATTTATTTAGGGGTACACCACTAAATAATAATGGATTTGGTTTTTCTTTTAAATTAACTCAAGAAAAAGAGCAATGGTATGTTTAGAAGAACAAGAGGAGCAAGTCAATTTCTTCTTACCTGCTTTGTGAAGAGAGGTTTAAAACGCTAGCTTTCCAAAACTCAGAAGAAATGGCATACCATCTAGTTTTAAAATCCGTGAATCAATGCTTTTACCGACACACTGCCATACTTTGACCTGATGTTTAGCTCAACACACGGAGGAAAGTTTAATTCACCATCCATTTTTACAGCAGTATCTTCCTATTCACGTGTTTATAACATTTGAGGTATGACTGTGAGTTAACCAGAGAAGAAAATCTGTTCCTTTATTTCGCAGTCATAATCTTATACTTCAATACTGTAATAGTGATTTCCTTTAAGAGATAGTAAAGCCTTGCACTTTAGTTTTATTAGTTATTTCTCTTTTTAAGAAAATGTGAAGAATCCAGTCCATTCATATTTTATATCTACAACAACTATCAATAATAAGTAGAATTCATACATGCTAGGGAACAGGCTTAATAACACACAGGTCCAAAAATGCCTCAGAAATAACAAATTGCCCGTTCGCTCCTATAAATTTGTGGTATGTCAAAATACATGATAGGGGAACTTGGAGATGAAGTTAACTTGAGAAAGGGTGGTTCAGGTGAAGAACTGGCTTTGAGTTCAGATCATATGAACTCAAATGTTTACAGACCATCTCAAAACATAGATGAAAGAAGTCTCAACATAAGAGACAGGAAAGAGAGAGGTGATATGACTATATATATTAGCATACTGTTAAAACAATGAATTATATAAAGCCCCAGTGAATCACTGAGTAGGTTCTTGTTTAAAAAATCTGGACATACGTTCTATAGAAAAATAATAGTACTTAGGAATCCTGAGGTGAATTTAACAATGCTTATTACAGTCAATAGGGTGAAAGGCTCAAATTTTAGGAGTTTGAGATAAAAGTTTCAATGGGTTTTATGCCTATGTTAAAAAAGGGAAAGACTCAGCCAATCAATTGAGATTCTTCCACCAGTGGAAAGATATTCTATTCCCACTTAACCACAATATACTGTAACTATAATTAAGACTGTTACAATTTTCAAGGATAATTTGTGTTTTTATCTCCTTGAAAATAATCTTAAAAATATGACAAGAGGATAGTTTAAGCTTTCAAATATAGCTTAATGTGCCTTTGCTTATTTTAATGATAAAATCCTGAAAAGCAACTTGTATATTTCACATGTGCCATCCAAGAGGTTATCTCCAAGAATAATATTATATGACATCTAGAAACCCAATATTTTTTCCTTCTACAGATCTGTGTATTTTCTATGATTTTTTTTATTTCTTGTTTTTTTCCTAGAAATTACATTTTTTTTTAAGGTAAAAAGTAGGCTTATTTAAGAGAGAAACACTCCACAGACAGAGTGTGTGGGCAGTCTCAGAAGGCGAGAAAAGCAAAGAAATTACTCTTTTCTTAAATACTATTTGGTTTTCCATCAGGATACCCCTACATAAACACACATACAAAGATGCTAATTAAACATTATTTAAAAAGAAAGTTACATATAGCCAGTTCCAAGATGTCATATACATTAAATTTGAATGACTATCACATAGAGTGCATGTATCCTTGTTATTTGGGGTTTCCAAAAACTACAGCTTAGCATGAGTACTTTAAATTTAACATGTTTGGATACAATTTATTACATTCTTTAGCCATTAAAGAAATTATGCAAACACAGTAAACAAGATGCTGCTGACAATAAAAGTCTGGAAAATATGACTCTTAAGGTTTAAAAAGGTACACAAATTGTACCAAGGTAGATTTTGTCCCTTTCCTTTCATTTTTTTTACAGAAGGAAATTACAATATAAAGAAGTATATCAAGAATGAAAAGAGGTATGGATTTTAAGTCAGAAGGCCAGAATTTAGGTACTAAAATTCAATCTGTTACGGATCCCTTATGAAAAAAAATAAACTTAATGTAGATGCACACTGACAAATTTAACTTGATGAATGTAATTTCCTGCATGTTTACTTAATTACAAAATGTGAAAATGTATAGATTCACTAGGAGTTTCCCTAGTGACTCAGAAGTAAAAGAATCCACCAGCAATGCAGGAGACATAGGTTCTATCCCAGGGTTGGGAAGATTCCCTGGAGGAAACAGATTCATTTCTCAGGAAAGGATACAAGAAAGAGGCCTCACAAAGATAGAGACTTTGGTATAGAAAGCAGTGAAGTGGAGCTGAGGGTTAAAAGTTCAAAGAATTGGTTGAAAATACATAATCAAAACTATCCTCATTCATTATATTGCCTTGTTGGGGATGGACGTAATTTTCCTTCTCTCAATAGGTCCAACATGGACTGATTTTTGTTCTTTTGCTTATGTTACCCTGGTACTGGAACAGATCACTGTCTCTTCACAGAGCACTACACCTAGTTGACTTCTGACTGACATGTAGGGGGCATGCTGCCTAACTATGATTAACATTTACACTGCAGAATCACACTAGGCCTGGGGACGGGAAGAACCGAATCTCATCTCATCTCATCTCAGTCTCACTTTGGTAAAAAACTTCACTAGTGGAAGGTAAGGAAGAAATGCCCACACCTTTCCACCTCTCTCTTTTTCACTTTTTCTCTCCTTCCAGTCCCTCCTTTTCTTGTTCCATTATTATTAACCAGTAGAATTTGAAAAGACTAACTCATGTTTAAGCATAATTATATATGGTTAAGATTAATGTGATTAGCCTGGAGACACAGTGGAAAACACGATGAGAACAGTATATTTAGGACAGAGCATGGGGAACAGTGAACACCAAGATGAGACTCTATTGCACAGGCAAAGGGGAGAATTTTTATCCACATGAGGACCCACAGGAAGATGAATCTTTAGAAATAAACCAGAAAGCACAGACCAAAGAAGATGTCAGACTAAACCCAATATGGTCACTCTGCCCTGAGGAGGAGAAAAGAAGTGCTGGATAAATAACTACCTGACTTATTACAACTGTTCCAAATTACTTTGTAGCCTTTTCTTCCATCATAACATAATATTATTGAACCAAATAACTACTATGCAATCTCTTAATATTAGATGTTTAGAAATGTGCTTAAGTCACCAGGTGAAATACACACAATATATAAGCTACCGTAACCTCCTTATCTCCAGTGGATAAATAAATGGTTTGAAAAATGTCTCCAATACAAAGTTAAATTGTGCTATTATTAAGAGTATTTTGTGGACTATGAAATAGTATATTTGAAGCAGAATAAAACACACACACACACATAAACACACACACAGGGGAAAAAAAATGAAGAAAGAAACTGTAGGGCTTTGTATTGTCATGGCAATGGCCTAGATTAACCATGGAGTTGTCTGTCTTCAAAATAGCAGCAATTTTTTCTTTAACTTTGTTGGAATCATTAAATAGGTCCTTTCAATCACCAGGAAACCAAGATTCATAAACTGTTTTTGTATAATTTTTCCTAGCAACTTCCAAATCAAAATGCAATACATTTTCCATTGACATCATTTGCTTCTTAAGCAAGGCTTGTATTATATAACTAACTATCCTTTAGGGATTCAATTAGATTAAGAGATCCAGAATGACTGTAACTATCTATTAATAACTCAGGCTAAAATTTGACAGTTTGGAAAATAGATGTTTTATTTTCATCACTTTCAAAGATTGTAGTAACACCGCTTCCTCCTCTGACATACCAACACTAAGTGGTCCTTAGAAACAGAAAGAAGAGCAACAAAAGAGAATAAAAAGTCTAAGTACAGAATATGACGACAGTTTATTGGGTTCCTATTCAACACTGTACTAGGCACCTTAAAAATATCCTGACAGTTCCTTTGAGAGAAGTATTACCATGTTGCAGAAGACAGCTCAGAGGATCAAAAAGTTCAAAGTTGTACTGCCAGGTAGTTGCAGTAATAGAGTGCAAACCAGGACTATCCGAATTCCTAACTTAATTTAGCAGAAGTCCTTCATGTTGCTCACACCATATACGGTTAAGCAGTAGCACTGAAACAGGTTTAGCACCCCATCCAAGCAAAGCTCTGGTCCCAAGATGGCTGGAACATAAAGTTGCCGAGACTTTTATAAATATTCCATTGTTCAGTGATCATTAAGAAGGATAACTGGAAGTATGCCACACATTATTTATTTTCTACTTGTAGGAAATCACCTACATTAGGGCTATGGATTATGTGTTCCCTTACTATTTATTGTTTCAGTCTTTGGCAGAATTATTATATTCCATGCTTTATGAAGCTTGCTGTCAATACCACCTTGAGGAGGACTTTAAATTACACAGAGAGCCACTTTGAAGAGAATGCTGACCAGTTTTCTCCATCTCCATACAAGTCGATAGAGGGAAGATGTTAGACTCTGGTAATTTTTGGTGACAGCATAAAGATGCAGTGAAAAGAAAATAGGGTTTGGGAGTCAGACCAATGTGGATCTAAACTGCATCTCAAAGGAATTATTAACAAAGTCACCCTGGACAGAGTTATCCCTTCCAAAAAGAAAAAAACGGTAAAATCATATCTACCTCATGTGGTTATTGTGAAGCTCAAAAAGAAGGCATCAATTATCTATCTCCTATAGTCTGTATGGGGAAAAAATAGAGTTTTGGGAATCAGAGGGAGAAACTTTCAGTACATCTTTGCCAGTTACTGGCTGTAGGGTCTCAAGCTAGCTAACATCTGCGACCTGATTTTCTGATTTTTATGCATAAAACGGCACTTGCTTTAGAGGAAGGATAGTTGTGACATGCTTAGCCGAGTCCTGGCACTTGGTAAATAATCAGGAAGTGTTAGTTTCCTCCCCTGTTACCTGGGAGGCATCTGAAAGATGCTCGCTTCCTTCTTTTGGTATCACATAAGTCATGCTTTACCACGAAGAGACTGAAAACCAGATTCACTAAAGGAGAGGCATTGAACTGGGGAGACTTGGACATCTATATATGAGAGAGACAGCCAGTTTGATTGGTTCAGATATAGACACCCACGGCCATTCCATCATGAGAATATTATAAGATAAGCTCCTGTAGAAACTTAGAATAATGTTCTCTAAGTGTCTTAATTAGGTTAAATGCGAACCTTATCATAGTCACTCTCTTGTTTGAAAGTCTTAAAAGTTGAATCTTATTTTTAGAATAAAGTTAAAAATTCTTTACATGCCCTCACAGTACCTAGATCGATTTGAATCTTGCCTAATTTTCAATCCCCTCTGCTTAACTGCCAGACTTAGTCCTGCTTGACTCCTGACCGGCCACTGAATGCACCGAGACCTCCCTCTGCCTGTACCCCTCTGTCTGGGGTTCGTCCTCGGCCTGGTCAACACTCACTCTTCCTTTTTTCTACTGAAATGGAAATTTTCTTTAGACCTTTCTAACTAAGGTTCTCCTGCAGTTCTCAAATAACCCTGTACATTATAGAACACATCTAAATTTTTAATTCAATATGCATTTCTGTAATTATTTGTTTAGCATCTTGCTTGAGCCCATGCAACTACAGATCTTATAAGAGCAACGCCTGTTCTGTTAACATCGGTTTTCAATGTACACTCACAAAGTCACTAATGCTGCAGTCACACAATGTTCATAAAGGAGTTATTTCTTTAGCTGTTTTATGTGAAAATATTTTTACTCTATAAAAAATAGGATAAAAAAGAAAATATTTAGTTCTGTTTCATAGCAGAGCATGTAATTTCCAGGCTAATTTTTCAGCTCTTATTCCAATATAGTTGCAGACACGCACTGGTTAATTGCTTCCCTGGCGGCTCAGCTGGTAAAGAACCCACTTGCAATGTGGGGGACCTGGGTTGGGAAGATTCCCCCGGAGAAGGGAAAGGCTACCCACTCCAGTATTTTGGCCTGGAGAATTCCATGGACTGTAGAGTATAGTCCATGGGGTCGCAAAGAGTTGGACATGACTGAGTGACTTTCACTTCACTCACTTCACTGGTTAGTTAATCTCCCTTTTATACTGAGGGATAAACATAGAAGCTAACATCTAAGTCACGGAATCACCTTAGACAATAGTGTAGAGCAGGGCTTCTCTGTTGTGATAGTCCTGGCATTTAGGCCACATGATTTTTGGTTGAGGAGACTATCTTGTACAACGCAGGATATTTAGCAGTCCTCCTGGTCTCTACCTACTAGATTCCAATAGCACCTACTTCTCAGTTGTTAACAACTAAAAATATCTCTAGACATTGCCAATTATTTCCCTGAGAACAACATTATGCCTGGTTGAGTACCGCTGATAGAGTGCAACTGTATTAAAACACAGCAATTGCTCTGATGAGTTGCAAAACTAGGTTGGTGGTGTCAATACAGGTATATAAGAATAAACCACACACACGCACACACACACACACAAAATGCTGTTAGGCTTAAAAAAGAATCTCTAGTTTTCCAAGAACTTGGCATTTCATTATGTATTGTCTCACACTAATTTACCCGGGCCTCGGCCATGTTACTTCTTACTCAACATTATGAATTGCTTAATAAAACCCACCACAGAGTCCCAGGGAACATGCACAACCATCAGCACTGTGACTGATTATGATTATGCCAGAAGGAAAACTAAACTCCACACTGATCTTTTAGGAGAGTTAAGTGTCCAGCATTACCAACTTCCAGCATTATGCAAGACTGTGTTCATAATTCACCTGGAAAACATAGAAGACTGAAATCCTTGGAAATTGTATTTTTTCAGACTTTTCAGATCAGCGAAAGATAGGAGAAGACAAAGAAGCTTCTATCTACTCTAGAAACATTAGTGACCTGAAGAGTAAAACATCTTCTTAAAAACTGCAGTACAAAGTAATCATGAATTCTTGCTCAAAACGACCTTCTCTTTGAAGGGTCCTGTGTCTTGTCTTGTACAGCTCTTCACTGTTTTGTTCTAATGTCAACTCTCCCGTGAAGCTTTCCACATTCTCTGTGCTCCAAAGGCAAGTCTATCGCACTGTAGAGTTCGTATCTGCTCACCTGGTTTTCACTCTGCTCTGTTAAATCCCTTCAGGGAAGACATGCATATATCGCTATCCTGCACAGCACTGAGAATTTGGGAGGGACTCCAAAATATCAGTGTAACAAGCAAACGAATGAGTCAATGAGCAATGAACTATACATGATTTATGTTAAGCGCATGATAGTTTGGGTTTGCCTCAGACTTAAGCAGATGATAATTTATTATAATTTCCCTTGATGCTTGTGTGACTTCTTTTGGGAAATGTAGCACCTAAGCTCTTACAAAAACAGACATTTCTGCAATCCCAGAGAGGAGCTGTGAGGTGAACATGGGGGTATTATACATCATAATGCATTACAATGTACAGCATACATCATAATAGTTAGATCATTGTATTCACTCCACTCCAACCAATCAGTCTAACTATAAAAAACCTGAGTCTACTCTGTTAATTCACATCCAGCTAATTAAATGGTGCAGACCTGACTGATGTATCTCTGTAGTGTCAAATCATATAAAGTCACTGTTTCATTATGTCACAGGGCTGTTATCAGTTGAATAACACCTGGAAATAAGTATTTATCACAATTCAGTCAGAGAAAATGATGATTTTACTTGGATGGGGTGAAAAGATCTAGAATAATTAAATAAATTGATGCAAATATGACATATTCACAAATAAACACACCAGTAATATCTAACAACAACAAGAAGGGGAGAAATACTTCAATTTAGAAGCTCATAGAATTGTTAAAGAGAAAACTGCATGCTTTTGGAACACACCCCATGTCTGCACCGGTCATATTTGTTCACTCACCATATGTTCTTGTTTCAAAAGAACTTCTACTCTTACTGATCAAGTAATGCTACAGGAATAAAAATATAACTTTTACAAAATTAAAAAAAAATCTAATACAACAGTTCATTATATAAAACCAAGACTGATACTACTAATATCATTATAGATACATGATGAGGAAAGACCATGCACTTTAGTGCTGATTTGATCTGCTATTATTCACCATTAACTCTCATTTATACATGCTAATACATAAAGCAATGGTTAGGGACATACAAAAAAGATAATGAAAAATCATTTTTAACTGGTTCTGAAAAGCACGCTTCCTTTACTTTTCCCACAGTTAAAGTTTACACTTTAACTCTCCAGCAATGATTACAGTTAAAACTTACTTCACTTACCTGAGAGCATTCTAGGTGCATGAGGTAAATAAAGAGAATCATCATTTTGCTACAGCTTGTTCCTAGAGATGTCAAATGCTTTAGCAAATAAGGAAAGAATATTTCCTGAGAGCTTAATATGCCAAGTGCTGTTTAAGTGCTTTTAAACATGCTGTCATTTTATCCACATTACCCTGGAAGGTAGATATTATTAATACTACCTTTATGTCATAAATGCAAAAACTGAGGTTCAAAATGGTAAGCTTGCCCAAGGTCACACATCAACCAAAACACATTATTACTCAAACTGCTAAGTGGACTGTGATATCCACTTTGAATAGATACAAATACTGCACCCTTTTGTGTATCCTTTTTATCCAAAGATAAAGCTAGTAGAAACTGTTAGAAACATAAAGAAAAGATTTGCCACAGCAGACTTCCTCTCATCCCCACTAAATAAGACCGTTGCAGGGGGTAAACAGATGTTTCCAACCACTGATTCTGCGACACAGTGGGTTTATAAATCAAATGTGAAGTGTAGAAATCATGCATTTTATTACACAAAAGACAGTCGCTGGAGTTATTTTAAAAACTCTAAGTAAAATATGATATATTCTGTACTGTATTCTTTCAGAAATATATTGAGTAACACAGCATTTTTAAATTACAGAAATTAAAGCATGATACCAAATACATAGAGGATTAAGATGATGATAGCTATTTACAGCTGTGAATCAAAGGCAAACTACATGCTACAGGATCATATAATTGGAATTATAGACTATTTATTTTTGCATTGAGAAAGGACACAACACTGGAAAGGTCCTTAATAAATCTGAGCTTTATTCTCATTGGTCCCCTTTAGCCCAAGTTACTCATCTTGTTGCTGAAAATATACTCCCAGCTGTCAAAATTTTAGTATCAATCAACAGTCTCTCTGCATCCTGGGCTTTGCTCTGAAAAAGCTTGGCTGATAAACAGATAAATCTGTCTTCCTGTGTATATGTTTATGTTTCCAGTACCTGCTTGAGCTGAAAGCCAGACAGTGACAATGAATTAGGGCTATGAATGCAGCACTTTTACTAAGTGAACAAAAGAGCATGGCATCAACATAATAAATGAGAATCCCTGAAACTGTAAGTGTTAGAATCAATAGAATTTAGTTTTTAATTATAGCACTGCTACAAGCCACAGCATTCTTATGCAAGTCATCTCACTTCACTGAGGTTTATTTTGTTATTTTGCGACCTCATGGACCTACCAGGCTCCCCTGTCCATGGAATTCTCCAGCCCAGAATACTGGAGTGGGTAGCTGTTCCCTTCTCCAGCGGATCTTCCCAACCCAGGAATCAAACCACGGTCTCCTGCATTGCAGACAGATTCTTTACCAACTGAGCTACCAGGGAAGTCCTTATTTTCAGGTCTAAAATAATGTTCTGTTATGTTCTGAAAAATTCTCCAACTGTGAATGTAAAAGTGTATATATCCTAATGTCTTTGTTACTTGAAGCGTGGCTAGATCAACCAGGCATTTTGGTAGAAATTGAAGTTTCAGGCTCTAACCTGGCTTACTGGAAAAGAATTTGCATTTTTAACAAAATTCCAGAATGATCTGTATGTACTTTTAAGATTCAAAAGTATTGGTCGAGACATCAAGTTGTAATAATAAATAATAATAAATAGTCTGCATAAATCTAATTGTGTTGACAGTCTTGGAATTTTTAGTAAAGCTACAAAAAGTCTTCAAGGGATTAAAATAACTCTTGTAAAAATTAACTCTTCTGATTTTAAGAGCTAGATATCACAAAAAATACCTCTCAGCCAAAGGACAGCATTTCCATCCTCCCCTAAGGCTAAGATTTCCAATACTTTATTGAATAAATGCATTAGAATGGGCATCCTTGTTTTGTGTCTGAGGACAGAGGCAGACTTCCAGTTTTTCACCACTGAGAATGATGTTGGCTGTAGGTTTTTCATATACAACTTTTCTATGTTGAGGAACACTGTCTCTATACCCACTTGTTGTGCATCTTTATGATAGATGGCTGTTGAACTGTGTCAAATGCTTTTCCTAGAACTACTGAGATGATCATATGATTTTTATCCTTTCTTGTTAATTTATGTGATATCACATTTATTGATTCAAGGAGGGTCATCCTTGCATCCCTGGAATAAATCCCACTTGATCATGCTATAGTAAGCTTTTAATGTGTTTGCCTCCTAATAATAATACTTCATTGAGGATTTCTGCATTTATGTTCACCAAGAACACTGGCCTGTAATTTTCTCTTTTTTCATGGTGTCCTTGTCTTGTTTTGGCATCAGCATAACTCTGGCTTCATAAAATGCATTTGGAAGGTTTTCCCCTCTTTAATTTTTTGGAAGAGTTTGAGGACAGATATTAAATCTTTCTTGAATGCTTTGTAGAATTTGCTAATAAAGTCGTCTGGGACTAGGATTTTATTTTTGGGCAACTTTTATTACTGTTTCGGTCTCATTGCTAGTAATCAGTCTACTCACATTTTCTATCTTTTCATGACTCTGTCTTGGAAGACTTCATATTTCAAGGAATTCATTCATCTCTTCTAAGCTGTCCAGTTTGTTTGTGTATAAATATTCAGAGTAGTCTCTTACCAGTTTTCATATTTCTGTAGTAACAATTTGAACTTCTCCCTTCCTCTCTAGTTTTAATTATTTTGGTCTATTCTCATTACTGTTGATTTGCCAATTTCATTTTTTTCCAAAATGCCACCACCAGGGCTCACAGGGCTTCCGTGATAGCTCAGTAGGTAATGAATCCACCTGCAATGCAGGAGAACCTGGTTCGATTCCTAGGTTGGAAAGATCCCCTGGAGATGGGATAGGCTACCCACTCCAGTATTCTTGGGCTTCCCTTGTGGCTCAGCTGGTAAAGAATCTGCCTGCAATGCAGGAGACCTGGGTTCAACCTGTGGATTGGGAAGATGCCCTGGAGAAGGGAAAAGCTACCCACTCCAGTATTCTGGCCTGGAGAATTCCATGGATTGTATAGTCCATGGGGTCACAAAGAGTTGGACACAATGGAGTGACTTTCACTTTCACTTTCAGTGCCGGCAGATGCTTCAAAAAGTAGTAGGTTGGTGCCGTTTCCTCCATGCATATGATTTTATTCATTATTTCTTTGCATTTGTGGAAGGCACTGGTTTACAGTAGCCAGGTCTACCATGTTTTCTAGCATCACCTCTCATCTGTTAGAAACGGTGATGTTAGAGAAATCTTTCAGTATTGTTGGATTTAAGTTTCCCAATCTATAAGGTAAGAAGTTGGGACTTAATCCCTTAAGTAAATGCGTTCTTTTCTCTATAATAAGCAATTTCAGAACAGGGACAAGTTTTTTTGAAAAGATTCTACTGCATTCCCAATATGCTATGATTTAATTATTCAATTACTTCTAGTGAAATTTTTAAACTATATTACTGAAAAAAAATCACATCTTAAGTCCCCTTGGTTTGTGGTATTTTGTGAGTAACTGTGTGAAGAACCATCATGACTTTTTAAACCTATGGGTTGAATAAAATTAGGTTTACTATCATAAAGGTCTCAAGAGATAACATTAACATAAAACATTTGTTTATTGCTGTAAGATATTTTTTCAAGAGACCCTCCAAAGTGGCATACATTACTATTTCATCAAATAGAAAAAAGGAATGATGGCACATTTTTAGCTTGTCACGTTTAAAATAAGACATATGGTAGCTTGTCAAAATTTCAAAACAAAGTCTTGAATTTAGTATATTTAGTGCAGAATTACCCTTCTAATTACATGTGTAGTAAAATAATTTAAACTTCATAGATCACCCAAAACATAGTGTAATTTCCCTTACACTAAAATGAGTTAAATTTGTTTCATTTTTTGTTTTTCTTGTTTTGTTTTGTTTTGAATTACAATAACAGTCATGTCCAAATCACTCCTAGGATTTGGATATCAAAGTCAAAAATATACTTACAGACACTACCCAAAAGCTAAAGATTTGCTGTCAGTTCTGGCTTAAGCACATGAATTTGAAGGGAAAAAAGTTATGTCTGTCTAAAGATTGTACAGAGAACCGATTAGAAAATCCAGACTTCAGGGGACTGATGGACTACATGCAAACTATTAGCACAGTTTTCGGATTTTGCAAGCACATGGACTTGGATAATATTATCCCAGTGGAGAAATTCAAATACAAAGTGGAATAAGATCTCAGATGGAGTGCTGATGGACCAATATCCTGAACGGAGTACATTGAAACAAACAACCAGAAACAAGCCAGAGCAATTTGAGAAGCTTAAACTTGGAGATCAGTGGAGGGAAACTGAAAGGAAACATAGCCAACTTTATCTGAAAAGGATGAAATATCACACAACAGGAGAATGTTAACATATCTCCAGTGAGTCTGTTGAGGGCAGGGCACGGAAGAGTCAGGGCAATCGACTGTCCCCATTGAGATCTGTTTTGAAGTGAGACAGGCACTTGTCTCAAAGGTCAACAACTAAATGTGCTCTACAGACGTGGCTGTAGCTATAATACCTTTTAATCTACCTTTGAAGTAAGAGATTAGAGATGAGATGAAAGCTAACTGGATCCTTGCTGGAAGAATGAAACTTTTAAAGGCAACCCATAATTACAGCTGCCTTCAAAGTTAGGTGGATGCCAAATCTTACGGACATGCAGAATTAACTGTGTTGGTGATGACAAGACCTAAGGTATCCCCAGCAGTGTTCTTAAGAGCTCGAAAACCAAGAATCCAAGGATTTGAGAGCAGGTGGTTGGACACAGCTGCTGAATAATCCTCTTAACCTCCTCTGTACTCCACAGGGAGAAAAATAGCAGGAAAATAAAAGCCTCCACCAAGTCGTTGATGGCAGTGAAATAAAAGGAGCATCAAAAGTATACAAGGACAAATTTGTCCTAATGCTAATAATTTTGAACAAAAGGGACAGGCAGTTGCTATAGAGAGCTGTGTACAAGTATAAGATAAAGACATAATAAGTACAGCTACATAAAGGATAAAATAGAGTAGGATTCACAGGAGTGGTCCTTTCTTCAAGGCACATCTAATGCTATTATTCACTGAGGACCTAAATCCCTCTTAATGTCTCTTCATTAATTTTTTGCTCAGGAAATAGCCAGAAATGAATAGCTCTCAGTCAATATTTAATTGATGCTTATAAATTTAATTTAATCAGGAACTATCTAGATGTCTCTCTAGCCAACGAAAATTTAAGCAAAGCCAATGTAACAAAGAAAAATGAGAAGCAAAGCAGGCAACAGGCACCAGACTTGATGGGAGAGAGATATAAAACTTTACTGTATTAAGCAACTAATATTCCTGCTTATTATAGTCAAGCCTACCTAATCCTGATTAATACAGCTCCCCTACCAACAAAGCATGAAATAAAAATGATCTAATATAGACCTTTGTTTCTGTGCAATGCAATGGTTCTAAATCTTCATAATTCTTTATTATTTACAAGTCCCTAAATTGAGTACATTGACTGATGCTGAAACTTCAATACTTTGGCCACCTGGTGCAAAGAGCCAACTCATTGGAAAAGACTCTGATACTGGGAAAGATTGAGGGGAGGAGGAGAAGCGGGGGCGGGGGGGGCAGAGGATGAAATGGTTGGATGGCATCACTGACTCAATGATCATGAGTTTGCACAAACTCTAGGAGATAGTGAAAGAAACGTGGTGTGCTGCAGTCCATGGGGTTGCAAAGAGTCAGACATAACTGAGCAACTGAATAAAAACACTGAGTTTATCTGAAGCATACTGACTGTTCAAGCTCAAGTTCTGCTCATTGCATAGTTGGAGAATTATATGGTATCACTCCTACAATGAAGATGCGATCATTTAATGTTCACACTGGGAAGAGGAAACTCCTAGAACACAGAAAGTTAAGAGTCCCAGGTAACAGCCAGGCCAGAGCTTTCCTTTCACAGTTGAGAAAACTTAGGCTCAGAACTGTGAACGACTTGTCCAAAGTCACACACTTGTACCAAATAGAAGTCTTGAAGTTCA
This sequence comes from Odocoileus virginianus, assembly GCF_023699985.2. Taxonomy (NCBI): domain Eukaryota; kingdom Metazoa; phylum Chordata; class Mammalia; order Artiodactyla; family Cervidae; genus Odocoileus; species Odocoileus virginianus. Next base: position 21,577,742 of record NC_069699.1, read on the forward strand.
GAGCTGTGCTTTGTCCACAATGACGATCAGAGTTCCTCATGTCAATGGTGAGAATTTACCTTCCCCAAAGTGTTTTCTTTCTCCCTCAAGTGATGAAGGAGGATGATCTTACTTCCCCTAATGAACTGAATAACATTTAGTTGTGCTTAAGAGAAATGGGAGAAAACAGGATACATGCTTTAAATAATAAGCAGTCTTTACTTGATGATGATGATAACAGCTAATGGATTTTGAGCATGTATGATGCACCTGGCACTTTTCTGCCCTTATGGACAATATTTGCTTCTTCAAAATATGAAAACCTAACCCAAAAGCGGGTTCTAACATTTTCTTCATTTTTTAAACATATCATCTGAAGTTTGGAGTGGTTAAGTAAGTTTTCCAGTATCTCACAGTAAATCTGTGACAAAACTGGGATTCAAACTCAGATCCTTCTTGACTCCAAGACCATGATTCATACTCACTGTTCATCTAGGTGCAGGTGGATAGGACCTAAATGGTTTTGAGTTTTAAGTGCCCATTATGGGGTCAGACACACAGGATTCAAGAAATGCATCCACTGGAGTTACGTTAGAGCAGCGAGTTGCACCCAAACTCCTACCTTGCCACACGGTGGTAAGGCGCTAATAAACTCTGTGTATGAGAATCCAATAGGAACAGGAGACAGCTATGCTGAGCTGCTTTCAGCTGGCGTTGCAGAAAAATCACACTTGGCCGTAAAGGAGCTGTTGATTGCTTGCACGGTTTCAGCAGCACGCCAGCTCTTCTTGCCAGCCTGCTCTTCCTTATCAAAGAGCCAGAGTTCCAAGTAAGGTGAGAATCCCACTTGACAAGCAGACATAAGCCATTTGGGGAAAATACAAATTAAAAGGCTCCAAGATAGAAATAGAAGCATTAGCAGCAGGAAGTGTCTTGGGGATACATTGTGTCAGATTACATAGGGGAATTGGGAGAATCAGTGAGTCACAGCCTCTGTGTCAGTAGCCGGGCAGCCTCAGAAGCTGTGTGAGCTATTTAAAGGTGCCAGCACCGTCTCAATGCCTTCAAGCTAGGATCTGCTTAGTAACATCCTTGAATCATGCACAGTTTGCTCTTTTCTTAAGCCACTTTAGCATTTGTCCTAACTTCTGACCCGTTATTCCAGGCATCATAATGGAATTTTAAGGAATTAGAGACATTTTGCCTAATATCACCCAGTCATTCCGTCAATGAACTTAAACTACAATGTTGATTTCAAGGGGAGTTTCATTTTGTTTGTTTGTTTTTTAAATAGTATCAATATGTTGTCATGGGACATATTGGGTCAATGTCCAGGCTGAGAAATCTCAATTTTAAGAAAGAGAGGCCCCATAGGGTTTCCCTGGTGTCTCAGATGGTAAAGAAAGAGAGGACCCCTCACAGGAGCCTGAGCAAAAAGTTAGTTCGCTGTAAGAACGGAAGATCTCAGAGAACCTGGAGCTGTGAAGTGCAGCTAGAGTAAAATCACAAGGAACAGGTTGGGGCAAAGCAGCTATTTTTCTGTTTCAGGGACCATGTGGTCACAGCTCTCTCACCCTCTGAACCACGTTGCCTACTTGCCCTTTCCGGATTCTTCTCTCTGTGTTAGTATGTAGTGAGTTAAAATAGCTCAAGATTAGCATGATTCACTGGTTCCTTTGTTCGGGTCTCATCTAGACTCTGTGTCCTCATGAGAAATTCCTCAAAGAGAAAAAATCTCCTGCTCCAGTCACTTCGTGATAGGAGACACCTTGCTTCCTTTCCGCCAGGCCTGTGCCAGCCAGATACTTCTAAGTGAAATCACGGCTGTATACTGGGCAGACAACCCAAAGATTTCCTTTGTATTCAACCAATTGCCTTGAATGTTCAGTTCTGATCTGACTCATTGACAGCCAGGGCGTTTATCCCTGGTTAATGTATAAAATGAGCACTTCGCACCAGGAGAGCCACTTCCTCACTGCCTTCTAAAACTCCCGGCACTCGTTGCCTGTGTGGTTTTCACTTGTTTCACTCAGGGCTTCTTGACTGCTAATCCTGTATCAAAGAAAATTCAATACAAGACTCAGGGTTTCCATTTTCTATTGTTTAATGCATTTCCAGCTATTGGAAAAGAGTGGGAGGGGATCTCCAGCTCTGGTCATTAACTAGTTACAGGCAAAGTACTTAACAGTTTAGAGAGTCTGAAACGACATAAGAAGATCCTGAACTAACCTCTTTCCATCGACACAAGGGATCGCCAGCTACATATAGAATAATCCCCTCGGAAAGAGACCTGAAAGCTGGATGAAGAGTCTCCAGAGCAAACGGTAAAACGACAGCAAGGGGATAGCAGGAAAGGCAGAGATAAAGGCTCGTCAAGAAAAATTCACACCCCAGTCAGATCAATCCAAAGATGGGAGCAATTACAAAAGTGTGGTTATTTTCCCTGCAGAGTAGGGGATTTGAACTCCACAAACACCTCAATGGCTAGATCCTGCACAACGGAGATGAGCCCCTTAAACCCCTGGATTTGAAAACCAAAGGGGCGCATGCTCAAGAAAATATAAAACTACAGGGAACAGAAAATCTGCTTTATAAAAGGCTCTTGTGCAGGATCACTCAACACAAACAACAGCACAACACTAGACTGAAAAATGTGTGGGCGGTAGGTGAAAGGATTCCACATCTCATCTTGAAGGATCTGCCTGAGAGGCAGGTACCAAATGGGACCCTCTTTGGGGGACATGATCTCAAGCCACCTCAAAACTCAGTATGGAATTCTACTGTCTTGCCCAGGTTCAATGCACCCCATGGAAGAAAATGAAACCTGAAGCTTTTGCTAAACTTAAGTATATGACCTAACTGTATACTACTCATGAACTGTAGGAAATTAACACTGGTCTGTGACACTTTACATCCCAGGACCGTGGTAGAAGCAAAAGCAAAACCACTTCTATGTCATGTTTTCACAACACAACATCCACAGCATTCTCACGTGAAAAAAATAAATCTAATATGAGCTCACAATATAAAAAGACAGACTATATGACGGGGAAAAAGCTATGACAAGAATGAATCTACTAGCACAGTAAAAAGGATATGCAGTGTAAGCACTCAAAATGAAAAAACATCATGAACATGAATAGAAAGTGAGAGTTTGGAAAATGTTAGAAAGGAATTGAACCCACAAGAAAAGAGCAGAACATTATAAAAGATACACAGAAAGAGAAATCAAAGAAACCAAATAGAAGTTCCAGGAAAAAAAAATAATAGAAAATTTAAAAGCCAACAAACATTTTAAACTTCAATTAAGTGCTTTTAACAAATATTCTTTATTTCCAGGCAATTGTTAATACTGCATTATCTGTCTTCTTCAGAGTCATCCATGGCCTTGTGACTTTGGCAATGAAATGTAAACAAAAGTGAGGGACACATGTCCTTCATGAGAAAGTTTTCAGACTTAGTTCATGATCCCACAGGTCCTCTGAATTTGGCCTCAGCACTTACGGAATCATTTCCTGACAGTGATTCCATGAACATGAATGGAATATGATAAGCAAAGCTCCCATGTTAGCCTGCAGTGGGTATGTAACATGAGGGAGAAATAAATGTTTGTTGTTTTTGCCCATAAGACTTAGGAGTTATTTGCTAGTGCAGCATAAATTTGCTATTTTGACTGATATAAATTTTAAATAAACAGAGTAGACACTGATAAAGTAAGAATTTGAAAACTGGAGGAGGAAATGACAGATTTTCTCAAAAAGCAAAATGGTGATATAAAGAAACAGACACTGAAAAGAATAACCAGGCATTATAGACAGGAGAAATAAATGGTCCCAAAACGTCTATTTAGATATACAGCAAAGGACAAAGGAAAAGATGTTGAGTGTCAATATTCAAATAAATGATGAATGACAACTTTCCAAAACACGACCTCAGATTGAAAGTAAGGCAACACATGAGTAAAACTAAAAATAAGTGCTTAATTGGACAAATCATAATGAAACTTCAGAACTCCAAACACAGAGAAAATCTTAAAAGGAAACAAAAAAGACCACCTATAAAAGATTATCAATGTGACTAACAGAAGACTTTAAAATCTGCAGTAAATAAAGAATAGAAAACAACAGAATAGTATCTTCAAAGTATGGAAGGGAAAAACTGGGCAACCAAGAATTCAAACCCTAGTTCAATATCACTCCAAAATAATGGCTAAAAAAAATGACATTTTGTAACAAACAAACAGAACTGAACACTAACAGAAGCCATGAAAAAATGTTTTTTGGGTGTATTAAGTAAAAGGAATTTGAACAATAAAGATTAGGAAACTAGAAACAAATGACAAATGATAAATGGACAAATGAATAGGGAATTCTATATAAGTGAAATCTTAACTATATTGAATATGACAATAAGAATCACTAACTGAAAAAAAATCATGTCCATAGTATTTTACTATGTATACGAGAAAAATGTGGAACTTTGTGTGGTATAATTAGAAATAAAGTATTTTAGGTTTTATGTAAGAACATTATTAAATTTTGCATTGCTAAGCGTAAAATTAAAGGAGCTATATACAAATAGAAACATAATAAGAAATCTGAAATAATCAAAGAATAGTGGAATAAAAGAAAAATTAGTTGTTCCATTAGAATTCAGAAAAGAAGAAATATGCAGAAACAAAAAATCTCACACAAAGTGTGCTGACACGAAATAAGACAGTAGAAAGAATGGAAAGATTGTTTAAGATTCAAAGTAAGTATGAACTTTTAAACTCCTTTGATACATGAGAAAAACAATACATTGAAAAAAATGTAGCTATATGCTACTAAAAGAAGACACACCTACAATGACTAGTAAGGACTGGAAACAAACTAGAAATGGAACCCCTGGCAAATATTAATTTAAATAAGGGAGGGATTTCAATCTTAATATGATATGAAATAAATATGTCAAGAAGCATTACTGAGAACAGAAAGAGTACCATTCCCTAATATCAAAGAGTCAATTCATTTTGTGAAAAGAAGTCTGATGCCTGCATCTCTTGTATCTCCTGCATTGCAGGCGGATTCTTTACTGCTGAAGTACCATGTGCCACCTCTATTAGATATCAAACTCAGAATTTGAGGGTGTATATATATATATTTTATTTGCCACCATAACTCTAGGTCCTACTGAAGATGTTGGCTTATAGTGAGCTACCAATAAATACTTGCTAAGAGGCAAATGATACAATCTCAGCTATTCTGGCTACTCACCATAGCATAATCCTTTCCATTACCCACAAAGAAAAGCAGAAAGCAACCACTGTATCAAATGGAGCAATTCACACAGTCATTTTTTCATAATGTAGATTAAATAATTCTGCTTAATGTTACAATGTATAGTATACTTCACTGAATAACTCAATTATCTTCTATATCCCAAACTATGACTTTAATTTTAATTTCCAAAGATGAAACCAAAGGTAAAAAAAAAAAAAAAAAAAAAAAAAAACCTCTACAATGTTTAAACAGAAAAAAATCATAGATAATAAAAATGATAGACAATTGAAACATACATTTCCAGATAGCAGTTTATTTTCTTACTGGCAACATGTTGACTTGCATTCAGAAGCACATGCACAGACACATTTTAATACAAGGCCACAGGGATGCGTCCTCTTGGTTCTAACATCACCCTCATGGTATGCTAATGCTCCTCTCTGCACAGGTAATGTTACTTCTGCGGGGGAAGCCTCTGTCAACTACTAGGAGGAATACAGGAAGCATAAAAATAATGTTTCTCTGTTAAATGTTCCTCTGCTTTAGCAGAAGTCCCTACGGGACTGATTAAATTCATTAAGTGATAGCAGAAATTCTAGCCGTGCTTTTCTTTCTGGCAAAGATGCCTGTGGAGGGGGCGTTGGGGATGTGGGAGGGTAACGGTGGAAAAGCTGAGTGGCCAAAAATCGTGTTACAGCCTAATACTTACAACCAAGTAACACTCATTAAAATATATCAATTATATAATACTACAAGTCTATTTTACTTCAATTTACATATATATATATATATACACACATATATATAGAGGAACTGTTTTGTATCTGGCACCATGGTAAATATTTGACATTTGTTCTTCCTACGTCTTACAATAACCTACCAAAATGGCCGTTAATACCTTCATTTATTGTTAGAGGAATGTGTGGCTAGAGAAGGTGCAGTTGATGAATTTTAAACACAAATCCATCTCTGACCCCATCTCTCATAGCCAGTGGATTAAACCATGAATTTTTACAATTAGAAATCTGCCTTGGTCTTTGGTTTTGGAGAGCACAGCAGGACTTTGAGGAAAACCGTGCTTGTCGACTTGAGTGACCGCCCAAGAAGTCTGCTTATTCTGTAACACGTCCTACTCATCACATTTGAAAGAAAAATCTTGTCTTACTAAAACATGAATTTAGTGTTTTATGACTTCACTGATATTCACGTAGCATAAAAAGAGTTGGAAATGGCTGAGCAACTGAACAACAGCAGCAACCATAAAATCTGGGCCAGTGCAGAAGACAGGAGATGTTGGTTTGACCCCTGAGTTGGGAAGATTTCCTGGAGAAGGGGATGGCAACTCTTTCCAGCATTCTTGCCTGGAGAATCCCCCAGACAGAAGAGTCTGGCGGGCTACAGTTCACAGGATTGCATAGTGGGACATGACTGAAGCGACCGAGCTAGCACACAGCATAAAATTCACCATTTACTGTAGAATTCAGTATATCTCAGCATTCACAGGGTCATGTCACCACCACCACTATCTGACTCCAGAAAATGTTCATCACCCAAGAAAGGACACCATGGGCCCACTAGTAGCCACTTCACATTATTCTCTTTCCTTAGTTCTTGGAAACCACTACCATGCTTTCTGTCTCTATCATTTTTCCTATTCTGGAAACTTCATATAAATGGATTCATATAATATGGAGCCTGTTGTGCTTGCTTCTTTCACTTAGGATAACAGTTTCAAAGTTCATCCATGTTGTAGCATGTGTAGATACTTAATTTTCCTAATCTATTTAAATTAATATCATCCAATAAAAGATGAAAATTATGTGCATCAATCCAGAAAAACTATTTTCTTCAATTTTCTCTATGTGCACAGGTTAGATGGAATGTTGTGGTTTTAACAAAGGAACTTGATGCAAGTTCATACACAATATTATAGTCTCCATTTCTCCATTTTACAAGTGGGGGAGAAAAGAGTTTTGGAGAGATTAGTTTATCTGTTTGAGTATTTGAGCAGGAAATGAAGCACAGAGCTCCGAACACAAAACGTAAATTACTTTTACTTAGTGGGGTAGATATACAACAGGAACAACAAAATGGTTCAGTGACCAAACCTATCACCTTTGGTTTGTAAGAGACAAACTCTCAGAAGTCGAGCTTTTATTTTGTTTTGTTTCAGTCACTAAGTCCTGTCTGATTCTTTGCAACTGGATAGGCTGTAGTCCACCAGGCTCTCTGTCCATGGGTTTTTTTACTGGAGTGGGTAGCCATTTCCTTCCCTAGGGGATCTTCCCGATCCAGGGAGCAAAGCCCCATCTTCGGCAGGCGGATTCTTTACTACTGAGCCACCAGGGAACTCGAGTGCCTGCCAGGGCCATATAGACAGCAAATGATGAGGCATGATGAGCTGAAGGTAGGGGAAGGCATCTGCTGCTCAAACAGGCCCTCAGGCCACCTGGGAATGCAGGCCCAGGGCAGAAAACAATCCGGTTTCTTCTAAGAGAATCTGGAAATCATCACTGCATGTGAAATCTAATTTTCAAGTGTTAGCGACGAATTAAAATTTGTTTTCCTTTTTGAAATTAAATGAAAAAGAGAGAGAAAAATGCATGAACCAAAGCACACTATTTTGCAGCTGTTCTGTTCCACAGGCTACAAATAACAGATAGCAAAAGGCCAAGGCACCAGAGGGAGCCAGGGCCCTCTATAAGACAGGGACAAAGGAGAATGTGGGAAATTCGAGGGAAGGTGACCCTCTGCCTTTCAACATTAATTCTGAACACGCCCAACCACTTAAACCTTTAAAGACAGAAGAATTAGAATAGAAAAGATGTCATTGAATCCTTCATTCTTTCCATGAATAATTACTGAGTCATTCTTCATGCAAGTACTGTTACATTCTAGGAATACCACAATGTAAAACAAGATGGAATCACTGGGCATCAGAGTCCAAGGTGGGAGAGTAAGATAATTAGGCAAGCAATTGCAGGACACTGTGATTATCATGTCATTCATATTGATGTCAGCAGCCAAGAGAAGCTTAACTGAGGCAAAGGAAAACACAGAAGGCTTCCTGGAAGAACTGAGCTTTCATTTAGTGATAAATGAGTTGATCACACAAAGGTAGGAGAAGGGAGAAGATGGAGAAAAGGGCTGTTCCTGGAAGAAGGGCTACAATGCACAAGAGCAAGATAGAAGATGAGATATTTAAACAATTTAAAGAAATTCGGGTTGGAAGAACCTACTTTGGAGAGTGTGGGGTTGGAGAAGAAAGGTAGACAGCTAAGCAAGAGCCAGATAATGTTGAAACTTCTGAAGCCGTGTTAAACATCTGGAATTGATCCAAGGAAAACAGGGAAGAGTGGCAGATTTATAGGTGGTTCTGGTAGTTAGATTACATTTAGAACGTGATTTAAGATCACTCCTACTGCCTTGTGTGGGATGGATTCTAGCTAAAGAAGTCTGAGGAGGTAAAAGTAGTAGTTCACAGCAAGTGTGAGGGCACTCATATCTTGGAACAAGGCCAGCTCCATGAGAAGAAGCCTGGCTCCCTGAGAGACCACAGGGAGCAGAGGCTCCCCCACCCAACCTACAAACTGACCTCAGACACACAGACACACCCAGCAAACTGTGGGCTGATAGACTCATAAGAAATAATAAATGGTCACTATTACAAGCCACTGAATTCTGGGGTGACTTTTTACAGAGTAAGAATTAATTGGTAAAGAATACCTTAGTTAATCTTGGCTTATGAAGGATTGGGGCTCATAAGGGGAAATCAAATTAAATAATTTTTTTCTATATATTTTTTTCAATAGAGGGTGTTAAGAAAATTCCCTGAGACTCAAGAGTATACATTAATATTACCCAAAGGTATTCAAGCCCTATACTGAATCACAGAATATTTTGTTTTCTATTGCTGGGGAGACAATTTGGCCATCAGGATCCCTTGATAATTATTACATCTGTTAAAGTGACTCAGCTTTTTATTTTCTATACAGCAATGCAATGAGATTTTCCTCTACCACCATCCTCCAGATTAGCATTTTTCCCCATGAATGTCTGGTTAACCGCAGTTAACTTCAATATCACTCTTGACACTTTTAAGGGCCAGGTCCTACTATGGGTGAACAATATCCCACAAAAAAGTATAGTGAAATCTTAATCCTGAGACCCCATGAATGTGACCTTATTTGGGGAAAGGGTCTTTGCAGATGTAAAGTTAAGATGAGGTCATATTGGACTAGGGTGGGCCTGACGTAAGGACTGGCGTCCTCACATGAAGGGGAAATATAAACTCAAACACACACGGGGGAGAAGCCATGTGAAGGCAGACTGGAGTGATGCAATTACAAGCCAGGGAACACCAAAAGTTGTCAGCAACTTCTAGAAGATGCAAGGTGCAAGTGAGAATTTCTCCTTTAAAACTCTTAGAGAAAGCACAGCCCAGCCTACACTTTGATTTCATTCTTTTCTACTCAGTGAGAAAATAAATTTCCATTGTTTTAAGTCACCCAGTTCATGGTACTTTGTTACAGTGTTAGGAAACTAAAAACAGCAAGTTTTCTTGCGTATATCTGTATCTTTTATAAAGGAAAAAAATATGAAGTTCAAGACAGAGTGGGCAAATGTAGACAGAGGGGGCATGCATGACAGTAACTTACAACACTCGTGCTTTACCCCTAAAAGACTTCAATTTTAATGCCTCAACATTTGCAGACTTATTAACTTAGTATTTTGAAGATCTGACTGAAAATATTCTCTCCATAAGTCATGGGCAAAAATGCAACAACCTTCATTTTATTCCCAATACTCTTTCCATGATGCCAAATTCTGAACTTTTTGAATTATCATATTAATTTGAACCACCAAATATCTGCCTCAGTATCTTCTCCAGAAAGAACCCAGAGAGGGTACAACTTCCTATTTTCAAGGTTCAAACTTATGACTTCACTAGTTCTGTTAACTTCCACTTTCAGAAAAACATCAAAAATGATCTCACTGTATCACTCTAAGGAAAGGATCTAATGTTTCCATAGTAACTGAGGATGCTAATCCAAGGTGAAATACAGGTAAGAAAAAGTTTTCCCTTTGGGGAAGCTTACCTTTTAGTGTAGATCTTGGGGCCACATGCTGTGGAATTACTCTATGTCAATGATTCCTAGAATTAAAAAAAAAAATAATGTACAAATAAATACATTTTTCAAGGATAAATATTCTTATATGTAGTTAATGCTTAACAATTTCCATTCTAAACAAATTAGAAGGAAATAAACATTAAATACAGTTGGTATGGATTCCAGGCTTGATAGAATGGCCAAAATTAGAGATAGGAGTTTGGGTTCTATGCTGTGTATCTCGCTAGCTGCGTGAACTTTTTTTAAAACATGTATTTTTTAAATTTTTAAATTTTATCGAGGTGACCTTGATTGTTAACACTCTATGTTTCATGTATACATTATACTTCTACTTTTGTATGCCTCACCAAAAAAACCATGCTCATCACCACAAATTTATTTTCTATCTGTCACCCTTTACCCATTTTACCCTCGCCATGTCCCTCTTCCCAAGTGGTAGCAAATTTTAAAAAGACACATGCACCGCTATATGCACCATTTGTTGCAGCATTATTTTAAATAGTCAAGGTAGAGCAACAACCTAAGTGCCCATGAACAGATGAATGGATAAAAAGGATTCATATACAATGAAACACTGCTCAGGCATAAAAATGGTGAAATCTTGCCATTTGCAACAATGTGGATGGACCTTGAGGGTATTAAGCTAAGTAAAATAAGTTAGAGGGAAGAAGACAAACCTGTATGACTTCACTCATGCTTTATATATGGGATATTAAAAAAACTAATAAACAAAACAAAATTAATGAACAAACCAAATCAAACTAGGTGCCTGCCTTGCTGTGTAACTACTGGGCAGTCATTTCACCACTTGACGGCTTCTTGTTAGTATAACAACTTTAGAAGCCTGTGATATTCTAAGGTACTCAGACTCAGTAAGAGTGACCATTTCCTAAGAAAATATGTTACAAAGTGATTTTAAATAATGAAAAACAACTAGGAGGCATGCCACTGTTTCTGTTCATTTTATGATTATGTTAAATGAATGTAACAAAACTCTTCCAATAAATCTGGCATTATGTGTGCACGCTAAGTCGCTTCTGTAGTGTCTGATTCTGTGCAATCTTATGGACAGTAGCCCACCGGGCTTCTCTGTCCATGGGATTCTCTAGGCAAGAATACTGGAGTGGGTTGCCATTTCCTTCTCCAAATATTGCATTATATCTTCTCTTAAATCTACCAAATTAAACTTTAACTGTGAAATACTTTTCTACCTGAAAGTACTTTTTCTTGAAGCAACAGTTTCCTCTCTATGGAAAATATATACTTATTACTAAGAATAGATGGAAAGATTCTATTTTTATCTCAATCAAATATGCTATGTTTAAATGTAAATTAGACTAGAGTTTTATAGTTAAAGATACTTCTGAGTGGCCTATACACACACACACACACACAAAATGATATTTTCAATTATAAAAAGACAATTATATTACTCAGAATTAAAGTTGGAGGATATACACATATACATAAACATGAAGCTACAAATACATATATGTATACACACACACACACATATATTTGTGTGTTTCCCTGGTGGCTCAGATAGTAAAGAATCTGCCTGCAATGCAGGAGACCTGGGTTCGATCCTGATCCCTGGGTCAGGAAGATTCCCTGGAGAAAGGAATGGCAACCCACTCCAGTGTTCTTTCAAGAATAGATGAATAGTGTTAGTTACTCAGTTGTGTCTGACTTTTTTGCAACGTCTTGGACTATAGCCCGCCAAGCTCCTCTGTCCATGGAATTCTCCAGGCAAGAACACTGGAGTTCACATATATATATATATATATATATGAGTGGCATATATATATATGCCACTCAGAAGTATCTTTAACTATAAAACTCTAGTCGAATTTACATTTAAACATAGTATATTTGACTGAGATAGAAACAGAATCTCTCCCTGACTACCATAAATGCCTTATCACGTCTTAAGCTTACACTATTGCCTGGTGGGTGCCATAGTAGTTCATCACTTTGTTACGTTTCTTAATACCTTTACTTTCAGGTCAGTATCAATAAGTCTGGAACATCAGAACCAAACATCTTTATATTGTTTATATATTGGAAATGGAATTTTTCTTTTTCCTTTACTTTCTTAAATATTCTCCAAAAATAAAGAGCCACAAATGATTCTAATAAATCTAAGGCAGTGCTTCCTATGAAACAAACAAACAAATCCTATAATTAACTCAACCATGAATCATAAATACATCACTATTTGATTTTTTCAATATGGTTAGTCATCAGCGGTATATATGTGTGTATGTGTATCTCAAATCCTAATTTTTTTATACTAAGGATACCCACTGATAAGAATGTAAACCTCTATTTACAGTTACTGGCACTATATGCAACTCCAGATTACACATCAAAAACAACAGCTAAAATGAGAGTTATCCTAAAAACAAAAATGGGAAAACTGCGGGCAAGGCTTCATTCTTTTATTTTCAATTATTACTAGAATCTTGGCATATACATATATATTTTCTTTTCTTCCAGGATGAAAGTAAAGATTACACTTATCCACTGGAACGATACAGTCTGAAATGTAAGCAGACTAACTTCATTCATTAAATTATAATTATGTTCCTCTTGTTTAAAAGCACAAGCTGTGGGGCAGCTGCCTGGGAAGGGATGCTAGTTAAATTATTTACTAGCCACGTGATCATGAGCAATTTGTTAATTGGTAAAAGCCTCCACTTTACCTACAAAGTAGGGAGGATAATGCTATTCAGCCTCAAAGAACAGATGAAAAGTAAGTAACATAATGTAATTCAGTTCTCAGTCCACTACCTGGCATATGGTAACCAGTGACTCTATAGTAACATTGTTAAGAGTCTCCCATCCATCATGAGGGATGTGTATACACACAAAAAATGAAGTCAGTACTTAAAATCTACACATACTTCAAAGAATCCCCTCCTTATCCACATTACTTAGTTCAAAACTCACCCCTTCCATTTTAGGAACTGTTCCCTAAGGGCACTTTTATCTAAAGAATTTACCTGTTGGATGGGCTAAAATCATAAACACCTCTATCAGATTTCTTAGATGCCATGAAGCAAAGGATGATGCCAGAGACTGGAAAGCAGGATGGAAAGGTTGGAAAGTAAGGAGTAATATCTAAGATTTACCCACAAAAATCTATGAACACCTCAGTAGATATTAAGAAGCTTTTTTGTTTGTTTAATTCTAATTGGAATAAAATTTGACTAAGCAGATTCTTATCAGATATAGAAGGAATTTGGAGAAAACTTCCCATCAGATGTGCCAACATACAGAGGTAAACCAGGTAGAACATACCTAAGTAGATTCCTTCAATGGGTTAAAATCACAGGAATTACTGAATACCACCTTTGTGCTGCTTTATTCAAGCAAAGAAACCAGGCATTCGTGCTAGTTGATTGTATAACAGCCTCTCCCTGGACAAGAACACATGGAAAGGCTTTCATTCCGTTCACCTTTAAGTTCAGATTTCCCATGCATAAAAAGAGTAAATACTAATTTTATTCCCACCTTACACTGTTTTTATAAGGGCAGAATGAGATAATCTATGGGGGGGGGGGGGCGGGGAAGCAGTGTCCAGCACATAATACACATAAAGTATTTACTTTTAAAATCATTGAAAATTTATTAAAATTTCCAATACTACATCCTTGTCCTTGTTGGCTCAGATGATAAAGACTCTGCCTGCAATGCAGGAGAACCAGGTTCAATTCATAGGTCGGGAAGATCCTTGGAGAAGGGAATGGCTACATACTCCAGTATTCTTGCCTGGAGAATTCCAGGGACAGAGGAGTCTGGCGGGCTACAGCCTATGGGGTCACAAAGAGTCAAACATTACTGAGTGACTAACACTGTCGTTTTCACCATCCTTGTCATTTACCTGCTGCTGTAATAAGTTTAAGTTACATTTAAATTTTAATGATGGCTTTTATTAGAAACTCCATAAAAAGCACATGTGAGAACGGACAGGAAATTAATACATGAACAAATGAATAAATAGATGAATCTACCTCTGCTAAGGATTGGACAAATCCGAGTTTTAAACAAAATCAGCTGGTATAAACATAAATGCACTGGCTATATCACAATACAAAAGAACCAGAAATCCATGAATGAGTGTAGACCTTCATGGCAAAAAGCAACTATGAAGAGGCAGCAGCTGGAAAGCCTGGGTCAGAAAGGATTATTTTAATATAGAGAAAAACAAAATGTCCTGAGCCACACCCTGCTCAATTATTTAGAACTAAAATGTATGCTGGTAATTTATTCAGGACAAAACAATCCTTCCCAAGTGACAGTATGTTATTCAGTCATCAAGCTGTGCCAACTCTTAGTGACCCCATGGACTGCAGCACACCAGCCTTCCCCGTCTTTCACTGTCTCCCAGAGTTTGCTCAAACTCATGTCCACTAGGTCAGTGATGCTATGTAAGCATCTCACCCTCTGCCGCCCTCTTCTCCTTTTGCCTTCAATCATTCCCCAAATCGGGGTCTTTTCCAACAAGTCAGTTCTTCACATCAGGTGGCCAAAGTATTTGCATTTTAGTTTCAGCATCAGTCCTTCCAAATGAATGTTCAAAGTTGATTTCCTTTAGCATTGACTGGTTTGATTTCCTTGCAGTCCAAGGAACTCTCAAGAGTCTTCTCCAGCACCACGATTCAAAAGCATCAATTCTTTGGTGCTCAGCCTTCTTTATGGTTCAACTCTCACATCCTTACATGCCTACAGGAAAAACCACAGCTTTGACTATGCAGACCTTTATCAACAAACTGTTGTCTCTGCTTTTTAATATGCTGTCTAGGTTTGTCATAGCTTTCCTTTCAAGGAGCAAGTGCCTTTTAACTTCTTGGCTGCAGTCACCAACTGCAGTGATCCTGGAGCCCCCCAAAATAAAATCTGTCACTGGTTCTACTTTTTCCCCTTCTACTTACCATGGAATGATGGGCCCAGATGCTGTGGTTTTAGTTTTGTGAATGTTGAGTTTTAAGCCACTTTTTTACTCTCCTCTTTCACCTTCCTCAAGAGGCTCTTTAGCTCCTCTTCACTTTCTCCCTTTAGAGTGGCATCATCTGTATATCTGAGGTTGTTGATATTTCTCCTGGTAATCTTGATTCCAGCTTGTGAGTCATACAGCCCAGCATTTTGTGTGACGTACTTTGCATAGAACTTAAATAAAAAGAGTGACAGTATACAGTTTTGTCTTACTCAGTTCCCAATTTTGAACCAGTCCATTGTCCCATGTAAGGTTCTAACAGTTGCTTCTTGATTCACATACAGGTTTCTCAGGAGACAGGGAAGAAGAGGAGACAGGTAAGATGGTCTGGCATTCTCATCTCTTTAAGAACTTTTCACAGTTTGTTTTAATCCACACAGGCAAAGGTTTTAGTGTAGTCAATGAACCAGAAGTAGCTGTTTTTCTGGAAATCCCTTGCTTGTTCTATATTCCAATGAATGTTGCTAATTTGATCTCTGGCTCCTCTGCCTTTTCTAAATCCAGCTTGAACATCTGGAAGGTCTTGATTCACATACTACTGAAGCCAAACTTGAAGACTTTTGAGCATAACCTTGCTAGGATGTGAAATGAGAACAATTTACAGTGATTTGAACTTTCTTCGACATCGCCTGCTTTCGGATTGGAATAAAAACTGATCTTTTCCGTCCTGTGACCACTGTTTTCTAAATTTGCTGTCATGTTGAGTGCAGCACTTTAACACAGTCATCTTTCAGGATTTTTACAGAGCTCAGCTGACATTATATCACCTTTGCTAGCTTTGTACATAGTGATGCTTCCTAAGGCCCACTTGACTTCACACTCCAGGATGTCTGCCTCTAGGTGAAGGATCACACCATTGTGGTTATTTGGGCAGTAAGACTTTTTGTATAGTCCTTCTATGTATTCTTGCCACCTCTTCTTAACCTCTTCTGCTTCAGTTAGGTGTTTCCTGTTTCTGTCCTTTATTGGGCCCATCCTTGCATGAAATGTTCCCTCGGTATCTTCAATTTTCTTGAAGAGATCTCTAGGCTTTCCTGTTCTATTGCTTTCCTCTATTTCTTTGCATTATTCACTTAAGAAGGCCTTCTTATCTCTCCTTGCTATCCTCTGGAACTCTGCATTCAGTTGCTATCCTCTGGAACTCTGCATTCAGTTTCCCTTTCTCCCTTGCTTTTCACTTCTCTTCTTTCCTCAGCAATTTTAACATCTTCTCAGACAACCATTTTGCCTTTTTGCATGTTTTTTCCCCTTAGGAATGGTTTTGGTCTCCACCTTCTGTACAGTGTTACAAGCCGTCTTTCACCTTCACTGGTCTCAGACAGGCGCACATCTAGTAATGAACGTGTATATGATCACCATCACCTAGAAGTCGATGATGGCACTGAATCCTCCTCGCAACATGCCTTTACACAATCAGTGGCAAACAAACACATGGACTCCGAAGTCAGATTATGTTCTAAACTTCACCACTTTTCTGCTATACCAACTCAAGCAAATCTTTTAATCACTACCATCTCAGTTTCCTCAGTTGTAAATCAAAAATAATATTAACTAATAAAAGAATATATGAAAACTATCAGGCATACAGCGTTTATTCAATAAATGATGTCTACTATTACTGCATTATTTGAACATAAAAAGACAGCAGAAGGTGAAAGAGACACCATTCACTGACTGTCCATATTCTAAAAAGTCACTGTATTTAAATTGTTTCTCCTTACATCTATCCGCTTAAGTTATCAGTGGTACTTTGCATCACTGAATCAGCAGGTATTTCTTATGAGTGTTTACTTCCTTCTCACGTATTTAAAACCCAACCATAACTTTCCATAGGAGGTAAAAGTCATACAGATATTAAATTATCCATGTTTATTTCCACAATTTCCATTAGTTTGGCTTGACATAATTTAGTATTAACATCCAGGTTATTAAACTAATACCATGCAAGAGATTACATTTAAATGCACTTTCTACTGGGAAGTGGGATGCATTTCTAATCACGCTGTCTATCTACAAGCAAACAAATGGTCATCTGACGCTTTTGTCATTATCATGACGTACAGTATCAACAACAGAGATCACTAATGGGTTCTCACACACACTCAAGGTAAATAACAACACAACATGATACATAACAGGCTTTAGAGTTATTAAGAGATAATCACATCCTTGGGACTTTCACTGGGCATAGTAAGTGGCACTGTGAAAATACGACTCTCTCTCAACAAGGGTCCTTGCAGTTTTCACAAAGGAAGGGAAAAAAAGAGTCATTACCATAGAGAAAATGGGCATTCATTATAATGAAACATAAATTTCACAATCTAAGCTAATGAAGAGGGCCCTCCCTGTGATGATAATATTACAAAGTGTAGGAGGCTTCGTATCAAGGTTACACAGGTACCATCACCTTGAAGAATCTGGATTCAAGAGCCATTTTCTGGAAGACTAATATCTAGGGTCTTGACTACAAGATAAACAGGGCTGGGAGATGCTTAAGGGCCTAGAGATCTAATCTATTTAAGACTGAGAATAGCAAGGGAATGGCTTACGCAGCTTATCAGCTATAAAGTTATACTTGAGATACTAAGCTTGGAGAATTGTCCCAAAGGATCCCTGTTTGGCCTTTATCACAGGTAAACAAGTGAGCACCCAAGAGTCTTATGTAAATCTATGGGGAAGGATCATTCTTTGCCATTCTAAACCGTTTTCCATAACACAAGGGGTAGAAGGATTGGCGCCCAAGAGGAGCTACCCCACGCCCAAGGTCAGGGGCAGCAACAGTTGCCGAGAGGAGCAACCCCACCTCCAAGGAGCGGCTGCTGCCGGGCGCAGGAGGGCTGAGACGAGCTACTCCACGTTCAAGGTCAGGAGGGGCGGCCCTGAGAAGATACCCCTTGTCCAAGGTAAGGAGCAGCGGCTGCGCTTTGTGGAACAGCCGTGAGGAGACACCCCACGTCCAAGGTAAGAGAAACCCAAATAAGACGGTAGGTGTTGCGAGAGGGCATCAGAGGGCAGACACACTAAAACCATAATCACAGAAAACTAGCCAATATGATCACAGGACCACAGTCGTGTCTAACTCAATGAAACTAAGCCATGCACTGTGGGGCCACCCAAGATGGATGGGTCATGGTGGAGATGTCTGACAGAATGTGGTCCACTGGAGAAGGGAATGGCAAACCACTTCAGTATTCTTGCCTTGAGAACCCCATGAACAGTATGAGAAGGCAAAATGATAGGATACTGAAAGAGGAACTCCCCAGGTCGGTAGGTGCCCAATATGCTACTGGAGATCAATGGAGAAATAACTCCAGAAAGAATGAAGGGATGGAGCCAAAGCAAAAACAATACCCAGTCGTGGATGGGACTGGTGATAGAAGCAAGGTCCGATGCTGGAAAGAGCAATATTGCATAGGAACCTGGAATGTTAGGTCCATGAATCAAGGCAAATTGAAAGTGGTCAAACAGGAGATGGCAAGAGTGAATGTCGACATTCTAGGAATCAGTGAACTAAAATGGACTGGAGTGGGTGAATTTAACTCAGATGACCATTATATCTACTACTGTGGGCAGGAATCCCTTAGAAGAAATGGAGTAGCCATCATGGTCAACAAAAGATTCTGAAATGCAGTACTTGGATGCAATCTCAAAAACGACAGAATGATCTCTGTTCGTTTCCAAGGCAAGCCATTCAATATCACGGTAATTCAAGCCTATGCCCCAACCAGTAACGCTGAAGAAGCTGAAGTTGAATGGTCTATGAAGACCTACAAGACTTTTTAGAACTAACACCCAAAAAAGATGTCCTTTTCATTATAGGGGCCTAGAATGCAAAAGTAGGAAGTCAAGAAACACCTGGAGTAACAGGCAAATTTGGCCTTGGAGTACAGAATGAAGCAGGGCAGTGGCTAATAGAGTATTGCCAAGAGAACACACTGGTCATAGCAAACACCCTCTTTCAGCAACACAAGAGAAGACCCCACACATTGACATCAGCAGATGGCCAACACCGAAATTAGATTGATTATATTTTTGCAGCCAAGGATGGAGAAGCTTTATACAGTCAGCAAAAACAAGACTGGGAGCTGACTGTAGCTCAGAACATGAACTCCTATTGCCAAACTCAGACTTAAATTGAAGAAAGTAGGGAAAACCACTAGACCATTCAGGTATGACCTAAATCAAATCACTTACAATTATACAGTGGAAGGGACAAACAGATTCAAGGGATTAGATCTGATAGACAGAGTGCCTGAAGAACTATGGGCGGAGGTTCATGACACTGTACAGGAGACAGGGATCAAGACCATCCCCATGGAAAAAAAATGCAAAAAGACAAAATGGTTGTCTGAGGAGGACTTGCAAATAGCTGTGAAAAGAAGAGAAGCGAAAAGCAAAGGAGAAAAGGAAAGATATTCCCATTTGAATGCAGAGTTCCAAAGAATAGCCAGGAGAAATAAGAAAGCCTTCCTCAGAGATCAATGCAAAGAAATAGAGGAAAACAACAGAATGGGAAAGACTAGAGATCTCTTCAAGAAAATTAGAGATAAGAAGGGAATATTTCAGGCAAAGATGGGTTCGATAAAGGACAGAAATGGTATGGACCTAACAGAAGCAGAAGATATTAAGAAGAGGTGGCAAGTATACACGGAAGAACTGTAAAAAAAGATCTTCACAACCCAGATAATCACAATGGTGTGATTACTCACCTAGAGCCAGATATCCTGGAATGTGAAGTCAAGTGGGCCTTAGAAAGCATCACTACGAACAAAGCTAGTGGAGGTGATGGAATTCCAGTTGAGCTATTTCAAATCCTGAAAGATGATGCTGTGAAAGTGTTGCACTCAATATGACAGCAAATTTGGAAAGCTCAGCAGTGGCCACAGGACTGGAAAAGGTCCGTTTTCATTCCATTCCCAAAGAAAGGCAATCCCAAAGAATGCTCAAACTCCCACACAATTGCACTCATCTCACATGCTAGTAAAGTAATGCTCAAAATTCTCCAAGCCGGCTTCAGCAATACGTGAACTGTGAACTTTCAGATGTTCAAGCTGGTTTTAGAAAAGGCAGAGAAACCAGAGATCAAATTGCCAATATCTGCTGGGTCATTGAAAAAGCAAGAGAATTCCAGAAAAACATCTATTTCTGCTTTATTGACTACGCCAAAGCCTTTGACTGTGTGGATCACAATAAACTGTGGAAAATTCTGAAAGAGATAGGAATACCAGACCACCTGACCTGCCTCTTGAGAAACCTGTATGCAGGTCAGGAAGCAACAGTTAGAACTGGACATGGAACAACAGACTGGTTCCAATAGGAAAAAGGAGTACGTCAAGGCTGTATATTGTCACCCTGATATTTAACTTATATGCAGAGTACATCATGAGAAATGCTGGGCTGGAAGAAGCACAAGCTGGAATCAAGATTGCCGGGAGAAATATCAATAACCTCAGATATGCAGATGACACCACCCTTATGGCAGAAAGTGAAGAGGAACTAAAAAGCCTCTTGATGAAAGTGAAAGAGGAGAGTGAGAAAAGTTGGCTTAAAGCTTAACATTCAGAAAACTAAGATCATGGCATCTGTTCCCATCACCTCATGGGAAATAGATGGGGAGACAGAGGAAACAGTGTCAGACTATTTTTTTTTGCTCCAAAATCACTGCAGATGGTGACTGCAGCCATCAAATCAAAAGACACTGACTCCTTGGAAGGAAAGTTATGACCAACCTAGATAGCACATTAAAAAGCAGAGATATTACTTTGCCAACAAAGGTCTGTCTGGTCAAGGCTATGGTTTTTCCAGTGGTCATGTATGGATGTGAGAGTTGGACTATAAAGAAAGCTGAGCACCAAAAAATTGATGCTTTTGAACTGTGGTGTTGGAGAAGACTCTTGAGAGTCCCTTGGACTGCAAGGAGATCCAACCGGTTCATCCTGAAGATCAGTCCTGGGTGTTCACTGGAAGGACTGATGCTGAAGCTGAAACTCTAATACTTTGGCCACCTCATGCGAAGAGTTGACTCACTGGAAAAGACCTTGATGCTAGGAGGGATTGGGGGCAGGAGGAGAAGGGGATGACAGAGGATGAGATGGCTGGATGGCATCACCAACTCGATGGGTATGAGTTTGAGTAAACTCCAGGAGTTGGAGATGGACAGGGAGGTCTGGCCTGCTACAATTCATGGGGTTGCAAATAGTCGGACACAACTGAGCGACTGAACTAAATTGACTAACATAATTAGGCCAGATCACCTGAGGGTGTAGAAAGAGATGTTTGGTTTTCACAAGGTACCAGGACAAACAACCAGTGTCGAAGTAGGGATGGGTGACAAGTGGATTTAGACTTAGGAGAACAGGAAAAAGAAACAGGCATGAGACATTGGCACTGTTGTCAAGGATAGAAAAAAAGCTTATACACAAGATAGAGCATTACTGAAGGGTTCTAATTAGCAAGAAAACTGCTCACCTAAAATTACTCCAAATGGTGGTATTCTCTGATCTCCCTAACTCACAAAAAACAGACAAAAGTTACTTTTCTTGAATCTCCATTTACTCATCAATAAAATGGTTTTTAAAAAAGCTCTCCTCGGAGTTACTGGGAAAAGTAAAGAAAATATTGAGTATGAAGATACTCTGTATGAATAAAACACCCTATATTTATCATACATTATTATTTGGAAGGATTCATTGCACAAACTTTAAAAATGGGGTGAGAATACATTATTTCTCAAAGGCTCTGCCAGTGGTATAACTTAAGCTTATTTGTATTAAAAATAATACTAGTACAGGATACATAACAATTAATTTATTGTAATATGCTTGGAATTATAAGCTTGGAATTTTGGTCCCAAAGATACTATCCTCAAAAAATCTACACTCTTAAAACATGTGCAAAGGTGTTATTGATCTTAGGAGTTTACACTCAAAGAGTCAAAAATTCTATTGGTCTAAATCAGTGATTATCAAACAGAGGCAACTTTGCATCCAAATCTAGAGATATTTTTGATCATCATAACTGGTGAATGGAGGGGGGTGCTGGTTTGCTCTGGCATGTAGTAGGTAGATGACAAGAATGTTGCCAGACCTCCCGTGAAACACAGGACCCTAGTCTCTGTTCTAAATATAGGCACTAAATGTTATCACTTAACTCATAATTTGAATGACCTGCATCATTAGGCACCCTCATCTATAATTCAGGGCTGTGATAAACTACCTCATCAGCTTCTATATCCTATGAATAGAGATGGAAAATAATTCTCTTCAAATTATTGAAGCCCATATCCAAATGCAGGCTCTTTAGCCCTTTAAATTTCCATTATGAACAATTATCGGTTTGACTAAATTCAATTCTGTCTTTCCCAACGGGAAGCCATAGGGGAAGAGTCAATGTGTTGGCAGTCTGCAAAACCAGAAAATGAAATTTGCAAGGGTTCACCATTATCACAGGGATTTGGCACAGATGTAACGACAACCTGTCAGTCTCCATTCCCAAGCCATATACAACTCCAATGCCTGGCATTCCACCACAGTCTAATGTGTCACACTATGTGACATGATATGAAAATATATTAGACACCTAGAATTTTATATTTCCTATAAGTGCCTGCTCTCTTATTTCAGTTTTACCACCACGGGGGGAATAAAATACCTGTATTTCTGCCTAGCAAATGGAAGACAAATGAAATGAAGCCAAACTTGCAGAAAGTATTAATAACTACACTATGTGACATGATATGAAAATATATTAGACACCTAGAATTTTATATTTCCTATAAGTGCCTGCTCTCTTATTTCAGTTTTACCACCACAGGGGGAATAAAATACCTGTATTTCTGCCTAGCAAATGGAAGACAAATGAAATGAAGCCAAACTTACAGAAAGTATTAATAACTATAGATGCTAGAGTCCAAATATTTTCACATGGATAATTTCATAAACTTTTAGATGAGATACAGTATGGGATAGTGGTTCAGAGTATAGAGTGTGGCTTTCAGAATTCAGATCTCCACTTTCCAGCTGAGTGACCTTCAGGAAAGTACTTCTCTGTGCCTTACCTTGTTACCTTCCTCGTGTATTAAATGAAGGTATTAATCCCATTTGCCTCACAGGGCCGCTATAATGATTATATAAATAAATGTTTAGAAAGTGTTTAGAATCCTTCCTGATACACAGTAAAGACTATGAAGCTATCAAGTGGTTGTTTATAGTAAAAAGAAATACCTTGATAAAGCAGAAGATATGATCCCATTTTACAGGAGAAATAACCTAAGTTCTACAAGAATAAGGAGCTCTTCGCAGATTCCCTCTTTCCCTGAGTTTGCTCAGCACTGCCCTGTTTTCAGAGCTGCATGGACCTCAGAGTGTTGTGTGATTCTGTATGACAGCTCAACTCCCGGAGCATGTTAAGAAGTACATATGACACCACTGTATGCAGCGGGTGACACAACAGGGGGGTGGGGTGAAGGAAACAGTCTGGAGGCCGGAAAGGTTCAAAATCTGGTCCCTTCAGGCAGAATTTTTGTTCATGGCCATAAGCGACTTGTATATAAAGGAAACCACAGTAAGGGCTCTAAACTCCAATTTCAATCTTGAAAAATAACGGTTATAGGGAATCTCAGTTTTCAAAAATTTGGTCATAGGACTTCCAAGGGCACACATTGTTATTTTTATTTTCTGAACAGTTCAATGTAAATCTATGGGTGCATGCATGCATGCGTGTGTGCTGTGTCCACCTCTTTGTGACCCCATGGACTATAGCCGCCCAGACTCCTCTGTCCATGGAATTCTTCAGGCAAGACTACTGGAGTGAACTGCTGTTTCTCGGGCCAACCCAGTGATTGAATCCGCAGCTTCTGTGCCTCCTGCGTTGGCAGGTGTATTTTTACTACCATACCACCATGGTACCTAGTTAATGTGTGTGTAATTGTTTACATATTTGCTTTAATGTTTATTTTCCATTGATGACAAGTTTTCATCATTTATATTACTGGTGTAAGCATTCTTCAGATCCAGAATTAGCTTAAAAATCCATTAAATTTATGGAATATGTTAAATAGAAAAGAGTAGAGATGGTATGCAGCTATGGTGAGGTAAGATATAGTAAGATATATAAGATCACATGGTAAGATATAGTCAAAGCTATGGTTTTTCCAGTAGTCATGTAAGGATGTGAGAGCTGGACCACAAAAAAAGCTGAGTGCTAAAGAACTGATGCTTTTGAAATGATGTGCTGTAGAAGACTCTTGAGATTCCCATGGACAGCAAGGAGACCAAACCAGTCAATCCTAAAGGAAATCAATCCTGAATATTCATTGGCAGGACTGATGCTGCAGCTGAAGCTCCAATACTTTAGCCACCTGATGTGAAGAGCTGACTCATTGGAAAAGATGCTGAAACTGGGAAACACTGAAGGCAGGAGGAGAAGGGGACAACAGAGGATGAGATGGTTGGATGGTATCATGGATTCAATATACATGAATTCGAGCAAACTCAGGGAGATAGTGCAGGACAAGGAGGCCTGTTGTGCTGCAGTTCATGGGGTAGCAAAGGATCGGACATGACAGAGTGACTGAACAACAACAATGGTAAGATATATTATCCTGGTACATAACTGTCCAAAATGTGAGGAATATTGATATTTGAAAGGGAAATTATATATGAATATGTGAGCCCAGAATAAAAAGGGTTTCAAATATGGCCCCTGTTTTTCACTAGGAGCATCAATTTATTCTGGCTTTCTGGAAGAGTCCTACATTCCACCAACCACATTTGAGAACTGCATTCCTTTCCATATCTATTGCTATTCATGGTCCAGAAAGAGACCTATGTAATGGTTTTCTTTAACGACATTTGCACTAATTGCACAGTGATATATCTTGAAAGGAAAACGTAATCAAAACAAAAGAAAATACAAAGCATGACCGTGGTTTTCTTCCCTAAAGAGGGAGAGACCTGCTGATGCAAAACAACCAGTGTCCTCTGAACAAAGGGCTACTGGATGCTAAAGCAAACCTTAAAGCTCAATAAATGTTTACAATATCAGCAAATATTTTGCTATTATCATGAAGAATGAAATAGTAGCTAGACAGCACAAAAGGGATGAAAGAAATAATATTTTACGACTTAGTGAATTGAGCTACACATACGATAATTTCCAGGATTGATTTCCTGTCTACTTTTGAAGCAAACAGCCATCAATTTGGAAATCCATGCAGAACTACATGAAGAATGCAAGCATTTTCCTAGTCAGTGGCAAGTTTCTTTAGCATTCCTGAAAATAAACTTAGAACTTTACACACACAGACATACACCCTTTGGTTCTGAGGACTGTATAGTTCATGCCAACATGAAATTTCCCTAGTTCACTATAAATCAGTTATCACTTAACAAAATCCAGGAGAGGCACTGCTACTTTTGAAACCTACTGAAAAATCATCATGTTGTCCTGCATTTTCATAGGTAGGAAAATGCTTTATGTGTAGTCTAGGTCCAAGAAAGCTTGGTGAACTGGTAAGAGAATAGCTTTCTCAATTAGAGAAACACTGGTTCAAAGCTAGCTATCTCATTTACTCCTATATGACCAGAGGCAAAGGATTCTCCCTTACCTTCAATTTCTGCATTTGTAAAATGAAAGCAATAGTAACTGTCAGTGCCTGGCATGTAATATTAATTCAAAGATCATGATGGTCACTCCTATCCTTACTCTGAGTGAAACCTTATTCCTCTGTTCTGTCCTTAGAAAGAGACCAAATCACTTAAATGAGTTCTCAGACTAAGAAGGTTATCCAAATTAGGGGTCAACTTTCATTGACAGTTGGTATGTGCTAAAGTATATTTCCTTGATGATTTGCTTAATCCCTTAAAATAATTATGTGACCTTTTCACTTTGTACCATGTTATAATTTTCTAAAAAAAAAAAAAGTTAAAATACTCTAGGAGAAATTCACAGTTTTTGATAGCCTGCTTCTATTAAGAAAAACACACAAAGAAATAATACTTCTAGTCATGTATTTTTATCTCTGCATTCAACCCTATTTATGTCTTATCTCATGCATCTTTTGAAAAACCACACTGCACATCTGTGAAATATTGAGAGTCACAGAGGCAAACACCATCTTAGTAATATAAAAATAGCTTTGATCTGACAGATCACCTGAAAATCCTGGCTATTACCAACCAGAATTCCCTAGATCAGGTTATGAGAACTACTGCAACAGGATGCCTTGGAAGCAGAGAGAAGCTATACCTCACTTAAACAGAGAGATAAAAGGAAATAATAAAGTACATGTGTGAACAACATTTAGGGAGTAGATGTTCAGAAAACAATTTTAGCTTAATTTTCTCTTCAAACGAGTAAATAAAAGTAAATAAAAGATCACTCCTTGTAATTTGGTTGTCTGGCTGGTGGAATCAGTGGGGGTAGGGTGGGAGGAGTGGATAGGGACTGGATGAACCAGGCTGGTTCATCTCCCCTGAAAAACTACCTGGGTGCCTTAATCTATGAGCTTTTGGGTGCAGGCTCAAGGATCCCAGAAGTCACCTGCCTCTAACCTGGCAACAGCCCAAGAGAAACAGAGGTGAGACCCACAGAGAGACACCTAATGAGGGCACAGTGTGAACCCCTGGATTCAACTATGCCTAAACTGAATGCAGGGAATGGCAACGGTAAAATTAAAACTAAGAGAAAAATCCAGAAGAATATCCAGAAGAAAGCACATTTTTGACCCAAACAGATAAAGCCATAATACAAGTTATAACGTGTCATAAGCTTCTGGACTAGAAAATGGGAAAGTTCGTGCCACACAGAATACAGACATCTGGTGAAGCACATAATATGTGTATGTGTCTTAAGACAAATAATCCCTGGGAAAGATTAATACAGATGCATCTTCTAACTCTATGCCCCATCATCATTCTCCTCGGCCCTCACTTTCTGCTCCAAAGACTAAGGCTTCCTCATCCAGGCCGAGGCTGAGGTGCTGGACCTTCACACTAGGAAACAGTGCTTCTTAACGAGTGGAGGCAATGTCCCTTCGCTACTAGAGCACATGGGACAGTGTATGAGACATTTTTGATTGTCACAGTTTGTGGAGGGGGTTTTACTGTCATCTGGTGGGTAGAACCCAGGGATGCAGCTAAATATCCTACATTGAACAGGACAGATCCCCAGAGCAAAATGTCAATACAACTGAAGTTGAGACGCTCATCTCAAGGAAGTAACCTTGGCATGAGAATCACTTTCTGTTTCCCTAGGCTAGCACTCTGAATTGCCAATGCACTATCGAAATTTCTAAACATATCTAGGCAATATTGCAAAGCCCAGTATGAAGCTTTACTATTTCCCAAAGTTGTTTGTATTCATACCATATTGTTCACAGACTAAAATGTTATAATTTGAGTCAATGCACTAATGAAAATATACACAGATACATGAGTGTATAGGCACTTGCTTATTCAAATCAGGGTTTCAAGGCTTAGTTACTTTGACCACAATGTTCAGGACTGGGGGGTGGGGGTAGAAATTGAAAGAAATCATCAAAGAAACTTAATTTAATGGATGGGCTATTTGTTGAGCTTCAAAACATGTTCATTTGGTTTGAGGCACACCCTGAAAACAAAAAGAATGGGTGATCATTTCTACTGAGGAGCTCTGATAAATGGAAGAAAAAGAGACATCTAAAAGTCTATACATATAGAATTCATGCAACTTGCAGCAGAATGACACTTCACAGGAACAATCTAAGCTTTTGTTTACCAGCTTCCATGAACCTCCAGGAGACCATGGCAGGCAAAGATGTTCTCCCAAATCCCACAGTTCCCCTTCATTTCAAAATCCTCTCCTGTCTGTCTTTCTTTCCCCTTGTCATTTACAGTCTGTGCTCCAGAGACAGACTAATGGGGCTTGATTTTGTTACCCTAGCCAGCATTCCTACAGGATACTTCATCCTGCAATCATCATAATGCCAGCAGTGCGTGTCTATGAAATTAAAATGGAAGAGATTGATTCTTCAGGTATGCGCCTGCTGCTATTGACAGTCACTCCAGATCAGTTCCTCTGAGGCAAGACAGCTCCTGCACAAAAAATACCTTTGCTTATCAAGCTGAGGCTCTGTGCCGGCGAGATGGCAATTTGGGGCCCATATGACAGCAGCCAGAGATGAGCTAGGGCGCTCAGGAGAGTGAGTTCTGGTAATCCTGCAGAATTCCATTAATCTGAAATACATTAATCTGAGGCTTCCAATTTTTCTCCATTTTAAAGCTCAGGTCCACTTACAACATTACATAAACACAGGTAGTTCACTCAATAAAACTAAAAGACACTGCCAACAGCATGTTTCAGGCATTTAGATGTTCAGTACATCAGGATCTAAATTTGGGTTTTTTAAACCTTTAAACATATTTTGTTGTGGAAAAATAAATTTAGAGTAAAATTTACTATGCTTAACTATTTTTAAATGTACAAATCAGTGCATTAAGTAGATTTACCATGCTGTGCAACCATCTCCATTATCCATTTCCTGATCTTCCTCATCATCTCTAACAGAAATTTATATTCATTCAACAATCATTCTTTAGTCCCTGGTAAACTCTACTCTACTTTCTGTTTCTATAAATTTGACGATTTCAGGTACCTCAGATAAGTGACATTTTTATCACTGTGTATCCTTGTGTGTGTGCTGGATTTCCCTAGCATGTTTTCAAGGTTCATTCATGTTATAGCATGTATCAGAAGTACATTCCTTTTACAACTTAATAATATGTTATTATATGTATAGGTATCATTTTATTTAGCTATTCTCAGTAATGCTGCTATCATCAAGGGTATAAAAGTACACGAATCCCTTCTTTCTATTTAAATTTTGATTCATTTTAACTCTTTTAAAAACATTATCTGACAGCTGCAAAGTTGTTATGAAATAAGGTAATCTAATGTTCATTTTTGTCATATGATCCTATGTGACTCCTTGTTCCATAGGGAGAGAAAATATTTTACAAATAAGAACACTGCCACAGGGGCTTTGAAGTTATTTTTCAAAGCATATACAATAAATAAGCTCATGTGTTGGTAATATTCTTTCTTCGCTCTATGGTCACCCAAAAACACCTGGTACTTCTCAACAGGTCATGAGCAAATAATACCATTTCAAAGCAGCTCACTATGTCTTTGGTTAAGTTAAAATGGTCAAATTATGTGACTTTATTTCATAAGCCACTTCCCCCTCTTACAACACCAAAGAGTTAAGTAACAGAGCAGAGTAAGACGTAATACTCTGAAGTTTGTGACCACACATGCCCTTCTTAACTTTGTCCTGTATTAATTATGTAGTTCCATGAATAGGAAACTCAAATATTAGGCTGTACAGAAACATGATTTCAGAGGAAATATAGCTGTGAAAAGGATAAAAATAGAAGGAAAATGATCTTAAAGTTGATACAAATAAAATTAGTAACAAAATAATTGTACCAAAAACACAGATCGCTAAATGTTATAATAACAACTGCATATCAAAAAGTGAAAATTTGTAAACCATATTTTAATAGTGAAGCTCTTCTCATTTAAACAACAGCAGAACTCTACATTTTAAAGATGTTTATTAAGTCTTGGTTACTCTGGAATATTTAATTTACTGAACTTTCATGGCAGTTCTGTGGGAACAAATTATTAGCATTTTCATTTAAAGCTAAGGAAACTAAGAGTTCAAGTAACTCTCATGGGGGCACATGGCTAATAAATGGTAGAGGCAAACTTTGAACCAGCATCTATGTGACTCCTGAGAGGAAGCTTTTTATGACTGTGTTATCTAGAATCAGCCCAAACCACATTTCACAACTGGGACAATGCTTCAAACAAATATGTGTTTATGAGGGAGATAAGAATTAATGTGCCTTGTGAATTAAAATGGGTCCCCTCAGAGATATAAAGAGGGAGTCTGCCTAGCTTGTGTTGGACAGAGCCCGAATCATCTGGTCTTTCTCCATTCTGAAAATTTAGCAACCGAACATGGCTCCACATGGATTCATCTGACATTTCCTTCAAACCTTTCCCCCGAGAGCACAACATTGGCTGTTTTACTGAAATATAAATATTTTATGAGTGAATGATACCTAGAATGGTCTAAAGAGAATTTCACTGTTGCTATTGTAATTATTCCTAATTATAATTGTTGTTCCCTTTGGAGCAAGTAAAATCAGGGAGCACTTATGCAATCTGCTTAGAGAAAAAGACTGATAGTAATCTATAGAGGATTTATCAACAAAATGCAGACTCCTGTGTTTCTTTTTCCTATGCACTGGCAGAATAATTTTAGAAGTCAGCAGTCTAAATGGTTTTAAGTTTATACTGACATTTGCTTCAGAATAATTTATGACATCCCAAAAGAGACACATGCAACTTAGAACAGTAGTCTTTATTAACATGGTAAATTAAAATGGAATACTGACTGATGTCTTGTGTAAAATTCATGTGCCACTGACCTAACTATACAAATAAAGTTATATTATGAAGGTCAATTATAAGAACATTCATCTCCTGGGATATATAGCAAATGTATTACTACAGTGACTCTATGTTAATGTGGAATATAGGTGTTTAAAGAGAAAGCAATTGAAACCAAATATTAAAACTCTGATTAAAAAAAATCATAAATTTAGAGACACAAGTTGTATTAGTTCAGGATCCCCTATCCCATATCATCACTGATGCTGTTTCCTATAATTGTGTTGAAGGGCTTTTATTAAGTTGCTAAGACCAAAGTTTTTTTTTCTTTTTGTCTATAACACATTAACACATCTCAAGGACACCAACAAAGAGCAGAACATTTTTTAGCTTGAAGGGTCACCAGAGATAAGCAATTTCCACCTTCTCATTCTCCACACGAGGAAACAAAGATCTAGAGATGCTAAGGCACAGATAGATTGAAGAGGGTCTCAGCCTGTCTCTCACTCCAGAATCACACTCCCTACAATGTGCTTGATTCCCACTCCAGCTCTTTCTTTGCTAAGATATTCTCTCTCCTTTTGTTCTCTAACTCTAATACACTGTATAAGACCAACTCTTAAAATAAGTAACACAGAGGTAATAATTCCTAATAAAAAGATGATGGAGAAACCCAACGGTCTTGAAATTTTACTTGAAAAGTGTAAAAAATTATTATTTTTATATTCATAATGGTTATGCCTGTATTGGTTTATTGCACATATAAATGTATATTTATCATAAATGTAACTTTCCACTCACTGAAAAAGTTGAACTCGTTTGAAAAGTCTACTCTCCTTTCGTCAAGCCACTCCAGTATTCTTGCCTGGAGAATCCCAGGGACAGAGGAGCCTGGCAGGCCACGGTCCATGGGGTCACAGAGAGTCGGACACGACTGAAGCAACTAAGCACATACGCACTCACTCTCTTTAAGAAGTCAAAAGTAATACAGGCTCTCAGATCAGGAAACTGTGGTTCCTAGGGAATCTGCACTCAACTTACTGGCTATCATTCTTGAATATCTCTCGATGGTCTAGATGTCTAAAACTGTAACAGTAATATTTCTCTTACATGGTAGCTGTGAATAATAAATATAAAATACAGGACAGCGCTTGGAGCCCACTATACATTGGATAATTATTGAGAAATATTAATTTTCTTTCCTCTTCCTTTTGAATCTTCCCTCTTTCCTTTGAATATGTATACATTGCAAACATTTAAATAGTACTAACACATGGGCACAAATTTAGACTTACAAAATTATTTTATTACAATAGAGAACTACTTAGTAAGCCTCCCTATAACATAATACATGATACACAACAGAAAGTAAATCTGCCCACACACCCCTAAGCATTCTCAATTAAAGTAGGTTACTTACAGGTCTTATATTTGGAGGAAAGGAATATACAAAAATCTGGATTTAGCTTAGAAATGTTTAATGTTGAATAATACAGTGACCCTATCCAAGAGAGAAGAACACTGTGGCATTAAAAGACACTTGGTTATATCCCAGAGATTCTGACAATTCCTGATGGAGGCAGGACCAAGCTCTTCCAGTATAAGCTTCCTTTCTGATAAGAAGAGTTCTAGTAATGTCTATTTCCAAGCACATCAGATCCTTCAGTACACACAATATAGCAAAGTTTATATATTCACATGATGATATACTAGTATATTCAAGCTGCCACATTTAGCATATCAGATCACACTAAGATTGATATTAAAAATAATTGTAAGCTATATCAAGAGAAAACACAAAACAACAGGAAAACAAAGTCAAAAGACAAAGTGTTCTGAACTGAGTCCTAGAGGACATACCAAAGCCATTTTTACTGTTGATAAAAAAGCACAGTAACACTTTGAAACAATATTACTCTTTTCAGAAGAAAAGAAATGCTAGCTTAGTGGGCCACAGACTCCGAGTGCTAGCATATCAGCCCTTTTAAAGAAATTACCAGCATGCTGCGTTTGGTTTACTGTCTCCTACCTTGCATTTCACCAACTACATCAAAGCACAGTCTAACAGCTCCAATTTCTTTCACAGCAGCTGCGCTAGTGTGAGAAAAATTGACAGATTAACTAGAAGAAAGCCTCCAAAGTCACTAGAAACTATGGCTGCCCATTAGAACAGAATCATAGACCAAAGAATACAGGAAAAGGAATGCCTCAGTGATCCGATGCACTAGCCCAGTAGATATGAGAATGCTACTCAGGATCTGAGTGTGAGTAGGACAGGTTCCATCCAGGAATGAAAATCTGGACAGTCATGACCAGCAATCAACCTGGCTCAGGATAAATATCTGGATTGGGAAAGTAGCTACTGATTTTTCTGGGTATTTCAGTTATAATTTTCATGTATCTTTTAGTTGCCAGTTTCTTCTAAAAAATACACAACAGTAAACATACCTGCCCCTTACATAAATTAATGAGGTCAAGCTAAAAGAGACAGCAACTGCTTCACAAACAAGCATCACTCTTAACTGAGTTCAGAAATGCATACTTGTCCTTTTATGATTATCTGTCAGGTCTAGATCCAGGAGGAAGCTCTACACCTCACATTTATACAGAAAATACACAGTATGTTTGAGAAATATTTGTCATGTGGTCCATACAACCACACTAAATAAATAGGGAGGACTGGTATTATGACACCTATTTTAGAGATGAATGACTTAAGAGGCCTGAGAGCTTAAATGCAGTGACTAACTGCAGAGGAAGTTAGGAAAGGGATGGTGTGCCTGTTTGTGGGGAATGAGATGAAGGCATGGGGAGGAGGAAAGAAGTCCTGAAAGAGAAATCTGAGGAAGAGAGATATTGGCTAAACCTCAATGTAATTTGCAAGTTTTTCCTTTTTTGAGTTACTTATTTTAAAAGTTTGCAACAATATACCTTTAAAAGACAACTATGGATTTACAGGGCTTCCCAGGTAGCGCTAGTGGTAAAGAACCACCTGTCAAAGCAGGAGACAGAAGAAATATGGGTTCTATCCCTGGTTTGGGAAGATCCCCAGGGGGAGTAAACAGCAACCCATTGCTGTATTCTTGCCTGCAAAATCCTATGGACAAAAGAGCGTGGTGGGCTATCATCTGGGGTCGCAAAGAGTCAGACACAACTGAAGCAACTAAGCATGCACCCACCTTTTACATGGAGAACCATGAGTATTATATCACATAGACTTCAGGACCTACCAGAATGGATTTTCTCCTGACTTACTAGGATGCGGAATTTCCCATGGATCTTTATAACAAACCAGCTGATAACTAAGAAGTTCATATCATCCAGAATAGCTAGGTTACAGCATAAAGCGATAAAAATCAATGTCTTAAAGCAATTCATTTCTGGTCTCATGATTGTTGACAATACTTGTTCACAACAATTCTTCAGGGGGATGAAAAGCAGTATCAGTAAACATTTCTAAATTTTCTACAACAGCAAGAAGGAAAACAAACTAGGAACTGGTTTTTAAGTCTTTCATTCAATTGTGATTCATGTCCTTTGTATTCATATTCCATTGGTCACAACAACTCATTTGGCTTCAGTTTGGGGAGAAGTATAACCCTACCATTTGCCCAGAAAGAGACTGAGAACAAGAATACTGCATACAATTAATTCTTCAGCTTAAAATTTTTTCCCCTCATTTCATGAAAACCCTCACAGTTTTCATACACCTAATCAATAAATATTTATTAACTACTTACATTTTACAAGAAACACATCCCTGATCAAGAGTCCTCTAAATTTCATACCACTGAAAAACATCTAAGGATTGCCTGAGAAATTCTGTTATCTTAAATGAAGAGAAAGTTTTTAAGAAAGAAATGCAACTGCTTGGAACACATTTTTCTATTCAATACTTTTCATATGAGCAATTTTCCCAGTAATTCTCTAATCACACAGCTTTCCAAAGTCTTATAAATGTGCACCAGCCTTTCTCCGACATAACATGCTGTACAGATGGCAAATGAAATGCACACTCCTCACTCCTGTGAGCACACCAGACCACTGAAGAAAACCTGCTGAAATGCTATTCCTACTGAGTGTCCAGGAAGAGCATCAGTCATTTCTTCTCACGAGTGCACAGCTGCACTTTCTGTCAAGTCTGATTCGCTTAACACTTGATACACTACCTTTACCACAGATGATAAAAAGTAGATTAGCAAAGAGTCATTAAAAGCATCAATAGAAAGAAAACCCAACAGTGTTTGTGTCAGTGACTGACCTCTTTCTGCTTCTTGTCAAATATGTTTCTATTTGATATATTTCTTCAATGGTTCCAAAAAAATAATGAAGCAAATTATCAATATAAAATTACAAATCAAAATAGTATTCCTAGGTTGAGAGAGAGACAGAAGCAAGAGTATTTCAAATAAAGGGGGGGAAAATCAATCACCAACTCCATCCACAGTTCTTTGCTTTCTGAAGAGACTATGACTCATTCCTGTTGTCACGGCTAGGCGGGACAGCTTGAATCAGTAATGGAGAAACAGCCTTCAATTAAAGATTCATTGAAATTTGTCAGCTCCAATAAGACATTAATACCATTTCAAGGGGGAATAGTAGGTGTGTTTTTTATATAGTCTGCTTGTTTCTGATATTTTCATTCTACACTACATTCCTTAGCTGTTATTTTTCATTTGCTAACAAGGGGAAAAAGAAGTGTGAAATACAGGAGGATAAAGTCAAGGGAGAATTTTTATTTATAAATCAAACATGAAAATTTCAAAACACATCCACTGCTTTGAAAGACAGGTTGAATAGCTATCATTTGAGAGTTAACCAGATTTCTGCACTAGAGCACTTGTGGTAAAAATGTTTTATAGTATTTCAATGGCAATCCTTTTATTTATATAGAATAATAGAAAACAAGTGGGAGTAGAGACAGCAAGTTCTAGATAGTGCCAGGTTAAAAGGCTTTCATATCCACAGGTACTTTTAGTTAAAATATCAAGGGACACCTAAAGACACATAGATGCTTAATATGCCACCGGGGTATGAAAGAAACCAGTTTTAAAGGGAGCAAGTAGTAGTATACATATTAGTCGAAACATTATCTGCAACTGTTGACATAAAACAAAAAATAAGGATGTTGTATGATGATGCAGAATATGCTGGGGTGAAACAGCAGGAATGCTAGCTCTTATGCTACGAATGTCTCCAGTAGCTTCATGAGTCATAGAGGGCATTACTTTTGGGAATAGCGAATGACGGCACTCTGCACTGTTCACCCTAGTATATGCTGCAGTAATGGCAAAAATGGCTTATTAGAACTTTCTTGATGTAGAAGTTTCATAGTTTCATAGTGTCATTCATGGTCAAGTAACATTAGCTTCTGAAAATGGGGTTCTTACAATCATCAGGGCTAAACTTTTCATTTTATATAACAGTAAAGAACTTGAAAAGCACCTAGACAATTAGTTGAAGACACACTAAAGCCAAGTCAATTGACTGTTGTTCCAACACTCACACTTGACCCTTTCATTACAAAGTCTCCATCAAGAGAACATGTATTTCCCATCCATGCAATTTGCTTCCCAAACATGTGGAAACTCTTGGAGTGTGTGATAAATTTTTCACATACTCCATCTGGCAAATGAAATAAGTGAGGATAAAAAGAGTTAAGAAAAGAACATACATAGCATAGTACAAAGTGTTCACTATAAGTTAGTTTTTACTATTATTGTTTTATACCATTTAACAGGTAGGCAGGATTTACTTAAACATGTGTAGGCAAAATATAGAAGCAATCATGCCAGACTTGAGCTAGCCCTGAGAACTTCCATATATGGAAGACACAGGTGGCAAATGGTTTCTCTTTCACTCTACTTGTCCAGTAGATCTAGCTTGTACGATTCACAACAACGACTTTAATATCTAGTTTCCAAAACTTTAAAGTTGAGTAAAACTTTTTTAAAATCACAATTTCAATTTATTTTGATAGACTGAAAAGACCTGCTACCACAAGAACACCATCCTGTAATGGCACTGACCATCTAAACCAAGTAGGGTATTCTGTTAAGCTCCTGCCAGGGGAAGGCTTGGAATGAAGGGCCAATAACTGGAAATGGAGAAATAAGCAATCACACACACACACACACTCACACACAAAAAGAGATGTGATATACAGAGAACAAATAATAAAAAGAAAGACATAAATTCTACCTTATCCATAATACCATTAAACGTAAAGCGATGAAGAGGGAGAGATTTACAGGATGGATTGAAAAGAAAGCCCATGTTCCAACTTCATGCTATGCACAAGGGAAACAATATGGATTCAAATGCACAGTAGCTTGAAAGTGAAGGATGGAACATGATATTCCCTACAAACAGTATTCAAAAGTGAGCCTGACTGCCATTACTAATGACAGGCTGTACTACTTCAAGCCAAAAACGTTACCAGAAATAAAGTGGAACATTTTATAATGGAAACATGGCCAATCTACTGGGAAAATATAATAATTAATAAACATATATGCACTTAAAAAGAAACCCAAAGTGCATAAAGGGAAAGAGAGATGAAAGTATAAATATTCAATAATCATAATAGAAGCAATATTAAAATCGGTAACCTAACCTTCCATCCTAAGACAATGGAAGCAGAAGAGAAAAAGAAACATGAAAGCTAGCAGAATGGAAGAAATAATGAGAACTGGAGAGAAAGAGAGAAGAGAAAAACAACAGAGAAAAATCAATGAAACTAAAAGTTGGTTCTTCAATAATAAAATTGAGAGAGCTTCAGCAAGATTAAGAAAAAACTGGAGAAGATTCAAAATCTAGACCAATCAAGAAAAAATATAAAAGATTCAAATTTCTAAAATTAAGAATAAAAGAGGGGTGACTACAACCTAACTCCCATGTTTTTAAGTGATTCTAAGGAAATGCCACAAATCTTTGTATGCTAACAAATTAGGTAACCTAATAACATGGACATTGTACAGGAGACAAAGATCAAGACCATCCCCACGGAAAAGAAATGCAAAAAGGCAAAATGGTTGTCTGAGGAGGCCTTACAAATAGCTGTGAAAAGAAGAGAAGCAAAAAGCAAAGGAGAAAAGGAAAGATATTACCATTTGAATGCAGAGTTCCAAAGAATAGCCAGGAGAAATAAGAAAGCCTTCCTCAGAGATCATTGCAAAGAAATAGAGGAAAACAACAGAATGGGAAAGTCTAGAGATCTTTTCAAGAAAATTAGAAATAGCAAGGGAACATTTCATGCAAAGATGGGCTCGATAAAGTACAGAAATGGTATGGACCTAACAGAAGCAGAAGATATTAGCAAGAGGTGGCAAGAATACATGGACGAACTGTACAAAAAAGATCTTCACAGCCCAGATAATCATGATGGTATGATCAATCACCTAGAGCCAGACATCCTGGACTGTGAAGTCAAGTGGGCCTTAGAAAGCATCACTACGAACAAAGCTAGTGAAGGTGATGGAATTCCAGTTGAGCTATTTCAAATCCTGAAAGATGATGCTGTCAAAGTGCTGCACTCACTATGCCAGCAAATTTGGAAAGCTCAGCAGTGGCCACAGGATTGGAAAAGGTCCATTTACATTCCAATCCCAAAGAATGCTCAAACTACTGCACAACTGCACTCATCTCACCTGCTAGTAAAGTAATGCTCAAAATTCTCCAAGCCAGGCTTCAGCAATACACGAACTGTGAACTTCCAGATGTTCCAGCTGGTTTTAGAAAAGGCAGAGGAACCAGAGATCAAATTGTCAACAGCCACTGGATCATCGAAAAAGCAAGAGAGTTCCAGAAAAACATCTATTTCTGCTTTATTGACTACGCCAAAGCCTTTGACTGTGTGGATCACAATAAACTGTGGAAAATTCTGAAGGAGATGGGAATACCAGACCACCTGACCTGACTCTTGAGAAATCTGTTTGCAGGTCAGGAAGCAACAGTTAGAACTGGACATGGAACAACAGACTGATTCCAAATAGGAAAAAGGAGTACATCAAGGCTGTATATTGTCACCCTGCTTATTTAACTTATATGCAGAGTACATCATGAGAAATGCTGGGCTGGAAGAAGCACAAGCTGGAATCAAGATTGGCGGGAGAAATATCAATAACCTCAGATATGCAGATGACACCACCCTTATGGCAGAAAGTGAAGAGGAACTAAAAAGCCTCTTGATGAAAGTGAAAGAGGAGAGTGAAAAAGTTGGCTTAAAGTTCAACATTCAGAAAACTAAGATCATGGCATCTGGTCCCATCACCTCATGGGAAATAGATGGGGAGACAGTGGAAAAAGTGTCAGACTTTACTTTTTGGGCTCCAAAATCACTGCAGATGGTGACTGCAGCCATGAAATTAAAAGACGCTTACTCCTTGGAAGGAACATTATGATCAACCTAGACAGCATATTAAAAAGCAGAGACATTACATTGCCAACAAAGGTCTGTCTGGTCAAGGCTATGGTTTTTCCAGTGGTCATGTATGGATGTGAGAGTTAGACTATGAAGAAAGCTAAGCACCGAAAAATTGATGCTTTTGAACTGTGGTGTTGGAGAAGACTCTTGAGAGTCCCTTAGACTGCAGGGAGATCCAACCAGTCCATCCTGAAGGAGATCAGTCCTGGGTGTTCACTGGAAGGACTGGTGCTGAAGGTGAGACTCCAGTACTTTGGCCACCTCATGCGAAGAGTTGATTCATTGGAAAAGACCCTGATGCTGGGAGGGATTGGGAGCAGGAGGAGAAGGGGACGACAGAGGATGAGATGGCTGGATGGCATCACTGACTTGATGGACATGAGTTTGAGTAAACTCTGGGAGTTGGTGATGGACAGGGAGGTCTGGCATGCTGCGATTCATAGGGTCGCAAAGAGTGGGACACGACTGAGCGACTGAACTGAACTGAATAAAATGGACATATAACCAGAAAAGCATAAAACTACTAAAACTGCATCAAGAAAAACAGAAAAAAATCTGAATATAACCAGGAAAGCAATTGAATTAGTAATAAAGAGATTCCCACATAGAAGTCCATGAACAGAAGGATTCAGTAGTGAATGCTACCAAACGTTTAATGTAATTCTCTATAAGAAATAAAAAAGGAGGAAGTGCTTCCAACTTACTGTCAGACCAGTATTACCCTGATTCCAAAACTAGTCAAGGATATCTCAAGAAGATTACAGATTAATATCCTTTATGACAACTGACCTAAAAACACTTCAACAAAATGGTTACAAATCAAATCCAGAAAGATTTAAAAAAAACTTATGACCTAGGGGTTTATCTAAGGAATACAAGGTTTGTGCAGTATATGAAAAGGAATCAGTTTAATATTTCATATTAGTGTATTAATGGACAAAAGCCACATGATTATTTATAGATGTTAAAAACACATTTGACACAAGGCTATACCCTTTCATTATAAAAACACTCCGAAACAAGGAAAAGAAAGGAATTTACTCAACCTGTTAAAAGCCATCTATAAAAATCGCATAAAAAATGTCATGCTTATTAATGAAAGGGTGAAAGCCATCCTTATAAGGTCATAAACAAGACAATGATGTCTGCTCTTGCTACTTCTCTTCAACACTGTACTGGAGATACTAGACAGGACAATTAAGCAAGAAAATGAATCAAAATTCTTCCAAACTGGAAAGGAAATAGTAAAATTATCTCAGTTTGCAGATGACATGATTTTCTATAGAGAAAACCCAGTGAAATTCATTTAAAAATCTATAAGATCTAACAAAATATCCAAGAAAAATAAAAACGTGTCCACACAAAAACTGTATACAAATGTTCTTAGGAGCATTTTTTATAAAGGTAAAATATTCAAACAATGTCCATGTCCATCAGATGATGAATAATGCAGGATTATCCATCCATTATAGGAATGAAGCACAGATCTTGCTACAACATAGATGAAAATGAAGCATTGTGATAAGTGAAAAATGGGACTCAAAGTCTATGTGTTTTATATTATGTATGTACAATGTCTAGAATAAGCAATTCACAGAAGCAGAGTACTGATTAGTGATTTCCAGAGGCTGAGAGGCCAATGTGGATGGGTACTAAAGGACTGTAAATATCTCTTTATTTTGAATATATTCTAGAATTGAATGATGTTAATGATTGCAAAACTCATAATTCTTAAAAAAAAATTGAGTTGCAAAACATTTAGTATTCTTAAGAACTGGGGATTTGCAGCATTATTTGTTTAGTCAGATACGATAAAGCCAAATTTTTGCTTTCAATATTTCCCTAATTACCAAGGTCAACAATGTTTCATCTAAATTATATTGTGAATTCAACCAAGAAGATGCAAAGCATCTTGCTCATAAGTGACATAACATCCCTTCCTTCCCTTACGTCCATCTTTAATCATAATCAGTGTGAAGGAACAGGTAAAAATCAAAAAGCTACTAACAGAACCTGGCTCTAAACATGTTTCACTGCACCTGAACAATGTAGATTAATAATCAAATTAATATTTTCTAATGAGGTATTTATAAGATGCAATTATTTTTTCTTTAAATATACTAATTCACTTTAGCAACAGATAAAATTGAGCATCATAACTAAGCTATGATCACATAAGCCATAAAATAAGGAATCTAATTGGGTGTGAATAATGAAATGAACAGGCCTATAAATCTAAACTAGTAAAGAACATATTTTATAAGATATATTTTCTACTTTACATAGTAGCTCCCAGCATCTCATTAGAGATAAATGGACAGAGTATATCACCAAATGATCCATTTCTGATACTACTATCTTTAACATCTCATCAAAAGATAAATGGATTGAATATCATTGGGCATCTCACCTATTAATACGTAATCTAGATTTACAGAAAATTTGAATAACAGTCAGCTAAGTGTGCCATCATCTAATTTATTTTTTAAGAGGAAAAGTCCAAAGGTAATACTTAATTTTAAACAAAATATAACTTTTACACAGTACTCCAAGTATCCAACCTAGTCTGAAAATTCTAGTAGTGTGACTCTTGAGCTAAGGATTCATCTGAAGGGAGTTG
Organism: Odocoileus virginianus; assembly: GCF_023699985.2. NCBI lineage: Eukaryota > Metazoa > Chordata > Mammalia > Artiodactyla > Cervidae > Odocoileus > Odocoileus virginianus. Next base: position 21,619,596 of record NC_069699.1, read on the forward strand.
AGAGGGCAGATAGAAGTTCATGAGCTCCTTCCTACGCACAATCACTTGCTGTATTCACTTCTCTGAGGTTAGCTGTTGGTCACAATCTGGGCTTCCCTGGTGGGTCACCAGTAAAGAATCCACGGGCAATGCAGAAGTCGCAGGAAATACAGGTTTGATTCCTGAGTCAGGAAGTTTCCCTGGAGGAGCACATGGCAGTGCACTCCAGTATTCTTGCCTGGAGAATCCCACAGACAGAAGAGCCTGGGCGACCACAGTCCATAACGTCATAGGAGTCGGACACGACTGAAGTGAATGGGCAGGGATTGTAGCCTGCCCGGCTCCTCTGTCCATGAGATTTCCCAGGCAAGACTACTGGCATGGGTTGTCATTTTCTTCTCTGGGGTTCTTCTTGACCCAGGGATGGAACCCATGTCTCCTCCACTGCAGGCAGATTCTTCACCCCTAAGCCAAGTGGGAAGCTGCTAGGCTAAATCAGAGATGCCTTTCAGACTCTAAAACTTAAAGCTCAGAGCTGTCCTTCATGGTGGTGCTGAAAGTGTGTGCTGAGCTGTCCAAACATTAGATATAAAAACTTGTGGTTTTAAGAGTCAATCCTTAAGTAATAGAGTGGAATCAGAGACCTGTGGTTTAAATAGCGTGGGTTAACATCTATCAACTAATAAATGAGGAAATAAAATGTACATACATACAAGGAACTATTTTTTTCAAGAAATAATGAAGTATTGATATATGCTACCATATAAGTGAACCTTGAAAATATTATGCTACATGAAAGAAGGGAATCATGAAATTCCACATATTATCTGACTGCACTTCTGTGACATGTCTAGAATCATAAAAGCTATAAAGACATAAATTAGATTAGTAGTTGCCTAGAAAATTGGAGACAACAAATTAGGGGAAAAGAGCAGTGGTTACTAATGAATACTAGGGTTTTTCTTTTCCTTTTCTTTGAGAGGGGGACAAGGAAAAACTCCTTTTTCAATATTTATTTGTTTGGCTGTGTCAGGTCTTAATTGTGGTACACAGGATTTTCAATCTTCTTTAGTTGAGTCATACAGGATCTAGTTCCCTGACCAAGGACTGAACTCGGGCCCCCAGCATTGGGAGTGTGAAGTCTTAGCCTCTGGACCACCAGGGAAGTCCTGGGACAAGAAAGCAATTAGCCTCCAACTAATAAAAATAAATGGAAAAAAAAATAAAGTTTTGATGAACTGAAAAAAAATAAAAATAAAAAAAAATAAAACTGACTGTCATAACAAATTAATATATAATTACTATTCACTGTAAATATACTAAACACCATTAAACTGCACAATTTAAATAGGTAAGATGTATGATATGTAACATATCTCAATAAAGCTATTACATTTTTTTAACAAGATCATGAATTTATAACATGACTCTACCACTCAAGAGCTCTGGAACCATAAGAAAGTAACATAACATTTCTCAGCTTCAGTATATTATCTGAGAGTAGAGATGGTAACAGTATCTATACTTTATAGTTTTGAAGACTGAATAATTTCTGTATATGTAAAGCATTTAGGATAATTTCTCATACAGTAAATATCAGCTGTTACTATGGCTAACCAAAGCATCTTCTTCTAAGGTGTCTCCTGAAATCTGATGGCTGCCATTGTGTATAACAAATGTGTCAACAAAAGGGCACCTCAGTGTTCAAAATTCCATTCACGTGTTTATTCTTACATATTAATGGAGTATATACCATCTGTTTGGCATAGTTAGGTGTAAATAAAACTCTAGACGGAATAATAAGCTCAGAGATAAGAACTTCCAACATTTCATTAGATGTTCCTTCTTACAGAACAAAGTAACTAATACCTCCTTGGCCTCTATAGTGGCAAGAAACAGCGTTCTTTGTTTTTCATGCACTTCTCATGATAAAAACAGGTGCAGTCAGACAAAGTCTAGATGGAAGTAAGTCAGCGATGATCTGGCTCTCAGATTTCCTGGCAGGAGAATCAATCTTAGAAAGTAGGACTGTATTTCAAAAATAATAGCTGCAATGGCTTAAACTAGGGTACACCAATTAACTCAAACTAAGATTTCCCTATAACATATTTTTATTAATTTATTTTTAAGTTGCATAATCAAATTACCTGAAGTTTTATGAAGTAAACAGTATGTTTATCTCACAAGAACTCCTTCACAAAGAAAAACAAATAGCAATGAACTCAACTTCAATTTAGAAGAATAAAATATATATTCACTAGCATAATTAACAAGTGCTCCATATACCTCTGATCATATTCAAATTACAGTTTAATGTTATCAGTGATCTTTGTCTAGTAGATTGCTAATCTATAGAAACTAGAAACAAAGTTTTCAATTTAGTTATTTTCCTATGTCTTAGAGACTTTTTTTTTTTTTAAAGACAGGTCAAGCCAGCTTTAATCACAAGTATGACAGCTTAAGGGACAGTTCCAATACCAGTACTTATAGAAGCTAAAAGCGGATTCCAGTCTAAGGTCTGACATGAATGCTCTATTAGAAAATTGCATCTGACTCAGCCAAACTCAAGCTTCACACTGTGTTCAAACAACTCTATATTATTCGCTAAATGACTTGCCTCCTTTTGCTGTGATTGTGATTTCTGCTCAAGGTTCATAATCAAATTTTTTACAAATCGAAAGGAATAAAACATAAGGTAAACTGTTGAAAACCAGCTATCAACAAAAAGGTCAAGGCCTCCAGCATGAAAAAGGAAAATAAAAGAAACCTTATTCTCTGGTCTAAAATCAAATTTGTTCTTGATATAGAGCAGACTCATTTATAACTACAAAAAATATTTTAACTAGTATTAAAGCATATTACAAGCTCTCTTAATTCAATTTTCTCTGGCATTTATTGTGTTTCATAAAATATCTAAATGTCACCCAGATTTATAAAAATGTATTTATAACTTAATAAATGGCTAAAACAGATTATTCATAATAAATACAATGCAGGCCATAATAACCCAAATTGATACAAATATTTGTTTTCCTCCCCATCATAAAAGTAATTAGTGTTTGAAGACTAAGTTTTTCTTTCCATTCTATAGTAATGGATACTAAAAATGTACATCTGTATGCACTAGATATTTCAACACTACTACTGTACAGTTAGCATTCAGTATCAGAACATTTGGTGGATTTACATATTTCAATTTGCAATGAATCAATGAATGGTCAAGGACATATCAAGGATGGCTTAGCCCAAATCCGGATTTGAGGAATAATACCAATAATATTTTGAAAATGATTATCCACTATGTTGTTACTTCCTGCAGGTGAACCAAGCTCTTATTTGAAAGCCACGAAACAGGCAAGACTTCATGGTATTTTCAGGTTTCTCTGATAAAATGTTTTATAAGAAAGAAAAGAAAAAGAAGGTTTACTAACTATCCTCTGATTCTCTCTAGGGTAAATGAAAAGAGCAAACAGTAATAAATGAGAATACTAGTTCCACCATTTGGGCTCAAAACAAACATTCACTTGTTGCTGCAATTTTTAAGTCCCCTGACTTTAAGGAAGAAATTATTGCTTAAGATAAAAACTGCAATACTTCCCAAAAAACTCTACTATTGTGAGAACCTTACACAAGCCAGTCTGTCCTGCAGTTTCAGGTAGTGATCTTGTTACTGATGCCACAGTCTTGCATTTTCCAGAATGTCACAGAGTTGAAATAATACAGTCTGTACCCTTCTCAGAATGGCTTCTTTTACACAGTAATATAAATGTAAGCTCCCTCATCTCTTTCACGGCTTGATGGCTCATTTCTTTTTAGTAGTGAATAATATTATTCCATTGTTGGGACGTACCACAATTATCTATTCACCTACTAAAGGACATCCTGGTTGCTTCCAAATTTTGCAATTATGAATAAAGTTGCTATAAACATTTCTGTTCAGGTTTCTGTATGAATTTAAGTCCTCTGGGTAATTATGAAGCATGATTTCTAGGCTACTTGCTTTTGAAAAGTGAATATAAAAGAATTTGAAATTCATTTTCCATTGAGTTTTACAAGAAAAAGGGTCAGATAGAAGTACAGAGAGACAGAGGGACAGGATAAAGAAGACAAGGGACGAGAGAAAGAGAACAAATTTTAAAATTCCCATTTGTTTCAAGGGCATTTGAAAACATACAGAATGTAATTAGGGAACTACTTTCTCAAAATGTAAGGTTAATGAGATAATTAGTTGAGTTGAGCAAGACATGAGGTACTGAGTGCTTAAAAAATTAATATACTTATTCTAACCGAGTAATTATAACTAACAGGGGCAAAAGCCAGGTTTGAAAATAAGCTGTTAAACCCCCAAAAAGACTGAGACTAGATTTTAATTCAACAAAATGAAGACAGCCCTATCAGAGCAACTTAAAATTATGCATTTATAACTATTTTTAAACATAAAATGGAATATATATTTTAAAATGATTTATTACTAAACAAATTTTTTTCTAACATTGGTTCACTTCAGTTCAGTCACTCAGTCATGTCCAAATCTTTGTGGTTCCATGGACTGCAGCACACGAGGCCTCCCTGTCCATCACCAGTCCCCAGAGCTACTCAAACACATGTCCATCGAGTCGCTGATGCCATCCAACCATCTCATCCTCTGTCATCCCCTTCTCCTGCCTTCAATCTTTCCCAGCCTCAGGGTCTTTTCCAATGAATCAGTTCTTTGCATCAAGTGGCCAAAGTACTGGCGTTTCAGCTTCAGCATCAGTGCTTCCAATGAATATTCAGGACTGATTTCCTTTAGGATTGATTGGTTTGATCTTCTTGCAGTCCAAGGGACTCTCAAGAGTCTTCTCCAACACCACAGTTCAAAAGCATCCATTCTTTGGCACTCAGCTTTCTTTATAGTCCAACTCTCACATCCACACATGACTACTGGAAAAAACATAGCTTTGACTAGACGGACCTTTGTTGGAAAAGTAATGTCTCTGCTTTTTAATAAGCTGTCTAGGTTGGCCAAAGATTTTCTTCCAAGGAGCAAGTATCTTTTAATTTCATGACTGCAGTCAACATCTGCAGTGATTTTAGAATCCAAGAGAATAAAGTCTATCACTGTCTCCATTGTTACACCATCTATGTGCCATGAAGTGGTGGGGCCAGATGCCAAGATCTTAGTTTTCTGAATGATGAGTTTTAAGCCAACTTTCTCACTCTCCTCTCTCACTTTCATCAAGAGGCTCTTTAGTTCTTCGCTTTCTGCCATAAGGGTAGTGTCATCTCCATATCTGAGGTTATTGGTATTTCTACCAGCTATCTTGATTCCAGCTTGTGCTTCATCCAGCCCAGCATTTCACTTTATGTACTCTGCATATAAGTTAAATAAGCAGGGTGACAATATAGAGCCTTGACTTACTCCTTTCTCTATTTGGAACCAATCTATTGTTCCATGTCCAGTTCCAACTGTTGCTTCTTGACCTGCCTACAGATTTCTCAGAAGGCAGGTCAGATGGTCTGGTGTTCCCATCTCTTGAAGAATCAGTTCAAGTTTTGGTTAGATGATTTCATTTATCCACTTAATTGCTCCTTCATTCAAACTCTACTTAGTGTTCACCTAGTACCAAGCACTGTTCTATCTGCTAAGTACACAACCCTCAATACAACACTCAAATATATCTGGCCTCGGGAAGCTTACATTCATGTGTAGATAGGCTGGAAATAAAAATAACAAACAAGAGAAGTGTACAATACTTTATAAATCCGTAATGCCCTAGGGATTACAAGGGCAGGGTTCAATCAGACAGAGGTGCAAGCGAGTTGCAATTTTGTATGCAGATCAGGGCAGGAAGCACTTAGAAGTCAGCAAGTGATTAGTATTTTGTTGTTCTTTACTGCATTCCTTTTAAAACTGTCAACATAAACTCTGAACAGAATCTTCAAAATATTCTGCAATTTTCAAAGTAATTGTTAAAGCATCAAAATATTTAAGATCATTTGGCAATACTCTACAATATGATTTATACAAATTATTTGATTTCCTTTTGATGGGAATTTTAAAACAAAAATGAAACAGGTCTGTCATATAATGTTTTCAGATGTACATTATAGAGCATCCTATGTATTCTAATAGTTACAAATATGCTATTTGATACCTCACATTAAATCTGGAAAAATCTCATTAATGAATCCACTGAAAGACATTAAAGCTGATATTTAAAGCACAGTTAAGCTGAATTTATATTGTAATTTAAATCCACATTTTGTCAATAGGATACTTAGGTGGCAAGAATTACATAAAAGCTCTCTGAAGCCCCCTGTACATTCAAAATGAAATTAATGACTATAATCAAAGGCATGAGTTAAAAAAAAAAAATCTCACCATTGCCCTAACCAAATTATTCAACTCCAATCTGTTTAGGGAAAAGAAAAAAAAAAAAAAAAAGATGAGTGACATAATTTACAAGGAACTCAACAGACATTTTACACTAGTAAAGCAAAGATGTTCCCAAACCAGGGTTCAAACCCAGGTTTCCCGCATTGCAGATGGATTCTTTATGGGCTGAGCTACCATGGAAGCCCAAGAATACTGTAGCTTATCCTTTCCCCAGTTCTTCCTGACCTAGGAATTAAACCGGGCTTTCCTGCACTGCAGGCAGATTCTTTACCTGCTGAGCTACCAGGGAAGCCCAAAATTCTTCCAAGAAAATGTAAAAGTTTAGCTCCTCCTAATTTTCTAGTTCATTGGAATTATAGGGTTTTTAGGTCAAGAGGTGATAGACAGCATGTACTAAACAAACACGCTTCTATATATGCTATCAGCTGTAGTATCTGTGGACCATTTCACTTTTCTCCTAACCTGTGTCCTATAAAATCTCAAAGCTAGTGTTGCTACTTCTATTTGACTAAAGTCTGCCATGGTAAATTGTCAACATTAATACCTAAGCTCCCTGAGACAAATCATTCTCAGGCAGAGCCATGTGAGCTTGGTCTCCTCCTTTGAGTCTTCAGATATTTATTACTCCTAAATGATAATAAATCAAAGTGGTATCAGCATGTTTTCTAACAAACTTCAATCCCCTTTAATGGCTTCCACAGAATGAATTAGAGACAGTCTGTTCTTGACAAGCATTTGAGTAATAAGAAAAACTATTTTTCAATAAGAAAAACTTTTGAAGCTATGGTAGACTGAAAAAGACAGAATTCTTCTACCTTATGTTTGTCGTGTATTAATAACTTCCCAGATCCTCACACCACCACTCACAACAGAGGAAGTTTAGCTCCCTAGCCTTTGAATCTGGACTGGCTTTGCCACTTGCACTGCACAATAGGTCGCGGTTGGGAAGAGCACAGCAGTGGATAGAAGGCATCCTGTATCTGGTATTTGAAGTCCTATCTAGTCACCACAGGGCTTCCCAGGAGGCTCAGTAGGTAAAGAATCTGCCTGGAATGCAGGAGACCTGGGTTTAATCCCTGGGTAGGGAAGATCTGCTGGAGAAGGGAATGGCAGCCCACTCCAGTAGTTTTGCCTGGAGAATTCCATGGACAGAGGAGCCTGGAGGGTTACAGCCCATCGGGTCACAAAGAGTTGGACACAACTAAGCTACTAACACTTTCTCATTCATTTTTCACTCATTAGCACGTGAAGAAGCTACCATAACAGGCTGGATGATGAGAGATTGTGTCTTAGGTTCCACCACTAACTACAAGTCAGCTTCCAGAAACAGAGCTAGGTGACCGGCAGTGCACCCAAGACCAGAGGAAATGTCAGCTGAATTCAGTCCAGACTGCTGGATCCCAGAATTGTAAACTACATAATAGGTTGTTTAAAGTCACTAAGTTCTAGGAGCTGTGGTACAGCAATGGACAACTGGCATACACTCAAGTCAGAGTACGGTCTATACATTGAATAGTTCAAGCAGGTTTACAGGATTAAAATTATTATTTCATAAAGATGGTTGAAGTGAAAATGTTTAAGTAATTTTTAGTCCTGATTATTTAAATAAATACATTCATAACAAATATATAATGAAATGGCAACTACTGCTAATAATATTAACAGCCAGCACATGGTATAATGCTTGCTGCTAAGTCACTTCAGTCATGTCCGACTCTGTGAGACCCCACAGACTGCAGCCCATTGGGCTCCCCTGTCCCTGGGATTCTCCGGGCAAGAACACTGGAGTGGGTTGCCATTTCCTTCTCCAGTGCATGGAAGTGAAAAGTGAAAGTAAGTCGCTCAGTCACGTCCGACTCTTAGCGACCCCGTGGACTGCAGCCTACCAGGCTCCTCCGTCCATGGGATTTTCCAGGCAAGAGTACTGGAGTGGGGTGCCATTGCCTTCTGCGGGTATAATGCTTAATATATGCTAAACACTCTATTCACTCACTTAATATCACAACCATCCTATAAAATGTGATATTATTCCCTGATGAGGGACTCGTGGCAGAGAAAAATAATTTATCCAAAGTCACATAGATAGTAAGTGGTAAAGTGAAGATTTGAATTCAAATAACCAATACTATTCCATTGTGCATCTAAACAATAATGGTAACAATAATAAAATGACACAGTATTATTTTATCTTATAATAATATCTAAAATTGATTGAGTTAGTGAGGATGTATGAGCAAACAGAACTTCCATGAATTGCTGGTGACAGTGTAAAATAGTAAAATGAATTTGGAATACATCTTGGCAGTTTCTAATGAATAAGGGCAATCCTTTGGCAACTTCACACTTAAGGAAATGGTTGAATATGTCCACAAAAAGACCTATACCAAATATTCACAATAGTTTTATTTCTAGCAGTCTCAAATTGGTAACATGCAGGATGTACATCAGTAGGAGACAGGAAGACATATGATGGAGTATTCATACAACAGAATACTCTTGGGAATTTTAGAAGATCAAACTCTCTATACATGTAATAGCATATATGAATTTCAAAATGTTATGTTGAGCCAAAGAAAGAAGATAAAAAACAGTATATACTATGTATTTCCATTTATGAGAAATTCTACAAAAAGTAAGAACATTCCAAAGTATATGAGAAAGCAATTGCCTGGAGCAGAGCACAGATTACTACTGAAAGGTTACACAGGAGAACTTTCTGGGATGATAAAAGTGTCATGTACCTCTATTTGAGTAGTGGCACATGGCTACCAAAAAGTTAACACATTGTATACTTTAGATATGAGCACTTTACTGAGCACAAATCAAAGCTGAAAACACAAACAAAATAAAACTTGATCATTTTAACTGTTACTCAAGTTAAGAAATACCTATGGGGTACCTACTATGTGCTTAGCACTGTGCTCAAAGCAATCCTGAGTGAGAGAAGGAAATCTTGCTAAAATCAAAGCTATTAAGAAGTCCATCCATTGTGAGAAAGAAAATTTAGGGGGAAATTCAGGAGAAAAGTAATATGCTGCCAAGAACATGGGTTAACCAAGTGCTTTAGAAGTGACAATATGAGTACCACTTTTTATAAGTGAAACAGGGAATAAGCATGCGATGTTCTGTTTTAAAAGTTGGAGATGTGACAGATTAATATTTTCCTATCTTTTAAAAAAGTCATTAAAACATTACATTTCAAAACAAAGCAACACAAGTAAAACCACTTAAATCCCAGAAGGATTCTAGAGACCTCCAGATATTTTATCATAAAGTTATCAGTTAATCCCTTAATGCTTTTACAGCATCTGATATCCTACAGTGAAATATGGGATAAGCTAACAAAAAATGTTATCACCCATTCAACAATCATAATTAAAAATTCATATTGAGCCTTTTAAACCCCCTTTTGTTCTTCAAATATTTAAAGGAAGAGTAAATAGGCACCCATGGTAACTAGGGTGATTTTGTTAGGCTAGTAGCATGGCAAAAGTTATTCATCATTTTTAAATGATATCACAAAGTCTTAATAGTCTTGAATAGTGAGAAAATAGTAAAGTCTTGAATAGTGAGAGGTTTCCTCCATGAGTTGAAGTTTCTCCATATGAATCACTGAACAAGAATTTATTGAATACCAAGGTTTTACATTGAATGCTGGGGAAGTGAACATGCTATTCAATACACTCTCTGCCACCAAGAAAATTCTAACGTACTTGGGTATATGGGAAGGGTAAAACATGTACACAAAGCAAACGAAGAGGAAAGAATGAAAAACATCCTATTTGCAATTATGGGGTCCAGAGACCTTAATGGCTAGGGATGCGGTTACCCAAACATATAGCTATGGCATGAGTCATGATCAAACTGCACCAAATACTCTCATCATAGACAATTCTATTTTTCTTCAATAAATATAGCTCAATATGAGAAGTGATTCAATTTAACAATACAAAACTTTCATAAAAATAGGTCACAAGTCAAAAACAATTTCCATTAGTGCCTTGAGTTTTTCACTGGAAAATCCAATCATTTCAATTATAAGAAACTCAACAAAGCTTTAGACCTGGAGTTTCTAGTCAAAGGAAAATGAATTGTTTCCTCCAATCTCATCTGTTTGAAGTCAGAAATATTTTAATGCCTATCTCCCGGACTAGCATCCCAAGACACTGTACATGCACCATGATCTCACACCCTGCAATACACGTCTTTAACGTGGCTCTCAAACCAGGTGTAGCCTGGCTCAGCTCTTTGTCTTCAGTCACTTCTTCCAATTCTGACTCAGCAACTGATTTCAGTCATACTGAAAAATTTCATTCTGTTCAATATACCACTTTTATTTGTCCACTTCTATTTCATATATAGTTTCTCATCTCTATTCTGGACTTCTTATATCAAAATTGTCATTAATGATTCTTGCCTCTAACTGCAACCATGGAACTCAATAAATAAGTTACATGTATAAATGAAAAGATGAAAAGGGCCCCAATCAATAGCTTAAAGCACAATTTAGTGTGATGATATTTAGGTCATAATGTAGCAAACTGAAATGAACAGCTTTAAATTACTATGGATACGTTCAGGGTCCATCTGGCTTCCCTCTTCCTACGATGTGACCCGGAGGCTGTCTCAAGTTTAGGAGCAAGGATGAACCTATACTCACCTTGTTTGTTGTCCTTCTTTTTGGAATCCCTGTTCTATGCTGCCTGTTTTGTTCACTATCTAAAAACTGTTGCTTTTTTTTTTCCTTTCATTTTTGGTTTTATTTCATTAGGCAGAATGGTAAATCCAGCCCCTGCTACTCCACCATGCTATATAAGGAAGTTATGAGATCTGAGAAAGTGGCTAGCTCAGAGGTCATATGTCAAAGAACTCGAGACAGCAACAATGAAAGTTCTAAAGTTCGGAAACCTATACTTCAAGGTTTGCAAATAAGGTAATCTGGATTTTTCAGTCATCATATATCCAGATAGAACTATGTCATAAAGCAATATTCTCAGTAAGTCATTTAGCCACTGTGGTAGCAACTTCTATATCAAGTGGCCATTCATTTAAACACAAAAATAGAAGAAAATTAGAACGAGGCTCAAAACTGAAGATAGTCACAAGAAGCCCTGAAATGGATTCACAGTCTGCTCTTCATTATTTTATTTTCCTTTTTATTTCCATAGTGTGAGAATAAAGGGTTGGAGGTGTTAGAGAGCTGCCTAAAGTAAAAAATCTCACATGGATTTAAAAAGACCAAAAAGTTCATCATACATGATTCAATGACCCTCTGCTACAACATGTTCCATAAATGTTGACTGAAACCAGATGCTTTCATGCCTTGCTTTTCATTATTAACAACGGCATGTAATGAAGATCATATATGTTCCAGGTGCCATGCTATGTGCTTTACATGTAATATCCAGTTAATCCTAACACCAGCCCTCTGATGCAGATGCAGTACAATTGTTATCCCCATTTCACAGATGAAAGAACTAGAGAAAAATAAGGTAACTTGCAAAGAATATCTCTATGCAGTAGAAACATATGTCTAACCCATGCTGATCATTCTATGTAAAATCACGGCATTTAACCAATTCATGTTTAGAGGACCTGGTCTCTCCTCCTCTATAACCCCTCCACCTGGCCTATGCCTGTCACTCCTTCATTACCAGGTTGTCCTCTGTCATTACTGTCTCCAGCTGACCCATCTTCAGATCAGTCATACTTCCCATTCTTTCCAAGAAGAGGATCTAAGTGGATTTAACGTAAATTGTCTGCAGTTTTCAGAGAAAACTCTTGCTGCATCTGCTTACTACAGTGTACACCTGCTCCTGCTGAGGTTCCAGCCCCACTGCTGGGCTTTTCCCTCATCGCTTGCATTCCCTTCACCTGCTTCCTCCTGCACCACTTTCCACCAGTCATGAGAGATCATTCCTGGAAAAATCTATGCTACCTGCCAGCTCAACTACCAGTCTTTGCTCACTTTTTCTAAATAGTTTTGTCTCTATCACCTACTTGTGTTTATGAGGAGCAGCTGAATTTCAACTCATTAGGAAAAAAAAGAAAGAATGTCACTGTCCTAGTCTCCATCAATTTGTAGACATTTTACCTAAAAGGAGTTTGAACTTGGATAAAACTGGGCAAAAGTTAACTGATATTTTCCTTTTGCATATTTATAATATAAATAGCTTATAATTTATCATATGTAAATATATAAACACATAAACATTATATAAATTTATAAATAAAACTTATTTAAATCTAGAATGTTACAAAATAATGAATTTTTTGAGTCTGTAATAAGTAAGCACTTTTCAGGAACATGAGGCTAAGTAAGGTCCACTCGCTGAATAGGGAGCTGGAATAAATAAATAAATAAATTTTTCATCTAGAAAGATCTTATAAATCATTATAAGATGGTACACAGGACCTTTAACCTCATTACCTATCTTTAATACTTGTATATATTGCTTTCATTTCATTCCATTCCTTGAAAATTTAGCTATTCTTCCATCTTCCCTACATGACTGAACAAACAAGTTGTTTAACTTGAGCAATAAACTATTTTCCTTTATTTACATGGTCATCTGACATTTACAAATTCTCTTCCAACAAGTACAAAATATGAGTTTCCTTTAATTCTGGTCTTCAGATTCACACTTCTCTTACTGTCCTTCTACTGACTTGATAACAATGCATATGTGATATATTTTCTGTGTTACTTATTACAGCTTAATCTATTTCATTCCAAACAGAAACTACTTGAAGATCTCTGCATGTTGCAATCTTTCCCAGTTTCTTGACTCTGCCTTCATAGCAATTTCCTCCCTTCCTTGTTTTATTTTCAAATCCAGACCACTTAATTTACTAACATCCCCTCTATTTGCTAATTCTGCTGTCAATTTTCTCACTGCATTATGAGATGTCAGTGTTGCTGTCAAGACTACCAGTGATTGAAATTCTCTGTTCCTTATATTTCTTTATAAAGTTAACACAACCAAAATGAGATCTTAATTCTCAACTTATTCATTTAAAATTTTATTAGCAGATTTTTATTAGCTTTTTACTCTTGTAATATAATTCAAATATCAGGAGATAAATATAAAGTTTACTAGATTAGCTACATCAAACAACTAAATTATAATCATACATCAAATTTCTAACTTCAGGTTTACTAAATGCACTATTGTAAAATAGCATATTGTTTCACACATTATATTCTAGAGCTACAATGGATCAGAATGGCGGAAAGTCCCTTAGTTGCTCAAGTTTATGGTTCATATTTAATCACCAAGCTGGAAATAGCCTTAAAGGTAATCTAATTCAACTATTAAATGATAAAAACCATCTCTACAATAACCTTTACAGGTGAATGTCCAGCCTCAGAACAAGTAGGTCCAGAGAAATACGCCATAAACTTTTTCACAGGAATGTCTATTATGTGACAGGTATGACAGTCTTCATCTTTTAATTACAATTCCTTGCTTTATTTTAAAACTATAATCAAAACATTCAGTCTCCACTTATAGACCCTCTAGTGTTTTTATACAAAAATGCAATTCCTGAATTTTAACTCTTCTAAACACAACCTTTCCTGGTTTCTTTAAACACTTCTTACAACATTGCGATTAAACATTTCTCCATGTTTTAAGAATTCTCTAGCTCTCTATGCCTCTTTCAAAATATCTTACCCAGAGTAAACTAAATGTGTGTTCAATTATGTCCTTGGATCATCCTTGGATATTTACAGCTTCTACTATGTCCTATTGGAGAAAGAAATGGAAACCTACTCCAGTATTCTCATGATAAAAGTGTTCTATCGTAACTATAATTAATGTGTAACCCGGTCAGGGGTAATGCTTACCATTCACACAGTAATCAGATATTTTGACCAAAAAACTCATCTAATCTAAACACCACTTAACCTATTTTCTTTTTTCCTGTTCTTTCTATATCACAGTCTTGTTTAATAACCATGTATTTTTAAGCTAAATAGACCCTTTATGGTTCAGTTCAGTTCAGTTCAGTTCAGTGATTCAGTCGTGTCTGACTCTTTTCGACCCCATGAATCACAGCACGCCAGGCCCCCCTGTCCATCACCAACTCCCAGAGTTTACTCAAACTCATGTCCATCAAGTCGGTGATGCCATCCAACCATCTCATCCTCTTGTCATCCCCTTCTCCTCCTGCCCCCAATCCCTCCCAACATCAGGGTCCTTTCCAATGAGTCAACTCTTCACATGAGGTGGCCAAAGTACTGGAGTTTCAGCTTCAGCATCAGTCCTTCCAATGAACACCCAGGACTGATCTCCTTTAGGATGGACTGGTTGGATGTCCTTGCAGTCCAAGGGACTCTAAAGAGTCTTCTCCAACACCACACTTCAAAAGCATCAATTCTTTGGTGCTCAGCTTTCTTTATAGTCCAACTCTCACATCCATACATGACCACTGGAAAAACCATAGCCTTGACTAGACAGACCTTTGTTGGCAAAGTAATGTCCCTGCTTTTTAATATGCTGTCTAGGTTGATCATAACTTTCCTTCCAAGGAATCAGTGTCTTTTAATTTCATGGCTGCAGTCACCATCTGCAGTGATTTTGGAGCCCAAAAAGTAAAGTCTGACACTGTTTCCACAGTTTCCCCATCTATTTTCCATGAGGTAATGGGACCAGATGCCATGATCTTAGTTTTCTGAATGTTGAACTTTAAGCCAACTTTTTCACTCTCCTCTTTCACTTTCATCAAGAGGCCCTTTAGTTCCTCTTCACTTTCTTCCATAAGGGTGGTGTCATCTGCATATCTGAGGTTATTGATATTTCTCCCGGCAATCTTGATTCCAGCTTGTGCTTCATCCAGCCCAGCATTTCTCATGATGTACTCTGCATATAAGTTAAATAATTAGGGTAACAATATACCGCCTTGATGTACTCCTTTTCCTATTTGGAACCAGTCTGTTGGTTGTTCCATGTCCAGTTCTAACTGTTGCTTCCTGATCTCCACATAGGTTTCTCAAGAGGCAGGTCAGGTGGTCTGGTATTACCATCTGTTTCAGAATTTTCCACAGTTTATTGTGATCCACACAGTCAAAGGCTTTGGCATGGTTACAACTGCGCTATTTTCTATTCACGTTTCACTATTTCTTTGTACTATAACTTTGAAGAAAGGGAAGTACTCATCTTTCTAATCAATAGGAACATCAATGTATAGACCAAGCATAACATCAAAATACAGGTTCATAATGTTTTTAAAAGTATAGGATATACATGTGTGTACATATGTATGGATGAATAGATACATAATTGAATACATGTTTAGTTTACAAAATATCTGGTAAGATATTTTGGAAGAGGCATAGAGAGCTAGAGAATTCTTAAAATATGGAGAAACATTTAATCACAATGTTGCAAGATATGTTTAAGGAAACCAGAAAAGGTTGTGTTTAGATGAGTTAAAATTCAGGAATTGAATTTTTGTATAAAAACACTAGAGGGGCTATAAGTGGAGACTGAATGTTTTGATTATTTTTGATTATTTAAAATATAGCAAGGGATTGTAGTTAAAAGACGAGGAATGTCTTACTTGTCATATAACAGACATTCCTGTGAGGAAGTTTATGGCATATTCTTTTTCTGGACCTACTCGTTCTGAGACTGGACATTCACCTGTAAATGTTATTGTAGAGATGGTTTTATTTCATAGTTGATAGTGTCTCTCTCAGAGAAGGCAATGGCAACCCGCTCCAGTACTCCTGCCTGGATAATCCCATGGACGGAGGAGCCTGTTAGGCTGCAGTCCATGGGGTCGCGAACAGTCGGATGTGACTGAGCGACTTCACTTTCATTTTTCACTTTCATGCACTGGAGAAGGAAATGGCAACCCACTCCAGTATTCTTGCCTGGAGAATCCCAGGGACGGGGGAGCCTGGTGGGCTGCCATCTATGGGGTCGCACAGAGTTGGACACGACTAATGTGACTTAGCAGCAGCAGCAGCAGTCTCTCTCTATATACATATTTGATAGTCTCTCTCTAGAGAGAGATAGGACTTCCCTATAGTTCAAACGGTAAAGAAACTGCCTGTGATGCAGGAGACCAGGGTTTGATCCCTGGGTTGGGAAGTTCCTCTGGAGAAAGTGAAAGTGAAAGTCGCTCAGTCATGTACGACTCTTTGTGAACCCATGGAGTATACAGTCCATGGAATTTCTAAGTCAGAATACTGGAGCGGGTAGCCTTTCCCTTCTCCAGGGGAATCTCCCCAACCCAGGGATCAAACCCAGGTCTCCAGCATTGCAGGCAGATTCTTTACCAGCTGAGCCACAAGGGAAGCCCTCCTATGAAGAATGGAATGGCAATCCACTCCAGTATTCTTGCCTGGAGAATTCCAGAAAGAGTCAGACACGACTCAGCGACTAACATAGACACACACACACACACACACACACACACACACACAACTGAGTGACTAACATACACACACACACACACACATATAGAGAGAGAGGAATGGGTGACACGTTCATACAGGAAGATATATTAAATATAATAAAGCTAAAATTTTAAATTAACAGAATTCTTAAAGATACACCTTTTTTGCTGATTATTTTTATAAATAAATAGATGCCTCCCCAAATCAGCAATTATGTAGCTAAATCAGTTTAATTCACTATAGATATACAAACTTGTACAAATTTTCCTAATAGAAATTCATTGATCTATTAAAAGCATAAAATATACACATTCTTTGATTTAACAGTTATGTTTCAGGAATCCATCCTTAAGAGATAAAAGATTAAAGAAATTGTGTATATCCATAAATGGAATAATAACTGGCCATTAATATAATGGAAAATAATATTTCCTGACATGGAAAATGCTCATATTACAAAACTATGTATAAAATCCAGGCCACGAAACATATGAAAAATACATAAACATTTATTTATGTGACTATTTAAACACAACAAAAAACATACCTGGATGGACATCACTAAAATGACATTGATAACAATCTCTTGGTATTAGAATTTTTTTTTTTTTTTAATTTTTATTAGTTGGAGGCTAATTACTTTACATCATTACAGTAGTTTTTGTTATACATTGATATGAATTAGCCCTGGATTTCAATGACTACTTTCATTGGTCTACCCAGTGAACACCATTTGTGTACAGTAAGCAAGGATTTTTTTTTAATATTAGGAAGTGCCTGCATGGTTAAACCTCCTACATAGCATTTTACTTAGTATATGAGTTATGATACATAGAAAGGAGAGAAAAGAAAGGAAACTGCTGGGCACCCCAATGTAATCTTAATGTTTCCACTTCAGTAATTTTAATATGTGTTATTAATGATATTATGCTGTGACAAAAAGCAATTACAATATCATTAAACAGACGTATCAACCATAATGGAACTAGGTAAACTATTTTTTTAACCAACCCATTCATCTAATTATATCCTATTTAATATTTTGCAGATTTGGAACTTCTCAATTATGACCTATTAAATATGTGCTTGTTACTCATCTTTTAGAACTTTTCTAAGTACTGCTAAAATCCATATTCTACCTGTTTGCTAATAGTTAACATGACTTTCTAATTTATAACAGAATTTAAATATCATTTTTATGTAGATTGAGCCCTTTTCATTTTTATATGTTTTACTCACCATTCCTCTTATTTAAAGTATATCCTGGTAAACAAAATAAAACATAAAATATGTAAGAAAACAAAATTAAAACTATCCTATTACCTACCTCATAAGATTATAATCAATGAAGAATAAACATTTTTCAACACTTCTCTGTGTGATATAACTTGAACAATTTTAATATTAATAATTTCTTATAATATATAGTCATGCTCATACATAAGGAATATTTTTCATATATTAAACATTTCTTCAAGATTGCACAACACTCAGTATACTGCATGTGTAAATTAACTTTTCCACTACTGTCAAATATTTTATTACTGATAAAAATGAACATTCCAAATGATAATGCTGGCTCATTTTACTAGCTCTATTGCAGGAGTTAGTTTTCATTAACTATGTAAATAAATTATTCTACAATAGATGATTACAACTGCATAGGAAAGGAAAAATTATTTCCCCTCTAACCTTATGATTTATTGGCCATAACTTCTGTAATAGAAGCCAGATTAACAAGAGAAAAGCAAAAAGAGGTTTATGAACATGTATACCTCATGTGTTCATGGGAGGAACACTGATTAACTCAAAGAGAGGGCTTAGAACTCTGACTTATGTAGCATCTTCGACAACAGCAACAATAAAATACATATGTGGATAAATGACAGGACAGAGGAAAGCAGTTTTAGGATTCCAAGGGTGGCAAACTCACAGGGTAGATAAAATAATAACAGATAAAGGCGAGTTAGAAAAGTTTGTTATACAGATTCCTCTGGTGCCATCTCCAAGTCACCAGGGAATAGAGTTCTTAGGTGATCAACTTTTTGTTTTTGTTTTTAGTAGAAAGGGTAAGACACCTTTGTAAATTTATCTCCTGTTCTTAGGCAAACAGGTGTAGCATAGGAATCCTTTCTTGTATTTGCTTCTCAATTGTCTACGGCTCAAAATAACTGTTATGCAAAAGGAGCCTGTTTGTCAAAGGTATATTCTGCTACCCTTCAAAAATATGATTATATATCAAACCCCAACTGTGATGCTACATTTTAAATTCTTTGAAACTAAACTTCATATAATTACTTCAATTTAAGCAATCATGAGATAGTATAAGTAAAATTCGTGAAAAATATTAAGACTTTTTTTTCAAACCACCTTTCATAAAAGGATATGGGGATGGATGAGATAATTACTGCAAGATAGCTGAAAGAGTGTAAAACTACCTTCAAAACCAGAGGAAGCTAAGTCTTCGTGTATATTAGAGATGGGCCTACAAAAAAAAAAAAAAAAGAAACTTGCAAACAACTTAATTGGTTCTGCATTTTTGCAACTCAATTTTTTTTTTTATGTCCTGTTCTTAACTTCTACACCATTCTTGGGGTGGCTTCCTTTAAGATTTCCTGCCTGTAGCTATCATTCAGAATTAGTCCCAGCAGTTTTCTCATTTTCTTTCATTCCTTCTACTTAAACTTCATACAGCGATCTATTACCCCACTCTTTTTCCCTCTCTGAGTACTTATTCTATTTGTCTCTCTTTCCTTTTTCACTTTGCCATCATGCCCTTACTATTTTAGGTGTTTTTAGTTTCACATTTGCATTGGCAAACAGCAAGAGATGAACTAGCTAAGTAAGGAGCAGATTTCAGGCCAGACGAAGGGGCAGAGAGCACATAGGCATCAAATGAGCAGATGAAAAATTCATAACGGGAAATATGCTTTCTTAGCTTTTGTAGGACTGGAAAAAAAAAGTTCTAATGCTCTCCTTGAGCAGATATATGGAAGCTGGAGGAAAATTAAACCTTATAAACTGAGCCAAAAATAAAGACTGAAAGCTGTTTCAATTATATTTAGGGTAGGAATCATTGAGCTCAATGAAGAAATAACTAACCCTTTCTAGATAGAAAAAGGAGTTAGGGTGAGATGAAACCTCTTACTGGTCATATTATTTCCTCCTTACCTGCACTGCGGCATAGGAACGCCTATGCCTCCTTCCAGAACTAGCTGAAACAAAACCTCTCTAACAAAGGTCTCTAGACCCAATTCAGCCATGCAGTGCTAATTACCCTCTTCTGTACCCCACTGTTCAAGACATAGCACTTAGTACTCTGTGAGGATACTTGGTGACAGATTTATGAATATATTACTCTATCTTCCATCCACCATTCAATAACTATCTGCCTTTAATTTTTTTTTTCTTTTGGGGCCGGGGGGGGGGGGGTTGTGGGGTGGCGCGGCCTTCCTGGTGGCTCAGACAGTAAAGAATCTGCCTGCAATGCAGGAGACCTGGGTTTGATCCCTGGCTTGGGAAGATCCTCTGGAGGAGGGCATTGCGACCCACTCCAGGATTCTTGTCATGGACAGAGGAGCCGGGTGGGCTACACTCCGCAGGGTTGAAAAGAGTCAGACATGACTGAGCGACTAAGCACAGCGCATTTTCTGGGGGAGAGGGAACCCATTCACAGCAGTTGGAACACCCACTAACTGAGCATTATTATAAAGCGTTGTGATAAGTGTTCTTATTTAAATGCATTCCTGAATTTAGTGTTATTATTAATTAGCTTATACATATTTGTCTTTTTCTCTTTTTTTTGGCAGAAAGTGAAGAATATAGAGCCTCTTGATGAAAGTGAAAGAAGAGAGTGCAAAGAGTTGGCTTAAAATTCAACATTCAGAAAACGAAGATGATGGCATCCAGTACCATCACTTCATGGCAAATAGATGGGGAAACTGTGACAAACCTTATTTTTGGGGGCTCCAAAATCACTGCAGATGGTGACTGCAGCCATGAAATTAAAAGACACTTGCTCCTTGGAAGAAAAGCTATGACCAACCTAGACAGCATATTAAAAGGCAGAGACATTACTTTGCCAACAAAGGTCCATCTAGTCAAAGCTATGGTTTTTCCAGTTGTCAGGTAAGGATGTGAGAGAACTGGACTATAAAGATAGTTGAGCGTTGAAGAATTGATGCATTTGAACTGTGGTGTTGGAGAAGACTCTTGAGAGTCCCTTGAACTATAAGGAGATCCAACCAATCAATCCTAAAGAAAATCAGTCCTGAATATTCATTGGAAGGAATGATGCTGAAGCTGAAATTCCAATATTTTGGCTACCTGATGCAAAGAACCAACTCATTGGAAAAGACCCTGATGCTGGGAAAGACTGAAGGCAGAAGGAGAAGGGGACAACAGAGGACAAGACGTTTGGATGGGAGCAAGCTCCGGGAGCTGGTGATGGACAGGGAAGCCTGGCGTGCTACAGTCCATGGGGTAGCAAAGAGTCGGACACAACTGAGCAACCGAACTGAACTGAACATGTTTGTCAGTTATCCTGAAATCTGAACATATGATGCTCTTCTTAATGTCAAAGCATTTCCACTAATTCCAGTGGCTTCTTATTTTCATGCTCTCTGTTCACTATAGCTTTTTTTTTTAACTTTATACTGAGATAAATGATGAATTTTATGTTATGTTAGTATTAACTGTTTTGAAGTGTATAATATCGGCTTTTCATATTTTCACAAATTCATCCACTTATCACCACTATCTAGTTCCAGAACACTTTCATCACTTCCAAAGGAAACCCCATATCTCTTCGGTAGTCCCTCTCCATTCCCCTCTACCACTGATCTATGGAAAATACTATCTGGCCTCTGTTTTCACCGATTTATCTGTTCTCAACATTTCACGTAAGTGATGTGCATCTGGCATGGCTTTTTCTGACTTCTTTTACATTGCTTATTTTCAAGGTTCATCATCTTAAAGCATGTACGATTATTTTGTTCCTTTTAATGGATGACTAATGTTCCATTTATGGATATGTCACATTTTGTTTATCCAATCATTGGATGATGGACATTTGGATTATTTACACTTGGGGGTATTATGAATAATGCTAATATGAGTATTTGTGCACAAGCTTTTCTGTAAAAATAGATTTTCAATGTTCTTGGCTATAAGACCTCCTTGAAAAGAACTTGAGATCCTCTAAAACCAACACTGTAACATCCAGTGTAATAGTGTTGCTTTGTTTCTTTATGTTAAAGACACATGTTTGTCCCACATTTGGTCAGCCATTTTTGGCCAAATGATCCACCAAAACAGAAAGACCACAGACTCAAACAGAGGCCATAGACTCATGAAGAACATACACCACAGACACCACAGAACTCAGGAGAGTGCATTACAGCAGGGATGAGCTGACAGTGACCACGATACTGTATGCCTGCTCTCACTGTAAAACACAGGAAAAAACACATACTGTGTGTTTTTGACATATCCTTATATTAAAGGAAATACCTTGGAGACAAACGGAACTACAACCAATCAGCAATAAACAGAAGTCATTAAATGTCTGTCACCACTGACACACTTTCAGTAATTTTATAAATGTTTACTGCCTTTAATAAAAAATTCAAGTCAACCATCTGAAAACTGTGTGAAATAAGCACTTACAAGTAGATTATAAAAGTTTACATTCATGATATGTTAAGACAATAATGTTTACCTGCCATACTCAACATACTAATAAACTGTAGTGTATAGGAAAAAAAGAAATTTTAAAAGGTTATTATAAAAACAGAGCAGGAGTATATGTGAAAATAAAGGGGAAAATGAGTGGGTACTGGGGAAAATGTGGGAAGTTAAAAGCTGACAGCTTACGAACCTTTATAACACATGAAAATCTTCATGTCAAAGTCAGTAGAGTTGCCAGCCAAAATTAAATGAGTCAAGAATATCCAACTACAATTACATCGCTCCAAGTTAACCTATCTTTATCTCCACAGAACAAGATGACACTAGACAAACAGAGAAGTAACGTGCTTGACAAATGAAGCCACTGACATAGGCAACACTAAAGGAAAAGTACAAAAAGGGAAGAGAAAAGTTGGCATGGCAGGACACTATCAGGTGTGACAGAGAGCTTCAGAGGCCAAACAAGTGCTGTGTTCCTTTACGGAGAGCAAGAAAGTGGCCACGAGGTAGAAGACCATAGTGTACAGGAGACGGAAGAGATTATAAAACACTTTCAGCGCACCCGAGTGCTTAAGTTGCTGAAGATTCTTCAGGCTTTAGATGAGTCATGGAGAGTAATAATCACATTGACTATGTTAGGTATATACTGGACAGTCCCACGACTGGGCTTTTTATTTATCCTTATGGCTGGAGTAAATGATATATACTGTCATCATTCTTACTTAATTGACAGATATACTGATGCTTAAAGAAGCTAATTAATTTGGTTAAGATCATTTCACTGCCTTACTTCAGATGCTGAGCTCAACAATGTTATCCATGTTAATGAACTAGAAAGTACCAAAATATGGTAGAGGTACATACATCCACTAACCACAAACCCCAGTAACTGCTAGACACAGTTTTTAAAACAAGGCTATGCAATATCTTCTGTGACCAGAAATGACTTCTCTAACTTCGCTTGTTAGGTCAGAGCAAACTTTTAGTGTTCAGTATTTCTGTTTTATCCCATCAGCATGTCATGAACTGTCAAGAGTATGGAAGACGTCATCCAAATCTTAGCTTTTCACTAACAGAGCAAGTAGGTGCCACCTCTAAAAGGCTGCTCTGTCATTCCCAGACTCTGCTGGAGGTTGATGCCAGTGTGACGTGCCTTCCCAGGTGACTGGAACAAAAACTGTGCATGTCATTCTCATCATGTTTCCAACTTCTGTCAAGAACTTAAATTAAGTGGAGTTGAGGCTTTTAGAACAATTTTGCAAGAGCTGGGGCTCTAAGTACCATACTTCACATAGAAGTTCTTCTAAACTGACAAAGAAAGTAGGCAATGAGGCCAGGTTTTTCCATGAAAAACAGTAAACTTTAGTTGTTCCTTTTTTAGTTTGATATTTTACTGTGTTCTCTACAGAGTTGTGAGGGACTTCCCAGGTGGCACCAGTGGTAAAGAACCCACCTGCCAATGCAGGAGACATAAGAGACGCAAGCTCGATACTTGGGTTGGGACGATCCCCTGAAAAGGCATGGCAACCCACTCCAGTATACTTGCCTGAAGAATCCCATGGACAGAGGAGCCTGGCGGGCTTTGGACTGTAGTGTTGTAGGATCACGAAAAGTTGGACATGACTGGAAGTGACTGAGCACCCACACACTCATGCACTAGGGTTGTGACCTTATACTTCCAGGAGGTTAACAGTTGAAGACCCTATAGGATATTGACTAAAAGCGCGGTTTCTGAAATTACACTGCCTGCATTTCAACCCCGAGTACCGCTAGCTCGGGGACCCAAAGGAAAGTGTGTCCCTCTGCAACTGTGTCCTCATTAGTAAATCAAGACTGTGCATCTTGAGTCCAGTGGGTAACGTCAAGAAAGGAGGGAGAAGGCTGAGACGACTCTTTCTCATGCTTTCATAATTACCTTCCAAAAAATCATAATAAACAATACTTGAAATACCCCCTTTGTCAAGAGCATTAGATTCATAACTATGCCTATAAATACCTATTGATTGGTCCAGTATTATATCTGGTAATCAAGAAAACATGGTAAAAGGAAGAGAATACTTACAGGTCATAAAAATACATCTATCACGACTATGTCTAGGAATATTTTAATAAAAGTGCTGTTATTTTTAATAATGCATATATATATATGCATATAATAATGCATATAAAAACAGGCAGGCACTATTTACAAAAATGTCATCTTAATCTGGTTTGACAAAATAAGTACCAAATTCAGGACCAAGCATCACAACTCGTTATATGCTTTTGGCCCTCTTTAATACAGCACAGTCCCTTCTCCAGACATTAACTTGCTGAGGAGATCAGGCCCACTGTCGCACAGAACGTCTCATATTTATTATCTGTCTTGTTGCATCTGTATGATGATGTCTAGTTTGTGCATTTTTCCTCCTGGTGATCTGATATTAAAACTTTGACATGAGTATATCATGGATGTTGTCTGTTACACCTTACATTATATCAAGAAGCATATATCTAACTTATTACTGGATTACAATGAAAACAATCTAATTCACTCACTGTATGTGTTTTCCCCTTGTAAAGTTATATGTATAGTTCTACCTTGATATTATAAAATAATCTGACTTCCCATAAATCAATTTATTAAATTGCTGATCCCTACCCAAATCAGTAATTTCATTTGGATGTTTTTATTAGTTTCAGTTAGTTGCTTTGTTTCTTTGTATTTGCTTATATTTGAACAGGGAGAACTAGGGCCAGAATTTTTTCTCACATAGAAGATAAATACATGGTTGGCAATTTCAAATGTCAGGTCTAAACTTGAATTTTAACTTGATGGGCATGATCTATCAGCCCAATCTGCAAAGCCAGCAGGCATTCATTCCCTTCTGAGCCTAAGTTAAGGATGAACAAAAGTAGTGGTGACCATCCACCCAGTGTTTACCAATATACACCAAACACCAGACTTCATTCTTACTTTTTTATTAATCCTCACAATGATACTATGAAGCGTTTTATCACTATTTTACAAATGGGAGAACAAAGGCACAAAGAACTTTTCCACTGTTCGACAGTACACAGTTATTCTGGAATTCAAAATCATCCTATCTATTTAACATCCCTTCTTTTAATAATCACGCTGTGTGCACTCAGTTGCTAAGTCATCTCCAACTATTTGAAACCCCATGGACTGTGGACTGCTTGGCTTCTCTGTCCATGGGGTTTCCCAGGCAAGAATACTAGAGTGAGTTGCCATTTCCTTCTCCAGGGGATCTTCCAGACCCAGGAACTGACACGTGTCTTCTGCATTGGCAGGCTGATTCTTTCCCACTGAGCCACCTGGGAAGCCCAACAGGAATTCATACCGGGTAGATTTTTTTTTAACTTTATTCTCTGAAGGGCAGGGAAACTTTCACATGTATACAGTATGAACAATATTTCTCTTTCCATAGTTATGTATGCCTACCTCTCTCAAACACTGCATTTTATCTCAAGCATGTTGCCTTCTGAGATCTGTACTTTCTACAGTGATATAAAAATAAATAAGCTGCCTGTGATGAGGCGTGAGGACAATGGTATTCTAGCTCTGATGATAGTTGGTACCCCATTCAGGAAGGATCACATATTTTAGAAAAATTTTGCTGCATAACAAGACTAGTTTATTACTGTTCAGTTTACTTTCCTACGTTATCCATGGCCAAATGGCATGTTGGTGTTCTCCAGGATGTAAAAATGAAGAATGTATATTTCCTAAGAAAATTCTAATAGCTCCAATACTGAAATTTCCTATCAATTTTTTTTTTTTTTTACCATTTAGTGATATGGAAAAAGTGAGGCTATTTTGAGTTTTATTTCTTTATAGATGATCTTTTTTGCATGTTTATTTTTGGAGAAGTTTCTACTTGGGTTATAGGCTCTTCTCATGCTTATTTACAAACTTGCACCCAATTTGTCTCTTTCTGTGTGTTCTTAAAACTTTTAATGGAAAGTTGAGAGTTAGCACATCAGAAAACCAAACTGTGCTGCCATATTCACCTCAAAAAGTACTGTACCAACTTTAAAAGTTGTCACCTTCTGAAGTGACTGATCTTTAAACCTAAAGTCTTTTTGATTTACAGCTTTCTTTAAAAAAAAAGAAAATTAAGTCGTTATCTTGTGCACTCCCATATTGTACTGATTCCATTGATTAGTCAGCCATGCAAGGAAGGGGAAATTGACAGATAAATTCAATAAACAGCATTATGCTGAATGTGCTGAGTCCCCAAACAAGAAGGAAGTAAGCACAAATGAGCCATGTAGGTGCATCCCACCGACAATGCAGGGGAATCGATATTCCCCAAGAGAGAACAGGACAAATCAGAAGGAGCAGAAAAGCAAGCAGTGTATATTAATAATACTAGCTTTAATGAAAATGAGGCCAACAATAGAGACTAGAGGGGAAGATAAGCAATTATGCCTTTATGTGCTCTACAGAGGAATAGTCAACAGAGAGTTTCTGAAACGTATACAGCAATAACCACTGGTGAATGGTGGCAAGAAGGGAAGATGAGAAAAAGAAAAAACACAAGCATAAAAATATTTCAGAGCCTGCTAAAAACTACATTCCTTTCCTCATTTCTCTATAAACTGTTTAGCAGGAACTTTTGTTCAGCTTCAAGGGATGTCCTTTATACTAAGCAACAACATACACATTTACAGTAAATTTAAGTCATTCCCTAATATTAAAAAAAAAACAACAGACATTTTGCTCATTATTAACTTTTTAATAGTCTTTCAAGAAAATGTTTTCACTACCTTTCTCCAACAAGAAAAGAGACACAATAAAGTAATGTATTATGTCATATTCTCCATTGACTTGGGATACTATGATTTTATGAACGCTCAGAGTCATTAAAATTCCCCTGGTAAAATAACAGATTATAAAAAGATATGGCTTCTTCCTTCCCTTGCTTTTTGGTCTTTTATCAAAAGTACCTATTTTTTTCACTTTTGTTGTTTATTTCTACCATAATCTTTTTATACATATATAAAAAGGTAAAGATTTATACCTTGGGCTATCCTAAGACACATGGATTCTTTAAAAGCATTTGTATTGATCTATACTATACCACCTAATTATGGCCTAAAAATGATTTTAAAAGAGCAAATAATTTTAGGAACTCACCAACATTTAGGTCACACAAATGTTATTTTATTGAGGACTTATATTTGCAATGTATTAAGCTATGGGGACCACAAAAATAGAAGAGCACTGTTTTATAAGTATTTATCATTTAATTGACCTATTATTTAAAATTTGTGAAAATACAATCAGGGAAAGAGTAACTAAGGAAATAAGCTCATTTACCATCACATCAAAAATAACAAAATATCTGGAAATAAATTTACCTAAGGAACTGAGAACTTCCAGATGTTCAAGCTGGTTTTAGAAAAGGCAGAGGAACCAGAGATCAAATTGCCAATATCTGCTGGATCATCGAAAAAGCAAGAGAGTTCCAGAAAAACATCTATTTCAGCTTTATTGACTACGTCAAAGCCTTCGACTGTGTGGATCACAATAAACTGTGGAAAATTCTGAAGGAGATGGGAATACCAGACCACCTGACCTGCCTCTTGAGAAACCTGTATGCAGGTCAGGAAGCAACAGTTAGAACTGGACATGGAACAACAGACTGGTTCCAAATAGGAAAAGGAGTACATCAAGGCGGTATATTGTCACCTTGCTTATTTAACTTATATGCAGAGTACATCATGAGAAACGGTGGGCTGGAAGAAGCACAAACTGGAATCAAGATTGCCGGGAGAAATATCAATAACCCCAGATATGCAGATGACACCACCCTTATGGCAGAAAGTGAAGAGGAACTAAAAAGCCTCTTGATGAAAGTGAAAGAGGAGAGTGAAAAAGTTGGCTTAAAGCTCAACATTCAGAAAACTAAGATCATGGCATCTGGTCCCATCACTTCATGGCAAATGGATGGAGAAACAGTGGAAACAGTGGCTGACTTTATTTTGGGGGGCTCCAAAATCACTGCAGATGGTGACTGCAGCCATGAAATTAAAAGACACTTACTCCTTGGAAGGAAAGTTATGACCAACCTAGACAACATATTAAAAGGCAGAGACATTACTTTGCCAACAAAGGTCCGTCTGGTCAAGGCTATGGTTTTTCCAGTAGTCATGCATGGATCTGAGAGTTGGACTGTGAAGAAAGCTGAGCACCAAAAACTCGATGCTTTTGAATTGTGGTGTTGGAGAGGACTCTTAAGAGTCCCTTGTGAATACAGTAAAGTTGCAGGATATAAAATTAACACACAGAAATCTCTTGCATTCCTATACACTAACAATGAGAAAACAGAAAGAGAAATTAAGGAATCGATACCATTCACCATTGCAACAAAAAGAATAAAATACTTAGGAGTATATTTACCTAAAGAAACAAAAGACCTATACATAGAAAACTATAAAACACTGATGAAAGAAATCAAAGAGGACACAAACAGATGGAGAAATATACCGTGTTCATGGATTGGAAGAATCAATATTGTCAAAATGGCTATTCTACCCAAAGCAATCTATAGATTCAATGCAATCCCTATCAAACTACCAACGGTATTTTTCACAGAACTAGAACAAATAATTTCACAGTTTGTATGGAAATACAAAAAACCTCGAATAGCCAAAGTAACCTTGAGAAAGAAGAATGGAACTGGAGGAATCAACCTGCCTGACTTCGGACTATACTACAAAGCCACAGTCATCAAGACAGTATGGTACTGGCACAAAGACAGAAATATAGATCAATGGAACAGAATAGAAAGCCCAGAGATAAATCCACGAACCTATGGTCACCTTATCTTCGACAAAGGAGGCAAGGATATACAATGGAAAAAAGACAACCTCTTTAACAAGTGGTGCTGGGAAAACTGGTCAACCACCTGTAAAAGAATGAAACTAGAACACTTTCTAACACCATACACAAAAATAAACTCAAAATGGATTAAAGATCTAAATGTAAGACCAGAAACTATAAAACTCCTAGAGGAGAACATAGGCAAAACACTCTCCGACATAAATCACAGCAGGATCCTCTATGACCCACATCCCAGAATTTTAGAAACAAAAGCAAAAATAAACAAATGGGACCTAATGAAACTTAAAAGCTTTTGCACAACAAAGGATACTATAAGTAAGGTGAAAAGACAGCCCTCAGATTGGGAGAAAATAATAGCAAATGAAGCAACAGACAAAGGATTAATCTCAAATATATACAAGCAACTCCTCCAGCTCAACTCCAGAAAAATAAATGACCCAATCAAAAAATGGGCCAAAGAACTCAACAGACATTTCTCCAAGGAAGACATACGGATGGCAAAAAAACACATGAAAAGATGCTCAACATCACTCATTATCAGAGAAATGCAAATCAAAACCACAAAGAGGTACCATTATACACCAGTCAGGATGGCTGCTATCCAAAAGTCTACAAGCAATAAATGCTGGAGAGGGTGTGGAGAAAAGGCAACCCTCCTACACTGTTGGTGGGAATGCAAATTAGTACAGCCACTATGGAAAACAGTGTGGAGACTCCTTAAAAAGCTGGAAATAGATCTGCCATATGACCCAGCAATACCACTTCTAGGCATACACACTGAGGAAACCAGATCCGAAAGAGACACGTGCACCCCAATGTTCATCGCAGCACTGTTTATAATAGCCAGGTCATGGAAGCAACCTAGATGCCCATCAGCAGACGAATGGATGAGGAAGCTGTGGTACATATACACCATGGAATATTACTCAGCCATCAAAAAGAATTCATTTGAATCAGTTCTAATGAGATGGGTGAAACTGGAACCCATTATACAGAGCGAAGTAAGCCAGAAAGATAAAGACCATTACAGTATACTAACACATATATGTGGAATTTAGAAAGATGGTAACGATAACCTTATATGCAAAAAAAAGAAAAAGAGACTCAGATGTATAGAACAGACTTGTGGACTCTGTGGGAGAAGGCGAGGGCGGGATGTTTCAAGAGAACAGCATTGAAACATGTATATTATCTAGGGTGAAACAGATCACCAGCCCAGGTTGGATGCATGAGACAAGTGCTCAGGCCTGGTGCACTGGGAAGACCCAGAGGGATGGGGTGGAGAGGGAGGTGGGAGGGGGGACCGGGATGGGGAATACATGTAAATCCATGGCTAATTCATTTCAATGTATGACAAAAACCACTGCAATGTTGTAAAGTAATTAGCCTCCAACAAATAAAAATAAATGGAAGAAAAAAAAAAAGAGTCCCTTGGACTGCAAGGAGATCCAACCAGTCCATCCTGAAGGAGATCAGTCCTGGGTGTTCATTGGAAGGACTGATGCTGAAGCTGAAACTTCAATACTTTGGCCACCTCATGCGAAGAATTGTCTCACTGGAAAAGACCCTGATGCTGGGAGTGATTGGGGGCAGGAGGAGAAGGGGATGACAGAGGATGAGATGGCTGGATGGCATCACCGACTCAATGGGCATGAGTATGAATAAATTCTGGGAGTTGGTGATGGACAGGGAGGCCTGGCGTGCTGCGATTCATGGGGTCACAAAGAGTCGGACACAACTGAGTGACTGAACTGAACTGAACTGAAGGAGACACTTTAAAGACCTATATTCTGAAAACTATTAGACACTGATGAAAGAAACTGAAGATGACACATACAAATGACCAAATAAACCATGCTTTTGGACTGGAAGAATCAATACTGTCAAAAAGACTAAATCTTTTTCCTCTCTCCCTTTCTCAGGTTATCTTTTCAAATTTTTTTTTTCTCCAAGGTCCATACACTTGACCTTCCAGTGTACTAAGACTATCACTGCAAAAAGATTTAACAGGAGAGAACTGAAGTGATTCAATGATTGGCAGCATTTATTGATGAAGGAGGAAGGTAAGCAACCATAACACCTCCACCATAAAAAAGTTTTAATTAGAAAAAATGGCATTTCTCTAGGTTTTATGAAAGGTAAGAAAACACAGATCTTGAAATAATTACAAATTTGAAGAAAAATTAATTTCCAGGATGATTTGTAGATGGAGATTTGAGTATGGCAACAACCTCTGTAGGTTGGAGAAGGAATGGAAAAGCATATCTACTTTCTTAAGATGCAAAATGGAATGTTTTCCTTCACAAATCTATAAGGGATGATTATTTCTGTGCTCATGTGAAAGAGGAAAATAATGCTAAACCTCCATTAGATGCACAAAAAGGAGAAAGAAGCTTTTTTTCTTGGATATTAGTAGGAAGAGAGATACTACTATCCTATTTTAAATGGAGAAAGCTGACCTAGATAATAAATAACAGAGGTACAATTTAAAAACAGTTCCACTATGCTGTAAGCATAGGATTTTAATTACTTTTTTTTTAACTGATTATTTAAATTGAAGTATAGTTCATTAACAGTGCTGTGATAGTTTTAGGAGTATAGCAAAGTGATTCATTTATACGTATACATCTATCTAGTTTCCATTCTTTTCCCATTTGGGTTGTTACATAATACTTTGCAGAGTTCAGGTTTTGATTTAATGTATATTAGTATTAAAAAGAAAACAGTAAAGTGAGAAGCTGACCTTCATACTAGTGTGTTGAAGAGTCCCTTTATCTGGTAGGCTCAGACAATTAAATTTCTAGGTCAACCTTGAGGATTCAGGCAACTGACGTCCAACCAAAGAAACCCTGTTTACACTTGTTTACCATCATCTTAAACTCTGCTTGCTCATCAGTCATGGTAGCATCGCAAATTAGATCAAGAGGTGAAGTTAAATGTTTCCATGTAAGACATCAACAGTGCAAGACAACCAACTTAAAGGACCCATCCAAGCGCTATGTCTTACTGTTGTTTTCATCATAAAGAAAGCTGAAATGGGCTTTTTATCACTGACCTGGATAAATACATAAATATATATATATATCTAAAAATTATATGCTTATACACAGATGTACACATACATGTACACATACACACACACACACACACACAAACACACAGAGAAAGAAGGAGGAAGAGAAAGAAACAGAGAACAGGACTAAAGGAGATACTAGATGCCTTTATAAAGCTATACAAAATCAATTATAAAGTTAAAATAATTTTTAAATGGCCATTGAAAAATTTTGTAGACAATTTAACAGTATCATGGTTTACTGCTATTACTATAATTTCTCTGAAAAAAGGTCTTTAATAAAATCTCAACTTTTGGATGGCGTCTCCCAACCTGTTCATTGTACAATTTCTAATACTGGATAGGGAGAAAAATTAGACCACTAAGGAAATTGAGCTTAACGTTTATTTTTCCTCCCAGTTTAACCTAAGAGAGGGCTTTATATCATATAATGGTACTGTAAAAAGTAATTTTCATTCATGCCTGAGGATACAGAGAGATACAAGCTGCTATTCACATACTACTTCTCTAAAAAGGCCTAAGAGGATACCCGGCTGGGGTTCCATCTGTCTCCTGACACAACTTCACTCCCAACTCCACTGCGATCCCAATGGTTTCCTGTGATAGCACCAGGTACTATGACAAAGTGTTAACTAGGAGTCCAATCACCACCTCATCCTTGTGGGAAAGGCCAGAATCACCAGGGTGGGAGTGTGATGAAAACAAATAAAAGCTATCTAAGTGTTTCTGGTATTCTTAAAATATTTCTGCCAATAAGTGAATGATCACATTTATGCTATGAATAATTTGAATCCCATTGTCTAGAAGAGGGACTCAAGTATATACTTATGAGAAGATATTCAACCTAATATTTAAATAAGAGTAGATGAAAACAACAAAGATATTTAAAAAAAAAAGCCAAGAAATATTTGCATATACCTTTATTGGTAATATAAATTGGTATGCATGAGAATATGCCAGAATATAGGTTTTAGTACATTAATTATGAGAGATGAACAAAATACACTCCCACATATACATATGCACACACATATATGTACATGTGTGCTAAGATGCTTCAGTCGTGTCCAACTCTTTGCAACCCTGTGGATTATGGCCCACTAGGTTCCTCTGTCCATGGAATTTCCAGGGCAAAAAGACTGGAGTGAATTGCCATGCCCTCCTCCAGGGGATCTTCCTGACCCAGGGATCCAACCTGTGTCTCTTATGTCTCCTGCATTGGCAGGTGGGTTCTTTACCACTAGCACCATCCAGGAAGCCCTACACGCACACACATATATATAAATATAATTTCTATCATGAAAAGATGGTCATACATCTATTCAGTGGACTGGACCATTAGAATAATGAAAGACAGTATATTCTGGCAACGGAAAAGTGCATGACACATTGTTGACAAGGAAAAAGTGTATAATTCAAATTTCATTTAAGTAAAATGAACAAAGTAGTGCATACGGAAATCCATAAATAATATCTGGATGATGTTATTAATATTAATGATGGTCATTTTGAGGAGGTGAGATTGTAAATGATTTTATAATTTTCCTGTTTTGCTTGACATATCTACAATGAGCTTTATTACTTTTACAATCAGAAAAAGAAACCTATAAAGTTGTTTCCATTTTGAAAAATGTTAAGGCCAAATCAAGAAAGTACTCATTAAAACTAATCATAGGACTGTAACATTTTAATAACATTTCTCATGATTATAATATTCTCTGATGATTACAAATTTAGGATCATATGGAAATACTGTTCTGCAACCTATTATCCTGTTTTTTTCTTCTTAACATTTTGTGAATATGTCCCCATATTCTTCAAAATATGTTTTTTAATGACTTTAGTGTTCATTGTATTATATAAAATACATTCATTTTTACCTATTGTTTAGGTTTCTAATACAGAAAGTAATTACATGACATGATTCTGAATTACAGAATTATTTATTGAAGAATGAGTTCAGATGTTGGTAGAAGGTAAGTTTCTCAAGTTAAGGACAGATGGCTCTTAGAGATGATTATACTGGGTGAAGTAAGCCAGAAAGACAGACAAATATTACATGATATTGTCTATATTTGGAATCTTAAAAATGATACA
Organism: Odocoileus virginianus; assembly: GCF_023699985.2. Taxonomy (NCBI): domain Eukaryota; kingdom Metazoa; phylum Chordata; class Mammalia; order Artiodactyla; family Cervidae; genus Odocoileus; species Odocoileus virginianus. Next base: position 21,654,073 of record NC_069699.1, read on the forward strand.
AATAAACATATGCTGCTCCTGCTGCTGCTGCTAAGGCACTTCAGTCGTGTCTGACTCTGTGCGACCCTATGGACAGCAGCCCACCAGGCTCCTCCATCCACAGAATCCTCCAGGCAAGAATACATATACAAAACAGAAATAAACCCACAGGCATAGAACACAAACTTATGGTTAACAAAGGTAAAAATGCAGAGTAGGGGATAAATTAGAAGTTTGGGATTAACACATACACACTGCCATATATAAAATAGACAATCAACAAGAACCAACCATATAGTACAGAGAATTATACTCGATAGTTTATAATAACCTACAAGGGAAAACAATCTGAAAAATATATTCTCTGTCCATGGAATTTTCCAGGCAAGGATACTAGAATGGGTAGACACTCTCTTCTCCAGGGAATCTTCCTGATTCAGGGATTGAACCCAGGTTTCCCATATTGCAGGAGGATTCTTTACTGGCTAAGCCACCGTGGAAGTCCCCGAAAAAAAAAAAAAAGATTTATATGTAATATGCATAGCTGAATCAATTTATTGTACACCCGAAACCCTGAAACTAACCCAAAATTATAAATCAATTATACTTCAATTAAAAAAAAAGCTGCAAAAATGCATTTGCTGGAGATGGGACCCCACTACATGATTATCCTATAGATCATTTCATGCCCTGGCTCCAAGACACTGATATAATCAGGATAGTCTAGGAAGAAAAAAGTCTCAATCAGCTATCTACTTGGAATCATACTATTATTTTCCTTAATAAGATAATCTAACCAATGATTTTTCTATTAAAATAATAATGGTGAATAATTACACAGCACATTACAAATATTAGCTCATTTCATCTTAATAATCCTGTAATGTAGGTGTTATTATTATCCTGGATATTATTATTCTCATTATTTAACAAAGGAAGAAATGGATACCAGAAGAGTTTATATCAGGGGATAAAGATACTACAATGAGTAACTGCAGAGACAAAAACTGAACTCAGTACTATGGCTACAAGAGTGCAGGTAATTACTTCCTTCAAAATTATGAACAAATTCACAAAATCTGAGGCTCATTCAAGGATATATACTTAGTTATCAGGAGGCCCAAGATCAGAATTCAGGGGTAAATTCAGGATCTTTCAATCACACTCCACTCTTAGCAACAAAAATATCTAGTAAATGAGATTCAAGGGGAAGAGGAAGAAAGGAGCCCGTTATTCCAGTGACTGAAAGTTCAGGCTGGCTACATACAGATATAAATAAAACAATTTGAGAAATGGTATGATTTTTCTTCTACCATCTATACTTTTTTTTTTTTTAGTTTGAATCCAATTGCTTCACAATGTTGTATAGGTTTCTGCTATATAACAGTGTGAATTAGCTGTATGTATACATGTATCTTCTCCCTTTTGAGCCTCCCTCCCTCCCAATCCCCATCCCATCCCTCTAGATCCTCACAGAGCATCCAGTTGAGCTCCCTGTGCTAACAGCAGCATCCCACTAGCTATCTATTTTACACATGGTACTGTATATATGTCAATGCTATTCTCCCTATTCATCCCATCTTCCCCTTCTCACCTCCCCCCTGCCGCCACCTTTCCACATGTCCATTCTCTACATCAATGTCTCTATATTCTTTTTACCATCTACATTCTTTTTGCTACAATATACCACCAAAAGCACACAGATCCCCACATTTACAAGAGGTTGTTGAATTAATATTCAGCTTTCGAGAAAGAATATCAAAGTTGTTCAAACTCAGAAATAATCCTTTAAGACACAGCAAATACGTCAGCCCACAAACTTAGGAGTTTCTGATAGCCCACACACATAACAATGGCTCATTTACATTTCAGGAGGCAGCTAGACTATGAAAACTGAGTAAAACAGAAGGAAGTGAGCCACGGTCTTCCCCTCCCCAGGGCCCACGAAAGGAATTAATTATCCTGGGTAATTCTAAGATTCATTCTCTGTCACAGTGCACTTCAGCCTTCCCCAAGCAAATCACAAGAATAATACTAGAAAAAGATCACAATGAACCATATTCTTGTCACTGTGTCAATGGGCAAGGACTCAGTGCACATTAACAGATCTTCTACCACAGTCCCCCTTGGGCCATCTGTGAAACATCTCTGAACTGGTCTAAGTGGGGTCCTACAGGTCATAACAAGCACTACTGTCCTATTCTCAACATTCAAAGTTAAATGACATTTTCATACAGGGTGATTTCACATGTTCCTTTATTTCTGTCCCCAAATGTTAAGAAACTAGCCTCCTACCACATACACACAATAAACGTGCTATAAAAAAAGGATTAATAAGTAAACTGGGACTCCTCCGTTCAAAGTTCTGATATAAAAAACTATATTTACATCTAAAGAAAGGTCGCTTAATTTTAAATCCCCTTTTCATTATTTTTGAAATAGGGAATTTATACTATAAGTTATTGAGTCTCTTTTCTACCCCTCAAATTATGGTGTTAATATAATCCATTAGATCATAGACATACATATTTTTACCCAATTTCAGCACCCCCAGTCACTAAGAAGGGGTGTAAGATTCTCATTTTATCATGATCTCTCTTTCCACTCCTAATTGGTTTCTTAAGGCAATTCAAGTGGGTCACAACAAAATCCTTAAGTACTTACAGCCATCTGAACTGTTTCTTAGGCGTTCTTTGCAGAACTGAACTAAAATGGTGCTATTTCCTGTTTGTCATTCTTAGCCTGATGGACTAATCAGCCACCAGCGTCCAACAAGACTTTGGCTCTGAGATTGTGAACAAAGTAAGTGATTTAGAGATGCTGAGATGCACACTCTAGAATTGCCAGACTGTAGAAATGCATCCCATAGAACACATCTTATTTCTAGAATATAAATGAATTAATCAGTAGGCTTGCCACCCACATGCCAAAAAATCCCTGATTAAATTTAATGTAGTGAGTTTGTGCAATCACCACCAAACTAACCACTGATTAAACAAAGTCCTCTAAGTGCTAATTCTTTTAATGTTCAGTTTATTTCTTCTCTTGTCTGAAGGGCATACCTTTGAAAACATGGCTAGTTTGAGACACACATTCACATTTGGAATTCAGTTTGGGTTTATTTCTCCAGGCAGCCCAGCTCTATTGTGGGCAGGGCAACTAATGAATCAGACATTTAGACAGATGCCTATTTAGTTAATTTGTCTTAGTGGCACTAAGATTTCTCAACTACCTTGTGGACAGGGGGAGAAAACTGTTTATCACAAAGTAATTAGTCACCTGATTTCCTCTCTGCATGAATAAACAGGAAAGAACCTACTGTTTCTTACCCCCAAGATAAAAGTTAAATGTTAAAATATACCTAAGATCTCTGTCTCCTATCTCCTACACGCTTGAATTTAAGGCATAATGGCATTTGCCTGCCCAGGATGATAAAGGAGTAAGGGAACTGTAAAATATTATAAAGAGATTGAAATTTGTTAAGACTAGTTCTTTATTTTCCTCCCTAACAGATATAACTGTATAGATTTAGATATATCACATATTAAATAGAGTCTAGTTTATATAACAAATCAATTTGCAAACTCTTACTATAGGCTTAACAATAGTTCAGACTGCATGTGCTGTGTTCCTGTTGTTTAACAGGTACCATGCAAGAGACTCAAGTTCCTACTCTCAAAGCAGCTGGAAATTCAATGGCGATAAATGTGGAGTAATTTTTCTATACTGAAAATGCATCCCCTGGTACGTTATCTAGGTCCGTCTCATTCTAAGTCCTGTGGAATCATGCTCATGTAAATACTGGACATTCAAAAGTGTATTTTTGTCTTAAAATAAAGCTTAGGGCTAAATACCTAACCTTGATCCACAATGAATATGTAGGATTGCTGTCTCAACTCAAAGCATGGCTTTTATGGCCCTATTTGGCCCTTAGAGGTCTGGCAAAGATTCTCTTAGACTTACAGGACAGCCCTATCTGTATATCATGTAACAACTACTTGAATGCATGTTTGACTTTGCTTCAATACCAAATCTAGTATATTGAGCACACAGGAAAATGCATTCAGGCTAAAAACATTTATGTTTCTGAGAGCCCACATCTATCCCATCATCAGTTCTTAGGGACTCTACATTCAAACTACTGCTGCTTCAAATATAAAACAGTATCTAAAACAGCTAGTGGAAGTTTCAGTGTAACACAGGGAGATCAGCTCAGTGCTCTGTGAAACCTAGATAGGTGGGATGGGGTGGGAGGGAGGCTCAAAAACGAGGGGACATAGGTATACCTATGGCTCATTCACATTATTGTATAGTAGAAATCAATACAACATTGTAAAGCAATTATCCACTGATCTAAAAAAAAAAGAAAGAAAACTACTGCAGCTACATATCTTGAATATGATCACTTATCATCCCCTGCTGCTGCTGCTAAGTTGCTTCTGTCGTGTCCGACTCTGTGCGACCCCAGAGACGGCAGCTCACCAGGCTCCCCCGTCCCCGGGACTCTCCAGGAAAGAACACTGGGGCTCTCCAGGCAAGAACACTGGAGTGGGTTGCCATTTCCCTCTCCAATGCATGAAAGTGAAACGTGAAAGTGAAGTCGCTCAGTCGTGCCCGATTCCTAGCGAGCCCATGGACTGCAGCCCACCAGGCTCCTCCACCAATGGGATTCTCCAGGCAAGAGGACTGGAGTGGGGTGCCATTGCCTTCCCCCCTACACCGCCACAATTCCAACCTGAGAGTCAAAAGGGTCCAGAGGACAAGATAACAATATATAAATACACAAGAACCGTTACATGTTCAGATGGAAAACTTTGCTCCTATGTGACTCCAGTTAGCAAAATCAAAACCAATAAAGTGGTATTTTTTCAGTGTACATAAGAAAATCTAATACTCTCCAAAAATCTAATAGTTTACCTTAGGAAGCAGTGGGTGTTTTCACATAGCTGTTGAGGAATGTATTAGAGAGAGTTCAGCAAGATCAATTAAGAATGAGAAAATAGGGAAACGAACTGGAATAGAAAACAGTTCCAGCCAATTCTAAAATCCTATTGCTTTCAAACTATCACTTTCTCATAAAGTTCATGAGTCATAGATGAGATAGGATTGCCATGTAAAACATACATTTGTAATGGTGTAGAACCATAAAACAATATCCTATTAGAAACTGGGATGCAATCCAAATATTTCTTTCATTCTAAATGAATCTCTCCTGCTTTGATTTGTACACATCATTTCAGTATTTCACAAAACAGCTGTGAAATTGCTGATTTGTCTTACGTCTGAATTTCTTTGTTAAAAATGAAAATGGCTCTTTGAAACAGTCCTCGTCCTATAAGGAGAAGAGATAACTTTTGCTTCTTTTACAAACACATGCAGGTCCATTCAAAGAAAGCCTCCTCATTCCTAAAAGGCTGTGTCACCCCAGAAATGGTTCTTTCAGTGGCTCTTGGGCTACATTTCAACACCACACAGCCATGTTTGGCACACGAGCCGGGAAATAAGGTGAATGGAATGGTATCTCTGAGACACAGGCAAAGTTCACTCATCACAAGCCGTTTACATCCCTGAAAGGGAAATTCCCCTGGTGACATCTTTGTTTCTTTGAGACAAGACAGACCCATGACAATAAATGCATTTAATTCTTAATTGACTACCCTTTAAAGTCCTATAATAATAAGTGTATCCTTCCACTGCGTGATTATATTTGAGGAACCATAAAAATAATGGTCGTAATTTTCTCTTTGGTCTCAGTACCAGAGACCCCAGGTTCTTTTGGTGCCTAAAAACCTCAAGCCAAGCATGCTGTGTGAGTGTGGTGGAAGCTGCTGCTACTACAAATGACCTTCCCCTGCTGAGAACCCTCCAGTAATCTCCTGAGAAGTCTCCAATACTATGACATTTCCAGGAAACTCAAAACAGCAAAGCTGTTCTTTACCTGTGAATCAGTTTGTACAGTAGGCACTATACATCCTTCAGCAACAGAGCTCAATAAATGAAATATTTAAATAATCTGATCCCAGGACATTAAGGCTTCTTGTCTCAGAAGTATGGGAACCTCAATCACAGTTAACAGTCCTTATTTAAAAATCCTCCAAGGGGACTGAATCTCCATCTTATTATGGTACAATTTTTTTTTTTTAATGGGAAAACTCTCAGGGCAAAATATGACAAAAGCAGATTTTAAGAGAACAAAACAAGTAGTGAAGAGAATTATTCTCATATATGTTTTAAAATTTACCAATTTATTTTGGAAATGACCAAAAGTCATTTCCAAAAAGGAATCCACAAAAGGCCTTGATAAATGGTTGCATCACAGTTACCAGTATGAGAAAAACTACAGTAATTTGACTACAGTACTTAACACCTAAGATGTTCTTTACTGAAAAAATGAAGATTGAGTACAACTGTATCAAACTTCAAAAAAAATCAGTCTCCTTTTATGTCATATTTCACATTAAAAATACTCTCAACGCACATTTCAATGACTATTCATTGCTTCGGTGTTACAGTAAGACAGATAACACAAAATATTATATTTACTAGTTCCTGTCCACATGTAGTTCACAATATACTTAGCAATATTTCTCCAGTGGAGGATATATTAAAATTAACATTTGTGGGAAAATTACTGCTTTTCTCTTTTTTTTCCATAAGATAGAAATTTTAGCCGGGAGGGCACAGGGTGATAAGAAGAACTATATCTTCAAGTCTCCTTTGAAGTCACACACACGACCATCTAACTAAGTGCTGATCCATGGGACAAACCAGAGCAGTCACATGGCAACTACTGGGGACTTTCCTAAGAGAAAATATTGTTTCCTTTAATATTGTGCCTATGACAACAGAGCTCCATCCTCAATCATGAGGGCAAGGACGATGTCTGAAAAGCCTGGATCTCTAACATCCTGCAACACTGTGACCGCTTTGGATTTTCTACTTTAACTTGAAAAGAAAAACAACCATCAACTTTTATATCATTTAAGTCTCTGCAATTATGCATTTTCTTTCTCTTGCAGCCATGTCTAGCTCTACCTAAGACTGTATGAAGAAGATATGCTAAAGTTCTAATGCATTTGATGGTATAGCTACCAAAAAAAGTTCTGAAAATGCATTTGTAAAATAAAATAATCATGGAACTGCTAAAATATTTCACACCTTTGCATACCTCACATTTGGAAACTCAAAAATCCTCTGTTCAGGAAGACAGATGACACAATTTTCACTTTAATTAGAAGAACATGGCACAGCGAGATTATAAGACAAGTCCAAGCTAATAAAACCTACTCTTCACTCAGGGCCTAAATGGATTGCTTGCCTTAGTCCAGTATGAGGATTTTCATTCTTTTACATAAAACCCTTCCATAAAATTGCAAGAAAGACTAAGTGGGCTATGGCAGTTTTTTGTTAGTCAGAAAGTGTGCTGCACAAAATGAATCTGGGAAAAAAAAAAAATGCTTTTATTTTCCTGAATTATACGATGATGAAACTGCAAAAAAAGAAAAAAAAATATCTGGAAAAACTGGTCCAGTTGGAGCTACACAGTTGGAAAATGGATGAAATTTTTTAGGTGTCCCTTCTAAATTACTTTATATTGCCTGAGTTTTCAATAAATGGAAAGTGTTGTACAGAAGGGGTTAGAAATATATTTGCAATTTTCACATTAAAACTGAAAGGAAACATATAGGGAATAAGTAAGGGAGAAACTGAATCTTGCTGAGGGGAAAAAAAAATGCATTTTACCAGTTGGAGAAAAGTCTAGGTAATAAGTAGAGACAATGTGATTTGTGAGGCAAGTTGCAAAAGGCACTCTAAGATGAGAGAGGGAAAATAAAATGAAGACGACAGCATGTTTGGGACTTACTGGGCAAAAATAAAATCACTTTCAACATGCATCCCACACACAGACACTCAGGCAGATTTAGTTGATCAGTTCTGACAATAACAAAAAGAAGTACAAGCGGATGATGCCCAGCCATTTCTCAAGGTACACAGTTCTATCTGAAAATTAAACAACTAACTTCCACATCTGAGCAATACTTTCACTGCCAGGCAAGAGCAATGAAGCAGGCTTGTCCTACACTATTTACTCTATTTCATACTATTTTTGAACTGATTCTCTATATCTTGGAATAGGTGGTGTTTGTGTTCAGCTTCTATCCCAGATGGTAGATGTAGCAAGTTACATTAAAGTAAAACAGTAGAAAATTCCTGATGGAGAAGGTGCTCACATTCTTCACCTGGACATCTTTTTCAAACTCCTACCACTAAAGACTATAATATAAATAATGTATGAATGGGTCATTTTAATAACGTCTCATGTGTGAATATCAGCACACTTGATAGTAACAGCCTGAGTAATAACATGCTTTCACAGGACCAGTAGATTTTTACTCTGAGTAATAGACAAACCAACATGTAGACCTTTAAAGGTAATTGGCATCTTCTATGATCTCAATCGAACAAAACAAATATAGCATAAATGCCCTAACTCTGAATAATAACTTTGAATCACCACATAGCAGCAAATATCACAAATAACAATATGCAATAAACCATGTGAGAAAAAATCAGGGATTTTCCTATCTCCAAATGTGGTGGTGCTCATTTATTTTGACAAGTATAATTTAGTTTTAATTATTCATCATACGGTGGTGAATGTGCTGTAGAATATTGCATAAGGTAATGAAAACTTAAATCTGTAATAGAAAGTCCTGGTAAGGGGCAACATTATATTAAATATTTGCTTAGAATAATGCAAAAGCAAGGATTTATAGCAGGCATCTGAGTGAGCAGAGCTTTCACAAGGCATTAACAGCAGGGGGCCAACTTTAGTCCTTAGTATGCATGCACTCCTTTCTCTTTCACCTGCTTGCCTCATCCACCTCAGTGAACCTTTAGTGTTCTTAAAGTTCACCCTAGTAACATCTTGAATTTAAAGAGTGCTTCGAAATTTACAAAACATTTTCTCATTCATTATCTCACTTTAACCCATACATTCTCAACTGGCGGCAATTTTGCGGGAGGTAAATATTTCGGCATTGCTTGAAGACATCTTTCCTGGAGTAGAAAATGGCAACCCACTCCAGTATCCATACTTGGGAAATCCCATGGACAGAGGAGCCTGGAGGGTTACAGTCCATGGGGCCACATGAAGTCAGACATGACTGTGCATGCACGCACGCACACATACACACACACACACACATACACACACACACACACACACACACAAGACATCTTTGATGTCACGTGTAGGAAGGCGCTATAGAGTAGAAGCTACTGACAACCCTGTCTAAGTGCAGGGCCTACTCCCACAAAGAACTGCCTGGCCCCGAATGTCAGCAGCTGAGGCTGAGAAACCCTGATTTAACCCTACAGCCACATGGTGCGGTACAGTAAGTGAACTGCCATCTGTGGATGAGAAACTTAGACCTGTAACTCTGTAACTTATTTAAAAAAAAACACTAAAGACAAGTATCTTCCTTTGGTGTCTATTTCAGAAAAAAATTATAAAAGTCCAGTGATCCGTAGAAATTGTGGGAAAGCTTGGTGACCAAAACAAAAAAGCTTGAAAATAATAAAGTGAATAATAAGGGGATAAACAGAAAAGAGATGTGGGAAAAGGGAACTACCTGCAGGTACCACAGTGCAACACAGGAGAAAGAAAACACCTAGATTTGGATCCCAGGCCTGCCTCTCACTCACCAGATGCAGACTTAACATTTTCAACAGAGAGCCTAGTTGACCGACTTCTCACAGGATGATTACTCAAAGAGAATTCATATGCAGTGCTCTTTATAAAACATAAATCACCGTCCAAATATTATTTATTATCATCAACACTAAAGAACTTTCACCAGCCTCTCCCCAGCACCCCCTCTTATCATCTAGTTAGTGATGTTCTAATTTGTGTTCACACACTGACTTAAAAAACCAGGTTCAGGCCGCAGAGCTAACACACAGCTCGATCCCATAAAGATACGGGAGCGAGGAAGAGAATGTATGCAGGAGAAGTTAAGATCAAGGGCTCTGAATTCAAAGTATGAAATGTATAGAGAATGAATGATCCCTGAATAATCAGCTACCTGTTACAGTATACCTTTGGGTGAACTACATAACCTAAGTCTTCATTTCTTCATTTGAATAATAGTATCTGTGCCTAAGGCTTTAAGAGCTCAATGAAATACATGGAAAAAAAAAAAAAGAGTAGACAATAAATACCTGATGTGATGTTAATGACCACAGGGCAGGGCATGATGCATAGTAGTAGGAACCATCATTTAGCTTATTGCTGTTGTTCATTCAGTTGCTAAGTTGTGTTTGACTCTTTTGCAACCCCTGCACAGCAGCCCGCTAAGCTCCTCAGTCCATGGGATTCTCCAGGCAAGAATACTGGAGAGGTTGCCATTTCCTCCTCCAGGAGATCTTCCCTACCCAAGGATCGAACTCCAGCCCCTGCATCTCCTGCACTGGAGGCAGATTATCACTGAGCCACATGGGAAGCTGCATCATATGGTATACCTGTACATATATATTTTTTCAGAAACCCTCTTATGTCCAACATGACCCAGAGGATCTGGGAAACAACTGTGGATGAAATGGACACTGTCTCTGCCCTCAAAATCTCCACATTTCAATGAGGGAAATGAGCAAATCAATACATGAATAAAAAGTAAACAAAAATTAAAAAAATTTTAAGGGCCAGGAAATAAGACTAAGACATGAGACGCTAATTCAAAATATCTGGGAAGACAAAGATTACAGTTTCCAGAAATGATGTGGATTATTAAATACAGGATTCATGACCCAGGAAGTTCAAAGTCAATTATAGTATGGTTGGTGAGTTCACAAACATGAGCAAATAAAGTGCATTGAGCAGATGATTTAAAAGGAAAACTCCCCCTTTGGTTTCTTAAGCAATACTTCATCCTAAAGTAAAGTTTTTCATCTAACAACTATCTAGGCCTACTTCTTACTCAGTAGGAAATAACTTTCCAAATGCTTACTGACACAGAAGAAATTATATTTTTGCAATACTCAATGAAATTTCTTGAATCAAAGTATCAAAAAGTAACAAGATGTCTATCAGCTATGCAGATATAATGGGAAATGTTAAATTATTAAGAAATCTTGGCACATTATGGTCATACTGATTCCACTGAGGAAGAGATTAACAGTAGCAAGTTGTATTCTGCTTCAAGGAAATAATTCAATTAAGTAAGAATTCATGAGCAGAGCTCTATAGTAGCAAATTTATCAAAGAAGAGAGAGAAAAAAATTCTAGAATTGGGGTACAGATCTTATGGCAGAATATTGACTGCTTTCCTTTATTACTAAAATATTGTATCACTTGAATTTCTGATCTCATTTCTTATAAATACCATAACATCAACCCCTCTCAGAAATAAATTTTTAAAGGAAATAAGCCTACTTCTATCTGAAATAAAGTTACTGTTCAATCTTACAGGCAGAAAAAAACAATGCAGCAGAAATGGAAGTAGTTTAAACACTTTTAAAAACACAGACAAACAGACATAGAGAATAGACTTATGGACCTGGGGAGAGTCGGGGAGAGGGTGAGATGTGTGGAGATAGAAACATGGGAACTTACATTATCATATGCAGAATAGATTGCCAAAGGGGAATCTGCTGCATGGCTCAGGAAACTCAAACAGGGGCCCTGTATCCACCTAGAGGGGTGGGATGGGGAGGGAGATGGGAGGGAGGGTCAAAAGGGAGGGGATATATGTATACCTGTGACTGATTCATGTTGAGGTTTGACAGAAAACAACAAAATTCTGTAGCAACTATCCTTCAATTAAAAAATAAATTAATTAAAAAGAAAAAAACACTGACAAAGGAACCGAATTCTTCAATATACTTAGAATAATTACATAGCACAAAGTACACAGGAGATTTAGAATCTAGTCACCTTGATCAACTTTAATTAAAAGAAAACCAAACTAGTAATGTGAGACTCTAGGAATGCTCACTGACTCTTTCATAATTTTTAACAGCCGTTTATTTACTAAAAGTAATTACTAAATATGTTTTTTCCTTTGTGCTTTGAATATATTATCTGCTATGTTTCTGTGAATGTAACAGCCTCTAAAACAAAAAATCAAAAATTAAATTAACTAACATAACAGCTTAAAATCTACATAATGAAACCAAATACCCTGAAAAGGAAAGAAGCAATAAATAATTAAGATCATCTTTTTTTTCTGAAGTCTTTAGACATCAACAGTATTGATGACTTTAGAAATAAGCAGAAATGCTTTCAAAGACTCCTGCATCATCAAATTAAGCCAATATGTACCTAAAGGGGTTTAGCATTTTTATCCCCTTACTCAAGTATGTCAGTTAAGTTTCCTACTGGATATGCTTTTAATCACCCATGTTAAATTTACAATTTAACCCAGAAAAAGAGAACATATTTTATAAAAGCTACAAGGTAAAATCAAAGTGATGTTCTATTATTTGATCATTATTACAAAGCAATATTGTTTCACTTCCAATAAACACCTTGACATTTTTTTGTTCCTTTTTCTTATTCATATGTATGGAACATAATCAATGGAAATATTTAAAAAGTAAGGGAAAAGTAGATGGTAGTTTTTATCATTATTGACACATACAAACTGTGAATGCATAGAAGCATGTTTACAAAATACCAAACCGTTATAAATTATTAATAATACAGCAATAATAAGGTCCCAAAAGAGATATACAAAAATGTAATAAATGTAACTTAAACACTTAAATGTTTTGCTAAAGATTCATTTGGAAATAAGACCACTTTATTTTCAACATGACTTGCTGGACTGTTATAATCGAAAACCTCATCAGAGTATCTTTACCATTCAGCCACATTGAAGGAAAAAACAAATTGAATCATTTCATTAGCAACTGTTGTCTTTAATAAGTATAATCCATTCATTAGGTCAGTATGTATCTAATACCTACTATATGCCTAGCAGTATTCCCCCTCCTATAAATATGAATGTAGAATTTGTGTAGAAATCATCAGAGGGTACAATGCCATCTATCTTGAGATTATTTGAATTAAGTTGGGCCGAATTCAAATCAAATCAATGAAACAGTTTGATATGCTCACTTTCCTGATGGTTTTTGCTATATAAAAGACTGAATTTAAAAAATATATCAACTAGACAACTAGTTAAAATGGGAAAATAGTCTCCTTTTTAATATCTATGCTCCAGGGCATTACTTCAAAGAATCTATACCAACTTTATTTTTCAATGCAATCCATGGCATATAATGTACAAAAAAAATATAAAACCTGCCTCTATAATTCATCAATATTACAAATCAAGAAAAATTAGTAGCACTAACTCAATTTCTTTAAAATATTACAGTAGTTTTTGCCAACATGTCACTTTAAGAGAAGAGATTACTTAGTATTTTATAACTAGTGCTAAATTAAATAATTCATTTCCTGGCTATTCAAAAATCCCCTAATACAGAAATGGCAATGGCCCGTGAGGAAGCAGAAGGAAAGGCAAATTCATTCTTTCCATTTATTACCAAAGTCCCCTTAAATGACTTATTTGGGCAAGGACATATTTTCTAAGGGCCCATTAGTGATAGAATCCTGAGAGCCCTCTTTCCAGGACCCTGGACCTCTAAATGTAAGTGAGAGTGATCAGAATCAAATGGGAACACAAAAATCAGAATTGAGCAAAACGATCTAAAGAGCTACTCCTTCATTTATTTAGTACCCCTTAACTTCGCTGTTTCCATTAAAAAAATACTTCAGAAACAGAAAGTCACCATATTTTATTAGCATTCCTGAAGCAAATATTTAATATCTTAGACGGCTATGCTCAACCTCAATGTTAATTGATGCCATTACAAATTGCTTGTGGCACATTCAAGGTGTACCAGGAAATTAACAACAGAGCTTCTAGAACAGAAAATACATTTTAATAACTGGTCAGGAGGATTTGTTTTTCATTAGCTTCTTTTCTATGGCAAGTAATAAGACACCCCTATTTGGAATTCTAAAGATATTGAGATAATGACACTCTATAAATAGGTGACAAGGCAACATTAGCATTGTAAGCAGAATTTCTCCTCAGATTTAGGAGTAACAGTTACAGGTGCCATTACTAATTATTCTTTTAATATAATTTATTTTCTTCTATTAATTAGAACAAGAACAAAATCAGTGAAAGTTTCTATTTTAAATAATTAGGGATTATATTGACAACTAAGTATTATGTTCTGGGTTTCCATAAGCATTGTCTACTTGTGTCGTTATTTTGGACCTTGTAAGGTAATAAGATTATAATAGCTTTGGGGGCATATGGTTATGCAATCCAAAACTGAGTTGAAATGAAAAAAGAGAGCTATAGTGCAAATCATTTCTCAAGCAAAAGTTCCAAAATAGTTGTTATTTTTATTTCTCACTGTAACCTTTAATTATAGAGCTCTCAATCATCATGACCTCAGAAGTATATAATGATGAAAAGAAAAATTAGTGAAAATTAATGATAATAGTTCTCTGAAGAATACAGAAATCTGTGATGGTCCCCAAGATTCCTGCCCTTTGGTGTATATAACTTCTGTAATCTCTTCCCTATGAATCAGGTCATGAGTATGATAGACTTAACTTCTGTCCTTACACCACCTTATAGGACTAACGTGGCTGGATTACAGTTTCACATCACTGGGCTTTGAGTTATTCCAAAGGGAGATTCTCTGAGAATCTTGACCTACTGCAATAAAAACTGAAAGTGACGGGCTCCACTCCTGAAGGGGGAGATAAGTAACAGACTGCCCCCTTTTAGTATGAAGAAGAAAGCTGTTGTGTTGTCAAGTATTTATGAAGAGCATCACGCAGCAAAGACTGGAGAGCAGCCTCTGAGGGCTGACAACAGTCCTGACTGACAGAAAGCCACTTAGACAAGGAACCCAGATATCAGTTTCACAACTGCAATAGAACAAATGCTGCCAACAGTCTGAAGGAGTTTGGAAACAGTTATTTTGCTAATTCAGTCTCCAGATGAGGACCTGGCCAGCTGATACTTCCATTTCAGTATTATGAAACCTGAGCAAATAGCTCAGCTAAGCCATGCTGGACTTCAGACCCACGGAACTTATGAGATAATAAATATTGATTATTTAATTTTTTAAAATCCATGGTCATTTGTTACACAGCAATAAAAGTTTGATACAGATGGACTGTCATGTATTGAATATTTTCGAAGACTCTGCAGGCGTTGTGCTAAATCTTATATTTATTGTCCCATTCAAATCAAATTCAGAAGTCAAACATTATCATCAACCCTACGTTACAGATGAAGTGCAAGTTTACAGGGTAAATATCTTGATCAAGGTTACAGAGATAACAGAGATGACAGCTGGAACTTTAACTCATTCTATTTAACTTCAGAGCCTATGCTCTTGAAGCCTGCATTCTTCTCTCCTTGTGACAAAGAACACTGAGGTAATGGTACCAAAACCTGGGTTTGAATCCCATTTTGCTATAAATTAGCCATGCTATTTAAAGAAAATACACCTTATTTAAAGGAATACACCTTATTCCTGGTGTATGAATGAAAGAGTAGTATGTGCTCTAAAGTCCTTTCAAATCTAAGTTTCTCCCATGAAATTAAAACCCTATATTCTAAATTACCCACATAGAAATGAATGTAGTTTTATATATAAGAAAGTTAAATCACAAGGGCCAATGACTAGATATCTCATTTTGTCACAAGAGCCACCTTACCTCTATGAGATTCAAAACCCACACTGAACATTTTGGGGAGGTGTATATACCCCTGGAAAGGGATTAGGAGATACTAAAACATGGTTTATTTTAAATTCCATGTTTGGTATACATCCCAGTTAAAGTAGACACAGAATATGATATAAAATCCCTCTACAGGAATCTTAAAAGAATAAAATATCTAAAAGTGGGGTCCAATAACAACACTCATTATAGGGGTAAAAGTAGGATTTGGGTTTTTTTTCCCAAAAGAAAACATCTATGACAAGAGAACTGTGAGTGGAATCCAAAGTCACACTATGATGACACAGTTTTTCCCACTCTCTGACTTTCCAGGTCAAAGATTTCTGTTTTCCTGCTTTCCCTCCAACTCATTGGATCTCATTTGTGTACTTCTTCATGGCCCCCTCTTCCCTCTCCATTCAACTCCTTGCCCAATCTATGCTGCTCTCCACACTTACTCTTATAAACCTCAACCAATGTCTTAACTTAATCCTACAAGCTAGATCCTTTGCCCCAGCCCTACCGATTCAACCACACACATACACAATAATAATAATAAATACATGGGTCTGTCTTCTCCTGCCTTCTACTTGCCCTCTTTCAGTAGCACTAACTGATCTGAGAAACAAATGCCATTTGCAGTCATGAGACACTAGTCATGATCTGGACCACTCTGCACTAGGCCCTATCTGTTCAGTCCTCTCTGGTTGTAAGACTACAAGCTTTCATCATTCAACTTTTCATTTTTCGTAACACTTCTCTACCTCCTGCACAAAACTGTTCATCGATGCCTCCAAATACTGCTGTGACAGCAGCTACCTGTATCTTGGCTAGTGAAGGCCCTTTGCAATTTTTTAAGGTATTTTATTTAAAACAGCAGATGATTCTGTTTTCAGCAACTAATATTTTCAGTCCCGTTAGAAAATTCCCCATGCATTAGGAGGGCTCAAGGGAACACTTTCACCATCTGCCTCTTCGCTTGTTCCATACATAACCTCGTTTCTCCATTACAACAAATCCTCTCCTCAAAGCTGGATTTCACCACATCCAGTCAACACAAATATCAACAGGCTACAATATGCTATGTGATGGTGTCAGGAGAATACATGTTGTCCTGCCACCTTAACAAGGTTTTCCGTCAACAAATGCACCAATTGGCTGTTTTCATGTTAACTTAAGAGAGTGCTCAAGCTTATCATCTAAACTTCCAGGTATGATGAATGACCAAGGCAAAAAACACATTTGTTAAGGAAGCAGCACACATAAGCTTGTAAAGCTTTGATTGATCATGTTTACCCAATGGATACAAATGTTATTGACCTTTAAACAATATTTGGGGAGGGGGTTATGTTTTGTTTTCTATTCCTTTTTGAAAATGGCTTTTTTGAACCAGTGTCTTCTTGGACTTGCACAATGGAATGGTATAGAATAGTGGTTACCAGTGATTTTGTATAAACAAAATTGATTCCTTTTGTCAAGAATGTGATGAGGTATGGAAATGTTTTAGGTGCAAGTAAGGAAATAGTCCACTTCCCTTTCAGGGTTCTTTATTGCCTCTATTATTTATGTATATACAAACTAAAGTAACTAGGGTTAATAAACCAAAATTCTTGGGTTTGGCTCTGGAGCTAAATACCAACTATTTTTCTAAACTGTCTTTAGAACCTTATTTAGACCCCTCTGTACCAAAGATAAAAATACATCCAGCTAATCATTCAGCAATTATTAATGCTGTGCCCGTTACAGGCCTGAAAACGGTGCGGCATTCAGTTTACAGCACTAAGCTGTTCAGTCTCTGCTCTGATGCAGCTTAGGTGCCTGGACAGAGACCATGAACAAACAAGCATACCATTTCAGGTGGGGAAAACTGCTATGTAGCAGTGAGGAGAAATAGAGGAGGTATAGGCAGTTTGCTAGAGATGATGACCCAGGAAAGTCTCTCTGATGGAAAAATATTTGAGCAGAAATTCAAAGAAGTAAGGGACCCAGATATGCAGATATCTGGGGGAAAGAGAAATCCAAGAGTAGGGGACAAATATTTGAATCTTCAACAACTAAGAAGAGAACATTGAACATTCGTATGTGTCAACATTCTCCGAAGACCTAATAAGGCATGCGACTATCATATCTTAAAAGTACCACACTTTCTGCCACTTCTCTGTCTACACGTGGGTTGCTATTTATTCCCCAAAACATGACTCACCATGGAAGATACTGCAAAGCCCAGAATGACTGTTTTCACTCAACTAATACATACAGAACAACTCATTATATTTCGCCCCATTGCTCAGTTTTAGAGCCATTTTATCAAAGAGAATACAGTTCTTAGCAATATTCCATTTAATCAAAAAGATACCTAATATGACAAGAAATCCCCAATCTAGACTACAAACATCAGCCAAAGAGGAAAAAAAAAAAAGCAATTTGCCCTGCAAAACTGATTTTAAAACTATCATCATCCATCATCATCATCATCAATCACAAGAGGCAGCTGCTTTGGCAGCATTACTTTAAGTCCACATTTAACGAGATGACAGCTTAACCTTCTTAGGAAAGCACAGTAATCTCTCCTCACAACCCCAACCAAGTACAGAGAAGCAGATTTGCTTTAATGTAGAAATTGGCTTTCATCTGATTTCATAAACACGCAAAGGCATTTGATGATTTAATAGGTACTCGGGTTTTTCTTTTGAACATTTGACATTCTATCAGGACTGGTGAGGGCTATGTTACTCAAGGATTATTACAGTCACCACCTCAGCAAGAATTTATCAACAGAAGTGACTGAGTCTGATGGCCAGGGACAAAGCCATCCATGCTACACTACTATGTTTATCATTAAAATAGATAACCAATGAGAAGCTACTTCATAGCACAAGGAACTTTACTCAGTGTTCTGTGGTGAATTAAATAGGAGTGGGGATGCATGTATACATGTAACTGATTCAATTTGCGCCCAGCAGAAACTAACAACATTGTAAAACAACTATATTCCAATAAAAATTACTTTAAAAAAGAAACCATCCATACAAATGTACCTTCCAGAGCAAGAGACATTTGCCTAATACATATTACAACACAATGAACATGTTTCACACATGACAGGCATTTCTTTCCTCCTTCAAAGCTTGCATTTAACTGAACTCCAGCTCTCACTGTTCACATCCATGTCCCAGAGCTTTCCATAGTTCTATGTATTTATTTGTACTATTTACTCAGCATGCAGGGGCCATCATCAACATCTCTATATATTCATATCCCAAGCAGAGACACTGACCAAATTTTAGCAGCAATCCCTTCCATAAAACTCTCTCTGGAACCCCAGAGAGTAGTTTTTTGCCTTCTCTGAATTTCCTATCAGACTTCAGCTGTATCTTTTTTAAGAACTCATCTTGTATTCTACCTGATCATAGAGTCATTTGTTTGCATCTATCATCCTGTTTTTCCTGTTGATGAAAAATATTTACGGGCAATTATAATAGCAGTTTATCTTTTTACCTATTAAAATAATCTTCCCTTATTACACTATTACAAAGATACGTGGTAAATTAACAATTTCTACACATCCCAATTATGCTGCACTTCTGAACAAATATCCTCAGTGAAAAACATGCCTTCCATCATTTCCATCATAGCTAAGGGCAAGAATCAAAGGCAGTAACTACGAAAGCTACTTACAGCAAATGTCAAAAACAGCCGTTCTATTATGCAAAAGAAATTTTAAAAAAATAATAGCAAAAAAATCTCCCATTAAAAGTTTCCTTTCAGAATAAGAGGCATTAGGAATTTTTTTCATTATAATTTCCACAACAGCTAGCACACTGCCTTGATGACAGTTTGTGGAATGAATAAGTAAATGATTGCATGATTATGTGCACATTACTGTAGCTCAGACACAGAATATAAAAATTGTGGGGAGTGAAGATGGTTGCAAGACTAACATGTCCAAGATAAGCAAGGAGTACAGGTTGAAATTTAGGAGAAAAGGAAAGGTAGATCAATACTGTTGTTAAATAGCATCTTAATAGAGAGTATGAGGTTAAGAATCATATCTGTACCTGAGGAAGATAATTAAGATCAATGACATTCTGAAAAATTAGCATACAGGAAGGCGTTCATCTCGAGAATGTGAGAGGTGAGAGAAATTACACATACACACACATACCTATCTGCCTGCCTGTTGCTGATGAAGTTGGAAGAAGGAACAGGAGAAAAAAGGATAATTCTCAAAAGGCAACTCTATTTACTACTGTAGTATATGTATTGATTCCTAAAAAAATATGAGAAATTCAGCATACCTCGATGGTTTGTGATTAATTTATAGGATACCTCGTTAAAGCTAGCTGAAAGGTACATCATTTTTCATGACACAGGACCAATGAGACTCAATTAATAAAATGAAATATTAAGTCAAATTTAGAATTCTTCCCTACACAGTCATTTCTCTGAAGAAAAAAGAACACATGCACTCATTTTTTTATTGTTTCAGATTAAAACAGTAGGCATTTTACAACATGTGTACAGGCTAAATTCCTAGAACTCAATGTTCATAGAGATTTTCTTTTCCCTACTTCAAAGTCTGTACTTCTGAAGCACTGTTACCAGAGTTTCAATGCAATATGAGCTTTTAAGAAATTAATTATGGCAGGAGAATCATGTTCAGAGTCAGTGTGCACTGTTCTTAAATTTTTCTGAAAATATGAGAACCATCACGTGAGAACCTATCAATTGTGACATGTCCCAACTTGCCTATCTTACTCATCTTCACATGCCAGAAAGTACCTGAAGCAAAAGGCTCCTTAGGAAGTAGCTGTTAAGCTGTGTTGAGTATTTCAACAATGTATCTTTTCCCCTAGTATTCAGATTCTTAAAAAGGCAGTTTAAAACCACAAATAAATTAAGGACTCCTCCTGCCTCATTTCTTCTCATTCAAGCTATTATCAGTCTACCTTCTGTTAGATGAGTGGCTCCCAAAATCTGCTCTATGAAATATTGGTTATCAAAGAGTAGGGGAGTGGGTTCTATCCTGAAAATATGTGAATACTTGTCTTTGAAGCAGTAATCTATTTTCAGTTCTAGAACTTCTGTTTAATATGGATACATACATTGTGTGTATTATGGTGAATGCAAAATTACTTTATTTGCATCCAACTCTTTGTGAACTCACAGACGGCAGCCCGCCAGGTTCCTCTGTCATGGGATTTCTCAGGCAAGAATACTGGTGTGGGGTGCCATTTCCTACTCCAGGGGATCTTCCTGACCCAAGGACCAAACCCGTGTCTCATGTCTCCTGCACTGGCAAGCAGGTTCTTTTCCACTAGAGTCACCTGGGGAGCCCATGTACTATGGTAGATAGATAAAAATGTATGTAATACATCTGGACTTAAATGGTTGCAGAATAGTTTTTAATTATAGTACTGTATTGGATGCCCATACCTTTTCACACATTGAACAGGAAATATCAAAAAATTACAAGGCTTTCAGTTTTGTTTCAAATATTTTCCTGTAGGCAACCAACCGGTCCATCCTAAAGGAGATCAGTCCTGGGTGTTCATTGGAAGGACTGATGTTGAAGCTGAAACTCCAATAGTTTGGCCACCTCATGCGAAGAGTTGACTCATTGGAAAAGACCCTAATGCTGGCAAGGATTGGAGGCAGGAGGAGAAGGGGACGACAGAGGGTGAGATGGTCGGATGGCGTCACCGACTTGATGGACATGGGTTGGGTCAACTCCAGGAGTTGGTGATGGACAGGGAGGCCTGGCGTGCTGAGATTCATGGGATCGCAAAGAGTCGGACACGACTGAGTGACTGAACTGAACTGAACTGAACTGAGCCAGCATTTATTAGTCTTTTTGATTGCATAGTCTTTTTGAACATAGATAAGGGACATCTGTAACATGATTACTTCATAAAATAAGAATTTTAACAATGTACTTTTCACATGGAAATTGTAAGTTTAAGAATAATATATCTACAAATTTTTGAATCTTTATTTTGACCTTATTTTTGAGAAGAGCATTACCTTTTACTTGTCCGTATTGAACTATATACTGTGTCTCCTCCATTCCATTTTGTTTACCAAACATTAAGCCCTTAATGCACCCCATTCATGGGTCTGGAAATCAGTCACATAAAGATGAATATAATAGGTCGCTGCTCTAACAGAGTCCTTGTCTCATTTGGGAGAGAAAAATATAATAACAATAACTCAAAACAGAGGTCGCTGACATGAGAAAGATGTACCCACTTACAAAATAAGGACATGTCTGCCTTGGATAGTCAGAGACAGCTTCAAAGAGGAAAGCCTTCAAAGAATGAGTTTACCAAGCATCACAGGACAGTAGATTGAGGTGTATAACACGTCCAAAGAGAGAAACTCCATTTGCTGAGACATGGAAAAAATATAGATACTTAGAAGATTGAAGTGATTAGGCAAACTAGACCATGACTTGCTTGTCAAACTAATTTCACTGAGAATTTTCCTAAAGCAAATATTACAGATCGGGGGCACGGGGGGTCAAATTCTCCATCTTTTGTCTCCAAATCACTACCATACTTGGGAGTATTCATGTGAGTAGACCCGGACTGAATTTCTGCACATGCTCAGTGCTTCTCAGAAAAGTTAGACAGCTCTGGGGCTGGTTCCTTGAGAGATTAAGATGACCTGCACAAGGCAGTAAGTGATTGTGTGATGTATTGTATGATTAATGCTTACTGCAAAAGAAAGGATAACATCCAAATCCTTCTCTACCCATACCTAATATTGACAATAGAGTAAAAGAAGATGCAATCCACTATTCAAAGTACTATTTCCTTACCTCTGCAAATTTAAGCAATACATGGTTACGTATTCTGGATTTGTCATCTGCCTGGAACTTGGTGAAAAACTGCCATGATTGAAAACCCTCCTCTAAGCTTCCCTCGTAGCTCAGTTGGTAAAGTATCTGCCTTCAATGCAGGAGACATGGGTTCAATTCCTCAGTTGGGAAGATGCCCTGGAGAAGGAAGTGGCAACCCACTCCAGTATTCTTGCCTGGGGAATATCATGGACAGAGGAGCCTGGTGGGCTACAGTCTACGGGGTCACAAGAGTTGGATGTGACTGAGCAACTAAGTACACAAGCTCCCCTTTTCCATGACCCTGTTGCAATTAACCCTTTATATATTTAATCTTTCCACCAATCTAAAATGTTAGGCATATGCTTTAAGGATATACTTTTCATGATCTCTCCCCCTATGTTTGGCCTGAGTTCTGCCTCCCTTTTAGAACAGCGCCATGTTAAAAGTAGACACTGAAGAGAACGAAGGCTGTATGTTGCTTACCATTTTGTCCTCAGGAATTAGGGTAACACTTAATGCACGCTAAAGAGTTGAAAAGTATTAGATGGATACATAGATGGATGAATGAACAAGTGGATGGGAGGAAGAAAGTCAGGGAAATGGATAAAAGGACAAGTAGAAAGAAATGAAAGAAGAAAGAAAAGACACATGGAAAGAGGAGCAGAAAGAAGAGTTCATTTGTGTCAATAATTTCATCCATATTAGTTAGGATTCTAAATTGAGTAACAAAGACTCAGTGCAGACTAGCCTAAACAAAAGGGTCAATTACTGTAGCTCCCAAATACCCAAGGATACAGTGCAAGGAGCTAGACAAAGAGGAGCAGGACACAAGACCTTAGAAGACAGAACTTAGGGGCCTCCACTCTACAGATCTTTCCCAGTCTCCTGTTCAACCACTTGTCTGGGTACCTGAGGTTACTTTAACCTTATGGACATCAGTCACCTTCCTTGATAGAGAGCTCCTCATCCTCACATCCATACTTTGAGGGTCCTTTTTACAGTTTGGCCTGCGTCTTTTCTAATCCATTTGTCCAGAAGAGACAACTGTGAAAGAGTTAAACTTGGGACACTGGCCCATGAATTCTGATCAGAATTGCTACTATATATGTTATAAAAAATAGAGCTATAAGCATACAGCTATAAATTATGCCCTTGCATTTTGGACTACCAATGTTACCTTGTTTTTGAATTATGCAAAGATAGAACAGACATTAAATATCAGACTAATAGTTAATAAAAAATAATAAGATTTTAGAATCAGCTTTGAACAAATATTGAGGTTTAATAACAACCTTTGCTGTATCTGAATAATATACAATTTGTGCCCCACCCATGCCACGGTGTGACATGAGGATCCAATAAGATGAAGTACATAAATACATATAAAAAACCTATGAAATGCAGCAACCATTGTAGTTGACAATTCTCCTATTTTTAGTATTAATTATTAAGAAACAGAGCAAGAACATCAAAGAAACCATCTATAGCATTGTGATTTCTAATGAAGATTTCCCTCTGATCTTTGATAAAATAATTATTACTTATTTAATTTCTAAAATAACTTGTGTTCTTTCCAGAACCAATATACATTTTTTCACTGTCTCTTGCCTAATAACTAAGACCATGGATGCAGATGCATTCTTTTTTCTCTAGTATTTCTTACATAACTGTGTTTGCGTTAAAGAAACGATACGGTGAGGTGATTTATCCAATAAAGCAGAAAACAAGAGGATAAGTAAGATCACTTTAAAAGTAGGAAGCAAATATAATTGGCCCACCAACTCCAAACATAGAACATGGGAAAAAAATCAAGTCTGAACCTCTACTATCTTGTCGAGTAAACAATTTTAAATTTTACAAAACAATTCTATTAAACACAACTGAGATACATAGAAACACATGAATTATACCAAAGCAGGGAAAAAAGGGAAGAGAGGTACACGATCAAACTGGGGAACAGACAAACAGAATGTGTTGGTCAGAAGGCAGCGAGATTTAGATGAGCAACAGTGAAAGGACAAGTTGACGGCAATGACCTTGAGCAGCAAGTTCTGACTAGAGGGCATCTGGATGACTTCCTGGAAGAGGCAGAAGTTCAGTGAGACATAAAAAGACAAGTAGAACTTTGACAGGTAAGGAACTGGAAAAAAAGGGGCATCCTTGACAAAGGAAAGTGTATAAAAGGCAGAGAGCCAGGATCAAACACTGGGTAAAACAGCAAGTGACAAACAGCAAGAGCATCGAGAACATGAAATCATGGTTAGAAAAATTGAAAAGTTAACTATGCAAGATTCTCAATGTCAGCATTACAGCTATCTATCCAATAATACAGTTAGCAATAAAATGTAGATAATAAAACTGGAATTCACTAGAATACTTAGGATATTTACAACTTTGCTAATTAATTATTATTATGTTGGCCTCTGAAAATAAATATATCTAGCTACTCTATTCATATGTTCGTATAATTCTAATATGTAACACACAAAGAATATTCACTATTTTAATTGCTTATTTTTAAATATTTCCCTTATAATTTGCTTCTATGATTTGCATTCCTTTGAAGGGAAATAATGCATTTATATATTGCCTTTGTCAAGGCTATGCTGAAAACCACCCTTTGCCATAAAAAGATATCTTTACTAATGGCATATAATCAAGCAGGCACTTCATTCAGTCATTAAAACTTACTGCAAATATTCAACAGCTATGAAGCAATTGCAAACAAAACAAAGAAACTGATTCCAAACTGTAATGCCTGTGATTTGTCTCATAAAACACAGAAAAAATTTTTTCTGCAAGAAGAAAGACATGCAATGAAGGTTTTATTACCATTTGATTTACAAATGTTTAAAATACAGTTTTTAATATCTAGCACTCACGATACTAAGTTTTCCTAAATGAAGTCAATGTTTTAATAAGCTTTGTTGCTTGTTATTACCATATTCACAGATGAGTTCTTTTTTTTCCTCAACAATGAATAACTAATATGTAGACTGAATCCATATAAAATTGACATCATCTTACCATTTTCACCTACAAAATGTTAATTTTTTATATTTAACCTAAGAACATAGAATCACAGAATCTTAAAATTAGGAAAACAGTCTAAGAGATCTAGCATATTCTTTGGTTTGACTCATAAAAAAATCCCCTCTGGTATGAAACTGCAATCATTTGCTATCTGCTGTTGAAATGTTTGAAATAAACTTAAAATAATATATGAATGGGAGCAAAAGGAAGCAGTCAACACAGAATAAACCCAATACTCAAATGGATCTTTTTCCTTATTCATTCACCTTATAAATTAAAATAAAAGAAAAAAAAGAAATAAATGAAAGGAAAAAAGAAAAACAAATCTCAAGCAAATATCTTACCTCACAACAGTAAAGGTGCCTGAACATTATTTAGGATTGTTTTAAATGACCAGAGAAGGGTATGAGGGTTTACCATTTGGACTAAATATACAATGCATTTCTTTCTCTAATTCAAACAAAAGGAACTAAAATTAGCATCTCTAAATAACAGTTTTTCATCTAAATAGACTGAAAAAATCAAGTGAATTATTCAAATCTAGCAAAGGAAGCCACTAAGAAAACATATTTTAATGCTCTTCAGCCTGCAACCTATCCAGGAAGAGAGAAATCAGATAAAAGATAACCTTGAGCTAACAAGGTTATAAGGGATTCTTTCAAAATGAGAGATTTTTCAAAATGAGTCAGTCCTGTGTCTCCAAGTCGGGCAGAACAAAAAGGGCACAGAGGGAAGCCTGCCTTTCTAGATACACTCAAACTCCAGAATTCAGTAAATATACAAGAATATTGGTGACTCGACAATCAATTGAACCCTTCTGCACTCTTTTCCCAATAAATGAATTTACCTTACTCTGCCACCTCTTAATTCATAGCAGTTTTACCAACATGAAGATACTCACTTCTAAACTTTAACTTTTTGAAGTAAGAAATGAAGGTATTTCAGGAAAGAAAGAACCTAAGAAATCTTGTTTGACCCACTAACCACACAAATGAGGAAAGCAAACTTGAGGTAAAGTGAGATGCTCAAAATCCCACAACCTTTGAGAGTAAGAACAGTCTCCAAATGCTTGATTCAAGAACTCCTGGCTTTGTGATGACCTGACTAGTTAGGACACCATCCTCTTTGTTGTGCTTCAGTCGTTTTAGCTATAAAACTGGGTGGTACTGTGCCTGTGCATGTATCTGTGTGGAGCTTAGACAGGCATTAGTACAGTTAAGACTCAATTTTTCACTGATTAATTAATCACTCCTAAATGGTCAGTAATCCTTTTTAAGTCTAAGATCTTTCCCATAAATTAAACTTCCTAATGCCACAGGATTATCTGCAATTGGGTAACCAAATACAAATCACGTTATTATCATGGAACCACCAAAGTAAAACTGCTAAAATAAACAAACTGATAATTCTCTAGCATTTGATGTATGCACTAAATGAAAAGGGAAAAAAAAAAGAGAACTTTGTTCAAATTATAAACATGGTTAGGTTGAAAAAAAAGTCAAAAAGATGATTTGATATCTGCTATTAAGAACAGAGAGATCTGATTGCTAAGTAAAAAAAAAACATAAAATAATGCTTGGTGTGTTCCAAAATGCACATTTTGGTAACAGAATCTAACTTAGGAAATAAATAAATGTCATAAAAAGAAAGATTTACAGCTGAATAAATATGTGAAGGAAGACAAACAAATGCATTGTGTACTGTATTTAGCTATTCAGATAATGAATTTCAAGTAGTTAACTTTCCTACTTTAAAAAACTGTGCAGTTTTTAAATGCACTGATAAATAAGATTTAATAATAAATGCTATTTGCAAATTAATTTTGAGGACCAAATATTACATTGAAAATAACCATAATATCTTATGGTTCAATGTCAAATACATTGCTATTGCTTTCTGTATATTTTATTTACATAAATTATAAGTTAATTTCATAACTCATAAAGAAAAGGAGTCCTAGTTAGGATCAAAATCAAAAATATTATACAATTTCTCTACAGAAAAATACATGTGTATATTACAAACATATTTTTAAATAAAATGGTACATACCCCCAAATATGTTATTCATCTCAAGTTCAATTGCACATCACCTACAAATAAAGAAATGGGTTTTAGAATAAAGCATAAATCTAGACTTAAAAAAAAATAAATCATCAACTGCATTCCAGAGGTATCACTGGTGCTGGAAGAAAGTCTCAGTGGCACATTATGATAGAAAAATTTTCTCAGTCAATTACAGAGAAACTGATTTTACCAAGATACTCCTTAAACTGTACAGTAAGTTATCCTGATGAGCAAGGATACTGTCACAGTGAATCCATAAAAAAAGGCCGACAGGATGATCTATATCTAAACATCTGACAAAAACAAAGACACTGATACTGCAAAGACACTGGTACTGCAATATGTTTAAATAAGTAAAATTAAGCATCTGATTTTCATATTAAAATCAAAACTGTCCCATTTGAAACTAAAGAATAAACTATAAGATGGTTAAGAGCAACTATATTCATTTCTTATAATAACTACCATGAAAACAATCCCCTTATCCCTTTCTTTAAAAATCACTGCCAAATTTTTTGATCAGAATATACTGTACAAAAATTCAAACCTAACTTAAGTAGGACAATCTGTGCAACAATTATAACAATTTAAAATAGTATGAAGCCTGTCCAAGACTTACAAATCCACTTTTTTCATCCTCAAAAATCACCTACTACACCTTTCTAAACTTAAACTCCAGGTGGTTCTGATAATAATTTAGACTTGAAACAAACTTACATTTCTTTCAGTTCTAAATTGTATCTTCAGGCTTCCTTTTTCTGAGCTCTAGATCTACTTAGCCAACTAACTACGTGAAATCTCTATTTGGATACCCTAAAGGAATCTCAAACTCAACTTGCCTGAAAACAAGTACATGACTCTCTGTACCAACCTCTTTTCCCATGAAATGGCCTACTTTTACTGTTGATAGCAGGAATTTTTAGATTGGTTTCCTGACATATCTACTGGCACATCTACTTTAACTAAACTGTATACAGTTAACTGTATACAGTTTAGTTAAAGTAGATGAAATAGGAACAGCACTTAACGTTTATATTCCAGCACAGGCTGCAATGCCTCTTCCACAGCGGCCACTTAAAACCCAAGTTCTGAGTGGCTGTATGCAACAGTTAATGACTGAACTGTCCCAAGAACATGTACAATACTAGATGCTCCTGTTACTTCTCAATCATCACAATTTAAAATCACATGAGAACATTTTACTAAAAACTAGTTCTCCAGTCAGCATAGTCACCATTGATGCATCACATGCTTATCATAGAGAGACAGTAGAAAGGACTTTGCAATTTGCACTGGAAAGATTTATTATACAAAGATTCAAAATGTTAGGGGAAGCACACTGACTGTAACCACCCACCCTGGCCAGGCACCATAGTAACCATTTGCATGAGTTGTTTTACACAGGAGGTCCTGGTAAGGAACACAGAACTAATAAGCCACCACCAACCAGAAGAGTTCGGGAAAGGTCAAAAGGAGACACCACATGTCTGACCACCTCCCAGAATCCTTCTTTCTGGCATCCATCTGGGCTGAACAAGGCGTGCACCATCAGGAAGTCAGAATGACTGGCTAAAGACAACCCGGAAACTAATTCCATCACCATAAAACCTGAGATTGCCAGCCACATGGCAGAGCAGTTCTCCCGGGTTCCCTTACCCTCCTACTCTCTGCCCAGGCACCCTTTCCCCAAAAAAACTCTTGCTTTGTCAGCACATGCGTCTCCTCAGACAATTCATTTCCGAGTGTTAGACAAGAGCCCGGTTTCGGGCCCTGGAAGGGGTCCCCCTTCCTGCAACAAAAATACAGATAAACAACGCTATGACTTTTTTAAGTTAGAAAAATAAAACAATATGGGAGAGTTTAATTTCTTCAAATTTTTGACAAATTTTGGATTTCCCTGGTGACGCAGTGGATAAGAACACGAGTTCAACCCATGGTCCGAGAAGATTCCACACGCCACAGGGCAATTCAGCCCATGCCCCACAACTACTGGGTCTGCACACTCCAGAGCCTGTTCTCTGCAATGAGAGAAGCCACTGCAACGACAATCCCCACACGCCAGAATGAAGGGTAGCCTCAACTTGCTGCAATGAGAGACAGTCCATGCAAAGCAATGAAGACCCAGTGCAGTCAGAAATAAATAAATACAAATTTTGACAAACTTTAAAAAAATGTTTACTATAGCATTTTGAAACACAGCCTAAGATATTCCCTTCCTAAATAGGTATCTGGGATTCTCTAGGACCGCATCAAAGTTAGCTTTCATATTAATAGACTGCTTAATTGAAATAGCTTTCATATTATCCTGCTATATCCATCTCTTCACACCTGGATAAACGTATAAATGGATAATGTTAGCACATCATTAAATCACATGCAATTCAAAATAATCATTCGATTCAAGCTCTATCCAAAAGAGAAATAGGACAGGGGAAAAGAAATCATTTTGTTTCTGAAATATACAGACTTTTGGGTATTCTTTGCCACTCTGTTCCTTTGTTAGTTCTGAGTGAGCGCTAAGACAAGAGATCATATCAAGGCCACAGATTAGCCAAAAAAAATGAAAACTCAATTTCCCCAAATACCTATGGCCTTTTCCCATTGAAAAATAAATTCAGAGCAATACTACTCAAAGCAAGTGAACAAGCTTTATCAAAGTTTCAAGCAACAAGAAAGACAAGTATCTGGTTTCCACTTAGCATAAACTTGGATCTTGTAATGAAGGTAATAATGAAATGCAATGGAATGCTTCTTTGGTGGAGAGAGGGATGCTAAGTAAGCAAGAGAATAGAAGAGAAAAAAAAAGACAAAAGCAGTATGGTCTTTGTGAAGATCACACTGATAAAATGATCAAACTTCACTTAGAGTAACTGATGAAGATTAAAATATAATTCCTTTATGGCAAAGGCAATCAACAATGCATTTACCTCAAGCTAAAGAAAACTGTATGTCTTCCTTACTCTAGGAGCTTTACCCAGTATTGTTAGCTCTGTAAAAGGACGTTTAATGAATATTCCTATCAGATATTATCAGCAGAATTTCCGGCCAAAGATTTCTTGGTCCAGCATCTGGAAAAAAGTCACTGCTATAACTAGTTCTGTATATAAACAAGGTAAGCAGAGAAACTCCACAAGCTGATGAAGTTTGTTAGTCTCAGCTAGATGCAATAAAGACCTCTTAATAAATATTATCGATTCTGTTGCCAAAAGTAGGTTGTCATTTCAGAATCTAAAGCTACCTGGCAAATTTTCATCTGAAAATAAGGAAAACCTACTAGATGCCTAAATGAGGAAGAAGTCATACGGAATTACAGGCATGGGTGGAAATACTGCCAATGCTAATTATATCAGGTCAATTTTCCAGGAACTGCTCTTGTTTGCTTTTCTTCCACCTTTTGCTGTGTTTTCACTTCTTATAAAAAAAGACCATGAATACTTTTGAGAAACAAGAACTCACTGGCCTCAAACCAAGGAGTTTGGATGGACTTTTCCATTAAATATCTTGAAAGTCATTTCTCTAACGAGCTTTTTCATATGCAAAATTATAAGGGTCAGCTAGATGAGCTTCACCTCTCTGCAAGAGAAAATAACTATCATATCCAGGATGATTCTATCATACTGCTGCTTTGTCAGAAGGTTTATTAGAGAGAACACTCAAACACCCAGAAAATAGTCTGAAGATTCTCAACATATTTCATTTCCCACACCATCCACACCTGTCCTCAATCGGCGCAGATAATGCTAAAGAGGAATTATTCAAAGTGAAGTACTACATACTGAATTGTACCTGCTTCGTTCAGAAAGGCTGTCTATATGGTAGTACATATAGTCATGGGGGAGAATGCAGAATATATCACAAGACTGAAAGGGAAGAGAAAAAGGAGGCAAAAGCTTTTTAATCGACCACTTAAAAGGTTATATAGAGGCCACAAGGTGAAGGTATGAAGTATGTTTCTAGTGGAGAATGCTGTCTACTGACAAGGAAACACTCGATATTCTTATGATTTTATTGAGTGAGGAGTCTATAGAGCATTTCAGTCCTGGATCAGTTAAGAATCTGGTATGTAAAAATAAAAGCCCATCAATTCTTAGCATTCCTTTGGGGTTTCTGTGGGTATATGTTTAATAACTGTCATATCTCCAAACAGTTCAGTCTGACCCCCATTTAGTTTAAAAATATAATGATAGTAGCCAGAGTTACCAGCCATGCTTCGATGGTTTAAATGTTCCTAACTGGTAACCCATTAACCAATTTTTTAGTATGAAAACAGATTTATATTTGAAAGGCTCAAACATCCTCAGGAAACTGATTAGGGCACTTCATAAAAGCAGAATCTATTTGCCAAGGTCAAAAAGCTCCTGAATCTCTTCCTCAATTTGATTTTTTTTTATGACTTTCTACACCCAAAGTTGTCTCATTTAAGTCCTGTTAATCCCTTGGCAGGGCTGTTTTGAGATACGGATGGGAGGATGATTGGAGAAGGAAATAGCAACCCTCTCACTTTCACTTTCACTTTTCAATACCTTGGCAGAGCTGTTTTGAAATATGGATGGGAGGATGATATGCAAAGGGTGTCAAGGGTGTGGCCTCAACTATAACAGACCACACAAATGAAAACAAATACTTTCACACTTCATGTTTTACATCTATTGAATTAGCAAAGATCAAAAGATTTACACTATGTTGATAAATGTGCTGTAACAGTTATTCACAACATTTTCAGTGGGTGTATTCATTGATACAAATTCTCTGGAGGATTATTTACCAGTATCTATTAAAAGCAAAAAGACTTTTTCAGGGGGACTCGGGAATGCCTCCTCTAGAAATACAAAAGTCTAGAAAAACACAGTCATTGAAGCACTTCTTTACTGGTTGCAATAGCTACCTAATAGGGTTGCTGTAAAGAACAAAATTGGCCTTTTACTGGTGTTAGTAGTTTGCAGATGCGTGTGGTCACTCAGTCGTGTCTGAGACCTCATGAATTGCAGCCTGCCAGGCTCCTCTGTCCATGGGATTTCCCAGACAAGAACCCTGGAGTGGGCTGCCATTTCCTCCTCCAGGGCATCTCTCCACCCAGGGATAAAACCCATGTCTCCTGTGGTTCCTGCATTGGCAAGCAAATTCTTTACAATGAGCCACCTGGAAAGCCCTGGTATTGGTGGTAAGCACTGATAAAATTTAGCATGTAATTATTATTAGATGATGGTACAAGTATTTTTTTTTAATACTACAGAATTTCAGAGAAGTAGAACATAGCCTCTTATTCATTATGGTAAAAATAAGCATATGTGTGTACTACACATACCTGTACCTAGAACATGGAATTTACATTCTTTCTGGTAAAACATCTACTTTTGCTTCATTGACTACACTATAGCCTTTGTGTAGATCACAACAAACTGGAAAATTCTTAAAGAGATGGCAATACCAGACTACCTTACCTGTCTCCTGAGAAATCTGTATGCAGGTCAAGAAGCAACAGTTAGAACTGGACATGGAACAACAAACTGGTTCAAAATTGGAAAGGAGTACATCAAGGCTGTATATTGTCACCTGGCTTATTTAACTTCTATGAAGAGTATATCATGTGAAATGCCAGACTGAATAAAGCTCAAGCTGGAATCAAGATTGCAGGGAGAAATAGCAATAACCTCAGATATGCAGATGGCACCACCCTAATGGCAGAAAGCGAAGAGGAACTAAAGAACCTCTTGATGGAGGTGAAAGAGGAGAGTGGAAAAGCTGGCTTAAAACTCACCTTTCAAAAAATGAAGATTATGGCATCCAATCCCATCCCATCACTCCATGGAAAACAGATGGGGGAGAATGGAAACTGAGAGACTTTATTTTCTTGGGCTCCAAAATCACTGCAGATGACCACTGCAGCCATGAAATTAAAAGATGCTTGTTCCTTGGAAGAAAAGCTATGACAAACCTAGACAGCATATTAAAAAGCAGATACATCACCTTGCTGACAAAGGTCCATCTAGTCAAAGCTATGATTTTTCCAGTAGTCATGTACGGATGTGTGAGTTGGACCATAAAGAAGCCTGAGTCCCTTTGATGCAAGAATTGATGCTTTTGAATTGAGGTGCTGGAGAAGACTCTTGAGAGTCCCTTGGACAGCAAGGAGATCAAATCAGTCAATCCTAAAGGAAATCAATTCTGAATATTAATTTGGAAGGACTGATGTTGAAGCTGAAGCTCCAATACTTTGGCCACCTGATGGGAAGAGCTAATTCACTGGAAAAAACCCTGATGCTAGGAAAGATTGAGGGAAAGAGGAGAAGGGGGTGACACAGGATGAGATGGTTGGATGGCATCATTGACTCAATGGACATGAGTTTGAGCAAGCCCTGGGAAATAGTGAAGGACAGGGAAGCCTGGCATGCTGCAGTCCATGGGGTTGCAGAGAGTCAGACACAACTGAGCAACTGAACAACAAAATCCTGCCAATTGGCCAAATTTCTTTACAAAGAAGTATAGTTTATGTATAATAATATGTGTTAATTTCACAGGAGTGTTTCACACTGAAATAATAAATGTCTAAAAGATCAGAGAAAAACACAAAAACCTTGTAATCTGGATCAAAATTATCATTATCTTATTAGAACGTAATTGAGTTGAAGAGTAGTTTAAACATTTTCTGGGTTTTTCTTTTCTGTAGCTAAATGACATTCTAACCAGTATCAACCATTCATTTTAGCTAAATGACAAAGAGAAAATATGTGAAGTAAAAGTATATTCATTTGACATTAATCCAAAATAACCAATTTGTTTCTTATGAGCCTGAGCTGTTGCTGAGGTGGATTTGTTGAATTAGAGCAGCAACTTTTCCTCAGGAATCTTCTAATTTTGTTCCAATCACTGGAGTCATGTTTATGTATTTCCTTAAACAGATATACTGCTTCCTCAGACAACTCTTGAGAATAGAACTCTTTATCAGATGATTGAATATCAAACAGTGAGATGACAAGCCAGCTATGTTAAAAATATGAAAAGGCATTTAAATTTAAACATAAAGGAGATCATATGAATGAAAAAATAGAGGGGATGCAGAAGAGTGAATTAGGAAAACTCCTTCCCTTCCTTTTCTCTCAAGAGCTTTTCCATACCTAAGCAGGGAAGTTGGGTTGTGCTATCCAGGATGGTACCAATATTTAGAGCTGTGCTATCCAGTATGGTACCACTAGCCATGTATGACTACTGAGGGCTTGTAAGGTAGCTAGTAAGAAATGAAGAGATGGTGCAAAAAAATGAGTGTAATGTATCTTACTCAAAGTTGTTTTAATACTGGTAAATGTGGATATATTTTGAGAACAATATATATATATATAATTTCACCTGTTTCATTGTACTTTTTATTGTGACATTCTAGAAAAATCGAAATTATATTTTTGGCTCATTGTGTATGTCCATTGGACGGGACAGAACTGAAACATCATTATCTATGACATATGTATGTGCCAGGGTTCCGTTTTGTGTACTTAGCTTCGATGTTCCCAGTAGCTAAGTCTGTCTCTAAAAGGGAAGAACCCATATATCTGTACAACTGCATCTTCACTGGGCTTGGGAAAACTGGTTACTTCCATTATATGGGTCCAGCTTTTCCTCCTCAAAACAAGGTTCCACCCAACACAGTGCTGCAGTCAAAAAGTTTGAGTTTCCAGCTAGGTTACCTGGGTAAATCACTGAAATGCTCTTGAGTTCCTGTCTCAGGTACAAAATGTCTGCCTCTCTAGCTATTAGCTAGACTGCTGTGAAAGTCACTTAAGCCATTTAGTTTTATCTCAATAAATGGCATACTGAACAACGAACCCTTTGCAATCCACCTAAATTGCAGCAGAAATACTGCATCTCTGCTGCCAGTCACACTGCTGTTTACAGCAGGTGGCAACTGATTTGTTCATTCCTAAGTCATAACTTGGACTTTTCCATAATGTTTCTTTTTCAAAGCAAGTGAATGGGGCATAGATCTCTGATAAAGCGTATAATGATGATCACAATATTAGAACTATGAGTAAAGAAACTGTAGATTAAAAACAGATTCAAATTCCATGATTACGTATTCCTGTTAACAAATGACTCTTTCATACATCCATGCATTCACGCAAACATCTAGAGCACGCCCTACTACCACAGCATGAAAACAATCAGGCTTTGGAGTCAGAGATACCTGAATGTTAATTTTAGCCACCTCAAGTGTTCTAGGTCTGTGAGTGTGGGGTGTTAGTCACTCAGTCGTGTCCGACTCTGCAACCCCATGGACTGTAGTCCCCCGGGCTCCTCTGTCCATGAAATTCTCCAGGCAAGAATACTGGAGTGGGTTGCCACTTCCTGCTCCTCAAGTGTTCTGTACAGCCCTGTAAACCCTGTAATGTTGGAATAAACTATTAAGACCAGAAGATTTTTAGGCAATTAAATGAGATATTAGTTGTAAAAAAAAATTAGCATATTTTCTGGCAGAACATTAGCTAAAATAATATTTACTATTATGTACTTACTGTTCTCAATACTGAAGGTACTATAAGACACAGGCTCTGCCTTCAAGGCATTATTTAGATTATCATCCATCAGCTATATTTAAGAAAGTCTATAAGAATGGCTTTTTAAAGAATCCTGGTAACTAAATAGTATGAAATAGTAAATCTCAGGCTATTATCCTGATTTAGCACCGTGTGGACAACCTTAACCCTCAGAAGGTCCTTTCAATAAGCCTAAGGAATTTTGCACATTAAAATACAGTTCACCGTGTTTCACTTGTTCTTTCAAAACTATAATTCAGCAAACTCTTGAGGAAACAATGATTCCCTCTTCTACCATGCTTAAAGTTACCCTAAATACTTTGTTAAATAGATTTCCTCTTAAGACATTTTTTAATAACACACAAAAATGATCATCATCACATCCTAATGCAATAATCACTTATCAAGATCCTCTAGTTCAGGGAGGTAAGATACCAATGATGGAAAACAAGTAACTTCTTGTCTCCCTCCATAAACTTAGCTATGTAAACTCTTGCCATGAACAGCCATCATCTTTCCCATTTTTCTGTACCAAACGAGAGAGCAATAAGATCTCCACAGAAAGGCCCTATGGGCAATTCCCCAGACTACTGTATTAGAGCTCTCCAAATAAAAGCTGTACCAACTTGTAATCATTTTTATACAGAGTAGGAGCCACACGGACACAGAAAAGTGATTCTGCCATCTACTATGGAAACAGATTATGAGCCTCCCTTTCGTAGATAGCTACAATATCACATCTCAGACGTTCCACACATTGGAATGACTACTGTTTTTTTAACGTGTCTTTCTTTCATTTTGGCTGTGCCGGGTCTGTGTTTCTGTGTGTGGGCTTTCTCTAGTTGCAGCAAGTGACAGCTACTCTCCAGTTCCAGACGCTTCTCTCGTTGTGGAGCACATGCTCGAGGGCATCTGGGCTTCAGGAATTGTGGCTTCTGGGCTTCAGGAATTGTGGCTTCTGGGCTCCAGAGCACAGGCTCAGGAGTTGCGGCACACGGGGTTAGCTGTCCCACACCATGTGGGACCTTCCTGGATCAGCGATGGAACCCATGTCTTCTGCCATTGGCAGGCTGATTCTTTACCACTGAGCCACCAGGGAAGCCCCTGGAATGACTGCTTTTAAATCAACCAAATACGGTCCAATAACTATTAACTGATAACAGAAGACATAACCCCATTTTCAAAAGACTTAACATGTTGTTTTTAAATAGGTCTAAATTCTAAGCATTCATATATGTTTTCATATATACTTCAAGTTGTTAGAGTTCAAGATTACCCTCAAAACCCAAGTAAAATGACTTAACAATCAGAGGCTCAGTATCTTGAGCTGTAAAATGGAGACATTTGTATCTAAACTGCAGTCCTATTAGAAATCACAGTATTATTACTACTATTGGCTTGGGCAGGGGTCTGCTAACTTTTTCGTAAAGATCTAGAGGATAAATATTTTCAGTTTTGCAGACCATAAAATCTGTATCAGAACTACTCAATTCTGTTGATGTAACATGAAATCAGTATAAACAATACAAACACAGATGAGTGGGGTTGTGTGCCATTAAACCTTATTTATGGACACTGACATTTGAATGTCATGATTTTCATATCATAAATTACTATTCTTTTGTATTTTTCCAACCATCTGCAACTTAAAACAACAACAAAAAACTTGCTTAGTAAGTAGAAGACATATAAAGAAGCAGATAACCGAATTTGACCACCTGGCCATAGATTGCCAACCCCTTGGCCAGAAGACTCAGATCCAAACTTAGGTAAATTGATTATGTATTTAACTGGCCAAAATGTTTTTGTAAAAAAATCACTTGTAACAAATTGAAAACACTTTTCTCTATATACAAAACCATGGTATTTTAATTTGCTTAACTTTAAATTCTATTTAACACTTTTCTTCAGGGGAAAAAAGAAACTTCTCACTATTTAATCACCTCCCACTTTATAGGTCTTTTAGTAGTATTTTCTAACATAGAAAGTTCAACTATGGTACTTCAAAAGATTGCAAACAAATTTATTTACAGTACTTGTTAAACATACTGCTTATTTTCCTTACTAAATTAACTGTGGTTTGTGAAACAAACAAATGAATCCAACAACACAAGATGCAAAAACAATTTCAATAAGTAGGTCTTCATTTACTATTTAATCTCCTTTCTGCCACTGACTTAAAAACATCTGCCAGGAAGAGGTGCAAACACCATATTTCTCCAGTTACATAATGTTAATTATAATGGAATTACACCACAAATAAAATCTTAATCATGTTGGCCACTCTTCTCTGTGTTCTTATTACTTACTCAGATTCCCAATCCATTAAATCTGTGCTGCCTTATTAAAAAGGGCAGAATTGCAGGGAGAGAGAAGATGAATTTGATTTGGTCAAAAGGTCAAGACATAATAATTTACTTGAATAAGTACAGTGGGGCATCATCTTTTCATCCCTTTATATCTTGTGCTTTCAATGCTGAATTATATTAAAAATGAACAAAAGATGGTGAATATCAGGGCAGTTATCCTTAGATGATCAAGCAAACAGACAATACCACTTTATTATTAGTTGACTTTAGT
Organism: Odocoileus virginianus; assembly: GCF_023699985.2. Classification (NCBI taxonomy): domain Eukaryota; kingdom Metazoa; phylum Chordata; class Mammalia; order Artiodactyla; family Cervidae; genus Odocoileus; species Odocoileus virginianus. Next base: position 21,692,857 of record NC_069699.1, read on the forward strand.
GTTAGCTGTTCTCCTGACATTAAGTTACAGTTTACAGAGATTTAACAATCATTCCTAATCCATCATTATCTTGTAATCCAATTTATTTACCTTACTGAACCTAATTACAATGACAAGTAAAATTTTTCGAGATACAAAGATTAGTATTGTAAGTGAGAAAAGTTCACAAGTGGTCAGAATAGGTTTCTGTTTTGTTTTCTGAGTCATGGCATCACAGGAGCCCCCAAACAATGAATACATTATCCACATTACATGGATGCACATGCCGGCACATAGTTAAATACAAAGGTAGTGACAGAAGGCAGGATAAAGCAGGGATTAGGAGCGCATGCTTATAGAACCGGACTGACCAGTTTTGTAAACTCAGCCATTTATATATGTGTGTGATCTTAAATAATTCACTTATTGTATGCCTGAGTTTCTTTGCATGCAAAATGGAAAAAAAAAGAACAGTCTTTGGGTTTCCCTGATGGCTCAGTTGGTAAAGAATCTGCCTGCAACGCAGGAGACCCCAGTTCAATTCCTGGGTCAGGAAGATCCTCTGGAGAAGGGATGGGCTACCCACACCAGTATTCTTGGGCTTCCCATGTGGTTTAGCTGGTAAAGAATCCACCTGCAATGTGGGTGACCTGGGTTTGATCCCTGGGTTGGGAAGATTCTCTGGAGAAGGGAAAGACTACCCACTCCAGTATTCTGGCCTGGAGAATTCCATGGACTGTATAGTCCATGAGGTTGCAAACAGCTGGACATAACTGAACAACTTTCACTTCACTTTCCACAGAATGTTAGAATGATTAGAAAAATATGCATAAAGTTTTTATTACATTATCTGACATAAAGTAAGAACATGTAAATGTTTGCCAAATAAAGCAATGGCTAAAAATGTATTTTCCATTGAATAATATTCTATATTACTCCTTCTTTATAATACTTGAATTTTAATAGGTCACTACTATAAAGCTTTTCTTAGACCTCTATAAGAAAAACAAGACACAAGAACAGACCCTCCGTAATAAACATTTGCCAATGATACATTTGAAACAGGAATCTAAGTGTTGTTTGGCTCAAATATCACCAATGTCTGACACAATTGATGAAACAAAATTACAGGGAACAGGGCACTTACTTCAAAAGCACCTACGAATGAAGAAGCCTTTAACCAGCTGTACAGACTGGAGTCCCCTACACTAATCCTAAAAATCAGCCACTTCACTGTCTCCTGCTCTGTACATAAAGTGTTTGCTCTCAATCCCGTGCGTTCTTTTTATTCTAGACATCCCTATGACCTGTCTCCAAAATTCCAGGTCCTCATCAATAAACTTGACAAGATTCTTAACTGAGCCCCATTTAGCAGCACATCACTTTGCTAACTACCATAGGGAATGTCAAGACACAAAGGAGGCAGGCACAAACAATCAAGGAGATTAAAATCTATTTAGACAAACAAAACGTTACAAAGGTGGACAATAATGGCAACATGAAACCATACAGAGAAGAAGTAAGAACTCAGAAGGCAAGCATAGGTGCACTGCTTTAGTGTCCACACAGCATTCTCACCAGTATAGTAATTCGTTTTCTGTCCTCAATCCACCGTTGATCAGCAAGTTAAAAACAAAACAAAAAAAAACTACCATCTTGATATTACAGACTACTAAACAGAGTCTCAGGAAATCTAAGTAACTTGCTCAAGGTCTTAAAATTAGACATAAACCCATAGTGCAGAACCTTGATCTTCATGCGCACATTCATGATTTTAAACTACAGCACTCCGTTTCCTTAAAGGAGAGACCCACAGGATTTGAGCGCTCTGTGATCACTTGCCAGAGAGAGGGGATGAGCCAGTTCACGATGAGTGGTCAGAAGAGGGCATCTGACAGAAGAGGGGAAGGTCACCGCAAATGGAAAATAGCATCAGTTCAACAAGGTATAGGAAAAGTTCAGGTCAATGGCTTTAAAGAGAGTGTTTGGAAAGGAAATCTGTGTTGACAAGAACAGGAAAGTCATCAGCTACTATTCTGCACTTCCTATTGGCTATGCAAAAGACGGTGGAAAAGGACCGGAATTTTAAAGCAACCGTGTTGAGCTTTATCAAGTTAAATTCCAACTCCAGCAGTACTAATACCCTTCTATCTCTTTATCTCAAGACTAATATGACCTACACACTACACACTCAGTTAATCTGATTAACTTGGGATCCCCAAACCAATTGCTACCCCATATTGAGTGATGGGGGACAACTGGGCAAACCTTAAGATACATGGTACACTTAGGATGTTAGAAGCAGTGCACTAAAATCTTTCAGATTATTTCATTTATTCTTCAAAATAACCACAGCAGCTGTGTCAGGGTCCTCAAGACTCCCCCTAAAATTAAAGGCTTGCTAGTTTCAGCATGTAAGCTTCACTTGTGTGTAAGATTTATGACAATGGTGTAGTAGAAAACAAAGATAGGTAATCAAGAAAAAAACCACAGGCAGAGTCTGGAGTAATCCAAATCCCAAGCTTCCTTATGCTCTCTCCCAATGAAGTGGTCACAGAGAGTGTACATTTTCCCAGCAATGAAAATGCATCAACATGTCTGCAATCTTTCTATCCAGAGAAGTGGATTAGAGACTCAGTGTGGGCCCTGAGAATTAGTTTTGTTTGTAGGAGGGCTGGCCACATAGGTACTCTCTGCTAGAATTACCTAAATTCCATACAACTGAAAGAAAGCAGGTATTCAACATACACCAAATTATTTGTATAGGCAGCTTATATATACTGAGCTACTCTTATCAATTACAAAAATTTGTATTATTATTGGGCAAAGGTCAATCTCATATGCATGCCTCTTAGGATAGTAGTCTTAGGTCTAACATATCAACTGTTTCCTACACAGAGGAAATTATTATTATTTCACGCAGATGAAGTAACTAAATTACAGATAGCATCACTGTCAAGCAGAAGTCAGTCTCAGTGTCGTACACTGTGAAAATAACTTGAGTTTTCCACTCAAAATACCAACTGGAGGAGTATCTATTTACTGGTTGTTCATCCCCTATTGGTTAAGGTTCTCAGGAGGTATTAACCCTTCATTATTACACCTCTGTAGTAGGAAATGACAACCCACTCCAGTATCCTTGCCTGGAAAACGTCACGAACCGAGGAGCCTGGCAGACCCCAGTCCGTGGGGTTGTAAAGAGTTGGACATGACTGAGCACTACACTGCACTGCATATTAGAGAAATCTTAGGGCACAAAGCAAGAATCCCTGAAGCAGCACACAACCTGGTTTTGCAACAAGAATGGGAGCCAAAATTTGCATCCAGAGAATCAAAGATGGGGCATAGAAAGTCTCAATAGCCTGTATTAGACCCCAGGCTAATATCTACCATACCTGAGTCCTAATCCTTATGCCATACCTGAGTCATCATGGTGGATTCTATCAAATTCCCTCATAATGGATTAGAAGTCCCTAAGAAGCTTTCTTTTCTCTTTTTTTTCTTTTTGGGCTCCACAATCACTGCAGATGCTGACTGCAGCCATGAAACTAAAAGACGCTTGCTCCTTGGAAGAAAAGTCATGACCAACCTAGACAGCATATTAAAAAGCAGAGACATTACTCTGCCAACAAAGTTTCATCAAGTCAAAGCTATGGTTTTTCCAGTAGTCATGATGTAAGAGTTGGACTATAAAGAAAGCTGAGGGCCAAAGAATTGATGCTTTTGAACTGTGGTGCTGGAGAAGACTCTTGAGAGTCCCTTGAACTGCAAGGAGATCCAACCAGTCCATTCTAAGGGAGACTAACCCTGAGTGTTCATTGGAAGGACTAATGCTGAAGCTGAACTCCAACACTTAGGCCACCTGATGTGAAGAACTGACTTCTTGGAAAAGACCCTGATGCTGGGAAAGACTGAGGGCGGGAGAAGAAGGGGACAACAGAGGATGAGATGGTTAGATGGCATCACCAACTTGATGGACATGAGTCTGAGTAAGCTCCAGGAGCTGGTGATGGACAGGGAAACCTGCTGTGCTGCAGTCCATGGGGTTGCAAAGAGTTGGACACAACTGAGCAACTGAACTGAACTGAAGTAGCTTTCTTTACTGTCTGAGACACAAGGGAAGAGGAATAAAGAGTACAGACCAACGTGACAGTGCTGACTTCAGTTTGTTTGGAAAGGAGGATGATAAGAGTAAAAATCCGTCTTAAAAATTCCATGCACCTCAGCTCAGCTTTCTTTCAGAAAGCCTATATGAGGTCAGCAATTGTTGATATAAATACAAAGCTCATATAAATAAATAAACAAAATTTTAAGTTTTGCAGAAAGCCTGACTCTGACTCAGTTTGGTTTCTGCTCAACACTCTAGGAGACATGAAGGTTTTATTTACATATTTGAAGAACTACTGATTAATAACAGTAATATTTTTCAAGGGTTAGAAAATTACTACCACTGAGTTTTAGAATATTCATCCCCCCACCAAAGAAACTATGTAAGTTCTCTCCTGCATTGCTGTTCAAAATCATTCCCAATCCCCCTCCTTCTAGCCCCTGGCAATCACCAACATATTTTTTGTCATTATGAACTTGCCTATTCAGAAACTTCATATAAGAGGAACCATACAGTATATGGCCCTTTGTGACTGGTTTCTTTTATGTAGCATAATGTTTACAAGGTTAATCCATGTTATAGCATGTATCAGTAATTCATTGATTTTTATTTCCAAATAATATTCTATCACATGAATATTACATACTTGTTTATCTGCATATCAGTTGACGAACATTTAGGATGAGTCCACATTTTAATGACTAATGCCCCTTTGAACAGTGTGGCTTTGTGTTCTCATTTCTCTTGGGTAAATTCTTAGGGGTTAAATTTCTGGGTCAAATGATAACCTTTATGTTTAATAGTGAGGTATAGCCAAACAGTTTTCCAAAAAGCTATGTTATTTTACAATCCTATCAGTAGTGTATGAGAGTTCGGATTTTTCCACTTTTTCATCAACACTTGTTACTGGCAAATACAAATATTTGAAGGCCAATTACTTTCAGGACATCAATGGTTTGACTAAGAAACTTCCTCATTATTTGCATTCAATATTCATAAATACATATTTAGGAGAATACCTTCTCCTGGAGTTTACAGTTACAAATGCCTGCAGTTTACAAAAATGACATGCCCTCTAATAGTTGTTATCACAATGGGAAAACAAAAACAGCCTCACCTACACATAACAGGTGGCAGCAGACAGTGGTAAGTTTTCACAGTAATTCCAAATGGAAAGATCAAACCCAAGAAGATATGATTTGAGGATTACTGGGGCCTCCCTGGTAGCTCAGAGGTTAAAGCATCTGCCTGCAATACAGGAGACCTGGGTTCGATCCCTGGGTCGGGAAGGTCCCCTGGAGAAGGAAATGGCAACCCACTCTAGTATTCTTGCCTGGAGAATCCCATGGAGCCTGGTAGGCTACAGTCCACGGGGTCGCAAAGAGTCAGACATGCCTGAGCAACTTCACTTCACTTAATCAGAGTAGTATTTGAGTGGGAGTAGAAGAACTTAACAAAAGAGAAAGATAGATGTCATGAACTGAACGTTTGCATCCCCCCAAGTTCATGTGGTGAAGCCCTAACCCCCAATGTCATGGCATTTGGAGGCGGAGCCTTTGGAAGGTAATTAAGTTTAGATGAAGTCATGTGGGTAGGGCTTCCACAATGGGATCTGTGTCCTCATAACAACAGACAGAAACCAAAGCTGGCCTTCAACATGTAAAGAACACAGGAAGAAGGTGACAATCTGCAAGCAAAAGGGTTCTCACCTGAAACCCCATCTCTTGACATTCTAGTCTTTGACTTCTCAGCCTCTGTAATTCTGACAAATAAATACCTGCTCAAGCAACTCAGTATATGGTATTTTGTATGGCAGCTTGCTCTAAAACAATAGCATACCAGATGCAGGAAACATTATGAGTGACAACATAGAAAAACAAATGAGAGATTGTATTTATCTAAAGTCAAGTAGTGAAACACAGAACTCATTTAAACTTGTCTTCTGATGGTGGAAACAATATTCTCCTGGTAAATGGAAAGGAAATGGAAAGAGAATCTACAATTAGATGTAGGAAGAAAGTTGTCATAGGGAAATAAATAGAATCATGGCACGAATTTGGCAAAGCTAATTCCATTAACTTTAAGGTCTATAATTCTGAAAAATGCCATCTTTTATTGGGGAATATTTGATAACTTATGATCCAGCTCAAAACAACCATAAAAAATAATGCTTAAATCAGCCTCCAATGTGAATAATAATCATGAGTTATAAGTAAATAAACAAATCTGTTATAAATTACATTGCCATAATTACAACAAAAACAAAGTCATATTTTTTATTTCCTTTTATTGTTAATACAGGCCAAAATTTAAGAAAACTCCAAGGAGTGTAGAAAAGCCAAGACAGAGAACTGTCCCAGGTTAAGGAACTGGTTGAAATAAAAATCACCAACTCTTTTGCTTCAGAGTTACTGTTCACATCATGCTAGACACATGAAAATTAGCACTGCAACAGTTCACCATTTCCATGCATCTAGGCCTTCACAGATGAGCAGATCTGCCTCCTAGGAATGTGTTGAGAATTAGCATCTGCAAGCTCTGAGTAAACCTAGGGGACAGCTGAGCCCAAAGCCTCATCACTTCTTTAAACATTTAACACCTTCAACTCTAGGATTCTCTTTAACAGATGTTCCTCACATCCCACATGTCAGCACAGCTTCCTACAGTTCCTAAATATAGAAAACATGATGACACATTTTGGTCCTAACTGATAAGAAAAACTGGAATTGCCATAGGACCGTCTGATAAGCCACTCCTAGCATGATGAGATATGGAAGGACTTCATTCCTGAGAGAAAAAGGTGGGGGAGAAGAATGGTGAATCAGGAACAATCCTCCTTAGTTACGTCTATATTTTACTCTGCCTTTATAGCAGAAGAAAGGATCCCTTTGGTTTAACACAATAAACACAAGTTTCAGAAAAAGTATACAAGGTAAAGAACCAGCAATAAGGAATTTTTACAAATATTTAAACCAGTTTGCAAATCAATTTCTATACATCCAGACCTGGGCATGTATGGGAAAATAGCAATTATTAGACTTAATATTTTAAAAGAAAATTACAAAATATATACCTCTTTCCAACTTCTTTAAAAATAGAAACATACCATGATAATTTGATCTCAAAATGCACATCTATAAACTTTCACTTTATCTGTAACTGGTTCGATCATTAAATTGGGTTGTACATTTAAATTCTTGTGCTTTTATCTCCCCTTAACTCCTCCACAGAAAGCTGTGATTGAATTGATGGCGTCTCTTCCTAACTTTAGGCACACGCCAACCTCTTTCATGCCTCCAGACACTCTGTACCTGCATCCCTGGCCCCCTGTAATCTTCTCCTTGATCTTCGCATGCCTGCTTTTCACATCCTGTGAAACTCAGCTGAAATATTTTCTTCTAAAAAACACTGGCTTTCCCTTTAATACCAATTAGCCTCTATCCATGTAGCAGTCCACGTAGCCCTCTCTTCCTTCCCCTTCAGTCACAACATTGCTATCACTGTACCTCTTTCTTATCTTCACACCACTTCTCCATTTGCTTTTGCAAATTTAGTTATTTATCTCTTAACATTTCCTTCTGAAGACTTTTAGCTCCACGAATGGCAGATCTATATTTACTTACTGCTCTTGGTATACCAACAATTTTTGCTGTTGTTGGTCAGTCGCTCAGTCGTTTCTGACTCTTTGCCACCTCATGGACTGCAGTACGCCAGGCTTCCATGTCCTTCACCATCTCCCGGAGCTTGCCCACACTTAGGTCCACTGAGTGGGTGATACCATCCCACCATCTCATCCTCTGTCATCCCCTTCTCCGCCTGCCTTCAGTCTTTCCCAGCATCACTGTCTTTTTTAAAGAGTTAGCTCTTTGCACCAGGCAGCCAAAGTATTGGAGCTTCAGCTCATTTGAAGGCACTCAAATATTTTTTCAAATAATATACATTGTGTATCTTTACATCTGGATTGCTACAGAAAGTTAATTATAGCTTCATGAAAATCTTTTTTCTTAACGCACTGTTTTATTTTCCAAACTTTATAAAATGAACACATGTATTTGACTTGTAAAATCAAGGAAAATAAAATCTGCTTTTGTGAGGGTTGCTTTCCCTTTAAAATGCTATTCTTAGGGCTTTGGTTTTCTGATAACCTCCATATATTTAGGTCAAAAGCAGTCATTTACTGCTTGATGTTCAGAATACAGGTATTAGTACATCTATGAAGATGAGGTTCACATTAGTAAAGAAGAAATTGAAATATCTGATAGCTCTAGAAATGATCATGACCTTCAAAACTTTCTGAAGGAAGAAAAATAGGTGTCAAACAATTGACAGATTTTGTAAAAGAGTATAACAAACAGCATGAAACCACTTTCAGGAAAGACAGCAATCAATCTTTTTCTTAAATGGTATCAATGGCAGCGTCCACAGCAGAAAGCAACTTGTTGGGAACCAGATCAGCCCTCCAGGCCAGGAAAGTGCCAGGAGAAGTACCATGCAAGCATGATAACAAAGAGCAACCTTCCTATATTATAGACAGGAAGGAAGTCCAAAAGAAGATAAGGCATTGATAAAGGATGGGGAAAAGCCCTGTTGCACCGAAGTCCCAAAGAAGCAAACTAAAAGGGGATGAACTTTAATCCTTGAAAGAGAAACTTTAAGAAGTTAGATAAAGTCTGAATCCTACATTTAATGTCAGATCCTAAAGGAATAGGTTTTGAGACAGAGTATTCTACTTCTCAGAATGTGGGTCCAAGTACATGCCATATTAAAAAAAAAAAAAAAAAAAAAAAGTCTTGTTATTTGAACTAAGTCACAAAGTAAAGGCCAGACTAGCAACAGGTATAATCCACCCACCGAGTGGGTGGTCTACAGAGTAGTGGGCTATAGCTCCCTCAAACTTATTACAAAAGGGCAAGATCTATTCAAAAAAAGTAGATGAGGCTGAGCCTGCAAGGATTTCAAAACGTTGTAGCTATGGGGTAAGAAAGTATGTGAACCAAAACCAGTCAGGGCATAGTATCAACTATAATCAAAACAAGAGAAGTCTTCAACACTTGGTGTGAATGTCAACTGGTACAAGCACTTCAGAAAACAATTCACTGGTGTATCTAGTAAAATCGACACACATACCATACAACTCAATGATTCAACATCCGTGGGTGTGTTCTTAGAGAAACGTTTACATCATAAGCATGTATGCATCTGAGGATTTGTTGCCATTGTTAAAACGACATTTTTTAAACTAAAATGACTAGCCATATGAGAACAGATAAGCATCATGTGATTCAGTCAGACACTAGACTATTATACTGCATTTAAAATGAACTACTATGAGTGTTGATCATACTGAATATTGGGAGAAAGAAAGCAATTAGCAACAGGATAGGCACTGTGTCATGTTTATAAATTTTAACACAAAATAGTGTGTGTATATGTATATATACAAACATATTAGTATAAAAAGATGTGTATAAAAGTATAAATATTTGAATATGAAGGGAAAACACTTAAACCAGGATAATTAATACCTCTAAAGAGGTAGGAAGGAGACTTGGGTGAGAGGAGCTTCATTTGTATCTGTAACTTAAAGGTTTGACTGTATCTATAATGAAAATGGTTCTAAATAAACAGCAAAGTATTAAATTGTTTTCAAAGATGGTTAAGAATACATGGATATGAATTAGTATTATCTTCTATAGGATTTATCTCTATAATATTTATAACTTTAACAATCAAAACGATAAATTTTTTTTTGCAGAACTTCTTTTCAACTTAACAGCAATATTTAAATTACTGTTAAGTAAGATCTCACATTACATTTAACAGTACTGAAGAGTAGGCACACTGAGATTTACTTATTGTGTACTTACTGAAATACAGACTGAGTCCATACTCCAGTAGAAATGCTCTCTTATCTAAGGCTTTGATAGTCTTCACATAATCAGTGTGGCTGACTTTATATGATAGTTTTCATAGAATCCATGCTCTTTTACTGACTTTGTGGTGGTGGGGGGGGACAAACTTTATGTTGTCAAATGTCATGTTAGGAAGATTCATACTATAATGTCAACTTATAATGTCAAAATTCAGTCATGCATAATTTCCTCCCTTTCATCTGAGAAACTCTCTTACCACCATTACTAATTTTTGAAAGGAAAAGTGAAAGATGGGGGTGGCACTATCCCTTTCAAGGGAAAAAGTGACAGATATTTATAAAAGTTCAATATTAAACAAATGTAAACCTGATCAGTTGTTGATCACTGCTATCATGAAGACACCATTTAAGATTTATTACTATAATCTACTCATCAACTGTCCAAATTGAAGAAGAAAATAACATCAACTGATCTGAAGCACTGGATTATCTGAGGATATAGGAATACGCAGACTTTAAATGAAGTATTTGTACTCGTATCCCCTTAAGCTGCACTGAACCAAATTTTCCACACTCAAACCTTCTAGCATTTTCTACCCTCATTTCTGAAAACACTAAGGATTACAGAATGGCAATCAGTCCATTCCAACCCCACCAAACAAAAATTAAGTCCACTGATAAAGTTGTTGCTAACCTCATCCCAGTTTCTGTAATCTTAGATGTGTACAACTAAGTCACTCACAGCAAAAATACATCTTTAACTGATTCACTTTGCTATTTTGTTACTTTATGCTGCTGGGGAAATTATTTCCAATAAGAAAAACACTATCTCATTTCACCAATGGACTACTTAACTTCAGAAAAACAAAACCTGCTTTTCAGGGGGAAAGCAGAATTGGGTGATTGGCAGTTGGCAAAGCTGATGCGAGCCTGGTGAACACTTGATCTGTTGGCAACAGAAACCCTTACACTGCACTGCACATCAGCATCAGCTGAATTTGAGACCTTGGCAACATGAGCGTATTCATTAATATTGACTGCTACTTCTCAGTGGAGAAACACTGCTGAAGGTACAGGTGTAGATCATTCCAACTTTTTTCTTAGAAAATAACACACATCTGTTCACTGTAAAGTAATTACTGAATGGTAATTAGGACTTAAGCACTGGGGTTTAAATAACAAAAGGAGTTTTTAGGACTTGGCCCAAATAGAACAAATGAAATCTCAAGTTCTGTGCTATTTCACAATATAGCTTCTGAGAGGCAAGGAGTGGAACAGAAAGAACACCTAACTACCTAACTATGGGCTAAGAGCTTCAGGCTCATAGTCCTTGCTCCCAACCTGACCAGCTTGTGAAGCTGAGCCATATATCTCATCCCTCTGGACCTGAATCTCCTCACCCAGAAAATGGGGAACTAGACAAAAGGTGACAACTCTCAACTCCACCATTTTAGGTGTCCCCTGACTTTCAGATACTTTAAAACAGTAATTTCAGTCAGTAGGTCAGGTTCCCAATTTGCTATCCAACACCAGACCAACCACATTATTAATTAAATTGATGCCAACTTTCTAGATACCTAGAAAGTTCAGGTATATCTAGAAAATCAGGATCATCGAAAAAGCCAGAGCTTCAGAAAAACATCTATTTCTGCTTTATTGACTATGCCAAGGCCTTTGACTGTGTGGACCACAATAAACTGGAAAATTCTTCAAGAGATGGCAATACCAGACCACCTGACCTGCCTCTTGAGAAACCTGTATGAAGGTCAGGAAGCAACAGTTAGAACTGCACATGGAACAACAGACTGGTTCCAAATAGGAAAAGGAGTATATCAAGGCTGTATATTGTCACCCTGCTTATTTAACTTCTATGCAGAGTACATCACGAGAAAACCTGGGCTGGAGGAAGCACAAGCTGAAATCAAGATTGCCGGGAGAAATATCAATAACCTCAGATATGCAGATGACACCACCCTTATGGCAGCAAGTGAAGAGGAACTAAAGAGCCTCTTGATGAAAGTGAAAGAGCAAAATGAAAAAGTTGGCTTAAAGCTCAACATTCAGAAAACTAAGATCATGGCATCTGGTCCCATCACTTCATGGCAAATAGATGGAGAAACAGTGGAAACAGTGGCTGACTTTATTTTGGGGGGCTCCAAAATCACTGCAGATGGTGACTGCAGCCATGAAATTAAAAGACACTTACTCCTTGGAAGGAAAGTTATGACCAACCTAGACAGCATATTAAAAAGCAGAGACATTACTTTGCCAACAAACGTCCGTCTAGTCAAGGTTATGGTTTTTCCAGTGGTCATGTATGGATGTGAGAGTTGGACTGTAGAGAAACCTGAGCGCTGAAGAGTTGATGCTTTTGAACTGTGGTGTTGGAGAAGACTCTTGAGAGTCCCTTGGACTGCAAGGAGATCCAACCAGTCCATCCTAAAGGAGATCAGTTTTGGGTGTTCACTGGAAGGACTGATGTTGAAGCTGAAACTCCAATATTTCAGTCACCTGATGTGAAGAGCTGACTCATTTGAAAAGACCCTGATGCTGGGAAAGACTGAGGGCAGGAGGAGAAGGGGACGACAGAGAATGGGATGTTTGGATGGCACCACCAACTCGATGGACATGGGTTTTGGTGGACTCTGGGAGTTGCTGATGGACAGGGAGGTCTGGCGTGCTGTGGTTCACGGGGTTGCAAAGAGTCGGACACGACTGAGCGACTGAACTGAACCGAACTGAACTCAGCCCAGACAGTGCATAAAAACATGGACTGTTAGGCAGACCTGGTATTACCATATTTAAGCCTTAGTGTCTTATTTATAAAAGAGGAATAACACCCTCTTGTGGGAGAGACTGGCTCCTTGTTTAGCAAGGTTATTTCCTTTCCCTATTGCACCAACAGCCAGATTACATATCCCAGACTCCCTTGCAATTAGGTGTAACCATATGACTGAGTTCTCACCAATGGCACATGGATAAAAGGACAGATACCTTTTCTACGTAACACCATTATTGCTATCCTCACGTTTTTTTCTCCCATCTTGTGTCAGATGGAACACAAAATCCAGCAAAGGTTTCAGAAACTCTGTGAAAGGATAGACCACAATTGGAAGGACACATGTATAATAAATGGTTAGGTGAAATAAAAACATCTATTCCATGGTGCTTGTGGCTTACAGCACGAGGTAACCCAACTATGTGCTCCTGTACTAGGGCAGTTATATGTATTATATACAGGGAATTTTTTGGTGGTCCAATGGTTAAGAATCTGCCCTTCAATGCAGAGGACAAGGAGGGAGGGAACATGCTACGAGGAAACTAAGATCCCATATGCTGTGGGGCAACTAAGCCCTTGCACCACAACTATTGTCAGCGAAAGGTCCTGCATGATGCAACTAAGACCCAATGCAGCCAAATAATACATTAACTTAACAAAACATTACATGCAAAAATCAAATGAAAATTCTTATCACAGTGTTCAGAAACAATGCGTATTAAACTTCTGCTAGCTATAATTTTTTATCACCTTTCTGATATTTATCAGTTGACACATCTGTATATTTTTTTTCACTTTAGTTAATGTCAAATTGCAGAGACACCATAAGTGACCAACTGCTACAGCTAAGTCACGTCAGTCATGTCCGACTCTGTGCAACCCCATAGACGGCAGCCCACCAGGCTCCACGGTACCTGGGATTCTCCAGGCAAGAATACTGGAGTGGGTTGCCATTTCTTTCTCCAACGCATGAAAGTGAAAAATCAAAGTGAAGTCGCTCAGTCGTGTCCGACTCTCAGCAACCCCATGGACTGCAGCCCACCAGGCTCCTCCATCCATGGGATTTTCTAGGCAAGAGTACTGGAGTGGGGTGCCATTGCCTTCTCCGAAGTGACCAACACACATATTTAAAACAAAATAGACTCTAAAAGTAATTCCTAATATTGCTGACTAACAAATCCAAATACTGTCCAAGAAGAAACAAGTATGGCTTTCTTCTTCTTTCAGTAAAAATTCAATGCTTAAAAAATGTTATTTCACGGTAAAGGAGAACTCACATTCATTATTTAGAGCACACTGGCACAAAGGTATATTGATTTCTAGGTTTTATAATGAAATTTGCTTGATGTGGTTTTCTTCACAAATGAAATGAACATTGACCTGCCTGATTGCATATTGACAATAAAATCATCCTTAGATACAGAAGCCTTTGTAGATACTGTCAAGGAAAGTTAGACATGATGAACGGGCTCTTTTATAGGTTGACAATATTAGCGTTGATCCTAACTTTGATCTTTCCACATGGTTTAGAAAGAGCAGGCAGAAAGCGATTAGTTCTCTACTACCTCACTTTACTTCAAAATAATCCTGCTTCAAGAACTTACTTGAGAAGAAGGGGGAGAGAGGGCCCATGGAAGGAAAAAGCACATTGTAAGAGTTTACAACTACCAAACAAACACAGGTGAAACATTCTCACCTGTCAGTAAACATAACTGCCTAGGAAAAAGAAAAAAAAAAAGACCAGAAGAGCTAAAATACTCGGGCAAAGTATTGAAATGTATTCAACTGTTTTGCATTTCCTCAAAATGAGAATTTCATCTCTCACAATTGCTGATTAAGTGTTTCTGTGGTTATCTGCATAGGATACACCATCTTATCCACTCAGTACAGAAGTTTATTTAAAAATCTTACACAACTGCAAAGGCAGAAACAGTTTTCTGAGAACTGTATACATGTCACTTGCTGAGACAAATATTATTTCTGTTGGATTCTGTGTTTCTAGTATTATTGTTTGACCTTCAGAGGGAAAGAACTGTTAAAACTGCACAAGCACATTCTTCATTCATTACTGGACAGCTAATAAGTGCCTGATATGCATTCAGCTCAGTTCAGTTTAGTTGCTCGGTCATTTCCGACTACATGCACTACAGCATGCCAGGCCTCGCTGTCCACCACCAACTTCCAGAGTTTACTTAAACTCATGTCCATTGAGTCAGTGATGCCATCCAACCATCTCATCCTCTGTCATCCCCTTCTCCTCCTGCCCTCAATCTTTCCCAGCATCAGAGTCTTTTCAAATGAGTCAGTTTTTCGCATCAGGTGGCCAAAGTATTGGAGTTTCAGCTTCAACATCAGTCCTTTCAGTGAACACCCAAAACTGATCTCCTTTAGGATGGACTGGTTGGATCTCCTTGCTATCCAAGGGACTCTCAAGAGTCTTCTCCAACACCACAGTTCAAAAGCATCATCTCTTCAGCGCTCAGGTTTCTCTACAGTCCAACTCTCACATCCATACATGACCACTGGAAAAACCATAGCCTTGACTAGATGGACCTTTGTTGGCAAAGTAATGTCTCTGCTTTTTAATATGCTGTCTAGGTTGGTCATAACTTTCCTTCCAAGGAGTAAGTGTCTTTTAATTTCATGGCTGCAGTCACCATCTGCAGTGATTTTGGAGCCCCCCAAAATAAAGTCAGCCACTGTTTCCACATCTATTTGCCTGATACCTATTAGGCTCTTAAAAAAATAAAAAAGATATGATCCCTGCTCTTGGAGAACTTATAATTGAATAAGAACTTGACTGAGTTCTATCTAGGCCCAAATTGGCTTCAGAAATATACAAGTTACTACAGATCAAGTCTCAAGTTCCTGGTGGAAGTTACAGTTGGAGAAAAACTATGTGGTTCTTAAAATGATCAAATAAGAGTAAAATTAGGTTGGTGCATCCCACTTAAATCAGTGATCACATTTTTAATTTTCAGAGTATTTCATAATCAGAAGAAAAGTTAAATAGTGGTATTTAGTAATTTTAAATTTTTTATTATTTAAATATTATTAAATAATCCATTGGATATGACAGAAAATCATCCAAATAATAAAAAGCATAGTAATAAGGCTAAAAAGCTTTTTGAAAGTCAACAGTTCATAGGAAAAGACAATACTAAAAGAATGTTAAAGATAATTCATTTTTACATGCATTTTCCTCATCTTTGTTAATAATAATAATTCATGATTTGAAAAAAGTGACTATTGTAAGGAAATCCTAACTATATCCCACTCTACATCCATCAGCTACTAATAAACACTTAAACAGAATAATATCTTTAGTGAGTTTCAAAGTAAACATATTTCATATAATTCGAAATTGACAGTTATGAGATTTTCATGTTATTCAGACCAGAAATCCTGTCACGGACTTACCCAGATGTCTGGTCGTTATGATGCTATGCTCCCACTGTGCAGGGCGAGTGTTCAATTCCTTGTTGGAAGTGGGATCCTGTATGCCACGTGACATAACCCAACTTTTTTTTTTTTTTAGTACAGCTCCAGAAATACTGTCCTCACTCAGCTTTCTCAATGTCCATTCAACAAACTGCTATTTCAAAACCCAATGTTAAATGGGCCAAAGAACTCAACAGACATTTCTCCAAGGAAGACATACAGATGGCTAACAAACACATGAAAAGATGCTCAACATCACTCATTATCAGAGAAATGCAAATCAAAACCACAATGAGGTACCATTATTCGCCAGTCAGGATGGCTGCTATCCAAAAGTCTACAAGCAACAAATGCTGGAGAGGGTGTGGAGAAAAGGGAACCCTCTTACACTGTTGGTGGGAATGCAAATTAGTACAGCCACTATGGAAAACAGTGTGGAGATTTCTTAAAAAGCTGGAAATAAAACTGCCGTATGACCCAGCAATCCCACTTCTGGGCATACACACCAAGGAAACCAGATCTGAAAGAGACACATGCACCCCAATGTTCATCGCAGCACTGTTTATAATAGCCAGGACATGGAAGCAACCCAGATGCCCATCAGCAGACGAATGGATGAGGAAGCTGTGGTACATATACACCATGGAATATTACTCAGCCATTAAAAAGAATTCATTTGAATCAGTTCTAATGAGATGGATGAAACTGGAGCCCATTACACAGGGCGAAGTAAGCCAGAAAGATAAAGACCATTACAGTATACTAACACATATATATGGACTTCAGAAAGATGGTAACGATAACCCTATATGCAAAACAGAAAAAGAGACTCAGATGTATGGAACAGACTTGTGGACTCTGGGAGAAGGCGAGGGTGGGATGTTTCAGGAGAACAGCATTGAAACATGTATATTATCTAGGGTGAAACAGATCACCAGCCTTGGTTGGGTGCATGAGACAAGTGCTCGGGCCTGGTGCACTGGGAAGACCCAGAGGGATCGGGTGGAGAGGGAGGTGGGAGGGGGGACTGGGATGGGGAATACATGTAAATCCATGGCTAATTCATATCAATGTATAACAAAAACTACTGTAATGATGTAAAGTAATTAGCCTCCAACTAATAAAAATTAAAAAAAAAAAAAAAACCCAATGTTACTTCAAGAATTGACAGGGTTGCTATTTCTCTGGCCACATTGAATTTATCCAAAGTGGTGTCTCACCTCCTTCCAGGATTCTGAAACAAGATTAGTACAAGAACATTTTTCTTATGTGCCCTAAGTCTAAATGGACAAGCTCTCCTATGGCCCAAGCGATAAAGGATCTGCTTACAATGCAGAAGATATGAGTTCGACCCCTAGGTCAGGAGATCCCCTGGAGAAACAAATGGCAACCCACTCCGGTATCCTTTCTTGGAAAAACCCATGAATAGAGAAGTCTCATGAACTACAGTTCATAGGGTTGCAAAGAGTCAGGCATGACTTAAGACTGTCTGTGTGGAAAACAACAAACTGGAAAATTCTTAGACAGATGAAAATACCAGACCACCTTACCTGTCTCCTGAGAAACTTCTATGCAAATCAAGAGGCAATAGTTAGAACCAGATATGGAATAATGGACTGGTTCAAAATTGCAAAAGGAGTAAGTCAAGGCTGTATACTGTCACCCTGCTTATTTAACTTCTATGCAGAGTACATCATGCACAATGGTGAGGTACCAGAATCACTAGAATCAAGACTGCTGGGAGAAATATCAACAACCTCAGATATGCAGGTGATACCACTCTGATAGCAGAAAGTGAAGAGGAACTAAAGAGCCTCTTGACAAGGGTGAAAGAGGAAAGTGAAAAGGTTGGCTTATAACTCAACATGAAAAAAATGAAGATCATAGCATCCGGTCCCATCACTTCATGGAAAACAGATGGGGACAAAGTAGAAACAGTGGCAGATTTTATTTTCTTGGGCTCTAAAATCACTGAACAAGACCCAGTTTCCCCCTCAGTCAGGTTCTCCCATCAGGAAGCTTTTGTAAGTCTCTTATCATTATCCATCAGAGGACAGACAAAATGAAAACAATGATTACAGAAAACCAATCAAACTGATCACATGGACCACAGCCTTGTCTAAGTCAATGAGAAAATGAGCCATGCAATGTAGGGCCACCCAAGACAGACAGGTCATGGTGGAGAGTTCTGAAAAAACGTGGTGCACTGGAGAAGGGAATGGCAAACCCCTTCAGTATTCTGGCCTTCAGAACCCCTTGAACACTATGAAAAGGCAAAAAAGATAGGAAACTGAAAGATGAACTCCCCAAGTCAGCAGGTGCCCAATATACTACTGGAGAACAGTGGAGAAATAACTCGAGAAAGAATGAAGAGTTGGAACCAAAGCAAAACCAACACCCAGCTGTGGATGTGACTGGTGATGGAAGCAAGGTCCAATACTGTAAAGAGCATTATTGTATAGGAACATGGAATGTAAGGTTCATGAGTCAAAGTAAATTGGAAAGGGTCAAACAGGAGATGACAAGAGTGAATGAACATCAGCGTTTTAGGAATCAGCGAACTAAAATAGACTGGAATGGGTGAATTTAACTCAGATGACCATTATATCTACTACTGTGGGAAGGAATCCCTTAGAAGAAATGGAGTAGCCCTCATAATCAACAAAAGAATCTGAAATGCAGTACTTGAGCACAGTCTCAAAAACAACAGAATGATCTCTGTTTGTTTCCAAGGCAAATCACTCAATATCACAGAAATCAAAGTCTATGTCCCAACCAGTAATGCTGAAAAAGCTGAAGTTGAACGGTTCTATGAAGACCTACAAGACCTTCTAGAACTAAGATCCAAAAAAAATGTCCTTTTCATTACAGGGGACTGGAATGCAAAAATAGGAAGTCAAGAGATACCTGGAATAATAGGCAAATGTGGCCTTGGAGTACAAAATGAAGCAGGGCAAAGGCTAACAGAGTTCTGTCAGGAGAACGCACTGGTCATAGCAAACACCCTCTTCCAACAACACAAGAGAAGACTCCACACACGGATGTCAAAAGATGGTCAATACCAAAATCAGATTGATTATATTCTTTGCAGCTGAAGACGGAAAAACTCTATTCAGTCAGTGAAAACAAGACTAGAAGCTGACTGCGGCTCAGATCATGAACTCTTTATTGTAAAATTCAGAATGAAATAGAAGAAAGTAGGGAAAACCACTAGACCATTCAGGTATGACCTAAATCAAATCCCTTATACAGTGGAAGTGAGAAATAGATTCACAGGATTAGATCTGATAGACAGAGGGCCTGAAGAACTATGAACAGAGGTTTGTGACTTTGTAAAGGAGGTGGTGATCAAGACCACCTACAAGAAAAAGTAATGCAAAAATGCAAAATGGTTGTCGGTGGAGGCCTTACAAATAGCTGTGAAAAGAAGACAAGCCAAAGGCAAAGGAGGAAAGGAAAGATATAACCATTCGAATGCCGAGTTCCAAAAAATAGCAAGGAAAGATAAGAAAGCCTTCCTCAATAATCAATGCAAAGAAATAAAGGAACACAATAGAATGGGAAAGACTAGAGACCTCTTCAAGAAAATTAGAGATACCAAGGGAATATTTCCTGCAAAGATGGTCACAATAAAGGACAGAATTGGTATGAATCTAACAGAAGCAGAAGATATTAAGAAGAGGTAGCAAAAATACACAGAAGAACTGTACAAAAAAGATGTTCAGGACCCAGATTACCACAATGGTGTGATCACTCACCTAGAGCCAGACATACTGGAATGTGAAGTCAAGTGGGCCTTAGGAAGCATCACTACAAACAAAGCTAGTGGTGGTGATGGAATTCCAGTTGAGCTATTTCAAATTCTAAACGATGATGCTGTGAAAGTGTTGCACTCAATATGCCAGCAAATTTAGAAAACTCAGCAGTGGCCACAGGACTGGAAAAGGTCAGTTTTTACTCCAATTTCAAAGGGCGATGCCAAAGGATATATAAACTACCAAACAATTGCACTCATCCCACACGCTAGCAAAGTAATGCTCAAAATTCTCCAAGCCAGGCTTCAACAATACGTGAACCGTGAATATCCAGATGTTCAAGCTGGATTTAGAAAAGGCAGAGGAACCAGAGATCAAATAGCCAACATCTGTTGGATTATCGAAAAAGCAAGAGAGTTCCAGAAAAACATCTATTTCTGCTTTATTGACTATGTGAAAGCCTTTTACTGTGTGAATCACAACGAACTGTGGAAAATTCTTCAAGAGATGTGATTACCAGACCACCTTACCTGCCTCTTGAGAAACCTGTATGCAGGTCAGGAAGCAACAGTTAGAACTGCACATGGAACAACAGACTGGTTCCAAATAGGAAAAGGAGTATATGAAGGCTGTATATCGTCATCCAGCTTATTTAACTTATATGCAGAGTACATCATGCTAAATGCTGGGCTGGATGAAGCACAAGCTGGATCAGGATTACCAGGAGAAATATCAATAACCTCAGATATGCAGATAACACCACCCTTATGGCAGAAAGTGAAGAAGAACTAAAGAGCTTCTTGATGAAAGTGAAAGAGGAGAGTAAAAAAGTTGGCTTAAACCTCAGCATTTAGAAAACTAAGATCATGGCATCTGGTCCCATCACTTCATGGCAATGGAAACAGTGACAGACTTTATTTTCCTGGGTTCCAAAGTCACTGCAGATGGTGACTGCAACCATGTAATTAAAAGGTGCTTCTTCCTTGGAAGAAAAGCTGTGACCAACCTAGACAGCATATTAAAAAGAGACATTACTTTGCCAACAAATGCCCATCTGGTCAAAGCCATGGTTTTTCCAGTAGTCATGAATGGATGTGAGAGTTGGAATATAAAGAAAGCTGAGCACAGAAGAATTGATGCTTTTGAACTGTGGTGTTGGAGAAGACTCTTTAGAGTCCCATGGATTGCAAGATCAAACCAGTTCATCCTAAAGGAAATCAGTCCTGAATGTTCACTGGAAGGACTGATGCTGAAGCTGAAACTCCCATACTTTGGCCACCTGATGCAAAGAACTGACTCATTGGAAAAAACCCTGATACTGAGAAAGATTGAAGGTAGGAGGAGAAGGGGATGACAGAGGATGAGATGGTTGGTTGGCATCACCAACCTGATGGACATGAGTTTGAGTAAGCTCTGGTAGTTGGTGATGGACAGGGAAGACTGGCATGTTGCAGTTGATGGGGTCATGAAGAGTCGGACACAACTGAGCAACTGAACTGAACTGAAAATCACTGTGAATGGTGACTACAGTCATGAAATTAAAAGACAATCGCTCCTTAGAAGACAAGCTATGACAAACCTAGACAGCATATTAAAAAGCAGAGACAGCGCTTTGCCAACAAAGTCCATAAAGTTATGATCTTCTACATACAGATGGCTAACAAACACATGAAAAGATGCTCAACATCACTCATTAGCAGAGAAATGCAAATCAAAACCACAATGAGGTACCATTACACGCCAGTCAGGATGGCTGCTATCCAAAAGTCTACAAGCAATAAATGCTGGAGAGGGTGTGGAGAAAAGGGAACCCTCTTACACTGTTGGTGGGAATGCAAACTAGTACAGCCACTATGGAGAACAGTGTGGAGATTCCTTAAAAACATGGAAACAGAACTGCCATATGACCCAGCAATCCCACTCCTGGGGATACACACCAAGGAAACCAGATCTGAAAGAGACACATGCACCCCAATGTTCATCGCAGCACTGTTTATAATAGCCAGGACATGGAAGCAACCTAGATGCCCATCAGCAGACGAATGGATAAGGAAGCTATGGTACATATACACTATGGAATATCACTCAGCCATTAAAAAGAATTCATTTGAATGAGTTCTAATGAGATGGATGAAACTGGAGTCCATTATACAGAGTGAAGTAAGCCAGAAAGATAAAGACCAAAACAGTATACTAACGCATATATATGGAATTTAAAAAGATGGTAATGATAACCCTATATGTAAAACAGAAAAAGAGATGTACAGAATAGACTTTTGGACTCTGTGGGAGAAGACGAGGGTGGGATGATCTGAGAGAATAGCATTGAAACTAGTATACAATCAAGGGTGAAACGGATCACCAGCCCAGGTTGGATGCATGAGACAAGCACTCAGGGCTGGTGCAGTGGGAAGACCCAGAGGGATGGGATGGAGAGGGAGGCGGGAGGGGGGATCGGGATGGGGAACACATGCAAATTCATGGCTGATTCATGTCAATGTATGGCAAAAACCACTACAATATTGTAAAGTAATTAGCCTCCAAGTAATAAAAATAAATGAAAAAATTAAAAAAAATAAAAATAAATAAAGTTATGGTCTTCTAACAGTTATGTGCTGATGTGAGAATTGGACCATAATGAAGGCTGAGTGCCAAAGATTTGATGCTTTCCAATTGTGGTGCCGGAAATGATTCTTGATAGAACCTTGACAGTAGAGAGATCAAATCAGTCAATCCTAAAGGAAATCAACCCTGAATAGTCATTGGAAGGACTGAAGCTGAAGCTGAAGGTCCAGTATTCTGGCCACCTAATGGGAAAAGCCAACTAACTGGAAAAGACCTTGAGGGTAGGAAAGACTGAGGGCAGGAGGAGAAGGGGGCCACAGTGGATGAGATTGTTGGATTGCATCACCAACTCAATGGACATGACTTTGAGCAAATCCTGGGAAATAGTGAAGGACAGGGAAGCCTGGTATGCTGCAGTCCATTGGGTCACAGACATGACTTAGTCACTGAACAGGAATTAGTCTAAATGGAGAGGAAAAGTTTAAAAAATAATTGTTCTTTCTTAATATAACATTATTTGTTTAAAACCCAGGTTTATTAACTTTGGAACATGTATATAGTTTTAAAAGCCACCCAGAAACTTTACTTTGCTTACCCAATAAACCAGCAAGCAGAAAAGCACAAAAGTGCAAAACTTCAGGAAGAATCTGTACACAAATTCTATAATTGCCAAAGAAATAGTTTTATTTCCTATTTTTAGGATCAAAAGAAAGACTTGTATATTATCTCTGTGTAGTTGCATGTAACTTTATTTAATGTGTATAGAAACATCAAAGGCATTAATCCATTGTTAAGATTTTAAGGCACTGTAAGTTTGTGAATAATTAAAATAGATGTATGCAGTTATTGCTGAGTAATGAATATGTCAAAAAATATGAATTTTACTGAACCTATTCATTAAGTTCTGTACATCAACGACCTTAAAAGTTAACCACTTCTCTTCATTTCTAAGTATTTACAAGTACTCCTCATGGATTAAAACAATGAATAAATACAAAATACAAACTATAAAATTTAATTTTCTATGAAATTTAATAATTTAGAAATTACAATTCTTACATTTATAAGGCTGAACCTTTGAATATATAGATTTAAAACTTACAGATACAGTTCACATGCATAAGTTTATGATGACTTTGCAAGAGAAAAAAGAAAATAACTTGAAGAAAGCCTATTTTGTATATTAACTACATATCCTGATCCACATTCTGATCTGCTCTTACTGGTTAAACAACTCTAGGCTTGTAATTTAAACCTATATGTTAGTTTTCTTATCTCTGTAAAGGGGTTTTGCCAAGTATTTTATTTGTTGGCTAGGAAAAGGACTATAATTGATCTGAGCTGGACAACTGTAGGGCATTAACTAGATCACATCTCCTTTGAGTAGAGCTTTCAAGGGGTTTGGAAGGTTAGGGAACCTATAATGTTCTGACTTTTTCTTTTTTCTTTCTCTCAATATGACTGTTTGGGATAATGAGCCGACTCAACACAATCCTCCTACCTCCATGCATGGTAGGCAATACATGCACCTACACAAGAACAAATCTGAGCATGGACTTCCCTGGGTGTCCACTGGTTAAGAATCTGTGCTTCCAATGCAGGGGGGTATGGGTTCAATCCCTGGCTGGGGAAGTAAGAGCCCTCATACACAAGTTCTTTATGTATTCATGTCTTGGCTATAGTAGAAAAATGTTGCAATGAACATGAAAATATAGATATCTATTCAAGATCCTGTTTTCATTACCCTTAGATATATACCCAGAAGTGAAACTGCTGGTTCACATGATAGCTGTATTTTTTCCTTTTCTTTTTTGAAGAACTTCCATATTATTTTCCACACAAACTGAACCACTTTACATTCCCATCAACAGTGTATAAGGGTTCCCTTTTCTCTACATCCTCACTGATACTTGTTATTTCTTGTCTTTTTGATAACAGCCATTCTAAGAGATGCCAGGGAAAATCTCATTTTATCTTCAATTTGCATTTCCCTGATGACCAGTGATATTCAGCACATTTTTATGTGCTCATTGGTCCTTTATATGCCTTCCTCTGAAAAATGTCTATTTAGTTCCCCTGACCATTTTAACTGAATTGTCTTTTTTCTATTGAATTTAATGTCTTTATATACTTTTGACTCTTATTGAATATATGACTTGCAAATAGTCTCTCCTATTCAATGCCTTGGCTTTTGGCGTCAAGTCCGAAAAATCATTGACAAGACCAATCTCAAGGAAGTTACTGCTTATGTTTTCTTTCATGAGTTTTATGATCAAGTCTAATCAATTTTGAGTTGACTGTTTTGTGCATGATAGGGGGTCCAGTTTCATTCTTCTACATGTGGTTGTCCTACAGCATTTAATAGAGAGATTATCCCTTCTCCACTGTATATTCTTGGCTCTTCTGTTGTATTAATAAACTAATTGCCCATATATCCATGAGTTCATTTCTGGGCTTCCTAGTTTGGTCCATTGATTTATGTATCTACTCTTAAGCCAATGCCATACTGTTTAGTTTGATTACTATAGGTTTAAAATATAGCTCAAAATAGGAAAGTGCTATACCTCTTGCTTTGTTCTTCTTCAGATTGCTTTGGCTATTGTCATTTATCATTTTGCCATTCCATTCATATTTTAGGTTTTTTTTTTTCTGATTTCTGTGAAAAAAATGTTATTGGAATTTTGATAGGGAATGACTGTACTCTGTAGATCACCTTGCGTTGTATGGATATTTTAATAATATCCTAATTATTCCAACTCATGAACACAGGATATCTTTCTATTTATTTGTGTCTTCTTCCATTTCTCCCATCAACTGTTTCTTTCAACAGTTCTCAGTACACAGATCTTTCATCTCAGAAGTATTTTACTCTTTTTAATTGAGTTGTAAATGGGATTTTTAAAAAATTTTTCTTTCTGATAATTTGTTATTAGTGTCTAGAAATGTGACTTATTTTTGTATATTGATTTACTTTATTTTTTGGCTGCATCGCACAGCTTGAGGGATCTTAGTTCCTTGATCAGGGATTGAGCCTTGACTCTGTACAGTGGAAGCACAGAGTCCTAACAGCTAGACCACCAGGGAATTCCCTGGATATTGATTGCATATCTTGCAAATTTATTGTATTTGTTTGTTAGTTCTAACAGTTTCTTGGTGGAGTCTTAGAAATTTCTATATATAATATCATGTCTCCTGAAAATAGAAACAGTTTTACTTCTTCCTTTCTGATTTGGATGTCTTTTATTTCTTTTTCTTGCCTAACTGCTCTAGCTAGAGCTTCTAGTACTATATTGAAAGGAATGGTGAGAATTCACCGAGTATGTTAGCTGTGGGCTTGTCATGTATGGTCTTTATTATGTTATATGTATTTCCTCTATAACCATTTCATTTAATGTACGAGTGTGTGCATGTATTTTTTATATTAAATTGTGATTTTTACCCCAAAAGGTATGGTCATCCCCGGATTAAATAAGCAACTAATAAATTGGTAAATAAGCAGTTTTGCAGGTCAGAGGATTACATCTGAAGTCCAAGTGCCCTCATTAGCCAACTATGTATCCTCAAGCAATTTATTTAGTTTCTTTGGATCTTACATTTTTATTGCCTGAAAATTGAAGGAAATGAATTTTCAATGATGAGTAAACACCAGAAGAATGGTGTAAAAGAATGCTATCTCCTTAGATTTTGGAAAACCTGACCTCAGTGGGTTCTAACATCCCCCTCAGGTTTCAAATTCATTTGGGTAGGGTTCTTAACCCTCCATTAGGTTTCAAATCCACTTAACAAATTGACCCTTTCTTCTTTAACATCCCTGAATGTAAGTTCAAACTAAAGGTAAATGACTTGCCCAAGGTCACAGAGGTAAGAAGTAAAGAGGATGAAATTAGAACAAATACTTCTAACTCCCATTTCCAAAATTTTTCTAAGAAAAATACGTGCGAGAACACATTAATCTGATAATCCTGCAACTTTAAATAAGAACTAGGAGCCTCAATGTTAAGCAACCTTAGAAAAATGCAGTTGTTCTCCAACCAGAAAACATCTTGGGGCTGATATATACTCTTTTTTTTTTCAGTTTTATTTATTTATTTCTTTACTTTACAATATTGTATTGGTTTTGCCACACATTGACAAGAATCAGCCATGGGTGTAATGTGTTCCCCATCCTGAACCCCCCTCCCACCTCCCTCCCCATCCCATCCCTCTGGATCATCCCAGTGCACCAGCCCCGAGCACCCTGTCTCATGCATCGAGCCTGGACTGGTGATTCATTTTACATATGATAATTTACATGTTTCAATGCCATTCTCCCA
This sequence comes from Odocoileus virginianus, assembly GCF_023699985.2. NCBI lineage: Eukaryota > Metazoa > Chordata > Mammalia > Artiodactyla > Cervidae > Odocoileus > Odocoileus virginianus. The sequence goes on from NC_069699.1 coordinate 21,719,669, forward strand.
TATCATCCTGCCCTCGCCCTCTCCCACAGAGTCCAAAAGACTGTTCTATACATCTGTGTCTCTTTTGCTGTCTCACATACAGGGTTATCATTACCATCTTTCTAAATTCCATATATATGCATTAGTATACTGTATTGGTGTTTTTCTTTCTGGCTTACTTCACTCTGTATAATAGGCTCCAGTTTCATCCACCTCATTAGAACTGATTTAACAAAGAACTGCTTAATAGCTACTGAAGCTAGAGGAAGAAACCAAAGGTGCTCTTCGAAGGGGAAAAAAGTCATATACTTCCCTCAAAAAGCAAAAGAAAAATGTCTGTAGGATGAAGTCTCATTTTAACAAATGAGCCTAAGAGCTTAAGAGCTTTGTTCTTCTGGTTGAAGACACTGAAAGTAGCCTTCTTTATAACATTTAAACCACTTTAATATAATTTATATATAGCGGGGTGTATAATAACTTGAGAGAATTGAAACAGGAAGAGACTAAGAATTTGTCAAATGAAGAAAATCATGTACTTTTTCACTATCAGTAAACTGTCATAAATGTTTCTCTCTACCTGATAGATTCTCTCATACAATATTTGAATGCAGAGATAAAAGTCTAGAGCTTTTAAGTGATAAAGACTAAAAACAGGGGAGAAAAATGTCCTTTTCTCGCCAGCAGTATATGTCAGCTGAAGGATTCTCAGGCTTTACATTCGGAAATCACTTCCTAACACTTAAATCTTGGGTATTTCTAAGCTGTCTGCTTGACCTGGCCATCTGAGTAAGCGGGCCTTCTGAAAAGAAATGAATCTCTTGACAACTGGTTATTTTTAGCAATGCTCTGACAAAAGTTTAAGTAGTCAATGGGTAGAGGAAGAAAGAACCTGGAGGTAATTAGCAACTTTGCTAATTAATTCTCTATATTTGAAGTTTTGCATTTTTAATTCTCCTCTTGTTTATTTGAATTGTTGATTAAGTGATGCTCTGCCAGCTAATGTATGCATTCACCTAGCCATTGATTACTTCAAATGACTGCCTTGAATATTTATCGCTAGTTAAATATTTTAAGCTTTTACCAACATTATCTTATACCCAATTAAGAACTCATTGAGGCAGGGTTTTTTTTTTAACCTTTCTTTCATTGTAGGGAGTGTTCTTAATCACAAGAATAGCTGCCTGTTTCCCTCATTTTGAGGCATAAGTTCTGGGAGGGAGCTGCCCTGTCCTGCGGGAGGTTACTAACAGGAGCTTGGTACACAGCAGAGCTGGGGTGGATGCTGACTGCTGGAGAAGGAAGGGATGGAGAGCATGCTGCCGCCTCTGGCCTCTCTCTCCAGCTCCTTTAATTCCCTTGGCATTCCTTAGGGGGAAAGGTCTCACAATGCCCCTCAAGTCTCATGTTCTCCCACCTACCATTTTTCTTTTAAAAATAAAATTAATTTTCAGTGAATTTTATAATCAGTCTTTCTGCAAAACAATGTAAAATGGTGGCTATTGTGGAGTCAGAATAAACCTGGAAGCAATTTTTTTTTTTTTTTCATTTCTTTTCTGCTACTCTACTGAATGCTGCTGGGACCACTGTGCAAAGTACCATGTTCACAATGCGCCACAGCCATTCATTCAGAAAAGAAGGGACAGTGGTAATCACTGGGCTGCAAGAATTTATTGTCTGTGCGCCAACAGATACTGTAAAATTGTGGCATCAATAAAACTTCATATAGAATTTAAAGCCTCCATCGGACTTTGCAACATATTATTTAAGTAAATCCAGCTGTCCTATGCATTGTAGGATGTACAGCTTGGCCCCTGGCCTCTACCAACTTGATACTAAGAGCATCAACTCCAGACACAGTTGTGATGATTAAAATGGTCTCTAGTCTCCAGACAGTGCCAAATGTCTCCAGGATCTGGGGAGGAGGGAATGATAGCAAATCAACCCCAGTCAGAACCAGTAACATATCTATAATTTGGATTTTTATGAAGGGCCCATCACCAGAAATTCAAGTGATTTATCCATGTTTACAAAGACTTTGATTCCTCTCTTCACTTAACCTCCACAAACTATCAGTAAATATTTATTAAGATGGTACAACAGTAATTTTGGTTTTGCATTGTTGAAATTTGCCATTGTATACTGGAAAATATCATTAAATAAATGTGATTATGTTGTACATCACTTTAATGTAAGTTCTCACTTTATTGCTTTGCTAATGATTTATTAGTTGCTATTTATTTTATTACTTGTTATTTATTTTATATATGTATTTATATGTATATTTATGTATTTTAAACTATGGAATTGATGTTAGACAAAAAGAAAATTTGAGCAATTTTCTTACTCAAGTTTCAAAGTGGGAGATAAGGCAGCAGAGACAAGTTGCTACATCAACAACCCATTTGGCCCAGGAACTGCTAATGAATGTACAGGGCATTGGTGGTTCAAGAAGTTTTGCAAAGAAGATGAGAGTCTTGAAGATGAGAAGCATAGTGGCTGGCCATCAGAAGTTGACAATGACCAACTGAGAACCATCATCAAAGCTAATACTCTTACAACTTCATGAGAACTTGAAGAACTCCATGTCAACCATTCTATGGTCATTTGGCATTTGAAGCAAACTGGAAAGGCTAAAAAGCTAAATAAGTGGGTGCCTCCTGAGCTGATTGCAAATAAAAAAAAAACTGTCATTATGACATGTCATCTTCTCTTATTGTACAAAACAATGAGTCATTTCTTGATTGAATATGACATTCAATGAAAAGCAGATTGTACATGACAACTGCGATGACCAGCTCAGGGGTTGGATCAAAAAAAAAAAAAAAAACCCAAAGCAGTTGCCAAAGCCAAACTTGCACCAAAAAAGATCATGGTCACTATTTGGTGGTCTGCTTCCAATCTGATCCACTACAGCTTTCTCATTCTTAGCAAACTCATTACATCTGAGAAGCATGCTCAGCAAATCGATGAGATGCACTGAAAACTTCAACATCTGTGCCTGCAGTCTGCATTGGTCAACAGAAAGGGCCCCATTCTTCTCCACAACAATGCCTGACCACATCTCACAACCAATGCTTCAAAAGTTGAACAAACTGGACTATCAAGTTTTGCCTCATCTTCCATATTCACCTGACCTCTCGCCAACTGACTACCACTTCTTTAAGCATCTAGACAGCTTTTTGCAGGGAAAATGCTTCTACAACCAGCAGGATGCAGAAAATTCTTTCCAAGAGTTCATCGAATTCCAAAGCACGTATTTTAATGCTATAGGAATAAACAAACATTTCTCATTGGCAAAAATGTGTTTACTGTAATAGTTTCTATTTTGATTAGTGAAGATGTGTTTGAGCTGTGTTATAATGATTTAAAATTCACGGTACCAAACCACAATTACTGTTGCACCAATCTAATAATTTGACCTCAAACATATCCTCAAATCTAGCCACCCATCTTCAACTCTATTACCACCAGTTAGACCTATGACACCATCTCTTGCTTAGGCTGTTGCAGTAATGTCCAATCTAGGAACCCAAATATTTATCCCCTTTCTCAAATCCATTTCCCACATACTGCATCAGTAATAATTTTAAAACAAATAGACTACCAACACTAGGCAGTTTGAAACCTAAGATGCTATCCCAATGCAATTAAATCCTAAAATTCATCTTTCTTATCTCTCTCTGGCATCTCACCCAGCCTACTGGTCACAGTGATCTTCACTTTCTTAGAATATGACAAGTATTTTTGGAGTCTCTACATAAATTGTTCTCTCAAGAATGCCCTTTCCCTGACCTTCATGGTTGATTCTGTCATATCTCAATTAACCATGAGTGTGTGTGTGTTAGTAACTCAGTCACGTCCATCTCTTTGTGACCCCATGGACTGTAGTCCACCAGGCTCCTCTGTCCACGGGATTTCCTAGGCAAGAATACTGGAATGGGTAGCCCTTCCCTACTCCAAAGAATCTTCCCAACCTAAGGATTGAACCCAGGTCTCCTGCATCTTAGGCATATTCTTTACTGTCTGAGTCATAATAATTTACATATTTCCTATTTAATTCCCTGCATAACCATTCTTTTGATATTTGCCTTGATTATTTTCATGTGTTATTTATCAGCTGTCTTTTCCATAAAGTGCAAATCCCAGAACAGCAGGGATGTCCAGTCTATATCTTGACTGTTGTATTCACACCTACGTTCCCGGGGTCGGGAACAATCTGACACATGACTCAATTAATGCATGTTGAATAAAAGTATTAATTAATGACTAAGAAGTCATGGAGTCAGAACAGGAATCCAAATGACTCTTTCCATTATACTATTAAAAAAGAGTCATTTCAAAGCAATCAATTCATAAAAATATTTATGACAGAAATAAGGTAGGGACATGGTGAAAAGTAGGTGAATAAAGGGGGAGACCTGCAATGGAAAAGCTCACAGTCTCCGGGAGAGTCTCTTTTCTCTCTCTCTCTCTCTCTCTCTCACACACACACACATACACACAGACACACACATATTTTTTAAAAGCACATAAGTGAAATGCCAAAACAATGGTATGGACAAGGAATGGTAGGAAAGACGTAGAGGGTGGGTGGGATCATGGAAGTCTGAATTTAAGAGGTGAGCTTAAGCTGCATCTTGAATAAAGCATAGGTCGGTATGTATTTCACACAACTGCAGGCTGTCAATACTTTGGCTTTTAGGATACCTGGATTAATAATGCCAAGTGAGGGATACCGCCAGTTAAGAGACTCGAAACTATTACACTGCTTATACATTTGTTGTAGGTATTCTGACATCTCCTGACCATAGGCTGCATGACCCAGAGAGACGTTTCCTTCTCATGTAAGCGAAATGCGATTCAGCTTCCCCGGCCATGCCTTTGTGTGTTTGCTTGAACAAAAGCTGTCATCTGTGCTGAACATTACCAGTGTGGCCCTCGGCCGGAATATTGGAACAACCACTGAATGAGATGAGGACATAAAACTGGTATCTTTTGTGATCAGCATAATTTAAGAACTTGGAATCTGTGGCAATAATGACTAAAATGATAAGAGGTGGTTTTCAAATAAAGCGTAATGGGAAGCCTGGAAAAGAAATAGCTTCTAAAATGAAACTCAAAATGAAGCAAATTAAGTCTCAAGTATATTCTATGAAAGTCCCTGATGATTGTGTGGAGTGGAGGAAGGAAGAGGAGTGTTTTCTCTGACTGCACTTTTTTTTTTCTTCTTGACTAACTGCATGCTGATTCAGAGGTCCAAAATTATTTATAAATCTGGATATTTGATATTTAGAAATAAAGGTTTGGGGGGATTTTAATTAGAACAAGCATTTTGTGATTGTGATAGGATATATCTGCTATATGATTTCACAACCATAAGGTAAGTTATGGTAAATCTACATGATGTAAACAGTTTAGTATTCTACATCTAAAAAACAGCATCAGCATCATACCAACTTGAAAACTGACACCAACTTGAATTCTATGTCTTACTCTCTTTGAATATTAAAATTGAGTCATCCAAAGGCACTATTTTCTTTTGCTGTGATGTGAGAAAATATGTATATCACATTGTAATAAAACTGAGAACAACCAAGTTAACAGGAAAAGTCAAAAATTTTCCAAAGCTAAAAAGAGCATTGTTATGAAGACAAATACATCTTTCTCCTTGTATGACAGGAGTACAGATTTATGGTTTAGTAGGAATTTGTCACTAGTCAAGAACCCCATGTGGGAAACTAAAATATCTGCTGCATTATTCCCTCAAGAGAATTTACGTATTATTGAAAACCCTCTATACTAAAAAGTATGTACCTATCAGCTTTCATCTTTTTCACAAAACTGATAATCTTTTCTCAGGATAGTGTGCATGCTCAGTCACTTCAGTCATGTCTGACTCTTTGTGATCCCATAGACTGTAGCCTGCCAGGCTCCTCTGTCCATGGAATTCTCCAGGCAAGAATATTAGAGCGGGTTGTTAGACCCTTCTCCAGGGGATCAACCCAGGGATATAACCCGCATCTCCTGAGTGTCCTTCACTGCAGATGGATTCTTTACCCATGAGCCACTGGGGAAGCCCATTAAAAGAATGGAAAGTTTCTGCCAGAAAACCTTGAGGTCAAATCCAGATCTGACCATTGATGATATATACTAATAGGAGACAGTGACCGAATGTTGGAGTCTCAGACTCCTCATCTATAAAACGAAGAAATTAACACCTGCCCTAAAGTATGATTTTGAGGATTACTGGGAAATGCAGCAGCAGCATCCTGACATGATACACTCAATAAATGTTAAATGTAGACTAACTCAGATGTGTTCCTTCTTGATTCTTTTTCATAAAAGAAGATCAATCAATTCAAGCTAGCAAACCAAGAAGGAATGAAAAGGGAATGACAATACTTTGAGTTTTTAAATGGGAAGTTAGCCTCTACTATACAGAAGATGTATGCAAGTAAATAGCATCCATGGACATCTATAAAAAGCAGGAGAAGCCTGGGAGCCTGTCAGAAGTGAGACGAACTAGGGAACTGATGCCAAATTGTGAAGATTCCTTAAAAGTTGCTATAACTTCAAGAAAGGCTGTGCTTCAATTCACAAGTGGAAGAGGTCCAGTGGCTCTTTCACCAAATCACAAATGGATCACTGCTCAGAGCACAGACCAGGTAAGAGTGATTCGCAGAGAAAATACCACACTCAACTAAGCCAGAGGCTTCACAAGAAGGGTATCACTTGACCATATCCCACTATGCCTGGCACAGAGTAGGCACTAATATTTGTTGAATGATGAGTGTATGACGCCAACAAAAGTAGTGGAAAAGAAAGCAGAGATCAAGTGCTTAAAGTAGATGCTCAATAAAATATTTTTGCGTGGAACAAATGAAGTGAAGAACAAATGATACAATAAAGGAATGAATAAAAAAGGTTCCTTTGAGTCTACCAAGCAACAAATAAAAGAACACGCATGTTCCAGAATGCCTACCAGTGAAATAATTTGAAGCCCATGACAAAAATCAGGATTCATGGTAGGCTTTGCAGGAAAGCGAGAATATCAAGTTGGCCATTTCAGAAATACTGTGGCACCATTTTTCTTCTCTCCATCTTCAGCCCTTCAGACACACACCTCAGAATATCTCTTTCCAAGTAAGAGATAAAAGCTAAGTATCTAAAAAATGGCACAGCGGTGTTAACCCCAGCCTGTTATTTTTTACAGGATATAACTTACAGATGATATTGCTCTACAGAAGTCAGTGTCTTCTAAAGTTGGGTCAGACTCGAACACTACTGATTACAGGGCCTACGTACAGAAGCTTACTTATTCACATGCCACATCTAGAAATTGGAGAAAATTTATACTCAAAAAGAAATTAAACAAACACATATGAGCACTTATTAAAAGCTTAATAATATATCAGGTAAAGCCACAATTCTTACCAACAGTTCACTGAGAAAGTTAACTTTTTTATTCCCTGACATACATCTTCAAGACTGTGATTATTTTTCTCCAGAAATCAGTTGGTTTAAAGAAGATCCAGATTGTTTCAAGCCAAACTAGGTGACTGCCACTTTAAGTATTATATTGAACTATTAGGAAACTACCTACCCTTGCTTTCGAAGGCAACTTTCCATGAATTGGATAACCACACGATTCCAAGAACGACACCTATCAGTGGAAAGCTTACCTGATATTATGGATTCAGAACTGTTAAGCATCTAAAAGGACTCAGTTATTCTTCTGTATAAGTAACTAATATTCAAAAACACATGCTAATTTTCCTACAGTGTTTTTTTCTTATAGGCATTAACATTATATATTACACCAGAATAGTAATTATTTTCAAATTCTAATATATGAAAAATAAACTTTAACTTTTACAAGAAAGTCAATTTCCTGACAAATAACATTTTTATTATAATGCCATCATGAATGAAAAAGATTTTGCTCAAGAAAATATAAAGTGAATCTGCTCAATATTTCTTAACATATATACTCCCTCATGGTCTCTGTTTTGTTTTCAGTGATAATCTTTATATTGTCTCATCTCAATAATCTGTACCCATTTGTTTTACCACATGTCTTCTGATTAATTAAACAACACCCCCAATGAAATTAGCATTATGAGAGCACAATCCTCCCTTTTCTGACTCATGATTAAGTGAGAAATTTAGGGTTGATTATAAGGGGACATCTATATTCTGGAAAAAAAATAATAAAAGGAGTAAAACTAGATAACTACCTCTCTGACTGTCCATCTCTAACTTAACTTACATGGGGTAGGAAACTTTCACATCTCAATTCTCAGAAGTGAACCACAGGTTTCTTAATGTCTTTTTTAAAGACTTTTTTACATATCTCTATCTTAATAGCAAGAAAAAAAGTCTTAAATTTAACATGAAGGTCCTTGTGCATGGCATATTAGTTGCTAATCTATCAGATATCCTTTTCTTACTTAGAGGAAGAGCATGGGTTTTGTTTGAGAATTTCTCTATCTTCTCAAACTTGAGGATGTGAAGAAATGATAAACCCAGATTTGTCTAATCCAGGGAAACAAAATGGGTCATCTGTTGTACAAATAAAGTTTTACTGGAACACATTCATGCCATTCCTTTACATGTATCTCTGGTTGTTTGTTCACTACATTGGCAGAATTGAGTGACTACAGCAAAGACTATGTTTCCTGCAAAGCCTAAAGTATTCATTATCTGAACCTTTACAGAAAAGTATACTACCCGCTGGTTAAACTAATCCTAATCATCTCCTTCCACTCACCAGTGACTGGTTTGAATCAATGCATATGACACAATCCTAATCAGTAAGGTAAATAGAAAAGTCAATGAAAATTCTGAGAGAGCTTCCATACTAATCAAGAGAAACACACACAAAGAAATAATCCCTTTTCTTCTTTTCAGTGCTGATATGTCTGTATGCATCTGTGTTCAGTCATGTCCAACTTGTTGTGACCCCATGGACTGTAGGCTACCAGGCTCCTCTGTCCATGGGACTTCCCAGGCGAAGAATACTGGAGTGGGTTGCAGTTACCTTCTCCAGGGGATCTTCCCGACCCAGGGATCTAACCCATGTCTCTTCTGCCTCCTGCACTGGCAGGTGGGCTCTTTATCAGTTATCACCTGGGAGAGACATCTGTACCTGCCTATCCCAGAGCTTCTTTTTAGGTAAAATAATAAAGATACTCATTTGTTGGCCTGCTGAGTTAGCACTTTCACCTGCAGCCAACAGCTTCCTAATAATATTCTCAGATCATGGAATGTCAGAGAAATGACTGGCTGGGGAGAGACAGGAGAAAAGATGTGAATAGGCTAAGGAAGTACCTCCTCTGAAAGGACATTCTATTTTTATAATAAGATAGTATTGTAAGAATGATGGAAGACCCATACTGCTTTCTACAGAACTGAGAGAATTGTGTACTTACTGCACTTATAAAAATTCTACTCTAAGTAATTAGAGCTACTTACCAATAATCCATTATCACAAAGAGTCATTAGGATAGCTATGTATTTTTGAACAAAATAACATTATTTCTCAGGTAACTTGGAGAGGAAGACATTACTAAATTTATATTACTTTAATATTTTTCTTGGGCTCCAAATCACTGCAGATGGTGACTGCATCCATGAAATTAAAAGATGTTTGCTCCTTGGAAGAAAATTTATGACAAACTTAGACAGCACATTAAAAAGCAGAGGCATTACTTTGCCAACAAATGTCCATATAGTCAAAGCTATGGTTTTTCCAGTAGTCATGCAAGGATGTGAGAGCTGGACCATAAAAAGGCTGAGCATCGAAAAATTGATGCTTTTGAACTCTGGTGTTGGAGAAGACTCTTGAGAGTCCCTTGGACTCTCAAACCAGTCAATCCTAAAGGAAATCAATACTGAATATTCATTGGAAGGACTGATGCTGAAGCTGAAGCTCCAAGTACTTTGGCCAACTGATGGAAGAGCTGACTGAAAAGACCCTGATGCTGGGAAAGATTAAAGGCAAGAAGAGTAGGGGACAACAGAGGATGAGATGGTTGGATGGCATCACTGACTCAATGGACAAAAGTCTGAGCAAGCTCCGGGAGATGGTGAAGGACAGGGAAGCCTGGCATGCTGCAGTCCATAGCATCACAAAGAGTCAGACATTACTGAGAGACTGAAAACAATCAATGCAATAGTATGATTTAAGTCAACTGCATTTAAAATGCTATTCATTCATCAGATTTGACTATGTCCTAGGCATTTGAGATATAGTAAAATACAAAGAAAAAAGACCTTTATTCTTGAGAAGCTTTTAATACAGTGGAGGCAGTCATACAATAATCTATAAGAGTAAATAAGCAAGGAGAACAGTATGATAGAAGGTTACAGAGCATAATAGAGGAGGCGAGACTATTAGAGAGATTCTGGAAGAAGGAAAGGATACAGTGTTAAATAGAGGTGTTCACATGCATTCAAGGGGATGTAATTTGAGCAAAAACATAAAATAATTAGAGGGATAAAAGAGGAAGTCAGTAAGAGGATTCAGAGAAAACCAAAGTTAAAACATAGGTCTGTGCATAGTATGTTCAAGGTCATTGTGGCTGAAGCAGAATGAGAGAACAGTAGTAGAAGATAAAATTGAAGAGCCATACCCTGAAAAATCTGTAGGTCATTGTGAGGGTTCCAACTTACACTCAGAGTGAAATGGAGGGTTAATGCAAAACTTTGAGCTAAGGAATTTGACACAATTTAAATATATTACACTTTGCTGAAACTAGACAATGGTGATTGGGCAAGTGGGGTAAACATCAAAGCAGAATTATGGCAAGGCTATAGCAGGGCTCCCCAACCTCTAAGATCTAATGCCTGATGATCTGAGGTGAGGTTGATGTAATAATAATATAAATAAAGTACAAAATAAATGCAATACACTTGAATCATCCTGAAACCATCCCCCCACAATAGGTGGAAAAACTGTCTTTCATGAAATCAGACACTGCTGCCAAAAAGGTTGGAGACCACTGGTCTATAGAGATGATAGTGACTCAGCAGAAGGTGATAGAAGTGAAGGTGCTAAAGGACTTTCTATTTCAGAGTGTGCGTATATACGTGTGTATGTGTATTTCCATGTTTACATTTTTTGACTTGCAGTAATTTCAAAAATACTGAATGTTGCAAGAATTTAGAAGTATTCTTTACCTCTAAACCATTTACCCAGATTCACCTCCTGTATTAGTTTCTTAAGGTGCTGTCACAAAGCACCATAAGCTAGGTGTTTAAAACAACAGGAATGTATTGTCTCACAGATTTGAAGGCTGGAAGTAGGAAAATATAGTGTCAGCAGGGCCAGGCTCCTTCTGAAATCTGCAGGGGGGTACTTCCTTGTCCGTTTCTAGCTTCTGAGGGGTTGCTGACAATCTCTGGTGTTCCTTAGTTTGCAGCTGCATGACTCCAATCTCGGTCTCTGTTTCATGGCCTTCTCCCTGTGCGCCTCGGTGTCTTCACCTGCCCTCCGATGAACTTTCTGCAGACCCATAATGGGCAGAGCGTGTGGGCTGCCTGGCCGACTGACAACCCACTCAGCCTTCTGGATCTGCTCTGGACACTTAACAAGGCTCTGCAACTTGGTCCTCACGCAACGTCATCTCCCATAGCTCATCTTACTCCCTTGGATGCTGCCTTCAGCCCTACTTGGCCCAGCCCTCACCTTTGTGGGGTAAAGATGCATCATAGGTCTTGAGTCAGGTTCTGTTCCTTTGTGGGACTGGGCATTTTTCAGTTCTTTGTTATTGAATAAACAAACCCATCTCAGAAAAAGAAAAGTGATACTAAATCAGGGGCCCATGGTACCCTACCATGACCACATCTTAAATAATTATATACACAATAACTGCATTTTCAAATAAAGGCACATTCCAAGTGACGAGGATTAGAACATTAACGTGTCTTTTTCTTAGGGGGCAAAATTCAACTGACGACACCTACTTATAACATTGTGTCCTATTTGCTTTCTTCATATATATTCATAATATTCTTTCTAGAATATTTGAGACAGGTGTCATGGACTTATACCTAAATATTTCAGTATTTCTTTAAAAAATGATATTTCCTATTACACACAGAGTTCAGTTACTTACTTCATTAAAATGAGTATGTATACAGAACTTTAACCTAATCTGCTGGTTTAATTTCTGTCTTGTTAATTCACCTATTAATATGCTTTATAACATTGCATTTCTTATACTTTAAGATCCAGACTATATCTATTTAGTCATCACATATCTCTTATTTCTTTTTATCTGTTAAAGTTTTCCAGCTTTTCTTTTTCTTTTATGATATTGATATTTTTGAAAAATAAAGTTGATGGGCCACTTTTACAGTTCTTTATATCACCTTAATATTATCTTTCTAGAGTTTATATTCCTTCAGATTTAGAAGGCAAGTGCATTTTTATATAGGGGAGTCCTGAGGTTTTAGAGCCAATCAAGGCCAGACCACTCTATAATTGACAATATCAGAGATGCTAGGATATATGGAGGACATTCTCCACACAGAAAGAAATGCTGCAGTAAATGAAGAACAGACTAAGGGGTGCAGCTTTAAATCTAAGTATTTGGGGAACAGCAACTGTGGAAAAACTCTGTTTCAGGAGAATATGGGCAGAGGAAGTAAGTCAGCTCCAGTAAAGATGCATCCTATGAATGGGAAAGGTTTAGGTGTCCTCTCAAAGCTGGTGCCACAGAAATGGAGGGTAATCAAAGCAAGTATACTATATGGTGCTTGATTTAAGCGGTCTGTAAACCCCTGGAAAAGGAAATGGCAACCAACTTCAGTATTTTTGCCTGGGAAGTCCCACACATAGAAAAGCCTGGCGGTCTACAATGTATGGTGTCTCAAAGAATCAGACACGACTTAGCAACTGTATGCATGCACGCTCGTTCACTTCATTCGTGTCTGACTCTTTGCGATCCTATGGACTTTTGCCCACCAGGCTCCTCAGATCATGGGATTCTCCAGGCAAGAATACTGGATTCAGTTGTCATGCCCGCCTCCCGAGGATATTCCCGACCCAGGTATTGAACCTGCATCTTCTGTGTCTCCTGCATTGTAGGCAGGTTCTTTACCATTGAGCCACCAGGGAAGCTCCGATTTAGACACTAACAACAACAAATCTTAACAGCAAAGCTCTAAGTATTTCAAGTCTGCTATATACCTGGATGACATGGAAAACACACATACACACATATACCTGTTTTCTCTCATTATTTATTTTTTTAAATTCTGGGGTGACAGTGTATTGGGGAATATTTGGGAGGAATCAGGGCAAACAATGACTTAGAAAAGGTTTTACATGCTCTGCTATGAGGTATGCTGCTGCTGCTGCTGCTAAGTCACTTCAGTCGTGTCCGACTCTGTGCGACCCCATAGACGGCAGCCCACCAGGCTCCCCCATCCCTGGGATTCTCCAGGCAAGAACACTGGAGTGGGTTGCCATTTCCTTCTCCAGTGCATGAAAGTGAAAAGTGAAAGTGAAGTCGCTCAGTTGTGTCCAACTCTTAGCAACCTCACGGACTGCAGCCCACCAGGCTCCTCCATCCATGGGATTTTCCAGGCAAGAGGACTGGAGTGGGTGCCATTGCCTTCTCCGGCTATGAGGTATACTCACACATTTATGCCGCTCTTTTTCTCTTATAGCATCTTTAATACAGAGGCTACGCTGCTTACTAATTTGTTGTGTTTGTATGGAAATATAACATTCTGGGTAAACTCGAAGTGGGGGAAGTAAGAGCTTAATGTTTGAGTTAATACAAGAAAAACAAACAAACAAAAAACTACATCTGGAAGCCTGAGATGAGAATAAAGGAGACTCTAAGGAACTGAAATGCTGAGAATTAGTAAAAATTTCTGGGAAAGTGCTAAATTCTCAAAGCTACTGAGTTGTTAAAGCCACAAACACCAAAGAGTAAAGATCAAGCCCTAAGGTAACAGGAGTCTGGATCTCCTAAGTTTCAGACCTTGAAAAAGATCTGGGATGCTAATTTAGACCCAACTAGAGAAAATAAGGATTCTAGCAGCCACCAACTAGTGAATAATCCTAAAGAGAATACAAGGTTGGTGGCCTTGCACGTGGAGGCAAAGAGAAACTCTATGGAGAATAAAGGGGCAGTAGAGACCCAGCTGAGCAAGATAACCCAATTCCTGACCTACAGGTCAAAGGTTTCTCAAAAAATGAAATCAGAGAAAGTGTGAGTCCTTTATCTCCACGCAGTCATCCGAGAGGAAACAGGAAGTCGGTAATGTGCCCTGTAGGTGCCAAGTCGGTTCCAGCCTGAGTAGAGTCCAGGCCCTGCTCAAATCACAGGTGCTGTTTGGCTAGCATGGTCTCTGAAGGCTAAGGACACAAATCAGTCATGGGCCTGGTTCCGGAGAGGAGACTGGGCCGGAGGCATGAATTTCAGGGAAGAGAGCATGGCCAACACATGGATGAACTCCAGGCTCAGGCAGAGTCCAGGGCTGAACAACCCTGTGATTGCAGACCCTCCTCCTTCCTTAAGCAAAGCAAAATGATAAGTGTCACATCTACAAGCTTCACACAGATTCTAAGAATCACAATTTTTTTTTTAGGAAGAACAGTCGGTTCAGAAACAAACAGTTCAGGACAGTCAGTCAAGACATCACAGATTGATGTCCTAGACACACCGAGGTCAACTGTGTCTGAGGCACCCTCTTTCTATGTTTCCCAAGGACCCTGCGTCCCCATTCTGGACCTACCAGCAAGTGTCCAGGATTCAAGATATTGCACTCACCCCTTCTCTGGGCTCTGTCTTTGAGCCAAGCATTTCCAGTGTGCCTGAAAATCCTCTTCTGTTCCCTCTCAGAAGGGAAATACCTGTCAACGAAAATTTTCAGTCCATGTGGACAAAATGTATTTCATGAGCTTGTTTTCTGAAAGAGATAGTCTTTATTTCTTCTATCCCAAAATATTTTTTGGTCCAATTACATCTTTTTCTTCTAATGAGAGAGCTGTGTCTTCTATCTCTGCTGCATGTACAACTGAAGTTTACACTCAGTAGTTTGGGCTGATTAAGTAAGCATCATTCTGAAATATGACATTCTATGCAAGCCTTTGATTGCATGGCCATTATGTCCCATTATATACAGTCCAGTTACGAAAGAGCTGTTCTCCTTTCAAGTGGGCACAAAAGTCTTAATTGATTTGAGTTCCAAGTTGACAAACAAATAAAGACTAACAAGCCAGATTCTCTATTACCTCTTACCCAACAGAGAACAGATCTCTATAAACCATCAATCTACTTGCAGAGCTCACCAAATGGTGAGACCATAACACCAAACGCCAATCATTCTTGAAGCTAATGAGAACTAACTTATCTGGCTAAAAATACACCCTTCCACCCAAATTAAAAAAAAGAAAAAAATGGCAATGCCCCCTCACCCCCGATAAAATTAGCAGAGAAAGAAATTAAGATGAAAAAAACAAAGTCAGGAAAATTCTTTTGTCCCTCCTGAAGTCAAGAAAAGGCATGAGTTCTCTTAATTTTCCCATGAAATACTTAAATTTCTCTTGTGACAAAATTGACCTGTGTCTGTTGAACTTATTGGATATATCAGTGGAAGATCTCCAGAACTGGTAAAATATAATCAATTTTTTTTAAAGTTAAAATAATTGTCACAAGATAAAATTGACAGGTGTAAAAGAGTTTATTTTACTTATAATGAGAGAGCTAGTCATATGCTATAGGCGCTTCCTGTTTCCTGTTTAAGTTGACCCTTGAATAACATGGGTTTAAACCTGCACAGTCCACAGCAATAAATACAATACCTGTATTTTCATTTTGTAGATCTTTAGCTAAATGTGGGGACATGATTGTGTTTTTTTAGAGATCACAATATGTGGATTCAAAAGAACTAGTGTTTGAGTCCTGAGTCTATGAAATCTGTTTCAGCTGCCTGCTCTTGGGTGAGTCATTTATCAATTTCTTTGTTTTTGAAGAAGACATAGCACCCAGATTTTCAACTATGTGGGGATTCTAACCCACACTGTTCAAAGCTTAACTATATTTTATAAGTAAATCTAAGGATTCCCTGAAAGATGGAATATATGTTGTGAGTCATTGAACTTAGTGAAAAATCCCTAAAGATGTGAATTAGAGCTGAATTTTTATTCTGGTATATGTATATAGCTCTTTTCTATCCACCATTTTCAGAGTTGATTTGTCAGTATTTGTGAACACCAAAGTCATGCTCAATATAATTCAAAACAAAGAACAGAGCACCTGCTGTTAGGAAGAGTCATTTTAAGTTGAACAAAATCATTCAGGAGAAAAACAAAACAAAACAAAACACATGCTGGGCTAGTGTCTTTATCTCAAAAGTACCACAGTTCTTCTCAACCAAGACAAAAATCAAACTTATGGGGAAATTTTGCTTAGAAAATAGCTTCCAAATAAACAATAACTTAATTATAGGAAGGCATATTTACTTTTATTAATGTTATAATGAGTCACATATTCAATATCTTCTTGGTTGATTGACCCATAATTTTAAATAGTAACTCAGATAATTTTTAACATATACAATGAGCTGCATATTCAGCTGGCCATCCTATAATTTTAAACACTAGTACAGACTGCTCATGAAAGTGAAAGTGAAAGTCACTCAGTTATGTTTGACTCTTTGTGACCTCCTAGACTATAGAGTCCATGGAATTCTCCAGGCCAGAACACTGGAGTGGGTAGCCTTTCCCTTCTCCAGGGGATTTTCCCAACCCAGGGATCGAACCTAGGTCTCCCGCATTGAGGGCAGATTCTTTACCAGCTGAGCCACAAGGGAAACAGAATGTTCATAATAGTTCATAATAATGAAAGTGAAAGTGTTAGTTGCTCAGTTGTGTCCCACTCTCTGCAACCCCATGGACGGTAGCCCACCAGGCACCTCTGTACATGGACTTCTCCAGGCAAGAATACTGGACTGGATTGTCATTTCCTTCTCCAGGGGATCTTCCCAACCCAGGGATTGAACCCAGGTCTCCCGCATTGAGGGCAGATTCTTTACCAGCTGAGCCACAAGGGAAACAGAATGTTCATAATAGTTCATAATAATGAAAGTGAAAGTGTTAGTTGCTCAGTTGTGTCCCACTCTCTGCGACCCCATGACGGTAGCCCACGAGGCACCTCTGTACATGGACTTCTCCAGGCAAGAACACTGGATTGGATTGTCATTTCCTTCTTCAGGGGATCTTCCCAACCCAGGGATTGAACCCAGGTCCCCTACACTGCAGGCAGATTCTTTACCAGCTGAGCCACCATGGAATCCTTCACAATAATAGATGGTAGATATTACATACTGGTTTCCTAATGGAAATAAAACTACTTAGTAAGAAAGGAATAAACAAGACATAACTAATATTGTATCTCCAGACTTCATTAACAGTGGTTAACAACTTTACATCATCTCTATGAATATTGTGAATTTATTTATAGTCTTGCCTTTGAATAGCTACCAACAATAAATGGGTAGTAGAAGGGAAGATAGGTACGTGGGTAAATGGATAGATAGATAAACAGACGAACTTGAGTAAAAGAAAAAGGAAAGTATAGTTGATGACTGATTTTCCACTTATAAACGGCTATCACTGGCTGCATCCTGAAAAAGGCACCATCTAGTGTACTGGCTGAGAAATGCCAGCCTCAGCAGTACTATCCAAAACACTTTGAAGCATAAGTGTTAACATGGCAGAACACCATATATCTGATGAGAATTCACACCTCGCTAGAACCTACTGGTTTTATTGTTTTCTCAAGAATCCATCACTGTTGGGAATGGATTTTCTGTGCTAACTGTCAATGTTTAGAGGCATTCAATACATATTACTGCAGGGGAACCAGCAATAATACACAGATCACCAATTAAAATTGGTTCCTATTATTTGCTTATCTATTATTTCATTTTGTATATAGACATGAAACCAAAACCACAAAACCTGGTGTTATTTCTATTTTCTTTGGGAATTTATGTTTGATCAGCACCTACCACATGTCCATTCAACCTGTGATCGACAGGACACATTTTTTTTTTAAATAGTCTAGCTAGAAGGAAAATATGGTAGTTCAAAATGGAATTAAACTTATTAATTCATCAATGGTTAAAAGGAACGCTGGCCTTTTTTTAAACATTAATTGACAAGCCAACCAGCCACTGTACTAAAACAGAATCATTTATAAAGACAGCAAATTTATAGGAGAAAATAACACTGGATTATTAGTCAGGAGACTGGGAGCCTCATTCTCAGTATAATATGACAAAGGATAATTGATTTCATCTTCCTGTCCTGTGTTTTCATCTTTTCCTCAAAAATGAAACCAAATATTCACTAGTGGAATTTCACTCACATGACTCCTGGTTCTTGACACATTCTGCTGAACATAAATTTTCAGCATTTCACACCAGTCACCCATCCCTTTATGCATGGTTTATCAGTGACACCCCATCACCTTTGCCACCCATATATCTGAGTAACAGCAGATTGGCTAACAGTTTTTAAACATTTGGCATCTTCTAAAACCCCTGGGGGTGGCCAATTTTGTTTTCTTTTTACTGTTGAAGGAATTATGCACCAATTAACTAGAGGCCATTTTCAGCACTTTTTTTTTTTCAGCAATGCATCAGTCATTTTAAAATGATGAGAAAACGTTTTACAGAACAGGAATCTGCTGTATGGCTTAAGAAACTCAAACAGGGGCTCTGTATCAACCTAGAGGGGTGGGATGGGGAGGGAGATGGGAGGTTCAAAAGGGAGGGGATATATGTATACCTACGGCTGATTCATGTTGAGGTTGAATGGAAAATAACAAAATTCTGTAAAGCAATTATCCCTCAACAAAAAAATAAATTAAAAAAAAAAAAGTTATGGCAATCTCCCAAAAGAAGCTTTTTTGAAAGTCATGCTAGAGTCACAATAGCCAATAGTTTTTCATGTTCATTTTAAGCAGAATCAGTTTGTTTTAGCAGATAAAGCATGTTCCACTGATAAACTAAAAACAAACAAATTCCCCACATAGCTGCCTTCAGTAAAATGTTAAACACAATGAGTCTGGCCTAATCATGAGCAGTAACCAGATGGCGAGGCAATATTTGACACATGACTTATCTGTCAATGCTCATAGCCACGTATGCAATTCACTCTGAATTTGACCTTGATTGTCTTATAGAGTCTGTCAATCACAATGACATGTGATTCTTCAATCCAAGGTAAATTTCCTCTGTAACTACAATCAGATGGTTGCTAAGGCATCGCTGTCAGTCACTGGGTTATCCCCAACAATATGCTTTCTAGGAGTGTGCATAGCAGTCAACAAACTTTCACTTAAAATGCCACTGAAAGACAATTTATACTATTTTAGATAAGTCTGCCAGAGCTAGCTATCAGGAGAGTCCAACTCAAGGAACTGAATTGCAGAACTTAATTCAACTGATAAGGAAGGTCAAGAGTAACCCTAAGAGTCATATTAATCAACTAACCAAACAACCAAATTCTAATGAAGCCTGTTACACAATATTTAAGGAAATATGGGTCATTCAAAATCTTTTTCCTAGGACCACCAAGAAGCAAGTAGACCAAAAATAATTATTTCTTATTGGGAAACCAAGACACAAAGTTTGTTGTCAAAGAGAGACAAATGTGGGCCCAGTTTACTATGCGCCATACAAGTGTATAAAGTAAAACCCTCTGAGCCTTACTTTTTGAAAATGTAAAATTAAGACATACAACTTATCTTGCTGGGCTATATGAAGACTAAATTAGGTAATACTTGTAAGTATACTTAGCAACATATACAACCTAGGAAATAGTTGATAAATGTTAGTCCCATCATTATCTTCTAGTAAATATTGACTATAAAATATAGGAGCTATTTAAAAAAAAAATATATATATATAGGAGCTATTTTAGGTAGGATGCATATTTTACCAAATTCTGAAATATAAGCTGGTAAAATACATATAAATCAGAACATAAAATATATATTATGAGTCATATTTATACCCTGCACATATGATCAATGCAATCAATATGCATATGCTGTCTAATTCAGTAGCCACAAGCCATAGATAGCTATTGGGCAACTGAAATGCAGCTGATTTTTTTGGCTTAAAACAATGATAAATAATTATTATTTCACACAGTTTTTGTGCACCAGGAATCTGGATGCAGCTTAGCTGGGTGGTTCTGGAAGTTTCAGTCAAGATGTCATCAAGAGATGCATCGCAAAGTTTGATTTAGACTAGAGGATCTGTTTCCAAGATGACTCATTCACATGACCAGCAAGGCAGTGCTGGCCTGTGGCTAGATGCCTTAGTTCTCTGACATGTGGACATCTACATAGGTCTGTTTGAGTACTCTTAAGGCTCCACAAAGGCCACTGGTTTCCCCCAGAGCAAGTGAACAATGAGATGGCAAGGCAAAAACTGCAAAGTCTTTTTTTTTTTTTTAATTAAACTACAGTTCTGACACAATAGAATATGTTACAGTTGTATAGTATTTCATAATTTTTAAAGGCTATACTCCATTTATAGATTTTATTATAAACTATTGGCTATATTCCTTGTGTTATAAAATATATCACTGTAGCTTTTTTATACATAATAGTTTGTACTTCTTAATCCCCTACCACTACATTGCCCTTGCTCCCTTACCTCTCCCCACAGGTAAACAGAGCTTTGTTCCCTACATCTATAAATCTTTTATTTTTTTGTTATGGTCGCTAGGTTGCTGCATTTTTCAGCTTTCACATATAAGTGATACCAGACAGTATTTGTCTTCATCTATCTGACTTATTTCACTTGGTGTAATACGCTCTAAGGACTCCCCTGATGGCTCAGTTGGTTAAAAAAAAAATCTGCCTGCAGTGGAGGAAGCCACCTGCAGCACAGAAGACCCGGGTTTGATCTCTGGGTCAGGAAGATCCCCTGAAGAAGGAAATGGCAACCCACTCCAGTATTCTTGCCTGGGAAATTCCATGGACAGAGGAGCCTGGCATGCTACAGTCCATGGGGTCGCAAGAGTTGGACATGACTTAGAGGTTGAAACACCACCAATACTCTCTAATATTGTCCATGTTGTTGGGACATCCTTGTGGTTGCAACTGGAAATTTTTTTCATTCATTTTTTATGGCTGAGTATTACTCCATTATATATAAATATCACATTGTCCTAATCCATTCATCTATAGCTAGGCACTTAAGTTGCTTCATATCTTGGCAATTATGCTGCTATGAACACTGGGGTGCATGCATCTTAGAATTACTGTTTGGGTTTTTACTTTTTCAAATAAATACTCAAGTGGGAAATTTCTGGGTTGTATGGTAGTTCTATTTTCAGTTTTTTGAGAAAGTTCTACACTGCTTTCCACAGTGGATGCCCCAATTTACAGGACCACCAACAATGTACAAGGATCCCATTTTCTCCAATACCTCACTAATATTTGTTATTTGTGTTCTTTGTGATGATGGCAATTCTGACAGGTGTGATAAAACTGCAATGTCTTTAATGACCTGGACAGCATACTCATTTATTTCCAAAATGTGGCTAATCTTAATGGAGACTTACTGTAAGCAAAATGCTTACCACATTTCAAAGACTTACTGTAAAAAGTGTAAGATAATTCATTAATAATTTTATACTGAATATCTGATTTAATGACTTTTTAAAATAAAATTCACCACTAAAACTAATTACACCTGCTTTTTGTAGCTTTTTATGTGACTACTAGAAAAATTTAAATTGGTTATGTGGCTCATATAGTATTTCTGAAGGACAGTGCTGATATATACACATATACATATGTATACATATGTGTACATACACACACACACACACACATATATATATATTATGTATGTCTGTGTGCTCAGTCATGTCTGACTCTTTATGACCCCATGGACAGTAGCCTTCTGGCTCCTCCATCCATGGGATTTTTCACACAAGAATACTAGAGTGGTTGCCATATCCTCCTCCAGGGAATTTTCCTGACCCAGGGATCAAACCCACATCTCTTGTGTCTCCTTCACTGGCAGGCAGATTCTTTACCACAAAGAGGCACCTGGGTAAGATACATATGTGTGTGTGTGTGTGTGTGTGTGTGTGTGTGTGTGTGTATACATATATAATCTTTAATGGATGTCTGAATAAACAAATTTGTGAGCTGCTTTCAGATTCATACATGTAATTTGCCTCACTCTCAAAAAAAAGGTCTTTGAAAATTGAAATGCACACTGTATATGAGTAGGTGAATATTAAAGATTTTGAAGAAACAAAAGTGTGAGAAAAATTAAAACTCATTGTAAAATCACTAACGGTGGTGTTGGACATGAAAAACACATTGTCCTCATGACATTCATAGTGTATACTCTTAATAGGGTAATATTTTTTGTCACAGCTACAAGAGGGAAAGCATTCATCCATGCTGAAAGTTGAAGTTTATTATCTCAACTTCATTGGATGTACAAGGAATCCTATTAATGAAATCTAAGTCTCTCCTCTCCTTTCCAACTCACTGTTTTTGGAGTGTTATGGGAATGTCACCCTGACAGCTCTACTTTACCCACAGAAGAGAAGACTAAGAAACAACTTTTCTTATTAAAAAAAAAAAATTAGTCCCATGGATAATTTTTATTTGACCAGAAATATTTTAATCATGTGAGCACTTAATAAGGTACAAATAATTATTTGCAATTACATGATAATTACTTTCAATGTAATTACCATGCCAGTGCAGCTTTGTTGGAGATAATCAGATGGTTACTGGTGAACCGCAAATTAACTGATAACAGGACATTTATAACTGCAAACGATCATGATTACCTTGGAGTCCTATGAGCACATTAGAAATGTGAGTAGGTCAGCAGGAGGATCAGGGACATTTATTTATCAGGAATGTCACAGAGGAAGTAAGATGAGATCATAAATCCACTTGTCCCTGTTCTAAGCCGAAGGATATTCTGTGCCTGCTGGTAATGAATTTTTTGGCCTTATTTCACTCAATATATGCACAGATAATTTGGGTTAGTCTACCAATCAAGATCTTCTTCACATATGCACCATCTGCATGGTAGTCTGTGTGGTGTATTTAAAGTTATCTAAGTAATAAATCACTCTTTTAGTGTTAGAAGATAAATTAACAGAGCTATCTATATGAAAAAGGGATACAGATGACAAGAGAGGTAAAATGGCTGAAGATCACACAGATGGTGAGAGAGAGAACTGATTTCTGATCTCCTAACTTCTAGTCTAGCGCCACGGTGGCTCAGACGGTAAAGTGTCAGCCTGTAATGTGGGAGACCCAGTTTCAGTCCTGGGTTGGGAAGATCCCCTGGAGAAGGAAATGGCAATCCACTCCAGTACTCTTGCCTGGAAAATCCCGTGGATGGAGAAGCCTGGTAGGCTACAGTCCATGGGGTTGCAAAGAGTCAAACATGAGTAAGCGAGTTCACTTTCTTTCAACTTCCAGCTTAGGACTATATGACACTGCTGCCGCTGCTGCTAGTTGCTTCAGTCGTGTCCGACTCTGTGGGACCCCAAAGATGGCAGTCCACCAGGCTCCTCTGTCCATGGGATTTTCCAGGAAAGAATACTGGAGTGGGTTGCCATTTCCTTCTTTGTATTACACTGTTTCCCAAACCTAATTCCTTTACTTACTACTTCATGATGTTGCCATATTTCCATATTGACTCAAACCTAACATAGGTCTATATCTTAATCTCATCCTAAATGCTAATATTTGAAAATGTATTAGTCCCATGTTAATCACATGTTCCTAAATCACACCAAAATAAACACACATCTGTTAACACAAACACTACTTTCTGTAGTGTTATTCAGTATTCTGTGGACTATCTACCACACTTTGTGAAACACTATGCTGCATCACACTCCCACTGTATGCTAGAATGTATCTGCAACTTTTTAAGGTTAATAATGGCTTAAAATAACACTTTGTACTTCAGAAAACAAAACAAAAATTATAAACACCTTTGGGTGGAGCAATGTATTATACAATAACTCAAGTGCAAAGACATATGTGTTACCACCCTGGCCCGTGAGAAGCTTAAAGCTCTCCTATGGTATGAAAGCCATACACAAATACATTTCAATACTGAGCAGCGTGAAAGGCAGGCTATAAGAGCGGTGCATGCTGGTACAGAATTTCACAGGTGCTTGCTATCTCATTCCTGGATGAAGTGAACAGTAATGACCCTGCAATGAAGGGAGAAAATGAGCGGAAGCCTGAAGGATACTGAAGTTCAGAAATGTCGAGCATGGACATGTAAGGCAGAGAATGCAAATACATCAATCGGATGAGAAAATTTCTATCACAAGGCATGTGTGATGGTTCAATTTAATGCATCGACTTGACTAGGTTATGGTGCCCAGCTGTTCGTTCAAATATTAGTCTTGATGTTGCTGTGAAAGTATTTTGTAGATGTGATTAATATCTATAATCGGTTGAATTTAAGAGACTATACTCTATAATGTGGGTGGACCTCATCAAATCAGTTGAAGGTCTTATAAGAAAAATCTGAGGTTATCTGCCTAATGACCGTAACAGCAAAATTCTGCCTGTATTACCAGTTAGCCACTCCACCCTACAGATTTCAGACTCAAGATAATAACATCAACTCCTGTCTGTCTGAGTTTCCAGACTGCTGGTCTGCTCTACAAATATCAGCCTCAAGACTTCAACACCAACTCTGAGTTTTCAGTTTCCAGTTTGCCAGCTTACCCAATATCAGACTTTCCAGTCTCCACAACTGTGTGAACCAGTTACTTACTACATTATATATTTAACATATATACTTTATACTCCTTAACATACACACAGAGACACATATACACACCTTGATTCACAAGGATTCCCTCATCCACTTCCCCCAAATATTCATTTTATTCCTTGATAGCTATTAATAGCTCTATAGCCCACAAGAAGTTCTGCTCAAGGTTAATAAACCACCATCATAATAAAAAAAACATAATAAAATACTATGTAAACTCTGAGGAAGATGTGTTCAGTTCTGCAGATGAAAAATCACTGATCATTCAGATTCCCAGAAGTTTTACTGCTCTAGCTTCCCATCACTCCATGTCTTGCTAAAGTACATCCATCAGTTAGTATCATCCCTAATCATCAAGTTAGTAGATTATGCCTCTGTTGACATTTCCCTTCAAGCCAAATGGTCTGTTTGCTCAGTTGATCACTGTGTTCTCATTAGGAGTTCTTAACCCATCAAAATCATATTTGATGAGTCTGGCAAAGTACTCAACTGTATTTGTGTTCTCCTTTGTTCCAACACTAATTGTTGAATATTTTAACCACCCTTCTGATGAACAGAAAACCCTAATTTAGACATCCAAACAAACCAATCATTTTTCTGATGGCTGATATCAGCACAAACACAATCTACCAATTTGCAGATCACTGATAATCTTTCTAATCTGTAGTGCCAATGGTTCCTGTCACACAAGCTTAAAATTTCAATCATCTCTGCTTTTCTTTTGGCCCCTATATGCAATCAGTAAGCAAGTCCCATTTTCACTTTCACAATCTCTCTCGTTTGTCTCTTCTTCTCCAATTCTATCTTCTCTACTACAATTCAGGTGTTTATTATTTCTTGCTTGTCTATCGAATAGCCTCCTAACTCGTCTCTGTCGCCAGTGTCAGTCCCATACAATCCACCTGTCACACACTACCACTGGAAAGAACTGCCGCCTGATGGACATCTCCATTCCTCGCCACCCCATTCTCAGAAACATTTACATTCCCTATCCTCTACCAAAAACCCCCAACTCACTGAGCTAAATATTTAAAGGCTCACATGGGCTGGTCTTTTTAGCATTTGACTTTCAGGAAGTTGAAAAGTTGAAAGAGCTAGTCACTCAGTCACGTCCAACTCTTTGTGACCCCATGGACTGTAGTCCACCAGGCTCCTCGGTCCATGGGATTCTCCAGGCAAAAATACTGCAGTGGGTTGCCATTTCCTTCTCCACTTGACTTTCTAATCATTGTTAATAAATTCTCTGATACTATCTAAGGGGAAGATTAACTTATAATAAAATGACTTAGTTAAAAGCTTTACCCTGAATGTACCAGGTCCATGATTCTCAAACTTTAGGACCCATCAAGTCAGCTGAAGTGCTTGTTAAAACACAGTCTGGGGATAGGATGCAGCAGTTTCTGATTCAGTAGGTCTGGGGTGAAGCTTGAGAATTTCCTTTTTTAATAAGTTCTTGGGTGCTCCTGGTCCAGGGATCACTCTGAAAACCACTTCTCTAGATTAGAGTATCACAGATAATATTAACACCAAACACATCAAGCACTTGATGAACAATATAGAATCTCAAGTAAATACATTACACAAATGATCTGTTCTTGTCTTGTATGGGTTTTGTTATATTTGGAGACTAAGTTTTCTGACAACTGTTAACAGACACCAACAGTGAGCATGATTACATGAGCTTTGACATATGTCAATCAGAACACCTTCAAGAAATGTAATTTGCCCTGGGATTTTATTTATACCGGTAGAATATAGACTATAACTTCCTGCTGAATTTCTTACCTAAAATGAAAACAGCTCTACTTTTTCCAATGCTTAAAGCAGGAAATACTCAGTACAAAAATTCAAATAATTTAGAATGTTAACTATATGAAATAAAGTTAAAAATCTCCACTCTCTCATTTCAGCTCCTATATTCTTAAAAGTTTGGTTTTCTTTTTTGTAACTTTTTTTTTCTTTACACAAAGGACAGACACAAAGATGAAGATATAGATTACAAAAGTGAGATCACAAATTACACTGTTTAGAAACTGTTTTCTCCTCTGACAATTGTACTGAATATTTACCAAATCAATACATACAGACACACCTCGTCATTACTGAGTCCCTTAAACATTCTTTTGTAAGAATGTATGGTTTTTATTTAAGAACCCATTTCTTGGTAGATATTTAGATGTCTAATTTTTTGACAGGGGTTAATCAAAACTATTTCTATTTACATATGCCTTGTGTTTATGGAGAACTTCTATTATACTGAATTTAAAGTTTTAAGAAAATTTAATTTACCTTTCTCTTTTATAGTTTCTGGACTTGAATCACACTAAGGAGATCCTCCCCTCAAAGTTAAAAGTATTCTATATTTTCCTATTGTATGATGTGGTTATTTTTATATTTTAATCTTAAGTTAATATAAATTATTTTTGTTTGAAGTAGAAATTTATTAAAACAAGTGTTTTTTTTTGCAGAATTTGTTGAGTTACCAATCTATAGTATTGTTCATTCTATAAGACACATTTCATACACACTTAAATTCCTAAATATCATTTGTTGTGTTTCTATTGATCTATTTCTGCACAATTTTGTATTGTACAATACTTTTTTTTAATTTTGGCTTTTAATTCAAGTTTATATTTCATAAAGTCCCCTACTCCCTTTTACACAATGTCCTTCTTCTAAATCCCTAAAAAATTTTAATGACTTTTCCCTAAGAACAAATTTAGATTCACTGTTTAAGTTTTGCCCTAAACCAAAGTACCAAAATACATACATATATACATACATTGGAGAAGGAAATGGCAACCCACTCTAGTATTCTTGCCTGAAAAATTCCTTGGACAGAGGAGCCTGGTGGGCTACAGTCCATGGTATTATGAAGAGTTGGACACTACTGGGCACATATACACATATATATATACATAAATAGAACTGTTAAGATTTTATTCAGAATTCCAATACATATGTATATTAATTTATGTGCAACTTATATTCTTAAAGGTGTTCCAAATTAGGAGGAAAGTGTGCTTTACTTTTCAATCAAATATTTGTTTTACATTACTTAATAAAGAGGAATACATTCCTTCATGTAGGCCTTCTTGCAGTAGCATTTCCTGTTCAGTCTACTTTTTTTCTTTTTTGTAATTGCTTCTCTTGCAAATATATTTCCTTTATATATCTTTCTCTCTGTTTTTTTTTGTTTGTTTGTTTATTGACATATAGTTGATTCATAAAATTGTGTTAGTCTCAAGTGTACGGAAAAGTGATTCAGGCTTTTATTGTTCAGATTACATTCCATTATAGGTTATGAAAGGTTCTTGAATATCATTTCCTGTGCTATACAGCAAATCTTGTTGCTTATTTATTTTATACATAGTAGGTCATCTGTGTCAATCCCATATTCCTAATTTGTCCCTCTCCCATTACCTTTCCCCTTTCATAACCTTAAGTTTGTTTTCTATGTCTATGAGTCTGATTCTGTTGTGTGTATAGATTTATTGATAGCATTTTTCAGATTTCACATATAAGTGATATCACATCTGTCTTTGTCTTCTTTCACTAAGTATAATACTAAGTCTACATATGTTGATGCAAATGACAATATTTCATTTTTTTATGGCTGAATAATATTCAATTGCATGCATATATACATATACATACATATATATATATATGTGTGTGTGTATATAAAAAACATCATCTTAAGCCAATCATCTGTTGATGGATATCTGGGTTGTTTCCATGTCTTGGCTATTGTACATAGTGCTTCTATCTCTCTAGTAATGATGTTGAGGATCTTTTTACGTGACTGTTGCCCATCTGAATGTCTTCTTTGGGAAAACATCTATTTAAGTCTTCTGCTGATTTTTTGATTGGGTTGTTTGTTTTTCCAACATCGAGTTACATAGCTGTTTATTTTGGATAGTTACCCCTTGTGTGTTGCATCATTTGCAAATATTTTTCTCCCATTCCATTGGTTGTCTTTTCATTTTTTGATGGTTTTCTTTGCTATGCAAAAGTTTTTAAGTTTGATTAAGCCCCATTTGTTTATTTTTGGTTTTATTTCTTTTGCCTTAGCAGAATGATCTAAGAAAATATTGCTACAATTTATGTCAGAGAATGTTTTGCTTCTGTTCTCTTCTAGGAGTTTTACGGAGCCATGTCTTATATTTAGGTGTTTAAATCATTTTGAGTTTTTTGTTGTTTTTTTTTACACAGTGTGAGGGAGTGTTCTAATTTCATTGATTTACACACAGCTCTCTAGCGTTCCCATCACCACTTGTTGAAGAGACTATCTTTTCTCCACTGTATTTTCTTGCCTCCTTTGTCACAGAATAAGTGAACATGGGTACATGGGTATATTCTGGATTCTCTATTCTGTTTCATACATCAATGTGTCTGTTTTTGTGCCACTCTCATGCTGTTCTTTAAAAAACATTTTTATTTTGTATTGGGGTATAGCCAATTAACAAACAATATCGTGACAATTTCAGAACAGCAAAGGGATTCTGCCATACATATATACATGTATCCATTCTCCTCCAAACTATCCTCCCATCCAGGTTGCCAAATAACATAGAGCACTGTTGAAACAGCATCAAAGAATTCCACGTATAGCACATGGAATCTACCATGCTATGCTGTTTTGATTCCTGTAGCTTGGTAGTCTGGAAACGTTATGCTTTCAACTTTTGTTCTGTTTCCACAGGATTGCTTTGGCAATTCTAGGCCTTTTATGGTTCCATATAAATTTTAGGATTATTTGTTCCTTATCCTGTGAAAAATGTCATGAGTATTTTAATTTCCTTTTACATTTCTGATTCTTATTAAGTAAACTACTGATTTTATCTTATAGCTTGCTATATTACTAGCATTAATTCTAAAAGTTTCTAAGTAATTGTAAAAATTCTATTGAAGAACCCCAAACAGTAATCTGAAAACACTAATAATTTGTACCTTTCCAGTATATATTCTTAATTTTGTTTCCATTTTATGTTCTACAATCTTCAGAGTATTGCTCAATGAGAGCATTTATAAGGAACATTTATGTCCGATTTCTTTTGAACAGGAATGTTTTTAGTGTTCACGATGAACTGTCAGGTTTATTACTATTTTTCATAGATACCCTCAATCATAATCATGCTAAGAAATTTTCTTTTATTTTTCCTAGTTTGCTAAGAGCTTTATTTGAAAATGTCTATTTAATTTTACTGAAAGGCTGTCAACAACTATCAATAAAATAATAAAGAATTTATCTTTTTAATATACTATAAAAATTATATTAACATACATCTGAATATTGAATTTCTCTTACATTTTTAGAATAAACTATGGATAAGTTTATAGCACTTTTAACATAATAAAGACTGTGATTCACCAGTACTTACATCAGCAATCATAAGGAAAGTTGTCTATAATTTTTGTTGTTACTTGGTGCAGCTCTTCCCAAATTTGACAATATACTTTTATGTTAGCCTCTCAAAATGTGGACTTTAAGTAAAATAAAAAGTGCTCCCTCTAATTTTAAGTGTTAAAATTCTGAAATATTTTAAGTCACTTAGTAATGATTAGGTTCTTAAACTGCTACTGGCACTTAACTCTAAAGCCACTTGAGTCTGTGCATTTTGTAGCAATGAAGTTAAATTTAAGACAGTATTTTGTTATATTTTACCCTAGGAAATTCATTTAACTGGGAATTTTTCTTTTCTTGGAAAAAAAATATTTGTGCTATTTTTTCCCCGAATCACAAATTTTGTTTGCATGTATACATCAATAAAATTACTTATTATTTTTTTAAAAAGTTATCACATATCTATGGTCCTATATCCTTTAAACTTAACATTACATGCATGTGGACTTCTCATGCTTTCTGAATCACACACGACAAAACCTTTTTGATTTTACCACTCTTTTCAAAACATGGGGTATTTTTAATTCTATATATTTTGTATGTAATACAGGGCTTCCCTGGTGGCTCAGAAGGTAATGAATCTGAAACACTTCACTAATTTCTTCTTTTTCAATTACTAATTACTCTTTACTAATTTATTTTCATTTGTAATTTGTTTTTCAGCCACTTGAAGTAATTATTTAGTTTACTTAATTTCAGTCTCTTATATTTAAAAAATGGAAGCAATAATGTTTATTAAAAAAATCTGAACATGAAATTAACCAAATATCAAAATAGTAAACAAGTATCTTTAGTAAGGTTTTTTTAAGATAGTATAAAATTAGGATTTCCTCTTCAACTCAAGAGCCACTCTGATATTCTTTTTTTCTTTTAATTTTCAAGTAACTCCACTTTTGCTACTTGTTAATTTACAGCTTTATTACTCCTTTGAGAACAGGTGAGATTTTTTTAAATTTTAAATGCCATATTTCTTTTAGATATATCATATAATCAATTTTCATAAACATTTCACACTTGGACAATAATGCAGAGGCTACATTTGTAGAGTATAAACTTTCAAACTGTAGCTTTGAAATAAATCTTAATTGAATTATAATATTCAAAATCAGTGATTATCAAATGAAAAGAGAGTAGAAAATCAGCACACACAATAGAAACCTAAAACTCTTTTAAAAATTAAAGAAGAAAAAAATGGATAAGGAGGAATGTGTAAACAAAGAAGTATTGTGTTGTAAAGCTTTATTCTTAGTCACCACTTTAATTTATTTTAAAATTGGAATGACATTAAACGAAAAGGGAGAAGTTTCTGTTACCAAAGAAGAAGTATGAACTTAAAATTATACTTTGGATTTCTTTGGTGATAGTACAGTTCTAGGTTTTGTGTTAAAATTTCCTAGTCTGGTAGCAATTGTATTAATTATTTCTTAAGTTTTTAAGATTCTAATTCATCATACTTTAATGAGAGTTTTTCAGTACATAAAGGTTTAATGCTACTATATCTTGGTTGAACTGTTATCAATAAACACAGTCCTGTAATATTGTAATACTTTATTATTCATTATTTTAAACAGCATATAGCTGGGTTACACTTTTATCTGATGTAAGAACATCTGTTTTGTAATTAAAGTTTGTTGTTGTTCAGTCGCTCAGTCATGTACAACTCTTTGAGATACCACAGACTGCAGCATGCCAGGCTTCCCTATCCTTCACTATCTCCCAGAGTTTGCCAAAACTCATGTCCATTGAGTCGATGATGCCATCCAACCATCTCATCCTCTGTTGCCCACTTCTCCTCCTGCCTTCAATCTTTCTCAGCATCAGGGACTTTTTCAATGAGCTGCCTCTCCTTATCAGGTGGTCAAAGTATTGGAGTTTCAGTTTTAGCATCAGTCCTTCCAATGAATATTGAGGGTTGATTTCTTTTAGTATTTATTGGTTTGATCCCTCTGCTGTCCAAGGGACTCTCAAGAGTCTTCTTCAGCACCAAAATTTGAAAGCATCAATTCTTCGGTGCTCAGCCTTCTTTACGGCCCAACTCTCACATCCATCCATAAATGATTACTGGAAAAACCATAGCCTTGACTATACAGCCCTTTGACAAAGTGATGTCTCTGCTTTTTTAACGTGCTGTCTAGATTTGTTATAGCTTTTCTTCCAAGGAGCAAGCATCTTTTAATTTCATGGCTAAAGGAAATAAAATCTGCCACTGTTCCCACTGTTTCCCCATCCACTTGCCATGAATTGATGGGGCTGGATGTCATGATCCTAAGTTTTTTGAATGTTGAGTTTTAAGCCAGTTTTTTCACTCTCCTCTTTCACACTCATCAAGAGGCTCTTTAGTTCCTCTTCACTTTCTGCTACTAGAGTGATATCATCTGTATATCTGAGGTTGTTGATATTTCTCTTCGCAGTCTTGATTCCAGCTTGTGATTCATCCAGCCAGGTATTTCACATGACGTACTTTGCACAGAAGTTAAATAAGCAAGGTGACAATATGGAGTCTTTCCCAATTTTGAACCAGTTAATTCTAAACCAATTAAGGTTTAACTTACTGAATTACAATTTTCGTGTGTTCTATCATTTGTTTTTGTTTACATTTTCTTATTGCTTTCTTCCCCCAAATTTTTACTTTATTACTGAAGTTTTCTTTTTCCCATTATTATTTTCCTATCTGTAGTCATTACGGAGATCCACTTTACCTCTTTTGCACCATTGTCTCGTGTCTCGTGTGTTTTAGTCGCTCAGTTGTGTCTGACTCTTTGCGACCCCGTGGACTGCAGCTCGCCAGGCTCCTCTGTCCATGGGATTCTCCAGGCAAGAATACTGGAGTGGG
This sequence comes from Odocoileus virginianus, assembly GCF_023699985.2. NCBI lineage: Eukaryota > Metazoa > Chordata > Mammalia > Artiodactyla > Cervidae > Odocoileus > Odocoileus virginianus. Next base: position 21,752,716 of record NC_069699.1, read on the forward strand.
TTGCTATTCCCTTCTCCAGGGGATCTTCCTGACCCAGGGATCAAACCCAGCTCTCCTGCACTGCAGGCAAGTTCTTTACCATTTAAGCCACCAGATAAGCCCATTAGTTATCTTAAAATACACAGTGACAACTAGGAGATATTGCAGGTTTGGTTCCAAGCCACAATAAACAAATACCATAGTAAAGAATTTTTGGTTTCCCAGTGTATATAAAAGTTATGTTTGCACTGTACTGTAGTCTATTAAGTGTGGAATAGTATTACATTTAGAAAAATATTTTACATATTTTAATTAAAACAAAATGTTATGCTAAAAAAGGCAAACCATTTTTAAGCCTTTGATTAGTATTCATCTTTTGATAGTCGAGGGTTTTGCCTCTATACTGATGACTGCTCAATAATCAGCATTGAGATTGTTAAAGGCTGGGGTGGCTGGGGCAATTCCTTAAAATAAGACAACAATGAAGTTTGCCACATTGATTGACTCTTCCTTTCATGAATGATTTCTCTGTATCGTGCAGTGCTGTTTCATAACATTTTACCCCCAGTTATCTCCTTTCAGAATAGGAGTTAATTCATCCAAATCCTGCAGCTGCTTTATCAACTAAGTTGATGTAATATTCTAAACCTTTTGTCATTATTTCAATCATCTTCACCATGAGAAGATTCCATCTCATGACCACTTTCTCTGCTCATCCCTAAGAATAAACTCTTCATGCTTTATAATTTTGAGATTGTAGCAATTCAGTCACACCTTCAGGGTCCATTTCTAATTTGAATTCTCTTGCTGTTTCCACCAGTTCTACAGTTAACCTCTTCCACTGAAATCCTAAGCCCCTCAAAGTGAACCATGAGGGTTGGAAGCAACTTCTTCCAAATTCCTCTCAATATTGATATTTTTCAACCTCTTCCCATGAATCCCAAATGATCTTAATGACATTTACAGTGGCAGATCCTTTTTAAAAGGTTTTCCATTTACTTTACCCAACTTCATCAGAGCAATCATTGTCTATGGCAGCTAAAGCCTTACAAAATATACTCCTTAAATGCTAAGACTTGGAAGTCAAAATTACTTTTGGGCTACAAAATTACTCCATGGGCAACAGAATGAATATTGTGTCATCAGACATGGAACACACACTAATATTACACTTCTCTTTCAGACCTCTTGGGTGACCAGATGCACTGTCAATGAGCAGTAATATTTTTAAATGAAAATTTTTTTCTAGGCAGTAGGTTTCAACAGTAGGCTTAAAATATTCAGTAAACCATGCTGTCAATAGATGTTCTGTCATTCAAGTTTTGTTTTTCCACTTTAGAACATAGGCAGAGTATATTTAGTGTGTTTCTTAGGATTTCTACGGTTTGGGGGATGGTTAATATGTATAGGCTTCAATTGAAAGTCACCAGCTGTGTTAGTTCTAACAACCCTTTACAGCTTGGAAGTCAAGGACTGACTTCTCCTCTCCAGCTATGCAAGTAATAGATGGCATCTTCCCCTGATACAAGCTGTTAGTCTACATTGAAAAAGTGTTGTTCAATGTAGCCACCTTCATTCACTATCTCAGCTAGATCTTCTGGATAACTTGCTGAAGCTTCTACATTAGCACTGGCAGCTTCACTTGTACTTTTCTGATATGAAGGGAGTTTCTTTCCTTAAATCTCATGAGGTAACCTCTGCTAGCTCCAAACTCTTCTTCAACAGATTCCTCACTTCTCTCATCCTTCACAGAACTGGACACCATTGGAGCCTTCCTCTGGATAATGTTTCAGCTTACAGAAACATTGTGGCTGGTTTGATCTTCTCTCTAGCCCATTGAAACTATCTCTGTATCAGCACAAGGCTGTTCTGCTTCCTTATCCGTCATGTGTTCACTGAAGTAGCACGTAAAATTTCCTTCAAGAATTTCTCCTCTGTATTCACAACCTGGTTACCTGTTTGGTACAACAGTCTTAGGTTTTAGCCTGTCTTGGCTTTTAACATGCCTTCTTCCCTAAGTGTCATCATTTCTCACTTTTGATCGAAAGTGAGAGATATGAGACTCTTTCTTTCACTTTGGGGCCATTTCAGGGCTATTAATTGGTCTAACTTCAATATTGTTGTGTCTCAGAGAGCAGGGAGGCTTGAGGAGAGGGAAAGAGATGGATGAACAGCTGGTCAATGTAACAGCCAGAACACATTCACCAACTAAGTTTTACATCTAATATGGGTATAGTTGTGGTACCTCAAAATGATAGTAACATCAAAGATCCCTGATCATACATCATCAAAACGTATATAATAATGAAAAAAGTTGGAAATACTTTTGAGAATTTCCCAAAATGTGACATAGAAACAGGAAGTGAGCAAATGTTATTGGAAACATGGTGCTAACAGACTAGCTCAACACAGGGTAACCCCAAACCTCAAATTTGTTTTTTAAAAAATACAATATCTGTGAAGCACAATAAAATGATCTAAGCACATGTAACATAATTCTCCATCAACCTCAATAACTAAATCATCTTTATAACTTCCCACTGAACTGACTGACTGAAGAACTTCTCATTAAGAAAAAGGCTAAGAAATCACAGGCTTCTATTTCTTCAGTGGTCCCCTCACTCTGTACAACCTTTTCACCACAATATTTACAAATTACCTAGCTTCTTCTAAAGTAACCTAGGTTTTTATTTTTAGTAAAATGATTATTTACATTCAGTTCAGTCGCTCAGTCATGCCCGACTCTTTGAGACTTCATGAACCCACAGCATGCCAGGCTTCCCTGTCCATCACCAACTCCCAGAGTCCACCCAAATCCATGTACATCAAGTCAGTGATGCCATCCAACCATCTCATCCTCTGTTGTCCCCTTCTCCTCCTGCCCTCAATCTTTCCCAGCATCAGGGTCTTTTCAAATGAGTCAGCTCTTTGCATGAGGTGGCCAAAGTATTGGAGTTTCAGCTTCAAAATCAATCCTTCCAATGAACACCCAGGACTGATCTGCTTTAGGATGGACTGGTTGGATCTCCTTGCTGTCCAAGGGATTCTCAAGAGTCTTCTCCAACACCATAGTTCAAAAGCATCAATTCTTTGGCAATCAGCTTTCTTCACAGTCCAACTCTCACATCCATACATGACCACTGGAAAAACCACAGCCTTGACTAGATGGACCTTTGTTGGCAAAGTAATGTCTCTGCTTTTTAGTATGCTGTCTAGATTGGTCATAACTTTCCTTCTAAGGAGTGTCTTATATTTCATGGCTGCAATCACCATCTGCAGTGATTTAGGAGCCCAGAAAACTAACGTCTGACACTGTTTCCACTGTCTCCCCATCTATTTGCCATGAAGTGATGGGACCAAATGCCATGATCTTAGTTTTCTGAATGTTGAGCTTTAAGCCAACTTTTTCACTCTCCTCTTTCACCTTCATCAAGAGGCTCTTTAGTTCTTCTTCATTTTCTGCCATAAGGGTGATGTCATCTGCATATCTGAGGTTATTGATATTTCTCCCGGCAATCTTGATTCCAACTTGTGCTTGCTCCAGCCCAGCATTTCTCATGATGTACTCTGCATAGAAGTTAAATAAGCAGGGTGACGATATACAGCCTTGACGTACTCCTTTTCCTATTTGGAACCAGCCTGCTGTTCCATGTCCAGTTCTAACTGTTGCTTCCTGACCTGCATACAGGTTTCTCAAGAGGCAGGTCAGGTGGTCTGGTAATCCCATCTCTTTCAGAATTTTCCACAGTTTATTGTGATCCACACAGTCAAAGGCTTTGGCATAGTCAATAAATTATTTACAGTATGTTCTTTCTAGGTTACCAAATAAGGCTGGGTGTTAGATCACTCAGGGAACCTATGAAAAATACAGACTGTTGGGTCCTATCTCAGATTTAAACATTTTGTCACTAACTTTGGACTTTAAGAATCAACATTAAAAATCTTCTCGTGATCTTAACACAGTCGGCCCAGGGCTAATGTTAGAGCAGCATCCAAGAGTGAGAAACCATGTCCTCCTCCTCCACAATCTACTCTGACACATTTTCATTTTATCTATAGTACTTCATGGCTTCATTATGTACACTCCCCCCCCACCCCACCTCTTTCTTCCTTTCTCTTCTTTTCTTTAAGAAACAACCAATTCGGAGATACTTTTGAGCCCTTTCATGTATCAAAATGTACTATTTCCCTTCATATAATAAGAAAGAGTATCTGGTTAAAGAATATCAGGGTGGCAACCATTTTTCCACTCAGAGTCCTGGAAAGCATACTGAACTGTCCACAAGCATTTGTGTTGCAGGTGACAAATTAAGTAACAAATTACTTCTTCTTTGTAAGCAACCTATTTTTTAATGTGTGAATTTGTATATGAATTTTCTCTTTATCCTTGGAATTCAAAGTTTACACCATGATGTGTCTAAAGTTTTTATTTTCATTAATCTTCACCAGCCTGTGGTGGGTTCATTTAATGTGAAGGCTTTAAGAATTAGTCCGGCTTAGGGGGAACGGTAATCTATTATTTCTCCTCTTTCCTCACATCTGTTCTCTATTTCAAAAATGCCTATTATTAGCTATGAGTTGAGCCCCAGGATCTATCCTTCGTGTCTCATCTTCTCCTTTATAAACTGTCTTTTTGCTTGTAGTTATGTTCATTCTGCCAGCCTTCTAGTTAATTAATTTGGTTTCCAGGAGAAACCTTTCTCATATTTACCACCTCTTTGGATACTTTGTGTGTTTCCCTGAAAAAAATCTTTTTTGCTTTCATTTTCATTTTTTTCCTTTTTTCATGATTGATTTTGATTGATAAATACAATATCTCCTGTGACTGACAGAAAACTTCAATCGGTATATCATTATAGGTCTCGTCTACACACAACTTTAACCTTTCTCTAAAACAACTGTGGTTATGAGCATTGACAGGCCATGTGGACAGCAGAGAGCAAGAGCAACTGCACCCATTCCTTAAGTTTGACAAATACCCGAGTCAATAAACAGATCACCACAGCTCTCCCACATCCCCTCTGCATGAAGGGTGGCCTCAGACATCCCACAAAATTTCAAATACATGAATGGAGATCCGTATGGATTTTCTAGCAGTGGGACATATTTTTCCCTATGATTATATGGTGAGTAGTTGGGAAAGCAGAAAAGTCTAAAATAAAATAAAAAACAAAACCTAATTAAATTGCACATCATGGTGTTACCTCATTTTTTTTCACAGTGAAAGGATTCTTTACTTTTTAAAAATCCAAACATATACACACATATAACAATATGTCAACATTAAAAAGGAGTACTTTTCAATACAATGAACAGAATTCTGAACAAAATTCTCAGAGAGGAATCTCACAGCAATGAACAAATGAGTAATTCAAGTGCAAATCATGTTGAAATCATAATATGCTCAAATGAATAAAATGCATATGAGAAAACTACACTAAAATATATGTTTTTAAAAAAATTTATCCTCATTTACACCTACATTCTATTTAGTCTTAAGTCTCTGCTTTCACTGAAAAAGAATAAAACTAAACAAAATCCCAGGTGGCACTAGTAGTAAAGAACCCCTTTGACAATGTAGGAAACTTAAGAAAGGCGGGTTGGATCCCTGGGTTGGAAAGATCCTCTGATGGAGGGCATGACAACCCACTCCAGTGTTCTTGCCTGGAGAATCTCATGGACAAAGGAGCCTGGCAGCCTATGCTCCATAGGGTCACAAAGAGTCGAATACAACTGAAGTGACTTAGCACGCACCCATGCATGTAATAAACAAAAAATAAAATATTTGAGATATTTTCAAAAGATGTAAGATCATTATGTTATGAACAAAAGGCAGTGACTTTACCTTAATTTCAGATGCAAATATTCTAATCAGTCATTTGACACTGAAGAACTGATACACTCTTCTAAGTGTAAATAAGTGTTAGTCGCTCAGTCGTGCCCGACTCTTTGCGACCCCATTGACTGCAGCCCACCAGGCTCCTCTGTCCATGAGATTTTCCAGGCAAGGATACTGCAGTGCGTTACCATTTCCCTCTCCAGGGCATCTTCTCAACCCAGGGATCGAACCCGGTCTCCTGCACTGCAGGCAGACCTTTACCAACTGAGCTACAAGCAAAGCCACAGACTCTTCTAGAGTTCTACTAATAATTGATGGACTTAGTTGACTTAAGCAGTTTATCTGATTACTGGCATTGAAGAATACTAGGCTTATACAAGAAACAAGAATTCCTCGATACTTTAAACCTCACAGTTCAAAACTTAACTACACCAACTCCTGGTATCTGACCATCGTATTATTTAATATATTTATACTAGGAATGTGTTCTATATGTTGTGTTTAGGGGAGGAAGCCAGTTATGCTCAAAGACTGAGATTGCCTTTGGCAATATTTTACTTAAACCCAGGTTCACTGTAGGAATTATAATAATTGCACAAGTCAAAAACATACAGGGTAATGTGTCTTTAAAGAGAAATAACACTCCAATCCAGTTACAAATTAATCACACTACTGTTCCAGATAAGCGGAGATAAAAAGATTAAAAACTAAATTTAGTTTGAGGTGTGCCTCTTTATGAGTTGGTACTTCAGAGAGATGCTTGACCAACCTAGAGATGACTTCCAGCTGCCAAGTATAAAAATAAAAGTCCCTGGTTGCTAGAGCATGTTGCTAGGGACAATGGCACCAGTGTTGGCAGCATCCTCTTGGGTAGCTTAACAGCTTTTGTCACTGCTGGTAAAAGATCTTTCTTTTTCAAGGTAGGAGCTAATGTCCTGAGGGTGTTTCAAGAGCATGGTAGATCAGCACAGAGTCACCTTGCCCAGACCTCAATTCTCAGATTATCTTCACAAACTTTGGGCATTTATACCTATGTCCCCTCACCAAAGTGGCTTCTTCACCTGTTTTTTTATTGAGAAGCATCCCCGTGAAGGTGGGGGGACTAGCAGCTGAGTTACTGACTGCTTACTGATTTTAACAGAGGAGATGATGACACTGCTGTAACTTACTGCTTTCTCACATCAAGACAATTTTACCTATGAAAACAACCTGCGTTTTCCCATAAGCAAGTGGATTAAAAAAACTTCACTTAGGTCACAAACAAGTAAGATTTGAAATAGTATCAAAACAATACACAACACTATCCTAATCATGACCTAGAAGTTCTCTTTTCGCTTGCCTCTCTGAAATACTGTGATTTCTAATACGAAATATATATTTGGTCTTTATCCATGGTTCTAGCATAAACCTCCCATAACCCTTGGAATTTTTAAGTAATAATAGGACTAGGAGCATCTTTTGTTCTAATATTTAGACTCTGTAACTCTGGTTCCTGGCTAGATAGAGCTCCTAAATGTCTTGACATTTCCTAGATCACAGAAGTAGCCTTTTTTTTTTCTAATGAGGTAGTTCTTGGTGGGCTAATAGTTCAAAAATGGGCACCAATCATCAGAAAACTAAGCCATGATTAGTTTAGAACTTTCAACACCACCTCACATCCTCAGAGAAGGGGAGAGGGGTTTGATATGTGAGTGGACAACTAAGTGTGCCTACATGATGAAGGCTTCATAAAAATCCCCAAAATACAGAGATTTCCAAGTGGCTGAACATATCCACGTACCTGCTGCTGCTGCTGCTAAGTCGCTTCAGTCGTATCCGACTCTGTGCGACCCCACAGACGGCAGCCCACTAGGTTCCTCTGTCCCTGGGATTCTCCAGGCAAGAACACTGGAGTGGGTTGCCATTTCTTTCTCCAAAGCGTGAAAGTAAAAAGTGAAAGTGAAGTCACTCAGTCGCGTCCGATTCTTAGCGACCCCATGGACTGCAGCCTACCAGGCTCCTCCATCCATGGGATTTTCCAGGCAAGAGTACTGGAGTGGGGTGCCATTGCCTTCTCCAATTCACGTACCTAGAGGGCAGCAAACACTAACCCCATGGAGACAGAAGCTTTTGTGTTCAGGACACTTCCAGACCTCCCCTCTGTATTCTTCATCTGTAAATTCATCTGTATCCTTTATCATACAGGGTTTGCCTGACACTCAGATGGTAAAGACTCTGCCTGCAATGCAGGAGACCCGGGCTCAATCCCTGGGTCAGGAAGACGACCTTGAGAAGGGAACAGCAACCCACTCCAGTATTCTTACGTGGAGAATTCCACGGACAGAGGAGACTAGCAGGCTACAGTCCACGGGGTGACAGACAGTCAGACTCGACTGAGCTTATATACTGATAAATACGTGTGCCCATGAGACTTACTAAGCTATTCTAGCAAACAGTCTAAGATGGGGGGTTCATGTGAATCTCTGAATGGTGCCAAATCAGATGGAAGTTGTGGGTAACCAGGTGACCTATTACTTGCAATTGGTTCTCATGTAGGGGCAGTCCTGTGGAACTGAGCCCTTAACCTGTGGGTTCTGCACTAACTCTGGTTAGTGTCAGAACTGCACTGAAACATAGGACATTCAGAGATATCAGAGAGAATTGTGTGCTGTAGGATTAAAACACACACACAGATGGTGTCAGAAGTGTTGTGAGTATGGTGGTAGCAAAAGTGTATAAGTGTAAAGAAGAAACATGCAGGAGAAGTGTGTTTTCTCTACACACTCTCTGCTATGTGGTCCCCCATGTGAATATTCTTTTGCCAGAATGCCTTTGTGTTTCAGTTGTACCAGGAAAAAAATCTGATGATATATCAACCTTGTTCCATCATTCATGATATCTGGAGCCTAAGACAGAAGTGGAGCCATTCTTTCTACCTCTTTTTGCATCTGTTAACACACACGTCACACACCAGCTCCTCCACTGTACCCACTGCGTATCTCAGGTCTCTCTTCCCTTCCATTCACTTCCAGCAAGCCATCCTCTTCCCTGAAGAGCCCTCTGTGTTTCAGAACTTCTTCCTTTCACCCATTTTTCATGCAGCACTAAAATGATCTTTATAAAAGATCTTCCAATAACTTTCCACTACCTTATAATAAAGCCCAGAAATTTTAACACAAATTTTATCATAAAATTCATGATATACACCCCCTTCATCTCCAGCGTCATCCTCCTACATCCCCTTGCTTTAGCCACAGTGATTTCCATTTCTGCAATTACCAAATACAATACGGTTGCCCCTCTGCAGGTACCTCTGAAGTTTCAAAACACAAAGCTTTCTGCCCTATTTCTCTAGTTAACACTTTCTCATCGTAGAGAAGTTCATACGTTGGTCCTCCGATTCACTCACTCATAGCAATTAGTACTCATTTTTAACACTTATTACAGCCATAAATAAACAAAAATATGATTGGTTGTTTAGCATCTATCTCCGATCCCAAAACATAAGCTCCATGAAAATAGGTGTTCTCCCTTCTGTTCACAAAAGTGTGCTCAACATCGAGCACACAAGTGTGTACACAGAAGAAAGGGGCTCAATACAGAATTTATGACCCAAATACGCACATGGGCAACCAACAGGAATGGGGTGTAAACTTAACATGCACTGTGGAACCACATAACCAAATGGAAAAGATTTTGAGCCCCTGTTGAGGAAACTTTAACAGACCTCAAGAAAGTCTTTAGACAGTTCGGAAGCATTGCTAAAGCTCTGTGATAAAATAAGCCTGGACCGGTGATCAAAACATTGGTTACCACCGTTACAACAGTGACGGCAATAACACAGCTGATTTGTTGAGAACTTGGTATGTACTAGGGACAGTGTCATGGAGTTGGCCTGGATCTTATCACTTCTTATTCATCATAATCCTTCAGTGTGAGTACTATTAATATTTTCACTTTAAAATCATGGAACCTAGGACTCAGAAAATTTATCTGGCTTGCCTGAAGTCACAGCAAGATAATTAATATACGATCAGCCATCTAGGACACAAACTCAGTCTGTCCACCTTCAGATTCTAAGCCCTTAACCACTATGCAACACTATCTCCTGACTTTGCCACTATGTACGACACTGGCCAAGATGATCCTTCTACTATGTTCATCATGACCTATTCCGTAAAATGATGGTGTTACACCAAAGAACTGTCCAGTGCCTTTTACCTCTAACAATCAATAGAACACATATTTATATAGTCACAGAAGGAACACCATGGACTGTCATTCAATAATTTAAAAAAAAAATTACAATTTAGTAACATGTCCTCCCCATCCTACTTTAGTTTTTCCATAAATAGGTAACTCGGCATTTGACTGGACTATTATTTTTTAAGAAATTTTATTCATTCAAGCAGAAGATATTAGGGAAATAGAAGGCAAAGGAAAGCAAAGAAAAAATAAGAGTTTGAGTGAGCTTTGGAGTTCAATAACAAGGAAAATGAAATAAGCATTTTTAATTTGCAAATCACATAACCAGTCAAAGTAGGTGGTCCAAGATTAAAGACAAATGTGGGCAAGGTTTGTCAAAGGATTAAACTAAATGTTTAAAAAAAAAAAAAAAGGTAAAAATTTGTATTAAACTGACCTTATTATTGTTCATATTTTAAAAAAAGACCATAGTGGGACAAGCATAATCCATTTAAACACTGCATTAACAATGAAAGAGAGTATTTTTAATGACTGCTTACAGATCTCATTTTCTGCAAATCACCTACCAAAAAAAAAAAAAAGGGAGGGCTCACCTCACACAACAGAAGGCTTCAACAGTCCTCAGAGAAAGACAGTGAAGAGGGACAGCTCAAATGCCCGGCAGATAGATAATCCATTTAATAAGAAATCCACAGGGTAGAACAATTTTGATGAGTATAGTCTCAGAACCAACCTTCTGACTTTTGTGTCCTTTCCCACTGCTCTGAGGCACCTGCAATTTTTTTCCCGATGCCCAGGAAAAACTAACTTGTATCACCATGTGAAAAGTTTGATGAAGAACCTTGATAAAAAAAAAAGCTTCATAGGTCAGGCCAAGAGGAGATATAGGATGCCTAACAATTTTGTATTGTATTTTTATATTTAATTTTTAAATAATTTTTAAAATATTAAGGAAGCATTAGGGGTATAGATCCGGAGCTTTGGGCATCTGTTGAAAAACTGTTTTCTTTTAAAGTTAAAAATGTTCAAATTCCTAAGAGGAAGGTGATCATACTGAGAAATTCTTAAGAGGAAAAATCTTGGTTAAGAGTATCAACTCTGGAACATCAATCTTACACAACCATCTCCCTGATCAGATCTTGTCTCGTGCTAAGTCAGTCAATCAGCGCGCCAGGAACAAGTATAGGCATAATGCCAAGAGCGCTGATTGTGATCTGAGCTCATAACTACTTTTCCTCTCTGCTTCTCGGGATCCCCACATCACGCACTGGGCTGGAAAGGTTGTGAACTGAAAGCCCCTGGGCGAAATGTGGCTCAAGGTAGGTCCTGTCCAGCCCACTCAGTGCTCCCTGCACTGACTCAGGTGATGGAAAGAATGCTGGATTATTTCCCAGTATTCTAAAATTTGCAAACTTAACCCCTCCAAACAAAGAAAACAAAAAACAAAAACAAATCAAAGAAAACAAAAAAAAAAAAAGAAAGAAAGAAAATATAAAAAATCAGTAGATAACTTGCTTCTCTTGAAAAAGTGAAGATCTAGAAACAACGGGTTCAAATTCCCAAATGGCAAAACTAGCCACATGCACTCCCTGTTCTCCAGCCTTCTCTGCTGATCAACCACTCACGTATTCTATAACAGGTCTGATTCTCCTGCTCTTTGTGGTCCCTGCTGGCAAGGACATTTTCTCTTCTCCGTATCAGTGATGATTCACTTCACTGAGAGTCTAGGCTTTTTTCAAACGTAGAACTGGAAAGAAGACGAGGATAATCGCTCAGGCACTTTCATCTCAGCAGCCAGCATTTACGACGCTTATGTTTGGTATAACAGCTCATTCTGTCCTTCATAATTCTTTCAATAGTTGTTGAGACCACAGTCACATTTGTAGGGTAAGAAACTGTTAAATAAAAGCTTTTATTCTCTATTATTTATGAAATGCATTTTAAAAAACATTGAGTGTGTATGTACTGAAATATTAATGCACAAATAATGAAGGGCAGCAGACTTTTGGAAGCATACCTAAACTTTTTACATTACTACTTTTGGAAAACAACATCTCCCCCTTTGTCTGTCTTTGTGTTGTAAGCTGTATTTTCTGGAACATAAAATTTGATGTGTAACTTTGCCACTCTGTCCTATTTACCAGGGTTGTTAAAAAAACCCTTCGAACATTTCCATATCCCATGTAGGGCAGGCAGTATGTCCAAGATTAAAGAACATGGGAATTAAATCCTGGCAACTTACACTAAATTGAATCCAAACACTAGTCCTTGTAATTTAGGGTATGAGTGTGAGGCTCCACTCTAATTTCAGTGTAAATGAAATCATCCTCCCTAATTTGGGGTTCTTTTCATTCATTTTGATAGACTCCTGGGAGTGATTTTATGCAAATGTGTGCTTATTCAGCCATGTCTCTTGAATGAAAACAATGATTTATTCTGTACCTACTCATGAAAGACAATTAATTTCTGAGAAAATTCGAAGGGAAAAGATAATGTCAGCAACAGAATTTCAAGATTAACTGAAAACATTCATTTCAGCTAAGTCAGTTACCACAACGTGGCGTGAATATATTTTAATATATAAAATTAACATTTATTGGACACCTCCTATAAGCCAGCATTATCCTAGGACATCTCACTGGATATCTCAGTTTATCATCTCACAAATCAATTTTTATAAATGAGGAAATAGGCTTAAATCTTGAAAAACTTATCTCAAGTAACCCAGGTAGTAAGCAATGAAGGTGGGTTTGAAACTAGAAATTATACCAGAGATTGTTCATTTTTAATTTTTTACTTTGTAGAGGCAATCCCCAATTTATATGTGCAAAATACATCAAGATTCCTTTCCTATTTGTTGTACCCCATGAGAGTCTGCAGTTTTACAAGCTCCTCTGATGATGTTTACGCACCAGTCCTTTGGCGACTTAAAACCCACTGACTGCAGGCATGCGTTCTCCAGTGCATCCTTTCCTCAGCTGGTTCTGAGTGATCCTACCGAGGTTCACCACCTTTCCTATTCCAACCGCAATAAACACGTGTCTTGTTCTTCCCCACCCATCGGACTTCTCTTGGGATACACGTCTTCTCTGGATATGTTCCTATCTCATACCTTAAAACATCCTCTTCTAAGAAGCCACCCCATCCTTAATTTTTTTTTTTGGGGGGGGGGGGAAGGATAGTCTTTAATCATGTTCCAGAATGAGGACACACAGCTTTGAAAAGCACTGTCTCAGCAGAAGACGCAAGGATGTGTGCACAAGAATGTTTCTAGAAGATACCAAGGCCCCAAACATAACCGTGACGTTGCCGTCTGCTCCTTCTTGATGCCGCCGGTACCCGGGGCGGGCCTGCTACTTGTTCCAGCTGACTTTGGGAATGTCGCAGTGCTCCGTGAGCGTGTCCAGGTGTCTGCTGAGGTCCTCTCCTCTCTGCTTGTGGGTTCTGGATGCTTTCTTCAGGATCCTCTCCATTTGCCGCTTCTCCTGCCTCTTCTCGAATGCCGCTTGGGCTGGTGTCCGCTTGTCCAGTCCGCGCCGCTTCTCCTCGTTCTTTTTGCTCGTTCCCATCGCTTCCAGGAGTTTCGCCTTGTCTTTGTCTTTCTTTCTCTTCTTCCGCTTAGTCACTCCGAGCTCTGTGACGCCTTTCAGCTTCAGAGGCCCTCTTTGGACCTGCTCGTAGGCCTCCATGGCCTCCTGGAAAGTTCGAGGCGTAAAATGCCACACTTCCTGTTTGATAGCCCCTCCCCCATTCCCCATCCTCAATTTTATTACCCACCATGATTATGTGATATACTGTATTATATTCATATGTATTTACTTTGCTTATTTCACTTTTTAAATATTCTTTCCCATTTTCACAAGTTTAAGTGTAAATTCAAATAAGAAAGTGAAACTTCTCTTTCTTTAAAAATCTCTTTGGGAAAGTAAAGAAAGAAAAAGGCCTCAAGGAGACACGCAAGAAGAAAAGGAGGGAGGTTATGAGTAAAACAAGAAGGAAGAGGTTCAGACACACAGATGAGAAATTTTAATGACCCCAAAAGGACTGATGGACATAAAATAAGCATCTCACAGATACAGGCTTTCACCTATTGTAAAACACCCCGGTATACATACCTAAGAGAGAATAAAACATAACCTCAGTACACATCAGGGAAGCCTGGTTAGCTGGAGTTCATGGGGTCCCAAAGGGTCAGACACAACTTAGAGACTAAACAGTGACAATACACATCATGGTTTCATTTAACTGCAGAACTACCAAAACTGGGACCAAAAGATTGGCATAGTCCTATCCTAACCCTTGGAGGAGGAAATGGCAACTCACTCCAGTATTCTTGCCTGGGAAATCCCATGGACAGAGGAGCCTGGCAGGCTACAGTCCATGGGGTCCCAAAAGAGTCAGACACGACTTAGTGACTGAACAACATCATCCTAATCCTATTACTGTGTAATGCTGTGATCGTGTGAAAAGTTACTGGAGTTCTCTCAGCTTCCATCTCCTCATCCATAAAACAAACATTCATTGAGAATCTATAGGGAATCTGACAAGCCAATGGAGACAAAGTTCATTTGCAATTGCATGCTCATTTTTCCACCTGGCCTAATGGGCAGGATATCCTCTGTGGACACCCATGTGCTGTGCTTAGTCGCTCAGTCCTGTCCGACTCTTTGCAATCCCATGGACTGTGGCCCACCAGGCTCCTCTGTCCATGGGGATTCTCCAGGCAAGAACACTGGAGTGGGCTGCCATGCCCGCCTTCAGGGGATCTTCCCAACTCGGGGACTGAACCCAGGTCTCCCGCATGGCGGGGGGATCCTTTACCAGCTGAGTCACCAGTGAAGCCCAAGAACACTGGAGTGGGTGGCCCATCCCTTCTCCACCGGATCCTCCAGGCCCAGGAATCGAACCGGGGCCTCCTGCATTGCAGGCGGATTCTTTACCTTCTGAGCCACCAGGGAAGCCCGTGCTAGCGATCTGACCACTGTCATTGTGAATTGCTGCCTCGCAGTGGCGCTCTTTACAGAATCTGCAGAGGAAGCTCGGCTACTGCTGCAGTGGGATCCCAGAGGGCCCAGCAAGGCCCTTGGAGGAGAATTTCACTTCCTGAAGGCAAAGCTCATCGCGGATGCATGGTTCTCAGGCTTCCAATATTTTCCTGATTCAGATTTTTTTTTTTTTTAATTTCCACAAACAGCCACCTCCTAAGTCCCCTGCGGGTCATGGAAGCACTGCCAGGAATGGCTCTAGCATCTTTCATCTCTTGAAAATGCCAGCTTTTTTCCCTCAAAGATCACAAGGGGTTTTGTTTTCGGTCTGACTGTACCCTTTCTAAGGCAGCCCTGCTACCAGTCTGCTGTTAGATGGAAATGCACAGCTACACTTCTAAGGGTAGACATTCTAGAATCTCTATTGCTGGAGAAAAGAAAAAGCAAACCTAAGGAAAACACCTTCTGTAGGAACTTATAGACAAAATGTAAATGTCCTGGTGAAAGAGTAAACGTGAGATGAGAAAACAAAACGGGAGAAACTGAATATAAACTGGACGGTCAAAGAAGGCTCTCTGAGGAAATGGCATGTAATCTGAGACCTTAAAGATGAACAGAAACTGCTGTGGGGTAGAGGGAGAACCTGAGGAAAAGTAAACCACATGTGCAAGGACTCTGGGCCGGTAAGCCTCAGTTGTATTTGATTAAACAAATAGGCCAATGTGGTTCATAGTGGAGAACACGGTGGGGAATGAGAAGATGAATCTGCAGAGGAAGGCCAGGTCTAAATTGTGTGCAGCCTTGGACTATGTAGTTCCCAAGACTCTCCCGGATCACTACCTCACTATTGTTCAGACTTGGTGTGCACTGACAACTTAGCACAAACAAATTCACTTAAAAACGTTTTCAGTCAAGTCAGGGAATAGAGAGGAGTCAAGTCCTTTAACACATGGAGGTGCTCTCTGTTCTTATCAAAGCTGCTGGAGCATCTGATCCTGCGGGATCCCAACGTCTCTACTCTCAGAAAAGCTCCCTCTTAGGTACAAAGAATCTGTATTTACATGTCCTCTGGCAATGGGTGCCCCACTTTTCATAAAAGATACAAGTTTCCACATTCAGGAGTTGGTGGCTCAGGTACTTGAAGCAAAACTCCATTGCTGTAGAAAAATTAATTAATGCAGTAAGGTAAGCACTGGAGAGAGAGAGAGAGAAAGAGAAATGCAGAATTTGGGTTTAAAATTAGCTTTCTGAACATGATGAGAGGATTATGTATAAGGCCCACTGTATTACAATCACAAGCTTTTTTTTCTGGAAACAACATTTCAGGAGAAAGATAGTTAAATGAAAATGATTGGCAGAATGCCAAAGTCTAAAATATCAAAACACTTAACAAATTTTGAAAATATATCTGAACCAAGAAAGAGACAGATGATAGGAGAGGTTTTGCTATTGTCAGATTTAGGGCATTTGCTGTTTTGCCATCTATCAAATCTATTTATCACAAGCAAGACTTTTTCTCTGGGCAGTCCCGTGTAGATAGAAAGAGATTTTAGTGATTTCATTTCCTCTGTGATTCTGGCTCTTTCATGGATCACACAGAGGATGATTAAATGGCTTTTCTGTATTGTTTGTTAAATTTGACTCTTCCCACGAAATGGGGGTGGTTCCCATGGGAACCTGTGGACGTGGTATAAGAGCAAAACAGATCACACACAATCATTGGAGTCTCTACTGGAAAGCACATTTGGCAAAATACTTTATTGGCCATTTCTGTATGAGCAATCCTGTACTACTTATAAATCCAAGATCTGAGGAAGTGAAAGTGTCTTTTGTTGTTGCTTAATCCTCATCTCAAATAAAAATCATGGAACTTCTTCCATTTAAAAAAAAAGTTATTTTGCACACAAACTCAGTCAAGGACAGTAAAGCAGAAACTGCCTCTAAAGTCATTTGAGCAAAATAGGCCAGTTTCACTGAAGTGGTTCAGATGGAATGGAATTTAAAAAAGATAAAAATGATCATATCCATTTCTCCATAGACAACAGAAATTATTATTTTGTAAAAGAGCAGAATGTAAATTTTATAAATTAACCAATACAACATCACATTGCTTCAAATAGACATTATTCATTATTCATAAAGTATAGCTGGAGATAAACTATAAAAAATAATTCTCATGTGCCTTGGTGATTTTCATTCGATTACAAAAACTTTCTACAAGTTTGTAAGCTAGAATCCTACATCACTGTCTAAATAGCATTACCTCCTGGTAAAATTTATGCATGGCTTTCCACATCTCCAGTGCTAAAACTCTAGCAGAAGCCAACATAATCTCTCACCAGGGAAACTGAAATGGCCTTTTAACTGTTCTCCCCACTTCTCACTCCAGACCCTTCTCCACACGCCAGCCAGAGCAATACTTATAAAGGCAAACAGATCACTATTTCAACCCTCCACTAGCTCCCACCTCACTCAGAATAAAATCCAACACCTTTACCATAGGTTACCATTCTCTTTGTGAAAAGGCCACATTTAATCTCATTTTTATCTCCTTTCTAAAATATTCCTCAAAAACTTATTTTATTTGTTATATCAAATTTCTCTCCTCCCATATTCACGTTTAAACACATTTGTTTGCACTTCCACCAGGCCTGTGAAACTTCTTTCATCAAGGTCAACAGTGAACCCTTTCCTGCTAAATAAATAAGATACAAGGACATAATGTACAGCACAGGGAATATAATATTTTATAGTAACTTTAAATGGAATATAATCTACAAAAATATCAAATCACTAATACATCTGAAACTAACATAACACTGTTAATCAACTATAATTCAATAAAAAAATGCAATGATCCCCACAGGTTACCAAAGCCAATAACCAATACTTAGTCATCTTTGACACAGTTGATCATCTCCTCCTCCAGATTGTTTCCGTTTTTACTTTTTAGACAATCTGTTTTCCCCCTATGTCACTGGTTGTTCCATTTCAGTTTTTGCTGATGGCTGTCCCTCTTCTTCAAGAACCTTGTAATGTTTCAGCAACACAATCCTCCATTACCTTGTCAACTGTATTCACTCCCATGATGATCTCATTTCATCTTGAGGCTTTAAGTACCATTAACATGCACAGAACTCCAAACTCTATCTCCAGCCCAGACTTCTTCTGAATGACAGACTGTTACCTCCAAATCCTTACTTCATTTCACTGCTTAGATCGCTCTATTGGTAAATTACTGTTGTAAAACTTCCAGATATAACAGACTGCCTCAAAATTCAGTGACTCAGAGAACTCTACTCAATACAATGACCTCTATGGGAAAATAATCTGAAAAATAGTTAACATATGCACATGTATAACTGATTAACTTTGCTGCTCAGCAGAAACTAACCCACTGTAAATCAACGATACTCCAATAAAAATAAGAAAAAACAACAGCTATTGATTCCCATGGATCTGCAGCTCAGTGAGGGTCTGATGATCCAAAGTATGTTCAGTAGGCAGCCCTGGTCTACTGCACTTGGGGTAAGTGCCTCACGTGCACTCACTGGAGGACCAGTTCAGAAGGCAACGACTGTTGAGGGAAAGCTCTTCTCATGATGACAAAAGAAAGCTCTTCTCACAAGAGATGGAAGCCACCCTGTATGCATATTTCAGTCCCATCTCATCCCACCTCTAATGGTGCACAGGCCAAAGTGAATCAGACTTCTCAGACTACGTCAGGATGGGAGATGCGCCTGAGGACACAAGGAACAGTAACTGCAGAGTGTAACAGATGTCTCGCACTTTACATCTCCAAGCCCACCCCATCCTAATCTGCTCCAGCTAGAGTCATTCCCATCTTCATCTTCTATTTGTTCAAGACCAAACACTGTGAGTCATCTCAGACTCCTTCTCACACACTCTACTTCCGGAAGCTTACAAAATACATTCAGAAGCTGATAAAGTCTCATCATCTCAACCGCCTCCTTCCATGTGCCATTATGTGTATCTCCTGGTTCACTCCATTACGCTAGCAGGTATCCTTGATTAAAGACCCCCTGTCCGAGTCCATATCCCTTGACTCACCCCCACCCCCAAGACGGCAGCTCATTTCACCGAGTCAGAATGAACTGACAGTGGTTTATAAGCCTCTGCGTGATATCACTTATTACCTCTCCAAATGTGTCTCCCACCTCTTCCTTGCTCGCTCTGTTCTGATCTCAAGAGGCTTCTTTGAGGTCTTCTGAGCAAGTCATACTTAATGCCTGCTACCTATCTCTTCTGCACTAGCTCTTACCTGTGCCTGGCAACTTCATGTGCCTGGACAGTCATGGGGCTGACTTCCCCAGCTCCTTCAATATTTCGCTTGAATATCACCTGTACTGTGAGATCCACCTTGACTGCAACATTTTAATTTATAGCCCCCACACCCCCACATTCCTAACCTCCACACAAATTCTTTTCGCATCAATGATGGGCTTACGTTCCACATAATAAAGTTATTTATTATACCTGTTTATTGTCCACTTTCCTCCAACACCCTTCGACCCCCTAACCTGACATGAGGAGCGAAAAAAAGGCTTATTTTGTTCACTGGTGTGTACATCACAAGCAACTCCTGAACCCCCTGAAGGCTACAAAATGCATTCAGTCACTTACTCCCAACTTCGTCCAGACTGAGCTCCTTCTTGCATCAGAGCCCTGACACGTACTGTTCCTTCTGCCTGGGATCTTCTTTGTGTCTCATCATTCACGTCTCTGCCCATACCTCACTTCTCCACAGAAGCTGCCTTTGGGCACCTCATCTAAAATACTCACCTTCTTCCCTCTTTGTCCCACTTTCCTGCTTCATTTTCTCCATCAGACTTTCACACTTTGAAAAATATCTGATTTACTTATTTGCCTGTCTTCTCCTATGAGGGTGAAAGCTCTATGAGAACAAGGACATGTTCCATATTACTCAGACCTGTCTCCTTAACTCACCTAGAACAGTGCCTAGTGGGTCAATAAGAACCTAAAAACAGCTGCTAAATAAATAAGTGTTCCTTCTCAAAGGGGAGGCAACACAAATCTTGTCCACATAATGTGGAAGAAAAATGGTGACTGCATTGCAGGGAGGGCAAGCCTAAAGAAATGAGACAGAGGAAACATGAGTTTTGTGGTTAAACAGAATGTTCCCAAATTCAGTCATCCTTAAAAAGCTGTAGGAGACTGCACAGCACTTCCAAGAGAAACATGTGTGAGAACTACTCCAGGAGGAAAACCAAGAAAAAGCAGCTTCTGATGCTCCTTTTAGGCTAACTAATTTCCTCAATAAGAAAACATGCATGAAATGAACAAGCAAGTTATTTGATGTTACAAATGATTAAGTGCAAGCTGAGAGAGCTTTGAAGTAGCTGCCATATAATCCCCAGGGGAGGATCTGTAGACAAATAACCAGACTATCCCTTGGAAAGAGATTTCTCCAACAAGGAGGAAAAAAATAGAAAAACATATGTCCCACCCGAGGTGGAACTACTTGAACTCTCACATTTCCCAAAAAAAGGCAAGGAAATGAAGAGATACTCCTTTTCCAAGAATGTTAATACACGCTGCGATGCTGGAGTTACTTTTAGAATGTATTACAAATAATGATAACTAATATAACTAATATTTCACTGGCATTTTTATTATGATTCTCTTTCTTACTAAAACCAATGTTACCAATGCTTTCAATACACTTAACATCTTTATTTCCCACAATCACCTCATGAAGTAAATACTTCCATCATAAAGTTTAGACATGAGGAAACAAAAACACAGTCAGTTTAATAAGCAACTTGCCTGATGTTACTTAGCTTAAATCCAGAGAATTTTGCTGCAGAGTATATACTATTAACGCCTGTGGTAAAAACTTCTTAAAAGGTATTCTCAGTTTAAGGAGTGCTTACAATAAGCTGAGTATGGTGCTAATAAGCACTTCATACATACTGGCTTATAAATGTATATGAACCAATCTAATCATTATTTTCTTAATTCCAATGTCCACCTACCTTACAACATGAAAAAAAAAAAAATGAACGAAAGCTATAACCACCCTCTTCCCTATTCAATTTGCACTGAGACCCAAAGGTATGCTTGACAACCTTGTGGATATCATTTCAGCATGGGCCACCGACTCCCTGGTTCTGTTATCAGTGATAATACAGTGAAGACGCACAAGGCAGCTGGTCCTTATCCTTTTACTAAGCACTGAAATAATTTTACACTATAGGGAAAACTTATTGCATCAACTTGCATAAATAATCAGCTATATGATTTTTAAAAATCACAAGCTTAACTACCTTCATAAGGATAGATAAAAATACACGTAACTTAGGTTAGCATCTAAGCAGCAGGGTGTTTCAATGACATCAAATACAGAATTTCAGATAGAATTTCTAGGGCAATGCTATTTTCTAACTGTGAAGGTCACCACCTTTAAGCACATAAACCTGAAGGTGCTTTTAGGGTAGAGCCACAGCTATGAGCCAGTGAGGCCTCTGAAGTAGGCATTAATCTCAAATTGATAATTAAGTCCCATGACACATGTCTCACTGTACACCTCCACAGACTAAAGGTAGCCATTTCACTTACCCTCACAGGTGTTCTATGATCTGCCTAGAAACAACCAAATAGAAGCTGTACACCTCTCAGAACAAAATAAAACCACTGTCCACTGTTCTGAGGTTTCTACAACATCAGTACACTTTGTATTGCTCCATCAATACAAGAGTCTTCTCTGATAGCTCAGTTGCAATGCAGGAGACCTCGGTTCGATTTCTGGGTCGGGAAGATCTTCTGGAGAAGGGACGGGCTAACCACTCCAATATTCTTGGGCTTCCCTGTGGCTCAGCTGGTAAAGAATCTTCCTGGAATGTTGGAAACCTGGTTCAATCCCTGGGTCGGGAAGATCCCCTGGAGAAGGGAAAGGCTACCCACTCCAGTATTCTGGCCTGGAGAATTCTATGAACTATATAGTCCATGGGGTCGCAAAGAGTCAGACACAACTGAGCGACTTTCTCTTTCACTATCACTTGACCCAACTTGAGGACCACCATAAGGCAGATGGAACATTTCAGAAAGATATAAGAATCTAATAGTCAACCTGAAGGCTTATCATAATGTGAAGTCTGCCTGGCTTGCTCTAAACCACAAAACCGATTTCTCAAACTAGAGCAGAATCAATAAAATAAACCAGCTCAATATAATCAAAGAAAATCTGCAATATTTTAGTATTTGAGACTGCAATGACAAATAATGGACTCAGTCAATAGATAACACACAAAAACCACTGAAGGATGTAAAGTTTAACTGGCATCCAAAAGTAATAAACTAAATGTTAAAAAGTGTTAAATATATATCTCACAGAAGTTACATTTGCCTTTGATTTTTGCTTCTCCCCAATCCACATGTTATTAATACATCATAGTATAATGTATTTGTCACGTATTGAAACTGTCCCAAGGTATCAAGTTATATGAAAGGAGAGACATTAATAGTCACTGACTCAATTAATTTATCATCAGTTGATAATTATTAAGTGCATTTATCAAGCCTCATAAGATTTATACCACTGGATCATTTTGCCCTATTGTCACAGCCCAAGAAATAGTTTATGTTTAAAGCTCAAATTGTAAACCTGTATTCTTTCGTTACTATTACTTTTTCAGGGATAAAATCCCACCACCAATCAGCTATATCGAAGTCATAAAACATTTCAACTTGAGAAAGACTTGACATGCCTTGAAACACATGCCTTGACTGAGAAAGATCTTGTTGGCACCGCTACAAAAAATGCGCCAGGAAGGCCAAAGAGTGGAGGTTGGAGAAAAAATGTCTTAGAAGATGTTATTAATACAAAAGATGGTCACAGAAAATAATTAACAAATACAAGTAGTCATTTCCATGAGTGAGACATAAAAGTTAACAAGTTCCTAGACTGTTCTGATTCTTGGAACACTCAATAAAGCCCTGTTAAAATTACTTTTTTTTTTGGCTGTTATTTGCTTTTATTGAGTATTTTTTAAGCCCAAGACATTAAAAACAGACATAGTTAAAATCATAATAGTCTAAGTAGTCTAAGAATCTAATACAATGCAGGTATACCAGAAAAACAAGATATTTTTTACCATACTGTAGGATAATAATGAATGGCTGAAATGTGAACTTCAAAGACAAAGAAACGGACACTTACTGAATACCTACCAAGTACCCAGCCTCACACCTTCTGGGGAAGTATTCGCCATTTCACTGGTTAGGTGACAACTCACATACTAGGTAGGGACCAAACTAGAGTCTTCTGACTACAAAAACATCTCATTTTTTATACAACATATGGTGTGCTATGCCACTTCAGTCGTGTTCAACTGTTCGTGACCCTATGGACTGGAACCTGCCAGGCTCCTCTGTCCACGATATTAAACTGCAGATTACAACCTTATTGTGGGTCAGGATCAGCATGTAATTTGAAATGTGATAAAATGCAGAATATTAGCACTTACTATAATAAGGGCAACTAATATTTTAGGAAATATTAGCTCATATATAAGTATGTATATGTGTATATTTAAAGGAACAGTATTTATTTAGGGTCATAACAAAATAAGTTTGAAAGCTACTACATTCATTGCAAGATGCTTGAAACACAGATACTACTCAGCTTATTTTAGGGAATAAATAAATTTTTACTCTAAAATTCTAATAGCAGTTACTGTAAATTTGCTTATGAACTAATACTTTTGAAGTATTTCCCCACATCACAGTAAACAAAATTAATAATTAATATTAACACACAGTAAAGTTTCAGATTCCTAGACACTGCTAAAATATAAACAAAATTACTATTTATTTTTGAAACATAATAAACATGATAAATACATAATGTAGCAAGTTTATCTGTTTTCCAGATGACTTCTAAGTTTATATAACATAACTGCTTTCTTAAAATGGTTAACTGTCAACATTCACAAATGTCAAATGTTAAAAACAAAAAAACAAACGAATGTCAAAACTTCCTTCTTAATAAGAATTCTTCTAGGGCAGTAATTAGAACATCCCGGGTTTGTATTCCAGACTACCATACTAGGCTGTAAGACTTTAGTCAAATCAGTTAAACTTTCTAATATCCAAATATCCTTGTGCTAAAAGTGGGAATGATACCACTACCACATAGGTTTGTAAGGAGAGCAATGAGAAACCATATGCAAAGTGCAGGGCAAGAATGCCAAGCTCTTAGAAAATGCTCCACAAATGTGACTGAAAATGCATTTTATATTTAATGGTTGGCATGGCTAATTTATGCAAAAAGTCAATTTGGCTTTCAGTAAATTTCATAGCAATTAAACTGAGTGTGAGGCAAGTGAGTATCAAAAGCTAAAATTTTGGAGATATTTTACCATTACACATGATTTTTTCCCCAGTTTATCTGCCCTTTCCTATCAGTCTTCCCACTCTCTGATAACATGGAGAATTAAAAGCTCAATCTCACCGAGTCACACTATCTGTTTCATGTGATAATTTCCAAACCCATAAGTGGCAAAGCTTTCAGTCTCTGAAGGATTAATGGCAACAAAGAGTGGAAAGAGACGTAATATGACAAGGTCAGAGTTGCTATTCGATCAACTGTACCTTCAGTTCAGTTCAGTTCAGTTGCTCAGTTGTGTCCGACCCTTTGCGACCCCATACACTGCAGCACACCAGGCCTCCCTGTCCGTAAGTAACTCCCAGAGTTTACTCAAACTCATGTTCATTGAGTCGGTGATGCCATCCAACCGTCTCATCCTCTGCTGTCCCCTTCTCCTCCTGCCTTCAATCTTTCCCAGCATCAGGGTCTTTTCAAATGAGTCAGCTCTTTGCATGAGGTGGCCAAAGTATTGGAACTTCAACTTCAACATCAGCCCTTCCAATGAACACTCAGGACTGATATCCTTTAGGATGGACTGGTTGGATCTCCTTGCAGTCCAAGGGACTCTCAAGAGTCTTCTCCAACACCACAGTTCAAATGTATCAATTCTTTGGCACTCAGCTTTCTTACTAGTCCAACTCTCACATCTATACATGACTACAGGAAAAACCATAACTTTCACAGGATGGACCTTTGTTGGCAAAGTAATGTCTCTGCTTTTTAATAGGCTTTCTAGGTTGGTCATAACTTTTCTTTCAAGGAGCAAGTGTCTTTTAATTTCATAGCTGCAGTCACCAACTGCAATGATTTTGGAGCCCCCCAGAATAGAATCTGCCACTGTTTCCACTGTTTCCCCATCTATTTGCCATGAAGTGATGGGACTGGATGCCATGATCTTAGTTTCCTGATTGATAAGTTTTAAGCCAACTTTTTCACTCTTCTCTTTCCCTTTCATCAAGAGGCTCTCCCCTAAATGGGTTTGGACTGTTGTGGTATGATAAATGTGTGGACTACTTTATAAAGAATCATTTAACAGTGGTTTATTTCTAGAGGGAAATAAAATGCCACCAGAACTAATTTGATGAAATGACAAGAGAACACAGATTTTAGTTTTGGGTCACAAAATCTCTTCACCCTTCTACTACTGTATTTCCAAATAAGAAAAGGAAATTTGAGCTTGAAATGACTCTCTTTAGGGAGAATATTGTGAAAAATAAGCCCAGAGCACCAGAGGTTACCTCCCCCTGCACATCAACTCTTATGAGAGGACTCCCCCCCCCCCACCCCCACAAATGGTTTTAACCCACACAGCTTTCCTGGAAGAGGGGGGAGGATTTACAAAATGGTACAAAAGTCTTTTAGTGGTAGCTGATCTTCCATGCATATGTAGTCCTATTTATATAATTAAAATTAATCTGATATAAACAGGGTGTCTTCAAAGTTAGAAATTTCCCCATGGAAATCCTTGACAGATTTTTCTCTCTTAGAAGGAGGACAACACACCAGCCAGGCACCCCTTTGTCTTCAGGTCCTCAATTTCAGGTTTAACAGTGAGCTTTCACTTGAGGATCTGTTTTTGGGAGGATGAATACAATACAAACTCAGATCTTCAACAAACCCTGATTCCTGGGGGCAAAGTTGAATCAACTATTATAGGCAGGCAAGTGTCACACATACCACTCAAAACCACCTTTTACGCCCCTGTCCTCCATTCTCTGCGCCCAGCCAAGGCTGATGATTTTCTGCAATGTCAACTATTCTTTGGCAAATGTGTGTCTGTCCCTTCTAGAACCTTTATAAAATCCCGGAAGTAACCACAAACAGACAAGCCATTGGTTTCTGTGAATTGTTAAGGAACTGCCTACAAGCAAGTTTTTGGGTAAAAGGAACTCATGTTTCATAGACTTAGCAGCAGAGAACCATTTTAAGGTTGAGGACTAAAACTTCCTGTGTCTAGAAGAATCCCAGGACCTTGTACGTGGGCTATCATCAAAGAAATGAAGAGAGAAAAAGCTTTGCTTATATCTGATCTTAATTTATCTTCTTAGACCCACCCACTGCTGTAACTAAAAAAAGAGGGGCTTCAGAAACCATATTTCTATCTTATACTATTTGCTGCTACAATTCAAGTATATAACCTAAGAAGGCCTAAACCAAAATATTATGTATAACTCACCTGGCATTGCCCATTAAAATTAGTCACGGCTGCCTTTAATTGGCACCTTCACCTTTGATGGCTCATCAGAAATGCAAGCACTCAGACGCTGGAGGGCACAGCACATCCTTAGAATTCTGCACTGAACTAACAACAGACCCTTGGGTCATCTCTTAACCATTCTCTCTTTCCCATCATACAAATCAGAGATAATAATAGCTCATAGGTTTGTGGAGTGAATGAGTAAGTGTTAATAAAAGACTGGGAGCAATGGCTAGTACAGAGGATGCATTTAACAAATGCTAGTTATTAATAAAATTGCCAGAGTGATATATAAGAGAGGGAGTAAAAGTTTAGATTTTAACGATCCCGGCTCAAAACTGCATTCTGATGGTTACTCTCTGAGTTTTAGATTCCTTATCTCTAAAGCAGGAATATTTCCACCTATTCCAAAAAGTTGTTGTAAAGACTAAACAAGGGACTTCACTGGTGGTTCAGTGGTTAAGGGTGTGGGTACAATCCCTGGTCGGGAAACTAAGATCACACATGCCTCACAGCCAAAACACCAGAACATAAACAACAGAAGCAATATTATAATCAATCCAATAAAGATTTTTTAAATGATCCACATAAAAAAAATGTTAAAAAACAAGACTAAACAAAAAAGTTAATATTATTGCACCCTACACAGTTACGGCATGTAGTTTATGCAAAATAAGAATCAACAATCTTTGTTTTAATCTCACTAACAACTAGAACACTTCTCAAGGTAACAGTGAACCAAATCCACAAATAAAAAAAAAACAATAAAAAATATCCAAACAGAATAATTTTATTAATAAATTTGGCCATGGCTCATTCTAAGTCGGAAAGAAAATGGGAAACCTTAGAAACAAACCAAAAATGGCTCCAGTTTATAAAATGAAGATGTGCACAAACCCTGTGATGGTCAGAAAGCCTGTGGCTGTGCTGCCCCACAGTGAACCGCCCCTAGGGAGTGAGCCTCCTGCTCTGACTGCCCTTGATTGCTTATGTAATGAAGGCAAAAGTAGCACATACGTTTGAATCTAGTTAAGAGAGAAAAGAGGTTAAGGCCACGGAACATTCATTTTGTTCTTTCAGAGGAAAGCAGAAGTACAGGACAGTTTCACTGCCTGACAGCTGCAAAAAATAGAGGCAGCTCATTCACAAAACCTGAAAGTCAGGTGAAAAGTCACTCCTCAAAGCTCTCCTAAGAGCTCACATTGTCTGCCTGAAGTCAACTCCTAATTTTTGTGAAGTGCTGCTGCTTTGCTTTCTCTCTGCCCTTCCCCCTCTAAGTCTCCTCTCCTGTCCTCCGCCTACTCCTCCTTCTTCTCTGTTGCAAAGCCAGCTCTACAGTTTTTGAACTGGTAAGGGAGGGGAAGATTAAGAAAATTGTAGTGGGAAATGAAAACTATCCAAAAGACAGGAATGCAGAGGCCCTAGTTTGAAAAGAGCAGGAAAGGCTTGTATATTATGGAGAGATCATAAAATATTTTTATCAGAAACTGTTATTCATGATAATCAGATGTAGACACAGACGCTTCCACAAATATTGGTAGAAGATGCATGCATAGCATACTGCATAGCCTTTGCTTTCATTTTTGGCTGAATGACCAGTCAAGAGAGCACCACGGAAAAACAAAAGTGTCCCAGAGCCTTATGTGTGAACCGTTAACATGCCAATGACAGAAACAATTAAAGTGTCATAAAATGAATGTGAAATGTATCAGGATGAAGAAATACGTAGTGACGGTAGTGAGGTCTAATGGCCAGCAGCTTGAAATCTGCAGACTCACCCTCAGTTCCTGACTAAGCCACTAACGGTTGGTGATTTAGAGCATTTCAATCTTTACTTTTATTGAAGCTGTACTCGTAAAATGCATGCCTATGCCAAAGGCTTTATGCTTTTTGGAGAAAATAACCAGAACCCCACGTTAAAAGAATTTGATAGTGAGAGTCCGTCTGCCTGAACATAATGCTGGTATAATTCTGCTATGGTAAAACTAAAAACAGTAGAGAGCTGTGTAGTTGTCAGTCTGAGAGTGTGAGAGCCATATTCTTCTAGAGGATGAGTTCAAGGTTAATTTCAAAAGGTTCAGTGAGCTTTCTATGGCTTTTCATCTTCACACTTGTATTAGTTTCCTATTGCTGATGTGACCAATCACCACAAACGCAGTGATCTAGAACAACATAAATTGATTATTTCACGGTTCTGGAAGTCAGAGGTCGGAAATGCATGTCACTGGGCTAAAATCAAGTGTTGGCAGGCTGCACTCCTTATCAGGGGTCCAGAGAAGAATCTGTTTTCTGGCCTTTTGCAGCTTCTAGAGGGGACCCTCATTCCCTGGCTCATGGTCCTCCTCCATCTCCAGAGCCAACAATTGCAACCTTACAACCACTTCCATCATCATATCTTCTCTGACTAACTCTCCTGCTCCCTCTTCCCAGGGAAGAGGACATGAATATCTTTGGTGGGAGCCATTGTTCTGCCTATCACATCACCCCACACGACACTTCTGTAGAAAGTTGCCCATTACAATCAAGAAGAAGCAATTAAAATACTAAGGTTGGAAAAAATAAAACGCTAAATGTTAGTTGCTCAGTCATGTCTGATTCTTTGCGACCCCATGGACTGTAGCCCACCAGGCTCCTCCATCTATGGAATTTTCCAGGCCAGAATATTGGAGTGGGTTGCCATTTCCTTCTCCAGGAGATCTTTCTGACTCAAGGATTGAATCTGGGTCTCCTGCATTGCAGGCAGTCTCTTTACCATCTAAGCCACCAAGGTCACCTGCATTTTAGGAATTTTTCCCTAACTCTTCCAGTTTAAAACAGGCGTGAATGACACCTAATCTGAAGCTCATATAACCCTCTACCTTGTAGGCTGTATACTGAATTTTAGTCAGGCTGGTGGATAATCAAACTTGGAAACATCAAAGGAATGAAGCTGTGATTCCTAACAACATCTAAGACTGACTCTCCAATCTTCATGCTGGACATAGTATCTTTGAAAAATTCATATCTTCCTGCTTCTATCATTTGCAGTTGTTTTTAGTCACACATGAGTAAAGTCACAAGGAGCAAAGCTCCCCAAACACAATCTTCTTTCCCAAGAAAATTCACAAACCTTCCAATGTGATAGTTACATGAAACAACACACAAATAGAACTTAGGCAAGTGAATCACTGGCAGGAAACAAAACTCATTTTGAGTCAAGGATCTTTCCAAAGAATTTTCTCATCAGTTTATCACACACAGGGAAGGCAAATGTGGAAATAGAGAAGACGTTTTGATTTGGAACCCTGCACAGCTGTCAAGTTAAGCCATTGGACAGGTCCTGCCGCTGTCCACACATACCTTTGTCTATAGAGGCGAGACAGTCCCATTGCTGATACCTTCGCTTAGTTCATTTACAATAAGACCTAAATCACTTGCTTTTTATGGCTAAGGCTGACATAACCTTAAGTAGAGCAATATGAAATGTGCCACTATAACATATGAAATTGACATTTCATGTCCATTTTAGATACAGCTAGATGACAGTCTAAAAGAGCCATTTAAGTGTGAGTCAGTTTTATTTTTTGACAGATGGGTGCCATGGCTGGAGAATTTATCTAGGTTATATCTGAACTCAAGTATGATCTATACAATTATTTTGATTCAATGGCTTTAGACATTGTGAAAATAATTTTTCTCTCCCAGATACTAATTTGTTATGTCACAGATGTCCTATTTAAGAACTTCTTGTTTTGCATTACAGCAATCATATGAAGCAGGATGACAGGCAACTAGTCCTCCAAACTGATAATCCATATATCTCTGTCTTCACTCATTTCATGTTGTTGGATAACAATAGACTTTACAATCAACTAATTCTTACAGTACACCAATAAAAAAGCAAACAGTCAATGCTCGTTGAATAGCATCTGTAATTACATAATACCATAAAGTGTATTGTCCATGCTTACACATCTGGAGCCCTCTAGGATTTCTTCCTTTCTTTTTTTAACCACAGAAGCATTGTTAAACTCTTTAGCTTTCTAAGAATTATACTCTCACAAATTACTATATTATTTCTCAAATATAACTCTCTAAAATATAAGAAATGCCTTATTAAAGCATTAATACAGAGAGCATGTGCATTTTGTTAAACTCCTCAAAACACACACATACAAAAGTGAAAGAATATTATGAATATGTTCA
Organism: Odocoileus virginianus; assembly: GCF_023699985.2. NCBI lineage: Eukaryota > Metazoa > Chordata > Mammalia > Artiodactyla > Cervidae > Odocoileus > Odocoileus virginianus. The sequence continues at coordinate 21,783,495 of NC_069699.1, forward strand.
CAAAGTCTAAGTAATGGAATATGAAAGACTAATCCATTCAAAGTTATTACCTGGTACAACACATCCTCTCTTATTGACAGTTTCTCCTAATAATTCTGTGTACCTTTTAGTAATTATTTCAGTTTTCAGTGGAAGAAAATACAGCAGAATCTGGTATCATCAAAATGAAAATTTAAAGGTTTACATAACTTAATTTTGGAATTCTACCGGCTTCATACAGCTTCATTCTGGAACACAGATGCTATCATGTCTCTCAGCTCTGTTTTACTTTAAATTGAACACATTTTTAGTCAATGCCTCCTGTCAGGATGGCAAGATAATGGTCAAGGATTATATCCTCGTACCTCCAGTCACAGAAAGTAAAGGAAGAAAAGAATCGTAGAAGTAACCTCCGTACACCTGAATGGATCACCTGAGGTTATGAGCCCATACCTGAAAGAGACTCAGGACCAAATGTATCTGAGAGCCTATGCCTACGTCACAAAACCAATCCTAGAGCCAGGAGTGAAGTCAACACTTCTCAGAGACCAACCATGAGAGAAGAGTGTCTCCATGAGGAATCAGGAAGTCTCTACCAGAAGGTGGATGGAATATGAACTTGAATGGGTCACTGACATTTCACAGCACTAGCCTCATCTCTCTCCTTACAGAGCCTCTCTCTTTAGACGTTAAATTTCAGTAAGCCAGGAACCACTTCCAATACTTATAAAAACGTATTCATCCCAAACAACAAAAAAATGGACACAGATCAGACAATGAAATATATGAAAATAATAAACACTGTATTTTTAAATTACATGGTTCTCATACTACTCCTTCATCTGCATTGACCCACTCTAGCTTCTCAAACCTAAGGCTCTGCCCTTTCTATTACCCCAATACTAGCTCTGGTGAGGCAAAAATATGCTCTGATAACCCCTACTGTTTCTCAGATTCTTCCTCCTGGTGATAACAGTCCCAGAACACTAATTTACAAACTAACTCCTTCACATTCATTGTCTTATGTTTTCAGTTTTCAAGGCACACTTTCTCTGTTTCATTGTCTTATGTTTCCAGCTTTCAGATCTTACAGAATAGAGGAGATTTACTATCTTAAATCTAATATTTATGCCCTATTTTTTCAGACCATAAAATACATTGTACCTATATGTTATAAAATGCCTTCAGGAAAAATAATATTGCAACAAGCATGCCTGATATTCATTAAAACCACTACTCCTCCTATCCCAGGCCTTTATCCTACATTACTTCCCTCTCCTCATCTCATCTGGCTTCCTTGAGATCCATAGAGGCCACTCCCCCAATGCTTTCTGGACCAACCTGTCATACCCTTTTTTATGCCAGTTCCCAAAATGTTTTTTCAGGATGAAGTATTTCATTGCACTTCACTAGATCAGAGTTTCTCAGTCTTGTCACCACTAACATTTGGGGTCAGATAATGCTTTATTGTGGGGGAGTATGAAACTTCATTTTAGATATTAACTTGACTGGGCCACAGGGTTTCCAGACATTTGGTCAAATATTATTCAGATTATGTCTGTCTGGGTGTCACAGATGAGACTAACACCTAGACTGGAAGGCTGAGTAAAGCAGATTGCTGGCCCTAAGGTGAACAGCTTTTATGCAGTCAACTAAAGGTTTTTTGACTGCAACAAAAAAGCTGAGTATCACACCACTGTTAATCAGCTACACTCCAATATAAAATTAAAAAGCTAAAAAAAGAAACCCGCACAGTGCTCCCTAGCCCCTTCTACTGTACAGGGATCCAATGAGAAGTCACCAGTCTACAACTTGAAATAGGACTCTCGCCAGAACATGAGCTTGCAGGCACTTTGATCTTGAACTTTCAGTCTCTAGAATGGTGAGCAATGTTTTCACTCTTGATAGAAAAAAAAAAAAACAAAAGGCTGAGTAGAAAGCTTCCCAGGTGGCACAGTGGTAAAGACTCTGCGTGCCAACGAAGAAGACACAAGAGATGAGGGTTCAGTCCCTGAATCTGGAAGATCCTTTGGAGAAGGATGACAACACACTCCAGTATTTCTGCCTGAAAAATCCCATGGACAGAGGAGGCTGGTGGGGCCATGGGTCCACAGGAGAGTCAGGCACGACCGAGCAACTGGACAACAAAAGGGAAAACCCCATGGCTGGGACTCACACCGTCAAGTCTCCAATTTGCCAGCTGCAGATCTCGGGGCTTCTTAGCCTGCATGATCGTGCCAGTTATTTCCTTATAATAAATCTCTTGGCTTCCCTGATAGTTCAGATGGTAAAGAATCCACCTGCAATGCTGGAGCCCAGTGTTCAATCCCTGGGTCGGGAAGATCCCCTGGAGAAGGGAAAGGCAATCCACTCCAGTATTCTTGCCTGGGATATCCCATGGATAGAGTAGCCTGATGAGCTACAGTTCATGGGATCACAAAGAGCTGGATATGACTTAGCGACTAAATTTTCACTTTCACACATATAGACATATGGAGATGTGTGTGTGTGTGTGTGTGTGTGTGTGTGTGTGTACATATCCCCTGGGGATAAAACTGCCCCTGGTTGAGAACCACCACACTAGAGGTTAACTGGAGACACTCCATCAGGACAACTGAGGTCATAAAAATATCTTAGAAACATCACAAATTTTCACCAGTGATCACACCACCATTCAGTGACCATGTTTCTCACATTTGGGATGTCCCGTGTTCTCCTTTTAAAGCTGTCTATACCTCAGGCTAGGTCTTGTCACCTGTACAATCTGCTACCCAATGTATAAGGCAGTGGTTCTCAGATCCGGGCTGGGTTTGAATTTAAATCACTTGTAAGCCTTGCTCAGCACATCTGTACTGTGGAGATTTTTTTCTTTAAACATAATTATTTATTTGGCTACACTGGGTCTTGAGACATGCCAGATCTTCAATTTTCATTGCTGTATGTTGGATCCAGCTCCCTGATCAGGGATCAAACCCAGGCCCTCTGCATTGGGAGCTCTGAGTCTTAGGCACTGGACCATCAGGGAAGTTCTCGCCCTTGAGATTTTGATTTAATAACCCTGGTGTGGGGCCAAGGACTCTCTTTCAATCAGAAGACGCTCCATAGGTGATTCTGGTGTCCAGCCCCAGTAGAAGCACAACTGCCCTAAAATTAGCAGGGATTGAGAGGGACGTGGCATCCAGAAAACCAAACGCCTCTAGACACAGCAAGTATCCCACATCCGAAAGTAAGTCAGGACAGGCCTCCCTCACTGCAATAGTTTTTCCAATTTTCCAGTAAGTGAAGAAAGATCATGCAATATCTTGTCACTTCTAGAGGCAAGTTCTTCAGATGAGGTCAAATACTATTAATTCCATTAGTTTTAAAAGGATTATCTTTCATAGCAGAGGAATCTCAGCAAAATCATAGAAAAGAAATACAGGCTTTATAAGACACACACTCAATTTTCACAGTAAAATCATGAGAAAACAATAGGCTTTAAATTTAATTCTGGAAAGTGACTTTTAATAAATCAAAAGACTGTTAAAGGACCTAGCCGGTGATAAATTTGAAAAGGAAAAGTAACCCTAAATTGAATAATTCATGAACTAGACACACAAGTAATTTCCTAAAATTCTCTAACGACAATTCAAGCTGCAGTACACATATATTTACTTTGCCAAATTAGAATATTAGTTTCTCATCCTCAAGGGCTTCATGTGTTCATGTTAACGCTACAGAAAATCAGTAAATATTATGGATAATATAATGACATAAAAATTTTCCTCCAAGTAAAACCAATGTACAGCTAAAAAATATAGAAATCAAAGATTTTTCAAAAACGCTATGAAGAATCTTTGTGTTAATTATCTTCCAAGACAAGATCAACACTGGAATATCTAATTTGTTCTTTATTACTCTTTGCAAAATACCATTAACTTCTTATAGTTCCTTCTGCTAGCACCAATCACAAAATGCATGGAGACTCTAAATTTGAGGAGACAATGACTTAAGAAATCTGAAGAATGACATGGGTGAACTGACTTCACACACACACAAAAATCTATAAAGACGGAGATCCATGTTATCATTTTCCTTCTCTAGAGAGACAATGAACCAAGTAAAGCTACAATTAATGACACACAGAAGAGAGTGAACCCATTACGTGATGATGGACGATGTGTCACCCAACCCTTACCTGTTTCTTTCTCTCTACTCCGACCCCTCCGTTCAACCTACTACAGATTGCTCCAGTGTTCCAAGGTCAACTTCCTCATTTCTTCCTCTCTGCATCCCTTCCACTTCTTTCTCTGTTGCTTTATCTGCTTGCCTGAAACACCACCAAAGAACCAATTTCTCTTTGACAGTTACTCTGGCAGTCTTTCCCAACTGTTGGGAAGCTGCTCATCCAAATGTTCTTAGACTTCGCTGCTGCTTTTTAAAGAATTCACCACATCTTATTTCCCTTACAGTTTTCAGACAAAGAGTCTATAAAAAACAGAAATGGGTGCTGTCATCTAGAATGAGGACCCATCAGATGTTCTAAGCATGGCTACTGTCAACAATAGAGGCCTGTTACTGTAGAAAATCCCATTCATTATGAAATAATAAACATGAGTGAAAAAAAGGCAGAATTTTTTAAACTCCTGCAATAAGGAAAAAAGGATGACCACCTTGGCTGCCAGCCAACCACACTTACTCTGTATACTTGTCCAGGGAGTACAGAATGATCATTCTTTTCATCACAATGGCAAATTATAATGAAACCTCTGAGGATATTAGAGAGAAAGGCCTTGGTTTTGAGATTGTCAAAACAATTATAATAAAACAGCTGCTCACCTTCATTTGAGGAATTTAACACATTATCCCCCTCCTTTGCAACAAACCTCTTCTGGATAGCTACTGGTCTATAACACACAACCCAGGAACTTCACGACTTATTACCATGGATTATTATTTCTCATGTTTCTGTGAATGAGCTCAGCTGGGCAGCTGTCCTTTAGGGTCTTTCAAGCAACTGTAATCCGAGGGCACTTAAGAATGAAATTATCTGATGGCCTTGCTAGCTGGGGGTGTCCAAGGTAATTCACACATCTGGCACATCGACTGTGAATTACAGAGCAGCAGCTGGCTGGCCAGGAGTGGTTCATTCTCCACATGGCTAGCGTGGGCTTCCTCACAGCACACTGGTCTCACAAAGTGTACCGAAGCCACGCAGCACCACCTCCACTGCATCTTCTAATTGCGCAGGGCCAGCCCACATTCATCGTGGGAGATGACCACACCACGTAGGGGCTTCCACGTGGGGCCATCTCAGATGTTCCAAAGCCATCTAAATCAACGGGAAAAAGGATTATTTCTCTCAGCTTACAAATAATACACAGACTCTTTGACTCCAGTTCTGAGTTTCAAGACCTAGAAACTGTCCAGACTGGGATAAGAATCCAAGTTTTCTGATTTTAAGGTGTCGGAGTCTAAGTGAGCTGTGACTAAATATGCAGATATGATTTTCATTCAAATGTTCATTTCACTTGCAATTAATTAATCATTCAGAGTGGGCACTTCAGGGCAGCCTGCTGTCCCACATTGATCACACCTTCTTTTGCCAACAGCCATCGATTTTCCTTTAGGAATGCTGTTCCAGCCACACTGGACACAGCATACCCTGCTCTCCCCAGTTAAGGGCAGCAGAGACTCAAGCACTCTATAACCCTCTCAGGGATTTGAATCTTGAACAGAGCGGCAAAAGGCCTACATTGTCTAAAGCTCATTTACTCTAGCAGCAATGTCCTGAAGAGACTGTTGAACAGTAGTTATAAATAAGACCCATCCCCTCCCCAGTTATCTTCTAGGCCTCATGCTCTGGCTGCCTGATGTCCTTCTCATAAATTCCCTTTGTGCTAATATAAGCCAGAAGCTATGGCCTGCAGGTCACATACACTGTGTAGTGGTTGGGATAGAAGGCACATTGTAATGGCTGTAAGCACCAGCTTTAGGATCTAACTTAACACAGTAGTTTAAATATGATTCTGCCACTCAGTAGGTGTACTCATATTTGGGCTCCCCAGGTGGCACAGTGGTAAAGAATCTGCCTGCCAATGCCAGAGACACATGTGTGTACAAGAGATGTGAGTACGATCCCTGGGTTGGGGAGATACCCTGAAAGAAGAAATGGCAATCCACTCTAGTATTCTTGCCTGAAAAAACCCATGGACAGCACGGCCTGGCGGGCTCTGGTCCACGGGGTCACAAAGAATTGGACTGAGGGACTGAGCGCACACATTCATACTTAGGCAAATTACTAAACTTCTCTGAGGCTGTTTCTCATTTTTAAATCAAAATGAATAATATCACTCTTTCCAAACAGTCGCAATGTTTAAAGGAGACAGTACAAGCAAGCACAGTGTATCGTTCAGAGAAGGGTCAATGGTTAGGTACTATGTTTAATATTGCATCCTCAATCGCTCAGTTGTGTCTGACTCTTTGTGACCCCATGGACTGTGGTCCACCAGGCTCCTCCATGGTATTATCCAGGCAGGAATACTGGAGTGGGTTGCCACTTCCTTCTCCAGGTGATCTTCTTGACCCAGGGATCAAACCCACGTCTCCTGTGTCTCTTGAATTGGCAGGCAGATTCTTTACCACTGAGCCATCTGAGAAGCCCCATGTTTAATATTACAGGCCCATAATCTCTTATCTGTAATGCTAATATTCAAAAACCTCTGAAAACCAAACCTATAGTCAGCAAAACCTGACTTGAGTTGAAATGGAACTCTTTGTGATGTTTATCCCACTCAAGTAACTATTCTTATGCCTCGCTGCGGAAATGGCAATAGGCTTAGGCGTTGCCTGTGACCCTATGGGAACATCACATGGTGTATAGGACAGGTAGCACATTACCTTTCTAAAATATAAAATTCTAGAACACCTTTATCCCCAAGGGTTTCAGATAAAAGACTGTAGACCTATAAGTCATTACTTATTCAAGAAATTTACAATGAAAAATACACAGGTTGAGAACAGCAGTTAAGGAGAACCATGGGTGATCCTATAAAACTGCAACTATTTATCAAAACTCAGAAATTATACTAGAGCCAATTTCAATAACAAACAAATATTTTATACTGAACTAATGCTGCTTATATAGGCAAATTGTGCCAAAGGAACAAATTTACATATAATTGGATAAGCTACTCTACAAATATTGTACTTCTAGTTAAGGCATGTAATTAGAACTGCATCTTCTGGCTTTTTAATTTAGTGTGTTTAAGAATTATATTTTATTACCTGAATTAAATACCATTGGTTCCACACTCGTAGGTTTCTCACAGGCTTGCTGTTCACTCACAATGTATCCCCTTACTCACACTGAATTGGATAAACCAGAGGTCTGAATTATCATCCCACCCTGGGACTGCTGCATTTGCTAATACTGTCAGATCTGCCTCTCAAAGGTCCAGAGCTCCAGAAAAACACACAAAGCCACTGCAGCGTCATTTCTCCATGGGTAAATTTTTAATTTTAGAAGAAAGATTCTGAGGCTGTGTTTTTAAAATTAAAATGGAAGGTTGTGTGCAAATCCCTACACAAAAAACTACAAATTTATAAGTCAAACCAAAATGACATATAGAGAGCCTTTTTACATCTGATAAAGAATAAAGCTATGAAGCACCCCATCAACTTTTATGCTGCAGTTTTTTACATCGTTTTTTGGATTCTAATTTACAGTGCAAATTGGGGGGGGGTACAAATGATACCATGTAAAATTTACACATAATACCAGATTTGAAAAACGTCCATTTTAGAAAACATGTTTAGCTGTCCAAACAGCAAGATTCATTTATGAAATCACCAATATAAATTTGTTTGAAAGGATCTTTTCACCTAAATACTAATATCTGGGATGTCCATTTTTCTGTACAATTTAGTTAAGAAGGTAAATGAAGAGGCTGAGTTGCATAAATCCAGAAGGTGTGCTCAAGGTCACAAAGCTAACTGCTGAACAGATGATGCAAAAGACCATTTGTTTAAAAAAAAAACTAACTTTAATAAACAGGGTGAAGAGCTTCTCTCCAAAGTCTCCAGCATATTTTCAGTTTTCATGAATTTTTCAGAAAGCATCTGTTTTTAAGTAAGTAGAAACATACCCAGGGAAAATAAGGCCCGTTATAAGAAATTAAAATCAAAGTCTAGAAACATGTGCTATTCCTTACATGTGTGCAAAAGCACGTTTATTACCATCAACATTTGATTATTTCTTAGAACAGAATACAAAATAGCACATCTAAAACAGCATTCTTTAGCCATCCCTGCACCATGCCAAACTAGCCCTGCTTTCTCATAGATTCACCAAGGAAGGTAAGAGTTCTTTTGTTTCTCATTACAAATAGCTGCATACACAACCTCACATACAATGCTATTTTCTGTAGGTTGAGGTCAACATTTGCAAACAATCTCCTGTGCGCTCTTGCTTGGTATTACAAGAAATGAAGAATTTTGCAGTATTTTATAATAATAAATTTAAAATCTTGGGAAATCCAGGGTTAAATAAACAGTTTGAAGAGCTTCGTTTTGTTTTCCTAAATAATTTTGGGGGCCTTTCATGTTCTAATATCTATTATAAATTGACAAAAGATAATTCCCCAAATATACATCCATAGAAAAGTATGGTTTGTTCTTGTTGTTCCACAAACTATTGTGGGTACTGATTCTCTATAATTCATCATAATCAACCCACTGATCTAAGATTCCTATAAGACCAAAATAGACTATTTATGCACATTTCTGGTGATGGGGGATTCACTACATGCTGAGACAGCCTATTTATTTTGGAGTTGTTCCACTCTGTTGCCTCACTATGGTTTCCTTTAGTATGTCTTGGTTCTTACTACCGTGCAAATGCAAAATAGATCATCTTCCACTTGAAAACCTTTCATAAACATAAAGACATCTGCTGCAATCCTGTGCAATGAATTTCCACCACTAAAAGCTAAACATCCTAAATTCTTCATGATTTGGGAAGTCCTCATTAACCAAACTGATAACCCTCAGGATACCTGCTTGCTTGGGAGACACATGAAGTCATAGAGATCACAGTCCTAAGGGTGGGATAATATCAGCACAGGATTAATACTGAGCCTCTTTCCCAGGGTCTGAGCCCTGGATCCGCCATGCACCATCTTAAAGACCTTAACAAGTTAGTTAATGTTTTCTAAGCCTCACTCTACTCACTAGTTAAACAGTGTGTGTGTGTGTGTGTGTATGTGTGTGTGTGTGTGTGTTAGTCAGTCAGTCTTCTCCGACTCTCTGTGACCCCATGGACTATAGCCTTCCAGGCTTCTCTGTCCATGGGGTTTTCCAGGCAAGAATACTGGAGTGGGTTGCCATTTCCTCCTCCAGCGGATCTTCCAGACCCAGTGATCAAACCCAGTCTCCTGCACTGCAGTTAAACAGTGTCAACTACCAATTGGCACTTGCCATGGGCACTTGCCATCCACTACAAGTTCTAAATCATGTGCTACTGCAGCTGCTGACCTTCAGCACCCCCTGAAAGGGGTTCAGGGTGGAGAGCAGAAATGAGGCATTCTGTGCTTGGGAAAAAACTGACAGGTCTTCAGATAGGTATTTTTAAGGAGCCAATTTTATGAGCCCAATTCTTGTATCATCTCCTCATATCAAAAATCACTAAAATCCTTCGTGGTGATGACTGTTCCTTGTGACTAGCAGAAAGCTTCAAAAGACAGAAACCTTCTGGGAAATACATACTTGATTCCATGTAGTACTCCTTCACCAAAATTACATATATACTGACCTACCTACAACTCACCTCTTTGGAGCAGTTTCCCAGAGTTATCTGAGATGTCGTCTCCTGGGCTGCAGTTCTCATTTTGCCCCAGATAAAATTTAACTCGAATCTCTCATGGTGTGTATTTTTTTAAGCAGTAATAACAGTAGTTCTAGTCATCATGAAGTTTCTGTGAACATTACATTTAAAATATTGCTAGTATCAATATGTCCATTTTGGAAATATGTGGGTTTTTTTTAAGTCAATTTTTTACAAGTAAAAATCACCGAGTACTCAACACTGACTGGCTCAGGGCTGTAAATAGCAGGTAAATAGAATAGTGGAGAAAGAAACTGCCAGAGGATTAAAAATAAGCCACAAATTATCTGCAAGCAGATAAAGCTCTGACTGCATAATCGTTACTGAACAGGCTCTATCTTTGTCTTCCCATGTAGTAACATGTCACTTTCTTTTAAGGGTTTCAGGGAAACACACTTTGCAAAAGTCGTGAATTTGAACGAGAAATGGGGGTGGATATAAACATCTTCCAACGACACAGACTTCCACTTTTTCTGCTCTGCTTGAAAGAGTGTCATTCAGAGGAAGAAATAACTCAGTGTCAGGTTATTTTCTACTCCTGGTCTGATGCCACACAGCTTTGAGCTTGCTTTTGGCTATACCAGTTGAGCTTGCAATCGTTTAAATTGGCGCATGACTTATAGTTCCCTGTAGCACCTTTTAAACACTGGCAGAGTTGTACAGTAATGATGAATGGGGCTCCATTGAGCCCAAACCTCTAGCATCTTACAGGTGCAAGCACCTATGGTGCACCTGAACTGAACTTGGCATATACTTGCAGTATGGATTCTGATCCTACTATGATTGGTGGAGTTGAAGAGAGCTCTTGGCAGTAGTATAAGGAGTGAAGAGACTCAAATTATCTTTTAAGCAATTTCTTAGATGTTATAGGAATGTTCTTGATTTCTAGCAATCAATTTGAAAAGTGAACAGAGAAAGCAGACTAGTTTCAATCATGGTGCTTGTTCTCAAAGGATTATGGAGCATCAGATCCCACTATTTTAGGATCACGATAATACTCTCCACCTAATTTGATCAAATATTGAGTTCTTTCCAAAATTAAAAAGGAAAGAAAGACTAAGAGGAAAAGGAAAGGAATCCACTAGGTTCTGAAAGATGACTCACAGAAAGGTACTTCTGAGTTCTCTGATGTACTTCTTATATCAGATCATGAAGCCATCCCATTAGCAACACGGATTGGGACTGTGTTGGACGCCTGGTAAAGGACAGCTGATCGCAGGCAGCTCATCACTGGGCAGCCAGCAGTCTACTAGGCAGCCCCTAGCTAGGGCACTGCCCTCAAACTGTGGAGATCGTGACTTAACCAATTTAGTCTCTTCTCATGAAAAAAGTGCAAGCAACTCATTGGGAATGAGGGGGGAAAAGAAGTCCACAGACCACAACCATGAGAAAGAAAGAGTAGGTGAATCATATAACTGTGCCATAGTCAACTAGGGATCCATAAATTGCCAACACTCCTAATCAGGTAAATATCAAAAAAGATCCCATACAACCTTCTAGTCCTGAACTTCCTAGACTTTCCTCCCTAGGTAAGGTCCAGGTATACCACAGTTGTGAAGCTTTTTCAGAATTCCAATCAGAACTTCCCGTGTGAAAGATATTTCTTCTTCATTTCTGCTTTTATCCTTCTGATAAGCCCACACTACCTAACAAAAACTTAAATGAATCTCCACTGCTTGCAACCAGTGGAGAACAAAGCACATGTAAAAGGAAGAAAGTGTCTCCTTGATGAGTTTCCAAATGTGTTTGAAGTCACATTCTCCCCTTTATTCTCTCAACCTCAGACATGTGCTAACAAAAGAAGACAACAGGATCCAAATGGAGTCACCTGGGCTAAGGCCCATGTCACCAATCAGAGACTTGATGTGAAAGTGAAAGTGTCAGCCGCTCAGCTGTGTCTGCCTCTTTGCAACCCCATGGACTGTAGCCCACCAGGCTCCTCTGTCCATGGATTCTCCAGGCAAGAATACTGGAGTGGGTAGACATTCCCTTCTCTAGGGATCTTCCTGACCCAAGGATTGTACCTGGGTCTCCTGCACTGCAGGCAGATCTTTACCACTGGGCGACTTGAGAAGCCCTGGAGACTTGACACTAAATTATAGATTCAGTCTCTCCAAGGAATGGAACCTTAAAAAATCAATCTGGAATGACCTGGTCAGCAGTAATGAGTTAATCTGCCAAATAAGACCCCTGCTCTCCCCTAAAGGAAGGTGACATTGCCACAACTATATATAATTCACTTTTTATATAACTTCCTTGTTCCCACTCACTTCTGACTATAAAAGTCTTTCTTTTCATACAGCTCAGAGCTCCTTTCTAATTGCTAGAAGAGATTCATGAATTGTTGAATAAAGCCGATAAGTTCTTTAAAATTTACTCAGCTGAATTTTTTTTAACACATAGCACTTAGTTTTGGATATCAAATTAACCTAAATTATTATTCCATTCAAAACAATTATGTGCTTAGCAGCTAACACCATCAAGAATAGGGCTACAGAACTGCAAGGTACTCAATAAATCTTATTAGTTAATGATTAAATAATGTCCACAGGACAAAAAAGTATTAAATCAATATTTCTTAATTATAAGGCATAAATCTACTGGAAACTCATATCTCTACTTCTTATTACCCAGAAAGTATAAGAAAAGGTGTCAGATCAAGAAACCTAAAATAGAATTCATTAAGACTTTTATTTACTGAGCACTTTAAGACACATGGGAATGCCCCATGCATTTGGAACACAGACAAGTAAGAAACACGGTCAATTACCTCACACTCCAATGAGAGACAAAAACAAGAAAATATCACAACACATAACAGATTAAGTCATCATTCACTTTCCATCCTACCAACTTAAGAGTCTGTGGATTCTAACTAGATAGAGATCAGTAAATGCCTAAAAAGTGTTCATTGGTGGACACTCCATAAGGGCAGTGAACTGTTCAATATTCAGACACTCAAATAGGTGTATCCACAACTCAACAGTCAGAAGATGCTTGTAGTATGATGCAATGTGGGAAGGGGTTCTGATAACAACATAGAGTTGCAGTCAATGACAAAGATAACCATCACAAAGGAAATCCTAAGTATGACAGAGCTTCCGAAATTCATACACACGTGGAAAATAAAAAAACAAACTAAAATCCTGAGGGACTTAAAGGTCTTAATAGAAATTTATGCAGATGACTTTGCTGGTGGATCAGTAGCTAAGACTACACTCCCAATGTAGGGGACTCAGGTTCGCTCCCTGGTCAGGGAACTAGATCCCACAAGCTACAACTAAGAGTTTGCATGCCGCCACTAAAAGATCTCGCATGTTGCAACAAAGATCAAAGACCCGTACCCCCTGAAGCCAAATAAATAAATATTTTTAAAAAAATAATAGCAAAACAAAAAGGCTATTTTGCGGGGAGAATTTTTTTAAGAATTCTATGCAAATAATAGAGAGATAATAGGCTTTGAGAGATGCATTACTTAAAAGAGGAGAAGAGAATCTTCTATTTATCGAGAAAGCTGTCATGACCGAAAACTGCCCTACTTTACAACATACCACTGACCACAGTGCCATGGCTAATGGTGGTGAGAAAACAAGTTCATGTAGAAGCTGATGACGATCTCTTCTTTCTCACATTTAGCCTACTCATACGTCTTGGATAACTCCTTCCCCTCTCTGCTATTGCTACACCTCTCCAATCTGTCAATGGGTTCGGAATTTCACCTGACTTCTGACAGGCTCTCAGACAGGGTATGTTGCCAGCCTGCTGTGAGTCATTTTCCCCTGATCTGCATTCTCTGTGCAAGCCCGGCCGTGGGGGATTCCCCTTCCTTGAGGCTTCATGCTTTGATGGCTTAGGGTTTTGTCTTCTGATTTCTTTGTCTTTGTAGAATTGTTAGACGTTTTCCTGGAACCTTGGCTTTGACGAGCCCACATCTTAAATTCTTTTCATCTGTTTACATATTTAAAGATTCTAATAAGGGTCTAATCAAGAAGAATTAATTTGGCTATGTACCTTCTTCACTGCTCTTAATTGCTACACATTTCAATTTCACTTAGAGGTGGGATGACCTTCCCTTAGATGTCAAGCTGCCTGGTGATCCCAAATGTAGTTTTGATATGCTAAGTGGTGCAGGATAAGAGCCGTAAATCTAAAATCCTAACATTCATCTCTTAACTCCCAAACACGGAAATTTCCAACAATAAATCACCCCATGTCAGCCACTAATTATAGTCAGTGCAATGCTAGAAAACTATACCATCTCAATAAATCTTGTGAGATGTCAGTTCAGAAACATTAGGTTGTGGGTGATGTGAGGGAACATAGCACTGCTGGATTCAGTATTTGCAGACCATCTATCAGGCATATTAAGGGGATGCTAAGCAGCCGAGGTACAAAAGTTGGACCAACCAAAGAAAGGGATCTTTCAGCCAAGGCACTGTCTAAAATTTCCGGAGTACTGATAACAAGGAACTTGTTAATGCATAAAAGTTAGCGAAGTGATTGTAACCAATTGAAATGATGCAATATAAAAGAGAAAACAAACAAACAAAAAACCTCTGGAAGTAGGTATAGCTATATCACAAATGCCAGTGCCATGTGGAAGAGAGAACAGAGAGTTTAGAACTGAAATAGCTGCCCAGCCAATGATCAGTTATCAGCCTTTTTACTGAAATTCCTGCTCTGTCAGTTATCAGACACAGAGAGGCACGCCACCTCTCTGAACCTATTTTTCCACAACTGTAAAGTGCAGATACTAATGCCCACCTTGGAGGCTTGTTGTAAAGATTAGAAATAACATGCAAAGAGTTCAGGCATATTGTTAATGCTCAACAACTGATCGCAATTATTCACTGTTAGCTTACTCTATCTGATTGCAAGTTCTCCAAAGATCAATTAGGTTATCACTTTGGAAACCAAATCCTAACACTGTCTTAAACTAAGACTATACATTTTGGCATCTTCATGCCATTGCACAAAGTCAAAGACCAGTTTTGACCGTCCAGTCATGGCACGGTCTTACCTGCAGCTAACACCTCACAATTTAACATTCAACCTCGTAACTGAGAGGCCTTAATGAGCTCTTATAACTAGAAAGGATAGAAACAACAGCAACCATGACTTTGCACAAAATGCCTAACATAAGTTGTTCTGTCTAGATATGCGATGGCCTGTAAGCTTTGTGAAAATCGCTAACATCGGCAGATTATAGAATGAATTGCTGCTAATCACTGAGGAGTGACTACCTCTACTCAAAACGTAGAAAGACATTATTTGGAGAAAGTAGGTGGTGATCGTTTCTTTGGAGGGCAATCTGAGAATAACAAATGCTAAAAATGCAAAATGCACTGCTTTTTCACTGAGAAATTCCCATGCTTCTATCAGGAATTTGCACTGCAGATAAACTCACATATGTTTACAAAAATAATTTTTATAGTAGCAAAGGCCTGTAAAGAGCACAAATGATGATGACCAAGGGTCTGGTATTATGATCCTGGTACAAAGGAATAAATATTCTGAGTAGTCATTGGCAACCAAGAGACAGCTATGCATAGACTGATATCTAAGATTCATCTTTAAGTAAAAATAGGATATTCCAAGCCATTGTTTTTACAGTAGACAGTCACATATCTTTTTTATTGAGTATCTTAATATATATGTATTCATATTCATTAAATAACTCTGGAAAGATAAATGATACTACATTGCCTCTAAGAGAAAGAACTATTAATAACAGAAGGTGACAGAAAGGAAGCTTAGTTTTGACTAGATACCCTTTTACACTATTAAAATGCACACTCACAGACGTATAACCTTTATGGAAAAATAACTTAAAAATACAAAGTAATATAAGGGCAAAGTGACACTGAAAGTTCAGATATTATCCAGGGAAATTCAGCAACATTAACAGCCAGCTTAATCAGTCAAGGACCTAGACCCTACTTCTTCATTACCACCAGAAATTTTTCCCTTTAAATAACACAGATAATAATCTTAACTCTTCATTTGTACAATGTAGACCAAGGGTGTCCACCTGAATTCTTCAAAATATGAAATGAAAACTCTCCCAAGTTGGAAGTTTGAGATTTGCTTAAAATTCTTCAGTGAGGGGCTTCGTATACAGCACAATTTCTACAGTAACTTATTTTGCATTTCTACAGAATTGGAGGACACACATCTCCTGGCATGTAACTTTTTACAAGCGGAATGATACATTCACCACTTTCACTCCTATATGATTTCTAAGGCCTAGGTAAGGACTCGATTAAAAATGAAAAGAAGGGAGAGGAAGGAGGGGAAAGGAGAGGAGAGGCAGGGAAAGATGAGAAGAAAAGAAACAGTCATACAACTGAAATTCACAAAAGGCAGTAAGCCTAGAGTTTCAAGTCACTTGCGATACTGAGATAGTCTCTCAAAGTATGGAGAGCCTTCCAAATCAACATTATGACACTGTAAGATTTATGACCTCTAGACAAGTATCCATGAGCTAGCCTTAAACAGCAGTACCTGTTCATGATGGTTACATTCATACTAAAAATATGTATTTCTCTAATACCTCAAAGCCTCATATTTGGTTTAAACAATACGGAAGTTAAGCACATATAAAAACTGGTTAAGTGTGAAGTGACTATTTTCCCTAAAATATATTCTCAAAGACTTTTCCTGGCGGCTCAGTGGTAAAGAATCCACCTGCAATGCAGTAGACAGCCTGCAATGTAGGAGACCACCTGAAGACACGTGTTTGATCCGTGGGTTGGGAAGATCCCCTGGAGAAGGAAATGGCAACCCACTCCAGTGTTCTTGCCTGGAGAATTCCATGGACAGAGGAGCCTGGTGGGCTACAGTCCACGGGGTTGTAAGAGTCGGATATGACTTAGAAACTAAACCACCACCACTACCAGAATCTCAAACACGAATCCAGCTAAAGTAACTTCGTCTTCCCAGTGTAATCAGTTGTGCTCCTCACAACTTTCACGCCCACCATTTCCTTCACTCAGCTGTGGTAAGGCTTTCCTGACCAACGATCCTTGATTCTTTACACATTATGTCAGTTATGAATCAAGGTCTTCCTTGTTTCCTGTCCCTTTTCATGTTATGTTCTTTGCCTGGAACTTTCTTCTCCAGTTAATTATTTGACTAGCTTCTCCTCAAGGTTTGGGTCTCAAGATTCATATTCACTAAGAAACTTTCTTTCTGTAGGCCATGTAAAGAACCCTCCCTTAGCACCCTCCTTCTCTCCTTCAGAGCACCTATTTCAGTTTATAATTATTTGTATTATAAGTATCAGTTATTTAAAACATTTTTCAGTCTCCCCTACCAGATTCTGAGTTCCATGAAGATGCATGTCTGATTTTTTTCTACCCACATGACCTAACTTGGTCCTAGCACAGAGTTAGCTGTCAATATCTATAAGCTGAATGGATGAATGAAATGAATTGCAGGATATTTCATTCATGTTTTTCTAAAGGACCCCACTTTGACTGGAAGACCAAAGCCATACCCAAAAACCTGTCATACCACAAATTCACAAGGAACAAGAACTGCCTTTTTGGACTTTCTATGCTCCCATTTACTCTATACAGCATTTATGAAATGGTCAGTCATGGGGACACAGCATCAGTGTTGCAGAAAGTAAAATCTGCTGCCGTCCACACTGCTCATCATTCTGCAAAATTAGGAGAGCAACTCTGTGGACAAGAACATTCAAGCCAATTATTTGAAAAAGTAAAATGGAAAAACCTTCTTGGTAAAGTAATCAGAGTTCTCCAGAGAAACAGATCAAATGTGTGTGTGTATGTGTGTGTGTGTGTACACACAATATATGTGTATTAGAAAAAGACAGAAAGAGAGATTTGTTTTAAGGTACTGGCTTATGTAATTGTGGATGCTAGGAAGTATGAGATCTGCAGAACAGGCTGGAGACCCAAGGAAGAGCTGATGTGGTAACTGGAGTCCAAAAGCACTCTTCTGGCCTCCCAATTAACTGGATGTGGCCCACCTACGTTATAGATCTGCTTTATTCAGTGTCCTGATTTAAATGCTACTCACATCTTTAGAAATACCTTTATAGCATCACCGAGATATGTTGGACCAAATATCTGGACTGTGGCCTGTACAAGTTGACACATAAGATAAATCACTATATTTCACTAAAAACTCTCTCTGTTGTCATTTATACATTATTCGATTTATCTTCTCTGGTAAAATGAAAGACATGAAACTGAATACTTTTTCTACTTGTCATAACAAGTTGCACAGGCATTTACTTTTAAAAGGAAACATCATATTCTGAGAATCTAATAAGCGTGAATTTGAACCCATACATAAATCCCCTCCAATGAGTTTTATTGCCAGTAGTGAAAAGAACTCTTTATTTAAATTTGTGGCCAGACTAACAAAAATTTATAAAACTCAATATTTTTCAGAAGTTTAGCAATATTGGAAGGCTAGCTATAAGAAAAAATACATTTATACATTGAATCATGCATATTCAAATAAATTCAGAATAATGAATATAGCATATAGCTTACATACACAAATTACCAGCCTATTATAACTACAAAAATCCTGTTTATATTCATATACCAATGTTTGTCTGAAAATCTTTCTATTTTGAAAGGATTTTTAACATTTGGAATGCATTCCCAAACCCCTATAATTTATGAAGATACACAATCTTTGCAATAAAATGTAGTTGTGAAAGCAGTTTGTACAAGTTTAGGTCTTTTAACCATATGCTGATCACTAAGGATAAAAATCTCTACCTTCCTGAGGAATCCATACTGGTTAAAAGCTTCACAGGCAGGCACACCTGTAACATGACATCAGTGTGGCTATTTACTGCTTGCGTGAATTGAGTTATTTAATCTTTCAATTTTCAGTTATCTCATCTAGGACCTAGGGTTCATTACAGCACCTAGCTCACAGGATCCTTACAGGCTTAAATGAGATAATATAATAAAAGCAACTTGTCTGATACATTGTATTTGATTAATATTATTCATTATGATTAAGGTTTACTTAGAAAGTCCATATATGTGTATGATATATATAAAGATATATATCATATATATTTATTTATATGGATATATATATATACATACATACATATATATATATATATATATATATATATCTTTTTTCTCATAGAGTGTCTCCAACGACTGGGGGTACTTCTTCCCAAAAGAAGTTTATGTTACAGGCAGAAAAAAAGACATTTGAAAACCTTCTCTTAAAAGTATAATATGAGACATATATTAACATGAACTTAGTAAAACCACCAGACAGACAGACGTGAAACAAACAAAAACCTGGATGACAGGAACACACACTAGGACTAAATCTCCCAACATGTGTTCTAAAGAATATATTAATATCATGATATCTATGATCTTCAACACTGCTGCATTTAAAATCATCTGGGAAGTGTTATAAAAATTCTATTTCCCAGAATTCACCTTCACCCCAGACCAACTAAATCAAATTATTCTAACATGCGTCAGGGCTGAACACCACCCCTTTGGATGTTTCATAGACAATCTCTGCTCTGAGGAGGGAGGTTGTTTTTTAGTTCCTATAGACCAAATTGTATATCCCCCCAAAATCCTTACATTGAAACCTAATTTCCAATGTGATGGTATTTGAAAGTCAGATCTCTGGGATGTAAGGCGGTTATGAAGGCAGAACCATTACAAATGGGATTAGTGTCTTTATAAAAAGACCCCAGAGAGCTCTCTTGCTCCTTCTTTCATGTAAGGTTACAGAGAGAAGATGGCTATTTACAAACCAGAAAGCGGCCTCAGCAGACACTGAATATGGCAGCACTTTGATCTTGGACTTCTCAGCCTTCGTAACTATAAGAAATACACTTCTGTTGTCTTGTAAGTCACCCAGTCTGTGGTACTCTGTTATAGCAACCTGAAAGACCTTAGTCAAGTAAGTTTCAGAGACATGTATTTCACAAGGCATATAAAGAGCCTGAGAAATTCTAATGTAAGAAAATCTATTTAAAATACAGAATTTTCTAAGCTCATTCCTGCTGAGAATTTTTTAAACGGAATCCTATTTATATCCTGAAGAATTAGTGCTCTGCAGAACAAGCTCCAGTTCTCAAACCTGGCTGAACATCAGAATCACATGGGGAGCATATTCAAAACATAATTTCCTAACCTCATCCCCAGGGACTCTGATTCAGTGCCTCTAGAGTGGGCCTGTGAATCTTTAGCTTCTTCTAAAATGCCAGCTTTATCTGAGGATCATATTTTGTAGCAATTACCCCAGAGAGCTTATACACACTCCTATATGCATGGTCCCTGCTTCTGCTTCCAAGTTGAGGGCACGGAATGAGTCTTTATAACTGGCACTTGGTCTCCTGCAATGCCTTGCTTCTAACAGAAGATCAACAAGAGTTTAGTGGAACATGATTATATATGAAAGAGTATTAGAAGATCATCAGGCCTGGGGTGCAACACAATTATGAACACCAGGCCCAAGTTACACTCTGAGACTTTTATGCTCAGACTACGATAAGGCACTCTGTACAAAGATTAAACCTCTGTGCATAAATACCAATAGACCTGGCTCTCAGAGTTAATGACAAGTTTGCAAGGTGGGCCCCCAAATCTAAGCTTTAGCTCCTTACTGTGATAACAGAGCCTCCAAAAATACATTTGCAGAAAAGACATTAAGCACTGGCTAGACCAAGAAGGGAACTTTCAACTGCTGATCTTATAAAACCACAGGAAGTACTGGATGATGTGAATTATTCAGAGAAGAACAAGCTTGTAAGGAAGCACCATGGCATGTGCACTTGTATGAGATCTTAGAGCTCCTTTGTGAACAGTCACTCACCAAAACCTAAAACCAGAGGAGCAGAGAGGGATTTATACACCAAATTCCCAGCCAACTTTCCCACCCTGCTGAACACTGGGATGGGAGTAATTACTGTAAGATGAGGCAAATGCCATAGGCTCTCCAAGGGGGGATGATTTTCAAATTAATGGAGGGGCCTCAAACTAATGAGTGGTGCATCCTGAAAAAGTAACCTTTGTGTCTGTGCTTCCGAAGTCTCAACAGAAAGATGAGGGCATAACAACATAAGGCATAAGGTACGAAGCACCTCCAGACATCTGATACTAGGAAAAGTGCTTTACAATCCTTGGGGTGTAAGCAAAAATAAACACCAATGAGAACCTGGGGGAAAGGTACTGTATAAAAAGGATATAAGAAGATCATAAGACAGAAGAGAAAACAGGAATCAAACAACTCCAGATGCCCCTCCCCTCTCCGCCAGGAGCAGGTACGACTGTGCAGGCCGGGACAGGTCTGGCCAGGACACTGACACAGTACAGACAGCAACCCCTCCCTCCAACTCTTTTTCCATCCTTTTGTTACTGATCTTACAATTCTACACTTGAGGAGAGAGGGTCTAATAATTCAGGCATTCAGAGATGAAAGTCACACGCCGGCACCTTTCTTATACTGCAGCAGCAGATGGGTGGGCTGAAGAAAGATTCCTGGGCCACTTCTTAGTGAGGGCATGGGCTCTGGATTTATCAGCCCACAGACTATATACAGTAGAAGTGATTTTTACTGTTGGGAAAGTGAGCTTATTCCTGTGAATTAAAATTTTTAAATAATCAGCATCAATGACTACTGTTTGAAATGTTACCAAATACCATTAGTTTCCCTTTGTGCTCAGTCGCTTAATCACGTCTGATTCTTTGTGGCCCCATGGCAGATAGACCGCCAGTCTCCTCTGTCCATGGGATTTCCCAGGCAAAAATACTAGAGGAGGTTGCCATTTCCTCCTCCAGGGGATCTTCCTGACGCCTCTTGCATCTCCTGCATTGGCAGGCATATTCTTTACCATTAACTAACGTCTAAGGACAGCAAATGTAGCAAAGGGACGTGCCACAGACACAGGTGTGCAATATGGAGTGAAGCCAGAAAACATGGGGGAAAGCGGATGATCACTTGATACCCTGCAATGTAAACTTCCAGTATCTCAAATAAAACATTTTTAAATGGAAAAAAAGGAGTGGTACTCAATTTAAATTGTCCATTTGTAAATTTACTGCCATGAAACAATTCTTCCCATCCTACGACATAAAGGCACTTAATTACCTTGTGTAATGCTTTCTTTTTATCATTATGGGCTTTAGGACATTTGTTGTTTGCTCATTTTCTTAGTTTTCTAATTTAAATCCCAATTTACCTATTAACCCCTGTGCATACTGGATTTAAATAATGAAATACATTAAGAATGTAAAAATATTTTATATGACAACGTAACATACTTTTGTACCAAGTTTGCTGTTTTCTTACATCATTAACATGATCAGAATAGGACATAAGAACTATTCATAGATCAGGCACATATCTAAAGGCTTAGACAGGTTACAAATATCACTCCACACACCAGCCTCAACATATCACTTAGATTTTCACATTGAATTAGGATGAGTTTTTCAAAATTAACTGCCTGATGTCATTCTAGTGCTTTAAAATTGTGTAATGGCTCTCTATAGCCTCAAGGACACAAGTCAATTTCCTCTTATTCCCTAAAAATGCTACTTTGTACAATTCTATAATGCACTAATCACCCTAATCACACAATTACACTGTCTTTGTTGGTTCTCTGCCAAACTCACTGGGCATCATTCACATTCAGGTCTCTGCAGTATAGTCCAAGGACTCCGCCACCACTCTCCTCCATCTGTGAGGTCCACTCATTCTCAGCTCTTTGCCAATCCCTAAACACACCACTTCTCTCATGATCTCATCCCACTGTCACACTATATTCTTTTTCTTAAGTGTTCTTTCCAAACTCAACCTGCGAATTTGATAGAATTCTTTCCACTTTGTCTCAATTATTAATATCAATTCTTCCCCATAATTTCTTTGCAACTACCACCATAATATCCCACATCACACCACACTGTAATTTTAGTTCTCTTTTCACACCATGCAAATAAGTCCTTGAAAGCACATTATACATGTCTCTTCATATAAATATATATATATACATATATATAAACATATATATACACACACACACACACTCATATATGTGCTGTGCTAAGTTGTTTCAGTTGTGTCCAATTCTTTGTGACCCCGTGGACTGTAGCCCGCTAGGCTCCTCTGCCCATGAGATTCTCCAGGCAAGAATACTAGAGTGGATTGCCATTCCCTTCTCCAATATACATACATATGTATATATACACATTATATATATATATGCCTAAAGTCAAGCAAATTTGCATACAGAGGCAATATTTAGATTCTATTAGGATATAAATTAATGGATGGAAGTAGATCAATGAAATAAGATTCTGATGTGAGTTTGCTTAGTAGATAGTAGGGGGGAATGTAAAACACAAAGAGAAACAATACTTTACTCTGTGTGTGTAAAACACAAAGAGAAACATGCAAACTTAAGTATGTTAGAAATAAAGAAACAAAATAAAAAAGTAATTATAGCATTTAAGTAATGAGGTTAAATGACAATACAAGTGTTATTTGAATTCTGCAAACTCACACGGTAAACCCCAAACAAGGAGGAAGTAGAGAAACATTCAAAATAAACTTACTAAAACTGTTTCATTCTTTAAAGGCTATACAAACACATGGAAAAGAAAATAACATTAGCTTGTTCCTCTTCAAATATGTAAAAATCCTTCATAGCAAGCATATTAATAATGTATTAGTCATTACAGTTATGCTCACTAAGTTTTGACATTCAAAGCACCTATAAGGAGACTATGTGTAGAATATGTAAACTGATATTCTCCCAAGTAAACAGAAATTCACTCCCAAATACTATTAGTATCAAAGATTTTTGAAAATTGTGTAAAGCTTTTTAAAAATTTCAATCACATTTGACTAAGAGCAACTCGAAACATTTTTATATTTCCACTCTGTCACATGTCAGCATTTCTTTTTGTAGCATGGCAAGATGGGCTAGAGCTGAAGTAGCAAGAATACAGATGAGAGCCTATTCAGTAATTCATTCTTTATAATAAATAAGACTCTTGACCATAGCCAAAACTATTTCTCCAAAATGAATTCTCAAATAGTGCTAATCGCATCTCAGCTCTGATCCAGCGGCTCTCGGTAACAGTCAGTCATAAAACAACACACTGCCAAGGCTGCCTCCTTCCGTCTCCATGCAGCCAAGGAAGATCACATTGTCTCCTCAAGAGCTGTGGGTTCAATCCCAGGGTCAGGGAGATCCCCCGCAGTAGGAAATGGCAATTTACTCTTGCATTCTTGCCTGGAAAATTTCATGGACAGAGGAGCCTGGCAGACTAGAGTCTATGAGGATGCAAAGAACTGGATACAACTGAGCACGTGTGCACACGCACGTGCATGCAGACACACACACCCCCATGGATAAAGTCACAGGGGCAAACATGCATCACCTTCTTAATTATTTAAAGGAATAACATTTCAAGTTTATAAGCTACAACTTTCATTATTTCATCAACAACATAGGTATCATATTGAATAAATGTATGAGAAGAATAAGATTATAATGATAAACTCCACATCTTTTAGGGATGATATAGTTATATGCAAAGCATCAGGCTATGTGTACACATCATTAGCTCATTTTGGTCTTCATAATTCTACAAGAATACCCTCATTATATGGTAAGATATGTTAAATAATTTGGTCTAATCTTACAAGAATAGTGTAGCCAGAATTTGATATCATGTTTCAATCACCAAGTCTGCCTACTACTTTTCTTTTTCATCACATAAAACATTTTCCATCTGCGGAAACTGAATCACAACCTAAAACATGGAATTCATTATATAATATTCATTATATAATAGAGTGTATATTATATTATGTTCCTTTTCTTAAGCATTAATCTTAATATATTGATTTAAGGAGTTACGTTATAAGAAAATTACTAAAATTTGTACAAGCTCATTAATTCAGAACAAAAGAAGACTGCTGCTTTGAATAACAGTAACGTTTAAAACAAAAGTACTAATTTCAGTTACAGCACATAATATAAACTACAAGATACTGGTAAATTGCTACTAATAAAAGAATTGAGTAGAGTTAATGGAACTATGAATTCACAATAACCCCATGTTACACAGCCCATATACATATGTTACCACCACATTCACAGTTATCTAGAATTGTTGCAATGTCTGTAATTCAGATCAACAGGTTCAAGAAAGAAAATAAAGGGAACATACTAGGACTTTTTAGTTAGATTCTAGTAACTGGTGAAAGAGACCTTGAAATGTGCTAAAGAAAATAAAAGGAACTTCTTTACAGAGTGAAGATCATGTTCTCAGAGTACAGACTTTTGAACGAAGTTTATAGTACTGCAGGTAAGCAAGCCAACCTTCCACAACTGTAACAAAGAAATCTTCACGAACAGGCTGCTGCTGCAAAGCGTATCACAAATACATGGGACAATATTATCAAGGCAGCTTATTTTCTATTTCTACGGTACCTCTCACTACCTCAGCCAACAAGTAGGGGAAGGGGAAGCAGAGAAGAGTGAAAACGAATAGGAGACATCCATGCTCCGAGGCTCTCACAAAAAAAGCGGTGTGGAAGGCCCCTCACAGCCTCATTCAGAACTATTTAAATTACCAAATATAGTCTGAATGGCTTGCAAATTTGTTTTTTTTCCAGGAGACAAGCGGGAAGAAACAGCACATAGAAATGGATGGTTCACCAAAGCAAGGAATCATATAATATATGAGCATCTGAAAGGCAGCAGAAAGCAGACAGAGGCCACTCGGCATAGGGTCTGATATTTCACCAGTCCCTGATGGGATTCTGTTGCACAATCCAGTCTAACATTTATCGTCTCAACAAACAGAAAGCAGCTGTATGTACTATGTTCTGTATAAACTGCCAAGTTTATAGTATAGAATAGGGCAAGTTTGCTTAGTGATTAGAATGTACTGTGCACCCCTACTAAAGTATTAAACTCACATCATTTAATGTTCACAGCATCTCTACAAGGTAGGCAAGATCTACTTCATTTTGCAGATTTTAAAAACTCCTTTGTAAGGGTTAAGAACATACTCAAGATCACACAGCTGGTGATAGAAGAAATCCAGGTGGGTCTGATTCAAAAGTGAATCACGGACCTAGTCTAAACTACGAGACTATGTTCATCACAGTGATTCTGTGTTATCAAGAAGTAAATCATACTGGGCCACCTATTTAGTTGACCAGTAATATAGCTGGTCTGGATTTCCACTTTTTAAAAACCACTATTTTTAGATTAAAGAAAACTGTTATTTGTGAAAAGTGAAAGTGTTAGTGGCTTGGTATGTCAGACTCTTTGCAACCCCATGGATTGCAGCTTGCCAGGTTCCTCTGTCCATGGGATTCTCCAGCCAAGAATATTGGAGTGGGGAGCCATTCCCTTCCCCAGGGGATCTTCCTGACCCAGGGATTAAGCCCAGGTTTCCTGCGTTGCATGCAGATCCTTTACCATTTGAGTCACCAGGGAACCCCATTTATTTAATTCCAAGAATTCCACTTAACCACGTTTTTGCTATAATTTTTACAAGGAATTAGAAACATGACTTAAGTAAATATTCTCTCTTTAAGAATGTCATTCACCTAATCAAATATAGTAAAAGAACTGTCTGCACTCCCAATTAATTTGCTAATCTGCAAAAAATCTAGAATCAATAGGTAGCTAATAGCTACTCAAATGAGACACTAAAGGCAAAAACATTCATATTTGTATTTGGTAGTTGAAGAGCAATTATAATACAGATGACAACATACATCTGTGCAACTCAAAATGAGTGCAATGTGTCTAGAATCAAGCCCTATAAAAGTTACTTGGGGATTTGAATCATGCCATTTGTTTTTTTATTGTTTGACTTTCTTCTCCTCCAAATTGGACCCATGTCAGGATAAGCACACTGGTTGACACTTGTCCTCACTGGACATTTCCATGACAAACCTAAAAGTCACAGGCAACATAAGCTGTCAACATTATATGAGTACAGCTCTGCAAAGTGCAAAGTATTTTCTACACAAAAGTTCAGCCCAAAGGTAGAAGGGTCATTTTAGTGTGGTAAAAACAGAGGAGTCCTGGATGCATTTTTTAGAACCTCAAATTAATTATGGAATCAGGAGTGCTGCCTTCCTAACCCTTACTCTCTCGCAAACCAAAGTGTTTTTCCCAGAAATGCTCAACCTTTATTTAATTAATGGAAAAAAAAAAAAACAAGGGTTTTAAGTATTATGAGCTGAAACTGACACTGCCTAAACATGGAAAATATTTTCACTTTCCAAACCATGAAAACTATTGATCCCAGCTTTAAATAAAAAAAAAGAACAATAAATCTCTGACAAGAAAAAGAAAACAAATGAAGCTTGCAGCCAACCCTTGCTTTTTCAAGTTTCAAAACGCCAGAAGTTCTTTCTCAAATATTTTCTAACCACTCTCACTGACTTATTTCTCCCCTTATCCCAAGATCACCTGTAAAATCATTAATGCTCCATGAACACATATTATTTGAGTTTAATTGTACTTTTGTTGCCTATCATGTTTTATGCAAAAGATACTCCAATAGAAGTAAAGATCAGTCAACTTAAAAACTAAACAAAACTCTGTGTGTGTGTGTATGTGTGTGTCCCCTTGCACTGTCATGCCCAACACTTTGTAACCCCACAGACTATAGCCCACCGGGCTCCTCTGTCCATGGAAGTTTCTGTAATTAGAATAAGAATACTAATAAGTAATAAGAATACTGGAACCGGTTGCCATTTCCTACTTCCCGACCCAGGGATCGAACTCACGTCTCCTGTGTCTCCTGCATTGATAGGCAGATTCTTTACCACTGAGCCACCTGAGAAACTCTAAAAACTGTTTACCAGAAGCTTACTAGGCTTTTCAAAGCACTAGTTACAAGTATTAAGTACTTTGCAAGCTGTACTCCACATAATGTTCACCAAC
Source organism: Odocoileus virginianus (assembly GCF_023699985.2). Classification (NCBI taxonomy): domain Eukaryota; kingdom Metazoa; phylum Chordata; class Mammalia; order Artiodactyla; family Cervidae; genus Odocoileus; species Odocoileus virginianus. Next base: position 21,811,295 of record NC_069699.1, read on the forward strand.
TCCTAAACTTTTAGGTACAACCCAAATTTCTAGATACATCCATCAATAAACTGAGTGATTTAATTTACCATGTCATTTAATTATCTGACGAACTCTACAAAACATGTATTATCCCATCATATAGCTGATGAAGCAGAAACCGAGAAAGTAGGTAATTTGCTATCACACAAAATAATACAGCTAGCACAAAAATGGATTTAGAACTGCTAAGAAATTGGTCTTCAAATTTCAAACTCTTATCCTCTCAAGAAACTCACATGGTACTGAGTGATGAGTGAAGTAAGTTTACAATGTAGTTGGTATGGCAATGAACTTGTCCCAATTGCCCAAGACTTTCCTGATTTAAACGATAATGTACAGCATCTTGGGAACCCTTCAGTCTTATGATAACTGGTTGGTTACTTTCATGACAGGTATTACAGAAGTGGAATGGGAAAAAAAAATACAGCAGGAGTTAGTATGTACAGTGAAGAGAGTCATTGTTTACTCCGCAGTAGTATGAGAACAAGCTTAAGAGAGGCACATCTGAGTTAAGCATTATGCAAAGTATAATAAACACGGTAAGAAAAGACAGCAAGGTGGGCTGGGAGGCAATGTAAACAAAGGTGTGGGTAAAAAACACAGGGCGAGGTCCAGGCTGGATGACCAGACTGCTACGGCTGAGGCTGTGGGCTTTAACAGGGGAAACAATGGAGAAATGTGATTGGGAAAAAAGAGCATCTCGTAGGAAGGACCACAGTAAGTCTCAGAAGAGAGAATTAAGCCTGAGGACATGATTTTTCTTCCAACTCCCTTCACAGCTCTACAAAGAGAGACAGACTTTGAAGAAATGAGAGCTTGGCTTAATGATTTAGTGACGAATATCTGTGCCTGGTAGGATACTGCCAAGTGATTCTTGACTGGAAGTCTGATTTATTATGAGGGAGTGCAATTGTTGTTAGGCTCATAACTAAAGTGACACATCTGATGAGCTCAGAAACACACACACTTTCCTAACATTCCTATCCTGGATTTTTTCCCCTTGCCTCCTTGATCCAATAAATCAGTATTGACTGCTAGTGATAGGAATTGAACCAGAACTAGCTAAAGTCAAACTGTAATTTATGAATTCCAAGAGCTAAAAAATCAGAAGGCAAACTCACATGAGACATAGTTGGATGAATCATCTCAGGCAGTATAAGAGGACTGAGTTTCTCTCCGTCTGGCCTCTGGTTTTCATTCTGCAGTGACATGTGATGACTGCCAATTGACCGAGGCTTTCTCCCCCGGTAGCAAGACAGCTGGAGCAGTGGCAGACAGACATGCCCCTGCTTCTGGCCTCCTTGTTCACAGGGACTGGCCCAATGCATGCATGGAGCCCAGCTGGAGTCACCGAGAAGCTAGCAAACAGCTCCATCCTCTGCACGGGTCTCCCCAGGCCCAATGCCTGTTCTGGAAGCAGTTCCTGTGGACACAGAGAGCCAGGGCTCTTCCTTATGTGAAAGAGCATGCTCCCGTCCTTAAAGAGTAAATGGCGTTCACCCAGACCACTTGCACTAAGAATGGGCTAGTACCAGACAATAAAATATTAGCCAGTACTAACAAGATATGAGCTCGCTGGCCATGAAAAGACATAGAGGAACACAAATTAAATGCATATTACTAAGGAAAAGAGATCTACCAGAAAAGGTTACAAATGTACGATTGCAAGTATGTGACATTTCAGAGAAGGTAAAACTATGGAGACAACTAAAAAAGATCAGTGTTTTCTAGGGGTGGAAGATCCAAGGGAAAAAATAAACAGGCAGAGGACAGAAAATTCTTAGGGCAGTGAAAATACTGTGTATGATATTATAATGATGGATATATGTCATTATACTTTTACCCAAACCCACAGAATGTACAACACCAAGAGGGGACCCTAAGGTAAACTAAGAACTTTGGGTGATAATGATGTGTCAACGTAGGTTTACCCTTGGTTTAAAAAAAGCACCATTCTGGTGAATGACATTAATAATGGAAGAGGCTACGCATGTGCTCCAGTAGCGGATATATGGGAATCACTGTATCTCTCTCTCAACTTTGTTTTAAACCGAAAACTGTTTTAAAAAATAAAGTCTTTACAGCAGCTTCCCACTGATCTATTTTACACATGGCAGTGTATTTACGTCAATCCTAATCTCCCAATTCATCCCACCCCCTCCTTCTCCCACTGTGTCCACACACATCCATTCTCTATGTCGGTGTCTCTATTTCTGCCCTGGTATTGGTTCTTCTGCACCATTTTTCTACATTTCACAAAAATGCTTTAATATGTGATGTTTGCTTTTCCCGTTCTTTCTTACTTCGCTCTGTAAGACAGACTCTACAAAGCACAGGAAGCTCAGTTCAGTAATCTGTGATGACCTAGATGGGGTGGGCATGGGGAGAGGGTGGGAGGCAGGTCGAGGAGGGAGGGTATATATGTAAATATATAGCTGATTTGTAAAGCAATTGTATTTCAGTAAAAAAAATAAGACATAAATAAAGTCTTAAAACTAACAAAGACAAAGAAAAGAACAGTAACAGAGGCCAAGGTTAATACACACACTCCTTTTTGCACATCTACAAAGGAGGATATGAGAACTGGCTGGTTCTCCATATCCACATTCATTCACTGGAAAGCTGTGACAGAGACTGCCTAGTTATTTGGCAAACATGTTTCTATACATGTTCCCAAACACGTTTTCCTTTCCTCCTGGGCACTCAATGTGACTCCACTCCTCAGCTTCCCTTGTAACAAGGAATGGCCAAGTGACGGAGCTCTGCCCAGTGGAATATGGGCAGGGGCCATGATAACCGCTCCCAGGCTGGGCCTAAAATAAGCTCGTCTAAAACCTGCCAGGACACTTGTCTCCTCACATGCTATATACCTTTTCTGAACAAAGAGGACTCAGGAGAGGACAAAGCCACACAAGGATGAGGAAGCTGACTCTTGGAATGACTCCAAGGAAAGTCGCTCCTGTGCTGTGAGTACTGAGCATGACAAACAAGTATAAAGACTTTTCAAGTCACTGAAAATTTAGTGTATCTGACACAGACACTAGAATTAGCTTTTCACAAGTCCCTGTGGGACCCAGCTCTTTGGGAGTCTGAAAACATCATAGTAAGCTAGGCTTCCCTGGTGGCTCAGTGGTGAAGAATCCAAAAAATATGCCTACCAATGCAGGAGATGCTGGTTCGATCACTGTGTCGGGAAGATCCCCAGGAGGAGGAAATGGCAACCTGTTCTTGCCTGGGAAATCCCGTGTACAGAGGAGACTGGTGGACTACAGTCCATGCGGTCACAAAAGCAAGTCTGAACCTCTCCATCTCGCTAACCCCGTTAAATCACAAGAAGGGGCCTTGAAATACCCACACAAACACACACATACACACAGAGACACACAGATGGCATGGATGTGAGGAGACTTGGAAGGGAGAAAAATTTAAGGGAAAAAAGCAAAATAAATCAAATTTCTTAGGATAAGAGGTTCAGGGACCATTAGAAGGAAATGAACACAGGCTTTTGAGAAACAGTTGATTAATAAGTTTACAGTATATCTGCCTCCTTGCATGGTGGGAAGATGGTGGCTTCTCATTAATTAGTTGTGAAGATGACACAAATACTCACTGAACAAGAAGAAAAAATGAGTCTATAATGTGGACAAATGAATTCTCCTGGCAAAATATTTCACTCTCATTATGACCACCTCACATTTCCATGGTGACCACTGGAAGCCATAAGTGTACTAGATATTTCTGTAAAAGACAAAAGACAAATGCATAGGAAGGGAGACGAAGGAGAGTCTCTAAAATAAGTGGGACAACAGGATGAGAATGACAAGAGGACTCACTTTGTTTAGAGGATTCTAGGAAAAGAGAGAGGTTCCTCTGTCATGCAGGAAATACTGAAACACTTTTGGAAACCTGAATCAACAGGAGGAGACTTTCGGGGAGTTGGGGATGTTAATGAACAGTAATGCCTTTGCTCAAAGGTAAGGTTAGGAGAGGATGTTTCAGTTGTGAACTTACCAGAAGGGATATTTGCTTAGGCTAAGAAATGAACAGGAATTTATCTTCATACACTGAAGCATAAAAGTGATAGGCCAGGATTTCCAAAATGAAAGCTTAAAAGAAAGGTTAAACAGATCCTAGAATTTTTTATCAGAAGTGAAAAGGCACTGAAATGGAGGAGGGGGAGTCTTCCTTTAACTATCTGCTCCTGATGCTGGTAGGTATTAAAAATAAACCAATGTCATATATAATTCTGCTTCAGTATATCTTCAATTAGATGCAGTATTTTAACTTCTTTAGGATTTTAAAAAATTTCCAGCACCTTTTTTAAATAGACAAAAAGGAAAGTTGGTCCAATGGCTACAATAAGAAAAACACTGCAGCAAGAACAACAACAGCAACAACAAAAATGGTGAAGCTTCCAGGAGAAGCAGTTCTAGAGTCAAACAATGTGGCTCAAATCCCAGCTCTGCCACTTGCTGGCTAAGCCAAGCAAATGAGTTAATTTCTCTAAGCCTAGTTTTCCTCAACTATACAATAGACCACACAATAATTCCTATGGGGGGGGCACCTTAGCAAAGGACCTCAAAAATAATACACACTATCTGTGTAAACTGTTTCTATCATTTTCTTATATCTACTCCAGTTTTTCTGCCAGAAAACCAGTAGTTGGGTGGGGGAAGGGAGAAGGAGAAGCGAAAAGTAACATTCATTGAACATGGGGAAATAATCACATACAATAACAGGAGGCCAGACAATGATGGCTGTTCCCCCAAACCTTTTTTCTCTTCCTGAAAACACAGCTAAACTACATTTCCCAGACTCCCTTAGAGTATGATACACACATATATAACTGATTTCTGGCCAACGGAATGAAAGCAAAAGTGATATGTACGACTTCCACATCTGGGCAGTTGACATCCTGCAAGTCTTTCTCCTTCCTACAGATGAACATAGATGAACATGGTGAAGATGGCAGGGACACAGAATGTATTAAGGCTCGATCTTCCTATCACATCTTGGAGAAATGCTGTCAGAATCACCCATTTTGAAACTTTATATGAATGAGAAATATATTTGTTTCATCTAAAGCTGTACACTTTGCTTCGATTCATTTGTTATCATTCATAATCTACCCAATCTAATAAAGTCAAGCTCTTTACCTATACTCCTGTGTATAATACCTACCATGCTGCATTGAAATAAATGTCATCCCAATTTTATAGCTAAGGGAACAGAGGTTCACAGAAGTTATTCAATTGTCTTGTCCAATATCATGACTGTAATAAGTGGTACGGCCACATTTAGGTCCAGGTTAATCTGCACCAAGGTAAATGGGCTTTCCACCCCCCACACAATAAATACCACAACACAAAAAGGATTCTTCCTTCCTTTACTCATTTATTCCTTAGTTTCCTCACTTTCTAACCACTAGAACATTAGTCTTTGAACTAAGACTTCATATTTTTTATCTGTATATCCAATTTGGGAGATCTAGGATGACCCCTAGGTCACATTCGTCTCTTATGCCTCATTTCATCCACATGTGAGTCCGTGGCAGGGAAACAAGGTTCCTAATTCCCCTGTTACAGGAGCTACACCTTCCTATCAGCTCTGCAACTGACTACAGTATCACAGATGATGGACGACCGAGGTACAAATAAGGAGAAAAAGGTGAAACAATCCCCAACCATCAGTGATCTCCAAAGCACACACCCTAGGGGCTGTGCAAAACAATCCACTGGAATACAGGAAAAGAATATTGGAACAACTGTTTCATAATTTTTTACTTTATTTATCCTTCAGTTTCTTTCTGGGTATGTTTTATAAGTAGTACATCAACATAGCAGTGTATGTGTGAAATGTATAAATAACTAATGATCTATGGTCAAATGTCCTCTGACAGTACCTAATCAAAAAATATGAAGACCAATAGGTCTAAGTTAATAGAGCTGCTTTCCTTCACCAGACTTAAAACCCTGGGCTATGGAAAAACTGACAACAAAACTCTCCACATCTGTGTATACAGACATCTTCCACTTACCCTATGAAACAGATTAATTAAAATAATATAGAAGCATGTTTTCATAGAAGATTAAATCATTTGTATAAAAAAAAGACTAAAACAAATGTATATTATGTCTATGTCTTCAAAGAAAACAAAGAAGAATCCAACGCATTAAAATCATGCCCATACAAACCTGGGGGGAAAAGTCAGAACTATAAAGGGGAGTCTTCCACTGAGAAGTTTACTTATCCAGGTTACCTTCATTTTATAAGACCTAAACTGATGTAACAGATGTCCTGTGTACCTTTCAGGAAAAGAAAAAAAAACTATAGTTAAAAGATAAAGTGCTTAGTGGGGAAAAAATAATTCTAAAATCTACTTCTGAATAAAAAAGAGAATTAAGCAAAATAAGAGGATGATTTTTTTTTAAAGCTAACATTATTTGAAAAGCTTGTTCTCCGTTCACTCTTTTCCTTTAAAAAGATCTTTTAATTTTTGCTGGAAAAAATATCAACTAGCATAATGTATTTTCTAAACCCACATTTATTTTGGCCACAGACATCCCAGTTGTTTATTTTTTTATGTTAGTGAATGCACCGATGTCACTGCACACATTTTTACTGTACAAGGCAGTCTACTTTGCTGATTGAGAAACTGTATCATTCAGTGATTTAAGAAATATTTTGCTGTTCCTATCATATGACCTACCAATATGAAATGAGTAGGGAAGGGGGCAACAAACTGACTGGAGAAGAAAAATTCCTCCAGGTTAAAGGAAGTGAGAAGTGTTTATAAAAAGGCTGCAAACAAGGAAACCTGCTTTCTTTGTCATTGCCAAGTGCCTCTGATCTGCACCCTTAAACAACAGGTCACTCCTCCTACCATCTCAGCCCCTAATTTTAAAAGGTCCGTTTTTCATGCTAGCCAGCAAACTTGGAGGGTCCACTCTGATAAATAATGAGGCTTACCATCATGATCCCACCTCACCAAGCCAGAGCAGCTGAAGCCAATTTAAACAAATAAACAAAATCAAGAGCAATTTATGAGATGGCAAAAAAAATAATATCCCCCTGGAACTTTACTTTGGATCCTTAGCAGCAATCTTATACTTTCATCACCTCTTGTGTTGACTCACACAAGGCAGGAAGAATAAAGTTATGGGTGAAACGTGAGTTTTCTCATCAAGCCACCAAAACCACCTCAAGGTGTCTACCCCCATGACACAACGTTCTTTTCCGCTCACTTGGGCAGAGGGAGAGAAAAAAACTTGCTAATCAGCTGGACTGGCAATGCTACTGCGTGGACTTGGCTGCAAGGAAATGTACAGTCTTCATGCACTTGCCCCTCTCCCTAAAAGACTTAAACCATAAACTTCAAAGCACATAATAAATGCACATTCCAAACAAATATGGAATTATTACATGAAATATCCACTTCACAGTAAACTGCAGGAGCTTCCCATGCAATTAAAGGACGCTGTTATTCTGACAAACATGTCCCCGCCTCTCTGTTGATTCCAGTAGGAAAACTAGAAAAAGTTCCAGGAGCCTAGAATTCCTCCCAGGAGCTCCTCCATGCAAACAACCCTTCAACACAACCCAAGACCCACCCACACCTCCAACGGAGACCACCCACCCAGACTGCCACACTAACTCGCTCTAAGACCACCCCCGCAAGACTCTTCGCTCCTAATCTAGAGACCCTAGTCAACCACCAATCTCCTAAGCTTCGCGTTGCGCTAAACCTTCTCCTTGCAGGAGCTGCGCTGTGCTGCAAGATGTTTTCACGTATCAGACGCCCTGACTTGTTCTGAGAGATTCAAGAGCCCACGTCCTCCTAAACCTCACCTCCACATCTTTCATAAGCAATGAAATATATTCGCGAAGCCCAAGGAGAAGAAATGCACGCATGGCTCGAGCCCTCCGTTTCGAAAGGAGAGCGAGCCGGCTGGTGTCCGCTGGGTGCCCGGCGCACATCTCGCTGATGTCTGGTTCCGGGGAAGAGAACAGGGGGTTGCCTTCACCTTTCAAAAGGAACTGCGAATCCCCCTGAAGTTGCAGGTAAACGAACGCCGCCCCACAAGCTCCCGCAGAGTCTGGGTACATCAGCTAGGTTGCACAACAGCGGGGACCCGGTGGATGTGGCTCGTGGCTGTACCGCCAATGCTCAACACTGAGTCTGGCGCACAGTGGCCGCCCCCCACCCCCCGCAAAAAAGCAAAAAACAGTGTCCTTTCTCACAAGACTTCTTTCACCACGGCTACGGGATCTTGCCCTTTCAGTCCCCAGTCCCTTCACATCTCAGCCCAAGTTCGCCTTCCTCTCCTGTGGCTGCAGCTGGGCGCTCGGAGCCCCGGGGAACATCTGAGGGAAACTCTCCCGCTGAGAACCGCGCGCCAGCGGCGAAGGCGCGCGGAAAGGGGACGACAGCCTGAAACCAGTTGCAGGAGCTGATTTTAAGGGTTCCTGAAGCATTGCCGGCTCTAGGTTCCCTGCTTCAGGGCAGCCTTCAGGCGCAACAAACTTATTTTCTGACCAAAAACAAGGGTTGCCGTGAGGTGACTGCGTGGCGGCGTCGGTGCCCGGGCTCCTCCCGGGTTCCGGGCGCACGGTGCCGGCTGCCCCGACCCCGCAGGGTGACCGGGCCCACGGCGGCTCGGCCCACAGCCCCCGTCCAGCCCCGAAGGAGGGGACGCCCCCGAAGAACCCCCTCTAAACTGGGCAGCCTCCGAGACCCGCGCTCCTTCTCCGAATTCGAGGTGCCCAGGGCAGCACGCACCGAGGCTGGAGAGGGACCCGGGCAGCTCGCGCGCTTCACTTACCTGCGCACCACAGCGCGGCTCCCGCCTCAGCTTCGGGTGCGGCGCCCGCACAGACCGAGGGTCCCAGAGTAGTGGCGAAAGCTTCCTACTTGCGACCAATCCCGGTGTTGAACCCGGTGCTCTGCCTGGAGCCGCGCTCCCCCGCCTCCTGGCGCTCGCGGCTGCTCCAAAAACCCGGCGCCGCGGAGTTCAGGCTGCCGGCCGCTCAGCCCCGGAGGAGGGGGAGACGCGTGAGGGAGACGCGAGGGGTGGGGGGCGGCGCGCAGGGACTGAGCATGCTCAGTGCGCGGCCGGTGGAGGCGCGCGCCCCGGCGCCGCACCTGCGGGCGCTGCACCCGCCGTCCCTACCCGCGGGAGAAGGGCCCGGTGCCCGGGAGCAGAGATGTGACACGGTGCCTCGCCTGAATCCCCGTCAGCCGATGAACCATCAAGTCCATTCCCGTGCGGGCGTGCAGAGGACATGCTGCTTAGCGAAGAGGAATAAACCAAATCGATGCCGCCTTCTTTTTCTCCCGAGTATGGGGGCTCAAGGAGGCGCGACCCGCCCGGGTACCCAAACCTCTGGCCTCCGGGGAACATAGGGTCTCATTAAGGCTCCCTGGCCAGGGACACACTTTTGCTCTGGGTCTGAGAGTTGCCGAGTTCAGAAGGATTGGGGGTGCGGGGGGGGGGGGCGGTATTAAACTTATGAAGCCTGAAGCTTTTGGAAGGTTTATCCTACCTGTCCTCAGAAGGAGGACATTGGCCAGACCGGCAGTGTAACCGACCTGGAGTCTCCCCCATACAAGCGGGCTTTCCAGCCGGATTGTGTGTGTTGGAGAGGAAAGGGTTGCGATGAAATAGGCACAAGGATCGATTTGCGGTGTGGGCACGTTGAAAGCTTTGTTATTCAGAAACATGTGCCTTAGACAATGACGTTACCATGGGCATTCTGTAGTATGCATCAACTGTTTTCTCGCAGAACTGGCTCTCTTCACCCCAACTCCAAACCTCAGGGTAACCGTAGAGATTGGCAGCAATGCCCAGCGTCTCAACAACCCTGTGCAAAGACAGTCTGACAGGCAGAGGAAAGCCAGCAGACCCAAACTCATCTGGATTGCATTCCCAGCCTTCCCAAGAGGGCCCGGGTTCCTCTCCCAGGGAAAAAAACCCCAGGGGCTTTGCTGAACTCCGGTTTTCCTGAGCTTCGCTCAGCAGTTCAGAGCTACATAAACAACTTCTGACCATTTACACAATCATGTAAACCTACCCTGACATCTCCATTATGTGGAAAAGATGTTAACTGGAAAACTATTTTTAAACTACTGTAGTAAGCAAACACCCAACTCCTACCAATATATGCAGCTGCCTGGTTAGTTCACAAACTTTTGTTTGTTTGTTTTGTTTTTGTTTTTAATTCTGATTCAAGAAGTGGGCAGATTCAGACATGGCAGTGGGCATTGTTGTGGTCAAAATTTTCACTACTTAAAATTCTGTGGCTTTCCTTGCTGCTGCAATCAATGCTAAGGAAAGGAGATTTTGTGTCTCCCCCCCCCCCCCCCCCCCAGATTTCTTGATTGCCTAAACTTGGAAAGAAATTGTCAGCTTTTTCCTCCTCCTCCTGTGGTGTGTTTCTCCAATAGTGGTACTTTTGCAAAATGGAGATGTTGATAATGCAAATATATTCCATGGCAAATAAATAGTTAAAATGAATTGTTTCTGCTCATGTTGAAGGCTTTTGTGTTCCTGACAGAAGCATGACTTGTAATTATTTTTAGATTGACTATTTTTCTGCACCTAGTCAATTAAAAATAAAAATATATATGTTTTCAAGTAAAAATATGTGACAAAAATGCCTGGCCAGTAATTCTCCAGGGAAATATTCCTATATATGCATGCATACTTTTAACATGTTCAGAGGAAAAGAGGTATTTTGTACTCAAAACCAAATTAAAAAAAAAAAAAAGAATAAAGCAAGCTGTCACATTCTCCCAAGGAGACGACAAATTGAAGCAATTTTCAAAGTTCTATGAAGATTTTGGACAAAACTCCCTTAACAGTGTTTCTGAATTTCAAATTTAGATATTTTGTTTTCATCCTTTCCTTCAACTCTTTGCACTAGGTATTCTAGTAGGTGCTATGTGCATGCGTGCGAAGTCGCTTCAGTCATGTCCGACTCTTTGCAACCCCGTGGACTGCAGCCCACCAGGCTCCTCCGTCCATGGGATTATCCAGGCAAGAATACTGGAGGGGGTTGCCATGCCCTCCTCCAGGGGATCTTCCCAACCCAGGTATGGAACCGTGTCTCAGAGTTTTCTGCATTGGCAGGCGAGTTCTTTACACCTAGCACCATCTGGGAAGCCCAGTAAGTGCTGGGAAACTGAAAATTATCAAAACTTAGAATCTGCTCCAACATTCATCAAGTAGTTGGGAAAACAGACATTATGTATCAGGAGAGACAGATTTGGGTTGTGCTGATGGAATGTCAGTTACATGTTATGATGAAAGACATTTTGTTTTCTTTTCACCACCAGGGTCACAGATTAAATGCTGAGCTTGATCAGCACCTCACCCAACTTTTTTCCAAGAAAGACAGCCACTAGTTTAAAATGCAACAAATAATCCAGTCCCTTTTTTCCATTCCACAGAAAAGACATGAAGCTCACTGCTTGCTACCTCTGCCAAGAAAGGAAGCCTCTCGCTGAAGCTCCTAGGATTGGGGAGTGTTCCTGGGAGAACTAGCCCCTGCCAGGAGACAGGAATGGTTTATTTTGATGACAACATCCTCACACCTGTGTCCCGGCATATCCGGGACTGGCTTGGTGTCAGTTTCTTGCTCAGGGAAGTTGTCATTGGGATTCTCTGGGGGGAGATGTTCCAAAAGAATCAATTAGTGCTTCCAACAGCAAGTTTAATACAGAGTGGGTCCCCACTCTGTATCGGTGCATGAATGAATTACTGGTGCTCATGTAATTTGCAAGTAATCATCATTGTAAGGCAATGGAAAATTTCTCCTGCCCATTTAGCCTAGGTAGCATCCAAGCAGAGACCTGCTCTCACCCCCTATACAGCCCCCAAAATAATTTTACTTCCAGGTCTTTTAATACAAGAGTATCTATGTGGACACAAGGTCACCTCTTAACGCTCATTAAACCAATTTGAAAAGAGTCTGATAACTCTTAAGGGAAATTAACACTGAAAACGCTTTTGACTTTTTGGAGACATGTCTGGAATACATCATCAGGTTAGACTCAGCATGCAACAGTTCTGAAAACTCCAGAAAGGGCATTTATCTACTCCTGTCACTCCTTCCCCACACATCAAGAGGGTATGGTGGAAATGGCTTTAATAAAAGTGAAAAAAGGAAGAGTATTACAGGAAAAGAAATACACATTGCAGATACATCTGATGTGATTTGATGTTCTTCTTACACCTTGCATCCAGGACCGTTTAAAAAGACTAAACACCACCCTCTTTCTTCTAAATGACTTGACTAAGGCCATCCAGTGGTAAGAATGTTCCAATCAGATAACACATACCTTCATTTTACAATTAGTTGTTGCTTATTTTTAGTGTATTTGGTATCTGGATAAATCTTTCAGTATGAAGCAAAACTTGTACCCTATTCCCAGGTTTTAAAACTAGTTTAAATTCATATTGATCAATTGGATAAAGCAGTGCTTTTTAAGGAATTGTGTCAAGAGGAGCTTTGTGCTCATTGTTGAAACAGACTGTAATGAAATAAAGCTCAGGTAAAGACTTTCAGACTAGGCTTCCTCAGCTTCCTCCTCTTCAATTGTTTAGGTGACTGATGGATGCTTGAGCTTCAAACTAAGGACTTCAGAACAATAATGGCCACATAGTGGGATAATGATAATTAACAGACAAAAGCAAAGTTAATTGCCATGAAGGTTGTGACACAGATTGACAGAGTCAGAATAAGCTGGAAGCCTGAAACCCCAGCCAAGACTACTTGATAAACATGGCAGTGAGACTCCCACTGTATTTAAGCATTAGGAATCAATCAGCTGAGCTCCCCTCCACACTTTTCCAGACTACATTAGATTCTTTATACAGAATGCAAAAAATAAAAGTTTCTGAGGACTTTGGTTTGAAGAAGTGTTTACAGTTGGTTTTTGTTGTCTGCAATAATTATGAGCTGTGAAAGCGAAAGTGAGTCGCTCAGTGGTGTCCAACTCTTTGCGACCCCACGAACTGTAGCTTACCAGGTTCCTTCATCCATGGGATTTTCCAGGCATGAGTACTGGAGTGGGGTGCCATTTCTTTCTCCAGGGGATCTTCCCAACCCAGGGATTGAACCTGGGTCTCCTGCATTGTTGGCAGACCCTTTACCGTCTAAACCACCAGGGAAGGCTTTATGATCTGTGAACCTCTGGGAAAGATTGAAAGCAAGAGGAGAACAGGGTGGCAGAGGATGGGATGGTTGGATGCCATCACCAAGTCAGTGGCCACAAACTTGGGCAGACTCCAGGAGACAGTGAAGGACAGGGAAGCCTGGCACGCTGCAGTCTATGGGGTCGCTAAGAGTCAGACACGAGTTAGCAACTAAACAGCAACAACAACAAAGTCTCTGGGAACCCCAAATTAGGGACTACTGAAACCATTGCTCCTATGAGAAATGAAGAGTTAGGTTCCTGTGAGCCTCTGGTGACAACATTTTCGTTCAGCAATCAGTTGAAAAAACCTTCTGTGTACTTCTGCCTAAAGGCATTGTACTTAATGCACACTGTTGATTCGTTAACATTGTACTCACAGTCCGCATCACTATAGCTCATTCTTGAACAAAGCTTGTTGAACAGATGAATTTTCTCTGGAAGGCACACCACAGACTTCTTGCCCTTAGGAACACAAGATAGCACTTCAGCTCCATGCTCTGAGCCATTTTAAATGGCAAGATCTCCATTAAAAAGGCGCAGAAATGTGGCACCAAATAGACTTCAAAAAGGACACTTCTTTACAATAAAGAAATAAAACAGCAAAGCAGAGCATCACCTTTTTAGACTTCAACGAACAGAGTGGGCAACTCAAATTTTCCAGTGCTCTGTGTGTTGTCTGAAAGTAACTGCAGAAGTACCACAGGTATTGACTTTGAGGTTACAAATAAATTTCAGTAAGTAGACAAATTTGTAAATATGGAATCGTGAATACTAAAGATGACTATACCAAAAATCCCCTTTATATTGTTAACCACATTAGTCCATATGGTATATGATTCAATTTGTAGGTATTTGATTTATATGAAGTCATTTTAGAAACACTTTACTGAGAAGAAAAAAATTATATTTTGTACTATCAAAGACTGTCTTCTGTCAATTTCCTCAAATAAATTATATGTCACAATTACATAGGAAATTTCTGTTTACCATGGACCATAGTCATTTCTATGTTTATTTACGAAGTGGATTTTGGAGTTTTTGTTGCTGTTGTTCAATGTGACAATTCATGAAGGATAATTTCAAGAGCTAAGGCAAAATTAAGGGTAAAGAGAAAGGAAGATTAGTGAAGTGAAAGATGTGTTTCTTTAAGAGCTGAGAAAAATGGAAGTCTGTTCTTGGCCCCAGAACATCATAATTTTAAATGGACCTAAGACTGACAATTATCTCTGCAGATGGCTGGATGCAGAGGAAACCAATCCATGGGCTGAAATGAATAGATCAGATTCTAATGATCAATTTTCTGTTCAATGAAAGGGATATTGGGTATGTGTGGGGTTTCCCTGTTGGTCCAGTAGTTACCACTCCACTTTCTATATGAATCCTTTAATGATATTGTTACAATTTCATATTTGAAGTCTCAGCTCATGTTAAGAAATTTTATAAGGTGGTTCCCAATGATCCATGCTCGCTACTATACACAGCTTTATTTAATTCCTTTCCTTTTAGCTGCTGGCTAGACTTATTGATTCACTGAAATGATGGATGTCACTTTCAAGATTAGTTTACACAAAGACTGTGGCTTCTATCTTGACTGCTCTCCTTCCCTCTCTTTCAGATTGCCAGATGTGACAGGTCTCAGTTAGTCTATGGAAAGGCCCTCATGGCAGATAACCAAGGCATGACAATATTCATTAGAAGCAGATCTATTTACGCTTGCCAACAGCTGTGTGAGTGAGTTTGAAAGCAGATTCTTCAGTTCTAGTAAAATCATGAAATGACTAAGCCACTGGCCAACCACATGGCTGTGATTTCGTGGGAGACCTTCAGCCAACAGTATCCCCACTAAGATACCTAGATTCAAGACCAGTGACAACACTGATTATTGTTTGTTCACTTAAGCCCCTATGTTTTGATGTAATTTGTTACACAGCAATATATGCCAAATACAGTACTTTGAGGCTGTATACTGTCACCCTGCTTATTTAACTTATATGCAGAGTACATCATGAGAAATGCCAGGCTGGATGAAGCACAGGCTGGAATCAAGATTGCCAGGAGAAATATCAATAACCTCAGATATGCAGATGACACCACTCTTAGAGCAGAAAGCAAAGAGGAACTGAAGAACCTCTTGATGAAAGTGAAAGAGGAGAGTGAAAAAGCTGACTTGAAACTAAATATTCTGAAAACTAAGACTTTGGCATCCAGTCCCATCATTTCATGGCAAATAGATGGGGAAACAATGGAAACAGTGAGAGACTTTATTTATTTGGACTCCAAAATCACTGCAGATGGTGACTGCAGCCATTAAATTAAAAGATGTTTGCTCCTTGGAAGAAAAGCTATGACAATCCTAGACAGCATGTTAAAAAGCAGAGACATTACTTTGCTGACAAGGTCCATCTAGTCAAAGCTATGGTTTTTCCAGTAGTCATGTATAGTTGTGGGAGAAGGAAATGGCAACCCACTCCAGTATTCTTGCCTAGAGAATCCCATGGACAGAGGAGCCTTGGTGGGCTGCTGTCCATGGGGTCGCACAGTCAGACACGACTGAAGTGTCTTAGCATGCAAGGATGTATGGTTGTAAGAGTTGGACCATAAAGAAAGTTGAGCACCGAAGAATTAATGCTTTTTAACTCTGGTTTTGGAGAAGACTCTTGAGAATCTTTTGGACTGAAAGGAGATCAAACCAGTTAATCATCAAGGAAATCAACACTGAATATTCATTGGAAGGACAGATGCTGAAGTTGAAGCTCCAATACTTTGGCCACCCGATGTGAAGAACTGACTCATTGGAAAAGACCCTGATGCTGGGAAAGATTGAAGGCGGGAGGAGAAGCGGATGACAGAGGATGAGATGGTTGGATGGCATCACCGACTCGATGGACATGAGTATGAGCAAGATCCTGGAGTTGGTGATGAACAGGGAGGCCAGTCGTGCTGCAGTCCACGGAGTCGCAAAGAGTCAGACATGACTGAGTGACTGGACTGAACTGAACACCCCCAAGATATTCTGATTTGGTAAGTTTGGAGTTGAACTTGATATGTGCATTTTACAGTAAATCAATTGAGTCTGATGCATATGGTTCATGGACTACTCTTTTGCAAACCCTGGTATTTGGTGACAAATGAGTTACAAAAATTTTAGAGAGTTCATTGGGATTTCCCTGGTGGTCCAGGGGCTAAGAATCTGCCTGCTAATACAGGGGACATGGGTTCGATCCTTAGTCAGGGAAGATTCCACATGCCATGGGGCAACTAAGCCCGCACATGTTGCATCTACTGAGCCCACTCACTACAACTGTTAAAGCCTGTGTGCCCTAGAGCTGATGCTTTGTCACAAAAGATGCCACTGCAACGAAAAGTCCAGGCACCGCAACTAGAGAGTAGCCCCTGCTCTAGGAACTAGAGAAAGCCCGTTCACAGCAACATAGACCCGCACAGCCACAAATAAATAAATAAATTTTAAAAAATTAGAGAGTTCGTCAAATTAAACATCTTTCATTTTTCTAAATAATCACTACTATGTGTCTCTTGTATCTCCTGTATTGGCAGGTAGATTTTTTATCACTATGTCACCTAGGAAGCCCACTACATACTCACATAAGAATAATTATAGATTTTCTAGAACATGTTCACATTGTAAATATTGTTATAATATCATTTTATTTACTTATAATGTGCCCTGTATTTTTTTCCTATCATTAAATACTTCCCAATGCCTTATTTTTAAAAAGCTGTTTAATGCTCCATTTTGGGGGGCTCCCAGATCTTCAATGGTGAAGAATCTGCCTATAGTGCAGGAGACGTGGGTTAGATCCCTGGATTGGGAAGATCCCCTGGAGTTAGAAATGGCAACCCACTCCAGTATTCTTGCCTGGAAAATTCCATGGACAGAGGAGCCTGGCAGGCTACAGTCAATGGGGTCACAAAGAGTTGGACACAACTGAATAAATAGACAACAACAAATACTCCATTTTAGAATATACTACAAATTGATAAATTCTTAATAAAATGTTGAACATTTAAATTGCGTATGTTCTCCCATGATAAACTTTTCAATAAACATATTGAAGTTAAACTTTACATATTCTCAATTATTTCTTTAGAATAAAGAGTTGTGGTTTTGTTCATTATTATTAGATTCTTTTGGATAGATAACCATTACCTCCAAGAAGTGCAGGTAGGTGAGATCTCTATGTCTTATTCTCAACACCTTTGAAGTAATATAATAAAATATAGGAAAAGAAGATTCAAGGTTAAATTCTGCATATGTAAAAACATAGGAGGTAGGCATAAAAACAGCATCACTCAAATTGTAAGCTCAACAAAGTATCAGCTCTCTGTTCTGCAGGCTGTGTGATAGCCATGGAGTGAAAGATTCACTTGAGGCGATTGCAGCACTATTGTAAGGAGGATTCGGCTAACATTTTAATTGGAGTTTGGCAGCAAAATCCTCCGGAAAGTGATCAACACAGAAATTATTACGATCTTGAGCCCAAGGCACCATTCCTAAGAATACAGGCTATTGGGCTCACTAGATTTCTATGTTCTGCAAAAGCAAAACTAGTATTTCTACTAAAACTCTTATCTTAGGCACCACTCATTTCACCAGTGAATAATCATTGCTACCTTCAATTATGTCAATTAACAAAGCTTTATCATGATCTTAAATAAAGTTAATTGGATCCCTTGTGGTTTTCTGATAAGAGGCTTTCAGATGCTACCTACTCACCTCTGAAAAATGCATTCCTGATTAGAGAAATACAAATATTAACAAACCACAGCAAGAGGATAGGAAAAAGCAACACATGCATTTCACACAGAGGGCCGTCAACCATACATCACATCACTCACATTTTTAAATAAACGAATGCAACAGAAAATTTGTGCACATTTTTACTGGCTGTGCACCTGAAACTAACAAGGCATCGTAAATCATCTATACTCCAATGACAAAAGTTTGTTTAAAATCTGAGCACATTTTTAATATGCTTATTCCTTTTGCCAAATTTCTGTCAACTTACTCTTCCATCAGTAGGAGATTTTCCCAGTTTCTTGCATGTGCTGTGCTATGCTTAGTCACTCAGTCATATCTGACTCTTTTCAACCCATGGACTGTAGCCCACCAGGCTCCTGTGTCCATGGGGATTCTCCAGGCAAGAATACTGGAGTGGGTTGCCATGCCCTCCTCCAGGGGATCTTCCCAACCCAGGGATCAAATCCAGGTCTCCCGCATTGCAGGTGGATTCTTTACCATCTGAGCTACCAGGGAAGCCCAGTTTTTGCATACTTGCTGAGTAATATAATTTTATTTTTATCTTATCTAATCTGTGGAGACAAAATATTTCACATTTTTCTTCTTTTTTACAGATGAGGTTCAATACTTATATATGTTTATTTGCTGTATGCATCTAATAAAATGTTTGTGTTCTTTGTTCATTTACTTATTTGAATGTTTATGTTTACCCTAGAAATTTGTCAGTTTTCAGTATATTTATGATAATAAAATTTCATCTTTGCAAATATTTTTCTGTTTGCTTTTAAAATTTAGACATACATACATATTTTATCTTTTTGTAAAATTAGATGTATTGCTTTTTCCTTACCTTTCTTTTCTCCAGCTTTATTGAGATAAAGATGACCTACAACATTGTGTAAGTTTAAAGCATACAATGTGATGATTTGATGTACAAATTGTGAATAGTCTACCACAATAAAGCTAATTAACCAATCCTTCATCTTACATTGTTATCTTTTTTGTTACTGTTATCTAAGAACATTTAAAATGCACTCCTTGAGCAACTTTCAAATAGACAATATAATATTATTGTTTAGTCATTATGATATATATGAGAGTCCATAATATTCTGCTTACACTTTCTATTATAACTTACATTTCCCTCAATGATAGTAAGTATTTGCTTTCTCCACATCCTCACTGGCATTTTATAGCTCTTGTTATTTTAATAATAGCCATTGTAACATTGTAATAATAGCCATTGTAACAGGTGTGAGGTGGTATCTCATCATGGTCTTCATCTGCCTTTCTCTGATGATTTTTGATGTTGAGCACCTTCTTGTGCATCATGTTAGCTATTTGTATGTCTTCTTTGAAAAATGTTTATTTTGTTCCTTTGTCCACTATCATTATATTATTATGTTTATTTTTGAAATTTCTCCATTCAGATATGTTAATATTTGCCTAACATATTTAGGTGCTCTGATATTGAGTTCATATAAATTTAGAGTTGTTATAGCTTCCTGATGAATAATACATTTATCATTATATAATGACCAAATTTTTCTTTTGTTACAGTTTTTGACCTGAGGTCTATGTTGCTTGATACTAGTATAACTACTTGTGTTTTCCTTTCGTTTTATTTTCACAGTATATCTTTTTCCATCCCTTCAATTTGAGCCCATGTGTATACTCAGTCTGAAATGAATCTTTTATAGGAGGCGTATAGTTGGTCTTATTTTATCTATTCAGTCACCTATACTTTGGTTAGAGATTTTAATTTATTTACATTTAAAGTAATTATTGATCAGTAAGCGTATTAGGAAGTAGAGCATTGCCAGCAGCCCTAAAGCTCTGGTAGCCCCGTTCTAATGACCAATCGTTCCTCCTCCTTAAAGAGCCATTCTCCTGGCAGCTAATCAACATTATGTATTATTATATTTAAGGTATATACCTTGGAATTAGTCTGTATCTCAGCCTTATTTTAGTTTTTTTTTAATTCCAGTTTGATAATCATTATCTTTTAAATGGAATTATTTTTCCATTTAATTTAAATGCTGTAATTTTTTCTTTCATTTTTTTTTTTTTGTAATTGTGGCTCTTTTTATTCAGACAGACTGGACATTTCCTTCTGATCCATATTTTAGTTTACTATTTTTCCCTTCAAATACATCTAGTCTCTCATACTCACACAAGGAGTTTTGTAACTCCAATGATTATGTTTTCCACTCTATTCACACCCTAACAAAGTTCTCAATCTTGTCTTTCTTGAATGTAGTAACTTTTAGTTGTTTTAAAGTCTGGTTCAGCTAGCTCCCTTATTCAGATTCTTATGAATTGGTTTCTATTTCTATGGTAAACGGTATTGCTTTTCATTCACATAGTCTTATTTCCTTATGTTCCTGGTTATTTTTGATTAAGTATGAGACATTTTATAGGAAAAACTTTCAAAACGATTTGAGACCTAGGATGACAGGATCTTTTCCAGGGAGTGTTCATGCTTGATTCTGGGAGGTGTTTATGCTTAATTCTGGCAGGAGGCTACAGTCAATGGCAATATAATTTTAACTTAATTTTACTTAAGGAATTTAAGGTCATCACTATTCCTAAAGGGTCTGCCTTCATGATACTAAACTACATGAATGATTTACCAAGGTACCTGTTTGTTTCATGTGGGCCAGATGAAGCACAAGCTGGAATCAAGATTGCCGGGAGAAATATCAGTAACCTCAGGTGTGCAGATGACACCACCCTTATGACAGAAGTCAAAGAGAAGTAAAGAGTCTCTTGATGAAAGTGAAACAGGAGACTGAAAAAGCTGACTTAAAACTCAACATTCAGAAAATAAAGATCATGGCATCCAGTCCCATTACTTCATGGCAAATAGATGGGGAAATAATGGAAACAGTGACAGACTATTGTTTGGGCTCCAAAATCACTGCAGATGGTGACTGCAGCCATGAAATTAAAAAATGCTTACTTCTTGGAAGAAAACTTAAGACAAACCTAGAGAGCATATTAAAAAGCAGAGACATAACTTTGCTAAATAAAAGTCTGTGTAGTTAAAGCTATGGTTTTTCTAATAGTTATACATGGATGTGAAAGTTGGACCATAAGGAAAGCTGAGCATTGAAAAACTGATGCTTTTGAACTGTGGTGTTGGAGAATAGTCTTGAGAATCTTTTGGACTGAAAGGAGATCAAACCAGTTAATCATCAAGGAAATCAACACTGAATATTCATTGGAAGGACTGATGCTGAAGTGGAAGCTCCAATACTTCGGCCACCCGGTGCGAAGAACTGACTCATTGGAAAAGACACTGATGCTGGGAAAGATTGAAGGCAGGAGGAGAAGCGGACGACAGAGGATGAGATGGTTGGATGGCATCACCGACTCAACGGACATGAGTTTGAGTAGGCTCTGGGAGTTGGTGATGGACAGGGAGGCCTGGCGTGCTGCAGTCCATGGGGTCTCAAAGAGTCGGACACGACTGAGTGACTGAACAGCAACAACAATCTGTTTGTTGTTGTTTTATGAGACTAGACTCCTTTTATCCCCTTAAAGTGTAGTTGCTCAGTGGTATCCAGTTCTTTGCAACTCCATGAACTACGGCCCACCAGGCTTCTCTGTCCATGGAACTCTCTAGGTTAGAATGCTTGAGTGGATTGACATTCCTTTCACCATTCATTCCCTTAGGTTGTTAAATATGTCTGTCATTTTCCATGTCTTTTATTCCCTGCTCAGGTCAAGAATGGCCCTTGAGGATCAGTAGTTCCCCTAACCTCAATAACTCACCTCAATAGCTTTCCTGCTTCCTATAGTATGCTTATTTCAGCAGCTTTCTTCCTGCTTAAAGATCTTCACTGTCTTGTTAGCGCTCTGATTCCTGCAAGCAGATATTTTAAAAGACTTCATTCAATTTATTATCAGTTGGAAAGGTGGTCTGAATTACCTAGTCTGCTCTTAGCAAAAGCAGACGTTCCAGTCATTTCTGTTATTATCCTTTTACTGATTAGAGACTTAACAATGTTCCTGCATCTAATAAATGAAAGATTGAGAGAAAGTGACATGTTTACAGACTAGGCTTTCCAATTCAGTAATGCTCAATTACTTTGCAATTACAGGTATTTATTAAAAAAAAAAAGAAAAGAAAAAAGCAACATCTGCCAAGAACTTTATTCATACAATTCAGCTCAGTTAATATTTATTAAACATTTATTATGGGCTAAGCACCCAATGAAGCAATGGGAAGCACTGACACACACACAAACAGCGACGAATAGAATCCTCTCTCTGTTATCAGTCAAGAGGTTGAAAAAAGTTACTAGAGTTTATAAGCAGTGTATAATTACTTGGATTTAGTATATAATATCTAAGAGTAATTGTTTTGGATCAAGTGACATTTCTATAAATATATACTTATATATCCGAACATATCTATTTATTTTTCTACCTGTATAATGTAAAACATCTGCTTCTTGAGCCTCTGTGTGTGTGTGTGTGTGTGTACGCGCGTGCACTCAGTTCTGTCCTATTCTTTGAGACCCCATGGACTGTAGCCCGTCAGGCTCCTCTGTCATGGGATTTTCCAGGCAAGAATACTGGAGTGGGTTGCCGTGCCCTGCTCCAGGGAATCTTCTGCGGATTCTTTACCACTGTACCACCTGGGAAGCCTCGAGCTTTGAATTCAGTGTCTTTCTAAATGTGGTTAAGAATCTCTGTATTAGAATCATGTGGAGGTGCTTGTGAAAACCATACTCCTGGATTCATCCCAGTTTAACAAAATATTAATCTCTTTTTGTTAGGACATTGGACCCTGAAAAAGCACCCAAAGGATTTTCATGCACATTAAACATGAATATCTGTTACTGTAAGCATATTGATGATTTTCTAAGTCTTTCATAAAGAACTCTAATAATTAAATTATTTTTTCTTGAATATTTCTGCTCTTTCTCAGGACTTGAATTACCACTGTTATTCAGACAAATATCAAATCTCTGTATTTAATCTAAATATTTCTCCTGAGAACTGAGCCTATATGTACACTTGTCTTCTGAAGAAAGTCAAGTGGATGTTCCATAGGCAAGAATGTCCAACTCTTACCGGTTGTCTTGACTGTTCCCCTAACTCATGTCCCTTGCTGCCCTTAGAGTAAAAGACTTTACTGTCCACTGAACTGCTCAAGACAAAAACAGACCCTTTATTCTTGACTCCTCTCTTCTCTCATTATTTCATTCAATATTTTAATGACATTAAAAGTCTTATTCAGGAATTTCCCTAGTGGTCCAGTGGCTGAGAATCTGGCTGCCACGCAGGGGACATGGGTTTGATCCCTGGTCTGGGTAGACCCTAGTTAGCGAGCGGCAACTAAGTCCACAGGCCACAGCTGCTGAGCCCGTACTCCGCAACTACTGAAGCCTGTGTGCCTGAAGAGCCATGCTCTGCAACGAGAAAAGCCACCCCAATTAAACCACGAGCACCACAATGAAGAGTAGCCCCCACTCACCGCAGGTAGAGAAATTCTGTGTGCAGCAAGAAAAACCCAGCAGAGCCAAAAAGAAATTAATTAAATCAAATATTTAAAAGCCCTGATCCAGTAGACTTCATTAATACGTTCTAAATCAACCCAATTATTTCCATGTTTACTGACATAATACAAGCTGTAGATTTCTATTGTCTAGAAAGTAGTTAAAGCTTACTAAGAACACTCTCAGCTTAATGCTCTTGTATCTGTGAGTCCTAAATCAGAATGACCTGATATGATGGCCAAAAATTCATATACCTGGGATCTACTGCATATTTATCCAATTGTAGTTATGGGAGTGGAGCCACGAATCATTTAAAACATAATTATTTCCAAGCAAATTGTCATGCAAATGTAAGTGTGAGAGTTTCTTCTTTTGGAGTTGCCACTTTCCCTAGAAGGGTTAAATGTAGGGCAGTTGAATAGTCAGAAATAAAAGAATTCTTGCAGTCATAATGAATTTTAGGTATGAAAGAAACAAGAGAGATAATATACCTCAACACACAGAGGAAAAGCTGAGACAAACATAGTCACCCAGTTGGTTAGTGACAGACTCACAAGAGGACGATAGGTAAGTTCCAACCAAGAAGAAATCTCCATTTTACTATGCTGCTGCCCTCTTTTCAGTATATGCAAAGTTAGAGATTACTTTAGGAAAATCATTTAGATAAACTAGAATTTGGTGATGATATAAATCACCCAATGTTAACTCTCATGTAAAACACATATCTTATTGACATTTTTTATACAGAAAATACACAGTTTATTTAAGCATTTCATAGACAAGATTTCTAAATGCTTCTAAAAAAGACTGGAGCATATCTCTTATTAAAGGAAAATTTTACTTTGCAGGTTTTTCAGCATAAACCACAAATATATTTGCAAGCTTTTTAATTGTGTGGCAAAACTTTGAATTGGAAGTCCTTAAAGTTTTTTCACTCAAAGAATGCAAAGAAACTTTGTGATTAGATTCTAAGAAGGGTCATCTACCTAGAAATCTTTAAGAAAAAATACATTTGTTCAACGTGATTATCTAGCTCCCAGCTTGAAATCACAGTTTAAAAAAAGTAATGGTTTCTTCCTAATTATTAAAGAGATATGTATTTCAGAAAAGGGAAGAGATGTTTAAATGCCTTATTAAAACTTGTTCAAAATGTCTTACATAAACAGAAAAAAAGTTTCAGCTTTGCAAAAAAAAAAAAAAAAAGCACTTACCAGAAGATCTGTGAAACTCAGACTATGTTAACACTTCAAATTTTCTTGAAAATATCTAACAAAGTTCTTTCCATGGAATAAAGAACATGAAATTCCATCAGCATTAAATAGTCATTTATTAGGCAGACTTTGTGAGCCCAGGACTAAAGCTGGGGCTTTTCTCAGTGTTCCATCTCAGCCTTATATGCGTGGTTTTCTGGGGCAGAGTAGAGTTTCCTAGCATCCTCCAGCAGTTTTAAGTCTTCACTTTCTCTCAGTACAACCCTCTGTGTGTCAGAGCGTTTTCTACATCCCTCGTGTGCAGTTGGCTTTTGCTTCGGTCCCTTTCCCCTGAAACAGTGCATCTTTGCTAGTGTCCTGGGAACTAGAGAATTTCATCACACTTGCCACAGCAGCTTAAGGCTTTTAAAAAATTTTTTCTTTTTTTTAATTGAAGGATAGTTGCTTTACAGAATTTTGTTGTTTTCTGTCAAACCTCAACATGAATCAGCCATAGGTATACATATATCCCCTCCCTTTTGAAACTCCCTCCCATCTCCCTCCCCATCCCACCCCTCTAGGTTGATACAGAGCCCCTGTTTGAGTTTCCTGAGCCACGGCTATCTATTTTACATACAGTAATGTAAGTTTCTATGTTACTCTTTCCATACATTTCACTCTCTCCTTCCCCCTCCCCATGTCCATAAGTCTATTCTCTATGTCTGTTTCTCCATTGCTGCCCTGTAAATAAGTTATTCAGTACCATTCTTCTAGAATCCATATATATGTGTTAGAATACGGTATTTGTCTTTCTCTTTCTGACTCACTTCACTCTGTATAATAGGTTCTAGGTTCATCCACCTTATCAGAACTGACTCAAATGTATCCCTTTTTATGGCTCAGTAATATTCCATTGTGTATATATACCACTTTTTCAAATCCATTCATCTGTCAATGGACATCGAGGTTGCTCCCATATTCTAGCTATTGTAAATAATACCTGAATTAGCAATGGGATTCATGTATCTTTTTCAATTTTGGTTTCCTCAGGGTATATGCCTAGGAGTGGGATTGCTGGGTCATATGGCGGTTTTATTCCTAGTTTTTTAAGAAATCTCCATATGTCTTCCATAGTGGCTGTATGAATTTACATTCCCACCAAGAGTGAAAAAGCATTCCCTTTCCTCCACACCCTCTCCAGTATTTATTGTTTGTAGACTTTTTGATGATGGCCATTCTGACTGGTGTGAGGTGATATCTAATTGTAGTTATTTGCTTCTTTAATAATGAGTGATGTTGAGCATCTTTTCATGTATTTGTTAGCCATCTGTATGTCTTCTTTGGAGAAATGTCTGTTTAGACCTTTTTCCCACTTTTTGATTGGGTTGTTTGTTTTTCTGGAATTGAGTTGTATGAGCTCCTTATATATTTTGGAAATTAATCTTTTGTCAGTTGTTTCATTTGCTATTATTTTCTCCTATTTTGAGGGTTGTCTTTTCACCTTTCTTATAGTTTCCTTTGCTGTTTAAAAGCTTTTAATTTTAATCAGGTCCCACTTGTTTACTTTTGTTTTTATTTCTGTTACTCTAGGAGGTGAATCTAGAGGATCTTGCTTTGATTTATGTCATTGAGTGTTCTGCCTGTGTTTTCCTCTAAGAGTTTTAAAGTTTCTGGTCTTACATTTAGGTTTTTAATCCATTTTGAGTTTATCTTTGTGCATGGTGTTAGGAAGTATTCTAATTTCATTCTTTTACATGTAGCTGTCTAGTTTTCCAGCACTATTTATTGAAGAGGCCGTCTTGCCCCATTGTATATTCTTGCCTCCTTTGTCAAAAATAAGGTACCCATAGGTGCATGAATTTATTTCTGGGCTTTCTATCTTGTTCCATTGGTCTGTATTCCTGTTTCTGTACCAACACCACACTCTCTTGATGACTGTAGCTTTGTAGTATAATCTGAAGTCAGGAAGGTTTATTCCTCCAGTTCTATGCTTCTTTCTCAAGATTACTTTGGCTACTTGGGGTCTTTTATATTTCCATACAAATTGTGAAATTATTTGTTCTAGTTTTGTGAAAAATGCCATTGGTCATTTAATAGGGATAACATTGAATCTGTAGATTGCATTTGGTAGTATAGTCATTTTCACAATATTGATTCTTCCCACCAAGGAACATGGAATATCTCCCCATCTGTTTATGTCATCTTTGATTTCTTTCATTAATGTCTTATAATTTTCTGTGTACAGTTCTTTTGTCCCCTTAGGTAAGTTTATTCCTAGCTATTTAATTCTTTTTGTTGCCATGGTGACTGGGAATGATTCCTTAATTTCTCTTTTTTATTTTTCATTGTTAGTATATAGAAATGCAAGTGATTTCTGTGTATTGATTTTGTATCCTGCAAATTTGCTAAATTCACTGATTAGCTCTAGTAATTTTATGATACTATCTTTATGGTTTTCTATGTACAGTATCATGTCATCTGCAAACAGAGAGAGGTTTACTTCTTCTTTTCCAGTCTGCATTCCTTTTATTTCTCTTTCTTCTCTGATTGCTGTCACTAGGACTTCTAACACTATGTTGAATAATAGAGGTGAAAGTGGACGCCATTGTCTTGTCCTGATCTTGGGGGGAATGCTTTCAGTTTCAGGATGTTTGCTGTAGGCTTATCAGTGTAGTGGTTATCACGTTCACCTCACATGTGAAAGGTCCCCGGTTGGAAACTGGGAAAGAAACAAGATCTAGTCCTTTATTGGACTTGCCTGGTGGCTCAGACAGTAAAGCGTCTGCCTGCAATGCGGGAGACCCGGGTTCAATCCTTGGGTCGGGAAGATCTCCTGGAGAAGCAAATGGCAACCTACTCCAGTATTCTTGCCTGGAAAATCCCATGGATGGAGAAGCCAGGTAGGCTACAGTCCATGGGGTCGCAAAGAGTCAGACAGGACTGAGCGACTTCACTTTCACTTTCTTTTATCATATATGGCCTTTACTATGTTGAGGTAGTTTCCTTCTATGCCCATTTGTTGAAGAGTTTTAATGATAAATGGGTGCTGAATTTTGTCAAAGGCTTTTTCTGCATCTATTGATATGATCATTTGGATTTTATCTTTCAGTTTGTTAATATGGTGTACCACATTGATTGATTTACATATATTGAATAATCCTTGTATTCCTGGAATAAACCCAACTTGACCATGGTCTATGAGCTTTTTGATGTGTTGCTGAATCCTGTTTGTTAAAATTTTATTGAGGATTTTTGCATCCATCTATTTTGCTATTGACCTGTAGTTTTCTTTTTTGTGTTGTCTCTGTCTGACTTTGGTATCAGGGTGATGGTGGACTCATAGAAAGGTCTTTGGAAGTATTTCTTCCTCTGCAATTTTTAAAAAGAGTTTTAGAAGGATAGGCATTAGCTCGTCTCTAAATGCTTGATAGAATTCTCTGTGAAGCCATCTGGTCCCAGGCTTTTGTTTTGGGGGAGATTTTTTTATCACAGATTCAATATCAGTGTTTGTAATTAGGTTGCTCATAATTTCTATTTCTTCCTGGTTCAGTCTTGGAAGATTGAACTTTTCTAAGAATCTGTCCATTTCCTCCAGTTTACCCATTTTATTGCCATATCATTGTCCATAATAGTCTCCTATAATCCTTTGTATTTCTGCATTGTCTGTTGTAACCTCTCCTTTTTCATTTCTAATTTTGTTGATGTGATTCTTTTTTTTTCTTCATGAGTCTGGCTAAGGGTTTGTCAATTTTGTTTATCTTCTCAAAGTATCACCTTTTAGTTTTATTGATCTTTCCTATTGTTTCTTTCATTTCTTTTTCATTTATTTCTGCTCAGATCCTTATGATTTCTTTCCTTCTACTAATTGTGTTTTTTGTTGTTGTTGTTGCTGTTCTTCTTTTTCCAGTTGTTTTAGGTGTAAAGTTAGGTTGTCTATTTGATGTTTTTCTTGTTTCTTAAGGTAAGATTGTGTTGCTATAAACTTCCCTCTTAGAAGTGCTTTTGCTGCATCCTATAGGTTTTGAGTTGTGCTTCCATTATCATTTGTTTCCAGAATTTTTTTGATTTCCCTTTTGATTTCTTCAGTAACATGTTGGTTATTTAGAAATGTGTTGTTTAATCTCCATGTGTTTGTGTTTCTTGCAGTTTTTATTTTCTTGTAATCAATATCTAGTCTCATAGCATTGTGGTAGGAGAAGATGCTTGATACGATTTCAATTTTTTTTTAATTGCTGAGATAAATTTAACAAATAAAATTAAATTTAAATTTGATTCATGACCCAAGATGTGGTCTATCCTGGAGAATGTTCCATATGCACTTCAGCAGAAGGTGTATTCTTCTGCATTTGGATGGGATGTCCTGAAGACATCACTGAAATCCATCTCATCTAATGTATCATTTAAGGCTTGTGTTTCATTACTAATTTTCTGTTTTGATGATCTGTCCATTGGTATGAGTAGGGTGTTAAAGTCTCCTACTATTATTGTGTTACTGTCAATTTCTCCTTTTATGTCTGTTAGTGTTTGTCTTATGCATTGAGGTGCTCTTATGTTAGGTGCATAGATATTTACAATTGTTATGCCTTCCTCTTGGATTGATCCCTTGATCATTATGTAGTATCCTTCCTTATCTCTTGTAATCTTCTTTATTTTAAGGTCTACTTTGCCTGATATGAGGATTGCTATTCCAACTCTCTTTTGCTTCCCATTTGCATGGAATATATTTTTCCATCCTCTTACCTGCAGTCTATTTGTGTCTTTAGATCCAAAGTGGGTTTCTTGTAGACAGCATATATATGGGTCTTGTTTTTGTATCCATTCAGCAGTCCGTGTCTTTTGGTTGGAGCATTTAATCTATTTACATTTAAAGTAATTATTGATAAATATGTTCCTGTTGCCATTTTATTAATTATTAATTGTTTGGGGTTATTTTGTAGATCTTTTTTCTTCTCTTGTATTTCTTGACTATATAAGTCCCTTTAACATTTGTTGTAAGGCTGGTTTGGTGATACTGAATTCTCTTACTTTTGCTTATCTGAAAAGCTTTTTATTTCTCCATCAATTTTGAATGAGTTCCTTGCCAGGTACAGTAATCTTGGTTGTAGATTTTTCCCATTCAGTACTTTAAATATATCTTGCCATTTCCTTCAGGACTGCAGAGTTTCTGCTAAAAGGTCAACTGTCAAGCGTATGGGGTTTCCCTTGTGTGTTACTGGTTGTTTCTCCCTTGCTGCTTTTAATATTCTTTCTTTGTGTTTAGTCTTTGTTAGTTTGATTAGTATGTGTCTTGGCATGTTTCTCCTTGGGTTTACCCTGTATGGGACTCTTTGTGCCTCTTGGACTTGACTATTTCCTTTCCCATGTTGCAGGAATTTTCAACTATAGTCTCTTCAAAAATTTTCTCATACCCTTTCTTTTTCTCTTCTTCTTTTGGGACCCCTATAATTTGAATGTTGATGCATTTGAGTGTCCCAGAGGTCTCTGAGACTACCCTCAGTTCTTTTCATTCTTTTTACTTTATTCTGCTCTTTAGAAGTTACTTCCATCATTTTATCTTCCAGCTCACTGATTTGTTCTTCTGCTTCAGATATTCTGCTACTGATTCCTTCTAGAGTATTTTTATTTTCAGTAATTGTGTTGTTTGTATCTGTATGTTTATTCTTTAATTCTTCTAGGTCTTTGTTAATTGATTCTTGCATTTTCTCCACTTTGTTTACAAGATTTTTGATCATCTTTACTATCATTATTCTGAATTCTTTTTCAGGTAGTTTGCCTATTTCCTCTTCATTTATTTGGATTTCTGTGTTTCTAGTTTCTTCCTTCATTTGTGTAGTATTTCTCTGCCTTTTTATTACTATTTTTTTTTAACTTATGTGTTTGAGGTCTCTTTTTCCCAGGCTTCAAGGTTGAATTCCTTCCTCCTTTTTGTTTCTGCCCTCTAAAGGTTGGTCGAGTGGTTTCTGCAAGCTTTGTATAGGGTGAGATTTGTGCTGAGTTTTTGTTTGTTTGTTTTTCCTCTGATGGACAAGGCTGATTGAGATGGTAATATTATCTGC
Organism: Odocoileus virginianus; assembly: GCF_023699985.2. NCBI lineage: Eukaryota > Metazoa > Chordata > Mammalia > Artiodactyla > Cervidae > Odocoileus > Odocoileus virginianus. The sequence goes on from NC_069699.1 coordinate 21,842,029, forward strand.
TGACAACTGGGTTTGTATTTTTGTTCTGTTTGTTGTTTAGATGAGGCATTTTGCATAGGGTGGAACTGGTGGTTGGGTGATGCCAGGTCTTGTATTCAAGTGGTTTCCTTTGTGTGAGTTCTCAATATTTGACAGTTCCGAGGGTTAGTTCTCTGGTAGCCCAGGGTCTTGGAGTCAGTGCTCTCACTCCAAAGGCTCAGGATTTGATCTCTTGTCAAGAAAGAAGATTCCACAAGTGGTTTGTTATGGCGTTAAGTGAGATTAAAACAAATATTCCAAAACAAGAAACCAAAGATGAACCCCAGAAAAACGGCAGTTACAAAATCAGGCAAATAATAATTAAAATAATGGAATACACACATATGCGTATACACCCATGAGTAAAGTCAAAACAGTCCAAAAAAAAAAAAAAGTATGGTAGATTGCCCCGGTGAACACAAGAAACCAAAAATTATATTACCAGTTAAGAACAAAACTAACTAAAGCAGAAACTGTAAAACAAAACTAAAGCAAGGGGGCAAAGTGGGGAATAAAGCAATGAAAATAAAACTAAAAAAATGTTGAGAGGAAAGGAAAGAAGGAAATGAAATACAGAATAGATATTCAAAGATAAGCAGAGATAGATGTAGGAGATCTATATATATTCAAGATTAATTGCAAGGGGAAAAGAACAGTAGGAAAGGCAAACAAAGGAATAAATGTAGACAAATATAATAGGTTTAAAGAAATTAAAAATTAAAATTATAAAAAAGAGAAAAGAAAAACAGAAGAAAGGAAAAAAAAAGGAAAACTCCATAGAACTGCAAAAGCCCAACAGAGAGGCATAGGTTTATAACAACAATAAAATTGTGACTGAATATACACATATACATATACATCCATAAGCAAAACCAAAACAGTCCAACAAAAATAAAGTGCAAGAGATTGACCTGGCAAACAAAGGAAAATTATATCTTCTAGATCAAAACTAACTAAAGCACAAACTGGAAAGCAAAACTAAACAAGGTGTTAATTGGGAAATAAAACAATAAAAGTAAAACTAACTGGTAAGTTAGGAGTAAAGGAAAGAAAGAATAGATATGCAAAGTTAAATAGGGATAGATAAAGAAGATTTATATACATTAAAGATTAACTTCAAGGGGAAAAGAACAGTATGAAAAGCAAACAAAGGAATAAATATAGAAAAAAATACATTTAAAAAATTAAAAATTAAAATTAAAAAAGAAAAGAAAAAAAGGAAAACCCCACAGAACTGCAAAAGCCCAATGTAGAGGCAGAGGTTTATAACAACAAAAATGTGACTTAGAAAAAAACAAACAAACTCAAAAGCTTAATTAGATTTCATAGTGACAAAAAAATTGACAACTATAACAGAGGGGGGAAAAGGGCAAAAAAAGAAACAAAAATCCAAAAGAATCTCCAGAAAAAGTCAAAACATAAGAATAATAAATGTTTTTCTTGAGACACTGCTTTCAGAGTCTTTTCCCTCGCTGGGAGTCACAGTCCACCTCACCTCCCTAGATGCCTCCAACACTGTGCTGATCTCTGGACCTGCTGCGGGGGCAGCTCAGATTCTAATCTGGTCCTACTCCTGTGTGTTCTTGCCTCCAATGTCCACAGCTATCAGAGCTAGTGCGTTTTCTTTTGTGGGAGCTCTCAATGACTTTTACATATTCCATAGACACAGAGTCTGCCTAGTTAATCATGTGGATTTAATCTGCAGCTTGTACGGCTGGTGGGAAGGTCTTGGATCTTCTTCCCTAGCCACACTGCCCCTGGGTTTCAATTGTGGTTTTATTTCCACCTCTGCCTGTTAGTCGTCCACTGGGGTTTGCTCTTGAATTGGCCCTGGAGGACTTAGTTTTGCCCCTGTGAGGGCCAGGTGTGGAAGCGGTGTAGCTGCCTGGGTCACAGTCAACAGCAGCCCTCGCCCTGGGATTGCCCCACAATCCCTACACTCTAGCTCCCAGCTGCTGCACCTTCCAGGGGATCTGCATCCCTGTCCGGGGCATGTATGGCTGCAACAAGGACTGTCTGATTCTCATTGTATTTAGGCTGCCACAGATCAGCTGCTTCACTCTCAGGCTTTAATATTTCTCCTCTGACTCAGACAATTGCTCTGATATGGGGATCGGACCCCTGCTTCAGTTCCCCTACTGGGTGAGGGCAGATCCAGTCCTACTGACACTCCCTGTTTTTTCCCCTAGTTCCTTGGTTCTACCGAGTTTTGCATGGTTCTATGTATTCTTTTCCACCGGCCATTCTTTCCTCCTGTCCGTCTCAGCTGCTGTTCTCCATGCACTTCTGTGTTTGAAGGTGTATTCCTGATGTATCCATGGGGAGAGATATACTCCACATTCACATACTTCTCTGCCATCTTGTTTTCTTCCAAGGCTTTTTTTTTTTTTTTAAATGGTGGGGGAGGAAAGGATCTGGAGATATGGGTCAGGTTTTCTTGTGTGGCATTAAAGTTCCCTGTCTAGCCATTTGTTTCACCGCTCAGGTGAGTTCTAATGAAAAGAGCTCGCAGAGAGCAGACTCCCATTAAGCTTTGGGATCAAAATTAACCTTAACTCTCAAGCTCATCACACCTGTCATTTGAGAATTCACGAAAATTTTAGCTATTTTCTCCCAATCAAGCTTAACAGGGCTCACTTCCTCCCTTGCTCGGCCAGAGGTGAATAGTTCATGATGTCCAGTCTTTCCATGGAAGAAGGCAGCACTTCTTCAGTTCACCAAATTTGCATGCAACTTTAGTCTTTCATGGGCTCAGAAACATGTTTTAATTTTGTTGTTTAGACTGTTTTATCATTTCATTCTCTTACCACAGTCTTTCGTAGAGAAGACATTTTTAATTTTAATAAATTCCAGCTTATCATGTTTTGCTTTCATGGGCTGTACTTTGGATATTTTATCTAAAGAGTCAACAAATTTAAGGTCATCTAATTTTTCTCTTATGTTATCTTCTGGAATTTTTATAGGCTCTCTTTCATTTACATATAGTTCTGTGATGCATTTTGAATTAATATTTGTGAAAGGTTTAAGATCAGTGTTTAGAGTTTTGGGATTTATTTTGACATATTGTACACTTTTCCCAGTACCATTGGTGGAAAAGATTTTAAATTGTATTTTTCTTCTGTAATTATATTTGCAACAAAGTTTATTTTGAGTTAACTGATCCTATCTCTGTGTCCAATATTTTGTTTATTGCATTTTTGAAATTGCATTTTTCAAATCCAAGATTTCTGCATATTCTTTAAACTTTGCATTTTTTCTTTAAATCTGTTATGTTTTCCCTTGTTTCGTCCATCCATCTCAGTGTATTCTTTTTTCTTCTTAATTATTTTAATTGGAAAATAATTACTTTGCAATATTGTGATGGTTTCTGCCATATATCAACAAGAGCTGCTCACAGGTATACATGTGTCCCCTGCATCCTGAATGCCACTTCCATCTCCCTCCCCACCCTCCCTATCCCTCTGGGTATTCTTTAAGCTAGTATAAATTTGTTTGAAGGACTTGTCTGCTAATTCTTACATCTGGGTCATCTATGCTTGTGTCTGTTGTCTCTTTTTCTCTTGATTATTGATCATAGTTCTCTACTTCTTTTCAAGTCTATAAATTTTTATTCTGTGCTGCAAACTGTAGATTTTAGACATTTAAAAATTTTCCTGCTTTCCTTTAGTGAATGTAGAATTTAGTGGATATTCTGAAAGTTAATTTATTGGCTGTGCATTTAAATCATATGGAGGTTCAATTTTAGACTTGCTAAGATAGATTTAGTTTGGTTGGCCATTAGTTCTATGACACTGTTGCTTTTCTTGGATATGTTTCTTACTCTTAAGTAATGAACATTTTGGGGTTTAAATGAAAAGCCCAATGTGTTTATCAAGCACCTTTAAGTTGACAAGATTTTGGCTCAAAACTCTGTCTCCTTGGCATCAGGCAATGACTGAAAACTCCATTTAAATGTTTAGCCAACCAGATGCTATTTTATGACTTTTTTTAACCCAACGAACCTACAGTTTAGTACTTAGCCAAAGACATGAAATGAAGCTGAACTTATATTTGGTATGTATCCTTCTATGTTTGAATCCTTTAGGCGATTTCCCCTCAGTTTCAAGGCATTATGTCAGTTCTGAACTCCAGTTTCTATCTCCCCAGCCCCTCCTCTTTATGCTTATTTCCTCCCCTGTTTGTGAGCTGGTATGTGCCCTCAAGGAAAGTTCAGGTAAATATGGAGCTCACCAATTGTGTTCCTTTTCTTTCACACACTTAGAGTTGCTATCAAAGGGAAATTAAACTGATAAAACATATTCTGTCTTTAATGAATGCAAAATTTCTCCCTTCCCAATTATTGTTATCATAAAGTCCCTGTCTGACAATCCCAATGTCTCAACAATACTGGATCTCTTTCTATAGCCTGTTTTCTTTTCCCTTTTGATGTTTGGTCAATTGGTTTTCTTTCCTAGAATGCCTGGTAATTTTGGGTGCTGAACATGGAGCATGAAAAATTGTAGAGTACGTGGATGATCTTATCTTACTCTAGGTAGGATTCATTCTCTTCCAGAAACATTTAAACAACCATGTTACTTTAATAATCAGTGAGTGAGATGTTCCAAAGCTGTGATTCAGATTGTCATGCTGAATTTAAAAGCTTTATTAAATAATGGTCTTAATAATGGTCGAGGTGAGGAAGAAGAAAACGTTCACTGGGAAAGCATTTGGACCTTACATGATTATCAATAGGTTCATTTTAAACTGCTACTATATCTGCCACTGGTTATGTTTTCTGTCTTCTTACAATTATTAAAATATATATTTCATGGCACTTATTATCTACAAAATAAAGCATTTGAATTCATGTTCTAATAGAGATGGGGAGATATAATGTATCTCTTGCTCATCTTAGAGCACTTACACCTTCTCAGACTATAGGCATGAGGAGACTTGGAGAGCTGAAACTTCACAAGAATGAATGTAGTCCAGCAGAATACATTTCAACTGGATTTTTTAATTAATCTAAGTAATTTAGCTAGCTAGTATTGAAATACCAAAGATAATTTACATATTCTGAAGCAAAGGTAGTTTACTGAACTGAATATAAATAAATGTCCAGGTGACAGCTTTATAATTTTCCCCCAAAACAAGCTCATTTCTTTCTTTAAAAATCTCATTTTTATTGGTTTCCTGGATACTCATTTCAAAATGGGGCTTATGTTATAATGTTTCCAAATTTGATAGGCTGAAAAGTCCCTAACCGGTTGTTTGGCAACTTCGAATATTGCTTTTCATTGAATGTGCAATGTAAGATCACGTAAGTGCAGTGTAAGATCAAATTTGATCTGCTCTAGTTAAAGCAAGGATGAAAGAAGAGTCATTTTATCCTTTAAACAGCACAGGCCTAAGGCCTACAAACTTTTAGCACCTTCAGAATATTTAAGAATTGAAAAACATGTCTAGTCCCCAAAAAAGAAAAAAATTCAAAATATAAATTAATGAACATTTGATTAAATATATGCAAAGCATATTTTGTTAACTACCCATAAAAATTTCATAAATTTCATCACTTAAGAGAATGTTGTGTAGATTAGACTTTTCTCTCTTTGCAAGAGCTCCTGTATATGTATTACGATTCTTGAGAAATCATAGGCAATAAATTAAAGGGGTTCCTCAAAGCCACTCAACTGCAAAAACAAATGTACAAAATTATTTACAAATTTTATTTACTGTGTAACATGGGTGCATTTTAATGCTTGATATTGCCTTTCGAGAGGGGTGTCTTTAAATCAATGCTGGGGTGTCTTCGACTTTCTCCCTTCTGCAGAGGTTAGACTACAACTTGCAAACCATAGCACTTAGTGTTCTCTCAAGCCCCTCTAAGCTTATAACATTTATTATAAGCTTAGTCTATTTCAGGGATTACAGCATAGTTTTTGCATAATGAGTAAGAAGGAACTGCCATGTAGTTTATTTGATGGTTAGGATTGTGGATGGCAATATATAATAGCAGGTATGTAAGTTACAAAGTAGTTTAATAAGGAAGTGAAAACAATTTTTGTATGATTTTCAAATTGTTCCTCAGTAGCATTACTTTAGACATTTAAAAAACAAACAAACTAGGCTGTACTTAGAGAAGCCATTTGAAACTCTGGACTCATTCTTCTGCATCAGGTCACTCCTTCTCATCACCTTACAAAAACTTATGGGAAACTTACCTTACAGAATTTATGGGGTGTAAACCAAAGGACACACTAATGCAACTGAACTCTTCATATAAAGCATTATTATAATTAAAACATTAGGGAAGTAACCACATATAGCATATGTTATGACACTGAGATCTGAAAAAGTATAATCTCCTGAGTTTTCAATTCAGTGTCCTAAAGGCAATTTATATTAAGGCTATTCTAGTTCTACAGGTCAGGAGAAGGCAATGGCAACTAACTCCAGTACTCTTGCCTGGAAAATCCCATGGATGGAGGAGACTGGTAGGCTGCAGCCCATGGGGTCGCTAGGAGTCGGACACGACTGAGCAACTTCACTTTCATGCATCGGAGAAGGAAATGGCAACCCACTCCAGTGTTCTTGCCTGGAGACTCCCAGGGATGGGGGAGCCTGGTGGGCTGCTGTTTATGGGGTTGCACAGAGTCGGACCCGACTGAAGCGACGCAGCAGCAGCAACAGCAGTTTTACAAGTCAAGGGCGGCATATTTCCTTAGCTAATTTTGAAGTTATTATTGAAGAATAATGTTGTCGCTTTTTAGATCAGTAAGAAAAGGTACATGCTATACTGCAAAACAAAAACAAGCTTGCTAGAAACCTCCTTTCTGAGAAATGTCTATCTTATATGTATATCTTATAATGTATCATGAAAAGACCTTAGCTAGAAGCATTTGCTGTTTAGTCTTAGTAATTTAAGCTCTGAATATAATTTAAGCATAATGCGTTTGTTGGGAAATTGTACCAGCTCAGGAGAATTTCACATTTTTAACTAATGTTACTGTGGTGCAGGGCCCTTTTGTGTACATGAGCATTTGACTTACCGTTAAAAACTTGACCCCAATGAGGACCATAAAACCCTAACTTGCTTGTTAAGTGCGCCCTTTCATTCCTTTGGAGGAATGATAAAAATAGACACATGGATTTGTTCCTCAAATAGCTAAGCATGAGTGTATTTGTCCTTCTCCTTAATATTGACAGAATATTGTACTCCAGCAACTTTGCCGAAACCTATTATTACCTGAATAAGCCTTATTTGTTATTCATAAGCTTTCCAGTGCTTACTACTTTATCATTTTTTTTTTTTACTTTTCATTGTCTATAATTGCTTCTTAAATGCTTCCAAATAAGACTTCTTTACTTATCATTTCTATTCTATCCAAAATCATTCCCTATAGTCAAGGTGAATCATCGCCACCCTAGTTTTTTACTGTTTTTTGCTAAACAAGCATATTTCACTGTGGCCTATGTGACTAATTTCCTTCACTGCTGCTCTAAGAGAAATTTCCAAGTTCACTGAAATTAGCCTTGAAGGAATGCTGAAAGGCTGCTTCTTGGTATATAAAGAATTTTGCAGTATCTGCCTCTTCTAGTGCTTGCTATAGATCACAAAGTGATGAAATGAAAGGACACAGATCTATTTCTGCATTGAGAATCCTATTGTGACAAAGACCACTGTTTGACTCCATTTCTCTCAAAATACAGGGACTTCTCTTGCAGCAAATATGATTGAGCAGGCTTTATTGTTTCTGCTTATTTTATTAGTATGAGTACATTAAAACATGAAAGTTCAAGTAATTACGTGTCTGGTTACCTTTGTTCTAGGGTGGAAAGGCCTGAAATTGCTAGTATCTGCTAGTGTATAGGATAAAGAAAATAAAAGGTCAAGCTATGAGCTACTGTTTGACATTAGCTATTCAAATCTGTCAAAAGATTAGATGCATGGTTGTTGGACATTAAGCCTGCTGTTCGAATACAATTGTCTCACAGACCATGGTGGCAAAGGAACATCAGAGGAAAATTGACTTCCATCTTGACCAAATTTCCTGGGGTTTTGTGCATCTGCTAATAATAAACATGTCATGAACCAGGGAAGTAAATCTCCAGGGGCCATCAGATCGACCCATGAATACAAACTGGGTCATCATGAAGGCAGTGAAGGACTTAGGATGTGGTCTTGGCTCCCTGTATCTTGAAAGTTGAATAGTATTCATAAAGCATTGGGTCCAAGAAGTAGGTTCATGCAGTACATATCCTTAGCAAGAATTCATGCAGTGGAGACAAGACTATGTATCTCATGAAAGCCACAGTCTCAGACTACTATTGAATTTTCCTCTTACTCCAGGGTGACAAATCAAGAACTGTTTCCTCAGCAGAAACATACTGACATAGAGCACTGAAGACTCAATCTGGTTGAGAGATTCTCCAGGAAAAGGGAAATGTGTGGTAAGCTATAGAATGTGCATCTGTGATAAGTCACATCCAGCTCTTTGTGACCCAACGGATTGTAGCCCGCCAGGCCCCTCTGTCCATGGGATTTCCCAGGCGTAGGAGACACTGGAGTGAGTTTCCATGCCCTCCTCCAGAGGATCCTCCCAACCCAACGATTGAACCCACATTTCTTATGTCTGCTGCATTGGCAGGCAGGTTCTTTTATCACTAGCGCAACCTGGGAAGTCCAGGCTGCATAATAACAGAAATCCAAATCACCTTGTTACCTAACATTGCAGTCAGGTTAGCATTTGCTTATCCATTTATAAAAAAATATGTTTGAGCATTTTGTTACCTACCTGGCACTGCTGGGACAGTGGTATGGAGTGATGTCTGCTTTGCCTGTGTAACACCAGTACTGACTGGTTTCACTGTTTCAAGGACAACACTGTCCTTGCCTTCTAGGCACTGGACCTGTATTCCAATGACTACAATGTAAAATATTCCACTAGAGGGACTTTCCTGGTGGTTAAGACTGCACTTCCCTAGTAGGGGGCACAAGTTCATTTCCTGATTAGGTAACTAAGATCCCACATGACAGACACGGCAGCCAAAAAAAAAAAAATAAAAAAGGTACTCTTTTAGAGAATCACTGAAAATTAGAAGTCACTTTCAAATATTTATACTTTCAATACTTTAAATATTTATTCCTCTTCCCCACCTTTGGCTTTTTCTGACTTTCAAACAGTATTTCCTATTTGTCTATTATACCTTCCTGTATAATGGTATTTGCATAAAGTATTTGTCTATTATTCTTTTCCTGATACTTATATTTGCAAATCAAATCTCATATCACAACAAAAGCCTGGCAATCACAATCAGGCAGTGGTTCACATTTAGATTTTTGATGTAATCTTCAAAAAAAAGATAACATATAATATAATATTACAGAAAGAGTGACAGAAAGGAAAAAAGACTTCTATCAGGCATTCATTAGTTAGATGTAAACATTTGAAACATCTTATAATTTTGGTCATCCTTTTTAACATTTTCTAATTTTTAGTATGGCAAGGGTGTTAGAAAATGATAATGTTCTGGGTTTCTCTTGATATCTGAGGAGTGTGAATGGATCTCTGTAAGTATCTGGGGATAATATTTATATTTTATATTTGAGTGTAATTGTGATTGTGTTGGTGTCTATGATCAAATCAATGGCTTATTTATTTCTTAGTGATGGTTGTTTTGACTAGAGTCTGTTACAAATACAAAAATAAGTATAAAAGTCTACTAGTCTGAAGAATGTTGAAAACAAGACACACTACTTACTGGGCTCAACAGCAATACTATTATTGAGCTCAGAGGGCTAATGTTTTGTGGAGTTATTAGAAAATTGATTAACAATATAATACATTTATTTAGTATCAATTTCCATTATTGGTTAATCTGTCCATCGGTCAGCAGGCCTCACTATCAGTATCTGTCAGTACGATTATAGATGAATTTTGTACACATTATAGTTCTTACCTGCAGCCCCAGATTCAACAATCTTTTGTCTTCCTGGTAGCTATGACCAAACAATGAGATCTCTATTGAATAGTCGTATAATTGTTCCTAAGAGAAGTGTCCCAGTGGCTCAGTTTCCTGTGCTTGCTAGAATTTTTGAGAAGTTCACAGGCTTCCATTCACTCATCTGTATCTATGTCGATTTATTAGGGCAAGTGTGGTATCCTTTTTTAGCAATAGACATTCTTTGTGGGATGGAGGAATCACGTATGTTAATGGAGCTGCCTTGCCTCTACATTACTTCAACTTTTTAAATATAAATAATAGTGATGTGAGAGCATTACAGTTAGAAGTTTCCTGTCTTGGCAATATTCACAGTCCTGCCATCTGCATTCATTTTCAAGTATTTAACTCAGATTATCTGGTTACAAATCTAGTGCTTTTAGACATTCTGACTCCATTTGGTAGAAATATTTTATTTTGAACTTTTTGTTTCCTTTTCACTTATTGCACTTTCTTTTCCTTTTTTGGGGAGCACATGGGTAGCTTTTGGAGACCCCTTGATAATTGGAATTATAGTTGATAATTCCTTGGCAAACATCACCCACTGTGAATACATTAATGATGCTAAAATACAGATTGTACCTTCAAATGACTGTGACTTCTGTATATAACATATTCTAGTTATTTTACTTCCTAAACTGTTAATAATGACGTTCAGAGGCAAAAATCTGTTTTTCTTTGACTTTTGGTAATAAAACCAACATTTACATGAAATTTTTAAAGGCAACATTTTTGGGCTTGTGAATATAACAGATTTAGTTGCTTTTAAGTCTGTATTGGATTGTTTTAATAACTTTAATAATACTAAGATTGATAAATTGCTAATGTCTCTCCATTTATATTTTGCCATAAATAACTTACAAGGGCACATGTTTATCTTAAAACACTTGCAAAATGGGGGGAGGAAATTCACATTGTTGCATAGGCATGTGAATAATATTAACATTATTCATACAATAATCTATGGCTGTTGTTATTGTTTAGTCACTAAGTCATGTCCAATTCTTTGGTGACACCGTGGACTATAGCCCACCAGGCTCCTCTGTCCATGGGATTTTTTTTCAGGCAAGAATATTGGAGTGGGTTGCCATTGCCTTCTGCAGGGGATCTTCCTGACCCAGAGATCATTAGGATTTGGGTCTTTCCACCTCTGTTCAAGAAATTCCACAAGCTTATGGCAGTGCAGCCAGAAAAAAAGAATTTGTTTCTTGTGTATACAATGCAGAGCACAGCAAAAGTATTGATAGATATAAAAATACACTCTCTGATCTTAAAGACAATTTACTTCTTTTTCCCTAATAAATCTATGAAAAGTGAAAGTGTTAGTCTCTCAGTCTTGTGCAACTTTTTGCGACCCCATGGACTATAGCCTGCCAGGCTCCTCTGTCCATGGGATTCTTCAGGCAAGAATACTAGAGTGGGTTATTTCCTTCTCCAGGGGATGTTCCCGACCCAGAGATCAAACCTGGGTCTCCTGCATTGCAGGCAGATTCTTTTATCATCTGAGCCACCTGGTGGCTAATAGATGACTTGAAGATCTGTTATTTCAATTTTCCATATGATTGCAGTGAAACTGGTAGGGTGTCATCTCTATTTCACAAAAGTAAAATTATGCTGAAGATAAGTAAAAGTAGTTTCACTCTTTCTGTTAATAGTCTAGAAAATTCCCGAGCAGATAATTCTCTTCTGGAGGGAAGGATTGGAGAGATAATTTTTTGAAAACAGCTCTAAGTAAAGTTCTTTTGTGCATCAATTTTATAAATATATATATAAAATCCAAATAGATTCCAATCTTTCAAATTTTAAAACAAAGCAGGCAAACAAAACCATCAAAGGATAACCTTGTTTTTCTCTATTTATACAAAAAACAGGCACTAAATAAAGTTGCCTGAAATCTTCAGTGTTTTCCACTGATTTCAAAATTAGCTCTAGATTCTGTTTTAGTTTGGGTCATTAGCCTATATCTCTGGAGAATAATTTCACAAGAGATCTATTTGAATTAAAAATGCATCTTGATGATTCTTTTTCATCGCAATGAGCAACCAAATTAGTCTGTATGTGATCCTTTTCAGAATGCATATAATAGAATAAATTGATATTTACAACAACTGCCTCTGATTAGAGGCAGATACACCAAATCTGCTGCTCTTTTAGCGAAGATGAGTATTGACATTTCACTCTTCCAGTGACTCAGAAACATTTGATCGTACCTTCAGCCCTCTTGCTTTCCTGACTCTATGTTATTTGCATCGAGTTGTCAGATTTCATTCTGAGGATCACAGTTGGTGGTGCTCTTGATCTTCAGCGCCCCCACTCACATCCTTCCCTTCTCTGTGCTGTCAGAATCAGATTCTTTCCCAAAGTTCTCTTGGTTGGGAGATGTTACACTTTACCAGGTAACTCACAAATTTGTGCACATATCTAGGAGTCTGAAGGTAAACTAACACTTTGTAAACATTTGAAGAGAATCAAGATTTGCCCCACTTCTGTCTCCTACCTTAGGTAAAGTGCAGGAGCCGGAGCTTCAATAACCTAAAGGCGCTTTTCCGCACTCATAACTAAACCAAGCCTAGGTGTTTTCTGGACAGCCTAATACTTTGACAACTCTTCAAATCAAAACGCAATAAATATTTCTTCAGTATTTATTTAAAAGATAACCTGAAATATGTGTAGAAAACAAATGGAGTTGGAAGACCATGGCTGCTTGCAATTTTAGTCTCTATTTTATTTTGCCAAACAGTTCATCTTTGGTGACAAATTAGTAGCCCCCAATCAGAAATATTAGACTCCACAGTTAACCAGACTGATTTTCTCTAGAAGACATCTTGGAGGTTCTTTTCCTGTGCGCACATCCCTTGGAGTTTTCACCCTCTTCCTTTTGTAACTCACCAAAGTCGTCTTTTCAACTGAGCTTTTTCTCATGAGAAGTCTGTTAATTTTTTTTTCTCCATCTCATTAATGCATACGTGTTAAGTTGCTTCAGTCATGTCCGACTCCGCGACCCTGTGGACTGTAGCCTGCCAGGCTCCTCTGTCCCTGTAATTCTCCAGGCAAGAATACTGGAGTGAGTTGCCATGCCCTCCTCCAGGGGATAGTCCCCACCCAGGGATTGAATCTGTGTCTCTTACATATTCTGCATTGGCAGGTATGTTAGTTTTAGTACAGTCCAACCCTTTTCACTTAACGATGAGTAAGTGGAAGTCCCTTAATGGGAAATTGATTATACATGGGCCTCCAGCATTTGCAGTGTCAAAAGTTGATCTTATTCTAGGTTAGTATTTGTTCAATGACCCTAATTAAATTAGGAAAAATACATGACTGAAAGAAATAAAATATAAGCTACCGCACACTCTGAGGTTTAAAACAATCTTATTAAAATTTATGCAGGATCCATTCAATCTAGATTCTCTAGGACATATTTCAGGGCTTTAGATACACTTTAAACTTTTTCCCCCTCTTCCTGGGAACCCCTTACACACTTCATTTAGTTAATTGCTATGATTTCCTGAATGTCATCTTATGTATCACTTTCTTCAATAATTTTTTTTTTTATTGTATCAAATGCTTTTTGTACCCTAATAGTTCTTTTGCACTTATCTCAGTTTTGCTGCTTGCTGCTTAGTTGCTCAGTCATGTCCAACTTTGAAATTTCATGGCCTGTAGCCTTCCAGGCTCCTCAGTCCATGGGGTTTTTTCAGACAAGAACACTGGAGCTGTTACCATTTGCTGCTACAGGGGATTTTTCTGACCCAGGGCTTGAACCAATGTCTCCTGTGTCTCTAGCATCACAGGTGGATTTTCTACCTGCTGAGGCATTGGGGAAACCCTCTAAATTTTAGCTAATAGTCATTTATATTTGCTTAACATTTTGTCTTGCATATGTACTACAAACTCTGATGAGATCACATACCTTATCTGTTTTGATTATTTCTTCTACATTTCTTTGGAAGATCATACTAGCTTTGACCATAGGTTTTGACTTGTGACCCAGGCTCAATGGAAGAGTCCTCATACCCGTGTAATTGATCTGGAGACTGGCATATAATCCATTGTCAAACTGTCTAACCAAAGTTGGTGAGGAAGGTACATTGGTACCTTGTTGGTCCTCATGTTTATTAAGATGTAATCCCAGAATTATCTAATGCTCTGGATCCATTCTCCTAGGAGCAGATGACCTGGGGAAATGAGACCAATATGCATAATTAGGCAAAAGAGACAGTGTAAAGAAAAGGTGGGAGGGGACAGAAGGGGAATGGAGGGAAGAAAAAAGATGAGGTATAGGAGTCTGTGGACCAAGACATCCTAAAGACGGCTCCATATCTCCTCCTGCCACAATACAACTAAATGATTCAAAAAAGCAATTAAAAAATTTTTTTTTGTTTATTTTGCTTAACCTATTATAAGTTGAGGGGCTTCCCAGGTGGCTCAGTGGTAAAGAATCTGCCTGCCAAGCAGGAGACACGGGGTGGGACTCCTGGATTGGGAAGATTCCCTGGAGAAGGGAATAACAGCTCAGTTCAGTATCCTTGCCTAGAAAATTCCATGGACAGAGGAGCCTGGTGGGCGACAGTCCAGGGGGTTGCTAAAGACTTGGACATGACTTAGTGACTAAGCAGCATTATGAGCTGATTTTCTTTATCCTACAACTACATCTCTAGCTAATAAACTACTGTATTGATAAGCATCACACAGTCACAATACCGCATATATTCAATTCTTAAATAAAAAATGTATACATGTATATTTTTGGATTTAATTCTGAAAATTAACTGTCACAAGAGGTGGTATCCATAGTGGTTTTAATTCATGTGTTGTGGATCAACTGAGATTTAAGTATGCAAAATATTTGATAATCCTATTGCTTATCAATGACTTATAAGACTTTAGAGGAATCCTATAAAGCAAAGTTACATAGAAACATGAAATTACTGATAATGTGTCAAGGACAAATTTTTTATGAATCCAACAAATTTTTTACATTATGACTTAAATCATAGACACTAAAAACCAAATCAAAATATATAGGACGCCAAACAAATAAAATCTACCTCCAGAATTCAGACACATCATATATCAGTCTCACAACATGATCTAATGGCTGATTTGTTAACTCTTAGAGTTAGAAAATAAAGGAATTTATGACTCTTTAGTCTGAACTTCTGTTTCTTTATCTATAAAATGGAGATACTGATTATGGCATGGACAATTAGCAGACCTGGCCTGTATACAAATCTCTTTACTATTAGTACCGCTACTCAATTTGACGGAATACTTGATTGTATGAGTTTTTTGATAGAAAATCATGCTTATTCCACTACAGAATATGAAGATGCCAGATTCTTCTGTCTTCCCCACCACATGACGTTGACTTAGCTAACCAAATACCTTTTCACTTTTTTCACTTGATCCAAGGATCTGGGAAGTTGTAAGGCATTCATTTAAGGAGCACTACTGGGGCATTGGTGTTTTTGAACTGTGGTGTTGGAGTAGACTCTTGAGAGTCCCCTGGTCTGCAAGGAGATCCAACCAGTCCATCCTAAAGGAGATCAGTACTGGGTATTCATTGGAGGGACTGATGTTGAAGCTGAAACTCCAATACTTTGGCCACCTGATGTGAAGACCTGACTCTTTTGAAAAGACCCTGATGCTGGGAAAGATTGAGGGCAGGAGGAGAAGTGGACGACAGAGGATGATATGGTTGGATGGCATCACTGACTCAATGGACATGAGTTTGGGTAAACTCCAGGAGTCAGTGATGGACAGGGAGGCCTGGCGTGCTGTGGTTCATGGGATTGCAAAGAGTTGGACATGACTGAATGGCTGAACTGAACTAAATGGGGCATTGAACAGTCATTGCTTCTAGGAGACTTTAGGGTTTATTATACTTGTGCCCCTGGAGATACCTTGCTTCCTTTTCTAATCTGGATTTTGTAGGTCTTATTAATTTTGTTAATTCCATAACATCTTATTAATTAATTCCTTTCTGCTTGATTTATCTAGAGTCTGGTTGTGCAGTGAGAATGCTGAATAATACAAATACCTACTCCAAAAGAGCTTCAGTCAAAATTAAATGAGATAATTTGTAGGACACCATGGAGAGTTTGCTATGACCTAGTGAATAACATAGTTCCTGGCTTATAGGAAGACTAAGTATTTGCTGAATGGATACATAAATCTCAGGGAAACTGAAAGTGCTAAACTATTGTTCAGCCTCATATAATTTTGGATGATTTATGAAAACAAATCCCATGTCCTGCGGTAATGTGAACACTAAACTGCATCCATTTGTGTTTAAATTGAAATCCTCAGTGTCACAAAGTCATTTCTGGAAACAACTTGGATTCCATGTCCTGAAACTTGCTTGTGACCCTGGGAGTTGGATATGCTAATCCACTTAAATTGGGGGTGGATTAGCCTTTGTGCTTCAATTAAAGCTGAACCCAATCCCAATTTAAATGGATTAGTACATCCAATTTCCAGGGCCACAGGTAAACTTTTTGGCATGGGGACCAAGAAGGGCCAATAATTAGTTATGAGCAGACATTTAATGAGGGCTTTTGAGAAAGAAGCTTCCTTGCACTTTTATAGGAGCTATAAGAAATCTCTCTTGAACTTGCAAGAAGAAAATAGACATTTGTGTTTGCTGGGGGTCATTTTGTGACAGCATTAAGATGAAACAACTATTGCAAAGGATGAAGGAAATGTATATAAATAAATTCAGTTTTTGTGATATTGTTGGCTAGTTTGATCCTGATGAACTTTTAGTTCTTACAACTACCTGTATCATTAACATATTTTTTGTTTAAACCTGTTTGAGCAAGACATTCTTTCATTTATAATCAGTAGGTACTTAATGATTCATCTGCTTTGTCTGAACTCAAAGTGACTCCTTTGTCAGATAGATATCTGGTCTACAACTATAATAATCACCTAAGTGTTTCTTTTCTACTATATAATATTTTATCTTGTAAATCACCCAAATGTCTCTGTGGTTGGCAATAAAGGATGCCCTTGGGGTATAAATATTCATTAGAATTTTTTCACTTTCAAATGACAAAAATAAAGTCAAATGGAGTTAAATGAAAAAGGAAAATTTATTGCTCATGTCACTGAAGTTCCACTCCTACATCATTCTGCTTCCAAGTTGAGTAGGAATGAAAACAATCTTCTCTTTTGACCAGAATTGGATTACCTCCCTCTATGAAACAATAACAGTGGTAAAGAGTTTATGATTTGGCAGGCTGAAGTCACATTTGCACTGAGAAAGCCAAAAAGGTGGAGGTAATTCTGCCTGAAAATCTTGCACTGACTCTGAGAAAAGTGGCGATTTATTGGAGAACAACTGGGGAACTTGGTACTACGCAAAGTGAGAATGGATGAGAAACGGCAAGCTGCAGAGGCCTACCCCATTGAAAAAGTAAAGTCAAATTCTAAGCCCTTTATAGTTATACAATTGCCTCTCGGCTTCCATGGGGAGATTGGTTCCAGGACTCCCTGCAGACACCAAACTCCACAGATGTTCAAGTTCCTTGAGTCTGCCCTCAGGCACCTTGTATCTGGGACCTCTGCATGTGTGGATTCAACCAACCACATGGGCACAGGGGTGAACTGTGTTTTAAACTATAGCCCATATGCTTAATTCAATTTTAGAATTAGACAAGAACTGAGAGTTTTGTCCCTCTGAAAGTGGAAGATATTTTTCAAGGCTCATATAATCAGCTAGTAACAGAACCAAGTGTATAACTAAGGACTCTTTGCTCTCAAGAGTTTATTTTTTTTGGTGTCCCTCTAGAATTATACAAAGAGCATGAACTGTAAAACTAGACAAATCTGAATCTCAGTTTCTCCTTATGTTACATAGAAATAGACTAATTTAAGGGGCTAAATTAAATATTAATTGTCTTTGAAATAGCAAGTAGAGAGTCTGGAACAAAGGAAATCTTATTATGACTCTCAACTGTATTTTGTTCTTTAATGAAGCTATCTTTTTCTATACCCAAAAGATCATGTGTCAAAGGGGTACTATTCTGGTTTTGTGGGGGGCAGAGCCATCTTTTCTACATATTCAGCCCTAATGTCTTCAACACACTCAAGGGATTTGTTACTAGAAACATTCACTGCCTCTAAATCCAGGGGTAAGTTCTTATTCAAAAGGCCAACAGGTCTCAAAAATATGGAATAGTTTGTTTAAATATTCAAGGGTACAGAGCTGTTTCTCTGGGTTCAAATTTAAACACGAGTGAGCTTTGTCCTATCACTCAACTTTCCTTTGGTACCTTTGTCAGCAAAGTAAGAATGACTTTCAAAAAAAAAAAAGAATGACTTTCTACTCTTCTACGTAAAGTTATTGGGATATTTAAATAAGCCACCATAGGTGAAAGCATTTAGTAAACTGTAAAGCACTATAAAACTTTAAGATATACAATTACAATAATGTATTTTGTGCATGTTAGTAAAGCTGATGTATAATATAGTCTACTTTGCATTGCTATATATTTACTATTGATCTGTATTTATTGGCCAACTATTGAGTATGTTGAACAATATGAAATTTCCAGTTTTAGCGTCTATCTAGGATTTAGTTATTTCAAGTCATAAGTTTTTTTTTTTTTTTTTTACTGTTTATCTCTTTGGTGGAAGACAAAGATACTTCTTCCCTCTTTCCTATATACATCCATAAATTATGGAAAGGAAAGAGAGACTTTGATTTCATCCTTTCTATTATTTCTTTATCATCTCTCCCTCTCTTTTTCACAATTGAAATAATTTCCTCTGATCAGTGGTTCACAATTGTGATTAAAATTTAAATAATTTGGAAACTTAAAAAAATCCTAATGTTCAGCCTATCCCTCAAATCAGTGGGTACATCTGTGGTTGGGACCTAGACATCAGTATTTCTTAAGTTCTCATGTAATTTCAAATCCATCCAGGCTTGAGAAATTCAGGCGCCACACATAGACAGAGAACTTCCTTTTTATTGCAAAAATGCCCTACCTGTGAACTTAACTAAGACATGGTCACAGGAGTAGAATGTCATTTTCCAGGAGGATTCTGAGGTTTAATTTTGACCAAAACATCAAAGATTGATACCAATTTTATTTTCTATGACAAGGTCTTATTTTCAATTTTCTTATGTTTGTAGTGAGAAATAAAAGGAATAGCAAATTTCCAATGATATTTTCTATGTACTCTGTAGAAACTATTATCACTTTCCTGAAAATCATATTTTCACCTCCAGAGGTGAATTTCCATGGTTTGTTTGGTGGCTTAGCGGTTCCAGTGTGTGATTCACACTTTCAAAATAAGCCGTACCACCCTTTCCTCATGTTCCTTTCCCTCCTAAAAGTTTTCACCTGCAATAGCATCTTTTAAAGTCATGTTTGCTACCTTTTATGGTGTGAAATATAAATGCCAAGGGAAAAAAAAAAGTTAGGAACGGAAAATCAGGCCTGAAAGCTAATACATAAGACCACAGAAATCCTTGATAAAAGATTTGTTCTTATATTTGCTTTTGCTTTATAATTCAACTTAAAGAGCAGTCAACAAGCCATCACATTCAAAGCCCAAAATGAGAAATTTTGAGGGCCAGTGCCCAGAGAGAATTTCCTAAATAGATTGGGGGAAAGAAGTGATTGCAACAGGTATATGTGACTGAGATACACAGTAGGAACTTCCTGAGATCATGAAGCTTGAAATTTCAAATTCCCAAACTTTTCTATCTAGTGGTCTGCGTGGAGAAAGGATTGTATCTGCCTGTAGTATTTGGTTTATGTGCACATTTAGAGCATCACATATGTCATCTTAGAGGATTTAAAGTTTGTCCATACTATTTTCAGTGCCTGGAATTATGTAGAAGAATTTTTTTTTTAGAAAAACAAAATTATCAAAGAGAGGTTTTAGAAAATTATTTTACTTTTATGAAAAACAGCCATAACTGAAGCTATAATTTTTTAACTTATTTTTAAATAAATTTGTAACTTCCTTGCTTCAGAATTGACTGGATGGTACCCACCCCTTACTTTGATAAGACAGAAGGGAAAAATAGTACTTTAATCAAATAGAGTGCTTCAAATTAAAAGAAAAGAAAAAATATAACATACTTGAAGGAAAAGGAAAGAGAATAGTGATTGAAAACTGGCTCTGAGCGTTCCTGTTTTTCTTCACAAAATGCAACTCTAAGCCTCTGAATATGGAAAATAACAGGCTAACTACTTTATATGTCTGATAACAAAAACCATCTGGTGATCTTACCACGACCCAGTGTCAATAAACAGTATTGACTCAACAAGCAAATGATGAAGAGACAATGCACATTTCGCACACTGGACAACAGCAGCAAGGAGGTTAAGTGTCTGGGGGATGTTTGCTAGAGGCTGGCTCTAAGAGGCATTTGCCACACATTGGATACTGCGGTGTGCTGGAGAGCTAACTCTCATATGAAGTGGGCAGTCTGTGTACAGAGCTGGCTGACTGTGGTCATACAAAAATGGGAACGATGGGTTTTTAGATCTTCCTGGGATTTTTTGTTTTGCTTGGTTTTTTTCAAGAGAAGCCATAAATCTGGAATTTTTGTGTGTGAAAAATTTCACATTAGGATTACCGAACATGACTGATTATGTACTACCATGAATTAATTGAATTTTTTAAAGTGTGGGATGTATAAAATATTCTTGAGGGCTGACTATGGTCACCACTTTACTGACAATGATGTCTTTGCATTTTAATCACTGAACTGCATAATTTATTTTTCAAATTCCCCTCAAAATTACTCTTGAACTGATTCTCAGTTCTACTTTGATATATATCCAAAGTTGTGTGGGGATGACTCATGATTCAAATTAACTCTAAGTTTACAGAATTTATTGAGTTTTTCCTCATCTATATAATGGGAATGTTAATAAGATAAAGGTTATTTTGGGTCTTGAATGAGTTAATATACATGAGCCCCTGCACCTTTGTAAGTGATGACAGCCTTTACTATACGTCTATATTGAAATACCCAGTGCACATACACAATGATTTTCCCATAGAGGATGCTTTTAAAATGTAAATTGGCTGTTAGATTGATATCTTTATGTCCAAAAATATCTACTAAAGAAACTTTTCCCAGCCTACTCCACTTGTGTATGAACTAACATTAGAAGGATGTGATTGAAAGCAATTAAATTTTAGTTTCTGATTGCATGTGAAAGCTTAATTCTTGAAATAATTATAGTATAAACATTTTTGCAATAAATAATGTTCAAATAGATTCATAAATTTTTAAACAGTTAATCCACAAAATCTCACCTGTGACCTCCAGAAAGCGTAGTTTGAAAGCTGGAGCATTTTCTTAAGCATCATGTACATCATTAGGACACATTATTTATACAAACATAACACCCTTCTCAAGACACCCAAGCCATTTTCCATTTACAGAAAATATAACAGGTTCTTCTCTGGAACTGTAGCTCAAATGACTAAAGAAAGGAAGACAAAGCCTGAGAGTTATCTTTTTGCAAGGTAATACAAATGATAAGTAGAAATTTTTTTCTTTTCTCAATAACACAGTGAATTTAGGAATTAAGAAAATCATCTCCTCTTTAAAGATTAGTTTCGTCAACTTTAAACAGATTGACTCAATAATATCTATTTTCTGGTTTGAAAAACCTGTGATTGTAGTAGTATTAGCTGTGTCCATATAATTCTAATGATAAAAACAACACATTTTGTCCCCTTTTCACTTACATTGGAATAAAACAAAAAAGGGATAATGCAGAAATACATGGTCCTTTCTTTCAAGGAGCTTAACACTTAAAAGGAATGTGTAAATATGAGGGAAACCATGCAAGAAGGAAACACAGTCTGGGAAAATTGACAGAAAACAAAATATTTTGCTATTTTTTCCGGAAAACACTTCATATCAAAGCTAAAATCTAAACACTAAAAGAAAAACTCTATGGAATAGGTTTACTTAGGGAAAAAGAAAATCTTGAAAAGGGCAAGTAACACAGTTTGACTGGCTAGAAACTCTGAAGAAGGAGCAAATAATGTAAATATTTAGTGTATAATTCTAGGAAAGAACATCAAGCAGAGAAGAATAAGTGAGACAACTCTGCTTTAAATAATTTTAAAATTCAGAGCTGGGTAAGGCAAAATATAGTGAGAATACACTGAAATCTTCAGAACAATTAGAGTTCACAGTTCAGTGCCTACTTCATTTTTCACTGGCAGGAAGGAGTTGGTGTCTCTATGTCCTTCTCTATAGAAATCAGGTGAGGAATGTTAGCTTATTTTTATACGCTAAGAAAACATTAAAATATGACAGTGCTTGGTATTAATTTACTCATGTGAAAGCCAACTGTCTAAAAATTAATGCTACAAAAATTTTCAAGTCCTCTGGAAATTGGCCCCAGCTCAACAGAAATATTTTAAAGGTCCTGGCAGGAATTTTCTAATACAGAGGAGCAGATTAGCATGGTTGATCATTAAAGAATCACACCCAGAGTAATGGAAATAAAAGCAAAAATAAACAAATGGGACCTAATTAAACTTAAAAGCTTTTGCACAATGAAGGAAACTATAAGCAAGGTGAAAAGACAGCCTTCAGAATGGGAGAAAATAATAACAAATGAAGCAACTGACAACAAAATTAATCTGAAAAATATACATGCATCTCACACAGCTCAATACCAGAAAAATAAATAACCCAGTCAAAAAGTGGGCCGAAAAACTAAAGATTTTCCCAAAAAAGACATACAGATGACTAACAAACACTTGAAAATATGCTCAAAATCACTCATTATCAGAGTAACGCAAATCAAAACCACAATGAGGTACCATCTCATGCCGGTCAGAATGGCTGCTATCAAAATGTCTACAAGCAATAAATGCTGGATAGGGTGTGGAGAAAAGGGAACCCTCTTACACTGTTGGTGGGAATGCAAACTAGTAGAGCCACAATGGAGAACAGTGTGGAAATCACTTAAAAAAATGGAAATAGAACTGCCATACAACCCAGCAATCCCACTGCTGGGCATACACACCAAAGAAACCAGAATTGAAAGAGACACGTGTACCCCAATGTTCATTGCAGCACTGTTTAGAATAGCTAGGACGTGCAAGCAACCTAGAAGAATGGATAAGAAAGTTGTGGTACACATACACAATGGAATATTACTCAGCTATTAAAAGAACACACTTGAGTCAGTTCTAATGAGGTGGATGAAACTGGAGTCTATTACGCAGAATGAAGTAAGTTAGAATGAAAAACACCAATACAGTATATTAACACATGTGTATGGAAGTTGCACAGTTGCGTGCGATTCCTTTTGATCCCATGGACTGTAGCCTACCAGGCTCCTCTGTCCATGGAATCTTCCAGGCAAGCGTACTGGAGTGGCTTGCCATTTCCTTCTCCAGGGGATCTTCCCAACATGGGGATTGAACCCAGGTCTCCCTCATTGCAGGCAGATGACAACCCTGTATGCAAGACAGCAAAAGAGACAGACATGATTTGAGAGAACAGCATTGAGACGTGTATATTGCCAACTGTGAAACAGATCACCAGTCTAAGTTCGATGTATGAAACAGGGCACTTAAAGCTGGTGCACTGGGACAACCCACGTAATGGGATGCGGAGGGAGGTGGGAGGGAGGTTTGGAATGAGGGGACACACGTACACCCGTGGCTGATTCATGTCAATGTATGGCAAAAAACATCACAATATTGTAAAGCAATTAGCCTCCAATTAAAATAAATAAGTTAATTATTTTAAAAAAGAATCATAAGGTAGTGAGAATGACATGGCTTTTCTGTACTCAGTTTCTATGCCCCCTCATATACACATTGTGTTTGGAAGATACTGACACTTAAATTATAAATTTTTACACTATCATAAATGTTTCATGTAATATAAATATGTGGATGCATCTGTATATGTATCTTATGAATGTAAATTGGCTACAGGTTCATGAGCTCAAAATTGTCTTAGATAAACTTATAAAAATACAAAAAGAACAGAAACACAGTAGTAGTAGATGACTAACTTACTGAGATTATGACAAATCAAGTAGACAAGCCTAAATTTAGGTGACCTAAGAAACACAAGGTTGATCTATTAATAACAATACACAGATGAGCTTCAGCTTGCTACAAAGGGAAAAAACAAAAAAACAAGTTTTTAACAGCATATGAAGCATTCATACAATTTAGCTAAGTATTGGGCTATAAACAAAACTTTGAAAAAAAGTGTAGAATTAACACAGACATTATTTCCTGATCATGCTGCAAGAATATTATAAAGAAATAATACAATTAGTCCAAAAAATTCTTTCACTTGGCAATACAAATACTTTATTTTAACCAAGTCTCAGTTCAAAAAGGAAAAAAAAAAGAGAACTGAATAATATTTACAAAAAAGTGAAAATAGACGTGATACTTTACAGAACCTAAGGGAGAGAATGTTTAGGGAGAACTCATTTGTGAAACATATATTGATTAAAAAAAAAAAGATGAGGAAAAATAAATTAAGGCTCAGATACAAAAAATAACATAAATGAAAGGAACGGATAGGCAAAAAAATTCATAATTAAGATCAATTCAAGAATAAATTTCTCTGAAAACTTGAAAACAATAGAATTAATATGCCTATTAAAAGATGATAGTAGGAAGAAGAGTAAACAAATAAACTACTAGATCATCTAATAAAGAAAAACAAAAAGGAGGAGTAACATTAGCAAGATGCTCTCTGAGGAGGTCTCAATGCTTGTTCCCTCACAAAAACAATGATTAAACAACTAACCACCACTAAATATAGCTTGGGGAGAGCTCTGGGGTAACATTAAAGAAACTGCAGTAACCAAATGGAATAAAAAATGGACGGTGGCATAGGAAAAGTATGGGAAGCATTTAAATTACATCACTACATCCTCCAGAAGGTCCCAGCTTAGTGCCCAGAGGACTCTCTCCAGCTGCAGCCTCCCTGCTTGGGGGTAAAGCAAGGGCAGCCTTTGCCAGTGCTGTAGACAGCCACAGCTTTTGACAACGAGGAACTCTGCAGTCCACATCAACACCAACTGCAGCTGACAGAGCTGCCCCGAGCTCACACTGCTGCATCCAGTGGAGTCCCACTGCCCTCCTACTCCAGGCTGGGGTGGCCACCCCTCTGCAACCTCAGGCCTGGTGCCATCGTGCACACAGCGTGGACCTCGGAGCGGCCATAGCTCTGAGTAGGCCCACACCACAGCCACTGGTGATGACACCGGTGCCCCGCTGCCCGAAGCATTCCCACACGTTCCAGCACAGCTACGGGTCCATCTGAGCCTGCGTTCCAGTCCCCGATGCTGTTGTGACTACATAGGCACTCACAGCTTGCATCCTGGAGCTGCCACAGGCATCTCTTTTCCTGGTCTTTAATACTGCTGCTCCATGCATGCCTCTGCCCTCCGACCAGCAACTCTGCCATGTGTACCCGCACGGCTCGGCTTCCAGTACCAAAAGTCTTCCCCTCAGTCCTGATTTTCCCCTGTGGTTCAAAGGAGAGCAGGAACAGCCTTTGCCGCAGAGCAGGACCCCAGCAGCCTTCGCTGTTGCCATGCACATCTGTAGCCCCACACCAAGGATCCCGAAGTCCTGCTGCCCCCAAACTCTGGCCTCAGGTGATGGAGCTACCCAGGGTCTACACAGCTGCACCACTCCAAACCCAGAGCCGAAACACTGCACCCCAACCAGCAGGCTATCACACCCACCTGAAGATGAAGATTTTCCTTACCAAAGCCCATCCATAAAGTCTGAAAAAGGTGACTGCACTTCAAATGCACAGATATTGATACAAGGATAGAAGAAACATGAAAAATTAAGACAGTGATATATTCAAAGGAAAGTGATAATTTTCTAATAACTGACCCCCAAAACATACAGATCTACCAATTGCCTGACAAAAAGTTCATAACAGATACTACAGAAAGCATATTGAAAGAAGTCTATTTAAAAGGCAGATTTCATTGGTTTTCTAGGGGTAAAAAATAAAGTGTGACTGAAATGTTATAATGAAAAATAAAACTAAAATTTAAGAAAAATGAGTTTGTCTCATTTAATAA
The DNA here is from genome assembly GCF_023699985.2 of Odocoileus virginianus. Classification (NCBI taxonomy): domain Eukaryota; kingdom Metazoa; phylum Chordata; class Mammalia; order Artiodactyla; family Cervidae; genus Odocoileus; species Odocoileus virginianus. The sequence goes on from NC_069699.1 coordinate 21,868,107, forward strand.
AGCATAGGTTCTATTTTCAATTAAGTATTAACCTTTTAGCAAGGACAAAAATGCATCAAATGTTACATAATAATTTTTCTCATACAAAATTTCCAACAACATTACTGATAACACAGTATGTTATTCCTTACTTCTCAGCTAACTATTCCAGGGAAATCATAACAAAGGTCTGTTTCTGAAGAATAGTTTGGAGGCATCTTAAATTTTCAGAAATTTCTTCAAGGGCTCCTCTTAATCCTTTGGGGCACAGACCATTTCACCTGAATTGTCTATTGTCTCTCTGTCCACATTGATTTTCCCTTCAATTTTAACTGGTCTATCTCTGTCATACCATCAATGGATTTGCCTGGAATTGATTAGTTCTCCATAATTATCTTCAATGACTTCTTCATATCTTGCATCTTGTACAAGATTTGGAGTTGCTTACTGCATGTTAATAGTCTGACCTACAAAGGTACTGATGGTAGTCACAGATACACAGTAATAAGTTGAGAAGAATGTTTGAGTGGAGGTTAATTTTACAAATGGTCAATTCATTAGTGAATACTGTGCGGTGATCACTTCTTTCTTACATGGTAGCTACAGGCTTGGGGTCAGATAAAAGTGTTGATAATGAGGACTCAGAAATTAATAACCTGGGAATAACCTATATTCTATAAGTAGGAAATTTCTAGAGAAGACAGTGATCCTTTTACACAGTGACAGTGCATTTAAAAAATTCCTCAGATCCAGAGAAACGTACAACTTTTTATTTCCCCTTAATTTAATGATATCAGTGTAAAGTCCTCTCTTTATTTCTTTTTCCAGTGATAGGAAAAACCTATCTGCTAAGTCTAAGAATAAAAATGTAATGTAGGCTCTGACAATGGTTTTCTCCACTAATGATCCCTTTTCATAAATGGACTCTGAATTATTTATCTATGATATCTAAAATTTGGCTAATAAAACTGCTCTTAAAGTGAAATAGAGATTATTTTATCATTGCAATACTCATCTTCCAAAGTAACAAGCAAACCATTATTTAAATTGTTTTATTTTCTAAGTCATTTATTTTTATTTTCTCAAAATGATGTGAATGTCATTTGAAGATAGACTCCTAGAAAGAATAATACTATATGATGTCACTTACATGTGGAATCTAAAACATGACACAAAAGAACTTATCTACAGAACAAAAACCGAGTCACAGATATAGAGACTTGTGGTTGTCAAGGAGGGGGGGAAGGGAAGAATGGATTGGGAGTTTGGGATTAGCACATGCAAACTATTACATAAAAGATGGATAAACAAGAAGGCCCTACTTTATAGCACAGAGCTATAGAACTATATTCAACATCCTGTGGTAAATCACAATGGAAAAGAATATGAAAAAGAATGTGTGTGTGTGTGTGTGTGTGTGTGTGTGTGTGTGTGTAACTGAATAGCTATGTATGCAGCAGCAGCAGAAATTAACACATTGTAAGTCAGTTATATTTCAAAAAAATAAATTAAAAAAAATATTCATGACTGCCAGATCATGATGTTTAGATACTAAGAAAAAAAGAAAGGGGGAAAAAAGAAAAGAAAATGGACTCCGAATAGGTTAACATTTAATTAGAGTCATACTTGGGGATTTTAAAAGGCCCCTGGATTTACAAGTGTTGGGCTTTGAAAAAAAGAGTAAAAAGATATCTTTCAGAATCCCAAAATGTAAGCTTTAAAATTTCATGTGAAAATCGTAAGAGTCAGCAAAGTATTTAAATTATAACCTGCAAAACAAGGAAAATGTACGGTGTGGTCACTTTTTCTCTGGTAATATAAGTAAGATCTTTTACTGTCTAGAAGAAATAGAATTCAGAGTGGGATAAGGATGCAGTTGCTAATGGGTGCCTCAGAAGGGGATTCATATTCAAACTTCCATGAACTTTTGGGGATGGGGGACATTCCAGAGCAGAAGAGCTTATCTCATGGAAGACAGACAACCTCTTACAGATGGCTGCATCCAGAAGACTCTAAAGCAGCAGGACACTGGGGTGGTAGCAGAATAGCAAAGTCTGTAAGAGATTTCTTGACCTGAGGGCAGTTACGTGTCTCAGTCAGGTGCGGGTAAAGTGGCTGGGCTGTGCTGTGCTCAGGCCTGTCCGACTCTTTGCGACCCCAGGGACGGTAGCCCACCAGGCTCCTCTGTCCGTGGGATTCTCCAGGCAAGAACACTGGAGTGGGCTGCCATGCTCTCTTGCAGGGGATCTTCCCCACACAGGGATCACACCCAGGCCTCCCACATGGCGGGTGAATTCTTTACTCTCTGAGCCACCGGGGAAGCCTGGGTAAAGCAGCTAGCAGTCCCTAAATAAGAATCAGTGTAGAAACGGGCTTTGCTGACAGGAAGCAGGAAAGACAGGGGCTGGCACTCTAAGACTAGGTGTGGATTCACGCCTCCACAGAGGCAACGACATGCATATGCATGTGCAAAGACAGCACATGGAGCAAAAGACAGGATGACATAATATGCCCCTGCCCCAAACACCCGAGGGCAGGGGCGGCGGCCGAGCAGAGCTTCCCCACCTCCGAGGTCAGGGGCTGCGGCCGAGAGGAGCAACCCCACCTCCAAGGAGCGGCTGCTGCCGGGCATAGGAGGGCTGAGAGGAACTACTCCACGTTCAAGGTCAGGAGGGGAGGCCCTGAGAAGATACCCCTCCTCCAAGGTAAGGAGCAGCGGCTGCGCTTTGTGGAGCAGCCGTGAGGAGATACCCCAAGTCCAAGGTAAGAGAAACCCAAGTAAGACGGTAGGTGTTGCGAGAGGGCATCAGAGGGCAGACACACTAAAACCATAATCACAGAAAACTAGCCAATCTGATCATAGGACCACAGCCTTGTCTAACTCAATGAAACTAAGCCATGCCGTGTGGGGCCACCCAAGATGGTCGGGTCATGGTGGAGAGGTCTGACAGAATGTGGTCCACTGGAGAAGGGAATGGCAGACCACTTCAGTATTCTTGCCTTGAGAACCCCATGAACAGTATGAAAAGGCAAAATAGTAGGATACTAAAAGAGGAACATCCCAGGTTGGAAGGTGCCCAATATGCTAGTGGAGATCAGTGGAGAAATAGCTCCAGAAAGAACGAAGGGATGGAGCCAAGGCAAAAACAATACCCAGTTATGGATGTGACTGGTGATAGAAGCAAGGTCCGATGCTGTAAAGAGCAATATTGCATGGGAACCTGGAATGTTAGGTCCATGAATCAAGACAAATTGGAAGTGGTCAAACAGGAGATGGCAAGAGTGAACGTCAACATTCTAGGAATCAGTGAACTAAAATGGACTGGAATGGGTGAATTTAACTCAGATGACCATTATATCTACTACTGTGGGCAGGAATCCCTTAGAAGAAATGGAGTAGCAATCATGGTCAACAAAAGAGTCCAAAATGCAGTACTTGGATGCAGTCTCAAGAACGACAGAATGATCTCTGTTCATTTCCAAGGCAAACCATTCAATATCACGGTAATCCAAGCCTACGCCCCAACCAGTAATGCTGTAGAAGCTGAAGTTGAACGGTTCTATGAAGACCTACAAGGCCTTTTAGAACTAACACCCAAAAAAGATGTCCTTTTCATTATAGGGGACTGGAATGCAAAAGTAGGAAGTCAAGAAACACCTGGAGTAACAGGCAAATTTGGCCTTGGAGTATGGAATGAAGCAGGGCAAAGGCTAGTAGAGTTTTGCAAAGAGAACGCACTGGTCATAGCAAACACCCTCTTCCAACAACACAAGAGAAGACTACACATGGACATCACCAGATGGTCAACACCGAAATCAGATTGATTATATTCCTTGCAGTCAAAGATGGAGAAGCTCTATATAGTCAGCAAAAACAAGACTGGGAGCTGACTGTGCTCAGATCATGAACTCCTTATTGCCAAATTCAGACCTAAACTGAAGAAAGTAGGGAAAACCACTAGGCCATTCAGGTAGGACCTAAATCAAATCCCTTATGACTATACAGTGGAAGTGAGAAATAGATTTAAGGGACTAGATCTGATAGACAGAGAGCCTGATGAACTATGGGTGGAGGTTCGTGACACTGTACAGGAGACAGGGATCAAGACCATCCCCATGGAAAAGAAATGCAAAAAGGCAAAATGGTTGTCTGAGGAGGCCTTACAAATAGCTGTGAAAAGAAGAGAAGTGAAAAGCAAAGGAGAAAAGGAAAGATATTCCCATTTGAATGCAGAGTTCCAAAGAATAGCCAGGAGAGATAAGAAAGCCTTCCTCAGTGATCAATGCAAAGAAATAGAGGAAAACAACAGAATGGGAAAGAGTAGAGATCTCTTCAAGAAAAGTAGAGATACCAAGGGAACATTTCACGCAAAGATGGGTTCTATAAAGGACAGAAATGGTATGGACCTAACAGAAGCAGAAGATATTAAGAAGAGGTGGCAAGAATACACAGAAGAACTGTACAACAAAGATCTTCACGACCCAGATAATGACAATGGTGTGATCACTCATCTAGAGCCAGACATCCTGAATGTGAAGTCAAGTGGGCCTTAGAAAGCATCACTACGAACGAAGCTAGTGGATGTGATGGAATTCCAGTTGAGCTATTTCAAATCCTGAAAGATGATGCTGTGAAAGTGCTGCACTCAATATGCCAGCAAATTTGGAGAACTCAGCAGTGGCCACAGGACTGGAAAAGGTCAGTTTTCATTCCAGTCCCTAAGAAAGGCAATCCCAAAGAATGCTCAAACTACCGCACAATTGCACTCATCTCTCACGCTAGTAAAGTAATGCTCAAAATTCTCTAAGCCAGGCTTCAGCAATACGTGAACTGTGAACTTCCAGATGTTCAAGCTGGTTTTAGAAAAGGCAGAGGAACCAGAGATCAAATTGCCAATATCCGCTGGATCATCGAAAAAGCAAGAGAGTTCCAGAAAAACATCTATTTCTGCTTTATTGACTATGCCAAAGACTTCGACTGTGTGGATCACAATAAACTGTGGAAAATTCTGAAAGAGATGGGAATATCAGACCACCTGACCTGCCTCTTGAGAAACCTGTATGCAGGTCAGGAAGCAACAGTTAGAACTGGACATGGAACAACAGACTGGTTTCAAATAGGAAAAGGAGTACATCAAGGCTGTCTGTACATTGTCACCCTGCTATTTAACTTATATGCAGAGTACATCATGAGAAACACTGGGCTGGAGGAAGCACAAGCTGGAATCAAGATTGCTGGGAGAAATATCAATAACCTCAGATATGCAGATGACACCACCCTTATGGCAGAGAGTGAAGAGGAACTAAAAAGCCTCTTGATGAAAGTGAAAGAGGAGAGTGAAAAAGTTGGTTTAAAGCTTAACATTCAGAAAACTAAGATCATGGCATCTGGTCCCATCATCTCATGGGAAACAGATGGGGAGACAGTGTAAACAGTGTCAGACTTTATTTTTTTGGGCTCCAAAATCAATGCAGATGGTGATTGCAGCCATGAAATTAAAAGACACTTACTCCTTGGAAGGAAAGTTATGACCAACCTAGACAGCATATTAAAAAGCAGAGACATTACTTTGCCAACAAAGGTCTGTCTACTCAAGGCTATGGTTTTTCCAGTGGTCATGTATGGATGTGAGAGTTGGACTGTGAAGAAAGCTGGGCACCGAAAACTTGATGCATTTGATGTGTGGTGTTGGAGAAGACTCTTGAGAGTCCCTTGGACTGCACGGAGATCCAATCAGTCCATCCTAAGGGAGAGAAGTCCTGGGTGTTCATTGGAAGGACTGATGCTGAAGCTGAAACTCCAGTACTTTGGCCACCTCATACGAAGAGTTGACTCATTGGAAAAGACCCTGATGCTGGGAGGGATGGGGGGCAGGAGGAGAAGGGGACGACAGAGGATGAGATGGCTGGATGGCATCACCGACTCGATGGGTGTGAGTCTGAGTCAACTCCAGGAGTTGGTGATGCACAGGGAGGCCTGGCGTGCTGCGATTCAAGGGTTCGCAAAGACTCGGACAGGACTGAGCGACTGAACTGAACTGAACTGCCCCAAACACAGGACTCCCACTATCATGGCAGAGTGGGTGAGAGGAGGGGAATGGAGAGAATCTTAACGTTTAACTGTATACTTACACCAAACTGAGTTTTAAAGAAACGATGATTGAAACACTTCGATTTAAATTAACAAGTGCAATTATTTTTATTAATTCATTGAAATGAGAAATTATAAGCTCTTTTGAGTTCAGTTCCTTAAAAATGAAATTATGTCTTTCCTGACCAATGTTCTCTTTATAAATTTCAACATCACCACATGTTGACTTGATACAACAAATCTCCATCTAGAAATTTGTCCAAGAGAAATATATGCTCACACAAGCAAGCAAATATTTGTGTGTAAGAATATTAATTATAGCTTTCCATTTTATTGTTAGAAAGCTGGAAGAAATCCAAATGGCCAGGTACAGGGATTTGTGAAAATCAACAATGGTATATCCATTATACATGGAATAGCATTTAGTTGTTCAAAAGAGATGCTCAGGAATTAGCATATTGAGGAATTTTACTGAAATTTAATTGAGGTGATTTGGCAAGTAATGAGAATGTAAGTAAGTACTTGGTGTTTATTAGAAGGTGAATTCTGTTTATTATAAGGTGAATTTTTGATTATCATAGAATAGATATTCACAAGTAAACTTTCATTGTGTGCAGAACGGTCTGTTTAAAGAAAAACTGCTTCAACTATGAAATGTGTTAGTATTTCAAACATACCAATCTATTTGAAATAGTTACTTCCGCTTGAAAACTTTGTGAGCAAAGAAGATATAAACTTAGCTAGTCATTGCTTCATTATTTTTAATATGAAGGAATAGTATTAAGATGTTCTTCATAGGATTGCTGTGAGATATCAGTAGGCTTTATATAACTAAATTACAAGTAAATCCTCTAATACTTGGGGAATGAGGGATTCTGTTTAATTAAATATCTCATTTTACTCAGAGTTATCAAATAAGCCATACATGGTTTCAACTTTAAAATATATAAATAATATTTTAAAAAATAAAACATAGAACAAAAACTGCAACTGAACATATCTTCATTTTTAGTTATTTTTAGAACCCTATGGAGTTTCAGAGTCATGGGAAAAAAAAAAAAACCTGTTAGATGCCAACCAGAGAAGTGTGGCATATAGAATGAAAAACCATTTAGCTTCCTTCAATTTATCTCTGTAGTAGTCAGCTGCTATAATAGAAGGCCATAGGCTTAAGGGACAGGGCTTTATTTCTTACAGTTTTGGGGATGAGGAAGTCCAAGACCAAGACACAAGCCAATTTGGGTCTCTGAAGAAAACTGTCTTCCTGGGAGTGCATATGATTATTTCTCACTACGTCTTCACAAGGCCATCAGGGGGGTGAAGGAAGCATTCTCTCATCGCTCTTCTTCTGGTAAGAATGATAATCTCATTAAGGGAGTACCATCATTATGATCTCATCTAAGCTTAATTACTTTCCAAAGGCCCTATTTCCAAATATCACATTAGGGTTTAGGACTTCAACTATGAAGTTTAGGAGGGACATAATTCAGTCCATTGGACTCACTTATCTTATAAAGGGGGAAAAGGTAGGCCAGAGTGGGAAGAAACTTACTAGCATCGAATTGGCAGAGCTCATCTGAGCCCCAGGGCTCCTGATTCCTGGTCAGTACAGTCTCACAGTACTTAATCACACTCTCCAGTAGGATACATTTCCCTTTCTTACTTATTATAGTTATTTGCCTGTAAGTCACATTGATCCTACCTGATTGTAAGTTACCTGAATAGTGAATCCATTTCTACAATATCTATTTATTTGGGGTTCATATATCAACTATTTTATTTTTCATAAAAAAATTAAGTTGCAGATTCTTGATGGCTATTGTATTTCTGAAATTTCTAGTTGTTATGAATTTAAATAAATTGAGATTTACTGCAGTATTTTCATGATATTTTTATCTTTATTAAGTTCACCATTTTAGAATTTTATATAGCCTTACATTAAATAAATTAGAGTAATACCATTTAAAAGTTATTTTATTTTTAACTGAAGGATAATTACTCTACAATAGAGTGATGGCTTCTGCCATACATCAGCATGAACTAGCCACAGGTATACACATATCCCCTCTCTCTTAAACCTCCATCCCACCTCCCTACTCTCCCACCCCTCTAGGTTGTCACAGAGTACCAACTTTGGATTCCCCGCATCATCCAGCAAATTCCAACTGGCTATCAATTTTACATACAGTAATGCACGTGTTTCAATACTGCTGTCTCAAGTCTTCCTGCCCTCTTTTTCCCCCACTGTGACCAAGTCTGATCTTTATGTCTGCATCTCCTTCGAGCAGTAGCATTTATTATACATTACATATGTTATTCTCCACCTTGTCCTAATCACTAGTGCTATAACTGTGAAACTAAACTTTTTCTTACGTGGTTTTGGGATATATTATTTTTTCATTAAATTTGAGCCCATACAGAAGGCATACGGAACATGACAATGCCATACACTGTGTCTCTTTGGTTTACCCCTTGGACATATGCTTTACATACAAAAGTTATTTCAGTTCACCATATGTGATCCGTATTTAAATGTAGAAATGGAGCCTCATAGGAGATGTATCAAAATAGCACATGCAAACATTTACTATTTGTGCCAGTAAGTGGATCTTTAGCAGAAAACTCAACAACTACCATATGCAGCAGCTGTTATTCAGTGGACCAAAAATAACGGCCTGGAACAATGCAAGCTGCAGTTTCAGCATATTTGAACCCCATCCACCTACTTCTAAAAACCCATTCAGATGCCTAAAATGCTCTTCATTTGCAATTAACCATTGAAATTGTCCTGACCCAGACATGCTAGTTAAGGAAGAGTACTCTAAAAAAGAAATTTCCTGAGCTATCAGGTAATTGCCAGTGGGGGGAAAAAATAGTAAACAGATTGTCTATTCCCCAGGACAATTTCTGGTACTCAACAAAAAATTACTTTTCCAGTAGTCCTTAGATGTCCAACACTGCTGAAACGATATCTTGTATGGTTTAAGAATATTAACCAGTTTATTAATTGGATGCCTCTCTGAAATACCACAAAAGGACTATTTTCTATATAAAGTATCTTACTTGCTCAGATTTTTCTGTGGGGTTGAGATCATCAACATGGGTATGTATTAGTATTTGTTGGAGGAAAGTAAAAGTAAGATATGCTAGGAGTTAATTTTTTATGCATGGTGATAATGATGCAGAAAACTGTGACAGTTGTCGCTGAATGATGGTGGGGAGAGTGGTGCTCAGGAAACAAGGTCACTGGCTTAGAACTCCAGCTTTATCACCTACTTTTAAACAAGGCCCTTAGAAGCTCCAGTTTCATCTCTTACAAAGTGTGATGATAATAATCTCTACTTCTGATTATTTCAAAGGGTCACTGTGGACCAACTGTACTATGACTACTGTTATCTGATATCACTTATTGAATCCATACTGTGTGATAAAAGATGTGACACCACTTTATATCATCCTGTCCCTGAATCCTCAAACCATTCCGCGAGGTAGTTTATTTCTATGCTGAATAAACATATAAACTTACAAATCTCAGTGTCAACAAAAAATTGTGATGTGGAATCACGTGAAACTTCAGAGAAGCTCTCTGACATGCTGTGACTCAGAAACTCATGTGACCTTAATTTTGAATTGCCACCCTTCTGTGATATGCCCCAAATAAAGAGAAGAGAGACCTGGAGAGTTGCTATCTGTTCTTAAATGCTTTAGCCTAGAAGTGACCCAGGAGAACTCACTGTCTATCACACGGCCCTGACAAGCCACAGGGGACAGAGATTATAGGGGAGTACATGGATAGCGTATGACTTGTCAGAATATCTGCTGTAGATAATGTAATTTTCCCTGTTCTACAAACAATGGAACTGAAGCTCAGAGGTGTTAGGTAAATTACTTAGGTCACATAGCCATTCACTGATCCGTTTTCATCCTAAATCAGTCTGATTTAGGATCATTATCTTAACCATGGTTTTTTTAATATTTAATTTTTGTTGTTGTTAATATTTTAATAACTTATCACATATTAGTGAATTAAAATTGGCCCACAAAATATACATTTTTATAATTCTTGCTTAATTAATGATGTTCTCATATGAGGAAAGAATTATTTCACTTAGACTTTTCCTTCATGTCATGTTCCTTCCTTCATGAAGGAAAAGTACTTAATGTTCTATTTCAAACATTTGGGAATTAATATTAAAATTACTCAGACACTTTCATAACAGAGAAATTATCTGAGATAAAGAATTTAAATATTTCAAAATAAAGTTCAGCTATTTTGAATAAGCATATACAAATTATTCCAAGTAGAAAAAATAAATGCTCATCTTAGACGTATATTTAAAAATACTGAAAAAAATTAATAAAGAAAATTAAGTTGGGTAGTTTTATGTAGACAGTTAAAAAATTGGAATTCCAACAATTTTAGTTAAAATATTTTCTTCACTGTGTTTCTGATAAGTGCATATCAGACAGTAGGTTATAAAGTCTCGTGTTATTAGAATCACAAAATAAATCAACAGTAAATATTCTAATGTAATTAAAATTATAAAATGGAATAATAGATAAATCATCCATAACCATAACTGAAATATGTAGTGTACTGCTAGAATATAACATATGGCTTAATAATTGGATGTTGCATATGGTAAATGTTTGTTTGTCATACTTGTACTATTATTTACTGCTTTGCAAAGAACTAGAAAAACAGTCAGATTAATTCAACAGATTGATAAGAAAAAAAAATATTTGAGAATGATTATCTTAGCTTTGCAGATAGTCCCGGGCAAATGAAATTGTATACTAAACCAAGAATGCTGATTTTATGGTACTAAAGGAATACTAATGGAGCCCTGGAGAAGGGAACAGTTACCCACTCCAGTATTCCGGCCTGGAGAATTTCATGGACTGTATCATCCATGGGGTTGCAGAGTCAGACACGCTTGAGCCACTTTCACTTTCTTTCACTTTCAATGGGTTAGCTCCAAAAGTAGCACTAAACTCTGAAAAAATAGGTAGACTAGAAAGTGCTTTTATTGCAATCATTGGTTATATTAGTTTATATAATAGCACAATCTTCCTCCATCTTCTTCCATGAACTATACTCAAGACCTGCGGTCTTTGTTTCTATTATGAGGGATTTGGACACTTCAGTTTTTTCTCTCAAATGGATACTTTAGATAAGATTCACTTTCCTATTTGTTTGCTATTCCTACTCTAATTCAAAAGCCATTTGGTGTATCCTGGAAATACACTAATAACGTATGAAGATATTTTATGGAAATGGATACACATAGTTAAACAAGGCCTGCTGAAGGAAGGAATGGCATCAAACTCAGGTAGCATTTCTTTGGTAAGTGTGATGTTTGATTCAGTTTTCTCAACTGTAACATGTTTTACACAGTAATAAATAACTAGTAATAGAAATGAGAGTCAGGCTCCATTGAGTTCCTTTCCCTTTACCAGGCTTTGTTCTGAGCAGTTTACATATATGAACTCATTGTAAGCTTATAGCTTATTAGAAGAATGTTGTTGTTGACACTCTGTTTACAGATGAGAAAGCTGGTGAAGGGAGTTTCGAGTTTTCACAACCACTTGGGACAGAGCTCAGATTTGAGCCACAGGCTGTTATTCCAAAGCAGGTTTTTTTTTGTTTTTTTTTTTAATACTATAATGCTCCCTCTGCCTACTTTGCCTCTTCAGATGCAGCTTCTGAGCAATTGTGTCATTGTGTCTTTGCGCCCAGTGCTTTGAGTCAGGGTTAGGAAAGAGTGTTTCTGTACTAACAGAGTTGTCAATGGCATGGGTTGGAAATTATTGATTTCAGAATGGTAGCGATGATACATCTACCCAAATGAGGCTCAAGGAAATTCATTTGTTTTCCACTTTCAAATAAAAAGCATTAGAGCATTTCATTCTCTGTACAGAAGAGATTAGAGGAAAACAATTAAGGGTTCAGGCCATTCTCCAATGCCTACAGATCCACCAGAAAGTACTGCACATCCTTCTTAAAATGGGAATCTTGGCTCCCACTAATGAGGGAAAAGCTATTCTCAAATTACTACTTAATGTCATGTGAAATAAATGAAAAGCACTATTATATTGATTTTAAGACTCTTGTCAAAAGAATTATCTGCTATATCATTTCACAGTCCCTATGCAAATTTCCATATTAGGAAGAAAGTTCTTTTGTCGGATTTATTTCTAGGAAAGCCTTTGTCCCCCCTAAGGAACTATATGCCTTGTCCTTGTAATGTGCTTCATTTTTATCCTGGAGGCTGAGACGCTCAGACCCATTAGGAATGCTCTAGCAAAGCAAATATCTGTGGCAGAGGCTGTATCATAGTTTCCAGCCTCCATGGCAGGTAGACAACTAATTCTAATGAATACAATGTAGGTCAAAGGTGTGTGTCATGTTCAGGCATGGCCACCCACTGCTGATCTTTCCCTTCCCCAAACTGTCTGCTGATTCACAATGTCTAGGGCCATCTTGAAAGACATATATTGAAGGGAGTAGAGTCTCTTTCAACCCTACTCTCCCATTGCTCTGCAACAGCTGAATCTTACAAGGGCAATAAACAAACTCCTAATGTATAAACCACCAAGGCTTTAGAGCTTATCAGTTACAGTGGCTACTAGCATATTAATTACTAGAAAAATTGGTAATAGGTACTAGCTATTTCTTTTAATTTTTTCCTTTTCCTCTTTTCAGTTTTATGGAGGTAAGACATTGTGTGTTTCTGTAATAAAAATTAGAGCAGAGTGGTTTCTGTTTCACATAGATATTCAGGATGTCAGCTTGATAGAGGCTCTGCCATCTTCTTCCTTTCAAGGTTGCTCTTTGCTTAGTAGTTAATTAGTAGGCAGCAATGAAAACTGATGCCAGAATCAAGAAATACAGAAAGGCAAGCTTTTCAGTGACAAAGCTTTTGTTTGCCTGTGATAACTTGAAGATAAATTATATATATATATATACATATATATATACATATATATATGTATATATATACACACACAAAGCCTTTGGCTATATGAAAAGGCGTGGAAAAATGCATCATTGATGAGTAGTTTTTGCCACTGGCTGAGCAAAACATGGTATTAGAAGGACTACAAGTTGAACAGTAATTAGATGTTTCCACAGAGCAATAACAGAGAAGAGAAAGTTTCCAGCAACATGAGGCCCTGCAAGATTTGGAAAAAAAATGGATTGAAAAAGTAAAAGTCAAACAGGAAATAAGATTGGAAAAGGCTGTAAATGACAAATATTCACTTAGATTCAAACTTGCAGCAAAAAAATCCACTTGAGTTGGAGCTTCCCACTTAAATCAGGAGGACTCAGTAAAGCTAAACATATCCCAACATGTATTTGCAAGAGAAGTAAGTCGGTGAAGAAGAAAACAATTTCACCTGAAAACACATCTCAGAAAACAAAAGAAAACAAAACTGTGTTTAGCTATTAGAACATGGAATTAACTAGAAGCAAACAAATCAGAAACCTAGTAAAATTTTGATGGTATGTATTTTCAAACAACCCACAAACCTAGACTAAAAAAGTAAGTTTGACTTTTTGAAGTCTTAAGATGGACAGAAAGCACCCTGCAGAAGTTGAACCATCTCTGAGAAGGGCATCCTCATCTCTCAGATGTGGCCAGGGGGAGTAATGAACAAGGAAAACTAAGTCGGGGCCAAGTCAGAGAATATAGAAAACAATGACAATACTTTTGGCTCCCAAGAAAGCAAAGTTAAGATCTAATTAATGAAAGAATCCCACTGTGTCCAGTGTTACCGACATCATTTTATATGACCTGTATAATCATGAAGACTTGCGACTGCTATGTGTCAACTGTTCTTCCCTTTTTCCTTTTTTAATATATTGTTATCTGTGTTTTTTTCATAATTTCATTTACTACTATTTATTTATCATTTATTTTTGGCTGTGCTGGGTCTTCACTGCTGTGTGGGCTTTCCTCTAGTTGCAGTGAGTGGGGGCCACTCTCTTATTTCACCGCACAGTTTCTCATTGCACTGTCTTCTTTTGTGGTGGAGTACGGACTCTAGGGCACGTGGGCTTCAGTAATTGAGGCTCATGGGCTCCGTACTTGCAGTTCCTGGGCTCTAGAGCACAGGCTCAGTAGCTGCGCGCCTGGGCTAAGTTGATCTGTGGCATGTGAGATCCTCCCGGATCAGGTATAGAACCTGTGTCTCCTGCATTGGCAGAAGACACAGGGAACTGTGTCATTGGCACTGAGCCACAGGGAAGCCTTGTTTTTCCCTTTTTCAAAAGGGGTTTACTGAGTTGATCCTTTTTTTGCCTCTTCCATTTAATACTGTGTGTGTGGGCGCGTGCGTGTGTTTAAGGTGGGTACAGTTGATACTTTGTTCTTTCAATCATAGGCTACTGATCCACTTGGAGCTATACTGGGTCCTTATGGGGGTGCCTGTGCTTCACTCAGAAATCTCAAAAATAGAGCCACTCAAAAATCCTAGGTGAGGATTGGGAAGGAGATGAATCTGTTTTATGTGTGGGATGAAGAGTATTCAGGTATTGAGGATCAGCAGGGTAAACGATGGTACAGATTGGCTAAATATATAGGAGCCCATTCCATTTCCTTTTCCTCTGGGGAATATACTGGACTTCGTTTCCCAGTTATCTCCTGCCGTTGGTTGAGGCTGTATGACGGAGTATAGCCACAGGAATGTTTGTAGTGCTGACATGTATCATGTTCAGGTATGACCCATAAAACCCTCTTGTGCAATTTCACTTCTCTTCTCCCTTGTCTGTTGGTAAGAAGTTAACACTCTGGAAGAACTGGCAAGGAATGTGCTGAAGATGGCAGAGCTTTTTAAGCCTAGATCCTTGAATAACTATCAGGAGTAGATCCCCACCTCTGCTACAAATGACCTTTACTTGAGAGAAAAATAAACTTCTATTTTTGTTAATCTACTTAAATTTCAGTTTTCATTTACAACATCACCTGGAATTAGCTTGCTCTGTTTTCTTATTTTGAATTAACTATAATTTTTGATGACATATTTTAATATTTTAGGGATGCCTCTTTCCATTGAATAGAAAGAGGCAAGCGTAAATAAAATAAAGGATCCAAGTAAAATGGAATGACAGTGAAACTCAGGAAATAAATTGTCTAATTTACTTCCATGAAATTAGGGAATTCAGTTCTTGGAATTTTGGTATTGTAAAGAAAATTAAAGATAATTGTTACAAATATACATGTATATTTTTGATAACCATCTATTTGCACAATGAGTATATTTTTGATACTATTGGATATACTATAAGGGTAATTACTTTTATCCCACATGCAGTGTTTGAGAGACTTTTGTAAGTGAGATACTATTATTATCGTTAATTTTTAAACTTATGCATGACAAGGGCAATTTTATAGAATAGTGCTAAAGGGCTGTTTCAATTCAAGACATTTTGTTTCCTTCAGTAGAGAGAAGGTTTAAAAAAATTTTTTTTTTCTTAACTCAGGACACATCAAGCTACAAAAAAGCTTCTACCAACTCAGAAATGATCCCCAGTTCTCCCTGGGTGGAGAGTAGGAGCCACAACCTTCAACATATTTAGGTGCTACCTAAATTCTTCTTGACTACCACTATGCTCCCATTCACTAACGATTAAGCTACTTTTCATAATCACAATCTTCCCTGATGCAGGCTGGCCTGGTCATTGGAATATTCCTTCTCTTTCTGATTCTCTTATTGAAGCTAATGATATCACTCTGTCTTATAATCACGCTGACTTGAAATCTTATAGTCACTTTAATGCCTCTTTCTTCCAAACCCTATACCTCCATCCAATCAATTTCCAAATTAGCTACATTCTATCTCCACAAAGGCTTTTGAGTTTCTAACCTTCCTTCTATTCCTGCTGCCTACACCTCAGCTCAGACCCTCATTACTTTCCTACCCTCTGTACTATAATAACCTAGTAATTGGCTTCTCCACTTCCATCTCTCTCCATTCCAATCCATCTTGCACACAGCTCAAGATTAATCTTCCTAAACTGCATCTGTGATCACAGAATTACAGACTCTCAAGATATAAGAGAACTTAAAGGTCAACTGATCCAACCTCCTTTCTTTTCTTTCTTTTCCTCTCATTCTTTAATAAATATTAGAACTAAGTACATGCACTTTTATGATAGAAGTGGTTCAGGGTTAAGAAAAATTAAATGGAACAGCATAGCATAAAAAGCGAAAATCCTCAGTTTTATTTCCAAGAAGCAACTGCTATTTGCACTTTTAGTTTTGCCTTTTGTTCTCCTAATGCTTATCATTTTTACTAAACTTCATTTAGTATAGTTACAACTTTCTTTTTTAGACGTCATAACATTTAACTCTATATCGACTTTTCATTATGAAATGTGAATAAATTTTGCACTTACTCCTTTAGATACCTTTTAATTTTTGTTAGTTTTACTATTTTTGTTCATATTTTCAAGGCTTATGGGACTTAAATTATGTGTTTTGACTACAATTTAAGTCCTTAATGCTCTGCATATTGCTTAATTCTAAAAATCAGAAAAATTTCAACATTTAAAATATTACTATAATGATTATTCAATTATATCACTGTAGAATGGGTAGTGTAGTTAGAAATCTACAAAGGGAAATGGGAATGAGCAGAATGATGTAGGAAGAGGGCAGCCACATAGAGTTGAGCATGTTGTGTCCTGCACAAAAGCAATTGGCCAAAAGCATTAGAGTAAGCTAAGATCCCGTGTACTAACCTATGCACCTTGATGCCTTGGCGAAGGAAATAGCAACTCAGTCTAGTATTCTTGCCTGGGAAATCCCACAGACAGAGGAGACGGGCGGTGTCAGGACAGAGAAGTCCATGGGGTCACAAAGAGTTGGACATGACTTAGCAACTAAACAACAACAGGAACAAACCCTATGCACCTTAGCATGAGGCTTTCACTTTTTTTTTTCCAATTCCTAAGACAGTTTCCTACATGCTAGCTGAGGCTCTAAGTGGAAGGAAAACAAGGTGAATATAAGGTCACTAATACCACTGAAAGTTTCAAGGGAGAATAAATGAGTGTCAAACAGCTGAAGAGTCTAGATAAGAAGAGGATTGTGGTACTTTCCACTGATTACTATTAGATTATTGATTATTGGTGACTTTAGCAAAAGCTGATATATTTATTTCACCAGGGTGAAAGTCAGGTTTTGGTACCTTGATGAAAGTGTATTAAGGCAATAAAGTCTGAGGATATAGACAAATCTTTCCAAATAGTCAAATGTCCAAGTGAAAGAAAAGTTTACTGCAGGATATTCAAAGCTAATCAATTTTTGTTCATAATTTATTTTATTGCTTTTGTGTTTAGATATGACTTTGGCTCTGATATACAAGTATGCACTTATAGTTTCTACTAATTCATGGAAAAGTGTTAGTCACTCATTCATGTCCGACTCTTTAAGACCGCATGGGCTGAGCCACCAGGCTCCTCTCTCCATGGGATTTCCCAGGCAAGAATACAGGAGCGGGTTGCCATTTCCCTCTCCATGAGATCTTCCCGACCCAGGGATCAAACCCAGGTCTCCTGCATTGCAGGCAGATTCTTTACCGTCTGAGTCACCAGGGATATGATTACACATTTGGAATTTCATTTTGAATCCGTCTGATATATATTTTCATAGTGAAGTGAAGTGGCTCAGTCATGTCTGACTCTTTGTGACACCAAGGACTGTAACCTACCAGGCTCCTCCATCCATGGGATTTTACAGGCAAGAATACTGGAGTGGGTTGCCATTTCCTTCTCCAGGAGATCTTCCTGACCCAGGGATTGAACCCGGGTCTCCTGCATTGTAGGCCGACACTTTACTGTCTGAGCCACCAGGCAAGTCCCTATATTTTCATAGATGGCATTATATGAATCTTTAACTTCAACTGTTTGTTAGTTGTACCAATAACCCAACTTCTCTCTGCTGAGCTGGAACATATTCTTTATCATATAATCAATTTTTATTTTTGAGGGGGAGGGCATTTTTCAGATTTCTCTCTGTTCCCTCAATCTAACTCTCTACTACTGAGCCAAGATGGTTTAATTAAAGCCTAGTATTTTATGATTCTTTTAGTTAGAAAGCTCAAGAAGAAGCTAAGGAAAACATTCATTGTTTAGAACTTTGAATCTTATTTCTGTTCCATTTGTATATTAAAAACACTCATCAGAAAGAAAGCCAAATCCCTATTTTCAGTCCTGGCTATCAAACATTTTTTTATTGTCTTCTTTATTCTTTTATCCTTTTTATCTCCTCTTGGAAAGCATCACATAATCTTCTTTCAAGATTACACTTTCTGCAATGCCAGTTCAACTCCTTACAATGCCAACAATCTTGCTATTGAACCTATCAAGTGAGTCAAATCAAGTGAAGTCGCTCAGTCGTGTCAGACTCTTTGCGATCCCATGGACTATCAGGCTCCTCCATCCATGGGATTTTCCAGGCAAGAACACTGGAGTGGGTTGCTGTTTCCTTCTCCAGGGGGTCTTCCCGACCCAGGGATGGAACCCAGGTCTCCCTCAACGTAGGCAGACACTTCAACCTCTGAGCCACCAGGGAAGCCCATTGAACTTATAGTAGCCTTCAATTTTAAAAATTCTGTTTATCAACATATACTTCTAATTTGTGACTTAATATCATCTATAGTTTCTTAGGTTTTTTTTTTTTAATATACTTTAAATTTCATTTAGAAACCGAGCTGATTTGTTCAATATTTTTCCTCTATAAACTGCTTTTATAATAAATTTTCCTCTGAATTATAAATGCAAAATAGACCTTATACATGGCACAGATCCTTTTTCAGATTCCCTTTTATCTCCCTATACTTACCTTTGCATGAGAAGCTTTGGGGTTTTGTTTATTTTTATTTAAGTGTAGTTGATTTACAATGTTAAATTAGTTTCAGGGGTCCAAAATAGTGATTCATACATGAGAAAATTTTTATAATCTCTCATTCTGTTTTACTTAAAAATGGACAATATTCTTTATTGTCCATGCCACATCACTGCTGCTAAAATATTCCTTTTAAAGAGAAATTTTAATGTTTTTATAGAATCTCCAGTCAAATATGACTGTGCTGGCTTGAGGGTATATCTGATGTTACCTGACCATATGACAATCTGGAAATAATTTTATTCCTTTTTAATTTGAAGACATGCTGAGATTTTCTTTTGTTAGAAGAGTGAAAGAAAAACTAAAAGCATTCCAGATTCACTCCTTCCTGGTCATTTCTATTTTGCTCCCTTCCTACTCCCAGCTCCTCGCCCTGGAGAGCAGTGCCCACCACTGATGGGTGTTCCCCACTCCTTCTGCCACTTTTATTCCTGCTTGTTGAAAATATATTAAAAAAGAGACACTGACGTGAGAACTATAGTAGTAAAGTAACTCTGATTGCTAGCCCTTATGTAGTTAGGAGGAGAAAGGAAAGGAAGATAAATGGTGATGAGGAGTTTTCTAATAGATCAAAGTCACCGATTCTTGAGGAAGAGGACACTGGAAATCTTCCCCTAGCTTTCCGTTATGATATATAGCTTTATTACCCCTTATGATAAAGAAAACTCCTTCTGTGTCACAATAGATTTTAGTGCTCCTAAAAGATCGTATCTTTCCATTTGTAAATATTTAGATCAGCAGTTGGTGACTAATTTGGTGTTTCAAGCCTACTGAAACATTGCTTCAAAACTGTCAATGTCTCCTATCTCTTAAGGAAATACAATACAGAATTTCTTGCCCTGAAGCCTCTACAACATTGCCCCAATCTTATCTATAGTCTTATCTCTTTGACACTGCTTTCCTTTGTTACATTCTACTGCCAAGTTGTTCTACCTTCCTACTTGCACCCTTTGTTTTCCTGCCTCCAGGACTCTTTGCATTTTATCCCTTCAACTTGTAATTTCATCCATTTCTTAAAGAGAAATCTTCCTTCCCTGGTCATTTTCACAGGCTGTCGGATGACTAGAGGCATGAATGTATCATCTTTATATACACAGCTTGACATTCAACTGTTGCATTTATGCTGCATTCAATTGTTAATGAAATCTGTGAAAATCTTGTATCTGTCTCCAGGCCCCAGATATTTTTTAACATGTAAAAATATGTGAAATATTAACAACCACAAGAATAATTGACAACAACAACAATAGCAATTCTAACCAATAGAAGAATTACACTTGAATCTCACCTACCATCATTATCGTGGGACTCTGATAGCTTTCGTTAGCATCTATGGCTGGTGTCATTCTTCTTATAAGATGTTTCAGCCACAACATGGCTAGTTTTCAACAGGCACCCGCAGCAGAGCTCTCTGCATTTTATTCTCCTCTTAACTGCTCTTTCCTCTGCAGAAGCAGCAGACTGCCCCACAGCTGTCCTTTTGGTGTGCAAGGGGGTAATGAGTCTCCCTCGGAGTCTTCACTGCAAGCATTTCTCTGCATTTCCCAGCAACTTTGTTGGCTTCTTACACTGGTTTTCTGGCCCTCTCTTCCTTTTAGCTGGTGCTTCCTCTGTATCTATATCTATTTTGGATCTTTATCTACCTCTATCTCTATATCTCTACCTATAATCTATCTATGTGTTTGCCTGTCTCCATTTAACTTATTATTACAATCAAATCTTTGCTATAAAAATAACAGTTTAGGAGATGTCCTCATTTTATTTCTCTCTTCTATTCCTTAGAGAACTACTGCTCCAAGCTGGTTCCAAACTTCGAATTGCTCTGAATGTCAGCTAATCATCTAAATGACGGTGGTGACATTTGAGAGTTGCAGAACTCTCTTCAGCTGGCTTTATAAATCCATTTTAAAATTTTCATTTGTTGATATCTAACTGCTTGGTGATAAAGTGTTTCTTCAAGCCTTGATGAACCCAGATTTGGGATACAAAGTCAATTCAATTTCAAGAGTTTGGTTGAAGAAGAGGCACTAAACCAACAGACAGGAAATGTGGGGAGTGGGAGCAGAGTGGTGCAAAAACAGTTAGAAATGAGTCTAAACATGGTTTGGAATCTGATATATCAGTTTAGATCTTAGCTTCTCTATATATTAGATATGTGCTCTTACACAAGTTATCTAACCATTCTGAGCTTCATTTTCCTCATTGCCAATGAAGTGCTGAAGTTTAATGAGTTAATGGAATATAAAATACCTAGAATAGTGTTTGAGTTAAATTGGCATTATTATCATCACTGTCCCAGATCTGCCAGTGTATTGCCATGTGACTCCATATATGTTATTTGACTTTTCAAGGCTTTTGCTTTCTTCTCTATAAAATTAAGAAATGTGTTGGATAATTTCTAAAGGCTGCTTCCAGTTTTCAAGCTCTAGTATTTTTCCAGTGGTAAAACTTGTATAATAAAGTATGGTTTATTCTCATTCTGATATGTTTGTCAGTCGACTAACAAATCTTCAATCTTCAGGGCCGTATCTATAACAGTGAAATACCATTTCTATGCCAGACAACTCATTAGAGTGTGTGGCCAGACAAAATTTCACATTTCTGGCCTTCTAGTCAATCATTGGGAAAGTGAGACCCTGACATCATTTATTGGGCTCCTACAGTGGCTCAGCAGTAAAGAATCTGCATGCAACACAGGAGATGGGGAGACTGTGATTCGATCCCTGGGTTGGGAAGATCCACCTGAAGGAGGAAACGGCAACCCACTCCAGTGTTTTTGCCCAGTAAATCCATGGAGAGAGGAGCCTGGTGGGCTATATTCATGGGGTTGCAAAAGAGTCAGACATGACTGAGCTACTAACAACAGCGACATCATTCGTTAAGGCAACTGCCCAGTCTTACCTGTGCACTTCCAAAGTTACCTCCAATCATGCCTTATTGTACACGAGTTTCATTTAGGAGCAGATCCTTGAGGAAGGTTCTGTCAACCCACAGCATGTTGCTGCCTTATAGTTTAAATTTGATAGAAGAGTAAGGTGGAGTTTAGCAGTTGCCAAGGTCAGCATGGTTGTATTCTAATAAGAAAATTCACAAGACTTTTCATCTCTGAAACACACTTAAACCTACTTTCTGATTCATCTTTCCATGACGGTCAGACAAAAGCTACTATGATGTTTTACATAAAGAAGTGCATCAAAATGCTGGGAGATGGTGAGAAGGAAAACTAATCATATAGACTTTGGAAGCTTGCTAAACCAGCATGGGTATTTTTCTTCATCTATTAAAATAAGGAGTGAATTCAAATGGTCTGTTTCTGAGGCAGAGCTTCTATCTCTCTTAAGTTCTCATTTTCAAGGTCCCGTTAGAATTACGTGATATCCCTGTTAAAAATGCCAATTTCCAGATCCCAGGTCCATTTATTCTGATTAAGTTAATAAAGAATGAGGCCTGAAAATATTCATTTTTAACATGTACTGTGGGATTTAATATACAGTGCTACAGTGATGACCGTGGTGCTGACGATACTGGCGTAATAACCTTGGCTAATGGGTCACCTAACCTGCTAAGACATAAACCTTCACAGAATAGCTTTCTGAAGTAGGTACTCTTTTGCTCATTTTATCTTAAAGAAATGGAGACATAAAGTGTATGTAGTAAACAGTCACATACATACAGTTAACAGGTAGGAAGAATGAGGATTTGAGCACAGATTGAAAGTGAGTGTTAGTCGCTCAGTCATGGCTGACTGGAACCCCGAGGGCTGTAGCCCACCAGGCTTCTGTGTCCATGGGATTCTCCAGGCAAGGATACTGGAGTGGGTTGCCATTCCCTTCTCCAGGGGAGCTTCCCAACCCAGGGATCAAACCCAGGTTCCCGCATTGCATGCAGATTCTTTACTGTCTGGGTCATCAGAGAAGTCTGAGCACAGATTGGGCAAAACCGAATCCTACTGCCCTAACAGCTACTTCTTATTCCCTTTCCAGGCCATGCTTAGGTTTGCCTTAGCTGCCAACATGTCAGTCTCCATCCCTCTGTTTTTGATAGACTGTCAGTGGAATTTCAAAATCACCTAATTTAACTTTACTTGTTCAGGCTTCCATGCTTGTGTTTCTGAACTAGCTGGGATGATGCCATGATTGTTAATCTTGAAAGTGTAGAAATCACAAAAGCAGCCTTCACTCCTTTCATTCAGAGCAACCAGGGCACTGCAAAGACCAGATGGTGCCTTTGTATGAATTGAAGAAAGGGACTTCCTCTTGGGTGATCTAACTAAATGCCATCAGGGGTGGGACTGATCTCAAAGCTTCTTGGTTCAGACTGATGCAGAACCACCAAATCTGGGGCTTGGGGAGCGCAACTCAGGTTGACTTTAAGTTCTGATTTATGCCATTGACTGGGTGCCTTGTTCAGGATTCAACCTGTGGAGCTGTGCCCCGTACCCCGACAGGGCTGGAACATTTAATATCTCTGCCCCTCAGTTTTCTCTTCAAAGTCCTATACTTGAAGTTCTCTGATAAAGTTGCACAAACAGAAAAGCAGGAGGATACGGGTTATTGGAAACATAAAATATGATTAACTAAGAGTCGTATATGTGGTTGTCAACACATAAAGGGCAAACATATGCAGGAAAACTGAACTCTATCTCAGGAGTAATTTATCTTTGTCAGGTGTCACTGGACCTGGCCTTTATTTGAAAGCAATTTAATTAATGAGGTTAGTACCCCTGAAGCTCTTCACTGCTGAAATAAAGGAATTCATACATTCTAAAGTCTTGCATGGATTTCCTCCTCCCTCCAACCCCCAGTTTAATATACTTCTGAAGTACCAATCATTGATCATTCACTCATCAGAATTAAAAAAAAAAAAAAAGAAATCTTAACTTTGTCTTTGGATTTAAATATAAACCAAACAAATAACACAATTGATGGTGGCTGAAGGTTAAATCATATCAAGGTATGAGTTTCAGGAGATCTGTTTGTCAAACAGAATCCCCAGACCAAAACCACACAAAAAAGCATAAAAACCCCACCTTACTTTGATGTTGTTCAAAGGCCCAGGGCAATTTCTACCCTATTTGTATTTTTGGATTTTTTTCAGGCCATCTGTTTATTTTCTATTGAGTAATCAAAGCAAAATAGAAAGCCAGCTTCTGAGGCTCTGAAGGCAGGTGGGATTTGGAGACAATTTGAAAGGCACAATGATAAATTCTCAAAATAGAGGATCTCAGATTGTCTGATACTACAGGCATTTAATATTCACTTTACATTTATGTACTATTTGTATGAGGGAGAATTTATTAGCAGTGAAAAAAAAATCTGAAATGTTCAAAGTTATCTGAGTTGAAATCTTAAAATGTTTGGTTGTGTGTAACTGTGAGACATAATTTTGGATTATTAAAAATGCAGGAGGGGTCTTTCTCAAATTCTACTAATAAATCCCCATGTTATAGTATCAAACCCAGAAGATATGTTTTAAATTTTCTTCTTTAAATGCCTAAATATTTGACTCTGATGCAGTACACCTGATAAATCAGATAATATAGAATTTTACTTAAATAGTAGCTTCATTCCAGATTGCTGAAAGTGATAATGTCTAGAATACAATATATTTAAAAGTCCACATATTTCCCTAGGAATGAGGAGAAGTGATGGTAATGTTATCTTGTATTAACTTTTATTTGACATTTTTTAATGATAAAAAATTGACTTAAAGTCATCCTTGCCAAGAATCTGAGCAAATGTCCCTGGTTTTCCTGGACTTCTGCCAAAAGTCAGGGCAGCTTTTTAATGACTTACCTCAACACACAGGGACAATGGTGACCACCATGGAAATCTTACACACCCCTTTCATTATCAGTGAGCAGAAAGACTTCAGACCACTCACACACTGGAGGCTGGCAGTAACAATGAGCCTATTTCCTAATCAGATATGCATCATCTTTTCCAATTTCTCTGAAGTGAAAATCCAGAGCACTATTGATGCTGTAAGCTGGCATGGATAATGGCCAGTACTGGGCATCCTGCTAATGACTAACACATAAAGTAGATTCTGTCTTCCAAGACAGTGTGTCCCTGAGGTGACAGAAAAGGCACGCATGGATGACTAGATAACTCCATTTTTAACCTATGGACAATTAAACTTTAGTATTAATCAGATTAGCTTAGGCTAGGTTGACCTCCATATCCCAGTCACTTCAGCAAGTTTCACAGAGACCCTTAAGTAAGTAAGTAAGTGTTAGTTGCTCAGTCATGGCCGACTCTTTGTGACCCCATGGACTGCAGCCCACCAGGCTCCTGTGTCCATGAGATTTTCCAGGCAAGGATACTGGAGTGGGATGCCATTTCCTTCTCCAGGGGATCCTCCCAACCCAGGGATGGAACCCAGGTCTCCTGCACTGCAGGCAGATTCTTTACCGACTGAGCTGCAAGGGAAGCCCACATAGACCCTTACCCTAGAGTATATTGGGCAGCCATTCTACAACTAGCAGCTATGCTTTCTGAAACACACAGCTTCTAAGGACACTTCAGGGAAATAGAAGAATGGATGAACAAGCTCAGCCCAGACATCAAACATGTCATTTCCTGTCAGCATCCATGGGCCAAACTAGATGCATGGCTCCAGAATAATTGCAAGAGAAGCTGGGGGATGTAGAGAAGCACATGGATTAATTGGTAAGCACTAAATATTCTGCAAAAACCACCCAGTAGTAGTCTGAGGTTTTCACACTAAAATGTTAAAAAAAATTATAAAGAATATGGTTTTGCATGGGCTTCTCAGGTGGCTCAGTGGTAAAGAATTCGTCTGCAACGCAGGAGACACAGGAGAGGTGAGTTTGATCCCTGGGTCGGTAAGATCCCCTGGAGGAGGAAATGGCAACCTACTCCAGTATTCTTGCCTGGAGAATTCCATGGATAGAGAAGCTTGGGGGACTACAGTCCACAGGGTTGCAAAGAATTGGACACGACTGAAGAAACTGACCATGCACACATGGTTTTGCATATCACCCAAGGTTATCTTGGAAGCTATTTTCTCCTGGTGAACTCTTCAAAAAAAAAAAAAAGAAAAGATACATGGAATTCATCGAGTTTATTTCTGTACTTTGGGCAGCAATCAGCCATTAATTTACTTTAGCAGTATGACTCAAATGAATCTGTTTATGTATACTAATACCCAGCATTTGAATGGAAGAGTATTAAGAGCTTAAGCTTTAGGGACAATTGCTTAGCTTCAAAACCTGTTCCTACTCCCTGCTAGCTGCAGCATGTGTAAGCTATAGAACCCCTCTGAGGCCAAGCTGCCACACCTGTGAAACAAAAGTAATGATGATAATAAGAGAACAATTCCTGGGCTAACAAGGGAAGTAGACAGAAGAGAGCTGCATAGTACAGCTTTCGGTTTATAATACATACTCAACAATGCATGGATATTTTGAATAATAAAAGACAAGATGCTCATTTATTCTGTTGCCTTACAGTTCCTTAAGATCAGTGTCAGTTCACTAGCTATGACAACTAGTTAGCAGTAATGCTGTTGTTGGAATATCCACAAGTTTGTACCCTATCCATTTGTAGCAAGAAGCATAATACTGAAATAAATGAAGAATCAGAGATGGTCTACAGAGGGACTTGTTAATTCTCTGAATATGAAAAGTTAGGGCTATATCTCACAATGTTTTAAAATCCTCAAAGCAGTTAACTCAGGCCTGTCAATTGAGTGTTCTTAATTTTATTACTGAATGAATTATACTTGTGTAGTATCTTTGATAATGTCTGCTATTGCGTTAAATGGGGAGCCCACAAGATATAGACTAATTTACTTGTGCGATAGCCATGCTGAATTCTGGGCTAAAATGTACACTTTTCAATGCTTTAAACGTTCTCTGTAAGTTTTTATTAACCGTCAAAAAATTTTAAATGAAGTTTAAACTTCTTGTTCATTAAATAATTAACTAGATACCACTTCCATACAACATTTTATAAGGAGGATACATTTATTATTACTTATTTTTTTTTTATTTTACTTTCACCTTAGGAGCCTTCAGTGAGAGGAACATATCAATTTGAAGCTGCTATTCCAATATGACATAGCTGTATTAAATTGATATATTATCCACCGAGATTTATTTGTGAATGGTTGAATTATTTGGTTGGCAATAAGGTATAGAATTTGAATGTCCTATTTTTATATAACTTAGTTGTATGTAGTGAGATGTTTTCTGGAACAAGCGAACTTCATGGCTTCTTTTTATGACATTTCTATTACATCAAAGGCATATTGTGTCAGATGACAGGGTTCTTCTCACTAACTGGACAGCTCTGAGTGTAGTAATCAGAGACAAGGTCTAGGAAGGCACCAGAAGTCAGCTTCCCCTGTGTCACTAGTGGCCAATAATGTGAGTTTCATTTATTCATTTATTTATGAGAGAATAGCTGATAGCCAATTAAGCAAGAACTATTCCAAATGCTAAGAATACATCCTCTAATGTAAAAATAAATCAGCAATTATATTCTTTGAAAACATTCACAAATGAGCACATTTCGCTCTAACTAATGGAATTCATATTAATATTTATGGGCCATGGGATAGAACTGTCCATTAAGTAGATCTTTATTTTAGAGCACGCATAAGACATAATGGTAAAGAAACTTTCTTCCAACTGCAGAACATGTTAACATGGTCCAGGTTTGAAAATGAAGGGTGTAGAGGGCTAAAGTCTTAATTATATGAGTTCCTCATGATAGACAAACAACTGTTACATATTAATCTACGGAACTCAGGAAATGAGAAATCACCATGGATCAAATAAAGGGCAAAAACTTCAACAGACAGACTGTCAGAAGAGCCTAGTATAAAATTGGCATCTATATAAAATAGGTATATAATAATGCCTAGTATAAAAAAGATGGCATCTGCCAAGGTAAGAGTCTTGATTAAAGTTGCTCAAATTATAAAGTTGTTACAGTCCTGGAAATCAGCTCCCAAAGCAGACCACCAAAGACGTTTAACAGGCGGCCTGGTTTAAATGCTGTAAAGCTCTTAACTGTACTGAAGATGAGGAAAAAAGGAGTTCAGGATTTTGATGATGGATTAACTCCATACAGCCTCTGGAGGTTGTTCCCAATATGTCTTAAATATAAAACTGTTTTCCTTGTCAAAGTCAATGATTCATGCTACAGACGCTGTGGAGCTGCCTGGAGGTGGGCTTCCCTTTGGACTGCCCAGTGATTGGGTACAAGCTGTGTAAGTGGCCAGGGATGAGATGGAGAAGGGGCTCCAGCGTGGTGGAAAGGTTTGAGAGAACAGGAACCGATATGTTCAGTGGGCCAGGAAGCCAGGCAAATAGAAAAAGGTTAAAAAATATGCAAAAATTATATTGCAGAGAAGCGAAGCTGATACTAAATACAGCAAAAAAGGTAACCTTGAGGCTGAAACACCATTCTCAACCAACCAGATGCTTCATAGAGAAATATGTGAACCAAGCTGAACAGTACCAAGGTAAAAGCAGATTACCTTGTACTTAGATTACATCTAAGTAGAAAAAGCTATTGGAAGTATATGAGGTAGATCCTGATTGGATTTTAAATTGTGCAGTGCCCATGAATGACAGTTTTCCCACCTCAGGGAGCCCAGAATTATGGTTTATTTATTCCCATTGCTGCCTCTCAGCTTTAATGTCATTTATTTATATTATTTCCATTTCTTTGACATGAACATAGACTACCAGATTTAATTCAAAAATTTAATTCAATAAAAGTCAAATGTTATATTTCACCTAGTATGTTCAATGCTTTGTTGTCTCACCAGGCAGCACTGGATATTGGGGATGGGTTGGTGGGGATAGGGCTTTACAGTTAGATTATCCTGGGTTTGAAAACTGTCATCACCTTCTCCCTTTCTTAGTGCTAGTAAAAATTGGGTGAATTACTTAGCTTCTTTGAGCTTCAGGTTTTTCTTACCTGAAATAGAAAACAAGAGATATATGTCCGGCAATGAGTCATATGATGGTATAGGATAAGTGCCTGAAAGAGAACACAGAAAATGAGAAGAGGTTAATCATGATTATGATTTTCATCCTTCTGAATCTTCCCTAAATGACTGCAAGTGAGTGTCCAACTCTTTGTAACCCATGGGCTGTAGCCCACCAGGCTCCTCTGTCCGTTGAATTCTCCAGGCAAGAATACGGGAGTGGGTTGCCGTTCCCTTCTCCAGGGGAATCTTCCCAACTCAGGGATTGAACCCTGGTCTCCCACATCACAGGCAGATTATTTACTGTCTGAGCCACCAGGAGGACATAATGTCATTCCCTCAGAAGAAACAGTTACAGGGACAGGTACCCATTTCCCTGTTTAGATGGGATGTAATTAATTCATTTCCATTACTTACCTATTTCTCATAGGCATATGAATGAGTTATCTTCATGTAAAATCATAAAAAAGTGTTGGTCAGGACCTTAGTTTTTACAAAATTCAAGTGTATAAAAAAATGAGATGACTTGGCAAAATGCCTTGAACACAGTATTTAACAACTAAATGATCCCAGTGTCTCTGAGCTAAAAGCCCCAAGTCTAGCAATCATTTTCAGTTCATTTCCATTCTGATATTAATAATTTTTCTATGTTGACCTTTTCACATAGAATTTGGGGCAGGAAGAAACTTCAAGACTGCTCAGTGGGTACTGTTCGTTTGCTAAGAGAAGAAAGTGAGGTGCATGGGCTGGAAGATCGTAGCATGGCAGATCACAGTGTCAGAACCAGGAATAAACCTGGGTCACCTTATGAACTTCTCAAGCTTCTCTAAGTACACCTCTAATTTCTTCACGAATGAGTTTACATACAAAGCATTTAATATTGTACCTGGCAGAGTCAATACTCAATAAAACGAGCTGTTGGAATTGTTTTCTCCATCTCTTTCCTTTGCTCACACTCTTCAATGAACCTATGATGCTCTATTCCTTTTGCTTAATCACGATCTGACCTGTCCTTCAAACTGCACTTCGGACTCTGTTTCTGGTCACTACATATTCAAAACTGGCTCTTTCTTTTTCTTAGCTTAAAATGGACTTACTTTATGCTTCCCTAGGGGTTCAAATAGTAGAGTCCGCCTGCAATGCAGGAGACCCGGGTTTGATCCCTGGGTTGGGAAGATCCCCTGGAAGAGGGCATGGCAACCCACTCCAGTATTCTTGCCTGGAGAATCCCATGGACAGAGGAGCCTGGCGGAGTCTAGTCCATGTAGTTGCATAGAGTTGGACACAACTGACTGAATAACACTCACACACATAGGGCTAGGTCTCCCTATCACTTCTCAGCACTTAATCTGTTGCCTACTGTTGTTGCTAAGCTTCTTTTTTATATGTATATTACTCAACTTCCCAACAGTACTTTAATTCCATTGGACAGTGGAGGAATCTTCACATTGTGCTCACTACCACAGTGCAGTGTACTCAGTATTTTGCTAATGGATTGGAAGTTGTGCACTTCTCGTGTTCTGAGGAAACATAAAACTTGTGTCAACTCAGTAACTTGTGTCCCTGTCCTCTACAACTGAAAACATCAGAGCATCACAGGAAAGTTATGGCAAACAAAAATCTATGGTAGCTAGATGGAGAAAACTATTATTTTTTCAAGAACTGCTAAGGTTGAAACTTAAAAAGCAAGTGCCTATGCAACTGCTTAATAAAGAAAATATAAACTCCTTGCTTCATTCACAACGTTTCAGAGACCAGATAACCTATTAGAGTTACATGTATGATCACATTGGCTACACCCTTGTCAATGCTTAGTAACTGAGTCATATTTCTAATGTAGAAAGTGAACATGAGGGCTGGAAGTCGAATCTGTTTCGGAATAATTTACAAACAGGTGTTTGTTTATTCAGCAGTGTATGCATGAATTGATTTCTCTTGCTTTTACCTCAATAATTAGGGCGGGCCCCAAAATGGACTTTGCAAGTTCAGGGTAAAGACATACACCTCAATTAAACTGTATACAAATGAGTTAATCATGGATAATAGTATATCCTTGAGATTTAGCCATAGTTTCATAGTATAACTCAAAGTTCCTTTCTTAATGCCTTTTTCTTTCTAAGCAGAAGCAAATATGAATTTTAATGGAGCAGGTACCTGAAAGCTAATGAGACATATCAACACGGTACTGTGAAAATGAAACCCGTGGTTGTCAAAAATGCTTAGCTGGGTAAGGCCTCGGTTTGGATGTAGAGGAATGTGGCTGTGTTGCAATGATTTCAACACTCCACAAAAAGTACCAAGTATCTTAGAAGTTCAGTGTGAAACTGTTCCTGATTCCTTTCCTTCCTCTTTTGCTCTTGACTTCTGTTTGACTTATGAATCTAAACCAAATCAAGGTAACACTGGATTAGTGGAAAGTGCAAATTGTAAGGTTCTTTCCTCTGAGTGTGAAGACTTGCTGTATGTTTTAAGTTGAAAGCAAGATCAGACTCCTAATGAACCTGATAAACTGATACAGTAAATCAGGGAGTAAGAGAACAAAACAGTAGGAAGCTCTTCAGTAGTAAGCCACATCTCTGACATGAACACAATTACTTTAAGTCTGATAGCATATTCCAACTCTTATGGGTGTTGGTTATCCAAGAGACTGCAAATTAGATGTCATTTTTAAAGTACAGAGGTTGCCAGGGAGAGTATCTTCCCTCATCATTTAATCCTGTATAATTTTCTTCATAGGATTTCCCAAAATGCCACTTCGATCTTAGCAGAATGCTGGTGGAGGCATACCAAAAGATTTGCACTACCTTTTTTTAAAACAAGTTGCTGCGTATATAAAATAGATATCACCATACTTAGTTGCACACCTGAATCAGTTGGATAAATCACCATATGGGCACTGTAGAAGGTGAATGGAAGAACCAGAATTAGTGCTAAAACTATAAAACCTTTACAGATGTCTAAAGCTCTATATGTGGGGAACCAATCCTGCTGCATGATATGCTACACAAAATCTTAATTCACTTTCTTCCTTTACAAATTCTTTGAGAGACTGCTATGTGTTAGACACTGTGCTTATAGCTGAATATACCAAAATATGTAAGAAATGGCCCCTGCAATACACATGTCATGGATCTAGGAGAAGAAGCCATGTAATGGAGATTGTCTCTCCTAACAGATACAATTTTACATTGCTGTTAGTATTTTAAAAGTAGGGAGCTTGGGACAAAGAATAAGCATCATGCTACTGCTGCCAAGTCGCTTCAGTCATGTCTGACTCTGTGCGACCCCGTAGACGGAAGCCAACCAGGCTCCCCCGTCTCTGGGATTCTCCAGGCAAGAACAATGGAGTGGGTTGCCATTTCCTTCTCCAAATAAACATCATACTTGGTGACTTGTCATCATTGACCATTTCTGAGATTATAACCTCTTCAGAAGGATAGAACTAGAGGTTGATTGGAAAGACATTAAGAAAGAAGGCACTGAGAAGACGCTCTTGGGCAGTTTATTTCAAATTTCTGGGTATATGCTCTCTGTGGAGATTAAAATATAGTGCCCATCTCTAAGAGATGTTGTAAAATTAAAAGAGATACCTACATAATTCCTATAAAAATGTAGCATGGTGCCCAAAACTTGTGTTTTAATATTAGTTGTTCTTGTTGCAATTGTTATAACATTACATTAGGACAAAGATGAAGGCATGATACTTGGGTACTTGTAACCAGTGTTAATTAATAGAATTGCAGTCAGCTGCAGTAGAACAGGTGGACCTAAAAGTCAGACTGTAAGTTATATTTTAAAAATGAATGGTGGTAGTGGATAACAGAGACCCTGAGAGAAAACTATCTCTAAGAATCTTGATGGTTGGGAGAAGAAGAAAGAAAACAGTGAGCTTATGAAGAAGGAGGGCTGAATTGGAGTCCATTTACAAATTCTGGCCAAGATTTAAGAATATCTTTGAAAATATAGTGCAGAGCCCCTGCAGAGGGTGAGTCTGAAGATACATGAAAGGAGAACAGAGGAGGAGGAAACACCTATAGATAGAAAGGAATTTCCACACAAAGGAGCTGTCAGAGGGAAATGCTGACACATGTAAAGACTCTACCTCCACACATATCCATTCTTGGAAGCACACTGAGGAAGTAAGTGATAGAAAATGAGTTAGGCCGAGTGAAAAGTTCAATAAATTTACTGAGCTCCTTGAAGCGGTACCATATATACTCACTGTCCTTAATGGGCACACTGACAAGAATTCAAGTGCATCATATTTATGATCTATATGCATATAGAGATATATAGTATAGAAAGATGGAGAGAGAAAGTCTATTTCACATGAGTTATTTCACCTTTTTTAGTCAATAGGGCAGGGAAACTGACTTCAAAAGATGTAATTCACACGGTTGATATGAATTTGTAACTGAAGGGAAAGTGGGTTTCTGAAGATCTGAAATGTGAAAAATTTCTGTAATTGATTGATGATGTGTCCTTTTACTTTATGGGCTTCATTTTGTACTTTAACATAAAAACCTTTGTTATAAAAGAATATCCATCTACAGTATATTTTATGTGAGGTGTATTGCACTGTGGTTATTTTGCCTGACCAGCCTCTGTATCTCCTATTTTTAGGGACTGCTCCGAGATTTCCACCTTTACACTCAGATGGCACTCATCAACTCCCTATAATATTCGTAAAACTCAGTTTTAGCTAGACCTAGTCCTAATTTGATGTCTTAAGTTTGAGAATCAGTTCTTAACTCGTTAAGTTTGGGAATAAGATTAAATTCTTTAACTCTTGCTGGACATTTTAGCAAAGAGGTTTAATACTATGGAAGTGTTAAGTTTGTTGAATGTAGACCTCAAGTTGCAGGGCTACTATAGGAAAAAGCATTGTTAAGAATAGAGTCAGCACATAATTCTTGATAAATTTGTTGGATTCAGCTATGTCTGAAGAACGTCTCTATATTTAACAATGATATGGCCAAGTCAGTTTGAATTAAATTTATATCATTTGCAAACAAATAACCTTTACTAATAACTGACTATACAAATTCTACTTTCCAAACCATACAAACTCACTGTAGTTTAATTTTTTTTAAATTGAAGTACTGTTCATTTACAATGTTGTGTTAATTTCTGCTGTAAGCAAAGTGATTCAGATCTATCTATCCACATTCTTTTTAAAGTATTATTTTTCATTCATTTGTTTCATTTTGTTCATTATTTTTCATCGTCATTAAATGATGCCATTGTTTTCATATAAAATGAAAAGAAGATACAGTGGGGAAACAAAATAGTGGACAGTCAATTTGTAACAACATGGATGAACTTAGAGGGCATTATTCTTAGTGAAATAAGTCACATAGAGAAAAACTATATATACTGTATGTTATCACTTATATGTGGAATCTCAAAAATAAAACAAACTAGTTAATATAAGAAAAAATAAATGGTCTCACAGATATAGAGATCAAACGTGATTTTCAGTGGGGAGGGGAAAGATAGAGGTAGGGAGCAAACTACTATACGTAAAATAAATAAGCTACAAGAATATATTGTACAACACAGGGAATATATTCAATATTCTGTAATAACTAAAGATGGAACACAGTCTTTAAAATTTTGAGCCACTGTGTTGTATACCTGAAACTTATGTTATAGATCAACTACACCTCATTAAAAAAATAAATATTAAAACATAGTGGGCAGTCAATTGTGCAAGAGGAAAATATCAGAAGTCGAGTAAGGAAAGTAAATTTTTAGCGGCCTTGAAAGATGAGTGTATATTTTGCAGATATTAGGAGTTTTGATGTGGATGGTGGTATCTAGGGATGTTGGGAAGGCTTCAGGATAATCAGCCTTGCATAGAGCATACATTTCAAAAATGTCTAATGTTAAAAACATTAGTTGTAAAAATGTTCTACATTTTAAAATGAAGTCTACATTCAAAATTGGAAGGACTGATTCTGAAGCTGAAGTTCCAATACTTTGGCCACATGATGCAAAGAGTTGACTCTTTAGAAAAGACCCCGATGCTGGGAAAGATTGAAGGTGGGAGGAGAAGGGGACGACAGAGGATGAGATGATTGGATGGCATTACTAACTTGAGGGACATGAATTTGAGCAAGCTCTGGGAGATGGTGAAGGACAGGGAAGCCTGGTGTGCTGCAGTCCATGGGGTCGCAGAGAGTCGGACATGACTGAGTGACTGAATAGCAACATATGTTCAAAATGGCTTTGTCAAAGTAAATATTCAAATTGCTTAAAAAAAGGGACTTTGTCTTACTTCTTTTATTCAATTTAGAAAATGATAGTGTTCTGGAGTACTCCTATGTTTAGTCCTGTGCAATGTGGTGGAGTATGTAGATTGTGAAAGTCACATAACGCTCAGGATCTAACCTTCTGTTGACTGTCAACAGTGTCCCAGAAGTAACACATTTGCTTTGTTATTGTTCAGATTATCCTTGTAAGAAAAATGTATGAGGTATGAAGCACATAAAGAATAGTTTTCCACTACAGGAAAAAGCACATGATTATACTCTTGAAGTCTATGTACTTATGTACATGACTGTAAGACTCTATATTACTGTGCCTAAGAACATACCACAATGTCTACCACAGGAGAGACTGAATAAATATTTGTTGAAAGCATAAATAAATAGAATGATGCTATTTTGTCATTCTTGGAGTTATGCCATGGAACCAGTATGTAGGCAAATGTGTCTACAATGAAATATTTTGGTTGTTTCTGTAATTAAAGTATGTTGGATGCACCTATAGGAGACACTAAATATTGAATTTTGCCTTATGGTGAACTGTGTTTTAACAAGGTGGTAATATACTTGAAAACATAACAAAGCTGTACTTACATGACACTAGATATCCTAGATAAATTCTAGAAAGTTCAATAACACATAGAGATGCATAGTTTACCATAGTCAAACATAAGGATATTTGGTTAGTCATGGATAATTGTCTTTATTAAAAAAAACTGTCCAGAGGTTTTACTAAATATCAGCAGAATCAGTTAGCACTTTTTATTTTAAAAGAAAAATAGAGATTCAGAGTGCTAATATGTCCCAGTGGTCAAATACAGAGAATGTAGGAATTCAGTATGTCAAGATCTAGATATACTTTTCAGGAAAGGCAGAGTTAGTGATGACTGTGATGATGATGGTGATGATGATGATGATGGTGATGATGATGGTAATTTGACACTAGTGAATCTTAACTGCCATCCACCTTGCTTTATTCTGCATTCCACCTTGCAGAGTCAGGGAATGGCACAGACATTAAAATCAATATTCTTGTTGACTAGACCCTACAAAGAAGAGTTCCAGATGAATTTTAATGGTCTAGTGACAGATTTTATGATGGATTATGAAAACTGCTGTCAAAGTACAAGACCAATGAGAGAATGTGTGGTATAGAAAGCCAAACAGATTTGTGCCAAATCTAGTACTGGTGTTTGGGAAAATTCAGCTCTGCTTTAGCATGGAGTCCTAGGGTGCATGAGAATTCCAGTCTATTTGACTTCAATTAACCTCTTTTACAGGTGAAGCCAAAAAGAAAGAAACACACATAATAACTATTGCAAAGATATATTTTAAAGTCATTAAATGCACATTAATAATCTTGGGAATATATAATTTTGTAGGTGACAGATACTATTTTTATAGCTGTTCTTTAGAGAAAGAATAAGTTTCTCTTCATTAAAGACTAATGAGTGACATTATATTTAAGTGTTCACATTAGATATGCTTCTTTGAATTTAATGATGGGGCAATGAGGCTTTTAATTAAATACTCAAAACTCTCTACTGGGAGAAACAAAACAAATTTATCTGCAATTTAAAAAAATAATGGAATCCATCTGTTATATAATAAAATTTAAAAATTTTGGATATTTACACATATTATTATAGTACCTTTGAAAGCTCAATTCTTGATACCCTAATGTATTGGCATAACAAAGTAAATATGGTAATTTGTTTATTATTTTTTGTTTTGTTTCAATACCTTCAAAATTCACTATGGAATAAAGAATTCCCTGTAACACTTGGATTATTACTGTTACTGTCTCAGTATCCCATAATAGCAACAAATCTTTAAATTATAACTAAAAGAAAAATAATTATAAGATTAGGAAATCTTAAAGCTTTGCTATCTAGAAATTGGATTATAACCAGTTTCCTAAATTATTCTATCTTCTAAATTAAATTTCCCCTATTTCAGATGATAATATATTCTTTTACCCTATGCTAGAATTCATTATGTATTTATTAAAAATACAAAATATAATTATAGCTATTAAATTTTTAAAATATTAGAAGATAATAACATTACTGGATTTTATCAGTAAGTCATACTTAAATCACTTCCTCCATAGACACTATTATTTTAAAGGATTTCTAATTTTTGGAAAACCTAAAAGACAAAAGCAGTTGTTAGGTGCAGCATAGTTCAGAGTGCAATAATCAGTATATCATTTGGTATATTTACTGAGCCCTTAGTTTTGATCTTAGCTCCTGCTATTGTTTAGTTTACTTAATGGTCATCATTTTGGCAAATATCAAAGAAAAATGAAGCAAAATGTCATTTCTTTAAAAAAGGGAAAGGTTTAAAATGCCTTGAAGAAATGAGGAAGAAAAAAGTATCTCTCACAGTCACTTTTGATGGATTTAAGATAAAAATCTTTCATTAGGCAAAGGCTTGAGAAGCCTACTGATGGGGGATTAGACACAATTAGATTAGATTTAAAGCAGATGCTACAAAGCCTATGTGAGGCTGCTAATTATTTGTGGTTGATTTTTGTATTTTTCATGGAGTTCAAGTCTAATCTATAGACTGTCTTTACTTAATAGTTTTACTGTGAATTCATATTAACACAGAACATATCCTGAAGGCTTTTTTTTAGCAGACCAATGAAAGAGGTTGGGGAAAGCATACTGCTCACTGAATTTCTTAAGATACTATAATTTGGGGACCATTTGGAAATGGAAGAGTCTTACAGCTTCATGCTTTTGTGAATAGGAAAGAATTATCTTGGAGTATTTTGATGATATACTATGGGATATAAAAAAAAAAGTTCACTGATTTTTCCATCCATATTTTCAGTATTTATTTACGAAGCACCTTAAGTTCCAGGCATTGTTCTAGGGTTTGAAGGTTAAATAACAAACAAAAGAGATCAAGTATTTAATTTAGAGACTTGGAACACCAATACCTAAACTTAATATTTGACTACAAACTTTTTCAAACTTTGCAATAATTACTTATCTTTTTGTTTGCTTGTTTCTCTGTTCATGAAAAGTAAAAGTGAAAGTTGTTCAGTTTTGTCTGACACTTTGAGACCATATGAACTTATACAGTCCATTAAATTCTCCAGGCCAGAGTGCTGGAGTGGGAAACTGTTCCCTTCTTCAGAGGATCTTCCCAACCCAGGGATCAAAGCCACGTCTCCTGCATTGCATGCAGATTCTTTACCAGCTGAGCCACAAGGGAAGCCCAAGAATACTGGAGTGGGTAGCCTATCCTTCTTCAGCGGATTTTCCTGATCCAGGATTCAAACCCGGGTCTCCTGCTTTGCAGGCAGATTCTTTACCAACTGAGCTATCAGGGAAGCCCACATCCTCTCTGTTTTGGCCAATATCTATTGCTCTTTTGATTCACTTGTTATTTCCTGTGTTCTTTCCATCCGCTGTTGAATTTATCTACTGAATTTTTATTTCAGTTGTTTCACTTTACAGTTCAAACAGTTTCATTTGGTACTTTATACTTTTTATTTCTTTACTGACACTTTCCATTTCTTTGTTGAGAACTTCATTTAAGTGAGATTCAAATTGCTCACTGGAACACTTAGAAGTAAAAAAAAAATACACTTTTATAAAAATAAAATTTTTATGTTTTGTTATCAATTCTGTAAATTTTTTCCAGATAATTCAAACAACTCTGTCATCCAGGCAGTGGCATTTATTAGTTGTCTTTCTTCATTCACTTTGAAATCTTTTTAGTATGTTAGATTGTTTTCAATGGAAAGTGTCACATATTCTCACTAGATTATGAGACAGGATCTCATTTAAACCTTCTGTTTTATCTGGTTTCCTCTGACTCTATAGTGGCAGAAGAAGGGGAGGCACATCCTCGTTGCAACTAAGAG
Organism: Odocoileus virginianus; assembly: GCF_023699985.2. NCBI lineage: Eukaryota > Metazoa > Chordata > Mammalia > Artiodactyla > Cervidae > Odocoileus > Odocoileus virginianus. Next base: position 21,907,209 of record NC_069699.1, read on the forward strand.
AATAAAAGTTCGGGTTCCCCCTTGGGTCCTGTCAACACCAGATGGAGTGGCAGCATTTTTATTGTTGGATGGGAGTTGGGATACCAGTTCCCCTCTAGTGTCCACTGATAAATCCCTTGCTTGGAGGTTATGAGTGCCATGTCAATGCACCCTGTGAAGTCTCCACTGAAGAGACCTCTCTGGTCTTTTGAAGCTGACTGTACAGTAGGCATCTTCTGATATCATTAAAGCCAGTGAGTGGGGCACCTTATTATTTCTGGGTTGAGGTGCAAGTTTAGGCTTCCCATGTAGCCTCTCCTGATACTGGAGTGTTGTGGGATCAGTGGACCTCCTTACCACCTGATGGGGATGGAATTCAAGACTCCCTACTCAGCCTCTCCTGGTAGAGGTGATGGATGCAGTTGTCGGGGTGTCATGTTACAGTGGGGTGAGCATAGGAGACGCACTCTAACTTTGCTGGAGTGCATGTACATGAAACTTCAGGTTTCTCTGTAACATTTGGCTGAAATAGAGCGGTTATTGTCTAACGTTTCTCTCTCATTACGCTGACCCTTTCTTGGTTTTTCAACTTGAAGAGATTTTATTTTGTTTTCTTGTCTGCCAATGTTATTTCAGCTACTAGCTTCTTCAGCTCAAAGAAGTTTGGGCTATATGAAACGGTTTAAAACATTCATAATTAGATACATTTTTGAGGCAAATATATCCTTTGTTATCATTATTATTTGACCATTGAATTGTTCAAAAGTACTCATGTGACTGTCTTGATATTTTCCCCCAAAATGACACTACAGTTTTATTGCACAGATCATGAATTCTTTTAGTTTCTCTTCTCCTATCAGATTGATTTTCTATGTCATTTCCCTTCTGGCATACAAAAAGCTTATTCCTTAATCAAAAAATGTTACTTATATTTTCTCATTATTCTTTATATAGTTTGTAGTTATTCTCTAATTAAATAATAACATATGTTTTCCTAGTACACTATTTGCCTCTAATAATATTTTTTCTAATTTATTCTGGTTAAAATCAAAGCATTTTTTGACCTAACAGAAATACAGAAAATAAATGCTGTGCATGTGTTGGGCTTCCCAGGTGTTGCTGGTAGTAAAGAACCTGCCTGCCAATGCAGGAGATATAAGAGCTGTGGCTTTGATCCCTGGGTTGGGAAGATCTCCTGGAGGAGGGCATGGAAACCCACTCCAGTGTTCTTGCTTGGAGAAGCCCATGGACAGAGGAGCCTGTTAGGCTACAGTTCATGGGGTCTCAAAGAATCAGACATGACCAAAGCTACTTAGCACACATGTATGTGTAATATGTATATAATATATATACACCAATATATGTATTGGACAATAAAGAAAGCTGAGCGCCGAAGAATTGATGCTTTTGAACTGTGGTGTTGGAGAAGACTCTTGAGAGTCCCTTGGACTGCAAGGAGATCCAACCAGTCCATCCTAAGGGAGATCAGTCCTGGGTGTTCATTGGAGGGACTGATGCTGAAGCTGAAACTCCAATACTTTGGCCACCTGATGCAAAGAGTTGACTCATTTGAAAAGACCCTGATGCTGGGAAAGACTGAAAGCAGGAGGAGAAGGGGATGACAGAGGATGAGATGGTTGGATGGCATCACCGACACAATGGACATAGGTTTGGGTGGACTCCAGGAGTTGGTGATGGACAAGGAGGTCTGGCATGCTGTGGTTCATGGGGTCACAAAGAGTCAGACATGACTGAGTGACTGAATATAACATTAAAAGCAACTCAGGGTCTGTCCTATAGCAAATCCTGATGCTCCTATATATTTAGCATCTCTGGATCAATGTTTTCTTTGTAAATAATTTTATTGAAATATAGCTATTCTTGACATGTATTGTCTATAGCTGCTTTAATGCTATAATAGGAGAGCTGAGTAGTGGCAACAGGGATTGGTGGGTCTTAACACCTAAAATGTTTACTATCTGGCCCTTTTAAGAAAGGTTTGCAGGTTCCTGGTTTAGAGGATTACAATTGCTAAAACATCTGGAGAAATAAAGTGAATATATGCAATACCTATCATCTCTGAAGGATCCCTGATGTCCACATATGATAACATATTTATGAAGGTGTTACTTTTTAACATTTAATGCTAGAAGAAGAATGACAAACTAGTAGATTATTATTGTATGCCCAGGTGGTCTTAAACATTACAAATATAGGAGAAAAAATAATACCTTCTCAGTATTTTGCTTTGTCGTTTGTGGGGACATATCTCTTTATTTCTTCCTTTATTCTGGCAATCTTTTCATGTTTCTTTTGTAGGCCTATCTACTTCTATCAGTCATTATATGTAGTTCCAGAAAGTTCTGGACTTTATTTCAGTTCTTTTCCAAGGCAGTTATACCCACAGAAACAACTTCATTTGACACGTACTCATGTGAGAACTAAATATCTGTAGCCCAGACCTCTTTTCAGATCCATACTTGTATATTCAGTTGCCTACTATAGTTTACCCCATGACTAAGCACATAAAATTGCAGAAGTACAAGACTGACCTTATCAACCGCCACCTCCTCTACTTCTACTGCTGTCTGTCTCAGTGGATGGCCCCACTATCTATTACATAGGATAAACCAAAACCCAAGGAATCACATTTTATCCGACGTATTCTTCAAGTTCACTCTTAAATTCTGGTTGTGTTATTGGTTTTCGTTTATTTTAATCTGACTTTGGTGTTTCTCACTAAAGTAAGAATTCATTCTTTGAATATTGTAGAAAATTCACAGCAAGTATCACTATGAATTTTATTTTTAATTGTCTTTTTGTTTTTTATTTGGGATTTCTGACTTGTTCTATTTTCCTTGTCTTTTTCATATTTTCAATTTTATATTCATTCTTTGACCCATATAGATCTGATCTATCTCCCAGTTTGGGTTTCCCTGATCACTAAGTTGGTAAAGAATATGCCTGCAATGCAGGAGACCCCAGCTTGATTCCTGGGTGGGGATGATATCCTGGAGAAGGGGTAGGCTGCTTCTGCTGCTGCTGCTAAGTTGCTTCAGTCGTGTCCGACTCTTCGCGACCGCATGGACTGCAGCCCACCAGGCTCCGCCATCCCTGGGATTCTCCAGGCAAGAACAATGGAGTGCGCTGCCATTTCCTTCTCCAATGCATGAAGGTGAAAAGTGAAAGTGAAGTCGCTCAGTCGAGTCCGACTCTTCGCGACCGCATGGACTGCAGCCCACCAGGCTCCTCTGCCCATGGGATTTTCCAGGCAAGAGTACTGAGTGGGGTGCCATTGCCTTCTCCAGGGGTACGCTACCCACTCCAGTATTCTTGGGCTTCCCTTGTGGCTCAGCTGGTAAAGAATCCGCCTGCAATGTGGGAGACCTGGATTCAATCCCTGAGTTGGGAAGAACCCCGGAGAAGGGAAAGGCTACCTACTCCAGTTATCTGGCCTGGAGAATTCCGTGGACTATACAGTCCATGGGGTCACAAAAGAGTTGGATATGACTGAACAACTTTCACTTCACTTTCATATTGCCGTTTAAAACCCTTTCTTTATACTTGATAATTTGCTGGGGTTTTTTTGTTTTCAATGTAATATTTGTATTTTTCCTTTATAGAAGTCATGTTCCATTCATTTTCAAGTATATCTGCTATTTTTCTGTGATAAACTATTCTGTTGTGATTTCTAATCCTTCTATACACTTTTATTTTTAATTTGTCTCATTTTATTGTTTTTCTCAAATAATTCTGTTATTCTTTCATAGCAGAAATTCTTTTTTCCAGTTGCTTGTATTAGTGTCTCATTAGAGGTTATTTATTTATTTAAAAAAAGATTTTAAGTTCCTTTTAAGTTGAGATTGTATCTTTTATGATGAAAGCCATGTATAGTATTTGTGGAAGTGTCTGATAAATTATTTTACATTAGTTGTTATGTAGCTTCTTTAACCAAGTGTTAGAATTTTTCTAGGCCCTTTAACATGGGGGACAGGTCTTTCAATGTTTCCGCTTTATGCAAATATATAAATTTCAGCTCTTCAACTCACACAGGCTTAAGGACAATCTTTTCTTTCTTGGTACATGCTTATTTCTTAGTACAGTTCTGTGAAGTTCTTTCCTAGGCTACTCTCCCTCTGGTGATTTTATGAAGACATTTTTCTTCTTTTCAGTCTCTTGGCAATATACTTTATTTTTTAGAAGTTTGTGGTATATTTACCCAACATCTTTATATGTTTGTAGTGGTAGATAAATCAACTGAGCTCAATTTACCCGATGAAATTAGCCAAGTTAACTTTTCCTAAGAATTATTGTAAAATTTGCTTTCTTTTAAAACACTGATAAACTCACTAACTCTTAGGACCTTGGCTAAAATTTTTACTCTAACCTGAAATTACTTCCTACTTGAATCTCTCAAACATGATTTCACAAAATTCCTCCTTTTACTTTCTCTGCTCCAGCCACACTGGCCTTCTTTCATTTCTCTGAATGTACCATATATTGTTGTATTATATTCCTTCTTGAATCTATGCCTTCTGTGCCTGCAGCATTTGTCCCAACCCTGTTCAGTGATCAGGTTTCTGTTTACCTGTCATCCAGAACACAGCTTAGATACTGCATCCTTGAAGAAACTGTCTCTTATTCCTTAGGTGACTTTAGTACATGCACATATATGCATACATTTCTTTTCTTTGGACCCTTTGTTACAGTTTGTAATTAAATATAATTAATCATGTGACAATTAGTTTAACATATTGCTTTCACATACCCCTCAATGTGACTTATCCTTGTAGTTCAGCAATCATTAAGTGTTTATTAATATGTTAGAAAATTGCTTGATTACATCACATTGGTTGAGGGAATATTCCACTCGGGTTGATTTAATATTACTGATTGGGCTTAACCTTAGATATATGACTCTAAATATACAAAATCTAAAGCTATCATAATATTTGACTCTAAGTTTGGCCAGGATCACAATGTGAAATATTCATGTTTATTTCACATTACCCTTGATACAAACTGAATAAAAAAAGGAAGTGAGAAACTAAGAGTGCTGTTTAATGAGAAAATTCAGAAAAGAAGAGTCACTACATTAGACAGAACCAAAATATATTATCACATAGATATAGCACCAGCGGATTCAGAGACCATCTGTTCTACCATCTAAAGCTAATTAAATAAAAAAAAAATCTGAGCAATTAAGAAACAACCATCAGCCTAGAGTCTGAATCAAGAAAGATTTGATAATAAAAACTATAGCTATTACAAATACACTTAATTAGGAAGTACCTGAGTAAAAGTCTACAAGTCATTAAAGTGCTGTTGAAAGAGTGAAGTATGGCGCATGTATATGAGTGGAAAATTTTACTAATGGATAACTATTACCTGTAGGATCCTATTAGACTAATGAGTCTGCCCTATCTAGAAAGAAGAGCACACAATTTTAATAGTTTTAGAAAAAGACTACTAATATACTTTTGGACTATTAAATGCCAACAAATTTAATTGAAAAGCAAACAAGCCATTTCTGTATTATGTGCTAGGTACCTAAATTTTGTTCTTGGTGTGATCCTCAGTAAAACCATGCTGATTATTTGGTTTTGAATGAAATAAAAGAATTACTAAAATTCTGTTGATTTTATGTAAGTATGATGACAATACTCTTCATTTAATATAGTAAATTTTTCATGTGCTCTGTGTCTACAGATAACAAAGTATTTTATATTTTCACATGTCATTATTGTGTGTCCTTAGTTGCTCAGTCAAGTCCAATTCTTTGTGACCCCATGGACTGTAGCCCGCAGACTCCTCTGTCCATGGAGATTCTCCAGGCAAGAATAACAGAGTGGTTGCCATGCCTTCCTCCAGGGGTTCTTCCCAACCCAGGGATAGAACCCAGGTCTCCTGCATTGCAGGCAGAGTATTTACCATCTGAGCCACCTGGGAAGCCCAAGAATACTGGGGTGGGCAGCCTATCCCTTCTCCAGGGCATCTTCCCAACTCAGGAATCAAACTGGTGTCTCCTGCATTGCAGGTTGATTTTTTACCAGCTGAGCTAGACCTCTGTAAAACCTGTTGAGTCAGTAAAGCAGGTGAGATTAGTTTTATTTGCCAGATTAAGAAATTGAGATTTAGGATGGGTTAGGAGACTGAGCGACTTCACTTTCACTTTTCACTTTCATGCACTGGAGAAGGAAATGGCAGTCCACTCCAGTATTATTGCCTGGAGAATCCCAGGGACGGGAGCCTGGTGGGCTGCCGTCTATGGGGTCACACAGAGTTGGACACGACTGCTGTGACTTAGTAGCAGCAGCAGCAGCAGAGGTCACATAGATAGATTTTTTTTTCATTTATTTTTATTAGTTGGAGGCTAATTACTTTACAATATTGTAGTGGTTCTTGAAATAGATCACCAGCCTAGGTTGGATGCATGAGACAAGTGCTCGGTCAGGCCTAGATAGATCTTAATTTAGTTAATTGTGACTCTTATTTCCACTAAGCTTTCCACTAGAGTATGCTCTGTCTGTTTATCAGTTTATTAGTATCTGTAAAGGCAGTTAATAAAACTTATTTGTGTAATATTATGGAAAGATTTTTTATTTTTTTCTGTAAGAGTAAATCGTGATGAATTCTCTAGCCAACCAGGAGATTAATGAGCGAACACTTTCACAAATTTTTGAACTGATAATCATACTGTTTTTATAAATATCTAGTCTATGGGCAGAGTCTTCAATGTAGGAAATGGATAGGTAGGCATTTCTGAAGCTGTAGTATATTAAAGCATAGAAAAAGAGAAAAGTCTTATCTTAACCATTTTCTTGATCCTCACCAACATTTCTCAAAGTATAAGTGGACCAATTGTTTGTATCTTTTGAGTGTGCTCTCTCCAAACAAAGACTCTGTGGTCCTTTCTAGCCTATATCTGAGGAGGCATTGCCTGGGAATCTGAATTTTTCTATTAGGGCTTTTCTGTGAAAACTGTGTACAGTGTGGTTATAGAACCACTGCCTTGGGCAAATCTTTAAACATGTAGAAGATGATTTAAAGTTGGAATGAAATCAAGTGTTAAGAGATGAGAAAAACATTCAAAATCTTGTAGTGGTAGTATGAATATTTACCATCATAATTAAGACCACAAAAATCTCAAGTTTAAGCCACTATTATGCTAGGCTGTGTGACATGCAAAATAAACTTAAGTTAACGCAAAACCCCATTTTTAGGAATTAATCAGGGAGTTAGAATAGTTCCTTTGGTTCAGTATTTGGTCCTGAAAACAAACAACACTGTTATGGCTCACATCAATCCAGAATGGAATAAAAAGAAACAAATCAAGAATAGTGTTGACTTCTGGTGTGGGCAATTGCCTTCTTTGTGTTTATAACTAAACTACAGGCTTCCCTTTAAAAGGACATCTGACTAGTTGCTCCTGAGGCTCTGTCTTCCAACTTCTCTCAAAAATACTTACTAAGAAACAGGAAAACTCATAACATCACAAAATATTAAGACTGACAGACAACCTATTGCTAGAAAATAGAAGAGATTTCCACTAACTGGAAAGTCATTGGAATTAGATTGCGGGGAAAAAAAATGGTGGATTCATGAAAGAGAATAGCTTCAAGTTACTGAAAAAGATAGGAAGATGCTTTGTTATACTTAAGTTTCTTCCCCTCTTTTTTTTCTCCTTTGCTTTCTCTCTTTCATAAACAGTCTGCTCTCACTAACAAACTTTTAGGGCCTTAGACAGTCATTTTCCCTTTTTCTATGCACTTGTTTTATAGGAATTCTCAATGTTTGTGTCTCCTTTAGTAAGAACACAATGGATTAGGAAATGTGAGATGAGAGCTTTTAAACAGGGATGCATTGCATCCTAACAAAGCAGTTTGGTTTGACTCAGAGGATGGAAAAACTGGGAGAAATACATGCAGTAAACTTTCATGTACAGCTTTAACTTAGAGGGTAAGAACTCCAGGGTGTGGGATGAAAGACATGTCTCTTAATTTTAGCAGAAAAGACACCGGGGGGCCAAGAACTGTGCACATCAATTTACTTTTCATGTAAAGATCTGAGAAAATGATTAGATTTATAGCCAAATGGATTGTAGCTGACATCGAGGGCATCCTGCTAATTGGTAAATACTGTAAATGGGTTAAATCTATTCATACGAGAAAGAAAACAAACAACATGTGTCCTATTAAAATCTAATTGCCATACAGGGAAAAGGAAAATAGAATATTGTTATGAAACCGCATTTAAAAATTATCAAATAAATCAGAAGAAAGTGTTAAAATACTTCAGCGTGTATTAAATATCAATATACAAGGGAAAAAAAACTGTGTGTATGCAAACATGAACAGAATCATATATGACATGAAGAGGGGGATGGGCTGGAAATAAAACAAGATGAGACACAGACCAAAGCTTGAGAAGTTAATCAATATAGGAGCTGATCAATATAAGGTATAGCAAATTAAACTACATAGGTATAATTAAAATTTGTATAAGAGGCAGTAATGATAAGAACTACTATTCCAGCAAATGAAATCATTCAGATAAAACACACAATTGAGGTTCACTCCTGCAAACAAAGGAGAAAGATCAAAGGATTAAAAAAAAACCTGTTTAATGTATACAGAAGTTAGAGAATGGAAGTCTAAAATAAGTATTTGATGTTTTCTCAAAGAAGAAACTGGAACAATTGGAATGGAAGCAATCATTAAAGTATTAAAAAAAGGTGAAAATTTCCATAATTGATAAAGCTATGAGTCTGCTGTAAAAATGCTTGATAATACTCCAAGAAAGGGAAATGAAAAGAACCCATGCCAAACTAAAAATTCTAATAATAATCAAGATAAATATGCTTAGGAGAATCCAGACAACAAAACAGGTTGCTCCATAAAAAACAACTGAACTGGTCTCAGACTTCTCCACTGAAATAGTTACTGCATAAAAGCCACATTTATTGCCTAAACGCACAAATGGTGATTCAGTGGTAAAGAATCTGCCTGCCAATGAAGAAGATGCAGAAAAAGGCAGTTTGAGAGGTGGTTGATTTCTGGGTTGAGAAGATCCCTTGGAGAAGGAAATTGCAACCCATTTCAGTACTTGCCTGGAAAATCCCATAGACAGAGGAATCTGGTGGGCTATAGTACATTGGGCTGCAAAAAAATCGGACATTCACAGACAAATATTACGCAAAGACAATATTTATTTCATAAAGGCCTCAGAATTTTGGTGCTGTAAATTTGAGACCTAAAAATGTAAACCAAACATTCCACCATATATTAAGCAGTGGAAGAACACTCTCAGATATGGGTGTGCTTTAAAAACGAAATGTATATTTTATTTGCACATGAATATATTTGCTATATATATTTATATGTATCTATATATTTCTCTCTATATATATCTATGTATCTTTATTTAAAATATATGTTAGTACATACTCTAGTTGACAGAGAAAAAATGTTTAAAAGAATGAGGAAAATTATAACCTAAGGAATTTAAGAAAATTTGAAAACATTTAAATTATTTCAAGTGTTGTAAAGTCAAAGGGCTTCCCAGGTGACTCAATGGTAAAGAATCTGCCTGCAATGCAGAAGACCTGGGTTTGATCCCTGGATCAGGAAGATACCCTGGAGAAGGGAATGGCTACCCATTCTAGTATTTTTGCCTGGAGAATTCCATGGATGGAGGAGTCTGGTGGGCTACTGTCCAAGGGGTCGCAAAGAGCTGGACACAACCGACTTACTATCACTTTCACTTTCAAAGTAAAAAATGGCTGATAAAAGGAGATTTTATATATAATAATAAGTTAATAACAATAACTTGGGTCTAAGACCAAATTTTCTCAAGTCAACAGAAGTTTTGAAAAGACAGAGAACTACAAGCTTGTTAAATTTCTTTATCTTTTGTGAACAGATAATAAACGAATAAGTTGGAATAATTTCATGAGACAATTGAGAAAAATTGATTAATAGAAGTTATCATGAAAACATAAGCAACCATCTAAGAATCTTAAAACTGGAAGAGTTACTTTCAAATCCCTGAATAATATGAGAAAAACATTTTTCCTACTGAAAAAGATAGAAAACTGAGGCAAATTCCAGAAAGCATAAAGTAAGTTTTACTTATGAATATCAGTATTATGTGTAAAACTCTTCCTTTAGAAAGTGAAGAAAATTGGATTCGGCTGGCAATCTAATAGATAAGCCACATACAAAAAAAATAAAGGTGAAATCACACAAAAATATTAAAAAGCAAATATGACAATAATTTACCCAGCAAACACTGACCAAAATAAAGCAGTGGGAAGCAATTTCAGAAAAAGTAGAAAGCAAAAGCCTTATAAGAGATTAAAAGGGTCTTTTCACAACAGTATAAATGACTACAGAAAAACCAATAAAACTATAATAAACAGATATAATTTGATAAAAGCTAATGAGAGAAAACTTGTCCTACTATGTATTGAAATATTATGTATTACAATGATTATAAAAATCACTGATTGTAATAAACACCATTGCTTTATGCCCTACTAAAAAGAAAAAATAATTTTACATGTTACCCTGCAAGAATTATCCTCATTTTGGAAATGTTTACATATGATTAAGTATGCAAATTAGAATTAATGACTTACAGTATGATAAATCCTTCATGATTAAAATAGCATCAAGTCAGGCACAAAATATGAAAACAGAAATGGAACAGCACAAATATATTTGAAATAAATGTTTGTATGGATAATATTATAATAAATTATATAAGAATGCTAACTCAAAATGTGATATCCTAAGAGAAGCTTAACAAACTGACTGGAAAGATATAGAATATTCAATAAATGATAAGAAAGAAAAATGCATCTTTGATAAAAATGTCAAGTTAATGTTTACTGGTTGGATATATTTGATTAGATATAAAAATAATATTACAAATGATCAGAGAAAATGAAAGTGAATATTTAAATGACTTTGTATGTTTAGGACTAATTATTAAAACACTGAGGAAAACAGCACAAAGGAAAATATTTAACTACATAAAATGTTAAAATTTCTGAACATCATAACAAGATAAAAAACCTTAAATTGATCGAGCCATAAAGTATCACTATTATTGTGGGTCAACTTTGCCAAGAAGTGGCAGTCTACAAGGAAATTGGGAGGAAGTGTAAGCAACATGAAAATTAAAAGTTGAATATCCTTGATTAATTAAAAAATCTATAAATTAAAAGATATGCAAGGGGATTAAGAGGTACAAACTACAATGTATAGTATAAACAAAATACAAGGACATATTGTACAGTACAAGAAATATAGTGAATACTTTATGATAATTTTTAAATGGAGTATAATCTATGAGATTTTTGAATCACTATGGTTTATACGTAAAATATAATGTTTTAAATCAGCTATAATTTAGTAAACAAAAACACACACAAGAACACCATAATAGAAAAATAGGTGAACAAAATAAGGGTCAATGTCTAGAAGAAATAGAAAAATAATTAAAAGGAAATATGCCAAAATGTTACCTGTGGTATTCTTTGAGTGTTGGGATTATGGATGATTTTCATTTGTGGGAGTTTTTTTTGTATAACTTTATTTTGCTCATGCTTTTCTGTATTTTGAAAATAGTATTCTAGATGAGCATGAGTTGTTCATTAACTTCAGGGGCTTATATATGTGCACGTATGTGTATGATTTGGATGGGAACAGATGGTACTCAGCAGAGATAATAGAAGTGAAAACAGGAGGTTGAATGCAAAATGTTTCTGTTGCCTGAGTTTGGAGTGGAGGGACAGTTACTTGCCTCTCCAAACTCAAGAGTTTCATAGCACAGAGTACATTCTGGAGATGACAGTGCCTGAGGGGAACGTGATATCACTTTCAACTTGGTAAGACTGAAGGCCTTAGGGGACAATAACTGAGGATGTCTAAAAAGAACACATGAGCAAGATTGTATACCTAAAGTGAAAGTGCCAACCTCTTAGTGTTATAGACCATTTCAATTTTTTTTTTAATTTCACACTCTCTCTTACATGATTGATTTACAGCAAGTAACACATATTTTGATAATTAATTTTTTATGTGACAAAAAGAAGATTTGTACTAATGGGGATGCTAAAATTGCTAATGCATCACAACTCCTAATAATTTCAGGTGTCTGAAACTGTGTATATTAGTACAATCCTAGAAATTGAAATGTTATCTAAGTCATTGTTTCTCAAAGTATGATCCCTAGGACAGCAGCAGCATCTCATGGGGATTTGTTAGAAATACACATTTTCACACCCTACTCGTACCTGCTAAATCAGAAACTCTGGGAGTGAGGTCCAGCAATCAGTGTTTCAAAAAGCCTCAGAAAATAACAAGAAACAATCCCATTACAAAAAACGTGCAGAGGAACTAAAGAGACATTTTTTCAAAGAACACATACAAATGGCCAACAGGTATAGGTACATGAAAAGGTGCTCAGCATCACTAATCATCAGAGAAATGTAAATCAAAATCACAGTGAGACATCATCACACACCTGTTAGAATGGCTATCATCAAAAAGGCAAAAGACAACAAACATCAATGAGAATGTGGAGAAAATGGAACTTAAAAAATTTTTTTTTATTTTCCATTTATTTTTATTAGTTGGAAGCTAATTACTTTAGAATATTGTAGTGAGAGAACAGCATCGAAAATGGAACTCTTGTGCACTGTTGGAGGGAAAGTCAATTGGTACAATCTCATTATGTAGGTTCCTTAAAAAAAGTAAAAATAGAACAATCATATGATCTGCCCATCCCATTTCTGTTTATATATCCAACAGAAATGAAAACAGGATCTCAAAGAGATATCTTCATTTTCACGGTCATTGCAGAATTATTGACAATAACCAAGACATGGAAGTCACCTAAGTATCCATCAATGGATAAATGGATAAAGAAGATTTAAGATGTTCACACACGGACACACACACATCCAGTGGAATATTATTCAATCATGAGAAAGAAGGAAATCCTGCCATCTACAATAACATGAATGTGCTAAGTCACTTTAGTCGTGTCTGACCCTTTGCAACCCTATGGACTGTAGCCCACCAGACTCCTCTGTCTGTGAGATTCTCCAGGTAAGAATACTGGAATGAATCGCCATGTCCTTCTTCAGGGGATCAACTGGACTCAGGGATCGAACTCATGAATGGACCTTGACTATATTATGCCAATTAAATGTCAGACATAGAAAGACAAATACTGCATGATATCACATATTTAAAATAAAAAAAGCAGAATTTCTAGAAACAGAGTGTAGAATATTGATTACCAGGGAGAAGAGGTGGGGGAAAGGAGAGGTATTGGGCAGAGGGTACCATTGCAGGTTTAAGATGAATCAGTTCTGAGGATATAATGTATAACATGGTAATTATAGTTAATAATACTATATGCTTGCAGTTACTAAGGAAAGAGGTCTTACATATTCTCATCATAAAATGAAAACAGAAAACGTATGTGATTGAAGGCATTTACTAATGCTATGATGACAATCACTTTGCAATATATACAGATATCAAATCAACATGTTGTACAATGTTATATGTCAATTAAATCTCAATAAGACTAGAAAAAAAGGCCCTCCTGATGATTTTTTTCACGCTAAAAGGATAGATTGATTTTCAGCTAATACATTTCTAGTATTTCAGACCAAATTATATGTATGTGTATATATATAGGGAAAGTTATGACCAACCTAGATAGCATATTAAAAAGCAGAGACATTACTTTGCCAACAAAGGTCCGTCCAGTCAAGGCTATGGGTTTTCCACTGGTCATGTATGGATGTGAGAGTTGGACTAGAAAGAAAGCTGAGTGCCGAAGAATTGATGCTTTTGAACTGTGGTGTTGGAGAAGACTCTTGAGAGTCCCTTGGACTGCAAGGAGATACAACCAGTCCATCCTAAAGGAGATCAGTCCTGGGTGTTCACTGGAAGGACTGATGCTAAAAGCTGAAACTCCAATACTTTGGCCACTTCATGCAAAGAGTTGACTCATTGGAAAAGACCCTGATGCTGGGTGGGGTTGGGAGCAGGAGGAGAGGTGGATGACAGGATGAGATGGCTGGATGGCATCACTGACTCGATGGGCATAAGTTTGAGTAAACTCCGGGAGTTGGTGATGGACAGGGAGGCCTGGCATGCCGCCAGTCATGGGATCACAAAGAGTTGGACACGATTGAGCCACTGAACTGAACTGAACTGATGTGTATATATATACATATATATATATATGTACACACACACACACACACACACACACACGTGTATTTGTTGTTGTTCAGTCAATAAATTGTATCCAACTCTTTTGTGACCCCCATGGACAGTAGCACGCCTGGCTCCTTTGTCCATGGGATTTCCCAGAAAGAATACTGGAGTGGATTGCCATTTCCTTCTCCAGGGAATCTTCCCGACCCAGGGATCAAGCTTTGTCACCTTCATTGGCAAATAGATTCTTTACCACTGAGCCACCAGGGAAGCCCACACAGATGTGTGTGTGTGTGTGTGTGTGTGTGTGTGTATCCAAAATTAAAAAAAAACAACAAAAAAGCACATTTAATTTGATTCTCCGAAGAAGCAAGTGATTATTTCAAAAGCATCATTTTTCAAAGAGCGTTCTCCCGAGTCCTTGACAAGCAGATATTTTCTATGCCCTTAAAGCAGAAATCAGCTCTGTAGATTCAGTGTGTGTTAACTTACTAAGGATGCTAAGAGGTCTAAAAGAAAAGAAACTTCTTTAACCAAGATAATTTAATGTTTCCAGGTATCAGAAAATACTTGATAATATCAGTTAATTAGATGTTTACCAAATAACATCATTCACAACTGCTGTCCTGTGAATCATCATTCTTTGTGAAATATTCTAGTTCCTTCCTTCTTGTGTCAAACAGAGAAAGGGATAAGATCCTATTTCAAGTTGGTATTATAGTAATCAAATTTTGAAGTTTTGTTTCTTTGGCATGAATAAAAAGAGAAAATTTTTAAAGCTTAATGGAAAATTGTAACATGCCAAATAATGTGATAAACAGGACTTACCGCTGCTCTTTTCTCAAGGGGAATGCTCATAAAATAATCACTAATTTCATTATCAAAGTATGGAATATGAAAATCTTAGTAAGTTTCTTTTAAAAAATCCTTTCAAAAATTTACAGAAAAGAAAAAAGTAAGATGTGCATTTATTTCATTTTATTTTATTTATGTTTGAAAGTAGTTGAGGTTTAGAACAATCTTATAATTTTGTCGCTCTAAACTTTAAGCTTGTTTCTGACATTACTTTCACAATTCTAGTCCTTCCGCTTGGAATGCTCTTCACTTTATCTTTCCATAGCTGGTTCCTTCTTCTTACTCAGAATCCATCTCAGAGCTTTTACATGAGTACCCATTGTAAATTAACTGTTTCACCCAAAACATCACTCTCTAAAGCAACTATATTCATTGGATTGTCTTTGTAAGAGTTAGAGTTATTGGAAGCAATCTTGCACACTTTATTGTTAATGCTGTTTTCTTCTTTTCCTATTTATTATCTCATTATTATGGAAGGTGAGTTCTATATAAGACAGAGGCTCTGTCTTGGTCACCACTGTGTTCCTATCACACAGAAGAATGCCTCTTCCATTAGTAAACAGATATTGATGAAATGCAGGAAATTTGATGTTCTATACCAACATTTGGCAAAGTTCAGTGTAAAGAGCTGGATGGATATTTTAGGTTTTATGCTTCATGCGGTTTCTTTCATAACTATGCACCTCTGCCAGTGGTGGTATAAATGCATCCAGAGAGAATATGTAAACTTATGAGCGTGGCTATGTTATAATGAAGCTGTAGTTACAAAAAGAGGAAAGGGGCTGGATTTGGCTCACAGGTCATAGGTGCACAAACATCATAAATTGAGATGAAAACTTGTTCCCTTTGTCAAAGATATGAGCCAAGAACAACATGGGCTCCTTACAGAGCACTGTAATCCTTGGGAATTCTGGGTATGCCCTGCTACCAATTACTTTTTTGAAATAAAATTTTTATTTTAGAAGCATTTAGCTTGACATAAAAATTACAAAAGTAATATAGCAAATTCCATTATAACTTGTTTCCAGTCTTCCCTATTATTAACATCTTGGGGCTTCCCTGGTGGTTCAGTAGCTAAGACTCTGCACTTTCAATGCAGGGGTCCTGAATCTGATCCCTGGTCAGGAACTAGATCTCACATGCCCCAACTATGAACTGATGTGCTGCAACTAAAGGTCTTGTATACCACAGTGAAGATAGAAGATCACACCAAGCTGCAACTAAGACTGTGCAGCCAAATAAATTAAAATATTTAAAAAAATAAGGAAATAACTTAAAAAATCTTGCATTATTATGGCTTATTTGTTACAGGTGAAGAACCAATATTAATGGCTTGTACTTTATTCATATTTCTTTGGTTTTAAACCTACTGCCCTTTCTCTGTTTCAGAATCCTATCCTGAGTATCACATCACATTTCATAATCATGAGTTTTTATGCCAATCATTTTTAAGGGTATAAATTGTTCTCTCTTGACTTTCATGCTTATTCATTTCCTTTTTTTCTTCTCTTTTCCTTTCCTCTTTTCTCCTTCCAGGTCTGGGCCAAAATATGGTGGTGGCATCTGATGCTGATCAAAACGTGCTTAGAGAGGCAGTATAGAATAGCAGAAACAGACCTGAGTTTGTCTTTGGGACAGATGACTTAATTCTGTACATGGCAGTTTCTATGGTTCTAAGTTAAGAATGCTAAAAACTCTCCTGTCTCTTTCCAGGCTACACTATGTGAAAATACTTTGTCTGAAAGTATTTTGCAAACTTTAAAGCACAATTCCAATATAAAGATTGTTGTTATTGTGAGAGGTCAGAACTGTGTGGGCAGAGTGCCAATTCTTCCTGACTTCAAGGCTGGAAACTACTGTTACTAATTAGTTCAATCTATAGTAAAGGGCAATAGGCAGAGTTTAGATTGAATTTCAAAGAACTTATTCAGAACTCCTAATGATATTTTACACTTCAGACCAAATTGAATAATCATTAGATATCTTACTGCCAAAATAAAATCTAAGCAGATAAAATGTATGTTCTGTTTAAAATTCATCATGATGAATGGTAGAATATCATCAACATGGACATTTTACATGGAAAAACTCAGTCAAGAGCCAATATGATCTTCTTCCACATATATCAGCATTTGAAAGTGTGACCTGTTTTCCGAGTGTAATGTAAGTAACATAAATATTGATTGGAACAGCCCCTGTTGTGACTCTGAAAGTTAAAAACACTTCAAAGATGCTTATAAATGATTCAAAAATCAGACGAACCTTTATCAGAATTAGTTTAATGCTTGCCCATTCTCCCCATTAGAATCTGCAGGTCCTTTTTTCTAGATCTTTCTCAAACTACAAATTAGAGACTCTTCATTGCAGAGCGAATGCTTGAATTTGATTAAATTCTCCAAAGGGTTTGGGTTCTTATTGAGTTGGTCAAAATTTTGTTTGAGTTTTTCTGTAAGATGCTACAGAAAAATCCAAACAAAAATTTTTGGCCAATCTAATGTTCTGTTTCTCATCTGTTGCAAACCCATTTTTGTATTTTGTGAAAACACTTCTCTATGACACTTCTGACTTTTGTACAGTCTACTCTACCAATGATAATTATAAGTACTTCTCCATTGCTCTAGAGCAGCACCATCCAATAAACCTTTCTGGGATGGCAGAAACGTTCATCTAAGCTATCTAGAATGCAAACACTAGCCACATGTGTTATGTGCCAAGCATGACCAGGGAGCTTACTTTTTAATTTTAAAAATTTTACTTGAATTAATTTTAAAAATAAATAAGCCCATGTGCTATTTTCTCAATTCATCCCACCTTCTTTCCCCACTGTGTCCACAAGTCCATTCTTCACATCTGCATCTTCCATTCCATTCCTGCAAATAACCAAGAGGAGTGGGATAGGGGAGAGGAGGGAGGTTTATGAGGGAGGGGATATGTGTGTATATATATATTATATAATATATATATATATATATATATATATATATATAAACTTAAGACTGATTCACACTGTTTCACAACAGAAACCAACACAATTTGGCAAAGCAATTTTCCTCCAATTGAAAAAAAGTTGCACGTAGCTAGTGGCTACCATGGAGTAGGCAACGGCAACTCACTCCAGCACTCTTGCCTGGAGAATCCCAGGGACAGAGGAGCCTGTTGAGCTGCCGTCTATGGGGTCACACAGAGTCGGACACAACTGATGTGACTTAGCAGCAGTAGCAGTGGCTACCATAAAGGACAGCACAGATCTAGAAATTTCTTTTATCTAATTTTTTTTAAAAAATGGAACGAAGTTTAGACAATTCACATTTCCATTTCGTTAAAGTCTTATAAGTGTACTTTGGAACTTTCCACTAGCTATCTATGACATTTTGATTTGTGCAGTTACTGGAAAATCATCACAGAAAATAATGTACAGAAAAATATGGGACAAGTTTCTCAATTTTTAAAATTGGAAAAACAACTACATTGCCAGGTTCACTTAATATCTCTCATTCTGCCCTGAAGTGTTTTTTTTTTTTTTTTTTCCTTCTAACATTTACTGTTCATTGTTGATCGAGGCTCTTCTTGGCAGTGTAAGGCAGTCTGACATAATCAGATAAGGTTGCATCACATACAGATAACAGTAGAGTGAAATAGGTGAAAAAAACTTGACTAGTTAGTCAAACTAAAGTTACCTTCATTCTTGGGCCACTTATCACAATTTTTAGGACTTCTTTTTTCTTTTTTTAATCTGTAAATGAATTTGATGATAGACTATCTAAAGGAGCTCTTATCTGTAAAGTACAGTGGCCTGGTTGGCACACTCCACTAATTGTGAATTGTTTAGTCCTCACTGAGATTGAGTATGATAATCATAATCATAGCCACCAAATTTTGACAACTTGCTGTGTTCCTAGTCCAGTGTTAAGTGTGTTAGGTGTATCATCACTTAACACAGCAATCCTGAAGACAGGTAACTGTTCTTATAATCTCTATTTTTCAGATGAGGACACTGGCCCAGTCAGAAAGCAGCAAAGCCATGTTTTGAACTCAGGCAGCAGGATTCCCAAGGCATTGCTCTCAACTCAATCATTGTGCCATGCTGCCTTATCAAACACCAACTGGAAGGAGTCATGCTATTCCAGCACTGATTTACTTCCCACCTTCTCATGGACTTGACCTATTAGATCAAGGTGAATCTAACCTGTTTGGGAAAAAAAAAAAATCTTAACATTTGAATAGACAGTTTGAAAGAAAATAAGAAATGTGAAAATAAATAGATTTTCAAAGAATGCCTCCTTCCATGGCAACAGTGCCCTAGAAGTAGCAGACAGTTTGAAAACGAGTCTCCAGTGAAGGTGTTGACATATTCCCAGAGGTCTAATTTATTCTGAATTGTTCTCAATTGCTTTCTATTTGAGAAGATGGCAGCACTCTCAATGGTGCCAAAAGAGCCCATATTTGGTGGTTTAGAAAATAAAGTCTGTTAGATACAGAGACTTCAACAGTGGAAAAGTGGCAATGGTAGTCATATTAGCTAATGTTAATTAAACACTATATGCCAGATATTTATCCTAAGAACTTCAGGAGACTGATTTTTTTTTTCAATGTCATTCTAGAAATATTTCTATGAAGTAAATACTATGATTATGCCTTTGTGATAGATGAGAAAATAGGATCACAGAGAGCTTAAAATAACTGGTCCAAGATCACTCAAATGATGGAAGGTAGAGTAGAAATTCAACAGAGGCAGTCTACATCCATTAGGTTGGGATTTGTCTGTGTCTGCAATCTTCAATTTGGGTTGAGATGCCTGTGTAGGCACATAGAAGACTGCCCTCATATGGCCTTGATTAGCAAGTATATTCTTGTTTTTTTTCCCTCACAAGAGCTTGCCGAAGGAAAAAGGTAGAGAAAAAAAAAATCCAATTATAAAGATGAATGAGATTCAGATTCAACTAACAGGAGGCAATAAGGAAACTTGGGCTCTGAAAGATGAAGTCATTTTCTATATACAATGGAATGCTTCAAATTATCAGAAGACTGAATATTAACTGTCTTTAAAATTAAAAAAAAAAAAACACACATTGCTGTTTCTTATTGGAAAGCAGTAAGAAAATCTGGTGAAAGGATACACTGAGAACTTACTTAGGTTCCTACGATGATTCTGAAATAACAACAAAAGAAGTTCCAATGGGACAGTGGAGTTCAGGGATACTTATTCTGTGCAATCAGTCTTTCAAGAGACTTCATAACCATAAGAACTTCTGGGAATGAAATAGTAAGTATGACAATTTCTTAAGGGTAGAAAAACAACATTTTGATAAATTATAATGAAGACTTCTATGGGTTATAAATGGAATTAGCACAACTAAGAGTGCTTTAGACATTTCATTGTTATTCCTCATGACCTTGCCAAAAAAGCTATATACCAGTAGACTAACAGAACACCTTAATTAAAAACAAATGATACTTATACTTAACAAAGTTTAATCTGACTCAACAAAGTTTAATTTGACAAGTAAAGGCATCCAATGAGTGGTGTATTTTATCTAAGTAGTGTTCATTTTCATTCATCTGAACAACCCTGTACTCATCAAATGACAGTTACTGGGACAAGTTATAGATAAAAGAATAAATAAAACTTTGTATATACAAATGATTTGATTTACTGGAATTTTTGTGTCATTTCAAGACAGCTAATGCTACAATGCAGACAAAATTTACTCAGAAGTAATGTTATTAAACCAGAAAATCAAGTCCTCTCAGAAATAAAGTAGAATCCTGAACTGAAATAAGGCATGATAATTTATTTCTTTAATGAACACATAAAGATGAAATTATGACTGGCTTAACTGATACAATAGCATAAGGATCCTGAAAATATTTCAACATCAGTTCACACATGATGGATCAAGATGCCCGGGGAAACTCCAATATAAGAGGTAATTTGGTCGTATAGGCATGTCACTTAGTAACTTAGTTTTCTCTTAAAGAAGTTAGAAACAGTAATAATCTTTTGACAGTCCTCATTACATGCCTATGTAAAATAAGAAGGATCATGCAGGAAAAGTACTATGCAAGTTATAAAAACAGATTAAAAAAATCATTCTAGGTGCAAAAAAGAACACGACTGTACCTTCAACTGGTAACAAAGTCTATATGAACCCAGGGTATATAGTTCCTCTAGACTTACTTATATTCCTGTTTCTTTCTCTCCTGAGCATCCACCCCAAAAATGTCCCTATGCTTCATAATCATCTCGGCATAGACTTGCTTGTATATGTTTCTCCATCTCTTCTGCTTCATCTCTTGCCCTCTGGCCCCTCCCCACTTGTGGTCTTTGTCTTCTTCCTCCTTCTCTCTCATCAAAAGGAAATTAACAACCAAATAACTACCAAGTGGCTGAAAAAACCATCTGAAAAAACACTCTGGAAAGATGATGATGATCTTATGAGCAAAGCTAATGTTGAAGCATTTCATCTGTTAGAAAGTAAAACTCCTAAAATCTGAAGTAAGATCAGGAATAGATTAAAACTCAAAGACTAGGCAAACTACATCAACCCAATTTAAAGAACAAACATCTCTTCTCCCTATATTAAAATGTCAAATTTCACTTACGGTTTTCAATACTAAACTGTCTACTAGATCGAGACTTTTGTTTAATAAGTTAGCATTTTACTGTGAAAACTTCAGATTACTGAAATCACTCCAAGAAGCTAAATCTGAAATAGTTGCATGTTGGATTGTTTAATAAACTGTTACTAACTGAAGTAATCAAGTATGACAATCCATAAATAGTAGATTATTTTTGGTAAAAATCCATGTTTTCCAGCTGTCAGAGACAGAGGAGAGAACTCAAAAGGTTTCATCCCTCCAACCTCCGTCCCAGGTCAGAAAGGAAGTCTCAGAGGGAACATGTTCAAATGGTTATAGCAAACAGACACAAAAATAGCCAGCCTACCGTTCCTATAAGGTCAATGAATTTCTGGCTCCTTGTCCATTTAGATCTTCCAACCATGCCTTATCTGACATCATGTTCATAACAATCTTCTGATTTAATTATCTGGTGAGACTAGTGTCACAAAATTGTTTTGAGCAGTATTTATGCATCAGGCTGAGGACAGTGTTCCTTCTAGGTTCTTTTACTATGTTCATGCAAGGAGGGGAGAATCTCTGCATGATTTCCAAACAGTCCACTTTTGTTGAACACTACCAGTTTAACCAGTGAAAAGCCAAATTTAACATTTAGTGATGATTACATGATGACTGGATGTAGTACATTGATCATTGTAGCTACAGCTGGTATGTGAATTTGATTAAATAGAACCTTGCAAATGAGTCTTATAAATGTACACTAACTATCTGAGGACTCAATCTCTCACAAGGGTAACTTTTTCTAGATAAAGAAACACACACATACACAGTCTATTTGAAAGTATATTAAAGGAAGTTTCATATAAAAAAAATAACTAATCAGAAGGCAAGGTGATTCATGTGAATTTGCGTTATCAGCTATGACAAAAAGCCTGAAATCTAATAAATATCTTAATTGCTGTCATAGCTATCTCTTGATCTTGCCTTTGGGAAAGCACCTGGATTGTTGGCAGCCTGCAATTACTTATGCTAAAGCATAAAATTTCCAGTTGAAAATTGTCTCCCTGTTTCTGAATCTGATTTTTTATAAAGTCATAAAGCAATTCTTATAATTTATTTAATGAATTTTCAACAAAACTCTGATCAGAATAGAATATTATATAGCACAATTTAATTAAAAACAAGGCAAACACAACTACAAATTAAGCAAACATGAACATTTTCTCAGAAAATAAATATTATTTAGGTCATTAAGTTTGACTTCATTGTTTGAAAGGAAAGAACTTCCTGTGCAAGAAATGTTTAGAGGGCAAATAGTGAAGTTTCTTCTTAACTCATTAATTTTTGACCCTAGAAGTAAGCATATTAAGTGGTTAATAGCTTCTCCAACTTGATTGACAATATATTTGCAAAGCTTTTATGGAAATACTATTGAATAGTGTGTTAGTGACTTTGCATGTAATGTGGAGAAAAGTTTTTAAAATTTCAATTCTATTTTCAAAATTGAACTATACCCGAGTTTGACTTTCAGTTACTCTGCTATTTAGCTTTACACCTTCAGGGATTTCCTCAGCATTATATAACTTTAAAGAGATTTCAAAAAAATGTTAGTAGTGATTTATTTTTATTGAGTGCTTACCCAAGTTACTTGCACTTATTTTATTATCTGATTTTGCTCCTAATATCTCTGAGATTACAGTTTGAATTTTATAGATTAGCAAAAAAGTGTTAGTTACTAGTAGTGTCTGACTCTTTGTGATTCCATGGACTGTAGCCCACCAGGCTCTCTCTCCAGGCAAGAATACTGAAGTGGGTAGCCATTACCTTCTTCAGGAGATCTTCCTGACTCAGGGATTGAACACAGTTCTCCTGCACTGCAGGCAGATTCTTTACCCTCTGAGACACCAGGGAAGTCCAACAGATTAGCAAACTAAGATACAAATAAATATGCGAGACCATACGGCTAGTACATAGTAGCTCTTGGTTTAGATCCATGGAATGTTTTCAAAATCTAAGCTCTTGAAAGCTATTTTATACTCCTTTTGATATATATTGAAACAGAGTTTTAGTTGCAAAATCTTGTTTTTGCTAAAACCCATTAGTTAATGGAATTAAGAATAAATTCAGAGGATTTGAGATATTGAATTGTCTTTAAATTTAAATAGAATACTACAAACTCTTACCAAGCTGGGGAGATGAGGTGAATCTGAAATTACACATTGAAAGTAAACGGAATTTATTTTGGTTAGGGTGCTTTCTCCTTCCCTCCTCCTGCAGATCTAGGACAACACGGTTATCACTTTCATATCATCTGGCTTTGGACTCAACAACAGGAGGGATATCTCCAGGTCTTTGTATAATTCTGACACATAACTACACTGTGTTTAAACCACAGTGATTTAAACAAATTAACAACTTCAAGTTCTTTAGTTTAGAGGTCAAACCCCAATGATTATTACTTCAGAACTGTTGGATCTTCACGGCATACAGACTCATTTGCACCATTTTTTTCCTTATGCTATTAAGGTTAAGTCAGCAGCCAAGATATGACCACTATGCAGGAGGAAGCATCTGGCTGATTCAGTAGGTGGCACTCTTTTCTTCTACCTATAAATCTTAAAACAAAGCCCTAATGTGATATGTGAAGAACTGACTCATTTGAAAAGACCCTGATGCTGGGAAACATTGAAGGTGGAAGGAGAAGGAGACAACAGAGGATTAGATGGTTGGATGGCATCACTGACTTAATGGACACGAGTTTGAATAAACTCTGGGAGGTGGTGATGGGCAGGGAAGCCTGCATGCTGCAGTACATGGGGTGGCAAAGAGTCAGACACGACTGAGCGACTGAACTGAACTGAACTACTCTAAAGGCAGAAAGTGAAGAGGAACCAAAGAACCTCTTGATGAGGGTGAAAGAGGAGAGTGACACAGTTGGCTTAAAACTCAACATTCAAAAAACTAAGATCATGGCATCCAGTCCCATCACTTCATGGCAAATAGATGGGGAAAAAATGGAAAGAGTGACAGACTATTTTCTTGGACTCCAAAATCAATGCAGGTGGTGACTGTAGCCATGAAATTAAAATATGCTTCTCCTTGGAAGAAAAGCTATGGCAAACCTAGACAGCGTATTAAAAACCAAAGACATCCTTTTGCTGACAAAGGTCCATCTAGTCAAAACTATGGTTTTTCCAGTAGTCATACATGGATATGAGAGTTGGACTATAAAAAAGGCTGAATGCCAAAGAATTGATGCTTTCTGAATTGTGCTGCTGGAGGAGACTCTTGAGAGTCCCTTAGACATCAAGAATATCAAGTCAGTCAATCCTAAAGGAAATCAACCCTGAATATTCATTAGAAAGACTGATGCTGAAGCTTCAGCTTCATTACTTTGCCCACCTGATGCCAAGAGCCCAATCAGTGGAAAAGACCATGATGCTGGGAAAGATTGAGGGCAGGAGGCAAAGGGGACGACAGAAGATGAGATGGTTGGATGGTATCACCAACTCAATGGACCTGAGACTGAGCAAACTCCAGGAGATAGTAAGGACAGGGAAGCCTGGTGTGCTGTATTTCATGGGGTCTAATGAGTCGAACATGACTTAGCTATTGAATGACAACCACATAGATACAGAGAACCACCTGTTGGCTGCTAGAGGGGAGGAAGTTAGTAGGAGGAAGGAGATGGGTGGGAGAAATAAAGAGGAACAAGCTTCCAGTTACAAAATAAATAATTCATGGGTATGTAATTTATAGCACAGGGAATATAGTCAATAATATTGTAATAACTTTATATGGGGATGGATGGTAACTAGATTTATCATGGTAAACATTCTGTAATATATAAAAATATTGAGTCACTGTGTTACATACCTGAAACCAATATATTGTTGTAAGTCCATTATGCCTCAATATAATTAAAGTGCATTATTCCTTTATGCCAGTTACCTATGCTTCCCAGGTGTCTCAGCAGTAAAGAATCTGCCTGCCAATGCAGGAGACCAAGAAGACTTGGGTTTGATCCTTGGGTAGGAAGATCTCTGGAGAAGGGAATGGCAACCCATTTCAGTATTCTTGCCTGGAGAATCCCTTGGACAGAGGAGCCTGGCAGGCTAGAGCCCATGGGGTCTCAAAGAGTTGGACACAGCTGAGCGACTAACACACTTTCTAGTAAGGTCTGAGATTTCTGATTTCTAACATGTTGCCAGTGGATGCTGATGTTGTTCTGCAGATCACATTTTGAGTAGCAAAGCTCTAGACCACAGGAGATTAGCATTTGTTACTAGCAAAGCTGCACCCTCCCCCACCCCCACAACCACCTGTCCAGACTCTACCCCGCTAACTCCATTCTTGTCAGTCTCTGCTGATTTGCACTTCTGTGTTTTTTGAGCAGTAGGAGCTTTTCCTTACTTTCTTGCTATCTCATCAATGCACTTAAAAAGATGTTTAAAAATCTTTTAAAATCGAGCAAGTTTAAGTATTTCTACCAAGAAGGTTTCCTAAGGAATGAAGTTCTAAGAAATACTTATTATTTTAGACTTTGTGTCTAGCTCTATGTGTGCAGAATTTGAATTTATGTATTTGTTTAGATTTAGAACTTTGGATGGACTTGCTATAAAAGATCTGTTCCGTTCACTTCAGTTCAGTCACTCAGTCGTGTCCGACTCTTTGCGACCCCATGGACTGCAGCACACCAGACTTCCCTGTCTATCACCAACTCCCAGAGCTTACTCAAACTCAGGTCCATTAAGTTGAGTTGTGATGCCACCCAACCATCTCATCCTCTGTTATCCCCTTCTCTTTCTGCTCTCAATCTTTCCCAGCATCAGGGTCTTTTCCAATGAGTCAGTTCTTCGCATCAGGTTGCCAAAGTATTGGAGTTTCAGCTTCAGCATCAGTCCTTCCAATGGATATTCAGGGCTGATTTCCTTTAGAATGGACTGGTTGGATCTTCTTGCAGGCCAAGGGACTCTTCAGAGTCTTCTCCAATAGCACAGTTCAGAAGCATCAATTCTTTGCTTCTCAGCTTTCCTTATCTTATAGTCCAACTCTCAGATCCACGCATGACTACTGGAAAAACCACAGCTTTGACTAGATGGACCTTTGTTAGTAAAATAATGTCTCTGCTTTTTAATATGCTGTCTAGGATGGTCACAGCTTTTCTTCCAAGGAGCAGGCATCTTTGAAAAGATCTGTAGTATTTTCATATTACCTCTCCTTAGTGTCAGGGGAAATTAATATTTTCTTTTGTCAGTTCTGTCTATTATCTACAAAGCAAAGTCTGAAAAATAGCAGACAGTAAAAATTCACATTAGAGTTGTTTAAGATATTACAACTTGGAATTGGAAGCATAAGGATTCCAAGTAGGTTCTGCTATATTAAAATTATGTGACTTTAGGAAAAAGACTTTTCTAGGTTTTAGTCTCTTTATCTGTAAAATAGGCTTCAAGGAGTTCTTAAGAGTGTTGTTAAAATTTAGTGATAGAGTGAAGCTCTATTATTATAAATGTTTAAACATATGTCCTTTTAAGACACATAGGAATGTTTAGGGTAAACACACTATTGTGATTATGTTAAAGAATGATTAGACTTTCTATTTAAAAGAGAAAAATAACATGCCAAATTATAATTTGAATAATGATTTCAAAAGTGCCCATTATGTTCATATTTTAGACCTGTGTTGTCCAATATAGTAGTCACTAACCACATGTGGCCATCTAAATTATTTAAAATCACATGCAATTAAAAATTTTCCTCGTGTACACAAGCCACATGTCAATTGTTCAGTAGCCATATGTGGGCAGTGGTTATCACATTGACTAGGACAGACAAAGAACATTTCCATCATTGCTGTAGACTATATAGATAAAAATTATTGTTGATAAGTGTGGGACAAAAATATTGTATTCTATTTACAGATATTGTAATTACTGTTTTTTTCTTGAAATGACTGATTTTTGTTGCTATTGTTGTTTTTTGTCTTTAAATGAATTCAAAGTTTATGAAAAGAAAGCTTAAGACTGAGAGTCTAAAAAAAAAAGAATAGTCATTCTTTCAGAAGTGAAACTAAGTTTCTATACTGTCATCTAATTTCGCTTAGGTTATTCTTTTTTCTTAATGAGAAATGGTGGCTTCAGGGGAGCTACAAATTTGTGTCACTTGGTTACTGGACCAAGAAGCGACAAATATATTTATAACACAGTGTAAACAGGCTTAGAGCAAGATACTTAACTGGAAAGTCAGCATATGACAAAAAAAGGTAACCTAAAACCCAATAGTGGGGAAATTTCCAAAGCTTGCAATGCAGCTTGAAGTGGCAGGAACAAAGAAAGGAGAAGTCTTGGTTGTGTTTTTTGCAAAATAGATAATAAATCAAATTTAGGGCATTGTTATCAATGTGACCTGACCTAGGGGAAGTATTGGATTGGTCATTACAAAATTCCTTAAGGTAAAGAAAATAGATTTGGAAAATATACCATTTAGCAAATACAATGAAGGTGACTATTTCGGAGATTTAGTATGTTGAGGAGAAAGGCTAAGGAAAGGGATCTTATTCTCAGAGGAAAGCAGTGCACTTTTTGATGATTTAATTAAGTGGTTAAAATGGGAAAAGGGCTAGATTAATGAAATTGATCCTTAGATCATTTTCACACTGGGACAAAACATAGCTGCTGAAAATGAGGAAAAGATACATTATAGTCTATTAAAGAAAATATTGGAGAGTAACTCAATTTGGACACAGTGAAGTTTATAAGATAACATCTATGGAACTGTTCCAACTGCCCTGTGTAATCATCACAACTGTTTGATCGGAAACAATATCAGTAATGTATTCAAATAATCTTGAACCACCTACTGCAAACAGATGCATTCCCCAGCTTACTCTAATTCACATTTCCTCCAAAGATGTCTTGATCAAATGATGTAATTTGCAATAGCATAAGAACTAGAATTTATTATTTCAGTGATATCTAGCTATATTCAAATATTCATTAATTTAGAGAGAATGAAACTAGCGACAACAGGATAACCTGTGTGTGCTGACTTATTTTTAATTTTAAATCATTAATTAGTGGTAGATTCCAGGTTACAAATGACTTAATTGAAAACTGAACACCACATTTCTGGAACACAATAGGTGCTCAATAAATATGTGTTACAAGCACCCCCACTTCTGGATGAATACTTTCACTCCATATGTCATGGGAAGCACCACAGAGAATAAAAAGAGAGCCCAAATGTGCTTCCACAAAGTCTTCATTTCGAGAAAGTTAGCTAACAAGCTACAGAGCTAGCAGGGTTCTTCACAAATTTTTAAGCATACATACAGCTTAAAGAAAAATGAATTTACATTGTGAAATTCTAATTCATGAGGAGAACTGAGTTTGCAACCACGGTAGTTCTTCTTAAAACTATCCTATTCTTAAAACATTCTTTATGTTGGGACTGGTGCTACGTGTTGTTCATCTTTATGACTATTCCTTCCTTCTTCTCATATTATTATTGCATGTTTGTTACATATAGTAAGTGCTTATAATATATGCCTGTTTAATTGAAAAAATGACATTAATAGTGCTCCTGAAAAGTCACTGTACACCAAACCTGCTTTTTTGACAATGCTAATCCATTTTAAGTATGTAAATAAAATATTGAATAATCTTCATGTGTCTCTAAAAAGGAGACTATCGATACTTAAATGTAATTATGCACAAGCTTCCCTTGACAAGTAAAATTATTTTCCAGTGACTAAGTTAAATCAGAAGACCTTATGGAAAAAGAAAATAGCTCAACCCAGGGCACTTGTCAAGGCTCCTGGCATGCTTGTTCTACTTTGTATACTTACAACTACTTTCATAGACTAACTTAAACAGCAGTTGTGAAAGACTCTCTGCCAATTTTAATCAGTGAATGCACAAAGTGAAAATTTTCATTCTAGCAGGGGCCCCAGGTTTGAGAAATTCTCATTCTCAGCTTGATTCAAGATGTAGATATTTAGGTTAATTCACTTTAGTCCATGGGAAATTTTTAACAAAGACTGTCTGTCTTATGATTTGCAGCAAATATTTATTACTGCTCTCAGTAACCCTGTCAAATCAAGAAAATGAAATGATTTCATTTTCTGTGCCATTTTGCTCATTAGTAAGCATATTATTTGTATAAATGCAAAGATAAAGTGCTTTAAAATTCTACTTTATGTAAGAGCAGTATCATCTTCACGCTATTGAAACATTTTTTGTGCTTGTAGAAGAGGAAATTCTATCACTTAGCATTCTGATTTTGAAACAAATGAAATAAATACCCTATTAATATTCTGACACATCTTAGAATGAAATATGCAATAAGATTTACAGTCATTTTCTCACCAGTAGTATGATCTTGGTGGTTTATACTTATATATTTGCACACATGTATTTATAATATTAAAGATAATTTTTTCATGAGGACTTACATGATAAAATTTTAAAGGTATTTTATAATTTCATTAAAATGTTATTTTTCACATGCTATAAAACTTGTTCTCTACCAGAATGATGACAACAAAAAAGGTTCAAACCATTTCAAGTTACTGTGGAGATTTCTGTGGGAAAAGTATTGTTATAAGAAAATGTATAAGGTGAGTAGTGGTTTCTATGTCTAGAAGAAAGTGTGCTGTGTGAAGGGTTTTTGTATATAAATGATCTGAAATCTTATCTGGAAAGGAAAGGCAAATAGGCCAATTGAGCTGCAAGAAGTATTTTAATGGAATATCCGAGGCTATCACAATGGTGCACTGCTGTGACTTTCCAGTCTATTTTGATTATGGACCTATACATCTGAACTTCACACACTAACAAAGCACGTAATAGATCTTCCAATTCTCTTATCTCAGCCATTTGTGTGTGGCTGGTGAGGAATAGAAATGCTGGAGCTGATAAGGTGAACAAAAAATATTAGGAGACAGTTGCATATTCAAATAACACATTGTTGGTAAAGAAATACCTTATACTCTGGGAATAGGGCATAAGAACTGAGAGGACAAAATGAGGAAATAAGGGATGTTTTAAAATTTGGTGAATTGCTCATAAAGTATCAATCAGTTTTGATAATACATTGAATAAATATTTAAGCTGCCATTTTTGTGTGTGATTTTTCAACATTCCTAAGTGCCTTTCAAATGCTTTCTTCTCAGTTTTCCAATTGTCTGTATGCTATATGTGAGGAACTATTGTGAAGTCAATTTTAAAAATGCTGTAAAACTTATCCCACAGTTCAAAAACATCTCTTCAAAAATTATTAAAAACTTTAAAATGCATCTATTATGATGATTTAAGGGAGGAAATAAACATAAAGTCCTGACTTCTGTAAAATAGAATATGCAAGGTGGCTAAATGGTAGCTTTAGGCAACAGTTCAAATATCTTTATTTTGACACAAGAAAACTAGGAACTTGTATTTTAGATAGTTATGTCAGGTCCTCCCCACCCACAGAGTAAAAGTGAATTGGAACTTTACATTGGTAGATGCCAGGGGCCAGGGGTCTAGAAAAGTCCAGCTCTGCCGGGGATTTTGCCTGGAAAGTCTCCCATCCTTCAGCCACCACCCAAGTCTGTACTTCGTGTCACTGAATTGTGCAGTTAAATAAGGTTAAAATAGTGTGTTTTATTTTGTGTGACTTTTACCACAATAAAGAAACATTAAAATAAAAAAAAAGTGAACTGTAACTTTACTCACTGAGTAGCTCACAGTGTTCTATATGTCCTGGGCTGATCTCATGAACTTCCTGCTAGGGCTGCTTGATGCTCCCATATTCAAAGCATTTAGGAATAAGCCCTGAGACAGAACTTCTTTACTATGGAAAGACTATTCCACCCCTGACATAGTGCCAGAAAGTTCCACATATGGACCACTGGCTGCTGGAAAGAATTCTTCATTCATCAGAGACATAGGAAGCTTATCACCATAAACTAATCTTGTGTCCTATGCTATTCTTCAATGATGCCTGAACAAAAAGGTCAAAATGTAACACCATAAAGCCAGAAATCCATGAGCTTTCCTTTCCAACACTGACACAAAGGTGTTTCCACACATGGCGTGGTCCACCAATATCGCCTGGTTGATTGACATGGTTTTTCATTTTTTAACTTGCTTTTGCACTGGGCCATTTACTAATTATACCTGCATGCTTCCACCCTACTGTCAGGCCTTCCAAATCTTTCAGAAGCCCAATAGAATCAGAATGAAAGCTCTTTCCAGACACAATCTGCCTTCTCATTTTTTTTTAAACAGAGTGGACATGTGACTTAGCAAATTCAACATGAATCATTTCAACTATTTCTGAATGATCACTGATATGATCCGAATCTGAATCGTTCCTGATGCTCCTTACAAGGCATGTGTTCCAAGCCAGTCATTTATTCAGCAGTGTGTGTGTATGCACACTAAGATGCTTTCATCATGCCCAACTCTTTGAGACCATATGGACTGTAGCCTGCCAGGCTCCCCTGTCCATGGGATTCTCCAGGCAGGAATGCTGGAGTGGGTTGCCAAGCTCTCCTCCAGGGGGTCTTCCCAATCCAGTAATGGAACCTATGTCTCTGGCATTGCTGATGGATTCTTTACCCACTGAGCCGCCTGGGAAGCCTGTGTGTGAGTGCATGTGCGTGTATGTGTGTTATATATATGTAATTTCATTTCTATATTTTGGCCATACCACACAGCTTGTGGGATCTTGATTTCTAGACTAGGGATTGAACCCATGACCCCAGAAATGAAAGTGAAACATCTTAACCACTGGGCCGCCAGGGAATTCTGATAGTCTTTCTTTCTTTTCTTTTTTAAAGGTCCATCAGGTGAGATATAAAACAATGAAAACTGAAATGGTAGCAAACTAAGGATTTGATGTTATGCACTGTGAATGGCACATGTCTCTCTGTGGATCCATGAATCAAGAAGAACTTGACCATGTTGGCAATTTGGGGATTATGGGAAGTCTCAGGTCATATCCCTTGTAAACTCTGACAAGCTGCTAGCCTTCATTTCCATCTTCAAACCTTGCTCAAATGTTTCCCTGTGTGCAAAATGCATTCTCTTTGCTTATTTCTTTTGCTTTACTTTTCTCACTATTGTTTTATTTTCAAGTATAAGTGAGACAGGAATACATTCTTATTTCAAAATATTCAAACAATATACCAATATGAAAACGATGTCAAAGTTGCCATCACCACCTCCTCACTCCTCCTTTGCTGTCTAGAGGCCACCACTTAGCTGTATAATGAGTGAATTACTCATAGATACATACACAGTTTTAAATTATTTTTTACATGAATTGTGTTCTAGCAGAATCTAAGCTGCATGAGAGCACAGGCTTTGTTGGTTCTAGATATATTCAGAATGTAGAGGGGCACTTGGTACATAAGTATTTTTTGGGTGAATATAGACGGCTTTTTCAACTTACTGTCTTGATGACTCCCATTGTCAGTACCTGGAGTTGGATCCACTTTATGTATTTATTCATACATGTGCATATGATTCTACAGTGTGGGCAGAGGGTAAATTATTTACTTGCTCTAAATCTTGGTTTTCAATTCAAAGTTCAAGTATCTCTAAGTGAATCCTCTGTGCACAGTGTTTTATTTCTGACAATATAGTCAATTTACCCCACGTTTTCATTATCTCTCTGGGGTTATGAGAGCCTTGAAAACTATGTCTCTAACCTCTGGGATCTAATGCCTGATGATCCAAGGTGAAAATAATGTAATAATAATAAAAAATAAAGTGCACAATAAATACAATGTTGAATCATCTCAATATCACCCCCACCCTCAAGTCTGTGGAAAAATTGTTTTTCACAAAACCAGTCCCTGGTGCCAAAAAGGATGGGACCCCAGTCTTAGAATATGTGTTTCTGAAGGGAAGAGATTGTGTTACTTTGATAGAAAAGCTATCCTTGGAACAGAGAAAGCCTAACAAGCATTTAGAAATGAATAGCTATGAAGTTTAGGCAATAAGGCATATTGACACATACCTATTTAGTTGGTGACTAATGTCTGGAAAAAGTTGTACATAAATTACATTTGGTGGGAAGGGTTACAAACTATGATTTTTTTTTTAGCCAGATGGCTCAGATTAAGTCTACCATAGTTGTTGAATATATCTGAAGATCTAGAACAAGGTGGACAGAAAATTGGAATTACCTGTTTCAAAGGCTATTATCTTTAAACATTAATTCACACTCAGCACACCCCACTTGCCTCATTTAGGAAAGCTGACAAGAGCATACAAACTTTTTCAGATGGTAAGAGTTGCTCTTGTATTTGCAACTTGCTTACTGGGCATTTTAAGACACCCTAAGTAATGCTTAACCATATTGGTTAAATTGTGCAAAAATCAGCATTTTGTTTCAGATTGTATTCAAATTAAATAGAAAGATGGATGATGAAACCTGGAGAAATGTGTGAACTTTTCATACAATGACATAACACTTATTAAGCTTAGCAACAATTTTTTTTTTATTCCTGAATGATCTTAAATAATATTATATCCACACCAAAACCAATATTTTTATCCCCAGGTAAGAGATTGTTTCTGTCTAATAATCACAAAATATTGCCTGGGTTGTAATTGTTTTCTTGACATAAAAATGATTGAGAACAAGCCAATAAAATTTGTTGCTGAAAAAGGAAAACATTAAATTAGGCCCTGACTTTCAGTAAAATAGGACCATATGGTACATTTAATTATAAGTTGAGGAGATATTTGAAGTTTTAATCTAAGTGTTTTACTTACAACATTAGCTCAACTCTTCTGCCCAGATGTCTAACAACAAGCCACAGCCCCATATACAGAAAATCAACAACACAAAAGATAAAAAATGAGAACTGGTGAGTCATATATTTGTTCTGCACATCAAAAAGATGTAAAACTCAAGAAGTTCATCAAATGAGGTTGTCTCATAATGAATTCTATTTCTCTTTCTTCCCCACAAAGAAACATTAATTATGTGGTTTGTGGTGTTGCTTTTCTTTTGTCAGTCACATGAATCTAATGGGCTTTGGGATCAGAGTCCTGGGTACAAATGCTAACCTTGCCACTTCATTTGCTCATTTATTTATTCATTCATTAATTACTCGACATATTTTAGTGCCTACTGTATGCCACATGCCAGACTGGACCCTGGGTACACAATGGCTTTCTCCCTGTGTTCTTGGAGATTAGAGTTCTGTTACTAGGGCCTAATTAGCTCTTGACAAAGTAGTCATCATTTCTGAGCCTCAGTTTCTTTATCTACGAGATGAAAAAAAAAGATACCTACTCACAGATTTTTGCAAGATTCAAATAGAATAATCATATATGTAAGGAAAAAGAAGCATTGCTCCTTTTGCAGAACAGATACTAAAAAATGCCAACCACTTTCCCTAACCTACTTCACCCCTTTCCTTGAATGAACAAAGAGATCTTTAATCACAGTAAGCCAGCATCCTCAGAAAACAGTGCTGTATTGTACAGCTTGAGGGTGGCATGTACTGTTGCAGACGGATAACTTCTTGCAAGGACAATGGAGATTGATGAGGAGAGGAGGGGGAGGCCTGAGTGCGGGGCTCCATCAGGCAGCTGATGGATCCTATGATCTGTGCACCTCTCATTTTGCTTGGTTTGAGGCAAGAGGAGCAGGCCAGGAGCAGCTGAGCAAACAACCTAATCCTGATCATACTTGTGGTGATGGTGACAAACTCGCAGAAATAACATCAATCATTTCAAGCAATGACTGTCTCCTCAGACTGTGTTCACCTGGACTAGAGGAGGAAAAAAAAATAAGTCTGCCATTCAATACTCTTGAGTAAAAGCTCTCTTCAACAAGGATGGCTTTGTTGTTCTCATATTACTCACCCTATTTTATCCCCAATACTCACTCTTCTTGTTCTACCTTTACTTTCAGCATCATAAAGCTGCCAGAACAGACGGTAAAACCTATTTATTGTGTGGCTTGTCCAATGAATTACATTCATGCCCAATTTCTGAAAGGTACTCAACAAACACGAGAGGAGTCAGTCACATCCCTCATTACATTATTGGTAGGAGGAAACATTGGCCTTCACTTGAAGAGAATCCACTCTAATAACCTGAGCAGAATCTCACCTCCAAAGAATTTAATCAGCAACGTTGCCCCTGATTGTGATGAATTATTATTTTATGTTCTTGCTCTTTCTAATGCCTGGTGGGAATGTTCACCTCCTTCTTCTAGCTAGTAGATAGATGCTCTGGTATGCTAGAGTGATTGCTGCTGCTGCTGCATGCCTACTGCTTTTTGCCTGGTTTAACAACTCTAGTAGTTTATTATTCACAGGATCATTAATTAATTAATAGGACAGTTGGTGATGATATTAAAGAAGTTGGAACCATTTCAGTTTAGATTGATACTGCTCAAGACATTGGCACAATTGATGTTTGTTCAGAAATAGTAGAGGATGACAGGGAATTTGAGAGAGAATAATAGATGGCTAATTTGGACTCAACTAATTAGAATATCATCATAATTTGGATGTGGAGTAAGTTAGTATTTATCTTTTTACAAGGATAAAAATGATTTCTGAAGCTGTGCCATGAAGCAGTGATTCTCAATGGGGATAGGGAGCTAGAACAGAATCTGTTACCCAGAAAGATGCCAGGTTTGAAAAACTGTTTTTGCTACACCTATTTCTTACACAGGCCAGAAAAGAAAGCCAGGTAAGACTTCTTGACTAGAAGAGATGGAATATACAGAATACAGAGTAAAAAAATCAATATAGAAGGTACATAGAGTGAAAACAAAAAGTCAAGACTACTGTACAGAAGAAACTAACACATTGTAAAGCGATTATACTTCAACAAAGATTTTAAAAAAATATTTTGAAAGTATAAATTAAATATTTGGAAGAATATTTAATTTTTTCATGAGAGAAAACTATTTTCAAGAAACTAGTAGCATATTTTGTATATGTTAAAACTCCTGGTTACTATGGATTTTAATAACTGTTAGAGCAAAATCTCCTTTTTAAAAAAATTTTTCATTACTTTTCAGTCTAATTGGAGAAAGTACTATAGTGCTGTAGACAGGGTCTATCAAGATGTACTGACTTCTGTTGCTATGCTGCTGTTGAATTCAATGGACTTTTTGAGAGCATATTGAGTGTGGGTTCTAAGGCTTATGAGTCTTACTTCTTTGAACCTCTTTTCTCATTGTAGGTTTCGGCCAACACCACTCTGTGGCATAAAACACCCATGGTATCCTGCTCAGATGTGGGTCAGGAGTTTGGACAGGATATAACCTGTACTGCTTGTCTCTGTATCAGAAGTCTCGGCTGGGTATTCTTAAAGGCTAGGGGTGACATGGACATTCAAGACAGGAATCATCCAGAGGCATATTTAGTCACATGTCTGGTTGGTGACACTGGCTGTTAATTGGGCTCTCAGCATGACTATTAACCAGCCCATGTATGGTCATTCTACATGGGCTGTCTAGGTGAACCAGTCTGGGTTTCTTCACAGAACGGCAGCTGATTTCCAAGAGCAAGTGTCCCGAGAACCAAGTCAAAGTTGGCCATGAAAGATGCATAATATTACTGTAATCATAGTTACACAAGCCCACCTAAATTAAGGATGATAAAACATATCTTGTTTCTTTATGGAAGAGACATCAAAGTCACAATTTAATAGCATCAATGGGGTGGGAAATGTTGCGAACATCTTTGGAAAATACAGCTGCTCAGTTTAATAAATGGTTGTTGATGAAACGTTTTGATTTTTAAAAATGAAAATCAGAAGATTAGTGGTTTTCAAACTGATGTAACATCATAGGAAATAGTTGCATTGGGTGGGACAAAAAGTTCATTCGTAGTTTTCCATAAGAAAAAGATGAACGGATTTTTTTTTGGCCGCCCTAACATTTCTTCAATAAACATTGTAACCCCCTTCTCCCCAGTTCCCAGGAGGTGACTGGTTTTGTTTGGTGCATACTTTGATCATCTTTTCTGGTTGGTGATGCATAAGGTTTTCAAAGACTCTGGTCAATAACAACGTTATCTCTTGGTAATTATCTTGTTGGAAGAAGCCAGCCTCAAGTTAGCCTGAAATGTGTGTCCCGGCTCTCCCACTTATTACCTGAATGTTGTTGCTGCTTCTCAATCACTAAGTTATGTCTGACCCCATGGACTGCAGCACACCAGGCTTTCCTGTCCTTCACTATCTCCTGGAGTTTGCTCAAACTCATGTCCACTGAGTTGGTGATGCTGTCTAACCATCTGAATTACCTGAATAACTGTCGACAAACTGCTCAACTTTTTTTGGCCTCAGCTTCCCTGTCTCTAACATGTGAGCAAATAATAGCAACTACTTTACGGAATTGCTGTGCTGAGCTTGCTTAGTTGCTGAGACATGTCTGACTCCTTGCAACCCCATGGGATGTAGCCCACCAGGCTCCTTTGTCCATGGGGACTCTCCAGGCAAGAACACTAGATGGGTCTCCATGCCCTCCTCCTGGAGATCTTCCCAACCCAGGGATCAAACCCAGGCGTCCCACATTGCAGGTAGATTCTTTACCATCTGAGCCACCACGGAAGCCCAAGAATACTGGAGTGGGTAGCCTATCCCCTCTCCAGGGGATCTTCCTGCCCAGGAACTGAATCAGGGTCTCCTGCATTTCAGGCAGTGATTCTTTACCAACTGAGCTACCAGGGAAGACCCGTTTTGAGGCTACAAAGGGATAATTCATGTAAAGCAATTGGTACAGTGCCTGGAATATACTACACACCCAATAAATGATTGCTATTGCTATTTAGAGGGCTTCCCTGGTGGCTCAGTGGTAAGGAATCCAACTGCAATGCAGAATACCTAGATTCAATATCTGGGTCAGGA
Organism: Odocoileus virginianus; assembly: GCF_023699985.2. Classification (NCBI taxonomy): domain Eukaryota; kingdom Metazoa; phylum Chordata; class Mammalia; order Artiodactyla; family Cervidae; genus Odocoileus; species Odocoileus virginianus. The sequence continues at coordinate 21,945,739 of NC_069699.1, forward strand.
AGATCCCCTGGAAAACGGAAAGGCTACCCACTTTAGTATTCTTGCCTGGAGAACTCCATGGACAGAGGATCCTGGTGGGCTACGGTTCATGGGGTAACAAAGAGTTGGACACGACTGAGTGACTAACACACACATTACTATTTAGAAGGATAGCTTAAAAATAATGGTAGGTATTTATTGCACTAAGTTCTTAATAAACACAGTTGTTATTCAGGACAATAAAAGGAATTTTGAGAGGAAATATGTTGCAAAGGATGAAAGGGAAATAAGGCAGAGATAACCTGGAGAAAAAATGCTTAAAGAGTGTTTTAAAAATTGAAGCGCACGTGTGCATGCCAAGTTGCTTCAGTCGTATATGGCTCTGTGACCCCATGGACTGTAGCCTACCAGGCTCCTCTGTCCATGGGATTCTTCAGGCAAGAACACTGGAGTGGGTTGCCATTTCTTTCTCCATTTAAACTGAAGTGTAGTTAATTACATCAGTTTCAGATGTACAGCATAGTGATTCAATACTTTTATAGATTATTCTCCTTTTAAATTTATTAGAAAGTATTGGCTGTATTCCTTGTGTCTAACAATACATATATCCTTGTATATGTATTGCACATAGTAGTTTGTACCTCACAATCCCCGACCCTTCTCTTGCCTCCCATCCCTTAAAGAGTACTTTAATGCAACATTGCCACTGGTGTGCAGGACTAACAATTTTCCTTCTCTCCACTTAAAATCTTCAAAGAAACTTCCACTTTCCATTTACATGCTGTGTAATAGTTGCCTGTATCTTGAGGCTACAAATGAGGTACTAATTCTTGGCTCAAATAGAGAGAGAATGAGACAGAGGCAACCTTGAGAGATCTCATATTTGTATTCTGCTTATTCTGTAAGAGTCCTTTCAGGGGCTCCAGAAGGGGAAAGGAAGGGTCCCAATCAATCCCCTACGTTTGCTTCAATCAGAGCTGTTAGGCTTTTCTCTCTCCTTAATTTTATATTCTGCACAAAGGGACCCTCTCATCTATGAGAACAGACATTATTTGAAAACCACTGGCCTATGGATTGTTCCAAATATGATAGCTTTTCAGATTTCATTTTGTATGTTCTTGAGCATCACATTTAAAGTTTTACCTTCCATTTCTTGGAGCTGTATGTAGCTCAAAGTGAAGACTTTATGAAAGTCAATTTTTAGCTTATTAACAGCACCATACATTATAAAAACAAAAGTTTATGTGAATATGAGAATTTTTCTTCCAATGAAATTTGGAGAACAAAGAGTATGTATGTGAGAATCAGATTTATTTTTTATTAGAACAAGTCCCTCCAAACAGATGAACTCATACACAACTACCACCACCAAAAGTTTATCCATCTAGTTACAACTGTTTTCTATATCAGGATTTTTTTTTGGGGGGGGGATGGCTAACTTAGTGCAATGGCTTTGTTCGGTGCAAATTTTTGCTAAAGGGCAGTTACTTTCCCTAAATTCCCTTGCTTGTGTGGTTTTCAGATTGGAACATGAGAAATTTATGGGAGATTTAGGAAGTGGAAATGGGGCAGCAGCCAGCTGTACACTGTGGAAATCAGTGTAGGGTACATACCTCAGATGGACACTGTGGCTGAAATACTGGCTCATACTGATGGTGTAGGGCATCATCCAGACACACAGCTAACCATCTCCTACCTCTTCTCCTTTGATTGTTCTGAGCTCTGGGCCAGATGTGCACGCCCCTGACAGACACTTCACATCGTCAAAGGTGGAGGCAGGGATAAACCAGTGGGAGGTTCCAGTTTGTCCTTCCTCTCCCTCACTGCTAGCCCAACACTAGCTACAAAGGCAGCAATCTTATGTAGCCCTCCTAACCAGTGTCTAGTAATTTTCCAAGATCTGATATTGTGGGCTTTCCAGTGGCTTAGTGGTAAAGAATCCTCTTGCCGATGCAGGAGACATAAGGGAGGTGGCTTGATCGCTGGGTTGGGAAGATCATCTGGAGAAGGAAATGGCAACCCACTTCAGTATTCTTGGAAATGAATGGACAGAGGAGCCTGGTGGGCTATATATAGTCTATGGGGCTGCAAAGAATTGGATGTGACAGAGTGCCTGCGTGTGCGCCTGTGTATATACACACACACACACCTTTTGGTAACTCCATTCCATGGCATGCATCACAGTGAGGCTATTTCTTTTATTAAAGCCCAACTGATAACACATACTATCATGTTTCTTAGCTATTTATTATAAGCCACACTTTTTACAATCTTTTATCACTTTCTTTTCTACATATTCCCAACAGCTAAGAAGATTTTATACAGTTTATTTTCAGTACATCATATAAAGTCAAGTGTATTTTCAGTACATTATATGAGTCCTGGATCCTGGCTATGTCCCTTCTTGACTTTTTACCTTCTCCTACTTCTAGCCTAAATTCCAAACACACTGACCTCAGTGAATCTCAAACCTCCCCCAAAGCAGTCTTTTCCGTCTCATGAAGGGAAGTGAATGAAATGAAAGTCACTCAGTCGCATCTGACTTTTTGCAACCTCATGGACTATACTGTCTATGGAATTCTCTAGGAAGAATACTAGAGAATACTAGCCTTTTCCTTCTCCAGGATATCTTCCCAACCCAGGGATTGAACCCAGGTCTACCTGCATTGCAGGCAGATTCTTTACCAGTTGAGTCACAAGGGAAGCCCAAGAATACTGGAGTGGGTAGCCTATCCCTTCTCCAGAGGATCTTCCTGACTCAGGAATTGAACCGGGGTCTCCTGCATTGCAGGCAAATTCTTTACCAACTGAGCTATCAGGGAAGCCCTTTCCATCTCATGGTGTTGGCAAATGTGACACTTTCCTCCTGTTATTAATATGGCTGGCTTCCCATCTCACTTTTTGAATATTTACTTAAATATCACCACTTATAAGAGAATTTCCCCTCCCTTTCCTTTCCTTCTATGCAGCACCTCCAAACCTTCCCAATGATGTCTATGCTTTTTTCCCCTCTGTAGGATCACCCAAATTCTTATAAGTATTTTTCCTTTAGCGTATTGTTATACATCTCACTGGCTGAATGTATATTTTTCATGGCAGAGGCTTAACTTTGTTTTATTCTCAACTGTAGTCACATTTCCTAACACAATGTCCGGAACACAGCAGTCTTTGCTACAGTTGTAGCAGAATCACAGTGACATAAAAGCATTTTAGGTTGGACATTGTCCTTGTGCATTCACTGGCCTGTGCCTGAGAGAATCAAGTCATTACATGTTGATGCACAAAATAGAATCCACTCATTCATTTGAAAAAATAAAAATAAAAATTAGAGATAAGATATATGGTGAATAACTAAATTCATTCATTGAATTCATGCATTAGCATAACAACCCAGTCATGTATGCACTTGGGATCACTCTACCATTTTAGGCGACAGAAAAGGAATTTTCAAGTCACTGTCCTCTGCTTTTGATAGGTAGTAGCTGTGTAAATTAGAATTGAGGTTGTCAGGAGAGCTATCACAAGCTTCCAGGTTCATGCCCACATTCTAAGAAGTGTTAGAGTTTTGACTTTGGAAATTAAATTTAGCAGTAAAGGTATATATCTCTTCTTTCCTCAAAAGAATTTTCTTTGGAATGAGGTTTCTTTTGATGGAGGTGGTAGTTAAAAAGATAAATCTCAATAGTTATCAAAAACAATCATATATCTTGATTGTGACATATGATGTAGTCCAAAACAGCCTGATAAAACAATGTCAGCAACCACTACACATGAGAAAATACTAACAACCTTTTGTTTCTTCCTGAATATTATTTATAGTCAAATGCTTTTACAGAGGTACTGTGAGTAATTGGAGATGTAAGAAAATGCAACTCATCTCCCTGTGTTCACATAGAAACGGAAATGGTACTGTCCAATCAACTATGCTATTTCTGATGCTCTTCAGAGTCACGTATCTAGAACAGAGTCAATAAAAATGAAAAAAGAAAGTCACACCTACGCCTGCTTAGATACACTCATTTTCTCTTTTTAAAGTTTTCATATTTATTTCTATTGTGTATCTGCAAAGAAGCCAACTGCTGTTGGGCACTTGTTTCAAAACAGAAGGAGGAGAAGATCTGGCTTTGTTATAGTTGTAGCAGAATCATGGTGACATAAAAGCATTTTAGGTTGGATGTTGTCCTTCTGCATTCACTGGCCTGTGCCTGAGAGAATCAAGTCATTATGTGTTGATGCACAAAACAAAATCCACTCATTCATTTGAAAAAATAAAAATTAGAGATAAGATATATGTTCCAACTATCAGTTAAGAAGCTTAACTCACTCCTAAACTTCCTCATTTCCCTCATTAAATATCACACCATTGTCTCTTAAAATTCTCCTTAATATAGTTTACTACAGTGATTTTAAAATTTTAGTAAATTTTTAAGAGGTTCTCTTCAATATGAGAACATAAATTCTAGTTTATGTTCTAGTAAGGGGTGAATTAGAATCTAGTTTAGGATTCTAGTAAGAGGGTGATTATGTTTTTTTCTTATTTACTGTCGTGAAACCACAGCCTCATACTGTGGTTTGCACATAACATGCTTTCACATACTCAATATGTGTTTGTCAAATGAATAAATAATCTGTATCCTTAAAAAACATATTGCCAAATGGTTCATTTTTACCTACATTTTTTCCTTTTCCATCCTCATTTCTACACGAGAATGGAGTGGTGAAAAATCAGACACTTGCAAAGTCTTGAGAACATTAGTACAGATTATAGGAGGTGCTCTATTAACATACAACAACATTACCATTACATAGATGTAGCTATAAATAGTGGTAGCATAGAGAAAATGGCACACATTAAATGCTTAATAATATGCCCACCCAACAAAGTGTCTGTCTATCAATTTTCTTTTTTAACACTAAAAAAAAAAAAAAAAAAAAGAGTGCTACTTCTTCATATCATGGCTCTTTCTCCATTAAAGGTGAAAAACCACATCAATTCTTCAAAAGAACAATTTCTCTTAATTTTTAATATAACTGAAATTATCTTAAATGTTTTCTATGACCTCTTTTTTAAACTTTCAGCCCTGAAAATAAGTAGGATGCCTGGTAGACCTAGTCAGAAAGGGAGGTGAAGAAGTGGGACAAGTCAGGATATGGTAATTAATCATACAAGTAATTAATCATACCACCTAGGGCACTGCTTCCAAATCTGGCTAAAGATAAGAATCACCTGGAGCACTTAATAGAAAAAAAAAAAAAAGTAGTGGCTGCACTTGAGACCTACTGAATATGAAATGTGAGGGGTAAGCTATATATTTAACACATAGCTCTTAAGGATTCTTATCGGTAGAAGGGCTGGGAAGAAAGACTGCTCAACGGAGCCTAGACTTGGGGATAAAGCCAGGTACAGGCGATAGGACGTTGTTTAATAAATGATGAAGGACACAGCACGCAGAGTGGAGCTAACTAAGGCAGGTACACTTGCTACACCAGGAAGCCAAAAAGGGAGAAAACAGGTTACCCTGTAAGGTACCATGCTGCTGCTGCTAAGTCGCTTCAGCCGTGTCCGACTCTGTGCGACCCCATAGACGGCAGCCCACCAGGCTTTCCCGTCCCTGGGATTCTGCAGGCAAGAACAATGGAGTGGGCTGCCATTTCCTTCTCCAATGCATGAAAGTGAAAAGTGAAAGTGAAGTCGCTCAGTTGTGTCCGACTCTTTGCTACCTCATGGACAGCAGCCCACCAGGCTTTCCTGTCCATGGGATTTTCCAGGCAAGAGTACTGGAGTGGGTTGCCATTTCCTTCTCCAAGGTACCATGACATAGTGACAATAATTGTGGCATAAAAAAGTAAGAGTTCTGGTTAGATAATGAGTTCTTTTTCTCCTAACATGAATTTATAATCTTTCATTTCTTCCTGTTCAAGACCTGCAAATCATCCTATTGATACCACAATCATTCTATTGATGTTGATACTTTTAATGTTTGCTTATATTGATGTAATGAGTTTGAGTTATCTACTCCGTCAGAGTCAGACAGAGCATCTACAAGTTAGATTTTGGCCTCTGAGATGCTCACCAGCAGGTTGCAGGGCTGGTGTTGAATGGAAGAATGCTAATCCCATGGCTAAATGGTAGATACAAGGACTGGACATAATTCTCAGAAAACAAGACAAAACCCAACAAACTAGAAAAGCCAAAATCCAAGCAAATAGTTTTTTTCTAAGCAAGTTAGCAGAACTATGACACATGAGTAGGAGAAAAATTAAAACAAAAAAATGACCTAGTTTTTGGAGCTCTGCTAGGGGGCAGTGTGTAGACTCAGAACTGAGACCAAAACCCACTTATCTGTATATGAACATGCTGAGTTACCAGCATATCATGATTGACTGTGAATCATTCATCTATTTAGCTAGAGGTTCTTTAATTCCCTCTAAGCACATGGATGGCGCTAAGGCCTGGCATGACATTGTTTCCACAGGTAAGGATCAAATGACATTAATGCTCAGCAATAAATGTATAGGAGATGAGGTTTTTTTTTTTTTTTTTTTTTTTGTGGATGACACCAGGCCGTCTGATTTTATTAAAAGAGAGGGATTTGAATAATAAGCTGATCGTGTAGTGACAGACAACCGTTTTGCTGAACTGGAACATACAATAAAAAGGAGTCAAGGATAATTCCCCTGATCCTCCACATCAAAGATTCATTCAAGTAAAGAAGGGGAACCTCTATGATTGAAGTGCCCTAATTAACATACTGCTTATTAATTATAGGCTTCAGAAAGCTTTTATTTTCAAAGTTTAGAAGCACCATTGGTGACCTTAATATGTCTTGGTATGCACATCTTTACCTCACCTTGCCACTGGGGAAGAACAAATCTTAACTCTGATCTGTTAGCTAAAGGTATTAGATAAATGAGCATTTTAAATGGTTGGTTCCTGGGCCACTTTTTTTTTTCTTTGAGTGTGTGACAGGAGCAAAAAAAAAGAGATAATAAAATAACAAGAGTTTTCAAAGACTCCTTTGCTCTTTCTGGTAAAAGATTACTTGCAGGATTCTTTGTAGCATATCTTGTCTAATCTAGGTCTTACTGTGCACGCCAGGAAGGAATGAGGGCTGACCAAGGGAGGCGGATCAGAGGTGAGACCTACATTTGCTACAGTAGAAGGCAACTTGTGACAGAAATAGAGGGGAAGGGAAAGGAGGAGGAAGAAAGTGAGTATTATTAAAAAGAGCTGACCTGTATTGAGCAGTTACCATTTTCCTGGCACTCTTGTAAATACCACACAGATATTAGTTCATTCACCCTCATGAGAAGCCTAAAAGTAAGGTGGGAGGCAATATTAGTTAAATACCCCCCGCTTCTTTCTCATTAAGAGTGCTTCTGCTTTGTTTGGGGGGCAATGTTCCAGTGAAAATTACTGTACAAGCTTTCCTTGCAGTAGTTTTGGACAATGAATTTTAATTGGACCTCAGTTGGGACTTTGGGAAAAGCTTTTACATTAAATAGCAGTGAAACTGCCTTCTTCCTCCCTTCCTTTGCCTTGATTTTGGACATGATGGCTAAAGATGCAACAACCATCTTGTGAGGATGAGAGAATGACCCAAAATTATGAAGCATAGGCCCTGACATTATTGAAGCTTAGGCCCTTCCCAAACCAAGGCCAGTCACCACCTATTATCACACTTTTTATATGGGAAAGAGATAAAATAATCCATTGTATAAACAATGGATTACCTTTTCTCGAAGCTGAGTTCTTTGCTAAATACTACTGGTAGCCATTCTCACTATAAAGCCGAGAAAATTGTGTGACAGCGAATTTAAATAACTTGCCCAAGTTCACACAGATAGAAAGTAGAGTTAGGATTGATAAGGGGGCTTATCTGGGCTGATGTGAAGAGATGGATTTTAGAGCTTACACTGTGTGAGAAAAGTGTTTGGAGAGCATCTCTAAAGCTTATGCGAAATACTGAGAGTAATGTTGTAGAGAAATAAGATTTTTAAGAAGTTTTGCAGCAGCGGGGTGGAACAAAAAAAAAAGAAGTTTTGCTTTCCATTGAGAATATATTTTCCTTTTGGCATTTCTTTTAGAGAGACTGGGATACAGATTTAGAGAGCTTTTACTTACTTGGTTGTTGGATCATGGTGCATACTTTAATGACATAATACATGAAAAGCATGTAGGGCATGCTTGGCATGTCTAAAGCATTCAATAAAATTAGCTGTCACTAATATAATGACAATCATGAAAACACTGCACAGTCTTTTACCAATCCAACCTATCTGTGGGTTTAACGAAGTCTTTATTAGAGTTCATTTGTATGAAAATCTTTTATTGACTAATAACCAGAACAAAGATTCAGGTGAAAAACAACACTGCCCTTATGTGCATGTGTAAAGACCCCCTACACACACACACACACACACACACACACACACACACACACACACACAACCCATATTTGCTCTTCAGTCAGTTGGCTGGGTTTATCTGAGTTTAAGAAACTAAATGGGCTTCCGAGGTGGCATTAGTGGTAAAGAACCTGCCTGTCAATGCAGGAGACATAAGAGATACGGGTTTGATCCTTGGGTTGGGAAGATCCCCTGGAGGAGGGCTTGGTAACCCACTCCAGTATTCTTGCTTGGAGAATACCATGGACAGAGGAGCCTGGCAGGCTACAGTCCATAGGGTCACAATGAGTTCAACATGACTGAGGTGACTTAGCATGCATGCACACACACAGGAAACTAAATAACTTGAAAGTAGCATCATTTCAAAATTCACACAGGATAGTATGATTATAATATCATATTTAATGAGGCATATCATTACCTTGGTAGAATCTAAAGCAATGGTGATTCAGTAAGTATTTACTGAACACCTATGTTTGTGAAATGTCACAGGTAACAGCTAAGTGAATTACACAGGATTTCTTTCCTGAAGAATCTTTGCAACAAGTAGGAGATAATATGTGTTATAATATGTTAATACCATATGTCTTTTTGATATGATTAAAATCTGTTTGGTTTTAATATTAGGAAGATTTAAATAAAGACACAACTTTAGATGTTAATAGAGAAAAAGTAGACAAGAATTGCATCATATATTGTGCAAGCAAGAGATGGAGAATGCTTAGCAAGTGTTGATTGTTTTTGCTATACTGCAGAATTTTTGGAAAGATGTACTGGTTTACACTCTTAGGAAAGTTAAGAAGTATGGTCTTACTTTATTATAAAATTAGGATTCGTTTGGTAGTTGAGTGAAATAACCATGTTCATCTTTTAGGAAAACAAACTTACCTCAGGCAGTAAATGTGAGGAGTTTACCTGCTGAGAAATGAGCTGTGGGAACAATAACCACATTTGTTTGAGTAAATAGTTTTCTTAGAGCTGTTTGTATGCCTAAATATTATAGAGGGTCTCTATGGAGCCAATTTCTAATGAGAACATTGTGGCACAGAGAGTTTGAATTAGTAGTCAGTAGGAAGAAGTAAAGTAGTAAGTAGAAATGAGAGAGAGGATATGACAGTATCTTTGAGGTGGTTAGGGTTATAACTAGAACAATATCAGTGGAAATCATCTAGAAAAGCTGAAGGAAGTTTTGGGAAATTTTGCAGCAATTGCAAAGAAAATGGAACCTGACCTGTAAGTTTACATTCTTGGTGAATACAGGAGAAAAGATATTTTTATTGAAGGTGCATACTTTGGGAATGTTTGGACTCAGGTGAAAGGTCACCACAATACAGAAATAACCAGTGTGCAATTGAAAGTGAACAGGTGTGCACCCAAGTGTGGAACAAGAGATGCACAATGGGAGAAAGAACACAGAGAAAGGAGAACCTAGGACCTTTGGGAATGTTTATGTATAGCGGCATAAGTGAAAGATGAGCTTCAAATATGTCAGTGGGGGAATTATTGCTTTCCTTTTCCTATACCAATGAGGAATTAAACATGGCTGTTTTTGTTAAAATGCAGAAAATCATCACACATAATCTTTCAGATTCTTGATCCAGGTATTTTTTCTGACTATTCTGTTATACATGTGCACTTTTAAATTAGCTTTCAAAGTATGTTGGCCGAAAATGACTCAATTTTTCCAGTGAAAATTGTGGTCTGATTTCCAGGGGACATTGGCTAAAAATGAGGAAATATCTCCTGAATAAAATGAAGATATATCTGCAATAAACCTCATTTGCTCAAGAGAAAAAGAGAAAGAAGACACATTGGTTCTATACACCCATCAGAGTGTGTCATGATGGGAATATCAACAAGAGGAGGCAGGTGTTTTGTCCTAAACACACCTAACAGTCTGTCAGGGTCACTGTGACGGAAAACAAAACAACACGGAAGGGCCCGTTCCTCCCTTTCCTATCTCCCCCTTAAAAATAATTCTTGGTCTTTGTTGAAGGAAATAAAGCCACGTTTTCCATTTCTATACAAGACACAGAGAATTTCTCCTGGTCTGGCATTGAATACTTAATTTCTGGACACATCTGTTTCTCTTCAGGAGTTAACTTTTAAAAGTAACCTTTCAGAAGATGAAAGAGAGGCATGAAACATTTTTATTTTCTTGAAGAGTCTCATTTCTCTTCTCTCAGGAGACAATTGCACCTGGGAGCTGTCTGGTTCACTTTAAATGTGAGCTACTTGCTTCATTTAAAAAATAAGAGAGAGGGAAAACAAGGTGTTTTGTAAGCAGGCACACAACTTAAGCAGATTTTCTTTTAATTTGTGCCAATTAGTTGACCAGACGAGTCTAAGGTTCTTGTTTGTTTTCATAAAAAATTCTCTACCTACTTACCTACTCCCCAAACACTGTAAATCCCAAACTAATTTTCCAAGCCTAACTTTCATGTTTATCACCTTGTTTTCCAACATTTGTACCTTCTCACTTAAAGAGCAGGAGGAATAATTGCAAACATAATTATGTAATGAAGGGACCCTTTTACGTAGAGTGTAGTTAATTAGAGCTGTCCAGTTATACCTCTAAAGGCAATCTTTCATATTCTCTCTTCCCTCTGTCTTTTAAAGATGTCATTGAAAATGATTGCAGCAAATAGATTTTCTTCTAATTAGTAGATTCAAATCAGATGATATACAAGATCATAACGAATTTGATTTGCAACTTGCCCTCCCCCTCCATTTGTGATTTAAGAATTTGGGAAATTCTTGGGGCAATAATATGCATAATTTTCACATTAGCCATCTCACATAAATTTTACAGGGCCTACAAGGCAAAGGGGGGATGACTGACTGCTAATCTTTAGTAGGAAATGTCTGTGGTGACTCAGAGTAGCAGTCACAACAGTCTTGCCCCTTAGGTTTTTTTGCCTGTCTTCATCACTGAAAATAATAGTATTAATTTATTTTAATAAGCATATTGTTTCAAGCTTCCCTTCTCCCTTTTTTTTTTTCTTGGAAAACAGTCAGGTCTGGGCTCAAGTGAGGTGACTGGTTGGGGCAGCGGCCATCTGGTTTGAGAGCTGTGTGAAGAGGATGTCCTGGCTGTGTGGTAGCCTAGTAGGGTGAGAAGATGGACTATTTACAGGGGATTGAGCACATGCACTCATATTTTGAAAGATAATAGGAGGGAAGGGAGATATAACATTGTAAATAAAAAACCCCACAAAACTAGAGAAAACCTTTTGTTGGATTGGAATGAGAAACAGTGAGATGAATTTCTATTTTCAAGACATATGGTTTGATATAAACACACACACACATATACGTATGCATGTATGTATATATATTTATAAATGTATGCATATATAAATGTTTGCATCCATTTGGAGAACCTGGGAAGAACAATATTCCAGTGGCAATGAGCCAATTTAGCAACCATATCTTGGTTTTTAGAACCCATTATCTGCTAAAGGAACCAAGGATCCTTGGAGAAATGGCTGATTCCAGGACTGCAACAGGGAGAGAACACAACGCCCTGCAGCATTTAGTTGTGTCAGAAAGTAAGGATTAAAAAAAGAAAAAGAAAATAAGGATATGCCCCAAAACGATGGAGATGTGCCAAAGGACACAGAAGTCAGATTAAAAGTACTTCCACTAGCCAAATCTGGGACAACTTGAGCAACAACAACCACAACAATAAAATAATGGTAGCAATGCATTATAATCTAATAAGTAAATGGTTATACTTTATATAAATAGATTTAAAAAACAAGTGAATAAAGGGGATGAAGAGAAAGTTCTTCCTTTGACTAAAATGAAAACTGAAAAAAGTAAGTGAATGTGTTAGATGCTCAGTCATGTCCAACTCTTTGAGATCCCATGGACTGTAGCCTGTCAGTTTCCTCTGTCCATGGAATTCTCCTGGCAAGAGAATACTGGAGTGGGTAGCCATTCTATCCTCCAGGGGATCTTCCTGACCCAGGGATGGAACTCAGGTCTTCTGCACTGCAGGCAGATTTCTTTACTGTCTGAACCACTATGGAAATCTCTTGAGTAAAATGTCAACTAATAAATGTAAAAGAAATGACAGAATTGGAAAATCACAGGGTGACAACTACCATGATAAAATTAATTCAGTCAAGAATTGCCAATAGATGCTAAAACTAGGGGTAATAGTGGTATGAGTTATGGGATTTTACATAATTTTAAAGTTTCTGTGAAGGCAGACACCTTGTATAGTTTGTATACTTTTAGCTGGGCTCAATAAATGGCTGTTAAACAGAACTGTGAATGGTGAGAGGAATAGCACTTCCTCATGAAATGCTCCAGGAACGAACAACTTGGTAGCAGGTAGAATCTGTACTCGGTCCATGGGTGCACTCAAGAAGGAACACAATATTTCCTGCATGGCACCGAACCTGAAGAGAGACTGACTGGGTTAGATCCTGGTTGTGAACTTTAATGATGTGTAAGTCTAGAGAAGAAAACTCATTTCCAAGCCTTGGGTCTTTATATGTGAAATGGGATGATGAAAGTACTGACACCGAGAACTCTGGGTGGTTGTAAATGACATAAATATAACTGCAGTGAAAGAGTAAGAAGAACACAGAAGAATTCACCTCTGCTGGTTGTAAGACATATGTAATAGGTGTGCCCTTCCCACCCACATACACAGGGGATAGTTGAATGCTTGTGGTCTGGGAAATTGCAAGCAGCAATTACAAACAGGAAGGAATAAGAAATACCAGATTTGTTTATCATTTATCCATTATTTGTTGAGTCCTACTACATGCCAAACACTGTTCATCTGAATTAAATGTACCCATTCCGGTCCATTTCAGTTCATTGATTCCTAAAATGTCAATGTTCACTCTTGCTGTCACCTGTTTGACCACTTCCAGTTTACCTTGATTCATGGAACTAACATTCCAAGTTCTTATGCAATATTATTCTTTACACCATTGGACTTACTTCCATCATCAGTCACATCTCTACCTGGGCATTGTTTTCACTTTGGCTTCATCTCTTCATTCTTTCTGGAGTTATGTCTCTATTCTTCTTCAGTAGCATTTGGGGCATCTGTCAACCTGAGGAGTTAACCTTTCAGTGTCATATCTTTTGCCTTTTCATACTGTTCATGCAATTCTCAAAGAAAGAATACTGAAGTAGTTTGCCATTCCCTTCTCCAGTGGACCACATTTTGTCATTATATCAATTACCGTAGGTAAGAAACCCTTAGAAGAAATGGAATCGCCTACAAGAGTCCAAACTGCAGTACTTCGGTGCAATCTCAAAAATGACAGAATGATCACAGTAATCAAGTCTATGTTCCAACTACTAATGCTGAAAAAGCCGAAGTTTAACAATTCTATGATGACCTACAAGATCTTCTAGAACTAACACCAAAAAAAGATGTCCTTTTCATCATAGGGGACTGGAATACAAAAGTAGGAAGTCAACAGATACCTGGAGTAACAGGCCTTGGAGTACAAAATGAAACAGGGCAAAGGCTGACAGAATTTTGCCAAGAGAATGCACGGTCATAACAAATACCCTGTTCCCATAACACAAGAGATGACTCTGCACATAGACATCTCTTGATGGTCAATACCAAAATCAGATTGATTATATTCTTTGCAGCCAAAGATGAAAAAGCTCTATATAGTCAGCAAAAACAAGATCAGGAGCTGACTGTGGCTCAGATCATGAACTCTTTATTGCAAAATACAGACTTAAATTGAAGAAAGTAGGGAAAACCACTAGACCATTTATGTATCACCTAAATCAAATCCCTTACAACTTTACAGTGGAAGTGACAAATAGATTCAAGGGATTAGATCTGATAGACAGAGTGCCTGAAGAACTACAGGGGAGGTTCATGACATTGTACAGAAGGTAGTGATCAAGCCATCCCAAAGAAAAAGAAATGCAAAAAGGCAAAATGGTTGTCTGAGGAGGCATTACAAATAGCTGTGAAAAGAAGAGAAGCGAAAGGCAAAGGAGAAAAGGAAAGATATACCCATCTGAATGCACAGTTGCAAAGAAGAGCAAGAAGAGATAAGAAAACCTTCCTCAGTGATCAGTGCAAAGAAATAGAAGAAAACAATAGAATGGGAAAGACTAGAGATCTCTTCAAGAAAAGTAGAGATGCCAAGGGAGTATTTCACGCAAAGATGGGCACAATAAAGGACAGAAACAGTATGGACCTAACAGAAGCAGAAGGTATTAAGAAAAGGTGGCAAAAATACATGGAAGAACGATACAAAAAAATATTTTAATGACCCAGATAACCACAATGGTGTGATCACTCACCTAGAGCCAGACGTCCTGGAGTCTGAAGTCAAGTGGGCCTTAGGAAGCATCATTAGGAAGAAAGCTAGTGGAGGTGATGGAATTCCAGCTTAACTATTTCAAGTCCTAAAGGATGATGCTGTTAAAGTGCTGCATTCAATATGGCAGAAAATTTTGAAAACTCAGCAGTAGCCACAGGACTGGAAAATGCCAGTTTTCATTATGGTCTCAAAGAAAGGCAATACCAAAGAATGTTCAGACTACCACACAATTGCACTCATCTCACATGCTAGCAAAGTAATGCTCAAAATTCTCCAAGTGAGACTTCCAAAGTACGTGAACCAAGAACTTCCAGATATTCAAGCTGGATTTAGAAAAGGCAGAGGAATCAGAGATCAAATTGCCAACATTGTTGGATCACAGAAAAGGCAAGAGTCCTGGAAAAACATCTACTTCTGCTTTATTGACTCCACCAGCGCCTTTGACATCAAGGCTGTATATTGTCACCCGGATTATTTAACTTATATGCAGAGTACATCAGGTGAAATGCCAGGCTGGATGAAGCGTAAGTTGGAATCAAGATTGCTGGGAGAAATATCAATAACCTCATATAGGCAGATGACACCATCCTTATGGTAGAAAGCAAAGAGGAACTGAGCAGCCTCTTCATGAAAGTGAAAGAGGACAGTGAAAAATCTGGCTTAAACCTTAACATTAAAAAAACTAAGACCATGGCATCCAATCCCATCACTTCACAGCAAATAGATAGGGAAACAGTGGAAACAGTGAGAGGCTTTATTTTCTTGGGCTCTAAAATCACTGCAGATGGTGACTTCAGCCATGAAATTAAAAGATGCTTGTTTCTTGGAAGAAAAGCTATGACAATCCTAGACAGACAGCATGTTAAAAAGCAAGGACATTACTTTGCTGACAAAGGTCCATGTAGTCAAAGCTATGGTTTTTCCAGTAGTCATGTATGGATGTGAGAGTTGGACTGTGAAGAAAGCTGAGTGCCAAAAAATTGATGTTTTTGAACTGTGGTGTTGGAGAAGACTCTTGAGAGTCCCTTGGACTGCAAGGAGATCCAACCAGTCCATCCTAAAGGAGATCAGTCCTGAATATTCATTGGAAGGACTGATGTTGATGCTGAAGCTCCAATACTTTGGCCACCTGATGCTGAAGAATGGACTCATTTGAAAAGTCCCTGATGTTGGGAAAGATTGAAGGCTGGAGGAGAAGGGGACAACAGAAGATGAGATGGTTGTTTGGCATCACTGACTCAATGGACATGAAAATTTGAGCAAGCTCTGGGAGCTGGTGATGGCGTGCTGCAGACAATGGAGTTACAAAGAGTTGGACCTGACTGAGCGACTGAACTGAGCTGAAGTGAAGCACTCTTCTAGGCTGAGGCGATATACCAGTGAAACAACATATTTAAACAGAGTTGGTCTAAAATTGTAGTGTGCATAAAACGGATGACTTCCTAGTCTGAAGTGCATAGAAATTGATACCTCCACTACAGTATATGCATAGGAATCACTTACAGAGGTCCTTATCCCTTTGTCTGGACAAGACTTGAAAATATGCATTTTTAATAAACACTTCTAGATGCTTAGATCTATTAGGACTTCTAATAGGCACTAACAGACATTACTACTAATATTAAAAAGGTATTTATCATTATCTCATTTCTTCCTTACCACAACCCTATGAATTCTGTACTACTATTAAAGTATATCGAGGAATTCCAGGTGGCACTAGTGGTAAAGAACCCACCTGCCAATGCAGGAGACGTCAGAACCCTGGGTTTAATCCCTGGGTTGGGAAGATCCCCTGAAGGAGGACATGGTAACCCCCTCCAGAGTTCTTGCCTGAAGAATCTCATGGACAGAGGAGCCTGGCGGGACACAGTCCATAGTGTCACCAAAAAATCAGACATGACTGAAGCAACTTAGCATGCATATACATTACACATAGATGAGGAATGTAACCTGAAACTTAAAGCAATTCATTTCCTGCTCGTGGTCTTCGAGGCAGGTTTAGGATGCTAGCCCAGTTCTGTTCAACAGTGAAACCAGCTCTAACCCTGCCTGTTGCCTTAATTTTAGGAAGCACAGCTCCAGACCTGGGGACACCTCATGGCAGACACAGCAGTGCATTGGCAGCAGTGAACAAGCTCAAAAGGACTGGGGCTCAGCGCCTGTCTTTATTCCATGGTGTAGTCCCGTGCTGACTGCGGGGTAGTAAGTGTGCCCAGTGGAGGTTCATGGACACATAAATCGCTGATGGAATTCAGAAAATAAATGTACCAGAAAAAGATTATTAAGTGACAGATGAATGTTATCTGTGAAAAGGAAAAAAAAAAAAGAACTATCTGAACACCAGGTGCCACTAACAGATTTTAATCCTATGCAAATGCACAACATTCATCTTTAAACCATGATTTTGTGACAGAGAGAAAAATTGCAAGAAATCAAGGGTCTGCTACCCCTTGTTATGGTCTATGCAAAGTAAAATTGAGACCTTGACTACTTTAAGTTATGGTAAAAACCTTACTGTGTTCATGCCAAATAGATTACTATATGCAGTTCTTCCCTGTCACAGGCATCCTTGTTACCAAGAAAACACCGCACAATTCTCAGCTGCATAGGTGAAGAACACAGGAGGCTGAAACTCATTATTTTTGGTCTCTTTCTCTTTTTCTTTAAACAAAACCCCACACAAATATGTTTCCCTCTTGATCTCTCTCCCAGTTCAGTTAGTTAAACAGCTCCCAGTTAGTTAGCTATCACTTTTTACCTTCTAGTGAATAGTAGGCCTTGTCTTCAGAAAAATTCAAGGGGCTGGTAAACTGGCAGCTTTTGTACTTCAGTCATGACAGCCACAAGCTAAAGATGTGTACAGACTGCAGAAACAAACTCTACATGAACTTTCTGAAGTTAACAGTGAGGATGAGTTAGTAGTGAGGTTTCAAACTCAAACCTTGTTGCCAAGCCCTTTTTCTAAAATACATTCTGATGTTAAGAAGTCTGTTTTGAAAGCCTTAGGAAGGAGGTAGGAAGTGAATTTTGGCATTAATTCCAAGATATTATTTCTTAAAAAGAAGATTCACCTGTAGTACGTGTTAAAAGTTAAAATTTGTTGGTTTCTCCAGACAAATGATTGATGATTTCTGGAAAGTTTCGCATACTCAGATTTGAGCTCCATTTCACTGAAAGTTGACACATATTATTAACACAGCTTTTTGTGAACAGTGGATACCACATTTGGCTTCTTTTAAGGCTGTCAATTAAAACAACAAAAGCAGCAACAGAAGCTGCCAGACTTTTCCCATTGCATATTATAGGCCAGATACATATATGCCAGGTGCTCTATGTTCCACTGAACTCTTATAACACTATCCCCATTTCTCCCCTCCCCTCCATTTACAGGAAAGAAAACCAATGCTGAGAAGAATTGGAACCATCCAATGCCTCAGAGATAACACACAAGAGAGCTAACACTGAAACCAGGGACTGCAAGACTCCTGAAACCATACTGTCAAAAGCTATATTCTACATAAATAACTCACATTTTAAAATACTTGGAAGTTTATTACTTAAGAGCTTTGCGAAATTACATCTACATAACTGTATCTATGGAGAAGGAAATGGCAACCCACTCCAGTGTTCTTGCCTGGAGAATCCCCGGGACAGAGGAGCCTGGTGGGCTGCCGTCTATGGGGTCGCACAGAGTCGGACTTGACTGAAGTGTCTTAGCAGCAGCAGCAGCTGTATCCATATATCTATCCATATAGATGGATCTGTCCCAAATTCCTGCTAATATTTGGTCTTTGGCCCTTATTCCTGACACAAGGTCCTAAAACTCCTGTAATTTTCTGCTTGAGAGGAGTGTCTTTTGTTCTAATGAGATGACTTCTTGTGGGCTTCTGGATGGCACTGGTCACCAGAGAGACCAAGTCATGATTAGGAGCTGGAACTTTCAGTGGCACCTCCTGCCAGGGGACAGGCTCTGGAAGATGAATTAATAATCAAGCATGTCTACATGATGAAGCTTCCGTAAAAATCCCTAAATATGAGCTTCGGAACATTTCCAGCTTGATGAAAGCATCGTTTTTCATGCTTGAAAGGATGCATCCCACCTTCACGGGAACAGAAGCTCCTGCCCTTGGGACACCTGCAGACTTTGCCTTATATATCTCATCTGACTATTCATTTGTATCCTTTACCATACTTTTGGGGCCCAGGGGAGGCCGCCCCAAAATGTGCCTCAAGGCACATCCATTATTTGACTTAAAGTTACTTAAAAGTGGCCAATCCAATACAAATATTCCTATGCTCCTTTCTGTCTCTTTGAAAGCAGGAAATAAATTTCTTATGTGAAAGTTACCACTCCCTGCATCTGGAGATAAAAGGACATCCTTATTGCCAGATAGAGAATCCAGGGCCAAGAAGCCTGTATAAAGAAATCTCAGTACTTTCACTGACCAGCCCAAGCCCGCCTTCTGTTTAGATTCTTCACCAATCAAAACCCAAAGCCCAAGTTTCTTTATCATCTCCATTCTTCAAAAATTTATTGTTTCTTTGTATACAAAGTATAAAAGCTGCCTGTTCCAGCCATTTTTTAGGTCCTATCTCTATGAGACCTCTGTGTATGCAGTTTAAAATTTCTCTTGCTCCTGTTAAGCTGTGTAGTGTAAATTTCATTATTAGTTTAGCCACAAGAATGGGACAGAAGAGGAGGAAATTTCCCTCTCCCTGATAATATCCTTTATTATGCAATAAACTGTTTATTATAGGTAAAGTTTTTCTGAGTTCTGTGAGCTATTCTAGCAAATGATTGAACCTAAAGAGGGGTCATGGGGATTTCTGAGTCATGTCAGTCAATCAAGTTGGTCAGAAGTATGGGTAACCTGGGGACCCACTTTTTATGATCAGCATCTGAATGGGGAGCAGCTTTGTGGAACTGAACCTTTAAGCTGTGGGATCTGCACCTTTAAGCTATGGGATCTGCATTAACTACAGGCAGTTAGTATCAGAATTGCTAGTGTCAGAACTGCCTGATGTGGGAAATCTCATGCAGCTGGTGTCAGAAGTGTTTGGAGTTTGAGAGTAAAGGCAGTGAATTTTTCCTTAGACAGTTTTATAAACAAGACCTATTGATTTGCATCAGAACTGAATGGGGCTCTGCGGTGACCTGAATGGGAAGGAAATGCATAAAAGAGGGGATACATGTATACACAGAGCTGATTCACTTTGCTGTACAGTAGACACTAACACAGCATTGTAAACAACTATATGCCAATAAAACTTCTAAAAAATAATGCAAATAAACTGTGCTTCATCATATGCATAGACACATAGATACATGTATATGTATGTATATACACACACATATACACGTATATATATGCACACATATACACACAGATAAGAACTGAATGAAGTATATATTAACCATTTCATCTTACAGAGAACTTTAGAGTGCTCTCACAGCCAAGAATCGGTTTTATTGAGACCAAGTCTCCATATTTCTATTGCTTCAGTGTCTGGTACCTTATCTGTATCCTTCCCATATCTAGAAGGTGAAGAATTTTTTTGTTACAGTCTATAAACCAGGTACTTGTATGCTTTACAATTAGTAGCTAGCTGGCTGCTGAGGTGTTATAATGTTAGCAAAGGTGAAGACATTTGTTGATGCCGCCAGAGCCATGCTATTTGGCAGGTGAGAAGAACTGTTAAAAGTAGTAAGAGCAGCCAGAGAAACCTGAAAGGCGTTGTTCAGATTTGGGATGGCAACATCTTCTTTCTCTCTCATCCTTGGAGAAATGATTCCCTTTTCATTTTCAAAAGTGGAGTTACTAACATTGACTTTGAAAAAATAAACGTCATGGTGAGTCTGAGCCCCTGGACCTCTTTCAAAGCTAATGTTGGCTTCTTATCTGGCTCACACCAGGTGTTCCACTGGAGTCTGCAACAGCTGCTCCTCCACGTGTAATCAGTTAGCATCGCAGGGAGATGTTTGAACCTGGGGAGGGAAGGGGCAGCCCACTCCAGCGCAGCGCTCCAGTACTCTTCCTGGTTTAATCCCTGGACAGAGGAGCCTGGCGGGCTACAGTCCATGGGGCTGCAAAGTCAGCCATGACCGAGTGACTGAGCACGCACACACGGGATGTTTGAAAAGAGTTTTACGATCATTTTAGCCATTATTTCCCACTAGCCTTGCGGCAATTCAGCACTGGAGTCATCAGGCAGGTATTATTAGAGCTATTAATACCAATAATAGCAATAAGTTTAATGTTATTGTCATCTTGGCAAATGGCCTGAGCCCTGAGGAACTGAAAATGACAACTGTCGATCTATAGGTTTGAAAAAATGGCTTAAATCACATTCACACTAGAGTGTCTTAGGATGCTGGGAAATTTTGCTGCAGGACATTCAGCTTTACATGCAAAACACTGTTGTCAGATTCCCCAGATGGCTCACTTAAAACACACGCCACAGTCTAGAAGGAAAAACACCACCACTACACAGGAATCTCATTATAACAAGGTCACTGTCATATGTAGATATACAACAGATCTATGTTGGATAGTACCTAATGCAAGCTTTTTCATTACAAGGAAAAATATTATAGATATTCACATGCAAATACATAAGTGAATATAGTTAGAATATATTTAAAATTTTAACTGTGGCTTCTATGTGTCAGCAAGACTCATTCTTCACTTATTAGTTTATACATTGATTATGTTATTCAACCTTTCTCAGTGTTTAACTCTGAGACTTGTGCATGTTTTCACATTTCTGAATGTGCTTTTCCCTTTCCCCAGATTGCTTCTCCATCAGATTGTTTTGTGAATGGCTCCTTCTTCTCATGCAAAATTCAACTCAAGGGTCATCTTCTCAAAGAAGCCTTCACTGATCATGATATCTAAAGTCAGCCTTCACTACAACCATAGGATTATTTCCTTTCTTTTCCACAGTGCTTATTACCATCTGAAATTATCTTATTTTTTCACGCTTATTTTTGATGTATCCTTCTACCCTGGCTGCTAGACTACTAGACTGTAAGAGCAGAGAATTTATCTGTTTTGCTCAACATATGAGAGAGCTCCTATCAAAAATTAGGTGCCTGATAATTATAATAACTAATTCTGTTTAGACCCAAAAGCCAGGTACACAATGTCCTCATTGTTTCATGTGTATTATTTTTATATTTATTCCTCACAACAACCCTGTGAGTTAGGTACTGCTACAGGCTGAATATTTGTGTCCCCATCAAATTGGTATGTTGAATTCCTAACCCTCAAGGGGATGGCTTTAGGAGGTGGAAACTTTGTATGGTGATTAGCTCTGAGGGTAGGACCCTCTTGTTTGGGATTAGCGCTTTATGGAAGAGACCCCAGAGACCTATCTTGTCCCTTCTGCCACTCGTGCTTACAGTGAGGATAGATGTCTATAATTAAGCAGGTCCTCACCATACATGGAAATTGCTGGTGCCTTGATCTTGAACTTCTCAGACTCTGAAACTGTTAGCAACACACTTTTGTTTTCCACAAGCCATCTAGTCTATGCTATTATGTTATAGTGACTCAAATGGGCCAAAAAGGTACTATTACTGTCACTAATTTGCAGATGAGAAAACTGAGGAATGGAGAGGTTAGACATTTACCTAAGGTAATATAACTGGTAACAGGACTAAGACTTGAACTCATTAAGTCTGGGTTTTACAACAGCACAATGACTGTAGACTGAAGAAATCAGTGAAATAATTAACACAGACAAATGCTGTATATAATATGTTATATAGGAACACTTACAAAGCCAAGTATTTACAGAAGTGCATTGCATTCTTCAGAAATTAAAACAGACTTGTGCTGATGCATCTACAAGGTACATACCTTATCAGGTCACCTGGTTGGAATTATTCATATTAACTGGGAGCGTGGGAGGAACCAAAGAAAGAAATATCTCTGAAGATGTCAATATTAACCACTTGGTCATAAAGTTCTAATATAATTGGCAAGATACCTAGATGCTTTAAAGATGGCATAAGGTGGAGACATTTATAAGGCAAACACTAATATGCAAGTTAATTTAAAGTTACAGAAAACAGTTAATCTATTTAAAAGTAAATTTCTAAGAATAGCATGCTTAGTAACAATAATATACATTTTATAGGATAGAAGAAACTAAATTTTAAAGGATGTTAAGAAGAATCTCATTCAATATCCCAAAGAGTTTCACAAGTTGTTGTTATATTATTAAGAGCATTTTCGTATGTATACACACACACATGACTGTATGTGTTCCTTTATTTTCTTATTTGACCCCCTATATCAGATAGAATGAATTAGGGCAAAGGCTAACAGAGTTTTGCCAAGAGAACATATCTGTCATAGCAAACACCCTTTTCCAACAACACAAGAGACAACTCTACACCTGGAAATCACCAAATGTTCAATATCAAAAGCAGATTGATTATATTCTTTGCAGCTGAAGATGGAGAAGTTCTATACAATCAACAAACACAAGACCTGCAGCTGACTGTGGCTCTAATCATCACCTTCTTATTGCAAAATCCAGACTTAAATTGAAGAAAGTATAGAAAACCACTAGGCCATTGAGATATGACCTAATTCAAATCCCTTATGATTATACAGTAGAGGTGGCAAATAGATTCTAGAGATTAGATCTGATACAGTGCTTGAAAAACTATGGACAGGAGTTCATAATATTGGACAGGAGGCATTGACCAAAACCATTCCCAAAAAAAGAAATGCAAGAAGGCAAAGTGGTTGTCTGAGGGGGCTTTACAAACAACTGAGGAAAGAAGAGAAGCAAAAAGCAAGGGAGAAAGGGAACGATAAACCCAACTGAACGCAGAGCTCCAGAGAATAACAAGGAGCGATAAGGTCTTATTCAACGAACAATGCAAAGAAATAGAGGCAAACATAGAATGGGAAACACTAGAGATCTCTTCAAGAAGATTATAGATACCAAGGGAAAATTTCATACACAGATGAGTACAATAAAAGACAGAAATGGCAAGGACCTAACTGAGGAAGAAGCGATTAAGAGGTGGAAAGAATATACAGGAGATCTATACAAAAAAGATCTTAATGACCCATATAACCACGATGGTGTGGTCACTCACCCAGAACCAGACATCCTGGAGTGTGAAGTCAAGAGGACCTTAAGAGGTATTACTACAAAGCTAGTGGAGGTGATGGAATTCCAGCTAAGCTATCAAATCCTAAAAGATGACACTACTAAAGTGCTGTACTCAATATGTCAGAAAATCTGGAAAACTCAGCAGTGGCCACAGGATGGGAAAATGTCAGTTTTCATTCCAATCTCAAAAAAGAGCAATGCCAAAGAATGTTCAAACTATTGGATAATTGCACTCATTTCTCATGCAAGTAAGATTACACTCAAAACCCCTCGAGCTACACTTCAGCATGAAGTGAGCCACACTTCACTCAGTTCAGTATGTGAACTGAGAACTTCCAGAGTACAAGCTGGGTTTAGAAAAGGCAGAGGAACCAGAGATCAAATTGTCAACATTTGTTGGATCATAGAGACAGCAACAGAATTCCAGAAAAACATCTACTTCTGCTATATTGACACTGCAAAACCTTTGTGTGGCTCACAACAAACTGTGGAAAATTCTTTTTTTTTTTTTTATCATTCTACAAATATTTATTAAGCACATGGGATAATAAAATAACAAACAATTATATTTTCTTAGCTCCCTAGATTCACAGAGTCGTGCCATAATCTGGAATACCCAAAGCTGAGATTACAATCTTCATTTTACAGATGATGAAACGGGCTCAGAGAGTCTGAGTGACTCTGAGTCTGTGTCACCCAAGTGACACACCTGATCCCCGCTTTCCTAACCAGGGATCCAACTTAGTTCTTTGATCTTTAGTTCTATGCTCTTTCCTTTCTATCACAGGTAGGAACTCAAAACAAACACACATAAAGGGTTAAATAACAATTCAGGATAGTAGTATAAGCAATATCAAGAGACAGTATAAGTGCCAAATGACTGACATAGGCAATAATTACTGTAGGAGTGACCAGGAAGGTCACCATGCAAAAGAGTCAGCAGAGAAGTCCTCAGAGGAAGTGGGACTTAAGCTTGGTCTTGGGTGTACATGCTAAGTTACTTCAGTCATGTCTGACTCTTTGCAACATTATGAACTATAGCCAGCCAGGCTCCTCTGTCCATGGGATTCTCAAGGCAAGAATATTGGAGTGGGTTGCCATTTCCTTCTCCCAAATCCATAGAAAGGCATATAAAGTGATCCTCATTTTACCAATAAAGAAGTTGAGACTCATACAATTTTGATAATTTGGCCAAGATATATGACACTCACAAGTTTGATTGGAGAAGACGTGAAAGAGAAAAGGTTTAAAAATTTTACATGACTGCTACGTGCAAGCACTATGCTAGATGGTTTACATATGCTATTTTATTTAATGCTCACAGCAACAGTTAAAGTGGATCCTTTTGGCTGTCCCCACTCACAGGTTACAAATTCAGTTTTAGATAAAGAGAACAAATTGTCAATGGTAACACAGATAATTAACAGGAACTGAGGGAGAATGCAAACCCATTTCTGCTCGCAATGAATAACTGAAATAATGATTCAATATTCTTATGTGCATTTTATCATTACTCACAAAGAGTCCACACTCACAGGGGTAACTCTTAGTGATAGAGGTGGAAAATATTATTATCGGGAAGAAGACTGTGTTAAAAGTGATTTTGGTCAGTGAAAACAATATAAAGTCATTATTTTTAAAAATTACAAGCAAATCTTAATTCCAATCATTTAGCAGGAAATATTCCCTTGCCGTCTAATCAATTTCTATTTTTGAAACCTATCAGCAAAAGAAAAGATTTTTAAAAATTATAAGCACTAATTGGTAGGAATAGATTATTAGAATAGCTTCTTCATATGTAAATAATTTGCAAGATAGTGAGATATTTTTGGCTATTTTATCTGAATGTTTGATGAGAAAAAATTTTGCTAATTTAAAAGTTGGACTCATGCAGTTCTCACTTTTTAATACAAAATCAAAAAACATTATGGATAATTTACATTTGAATCTCTGCTGCAGAGTTTCCATTATTTACTTAGAATGCTAGGCATAGCACACAGTGTGAAATCTTTTATTTTAGAATTTAGCCATATCAGCTATTTACATATAATCATATAATTTCCCTATATCTTCTTTCCATCATTAATTCACTGCCTACTCCAATTACTGAGCTTAACATATTTTTCTCCATTTGATTAAAATACTGGAGATAACACAACACTATTGTTATTAGTTAAAATTTGTTTTCTTCTTAGAAATCTAATATAGAGTTTATATATTTGTATGTATATATATGTGTGTATACATATGAAGATACAGATTTTTATAGCAGCTCTTTTGCCTTTGTTTGTTTGTTTGTTTGTTTGTTTCTGTTTCCCTCTAGCCTTAAAAGAACAAAATTATAGGAATGAGATCACTAGTCAGTTTAACCTGACTCTTGGCTTATGTTTTCTTGAATGCACAATCTGACTTGCCTAAACTGTTGATTCTTTTCCTAGATGAAAAAAAAGTAAGAATGAAAAGATGAGTAGTTAAGGAATGACTAGCTCTCTACTTCTGATAGCCCTCTTAGCAATAATGCAGACAGATCATTTAGACAAGATAACATCGGAAGAAAGTGTCAGTCAGTCTGCATACAATGGAAAATGATGCAGAACCCAACCTCCTGCCTCCATGATTTACTGCAATTCTTTCCCCTTATTCCCTTTAGAAACTGTCAGTGATGAATAAAATTTTTGGAGCTGGTCCCATGAAATGAGTCCACCTTCCTCCCAGATTGTTGACTTTTCTGACTTTGCTTACTAACACTTGCTTCTTGATTATTGGCTTGTGAGTGGGGAGGATCTGCTTTTGAGTGGGGAGGAGCCAAACTTGAATTTGGTAACATGAATATTTATATATGCATATGGATATATACATGTAGATATATGTCCTGATCTTGGCCACCAGGACCTTTCTTTTCCCAAGATAGTAAAATCAAGTGGAGATAGATCTATCTTTCAATATGTTACGTAGTTACAATAGGTAAAAGGAGTCCAGAATGGCAGTGGCTAAAAGACAAAAAAGGGAAAAGCCTGAGAAAATAGAACAAAGGAAGGTCCAGGACTGGAGTGAGAACCTCAAGTAAAACAAACAGTCCTCTTGGCTAGCCCAGTTTACATAGGGCAGGCTCAGGGGGAGGAGAAAAAACATATAAAAAGAGAAGCCAAAATTGAGCAGGGGCTTCTCTTCTCTTCACGTCTTTTGGGTCGACCTATCCTCATGCCACAAGGATGTATTTTCCTCTGCTTGCCAAATAAAATTGAGCTGTAACACAGAGCTATAACACTGGTCCATCCGTCACTTCAAATTTTTGCTGCAGCAAGACAGAACTGAGGAAATTACTAACTTGCCTGACATTATCTATCTATTTATCTATTTGACTGCATCTTTCCTATTACAGCAGTTTAGCATTCCATAAGGAATATACCAATTAAAATTAAATTATTCTACTAAAGAAAGAAAAAAGGTGCAATTTCTTTAAGCAATATTTTGTTTTGATTTGAATATACGAACAATTCAACTCAAAGCTGTCATTACTTTAGAAAAATTAGTGGTGAAAACACGGTAATTGTATAATTAACAAATATCCTTATTCGGCCTGAAATAAAATAGTATTATGAATAATCACCACTATCTTCCTTGAAGGTAGAGGCAAAGATATAGTTATTGTCTGTTAAATTTTATAAACACACACACACACACACCTGTTTTGTTAAATAACTTGTATGAAAACCTTGCCTACTGAAATGTGGACAAGTTCTTAGACTTTTGAGAAATACAACAACCTCTTGCTTATTAGTCCACAGAAATAAAAAGAAATCATTTCACCTGACATATGTGTGATATTTTGGACACAAATGGGCTGTTTCATGGTTTTAATGCTTACATCTCATATTCTGTCAATCTTTTTTTTTTTTTTTTTTGAGTGAATGACTGGAGCCTTTTCTAGGAATGAAACTGCCTTTATTACCAAAGATCAAAATGACAGGCTATATGGGATATAAGACAGAGAAAATGTACATGAGCTAAAAGCAAAATTTTTATAACAAGAAATGTTGAATGCTGGAATATGTTACTTTGGTGGTGAAGTTGGAATTATTTTCTTTGAAAATGATTAGAAATAGGACAAGAGTGAGTCTCTCTGTGGGTTGCCTATGTCACTCTATTTCAAGGCAGGGCTGTGATCTTTATCTTTTAATGAAAGTACTTAAATTTTTTTGCTTGTAGAAATAAAATGTACTTATAAAACTATAATAGAAAAGAAATTTAATTGAAAAGAAAGTAAAACAAATTTGGAATCCTATATTAAAGTACTGTTTTGAATATTTTAGTGCATTTCATCCATACCCCAAAATATAGGCATATCCATTAATTCATTCATTTAGTTGTTGTTGTTCAGTCATTAAATCTTGCCCAACGCTTTGTGACCCAATGGACTTCAGCATGCCAGGCCTTCCTGTCCTTCACTATGAGTTTGCCCAAGTTCATTCATCTTCATTCTTATGTGAACCAAAAACGAAGTGCTGCTCATTGTCCCCTTATTCAAACAGTTATGTCCTAATTCAGTGTAACTGCCCAACACTACACCCTGAGGGACATTCAAAATGGAGAAAAATAAAATGGAGAACTAGGTGTTTTGCACAAGACCCCTTGGTAGTTATGATGCATATCTAAGGAAGAATTACAGTGACTTCAGATTATTGCATCTTCCCATATATAGAAAAACACTGAAATCATTAATTTGAGATAGGTTTTTTGTGTGTGTCTGTGATTATCAGTAATCTTTTACCAAGATGTATGATTGACTACATGTATTTCAAAGCACCCATGCCCCCCCCCAAAAAAAAATCATACACACACACACACACACACACACACACACACACTAGCTCTTCCAAAACCTCTTCATAGCTACTGACAAGTTGTTTCCGGGGCTATCATCCTCAGAAAGATCCCTGAATAAAATATAATCCACAACTTTTACACAGGGCATTTTTATTTAAGTCAAGATATATGCATATTTGCTCTTTCAGCAACTATTTATAATGCAATTCTGGGTATCAGTCAATAATCTAATCAATGAGAATAGTGACAAAAAAAACAGAAAACTTCTTGGACCTGTAGGGTTTATATCCTAGAGATAGGACATAGAAAAGAAAAACATATATCAGCAGGCAAATTCATAGTTTGAATCATGATGATAAAAGTGTTGGAGAAAAACCAGGGCTAGACAAGAAAGGAGTTTTGCTAATTTACACGAGACAGTCAGGAAAGTCCTCTTTACTCAGATCACTGAGGAAGAAGTTTGAAGAGACTGATCATCCCACTACAAATGACTTAATTATTTAGAGAAGGTAAAACAGCAACAAAAATCTATGTGACAGCCTCACTGTCAGGAATCCAAACGAGGCAGAATCATGTCAGGGGTAGATGGAAAAGATCTCAGCAAATCTTGACCTGAATTTCTACCATTTTCTTCCACTAGACTCTAAACTTCTTCAATCCTATTTCTCTGATACCAACACAATATCCTTCCTATCATAATACTCTGCACATAGCATATTTACAATCTCTCACCTGAGATTTTAGCTACTCATATTGAATACTGCTGTGAAGAATAAATTTTCCACACAATAATGGCCTAATACAACTGATATTTAAGCACACTTTCCAAATCCTCCAGAGTTTACATATATATTTAGTTTTTGGTTTATACAAAGAATGAAAGTTGAGTTTTCTAGTTCATTTTAGAGAATATACACATGACAGTCTTCAGGTTTTTCAGGAGACTTTTATCTATTAGCTGAGAATGAAGCAACTTTAACTTTTGGGTTGTTGCCAGAAACACATGATTTCCCAAGACACAAGATTTGCCATATCACATTTCTCCTTCACCATGATTATATAAAAAGGTTGATATGCACAGTTTGAATGGCTATGATAATCCAGTGAGTAGTCTACCCATTAAATACATGAGGTTGTCCATATCTATTATTAAACTTTCTATAATGTTAATAGATTTCATTGAATTGTTACACATGTATAATTGAAAAGGAAAAAAAAAAACACCTTAGTTTCTAATGCTTCATAATAACAATGGAAGGGTATCTACAAAGAAAGAATGCTGACCACCATCTAGTTCTATAGACCACTACGGCACTGACCTATAATATTACCTTAAAAAAAGATTTAGGGCAAAGATCTGAATGAAGCGCTCTGTGCTCCAGAAATATTGGCAAAACAGGAAAGATAAATGCTTCCCTAACATCTAAGATAAGAAACCCAAGTGTCCATCAAAAGCTGGATAAAGAAGATGTGGTGTATATATACATAGGTACAGATATAGGTATAGATATATAGATAGATAATTACAAATATTTAAGGGAAAATCATTTGTGAACCTGGATCCTTGTATTCCACACTTAGAAAAACACTAAAACCATTAACTGAGGTTATCTGTTCCTCGTGGCTAGCAGCAACCTTCTAAGATGTGTAGTTGGTTGCATACATCCCTTTGCCAAAATTATCTATAATACTGATCTTACCCTCTACCTCTTCAGAACAGTTTATCAGAGCTATCTAAGAGGCTATCTCTCTGACTATAGTTCTCAGTAAGACATTGAATAAAAGTAACTTACAGCACTTTTTTTTTTTGGCTTTGACAGATACTAGCCCCCAATAATTCTAAATGCAGAATTCAGAGCAGATAATCATCTCCCTTTCTAGAAAGAAAAGCAGCAATGAGATACCAAGATCTTGTTTGTATCCCAGAAGTTTATCCAGTTTCTAGCTTTTTAGGATAGAGAGTTATATTCATGTAATATTTTGAGATGATGATAGTATGATTGACCCTAAAAACATTAACTTCAGTTGTATAGTTATGGATGTTTCTTAAAAATAAAGCCCTCCCCAGTGTTGATGGGAATGTAAATTGGTGTAGCCACTATGGAAAGCAGTATGGAGATTCCTCAAAAACTTAAAAGCTGAACTACAGTATGATGCAATGATTCCATTTCTGGGTATTATCTGAAGAAAACAGCAATGCTAATTCAAAACAATAAACGCTTCCCTATTTTCATTGTGTCATTATTTATAACAGCTAAGAAGATGTAATGTATATATGTATATGTATATATATATATGTACATATACATAAAGGAATATTGTTTAGTCACTAAGTCATGTGTGACTCTTTTGGGACTCCATGGACTGCAGCCTGCCAGGCTCCTCTGTCCTTGGGGTTTCCCAGGCAAGAATACTGGAGTGGGTTGACATTTCCTTCTCCAGGGGATTTTCCTGACTCAGGGATTGAACCCATGTCTTCTGCATTGGCAGGAAGATTTTGTATCAGTGAGCCACCAGGAAAGTCCCAAATGGAATATTACTCAGTCATAAGTAAGAATGAAATCTTGCCATTTGCAGCAACATGAATGGACCTAGAGGGTAATATGATAAAGTGGAATAAGTCATACAGAGAGACATAGACACTGTATGTATGATTGCATTCATATGTAGAATGTAAAAAAAGGAATAAATATAACAAAACAGAAACATGTTTATAGATACAGAGAAGAAGCAGGTGGTTGCCAGAGGGGAAGAGATTGGCAAGAAGAAAGAAATAAGTCAGGGAGATTAAGTATAAACTTCCAGTTGTTCTATAAATGAGTCACTAGTATGAAATGCATAATGTGGGAATATTCAATAGCTATATAATATCCTTGTATGGTGACATATCATGAGTAGACTTAATAAAAGTGATCATTTTGAAATGTATGAAAATACCAAATTGCTATAATGTAGTAACAACTAATTTAGTTTTGTCGGTCAATTATACATAAAAAACCAACGAACAGGTAAACTCACACAAAAAGAGATCAGATTTTTTGTTACCAGAGGCAGAGAGTGTGGAGAGGGGGAACTGGATGAAAGTAGTTAAAAGTTGGACTTCCCTGGGTGGCTCAGACAGTAAAGAACCTGTCTGCAATGCAGGAGACCTGGGTTTGATCCCTGGGTTGGGAAGATCCCCTGGAGAAGGGCATGGCAACCCCCTCTAGTATTCTTGCCTGGAGAATTCCATGGACAGAGGAGCCTGGGGTCTACAATTGATAGGATTGCAAAGAGTCAGACACAACTGAGCAAACAATACACACATAGTCAAAAGTTACAAATGTCCAGTTGGATATTGAATGCTAGGGATATAGTATGTGGCATGGTGAGTATGGTAAGCACTGCTGTGTGCTGCATGTGAAGGATATTAAGACAGTGAATGCCGAGATTTCTTAACACCAGGATAAAATTGCTCTATTTTCCTAATTTTATATTTATATAAGATGATGGATATTCACTAAATTTAATGTGACAATCACTTCAGTATGTGTGTGTGTGTGTATATATATACACACACACACATAATCATGCTATACATCTTAAACTTAGTATTGTATGTTGATTGCAATCGCAATAGAACTGGAAGACAAAAAAAAAAGCCCTTTCTTTGGTCTGATCTAAAACTCTTCTTATATTTCAAGTCCAAAATATCATGCTCTAATGTAATGAGAGTTTCCTTTTATATGAGATGACAGAGTGTTTTATGCTCCAGTTTAAATGACTGAAGGGAATTATAGATGACATTTTCTCCCACCCACCATTCATTAAGAAAATGAAGTAATTGAGACCAGGAAAGGCTAGGTGACTTGACATGGAGTTGCACAGGTTTTCCATGACAGTCAGAAACAGTATGTGGGTATGTGTTCCTTATTTCAAAGTGCATATCGAAGCTGTGTTGAAACTTGGTCAATCTGAAAATCATGGGCAGAAAAGTTACTATGGATAACATTTCAAAAGGAGATTCCTTGTAAAAGGGAAAAACAGATGTAGCATGTAAATCCTGCAGCAGTCAGTTGAAATTTGTCCTTTAAATTCAGGCAATGGCATTGCTCCATTTCTTATTATCTGGGGGTCTGGATATGACTGAAAAATCGATATGGAACCTCATCTTCTTCCAAAGTTATTGAGCATCCAATGCACATGTGGTGTTGAAGTCAATGCTCTCCACAGCAGCCTCTTTCACAGTCTGGCCCCAGGGTCAGAGCTGCAATTTCTGCAGGAGATGTTTGCCTCACTGGCTTGGGGGCTGTGTCCCAGCCAAATGACATCTTGTTTCCTAACTAAAATTCTCCTCAAAATTCCTTTTAAATCTAGTGACTCCTTATCACCAGACACTATGTTTCCAAATCTTCTAAAGCACATACTTTTCCAATACTGCTGGCTGTTAATTTTGGATTTGTCCTTGCTCAAAATCTTCTTTTAGTCAAGAGATTTTCTGTGATTTCAGAGGGGATATACTCTGACATATTTGTGCCTGGATAAAATTTCTGCTACTTATGAAAACATTTCTAATCATTACTCACTGAAAAGGTTTAATTGCATGTCACCCAACGAGGATGTACTCTGGGAGTTGAACCCAATTATAACATAAGCAGAAGAAAACATAAGAGCAATAAATGCTGCAGAAATTACATAATGTCTCCAGTAATCACATGTAAATTAATTTTACATTAGCTCATGCTTTGGATTATTCATGCCCCATTGGCTCCTGCTGTTACCTTTTACTATCCATAGATGTGAGATTAATGCTGATTGTTTTTGTTAACATTTGACAAATGTCAAAACATAGCTTCTCACTTTCTAGCAGTGACCTCTCTCTGATTTTCAGCATATACACTCTCATCTCTGTGTGAGTTTTTCAGATATGCTCTCTGTGGGAGTCAGATATATTCACCAGGGTTTTGCAAAATAATGAAATAGAACACGGTAATGAAAGGGCACCTCCCTCGTGTCAGGCTTCTTTATGAATTCCAAAATCATTTAGGTTCAGTGATTGAGACTTAGAAGTGCCTTGGATGTGATCAAATGGGGATCAGTACACTCACAGACACATACTCCCTTTTAAATGCTCACTTTTAAAAATGTCTCTCTCTTTAAAAATGTGAATTAACATTGTAAAGGCTCACCAAATGCGTGTGCCTTGGAAATGTCATTTAATAATCTTGTATGCTGCTTACATCTGTTTTTCTCTTTTTTCTTTTCTTTCTTTCTATGACTCTGTTTATCTCAGAGCTGTTGACCAATTGAAGGAAGCTAAAGGAGTTACATGGTTAGTTAAAAAATGTTATTTGTTCAGCTTCTGTCAAGAACATACCTTGATCAAAAAGTTGTGCTGCTTGAGAAATTGTAAACCAGGTTTTGAATAATCTAATTAAATTAGCTATAGGTTCTCACCTATAGCATCACTGACTCAATGGACATGAGTTTGAGTAAACTCCAGGAGTTGGTGAAGGACAGGGAAGCCTGGTGTGCTGCAATCCATGAGTCACAAACAGTTGGACACGACTGAGCAACTCAACTGAACTGATAGGTCCTCAGTCATGTAAGTAAATATTCTAAGCATCTTCTTCTTAGGAATGTGTCTTTGAATCAGACCCTATAGGATGGTGGATGATGCAAATGTCACATTTTGACTGACTAATATTTGAAAAAATTTTATATATCAGAGAAATTCACCATCATGAGAGTTTTTACAAACTTGAGATCACTTGATGCCTTTGCCAAAAGAACCTGAACATATATTAGGTAGTTCAGCCAGGCAGATGCACTTTCTCCACAACTGGAATCTCAGCCTGTGAACTGAAGAAGCAGAAACAGTAGAGAACCAATTTTGTTAGCTAGTGGCAGCCTTGATTGCAGTCGTGTCCCATTTCTAGGGGGTTCTAGCTGGACACCCAGAGCTGGCTGTCCTCATTTAAACGATTCCATGGTGTGATGTTGGTGTTGATCTTAACCATCAGCAGCCTTCCTTGTTCCTGCCCAGCTTCTGAAGTTGATTTGCTGGACAAGTTGTGAATTAGCCACTATGTTTTAAAGATATTCACTGTCTGCTTAAATCATCCAGACTGGGTTTCTAAGGTCTGCAATTTACAGCCCCAAGTACTACTGCTACACTGTGCAATGCATATTAGTGGATAATTTTGCATTCTACACCTTGTTGATAATTTGGCTCCCTATATAGGAGTTTTTGAATCCCTATGTTCAAAAGAATCTTTAGTGAATAAAAATATTATAACAGATTTCTTTTTTATGACATCTTATTATTACATTTTCATTTTGATTCCATTGAAGAAATCCCAGCCTTTATAGATTTAGTGGTGCACTGTGGGTTGAACTTGCACCACAGAGGATATAGTTTTAAAGATTTATAGTTTGGCCCCATCTTATTCATGGCTGTGCTTACTGAGCTAAACAAATGAGATAACAAATGTGGTACCATAGTATTGCCACTACCAATACTGGTAAACCAACTCAAATCTTGGTTTATAATTAAAAAAAAAAAAAATCCACCCACTGGAGAAACTGTGTATAATCCAAAGAGAAATAGCAGACCTGAGGCAAAGATTCAGCCTTCAGGGTTATATAACTTTATTCTATGTTTAATGTGGGGTTTAAAACTCATGCTGTCGGACAAGCAGTTTCAGACTTCTGAGTAGAAATGTGCTGTACTTTTCAAATGAAGAGCAATGAGAATACCATTCCCTCTCCCGTCACATTAGCAGCAAGACTTGCTCTTCAAATGCTTCCTGCTGGTTTCCATTGAGCACAGGAAGCAATGTTCTGATGATTAAGCAGCAATATCATTATAAAAACCAAATGAATAATCATTGTGTTAATGAGCTTTATCTCAAAAAAGATTAGTTTTTTAATGTTAATCCTCTTCCAATATAAAAGGGAAAATGTATTTCACTTCCATTTCATCAACCAGAGATGTTCATAATCTATACAGCTTTATATCCTGTCTGCACATGTCTCTGTAGGTCTACACACTCACTGACTTCAATGCATACTGTCTGATTCTATGAGATCTCTCTCTCTCTATCTAACTCATACACAGACACACACACACACAGACCCAACACCTCCAGAAACAGAGCCGTCGAGCCTTTCATGAATAAAATGA
Source organism: Odocoileus virginianus (assembly GCF_023699985.2). NCBI lineage: Eukaryota > Metazoa > Chordata > Mammalia > Artiodactyla > Cervidae > Odocoileus > Odocoileus virginianus. Next base: position 21,981,577 of record NC_069699.1, read on the forward strand.
ACTGGGTCTGTTAGTAGCAAGCAACGTGTGTTTTACAAACTAGTAATAAGCGCTAAACCCCTGAGAATCAAATTGTGCCACTTAAAAGAAATCTGGAGTGCCACTTTAGAATAAAATGAGATACTTACTAATTTTCTTTTAAAAAGTGATTCATGAGCTTTGGGTCAGAAGTTGCATTCTGAGGACCAAAATGCTTTCAAACACAAAACACTTCCTCCAAATAAATGAAAACAAAAAAACACACAGTTGCTAGACAACAACAGAATAAAATTTTTGTCCCTTGACAATGAACCCCAAATAGCAGCATTCTCTGCTTTCTGTATCTTATATATCCTGAAGGAAATTCTATGAACATAAAACGAGTTTCAATGATTGCTATTATCGCCTCATTTGTATCCCTCTTTAGGTGCTGTGGAACTATATAGTAATATGAAAGAATGCTAGATGTGGTTCCTGCTAGGTAGGTGCTTCTAACTCAAAATGGTCACTTTCAATCCGGGAAAAATCACCCAACAAGAAATATGGAATTCTCTAACACTCCAAGGGAAGTGTCTTGTCAAAAATTCTGCTGATTTTACCTTAACAATTCTCAACTGTGGTGTCATAGCCTGGTGACAGAAATACCATGAATATTCTTTATCTACACTGCAGCCCAGTGTTTTGGGAAGGTTGGTATATAGCATCATTTTAGATGATACACAAGCAAACATCAATAAAATATGTAATTTTAAGTATCTGTTAGGAAAAATGTATTGTTATCAAATTACAGTGTGATTTCATGCCTGATTTTACCCTACTAGTAAAGACTAAATAAAAGTGAATCAATTTTCAACTGACTTAGAAAGGTTATTGAGTAAATTGTCATACAGATGCTAATATGGACAAGACAAAATTATGATGTTTTTAAGTGAATGAATGAAACCACAGAAGCACTATTTTAATGGTAGTGAATTATCATTTCTGATGGTACTCAATCATAGCAGTGGAGAGCTTTATCCAAGTTTGAGTACTCCTCCAATCAAACTCAAGACAAGGGCCTGGATCCTGGCAATATACTTGAAGGTAATTCCAGAGCATGCAGCGAGGGAGTGGGGAAGAGAGACATGGAGGTAGTGAAAACCATTCAAAGCACATCAATATCGTGGGCAATTTCAGTCCTGTCCCATTGGGGCCACTCTGATCAGTGGTGCAGAACACTCCATAGAATTGTCTCACTGAAAGGTACAGATGTTGGTGTGTTTGTTCACAACTTTCCACCTATTACTATTTGATGGTCACTTCTGGGAACATTAGGCCTCTGGCTTTTTTTGTCCTGCCCTGAGGGGCCAGGTGATTCCCCAGAGATATGGGAAACATACTGTGGTGCAGGTATCTTGGCCTTAACCTCTAGTACAGGAAAAAGAGATGGGAGATGTTGAGACAGCATCTGCTACAGTCATTGCTCCAAATGCTACAGAATTGATCTTAAATGTTTTTTAAGTGACCAGTAATACGTCACAGTTTCTAGAGTAATTTTTTGATAGCATTCTAATTCTGGAAAAATTATTCATCCTAATATTGCATAAATGAGGTACATGTATTAACCAAGCTGTCTTCTCTTTCAACTAGATGGATTCAACAATAATCTATTATTTTGCATTTTGTATTATAAATGGTATTTGAGGAATTAAAAGGTGATGAGTTTGTACTTGTATATTCGATGCAACTATGAATACTTCCACATCAGAGGCTAAAATTTAAATGTGAAAATCAGGGACAGGAGGCAAAACAGATATCTGGAAGGAAAAATAGAAGAAAGATCAACAAATGATTCATAACTCCATTAGCATCCAAAGGAGTTTTAGGTCATACCTTTTTCAGTTACCCTTTTACCACTAAATAATTCCTCCCCCCAATCCTTCTTGCTCAAGTCCATTAGTATTTACTTTCCTAGAATGAATCGTTTCCCAGAATTCATTTTATACCAAACATCTCTGAGGAGCTTGAGCACCTAATTTTAACTCTGTACTTGCTACAGTCTAGGACTTTGCTGGTAGCTTAGATGGTAAAGAATCTGCAGGAGGCCCGGGTTTGATCCCTGGGTTAGGAAGATCCCCTGGAGAAGGGAATGACTACTCACTCCAGTACTTTTGCCTGGAACAATTTCATGGACAGAGCAGCCCAGGCTACAGTCCAAGGGGTAGCACAGAGCTGGACACAACTGAGCGACCAGCACTTTCACTGTTTTGCCACAGTCTGCATCATTACCCCCTTGTTTTCGTCCGAAGGTTCATCTATTTTCACTCTTTCGGCCAGCTGATAATAAAAGTTGTGCTTTGAATCCTTAGGTTTACAGCAATGAAAATATTAATTGGGATATGAGTGCCTGTATCAGAGGCTTAGGTGAGAAATTAAAGTACTATTTGGAGTTTCTAAAATGATCTGACTTTAGCTGGGATGAGAGCTTGCTGCTAGCACAAGGGAGGTCCATGGAAGATTGCCCTGTCACTTTAAAATATGCCCTGTTTTGCACCACTGTGTCTCTGGCAGCAGCCTCTCACTAAGAGCAATGACTGGAGAGTAGGGATATGTTTAAAAACAGTAACTTCAGTCCTCATCCATTCTTTGGCAGAGTTCTTCACTATTGATCAGAAGTGGAATCATAGTCTTTCTTCTCAGATTGTAAATTTATTTTTCCTCCTGCACAGTTCTGTAGCAAACTCTAATTTAAGAGTTGCAGTTGTACTCTGCTCTCTCCTCTGAGACACGGGTGCTGATACTGTCTCTGGGAACATGTTTTGTCCCACATTCCATAGCACTACCCCTTGTGCAAGATGTAAAATTGGAGTTAATTAATTAAAAAGCACAAGGCTGCCTTGCATACACATAGGTACAAAAAAAAAAATCACAGCTATTCTTAAACTGAAAGCACACAGTGTTTCAAACAGGTAACACTTATTTGATGTTGCTTATTTGGTGAAAACTAGAAACTACATGTGAGGAAAAATTCTAATCTTGGTCAATTATAGCTATAGTTTTTCTTCTTTAATCTTTAGATTTTTCATAAGTACTGATATTAGTTATGATTTCAATCAATAGTAATAGATGTTCAGCGAGTGTGTACTGTGTGATGGAAAGGGTTTTAGCAACTGGAGATAGGAAGATCAATTAAGAAGGGTTACTACCTTTAAGTTGCTCATAGGGTCCTCATTTGGGGAGGAAAGGGCACAGTGGTTTAGTCAGTGAATTATAAGATGTTGAGAGACTTGAAAGGTGCAAAGAGCATGGACGTGATTTGTCAGGTTGGTGAGCACATATGATATGGCCTCTTTCGCCTTCTCACCAGATGGAATGGAATAAAAGAGTTGAATGAGCTCTCTGTTCTTCTCCACTGATCTACATGTCTGTTCTGTACCAGTACCATACTGCCTTAATTAATGTAGCTTTGTAATAGAGTCTGAAGTCAGGGAGCATGATACCTCCAACTCTGTTCTTCTTTCTCAAGTTTAATATGGCTATTTGGGGCCTTTTATGGTTCCATATAAATTTTAAAATTATTTGTTCTAGTTCTGTGAAAGATGTGATAGGTATTTTGACAGGAGTTGCATTAAATCTATAGATGCTTTAGATAGTATAGACATTTTAACAACATTAATCCTTCCAAGTCATGGACATGGGATATATTTCCATTTCTTTGAATTATCTTCAATTTTCATAACATAAAAATAATAAATAACAAGTTAAAAGAAGAACTGAATGAGAAACTGCAGGAAAGTGAAAGGCAAAAACAAAAAAAAAATCACTCATGCTAGAAAATTACAAGCCAGGACAGTGAAATATCGAGTGAAGCATGTTTTTGCTGAGTCCTTTATCCTTTATTCTATAAGCATTTATTAATTACTACTATGTTCAGGTAGTATGCTTTGGTTCATAAACAACAATAAACAGTTTTTACAAGAAAGCAAAGGGTGGGAGAAGTAATTTATAGGTTAAAAGATGTGGTAAAGATATATTAACTGATCACAACAGATATGAGATTATTTATATCCTGATTCAAACACATTTTTAGAAAATTACTAGACAATGGGGAAAATCCAAATACTATTGAAGAAATATTGTCATTTCATCTACGCTTGATAATACGCTTGATAATCTTAATTTTAAAAGTGTCCTTATCTGAACCTACTGTACAGCATAGGGAAGCCTACTCAGAACTCTGTAATGACCTATATGGGAATAGAATCTAAAAAAGAGTGGAAGCATGCCTATGTATAATTGATTCACGTTGCTGTACAACAGAAACTAACACAATACTGTAAATCAACTATATCCCAATAAGAATTAAAAAAAAGAAATATATCTTGAAATATGTATAAATAGAATAATAACAAAAAACAAGCAAAATTTAAAAGAAAGATCATGTTCATGACTAGGCATCTCTCAAATAATAATGACTATAATAAAGGAAGTTTCTTGTCTGAGAAACAAGCTGTTAACCATTGTTTATCTTGGCTTGTCATAAACATTTTGAACTCTTAGTATGTAACTGGAGTAAACATGTAAAGTAATCCTTCCCAATATCCCTTCCACAGCCTGCTCCCAAGCTCTATGTTCTTATCTCCATATCTTAGACTTGGGGCAAAGCATGCCACTTCTCATTTCCAGGTTTCCACTCCAATTCTTTGGGTTTCAATACAATGGCTATTTAGGACAAGTGTCCTTTGACTGGGTACCTGCACCAGTGGAATGAAACTAATGTGACCCAGAAACTAACATAATAAGGTATTTACTATGTTTCAAAAGAAATTCCTAGGGTCCATCTTAAATTTTAAAAGTTATAACTTAAAATAATTTCTCTGTCCCCATAACAGGCAAAAGAAACTGCTGTCTTAGGTGCCTAAGAGAGGTGAGCGTTTTCTACCAACAAAAGGGATGGGTTTTAAAAGATGGGATCATCTTTGAAAGTCATTATAAATAGAATATGAAAATTCCATTTCTCCACATTTCTTCTTTATGAATGCAGAAAAATGGATTCAGAAAAGAAACCTAAGCAAGCATTTGTCACTGATAAATCTTCCGCTTGCTTGGAAAAAAGAAAAAAGCAGTCATTGTCTTGTAACCTGAACATTTTTCCCCTGGATGAACTAGACTTCATTTACTTTATCTGTGAGCATAATCACCTCTGCCCTTTCTGGCTGGAATTATACTTTAGTTCTGCCTGATTATACTGTCATTCAGATCTGCAATGAGAACAGCAGAAAGAATAAGCAAAATATTAAACAGAGCTAGTTCTAAAGAACTATTTCCTAGCCTCTCTACCAGGAGATGAACAGAAGTATTGCCCATACAATTATGAGCAAACACTATTTATACCACTAGTTCTTCCTCAAAGCATCCTTTTTTTTTTTTTCTATTTAAATCACACCAAATAATTTAGTGTTCTTTGAGTAAATATTATGTTCTTACCAGGTTGGTTTGAAAATAGTTTGGGAATTAGCTCTTGATTTATCAATGGGCAACAAGGTTAACTGCTGCTACTGAAAGGTCTGCTAACATTCTCTACTGTAAGCAGTTCCTGAAGTCACGGTCATTTTCTACTATAAAAGTTAATTAATGGGAAAAGAATTTTCATGCTAAAATAAATTGTCAATAATTCAGACACTGAACAGTGTAGCTGGACCTGTTTTAGGCTTGCTCTGTGTACATTAAAAAATGACTCATTCATTCATTCATGCATCCATTTGTTCACTTATATATTGTTTTATTCAAACTATTCCCTATGGGATCCAAAATAAGGATGGGGGTACAAAATGATTATGATATACTCTCTAGCCTAAGAAATTGATATTGACTGAGATACAATACTATCAAAGATGCATTGAACATTTAATAATTTGCTGAAGCATTTTAGGTGTCTTTTTAATTGAGGTGTTTTTTTAATTGGAGAAGGAAATGGCAACCCACTCCAGTACTCTTGCTTGCAAAATCCTGTGGATGGAGGAGGCTGGTAGGCCACAGTCCACAGGGTAGCAACGAGCTGGACATGACTGAGCAACTTCACTTTCACTTTAATTGAGGTGAAATTGGTATAAAGGTTATGTTAGTTTCATGTATACGATATAATACTCTAATTTTTGCATGTGCTACAGAATGATCATCACAATAAGTCTAGTTAACATTGTCACTATACAACTGACCTCCTTACTCGTTTCACCCAACGCCCAACCCCCCTCTATGGTAATCACCAATCTGTTTTCTGTATCTATGGCTTTGTTTTTTGCTGTTGTTTTAAATAAAAAAATTTAATTGGAAGATAATTGCTTTACCATATTGAGTTGGTTTCTGCCATACAACACTGTGAACCAGTCATAACTATATATATATATATAAATCCTCCCTCTTGGGCTCCCTTCCACCCGGACCTCCACCTTGCCTCTCTAAGTCATCACGGAGCACCAGGCTGGGCTCCCTGAGCTATATAGACGCTTTCCACCAGTCACCTGTCCTACACACGGTAGTGTATAAACGTCAGTGCTATGTGCTCAATTCGTCCCACCCTCTCCTTCCCCTGCTGTGTCCACAAGTCCATTCTCTACATCTGTGTCTCCATTCCTTCCCTGCAAATAGGTTCATCAGTACCATTTTTCTAGATTCCATATATATGCTTTAATATGTATATTTGTTTTTCTTTCTGACTCACTTCATTCTGCATAACAGGCTCTAGATTCATCCATCTCACCACAACTGACTCAATTTTGTTCCTTTTTATGGCTGAGTGATATTCCACAACTTCTTTAAGCTTTTTCAACACTTAATTTTTTGTGTTTTTCAAACACACAATTTTTGTGTTTTTTAGGTTCTACCTACAAATGAAATCATATGGTATTTGACTCTTTTTTTGTCTGCTTTATTTCACTTAATACTCTCAAGCTCCATCCATATTGTCATAAATGGCAAGACAACTTTCTCTTTTAAGACTGCATAGTATATTCCATTGTGTGTATATGTGTGTGTGCATATAACATGTATATATATGTTCGTATATCACATTTTCTTTATTCATCCTTTGATAAACATTTAGATTGTTTTCATGTCTTGGCTATTTTTAAAGATGCTGCAATGGGCATAGAGATGGATATATCTTTTTAAATTAGTGTCTTTCATGTTTTTGGATAAATATCTAGAAGTGGAATACCTGGATCATATTGTAGTTCTGTTTTTAAGTTTTTGAGGAACTTCCTTACTATGTTTCATAGTAGATTTACCAATTGACATTCCCATCAACAAGTGTATAAGGATTCTCTTTTCTTCACATCATCTCCAACATTTGATGGATTGTTTTACTTCATCCTCACAGCACCTCTATCAGGTATATACTATTCTAATCTTCATTCTCAAATAAAGAAATTGATGCTTAGAGGTAGTTTTACTCTTGAAAATGATAGCATAGTAGGCATAGATAGCATAGTGCTTTAAGAACATAGAAACAGGAGTGATTGATTCTGATTGAGGTTTAGACTATGCACTTCAAAGGATGTGGTAGTATTTAGATTTCATTTTAAAGGAAAATTGCAATCTCATCCATGTTCCCATAGAGATTCTAACATAATTCTGTTATAGTACTTAGTGTATTTTATTTAATTATATACATGTACATAATTCCCCATGCAGTTACATGTTTACTGGCACAATATGGACTATCTAATGCCTTGAACTGTGTTTAGGACATAGACGGTTTTCAGTAAATATATTTTAAAATTGATTTTTTATTGGGGTATAGTTGACTCATTGGAAAAGACCCTGATCTGGGAAAGACTGAAGTTTGGAGGAGAAGGGGACAAGATGGTTGAATGGCTTTACCGACTCAATCAGCATGAGTTTGAGCAAGCTCTGGGAAACGGTAAGGACAGGGAAGCCTGGCGTGCTGCAGTCCGTGGGGTCACAAGGAGCTGGACACACCTGAGTGAGTGGACAACAATAGTGAGCTTACAATGTTGTATTAGTTTCTGTTGTGCAGCACAGTGACTCAGTTACACATCTACACATAGCCCTTCTGTGTTAGACTCTTTCTCCATACAGGTTGGTTGGAGTATAAATTGATACAACCACTATCAATAAAGGTATCAATAAATAAAATGAATATTTGAGCAAGATTTCATAACGTATAGTAAGGTGAGATTTCCAGAAAAACAGAATAGCATTAGACTTGGCATTGAGATATGGATATAACTGTGTTATTTAAGTAAAAAATGAGTATCAGCTCAGTTCAGTCTCTCAGTCATGTCTAATTCTTTGCGACGCCATCAACCACAGCATGCCAGGCCTCCCTGTCCAATACCAACTCACAGAGTTTATCCAAACTCATGTCCATTGAGTCAGTGATGCCATCCAACCATCTCATCTTCTGTCATCCCCTTCACCTCCTGCCCTAAATCTTTCCCCGCATCAGGGTCTTTTCAAATGAGTCAGCTCTTCACATCAGATGGCCAAAGTTTTGGAGTTTCAGCTTCAGCATCAGTCCTTCCAATGAACACTCAGTATTGATTTCCTTTAGGATTGACTGATTGGATCTCCTTGCAGTCCAAGGGACTCTCAAGAGTCTTCTCCAATGCCACAGTTCAAAAGCATCAATTCTTCAGTGCTCAGCTTTCTTTTTCGTTCAACTCTGACATCCATACATGACCACTGTAAAAATCATAGCTTTGACTAGATGGACTTTTGTTGGCAAAGTAATATCTCTGCTTTTTAATATGCTGTCTAGGTTTGTCATAAGTTTCCTTCCAAGAAGTATATGTCTTTTAATTTCATAGCTGCAGTCACCAACTGCAGTGATTTTGGAGCCCAAAAATATAAAGTCAGCCACTGTTTCCACTGTTTCCCCATCTATTTGCCATGAATTGATGGGACCAGATGCCATGATCTTAGTTTTCTGAATGTTAAGCTTTAAGGCAACTTTTTCACTCCCCTCTTTCACTTTCATCAAGAGGTTGTTTAGCTCCTCTTCGCTTTCTGCCGTAAGAGTGGTGTCATCTGCATATCTGAGGTTATTGATATTTCTCCCAGCAATCTTGATTCCAGTCTGTGCTTCCTCCAGCCCAGCGTTTCTCATGATGTACTCTGCATATAAGGTAAATAAGCAGGGTGACAATATACAGCCTTGAGTCCCTCAGGTAAATGTAGGGTGTAAGGATTATAAATGGAGGAGAGGTCATAAAAAGACAGAGATAATACTGGAAAGGCAAGTTGTTTTTTGATTATAAATTTGTTTTTACTGGAAGTTGATTCAAAGTCACTGGGAAATGGGATGACCATATGATCTGAGCTAAGTTGGTAGAAGATTATTAAGCCCAACATGAATTAGGAAAAGGGTTAGCTGGACAATGAGATGAAGTTTGTTAGCACAAAGCTGATGGCTGGAATGGGGATGACAGTGGAAGTTGACTTGGAAAGTGAAATTAAGAGCATTAATGATTGATCAATCAAGGAGATTCTTCAGAGAGAGGAATAGACTAGAATAGTAACTTTGGACTTTGAAATATGCCTGGGAGGGAAGTCTAACCATTAATGTGATGTCAGAGTAATAAGCAGAAAAACTTGGGTTTTAAATTCGCAAAATCCACTAAGAGCAGCAACAAAAAGAGCATGTGTTCCAAATTTCTTAGAGGCTTTGATTATTAAGTATCTAAAACTTTTCCCGAGCCACTTAATCTGAAATTCTAGATCAGTTTTTTAACTGAAAGAGAGATTATCTGGTATCAGCTATCATTAACATTTAAATATAGTCTATTAGGTTTTCTCCAGGTCTGTTCTATATGAAAAATTTTTAGAATTCAAGTGAACTTCAAAGAGCCTCAAACATCACTATAATCTCTATATACCCTGAGATGGAGCACACAGACAATGTTTGTGACTTTACCTTAAGACTTGCAGAGAACTTCAGCATGTCAACCTATTGAGCCATCTGGATCCACAAATTTTGCAAACATTCTAGTAGATTATGCCTGTATCAGCTAGCAGAAAATAACAGAAATCACATCTCATAATGACTTGAAAAATAAGGGCATTTATGGTTTCCCATAACTGGGAGTCTAGAAGTAGAGTGCATATCAGGATGACCTTGCTCAGGTGTTCTTTCTTTGGAGTTCTCTGGAAACTGCTTTCCTCTGTGTGTGGACTTAATTGTCAGGAGGGCAGTGAAACGACTATAGAATTTGGGCACATGACTGTGTTTAGAGAAAGCATGAAAAAGAAAAGCTACTGGAAAGAAACCATTCTGGAAAACAGAAGAAAAGTGATCCCGGATGTAACCAGCAAGCATTTCCTGCACTCTCACTGGCACAAACTGCACATTATAAGTCTACGCTTCAGCCTGTTGGCTTCCCAGGTGGTGCTAATGGCAAAGAATATGCCTATCAATGCAAGAGACAAAAGAGACTCCTGTCCAACCTGGATCGAATCTGACCCGGCTTTGATCTCTGGGTTGGGAAGATCTCCTGGAGGAGGAAATAGCAACCCACTCCAATATTCTTGCCTGGGAAACCCCGTGGACAGAGGAGCCCAGTGGGCTACAAGCCATAGGGTCACAAAGAGTTAGACATGTCTGAGCACAAGCTAGATTTAAGCCTATTACTGACAGGAGGGTGGAATTACTCTTAGAATCAATCAGTGCCCAAGAGAAAAAAGAAACACAGGCTGCTGGTAATGAAACTATTACAAGGGCAGTGAGCAATAGGGCCAGGGAAGTGACTTAGAGATAGGTAACTGCAAAAAGCCACTATTGCCTCTTTTCCTGGAGAAACGAAAGGACGGCAGTGTAACCCAGTGCTGCTCCTGGCAGAATTGGCTGTCACGGGGTAAGAACAATCCAAGAGACCTCTGTTCCACTCCCTCTGCTATGAATAGAGCCATTGTCACCTACAGGTTCTCTTTGCCAGAAGCAGAAAGACAATAGCTTTTCTCTTCCTACTCTTATTTCCCATCAGTGGCTTACACTGGTAATTACCCATCTAACTTTTCTTATCGAAGTCATTTGTAGACTTCCATTCTCCTGTTGGAAGAATGATTCAGGGCTAAGGACCTACAGACTAATCATTAGCATGCTTTCAGACTAAATAAGCCTGCACATGAAACTGGGGAGGGTGCCGAGTGAGGGTAAAGAGCTATAGCAGGTAGTAGCAGTTGCCCTGAAGCACATGACCCTGTAGGTAAGAGATGGGTACCTGTTAGCATTGAGGAAGGGAGAATGGATATTGTGCAGATTAGCAATACTGTACACAATAGCACTGAAATTAAGCCTACAGTTCATCTTCAGTGACTAATTCAGACTTGTGAAAAGATCTTGGAAAATATCACTTGAATTGAAATCACTTAAATAGTGTGTATCTCTTGATGGTCTGTGAAGATTGCTTTTGATTTTATCGGTGAAACACCCTACATGGACCAAGAAGAAGCATTTCTATGGGAGACTTTGTTAACATTACAAAACCTAAAAGGAGAAATGGATGCATTAACTAAGATCGCCTCATTAAGATGGAACGTGTTAGACATGCTCACATATTATCAGTAAGTCTGGCTGCTTTATCGCTTATTTGATGCTAACTGATCTGATGCTCTCTGAGTTTTCCCTGCATACTGGCTCAGTGGGAGTCCAAGTACCATCACCACAGGGCTGGGAATAAAGATTTTGTCAACTCTTCTCCTTGATGAACATATCATTTAGGAGAAATTGCAGAGGGCAAGACAATCTAGGCTTCCAGTACAGCTGGAGTCCCCTGCTGCAGTCCCACTGGACCTATATTGGGTTGCTCGGAGAAATATATAAGATCGCTCCATTAACTTACTTCTATCCTTCACATCCTCTAGAAATTTCTAATCTGTATTTCTTATCAAACAGACACAGACATTGTGCTTTAAGACTCTTCTTTCTTTTCAGTCATGAATACATCTCAAATGGCAAACCAACCTTTCATGACACATGCACCTATCCATATTTCACATCCACTTTTGATACCATGTCATCATCAATCTGCTTTTTTGTTCTAGTCTTGCAATTCCATACTTTCTTTTGGAAAAATAAACTCTGACCATGCCCTTCTTTTTGATTTGCTCACAAAATATGCTTCCTGTCCCTATTTTAAGGCTCAAATACTCAGTAACACTTATCATAATTATATTAATCTTTGACTTTTTCAAAATACAAAGAAATGTAAGTTAGTTGTAAGAGTTAAAGAATAGAGAAATAGAAAATAAATATAATCTTCTCTTCCTATCCTCAAATGTCTTCCATTTTTGGAAATCATGTTATCCTTCTAGATTTTAAAAATTAATAAAAATGTTTGGATATAGAATTCTTCAAACATACACAAAAAATTAATGATGAATTGAGTTAAGATAAGTTGACTATTCCAATCAGTGGCATATAATAAGGGCTATTAAATTTTTATTTAAATACAAACATAAGAAGTTGTCCAGTGTCTGGATCTGATGTGTTAACATTCTTCTATGTTTGCATCAGATTTCTCTGTGCTTAAAGAGAAATAAAGCATTCGGTTTAGATTCACTAAAACTTGAGGCCCATGGCTTGTTACCCATCTGTGTCTATCCTCTTCCCTACCTCACTTTTGTCAAGCCTCTACCTCTAGACAGTTTCAAACAGATCTGTTCATAAGGAACGAGAAATGGCAGAAACTTTAGAACCTGATGCTTGGAGTGCAGCATTCTCATATATGTTTTGCTAACTTTCACACATATATCCATGTCCATAATGTCCATAATCAGTATATGCCATTGTTGGGACTTCCCTGGTGGTCCAATGGCTAAGACTGTGCACTCCCATTGCACTGGGCCTCGCTTCTATCCCTGGTAAGGAGACTCGATTCCATATGCCACAACTAAGAGTTTGCATGGCATCGCTAAAGATCCCACATGCTGCAACAAAGATTAAGGATCCCATGTGTTACAACTGGGATCTGGGGAAGCCCAAAAAACACAAAAAGGATTTCACTTAAAAAAACAGTAGGGATCTTCCTGACCAGTGATTGAACCCAGGTCTCCTACATTTCAGGCAGATTTTTTACAGTCTGAACCAATGGGGAAGACCATACATACACATATATGTGTACACACACACACACACACATACACACACACACACACACTATTGTTTTGTGCATTTTTTAAGTTTACAAAACCAGCATCGTACTGAATGCATTATTTTATAACTTTATTTTCCCCTTCTCATTATGCTTTTGTGATCTCCCCATTTTAAGTCATGTAATCCTTGCTCATTGATTTTAATTGAAGTATATTTTTCAATAGCATGTTTAAATGGTATTTTATGCAGTCATCTTTTGTTGACAGACTTCCAGATTGTGTAAATTATTCTGTTATGACAAAGGAGGCCAAAATGAAAATCTTTGTTCCTATTGCCTCAGGCTGTCATAAAGGGTTTCTCTAGAGTAAGGACCTAAACACATTTTTTTCTGGGTTGTAGTATCAGTGCATCTGAAAATTCACTGGCATCATTAAATTATTCTTTAAATTTGCTGTATCAGTTGCCACTTCCACTGTAAAAATTTTTCAGTTTTTCTCATTCCTGCCTACTTACTAACTACTTGCCAGGTCAGACATTGAAATTTTGCCAATGGTATCTCTAAATAATTTTAGTTTGACTTCCTTTGATATTTTTAAGGATATTTATCTTTTCTGATATGTTGATGGGTAGTTTGGCCTTACTTTTTCATAAAACATATTTTTGCTTATTTTTCTATTGTGTCATTTTCTTTTTTCAACTGTTTTGTTCACTTATTTACTTAATACAAATTATTTCTTGGAGATTTGCATTATAAATATCTGTTCTAATTTGTAGTTTATACTTACTCTATTTATTTCTCATCTTTTGCTCATTGTAAATATTGTTTAGATTTTCTATGGAAAATTTTGAGCCTTAGTTTCTTGACATTTAGACCATTAATCTGTCCACAATCTATATTTGTGTATTGAGTAACAGAGCTGAAGTTATTTTTCTTTTTTCCCACATGAATGGCTAATTGTCCTATCATCACTTATTCTTTCACAAGTAAAAAAAAAGAAAAATAATGTCAGATTTGTGTTATCCCAAATCCCCATATGTTCAGCACATTTTTATTGGCTCTCTATTCAATTCATCTGGTCTATATTTCTGTCCTTCTTTTCTATTTTGCTTTTCTCCACTATTGACATACCCTTTTAATTACTAGATGTTATTTTAAGAATTATTAGCTAGATTTCTTGAAACTAAGCCATCTTTATTAAAAAATGTTTTTGTTTTTTTTTCCTACCATGTGTGCTTGTTACAGTGGAAAAACTCTTGGCAGAATTGGACTTTTTTCTATGTTTATCAAATACTATGTGTTGGAAGAAAGTTTTTCATTATGTTATCTCAAAGAATTTTTAGCCTATTTGTTCTTCACTACCAAGGTAGCTAATAGGTTTCACATTTATTGCCTAACAGGAGGGATCCAGAGAAAGGATGACCAAACAGCTACAGCAGACAACAAGATCGAAGATTTACCCCTAGACCCAGAGGGAGAAGAACACAGAAGGAAAAAAAAAGAAATTGAAATTATAAATTAGCAACAATAACCTCCTATTTGCTCCATGCCTCCCACCACCTGCTATAGATTATGTATATTCTAGCACCTGGAATGAGAGCAGAATTAAATATGAAGTGGAAACAGCTTAGTTATGGGTCCCCAGGGAAGAACCACTGCAACCCAGTTTCTCTTAGCCTTCTTCTTCTTGGGGGTTGGCAGAAGCAGTGATGATAAGAGATGAAAGAAACATCACATAGAGTTGGAGTTTGCAAAGGAATCCAAAGCAGATCCTGTGGTAGCATTAAGTATTCCATATTTCCTTCATTTCCTATGTGTCATTAGAGTAGGAGAAAAAAAATGATTCTATCTATGTCTCTAGGACGATGGATCCTACACCCCTCACAAAGTGTCCCAGGTCCCCAGAATTGAATGAGAGCAGCAGAATGAGTACCAATGGGCTCAAGAACACCATGGGAATGCTGAAGGACTTAAAAGCTTAACTAATTTCCCCACAGTCTCTTCACAGCAACGGAACTACAAGATTTTTGCCATTGGTAGCCACAGGCACCTTCTGAATATGTAGAAGTCACTGAATCTGCAGAGACTTATATGGGCTTTTGCCACAAAGCAAAGGTAAAAACAAAAACAAATTTCAGTTCAGTTCAGTTGCTCAGTCGTGTCCGACTATTCACGACCCCATGGACTGCAGCATGCCAGGCTTCCCTGTCCATGACCAGCTCTTGAAGTTTGCTCAAACTCATGTCTATCGAGTCAGTGATGCCGTCCAACCATCTCATCCTCTGTCACCCCCTTATTTAGGGAGCAGTTTAAACTACCCTGGACTTGCTGTGGTACTACAAACAATAGAATTCTAAACATCATCTGCACTGGAGTTACCTAGAGGTCACAACTGGAGGTCATGATCACATTTTTGGTGTCTAATGGTAGTAAGAGGAAGATGCATTCAGAAATTAACTTCAGAGTGCCATTGACCTTGAATTTCCTGCTACTTTCCTTTCGTGATTTTAATTAAATTATTTTATGTAATTATATTTTCTGACTCACTCCGCTAAGGACTGAAAGCACCTTGAGAGGAAAAATTATTGTTGCCTATTTACCACTCTATCCCTAAGCAAAGCAGAGTGCCTGGTGCATAGTGAATGTTCTATAAATAATTGTTTAATGAATGAATGAGTGCTCAGATAACACACACACACACACACACACACACACACAGAGCTTATATCTAGTTATAATAAGAGCCCTACTGTAGTATTTAGGTGTTCTAGGTATAATCCTGATCTATACACTAGTTATGTTTGACCTTGGTAAATCTAAATCTTTTCAGAGTTTCAGTTCTTCTTCAAAATGGAATGATTAGATTTAAATCAGTGATTTATGAAATGTCCTTGCTCTGCAGATATTTTTGAGAACAGGATACCATTAGAGAATGTGTGCACTGAGCAGGCTTAGTTCTTCTCATTTCTGACTCATTAATAGCAACATTAATTTATTTTAAATATTAGGCTTAACATTTAAAGAGTATGTCTGTGGCTTACACACACACACACACACACACAATCAGGGAGAATATCTCCAAGGTTTTCATCTTCTTGATATAGACATGCTTCAAGTCTGTAACCAGAAAAAGATGACAGAGTGTTTCTCTCCATTTTAACTTTGTATTAAGTGGTTAAAAAAAACTTGTAAACGCTGTCAAGAATCTGGACTGTTTAGTCAAGAACTGGTAGAAAAAGAGTTAACTCTCAAGAACTGCAAAAGTAAGCTGGTCTTATATTATTCTGTATCTAGAAATCACATGTATATATTCTACTAACCAGAAAAAATATACAAATATTTCCTAAGTGTTTGATGTGTGTGTACTGTTGACATTTCTGCAAGTACCTAACTTACAGAAGTACTAGATATTTTACTAAGAACTTAAAAATTAATAAAATACAGCAATACTATAAGGTAGACACAATTTTCATTTCTTTTTATATTCCTTTTGTCAAAATGTCTGTTGGGCTTCTATATACCCTTGCTAACATTCAATGGAATGGGCAATGAATATCAAAGTAAAGACATTCAAACTTCGTGCTTTCATGGCACTAGCATGAGAATTGAGTGGTGGGGTCAGAAAAGAAAACAACAGATAAATATATAATATACTCTGAGATAGTGATGTGTTTCATCATTCTTACTAAAGGTATTCAGATATCACTAAAGAAAATAAAGAGGATAATGAAAAAGAACATGATGAGGGTGGAGAGGGATGAGAAGAAATCTACATTTGAGGGAGTTCTTGAGAAAAATATGAGAACACTTTAGCTAAGATCTGTGTAGTTAAGAAGGGAACACTCCTGGAGAAAACTATTGAAATTTTCTGGGCGTGAAAGAAATAGGCATTTCTTGAAAACAGGAATAATTAAGAACCTGAGGCACAGATAGTTTCAGTTTTCTTGCAGCAAGTTTATGGAACTGTCAAAAGTAACTCAGGTTTGCTTGATTCCAAAGCTGCTTCTCTTATACACAAAGTAATATGGCTTGCCTTTGAAATGGGCTTCACAGCTGTACAATTAAAGTCCATAAAATAGACTAGAAAGCTTCTCAGCATAAAAAGCTGTATGGTTTTGGTGATACTATGAAAACATTTAATGACTTAAACTGTTGAACATTTGGGACAATTGCAATAGTATTGTCTTGTACCAGTTTTACCTTTTATATTAAGAAATATCTTATAAAATCCCTCCTTTCTGCAAACTTCATAGCAGCCTGTGAGATGAGGTATCTTAAGACAAAGATATGACCAGGTAATTGGAACTGTAAATTGATAACAATTAGATAATTTGTACCTCAGTGACAGCAAGCAATAATTGACAATGGAGTGGTCTGTAATTGACACCCATGATTTTGAAGGAGAAGAGAGTAAAAGACAGAGGAAAAAGCTGTTTGTGAACATAACAAAAATAAGCACCAATAGGTTAATTTAGAAAATAAGATTAGAAAATTGGATATAAACATTTTAAGTATAATCCTTAATATATACCTAAGATTATAAACTCCCAGGGATAAGGAACACGCTCTTGAATGCTCCCTCTCAGTTCAGCTCAGTTGTGTTTGACTCTTTGTGACCCTATGGACTGCAGCACGCTAGGCTTCCCTGTCCATCACCAAATCCTGGAGCTTACTCAAACTCATGTCCATCTAGTTGGTGATGCCATCCAGCCATCTCTTCCTCTGTCGTGCCCTCCTCCTCCCACCTTCAATCTTTCCCAGCATCAGGGTCTTTTCCAATGAGTCCGTTCTTTGCATCAGGTGGCCAAAGTTTTGGAGTTTCAGCTTCAGCATCAGTTCTGCCAATGAATATTCAGTATTGATTTCCTTTAAGATTGACTGATTGGATCTTCTTGCAGTCCAAGGGACTCTCAAGAGTCTTCTCCAACACCACCATTCAAAAGCATCAATTCTTCAGTGCTCAACTTTCTTTATAGTCCAACTCTCACATCCATACATGACTACTGGAAAAACCATAGCTTTGACTAGACAGACTTTGTTGGCAAAGTAATGTCTTTCTGGGACAGCACAAATTTATCCTTATTTTGGAGAGAATTTAGAGACAATTTTAAACAAGAAAATTTCTACAACACTGGGACTTCTGTCACAGTTTTGCCACTAGTTCACACAGCTCTTTTTCATTTTTGAGCTCCAACGGTTTCATGGGTCCCTGGCTAATTAATTTTTATAATGGGCCTGTGCTGCACATTTCAAA
Organism: Odocoileus virginianus; assembly: GCF_023699985.2. Classification (NCBI taxonomy): domain Eukaryota; kingdom Metazoa; phylum Chordata; class Mammalia; order Artiodactyla; family Cervidae; genus Odocoileus; species Odocoileus virginianus. The sequence goes on from NC_069699.1 coordinate 21,999,901, forward strand.
CTTTATTATTACCTAAATGTTAGAAATGCCACACAGAGTGTTTGTGGAATTTACTCGTTATCACAAAGCAATTACAAAATGCACAGAATGCTTTTAGTTACTAGCTCTCACTGACTACTTTGTGTAGAATTGAGTCACTTATGTACTGTCCTTGGGCTAGAAAGGGAGAAAACAGCATCTAAGGCAGAATGATACCATCTGCATGAAATAAGTGGCTTAATAAAATATCTTCACACTATCTATCTTTGGTAAATCTCCAATGATATCACCTCAATTATGCAAAATATATTCTCTTATTTCAAAATGCATGAGTGTTTGGAAAGTACAAAATATAGGAATAAATGAGGGGGAAATATCACTACCATTTCAACAAATTTTTCACCCAATATTTTGTCTGTGATTATTATTTGTTTCTGGGGTGGATATGTTATTGCCTACACTCTTCTGTTTCCTGCTTTACAGTTCAGTGTGAAAAAACCAATGTTCTACCATACATCATAATTTTCATAAGTAAAATTTTGATGACTGTACATCACTTCTCCTAATGCTGAAATTGTTTTTCTCAATTTGTATGATAAACATTCTATCAAGGAGTATCTTGGTGCATAATTTTTTCATTTCAGTTTATTTTGAGTTGACTTCAAAACTGGGCAAATAAATGGTTAATATGGTTAAAATGATAACTGCAGTCTAAATTCTGATTCACTAGTAATCAGATGGGGTCTGAGATTCTACATTCTAACAATGTTGCAGAGTCTGCTGATCCTTGCCCCACACTTTAATAGGAAGATACTAGTGATTTTTTTCCCCAAGTATTTCAAAATCTACATGTATCCAAGAGCACTTAATGTTTATGCTATCCAGAAAAGACACCATGACTGGATACACACTTATAGGTGTATGTGTTATTCTCTGAAAATTCTTTATAAAGTCTATTCCTTTCTGATATTTCTGTTTTATAGAAGAGAAGCCTGAGGACAGTGGACTTTGTTCTCATTTGTAGCTAGATAATCTCTTACATTCCCCCACTATGTCTTTATAGGGTCATAATTCAAAAAGGAATTCAAGCAGCAGGGCCAAGCAGCTCATGTAAGACTAATGACCTTGCAGACCTTAACTGTGAACTCCAGACACAATACAAACAACTAGGTGAAGACATAGGGGAGTGAGCAAAAACGATGATATTCTAGAGGGGAACTGACAACTTGAAAAGAGAAAAGACCACAAGGAAATTTCTGGTGGATGTGGTTTTTAGTCCGAGGGTAAGTCACAGTCACTGTCACACAGGCAATGAAAATTCCAAAAGAAAACCCAGTGTTTCTGACAAGATGCCCTTGGGGTTAGAGTTTGAGGAGACACTCCCCTTGAAAGTCAGAAGGTAACCTACAAAGGAGATATTCAGAAAGGGGAGCTGCAAGTCTATTTTCTTAACTCAAGCCACACCCTAGGCTGGCCTCTGAAGTATGTCTATGTGGACCACACTGCCAGAAACTGAGCTAAGGGTGAAGGAATGAATTAACATTTTAGATGCTTCCTTCAGGGGAGTGAATTTAAGGGAAAAAAATGCATGGTGCTTAGTTTAGTCATCTACTGAAAGGAATTAACAAGACTGAAAGAAATGGAGTTTCATAACCATATTGTTTTAGAAGACAAAATATCCTTGCTATCAATTTTAGCACACATTGATCTACAGATTATATGTACTCCCTATCATAATTCCAGCAAACCTGGTTTTAAAATTCATATAGAAATATAAGGACCTGAGAAGAGTGAAAAAGTTGGCTTAAAGCTTAACATTCAGAAAACTAAGATCATGGCATCTGGTCCCATCACTTCATGGCAAATAGACGGGAAAACAGTGGAAAAGTGTCAGACTTTATTTTGGGGGGCTCCAGAATCACTGCAGATGGTGATTGCAGCCATGAAATTAAAAGACGCTTACTCCTTGGAAGGAAAGTTATGACCAACCTAGATAGCATATTATAAAGCAGAAACATTACTTTGCCAACAAAGGTCCATCTAGTCAAGGCCATGGTTTTTCCAGTGGTCATGTATGGATGTGACAGTTGGACTGTGAAGAAAGCTGAGCGCCGAAGAATTGATGCTTTTGAATGGTGGTGTTGGAGAAGACTCTTGAGAGTCCCTTGGACTGCAAGGAGATCCAACCAGTCCATCCTAAAGGACATCAGTCCTGGGTGTTCATTGGAAGGACTGATTCTGAAGCTGAAACTCCAATACTTTGGCCACCTCATGCGAAGAGTTGACTCATTTGAAAAGACCCTGATGCTGGAAGGGATTGGGGGCAGAAGGAGAAGGGGACGACCGAGGATGAGATGGTTGGATGGCATCACCGACTAGATGGACATGAGTTTGGGCAAACTCCGGGAGTTGGTGATGGACAGGGAGGCCTGGCATGCTGCGATGCATGGGGCCACAAAGAGTCGGACACGACTGAGCGACTGAACTGACTGACTGTGAATACCCAAAGCAAACTTGGGAAGTAGAAATTTGGAAGACTTATGCTACATAATTTCAAGTTAACTATAACATATGGTGATCGAATAATTATTTTACTGGCACAGAGATCTTTAAATTGATTCAATTAATAGAAGAGAGAGCTAAGAAGTTGATATATACTTATATGTCTGTTTTTTTTTTTTTTAACAAAGACATGAAAACAACTGAATGGGAGAAAAAGTCAACAAATGGTGTTGGAAAAACTAGGCTATCCCTAGAGGAAACAATATGCCCTTACCCTACACTAAACACAAATACTAATTTGAGATATATTATAGACTTAAATATAAACAGTAAAACTATACAGCTTTTAGAGAAAATTACAGGAGAAAATTTTTGTGAATTGGTTATAAGCAAAAGTTTTTTAGGACACAAGAATCAAAACCATAAAACACACAAAAAAATGATAAAATAACGTTTCTTCAAAACTAAATATGTTTCCTCATTAAAATAATCTCACAACTTTGAAACAAAAACATGCATAAAATTTATAAAGGGTAAGTAGATAAATAGTCAAACAGACAGAGTGAGCTTTAATGGGCTCCCAATGGCCAAATTGAGGACAACATGAACCGTACAATTAATAAGTAATGGATTATAATAATTTAAACTAAAAATGATCTGTGAAACTGCTGATAAATAAGTAAATCAAGTACATGGGAGTAGTAACATGTTTCTAATAGCAGAATGAAAACCAATAAAAACTGAACTGATAATAAAATTTCAAACCATTATCTTGCAACAATCTTAGGGATAATTACTGTAGGCAAGCTATCCATAGTTGCTAATGTCTATGGATGAAATTTAAATAAAAAGAGGATATTCATACTGTTTCAACTATCCTTGCCCAGGTTACTTGTGGATTATGAGTGGACAATGGCAAGTTTATAGTGAAGTAATCTGGCAGACTCTACGTTTAACCAGGATATTAAAATAAACATCACTAGTAATGGGGCAAACTGATAACATTCACTTCTCCAGGTGATTCATAGACACAGCATCACTTACATGGTCTTACATGAGACAAACCCGATTGAAGACCATTCTATAAAATAACTGACCTGAACTCTTCAAATGATAAAGTCACGAAATACAAAAAAAAAAAAAAGAAAGAAAAATTATTCCAGATTAAATGTTAAAGATCCATGACACCTGAATGCCATGTACCATCCTAGATTAGTTCACAAATGCTTGAGAATCCTATTAAGGACAATTAGTGAAAGTGAATAGTGTTAGTCATTCAGTCCAACTCTTTGCAACCCCCTGGACCGTAGCCCTCCAGTCTCCTCTGTCCATGGGATTTCCCAGGCAAGAATAACTGGAGTGCATTGCCATTTCCTCCTCCAGTGGATCTTTCTGACCCAGGGATCGATCCTGGTTCTCCTGCATTGCAGGTGGATTCTTCACTGTCTGAGCACCAGGGAAGCACAAATTGTCTCAATGTGGTCAATATTTTCTCTTTGGTTACACAAGACTGACCTTGCTTTGAGAGAGAGACAGAGAAACATATGGTAAATGCAGTGGAAGGTAACAATTGCTGAAGGATATATGGGTATTAATTGAATTATTCTTGTGACTTTCAAGGTTTAAATTTTTTTTTCAAAATGAAAAATTCAGAAACAAAACCAAAAATAATCTAAACAAAAATTTTCTGCTGTTTACTTAGGAGAGATTCTCTTTATTAATGGATTGATCTTAATCTGTGATTAGAGCCTTTCTTCCAGCACATGGAAGTTTTTTAACAAAAGTTTTAATATTTCTTTTTCAATATCCTTGGTTTTGTTTTTTTTTTTTTTTACCATCTTGGGAGCAAGTACATTTCTTAGATTTATAGTGTCATTTTCTATCCCACATACTTGGTATCTTTCTCTTTTATTTTTAATCAATGTATTTTAAAATATTTTGTCTTAACTTTCTGCATACTACTGGATCTTTTCAAGATGGGTTTCTATTTTGTTTCCACACTGTTAAATTCAGGATTCTACTATTGGATAGATCTTTTCCCTAAATCTCTCCCTTACTGTTTCACATTTCAACTCAACCTATTGTCTGAAAAATCTTTCTATTTTTTTCTTGGAGTCTTTTCCTACCTGCATCCAAAGGAAATGCCAGTTTCATCTAATACTTAGTCATTATAAGAGTTTTCCTTTATATGAGTTTTCATACAATGTTTCTTTTCTTGTAGACTGCAGTATTTTGTGTTCATAGTTACCTATGAAACAGCTGACTCATCCAAGAATGATGAGAGGTCAAACTAGTCTGTCATTTGCCAATAGAAGATTTGTCTTAGCTCAGTGTTCATAATCATTCTAATGCTTCTGTATTAGACTGAGTTAAGGTCTGTAACTTTACCCCATTCTGGCTATGTTTTAAATTGGGAGAAATTTCTAGTTTTCCTGTAGGACATACTCCCTAGATTCCACTTCCCAGTATTCAAAATACTTTTAGTTTCCCTCCCCTTGCACAGTTATTTATTTTTGGTGCTTAGTCACTCAATGTTTGGAGATGTTCCAAATCATTGTCTATGTATTAGAGAGATAGCTAAGTCCTTTATGCCTGTTGGTACAGATTTTTTTAAAACTAAGGAGGCAAGTAGTAAAGAAAGGTATAGAAGTCTTTTTATTATTCCCAGAACATCATAGAATTGGTGAGTCATAAATGGTTATAATTTTATCCCCTGTCCTAGACCTATCGAACTTTTGGAATTAGAATTTGGATCTAAGTTAAAGTTTTAGGGCCTGGTAATAAACTGACTTCCTGCCTTAGAATTTTAAAAATTGAGTATTAATATTTTATGGAAAAACCCAAATGAACATTTTGGCCAGCACAATATTTTAGGTAAAAGTGAGTGGAAGATTCATCAAAGTCAGATAATCTAATCATTTTACCCAAGTTTACCCTTTATTTTTAACTGTAAAAAAAAAGTTTGCAATAATGGTAGAATAAACTTTTGGGCAGAGTCAACTAAGAGAAAATAAGAGATGTAATTTTAATCATAATGGTGAATGCCTGTTTTCCTTTCTTGAATTGAGTCCTTTTGTTTCTCAGAACTCAATTTTCAAAATTCATATTTGTGTTCTGCAATAACTACAATATACGGGAGTGAGAGCATGTTCTTTATTTTGAAAATTGCTTTGAAGGTATATATCTTAAAATAAATCAAGTTAAGATATAAGTTTTGTTATTAGTTTGTAGTTGTAGAGTAGTAAATTGCAGTGAATGTGGCTGGATTTATACCTACTTTTAGGGATTTATTGGTGTTTTCTTTATGGCTTGATATATGAGCAATCATTTTAAATGTTCCATTGGCTCTTGAAAAGAAGGAGCAGTAGTACTTACACAGGATTTAGGACTTGAAATACAGTTATACATAAAACATACCCTGTTAATGTATTACTCAGAGCTTTTGTGTTAACTTGCTCTATCAAAGACTAAGTTAAAATTTTTCAATTAAATTTGTATTTCTGGCTATTTATATTTCTTAGCATGTGTTTTAAGTATTTAAGTTCCAGATTAAATGCTTAAACTTTTACTACTATTTCTACTTTTTGAACACTGGGACATGTGCTTTTAGCACACAAGCATGCGAACTATAAAAGTGCATATATACATATATTGATTCTTTTCTTGTTTGGATTATTTCATCTATCAAAGGCTGACAGGTTATATTAAATTTTTTGTGACTTTGTTTCTGTTTCTCCTATGTCTAAGTACTTATTTTTATTTTATATATTTACATAATAGATTATCATTTTTTAAAGTCTCATCACAGTTGGATGATTACTGTGAATTGTATGCTTTCTAACAAAGAGCAACTTTACCTACTTAATAGCTTACCTTGAACTCCACTTTTAAATTGTTATTAGAATCTTTACCTTATTTTTAATTGCATTTGTATTACATATATGTTCCAGTCTTTTTCCTTTTAGTCATTATAGTCTACTTTGTTTTACCCCTGTATCTTGTTGAAAGTATACAGTTTATTTATGTCAGTGAATATGTGTCTGTGTTTACTTATTTTAGATTATATTCAAGAATCATTTTTAAATTAAGTGCTTTCATTGAAGCATATTTTACACATAGTGAAATATTTCTTAATATATATAATTTGGTTATTTTGATGAGCAATGAGCATATTATTCAAGAATGAATATTTTCGTTATCACATAACAGCCCCTCTCATGTCCTTCTTTAGTAAACTCACTGCTCAGAAGAATCACTCTTCTGATTTTTATAATAATAGATTAATTTTTTCTGTTATCACCTTTTTGATAAATGTGATCACACTTAACATACTGATACATAGTTTGACTTACTTTACTTGAAATAGTATTTCCAAGATTCATCTATTTTGTTGCTTGACCTAGTAATTTCCTTAACTCATTTGTGAGAAGCATTTCATCATATAAATATACCGTAATTTTATGCTATCCTATTCTCCTTTTGATGGAGAATATTTAGGCTATTTCCACTATCATTTAGGTTATTGCTCCTGTTAACTTATTATGAATATGAGGCTACTATGAAAATTCTTACATAGTGCTTTAAAATGAACACACATTTTTAAAGTTTATGCATGAAACTTCCATGGAAGTTTCCAAAGCAGTTATATCATTTTAGTCCCACCTGCAATGGAGCCATTTGCTGTATATCAGCAGCTATGGAAACAGAGGGTGTGTACACTTGGGGTTCCTTAGACCCTTTTAGGAGTCTATAAAATTTGAACTATTTTCCTAGTAATACTAAGATGGTATTTGTCTTTTATTGATATTCTTATAGAAGAAAATCAATGGGGCAATTGGGCATGAGGTAAAATAAATCTGTCATTTATTTTAGCATAATCAGAGCAGTAGCACCAAACAGTCATTGCTTCTTCACTACTGTACACTTACAGGAAAGACAGAAAGACAGAGAGAAAGGAAGGAAGGAAGAAACTGTCAGTATTAGATAAGAACGTCCTTGGTGAAGCAGTAAAAATTGATAATTTTACTAATTTCTGACCCTTAATATTCTTTGTGACAACTAGAAGGTGCACATAAATGTCTACTGTGTATTCTGAGGTATAATGCCTTCTTGACAAATAGCACTTTAATTGTGAGGGAAACTGGCTGCCTTCACTTTCACTTAAAAAAAATAACTGACGCTTTATGATTATTCAGATTGGATATATGTTAAACATTTTTCAAAAGTTAACTAAGTGTGTCTGTCATTTCAAAGAAAATAACTGACTGTATGTGTTACCAGTGATGAAAGTTGAGCTTTTAAGGAAAAGTTAGAATATAAAAAAACCACATCTACCAGCTTCCCAATATTTAAGGATGTAGCTGAAAAATTTGGTGGTGATAAAACTACTGTGGCTTTTGATGCTGCCTAATGAAGTGTGTCTTTCTTAGGGATTGGAATGAAAATTGACCTTTTCCAGTCCTGTGGCCACTGCTGAGTTTTCCAAATTGGCTGGCATATTGAGTGCAGCACTTTCACAGCATCATCTTTCAGGAGCTGAAATAGCTCAACTGGAATTCCATCACATCCACTAGCTTTGTTTGTAGTGATGCTTTCTAAGGCCCACTTGACTTCACATTCCAGGATGTCTGGCTCTAGGTGAGTGATCACACCATTGTGACTACCTGGGTCGTGAAGATCTTTTTTGTACAGTTCTTCTGTGTATTCTTGCCACCTCTTAACATCTTCTGCTTCTGTTAGGTCCATACCATTTCTGTCCTTTATCAAAAGCATCTTTGTGTGAAATGTTCCCTTGGTACCTCTAATTTTCTTGAAGCGATCTCTAGTCTTTCCCATTCTGTTGTTCTCCTCTATTTCTTTGCATTGATCACTGAGGAAGGCTTTCTTATCTCTCCTGGCTATTCTTTGGAACTCTGCATTCAAATGGGATATCTTTCCTTTTCTCTTTTGCTTTTCACTTCTCTTCTTTTCACAGCTATTTGTAAGGCCTCCTCAGACAACCATCTTGCCTTTTTGCATTTCTTTTTCGTGGGGATGGTCTTGATCCCTGTCTCTTGTACAGTGTCACGAACCTCCACCCATAGTTCATCAGGCTCTCTGTCTATCAGATCTAGTCCCTTAAATCTATTTCTCACTTCCACTGTGTAGTCATAAGGGATTTGATTTAGGTCCTACCTGAATGGCCTAGTGGTTTTCCCTACTTTCTTCAGTTTAAGTCTGAATTTGGCAATAAGGAGTTCATGATCTGAACCACAGTCAGCTCCCAGTCTTGTTTTTGCTGACTGTATAGAGCTTCTCCATCTTTGGCTGCAAAGAATATAATCAATCTGATTTCAGTGTTGACCATCTGGTGATGTCCACGTGCAGAGTCTTCTCTTATGTTGCTGAAAGAGGGTGTTTGCTATGACCAGTGCATTCTCTTGACAAAACTCTACTAGCCTTTGCCCTGCTTCATTCCATACTCCAATGCCAAATTTGCCCGCTACTCCGGGTGTTTCTTGACCTCCTGCTTTTGCATTCCAGTCCCCTATAATGAAAAGGACATCTTTTTTGGGTGTTAGTTCTAAAAGGTCTTGTAGGTATTCACAGAACCGTTCAACTTCAGCTTCTTCAGCGTTACCGGTTGGGGCATAGGCGTGGATTACCGTGATATTGAATGGTGTGCCTTGGAAATGAACAGAGAGCATTCTGTCATTTTTGAGATTGCATCCAAGTACTGCATTTTGGACTCTTTTGTTGACTATGATGGCTAGTCCATTTCTTCTAAGGGATTCCTGCCCATAGTAGTAGATATAATGGTCATCTGAGTTAAATTCACCCATTCCAGTCCATTTTAGTTCACTGATTCCTAGAATGTCAACAATCACTCTTAGCCATCTCCTGTTTGACCACTTCCAATTTGCCTTGATTCATGGACCTAACATTCCAGGTTCCTATGCAATATTGCTCTTTACAGCATCGGACCTTGCTTCTATCACCAGTCACATCCACAACTGGGTATTGTTTTTGCTTTGGCTCCATCTCTTCATTCTTTCTGGAGTTATTTCTCCAGGGATTATGGCATGGGAGTTAGTGTCAGAGAGGCCATTGTTCAATTCACTACAGATGGTTTCATATACCATATGATAAATAACTTTTAAGGCACATTTTGAGATTTGGTATATTGCAAAAGAACATTAGCTGAAAAGTCTTTCAAAAATAACCTCTTCCTTTTTAGTTACATTTCCACTTGAAGCTGGATTTTCTTCTGCTCTCTCAGCAAGTACAATTTGTCACAGTAGAATGAATCAACAAATATAAGACTGCAGCATCTATTAAGCCAAACATTACAGATTTACAAAAATGGAAATCTATGTTATACTTGCCATCTTATAAGTTTTTATTTTGGAAAATATAGTAATTTTTCAGAAAAATTTTTGCTGCTTATTATTTACTGGTTTAATTATAATTTTAAATTCATTATAAATTATGCATTTTAAAACTATCTGTTTTAGTTTCTAATGTGGTAAGTATTGGGCTTCCCTTGTGGCTCAGCTGATAAAGAATCAGCCTGCAATATGGGACACCTGGGTTTGATCCTTGGGTTGGGAAGATCCCCTGTAGAAGGGAAAGACTACCCACTTCAGTATTCTGGCCTGGAGACCACAGTCCATGGGATTGCACAGTTGGAAACCGCTGACTTTCATTTTCACTTTCGTGGTAAGTATGATATGAAAATCCACACTGTGGAAAGTTCTTTAGGATTTTTAATAATTTTTAAGACTATATAGTAATTCTGAGATGACAAAGTTTGGAAACCACTGCCCTATGCCCAATATCTTTACAACAGCGGTCCTCAATCCATGGGTCACAGACCAGTACTGGTTCATGTCCTGTTTAGGAAACAGGCCACACAGCAGGAGGTGAGTGTGAGCCCCATCATGCCACATTACTTGTTTGAATTACCACCTGAAACAAGCCCTATCCTCTGACCTGTTCATGGAAAAACTGTCTTCCAGGAAACTGGTCCCTGGTGCCAAGATGGCTGGGAAATTCTCAGCAACATTTGCTGTGGTTAATCTTTCAAAATTTTGCGACTGTAATGGCTAGGAAATGCTCTCTCATTGTGGTTTTAGTTTGCCTTACCTTGATGATGAGTAATTTGAGTAACTTACTGGTTAATTTAGGTGCTTTAAAAAAAATGTATTTTTTCTAATACCTTGCAGTATTTTCTTTGACCTAATCAACACTTAAAAACTGTTGTTGTTGTCCACTTGCTAAGTCATGTTGAACTGTTTGTGACTCCATTGTCTGCAGTTCACTATCTCCCAGAGTTTGTTCAAATTCATGTCCATTGGGTTGGTAATGCCATCCAACCATCTCATCATTTGTCACTCCCTTCTCCTCCTGCCCTCAATCTTCCAGCATCAGGGTCTTTTCCAAATGAGTCAGCTCTTCATATCAGGTGGCCAAAGTATTGGAGCTTCAGCTTTAGCATCAAGCTTTCCAATGAATATTTAGCACTGAATTTCTTTAGGTTTGACTGGTTTGATCTCCTTGCTGTCCAAGGGACTCTCAAGAGTCTTCTCCAGCACCATAGTTTGAAAGCATGAATCCTTCAATGCTCAGCCTTGTTTATGGTCCAACTGTCACATCCATACATGACTAGTGGAAAAACCATAGCTTTGACTATATGGGCTTTCATCAGCAAAGTGATGTCTCTGCTTTTAATATGCTGCCTAGGTTTTTGAGTCCCCCTGCCGCCTCCCCGCCCAAGGAATAAACATCTTTTAAGTTCATTTCATGGCTGCAGTCAAGGTCTGCAGTGATTTTGGAACCCAAGAAAATAAAATATGTCACTGCTTCCACTTTTCCCTTTATGTTTGCTATGAAGTGATAGGACCAGATGCCATCTCTCTTTCCTTCATTAATTACCCTGCTTGCTAAGTCACTTCAGTAGTGTCCGACTCTGTGCGACCCCATAGATAGCAGGCCACCAGGCTCCGCCATCCCTGGGATTTTCCAGACAAGAGTACTGGAGTGGGTTGCCATTTCCTTCTCCAATGCATGAAAGTGAAAATTGAAAGTGAAGTCGCTCAGTCGTGTCCGACTCTTTGCAACCGCATGGACAGCAGCCTACCAGGCTCCTTCGTCCATGGAATTTTCCAGGCAAGAGTACTGGAGTGGGGTGCCATTGCCTTCTCCGCATTAATTACTTTACACTTGCCTAAATGAGGTCTGATAATGATCTACCCTTCCTGACAGCAAATACTATGGAGATCTTTACCTAGTTTTCCAGATTCATGTCCAATTCTGCTAGTCGTGCATTTGAGGCTAGCACATGCCTTCTCAGTCATTCTTATGTACCTTTCCAATTCTCTCTGTACTTCTGAGAAACTTTCTTCCTCCCATCCCTTGTAAAATCTCACAAATAACATGTCCCATCTATGACATATAAATATTATGTAGATTATTTTGTTAGGAATGTTGCTCAACTCATCTCTAGACTTTCTCATTTTATTATTTGTCTACTTCTTTTATTAAAAAATGAAGAGAGAAAAGTAAAAATTTCCACAGGTAATTTGAATTTATGTCTCCTCTTTACTGGAGAATCCCAGGGACGGGAGCCTGGTGGGCTGCTGTCTATGGGGTTGCACAAAGTCGGACACGACTGACATGACTTAGCAGCAGCAGCTAGTTCTGTCAGTTTGCTTAATACATTTATTTCTGTTCTGAATTGCACACACATTTAGGGTTGCTATACCTTCTTGTTGAACTGACACTTTTTTACTACAAAAAAGTTATCTTTATTTCCTGGTATTCCTTGCTCTGAAGTTTACTGTGTGCTAGAAATAAAACCACACCAACTCTCTTAATGTTTTTGTGGTATATACTTTCTTCATTTGTTCACTTCCAACATTTTTGTGTCTGCATATTTAAATTGCATACCCTGTAATTAGCTTAGAGATGTTTCCTGATATTTTTATTGAGTCTGATCATCAATGTCTTTGATAAAAATGATTTGCCTATTTATAATAGATACAGTTATAAAGAATAGCAAGTTTTCCTTGTTGGCTCCTTTGCTTAGCTTTCCAGATCATGTCTAGTTTTGTTTCTTGCTCTCTTTGGTTGAACTGTTTTTTATGATTATGTTTTACTTCTTCAAATGACTTGTTAACTATTATTTCCTTTTTGGGGGGATAGGGCTTAATTTATCACAGATATGGCTTAATTTATCCATGAATTAAGAGTATACAACTTTACATATAATTGCATTATTATCCATTTATTCTCTCTTCTTTCTCTGTGCTATTATTGTGCTATATATATATATATATATATATATATATATATATATACATATATGTATATAACATATAACTTTTATATGTTACAAAATCCCACAACATTATTATATATTTTCAATATAAGAAAACAAATATTCATTTTAAATTGTGCAGTGTTTATTTCTTATACTATGTTATTCATTTCTTCCTTAAATTTCCATCAGGAATGATTAGTTTTTCTGGTTGAAAAATTTTATTTGGCATTTCTTTTTGTACATTTCTTTTATGCTGATGAAAATTCTCTCAGCTTTCATTTATCTTATAATACATTCATTTCACCTCTTCTTGAAGGTTATTTTTGCTGTATATAGAATTTTTGGTTGACAGATTTTTTCTTTTCTGTCAGCACTTTAAAGATGTTATTGTATTATTTCATGGACTCTTTTGTTTCTGATGAAGTCAACCATTATTCTCATCCCTGTTTTAATATGAAAAAAGAAATATGTTTCTTTTACACTGGCTGTATTTAACATTTCCTCTTTATCTTTTTTTTTTTTTTTTGACATTTTCACTTTTGAAGTTCCTTCATTTGTAATTCAACCTACTTGGGGTTTGCTGAAGTTATTGAATTTGTAATTATATGTTTTTCAGTAAATTTGGAAAATGTTCAGCCATTGTACTTCAAACATTTTTTTGCCCTTTTTAAAAATACTTTTATGATTCCAGTTACATATAAATTGGTATTTTCCTACATGCCACTGAAACTTTGTTTTCTTTCAGCCTTTATTTTCTGTTAATTTATAATGACTTTTCTTCAGAGTCACTGATCTTTTCATTTGATGTGATCAGTTTTCTAAATCCATCCAAATTTTTTCAAATTCTGGAATATTTATTTGACCTTTCTGATACAATCATTACTGTTGTTTCTTATCATTTTATTAAATTGTTCATTTTCTCACATAAAATTTTAAATTTATTTAAATTTAATTTACTACTAAATTATGCATCTGGGGCATTGGCTGATCTGATTTTATTGACTCCTTTTTTATCCAGATGTCACATTTTTTTCATGCTTTGTATGTGTAGTAATTTATCACTACATATTCTTGTCAATGTGAATGATACACCAGAGCCTCTGAACCTTATCTGCCTCTAAAGAATATAAAGTTTTATGCTTGGAGGCAGTTAAATTACATGTAGATCACTTGATCCTAGACAGACTTGGTTTTAGGCTTAGTTAAAATGGATATATTTTCTCTTTAATTTTACTCATAAAGTAGGTAGCTCTGAGTCCTGGGCTAACTTTTAAGATATGGTTCTACGAGGTGTAGAGCATTATAAAAAAAGTCCAGAGCATTCAACAAGCTATATCAATTTCATGGAACTTGATTTGGAAACTCTGTCTACCTAGATGGAGGTAACTGCTGAAATATCTGTCTCCCACTGCTTTTTTCTAGGCTTCTTGAATCCTCCCTCTGCATAAATATTTTTAAATATTGTCAAAGAATCTGAAGCATAATATGCAGTTTAGAATGCCCTCTCAGTGACTTCTTCCTTTCCAGGAGTTTTTTCCAATAACCAGCTACTCTGGTAGCACCAAGCTCTGACTTTTGTTTCTTCAGCCCATTTCTTTTTGAATTCTAATCTTACTCTGTGGTAGAACACTAGAAAATGCTTTTAAGGAAAAAGCTGTTTATGCATGGCATTCTTTCCCTTAAGAACTGTGTACAGTTTCTACCTCTTTTTGTTTGTTTATAGGTAGCTTTAGGCAGCTTACTTTCCTGGTGGCTCAGATGGAAAAGTGTCTACCTATAATGTAGGAGACCCGGGTTTGATCCCTGGGTTGGGAAGATCCTCTGGAGAAGGTAATGGCAACCCACTACAGTACTCTTGCCTGGAAAAATCCCATAACAGAGGAGCCTGGCGACCTACTGTCCATGGGGTCACAAAGAGTTGGACACGATTCAGTGACTTCACTTTCACTTTAGGTAGTTTATTTTGATATTTTGTGCAGAATTTATACACAGTTGTCATAGGATTAACACAGCACAGCCTTTCCTGCCATTTCCAGAAGTGGCACTTTGTTGTTAATCAGAATTTTCTTTCAATAAGAATATTAATTTCATTGCTAATGAAAGATGAAAGTAACATAAATATTGATCTGATATTTTATGTGGTCTGTTTTATACACTTTCTTGATATGTTTAAATTTTTCAATCTAATCTTTCCTTCTGATAACTTGGCAGACAGAATAAAAAAGAAAAAAACTTAGGAAAAGATGGCTTTTTGGTAGTCATGGTCCAAGTGGCATCACAATAATTTTTAAAGCTGTTCAATCGATCAATGATATATTAAAAGTTAATGTTACAGTGACAGACCTTTCCTACCAAAAGTCAGTCAGTTAGAAACAAATTCACTCCAACATACATGCCACTGAGTACCAAGCTTCCCAGGTGGTGCAGTGGTGAAGAATACTCTTGCCAATGTAGCAGATGCAAGGGATGAGGGTTTGATCCCTGGGTCGGGAAAATCCCCTGCAGTAGGAAATGGCAACCGACTCCAATATTCTTGCCTGGAAAATCCCAAGGACAGAGGAGCCTGGTGGGCTTCAGTCCATGGGGTTGCAAAGAGTCAGACATGACTGAGCACAGCATAGCAATGTGCCAAGCAATCAGAGTCAGTTTCACCCAAGTAACTATCTTTTTAGTGATGATGTCACTTCACAGGCATCTCTGAGATTCCACCAATCTCTGAACTCTATGATTTTTTAAAATTCTCATGTATGGTTAGTAGTCTACTTTGCCTGGAGAGACTATGCCTGACTATCAACATTTGTCTATATTTTAAGAAGCAATAAAATCACCTTTAAATATTTTTCTCAGCTCCTCAGTGATGGTTGTGTCATCTTTTACCAGTATAAAGTCTATTTTAAATTTCAGTAACTATTTCTATTATATATCCCTACTAGTGTCAGAATGAAGGTCCTCTCCCTGTTACCCTTCACTCTAATGTTGTTGAACTACTAGCTTTTTTGTATGGTATATAGTTAGTTTACACATTGTGTTGGCCAAAAATTTCCTTTGGTTTTGAAGTAAAAATAAAAGACACAGTTTTTCATTTTCATCAAGAACTTTATTGAAGAACATATTTTTTTGTTCCACTACCTTCTGCCATTTTTTTCAGGTAATGTCATAATTCCATTTTTCCAAAACTTTCTATCTTTTTGAGCAAAGAACTGTCGCAGGTGCCTTTTACTGTCTTTCAGGGAATTGAAATTTTTCCATTAAGAAAATTTTGTAAAGATTGAAATGAATAGAAATCCAAAAATGCAATGCCTGGTAAATACGGCAGATCAATCAGAACTACCCAGACAAGCTATAACAGTTTTTCCTTGATCATCAAAGAAACATGGAGTCTTGCATTATCCTTATGGAAGATTATGCATTTTCTGTTGACTAATTCTAGACACTTTTTGCTGAGCGCTGTTTTTAGTTGGTCTAACTGGGAGCAGTACTTGGAATTAATCGTTTGGTTTTCCATAAGAAGCTTATAATAGAGCACTCACTTCCAATTCCACCATATACAGTTAGACGTGCTCTGTTACCTGACCAAGGTGTTTTTATAGCATGCACACTATAGCAGCAATAACTCTGTAAATATAACAGAGCACGTCTAACTGGATTTCTCTCACTCTTTCATATTTACATGTAGCAAATGATAAAGCAAAATGCAACTGAGATCTTTATAAAATGCCAAAAGCAGCAATAAAAGAAGAAAAATTTAAAAACTAAAATATTTTTCAAGTTCTTACATTTCAGCTCAACACTGCTACAAATAAGAGCATCATTTACAAAATACTACAGTAATAATGCCTCCTGCAGATTAGCACAGGGAATGTATATCATCAATAAAATTATAAATGTATTAGGCAGGTATATTACCGTAATGGTATTCAATGCTCTCAGGATATGATGACATTCACATCTAGACAGAAATTCAGATTAAGGATAGTCTCTATATTATAGCTTTAGTAATTTTAAAAATAGAATTGAAAAACCCTGTAATGGTGAGTACAATGCTATTAAAATTTTAATATGTATAGTTTAAGATGAAAAGCATCATATATTTACTATGTAAAATATAGAAGATACTGACAATCAAAAGGACAAAATCTTACAATCCTACCATTCAAAAATAACAAAGGACTTCCTTGGTGTTCCAGTGCTAAGATTCCATGCTCTCAACGCAGGGGCCCTGGGTTCAGTTCCTGGTCAGGGAACTCGATTGCACATGCCACAACTCTTCAGATTTCACAAGCTGCAACTAAGAACTGGTGTAGCCAAATAAGTAAATAATTAATTTAAAAATACCCACTGGCAATATTTGGGTATATTTCCTTCCTGCCTTGCGTAGGTAGGGGTGTGTGGGAGAGAGAGACCTATAGACAGAGACACAGAGAGACACAGAGAATCTGAGCACATTCCACCATGTGCATGAGGATATGTTGGCAATGACAGTGAATATCCAAATGCAATTGATTCTGCTCCCTCATAGTCTTCAAGGACATTCCATCAGGTCCAGAGTCCCCACCATTTTTGGAACTACTAGCATTTGCTTTGATCCTTCTGTTTATTTTTTCAGCTTTCCTGTCTCAAATACTTTCTGTTCAGAACCACTGTTGGCTGCTGCCACTATTGATACAGCCCAATTGAGAATATCTTTGTCTGTGTCAAGAGCTCCCACCTGTCGTTGATTCCATTTGATTTAGAAAGACCACCCTCCTCCCCTCTTCTGCAGTCCATGTTGTCGCCAGGAGCTGACCGTCTGAGTTCTCCTAGCTGATTGTCTGAGCTCTTCTGGCCTCTGTGAGTCACATAGTCAGTCACTGAGATCCCTTCTTCAGTTCTACCCCTACCTTATTTATAGGGATCCCATACAAATAGAAAAAAAAAAAATGAGGCCAGATGAGAGGCCAGGTGCCAATAAGTCATTCTGTTTTTTATTTTTTTATTTTTTTTATTTTTAAATTTTTATTAGTTGGAGGCTAATTACTTTTCATCATTACAGTAGTTTTTGTTATACATTGATATGAATTAGCCATGGATTTACATGTATTCCCCATCCCAGTCCCCGCTCCCACCTCCCTCTCCACCTGATCCCTCTGGGTCTTCCCAGTGCACCAGGCCCGAGCACTTGTCTCATGTCCCCAACCTGAGCTGGTTATCCATTTCACCCTAGATAATATACATGTTTCAATGCTGTTCTCCTGAAACATCCCACCCTCTCCTTCTCCCAGAGTCCACAAGTCTGTTCCATACATCTGAGTCTCTTTTTCTGTTTTGCATATAGGGTTATTGTTACCATCTTTCTAAAGTCCATATATATGTGTTAGTATACTGTAATGGTCTTTATCTTTCTGGCTTACTTCGCTCTGTATAATGGGCTCCAGTTTCATCCATCTCATTAGAACTGATTCAAATGAATTCTTTTTAATGGCTGAGTAGTATTCCATGGTGTATATGTACCACAGCTTCCTCATCCATTCGTCTGCTGATGGGCATCTGGGTTGCTTCCATGTCCTGGCTATTATAAACAGTGCTGCGATGAACATTGGGGTGCATGTGGCTCTTTCAGATCTGGTTTCCTTGGTGTGTATGCCCAGAAGTGGGATTGCTGGGTCATATGGCAGTTCTATTTCCAGCTTTTTAAGAAATCTCCACACTGTTTTCCATAGTGGCTGTACTAATTTGCATTCCCACCAACAGTGTAAGAGGGTTCCCTTTTCTCCACACCCTCTCCAGCATTTATTGCTTGTAGACTTTTGGATAGCAGCCATCCTGACTGGCGTGTAATGGTACCTCATTGTGGTTTTGATTTGCATTTCTCTGATAATGAGTGATGTTGAGCATCTTTTCATGTGTTTGTTAGCCATCTGTATGTCTTCCTTGGAGAAATGTCTGTTGAGTTCTTTGGCCCATTTTTTGATTGGGTCATTTATTTTTCTGGAGTTGAGCTGGAGGAGTTGCTTGTATATTTTTGAGATTAATCCTTTGTCTGTTGCTTCATTTGCTATTATTTTCTCCCAATCTGAGGGCTGTCTTTTCACCTTGCTTATAGTTTCCTTTGTTGTGCAAAAGCTTTTAAGTTTCATTAGGTCCCATTTGTTTATTTTTGCTTTTATTTCTGAAATTCTGGGATGTGGGTCATAGAGGATCCTGCTGTGATTTATGTCGGAGAGTGTTTTGCCTATGTTCTCCTCTAGGAGTCTTATAGTTTCTGGTCTTACATTTAGATCTTTAATCCATTTTGAGTTTATTTTTGTGTATGGTGTTAGCAAGTGTTCTAGTTTCATTCTTTTACAGGTGGTTGACCCATTCTGTTTTCTTAACTCTCTTCTGTCTGCTATAATATACTAGAATCCACCTATGCATTCATCATTACTGCGATACCTTTTCATATAAATCAGCCGCTTTCACATTCTGTAACCTAATGACATTCGCTTTCTCATCTTTGAGTCTGCATTCCAGAGGCCTTGTGGCTAACTCCTAACATCCTCTATTATTCATTCTCTTTTTATCCTTCCTCGTAGTGACTGAACCCCCTTTACCTTTAGTTAAATAGAGCTGCACAGAGACTGGCCTCTACCCTGTCTAGCATGGTATCTAGCACACCTACACACAGCATTAATGTCCTTTGAACTCTGCTCTGGATCCAGAGTCAGAAGATTGAGGCTTGCTCTCTGGGTCAGTCCAATCCAAGGCAAATGGCAAAGTGAATCTCACCCAGTTCTCTGGGCCTTAAAATCCTCCTCTTAAAGTGTAGTGACTAAACCACAGGCCTTCATGCAATGACTGATTCCTAGTATCCCTTCCAGGTTTAAAATTGTATGGTTCTAATCAGTATACACAGTCTCTGTTCAAAGTTACTCACCCATATATGTAATTTTACTCTCTCCCTTTGGATATTTCTGACAAATCTTCGTTTGGTGCCCACTGTGATATAAAACTATTTTAGCTTGTATGTCATATGTAGACACGTGCTTCTTTTAAGGTGTTCCTCAAGGACAGAAATCCTGTTCTATATTTTATATTCCTTATAGCATCTAACAATAAGACTCATTAAATGCTTGTCAAACTTTAATTCATGGCAAGAAAATGGAGTTTAGTCTTTTCAATACATCGTAAAAGTTAGTGCATGAAACGTGAACTATAAATTCAAAGACACATTGCTTGGAAATTGTAAGCAACTAAGATACTATTTAGTAATACACTGCATGAATGTTTTAGTTAACACTTTCATGGCCTAAAAGTATTAATGTGGTTTCCAGATGATGACTATGATGATAATACCATGTGTTATGTCATTTTTATAGAACTAAGAAAAGAAAAAAAAAACCTTCCAATTAAACTATGACTGTTAGATGTATCCTGATTATGCACAATAAGGCAAAAAAAAGCATATTTCTTAGAATTCATAAATTATGAAGTAGCAGATAATAATAACCACAGAAACAGTGCTAATACTACTGTAACTCTTACAGTGTTAGGTATTATGATAAATATCTTAAAACATGACCTCATTTATACCATGAAGTGGATGGCTCTATTAATGAACATAAAATGAAGGATTAGAGAAAAATAGCAATTTTCCCAAGGTCTGGTAAATCTATCTCTATCAGAATTTATAGAAAATTTTTTTCCAGTAAATATACTATAATCTAGGTATTTATAGTTCTTTCAAAAGCAGGCACTTCTAACTGGATAAGTTACTGGCTTTGATAGTACTTGATTTGCATCTTAAACATTGGTGAACTGAAATGAAATCTCAGGAGTGTCCTACTGTACATGGTTTTTATACTCATGGCTTATCATTTTTCTCTGTTAGTAAATTGGCTTGTTTCCTTTCTTTCTTTCTAATAAGACACCAGGGGGATATAGTATTAACTGTGGGGTGAAGTTCAAGTGTAGGGATTCCCTAAACAAAATGTATTTCTGTAGTTGTTAATCAAGCAGTGTGCGAAAGATTTGCATCAGGATTTCTGCACAGATGAAGAATGAAAGCTCCCTAATTTTACTTCCTTGGAGACACAAAATATAATTGTTGTACTGTATTAAAAAGCTAACCGGTAGATCTCCTGGTTGTTGATAAAGGACATGGATTTTGTCTATGAATCAAAGCCTGCAGGAGTTTTGCTTCAGAGAGGGGAGGACAAATTTATACTCTCCATTCTCAGTTATCTGGGTGCTGATTATATACTTCTCTCTCTCCTTCTTTGCTGGCATGAGGCCCCTACAACACATTTGAGATCTTTAGTACTTGGACAGTGAACAACTTGAGAACAAATGGATATAACTTCAGTCACTTATTTTTTCAGGTTGTTAGCAGCTCTTGAAGAGCCTAGATGGATGAAAATAAACAAGAACCATGCGATTGTGAGCAGACATATGGCTACATAAATTCCTAAGGTTATTCATCAACAAAACCAAGATGGCATATATTAATGCATATATATGGAATCTCTAAAGATAGTACTGATGAACCTATTTGAAGAGCAACAGGGGAGACACAGACATAGAGAACAGATTTGGAGACACAGTGGGGGAAGGAAAGGGCAAGATGGATAGAGACAGTAGCTTTGAAATATGTACATTCACATGGAAAGCAGATAGCCAGTGGGAATTTGGTGTATAACGCAGGGAACTCTAACCTGGTGCTCTGTGACTACCAAAAGGAGTGAGATGGGGTGTAAGGTGGGAAGGAGGTTCAAGAAAGAGGGGATATATGTATGCCTATGGCTGAGTCACGTTGATGTATGGCAGAAACCAACACAAGATCGTAAAGCAATCATCCTTCAATTAAAAAAATCTACAAACAATAAATGTTGGAGAGGGTATGGAGAAAAGGGAACCTTCTACACTGTTGGTGGGGATGTAAGTTTCTATAGTCACTCTGGAGAACAGTATAGAGGTTCCTTAGTAAACTAAAAATAGAACTACCATATGACCCAGCAATCCCACTTCTAGGCATATATTGGGAGAAAACCATAATTCAGAAAAATACATGCACACCAGTGTTCACTGCCGCCCTATTCACAGTAGCCAGGACATAGAAGCAATGTAAATGTACATCAACAGTTGAATGGATAAAGAGAGTAGTACATGTATGTACAATGGAATATTATTCAGCCATAAAAAATAAAATAGTGTCATTTGCACTATTGGATGAACATGAAGACAACACGCAACAAGCAACATGGATGAACCTGAAGATTGTCATACTGTGTGAAGCAAGTCAGACACAAAAAAACAAATGTCACACGATATCACTTACATGTGGAATCTAAAAACATAAGGGTTCAAATGAACTTATTTACAAAACAGAACTAGAGTCGTGGATGTAGAAAACAAACTTATGGTACCTGGGGATGCCAGGGGGAGGGTAAATTGGGATATTTCGACTTACATACACACTACTGTATATAAAACACATAGCTAATAAGAACCTATTGTAGAGCACAGGGAGCTCAATACTCTGTAATGATGATATGGAAAAAGAATTTTAAAAAAGAGAGTGAATATATGTACAAATGATTCACTTTGCTATACACCTAAAACTAACACAATAGTGTAAATCAATTATAACTCAATAAAAATCTTTAAAAAAGTAAAACTTCCTCTTCATTACTGTATTTATTTCATTGTGAACTGGTTATTTACTTTTCAGAGTACTGAAAAGTACTGTTCTGCAGATGGCACTTTGAGTAGCACTGGACTTGGGATCCATGTAATATGGGACCTAACAGGGTTATGAGACTGCAAGGCCTGGCCCCTGATTACCCTCAGAGCTGGTCTTCTACAGTTCTTTGAAGGTATCACCTTCACTCTCAACATCAAGACCACAAAGACTTGAGCATGCTGCTTTCTCTGTTTAGCATGACCCTATCTTGATACTACCATCTTTTCCTTTGAATTCACTTTTTCAGGAAACCATTTCTTGAACTCTCACACTCAATTACATTACTTTGCTATAGGTTCTCATCACATATTGGACATCTCCTCTAGGACATTTCCTTTATCTATACTTGTTGTTTGTAGTAATTTGTTGCCTGTTAACAACCACATATTGAAAATTTCTCAAGGACAAGGACTTTGTGAATGTCTTTCAATTTCTGAATCCCAGCGCTAACAACTACTTGCTGCATAGTATGTGCACATGCATGGAGCTGTCGCTTCAGTCGTGTCTGACTCTTCGTGACCCTATGGACTGTATCCCGCCAGGTTTCCCTGTCCTTGGGATTCTCCAAGTAGGAATACTGGAGTGGGTTGCCATGCCCTCCTCCAGGGGATCTTCCTGACCCAGCTGTGTCTCATGTCCCCTGTATTGGCAGATGGGTTCTCTACCACTAGTGCCACCTGGGAAGCCCTGTTATATAGTAAGAATGTGACAAATGTTGCTGACTGATGAACTATTTTTCTGGGCTAAGTAAGTTTAAGAGTTGATTATGCAAAAGAATTTCCCTTAATAAATGGGGACACCCATCCCCTTTTCCATTTTATGTTAATGAGCATATAGGCTAAGTATGTCATTTTAAGCATGTCAACAACAAAGCACATTCTGCCAAACTTCATGTGAGGAGTGAATAAAACATAAACGGCATGGCTATTTTTTAATGCAGTCATGACAACTATTCATTAAAGTACAACTTCAAGAAATCATTTTGTTAAGGATTTTGTGTCATTTTCATGCAAGGAGTCAAAATTTTCTTGACAGAGCAATATATTGCAGCAATGACTTTTACTACGACTTGGTGTCTATCCTACGACAATGCATCCTTAAAGGTAAGAATTAAGAAGGCTCTGGTTTGTGACTGTATAGCCATTTATAGCATCTCAAGCGCACCATAGAAACCACATTTTGTTCTTTTTAAACATTTATTCCAAACATATTTATATGCCATAGTTTTATGTTTGCTTATTGAATGAGCACATATTCCTATTTTTGTGCCTTGAAGTTTTCATATAGCACATATACTTTCTTTAGCATTGCCAATTTAAGATATTATTTCGCTAGTTGGTTTGTATCTATCATAAAAATTTGTGATTTAAACCTATTTGTTCATTTTCTAAACTTGCTGCTGCTGCTGCTAAGTCATGTCAGTCATGTTCGACTCTGTGCAACCCCTAAATGGCAGCCCACCAGGATCCTCCATCCCTGGGATTTTCCAGGCAAGAACACAGGAGTGGGTTGCCATTTCCTTCTCCAATGCAGGAAAGTGAAAAGTGAAAGTGAAGTCGCTCAGTCATGTCCATCTCTTAGCAACGCCATGGACTGCAGCCTACCAGGCTCCTCCATTCATGGGATTTTCCAGGCGAGAGTACTTGCACTTCCTGTTAATTTTTCTATCTATAAAATATGCTATTATTCATCCATCTACCAGTCTAATTTAAAAAAGGATAAAAAAATTGAGGCATATACTGAGGATTGTGTGCAATTCTCCACTTTCTATAATTTAGTTTAGAGGTAGGATATTTGGTAGATTTTGTATGAGGGAGTCTTTGTCTTCAACTTCTTATTTATATGCTTTACAAAGAAGCAGTGAGAATAAAAATATACTGAGTGAAATGTATTGAGTAGCAGAGGCAGATTTTACTGCTAAAATCAGTAGAAAAAAACAGATTAAATTGAAAAGTATATATATATATATATATATATATATATATATATATATATATTCTTAAAGGTAGTAAGGATCTGAATAAATAAGGAGGATTAAATATATTAAATTTTCTTATTAGTTTACTTGCTGTGCAACAAATTACTATCTTAAATTTAGTGGTTTAAACCAGCACCATTTTTAGTCATAATTCTTTAGTTTGAAAGTCTGTGCCCAGCATGACAAGATTCTTGGGATTTATAAGACTGGAGTCAAGGTTTTACTTGGGGATGTAGTTCTTATCTGAGACACAGAATACTTTTCCAACCTCATTGGTTGTTAGAAGTTTTTGTTTGTTTGTTTGTTTGTTTGTTTTTTACAGTGGTTATGGAAATGAGGTCTCAGTTTTACTGAAGTTCTTGGCTGGGAACCACCTTAAGCCCTACTGGGAACCCTTCTCTATTGGCACTTTGCAACATGGGTGTTTGCCATCTTCAGGTCAAGTAGAGTGCTTATTTATGATTTCCTCTTCTGCAACAGAGATCCAACAGTCCATCTTATAGGAGATCAGTCCTGGGTATTCACTGGAAGGACTGATGTTGAAACTGAAACTCCAATATTTTGGCCACCTGATGTGAAGAGCTGACTCATTTGAAAAGACCCTGACGTTGGGAAAGATTGAAAGCAGGAGGAGAAGGGGACGACAGAGGATGAGATGGTTGGATGGCATCACAATGGACATGTGTTTGGGTGGACTCCAGGAGTTGGTGATGGACAGGGAGGCCTGGAGTGCTGTGGTTCATGGGTTCGCAGAGTTGGACACGACTGAGCAACTGAACAGAACTGAACTGAACCTCAACTAATAACGATAAAAACATTAACTAGAAAATCCCCAGTGTTTCTAAATTAAACTGCATAATTATGAATCACCTGTAAATTACAGAATATATCACAATAGAAACTAGAAAATATTTTCAGCTAAATTATATATAACATATAACATAAATAACATGTAACTTTAAAATTGAGTGATGCAGTAAAATCATTGTTTAAAGGGAAATTTATAGCTCTAAATAATATTATACCATTGATATATGATACTGTACACATGAATAATATTCTATATGGAAATATTTTATATTATTTCATACTTTTCAGTTCAGTTCAGTTGCTCAATCATGTCTAACCCTTTGTGACCCTTTGGACTGCAGCATGCCAGGCTTCCCTATACATCACCAACTCCCGGAGCCTACTCAAACTCATGTCCATTGAGTTGCTGATGCCATCCAACCATCTCATCCTCTGTTGTCCCTTTCTCCTCCCACCTTCAATCTTTCCCAGCATCAGAGTCTCTTCAAATGAGCAGTTCTTTGCATCAGGTGACTAAAGTATTGGACTTTCAGTTTCAGCATCAGTCCTTCCAATGAATATTCAGGACTGATTCCCTTTAGGATTTACTGGTTGGAATTCCTTGCAGCCCAAGGAACTCTCTAGAGTCTACTCCAACACCACAGTTCAAAAGCATCAATTCTTCCCTGATCAGTTTTCTTTATAGTCCAACTCTCACATCCATACATGACTACTGGAAAAACCATAGCCTTGACTAGACAGACTTTTGTTGGCAAAATAATGTCTCTGTCTTTTAATACGCTGTCTAGGTTGGTCATAACTTTTCTTTTAAGGAGCAAGCATCTTTCAATTTCACGGCTGCAGTCACCATCTGCAGTGATTTTGGGACCCCCCAAAATAAAGTCTCTCACTGTTTCCATTGTTTTCCCATCTATTTGCCATGAAGTGATGGGATCGGATGACATGATCTTAGTTTTCTGAATGTTGAATTTTAAGCCAACTTTTTCACTCTCCTCTTTCACTTTCATCAAGAGGCTCTTTAGTTCTTCTTCACTTTCTGCCTAAGCGTGGTGTTGAGAGGGACAGTAACAGGCAGGAAGGCCAGGGGTCTCCAAATGGAGGAAATAGGCTGCAAGTGCCAGACATTTTTATCTCTCTAAAGCGGCAGGAGGAAACAAATTAGAGACATTTTTTTTCCTTCTCTACAAATTTAAAAGGAGGCTTCTCTTAAAATGCTCTGTTGCCATGACACCTGGTTTCACCTGAAGCTAACTATTCTCAAACCTTGAATTAACCAGTACATTTTTTCTTATGGAAATGTTTGCCTTAAGCTATGTTAATGCACCCCAGGCTCTGCCTTCAAGTTGGTTCCACCAAATGGCTCAACCTACTTGACAAACTGGTATTTGTTGTTGTATCAGCTGTTGTTCCCCTAATCTATGTAAACGAAACTGTGTGGTAATCTGCCCTTCTACAAGATTCAAGTCAATCGTTTTATGGCCTGGGATGAATTATCTGGTGCCAAGATTATCACAAAATGCAACTTATGGATGAGGGGCCTGGTGCCATTCTGACTTTTAAGACATTCCTTTCTCTTCATTAACAGACTGCTAGTGACTATATAACATCCAGGTAAAGACTAGCAGGGGGGTACTCTTTCTGCCCCCTTCTGATGCCTATGTCAGAAGCTTTGTCTATCTCCTTTATACTTTAATAAAACTTTATTACACAAAAGCTCTGAGCAATCCAGCCTCGTCTCTGGCCCCGGATTGAATTCGTCTCTTCCGGAGGCCAAGAATCCTGGTGTCTTATCGTTCAGCAACAACCTTTTAGTGTCATCTGCTTATCTGGGGTTATTGATATTTCAATCTTGATTCCAACTTGTTCTTCATCCAGTCCAGCATTTCTCATTATGTACTCTGCCTATAAGTTAAATAAGCAGGGTGACAATATACAGCCTTGACTTACTCCTTTCTCTATGAGGAACCAGTCTGTTCCATGTCCAGTCCTAACTGTTGCTTCTTGACCTGCATACAAATTTCTCAAGAGGCAGGCCAGGTGTTCTGGTATTCCCATGTCTTTAAGAATGTTCCACAGTTTTTTGTGATCCACACAGTCAAAGGCTTTGGTGTAATCAATAAAGCAAAAGTAGATGTTTTTCTGGAACTCTCTTGCTTTTTTGATGATCCAATAGACAGTGATTTGATCTCTGGTTCCTCTGCCTTTTCTAAATCCAGCTTGAACCTCTGGAAGTTCATGGCTCATGTACTGTTGAAGCCTGGCTTGGAGAAATTGGATGGCATCCCTGACTCAATGGACGTGAGTTTGGGTAAACTCCAGGAGTTGGTGATGGATAGGGAGGACTGGCATGATGCAGTCCATGGGGTCACAAGAGTTGGACATGACTGAGCGACTGAACTGAACTGATCTGAGATGAGTGCAATTTTGCAGTAGTTTGAGCATTCTTTGGCATTGCTTTTCTTTGGGATTGTAATGAAAACTTACCTTTTCCAGTCCTGTGGCCACTGCTGAGCTTTCCAAATATGCTGCCATATTGAGTGCAGCACTTTCACAGCATCATCTTTTAGGATTTGAAATAGCTCAACTGGAATTCCACCACCTCCACTAGCTTTGTTCATAGGGATGCTTCCTAAGGCCTTCTTGACTTCACATTCCAGGACATCTGGCTCTAGTGAGTGATCACAGCACAGTGGTTATCTGGGTCGTGAAGATCTTTTTTGTATAGTTCTTCCATGTATTCTTGCCACCTTTTCTTAATATCTTCTGCTTCTGTTAGGTCCATACCATTTCTGTCCTTTATTGAGCCCACCTTTGTATGAAATATTCCCTTGGTATCTCTAATCTTCTTGAAGAGATAGCTTGTGTTTCCCATTCTATTTTTTTCCCTCTATTTTTGCATTGATCACTAGGAAGGCTTTGTTATCTCTCCTTGCTATTTTTTGAAACTCTGCATTCAAATGTGTATACCTTTCCTTTTCTCCTTTGCCTTTTCTTTTCACAGCTACTTGTAAGGCCTCCTCAGACAACCATTTTGCCTTTTTGCATTTCTTTTCCACGGGGATGGTCTTGACCCCTGTCTCCTGCACAATGTCATGAACCTCCGTCCATAGTTCATCAGGCTCTCTGTCTATCAGATCTAGTCCCTTAAATCTATTTCTCACTTCCACTGCATAGTCATAAGGGATTTGATTTAGGTCCTACCTGAATGGTCTACTGGTTTTCCCTACTTTCTTCAGTTTAAGCCTGAATTTGGCCATAAGAAGTTCATGATCTGAGCCCTCTTGGCAAAACTCTATTAGCCTTTGCCCTGCTTCATTCTGTACTCCCAGAACAAATTGTACTCCAGGTATTTCTTGACTTTCTACTTTTGTATTCATTTTTTTATATTGAAATAATATGAAATTATTATATAAACATATATTTATAAGGATATATATATACATGTGTATAATACATATAAATATGTATTATATAAACCCTTATTTGTCTCTATTTACATTTTTTCATCAACCCAACAGATATTTTTCATTAGCATTGTGAAATGCCACTCTTTTATAAAATCATTCTGTATATTTATGTATGATCATTTTTCAACATAATTAGATTATTTGATAATCTTATTGATTTCATAGTTTAATCAAGAAAAGTTTTCAGCATTCCTGCTGGCTTATTGAATTTTAATGTGAAAGCAATCATTTATATCTTAAGAATAAAAGTTTGGAAGTGATACAAAAGCATTGAATTGGAGTCATTAGATATTAAGCCCATAAGGAATTGATGCATAATCCAAATGGAATTTTGCCATTTGTGCTTTAAAAAACACATTTGCAAAATATAAGCACTGAAGTTTTCCTCTGAATAATATTAAAAATAACAAGATCATATAATTGAATGTGAGGTTGGTGTCTTGGTTATATCAAATAAAATATAGGCAACTTTAGTCAGCAATTCTTTTCCTTAAGACTACTGCACTCTAGAATATGTAATTTTATAAAACCCTATTAAAATCTGTAGAATACTTAGAAAGAAAATGAAACTAGGTAGTCTTAACTATAGGTAGAAGACTAAATGTTAGCTACAAGATTAAATTAGTATCAAATATTTAAAATAAACTGTGAAATTTTTTAGTCTTAAACAATGGCCATTTTCTAAATGACCTCATTAATATGGTGGTTTATTATCTGGCACAATGCAATCTGAAACCAAATCAAGCAAAGAAAATGTTGCTTTGTACTATTAAACAAGTAAGATTTTGATGATACGACAAAAAGACGAATGATTCAGTGGAAAAAGTCAGAGGTCATTTCTTTGCAGAATCATTTGTGTGAACCTGGGCAAGTCATAAGCTT
Source organism: Odocoileus virginianus (assembly GCF_023699985.2). Classification (NCBI taxonomy): domain Eukaryota; kingdom Metazoa; phylum Chordata; class Mammalia; order Artiodactyla; family Cervidae; genus Odocoileus; species Odocoileus virginianus. The sequence goes on from NC_069699.1 coordinate 22,029,519, forward strand.
TTATTTATATGAAAAAATTCTTCAACCATACAGATAGAGATGATGCAAATGTTATATTTCTCTTCATTTAGAATTTTCACACTGAATATATTAATATCTTATTTAAACAAACAATAGACTTGCCACAGAACCTTAAAATATTAGGAAAAGTTTTGCTCTATTGAGCCTAATACTGGTAAAGATCTTCATTATTTACAAAATTTCTTTGTATGATTTCTCTCTAGATAATTCTAACTAGCTAGGAAATTAGGCAGGCATGGGATAATGATCAGTTTATATGTATTTATGAGCAACATGATCTGACCTACATGATAACCAGATCAGATCTGTGATTGAGAACAGCATTTTATAATGGAGTTTTGCTATTTCACATAGAATTTAATTTGGTCAAAATAAAAATAAAATGTACATCCATAACATATAGCATCATCTGTATTCCAACCAACTTTTCCAGATCACAAATACCAGCAGGGATAAATATGTAAGCATAGTTCCAGAAATAATGGAGTTATGCCTTGCTGTTTGACACTGCTGGAAATGCTATCAGAAGTACAGGCTGCAGGCAAGGAGAAAGAAAGCTTTTTTCACACGGGGAGAATAATGGTAATTGGGCAAGGAGGCTCTCATTATTTCCCACAGACACTGTTCCGGCGTTTCACTCAAGTGAACAATGAACCTGCTTACACTCTTTATGGCATCTGAATCTCTTGACCACTTATTAGAGAGCTAGAATCAAGAAAGGTTTTGAAAGCTCAAGAAGGGTAGGGACTGTTCCTCTTATAGCTATACCATTCATATCATAAGTGGCTGCTTTCCTACTCTTAGTTAATTACTTATTGATTGATTAACCTATCATTCAAGACCTTGCACCAGCCTTTGGGTCTGATCTACTCTGGATTTCACCCTCACTGGGCAATTTCTGATTCTGCAACAATTTCCTTCATAAAGCACATGTATAATATTTACAAACTCGCAAATGGCCATTGTGTTCATTTTCAGAACAGTGTCATTGAGAAAGCAATAGGAAAGACCATGACTTAAACCTGGTGGGAATAGGGTGAGAACCCCAAGGAATGCAGCACAGGTACCAAAGGAAAATAAAGCAGGCTTCTAATTTGTAACAATGTGTGAGGAAGGCAGGAGACACAGAAACTAGTAAACACAGAAAATATTGAAGCTGAGCCAAGAGAGACAGTCATCAGTCTAATTAAACCACACTCTCTAATTCAGAACCCCCACAACAGAATCTTTAAATCAATGTGCAGGATCCATTTTCTGGATCCTGCTGCATTTCATTTTCATTTTCAAATATTGAGGCCATTATTGCAATCTGCAAATTTCAGATCCTGCTTCTACTAATCAGGTGTTTGCTATTCTTCTGCGTACTATCATGTGCAGATGGCACAAGCCCCATCTACAGAGAGTTAAATCACAGATAAAAGCACTGCAGCAAGAAAGGGCCAAAGGAAGAAAATCATTAAAACTATCACTTAAAAAAAAAAATTCCCTCATGCCCCCTATTTAGGCATTTTCTTTGCTATAGTCCCCAGCTGTTATGATCTTCTCCTACTCTACTGTCATTTGTTAAAATTCTTTCTCATTTTTTTTTGTGGCCCAGCAACAATCAACTCTTTCAAAAGCCCAACAAGATATCACAAGCACAATCTGATAGTTATATCTACTGATTATGTAAGGCTATTTGTAGCCCTCTTGCAAAGCTTGTCTTCTGCCTTGATTCAGATACAGTTCCCCATTTCCTTACCTAATTTTCCAACTCCATGAGTTCTGAAATTATGTCTTATATATTGGTACCAGCCTACCCTGCCTCTACTCAAGAGAGTTTGGGCTTTTTGTATAGGATGTATATGGCAAACATCTCCTAATGAGTGCCTATTATCTAAGCACTCGCGTTGCACGTGTGCGTGCATGCTCAGTCACTTAGTTGTGTCTGAGGTTTTGCGACGCTATGTGTATCCTGCCAGGCTTCTCCATCCATGGGATTTTCCAGGCAAGACTACTGGAGAGGGTTGTCATTTTGTTTCACAGGGGATGTTCCTAACCCAAGGATCTAACCCATATCTCCTGCAGGTAGATTCTTTACCGCTCAGCCACCTCGGAAATCCTTGCCTATTAAAATCAAGAAGCAGGATTTAAAAGATTAAAGTACATTCTTTTGGGACTTTCCTGGTGGTCCAGTGGCTAAGACTTTGTGTTCCCAATACAGGGACCCTGGGTTCAATCCCTGGACAGGGAACTAGATCCTACACGTCACAACTAAGACCTGGCACAACCAAATAAATAAATTAATTCAAATGAATACTTAAGAAAAATAAAGCCTTCTTTCCTTACAATGAATGTTTTCTTCCATATGTTTATGGAACATGGAGAACTTTCTCAGCAAATCTAGCCCTTGCATTAATATTTTTCTTCTCTGTTGAAATCAAAAGGAAAACAAAATTAGTGCTACTGTCAACTCTTTTCCTATTACTATCCTCATTGGTCTAATTAAATAAATTTTATGAAATTCAAAGGCACATGAGTTGGGTTTTTCTTTTCTCAGTTTAAATAGCTAAGTAATTCAAAATATGAAAAGTCCATATTTATGAGTCCTCTACCTGAAGTAGAAGAGAATTAAAGGTGACTAAAATAAATCCTTGATATACTTTTGGAGCTGAGTTCTTCATGAAAGACCTTACCAGCTATGCCATAAAGATTACAGTTGCCAAACTATAATCAAGCAAATAGATAGGACAGAATTCCATCCAATAAAAGCAAAGTCTCACATATTTTTATTGCACAATGTAGTTATCTATGATTTATAACTTTCCATTTTTCATTCAGAGAAAGTTGCACATATTCCAAGAGGTTATAAACCTTGATTTTTTTTTTTTGGTACATAGTTCAATCAGCATTATTTACTACAGAAAACAACACTTGTGGGACATGTAAATTTTACTTTATCTCCACTGGCATGATAAATGATTTATCAAGTGCAGTGTAAAAGGGAGAAAAAACACTCTAGCTATATGCAATTGTTTGGATATTAATTTTTTTCCATAAGATGACTCTGGTTTATGATAAAACCTGGGTCAGTCAACACACTTGGACACCATGCTAATTCTATACCTGCCACACTAAGTGTGATCTAAGTAAGTGAGCTATCAACCACTGAATTGTATCTTCAATATTCTGATGGCTCTGGCTCCACCACTTGCAATTTTTCAACTAAGTAGGTCTTTATAGTCTAGGATCATTACTGTGTAAACATCAGCTGAAAGAATCTGAGACCCACCTAATTTCTCTGTCGTGTCCAAAGAAGGAAGGGATACTTTGGATTTATGATGACAGTTGCCCAAGGACAGTACTGTTTCATATGCAGACATGATACAGATATCATTTATTGCCAAGATTTTCCATTCTGATTTTTTTTTTTATCAGAGATGCCTAGGTAGACGACTCATCCTTGTGATTTTGGCTAATGTTATCTTAACAACGAGAACATCTATTGAGTGCTTATGACTGTGCCAGTTTTTTAAGATTTACTATCTCATTTTAAGAGTTCTAAAAGACTTACATGTTAAAAATGCTTCATACTGGCTCCTGAGAGTTGATTCCACTCATGTCTTCCCAAGTCTTCATTCACTGGTGTTGGAGCAGTCACGGTGTTCCCCGGTGGCTCAGATGCTAAAGAATCTGCCTGTAATACAGCAGATTCAGTTTCAATCCCTGTGTTGGGCAAATCCCTTGGAGAAGGGAATGGCTACCCACTATAGGGTTCTTGCCTGGAGAATTCCATGGACAAAGGAGCCTGGCAGTTTACAATTCATGGGGTCGCAAAGAGTCAACACGGCTGAGCAACTAACACTTAAGGTTTCCCCAGTAACTCAGCGGTAACGAACCCACCTGCAATGCAGGAGAGGCAGAGTCTATCCCTGGGTGGGGAAGATCCCTTGGAGGAGGGCATGGCAACTCACTCTCATGTTCTTGCCTGGAGAATCTCATGGACAGAGGAGCCTGGAGTTCTACAGTCTATGGGGTCTCAGAGTCAAACATGACTGAAGCAACTGAGCATTCATGAGCATGTATGAAAGTGTGATACTGTGGAAGCTGACAAATGTTAAAAATCAGGTCTTTCCAATTTCTGGTTTAACAGCACACCACTGTGTGCTATAGGGAAGTAGCACAAGATACTCAAATAGGTGGAGTATCTAGTCAGTGTGTAAGTTTCAGGTAGGAGTTTGACTCCTAGCCAACTACACACCAGGCTCTACCCAGTATGAGCAAATTGTTGAGGCTGCTTACAGACTCAGAGTCAGTCATTGGGAATAAATTGACTATTCTTCCATAAATTCTATCAAATGTTTACTTTCCCTAATGTTTTGCTTATACTGAATATTTTTAGATGCAAATAGCCAGTTATCTTAGTGAGCTTTTGCATAATAGAGCAGTTTTTTTTTTTTTCCAACTTAGTGTGTTTTTTATGGGGGTGATGACTACTAGGATGACATATTGGCACCTTTTCTCTTAGCAATTTTGACAGGCTATTTTAACATTCACATCCCAACTGAAAAATTTAACAGGAACCATAAGGAGATGGGATGGCAGGAAGAAGGGATAGTTGGGAAAGGAATTTTAAGATGTATCAAGATATAAGGAACAACGTAAACTTTGGGGGAAAAAAAGGAAGTATGGTGAGAATACCCTTAGAAGTTGTGATTTTTTTCTGCAACAGATTATCAACAGCAAAAAGAATTATAGTTTTTCTCTCCACAGCAGGATAAAATTCCATGTCACTCTTTACAATAATCCAGAATAGTTTCTAAATTGAAACCATTTTACTTGTTTGACTGCTTGTCTTGTTTGTGTGATCTGTTGTTATGGAAATGACTAAGATGTCAAAACATTGTTTTGTATGATCCCACAGGGGAAGGAGGGTTTCAGGAGGAGAACTCTGAAAGAGGTTTAGAGGCAAACTAAAAACAATTTGGACTCTGTACTTAAAAATCAAAACACATTTTTTGCTTGGCTGTACTTCGATTTTCAAACCACTTCTCCCACATGGACATTTAATACTCCAGTATGTGAAAAGTCCATGAAGCTCATTTTCAGTTTACCATACAGTCATGAACCTGGAAAAGTCAATGACACCATTTCTTGCTTGCATACTGGGAACAATTCAACAATTTTGATTGAGCTGATCAGCCAAATATAAATAAAATAAACCAAACCAGTTATTTGGAATAATGGATAGGCTAAATGATTGCTTAAAATACCTGCAGTCTATCAATATATTTCTATTATTTTGTGAATATAGACATGTGTTACAAAAGGCCAACTCTTCAGCAAGTGCAAAATCTATTGTCCTGAAATGTTATATTTTAAAGATCAAAGGAATTGCTGTAATTTAAATACATGATTAAAATGAAAACATATGACATTCAAAACATTGTAAATAAATTCATTTATTATTTCTTATTTTAGGATGTAGGGGAATGATTGCAGTACCATTTGCTACTTGCCAATTTTGAAAAATTGTTAGTGCTTTGCAAATGATAAACGTAAACCATTGACCTCACTACCAGGATGCCATGGTGGAGAGAAGAAAGATGAAGAAAAAAAGATTAAGATTAAGAGGTCTGAGATTTTGCAGTTCCTAAGTATTAATTGGGGCTTCCCAGGTGGTTCAATGGAAAGAATCTGCCTACCAAGGCAGATTTCAATCCCTGGGTTGGGAAAAATCCCCTGGAGGAGGAAATGGCAACCACTCCAGTATTCTTGCCTGAGAAATCCCATGGAGAGATGAGCCTAATGGGCTACAGTCCATGAGGTCACAAAGACTCTTAATTAGGCAGAAAGAACCAGGAAATATTTATACTGTGGAGGAAAATGTGAGGGAATACAAATGTATTAATATAACACATGAGGTATAAAATATTTTACTCCATATGTTCTAGAGGTTTGGGCTTTCCTTGTGGTTCAGTTGTTAAAGAACCCACCTGCAATGTGGGAGCCCTGGGTTCGACCCCTGGGTTGGGAAGATCCCCTGGAGAAGGGAAAGGCTACCCACTCCAGTACTCTGGCCTGGAGAATCCCATGGACTGTACAGTCCACGGGGTCGCAAAGCGCCGGACATGGCTGAGTGTCTTTCACTTTCACTTCACAGAGGTTTACTTTGTAACATTGTATATAGTCCATGTTTACACATGTTACATGGCTGATTAATGTAAAACACAGGTGCTTGGTTAAAAAAAGAAAAGAAACGTGTGACATACCATTTTTTTGGACACAGTTGTCAGCATGCTAGACATCCATTAGAAGGGTAAATTCTGACATGCCCAAGTCTTTGTAAGAAGATTTCTCTCCTGGAAACCACATCAGATAGTTGTGTAGCTGCCACTAACCTGGCAAGTAGTGATCTGCCAGGGTGAGCTGCAAAATTATAACACTAAAGTGCCCTAGATTGAGTTATCCTTCTCAGACCAGCCACTAACCCTCTGCGTAATCTTCATCTTGAACCCCAGTGTCTACAATCTCCCTGGTGGTCGGAACAAAATCAGGATTATTTGGCAATGCATTTCACATACGCGAGGGACTTCCCAGGTGGCGCTAGTAGTAAAGAACCACTCGCCAATGCAGCAGATGTAGGAGACATGGGTTTGATTTCTGGGTTGAGAAGATTTCCTGGAGGAGGAAATGGGAACCCTCTCCAGTATTCTTACCTGGAGAATCCCATAGACAGAGGAGACCAGTGGGCTATAGTCCATGGGGTTGCAAAGAGTCAGACACCACTGAAGCAACTTAGAATGCACATACCTGACTCCAAGCACAGTGTCTGACAAACAGCAGTTTCAAGATAAGTATTTGTGGAAAGAAATTTAGTGAGTCCTAACTTTTTTCAGGGTTCATGTATTTATCTGTAAAATGAGAATAGGGCCAAATACATAAATGCAAATAGGGTTGTTGGGAATAAAATGAGATTATGCATGTGAATGTATTCTTAAAAAGGCTACTCTTATATTTGTCACTTTACAAATATTTCTCCTTTTTCATTATTTATAACAGCCATAAATAAAATACAGTCATTCTTCACTTGGAGAGGATTAGTTATAGTAGGTATTAGAACAAAAAATAACATTAAAACCAGGTGATATTTTTCAATCTTGGATTTTCCTCTTGCAAATTTGGTGGTTGTTTTTTAAAATGGAATTATTTCCACATTATTGCGAACTTCTGGCAGTATCACCTTAGGCAGTTTGAAATTATTTCAGGATAATTAAAGTATTCTATTATTTAACTGTATCATGTTACTGCTCCCTTTGCTGAAACAGTGTTTTGTGGTTGTGTACCATGGAATTCTCCAGATAATGCTTCAGATTGCATCTTTGCATATTTTATGTTTTTCTCTGATTGAATTTTTCTCTAAGGGTTGAGCCCCTATGTAATTCCTACTTATTTTCTTTTTTAGCTCCAGTCAACTCTAAATAAGTCTCTAAATATTACTGCTCCCGTCTCCAAAGAAAGAGAACTGATAATAGACTTAATATTGATAAAGTAATTTGATAAATTGTAGCAAGAGTTATTCACTGAACAGTCTGTATTATATGACAGAAAAGTTCTCATAAGGTAGACCCCTGAAAATTGATCCCTGCAATTACTGCTGTTATTGTAATGTCCTAAAGATCTCCCAAAGCTGTTTTTAAATTAGTCCACAATATTAAATATTCTTGTTGAGAAAATTGATTTTCTTTAAAATAAGGAAGAAAAGCCACCCCTTTGAAAAGATGAAACAGGGTTTCCCTGGTGGCTCAGTGTTAAAGAATCTGCCTGCCAACGCAGGGGACAGGTTTGATCCCTGATTTGGGAAGATCCCACACGCCGCAGAGCAGCTACGCCCGTGTACCACGACTACTGAGCCAGCGCTTTAGAGCCCCAGGAGCTGCAGCTACTGAAGCTCGTTTGTCCTAGAACCTGTGCTCTACAAAACGAGGAGCCGAAATGGGAAGTCTGTGCATCACAACTAGAAAGCAGCCCTCACTCGCCACAACTAGAGAAAAGCCCGTGCACAGCCAAGAAGACTCAGCACAACCAAAAATAAATAAATAAATACACAAAAATTTTTAAAAAGATGAAACAAATGCATTTTGAAAAGGAGAAGGAGGAAAAAAACACCTAATACTAGCATCTACAATGTGCCAAGAACTGTGACAGGAAATTTACACATATAATCCTCAGCAGCAGACCTGAGATTATTATCTCATTTTACAAATAGGAAGATGATTCTCATGGTACTTGCAGTACCATGATTGATGCCACACAGTAAGTGGTGGAAAGTATGCATGGTTTCAAAATAAGCATTAAATTTTAAAATAGTACTAGACTTACAGAAAAATTGTGGAAAGGACAGAGAATTCTCATACAACCTACACCCAGGTTCCCCAGCTGTTAATATCTTAAGTTAATATGGCACTTCTATCACAAGTGATGAACCAATATTCGTACACTAATATTATTATTAATGTCTAAAGTGTATTTTATTCATATTGTTCCTTTTCCAGGATCCCCTCAAAGATGACACCTTACATGAAATTGTTATATATCCTTAGGTTTCTCTTGTCTGTGACACTTAATGAGATTTTCCTTATTTTTCATCATCTTTACAGTTTTAAGCAGCTTTGTATATCCCTTATTCCGGCCCTGGAATCAGACATTTTTCTGAAGAGTCCTGTTCATTTTATTGGAGAAAGGTGTTGGAAAACAAGGTCTGGACACCAGCTTTCCATTTCCACTGTTGCTCCTACGATGTGGTGGCTTCTAGGACTTAGCTGGCAGAGTAGGGAAATGTTATGTGTATATATTAATGTCTCTCTCTCCCCCTCTCTTTATGTGTGTACATAAGATCTATAAATAATGCTCTATGCTTATACATGAATTTATCTCTCTCTCTATATATATATATTTATAAATATTTCTATGTGTTTCCATTTGTAGAAACATAGTAAGTTAATACGAGTTTATATTGACGTCTCAAACTGTTAATAATAGGAGACAGGTGTTTCTCTGTTGAACTGGGACATTACAGATTAGCAAGCTAGAAATAAATGATCCATGAATCCACAATAATACTGATAAAATGGTTTCCATCATCCACCACCATTTTACTTAATTTTTCTATTTCAGGATACATGCATAGTGGTTTCAGAATTGTCATCTATTGTCTACAGGAAAAATTTTACCAAGTAGAGTTCAGGCTGGAGACCCAGGGAAGAGCTGATGTTGCAATTCAAGTCGAAAGTCCTCTTGTCAGCAAAATTTCTTGCCCAGAGGAGGTCAATCTTTGTTTTATTAAGAACTGCAACTGATGAGATGAGGCCCACCCAGACTGTTAAGGACAATTTAAATTGGATTAAGTGTTACTCTTGGCTCAGTCATAAAGAATCTGCCTGCTAATGCAGGAGCCACAGGTTCCATGTCTGGGTTGGGAAGATCCCCTGGAGTAGGAAATAGCAACCCACTCCAATATTCTTGCTGGGAAAAAATCCCATGAACAGAGAAGCCTGGTGGGCTACATCCATAGGCTTACAAAGAGTCAAACAAGACTGACAGACTGAGCATGCGTGCATAATTTTCAAAGAAACATCCTCAAAGAAACACCTAGAAAAATATTTGATGAAATATCTGGACAACATGGCAGAGTCAAGTAGATACATACAATAAATGATCAGACCTTCTATTTTTGTTATTTATTTTTGGGAGTTTTTGTAAGAAATGGGCCTGAATTTTGTCATATTTTCTTACTGCATATATTAGTATGATCATATGTCCTTCAGTCCACTCTTTCAATCAAAATATAGTTGATTTACATTACATTAGTTTCAGGTGTACAATATAACACATCATGTTATTTAATCTTTGTGAGGACCATACTGTTTTATCTTTTGTTTATATTTTTTTAATATAAAATAAGTTTGATGTATACTACTGTATATTAAGGTGTACAGTAGCTCATAATTTTTAGAGATTATACTCTATTTTATAGATTATACTTCAGACCACCTGACCTGCCTCCTGAGAAATCTGTATGGAGGTCAAGAAGCAACAGTTACAACTGGATATGGAACAACAGACTAGTTCCAAATCAGGAAAGGAGTGAGTCAAGGCTGTATATTGTTACCCTACTTATTTAACTTATATGCAGAGTACATCATGAGAAATGCTGGGCTGGATGAAGCACAGGCTGGAATCAAGACTGCTGGGAGAATATCAATAACCTCAGATATGCAGATGACACCACCCTTGTGACAGAAAGCAAAGAAGAACTAAAGAGCCTGTTGATGAAAGTGATAGAGGACAGTGAAAAAGTTGGCTTAAAACAACATTCAGAAAACTAAAATCATGGCATCCAGTCCCATCACTTTATGGCAAATAGATGGGGAAATAATGGAAACAGTGAGAGGCTTTATTTTCTTGGGCTTAAAAATAACTGCAGACTGTGACTGAAGCCATGAGATTAAAAGACGTTTGCTCCTTGGAAGGAAAGTTATGACCAACCTAGACAGCACATTAAAAAGCAGAGGCATTACTTTGCCAACAATGGTCCATCTAGTCAAAGCTATGGTTTTTCCGGAAGTCATATATGGATGTGAGAGTTGGACAGTGAAGAAAGCTGAGCACCAAAGAATTGATGCTTTTGAATGGTGGTGTTGGAGAAGACTCTTGAGAGTCCCTTGGACTGCAAGGAGATCCAACCAGTCCATCCTGAAGGAGATAAATCCTGGGTGTTCATTGGAAGGGCTGATGCTGAAGCTGAAACTCCAGTACTTTGGCCACCTCATGCGAAGAGTTGACTCATTGGAAAAGACCCTGATGCTGGGAGGGATTGGGGGCAGAAGGAGAAGGGAACGACAGAGGATGAGATGGCTGGATGGCATCACTGACTCAATGGGCATGAGTTTGAGTAAACTCTGGGAGTTTGTGATGGGTAGAGAGGCCTGGCATGCTGTGATTCATGGGGTCGCAAAGAGTTGGACTCAACTGAGCGACTGAACTGAACTGAACCGTCTTGCTGGGACTTCTCCTTTGCCCTTGTATGTGGGTATCTTTTTTGGTGGGATCCAACATTCTCCTGTTGATTCTTCAGCAGTGAGTTATAATTTTGGAGTTCTCACAGGAGATAAAAAAAAATTAAAAAAAAACAAAACCAAAACCTTCTTTATCTTAGCAGGAGCATTCATACACATTGAACAAATGTATAGTATCTGAATGATGACACATAAGTTCTTGGAACCAATTCATGCTTAATTTAATATACCACATTAGATACAGTAGGGTGAAGTAGGGAAAACAATACAAAACAATAAAGAAAAATTAAACAAACATGTTTTTCAGAAATCTAAGAACCTGGAATCTCAACTCATATAAAAGGAAACTGACTAGAACATATAAAACCAAAGCATGATGCTTTCTGGTAGAGTAGCCTGAAGTCTTAAAGCTTGCCACACTTTGGGGTATTGCATTAGTTTGCTACTGCTAATGTAACAAAGTATGAAGAAAGTATGGCTGAAATAGAAAAATCTTATATGACAGTCCTGTAGGTTAGATAGCTGATACAGATCTTTGGGTTAGAATCAAGATTTCACAAGGCTGGTTCCTTTCTGGAGCCTTTAGAAGAGAATCTACCTTTTGCACTTTCCTTGTCTCATGATTCCTAATCTCCATATTTAAAGCTAGCAAAGCTGCATGTCTCTGACAATTTTCCCATGGTCATGTATCCCTCTGATCACAGCCAGGAAAGGATCTGCGACTTTGAGGACTCATGTGATTATACTGGGCCCAGGTTGATAATCCCAGCTAGTCTCCCCAAAACAAGGTGTTTAATTTAATCACATCTGAAACCCTTTTGCCATGTAGCAAAGGACATTCACAGCCTCTGGCATTAAGACATAGATGCCTATGTGGAGCCATTTTTCTGCCTTTCTCAGTGTATAAAGCTTAGAACCTGATAAACACAGACTGAGATCAAGTACAAGACTAGATAACAAGAGGAAACACTGTAAAGACCAACGCCAGAATAAGATAATTTTTTAAATGTCAAAGAGATGTGTTTTCAATTCTATCTTTCTCATCTTACAGCTATGAATATTTTCTCCGTTCCTAGAGCCTGATCAAGTCTGCTTTTCTATTCTTCCCTGTAAGTTGCCAGCAATGTTAGAAGCTGAAATAGAGAGACACAAAGACACCATGGGTCTCATTTTTCCAAATCTTGCACAATTCTCCCTTCAGGCTGTGAAGCTAGCTTCTCCTGGAGGGATAAAAGTCCTGACAACTGATCTTTCTTAGGAATAAATGGCCTTTCAGAGTTTGGAGAAAGTAAGATTCTATGGATAACTTTACCTAGCTCAGATCAATAATGAGAATCATATTCTTCTTTAAAGAACACCATTTCCAGTATTTACTCCTTCTGTGTACCAATATTTTTAAATATATGTATATATATATATTAAAATATATATTTACTTAAAAATATATATTTGGCCTTATAAAGAAAGGAAGTAGAAAGCAACTGTGACTTGCAACTACTAATATGATCTACCTCACATCCCACGTCTTCTAAGTTATGTTTAAAAAGAATGAAAACAACAACAACGAAAAGTCAGAGTTCACCTAGTAAACACTGACGTCCAGTTCACAATATCCTCTGAGGGAATCAAAAGTACTAGAAACCCTTAAAAATGCACAAACACATTAAAAATGCACAAACCATCCTCTATTCATAAAATGAATTGCTAAACTTTACATTTAGAGGGTTTATGTGTGAAATCCGAACGAATGCACTCAATCTATCATCTGTGAATCAACCTGTCACATTGTCACAGGAGTGGGGAAGAGCTGATTGCTAATATCAAAAGCTATAAATAGGTCCACCTTATATTTAGGGAATGAACCATTTTTACATCAGAGCACAAGTGGGCAGCACAAATTATGTTAGAACAATATCAGTGAAGTGTTGAATTAAAAAAACCTACTTGCACAAAGGAAAAACAACCTCATGAAAGGATGTTAATTGAAATATGCTAATATTGGCTACATATTCACATGCAAATCAGCACCCAGATAAATATTTTTCCCACCTTCAAATGGGATATTCTTCCAACTTTGGCAGGTTAACTCCGTTGCTGAGAGTCAAGGAAATGGGCCAAGGATGAAAAATTTGCCTATTATAAGAAGGAATTTATGTTCTATCAAAACAGGCTATTCTCAAAGTCCTGGCCAGTTACTTTGCAGAAGTCTGTCATATGGGATAGATATGAGAACAGAGCACAGTGAAGAAAACGAATAATACTACTGTGTCTTAGTCAGTTCGGTGGTTGTTACTCTAGGTTGCACTGGGGTAACAAATACCAAAATCTTGGAGGCTTAACACAATCAAAGTCTCTTTCAAAGTGTGCTTTGGGTCTGAGTGACTCTCCAGGGAAGCTCTTCCTCATGTGGTACTAAGATTTCCAGTCTAGCAGCAATGCCACTTTGCATAAATCTTTTACAACCTGCTGTGGCAGGAGAGGAAGCTCTGCAGAGACAGATATTGGCACTTACATATGTTGACCATTTATGAATATTGGCCATTTCCAGCACTTTTTCCAGAACTAGGCATTGAAAGGCAGCTGGGGAATACACTTTAAATATAACAGAATTGAAAATATTGGTGAGAACTATTGTTGTCTACCACATACAGGTAGGTAAAACAGCTGGAGTGTGTGAAGGTGATGGCACCTGTGTGTGACTGTTAGTCCATGAAGAACAGATATAAAGATGTGATGGCTATTCTATAGGATAGGTACTCAGAGCTGAAACATAATTTGCCAATTGCTGGTTGTATAGATGTTATTTATTCTTGTACAATTTAAATCTTACCAATTCTGGTGAGATGATGTAGGAGAAATGGAGTTATGGTGACTTTGGTCATCGGTATACTGTTGAGAAAATGTTGATCCACTTAGTTGTATGCAGTATGCTTATTAAGGTCACTCCTGCAAAAAGAAGGTTAGATATTGTCAGTATCCAGAGGGCAAGAATCTGCACTTAATCCTAATCTGCCTTTTCTTTTTACTTTTATCAGCCTTGGATTAGAATATTTTGTGGATTAATTTATTTGCTAATGATAAATTCCTTTATTCTGAAGACATTTGAACTGTTTTCTTTCATGATTACATGAGTTACATACAGCTATATCCTTTTTTCTTAATTATTTAAAATGTGGTATTCACTTCTGTTGTTTTCTCATTCATTCAACTCTTCATCTCCTGGCTGTAGAGGAGAAGCTGGTATAATTCTTCTAAGTTCTAATGGGAGGAAAGTTCCCAAAACTTGCTGAAGATATTCACAGCCTTAATAGCAATATTCCATGAAACAAAAATGCTAAGAACACATCAAAAGAAGATGAGACTATCAGGTGAGACCTACAGAACTTTGCACTCAGAGCAAAGTTCACATTTGTAGCCAGGCTCATTCTGTATCCAGTGATCATGTCCTGACTGATGGGAGAGGGAGGAAATGAAAGGTCACACTGCAGAACTTGAAGATTTGTGTAGTGTGGTGACAGCATGATCTTCATCTCTATGTAAATATTCTTATAACTTAGCTCCTTTGAGTGGATTGGAGATATTTCTTTTCATTTGTTGTTCTGTAAAATAAGGTCAATGAGTCTCATGATGTCAATAAACTTTCCCATAATTCTGCAAGCCATTCTGGTCTCTGTAGAGTTTGTATTGCCTGCGAACAACTGAGAAAGTCTATGGCATCTGTAACACGGGATGGATGTAAGAAGTAGGAATGACTATCTAACTTTACAGGAGCACTCACATTTATTCAATAAGACATTTAAACTGTCCCTTTCCCTCATTCCTTCATATCTTTCCTCTTTTTTCCCCTGCAACAAATTATTACTTAAAAATTTATTGTGTATAAATCCCTATGCTAGGTACAATGGAATTTGACAAAGATGGTTTAGATAAGCTCCCTGATATGAAGGAATTTATGTAAGAATCTTTTTTCCTGCCAGGACACTGTCTACTTTCTGTCCAAAGCCCTGTCATGATGTTACAGTTAAGTCCTTGGAATTACCTAGAGGTTTCCATTTACAGCTGGATTTTGAAAATAGTAAAACAAATAAACAAAAAACAAGTAAGTTTTTGTGTGGCTATTTTTGTTTTGGCAGTTCAAAGTGTGGGGTTTGGGGAAATGTTTGATTTATGGACCTATGTTTCTGCAAAGAATCTATGGTGTCTACATTCCTTGAACATTTTGAAACGTGTTTTGCTTTGCAATTAAAGACCACTGCTAGGCATTTATTTTCTTTTTTTCCCTCCCTGAATACTCTTGACTTTTAATTCATACATCATAGAAGAAGTTACTCACTTGAAATAAAAAGTGATTAATGACATAAATGGTCAATAAACATTCTATAGTCATCCCTAGGGAAAGAACACGTTCAGCCCACTTTCCCTCCATTTTCCTCACTTGAAAAGATTGACATACTGTGAAAGTCTAGTCAATAGTTGTTAGCATTTCTGAAAGCCAACCAAGTGAATTAGAGATACGTGGAATTATTTGGCAGAATTTCAGACTCTCTGATCCACTAAATAACAGAGTTTATTGTAGCAAGACCTTGTTTAAGAATCATGTCATTTCTTCCTCCTGGAAGGCTTGCTTTCTTTAGCCATTCTTTCCTCTCTCTTTTTTAAAAAACTTAAGAACTTATTAAAATTGAAGTCAGTGTTGTGACACATGTTGGATTAGTCACGCCAAGTTTAGGGAAGCTGTATGATGGAATATGACAACTTCAGAAGCTTGACAAGAAATGCAAAATGAAAGATTCATCTTAAATTATTTTTAGCAGAAATAGGAAAAAAAGTTATTTACAATCATGGAACAAGTGTGAGTGAATTTTCCTCATATTTTTCAGCAGGGGCTATGGACGGTGTCCTTATACCATTAATTGCATCAGTAACTGGAGTTAAGACCCACTGTTGGATACAGATAGCTGGTTTGCATTTTGACTCTATAGTAAGAGGTACTGCTATTTATAGTCATTAATAATGCACATAATATGGTACTTAGAATTGTCATAACATGGAAATCACTGTGAGGCATTCCTATGAAGCTGCAAGTAGATCGTGTGATTATTGTTATGAATGTCAAACTATATATGATACATTCACTACAGACTAGTCAGTGTTTCTCAAATTTTAACGTGTACACAAGTCAGCTGATGGGATGCATATTTGAGTTCAATGTTATCAGGGTGGGGCCTAGGACCTGGTGTTCATAACAAGCTTCTAAGTAATGCTGATGCTGCCATTCATCCTTGAGTAGAAAGGAAGTAAATCTTATGTGACCAGAGTTATGCAGAGAGAAAAATTCCCCTGGAATAGCAAGACTGTGCTATGTGGTGAATAAGTCCATCAGAAAGGGACTCATTAGGCAAGTAAGGGTGGCTGAAAAAGGGTGACTTATTGCAGCTCCTATCATTAATGCCCATCCAAGACCTGTCCAGGCTTCCCAGGTGGGTGCAGTGGTAAAGAATCTGCATGCCAATGTAGGAGACGCAAGAGATGCGGGTTTGATCCCTGAATTAGGAAGATCCCCTGGAAAAGGAGATGGCAACACCCTCCACTATTCTTGCCTGGGATATCCTATAGACAGTGGAGCCTGGCAGGCTACAGTTCATGGTTTGCGAAGAGTCAGATACAACTGAGCGACTGAGAACCTTACAACATTCCTGCCCAGTGTATTCTGTTCCACACACCCCACACACTCTGGTTCCATTGCCAAGACCATCTATATTATATAAAGATTGCATCGGGGTAACTCTGATTCAGTTAAACATTTTGGTTATATATTTTGTCACCTGATTCTCTGATCACTAGGAAATTTTTCTATTATAATTAACCTTTTCATGTTGGATATTTAGGAAGAGAGAATGAGGTTAATGAAGTTTGAGTAATTAGATGAAATTTCTCTGAAAACAAATGATTTATAATAGGAAGATAATCTGCTCATCAAAGAATGTTGGATATTTCTGTATCTCTGACTGTAAATTTGTACTGAAAATTATCACAATGGTATTTGGTCAGGATCATAGTCTTGGCTGATGTGGTATCATGCAAAATGGATCCACTCATGATGAATCAAGCAATTCTCAGTCTGAAAAGCTGATGGTGGATCCTGGAACAAAATGGCTACCAAGTTTACTGGGGAAAAAAGAAAAACAACAACTTAAAATGTTTAAAGTAAAGAAACTTGTCCTATCAGATATTAAACTCCACTTCTAGGATGTTTAATGAAATACTTTTAACAGATGAATTTGAAAAAAAAAAACTGAAGAGAATAAAAACAATGCAATTTAAATAATTAAAATGTAGGGTTTTTTTTTTTACACAAAAAAAGGTATCACATGAAGGTGTAGATTTATATGAGTGCGTGCGCAGTTGCTTCAGTCGTGTCCAACTCTTTGCCATCTGTGGACTGTAGCCCACCAGGCTCCTCTGTCCGCAGGATTCTCCAGGCAAGAAGACTGGAGTGGGTTGCTGTGCCCTCCCCCAGGAGGTTTTTCTGACAAAGGAATAGAACACATCTCCTGTGTCTCTCTGCACTGCAGACAGGTTCTTTATCCACTGAGCCACCTGGGGAGCCAGTAGATTTATATATACTGATATAAAAGCATGTTTCTAACTTAACTTAAGTGAAAAGGGATGCATTACTAGGTTTGTTTGTCATTTACAACCTTGGTTATTAGATCCATCAATCCCATTCCTGGGCATATATCTGGAAAAGATGAAGACTCTAATTTGAAAAGATACAAGCACCCCAAAGTACATGGCAGCACCATTTACAATACCCAAGATGTGGAGACAACCTAAGTGTCCATTGACAGATGAATGAAAAAAGATCATGTGGCCTGTATACACACAAACACATATGTACATATACATACACATATACACACATATACACACACACACATACACACACACACACATATACACACATACGCACACACATACACACACATACGCACACATATACATACACATGCACACATATATGTGTATATATATATATAGAGAGAGAGAGAAAGAGAGAGAGAGAGAGGGAGTGTATAGACTATTACTCAGTCATAAAAAGAATAAAATAATGCCATTTGCAGCAGTATGAATGGACCTAGTGATTATCCTAGTGAAGTTAAGTCAGAGAAAGACAAATATCATATGATATAACTTGTATGTGGAATTTGCAAAAATGATAGAAATTAACTTATTTACAAAACAGAAACAGACAGACAGACAGATGTAGAAAATGAACTTAACAGTTGTCAAATGAGGATTAACAGATACACACTATTTATGAAATAGATAAACAACATGAATCTACTGTACAGTGCAGGAAATTATATTCAGTATCTTGTGATAATCTATAATGGAAAAGAATCTGAAAAAATATACATATATATACTTCTGAGTCCTTTGCTGTACACCTGAAACTAACACACCATTGTAAATCAATTATATTCCAATAATAATGAATTAATTAGAAAATACAACCTTAACTGTTTACGCAGGGTAAAAATCCTAGAAAAATATATCAAACATTCAGAGGAATTTTAGCAGCCTGGTAGGATTACAGATAATTTTCATTTTCATGTTTTACAATGAATAGACAAAAGCTTTACAATGTAAAATAGTAAGAGTATTTCCATAGTTGAGAAAGCTGTAACAGGAAATAATATCACTCTTCAGTGGATCTTTGGGAGGGCATTTGCCTCCTAGTCATACCTACATTTCATTGCCACATTGCTGAAACCATTTATTTAGAAGCTCTATAAGCAGGTCATGGGTTTTGGTTATTTCACCATAGGAAGTTTGACTGGAAACCCAAATTAGTTTTGTCCTAGATATAATGGAACATCTTACCATGATTTACAGTTACTCGCTACATGAGAAAGGTGGCATTGAAACCAAAGATAAGGGCAAAAATAAGAAATTCTTACTGTAATCTTAGCAACAGGATTCTGGTTTATGGTTCCACTCTCTCATATGTGCAATATTTTCTTCATTTAGTCATCTAAATCCACCAAACATATCATATTTTAAGTATAGGTATATGCTATTAGGTTACTAAAATTAAGAGTGGTTACATATGACCCCTACATAGACTACAGGAAAAGAGCCACCTATTCCTAGACTGTGGGCTATGGGGTTTGTGAGGAAACACTAGCAGAGAGTTCATCAGAGAAAGTCTTAATTGGGAGGCAAGACATTTATCTAATAATTATTAATATTTTAATAATTATTGGGAGAAGTGATCAATGTTTTTACAAAGCCTACAAAAATCATCACAGTTGTAATTTAGTGAGCAAAAAGCATGGATGGGACTGGAAAAGAAATGCAAAAAAACAAAATGGCTGTCTGAGGAGGCCTTACAAATAGCTGTGAAAAGAAGAGAAGCAAAAAGCAGAGGAGAAAAGGAAAAGAAGCATTTTATACAGAAAAGCCACTAAGGAAATTATTGCATTAAAAAAAGATTAATTGGGGCTGAAGAATGAAATCAAGTTTAAAGAACGAAATTGACTTCTGGATTTGTTGTAGCTGTCGGACCAAAGCTATGACAGATGACTGAGCATGGTAGACAAGAGACAGAGTCCTCTCAAACAGGAGTATTTGGAAAGATCATGGGAATGAAAACTCTGTAAGATTAGCTTGGGGGAAAAGTTTGGTCTAGATTTTCTGAGTTACAGCATTATTCATGTGTCTCAGAAGTGGCATCACTTTGGAGGCATAGACTATAGAGAGATGATGAGCATAGGGATATAATTCTGGGGGTCTTTAGTAAATTGACAATACTGAAGCATGAAAAGAGGGAAGGATACAGTAAAACTGGTTGATAGTTTGATCATGGTCCACTGACAAAATATGGTCTACTGGAGAAGGGAATGGCAAGCCACTTTAGCACTCCTTCCTTGAGAACCCCATAAACAGTATGAAAAGGCAAAAAGATACAACACTGTAAGATGAACTCCCCAGGTCGGTAGGTGCCCAATATGCTACTGGAGATCAGTGGAGAAATAACTCAAAAAAGAATGAAGAGACAGAGCCAAAACAAAAACAAAACTCAGTTGTGGATGTGACTAATGATAGAAGCAAAGTCCGATGTTATAAAGAGCAATGTTGCATAGGAACCTGGAATGTTAGGTCCATGAATCAAGGCAAATTGGAAGTGGTCAAACAGGAGATGGCAAGAGTGAATGTTGACATTTTAGGAATCAGCAAGCTAAAATGGACTGGAATGGGTGAATTTAACTCAGACGACCATTATATCTACTACTGCGGGCAATAATCCCTTAGAAGAAATGGAGTCACTACCAGAGTTAACTAAAGAGTCTGAAATGCAATATTTTCATGCAATCTCAAAAATGACTGAATGATCTCTGTTCATTTCCAAGGCAAACCATTCAATATCACAGTAATTCAAGTCTATGCCCCAACCACTAATGCTGGAGAAACTGAAGTTGAAGAGTTCTATGAAGACCTACAACTATCTAGAAAAAATATGTCCTTTTCATTATAGGGGACTGGAATGCAAAAGTAGGAAGTCAAGAAATACCTAGAATAACAGGCAAATTTGGCTTGGAGTACAGAATAAAGCAGGGCAAAGTCTAACAGAGTTTTGCAAAAAGAACACACTGGTCTAGCAAACACGCTCTTCCAACAGCACAAGAGAAGACTTTACACATGGACATCACCAGATGGTCAACAACGAAAATCAGATTGATTACATGCTTTGCAGCCAAAGATGGAGAAACTCTATACAGTCAGCAAAAACAAGATTGGAAGCTGATTGTGGCTCAGATCATGAACTCCTTATTGCAAATTCAGACTGAAATTGAAGAAAGTAGGGAAAACCACTAGACCATTCAGATATGACCTAAATCAAATCCCTTAAGATTATACAGTGGAAGTGAGAAATAGATTCAAGGTATTAGATTTGATACACAGAGTGCTGATGAACTATGGACGGAGGTCCATGACATTGTACAGGAGACAGGGATCAAGACCATCCCCAAGAAAAAGAAATGCAAAAAAGCAAAATGGCTGTCTGAGGAGGCCTTATAAATAGCTGTGAAAAGAAGAGAAGCAAAAAGCAAAGGAGAAAAGGAAAGATATATCCTTTTGAATGCAGAGTTCCAAAGAATAGCCAGGAGAGATAACAAATCCTTATTCACTGATCAGTGCGAAGAAATAGAGGAAAATAATAGAATGGAAAACCCTAGAGATCACTTCAAGAAAATTAGAGATACCAAGGAAACATTTCATGCAAAGATGGGCATAATAAAGGACAGAAATGGTATCACCCTAACAGAAACAGAAGATGTTAAGAAGAGGTGGCAAGAATACACAGAAAAACTATACAAAAAGATATTCATGACCCAGATAGTCACGATGGTAGGATCACTCACCTAGAGACAGAAATCCTGGAATGTGAAGTCAAGTGGGCCTTAGGAAGCATCACTACGAACAACGTTAGTGGAGGTGATGGAATTCCAGTTGAGCTATTTCAAATCCTAAAAGATGATGCTGTGAAAGTGGTGCACTCAATATGCCAGCAAATGTGGAAAACTCAGCAGTGGCCACAGGACTGGAAAAGGTCAGTTTTCATGCCAATCCCAAAGAAAGGCAATGCCAAAGAATGCTCTAACTACCACACAGTTGCACTCATCTCACACGCTAGTAAAGTAATGCTCAAAATTCTCCAAGCCAGACTTCAGCAATACATGAACTGTGAACTTCCAGATGTTCAAGCTGGTTTTGAAAAGGCAGAGGAGCCAGAGATCAAATTGCCAACATCTGTTGGATTATTGAAAAAGCAAGAGAGCTCCAGAAAAACATCTATTTCTGCTTTATTGACTATGCCAAAGCCTTTGACTGTGTGGATCACTACAAACTGTGGAAAATTCTTAAAGAGATGGGAATACCAGAGCACCTGACCTGCCTCTTGAGAAACCTGTATGCAGGTCAGGAAGCAACAGTTAGAACTGGACATGGAACAAAGACTGGTTCCAAATAGGAAAAGGAGTATGTCAAGGCTGTATATTGTCACCCTGCTTATTTAACTTCTATGCAGAGTACATCATGAGAAATGCTGAGCTGGATGAACACAAGCTGGAATCAAGATTGGAGAAATATCAATAACCTCAGATATGCAGATGACACCACCCTTATGGCAGAAAGTGAAGAAGAACTAAAGAGCCCCTTGATGAAAGTGAAAGAGGAGAGTGAAAAAGCTAGCATTAAGCTCATCATTCAGAAAACTAAGATCATGGTATCTGGTCCTATCACTTCATGGGAAATAGATGGGGAGACAGTGACAGAGTTTATTTATTTATTTTTCAGAGTTTATTTTTTATTTATTTTTTCAAACTTTATTTTTTTGGGGGGGGCTCCAAAATCACTGCAGATTGTGCCTGAAGCCATGAAATTAAAGGACACTTACTCCTTGGAAGAAAAGTTATGACCAACCCATAGTATATTAAAAAGCAGAGACATTACCTTGCCTACAAAGTTCCATCTATTCAAGGCCATGGTTTTTCCAGTAGTCATGTATGGATATGAGAGTTGGACTATAAAGAAAGCTGAGAGCCAAATAATTGATTCTTTTGAATTGTAGTGTTGGAGAAGACTCTTGAGAGTCCCTTGGACTGCAAGGAGATCCAACCAGTCCATCATAAAGGAAATCAGTCCTGTATATTCATTGGAAAGACTGATATTGAAACTGAAACTGCAATATTTTTCCACCTGATACAAAGAACTGACTCATTTGAAGAGACCTCGATGCTGGGAAAGATTGAAGGCAGGAGGAGAAGGGGATGACAGAGGATGAGATGGTTGGATGGCATCACTGACTCGATGGACATGAGTTTGAGTAAACTCCGTGAGATGGTGATGGACTGGGAGCCCTGACATGCTGCAGTCCACAGGGCCGCAAAGAGTTAGACATGACTGAGCAACTGAACTGAATTTGATCAAAGAGGAGATCAAGGGTAGAATGTTACAAGGGTAAATCTATTAAAGGAGTTTGAGGGGGTAAACAGTGATGGAAATGAGGGAATATTTTCCTGGTTTTTTTTTTTACTTCTACATTCCCCATACTTGAAATTGTCCCTGACTTATACAATGTCTTGATAAAGAATGTTTAACTGATTAATGTATAAAAAAGAGAGTTTAAAGAGAAAGAGCTTTGTGAAGAATGTGGAATACTGTGTAGGTGGAAGAGAAAATGAGTTCTGTAGAAGAAAATGTATTTTGCATTCAGGAGGTCATTTCTGATCTTTGAGAGACCAGATTCATAAGAAATGAGAGTAAGGAATAAGATCACTTGGTAAATTATTCTATTGTTTACACTCTCATAGTCTGAGCATTTTTTTCGATCTTTTCAAACCAGAAATTTCTCTGTGTATAATATCCAGGATATGGGCTATGTATCATTATGACAATATTTTATTCTCTCTTTTTTTTTTACCCCAAGAGACTATCACCTTTGGAGCTTTGTGCTTTACTGAAAATCAAAGAAAGAAAGAACTGATAATTAATTAAATCCTAGGAATACAACATCAGGTCAACATACAATTTAAAATACTAATTCAGTCTTTGGATAAAGTGGGCTTTGTCCCAAATGCTTAAATATTGATTCTGCAAAGAAAAACAAACAGCCACCATGAGTGATATATAGAGTTAATTATTTTCA
The DNA here is from genome assembly GCF_023699985.2 of Odocoileus virginianus. Classification (NCBI taxonomy): domain Eukaryota; kingdom Metazoa; phylum Chordata; class Mammalia; order Artiodactyla; family Cervidae; genus Odocoileus; species Odocoileus virginianus. The sequence continues at coordinate 22,053,312 of NC_069699.1, forward strand.
GTTAGTTTACAATGCATTAAATTACAGGGCTCCTGTGTGTGTGTGTACGTGTACATGTGTGTGTGTCTGGAAGGTAGTGTTTGTGTAAGTCATAGCTTTTTGTCTATGTGTCAGGTGACTGATGAATTTCAGACATCAGTGCAACAAATCTCTTTGAATAGAAGATAAATTTGTGTGGGAAATGCTCAGACTTTTGGGAAAGGTAATTGCATTCTAGTTTAAGAGATTTTATATGTACCACTTAGATGCATATTTTGCATTTCTTCTTTACTTACACATTTTGGTTAGCATCATTGCCTGAAAGTTCAACCTTTGGGTTTACCAGAGAAAAGTAACAAAAGCATAGCATTAAGGAAAACATCAATTTACTCTGCAGGTACCAGCAGTATATTTACTCCATACCCCTTAAAATGAATGGTTATGTGGTACTTATTTTAAAGCATATCTTACCACAAGGCCACAGGATAGATTTTGTTAGATTGGACACTTTGTCAGTGCAAAGGAGATGAAAAATATGTGTAAATCTCATAGACATTCACTCACAGTTAAAGAATGTCTTTGGTAGATGACTTACTTTGAATTATGCAACTTTAAAAAGTAACAGTTTCAAAATCTCAGCAGAGGAGACAAAAAGCTCTGCATGCAAACCTGTGACATTCTGTCTCTTACCTGCTGTGTATCCACAGGCAAGCCATATAACTGGTGTGATGTTCTTATCTATATAAAATTCCAACATGACAGCCATGGTTATAGAGTTCTACCAAGTATAGGCATTTGGAAAGATAATGGAAATACAAATTTAGGAGGAAGTTTAGTTTATGGGGGAAGACTGATAAATTGAATGTAAATTCATTGCATTACAAAAGAGCTGATGTATCCAAGAAGAGACACTATTTTAGGAGTGGAGACTAAAGAAGATTGTAAGATTTAATGTAATAATACAATCACACTTTATTTAGTACCCATCACAATATATACAGACAGGTATTATGCTATGTATTTTCTTCATTAACTTAACAGCTACTGCTTAAGGAAAGAAAATGTTTACAACCCCAATTTTACTTATAAGAAAGCTGAGGTTTGAAAAGAGTGACTTTGGTCATGCAGACAAATTGAATTAGGGTTCAAACTAGGGCTGTCTGGTGCTAGACTGCTTCAGTTCAGTTCAGTTACTCAGTCTTGTCTGACTCTTTGCGACCCCATGGACTGTAGCAGGCCAGGCTCTCCCTGTCCATCACCAACTCCTGGAGCTTACCTGAACACATGTCCATCGAGTCGGTGATGCCATCCAACCATCTCATCCTCTGTTGTTCCTTTCTCCTCCTGCCCTCAGTCTTTTCCAGCATCAGGGTCTTTTCAAATGAGTCAGCTCTTTGCATCAGGTGGCCAGAGTATTGGAGTTTCAGTTTCAGCATCAGTCCTTTCAGTGAACACCCAGGACTGATCTCCTTTAGGATGGACTGGTTGGATCTCCTTGCAGTCCAAGGGACTCTCAAGAGTCTTCTCCAACACCACAGTTCAAAAGCATCAATTCTTCAGCGCCAAGCTTTCTTTATAGTCCAACTCTCACATCCATACATGACCACTGGAAAAATCATAGTCTTGGCTTTGTTGGCAAAGTCTTATCTCTGCTTTTTAATATGCTGTCTAGGTTGGTCATAACTTTCCTTCCAAGGAGTAAGCGTCTTTTCATTTCATGGCTGCAATCACCATTTGCAGCGATTTTGGAGCCCCCAAAAAATAAAGTCTGACACTGTTTCCACTGTTTCCCCATCTATTTGCCATGAAGTGATGGGACTGGATGCCATGATCTAGCCACATGCATTCCAGATTTCAAAATGCAACAATACATATATTAGTATAAGTACTCTTTAAAGAGTACCATCAGGATCTAAAGTGACTTATGTACCTAATCAGCAAATACTGTGCATGAAGACTGAATTAATATAATGATGAAAAACTCTACTATTTATTGCATAATTCCTCAGTGCAGTGCTTTTCTCTCCATGCCTCTAGCCATTCACTCATTTAATCCTCACAGGAGCCTGACTGCAGGCAATCTGGCTTTACAGTCAATACTTTCAACCAGCTGCCATCCCACCTCATCTGTGCATGAAGATGATTCAACTGACAATAGGGATTTTATCAAGCGCAGAAAGGAACTTCTCTGAGAAACTTAGTTTTGTGAGTAGTGTTGTGCCTTACAAGAGGAAGGTCTAGAGTGTGTAATCAGATTTTCATAGAAGAGAGTGTTCTTAGCATAACAAGCTGAATTGTTTACTTGTTTTGGTTTGATCTTACTTTGATTTGACTAACTCTGATCACCAGTTGACATAGGTCTTAAGAAGGGAAACTGTGGCCATTCTGGGAGAAATAAGCACTGGAAGCCTTGCCTAACACCTGTGTGTGTGCGCTTAGTCGCTTAGTCGTGTCAGACTCTTTGCGACCCTATGGACTGTAGCCTTCCAGGCTCCTCTGTCCACGGGCAAGAGTACTGAAGTGGGTTGCCATGCACCTCTCCAGGGGATCTTCCTAACCTAGGGATTGAACCCAGGTGATCTGCATTGCGGGTGGATTCTTTACTGTCTGAGCCACTAGAGAAGCCCACCTAACACCTGACAAACACTAAAATTAAGGAGCTTAAAGTCAAATTGGTAACTTCCTAGCATCTACCTTCATGATCTCACTGTGACCTTTACTACTTTCTACTTCACTTCTTCCTACTCTTCTTATATAGTTAACAAATACATACAGAACTTCTGCTACAAATATCAACAATCTTTGGTTTGTGTATTGTAGAGAACTATAGAAGCAACAGAACACATTTTCTAAAAATATATAGGCAGGTGCTTCCTTTCTGGTCTTAAAGCATAGTACTGCCTAAGATTTTAGACAAAGTATCTCTTTAGCTTAGGTCACAAACATTCACCCATTTATTCAATCATTCATCAGTTCTTGTGTCAGCTGAGCCCTTACTATGTTGCTATACACTGAACTAGTTAATATGAATAAAAAAACTTTTCTATTAAAATCTTTTTAATTATTTTTAATTGAAATCTTTTAAGATCTTATTTTCAATTATTCAACCTTATTTCAAAATAATATTGTTGCTTCTGCTTTCTTATTTATTACTTTGTTTAAATGTAATTGTATATTGGTAACTGGAAATTTAACATATATTACATTAAAATTACATCATATATAATTACATATTGTATATGTATTACACATACACACACACACACAGACACACACACTCTTTATATTTCCTGGCCATTATTTTCTATTAACTTGGGAATACCTATGGATTCTGCTTCATTTTTTGGAGAATTTTAGGTATTTATGTATTAACTTCCTAAGTTTCAGCTGTTCTTAAGTTGTTCTTGCTTTATTTTAGTCAATTTTTAATTGTCTTATTAATGGAGTAAAATCCAAAAGGTTTTTAAACTGGAAATTTCATTCCTCTATGTGCAAAAAAGGATGGCACTTTTTCCAGCAAGCTATGCTCCTCAAGAAAATGAGAGATACCAAAGGAACATTTCATGCAAAGATGGGCTCAATAAAGAACAGAAATGGTAGGGACCTAATAGAAGCAGAAGATATTAAGAAGGGGTGGCAAGAATACACAGAAAAACTATACAAAAAGATATTCATGACCCAGATAGTCACGATGGTATGATCACTCACCTAGAGCCAGACATCCTGGAATGTGAAGTTAAGTGGGCCTTAGGAAGCATCACTACGAACAAAACTAGTGGAGGTGATGGGATTCCAGTTGAGCTATTTCAAATCTTAAAAGATGATGCTGTGAAAGTGGTGCACTCAATATGACAGCAAATGTGGAAAACTCAGCAGTGGCCACAGGACTGGAAAAGATCAGTTTTCATTCCAATCCCAAACTAAGGCAATCCCAAAGAATGCTCAAACTACCACACAATTGCACTCATCTCATATGCTAGTAAAGTAATGCTCAAAATTCTCCAAGCCAGGCTTCAGCAATACACGAACTGTGAACTTCCAGATGTTCAAGCTGGTTTTGAAAGGCAGAGGACCCATCAAATTGCCAACATCTGCTGGATCATCGAAAAAGCAAGAGAGTTCCAGAAAAACATCTATTTCTGCTTTATTGACTATGCCAAAGCCTTTGACTGTGTGGATAACAGTAAACTGTGGAAAATTCTTAGAGATGGAAATACCAGAGCACCTGACCTGCCTCTTGAGAAACCCGTATACAGGTCAGGAAGCAACAGTTAGAACTGGACATGGAACAACAGACTGGTTCCAAACAGGAAAAGGAGTATGTCAAGGCTGTATATTGTCACCCTGCTTATTTAACTTCTATGCAGAGTACATCATGAGAAACGCTGGGCTGGAGGCAGCACAAGCTGGAATCAAGATTGCCAGGAGAAATATCAATAACCTCAGATATGCAGATGACACCACCCTTATGGCAGAAAGTAAAGAAGAACTAAAGAGCCTCTTGATGATAGTGAAACAGGAGAGTGAAAAAGTTGGCTTAAAGCTTAACATTCAGAAAACTAAATCATGGCATCCAATCCCATAACTTCATGGTAAATAGATGGGGAAACAGTGGAAACAGGGGCTGACTTTATTTTTCTGGGCTCAAAATCACTGCGGATGGTGACTGCAGCCATGAAAGTAAAAGACACTTACGCCTTGGAAGCAAAGTTATGATCAATGTAGACAGCATATTAAAAAGAAGAGACATTACTCTGTCAACAAAGGTCCATCCAGTCAAGACTATGGTTTTCCCAGTGGTCATGTATGGATGTGAGAGTTGGACTATAAAGAAATCTGAGTGCCAAAGAATTGACGCTTTTGAACTGTGGTGTTGGAGAAGACTCTTGAGAGTCCCTTGGACTGCAAGGAGATCCAACCAATCCATCCTAAAGGAGATCAGTCCTGGGTATTCATTGGAAGGACTGATGCTGAAGCTGAAACTAAAATACTTTGTCCACCTCATGCGAAGAGCTGACTCATTTGAGAAGATCCTGATGCTGGGAAAGATTGAGGGCATGAGGAGAAGGGGACGACAGAGGATGAGATGGTTGGATGGCATCACTGACTCAATGGACATGGATTTGGGTGGTCTGTGGGAGTTGGTGATGGACAGGGAGGCCTGGCGTGCTGCGATTCCTGGGGTCGCAAAGAGTGGGACATGACTGAGCGACTGAACTGAACTGAATGCTCCTCATTGATAACAAACAATAAACCCATAAAATTTATTAGGCAGAAAAGAAAGCAAATGCCTGAAAATATTGTGCAACTCCGAAAACTGGAATCTACCTTAAGCTGTCCTATTAAGGGTATAAACTTTTTTCATTTGCTTGTTGTATTAAACTCATTATCATTGAAATTTTGAGCAGTTTAAAATAAGCAGTGAATCAAGGATTGGATTTAGGAATTTCTCATTCTTTTTTCATGAGTAAGAAAGGTACCCAAGGCTCTGACAAACATGTGCCTGCATGGGAGGCACTCAGTTGTGAACTTGGAAAATTTTTTCCACTCGAATGCTCCGGTGCTGTAAAATCCATAACTTCCATGTTATTTTGAGGTAGCAGAACTAAGTAGCTTCTGCAAAATTTGCCATGATTTACAGAAATTTTAAAGCTAATGTTTCACAAACTAATCACTTTAGAGGTGCACATTTTCCTTTTCTAAACACAAACTAATCATGGCAGATTTTGCATTTATATTGCTTTTTGCTCTCTTCTTTTCCAGCTTGTGAAAGAAAAATTGTCTGTAATGCGCTAATGTACTTGGTGACCCAATTCTGTTTTTCAGGTGGAGACATTGGTGCTTTTTTAAAATGACCTCTAGACACAACATTTCCCAAACTAATTTAGTAGTTACCTTGACCTTTGGGACAACTATCACTAATAGTGATGGTAGAAAAAAATGAGGAGAAAGCTAAATTTCTTTATTGTTGGTTTACTTGTAACTTTAATAGAGCAAATGGAGCAATTAGAAGCAAACGGGGCACTGATTATTTTCTTAAAGAAGGTCAAATTAAAGGAGAAACATCTAAACAAAGGCTTAGACAGAACAGAAATAGCCTACAGACCTAGAAAAATATTACACAACATCTATGATATTTTTAAAATCTCAACCTGCCTAATGGAAATAGGGAGATTTAGAAATGGAGGGGTCTTTGGGACCACTGAGAATAATCTGAGAAGAGTGAATGAATCCTGAGAGTTGAAGGATCTAACATCAACCAGAATTCTGGACCTCCTCCAATCAAAAGAAACTGACTAGAGGCCAGAGAAGAAATTCAGGTCAGGCTTTACCGGAACCCCTGCAGCCACAGGAGGGAGTGAAAATAAGTAGGAGGTTCCTTGGCTTACTCCCCAAGTAGGGGGAAGACTAATAATGGGGTGAGGGTATGGGTATGCTCAGGGATTGGGCCGGAGGGTGGCTTAGGTGTTTTGCCCATCCTTCAGGTTGTGTTGAGTGCAGAGGGCATGTGCAGTACACTGTTTTTGCTCCCAACACTGTTTTTGCTCCCTGCTCTTCAGAAGTGGCAGATGGGTTTTTCTGGTCTTTTTTATCTTTTTGTCCAGAATTTCCCCCAATTGTACATTTATGCAGTTATTCCAAGGGTCCCAGGTCCCAGCCTGTCTCAGATCTACTCTCCCTTATAGTAACAAAGCAGGAAGAACTCAAGTCTCTGGATTTTCAACTTGGTGGTTTCTTAACACGTAGATGTTTAATGATTCCAAGGTTAAGAATCCTACAACTAACATTTATCATGTCATAATGAACCCATTTTGATTATTTATAAAGTAATAATAGTCATGCCAGCCTCTTGAGTAGACAAATGCTTATAAATGGGAAGACATCAAACTTTGTTAACTTTAGGATTTCATAGTAATGGGGTTTTTTGGTCACACATGAGGTTGTTACATATGCATTGGAGCTACGGGCACATTCAGACAGCCTGGAAGTGAGTGAGAGAAGGGATTGTTTATGCAGCCTGGGTCTTGCTACCAGTGGTGGCCTAGCACTTGATGCTAATAAGTGGAGACCCCCTGCCTGATCATATATTGCTTCCCCTCTAGAGCTCATCTGTAACTCTGGAGTTCTCTGAAATGTAAAGTGGCCCAGACTAATTTTCAGTGTTGCTGTTAACACGAGGGAAGACAGCCACAATTAAGTTAACCCAACTCAGCCCAAAGTGAGCTTGCTATAATGAAGTCTCTCAATCATCTGGAATTTCTAAATTCAGTAGCATGAGCTCTACATTGAAGAGAAAACTATCTTTTTCCCTTGGACATGGAGAAATGAGTATTTCACTAATGAAAACCAGTGGAATTCTGGCCCTGATTTCAAACACAAATTAGAAGTTTGATTATTATGAAGTTTTGTAGGGAAGTTTTAACACCTTGTGAAATTCTAGTAAGGTAGACTACTATAATTTATTCCATTTGCCACAATAAATGGCAACCCACTCCAGTATTCTTGCCTGGAGAATCTCATGGACAGAGGAGCCTGGCAGGCTATTGTCCATGGGGTCGCAAGAGTCGGACATGACTTAGCGACTAAACCACCACCACCACCATGAATAAAACATCATTTTATGAACACTGTAAGTAGGGGTGAAAAATGCAGTGTCCCACATGTCAGATAATCAAAATGAGCACATAATATGTGACTTGATTTAGAAATGATTATGACAAATGGATTATAGAAATGACACACAAAGGGCTTCCCTGATGGTCCACTGGTTAAGAATTCACCTGCCAATGCAGGGGACATAGATTCAATCCCTGGTCAAGGAGAATTCCACATGTCGTAGAGTGACTAAGTCCGCATGCCGCAACTACTAAGCCCACACATTCTAGAGTCTGTTTTCTGTATCAAGGGAAGTTACCACAGTGAGAAGCCTGTGCAAAGAGTAGCCCTTACTCACCACAACTAGAGAAAGCCTATGAGTGGCAACAAAGACCCAGAGTAGCCAAAAACTAAAAACAGTAAATAAAATTTTCTTAAAAAGGAAATAACACGTAAGGAAGAAAAACACATAAGCCTTAAGAAGGCTTAAGGCAAGAGAGCAAGGTATAAGGTAAGTACAATAACAAAACAAATCAAACAACCACACAAGTAACCTGACTTAAACAAAATGAATTTTGAATCCATAGAACTGGTCCATGTGATTTCAGTTCAGTTCAGTTCAGTTCAGTCACTCAGTTGTGTCCAACTCTTTGTGACCCCATGGACTGCAGCACGCCAGGCCTCCCTGTCTATCACCAACTCCCAGAGTTTACTCAAACTCATGTCCATTGAGTCAGTGATGCCATCCAACCATCTCATCCTCTGTGACTTACTTTCTGCAAACCTAAATCTATTCAACACCTTTGTGCTATTCATTTTTAACCAATAGAAGTAATACTGTGTTCTAATCTAGGTGGATCTATCATGTTCAAATAAATATAACTCAAGTAAAATATACATTGCAAACTCAAACTCATTTACTTTTTAGCATTCTCTGTATTATTAAGGGTATTTTTTGGTCTTTCATCTATAAGAGTATATATTTCCAGATGGTAAGGCTATCATTAAAAAAAAACTCATCTATATGTAATATTTGCTAACATTAAAATTAGGCTGAATTGATCATTGGGGTTTCATGCATAATTAAGATATATTGCTGACAAAATTTAAACTTTGATCTTTTTCTTGACAAAATAATCTTGTAATTAATATTGCTACATGAATATTTAAACTTTAAAGTGGAGAATCAATAATAAAGACAAATAATACTTAAAAGAAATATACATATTTCTAAATACCACATGATATTTGTAAGTACCAGACTACATCATACACTGATGCTTTCCAGACATAGAGTCTTACCATATTTCTTTGGTACATCAAAATTAAAAAAATAATGAGTCCCTACTCTATGTAAAAATTTGAGTGGCAATAAGAGGGAACAAAGATAAAAGTTTTAACAAAAATAAAATTTATTAGCTTTTAATGGCATGACCAAGAGCAAACTATGTTTTAGGTACTATGCTAAGGTCCTGATATAGGAGCGTGTGTAAACACAGACATTTTCCAGGCCACTATGGAATTTTATAATGGCGAGGATGAACAGACATGACATAGTCATACATATAAAGTAAAAGCACTGCACTGAAAAGTGGTATGATAAAGAAGGGCAAGGTTTTTTGAAAGCACATGACAGGAAGAAATTGACCTAGTTAGAATGTAGAAGTCTTCCCTGAGGAAATAACTGAATGGAGATGTGAAGAGTTCAAGTGAATTAGCAAAAAGAGGCTGGTGAATGGTGTTTTAAGAGCAGGAATTGAATATGGTAAGTTTTCATCAGAAGGGGGCAAGGTTAATTGCAAGAACTGAAAAAGTTGCTTGTGGTTGTATCACAGCGAAGTGGAAGAAGTTTGTGTGCGGAGAAGTGAGAGATAGTCCAAGGTCAGGTGGTTTATGTTAAGGATTTTAGTGTCTGTCCTAAGACATTGGGGATCCCTGGAAAGGTTTACTAGGGGATGAACAGATTTCCATTTTTATCTGGATTCAGTCCAGTAGTAGGTTGAGGTAAAAACAGGAGAAGAAATAAGGGGACCAATACATCTATTACTGTAGTAGAGGTTAAAAAAAAAGAAAACAAAAAAATAATGGCATCTTGGCAAAGAAAATGCAAACCAGCCATATTTATTGATGGATTAGATGTGGGCTGGGAGGTCAGGAGGTGTCAAACATGGCTTCCTGTTTTCTAGTTTTTAAATCTCCCTTTCCTGGAAACACAGATAATAGATGTAATATGCCTTAGGAAATCCAGGTTACTCACTTGATTCTAAAAATACCTGTTGTCAAAGAGAATAAAAATTCAGTTTCAAGATCAATCTACTTTTAACATATTCCTATTCTACCATTAAGATCCAGCTTATAAACTCATTTCTCATTGGAATTATATTCAAATTGATCCAATCTCTCCAGTTTGTTTATAAAATTTAAATAGAAAACACAGATGTTTTTCAAATACCCCACCCCCTGAATTATCAAAGAAAATAGCCTTCCTGGTTTAAAAAAAAATTTTCATACTTCTTCACATCGCAGAACATAGATGTGCCTGACAATGTATATGTGATTACCACTAACACTGACTCTTGTATAAACAGGTTGTCTCTGTTGACAAGCTACTGTCATAAATAAATAAGATATAAAAACTGAGTAGGAAAATTTTGTCTACTCAGAAAGTGGTGTTTCTATTGCTATTTGAGCCAAGTTATCTTTTTACAGTACAATTAAAAACTGTTCCACAAGCATCTATTAAAAACTGGAAATTGTCAAAGCTTATTGAATCCTTTGCAAGTGGCTGGTCATCCAAAACAGCATTTAAATTGCAAAAATTTTTATATATTGGTTTTGAATAAAGTAATACCAGCATATCTACAATGTTGGAAGTAAATTAGCAATCATTTATATGGTATGTTCATATATATCTTATGACATTTTTACTGTTGCACTGTTTTCACTTTTTTTTGCTTTCCTGTCTTAATTCCACCACGAAAATTTATCTTTTACTTATCATCTATCTATGGGAATTTTTTTTTAAATTGCTTTATAATTCTGTTAGAATACTCTGAAGTCTTTCAAGTGAGGCCCTATTATATAATTGGGAAATTCTAGGTAGTTGGCATTACTTTGAATCTGCTTTATCAGAGTAGCACAGGAGCGAATATATCTTTTCACTGCCAATTCTTTTATGTTGCATCTGGGTAGAAAAGTGATCTGGAAAACTACAAAGGGCCTGAATAAAAGCTATCACATTCTATGTATATAAAGCATATGTATTTGCTGAAGGTATGTTCAAAATGAGTAGGAAAGGAAAGTGTTAGAAGATGAGAAATATACACGAACATGATTTCAATTTTTTTTCTCTTACAGTTATAGCTCCTAGTCAATAACTAACTTGTATGAGGTTAAACCCTTTTCTTATGTTCTTATCTACAGAATGGATACAAGAACTTATAGCCTGGGGACTTCCTTGCTAGTCCAGTGGCTAAGAATCTATGCTCCCAATGCAGGAGGCCTGGGTTTGATCCTTAGTCTGTGAACTAGATCCCATATGCCACAGCTAAGAGTTTACATGCTGCAACTGAAGACTCTGCTTGCTGCAATGACGATCAAAGATCCTGCATTCCAGGACTAAGCCCGGCACAGCCAATTAAAAAAATAAGAACATATAGCCCGACTACTCTTTTGTCTGTGTGTCCTCAGTCGCTTCAGTCATGTCTGACTCTTTGTGATCCCAGGGACTGTAGCCCACCAGGCTCCTCTGTCCCTGGGATTCTGCAGGCAAGAACACTGGAGTAGGTTGCCATTTCCTCCTCCAGGGCATCTTTCCCATCCAGGGATCAAACCTAAATCTCCTTTACTGCAGGCAGATTCTTTACTACTGAACCACCTGGGAAGCCCAACTCTTTGGTCTGTAGTACAGTTCAAACATAATACAACTTGCATAGGATTAGACAAAAGCATTATATATATACATGCATATATACATGTATATATATATTTCATTAGTCCTCAGTCCCCTCTGTTGGGCTGCCATAATCAGTTCAGTTCAGTTCAGTTCAGTCACTCAGTTTTGTCCGACTCTTTGCAACCCCATGAATCACAGCACGCCAGGCCTCCCTGTCCATCACCAACTCCTGGAGTTCACTCAAACACATGTCCATCGAGTCAGTGATGCCATTCAGCCATCTGATCCTCTGTCATCCCCTTCTCCTCCTGCCCCCAATCCCTCCCAGCATCAGGGTCTTTTCCAATGAGTCAACTCTTCTCATGAGGTGGCCAAAGTATTAGAGTTTCAATTTCAGCATCAGTCCTTCCAGTGAACACCCAGGACTGATCTCCTTTAGGATGGACTGGTTGGATCTCCTTTCAGTCCAAGGGACTCTCAAGAGTCTTCTCCAACACCACAGTTCAAAAGCATCAGTTCTTCAGCGCTCAGCTTTTTTTATAGTCCAACTCTCACATCCATACATGACCACTGGAAAAACCACAGCCTTGACTAGACAGACTTTTGTTGGCAAAATAATGTCTCTTCTTTTTAATATGCTATCTAGATTGGGCTGCCATAATAAAACACCACAAAGTGGGTGACTCAGACAAGAGGAATTTACTTCTTAGTTGTGGAGACTGGAGGTTCAAGGTCAAAATATCAGCAGGTAGGCTTCTTCAGAGGCTTCCCTCTTTGGCTTGCAGATGTTGAATTTCTGTCTGCACCCTCTCGTGACCTTTCCTCTGTGATGCTCCCTGGTGCTCTGATAAAGATATCAGTGGCACTGGATTAGGGCCTCGCCCTCATGATCTCCTCTACCATTAACTGTCTCTTTTAAGGCCCATTTCCAAAGTAGCCACATTGAGGGGTTAAGGATTCAGCATATGGTTTGGAGGTTGCAGGAGCGGCACAATTCAGCTCCTAAGCACATTCTTTGTTCAATGGTAAACACCCTCTTTGCTATTCATCACATTCAGCGTGTACTCTATATTCAAGCATATAAGCATCACATATTTCCCCCACACACTGACTGTAGGAGTATCTCAAAACTTAGGTATTGCTGAATGGAGGCAAAGTGTATACCCAGTTTTATTTCTCTTCCTTTGTCTTCCATTGGAGATTCAGCTGCTCACTTAATCTCACTCAGAGCAAAGCATACTAGGACACGTTATTTCTATGTATCTTTGAGAAAGAAGGCAGGTGTGTCACAATTAAATGTCTGGGGAAAAAATATACCCAGAAAGAATAACACAGCAAGAATTCTGCTGAATCCATGCCAGTGAACTGCTCTTCTTTTTCCCGTGTTTCAACAATTGCATATTTGGAGTAGACCAATGTGAAATTCTATACTTAGTAATGGTGCAATGTAAGAAACTTAGAAATAGTCTTTTGTTCTAGGGTAATTTGAGTAAAGTGTCACATTATAATTATAGATAACCTGTAGTGTTGCTAAAGTTTAGAAAATGTTTTCTTTTTAAAAATCATATAATGGTACAGCTTTTACGGTGGAGAAGGAAAATTACTTTTCCTCTACCACAACTAAAGAACATGTGCAGGTATCACAACCTGCTGTGAATTTCTTCCAGATGGTCCCTATGTTTTCACATCTTTATCCAACCTTGGAATCGCCACATGACTGCACACAGGCTTGGAATCCCACAAGTTATAAACATCTAGGGTATAAACAGGATGATCTAATAAGAGTGAATCTGGATGCAAATTTTTTAACTGGCACTGAATAGCAAAAGAATGTCTGGAACAGTGGCAAAGAAGGAGTCCATCTTTTGAGTGACAGATTGATTTATATAACCACATTCCCAGAGAAGATTCAATGTAGCTCACAAGGATACATAAAGTATAACAAGGTATTTAAAAAGGCAAAGGTGGAAGGGTAATAAGAAAACATAGATGAGTACAGAAAAATGAAATGAGACCAAGAAAATAGCATAGTATGTTCATCTTTACAATTGAATCAGCATTCAGATTTGGGCTGAGCTTTCCAGCAGCCTAACTGGAGGAGGGAGACACAGTCAGTCATGTAGTTCATAGTCTCTAAAAGATAAACCAAGCCAATTAAGCTCAGATGAAACACAATTATTCTTGGTAGTAAAATTAGAAATTTCTTCTGTGAATACTTATAAAAGAGGCAATGCATGACTTGGTAACATCCTGTTAATAACTTATTAAACATCTTCAATTTTAGCTAGAATAGATCAAGAAAATCCATTGAAGAGAGTATTGCTTGCTTTTCCAGGGAGCTTAAGATACTATTTTTCAGAAGTGTGACCTGGTTTATACCTATTCTCACTATAATTATTCATAGTACCAAATGAACTCTCAAAAATGTCCCAGTTAGGATAATAGATTATGTGCATACTCTAGTTAAAAAGTGAGTGTTTTCTTTTTCATGGCAAGATACGTGTGACAAAGCCCAAGTTACTTAACTTTTTGAGACTCCAAATTCCTCACATCAAATAGGGGTGAGAGAGAATACTGTCAGTTAAACATGCTTTTCAGTGTATTTTTTTTAACTGACATTACAAACTGCCACAGATGGGTAGCTTAAATGACAGAAATTAATTTCTCACAATTTTGGAGGCCAGAAGCTTGACATCAATGTCAGGCAGCATTGGCATCTTCGGAGGCTTCCCTCTTTAGCATGTACATGGCTATCTCCTCCTTGTTTCTAAACATGTTCTTTCCTCTGTGCATTTGTTGTTGTTCAGTCGCTGAGTCGTGTCCGACTCTTTGTGACCCCATGGACTGCAGCACGCCCGGCTCCCCTGTCCTCCGCTGTCTTCTGGAGTTTGCTCGAATTCATGTCCATTGAGTCAGTGATGCTATTTAATCATCTCTTCCTCTGCTGCCCCCTTTTCCTTTTGCCTTCAATCTTTCCAGCATCAGGTTCTTTTCCAATGAGTAAGTTCTTTGCATCAGTGGCCAAAGTATTGGACTTTCGGCTTCAGAATCAGTCCTTCTGAAGAATATTCAGGGTTGATTTCCTTTAGGATTGACCTCTTTAGAGTCCAAGGACCTCTCAAGAGTCTTCTCCTCTGTGCATATCAGTGGCCTAAACTCTTCTTTTACAGACATCATTAGGATGGGTTAGGTCCCACCCATATAACTTCACTGTACTTATTTACCTCTTTAAAGACTTTGTTTTCAAGAAAATTCCAAAAAAACCCATTTACTTCTGATTTATTGACTACACCAAAGCCTTTGACTGTGTGGATCACTACAAATTGTGGAAAATTCTTAAAGAGATGGGAATACTAGACCAACTGACCTGCCTCCTGAGAAGTCTGTATGCAGGCCAAGAAGTAATAGTTAGAACTGGACATGGAACAATGGACTGGTTCAAAATTGGGAAAGGAGTATGTCAAGGCTGTATATTATTTAACTATACGCTTATTTAACTTATATGCAGAATACATCATGAGAAACGCTGGGCTGGAGAAAGCACAAACTGGAATCAAGATTGCTGGGAGAAATATCAATAACCTCAGATATGCAGATGACACCACCCTTATGGCAGAAAGTGAAGAAGAACTAAAGAGCCTCTTGATGAAAGTGAAAGAGGAGAGTGAAGAAGTTGGCTTGAAGCTCAACATTCAGAAAAATAAGATCATGGCATCCAGTCCCATCACTTCATGGCAAATAGATGGGGAAACAATGGAAACAGTGACAGACTTTATTTTTTTAGGCTCCAAAATCACTGCAGATGGTGACTGCAGCCATGAAATTAAAAGATGCTCACTCCTTGGAAGAAAAGCTTTGACCAAACTAGGCAGAGACAAAACTTTGTCTCTTAAAGAGCAGAGACAAAACTTTGCTGATGAGGGTCCATCTAGTTAAAGCTAGGATTTTTTCAATAGGCATGTATGGATGTGAGACTTGGGCCATACAAAGTGCCAAAAAATTGATGATTTTGAACTGTGGTGTTGCAGAAGACTCTTGAGAGTCTCTTGGACTGCAAGGAGATCCAACCAGTCAATCCTAAAGGAAATTAGCCCTGAATAGTCATTGGAAGGACTGATGCTGAAGTTGAAGTGAAGAGCTTACTCATTAGAAAACACCCTGATGCTATGAAAGATTGAAGGCAGGAGGAGAATGTTATGGTCCAGGAGTGTGTTGGTAAAGAATTTCCAGATATGAAACAGAATGAGAGGGAAAATAAAGTTTACTAGAGTGGGAGATGCTGTTACAACAGTGGGCCAGCTCAAGGGAGAACTGACATTGAACGGGGGTCCTTAGTCCACTTTTACATCCTGGGTACAAGGAGTAGGATGGGGTCTTGCAGGTCATTTGCTGATTGGATGAGGCATGTATACTGGGTGGGGGAAGAGTAGGACAAATACCTTCTCCCTATGGGGTAGGAGGGGATACAGGTTATACTGTTCCATTAACAGTTACAACATAGGGGAGGGAAAGACGATAAGTGTCTGGTTTTTCTGTTCTTGCATTCCAAGATCCTCCTTGGTTTTATCTGCCTTTTTGTCCTTGGGTCACCATAGAGAAGGGGATGACAGAGGATGAGATGGTTGGATGCTATCACCAACTTGATGGACATGAGTTTGAGCAAGCTCTGGGAGTTGGTGATGGACAGGGAAGCCTGGCAAGCTGCAGTCCCTGGGGTCTCAAAGAGTCTGACATGACTGAGCAACTGATTGAACTAAAGGGTTATGATTTTAACCCAGGAATTTGGGAGAGAAATCAATTCAGCTCTTAATATCTAGCATGTGTATTTATTTTCTCACTGTTGCTTAAGAATATTTTACAAGAAACTTCAAATGAAATGGTCATAAAAAAGTTATTTGCATCAATTTCCTCTTTATATTTACAGAGCACATATGGTTTCTGCTAAGGTTCTGAATGAAATTAGAAGGGTGATGAAATTTCCTCTATCCTTCTTGAAATACTTGGTTCTAATGTAAAAGAGCGATATGCACGTAGGTTTCAGATTTAATGTCTTTTTCTCTGTATCTTCCTATTTCTTAGCATACTTTCTGATCTATAATACAGTATTCTATATCCCAAACATTCCTTACTCATTCATGCCTCTAACTTTTCCCCCCTCAACTTTCCTAACAACTATAGAAACACTACATATGCTTCAAATACAAGATTAAGAAGCTTCCCTGACTCAACCCACTGTAATTAGTTGAACTCTCTTTTGCCTTATACTATGTTTAGCTGTGTTTTTATAATACTTCTGTGATAGTGGTGGTTTAGTTGCTAGACTATAATTTCATGGGGATAAAGGTTGTATCTCTTATCTTTACATTTCCCTTCTCTGATCCATACCCCCATCTCTCAATTTTTCTCCTTATGCCTGGATAAGTATCACAGTGTCTAATGATCAGCCTCAAGTCCAATGTATGGTTACTCAATAAAGTGACCAACAATAGGCTTTCAACAGTTTGCTTTCTATTAAAACATATCATGTCTAGCATGGCCTCACTGCAAGGTAAACTTCATGTTTTCCATGACCCATGGTGGCCTGTTTTCAATCCCTGGAAAACTCAATGCTCATTTACACTTCAGGGTCTTTCATTTGTGATTTCCTTAGCTTGAAATGCATTCTTCAGAGCAAGACACCCTAATTTTAATCCAGGTCTCAGTTCAATTGTCAGATCTTCAATGGCTCTCCCTGATTACTTTAATTAAAATAGTGTTTCTGTTAATTCATTAGTCTGTTTTTTTTCATAGTATTTGTTACTATTTGAATTTATTTACTTATTTACATATATACACTAGAATGGAGGCTCTATGAGGGCAAGAGGTTGTCTATCTTTTTATTAGTTTATCTCCATTGTCTAAAATAGCATATTGAAGGTGAAAGTGAAAGTGAAGTCGCTCAGTTGTGTCCGACTCTTTGTGACCCCATGGGACTGTAGCCTACCAGGCTCCTCAGTCCATGGAATTTTCCAGGCAAGAGTACTGCAGTGGGTTGCCACTTCCTTCTCCAGGGGATCTTCCCAACCCAGGGATATTAGAGGAACTCAAAAAATGTTTGATTAGTGAATAATCAAACAAGCTTGTATTTCATGTTATTCTGCTCCTCAGAAAAGGAGGTATATCTTTTTAGTTTTATTTCATTTTGATGAAAAGTGTGTTGTCAAAGTAACAATAGAATATATTTTATTTAATTAATGAAGAACATATCCATTCAAGCAAGATAAAAAACTGCTAATACCTTCATGAACAGGCGTCCTAATACTCTTGAATTACCTCCATGAGTATGAAATAATTGCCTGCCTACTATTTATGTATGTTTGCTTGTATTTGCTTTATTTAAAATTAAAAAAAAAATCTTATGCATCAAAAGTGCAAGTAACAAAAGAAAAAAATAGATAAGTCAGATTTCAACCAAATTTCAAGTTTTGTGCATTATTTTACAAATAAAAATAAGCTTGTGGAATGGAATAAGCTATTTGCAAATAATGTATTTGTCTACAGGTCTAGTCTTTAAGAAATAGAAAGGACTCTTCGGTTCAGTTCAGTTGCTCAGCCATGTCTGACTCTTTGCAACCCCATAAATTGCAGCGTGCCAGGCCTCCCCGTCCATCACCAACTCCCGGAGTTTACTCAAACTCATGTCCATTGAGTCAGTGATGCCATCCAACCATCTCATCATCTGTCGCCCCCTTCTCTTCCTGCCTCCAATCCCTCCTAGCATCAGGGTCTTTTTCAATGAGTCAACTCTTAGCATGAGGTGGCCGAAGTACTGGAGTTTCAGCTTCAGTCCTTCCAATGAACACCTAGGACTGATCTCCTATAGGATGGACTGGTTGGATCTCCTTGCAGTCTAAGGGACTCTCAAGAGTCTTCTCCAACACCACATTTCAACAATATCAATTCTTTGGTGCTCAGCTTTCTTTATAATCCAACTCTCACATCCACACATGACTCTTGGAAAAACCATAGCTTTAACTAGATGGACCTTTGTTGGCAAAGTAATGTCTCTGCTTTTTAGTATGCTCTCTAGGTTGGTCATAACTTTCCTTCTAAGGAGTAAGTGTCTTTTAATTTCATGGCTGCAGTCACCATCTGCAGTGATTTTGGAGCCCCCAAAAATAAAGTCTGACACTGTTTCCACTGTTTTCCCATCTATTTCCCATGAAGTGATGGGAATCTTAAAACCCATCAATAAAAAGACAGCCCAATCAAAAAATGGGCAAAGTACTTGAATTAGGCAAAGAGGAAAAAAAATAGCTAAGGAGAACATGAAAAGATTCTCAACGTTATTGATCCTCAGGGAAATCCAATCAAAATGACAATGTTGTACTACTCCATATCTGCTAGTATAGAAATATTAAAAATAAAAATTAAAAAATATTAAAATGGATAATAAGTGTTGACAGAGAGGTCGACAAATTAAAAGATTCATACATTGCTGGTTACACTGTAATTTGGTTTAGCCACTGTAGAAAATAGTTCTTCAAAAAGTTACACATAGAATTATCATATGACCTCATGATTCTGTTCTTAGGTATATATACAAAAAACTAGGTACTCCAACAAGTATACGTACATGCACATTTTAACAGCACTTTTTGCAATTATTATAAGGTGGAAACAGTCCAAGTGTCATTAATAAATGAACCTCAAAACATTACACTAAGTAAAATAAATCAGATAACAAAGGTCACATATCATATGATTCCATTTGTATGAAATATTCAGAATAGATAAATTGAGAGACACAATTGGTGGTTGTCAGGAGCTGGAGGAAGAGAGGTTGGGAAAATTTTCTTAATATATAAAGGGTTTTACTTGGAGTGATTAATGTTTTGGAGCTACATAAAGGTGTTAGTTGCACGACATTGTGAATCTACTAAATGCCAATGAATTGTTGACTTTAAAATTGTTAATTTTATCTTATGCAAAATTCACCTGAATATTATTTTCAAAATGAATGATGCTGATTTGTCTGGTTAGCAATATGTAATTTACTTGGTAAAGACACTGAATAAGTCTCTTAAAATAAGTAAAATATAGTATGTTAAATTTATTGTATATACTGATTATGTAAAAAATACATAGTGCTTAAACCATATACCACCACTCAGTGCCAGTTTATCTACATGTCTTTAGAGAGTGAGAATGTTCTTTCCTCTTTTAGGCCGAGAGATGATTTACAGTCCTACAGAGACATTCACCAATTTAATTTCTTATCTCAACCTCCAATAACCACAGTATTCCCTTTTGAACAATATTGAACATTCTTAATAGGTACATAGGATATTCAACATGATTTTCTTGATCAGTAAGTATTCAAATGAGGCATTTATAATTAATTATTGAAATCTTCTAATTACATATTCTTTGGATCATTAAAGAAGCAATCCTATCAGCTGTACCAAGATATCCCAGGAAGACCTACAGGAAACTAGTACATACTGAGATTGGATGTCATTCTGAGGTAGAAACCTAGCGGGCAGATTCAACTTTGAATTATGGGCTGTGGACATCTCAGTCCTTTGTCCCAAACTGTCCATCACCATGTATGCTCTGAGAGTAGGTGAAGAGACCAAATGCTGTTTCCTCTACCATAATGAGGACTAAGAAAATGAATATTTATACTTACAGTTTCCCCTGCCACCCCTGTCTCTCTGGGGAAACTGGACAAAGGAGACAAGGGTTTGGAATTGTATTAGTTTGCTAGGGCTGCCATATTAAAATACCGAAAACTGGGTGAGTCAAACAGTAGAAATTCATTGTCTCACAATTCTGAAGGCCAGAAGTCAAAACTGATTTATCCAGACTGGTTCCTTCTGATAGGCTGTTAGTAAAGGAAGCATCTGTTCTAGGCCTCTTTCATTGGTCAATAATGTCTAAGTTCTATTAAAAAGTTATAAATATAAATGTATATGTTTATTTGCAAAATACTTGTTCAGCAAAATTAAATGGAAAGCCTTTTGGGAGATCTTTATTGAAAATGTTAGCTATCTTCATAAAAAGAACACCTGTTACTAGCCTCTGTCCATTCTGTTTTTATCTTACCTTGAACTAAACAAACGGTCAAGGACTTTGGTATCATGAGGTGAGAAGCAGGCACACCAAGGATATTGGAATGATAATACACAAATGAACTTAATAATAATATGGCTGAATAGTTGAATGAATTTTGACTCCTGAGTATCCTTGATATGGCCAATATTAATTTGTAATATAAAAACCACTGTGAGTTAGGTTTAGGTTAGCTGTAATCAACGTTCTCCTGATAAACCCTGTTAGAGTATTTCTCCAATGAAATAAATATGGATCTTCTTTTATTTTATTCTTTTTACTCAACCATACTTTCATCACATTTCATCATTCCTTCAGAAGGTTCTTCACAAATAAGAAGCAAATACAAAGAATAACTTAATCTACTTATTAAGGCTGGAATTAAATACTTCAAAATGTCAAAAGGTATCCTTGAATATGGGAAGTATGGTAACTTTTCTTTCCTTATGTATTCTGTATGCTCCAAGTTTTTTTTTGCCCAAGTATTTTTCATAGACTCTATTTCCATTTTCTGTTTAAGAGCCTGTGGAAGTACAGCTTAAGACACTCAGTGGCTTGAGCAGTGGGAGCTGAAGATCTGTCTCCAGTGGCTTAGTCTTCACCAAGGAATTGTTGGACTGGCACTGAGGAACCTGCGCAGGTTCAGACCAGTCTGCAACTAAGGGTTGGGTAACAATAATCTTAGCACCTAGAGCAATGCATTCTCCCTGAAATTCCTTCTTGGTTGTGGCATTTTCAGTGGGAACACATTCTTTCTTCTCAATTTCATTAGAATCTCTATAGAAATCGAGGATGGGCATGACCTGCCACGAGTGTTCACAGGAACTGGTGTCAAACATATGCAGAATTTCTGGGGCAGCATCCATTCCATTAGACCTGCCGGGTGCGTTCCCTTGTTGCACTGGATGGTGGTGTCCACATAGTGAGGTGTTAGTCTGTGTTTCACAGAGTGATGGTGGCAGGTTAACCAAGCCTCTTCTAGGAGAGGCTAGCGGTCATCCCTGGAACCCGCAAGCACTGGAAGTTATAGCTCTCTGAGGCTGCATGGATCGGATCAGTGAAGTTTCCCAGAGTGAAGCACCCAACAACAGCAGTAGCTCCAGGTCCATCAGGAAGCTTCAGCACAGTTTACCAGGAGAATTCCTGGAGGATATGACACTGACGGGCTTTTCAAGTGGCTCAGTGGTAAAGAATCTGCCTGCCAATTCAGGAGACACGAGAGACGTGGGTTTGGTCCCTGAGTTGGGAAGATCCCCTGGAGTGGGAAACGGCAAACCACTCAGTATTCTTGCTGGGAAATCCCATGTACAGAGGAGCCCAGTGGGCTGTAGTCCATGGGTCGCAAAGAGTTGGACATGACTGAGCATGCATGCATATGACACTGACATTAGTCAAGTTTTCAGTGGAAATAAGGGTGAAAGCTGCCAGCAAAAACTTCCCCAGGTTTTCTTTAGATTTATGATGTAAATGTCATCATTTTATTTCCCGTAGATGTACTGTTCCATTTAGAAGTCAAGGCTGGTGCGACCTAAGTGGGTTCTTGCTGCAAGGAATTTGAGGATAATTTGAGGCCATAACCCTTCCTTAGTTTTCAGGACATCAGGTACTTTGGACATTGCAAAAGTTTCCCTTTAAGTTATGACCGAAACCCATAAAAAACCTCATCCCTATGTGCCTTTCCCTGGGTAAGGTTCTAAGCTGTTTCTGTAAGTGGCATATATTACTTTAAAAAATCAGAATAAAATAATTAATGTTACATGAAAAAAAGCTAGAGCAGTGTGTGTATTCTGTGAAAATTGGGATAAATCAGTAATCATTGATTTAAATCTATAAGTTTTGTTATATAAGTTATGGACTCTGCTTAAATATTCATTTATCATTAAAATGTTTCACATCGTGTTGAGTTTACATCCATTTAAATTTTGCACCTTTTCCCTCTCACAGTTTGATGTGATTTTTAAAATGAGTATCCCGTTACCATGGAAATAAATGACACAGGAATGCATAGATTAAATTGGAATGGAATCAAATACGAGATAAATTCAGAATCCATGCAACACTTTCATTTCAAACACGTACTTTTTCTCTCTCCACCATCTTCATAAATGGTAGTCAATCCAAACAATCTGTCCTTAAAAAGTTGTGCTCCTAAAATATGCATTTTTGGTGATTTGAATCCAACATAGCCACAGCAAAAAGTTACAGTGACATTTGATGTACTTTTAATCATGGATTTCTTTTTTTTTTGACAAATGGATAAATAGTTATCAGAATTCCAAGGCCACAGACCACTAAGCCTTTGTCTTTTCTGGCACAAACAAGTGAAAATTTGAGTAACTGGACACTGAATTAAGGGTTTCCTAGGTAGTGCTAGTGGTAAAGAACCTGCCTGTCAATTTGGGAGAGAGACAGGTGTTCAATCCCTGGGTCAGGAAGATCCCCTGGAGGTGGGCATGGCAACCCACTCCAGAATTCTTGCCTGGAGAATCCCCATGGACAGAGGAGCCTGGTGGGCTACAGTCCATAGGGTCGCAAAGAGTCGGACACGACTGAATCAACTTAGCACACATGCATGCACATTGAGTTAAATTCAAATGGTTAAATAATTAATATGATTAGAAATGTTGTTTTCTCCATAATGGGATATATTTATATCTAAATATCTATATCTACCTATATATAGTTCATTTGGAATGTAGTTACTACTTTTGCCTTCACTCACAATTTTACCTTCGTATACCTTGCAATAGGCAATGTATATTTTTCAAGAACAACTGTATGTTTGCTTATTATGAAAAACTCTTTTGTATGTATAACTCAAAGTCTTAGTACATTTTCTTGTCTATTTGGCTTTTGTTGCTTGATTAGCCATTAAAAACTTCATTTGCAAATGAGTCCCCCTGGTCTTTTTAGGAGATGGAAGCTTGTAGTTTTAAAAATTTCTGTAGAGACAAGTAGAATGTTGAGTACACACCAAAAGTTATTTATATTCATAAATAATAATTTTTCTACCTAAAATGATTAGAAAAACTTAAGTAAAATCTTTGAAACAAAACAGCTTGAAAAGACCTACAAACTGGCTCTTTTTCATTTCTAAAACTTGCAGTTTATAATTTAGAAGTCTCTTAAGAGGGAAGAAAAATCTTACAGCTTTGAGTTTAAACAAATAATTTCCTCTTTTTATTTCTGTCAACACATGGGTCTATTTCTCATGTAGGTGGTGAAAGATTTGGGAAATTTGATTAACTTATGGATTTCCTTAAATATTTCACCAAGAACTGAAATCTGTTTTAACTGATGGCAGTTGTTTTGTTATAATTGCATATCTTCAATTGTCAAGAATTGCTGAAAATATTTTGAAGCAATTTAAGTCTTGATGGTTGACTAGTTGATGGGTCTTTTTCTACTTTCCTAACGAAAGGCTACATGACACTGTTAGAAGTTCACTTTCCCAGGGTGGTTCTTCCCTAAGCAAGTAGTGTTTCCAGAGAATAGTTGAGATCTCCAGTAGTTTGACTGGTTGATCTTCTATTCATTTTTTAGCCACAAGCCAAGGGAATACTGGCAAACATTGTTCAGTACCAAAAAAAGTATTAATCTTTACAAGAATGTCTTACAGAAGTAAACCTGTAGGGTCTTAAGAAGCACAAAGTGATTGTGAACACAGGTCTCCTGGGTTAATAGCTGGGAATCAAATGCATTAGGAAGTCCAGCAGGAAGGGGCTGATAAGGAATACTCTTTGTTCCTTTGGATATAGCAGTACTTAAGATAAAACTCAAGTACATTTTATAATGCCCAAGTCTAACTTGAGAATAAAACATGGAATGAATGTTGAAAAGAACAGCAGGAAAGCATTAAACATTTTCTTACACTAAACTAAATATTTGTAGTTCAAACATAACTTCCAATCATTTTAAGGATTCTCTACTTGTGAACTCGCGTTCACATAGAAGACAGACAGTCAGGTGTCTCCTAAGATAGCCAAAAGGAGTACCCAATATAAGAAACATATTTATAAAGATATTAAAAATCATACTAAATATGACTATCATAGTTATTTTTATATGAAATAAGCTATGTTATACGAAATAAGCATAAATAAGTGAGTTAATGAGTTTTGTCTTTGTCTTTATTTTAATAGCCTGAATTAGAAAAGTAACATGCTATTTCCTATCCTTTTTTGGGGGGGGATTTTTATTAGAGAATAGTTGATTTACACTGTTGTGTTAGTCTCAGGTGTGCAGCAAAGCGAATAACTATATATTTATACATATAGCCATTCTTTTTAAGACTCTTTTCCTATGTAGGCCATTAGTGAGTATTGGGTAGAGTTTCCTATGCTATACAATAGGTTGCTATTAGTTATGTATTCCACATATAGTAGTGTGTACATGTCAATCCTAATCTTCCAATTTAAACAAAATCACATTGCCTTTTCTTTCTGCTGTTGATTTAAATTTGTTTATGTATCATACACTTTATGGTTACAAATAATATTGCACTTTATTTATATAGGAATATATATATATATATAGGAATATCGCACTTTATATATGTAGGAATACATGAAGATCAGTCAAATGAGAACAAGCAAGAAATATTTACTCGGAATTTGCTATAGCAAGGGAGTCAACCATCATTACTTGTTCTGGCTGACTCAAATGTAGGCAGCACAGTGGAAAAGTTTTCTAATGGGAAAAAAAAAAAAAGAGAGAGATGCTTTAGGTATGCCCTGATTGGAGGTGGTTGGCATGGGGAAGCTGCAGGTAGGTAAGTTAGCTAAGAAGTGGGATATCCTATTTGATTGCTTAGGGGTGTTTATTTGGGGTTTCCTGCTTTGTCTTAAGTTGGAATGGAAAAAAAAATTAGGGAAATTGTGACTTTTTAATCAAATCCTGGCCATGTGGGGCCAATTATTATAAGGATTATGCTTGGCTTTCTAGATAAATAACTAGAGATGTCAGTCTGACTAACTATAAGTCTGACTTATAAATAGATTGGGTATGTAGCTAGTAATGTGTTAATTTCCTGGATTAATTGTTGTGGATCAGATCAATGTATCTCTCTCTCTATCTGTGCTGACCATTGTCTGTTTGCTTATTCAGTCTATCCTAGGCTACTCAGTAACTTGATATTTTCATTTAAAGGAGAATCATTTCCAAACCTGAAATCAGTCCATATATATTTTCTTTTTTATAATAGCTGCATAATATACCATACAATAAGTAGACAAAAATGTTAGTTAACTGTTTTGAAGGACCTCCAGATAGCTTTCAGTGTTTTATGTTTTCAAAAAAATGCTACAATAAACATCCTCAGTTAAGCATCTTGACTTAATGGTATCATTAACAATACTGGTCAAATTCCCAGACTTCATTTATTCTATTGTTTATTATTTTTTTCTCATTTATTTTTATTGAAGTATAGTTGCTTTACATTGGAGTTATGATAACTCCTGTTATATAGCAAAGTGATTTGTTTATACATACATTCTTTTCTATTATCGTTTATCATAGGATGTTTTATTTTTTTAATTTGGAGGATAATTGCCTTATAATGTTAGTTTCTGCTGTACCCCAACATGGATCAGCTGTAAGTATACACATATCTCCTCCCTTCTGAAGTCCCTCCTACCACTGTCCCCCGCCATTCCATGCCTCTGGGTCATCACAGAACATTGAGCTGAGGTCTCTGCGTCACACGGAGCTTCCCACTAGCTATCAGTTTATACACGGTAGTGTACACATGTCAATGCTACTCTCTCAATTTGTCCTGCCTTCTTCCTCCGCTGTGTCCAGAGTCAAGGGTTATGTTTATCTGAAATGTTAATACATACAAATGCATCATTTTGAGTACTTTTAACAAATTTCCTATAAAGGACATCACTGTTAGAAGCTAAGATCCTTATGCCCTAGATTTTGACCTCCAGACATCAATAAAGATTAGATAGTAGATTTTCAATTCAAGGTGGCAAAGGATGCACATGTGGCAAGTCCACAGCATCCCATTCTTAAAAATCACTCCCCTAAAAAGATAACTGGAACAATGGAACTTTGAACAATCACTGGTAGATAGAAAAAGAAAATTGTAGCTCCAAAGATCAAGGGATAAACTTATTTAAAAGGGATATTGCCAGTGTATGGATAAATAGAAGTTCCAGGAGTAATTTCTGGATCATTGGCACAAACTGATCAACTTTGGTTAAATGCCTCTTGGAATAGGCAGCCAATTTCCATGTATATGTTTCCAGGAAAGAGCAGTGAATAAGTAAGTTTACATCAGAGACTCAGGCTGGTACCTGGTTATCTGGCAATGAATGACTGAGAGGAGTAAGGAGTATTACAGAATAACCAGCTGTTTGGTCAGTGTCTAGGTCCTCACACCCATTCTCACTGATAAGTGGTAGAAGTGAAGGCCATGGCTGGAGCTGGTGAGTTGTGCAAAGAACAAAACAGATAGTGTAATAGGAATTCTCATCTACTAAGATGAATACAACAACTAAGATGAATGCAAACAACATTGGCATAGACTTAAACGTATGGAAACAAAGTCAAGAGAATAAGATTTTGAAAATTTAAATGTTATGTTTTAAGAATGATTCTGTATTTTATTCAATAGTAAGACTAGCTGGATATAAGGAAGAACCAACTAGAGTCATACAAATAAAAAAAAATTATTGAGATAGGCTAAAGTGCAAAATGGGCATGGCTGTAGGGTGACTGAAAAGGCTGGAAAATAAAGGGAGAGATAAATGATGAAAAAGTGAAGAGACTTGGAAATTAGGTTCAGAAGGTGGAAAAAACACCTAAAGGGAGCTTTAAAAGAATAATATATACTAGAGAGTAGGCAATAACTAAAGGGCTAAAAACAGAAATTCTTCTCTAAGTCAAAAAAAAAAAAAAATATATATATATATATATGAGATAAAACTGGCACACTCAGTGTTCGCCAGGGTTTACAAAAACAAAACAAAGCAAATCAAACAGAAAACAAAACAAAGTAAAAAAAAAAGTCCAAGCCAGTTGATTCCAAATATGTTTGCATATATCAGAAATTTGAGAGCATTAAAGTTGGAATAAAAATCCTAATAGTTTCCAGAGAAAATAAATTCTCTGGATGACCACAATTAATTTATATAATTTGTTTCTGTGAGGATTCCACATAATGTGTTGCCCAGGGTGGGATATTTGTAAACTCTGAAGGACTCTGTGTCTGTGCTTCAGTCTCTCTCTCTACAAGGTTTGGTTCCATCTTTCTGGCAACCTGTCACTTAAGCATTTAATCTGCTCTTTTGACCTTTGACTTGATGCCCTATTTTCTGTCTTTTCTTCTTCCAAACAGATTCTTCACGCAAAGACTTACAGTTCACAATAATACTTTTCTGAGTTGGCCTTATAAATTGAGCCCTAGAAAACCCTATAGGCATTGCATGGCCTTCCTGAAAATGACCTAGTCTCTGCTTGCAGCCTCCTGGCAGTCTGCTGTCAAGACATTGTGTCTTGACAAAGAAAGGAGATTGTAGAAGAAATTTTAAAATATTTGAAGCTTATATTTTAGCCCTTAATAATGGGTTATAGCTCTTTAAAACATTTATAGTATCTGAATACATTTAAAAACTATTTGTGCTGCATTTGAACACATTAAAAATATCTGTTATACATTAATACATTCTCCTTGAATAAATTAAAATATTACAGTTAAGACAAAAATGTTTAATTTCCTGTTATTTTTAATATTGGTTCTTTTGACCATATTTAAAATAGTCAAAAGTTTAAGGTGTAGCATTCCAGACCTTTTTCCCTGTGCAATTATATACATAAATCTGTAAAGAAATATAGTCTTTTTGATGTGTTTAAAAATATAAACAGTATCCAGTTATATATTTTGTCCTTTACTTGGCTACATTCACTCCAGTACTTTTCCACATGATTGTGTATAGGAGTTTATCACTTTTGAAATATATGATATTCTTTACTATAGATATATCATTATTTATTTAGTCATCACCTTACTCGTGAACATTGAGGTTGTTTTAAAACATTTGTTTTTGTAAATAGTTTTTTTTCTGTTTACAATGATGTAAATAGTTTTATAATAATATCACTGAGCATTATAATCATTTATTACTCCAGAATAGATAAGAAGTAGCTAGGTTGGGTCATGGAACTTGCTTGTCTGACATTTTAATAGATAGTGTTAAAGTTCCCTACAGAATGACTATGTTAAGTGACATTTTAATTAGCAGTGGAAGAGAGCATCTATACCCTCAAACTCTCATAGACATTGGTATTTTAACCTTTCAGTGCTATTCACTCAGTCGTGTCTGACTCTCTGTGACCCCATGGACTGGAGCCCACCAGGCTCCTCTGTCCATGGAATTCTCCAGGCAAAAATATTGGAATGGGTAGCCATTTCCTTCTCCAGGGGATCTTCCCGACCAAGGGATCAAACACTGCTCTCCTGCATTGCAGGCAGACTCTTAACTGACTGAGCCACAGGGGAAGCCCTTATCAACCTTTTAAACACACACCAAGTCACCGGGTGAAAAGTGAAATTTCACTGTTTGAATCTCTATTCACTGTTTCATTACATTTTCTCATGTATCTTACACTTTTTTTGTAGGATTGAATCTAAAATCACTCATAACTAGGGTATGCATCAATAAAGTATGTATATTAACATACAAGCCATATATATATATATATATATATATGAACATATAATACTCTGAAATCTCAAAGACATTGATTGTTTTCATATATTTGTAACAGTTTTAAGTTTTTTTAATGGAAACTTCTGTCAAGAATCTGTCACCCATGGCTAAATGAAGAAATGTTCTTTCCAAAATGAATAACACTTTGTATAGTCACAGGACAACATTTAAAACATAGAGCCATTTTTAAGCACAGTACAAGCAAATTCAGGTATCTGGTCCATGGTTCCCAGGATAGTAGGACACATCCATGATCTGTCCCATAATATACTGCATCCCAGATTGTATTTTATTATATTTGCATCATTGACAACTCATGATTTGTTTTCAGCCTGTTTCTTCTATCCTTCTTTACTTCTGTTTCTGATTTCTTTACATGTGTTATTTGAACACATATTTAGGATTTCATCTTTATTTAATAGCATTTTTGAGTCTATTGCTTGAATGATTTTTGTGGTTGCTCTAGGTATTACAATATGCATATGTGAATTATCACAGTCCATTGGTATCATTATCCTTTACTTCAAGTGGAATATTAAAAACTTGCTTCCATTTAGGTCCTTTGCACTCCCAATGAAAAAAAAAATATATCCATACACTTGTCCCAAGTTTTTCCTCTCCATACACTAACACAACAGATGTTAGTTTTCTTATTTCCACCAACAGATATGAATTAAGAGGCTTATCAGGATAAGTCTATTATATGCCCTTCTATTATTATTTAATTATTGTATTCTATTATTATTTTATTATTATTACCATTCCATTATTATTTTCTTTCTGAATTTTAACCTCTGTTACCATTTCTTTTATGCCAAGGAGATTCCTATAGATAATCTTTAAATTAGGTTTGTTTGCAACAAATTTTCTTTGTTGCTTTTTCCCCGCTCTGAGAAAGTCTTCATTTACCATTGAGAGTCTTTATTTTCCATTACTTCTTGATAGACACTGTTTCTAGGTATAGAATTCACATCTAACAGTTCTTTTTTTCTTACATATAACAGTATTACTGAATTACTTTTTATAATCAGCAATACACTCATGTCTTTCCTCATTCAAGCTGTGTTTTTCTGATCTTGGTATGAGTCATTCTGAGTTGTGTTTTGGACATTTTACATGTTATGTTAGGGGTTTATTGGTATTATTTAAATCTTTTATTCTAGTAGGAAGTATCTGTTTAAGTTTAGCATGTAGGTTATAGCCTACTTTATATGGGCTGCAATCCAATGAGAATTCTAGTTTTCTGATCTCTTGCAATGCTAACCTGTTCTGCTTTTCTTTTTTTTTAATTTTTTCTAGTTCTACTTGGCATTTCCACTGAATTCTTTCAGGAAAAACTTTAGGGATGGATGGTATTTCCATGGCCCACTGGGTGGCGTTCACTAGACTCCTGATATGAAAAGTGCTTCGCCTGACCTATTCTCTAGCCATCCAGTGCCACTGGGTATTCTACACTATCTTTGCTGGTGCCTCTGGGGCAGGGTGGCTAGTCTTCCCTTTTCTTAATCCTTTGCCCACAGAGAGCAGACTTTACTTGTATTTGTTTGTTTCCTATGTCTGTTGGCAGTTAGAGACTGCAGCCCTCTCTGCTGCCCAGTCTAAGATATATGACAAATTTTATGTGTATCATAGTTCAAGTTTTAAGGTTCCTTGATAGTCCAACTTCTTATTTCCATTTTTCAGTTTTTTAAATTATTTTCCGTGAAATTATTTCCAGAGTATATAGTCAAATTCAGAGGGGAGAAGCACAGAAAATTGAATCTATGCCATCTTGCTACCTGAATTACTTTCTGTAATCAGCAATACACTCTCATGTCTATCATTTCACTTGTTTTTTCCCAAGGCTCTGTGGGGTTTGTTCTTGTGAAAGTGTGACTCTATGAGGAAGAATTCAAAAGATTTGCATGAAATGTAAATGTATCTAACTTCTAGGTAGCAAAAATTTAACAAAATAAGCCTCTGCTATGGAAACAGAAAACCCTGAAACTTACTAATAAAAAAATCAACTATTCAGTTCATGATTCTGTGGGTGAATTGGACTATTCCTATTGGGGCTCCAAAATCACTGCAGATGGTGACTGCAGCCATGAAATTTAAAAGACGCTTGCTTCTTGAAAGAAAAGTTATGACCAAGCTAGATAGCATATTAAAAAGCAAAGACATCACTTTGCCAACAAAGATCCGTCTAGTCAAAGATATGGTTTTTCTAATAGTCATGTATGGGTGGATATGAGAGTTGGACTATAAAGAAAGGTGAGCACCAAAGAATTGATGCTTTTGAACTGTGATGTTGGAGAAGACTCTTGAGAGTCCCTTGGACTACAAGGAGATCCAACCAGTCCATCCTAAAAGGAATCAGTCCTGAATACTCACTGGAAGGACTGATGCTGAAGCTGAAACTCCAATACTTTGGCCACCTGATGTGAAGAACTGACTCACTGGAAAAGACCCTGAGGCTGGGAAAGATTGAAGGCAGGAGGCGAATGGGGATGACAGAGGATGAGACAGTTGGATGGCATCACCAACTCAATGGACATGAGTTTGAGTAAACTCTGGGAGTCGGTGATGGACAGGGAGGCATGGTGTGCTGCAGTCCATGGGGTCACAAAGAGTTGGACATGACTGAGTGACTGAACTGAACTCTTTGGGCCAAGTTGGCTGATCTCTACTGGATAAGCTAATGTGTCTGTGGTCTTTCTTTAGGTCAGAAAGATCTTAAAAGCCTCACTGACATGTCTTATTGGCTGATATGATGGATGGAAATACAAGGTCACCTATCTTCTTACAACAAGCTATCTCAGTTTGCTTCGGATAGTAGTGGAAAGATTCCAAGGAGAACAAAAGAAAGCAGGTCCTAACAAAGAACATTTTTCAAATCTCTGCTTGCTCTATGTTTGCTATTGGTCTTATCAGTCAAAGCAAGTCATAAGCTTAAGCTCAGAGTCAGTTGAAGCCAGTGACTCCAAGAGGAAGCAGATATAAGGAGAGGAAGAATTTGTGGCCATTGAACGATCTACCATGCCCACAGTCAAGGTCTGAGCCATACATATTCACAAGGTAGCTCTTATTTGCATTACTTTTAAAACTTATAATGCCTATTATATCTATTACCTCATTTGTTTTTCATGAACACCCCGTGTTTAATATATAGGAAGGCATAATGTCCTCTCTGATATAAAATTCAGTATGTTTATTGCTAGTCCAAATATAACTTACATGTTGACAGTGAAACAAACATTCACACAAATAAATGTATAAGGAAAGTTTTGACACACATTATATTAGGAAATTCTCCAGGGTAGTGAAGTGTTAGCTATAATATAAAACCTGATGTTTTTATTCTTTGATACCTCTTCCAAGCATAAAGGATATCTGATAGTTATTTTATTCTAGGTTTTGTTGAAAAAGTCCATGTCTATCTTAATCACATTTTCCATGACTTTATAAATGATGAGTATATTTTCTGTGCAGATGGAAAGAATTCTTACTTTTAGTCTATTCTTACATGAACGAGTCTTAAATTTACTGAGAATATTTATTTGCTTGATGCAAAATGGTTCTAACTTTAACTATATCTTTGTTGAAGATGCAGTTATAACAACACAAGCTTATATGTTTAGATTTACCATAATTTATTTGGATATTAGGAGAACATTGTCTTTGCTGTTTGGTACTGTAATTATTATCTATATTTTATTCTATTAAATGTATGTCTTTTAATGTTTTCTATCTTTGCAAATCATTTATTTCATAATTTCAATTTTAAAAAGTCACTTCTAGTTTACTTCAGTGTTAAGACCAATAGTTTAGCATCCATTATTTCATAAATATTATTTTTTGTTGTTTGTTGTTTAGTCGTTCAGTCACGTCCAACTCCTTGTGACTCCATGGACTGCAGTACACCAGGCTTCCCTGTCATTCATCATCTCCTGGAGATCTAAATATTAATCTAAATATTGTTTAGATTTCTTCTTAGATGTACCCCTCAACAACTGCAGTAACAGAGGTTTATATTCTCTTTCTGAGTTCTTTCTGAAATTCTTGTTAGTTCTTTCCAGTTTATCTTCATCAGCTTATAACCACTCACATGAGCTTGGTGTCATCTGCAAACTTACATATTCCTTTTTTGCATTCTTTCTTTTAGATTAATTATTATGTGAGAATCTGAACTTTATCAAAATGTGAAAAAAAATTAGTGTTTACTCCCAGGTACCCCTCTGCAAATAATTCTCTACCCATAAAATTAATAAGCTATCCCATTTCTTTGTTTTCTCTCTCAGCATTATGTAGGTATATTCCAGAAAATACCTGCCTTCTAACATTCCGTTCCAGAGTGGAGGGAAATAGTGTTTGGTAAATATGTAACACAGTTTAATAGATTGTCAAAGGCTTACTAAACTCAATAATTGACAGCTATTCCTTTCCACTTTGTCTATACGTTTATTTTTCTTATTGGAGCACTCTGGTAAGGAAGGCTCTGTACTATTTATCCTTAGAGTAACAATGTGACATGCCTTCCACCCATTCCCCCTCCTGGACAGGTTATGCTTCCTTAAGTGTGCAATGAACCACTCTGCTTTATATATTGCACCAATCTGTTAGGCATGTAAGAGAGAGTTACTGGTCTGAAATTCTAAATCTTTCCACAGTGCTTTTTTTATGGATGGTGTCAAAACAAAGGCAAATTCAAAATAAATAAAACCATCACTCTCATTTATAAGGTTAGGGCTTAAGACAAGCAACAACAAGCACAGATACTGCAGTACATTCCAATGCACTTTTTCTTAGTCTTGTTAGTGACACCACCAATGTCAGACTAGCCCTGCCTCACTGGCTTTATTGAAATATAAAATGCAAGAAACATCCTCTTATGGTGAGTCTCTGAAGTCAATGTTTATGCCAGTGACTTTCACCTGTGGGGAGAATTCACCGTTCTTGGGACATTTGGCAATATCTGGAGACATTTTTGGTTTCTACAACTTGGGTATGATGGTGATACTGTCCTCTAATGGATAAGGATCAGAGGTCCTACTGAACATTCTACATTGCACAGGTGAGCTCCTAAAAACTAATTACCTGGCCCAAAATGTCAATGCCACCAAGACTGAGAAACAGTGGTTTACATTAGCTTCTTTTGCATATGTTTGCTCATTTCGTTGGCACCCTTTGTCCAGTGTAACCAAATGTTCACCATAATAATGAACACTGATATTTGTTTAGCTAGTATCCTGTTGTGCACATGATGTCACAACATATGAAGAGCGTATGTTTTGCAACATACCCATATGAAGTATATGATTTCACTTTGCGCCTTAATTTTAACCAGGTTATTGATCCTTAAAGAAAAATTGCTTTGTAGTGTATTGTCTTTGGATAACTCCTACAAACTTTTTGTTTTCCATTGACTCCTAGGTTCACTTAAACACTGCTCATCATATTGAAAAGAACTGCAACACTTAGTAGTAGTGGTTTGGATTATCTGCCTTCAGGATAAATCTGATTCTGAAATTATCCCTATGAACATATAGTGTTTCATAATGGGCATTGAACCTGGTATCTACAGTCTACAACTTCTTGAGTTGCATAAATACAGTATAGAAATATCCAACCACAATAGCATTATTTCAAAGCAAATAACTGTTTCCAAGAAAACCTGAGCAAAATTAAAATAGTTGGGAGGTAGAAATGATCAGATGTCTCTTAGGTCCAATGCTTTAACTCATTTAGACCAAATTTAATTTCTTTCTAGCTAAGGCATATGAGGAAATGCTAATTTGCATGAATTCTTTAGCAGTAATATTCATTAAGATCACTATGGTTCGTTGCAGTGTCAAAAGACACTTTTATTTTCTTTCCAAAGCTGATATGTATTAATGAGAAACTTACTGACCCCTTCTTTTTTCTGTGTGTGACCCATAGAACAAGAATCACTAGGATAAAATCAGCAATTTCACAGTTCTTGTTCTCTGTCAAACAACGACGCACTGACAGATCCTTCAAGTTTGATTCATTAGGAGAGTTTTTCATATGTAAGGCTAACATGCTATGACTTTTAGCTCTCAGTAAATTTAATCATTGTGCAATTTATGTGTGCTTATTCACTTTATTTCACTTTACAGGAGGCATATGTGCTTTAAAATATAGTGCCATATGTGCACAGAATCAGAGAATTTTTAAGCTTGAGATTATTTAGTCTCAACCTTGTCATATTAGAGTAGAAACTGAGGCATATGATGAATGCCAGACTGTGAAATAATGAGTCAGACTGTGAACTGTAAGTTCTTAGCTCACTGTTAATTCTTTTTGAGCTATCGCTTTGCTCCTATTATAATGCTTTAAAATCAAAATAAAACTTGATTTTATAACATGATTGATTAATTTTTTTCTTACCAAGAACTGTGAAATAACTATTTTGCATTACAGATTATAGTTGGTAGTTATCCTCTCTAGTAAATAAGTGGAAGGTTTTAAAAATAATGGATTATTTTATACAAATCATTCCTTATAGGATCAACAGTGTCTTAGGAATAATAGCAATCTTTTACTTTTAGATCATGTCTTCTGTCTGCTATCTTGTAGGCAAAGGAATGATGAACATACTGTAGATTAAAAAAAATTTCACTACTTACTATTTTTGCAGCTTTGGGCAAATCACTGAGCCTCTTATTCCTTTCCTGGAATAAGAAAAAAACCAAAAAGGCTATATCCATCAGCTTCATAGATGGTGTTCATGAATTAAGGTAAAGTAAATGAGACTACTTTTGTAAGCTAAAAAAAAAAAAAGAGAGAGATTTATATGAGTTAATGTTACCACATAATTGAAATATTTTTGTTCAGACCCAAAACCAGTATTCTCACATTCTACTATCTTAACCAATTTCTTATTTTTGTTATTTGAACACTACAAATGATGCATCCTGACTGATATATAAATATGTTAAAATCTATAGAAGTTGATTACGCTTTATAAAATATTTTAAAAATGAATTTAATTATTTAGAGCAGTTTTAGGTTCACAGAGAAATAGAGTGCTTCCTTGTCCTTAATATCTGACAACCAATGATCTGTTTAATTGTCTCAGTAGTTTTGCCTCTCTCCAAGGTGTCATGCTGGTGGAATCATTCAGTATGTGGCCATTTTGGACTGACTTCTTTTAGTTAGAAATACACATTTATAGTTCTTCCTTGTCTTTTCTAGGTTTGATAGCTCATATCACTGAATAATACTACATTATCTGAAGGTGCCACAGTTTATCCGAATCATTCACTATCTGAAGGACATCTTGGTGGTATCCAAGTTTTTGCAGTTACTAATAAAACTGCTATTATTAATATAGGTGGATGTTTTTATATAAATATACATTTTCAAATTCTTTGAGAAAATGCCAAGGCATGCAATTGCTAGATTGTGTAGTAAGAGTACGTTTAGTTCTCCAAGAAACTGTCTGTCTTTCAAAGTGGCTATGCCACTTTTCATTCCTACAGGCAATGAATGAAAGTTCCTATTTCTTCATAGCTTCACTAGCATTTTGTCCTGGTAGTGATTCATTCTTTAATATGTGAATTTAGTTGCAATTTTTTATATTTTTTGTTAATTCAAATGAAGCAATTCCTGTTGATATGTAATGAACCATGGACATACAAGCATTCAGCATACCCACCTTCAAAATTTTAAATCGAGATAAACACATTCCTTTCAAGATGGAGGATTTAATTTTCAGTGACAGTTTAAAATCTCTCCTCTTTCCTGTTTTTCTCCTATTACCTTGATTTCTAAGTCTGTTTTTTATGCAACAATACAAAGCATCAAAATGCTCGTCTATGAGACCATTCCCATATGTTTCCTGAATAAGTATCTAAGCCAACAAGTGCAATTTTATCTCACCTTTCTGCTTTACCAAGTTCTTTTCTTCAAATAATGGATGCCATGTATATTTCTTTAAAGAGGAAGCAGGTAAGTTTTGATTTAGTGTGGCAGCATCTAACCCAGTTAACAATAACACTATCTCTATTCATTGTTATGGACAGATATTTAAAGCTAAAGCTAAGCAGATTTTGGAGGTAAGTGTATTTGTGATTCATAACAGATGTGAAAAAAAAAACCAACACATTATACACTTAATGAAGCAGAGGTCATAAAAAATGGTATGCACATTTGTTAAAGGAAAAAAGAAAAAAAAATAAGAATGTGAGCTCTGCAAGAAAAAAAAAAACTAAGGAAAGCCAGCTAAATCAATATTTTGCTTATTGAAAAGAGCTCAGTGGTATTTGAAAATCAACCTTTTGATTATATAGAAACAGTCTAGCATTAATACAAATGTTGAATAACCAATATATAGTATTAACTTACCATATTTAAGAAAAATAAATATCATATATTAACACATATATACGGAATATATTAACACATATATACGATAGAAAATATGGTACTGATGAAACTATCTGCAAGGAAGGAATAGAGACACAGGCATGGAGAACGAACTTGTGGACACAGCAGGGGAATGAGAGAGTGGGGCCGACTGAGAAAGCATCATGGACACATGTACACTACCATGTGTAAAATAGATGGTTATTGGGAAGCTGCTGTGTAACACAGAGAGCATAGCCTGGCACTTTGTGATGATCTAGAGGGGTGGGATGGAGGGCGTGAGAGGGAGGCTCAATAGAGAGGGGATATGTATATATAGTTATGACGTATTTGCGTTGTTGTGAGGCAGTAACCAACACACCATTGTAAAGCAATGATTCTCCAATTAAATACCATCTTTAATTGAAATGCATTTTGTGTGCTTTGGGTCCAGTCTGTCAACAATATTATAGTCCTTGTTCCTATCATTCACAATATAGTGATGCCAAAGAAGCAGGGTTTGGCCCCTGGTGAGTTGGTTCGCCTGTGATGGAAGGCATTAACTGCTCTGGCTTTCCTGGATTTCTGGCTGGCTTTATGTCACTTTTCTTTCCCTGGGTTAGGGTGATTTGACAGTCCTCAAATTTGGATGTTTTATGTGAGTTATTTCACCTTTAATTCTGAATCCTAAAAATGTAACACCAAAGCTCTTTTACTATCACCTTCGAGAAAAGACTCCCAGGTTTTCCCCCTCCTTCTCCTTCAACTACCGTCACCACCATCAATACTACTGTACCTCCTGGCAGCTATCACTGACCAAGAATCTAAGAAGTGCAAGCACTTATGGAATGCTTGATATCTCTTATCTCACTTCATCTTTGCAAAACATAATTATTATCTCCACTTTGCAAATGGGGAAAGTGAGCCTCAGAGAATTTAGATTACCTGTCCATACACATATAATGATGCATCCAGTATTCAGATTGAAGCTGTGAGACTTCAGAGCTGGTACACGATAACTATAGGTTATTCTGCCTTTCTGTAGCTTTTACTCTATATCAACTGGTAAGAGTTACTGTTTTCAGTGAATTATTTCTCCATAACAAAATTAGGTAGTTCCAAGGAAGGTTTAGAAGAGATTAATGTCATCAGTAACATCACAATGTGTTAAACGTATTCATTATTGACTGTGCTCTTATATCTCATCTTCCTATATTTCTCTCCTTTCATGCTCTCTTACATTGAAGGTATACACACCAAGAATGCCACAACTAAAAGTCAAGAGAATCTTTTGTTTTAGACCAGGTTTTGCACTCACATGACTAGATCAATGGATATAGAATAACAATAGATTTAAGAAGAGAAAGCAATACAAGATTCATGAAAAGAAGAAAATATCTGGAAAGGTTTTTTTTTCAAGTCTTTCTATTCGATCCTGTCAGTTCCTGTCAGTTCAGTCACTCGGTCATGTCTGACTCTTTATGACCCTATGGACTGCAGCACACCAGGCCTCCCTGTCCATCACCAACTCCCGGAGCCTACTCAAACTCATGTCCATCTAGTCGGTGATGCCATCCAATCATCTCATCCTCTGTAATCCCCTTCTCCTCCCACCTTCAATCTTTCCCAGCATCAGGGGCTTTTTCAAATGAGTGACTCTTAGAATCAGGTGGCCAAAGTATTGGAGTTGTAGCTTCAACATCAGTCCTTCCAATAAATATTTAGGACTGATTTCCTTTAGGATGGACTGGTTGGATCTCCTTGCAGTCCAAGGGACTCTCAAGAGTCATCTCCAACATCACAGTTCAAAAGGTCAGTTCTTCGGCACTCAGCTTTCCTTATAGTCCAACTCTCACATCCATACATGACTACTGGAAAATCCATAGTCTTGACTAGATGGACCTTTGTTGGCAAAGTAATGTCTCTGCTTTTTAGTATGCTGTCTAGGTTGGTCATAGTTTTTCTTCTAAGAAGCAAGTGTCTTTTAATTTCATGGCTGCAGTCACTATCTGCAGTGATTTTGGAGCCCCCAAAAATAGTCTCACTATTTCCATTGTTTCCCATCTATTTGTCATGAAGTGATGGGACAAGATGACATGATTTCAGTTTTCTCAATGTTGAGTTTTAAGCCAACTTTTTCATTCTTGTCATACCATCTCTAAACAAATTTGCCCTAAGCAGAGAGAGTGTCACTTAGTTTATGCTCTCAAACTGTCATGCTCCCATCTTAAGGTTATTCTTAAGGTTCAATACAAAAGCTATCTTGAGCTCTAAATAAGTGTGATCTCTGGTAAGTTGTTCACAGTAACTTCTCTTTATACTTTCCCATGTAATCCAGAAGAGAAGGCTCTTAAACTTTGACATGTGTTATTTGGTCACTCTCAGATGGGCCTTATTTTTACTTGTCTTCAGGGAGATAAAACATTTAAGCAGACCTTAGTTTAAATAATTGTCAAAACATTGGCATTGGGACACAGTGTCATTAACTGTCTTCCAGTGATTCATTAGGGATAAACTGACTTCTGTGTTGCATGATCCTATTGCTTATGGAGAGACATTATTGAGAGTCTTCATCACTTGGCAAAGATAATTCTAATCTCCAGCAGATTAGAGGTTTACTGAATAGGTGAATATTCTTACCTACCTCTTTCTCAGCATACTTTAAAGCATACATAGTGTAGACCATTTTTTTTGTTTTCCCACATTATCCTGCTTCTGCTTACAGGTCCTCCTATAAAAGAGATTTATACCAAGAATTCATCACATTTATTCCAGAGTTTGTGTAAATCTCTTTCTTTTCATATTTTGATCTTGTTCACATTGCTTTTCCTCCCTTGTTAGTATATAGAACAGCTTATATCCTGTTTTGCAGAACTGAACAAAAAGAGGATACGCTTGTCAATATGACTGGCTAGAAAATCTATGATTAAAAGTTATGTTGCTCATTATCCATAGAAAATCAAAGTGGGAACAATGCTTACTGACCATTTTTGGAAGCAGTTTCTTGCTCATTGCTTTCTGTGATCTTCCTTAAAAACAAAGCTGTAAATTGCTACATTTCACTGAGATGGCAACATACAGAGCGATTTGTGTTTATGCAAAAGGATCCTATTACCCATTTTTCTTTCAAATTAGTTTCTAAGAGTTTCTACCTGAAGGTGTGCCAGCATAGGTAATTATTTTAAGATGTGTTAGCTGTTATTTTAGCTAACACTAAAATATCAAAACCTCCATGTTGATATTGATCAAAAACCTCCATGATATTGATCAAAACCTCCATGTTCTTGGATTGACAGATAGCTATCAATGTCATTCATTTCCCCAAATATAATGGTTTGAACACGTGAGCCACAAAATCAATAATATGAATGATTATTTATTTGCCAGTGAAATCAATGGATCTCTTATTAAATGTGCCTAACATGAAGGAAGACATTATGATAATGAAGATGCCCTGGTCAAGTAGACTGAAGCTCTGAGAGCCCTTTAGTCAGTTTCCCAGGAGTTCAGATATGGTTCTAGTTACAGAGAACTAATGAGACAAACTTAGTAACACAGAAACAAAATAGGCTGAAAATTAAATTTGTATCTGAGAGGCCAAAGGGTTATTACAAAGCTCATGTAAAATCTGGAAAGTCTTACTTCTTCCCCTCCAAAAAAGGTATTGATGTATTGACAGTGGAGTCTGTCATTACGCTAGAGTGATGAGTGATACTAAATGTCATTGGCATCTTCCATCTGATGCTTGTGTTTTAGCTGTGATTTTACCAAATGTTGTAAAATGCCTCCAGGGATGGGTTCACTATCTTCCCAAGCAACCCATAACAGAAAAGACAGCACAACAGGATAAAATAGTATAGGAGTCCATAGGTAGAATAGCTCCAAAGTGAAGTCGCTCAGTCGTATCCAACTCTTTGCAACTCCATGGACTGTAGCCTACCAGGTTCCTCCATCCACGGAATTTTCCAGGCAAGAATACTGGAATGGATTGCCATTTCCTTCTCTAGGAGATCTTTCCAACCCAGGGATTGAACCTGGGTCTCTGCATTGTAGGCAGACACTTTACAGTCTGAGCCACCAGGGAAGTCTTGAGTAGCTCCAAAAGTGTCCTCAATAGTTACTTTGCAAAGAAACAGTTATGCCCTAAGAAGAAAAGGACTTGTTTATGAGCTATATTTAAAATGATATTTATTAAAAATTTGAAACTTTTAATAATATTTTGGGAACAAAGCATTAGTGTTCTAGAAAATTTTACTGTACACATCAGCTCCTTGCTTATTGATGAGATAAAAATGAAGCCTAATGACATTGATTTTAAAAGCAACCAGGGCTCATCATTGCAAAACATCTGCTTGGCTGTTGTAAGGTGAATGAAAAAGACATTATGTTTATGAATGAGCAAAAGGGCATTAGAGCTTTCAGAACTGGGATCAAGAGGGTAGGACAAAACAAGGTAAAAAATGTTCTTTTTAAGTGTACTGTCATGATCTGGATTGAACTACCAACATTTGAGCCCTGATGTCATTAGCATCAAGAGCTATTTGACACATAACGAGGACAGTTGGGACTGACCTATGGAGGATAAATAGGACTATGAACCAGAGGCAAATCAGAAACACAGCTTAACTTGGCAAACAGCATACTGCTCATATAATCCATGCTACTTGCCAGGGAGTCCATGAATACTCACACTCACTACAGCAGTTAGTATGCAATGTCGGATTTAGGAATCTCTCAAGCCTAAAGGTGAACATTTTTAGCCAGGTCACCAGAATTACATTTGTATGAATCCAAAATATAGACACATATTCCACCTTTAGAGAGGTAAATTTTAGTTTCATATGAAGAGTATCTTTCTAGTTAACAAAGTTGTTGAAAAACTAAACTGGCTATCTTATAACATGAATTTCTGGTTCCTACGTATGTTAAAAAGAAAGAAAGAAAGAAAAGATTCAGTGATCACTGTTGATAAAGAGTTTGCAGGTGATCTCTGATCTGTCTTTTCATCTGTGAAATTCTAGTCATTCATTCATTCATGTAAAAAATCTGATTCTCTGATTTTGACACAAAATTACATTCCTATTGTTTCTATTAGTTAATAGCAGTATTTTGTAGATGTTATTCACAGGTTTGTCATAGCTCGCCTCCTCACTTTATTCAGGGTTCTTTATAAATATCATCTTACTGGAAAAGCCTTCTTTTGTGTTTGTTTGAAAAACAGCATTCCCACTCTGTCACACTCTCTGCTCTAACCCTGCTCTATTTTTATTGAAAAATTTATCACTTCATGATACTCTTATTTTCTCTCTCCATCTACTAGATTGTAAATTACACAGGAATAAGGATTTTGACTTTTGTTAACTTCTGACTTCCTATTGTTTGTGATAATATCTATCACATACCTGATGATCAAAAATACATGTTAAATGATTCAGTAAATGAATGAATGGATTAATGAATGAATGAAAGTAACTACCTGAATTAACAATTATTTTGAATCCTATGACTGGATTTTTATTGCAAACAGATACTAATTTAATATCATAAATAAATTAGTCATTGTAATTGTTGCTGTTCAGTCAGTAAGTCGTGTCTGACTCTGCGAGCCCATGCACTGCAGCACACCAGGCTCCTCTGTCCTTCACCATCTCCCAGAGGCTGCTCAGATTCATGTCTATTGAGTCGGTGATGGTATCTAATCATCTTATCCTCTGCCATCCCCTTCTCCATTTGTCTT
Source organism: Odocoileus virginianus (assembly GCF_023699985.2). NCBI lineage: Eukaryota > Metazoa > Chordata > Mammalia > Artiodactyla > Cervidae > Odocoileus > Odocoileus virginianus. The sequence goes on from NC_069699.1 coordinate 22,096,675, forward strand.
CAATTTTTCCCAGCATCAGGGTCTATTGCAATGAGTCAGCTCTTCGCATCAGGTGGCCAAGGTACAGGAGCTTCAGCTTCAGCAGTAGTCCTTCCAATGTATACTCAGGGTTGGTTTCCTTCAGGATTGACTGGTTTCATCTCCTTGCTGTCCAAGGGACTCTCAAGAATCTTCTCCATCACCACAATTCAAATGCATTAATTCTTTGACACTCAGCCTTTATTATGTTCCAACTATCACATCTGTACATGACTACTGGTAAAATCGTAGATTTGACAATACAAACATTTCTTGGCAAAGTGATGTCTCTGCTTTTTAATATGCTGTCTAGGATTTGTCATAGCTTTCCTTCCAAGGAGCAAGCATCTTTTAATTTCATGGCTGCAGTCACCATCTGCAGTCAATATAATATAAAAATTTTTTTCATTTCATATTTGAATGTAACTGATTCTTATAAAAATGTTCAAGGGAATAAAAATATTTTAAAAAGACTTTTACCATCCCATTAGAATTTAATGTTCCTTTATGCTTTAGAAAAGTAAATTGAAAAACAAATATTAAAAAAAGAAAACTGGTTAGATTTCCAGGTGTCCCAGTTGAATTTAAGTCACATAAGACCTAGATTAGATTTAACAGAGGAGATTTTTGTAAGTAATTTCTACAATGGTAAACTCTCAAATGTATTGCATTTGCCTAAAAGAATTCATGTTATGTGATTGCTGGAGAGGATAGAGATGCTAAAAAAAGATGTTTTGATGCTTTGCCATACACTGGAGATTTTGTAATACATCACAATTATATGTTCTTACTGACACTTTTAAATAAATGGGATCTATGTAATATTTTCCTGACTGTTGGTCTGTCATGGTTTATAGACCCATGTGAGTATTTAATGCTGAACACTAATATTTAAAAACAAACATGATTTTCTATACATATGGCAAATATTCTTGCTAGTTATGATCTGCCTATTTATTTTAGCTGCTGTATTATAAAAACCACATGTAGCCAATGGAGCTTTCTTATTATGGCTATATCAATTCAGCAATGCAGCTTATTTAGAAAGTGGCAAAATATGTATCATTGTGACTTTGCCTATGCATAGCAGTAAATTGCATCCATATATAATGGAGCTCTGTACATTTTTAGAAGGAATTTTGTGATTACATGCTAGAAAACTAAATATAAATCAGTAAACTCAAAAATATTTTATTTTTTAAGTTGCACTGTAGCTTAATCTTTTGCCTCAAATGAGAAAATATTGTTTTTCAAATTAACTTCAGTTTTAAAAGCAGTATTTGCAACAAAGAATATTCAGGTAGTTCTTGCTTGCCTTTTATGAAAGCAGAGAAGAAGGAAAAGAAGAAGGAAATGGCAACCCACTCCAGTACTCTTGCCTGGAAAATACCATGGATGGAGGAGCCTGGTAGGCTACAGTCCATGGGGTTGCAAAGAGTCGGACACGACTAAGCGACTTCACTTCACTTCACTTTATGAAAGCAGGGCAGTGTAGTGTTGTAGATAAAGCACTGGCTGACAGGAATCTTAGATTGAAATAACTTTTCAGCCAATATTTATCTTTGTAACACAGAGTGAACTCTTATAAATGGAATTACACTTGGTTCTATGTAGGTCCAGAATGCAATGCAAATAGCAATTTATAGTGTCAATTATTATCCTTAGAAAGTAACATAGAACTTATGTCCCTGAAGCGTCTAAGAAATCACTAGAATGACACAAGAAATTAGAAGACTCAGCTTTAATGAAATAGCAGAAAGTCGAACCAATGCACTCAGATAACGTTAGAGTTCAGGGATTCCAAGGACCCCCGTATCTCATTTCATCATTTTAGATATGAGGAAACTGAGTCCCAAGGAGGTTAAGTGGCATAAATTCATACAGCTAAACACTAACACAATAGTAATAAACATATGAAAAATTAAATCTTCAACAAACATTTGAATACTCTTTTTCCTTTCTCCCTGCCCTCCTTCATTCTGTCTTTTCTTTCTCTCTTTTACAACACACTTTCATTCTCTTTTTTATGATTAGACAATTTGTTATTTATCCAATTTTTTTTATTAAATAAATACACACAGTAGTACATTTAGAAAATCTAGGGACTCGAAAAAAATTCTATAATGTTATCACTCAGAAAGTGTCAGCTGTTTTCTGTAACAGACCTGTTCAATAATGAATAATTAAAGCTGTCTTTTATCAATCACAATATTAAAACTTCAGAATGCAAAAGAAAAACTGCAAAGGACCATTCTCGTGGTGAAAATATTCAGTCCTTGCCTTATCTCACTATAAGAAAACTTGTCAGTGCAGCATTTTGACTCTTTAGAAAAATAAAGACCAAGGACTTCACTTTCCTATTTCATTAATTGAAAACTGGCTGGGAACACTTAGTTTTGGGCCTGTCTGATTCATATCAGTTGGCATGAGCAATAGGATACATTAAAAAAAAAATTCATCAGCTTACTTTAATTTCCATATAATTAGTATGTAAAATATGGCAGTTCCCTTGAATATAGACTAGGCTGAAATGGAGTATTTGAGGCAATTTTTTTTTGTCATTAAATCAACAAAACTGCTTTCTTATTTTCTTAAAAAAATATTTTTGGGGGTGGGATATTGTTTTAGGAATAGAGCTTGAATTCATTTATTTACTAATGCACAGATACAGCCTGTGTTTCATTGGTTGAAGACCCTATTCAATCCACAGTAAAGTCTTATGTCACGTGCAAGCATGAAGACATCTGAATATTAATAAAGATCCATTTCTTTCATAAATAATAATAGATAGGAAACAAGCAATTGGACAGGGCCATGTGTATGCAGATAAGTTCCTTATTAGAACTAGATTTAACAATGGTAGTATTGTCAGTTAAGACATTATGACACATAGACAATGAAATCATATATAAAGTCTTCTCACTTTACAAATAGACAACAGAACAACTGTAATAGATTTATATACTGCAATTTTCATTCTATTAGTTAGAAGATATATCCAAAATTGGGGCTGTCAATCAGAGAAAATGAATGCATGTTTTATATTCATAGTATTAATTTGAGGAGGGAAAAATCATTGTACTTAGATTTTACAGCACTATACACATTTTAGTTTACACAACAGTAAATTTATATGTTTACTCTTATAATATAATTGGTTAGAGCATCTCAGTAAACATAAGAAAACAGGTTAATATGAAGACCTGTGAAATAATAAAAGTGACTTTCATGTCATTTAAATTCATTTTATTGATTGCATCATTTTTCAATACTGTCTATTGACTCATATCTACTTTTGTATTTTGTAAGACTCTGTATTTGTTCATGGGCATGGCTGGGTCAGTTTCTTATGGGGTCGCTGCTCCTTTTTCCCGGGTCCTGGTGCACACAAGGTTTTGTTTGTGTCCTCCAAGAGTCTGTTTCCTCAGTCCTTATTAGGTTCTGGTGGTTCTATGGTAGGGTAAATGGCAACCTCCTCCAAGAGGGCCTATGCCATACCCAGGCCTGCTGCACCCAGAGCCCCTGCATCAGGCCACTGCTGACCTGTACCTCCACAGGAGACGCTCAGACACAGTTCTGGCTCAGCCTCTGTGGGTTGGGTGTGCGTTTCATGCCCTTTCCAGGTGTGAGCAGTTCAGATGACCAGTGCTTGGAGAGTGCGCTGTCCCAGGAGGGCCGTGTGCCTGAGTCCCCTCCCCAGTCCTGGCCACCTGGCTTCCCGGGTGCGATGCGAAAGCACCATCTCAGATGTGCCATACGTCTCCTCAGGAGACCTGATCTCAGGCTGCGACTATCCTGGAGGATGTCAACCATCCAGGGTCTCAGGAAGATGTCGTCAGCAGCTAGGAGCCTGCTCATAGTTTTGTGGAAGATGCCATCTCTGAGGCTGAGATTGCAGCAGCCCCTTGTCTTCCATCTCTGGCTGCCTCAAGCCTGCCTCTCTGCCTCCGGGAGGGGAGGGGCCGGCACACAGCCAGCTGCTCTCCTTTGGTATCCACTCAATCCTTTGTTCTCTAAGCTGGCCAGGCTGGGCATTAGGTTGTTAGGTTAGAGCCTTTGGCGGCAAAGTTCTCTTTTCCGCAGTTGTGGTTAGGCGTGAATTCTGTAGGCTTTTTTTTTTTTCCTCCTGGTTATGTTACGTTGCCTTCTGAAATTCCAAAACTCCCCACAGACCCATCTGTGAGAGGGTTTCCTACTGTGTGGAAAATTCTCCTTCTTTATGACTCCCTCTCCAGGAAAGGTCTCCCTAAGCTTTGACTACACGAAAGCTTTTGACTGTGTGGATCACAACAAACTGGAAGATTCTTGAAGAGATGGGAATACCAGGCCACCTTACCTACCTCCTAAGAAATCTGTATGCAGGTCAAGAAGCAACAGTTAGAACTGGACATGGAACAACAGACTGGTTCCAATATGGAAAGGAGTATGTCAAGGGTGACAATATATAGCCTTTTTAAACGTATATGCAGAGTATATCATGAGAAATGCTGGGCTGGATGAAACACAAGCTGGAATCAAGACTGTCGGGGGAAATATCAATAACCTCAGATATGCAGATGACACCATCCTTATGGCAGAAAGTGAAGAAGAACTAAAGAGCCTCTTGATGAAAGTGAAAGAGAAGAGTGAAAAAGTTTGCTTAAAACTCAAAATTCAGAAAACTAAGATCATGACATCCAGTTCCATCACTTCATGGCAAAGATGGGGAAACAGTGGAAACAGTGACAGACTTTATTTGGGGGGGAGGCTCCAAAATCACTGCAGATGGTGACCGCAGCCATGAAAATAAAAGACACTCACTCTTTGGAAGAAAAGCTATGACTAACTAGACATCATATTAAAAAGCAGACACATTACTTTGCCAACAAAGGTCTGTCTAGTCCAAGTTATGGTTTTTCCAGGAATCATTTATGGATGCGAGTGTTGGATTATAAAGAAACCTGAGTGCTAAAGAATTGATGCTTTTGAACTGTGGTATTTGACTAGGCTCATGAGAGTCACTTGGACTGCAAGGAGATCCAACCAGTCCATCCTAAAGGAGATCAGTCCTGACTATTCATTGGAAGGACTGATGCTGAAGCTGAAACTCCAATACTTTGGTCATCTGATGTGAAGAGCTAACTCATTTGAAAACACCCTGATGCTGGGAAAGATCAAAGGAAGGAGAAGAAGGGGATGACAGAGAGTGAGATGGTTGGGTAGCATCACTGACTCAATGGACATGAGTTTGAGCAAGCTCCGGGAGTTGGTGATGGACAGGGAAGCCTGGCACGTCCATGGGGTCACAAAGAGTCAGGCACGACTGAGTGATTGAACTGAACTGAACTGAACAGAGATGCCTATGCTTGCCATTTAAAATTTTGATGAAGCAGTAGTAAGTTAAAATTTTGTTAAAATAAAGACTTATTTGCTTGTTACATTTATTTATTTTAAAGGAATTTCAATCAACCTGCTCTAAGGCAACTCCATTAGGTTACGGTTTAATTAGAAAGAGTAGGATAGCATATAATGACCAAAGAGTAAACAGAGATCAGCTTGAAGGTTACTGAGAAGCCTGTTTTTCTTACTAGTTGAACGGAGAACTCTTTTACCAACAAGGATGAAGAACTGAAGATTTGCTGGGCTGTAATTTGCAGCAAGGGGACACTGAGTGACCAAAAAATAATGATAGACTGAAGCTTTGGAATGGTGATTATGGATATGCTATTTAATTTAAAAAAACAAAAATTTCTTTAAGTTCAGATACTTCGAAGTTCATGAAAAATCATAATCATCATCTCTGCAAGATTAGTTTCTTCTCATTATTTTTTAAAAATGATTGTCTCCTCATTTTTTCTCCTCACCCACACACAGGTAACCACTATAAAGTGTTTAATATATGACCTGAGAACTGTATGCTTTCTAAAAAAAAAAACATATAGTTCAGTTTAGTTTCCTTGTGCAGGCTTAATTCACATGAAGGATATTGAGCTAGCTTTCTTATTTTTAAAGTTATTCTTAAAGTTTTTATTCCTCTTCTTCTTTAAAACTATTTCTTCATTTGGCTTCCAGGACTTTACTTCCTTCAGGCTCATCTTCCATGACTCCGGTTAATCATCAGACTCCTCTTATCTTTCTTCTTAATCTCTATAGTTCTATCTCTTAGCATGTACCAGAGCTCCATCTTCAGCATTTTATTTCCTATTGCCACTGCAATGAGTGGCAATAGGAAATACAATTCCAATCTCAAGGCTCCAGTTAATGTCTCCAGGCTCAAGAACCCCAGATATCTACCTTCAACCAAGACTCTCCCTCTAACTCTAGACTAGTACCATCTAAGTCCTTAATGAATCATGAAACAGGCAGAATTCCCCTGGAGAAACAGAACCAGTAGGAGTTAGATATTAAAATAATTGTTGCCTTCATTTGACTTAAGTAATGGTGGACTCTGCTTAGAAAATCAGAAATCTGTAGGGTAGGCTATCAGGAAGGGCAGGGAGGAACTCTCAGGCAAGGGCTGAAGCTGTTATCCACAGCAGCAGTTTCCTTTTCTTGATGGAAGCCTCAGCTTTATTTCTTAACTGACTGAATGAGGCCCACACAGATTACATAGGATAATCTCCCTTACATGAAGTCAAATGATTTTGCACTTTAGTCATACCTACAGAATGGCTTCACAGGAAAACTGACATTTATATTTGATTGATTAACTGGAGAGTCTAGTAAACTGGATACATTAACTCTAGTCATTAACTATAGTTCAGATCAACATCTTCCTTTTTCCTCAGCTCTCAAGGCGTCTCCTACTCCTTTTATGCCAACTCCATTTTACCAGAAACAGTAGAGTGGGCATCAAGCATTTTGTTCTTTTATGCTTTTTATCTAGTGCACTGGCAAAACTTATTAGTTCTATCTTCAGTTTTATCTACAATATGACCAGTTCCCACCAGCACTACTGAAATATAGTCCAAGTCACTATCACCTATTTCCAGATTAACTGCAACAGCCTCTCAGCAGGTCTCTGTGTCTTTAGCCTCTGTTGTATAGTTTCTTGTCCCTATAGCATGATTTCCTATCACAGGGGAAAAAACAAGCAAGAAAATAAATATTTGTTCAATGAATGACTGGATGTCTTTTTATTTTCTTTTGTGAATTTTTTTAACTGAGCAACGAAATTAACTTACATGTGCAATATCTGTCCTGCATTGTAGATATTTAAATTAATAAGAAATATAATACCTAGTATTTACTCATCACTCACTCCATGCACTGGCAATTTAAAGAACTTCAGGTATTTTCATGTGTGTGGTCAGTCACTCAGAGATGTCTGATTCTTTGTGACCCCACGGACTGTAGCCTGCCACGGTCCTCTGGCTATGGGATTTCCAGGCAAGTATACTAGAGTGGGTTGCCATTTCCTCCTCCAGAGGTTTTTTCTGACCCAGTGATCAAACCTGTGTCTCCTGCAATGGCAGGTAAATTCTTTATCACTGAGCCACCCCGGACAAGGTCAGATATTTTCATAGCCTTATAATAACACTATGAAATATATTTTCATTTATCACCAATTTTCACTGAAGAAAACTGATGCACAGAGAGACAAGCATCTTGCCCAGATTCACAGCTTATAAATGAGGGAGATTGTATTTGGACCCTGGTACTCAGATTTTGGTGGCTGTACCAGAATTTATTTACTATGGCAAATGACCACAATCCTTGTTTAAGGGATTAAGAGGTAAATATAGCAGAAGATGGGGAACATTAGAAATGGCCCAGAATTTCCAGTATAGTTATAGGTTGCAACAGCACACATATTTATCTCTTGAAAATGTGAAAAATTTGCTTAGACAGACATAACTATGCAAGATTATATGGAAATAATTTGTAGCAAAAATGACCAAAGAAATATCAGTAGGCTGTATAAATTGCTTGGAACATCTTAGAAAGAACATTTTAACACTGCTTGAATATCTTCAGTATTAGAAACTTTCTGGGAAATCAATGCACATAAAATGAAGGAGCTACATTAGTCCATAAACATAGGATTTCAGGAGTTTTTCTTTTCTTTTCTTTTTGCTAATTTTAATTTTTATTGCTTGCTTGTAGCCCTTTATTTAAACTTACATAGAGTAACACTTAAAAAAACCTATATTGTTGAAGATAATGTGATGCATTTTATATAAATTATTACATAAAAATTATTTTGTAAATATTACTCCATTATTTGGAATCTTATTGTTATGTAACAATCATTCCCTGTATGAAGAAAATATAGATTCAAGGTTTAAATAGAGAAATAGTGGAAAGAACACATGGAAGATGCAGAGAAAGGATTTAAGAGAGGGTTCTTTACCTTTGAATTTTCCCTTCTTAAATGAATGGCTGTGTGTGTGCACGCTAAGTTGCTTCAGTCATATCTGACTCTGTGACTCTACAGACTACAGTCCAACAGGCTCCCCTATCCATGGGATTCTCCAGGGAAGAATACTGTAGTGGGTTGCCATTTCCTCCTCCAGAGAGCTGTCTTTATTCCAATCAAATAATGAAAAGCACAGGTGCTGTCCCTTCTCTTTCTTATTTTAGGGCTATGCCATCTGAATGTACATCTATAAAGAAGAGGGCATGTTGAAAAAAACAGATCTAAAATCTGAATGAAGCAAGTTGAAACACACTTGTTTTTCCATTATTATAGGTTTTACTGAAATCATTCTAACTATAACTGACTTTGCTTGTTAATAAAATCATACTACTCTTGAAAATATGGATGGCTTATATCTCACAGACCAAATTTGGCCATTTTTAAAAAAATAAAGCTTTATTGGAACCCAGCTATGTCCATTTTTTTTTAAATGTGTTTTCTGTTGTTGCTTTTATACTGAAAGGCAGAGTTGAGGAGGTGTGGAAAAGACCATATAGCTTGCAAAGCTGAAATAATTCACTAACCTTTTACAAGAAAAGTTTGCTGACCATTGCTCTAAAAAAAGCCCTCAGTAATTATTATTATTATATCACAGGTAATTATTATATATTGTTAAGATTTAAACTGTGACTTAGTGCAACTTGTAACAACTGTTCTGCTTCCTTTCTACAGTTGTCCCAAAGTGTCTAGTTGGCTTTGAGATGAAGAAGAATTCAGAATATATATATATTATATATATAATATATATTATAATATATTAATATATAATTATATAATATAATATATTATATATATAATATATATATATATAACAGAATTCAGTTATAAGGTCAGGAGAGCCAAAACTTCCCCCAGAGGCATTACAGTCATGATGCCTTCTTACAGGGGCTTTCATTTAGGTAACGAATCTACCTAAAGTCATTTGAAGCAAATTGCAAGGCAAACCTTGAGTTTTTAGAGCCCTCTGGGAGCAATTTATTTGATATGTTTACTGTTAAACAGATGTCCTAACATTAGGATTTCAGGGTCCATAAAATGTGGTAAGAACGGGGAATGCATCTAAAAGAGAGACCGTAAAGGCAGACTCTTGACCCGCACCTCTGTCAGCTCTTCTGCCTCGCTCCCTCTTTCCCTTACTTTGATTCTCTTCGCTTATGCTTTTGCTACCTAGGTAAAGCACTCGTTTGGGCTTGCCAGGTGGCTCAGTGGTAAAGAATCTGCCTGCCAGTGCAGGAGATGCAGGAGATATGGGCTTGATCCATTGTGGGGAAGATTTCTTGGAGGAGGAAATGACAACCCTCTCCAGCATTCTTGCCTGGGAAATCTTGCCTGGCGAGAGGAGCGGGCTACAGTACATGGGGTTTCAAAAAGTTGTACAGACTGAGCACACGGGCAGGTACTCATTGGTAAAGCTCTTGTCAATTTCCTTACCATTCATGTGCAAATATTTGCAATCCCAGACTCATTTATTTTATGGTTCAGCAACACAAGTAAAATACTAAAAATCTACTATTAGCATTAGAATGTCTTCCAATGTAAAATAGGACATATTTAAAAAGAAAGCTTCTTTGAGGTGGTAACTTCAATATAGGATATTTTAAGAGTAAATGGGTTACTGTCAATTAATACTCTTGTTATGTAGTGTGCATTTTATTTAAAATGTTTTATAGTGTAAATTTTCATGTGTATGACAACTATTGTAAATTAAATTATTTATATCCTTAATTTCTTTTCTTAGTGAAGAAAAGGAAAAACATTCTTCTCCTCACTGGCAATTAATTTTTATTTGAGAGTACATCTATGCCTGGGAAGTGTTTGCATTTTTGAACTTAAACAACTAGATTGGAAATCACTTCATTCATCAAACATTTGCTTAAAGGTTACAAAGTTATAAGCTTTCTGCAAGTGGTGAGGATATAAAAAAGATTCCATATTTAAATAATATAATCCATTGAAAATAGTAATATTGAGAATAAGAATTATCAAAATATAGCAGCAGCAGCCAAAATTATATTCAGAGAACTATTCATGGATTTAACATTTTCTTCTTAGAGGAATGAAAGATGAAGAATTCATCTCAAGAAATAAGTAAAACAGTAAAAAAAAAAAAAAAGAAGAAGAAGAAGGGTGTGATGGAGATACAGCCAAAACCCACTGTATTTTATGAAAAACAAAAACAAAAACAAAAACAAAAACAAAGAATTGTTAATCTAAAAGATGGTTTTGGGGAGTGAGAGGATCTGACACCACATGAATATAAGCAGTAGAAAAAGATGATCTCCAGGCAAAACTAATCAAGGAAAAAACAAAAAAAACCCCCAGATAAATCAAGGTTGATAAATGGAACATAGGAGTATAGAGGAAGAAGTTTAAAATATAAATGAATATAAGCAAATATATGTTGACATTTGGTAACCTCATTTAAAAAATATGATATTTTAGTTTTTCAGAATTACTTTGTTTTACTTCTCAATAACTTTACCTATAAATTGTCTTTAAAATTTTATGAAATATTTCTTCAACAATTTTACACATATTAGATAAAAAAGTAAGAAAAAGATGAATTCTTGTACTTTGAGATAAGACCAAAACAAGTTTGGTTTATTTTGATTTAGTTTCTAGATACAGGTTGAAATCCAGAGAACTTTCGGGTTCTTGTAGGTAACCACGGTGTCTTTTTCTTTTTTCCATTTAAACAGACCTTACTTTTAAATATCTTTATGTTCACAGAAAAATTTGGCAGAAATTATGGAGAGTTCCCATATACTCCTGCCCTTACACATGCATTGTCTCCCCCACTACCAACACCCCCCACCAGAGTTGTACATCTGTTCAGGCTGTGAAACATATGTTGACTCATCACAATAGTCCAAAGTCCACAGTTTACCATAGTTTTGTACATTTTGTGAGCTTTGACAAATGTATAATGACATGTATCTACCATGATCGTATCATATAACACAGTTTCCTCACCCTAAAAGTCTCCTGTTTTCTGCTTATTCATTCCTTCTTGCCCTCTAACCCATGTCAACCACTGACATTTTTACTAATCAAGGAAAAAACATAGTTTACCTTTTCTAGAATGTCATATAGTTAGAATTAACAGAATGTGAACTTTTCAGGTTGACTTCTTTTACTCAATAATATGCACTTAAGATTTCTCTATGTCTTATCATGTCCTGATAGTGAATTTATTTTTAGCACTGAATAATATTCCATTGTCTAGATATACCACATTTTATTTATCCATTTACATACTAAAAGGCATATCTGTTGCTTTCAAGTTCTGGCAATTTTGAGTAAAACTGCCATAAACATTTGTGTCCAGCTTTTATGTGGGCAAACATTTTCAACTAATTTGAGTAAATACTCTTTGAGTAAAAGGATTTCAGTTATGCAGCACTTTTTAAGAAATTTAACTGTGGACAATTTTAGATGACACCTGTTTTCTTAGTTTATTATAAATGCTAAAGCTGTCTATAATATTGTATCAAGTCTTCTTACTTTTTTGTGTTACTTGCTTTGGCATTTGATTTTAAACTATAATAATGGAAGTTTATTTATTTTAAGGTAAGAGAGGGAGTTTTCATCTAACAACAACAACAAAAAAGCTTCATAAATAAATTGTGCTTATATCAATTCACCTTTGATTTCAGGAAACTAGATTGAGGATCGCAAAGAAAGAAACCATTGATTTTGTTAGTTGCCTCTAGGGGATTATGGAATACTTTTCTTTAGAGATCTTTAATAATGAATTTTTTTCTGAGTATATTAGCCTTAGAATGCCTGATTTTGGTCTGAATATTGTAGAAAACCAGCTATAATATTTCACAGTACACCCATTTCACATTAGGTTTGTAAAAAATATAGGAGTTTAAATATCAAAGTTCTGAGTGAACATTTTTATACTCTACTAAAACAATTCTGAGAAATAGTTTGAACTTCTGAGTCAGTCAAGGTTCACTTTATCATAGGGCATGCCTTTAGTTTACAGGATGGATTAGCCTAAGGAATTATGAGGATATTACATGGGGATGTTGTTTTGGAGTCATTTCTTTTCCTGGAGAGTCCATATCACTATAGAGGATACAGCCTGACCAGGGAGGTACTTACTTAATGCTGTGTACCTGTTGTTACCATGGTCAATTTTATACTATCAGGATCTACTGACAGAGAGTATAAGGTGACGAAAAACTCATCATAGGTCTTGTTTAGACACAGCCAAGAGGATGACATGGAGGAAGGAGATATGGTAAAAATCTGTCATTGCCTCTAGGTGGAAACATAGCTCCTCACTGAAGAAAAAGTGACATTTTTCCAAGTAACAATTATCTGCACAGCTATGTGTCTTAATGACTAAATCGAGTGTAAAAATGGCATACAGATCCATCAGGGAGTATATGCATAGTTAATTATGCCCGAAATAATAAATGTATGATTTCCACAGGATAAGGTAAACAGCCAATTAAACTAAGATATGATATACACTTTCTCTACTCATTAGTCAAAGCATAAAACATTTTAGCGTTGCCTAAATAATTTACTTGTGTTAAAATAAAGGGAAATGCTTAAAACATTAATAGGGTACTTTACAATCTTGAAGTCAATAAGTTGTTATATGATGGCTATGTAAATAATTCAAAGCTCTATTTAGCACAAAAGGGCCAAGGCATTTTTGCACAATTCAAATAATTCAAAATTTGCCACAGTTTTCTCCACTGGGCCAAGCTGTCTCCAATGGCTTCTTCCTAGATGAAACCTGGGGAGATTTTGATGCTGATATTCTGCTCTCTTTCCATGGGAATATTATTATCTGTGGTTGTTTTATTTTTATTAATTGTTGCTGTGATTTGAGTACTACTAGGCACTATGAGAGGGGACAAATAAGTGTGGTCCTACTTCTCAAAGAAAAGTAAAAGAGATAAGCAAAAAAAAAAAAAAAAACAACAAATTTAAGAAGAACATATACATATATCAAATAAAAATTATTTTTAGCATTCAAGTCCAGTGTTCACAATTTGGTATGCATGACAAATCCAATGTTTACAGAGTAGTTTGACTGATGATAATACATAAACTAGATTATGTGTCTGGAATGCATATACAAATAAAAGATCAGGAAGTCAAAGGAACACTTTTAGTAGGATTCACTTGAAATGCAAATGTAGATAAGATTTGAAGAGCTGAGGGGAAGACAGCCCAGCGCTGTTAGCTCTTGGAGGAGGGAGTATATGGAGCAGGCCAGTGAAGATCAATCAGAAAAGAAAGTTTGGAATTCTGGTCTCTGAAAGGAATGGTTCAGGCAAATATCCTTGCTTTTAGCTTATACGGAAAACAACAGAGTAGACCTGACTCAATAAAGATGACATGCTCTCCATATCTTACCTTACAGAGCATTCCAATTCCCCACTCTCAATGATCTCATCCCAAATGTCTCTTGCCAAAGTTTTAATTCTCTGACTTGCTTGGCCTATGGGTCTTAACAGATGGGCATATGCTTACACGAAATAAAATGCTAAAATAAAAAGTAAGTGAATTATATAACAGTAGTGTGAATATAGTGTGAATATATGTATATTAGAACTTGTCATTTTATTAACACACCCATTTATAGGAGTAAAGTAGGGATCACCATTTTATACAGAATCACTGTGTGTGTTCTTTGATGGCACTAGAAAAATACAGAAAAAGTAAAAAACAAACAACTCCATCCCCACCCCCCACCAAAACTGTATTTGGCTTAGTAACATATTCACACTCTTAGCAGCCCTGGATTCTGATACATACTTGCCATGTATTCTTGCTTCAAGATATTCACCAGCATTCCTTGAACAGCTAATAATAGCTATTTGGTCACACCAGAAAAAAAATGAAGGAACCCCACTAACCCATTTTCAACACTAATGGTTTATATAATGGGGTTCAATTGCATTCAGTACATAAGCGTGCTGGAAAATTTAGGAAGAGAATTAGAAGATGATGCTACAAAATGCTTCCATTCATCTGGGAGGCCCTTTGCCATCAACAGACTGCAAGCATTATCAGAATTTCTGGAGACAGATCATTCATCACTTTTTTTTTCCACCTCACCTAAAAATACAGAGTGTAACCACTATTCACATAAAACTATAGATAAACATGTGGGATCCCCTAGTGAACACACACATACAATCCCCACTACATTTCCCTAGGACATGATGGTCAAGATATGGTTACTTAATTCAACATAACTCACTATACTTAAGCTATAATGAGCACCACACACAGAACTGACTGATTTTTAAAACATAAGCACAGTAAAATACATCCATAGCTGAGAATTTATAGTGCAGTATTTTTAATCCTCCTCCTTTAAAGAGGGCATTTAAATATTCCAGAGTACCAGAAAAAGAATGACCAAATTGATTACTATATATAATTGCACACTTTCAAAGTCTATGTGTTGGTCACTCAGTCATGCCCTACTCTTTGAGACCCCATGGACTGTAGCCCACCAGGCTCTTCTCTCCATAGAATTCTCTGGGCAAAAATACTTTAGTGACTAGCCATTCTCTTCTTCAGGGTATCTTCCTGACTCAGGGATCGAACCCAGGTCTGCTGCATTGCAAGCAGATTCTTTACCATCTGAGGCACCAGGGAAGCCCAAAGTCTGTGAAGAGCCATAACTCAGTCAAGAGTTCATTGTTTAGATGTATTCATGGTGATTAATAGGGTTTCTCTTTTTTTTGGAAGGGTTGTCATTTTGTCTTTAACCTGACAAACAAAAGATAATATTCCAAAGGTGATTTCATTTGATTTTTTGTTTGTTTAGATATCAGGTGAATGATCATTTCCTAGATTATTCTAAAGCTTATCTATTGATTTAAGATCTCTAGCAAATCAGTAATGTATCTTTACATTGATAACTTCAAAGTAAGTAGTAAACTCTCATAGTAATATAATTATTATAGCTCTTCTAAATTTGAATAACTGTTTCCTTGCTTTTATAAATGTGTTTGTGTCCATATTAGAAATGATGCTTGAATGAATTATTTTATGGTTATTATATGTGCTTCAAAAACATGAAACATTTAAAAATGTCATTAAAGTACCAAAAAAAAAAAAGTCCCTGAAAGGTGAGTTTAAGGTATATAACCCATTTAAAGCTTAGAATTTTTGACTGATTTCCCCTTGCAGAGCACCATAACTTTATTTTCAATATGCATGGTCTGCTATTTTCTCAGCACCAGAGAGAAATTAACACTGATAGAATTGGGGGCACAACTGATTCAGAAAGCAATTTTTTCTACTTCCTATATCTTTTCAGGTACACAACATTAAGACAACATTCTATTAAAAAGCATTATAAAATCATAATAGGTAAGACAATCTCAAAGTCAAGTGTTTTAGCTAATAAACCTGCAGAACCCTTAAATCTATGCTCTTTACAGCCTTTCAGTTTATACATTACCAACATAAAACTTACTCAAATAAGGAAAGCAATTTTAGCCTTCTTAAAAGCATTAGATGCATACTCATTTGTACAAAGAAGGAAATTGAGATTTCAGTTTTTCTGGGTGCAATAAAGTATGAACCTGGTAAGGATATGGGGGTAGAGCTGGGTGGAGAAGAAAAAGAAAAGTGCTGAGGATATACAGAGTTGTGTCATATAATAGAGAGAGCTGTGCCCTCCTGCAAGGTAGCCACTACCCACATGAGGCTAAATTAAACAAATTATATTTGAATTAGATAAAATTAAACTGATTAAAATAAAAATTATTTTGCTCAGAGACTCAGACAACATTTCAGGTGCTCAACAGACAAGTATGACTGGTGGCTACTGAAATGGGTAATGCAGAACAGAACACACCCATCATTGCAGAAAGTTCTTTATTTAGTCTTGAATAGAGGAAAGAAGAGGCATTAAAAATCAGAGATATTACTTTGCTGACAAAAGTCCATATCATATAGTCAAAGCTATGGTTTTTCCAGTAGATGTGTATGGGTGTGAGAGCTGGACCATAAAGAAGGCTGAGCACCAAAGAATAGATGCTTTCAGACCGTGGTGCTGGAGAAGACTCTTGAGAATCCTCTGGACAGCAAGGAAATCAAGTCTGTCAATCCTAAAGGAAGTCAACCCTGAATATTCACTGGAAGAACAGATGCTGAAGCTCCACTACTTTGGTCACCTGACATGAAGAGCCAACTAATTAGAAAAGACTTTGATGCTTAAGAAGACTGAGGGCAGGAAGAGAAGGAGGCAACAGAGGATGAGATGGTTGGACAGCATCACCAACTCAATAGGTGTGAGTTTGAGCAAACTCCAGGAGATGGTGAACCAGGAAGAACAGGGAAACTTGGCATGCTGCAGTCCGTAGGGTTGCAAAGAGTTGGAGAAGACTTAGCAACTGAACAGTTACAACAAAGGAAAGAAATTACTCAAATTAAAGTTTCATTTTGTCATTTTGTCTAAGATGGTATTTGTTTAGAATATCTACGTGTTGAAATAAGCTGGCCAGCCTAACTTTTTGTATTTTGTTCTAGAAATAGGCAAAGTTTGCAATCTTATTTGCTCATGTTAGGATGGATTCATTTTGAAAACTTACAACTACACACAAAGACAGAAACTTAAGTATACGTGTAAAGCCTTCATAAATTTTCACAGACTGAAATTGAACCCACTCATACAATCAGTACCTGGATAAAACAAAATGAAAAACAAAACAAAGCATTCATTACAGGCATCCCCAAACTCTCCCTTCTCCTTTACCATTATTTCCTTTCCAGTCACTACAACCCAGCAATGATAATTACCAGTGTGACTACCACCAATTCAGATGATTTATTTTATTTTATATAGAAGGCTTCATGTACAGTCTAGTCTTCTGATTTTTTTTTTTGTATGAGATTATATGTGTATACATACATGGTCAACTGGCATTGGTGTTTAGCAGGAGTGGATAACAAACTTTTAAAAAAAGAAATGGATAGTTAATATTTTCATTTTTGTGAGTAATGTAGACTCTGTCGCAACTACTGAACTGCTTTTGTAGAGTGAAAATAACCATAGTCAATATATAAATGAATGAATACTGTAGTTGTTTTCCAAAAAAGAAGTATTTACAAAAACAGGCAGTGGGATATATTTGCCCATGGTCTGTAGTTTGACAACTGCTGCTGTTTGATTTTTCATTGCCTGACTATCCCACTGTTTATTCCTCTGTTTTGGGCATTTGAAACATTTCCTGTTTGGATTATTATAGACACCCTGAGAACATTTCAGTACAGGTTGTTGGTGAATATTGTAATTCCCCTCTTGTTCCGCCTCTATCTGGCAAGCTTCCCTCTCTTCAGGCATTTATAGTTTAGTACATAGGTCCGTCTAGTCAAAGCTATGGTTTTTCCAATAGTCACATATGGATGTGAGTCAGACTACAGAGAAAGCTGAGTGCTGAAGAATTGATGCTTTTGAATTGTGGTGTTGGAGAAGACTCTTGAGAGTCCCTTGGACTGCAAGGACATTCAACCAGTCCATCCTAAAGGAGATCAGTCCTAACTGTTCATTGGAAGGACTGATGCTGAAGCTGAAACTCCAATATTTTGGCCACCTGATGTGAAGAACTGACTCATTTGAAAAGACCCTGAGCTTGGGAAAGATTGAAGGCAGGAGGAGAAGGGACGACAGAGGATGAGATGGTTGGATGGCATCACCAACTCAATGGACATGAGTTTGAGTAAACTCCGGGAGTTGATGATGACTATGGGAGTTGATGATGGGAAGTTGACTATGGGAAGCCTGGCATGCTGCAGTCCACGGGATTGCAAAGAGTCGGACACGACTGAGTGACTGAACTGAACTGAACATACTTTAAACCCCATGCCCTATTGTGAATTGGGTTGTGTCACACAATGGGGAGTTGATGTCCTAACCACCAGTAGCTGTGAATGTGACCTTATATGAAAATTGAATCTTTGCTGATTATTGAGGCGTCCCAGGTGGCTCAGTGGTAAAGAATCTGCCTGCCAAATAGGAGACACAAGAGACCTGGGGTTTGATCCTGGGTCAGTAAGATCCCCTGGAGAAGGAAATGGCAACCTACTCCAGTATTCTTGCTTGGGACATCCCATGGAAAGAGAAGACTAGTGGGCTATAATCCCTGGGCTCCTAAAGAGTCAACCACAACTTGGCGAAGCAGCAGAAGCTGATTAAGTTAAAATCGGGGCACAAGGGCACATTCTAATACAGTATGGCTGTGTTTGAATAAAAAGGGTAAATTTGACCATTTATATAAGCATGGAGGGAAGACAATATGAAGGAAGATTATCCTCTAGAAGTCAAGTAATATATAAGACTCCCAGAAGCTAGAACTGAAGCACAGAAGAGAATCTCTATCACTGTACTCAGAAGAAACCAACCGTTCTGACACCTTGATCTTGGACAGCTAGCCTCCACAAGTGCGAGAACAAAAACTCCTGGTGTTTTTGCCATTTAGTTTGTGCTACTTCGTTATACAAGCCTAGAAAACTAATACACTTGCTGGGAGAGGTCTTCCTTGCTTACTTTACAGGTACTACTCTCCCCATTACTATTACTTGGTCTGGCATATTTTACTTAATATTCATTTCTTTGGCTTGTTTTCTGTTTTCTCTTAAAATTAAGTTCTGTGAGAGCAAAGAACTCATCTAACTCTTGCTCCGCTCAGTTTCCCTTACAGAGCATACTATAGATGATCAATCAGTATTTTTGAGATAAATAAATGTGCAAGCAACTTTTATCTGGCATTTTGGAATTGGAAGTAACCGAAGTAGTTAGATCCACAAGCATAGGTCAGCTAATTGTGAAAGCAGTAATAGTTTCAGAAAACCCAGACTGAATGACATCTTTATGAACAGGTTAAGAAGAATTTTAAGGAATAGAAAAATGGAAATTAGTCTTTGAAATTAGTATTTACTGATCATCTACTATGAGCCAATAACTATACTAGGCTTTTCACATTTTACTGATCTGCTATCCCCTAAACCTTTTTCTACATCTAAACAATGAGAAAAGCAGTGCTACCTCCTTCATTTACTCTTATTGTTGAATAAATGAGAAAATGCCTACAATTCACCCTGCATACTCCCAGTATAGCAAGTGTTCACTAAAAATGAATGTCTAAAATTCACAATGCATATATTAACAGAGGAAATAAACTTTGACATCTTTTGCTCAAAACCACAAATTTTAAGTGGCAGAAGCAAGTTTTGAACTCGGATTTTTTTTGCCTAACTGATCATCTTACATCCCTTAAAAACAACAACAACAACAAAATTTTTCATTTGGGGTTGAACTATAACTGATTAATAGTGTTGTGATAGTTCCAGTTGGATTCAGTATACATATACATGTATCCATTCTCCCCCAAACTCCCTTTGATCCAGGCTGCCACATAATGTTGAGCAGAGTTCCCTGTGCTACACAGTAGGTCCTTGCTGGTTATCCATTTAAAATATAGCAGTGTTTATCTGTCCATCTCAGACTCCCTAACTATCCTTCCTCCCATTCTTCCCTCCCTTTGGCAACCATAAGTCTGAGTCTGTTTCTGTTCTGCAAATAAGTTCATTTGTATCATTTCTTTTTGATTCACTTTTATATGATCTTTCTGGACTTCTTATATCTATTGTTTCATTAATATTCATTCTGCAAGAGTAAAAGCCTTTTTTTTTTTGTAATAAAAAAAGAGCAAAATTGGCTGCTTTGAAAGGTCGCCTCAGTTATTTTGAGATGTAGCCAGTGTTCACAACGGGAAGTCTTGAGACTCATGTCTGGAACTCAAATTGTAGACCGGTATACTTGAAATAACCACAGTTTAAGAGCAATGCCAAGCCAATTTAAACTCAATTCAGTGATGACATCACAAAGCTCTTTCCTACTCTATGATTTCACACATGCAGTACCACTGTATTTGGAGACATTTTAAAATGTTTGCTCTAATGATGGGAATTTAGAAATTGGAAATCTTAATAGAAAGACAACATGATTTTCAGAATTGCCAGCAATGATCCAGTCCATAGATCAACTTCTGTGGTAGGTGCCAGTCAGCACAGGCAAATCACGACCATTGTGAATGAATGTTCAGCCTTCAGATATCAGCATGTCCTAAAAGGACAATCTGGTTGGCTTGTTTATAAAGACACTTTTCTTTTGTCTCTAATACAATACATACATTTCTCTGGATATAAAACAAAGAATTATGCTTCACGTTTGTAGAAAATCAAAGTTTTTTTCATCATGTTTAATACTTGCCAGAATTGAATTACAAGGAAAACAAAATCTTAATTTTAAAATATTGACAGTCAGTACTCTGTCGATATATTGAGGAATGTAACTGTGCATGTAAACATACATCTGCAAGCAAAACATTGATATGAATTTGGTTCATCGAATGTTCCTTTTCATTATGAAGGAAGAGTTTATTTTGACAAATTTCTGTTCATAAACTGATACCTTCTATCATTTAAGAATATTTATAAGAAAGGAGGTCCAAAATCACCTACTGGGAATAGCTACTATCTCTAGTTTCTATCCGATCAGAGAGCTAGAATAACAATTTTAAGAATGTGTACCAGTGCCTGCCAGACCATGAATCTAAAATCAGAGGGCATTTGCGACACAATAGAGGTAATGCTAAGTGAAATAACTAAGATCATGGCATCCGGTCCCATCACTTCCCGGCAAATAGATGGGGAAACAGTGGAAACAGTGGCTGACTTTATTTTTGGGGGCTCCAAAATCACTGCAGACGGTGACTGCAGCCATGAAATTAAAAGATGCTTACTCCTTGGAAGTAAAGTTATGAGCAACCTAGACAGCATATTAAAAAACAGAGACATTACTTTGTCAACAAAGATCCATCTAGTCAAGGCTATGGTTTTTCTGGTAGTCATGTATGGATGTGATAATTGGACTACAAAGAAAGCTGAGCACAGAAGAATTGATGCTTTTGAACTGTGGTGTTGGAGATGACTCTTGAGAGTCCCTTGGACTACAAGAAGATTCAACCAGTCCGTCCTAAAGGAGATCAGTCCTGGGTGTCCATTGGAAAGACTGATGCTGAAGCTGAAAATCCAATAATTTGGCCACCTAATGTGATGATCTGACTCATTTGAAAAGACCCTGATGCTGGGAGGGATTGAGGGCAGGAGGAGAAGGCGACGACAGATGATGAGATGGTTGGATGGCATCACCGACTCAATGGATATGGGTTTGGGTGGACTCTGGGAGTTGGTGATGGACAGGGAGGCCTGGCGTGCTGTGGTTCATGGGGTCACAAAGAGTTGGACACGACTGAGAAACTGAACTGAACTGAAGTGAAATAACAGCATCCTTAAGGGCAAGACCAATTCTGACATCTATTCAAAGTCCTAACCTCATGTTCTGAGATTTTTAAACCTAAATAATGAACCAGTTTTTCCTTCTCACTCTCAACCTGTAATGAACAACAACAAAATATTACAAAGGGTTTAGCTTTGCAATATTTATTAATCAATATTTCAATGCATTACATATAAATAAAATTATTTTACATCATGAATATAAATTACATCCTATCAAAGAAACATATATATGCATAAACATATATTCCTATATCAAAGAAACATACATATAAAGAACATTTGGCATGGGACAACTGTGTGAAAAATATGCAATTAAATATCTATAACTGAATGCCTAGCTTTACATAGAACCAAACTATATAATGTCTTTGTCGTTTAACTTTTTAACTGCTCTTGGCTGTCTGACTCACTATTCCCTATTCAGGGACATGCCTGCCTCCTTTGAGACATTTTCTGCCTGCAATGACAAGGATGTTGTTCCAAAATGAAATTTGGAACCCAGTTTTAAATTGAATCTCACCCTCTAGAGTAAACAATAGACGGAAGTTGCCTATTAAATCATCAACTTTTAATTAAATCCTTTGCAGCTGTAAGATCCCTATACTCAACAAGGTGATAAATGCATTGTATTTTAATTTAGTTGTTTTTTGTACTAAACTGACTGCATAAAATGAGTGTATGATATTCACAAAGTTACCAAGAATGGTTTCACTATGATTTCTTGATCACAAGATGGTAAAATGTTTAAAAACATTGTGGTCAGCAATCTGAAGTCAAATCTTGGCTCCAGGCCTACTAACTCTGTCACCTTGGCCAAGTGAGATGACCTCTAGGCCTCCGTTTCTTAGCCATATTTAAACACTAGCTATGGGCAATGGAAAAGATCCTGATGCTGGGAAAGATTGAAGGCAGGAGGAGAAGGGGATGACAGAGAATGAGATAGTTGGATGGCACCACCAACTCAAGGGACAGGAGTCTGAGCAAACTCCAGGAGATAGTGAAGGACAGGGAAGCCTGGAGAACTGCAGTTCATGGGGTCTTACACAACTGAATGACTGAACAACAGATGGGCATGTGACCCTGCTCATACAACCACTCCCATTTTGTTATCTATACCTCACAGTAAAACAAAAGAGATTCTGGCAAACCACATTTCTAGGGGACGGCAGAGGAGAGATCGAGTGGTGGCACTACAGTCTGGTGATGGAAGTGGTACACGCTCTGAACATTCTAGTCAAAGGTGGCTTTAACATGATGTCTCCACTGGACTGTTTCTGGGGCTCTTTCATGGATGGTGTCAGACTGCCTCTGTCCATCTTCTCCTGCTTGTTTTCCATGCCTCATTTGGTGACTTTCTAGCTTTGCCTTCAGCTGATAAGTATCTTCCAGTAAACACGACTTTTGCTTAAATATACCAGGGAAATAGTTCTCATCTCATTTGCCTTTGTTCTTTTAATTCTTACATATTTATCTGGTACCTGTTATTTATCAAGCACTGTGCTAGATTTTTAAGACAAAAAGAAGAATGAGAAAAAACTGATCTCAAAAGACATACGTCTACATACCATGGATTCTTGTTATTCACTGCAGTTATGTTGTATAAAAACTCTGCAAATCATGAATTAGTGAATACTGAATCTTGGCCTTGCTTCCAGGTGGTTCAGCAGTAAAGAATTCACCTACCAATGCAGAAGATGCAAGAGGTGTGGGTTTGATCCTTGGGTCAGGAAGATTCCTGGAGTAGGAAATGGAAACTCACTCCAGTATTCTTGTCTGGAAAATTAAATGGACAGAGGACCCTGGCAGGCTACAGTCCATAGGGTCACAAAGAATCGGATATGGCTGAGCACACATGTACACATGTACCTTGGTATTAGGGGAAATTCAGGGTTAGGTTCTTAGAAGCCTAAGACCACAACATTTTCATCAGATAATCAACACATAACCTTGTTCTATGCACATCTGATTAAATGCACTTGATTATTAAATCTTACTTAATAAATAATGTTTATTCACTAACATATAACTCATGGCCAATGGCACCATTGCTGATGCCTGAACAAAGGTTGTCAAACTCTTATGCTTCCTATGTAAAGCACGACACAACTTTCTTGGGCTTGGGAACACTAGCCAGCATTTCAACCTGCATTTGGGGCCCATTTTAAACAGTGAAATCACCAAGAAAAAAATTACAATAATGTAAAAGTAGGGCACTGAATATAGTCTGGAAAGGATACTTGTTTACAGTATGAGACCTGAAAAAAGAAGGCAGACTGGTACCTTTTATACCTCATCTGGGAACATGCATATTGGATGATTCAAAAATTTCTTACCTCTGTACGTGTCTGCTAATAACCTGGTAAGTACAGTAAGTATATTGATTGGGGGATGAAAATCAATTTTAGTACACAGGTGAACTTACAAATATGAAATCCATGAATAATGAAGGTCAACTATATACAGACAGATTAGAGTTAGATATAGAGTTATGTAGTTATGTGTATATCTAAATGAATTTCTATGTATGATATGTTCTGCACAGAGAAATGCAAGATATAAGGTGTGTGAAAAGTGTACAGGGAGGTAACTACAGTGAAGGAAGGAAAGAACTGCTTGGTAATCAGAATGACAAGATAACACATCATATTTGAGGTGCTTTGTGGAGATGAACAAGAGGAAGGCTTTTGAGTCAGAGAAAAACGTACACAATGTCCCAGACACAACTTTGCATCAGAAACCTTTCTGGGAATAACAGACTGTGATGTAGGAAGAGGGGAATTTAGGGAATAGTAAAGAAAAGTTGGGTTTTGAGAATAAATTTATGTCACACTGAGATATCTAGCTTATAGATAAGTACATGTTCAGATTTGGGATTTGCGAAGATAACTTCCATGATAGTGTAGTGATTGGACGGATAGGGAATGAAACTGGGGATGGGAATACAATATGGGAGAGACATAAAAACAGGTTAGTGGAAGGAAGCTAAACTAAGAGTAGGAGAACAGAAGTAGGCAAAAGATCCAAATCCATAAGATCTAAGGAGAAATTAACTGTTATACAATGGGAAGAAGAAAAGACTAGGGGATAATCAAATCTGGTTTTAACCTGAGAAAACTTTCACAAAGTCTGTTCACAGAGTGGGCAGGCACTGTTCCTAGCACTGTACATGCTGACATAGAAGATAGAAGTAGTGATTAGACGACCAAGTAAAGAATCGTAATCATTAATAAAAGTAAAAAAAAAAAAATACTACTTAGCATGATTTTCTGAACATTTGGATCCTTTATTGTCAGAAATAGGAACAACGAAAAGATTTTTAATAAATTATGTCTTGATAAATTTATTATAATGAGAATGGGAAAACTTTAGATACTCAGTCATTTCTGACTCTATGCAATCCCATGGACTGTAACCCACCAGGCTCCTTTGTCCATGGAATTCTCCAGGCAAGAATATTGGAGTGGGTAGCCATTCCCTTCTCCAAGGGATCTTCCCAACCCAGGGATTATAAGATTATAAGAAGGGAGTTCCATAACACTCATAACCCTGAGTTTGGAGGCCTGATCAAATGGCACTTTGTGAAAGGTGATTTTGACACTGAATGAACGATGTGCCAAAGAAAAGTTTTGAGTAGAGAAGAGTCATACTAGAACATCATTTAGAAAAGTAATTGGGACAGCTAGACTGAGAACAGACCAGAGGAGCAAGGATGAAAGTCAGGAAATCTGAGGTTACTGCAACAAACTTTACCATTCGAAAAACGGTAACCATTTTCCATTAAAGCATAAAATGGTTACATTCTGGCAACTGATACAAAAAAAAAAAAAAAGATGGTAAGTAACTATCAAAGATATAGACAACCCCGTTCTTGTAAATCAGAGAAGACTCCACACATGTAAATCAAGGGAATGGAAGATGCTTCAGGAAGGAGTTAAGTGGAGACGGATTATAAAAACAGTCAATTTCAAGGTTTCAAGATGTCCCCTTCTGAATTTTATTGAGATAAAATAACCATATTGTGTTGTATTCCCTTAAGGTATATAGCACAATGATCTAATATATGTATATATATTAAAATGGTTATCACATTTTGTTTAATTAACATCCATCACCTTGCATACTTGTAATTATTTCTTGTGGTGATGACTAACAGAAGCAGAAGATATTAAGAAGAGGTGGCAAGAACACAGAAGAACTGTACAAAAAACATCTTCATGACCTAGATTATCACGATGGTATGATCACTCACCTAGAGCCAGACATCCTGGAATGTGAAGTCAAGCGGGTCTTAGGAAGCATCACTACAAACAAAGCTAGTGGAGATGATGGAATTCCAGTTGAGCTATTTCAAATTCTAAAAGATGATGCCGTGAAAGTGCTTCACTCAATATGCCAGCAAATTTGGAAAACTCAGCAGTGGCCTCAGGACTGCAAAAGGTCAGTTTTCATTCAGATCCCAAAGAAAGGGAATGCTGAAGAATGTTCAAACTACTGCACATTTACACTCATCTCACATGCTAACAAAGTAATGTTCAAAATTCTCCAGTCAGGCGTCAACAGCACATGAACCATGAACTTCAGGATGTTCAAGCAGGATATAAAAAAGGCAGAGAAACCAGAGATCAAATTGCCAACATCCTTCATCATCAAAAATCAAGAGACTTCCAGAAAAACATCTGCTTTATTGACTACGCCAAAGCCTTTGACTGTGTGGTTCACAATAAACTGTGGAAAATTCTGCAAGAGATGAGAATACCAGACCACCTATTTTCCTCATGAGAAATCAATATCCAGGTCAGGAAGAAACAGTTAGAACTGGACATGGAAAAACAGACTGGTCCCAAATAGGAAAAAGAGTACGTCAAGGCTGTATATTGTCACCCTGCTTATTTAACTTATATGCAGAGTACATCATGAGAAATGCTGGGCTGGAGGAAGCACAAGCTGGAATCAAGATTGTCAGGAGAAATATCAATAACCTCAGATATGCAGATAATACCACCCTTATGGCAGAAAGCGAAGAAGAACTAAAGAGCCTCTAGAATGAAAGTGAAAGAGGAGAGTGAAAAATTTGGCTTAAAGCTCAACATTCAGAAAACTAATATCATGGCATCTGGTCCCATCACTTCATGGCAAATAGATGGGAAACAGTGGATACAGTGGCTGACTTTCTTTTGGGGGGCTCCAAAATCACTGCAGTTGGTGACTGCAGCCCTGTAATTGAAAGACGCTTACTCCTTGGAAGTAAATTATGACCAACGTATACAACATACTAAAAAGCAGAGACATGACTTTGCCAACAAAGGTCTGTCTAGTGAAAGCTATGGTTTTTCCAGTAGTCATGTTGGATGTGAGAGTTGGACTATAAGGAATGCTGAGCACTGAAGAATTGATGCTTTTGAACTGTGGTGTTGGAGAAAACTCTTGGGAGACCCTTGGACTGCAAGGAGATCCAACCAGTCCATCCTAAAGGAAATCAGTCTTAACTATTTATTGGAAGGGCTGATGTTGAAACTGAAACTGCAATACTTTGGCCACCTGATGCAAAGAACTGACTCATTGGAAAAGACCCTGATGCTGAGAAAGATTGAAGGTGGGAGGAGAAGGGGACGACAGAGGATGAGATGGTTGGATGGCATCACTGACTTGATGGACATGAGTTTGGGTAAAATCCGGGAGTTGGTGATGGACAGGGAGGCCTGTCATGCTGCAGTCTATGGGGTAGCAAAGAGTCGGACACAACTGAGAGACTGAATTGAACTCAAAGCAACTCTCAAATACACAATACAGTATGGTTAACCATAGTTTTCATGCTGTATGTTACATCCACAGAGCTTATTTACCTTATAACTGGAAGTTTGTATCCTTTGGCCCTCTTCTCTCATTATTTTTAGATTTCACATACAAGCTGATGGACATGAGTTTGAGTAGGTTCCGGGAGTTGTTGATGGACAGGGAAGCCTGGCGTGCTACAGCCCATGGGGTTGCAAAGAGTCAGACACGACTGAGCAATCAAACAATATTTGTCTTTCTGACTTATTTCACTTAGCATAATGCCTTCAAGTTTAGTCAGTGTTGTCACAAATGGCAGAATTTCATTCTTTTTTTATGGCTTTTGGTCTTGATCAAAAATTAGAAGTTAAAGCTTTTAAAGTATAAGTTTCTTGTCAGCACTGTCCCAGAAATGTTACTACCATAAGCTGTTTTACACCTTTTCCTAAATTACCTTGGTTACCATACAGTGTTTGTTAGTCAGGTGTTTTCTTCATTAGCCAGTTGACTTTCTAAGTTAATATAATAGGTACTCCAAGTGACCTGGTCTAAGTTCTACTCTGTAAAGACCCAATATTTCTTTTCTTTTTTTTTTTCTGTTCAGTGAGCATTTAAGCTTATTAATACTTACTGGTGTTGTAAAACTACAGTTTTCCATTACCCTAAACCATCCTAGAAGGAGTTAGAAATTGGAGGTACTTTTAAATTCTCTTTAGAGTCCCAATCTAAATCCTTTTTTCCTCCCAGCCTCTGAAGAGGGACTTAAGGGTCTGGGTTAGAGAAGTACCCCTCCCGCTGCTTCTCTTCTGTGCCTGCATTCAGAGAAAGGATCCAAAAGGGACCACTCTAAACCACCTTGCTCTACCACATTTGTATTTAATCGATGTACAGTGGGAAGTGATGCTCCCAACAGACGCATACACCTGTTATCCTTAAGTGCTTGCTCTGAATTTTTTCTTGGTCGTTGAATTTCGTCCCATCTTCAGCATCAGATTTACTAGGGCGATCATCTCTGCTTGGCTGACCCCAGAGGAGCTCCAACCTGATATATATATTCCACAATTAAACCCTGCTTTGGGGATTATGGCTTGGCACAGAATATACCCAGAGTGATGCTGCCCCCTGCAATGATGATTCATATTATGTTTTATTCCTTTGCAGCCTCTAATTGTTCCAGAAGAAAAGAACTAAGCCAGTCAACATGTGTAAAGTCCTCTGTGCTAACACTTAATGAAGAGCTTTGAAATTCCCAGGTGTAAGCACAATAAAGGTGGTAACCATGACTATTTTCTTAATAAAATGACTTTTCCATTTCCTTTCCTTTGGGAAATTTTTATTCCTCACTTTTCTCCTTCTTGTGGATTTAATTTTTAAATGAACAAAGATGACTGCTATATATATTTCTTTTTTTACAAATCAGAAAAACACTTGAGTAAACTGCTCGTAGTAATCAACTGCATTTTAGAAGAGATACATAATACTGTGTTCTCTCTACTCTCTTTTCTTCTTTTTCTTACCAAATTACTAAATTTTATTTTCAAGTTTATGCTAAGCTATTGACTGTTATATTAATAGGGATATTCCTTCAAAGAGTTTTAAGTTATGTTTATCTTGAATGTATGATCATACACTATTAAAATACTGAATGGTTATACAATGCTCAGCACTTTATGAAACCACATGAAACAGCAATTAAAAGCAGTAAATAGATAAATGTGTTGGAAAGTGAAAAGAACCAGTTTCAGAATGATTTATTAATAACTTCCCTAAAAATAAGTTAAAACTATGTCAAGAAATCTATTGGAAATAAGTTTCTAACCTCAATGTCATAACTAATTAGTCACACAATTTATTGGTCAGATAAATTTGATATAGTGCTAAAATAGTGGGTGGTATATGTAAAACATATGTTAATATGTAACCTAGGTAAAATGTTACCATTTGTAATGAAATATAGTATTATCAACTATATAATTTATTCAGATTTTGTAATATATGGAATGAAAACACTTTAGCAATTATTTAATGATATTTTAATTTTACTGCATGCATGTTTTTCCTGGTTTTAAGTTTGCTTTTCTATAAGGTATTTTGAAAATTAAAAGCAGGCTAAGAATATATATAGTAGACAAAGTTGAAAGGAGAACAAGATTCCAGCAAAATGACAGCTCATTAAGAAACTTGATTAAGAAACTCTTCTTGAGAGGGCAGTCTCTTGATTAGGAAAAAAAAAAAAAATTGAATGAACACTTCATGGGCAGAATAAGGTCTATTTTATATTCTGAAATCATGGCCATCCATTGTGGGTAATTCTTTCTAAATATTTCTAAATAATCACCTAGCAGCTGTGGTTGAAAAGATCTACTCAGAGCTTAAGATCTAAACAGAGCTCTTAACGTTTTCCCCACAGTCTTCTCACTTTATGGGTGACTGCATATTTTAACCTGCCTTCTAGAATAAGGTATGGAGGTGGAGAGAAAATACGTGTATGGATTTGTGTCCAAAGCTTGACTCTACTGTCACTAGCTGTTTGACTCTTGCAGGTTATTCGATCCCTCTATAACTCAGTGAACTGAGAGTCAAATAGAGAAAATAAAAGTACAATCTCAATTGGATGAGATGACTTAAAAAATCCTTGGTGCACTGGAGCTACTCAATAAATTAGTATTGATGTTATGAAACAGTAATGATAGTAGAAGCTGCAGTAAGTACTTTCCAAAATGAACTTCTCAATTCTTCCATGAAGTATATATTCCTTACAATGTTCAAGAATATCTACAAAGCTCTCCTTGACTGAGAAGGTGACAGGCATGGATTCTATTGATGGTCATTAATATTTATCAACTCACAAATATGGATGTTCTGCATTATTTATTTCTACTTACATTTTCATAAAGATGGCACTGGCTTAGAAACACAAAACTAAAATAGTGTTAAATAATAACCATATATTAAATAGAAATATAAACATTCAAGTCAACTCTTTTTCACTTCAGTTCCATTCAGTCACTCAGTCGTGTCCAACTCTTTGCGACCCCATGGACTGTAGCATGCCAGGCCTCCCTGTCCATCACCAGCTCCTGGAGTTTACTCAAACTCATGTCCATCGAGTCGGTGATGCCATCCAATCATCTCATCCTCTGTCGTCCCCTTCTCCTCCTGCCCTCATCTTTCCCAACAACAGGGTCTTTTCCAATGAGTCAGCTCGTTGCATCAAGTGGCAAAGTACTGGAGTTTCGGCTTCAACATCAGTCCTTCCAATAAATATTTAGGACTGACTTCCTTTAGGATGGACTGATTGGATCTCCTTGCTGTCCAAGTGACTCTCAAGAGTTTTCTTCAACACCACAGTTCAAAAGCATCAATTCTTTGGTGCTCTGCTTTCTTCACAGTCCAACTCTCACATCCATACATGACCACTGGAAAAACCATAGCCTTGACTAGATGGACCTTTGTTGGCAAAGTAATGTCTCTGCTTTTTATTATGCTGTCTAGGTTGGTTATAACTTTACTTCCAAGGAGTGTCTGTTAATTACATTGCTGCAATCACCATCTGCAGTGATTTTGGAGCCCAAAAGAATAAAGTTTGTCACTATTTCCCCATCTATTTGTCATGAAGTGATGGGACTGGATGTCATGATCTTAGCTTTCTGAATGTTGAACTTTAAGCCAACTTTTTCACTCTCTTCTTTCACTTTCATCAAGAGGCTCTTTAGTTCCTCTTCTCTTTCTGCCATAAGGGTGGTGTCATCTGCATATCTCAGGTTATTGATATTTCTCCTGGCAATCTTGATTCCAGCTTGTGCTTCCTCCAGCCCAGCATTTGATGTACTCTGTATATCAACTTAAATAAGCAGGGTGAAAATATTCAGCCTTGACATACTCCTCTCCCGATTTGGAACCAGTCTGTTGTTCCATGTCCAGTTCTAACTGTTGCTTCCTGACCTGCATACAAATTTCTCAGGAGGCAGGTCAGGTGCTCTGGTATTCCCATCTCTTGCAGAATTTTCCACAGTTTGTGGTGATCCATACAGTCAAAGGCTTCGGCATACTGAATAAAGCAGAAATAGATGTTTTTCTGGAACTCTCTTGCTTTTCCGATGATCCACGGATGTTGGCAATTTGATCTCTGGTTCCTCTGCCTTTTATAAAACCAGCTTGAACATATGGTAGTTCACAGTTCACGTATTGCTGAAGCCTGGCTTGGAGAATTTTGAGCATTACTTTACTAGCGTGTGAGATGAGTGCAATTGTGTGGTCATTTGAACATTCTTTGGCATTCCTTTTCTTTGGGATTGGAATGAAAACTGACCTTTTCCAGTCCTGTGGCCACTGCTGAGCTTTCCACATTTGCTGGCATATTGAGTGCACCACTTTCAAGGCATCATTTTTTAGCACTTGAAATAGCTCAATTGGAACTCCATCACCTCTACTAGCTTTGTTCATAGTGATGCTTCCAAAGGGCCACTTGACTTCACATTCCAGGATGTCTGGCTCTAGGTGAGTGATCATACCATCATGATTATCTGAGTCATAAAGATCTTTTTTGTATAGTTCTTCTGTGTATTCTTGCCACATATTCTTAATATCCTCTTCTTCTGTTAGGTCCATACCATTTTTGTCCTTTATTGAGCTCATCTTTGCATAAAATATTCCCTTGGTATCTCTAATTTTCTTGAAGAGATCTCTAGTCTTTTTCACTTAGGAATAGCATATTTCATTTTCTAAGCAATCTAGAGTGATATGTTTTATTTTTTTTCAAGTGAAATGAAGTGTTATTGCCTCAGTCATATCCACCTCTTTTCAGCCCCATGGATTTTAGCCACCAGGCTCCTCTGTCCATGGAATTGTCCAGGCAAGAATACTAGAATGAGTAGCCATTTCCTCATTCAGAGGCTCTTCATGACCCAGGCCTCCTGCATTACAGGCAGATTCTTTACTGTCTGAACCACCAAGGAAGTCTTTATTTTGTCAAACATTTCCCATTTCCAACATGTGTTATAGAAATTTGTGATCTTGGAAGTGATTGCTCACACTTTATTTTTCAGAATCGGGTATCTAAACCCATAATCCATAAATATGATAAGCTTAGCCTCACAAATGTCTTAAAGCCTAGAATCTCCTCCTGTTCCTTCACAAAGATGAGAGAAAAGGGAAATGAGAATGAGTTTTCTGTTTACCCACTTAGTGTCTGAGTGGACTTACATGGAGAAGTGTGTCAGTCTACCTAAGTCACGTAGTCCATAGAAGCTGGAGTTGAGAGAAATAAAGCAGAGCCCACATTTGGTCTCCTTTGCCTAAAAGGAAATGCAGCATAGGAATAAATCCTGCAAGAACTGCTGAAACTAAAATGCTGCAAAACCCAGTTCTATCACTCTACCTGGACTATGATAAAGCTTTAGTAGCATTTTTTGGTAGAGGTCTGAAGGAATAGTTAAAGTGACAAGCAATACTAGATAAAGTGAATCATA
The DNA here is from genome assembly GCF_023699985.2 of Odocoileus virginianus. Lineage (NCBI taxonomy): Eukaryota > Metazoa > Chordata > Mammalia > Artiodactyla > Cervidae > Odocoileus > Odocoileus virginianus. The sequence continues at coordinate 22,129,690 of NC_069699.1, forward strand.
AACTCCAGTCCAATGGAACATACAACTGTCACTGTTTCACAGAGTTCTCAAAATAAGGAAAGACAACTTCATCATATTTTAAGACATTTTTGAATGGTCTTTTATAGACTTTCAAGTAAAAATTAAACATACCAAAGCATGCATGGTTCAAAAAAGATAAGAACCTACCTTTTTCCCTTGCTCATTTCAGGAAGATATCAAGAACAAGAGGACTTTAATAAGCATTATTTGGTGATGATCATAAAACTATATAATATAAGCCAAAGTAAAGTAATCAGTTCAGTTCAGTTCAGTCGCTCAGTCGTGTCTGACTCTTTGTGACCCCACAGCCTGCAGCACGCCAGGCTTCCCTGTCCTTCATCATCTCCCAGAGCTTGCTCAAACTCATGTCCCTCGAGTTGGTTATGCCATCCAACCATCTCATCCTCTGTCGTCCCCTTCTCCTCCTGCCTTCAATCTTTCCCAACATCAGGGTCTTTTCCAATGAGTCAGTTCTTTGCATCAGGTGGCCAAAGTATTAAGTTTCAGTCTCAATATGAACACCAGGATGTGTTGAACTGATGAACTGATGAACATCAGTCCTTCCAATGAACACCCAGGACTGATCTCCTTTAGGATGGACTGGTTGGATCTCCTTGCAGTCCAAGAGACTCTCAAGAGTCTTCTCCAACACCACAGTTCAAATGCATCAATTCTTTGGTGCTCAGCTTTCCTTAAGAGTCCAATTCTCACATCCATACATGACTACTGGAAAAACCATAGCTTTGACTAGACAGACCTTTGTTGGCAAAGTGATGTCTCTGCTTTTTAATATCCCGTCTAGGTTGGTCATAGCTTTTCTTCCAAGGAGTGAGCGTCTTTTAAATTTCATGGCTGCAGTCACCAGCTGTAGTGATTTTGGAGCCCCCAAAATAAAGTCTGTCACTGTTTCCACTGTTTCCCTATCTATTTGCCATGAAGTGGTGGGACCAGATGCCATGATCTGAGTTTTATGAATGTTGAGTTTTAAGCCAACTTTTCCACTCTCCTCTTTCAGTTTCATCAAGAGGCTCTTTAGTTCTTCACTTTCTGCCATAAGGGTGGTATCATCTGCATATCTGAGGTTACTGATATTTCTCCTGGCAATCTTGATTCCAGTTTGTGCTTTTTGCATGATGTACTCTGCATATAAGTTAAATAAGCAGAGTGACAATATACAGCTTTGATGTACTCCTTTCCCAATTTGGAATCAGCCTGTTGTTCCATGTCTGGTTCTAACTGTTGCTTCTTAACGTGCATACACATTTCTCAGGAGTAAAGCAATAGCTCTCATTAAAGAGACGGATACATAACTGGGGTTGGGGTGGAGGATTGACCTCATAGTGGCATAGCATAAGATCAGCTCTTGATGATAACAGTTGTGTAATGTTGACATTAGTAGGCAGAAAAAGCTATGTATGGGCTTGACCACTGTGGCTATCCTTAGATAAAATGGTGTATAGAATGTTGGCTATTGTTTGGAAATGGGATAATGACATACATTTAAATGATGCGCTCATCAAAATTGCATTTTAAACCATAATGACCTATTTTTTATATCTTTTAAAGAGATTTTGCATATTTTATTGAAAAACTAAATGCTTTCAGTTTAGTGGTGTGATTAAGGATACAAGAGTCAGTATATATAAAGTGATCAGTATTGCTGCTGCTGCTGCTGCTAAGTCACTTCAGTCGTGTCTGACTCTGTGCGACCCCATAGACAGCTGCCCACCAGGCTCCCCCGTCCCTGGGATTCTCCAGGCAAGAACACTGGAGTGGGTTGCCATTTCCTTCTCCAATGCATGTAAGTGAAAAGTGAGGTCTCTCAGTTGTGTTTGACTCTTAGTGACCCCATGGACTGCAGCCTACCAGGCTCCTCCATCCATGGGATTTTCCAGGCAAGAGCACTGGAGTGGGTTGGGTTGCCATTGCCTTCTCTAAGTGATCAGTACATTGGTTGCTAATGTCAAAATTTTAATGTGGCTGGGAACTCTTCGGCTTTCCCTAGTGGCTCAGCTGGTAACAAAGCCACCTGCAATGTGGGAGACCTGGGTTCAGTCCCTGGGTTGGGAAGATCCCCTGGAGAAGGGAAAGGTTACCCACTCCAGTATTCTGGCCTGGAGAATGCCATGGACTGTATAGCCCATGTGGTTGCAAAGAGTCGGACATGACTGAATATTTCAGCTCAACCTAGGACACTTACAAACCATGAGATAAGCCAGGCTTTTTCACAACATTCACACCTAACTTCTGCCTTCTAAAAAGTGAGATTAAAAAAACACAAAGTTGTGGGTGCACAGTATGCATACAGTTTTCTCAATGTTCATGATAATCAACCATGATATTTCTTATTCTAAACAGGACCTTAATCTTAGAATTAACCACATATATGCTTTCATATAGCCACTACTAATCAATTGATAAAATCTGTTTTCCATCTTTTGGCTAGATAGAGGAATGGAGAAAAACATCTACAGAGGAACATGTCATACATTTCATTCTAAGGTGCGCTAAGTATTAGATGCGTGATTCTGCTCTTTATTATAGACAGTCACTGAAATCTCTAGATAAATACAAGCTTTACTATTGAAGGGGTAAAGGATCCTGTAAGTTCAACAAAACCAATGCTTTCTCACCTTTTGCTCTACCATAACCAATCAAATTAACATATAATATGCATCTGTTAACATATCACATGTATACATTATATGAACAAATTTCAAGTAAATGATTGCACATCTAATATCTGTTCAAATGCATTGGGAAGCTGACTAATTTTAATTTTAGTGTTTAAAAATGCCCAATACTCATATAAATAACAAATTTTAAAGATGATTTGAAAATGGCACAGTGCTTATGCATGTGGAATTAAATAACAGAAAACAAGGATGAAGGCTAACAGTGCACAGTCCAGATGGGACTGACAAAACATGGTGTGTGATAGATACATGGTAAGTGTAGTACACAATTTAAACAATGTAAAAGTGGAAATAATAATAGTTATAAACGAGAATAATAAATCTGCCAGATATATGGCTCCCAGATATCAAAAAATTCAGTCAGCTTTTTACTCCTGAAGCTTGACCAATTTAGACAGTAATTAGGGGATTAGCCTTATGTAAAGATTGAACACACTATTATCTTTTTCACTTGACAAAATCAATTTATTAATGACTCCTAGATAGCTCTCTATTCTGGAACTGCTGACCTCCTATGACTAGGAAATGCTCTGTACAGCAGACCTTGAGACCATGACATAACCTTTGCTGAAATAATACAGAACGCCAAAGATAATCATAAAAATTTTAACTGGATGAAAATGCTAATAAAAAATAGCAAAATTCCTTTAAACATTGATCCCTCTATATAAGAGTCCTAATCAATGATTAAATGGACCACTCTATCTAATTCCCTGAAGACTACTCAACCAGGAAATGCTAACCTTTTCTAGAAGGACAAGTGTAGTAAAAGGCAATCAAATGAACATTGGATTCTGTTTCTATCACTTAATAGCAGTTTAATGTTGGGTAGCTTACTTACCCTTCTTAGGGCTATATATGATTTCCTCATATGTAAAACGAATACATCCTTACATTCTGAGAACCAGATGACTTATTCTGTGGAAAATGACTTGCATAAAGTAGTAGACCAAATGCTGGTTCTATAATCACAGCTGCCATGGATTACAGATGGAATTAAACCTATCTGTTTCTGGAAGTCTTTAACTTCAGGCCTGTAGCTTCTTTCAGCATTATATCCTTCAGTATTCTCCAACTTGAATCAAAAATCTAGAGCCGAAAACTATAGGGAGATAGACGTCTACTCACTTTAAGAAAGAAATCTGCAGTTGTGTCACCTTAATGTCAGCGAGCTTTGGTTTGAAGTGAGTTTTCAAGAATGAAGCAAAAACTTCAAGACTGTTAGGTGGGGATCTTATTGAGGCCTTTGCTGTAAATCAATTCCTAATACATCCCCAAATATTAAATCTAGTCAGTTCAGTCCAGTCACTCAGTCGTGTCCGACTCTTTGCAACCCCATGAATCGCAGTATGCCAGGACTCCCTGTCCATTACCAACTCCCGGAGTTTACTCAAACTCATGTCCATCGAGTCAGTGATGCCATCCAGCCATCTCATCCTCTGTCGTCCCCTTCTCCTCCTGCCCCCTCCCTCCCAGCATCAGGGTCTTTACAAATGAGTCAACTCTTTGCATGAGGTGGCCAAGGATTGGAGTTTCAGCTTCAGCATCAGTCCTTCCAATGAACACCCAGGACTGATCTCCTTTAGGATGGACTGGTTGGATCTCCTTGCAGTCCAAGGGACTCTCAAGAGTCTTCTCCAACACCACAGTTCAAAAGCATCAATTTTTCGGTGCTCAGCTTTCTTCACAGTCCAACTCTCACATCCATACATGACCACTGGAAAAACCATAGCCTTGACTAGATGGACCTTTGTTGGCAAAGTAATGTCTCTGCTTTTTAATACGCCATCTAGGTTGGTCATAACTTTCCTTCCAAGGAGTAAGCACCTTTTAATTTCATGGCTGCAGTCACCATCTGCAGTGATTTTGGAGCCCAAAAAAATAAAGTCTGACACTGTTTCCACTGTTTCCCCATCTATTTCCCATGAAGTGATGGGACCGGATGCCATGATCTTAATTTTCTGAATGTTGAGCTTTAAGCCAACTTTTTCACTCTCCTCTTTCACTTTCATCAAGAAACTTTTTAGTTCCTCTTCACTTTCTGCCATAAGGGTGGTCTCATCTGCATATCTGAAGTTATTGATATTTCTTCTGGCAATCTTGATTCCAGCTTGTGCTTGCTCCAGCCCAGTTTTTCTCATGATGTACTCTGCATATAAGTTAAATAAGCAGGGTGACAATATACAGCCTTGACATACTCCTTTTCCTATTTGGAACGAGTCTGTTGGTCCATGTCCAGCTCTAACTGTTGCTTCCTGACCTGCATACAGGTTTCTCAAGAGGCAGGTCAGGTGCTCTGGTATTCTCATCTCTTGAAGAATTTTCCACAGTTTATTGTGATCCACACAGTAGGCTTTGGCATAGTCAATAAAGCAGAAATAGATGTTTTTCTGGAACTCTCTTGCTTTTTCAATGATCCAGCGGATATTGGCAATTTGATCTCTGTTTCCTCTGCCTTTTCTAAAACCAGCTTGAACATCTGGAAGTTCACAGTTCGTGTATTGCTGAAGCCTGGCTTGGAGAATTTTGAGCATTACTTTACTAGCGTGTGAGATGAGTGCAATTGTACGGTAGTTTGAGCATTCTTTGGGATTGCCTTTCTTTGGGATTGGAGTGAAAACTGACCTTTCCAGTCCTGTGGCCACTGCTGAGTTACTTACCTACAATTCACTTTTCTTCCCTAATCACCTACTACATGACTTTTCAGTAGCTGCACAAACAATAACCACAAACTTAGTGGTTAAAAGACATTTATTATCTCCCAGCTTTCATAGGTTTGAGGTCCATCTTGGTTTCACTGCGTTCTCTGCTTAAGACTGAACTCAAGGTATCATCCAGCTGGATTCTCATCTAGAGGCTTGGCCAAAGAAGCCACTTCCAGGCTTATTCAGGTTGCCAGCAGGATTCGGCTCCTAGATGTTGCAGAACTGAGGCCTTCATTTACTGGGTCTTCGCAAGCAGCTGTTCTTATCTTATAGAAACTGCTACATTTCCCATAACATGCCCCCCTCAGGTAAGTTGGCAAGAATGTGTAAATGCTTCTGATTTCTTTGATTTCCTTTTCTAGTGCTAGCTACAGTAGACGCCTTTGTTCTAAAGGGCTTACCTGGCTGTGTCAGGACTATCCAGGTAATCTTAAGATCAGCTGAGTTGGGACTTTAATGAAATATTCAAAATCCTTCTCATCAGTACTAGATAACTAGTGTTTTACTGAATAATCACTGGATGAGAATCTTGGAGCATCATCTCTAGAATTCTGTTTTCTACACCTGCAAAAACCCAGAAACTTTCTTGTTCAATATCCCATTTAAGACAATGCCACCAACCACACAGAGGTACCTATTTGCATATTATGTTTGCTTATCAGTACCTCACTCCATTTCTTCATAGCTCTTATCTCTGTAATTATGCATTTAGTTTTGTAATCATTTGATTTAAATTACTGTATACACATTTGACTATAAGACCATGTCTATTTTTTTCTCACTAGTGTATTCACAATACCTAGCATACCAATTTACCTGTGATAGGTGTTTAGTACGCTATTACTAAAAAAGATACAAAATAAATAGACAAATAAATAAAGATAGGATATTTTTGAATATCTGAATAGAAGAGTCCCTCTTTTTGACCCACTGGCTTTAGGAAGGCAGAGAGAGAGCATCTCTCTGTGTCTCTTAATGAATTAGCGTGTCTTCATTTTAAGGATTTTGCACAGCTTCTTTCCTTAGTGTCTGGTACTCGCATTGAACCTTCTGTGATGCCCTGTGTTTATTCTGTGTTCTATGTGGTAACCAGCATTTACCTTCCAGGGCACTGTTCTGTACACTTACCTGGCTCTCTCTCTGTGATATCTCCATGTCTCTGCACAGAAGCTTCCGTGATCCCTGCATGTCTCGGCTGCAGGAAGAAGGGAAATATAGGGTAACTTTCTTGTATTACATTTGCTTTTTCACTGAAAACTCTAACCAAATGTGTTGGGAGAAAGCAGGTAATTTCTATACATGGGCATATAACATTCATGCAATAAAATTCCAGTGTAACAAATGCATCCCTGACTCAATGGGATCACTCATATTTCTCTGAATCTCCTTTATTAGTAAAAGACAAGTAGTTAGGCATTTTTCCTGCTTACTACTGGCTTTATTGCCCTGGGCGGTATATACATCCTGAGCTACTTGAATCTACCAGAAAAGGCCACATGCACTTTTGGAGTCGACGTCTAACATACAGGATATTTTCTAATTTCCCCTATCTTCTTGTTAATTTCTATCCACTCAAGTTTAGACACAGTCACCACTTCCTGGAGAAAGTTGTCCCTAATATACCAAGAGTGAACATGATTGGTAATCATGCTATTCCCTCCTCCCCCTGCTCCAACAACATAAAGACTTATCTCATAATGACATTTTAAATTGCTTATGTAATTGATATTTCTTCTATCATACTGTAAGCACTCTTCCTAAAGCCTGCAATAACGATTAGAAAATAATAAACAGTAAATACAACTTGTTGAAAGGAGGAAGAACTAGTCTGAGGGTCAGAAAGAACAGAAAAATGCCTTTGACATTCCTCTGTGCTATTTTACATGCTACATATAATAAAGTTTGGAGAAACTGTTTATTATCTATAGTGTTGATGTTGACTGTTTTTTTACTGTAGCTTCTCTAGATGTCTGTCCTTAAAACGACAACAACACCCCTCTATACTTGCTAAAATGGCTATTAAAGAAACAACAACAACAACCCCCACCTATATACAAAATGGAAAAAAATAAGAGCTGGAAAGGATGTGGGAAACTGGAAAGCTTGTGCAGTGAATTGCTGGTGAGAATAGAAAATGGTATAGCCTTTGTGTGGTATGACAGTTCTTCAAAAAAGTTAAAAACAAAATTACCACATGACCCAGCAATTCCACTTCTGAGTTATACATCCAATAGAATTGAAAGTACTAACTCTAATAGTTATTTCTACACCCATGTTTTTACAAGAATTATTCATAAAAGTCAGAGAGTGGAAACTACCGATGTGTTCATTGATGGGTGAATGGATAGACAAAATGTGATGTATACATACAATATACTATTATTTAGCCTTAAAAAGGAAGATAATTCTGACACATGGTACAACACAGATGAACCTTGAAGCCATTATGCTAAACAAAATCAACCTGTTACTGAAGGACAAGTATTGTATGATTCTACATAGCAGAAGTGCCTAGAGTAGCCAGATTCACAGACATAGAGATTAGAATGGTGATTGCCACAGGTGAGAGGAAAGGATAAATGGGAAGTTATTATTTAATGGCTACAGAATGTCACTTGGAAAACATGAAAAAGTTCCAGAGTTGAATGCCAGTGATGGTTGCTCAATAATCTGAATGTGATTAGTGGTGCTGAATGGTACACTTAAAGATTATTAACATGGTAAAATTTATGTTATGCATATTTTACCACAATAAAAATGTTGAAAATTTATGCTATGCATATTTCACCACAATGGAAATGTTGAAAAATATATCACATGAAAGGACAATAATAATGAATAGAGTGTCACTAAAATTTAGCCTTCTCAACTGACTCAGGCTATTTGAAGGGAGTTTCCTGCAGGATCCATCCACAGGACTGAACTTGGCTGGATTCTCTATGCTAGCAACATTGTAAATAAAATGAAATGATCAATTTATTAATAAAAACTTCCAATATCCTGAGATGCCTTGAACTCATCTGGATGAGGTTATTTTACAAACAGGCATTGCAGATATTGTTGTGGAAATGAAATGAAATTACAGTAAAGTGGATCTGTGAGAGTCATAGGTTTTCTAAATCTGCTCCCCCTCTACCATCTTGCATATTCATATATTCATTAAGTGTTCTCCAAGTTGTTGGTAATATCTTAGCGCTGACACCCTATCATTAGATTACTCAAGAAGAAAAGCTTAATAACACCGAAATGTGAAGTTTAAATTTCTTGATTTTCCACATGAAATAATTTCCTGAGTTATTTAAATATAAGCTAAGATAGTCCAGGGAGTTATTTGAAATAAATATTGAGAAAGAGAATTCATTTAAATGGAGTTAATCCTCCAAGAAATGGATAGGAACAAGATATTTAATCACTGCATATCCAGTTAAATCACATTCAGAAACTGCTGGAAATAGAGACTAGACAACTTTCTTAATTTAGAAGATAGTATAATACTTAAGGCTTTAATCCCCTTATGATAGATATTGGACGTAGGGCTTTGGAATAGTTTTAATGATAAAACTCTTGCTCTTATTAAGATGTTTTATACATGAGTCAGTACAAGTCATTTGTAAATCAACTAAATTCACTACAATAGTCCTCTAGTCTCTTTTTGAGGAAACATGGCTGTTGACATTTTATACTGGATATGACTTTATTTTTTTTAATTTATCTGTTTGTTGGAGAGTTGCTTTCTAAGATTGATTTAAAAAAATTAAAAATGGAGTGGCCCCTTTAACACTTAATAAGGTCAGAAATGTCCTTACTATAAAATTTCTTTATATTTGTTTCTTGTGTTAAAGAAGAGAAAAAAAAAAAAGAGAGAGAGCACATCATATAGCAGTCAGACTAGCACACAGAAACCATATGGCTTGGGCTCTTTCACTAAATGAAATGTGAATAGTAAAATTTTATCTGACATATGCCATGTAAAAGTTAAAAAACGTTCCCCATCAAAAGCTCAAAAAATTAAATTAAAATCATATATTTTATTGCCATTCCAGTAGATAACATAAGCCTCAATAGTAACGCACAGTCCATGAACAGATTTCTATTTAAATTCCTCACTGTATGAAAATAAAAATCACGAAAATAATACAATTTATTGCATATCTGTCATCAAAAATGCTATAGTGACACTTATATATACTTACATGACTTAATAAATCTTTACCCTAAAGTAAACAACTTGTAGAACTCAAACTCCTCTGTGAAAATAGTAATTTATTGCATCACACAATACCCACATAAGCTGAATATGTTACCTTTTAATAATCTATAGTCTAATAGATTTTAGGAAAGCAAAAATAGAAAAATTACTTATATCTAAAGATCAAGCTTGCAAATATAACTGTAAATATGCTTTATTCCTTGGGGGCAGATTTTTAGAGAAAACATAAACAAAGCTACTACTTGAAAATGTACATATTGAATTACTGAACTAAATAACCCACATACTTTTCAATAAACACAGCAGAACTTTTCAGAGTACTTCACAAAGTCTTGCTTGTAATCACCTTTGCATAAGCCTTTGAACAACTTTCAAGAGCACATGAACAAGAGTCTTTTGTTGTTGTTGTCGTTTTACCTGTTGAAACTTTAGATACACAAGAGTATATTTATAAAGAGTAGTCATTTTCTTTGGGCTATGGTTCATGAAAATCACTTTGCCCAGTGATTTATTTTTAAAATGGAAGGATCACCATTGTTTTTTAAAAGACAATACACTTGTAAAAATCAGACCAACTCACAGAAATATAAAGGAAAATGGTAAAATCATTTGCATCACATAATTCAGAAATCACCACTAATATTAACATCTTGGGGCATATCCTTCTAAAGTTACTTCCATGCATAACTGTGTCAGTTGCTCAGTTGTATCTGACTCTTTGTGACCCCATGGACTGTAGCCCACCAGGCTCCTCTGTCCATGGAATTTTCCTGGCAAGAACACTGAGATGGGTTGCCATTCTATTGCATTAAAGGCAGATTCTTTACCGTCTGAGACATCAGGGAAGCACAACTGTATAAATATATACATGCATACACTATACACTTACTTTAACAAGAATGGGATTGTATCATGCTGTGGCTTGTACTCAATTTTCTAGCCTCTATATTTTTGACATAGCCATATTAATAAAAGATCTATGCCAAATTTTCAATTAGCTGCTTTATATTCCATTATATATGTATATGATTATTTGATTATACAATTTATATATAGTTACTTATTAAAGCATATACTATATATAATATTTTATAATACATATTATGCTGTTTATTGTGATTTGTATTTATTTAATTGTAATTTATTTAAGCTATCATCCACTGATATTTGTTCTGTTTTTCACTTAATAAAATACAAATATAGAGGGTATTTTTTTAATTCATGTCTTTTTAACATGAGCAAGTAGATAAAAAGCAAGAACACACACATATGATTACATATGAAATATAAAGATATTATATAATGATTTGAATAACAGAAACAGTCTTGATGATTTATATCCATGAGCACACATACAAAAACACACTCATGTTGTCATTCCCTGAAGAGGATGTATATTCTTCATTTGTGCCCATCAAACAATGAAAAATAAATTGATAATGAAAATGTTATATATTTGGCCACAAAAAAATCTTCCCAAAGTGGAAATTTTATGAGAAAGATTCTGTTTATATATATGCCTTATACAAAATAGCAATCTAATGCAGAATTAAATACACCTTACTCCAAAGAACAAATAAAAATGCAAGCAGTGTTCTATGCAGGCTCAGAAACAAAATACTCATATAGAAATCTATAGAGGCAGAAAAATCTCTCCTTTAAGGAAACTATATACCTTTAAATCATCTATCATGAAAAAAGAAAATTAAGTAGTTACCTAAAAAATTGAGTTTTGTGACTTCTTCTGGTTAACAAAATGAAATTTTAACTTCTTAGATTTAAAATTATACCTTTACACACATTACATTGGAACTTTGTACTTTCTTATTTTCCCCTTTCCCCTTCTCTCCTCACACATCTCAGTTTCCATATCCTGTGACAGTATTTAGTAGGAAAGTGAACTTCCAACACTGTAATTCCATTTCTAAGTTTCATACCCTATCATTGCCAATCTGCTGCTGATGAGATGAAGAAAGTGTCCTGTATCAGCAAGGCAGACCCAATATAATCACAAGGATAAAAGAGTTAAAGAAGATGTGACTGTGGTGAACTGAAGAGTTAGCAGCTTGAGAAGGACTCAGATGATGTTACTGGCTTTGAAGATGGAGGAAGAGATGCCACAAGCCAAAGGATATGAGCAACCTCTAGATGACGAAAGATAAAGAAACAGATTCTTCTCAAGAGCCTCCAAAAAAAAGAACACAGCCATTTGAAACTTTGATTTAAACCCAGTGTGACTCACTTCAGACTTCTGGAATGCATAACTGTAAGATGAATTTGTCTTATTTTAAACCACTAACCCTGTGGCAACATTAGAGTAGCAGTATGTAACCAAGAGTGAGTGAGTGAGTGAAGTTGCTCAGTCGTGTCCGACTCTTTGTGACCCCGTGGACCTACCAGGCTCCTCCGTTCATGTGATTCTCCAGGCAAGAAAACTGGAGTGGGTTGCCATTTCCTTCTCCAGGAGATCTTCCCAACCCAGGGATTGAACCCAGGTCTCCTGCACTGCAGGCAGACGCTTTAACCTCTGAACCACCAGGGAAGCCCAGTATGTAACCAAAGCATCAACTAATTCAGCATATTTAGAGTATGGTTGTAATGTTCATAGCAGCATTATTTACAATTGCCAAGATACGGAAGCAATCTAAATTTCCATCAACAGAGGAATGGATAAAGAAGACGTATATACACACATATATCTATTTCTGCTTGACTGCGCCAAAGCCTTTGACTGTGTGGATCACAATAAATTGTGGAAAATTCTGAAAGACATGGGAAGATCAGACCACCTGACCTGCCTCCTGAGAAATCTGTAAGCAGGTCAGGAAGCAACAGTTAGAACTGGACATGGACCAACAGACTCGTTCCAAATAGGAAAAGGAGTATGTCAAGGCTGTATATTGTCACCCTGCTTATTTAACTTATATACAGAGTACATCATGAGAAACGCTGGGCTGGATAAAGCACAAGCTGAAATCAAGATTTCCAGGAGAAATATCAATAACCTCAGATATGCAGATGACACCACCCTTATGGCACAAAGTGAAGAAGAACTAAATAGCCTCTTGATGAAAGTGAAAGGGGAGAGTGAAAAAGTTGGCTTAAAGCTCAACATTCAGAAAACTAATATCATGGCATCCAGTCCCGTCACTTCAGGGCAAAGAGATGGGGAAACAGTGGAAAGAGTGGCAAGTGCATCCCTTACTGTCTGAGCCGCTAGGGAAGCCCATAATAATGGTAGTACAAACTTTACAAGTCGTGAATTAATACACTGTACACCTGCAACTTGTATAACAGCATACATCAAGTATACTTTAATTAAAAAAAACTATACAAAGGAAAAAAACAGCATGGTTCTTATGAAGATTAAAAGACATGATGTGTGTGAAGTACTTAGCCCAATGCCTTGAGCAGGGTAAGAAATCAATAAATGATAGCTGCTATTACTTTAATTATGCTATAACTAGTCATATATTATTATCATTATAATACTGACAAAATACTGACTGAACCACATTCTGCGAAAAGCAAGAATGCTTGAGTCATCTGGTATGTGATATTCCAGGGAATGATTGAAATCCTTAATATTTATGGTAGGCAGGGTATAAACTGTGGTAAGTATTAGCATTTAGAGAAAACAGAAACCACAGGAGAGTCCCAGTATTCTTTTTATCCTACTGAGCACTTTAATGAATATATTTAAATACTTGGAATAAATCTCTGTGTTTATTTCAACAAAACTTGATAGCATCAAAATTCCTAAGGGTTTAAGATACTTAGAATTTCCATTTTCATGAATAACCTCACTTTATAGACAAGTGAATATCTCTAATCTCCATAGGATGAATTTTGATGGGAATCATTTTAGACAGTCCCCTTCCTCCCTAGTCCTAAAGATGAGTGAAATCCATTTTAACAAAGCATTATATTCCAATTGACATCCTCTGTCCACAGTTTCAAAAGTGATTTTTCCATGACACAGGTGAAGATTTGGATTGTTTTAAAGTAAAATATCTTTAATGATATTTATCATATTCATTTATACAAGAGTATTTATATACTCAGATTCAATATTCTGGTTTAATCCTTAGCCTTTCATTTCTACTTTCTTAAATGCATGAGTCAATATATATTTTTTTATGAGTCAATATTTTAAGCTTAAAACACTTTTATTTTTGTTTCAGAATCAGGTGAGAGTTTTGAGTACTAAGTTCATATTTTAAATTTATTTAATGACATTTCTTCTTAGAAACACATTTTTATATATTTTATGCCCCTAATACTGGGTGATGTTGGTCTATTTTTCTTCTCTATTCAAGTTAAGTATTACGCTGACTAGCCCCACAATTGAACATGGCTAATATAAATAATGTCTTACCTAAAATAGAGATTTAGTGGTTAGTTTGAGTTCGGTCAACCCTTTACACAGCATGATGACTCAGATGGTGAAGACCCTGCCTGCAATGCAGGAGACCTGGGTTCGATCCCTGGGGTTGCAAGATCCCCTGGAAAAGAGAATGGCTACCCACTCCAGGATTTTTGCCTGAAGAATTCTATGGACAGAGGAGCCTAATGGACTAGACCACAGGGTTGCAAACAGTCATGATGGGGCAGGCAGACACTTTACCATCTGAGCCACCAGGAAAAATTAAGGTCTTATATTGGGTTATTTACATAAGTTAACAAATTTCATTCATTTATCTCTTAAAACAAATATATATTTACATTATGTAAAATACTTATTTTAAGTATAGCAGTGATATGGGGCCAATACAAAGATAAATAAGGAACTATTGGTAACTCAGTGAGTGTAGCAAAAATTAGGTGGGATAACCAGATCTGAAAGAGACACATGCACCCCAATGTTCATCGCAGCACTGTTTATAATAGCCAGTACATGGAAGCAACCTAGATGCCCATCAGCAGACGAATGGATAAGGAAGCTGTGGTACATATACACCATGGAATATTACTCAGCCATTAAAAAGAATTCATTTGAATCAGTTCTACTGAGATGGATGAACTGGAGCCCATTATACAGAGTGAAGTAAGCCAGAAAGATAAAGACCAATACAGTATACTAACACATATATATGGAATTTAGAAAGATGGTAACGATAACCCTATATGCAAAACAGAAAAAGAGACTCAGATATACAGAACAGACTTTTAGACTCTGTGGGAGAAGGCGAGGGTGGGATGTTCTAAGAGAATAGCATTGAAACAAGTATACTATCAAGGGTGAAACACATCACCAGCCCAGGTTGGATGCATGAGACAAGCGCTCAGGGCTGGTGCACTGGGAAGACCCCGAGGGATGGGATGGGGAGGGAGGCAGGAGCGGGGATCGGGATGGGAACACATGTAAATCCATGGCTGATTCATGTCAATATATGGCAAAAACCACTACAATATTGTAAAGTAATTAGCCTCCAACTAATAAAAATAAATGGGAAAAAAAATAGGTGGGATAAAAGTCATGATTAACACACAACATTTACACTGTGAACTAGGCATGGAATAACTGAAGTCAAAGTATGAAGTTAGGAACTGTTTGGTAGGTAAGGAGAGCCCTGAAGAAGCCCCAGTAGAAGTTTCAACAGTTTTGTGTTTGTGGCCTATTTTAAGATACTCAGATTATTACTAATCATATGAACACAAATCAAAACACAAGCACATCCACAATGTGAAGGTGGTTCGCGGGGTCTATAAAAGCATATGGTTTCTAGTCTATTCTTGGTAACCCCTCAGAATGTAAATTTTCTGAAAAATGACTGTTTGCTCTCACAACTGCCTTACTTACCTGTAAGGACAAATTCTTAAGTATGTCAATAGCCCTGTTTCTTTTGGGATTTCCTTGATGTCATATTTTGTTTACAGTTCATTGTGTCATATAACCTGCTCAACTATGTTATTTCTTCTAAAGCATATAACATTAAACATCTTCTTCTTGATTCATGGATATAATGTTTTACTTTATCCTTATGTTAATTATAGTATTTGCAATTTTCCTCTGTCTGCTATTTACTATATATTTTTTCTTCCTAGTTTCAGTTTTCTACTTGTCTGTTTTGTCTTTGAGTGTTAGCCGTTTTCCTCTGGGATCTGACAATTCTTGTTTGTCTACTCATATTTGAGATGAAGCACTTACTAGTTCTTTGGCGACTCTGCAGGGAATTTACTGCAGCCCATTTGGAGCATCTATATAGGATGATGATCTGGCTGAGACATTTTGTTGGAGACCTCAAAATGTATATTGCCTTAAGTGTATTCATTGGATTCATCAGAGTTGCAAGAGAAAAATCTTCCAGTCTCCTGCCTTACTTAGAGCATTCTAGAAAATGAGAGTGAGCAAGCTCCAGGAGTTGGTGATAGACAAGGAAGCCTGGCGTACTGCAGTCCATGGGGTTGCAAAGAGTTGGACACGGCTGAGCGACTGGACTGAACTGAACTGATGATAACCAGACATTCATGATACAAACCCACTTTTAGAGACCTCTTATATATTGTTTTGGAACAGGAGTAGGAAACTGGTGCTGCAAATTCCTGAATGTGTTTGAGGATCTGTGTTACAAACCAGGTTGTCATCCTGCCCTACAACTAATGTGAGTCAACTTCTCTCTTCTTTCCTTTCTTCTCTCCTTCTTTCCTCCCTCCCTCCCTTCCTCCCTCTCGTCCTTCCACAAGACAGAACCATCAATCACTCCTTCAAATTATGAATTCATTCCTTCATTCATTCATTACTGTGTCATTCCTCTTTTTGTTTTTGTGATTCTATGCCTTATGACACTGTAACACATGTGGATGTACATATACATACATTCTGTCACTTCAGTGAATTTTCATGGAGGGAATAGAAAAGTAAATATGCAAATATGTCTTAAGTCCTTTTTTGTTTAAAGCTAGAAGTCTCCTGCCGGTTTTTTTTTTTATTAGATATTGATCTTATAGTATAAGAATGTGATTTTCCACATGTAGAAAAGTGAAGTCCAAGGGGTCTGCCTTTTCATGGATACTTCTTTCCATTCATATCCTGAGGATTATTTATGCATAAAATACACTCCTTTGCCTTCCTCTGACTGTAAATACACAGCCTTGTTTCTCAGCCTTACATAGGGTGACTCTCAAAACATACATAGCTAAGTGGCATTCATCCGATTCAATTTCCCTTACTATGGAAGGAACACTCCTTTATTTTCTAGAATCTAGATATTCCATATTATAGGTTTGAATTTAAATCTACATTTATATACTCAGAAGAAAGGTATACTTTATCAATTAAAAAGGTTTGTAGTGGGAGTGGAGGCTTTTTATGTCAGATCAATTCTCCATCTTGACTGTAGTCTTGTTATTAAAATACATCAAATATTGATGGAATTCCTGACACCACCTCAATTATTAGGCAAAAAATAAATAAGAAATGAGGTAAGTGTGATATATGTGAATATATGGCACTTAACATTTATATTTCAACTTATATTTATATATTATGTTGCTACTGGTAGTGAGGAGTGCACTGCATTTCTAACTTAGCGAGAAATGTTCTCAGCTAAATCTTTCTGATACATTGTTTTCTATTCTGCTAATAAGATTCATACCAGTCTTTGCCTTGTGTCTTGGATTGTCTGTTTTTCATCTTAAATAATTGTTATAATCAGCATTTTAAAGCTTCTTTACCCTTGTCTCTCTAATAAATACTTCCATCATTAGTTTCTGGATTATTTCCAATATTTCTACAGTTCTATTAATTAGCTGCCAAAACTAGAATGAGGCACATGGGGACACATTGACTAGGATGACAAGAGAAAATGGAAAGAGGAATTATTGTATGCTTGCTTTTCCCCAGCAGTCTTTAAATTTCTTTTTGTTCTACTTTTGTTGATAGATTTTAATGTTCAGTCAACAGTGTTTATACTTTTCATCCTGATTGGTTTTGATGTTTTACAATTATATGTGCATGAGTGGGTTATCTGTTAGAATTCTGAACAGTGTTTTCAATGAGGGGGAAAAAAAGACAGTTAGATGGTTTGATGAAAGACCGACCCTTACCTTACAGGGACCCCTCTTGGTTCCTCTCCAGTTCTATTTCTGAGGACAAAGTACAAGTACATGAGGAGGGTGAAGGGAATGGATGTGAAGAAGGAGAGATGATTAGACAGGTAGTAATGGTGGTTGTTCACCAAAAGTGACAAATACGGGCATTGCTTTGCCCATAAAAATAGATAACCAAGTCATGAGCTGACTAATCTTGTACAGTCCTGTTCCAGTTACCTCAGGAGAACATTCTCAGTTTATAAAGTGAAAAGTAAAAATATGTATTTTATATCATGCTGAATTTAAATTTTAAGGCATAATGGAGTGTTTTCCTTATTTACAGTTATTTTAAAAGATTATACATACACTCTAGAAATAATGGTAATATAGTTATATTCAGTTTATACTGTAACTATAACAATACAGTATATAACGAATTTTTTTCCCACTGAGAAGCTAAGATGTTATCACATGTAGGATGCACCTTTATTTTATGTATATCTATGCTCAGCATTAAGCTATCATGTAGCAGTTTCAGATCCATCCTTTCATGTCTGCCTGCAACGCTGACACTGGAACTCTGAGACGTGTTTCTCTTTTGCCAGCTGGCTTACTTTAAGATCTCCCATAAAGGATTGCTAGGGGGTGAGTATTCGGCTGAGGAGGAAGGGACTTTCTTCTTCCCGTTTTTTTCTCTCAGTGTCCCTGAATTCCTCATTGTGTAAATTCATTGAAAATGTTTTCTCTCAACCCATGGTTTGTCTTTTCATTTCCCAAGGAGTGTACTTATCATGTTAACTGCAGATATGTGGCAGATGGACTTTATCAGTTTGATAAAACATCATTTTTTGACTAAGCTGCTAAGAAGTTCCATATAAATGGATGTTGCATTTTATCAAATGCTTTTCCGACATGTATAGTGATTATCATTTGTTTAATTCTATTCTGTATTATAGTAATTAACTTTTGAATATCAAACCATGCGTACATTCCTAGAATAAAATTCACTTAATCATGAGAATTTCCAGTGGTACTGGAGCAATTTTGAGGAGATACCACACATCCAAGGGCAAAGGAGAAGCCCCAGTAAGATGGCAGGAGGTGAGAAATCGCATTTAGAATCAAACTCAATACCCGCCAGAGAGGCTCAGAGGATTCACACATACCTTGTGCACACCACGACCCAGATACCTTACACAGACTGGGACAGAACTGTGAGTGTCTCCTGAGGCGGTACAGGTCAGCGTGGAATGTCACAGGGGTAGAGGCTCTGGTGCAGCAGACCTGGGTATGGCATAAGCCCTCTTGGAGGAGGTCACCACTAACCCCACCATAGAGCCGCCAGAGCCACAGGTCATAGCAAACACCCTCTTCCAATAATACCAGAGAAGACTCGACACATCAACATTACCAGGTAGGCAATATCAAAATCAGATTGATTATATTCTTTGCAGCCAAAGATGGAGAAGCTCTATATAGTCAGCAAAAATAAGACTTGGAGCTAACTGTGGCTAAGATCATGAACTCATATTGCCAAATTCAGACTTAAATTGAAGAAGGTAGGGAAAACTACTAGACCATCCAAGTACGACCTAAATCAAATCTCTTACGAATATTCAGTGAAAGTGACAAATAGATTCAAAGGATTAGATCTGATAGAGTGACTGAAGAACTGTATAGGAGGCCAGGATCCAGACCATCCCCAAGAAAAACAAAGGCAAAAAGGCACAATGGTTGCCAAGGAGGCCTTACAAATAGCTGTGAATAGAAGAGATCAAAAGGCAAAGGAGAAAAGGAAAGATATACCCATTTGAATGCAGAGTTCCAAAGAATAACCAGGAGAAATAAAAAAGCCTTCCTAAATAATCAATGCAAAGAAATAGAGGAAAACAATAGAACGGGAAACTCTAGAGATCTCTTCAAGAAAATTAGAGATAGCAAGGGAACATTTCATGCAAATATGGGCTCAATAAATGACAGAAATGGTATGGACCTAACAAAAGCAGAATATATTAAGAAGACGTGGCAAGAATACACAGAAGAACAATACAGAAAAGATATTCACGACACAAATAATCACGATGGTGTGATCACCAACTAGAGCCAGACATTCTGGAATGCGAAGTCAAGTGGGCCTTATGAAGCATCACTACAAACAAAGCTAGTGGAGGTGATGGAATTCCAGTTGAGCTATTTCAAATCTTAAATGATAATGCTGTGAAAGTGCTGCACTCAATATGCCAGCAAATTTGGAAAACACAGCACTGGCCACAGGACTGGAAAAGATCAGTTTTCATTCCAATCCCAAAGAAAGGCAATGCCAAAGAATGCTCAAACGACCAAACAATTGCACTCATCTCACACTCTACCAAAGTGATGCTCAAAAATCTCCAAGCCAGGCTTCAATGGTACTTGAACCGTGAACTTCCAGATGTTCAAGCTGGATTTAGAAAAGGCAGAGGAACCAGAGATCAAATTGCCAGTATCAGGTGGATCATTGACAAGACAAGAGAGTTCCAGAAAACATTTACTTCTGCTTTACTGACTATGCCAAAGCCTTTGATTGTGTGGATCACAATAAACTGTGGAAAATTCTGAAAGATTGGGAATACCACATCACCTGATTTTCCTCCTGAGAAATCTGTATGCAGGTCAGGAAGCAACTGTTAGAACTGGACATGGAACAACAGACTGGTTGCAAATAGAAAAAGGACTATGTCAAGGCTGTATATTGTCACCCTACTTATTTAACTTATATGCAGAGTACATCACAAGAAAAGCTGGGCTGGAGGAAGCACAAGCTGAAATCAAGATTGCCGGGAGAAATATCAATAACCTCAGATATGCAGATGATACCACCCTTATGGTAGAAAGTGAAGAACTAAAGAGACTCTTGATGAAAGTGAGAGAGGAGAGTGAAAAAGTTGGCTTAAAACTCAACATTCATAAAACTAGAATCATGGTATCCGGTCCCATTACTTCATGGCAAATAGATGGGGAAACAGTGGAAACAGTGACAGATTTTATTTTGGGGGGCTCCAAAATCACTGCAGATGGTGACTGCAGCCACGAAATTAAAAGATGCTTGCTCCTTGGAAGAAAAGTTATGCCCAACCTAGACAGCATATTAAAAAGCAGAGACATTACTTTGCCCACAAAGGTCTGTCTAGTCAAAGCTATGGTTTTTCCAGTAGTCAAGTATGGCTGGGAGAGTTCGACTATAAAGAAAGCTGAGCGCTGAAGAATTGATGCTTTTGACCTGGGTGTTATGATTGGAATTATTTAAAATTTTGTTCATTCTTCTGTCATTTTTGAGAATTTGTATTTTTGCAGAATTTGTGTATTTCATCATAATTATCATAATTACTGTCATAAAGATGTTTATTGCTTTCCTTATTCTTTTAGTGCCTAGAGGGTATGAAATAATGGCCTTTCATTTCTTTCCTGATGTTGATATTTTGTGTTTACTCTCTTGTTTTATTAATGTGTCTTGCTATGCTTTTATTATTATTATTTTCCAGTGAATTAACTTTTAACTTTGTCACCTCTTTAATTTCTCCTTGTTCTACTTCATTGATTTTTGTTTTATTTTCATTATTTCTTTTCTTCTCACACTGTTTCCATCCCTCTGATGAATTTCTTAAGTTCTCCACCTAGGTACACAAGCAAGCCATTCTTTCCACTAGATTATAAAATACTTATTTTAATGTCCTTGACTGATAATTCTAACTTTTATGTCATTACTAAATTTATTTCATTAATTTTCACTTTTAACCTAGTGTCATGTATTTTCTTCCTTTTTCATGCATCATATATGTAATTTTTGTATTGAGTACTGGACATCTTATGTAGAAGAATATGGAGCCTGAATGAATCACGCTTGCTTACTCCATCCAAAGAGACCCTCTTTTTTCAAGGTGCCAATGTGGAGGACTTATAGTGTAGCAAATAGTGGAACTTGGTATGGTCTTTGTTGCAGTTTTGATTACTTTCAGTTCATCACTTGCTTCAAACACTTCTTCATGAAGAGAAGAAATTTCCTTTCAGTTGAGCTTGGGTCTGAGATTGAAAAGATTTCAAAACTCTCTTTATGCTTTATAGTTGATAAGCATCTTCCTAAACTGTGGGATATATTTCACTTCTTCCAGCCTGGATCCCATATTTTTGGATTTCTTTTTGCTCTTCAGTCTTGCTGCCACATATCTCTGCTTTGGGAGATTTCCTGTGAGTCTGCTGCCCTGCCCCTCAGCATTTGGAGAATCTTCGCAGTGTTCCCAGTAAAGTCATTGAGGTCAGACTTTGAAGGGTGACTGTGGGTACAAAATTAAAGTCCAGATGCCATAGAAGAAAATTTCCCTTCTCTGAGGTACTACACTCAGCGTTTGACGGCCAGTCTTACACTCATTAAGGTGTAGTTTGCCATAGTGAAATTGCTCTTACTGCCTCACCCTTGGCTAAGGCACTATGTCTCTCTCAGGTCTTATTTGATCCAACTCAGGCAAGTTACCCCTGGATATCTGCTCAATGTCAATGAGAAGAGCCGGCAAGGAGGTGGAAATTCTCTGGAAGGTAGATAGGGTTGATTTAGCCTTCATATTCTTTATATTTTTTAAACTACAGTTTTATAGCTTATGTAGCTTGTTGCCTTTGTTACTGACGGTGCTGGTCACTTGCATTCTTCTGCTTTCTAATCAGGAGAAACAGTCTGATATAAACTTATCTAGAATTATACTTTCAGGTTATTTCTTTCTTATGTCCCCTGATTTATTTCTCTTACCCTTTGCTCTTTATCATCTCAGCATCTGCTTAGCTAATGGCTTCCTACTTTTATTTCAAAGAGGTCATGTTTTCTGCAACTTATAAAGATGTAAGACAGTTTTATAAAATTTTAAGCAAAAACATTAAAGACCATTTATCAAGTATTTAGGCTCTATGTAAAGACTTTTGCCTAAATTAAATTCTAATCATAAGTAATTTTGAGGTGCTCATTGTTATCTTGCATTTTGAAACTGTGAACAGAGGTATAGAAACATTAAGTTGCATGTTTAAGGTCTTATCTTTAAGTTAGTATATAATTTAATTAAGGTTCTAACAGAACTTTATCCAATTCTAAATCTTGTGTCCTTAAACATAGTATTGTATTGTGTCTTGAGATTCTTTCTTTTAGGTTCTTAATTCAGAGATCTCTTTGAATCTTTACAATGACCTTCCATTTTTCTTTCCTACTTTTACTAAAATGATGTGTTAATTTTACTATTGTTACAGTTGTTTATTGTCTTGTAAGAAAGAATAATTCTACTTATCTTTGATCATTTAGGGAAAGACACAGAGAATGAGAGAACACAGTGGTGGAGGCGTGTGGAGGTGGGTGAATGAACGTGAAAATGTGGTAATAGGTCCATGCAGGGGGACTATCTTGGAGGAGCCCATGGGATGAGTTGAATAAAGCTGGTAGGAAGACAAGAGAAATTCAGAGAGGGAGGAGAGAAAGAGAAAAAGAGAGCAAGAGACTGAACCTTGGGGTGTGGGGCTCTGTGTGGAGTACAGAAGCAAAAGGCACGAGGGGATTTCACTGACATTTTGAATGTCACTAGGTCACAGTCAGAGCGCGGCCAGGAGGGGAACCTGTAGCAAGGACTAGTGTTATCCCACTGGTGTACTTGGTTGTCTGAGCAGGGTGCTCACAGCCTGTGGGGGCACTGAGTCAGGAAAAGATGAAACTCACAGTACACCTGTTCACTGTCTAATACAGGAAAATTTATCCAGACTTGGTGTTTGACAAAGACAAAAGGTGGATTTGCCTCACTTTCTCACAAATTCTGTTTGCGCCTGCTTCCTGGAGACAACTCTCTGAGCTCTGAACCGCTTCTCTTCCGATGACTCTCCTTCCACCACCTCTGCCTGACTCTCCATCAGTCTGTGTGGGGGGAGCACCGGGACGCATTATAACAGGGCTCTTCAGTGTCTCCTTCAGCGTACATGGGAGTTATGGGAGCGTACTTGGGAGTACATGGGAAGTACATGGGAGCGTACTTGTGGGAGTTATACCTTGCCAGGTGCAGTAAACCACAGTCATTTTCCTTTATCCCAACACAGTCATTTTTGGTAGAGCAATATCTACTGACACTCAAGAAAGAAAGCTTTTGGATTTTGTCAAAAAGTAGTAACCGTTCACCAGAGTGAAGATGCGCAAGTATTTTAATAGATACAGATAACGGTTGTAACTGATGGGAGTGAACAGATAGCTTTCAGATGGCAAGAGTTCAAGTGAGGCAATACTTGCAGTTTTGAGTTGCAAAAAAACTCGAAAGAAATGAGATATTTCCCATAATAGTATCTAATAATCATGTTTCTGTGTGGATTTAAATTTTTATATTTTTGTGTATCATTATAAATATTTTTAGCAAAATGGAGAGAGGCTGCATTCATAATTGCTAATTGATGTTTAAAACCAGAAGCTCTGATTTAATAACTACGGGTTATTTTTCTAAGTCTGAGAGCTCATTGAAAATCTCTGAATGAGGAATTTCAGCAATTCACCTTAGCAATGAAACTTATATTTAAGCAACATCTTAAAAAATTCTAAATACTGTAAAAAACACACTTCTAAAAACTTATAGCTTACATCTAGAAGTCAATACTTAAATTCTAATTTTTATTAGTATGTAGCCTTGTGCCAGAAATAAAATATAATCCAATTTTTAAAATATTTACAATTTTGGTAGAATTAAAAAATAAAACATTTGGTAATCTATGATAGCAAACTAAAGAGAGCACAAAGTCAAGGATAATTTTACACAGAGACTTACTTTATAATATTGTGCACAAATTGTTGTTGATAAACTATGAATTTAATCTGTTGTAACAGTCATAGTGTCCTTACAACAAATGCATATCATTTTAAAGGAGAAAATTAGCTTTTCTTGCTATTGGAAAAATGAAATTTCTTCCATGGGCCTCCATAGAGAAAGCCTTGTATGATATAATGAACATTATCACAAATTATCCTTCACTGCAAGCAAATGTTATAATATCAAACCAGATTCAGTAAGAGCAGATCTACAA
This sequence comes from Odocoileus virginianus, assembly GCF_023699985.2. Lineage (NCBI taxonomy): Eukaryota > Metazoa > Chordata > Mammalia > Artiodactyla > Cervidae > Odocoileus > Odocoileus virginianus. Next base: position 22,154,421 of record NC_069699.1, read on the forward strand.
GAAATGCAAAACAACTCAACCTGAATTTGCATCTGTATGAAGATACGGTCTAACTTAGGAAAAACAGGAGATGGTAAAGAACAGGGAAGCCTGGGGTGCTGCAGTTCATGGAGTCACAAAAGTTGGACACAACTTAGCAAGCCAACAACAGCAAGGTCTAGGCAGCAGATTCTATTAGGCTCTTTTATTTCTCATATGCAAGATTTGAAGAAGAGTTGTAAGATGAAGATTACAATCTCTAGTAAAAACATGGAGGGTACATATTTTATGTAGATAATTAAAGGCCTTTCTATAGATTTTGATTCTCAACAATGAAAATGGAGAGGGCTAAACAGAACTATTCCATAATGGAAACATGGGGTCCTAACAGTTTGCCTAGAGAGTGGTTAGGATTTTTTTCCTGAAAATAGCTCTGATTAACTTACACACAGAAATGTATTCATTTTTAGTAATTTAGAGTTATTAATAAAGTGACAAACAACATACTAGGGAATGAAATAGACAATAACAACATTCCCCAAAATTGTACCATGAAGTAAAAACCTTACACATATTAAAAACTCTTTTTAGAGCCACCTAAAACCCTATTAACTTTTTTCATATTTTTAAATTTAAGTATTACATTTACTAAAGCACTTCTTTATTTGTATTCTGGGCTTTCCTGGTGGCTTAGATGGTAAAGAATCCACCTGCAATGCAGGAGACCAGGGTTTGATTCCTGGGTCAGGAAGATAACCTGGAGAAGGGAATGGCTACCCACTCCAGTATTCTTGCCTGGAGAATTCCATGGAAAGAGGAGCCTGACAGGCTATACTCCATGCGGTCACAAAGAATCAGACGTGACTGAGCGACTAACACTATAAGCTGGCTTCTGTGTGATTTACAGAGCCCTTAATCTTTAGGTACAGATCCGTACATAAAAAGTGCATTATTAATGCCTTTTTATCTCTTCCCAAAATTCATATTGATTATGTTATATGTTGTAGAGAATCACTGATCACTTAACTTATCAATTCTTTATGCAGAGTGATGAAGTCCAGTCTATAAATCTATAGCAGTAAATTTGTTAGTCCAATTTTTTTCACAGGAACTTTCCAGCATTCCAGTTAATGAGAAACTTTATTGTGCCCATTTCCAAACACGATACCATTTACTGACAGCTAGGCATTGATTGGGTGTGTATCCCTTTAAATCTTTAGATTGCCTAGGGTTGAACAGTTTAGGCATCAGCAGAGTGCACTTTAATTAGCCCTGAGGAAATCACAGTGGGGATGAAACAAGTTGGCTTGTTATTTTTCTGTTTGTACTAACGGCAAATAAAAGCATGTAATTGGATTTTTTAAAAGCATCGTCAGTCCTCTAGAGTATGCCCTGTTTATAGTTATGATAGCCTCATTTCATATAAGTGTCACAAGTCCCTAAAAAGGGCCTTTTTCAGAGTCAGAAAGGTGTTACTACGGAAGACTCTATTTAAATTGTGCCCCTGTTGTTTAGACCTGCACGTTATGCATTTAAAAGGAGGGCCTGCCAGAGGATTCCGTATCCTATAAGCCACCTGTCTCATCTGTGCTGCCCAGCACCTCATACCAATGGTTTCCCACTTGGAGCTGCAGTAACAGAGATGGGGGAGTCAGTGATGGATAAAAGCTACAGGGCTCTATTTGGGAGAGTAAAAAATTTAGTGGCTTCTTTGTACTTCATACCAAGTCACAGGAGAAAAGCGAACTCCTCTGCATGCTCTTGGACACAACAGCTGGTATTACTTTCTTTCACAGAGTATCTATCTCAAGAGTGGAAGAATAAAGGAATATATAGTAAATACTTGGGGAAAGTATCTTAAAAAATTGAGTAAAAAAAATCATTCCAATTAGGAAAGAGTCAGTATTTTCTCCTCATTTTTGATCTCCCATTTCTAAATTAAAAACAGACAGTACAGATTTATTTTCAAATCTTAATTTGTTGGAACAAAACATTTAGGGCTAATATTTCTGTGAAATAATTTCTTTTGGATTTGCTCTCATGAATGAAAAAAGGCCTTTCTTTTTCAAAAATTCTTTGAATTATAGAGATCTTTGAGGAATTTGTATATTGCTTAAAAGAACAAGAAAGGACAAGAAAGCTGCAGACAAATAGCTCTCAAGAATAAACATGCAAAAATCCTTAACAAAATATTCAGAAGTACTATTTAGAAATATGCAAAAAAGAAAATATTTTGTGATGGCTACTTGGGGTTTACCTCAGGACTTCAAAGTAGTTTTTACATTTGAATATCAATCAGTACAGTTAACAATATTTACAGAATAAAGGGCAAAGCAGTTTATTTCATTTCAATAGGCACAGACTATTTGGCAAAATTTAATAATGATTCATGATATAAATTTTCAATAAACTAGAGGTAGAAGAAAACGTTCTAAACCTAATAAGGACTAATGAAAGATTAAGATTGAGAATAAAAGAAAATCTATTCCATCATATTTATTATTTTACTGAATGATGCATTGCATAAGGGAGAAAACAGGGAGCAAGGAGGAATGGGCAAACTAAAGGGGGCATGGGCAAGAAAGAAATAAAACTTTATTCATAGACAGCTTGACTGAGTACTTACAAAAATAATCTGCATAACAAACTATTAAAGTGTACATAGAAAAGTATCAGGAAATGTGTGATCATCATTAAAAAGAATTGCATTTTTATATACTAGAAATATATTTAGGAAATAAAATGTAAAAGAAATGCCATTTATAATGGCAGCAAAATATGAAACATTTAGGAAAAAATTTAATAAAACATATAAGATTTATACACTGAAAGCTACAAAAGTTGCTGAGGAAGTTAAATGAAAATTAATGAAGACATGAAACAAATATTGGGATTCCCAATGTGGGTTCAGTCCCTGGGTTGGGATGATCCACTGGAGGAGGAAATGGCAACCCACTCCAATATTCTTTTTTTTTTAAATTAATTTACTTATTTTAATTGGATGACAATTACTTTACAATATTGTAGTGGTTTTTGCCATACATTGACATGAATCAGCCATGGGTGTACATGTGTTCCCCATCCGGAACCCCCCTCCCACCTCCCTCCCCATCCCAACCCTCTGGGTCAGCCCAGTGCACCAGCCTTGAGCGCCCTGTCTCATACTTCGAACCTGAACTGGTGATCTATTTCACATATGTTGATATACATGTTTCAATGCTATTCTCTCAAATCATCCCACCCTCACCTTCTCCCACAAAGTCCAAAAGACTGTTCTTACATCTGTGTCTCTTTGGCTGTCTCACATATAGGGTCATCGTTACCATCTTTCTAAATTCCATATATTTGTGTTAATATACTGTATTGGTATTTTTCTTTCTGACACACTTCACTCTGTATAATAATTTCATCTCCAGTTTCATCCACATCATTAGAACTGATTCAAATGCATTCTTTTTAATAGCTGAGTAATATTCCATTGTCTATATGTACCACAGCTTTCTTATCCATTTGTCTGCCGATGAACATCTAGGTTGCTTCAATGTCCTAGTTATTGTAAACAGTACTGCGATGAACATTGGGGCATATGTGTCTTTTTGAATTCTGGTTTCCTCGGTGTGTATGCCCAGCAGTGGGATTGCTGGGTCGTGCGGCAGTTCTATTTCCAGTTTTTTAAGGAATCTCCACACTGTTCTCCATAGTGGCTGTACTAGTTTGCATTCCCACCAACAGTGTAAGAGGGTTCCCGTTTTTTCTGCAACGTCTCCAGCATTTATTGTTTGTAGACTTTTTGATAGCAGCCATTCTGACTGGCATGAGATGGTACCTCATTGTGGTTTTAATTTGTATTTCTCTGATAATGAGTGATGTTGAGCATCTTTTCATGTGTTTTTTAGCCATCTGTATGTCTCCTTTGGAGAAATCTGTTTAATTCTTTGGCCCATTTTTTGATTGGATCGTTTATTTTTCTGGAATTGAGCTGCATGAGCACCTTGTATATTTTTGAGATTAATTCTTTGTCAGTTGCTTCATTTGCTACTATTTTCTCCCATTCTGAAGGCTGTTTTTTTCATCTTGCATATAGTTTCCTTCATTGTGCAAAAGCTTTTAAGTTTAATTAGGTCCCATTTATTTATTTTTGCTTTTATTTCCATTACTCTGGGAGGTGGGTCATAGAGGATCCTGTTGTGATTTATGTTGGACAGTGTTCTGCCTATCTTTTCCTCTAGGAGTTTTATAGTTTCTGGTTGTACATTTAAATCTATAATTCATTTTGAGTTTATTTTTATGTATGAGAAGTCTTAGAAAGTGTTGTGTTAGAAAGTGTTCTAGTTTCCTTCTTTTACAAGTGGTTGACCAGTTTTCCCAGCACCACTTGTTAAAGAGATTGTCTTTTCTCCATTGTATATTCTTGCCTCCTTTGTCAAAGATAAGATGTCCATAGGTGTGTGGATTTATCTCTGGGCTTTCTATTTGGTTCCACTGATGTATATATCTGTCTTTTTGCCAGTATCATACTGTCTTAATGACTGTAGCTTTGTAATATAGTCTGAAGTCAGGTAGGTTGATTTCTCTAGGTCCATTCTTCTTTCTCAAGATTGCTTGGGCTGTTTGAGGTTTTTTGTATCTCCATACAAATTGTGAAATTATATGTTCTAATTATTTCTCTGCCTTTTCATTTTGTTTAGATTGCTCTGTTTGGGGTGGCCTTTCTGTGTGCTGAAAGTTTGTGGTAACTCTTTATTGTGGAGGTTGCTCCCTGTGGGTGGGGTTGGACTAGTGGCTTGTCAAGGTTTCCTGGTTAGTGAAGCTCGCATCTGTGTTCTGGTGGGTGGAGCTGGATCTCTTCTCTCTGGAGTGCAATGAAGTATCCAGTGATGAGTTTTGTCTATGAGTTTGGTGTGAGCCTGTATTTTAATGCTCAAGGTTATTATGTTCCTGCATTGCTGGAGAATTAGCATGGTAGGTCTTGCTCTGGAACTTGTTGGCTCTTTGGCAGAGTTTGGTTTCATGGTAGGTATGGAGGCTTTTGGATGAGCTCTTGTTGATTAATGTTCCCTGGAGTCAGGAGTTGTCTGGTGTTTTCAAGTTTGGGATTTAAGCTTCCTGCCTCTGGCTTTCAGTCTTACAGTAGCCTCAAGACTTCTCCATCCATACATCACTGATGATAAAACATCTAGGTTAATGGTGGAAAGATTCTCCACAGTGAGGGACACCCAGAGAGGTTCACAGAGTTACATGGAGAAGAGACGAAGGAGGAGGGAGATAGAGGTGACCAGGAGGAGAAGAGGGGCAGTCAAAAGGGGAGAGAGCAATCTACCCAGTAATCAGTTCCCTAAGTGTTCTCTAGAGCCCAGAACACCCAGAGAGATTCACAGAGTTAAGAACACCCAGAGAGATTCACAGAGTTAAGAAGAGAAGAGAAGGGGGAGGGAGGAGATAGAAGTGACCTGGGGGAGAAAAGGGAGAATCAAAAGGGGAGAAAGCAGTCAAGCTAGTAATCACACCCCTAAGTAAAAATGAGTACTGAAGATTAGATTCTTAGAGGTAAAAAATTGATAACAAATATCAAAAAGCAAAGATTAAAATTCTAGAGTAGAGGTTAGATTCTCAAAAATAAAATATTAAAAATACAAAACAAAATCAGTCACAAAAATTATAAAAAATATGTGAAATTTGCTTTAAAAATAGGGATTTTTTTTCAAGGTAAAAATAGGTTATAAAAATGAAAATGAAAGGAGTAGTAAAGAAATTAAAAAATGATAAAAAGTAAAACTATATTTAGGAATTTCTCTGGAGGTGTTGAGGGCAGTGTGGGGTCAGTTCAGTTTCAGATAATTCCTTGTTCCAGGTTATACTTCTTCTCAAGGTCTATAGGCCTCTTCCAATGCTTCAGTTCAGTTCAGTTCAGTTCACTCACTCAGTCATGTCTGACTCTTTGCGACCCCATGAATCGCAGCATGCCAGGCCTCCGTGTCCATCACCAACTCCCAGAGTTTACTAAAACTCATGCCCATCGAGTCAGTGATGCCATCCAGCCATCTCATCCTCTGTCGCCCCCTTTTCCTCCTGCCCCCAATCCCTCCCAGCATCAGGGTCTTTTCCAGTGAGTCAACTCTTCACATGAGGTGGCCAAAGTACTGGGGTTTCAGCTTCAGTATCAGTCGTTCCAATGAATACCCAGGACTGATCTCCTTTAGGATGGACTGGTTGGATCTCCTTGTAGTCCAAGGGACTCTCAAGATTCTTCTCCAACACCACAGTTCAAAAGCATCAATTCTTCAGCACTTAGCTTGCTTTATAGTCCAACACTCACATCCATACATGACCACTGGTAAAACCATAGCCTTGATTAGACAGACCTTTGCTGGCAAAGTAATGTCTCTGCTTTTTAACATGCTAAGTTGGTCATAACTTTCCTTCCAAGGAGTAAGAACCTTTTAATTTCATGGCTGCAATCACCATCTGCAGTCATTTTGGAGCCCCCAAAAATAAAGTTCCCCATCTATTCCCATGAAGTGATGGGACTGGATGCCATGATCTTAGTTTTCTGAATGCTAGTTTTAAGCCAACTTTTTCACTCTCCTCTTTCACTTTCATCGAGAAATTTTTTAGTTCTTCTTCACTTTCTGCCATAAGGGTGGTCTCATCTGCATATCTGAGGTTATTGATATTTCTCCCGGCAATCTTGATTCCAGCTTGTGCTTCCTCCAGCCCAGCGTTTCTCAAGATGTACTCTGCATATAAGTTAAATAAGCAGGGTGACAATATACAGCCTTGACATAGTCCTTTTCCTATTTGGAACAAGACTGTTGGTTCATGTCCAGTTCTAACTGTTGCTTCCTGACCTGTATACAGGTTTCTCAGGAGGCAGATCAGGTGGTCTGCTACTCCCATCTCTTTCAGAATTTTCCAGAGTTTATTGTGATCCACACAGTCAAAGGCTTTGGCATAGTCAATAAAGCAGAAATAGATGTTTTTCTGGAGCTCTCTTGCTTTTTCGATGATCCAGTGGATTTTGGCAATTTGATCTCTGGTTCCTCTGCCTTTTCTAAAACCAGCTTGAACATCTGGAAGTTCTTGGTTCACGTATTGCTGAAGCCTGGCTTGGAGAATTTTGAGCATTACTAGCATGTGAGATGAGTGCAATTGTGCGGTAGCTTGAGCATTCTTTGGGATTGCCTTTCTTTGGGATTGCTTGGTGCTAACTACAGAGTTTTAATCTGTTGCACCTGTCACTTCCCGAGCGGCTGCCTCTTCTTTGTTTATTTTGCCTTTTTCGGTTTGCAAGTCTCTTCAGGGTCTAATTTCCACCCTGACAGAAGAGGGTGAGGGCGGTCACTTATTTAGGCTCACTTGTTCAGCTGTGCTGTGGGGAGGGAGGAACACTGAAAACAAATATCACTGGAGTGTGTGGGGGCTGATGTCAGGCTGTGACCCTCCTGGCAAATGTCAGCCATCCAGGATCCCAGGAATACTTAGTTAGTGACTGGGAGCCTGCTCACAGTTTGGTGGAGGATGCCATCTTGGGACCAAGATTGCCTCCAGCCTTCTGGCTCTGACTGTTGTCCGCCTGCCTCTCTGCCTCCGGCTGGGGGATGGGCCAGTCCGCAGCCAGCTAGCTCTCCTTTGGTATTCGCTCAGTCCTTTGTTCTGTGAGCCAGCCAGTCTGTGCTTATCCAGGGAAAGTTCTCTCTCTCTCTCTTTTTTTTTCCTCTCTCTCTCTGGCTATCCCACAGTTTGGGTTGCGATCTCATGTTAGCGCCTTCAGATTGTCCTCAGGGCATTCAGGCCTGGTTCTAACCCTAAGCATGCAACCCACACCTCCCCTGTCGCTGGGGGCAGACACAATCGTCTGGGCTATTTCTCCACTAGGAGTTGTAGTTAAGGCACGTATTCTGTGGGTTTGTTTGTTTGTTTGTTTTCCCTCCCGGTTATGTTGCCCTCTGAGATTCCAAAACTCCCCACAGACCTGCTGGTGAGAGGGTTTCCTGGTGTTTGGAAACGTCTCCTTCACGACTTCCTCCCCGGGATGGTCTCCATCCCTAACTCTTTGTCTCTCTTTTTGTCTTTTATATTTTGTCCTACCTCCTTTTGAAGAAAATAGGCTGCCTTTCTGGGTGCCTGGTATCTTCCACCAGCATTCAGAAGTTGTTTTGTGGAAGTTGCTCAGCATTCAAATAATCTTTTGATGAATTTGTCGGGGAGAAAGTGGTCTCCCGATCCTATTCCTCCACCTTCTTAGGACTGCCTCTGGCCCACCCCAGTATTCTTGCCTGGAAAATCCCATGGATGAAGGAGCCTGGCAGGCTACATACAGTCCATGGGGTCACAAAGAGTAGGACACAACTGAGTGACTTCACTTTCTTTCCTTTCCTTCTCTCTTGATATAGTATTACTAAAATATCAGTTCTCCTCAGATAGTTCTATATTTTTAATATAATATTCTAGCACATCTTACTTTTTTTTTTAACAAATTGATTAACTAATTCTAAAACTTATTGATTAATGCAGAGAATCTATAGTAGCCTAGTATATTTTGAAAAAGAGCAAAGTTGATCAAAATATCAAATCACTACTTGATTTCAAGACTATTATGCTATACAAAACCAGATGTAAGAGTAGACATGTAGATTAAGGGAACAGAACAGTGTCCAAAGCTAGACTATATGGATATATTCAATTGATTTTCTAAAAAGTATGCATGCTAATTCAATGGGAAAAGGGATAAATTTTTTAGCAAGTGGAGCTGGACAACTGCATATTGACATGGGAAAAAATGAACTTCAACACACATCTCAGAACATGAACAAAAATGAACTCAAAGTGGATTATAGTGTTAAATATACAAAGTAAAACTCTAGGTCTTCTAGAAAATCACAAGAAACAATCTTTGTGACTTTTGATTAGGCTAATTTTTCTTAGAGAGGACACAAAATGAAAAAGATAAAGATGAATTGGGAAATTCCCTGGTTCTCCAGTGGTTAGGACTCAGTGCTTTCACTGGCAGGGCCAGGGTTCAAACCTTGGCTGGAGAACTAACATCCGAAATCTACACAGGGCAGCCAAAATAAATAAGTAAATCAAATTTCATATTTTCATTGTCAGTAAAAATTCATTTAAAAAGATAAATTGATTCATTAAAAAAGATGGATTGATAAACTGCGCATTCACAAAATTATTGACTACTTCCCTTTAAAAGACACCATAAAGAAAATAATAAGGCAAACACACACACACACACACACACACACACACACACATATATAACTCAAAGGTTTTGTATCTGTAATATATAAATAACTCTTATGACTCAATAAAAAGACATCCTTCTTGCCACAACTGGCAAAATATTTGAACAAATATTTCACAAAGGAAGATATATATATATATGGGCAACAAGTATATGAAGCAATGCTCAATATCATTAGTTATCAAGAAAATTTGTACTAAAACCACTATGAGTTATAAGAAAAACTTCATTAAAATAGCCAAAACTAAAAAGACAGTGCCAAGTGTTGATGAGAATATGGCATAACTGGAATACATATACATTATTGCTTAGAGTAAATCCCTTTAAAAAAGTTTGCTAGTTTTATAATAAGTTAAATATATATTACTTATATATAAACCAGCAAGTACATTCCCAGGTGCTTACTTAGGAGATATGAAAACCTATGTCTATGCAAAAGATGTATATAGAGATATCTATAGCTACTTAGCTATTAATATAATACACTTAATGTGAAAATAATCTACCAACCCATACAAAAGTGAGTGGATAAACAAACTGAGATATGCAAGAACTGAATCCTAATTAGACGTTTTTAAAAAAGGAAGGAAATACTGGTATGCAACAACATATATGAATCTCAAAAACATGTGGAACAAAATAATCTAACCTCAAGTGATACAAGCCCTTTAGACATTCTGTTTACCTAAGGCACAAAGCTGGTGTAAAATTATTAACAGTGTGATAAGAAATACATCACAAATGGGGCACCACCTTCGGTAAGAAGCTTAGTATTGGGTGTCCTTTATAGGCTATGACCAACTGTAAGAGACATTTTTATTAAACTGTTTAACCTAGTAGCTGTTAGGCTGATACAAACTCTAACTTACAGTTTTCAGGTGGAAGTAAGATGTGTGCAGTTGTCTTAGTGAGTAGCAAGGTTAAACAAGGTCAGAGTTGACTGCCTGCCTGACATGTAAAGAGCTGTGGAGATGGCTCATAGAATATGCTGTTCATAGGGAGTCAAATTAAAGATGTGTAATTAAAGGGTCAGGTTAACTACTCTAGTAAAGGTTTCCAGCTCCAAGTCAGTTATCAGATTAAGAACCCACTGACTGAATGAAAAGCCTAGTTCCTGGAGGAGGGACCATTCAACACCATAGAAAATGTATACATTAATGATTCTTCTGTATTTTCTCCTAACAAATCAGTCATTTCCTGAAGAAATGCATATACAGAAGAAAAAAAATAACATCTAGCTATTTTGGACACAAAATCCAAGTTACCACTGATACTCAGGAATTGAATGTGTCATGATGACTTCCCTGGGCAGAGTAGTGGTATATGAGGACCAGGCAGTGAATCGAGTCCTGACGTAGGTCCAGCTTACCTTTGGGCACATAAACCTAATCAGTGATCTTTTAATGGGTTTTTACCATAATTGAAATGGACATAGTTAATTTTTGGAAAAACCATATTGGCTCTTTGGCCTATGGAGTCGATGAGGGAGGAGATACCGTAGTTGGGAAGGCTACCCTCCAGACTGTAAATCAAAAATAGCATCACATTTTACATTGCATGGGAATGTCAGATACCAGAGTGGAGTACTGTTCTTAAGCACTTAAAGAAGTGAGAACTGGTGGCTCTCATCACATCCCCTCTAATTTAGCCACCTGGCCTTCACAAAACTCGTTGTATCTTGAAGATGACAGTGGAGTACTGCAAACTTTACTTCTAAGAGTAACATCTTTGTTGAGCAGATTTATATCATCTAAGCCACATGTTATCTGGCCTATAAATTGGCATAGGTGTTCTTTTCCATTCCCACCAAGGGGAAAAATAAGAAGTAATTTTCATTCAAATGAGACAGAGAGAAGTATATTTAAAGTTCTTATAGGAGGGCTATATTAACTTTCCTGCTCTCTGTCATAATACAGTCCATAGGGATTTGTTCCACAAAACAGCATACCACCCCATTACATCAATGGCATTCTATCAATTTGGGGAATGAGCAAGAAGTGGAAAATATATTGGAGGTCTCAGTAAGATGCATATTCTCCAGAGAGTAGGATATAAATGTTGACAGTTTAGGGGTTCAGTGGTTACATCCAACCTGAGGTGTGAGCAGTGCCATGGTTCACAAGTAAATTTTATAAGTATATTGTCAAGAACACGAAATCATTTCCACTACTGTACTGATGTCTCTCCCTTAGCAGACACGTATGCTCTCATGGGGAGTCCCCGTGATAAACTGACAGCAGAAGAACAAGGTCAGGTGTGGCTCCTGGCACATCAGCTCCGTATGTGGGTACAGCAAAGTGGACTGCTACTGCACTATGGTCCCACTTGGCAGACTGAGCTTTGGGTTGGTCATTCACTTTATTCTGGTCAACCATTATATATGGAAAGAGAATTGAACTAAAGTAAAACTACATGCAAATTCATAGACAGTAGCAAGGCCCTAGTCTGTTTAGCCTGGAACTTGGAAGGAGAAAGATCAAAAGACCAAGGGCAAAGAGAGGGGAAGGGTTTGGCTGGATTTATGAAGTGAGTGGAAAGAATAAGGAGACTAACAAATCTTTTGGTGTCGTGTTGATTACATTAAAACCCTCTTCTCTGGATAGGGCAACAATTCATTTTAAGTAGGACTAACAGATTTTGAAGATACTGTATAGGCTTACCCTTGCTGCCTGCAGAAATGGGAGCAGCACCACCATCTGAGGACTTGCAGAGTATTTGATCCATCAACATAGGGTCTTGCACGATAATTTTGCAGACTCATTTTATAGAAAAGAAGCACTGGCAGTGGGGTGCATAATGGTGGGGTCCATGGATTCTATTACAGTGTATACACTAGGTAGGATACATGAGTCTAAAAATTCATAGGGGAGGTGGAAGTGTAGCTTTCCTCTTCATGACTTTAGGCTCCGGGGAGCTAGAGGTCTTGTTTCTGCTACAAGGGATACGGTTAGAATGCAATTTATGTTTCAGCTTTGTCTGATATCTTCTTTGGAGCTCTTCCTGTTCTGAGACCAGCAAAGAAAGCAATCACCACACTTTTAGAGGATAATCACCTTGATTACCAAGAGAAAATAGGGATACAATGACACAGTGGGGTACAGAGAAGAATAGGTTTGGCACTTAGATGGTCCAACGTCTCTTGAACCCCTTGAACAATTTTAATCATCAATGGACAAGGGCCATGGCCACGGCCTGGCAAGTACATGGTGACTAAGGTCTCACACCTCTCAGTGGAAAGGTTCTATGTCACTCCACTAGCTAAGACGCCTTGAAGAATGGAGGAATTAGCAGAGCATGAAGGAAATATAGAAGAGGAAGTAGAGGAGGGAGGCGAGGAGTATCAGTTGCAGCCTTAAGAAGCTGGGGCCGTGAGAGCTGTGAGTCACCCCATGCACTTTGCTCTGGCGTGTTTTCCGGAAAGGAAACTACACTGCATACTGACAAAGCAGCTCCCAAGGGTGATGAAACGTGGACATCACCAGATGGTCAACACCGAAATCAGACTGATTATCTTATTTGAAGCCAACCGTGGAAAAGCTCTATACATTCAGCAAAGATAAGACCGAGAGCTAACTGTGGCTCAGGTCATGAACTTCTTATTGCCAAGTTCAGACTTAAATTGGAGAGAGTAGGGAAAACAACTAGGCCATTCAGGTATGACCTAAATAAAATCACTTACAATTATACAGTGGAAGTGAGAAATAGATTTAAGGGCCTAGATTTGATAGAGAAAGTGCTTGATGAACTATGGATGGAGGTTGGTGACATTGTACAGGAGACAGGGATCAAGATCATCCCTATGAAAAAGAAATTAAAAAAAAAAAAAGCAAAATGGCTGTCTGAGGAGGCCTTACAAATAGCTATGAAAAGAAGAGAAGCGAGAAGCAAAGGAGAAAAGGAAAAATATACTCATTTGAATGCAGAGTTCCAAAGCATAGCAAGGAGACATAAGAAAGCCCTCCTCAGTGATCAGTGCAAAGAATTAGAGGGAAACAACAGAATGGGAAAAACTAGAGATCTCTTCAAGAAAATCAGAGATACCAAGGGAATATTTCATGCAAAGATGGGCACAATAAAGGACAGAAATGGTACGGACCTAACAGAAGCAGAAGATATTAAGAAGAGATGGCAAGAATACACAGAAGAACTATGCAAAAAAGATCTTCATGACCCAGATAATCATGATGGTGTGGTCACTCACCTAGAGCCAGACATCCTGGAATGTGAAGTCAAGTGGGCCTTAGGAAGCATCACTACAAACAAAGGTAGTGGAGGTGATGGAATTCCAGTTGAGCTATTTCAAATCCTAAAAGATGATGCCATGAAAGTGCTTCACTCAATATGCCAGCAAATTTGGAAAACTCAGCAGTGGCCACAAGACTGGAAAAGGTCAGTTTTCATTCCAATCCCAAAGAAAGGCAATCCCAAAGAATACTCAAACTACCGCACAATTGCACTCATCTCACAGGCTAGTAAAGTAATGCTCAAAATTCTCCAAATCAGGCTTCAATAATACATGAACCATGAACTTCCAGATGTTCAAGCAGAAAAGGCAGAGGAACCAGAAATCAAATTGCCAGTATCTGCTGGATCATTGAAAAAACAAGAGTGTTCTAGAAAAACATCTATTTCTGCTTTACTGACTATGCTGAAGCCTTTGTGTGGATCACCACAAACTGTGGAAAATTCTGAAAGAGATGGGAATACCAGACCACCTGATCTGGCTTCTGAGAAATATGTATGCAGGTCAGGAAGCAACTGTTAGAACTGGATGGATATGGAACGACAGACTGGTTCCAACTAGGAAAAGGAGTGCATCAAGGCTATATACTGTCACTCTGCTTATTTAGCTTATATGCAGAGTACATCATAAGAAACGCTGGGCTGGAGGAAGCACAAGCTGGAATCAAGGTTGCCAGGAGAAAAATCAATAATATCAGATATGCACATGACACCACTCTTATGGCACAAAGTGAAGAAGAACTAAAGAGCCTCTTGATGAAAGTGAAAGAGGAGAGTAAAAAGTTTGCTTAAAGCTCAACATTCAGAAAACTAAGATCATGGCATCCAGTCCCATCACTTCATGGCAAATAGATGGGGAAACAGTGGAAACAGTAGCAGACTTTATTTTCTTGGGCTCCAAAATCATTGCAGATGGTGATGGCAGCCAAGAAATTAAAAGACACTTGCTCCTTGGAAGGAAAGTTATGACCAACCTAGTCAGCATATTAAATAGCAGAGACATTACTTTGCCAACAAAGGTCCGTCTAGGCTATGGTTTTTCCAGTAGTCATGTATGGATGTGAGAGTTGGATTATAAAGAAAGCTGAGGGTTGAAGAATTGATGCTTTTGAACTGTGGTGTTGGAGAAGACTCTTGAGAGTCCCTTGGACAGCAAGGAGTTCCAACCAGTCCATCCTAAAGGAAATAAGTCCTGAATATTCATTGGAAGGACTGATGTTGAAGCCGAAACTGCAATACTTTGGCCACCTGATGCAAAGAACTAACTCACTGGAAAAGATCCTGATGCTGGGAAAGATTGAAGGCAGGAGGAGAAGGGGATATCAGAGGATGAGGTGGTTGGATGATATCACCCACTCAATGGACATGAGTTTGAGTAAACTCTGGGAGTTGGTGATGAACAGGGAGCCCTGGCATGCTGCAGTCCATGGGGTCACAAAGAGTCGGACATGATTGAGTGACTGAACTGAACTAAACTGAACTGAAGGATGGTGAACTCATTTTGAGGAGCAAGTCCATGCTAGAATCACAAAGGGTAAGTTGCAGTGAATAGTAGGCTGACCAGATCCTCCTGATGACTGAGACCCCTTTTCACAGTTACCTGGAATGTTGGCAGCTGCTGGCTCACAGATGGGTTTCCTTGCAAGCACTGTTTTAGTTGTTCATTCGCCAAGTTATGTCGGACTCTTTGTAACCCCTTGGACTGCAGCATGCCAGGCTTTCCTCTCCCTCACTTTCTCTCAGAGTTTGCCTGAGTTCATGTGCATTGAATTGGTGATGCTATTGAACCATCTCATCCTCTGTCACCCTCTTTTCCTCCTGCCCTCAATCTTTCCCAGCATCAGGATCTTTTCCAATGAGTTGGCTCTTCGCATCACCAAAGTATTGGAAATTCAACTTCAGCATCAGTACTTCCAATGAGTATTCAGGGTTAGTTTTCTTTAGGATGGACTGGTTTGATCTCATTGCAGTCCAAGGGACTCTCAAGAGTCTTCCCCAGCACCAGATGGTGAACAGTGCCCAGGCAGGGTGAAGCCAGAGGAAACTATGTTGGAGGTCCAAAGTGGTTTTGATGTGCATATTGGTTGTCGGACCTGGGTACAGGGGCAAAAGACTAATTGCATCATCTAGTAGCTGCTTCCATCCTGTCTCCCCAGCTTAGCTGGCACTCTTGCATGAACCCAAAACCCACTCAGTTGTGCAAGCATCACTCCCAACCTAAAGAAGCTGCTTATGAAGGTTATGACCTCTTTCTAAGGTTAGCCCAAAATCTGGCTGGCACAGGGATATGAAGCCCTGATTCTCTTGCTTAATTTGAAACAACTCTGAAAAGCTATGCTAGCACCAGGACTCCCTCATGGATCAGTTGAAACCGCCCTTGTAAGTGAACTGCTGTTCAGCTTATCCTTTTGTCTGAACCTGTCTCCCTCATTTACCTATGTATATTGTTGCTGAGTGGACACTATGTGTTGCCTGCATACAGATCTCTATCTTACAGTCTCTTGTTAAGAGATTGGAATGGAGAGACACAGTATATCGGAGACAGCACTCACCAGACACTTGCAGTTAACTGTTGGGGGTGGGGGATGATGTAATGAATTTAAGCCAATAAAAAGAAGATTGATTGAAGTATGCCATTCCCTGACTGAGACAACAAAGCCCTGACTATGATTCTTTGGTCCTTTAGTAATGTAGCATTATTTTTATCTTTGGTACCACAAAGTATACCTTGGTACTGATGATACAACTCCTTTTCTATTTATATTTATTTAACTGGGTTTCTTTGTGACCAAAGTGTGCCTTTTGTTTAGCATCAAGAGATTTTCTGTATGGGAGAAGAAGGAATTAGAATATTTATTTTCTCACCATGGTATTTTCTTGGATCATTAATGGGGCAGACTGCCTTTTGGTCAGAGACCAATAGTTTGCTATGAAACAAACTCTTAAGATCAACTTCTCCCAGACAGGAGGAGTTTCTTGTAGTCCTGAACTAGACTGTCCAGTATAAATAATGAGAACACTTAGCCCTATTTAAGCTTGGTTTTACTTCAGCCAAAGTTGAACATGAACTTAATGCCTTTTTTATTCCATGACACAAAGGTCACCACTGTGAGATTTATTTGATTTTGTAGTCTGGCTAATTAATTTGTTCATTCTGTGCACTCAGCATCAGCACTGTTTTTTGGAGCAGTGCTACCAAAGCAATGGATTAATTTACATGGTACAATGAATCTAGAATAATCATTACCCTGTAGAATTGTTATTGCTTGAATTCTAAAGAGAGAGAAAATGTTTCCCCACTGAAATAAAAAAGTTCCTATTGCAGTTTTCAGGGGGATAAAAAAGAAAAGAAAAATAAGTACAAAGTTTTTGAACAGGAGAGCTTTTTGGAATTTTTAATTTAATTGCAGTAAGTCCTAATGCACTATCTCATTGACCATTCTGGGCAAATATCATTCAGTATCAAGGAATTCAGTAGCTCCAATACTTTGGCTAGCTGATGCAAAGAGCTGACTTATTGGAAAAGACCCTGATGCTGGGAAAGATTGAGGGCAGGAAGAGAAGGGGGCAACAGAGGATGAGATGGTTGGATGGCATCATCGAGTCAATGGACATGAGTTTGGGTAAACTCCAGAAGATAGTGAAGGACAGGGAAGCCTAACACGCTGCAGTTCTTGGGGTCACGAAGAGTCAGACATGACTGAGCAGCTGAACAGCAACAGAGCAAAGAACAGAAACCCACAAAAAGCCATACTAAGTAAAAGATACAGAGGAAACGCCTAGCAATGTATAGGGATCAAATGTAGGTACTTTTGTTGGAGAAAATCACCAAGACTGCATATTTCTATTTTTCAGTTCTCAAAACAGCTTATCTCTTTCCCATACCATTCAGATCTCTTTATCAACTGTTTCATTTTTCTCTGTGTGCGAATTGCTTCTTACTCTCCCACATCTATCTGGACATGGTCCATTATGGCTCTCCATAAAATGGCAGCATAAGCCCCTTAATCTTCAGTGCTATTAGCTCAGCTACCCATTGTCCTTTAGCATCTCAGATAAATCTGACTGACTTAACTTGGATCAGGTGAATATCACAGCCCCTTTGGCTGCAGGTAGGCAGCCAGCTGGAATCATGCATTTCAACAGGCTCTCTAAGTAAACTCCTTCTGCAGTGACATTTGAGGGCTGGCATGCCTAAAACATATCTATAAAACATATCCAAAATTTATAAGATTTTTCTGCTCCTCAGCTAGAAAAATAAAAATGTTGTCACTATGGAGTTTACAACTAAATTCAATGGTAGCAGTTAATTAAATTTATAGGGTCCACTGGGGGCATATAGTGTAGCATGCATTAGGCTAAGGATTTGTATCTACTTCTATAGCAGGTCAGGGTAACAGAATCAGCTGATGTACAATAATTGATTCAACGATAAAAAAAAAGACAAGTTGTCACAATGATAACCATTAGCTTCATGAAGATACACTAAACTTTGGCCTTTGCAGCAGATATGCACACAGAAAGAACACATCTCTTTAGCAAATTTGATTATTTTCATTCTAAGTAAATGTATATTTTACCACGTAAACGTTAATTTAAAAAGAAAAATTTAGAATGTGATTCAGTTAGAAAGTTTGACAATTATTTTTTTTCACTCACTAATACACTACTGGCCTAATATAAAAAGTCTTTCCAGGAGGGGAGGAATAAATAGAAGATTAGGACTGATATATACACACTATTATATAGAAAACCTATTAACTAATAAGCACCTACTTCATACCACAGGGAACTCTATCCAAATACTCTGTAATGACATACATGGGCTTCCCAGGTGGCTCAGTGGTCAGCCTGGCAATGCAGGAGACATAAGAGATATGGGTTTGATCCCTGGGTCAGGAAGATCCCCTGGAGGAGGGCATGGCAACCCACTCCAGTGTTCTTGCCTGGAGAATCCCATGGACAGAAGAGCCTGGAGAGCTACAGTCCATGGGATCACAGAGCCACACATGACTGAGCACACATGCATACATACATAAATTCAAAGATGTATATAGGAATAGAACCTAAAAAAGAATAAATGTGTGTATATGTGTAACCGACTCACTTTGATGTACAGAAGAAACTAACACAATCTTATAAATCAGCTATTGTACAGTCACTAAGTCATGTCTGACTTGTTCTAACCCCATGGAGTGCAGCATACTAGGCTTCTCTGTCCTTCAGTATCTCCTAGAGTTTCCTCAAATTTATGTCCATTGAGTTGGTGATGCCACCCAACCATTTCATCCTCTGCTGCCCTCTTCTCCTTTTGCCTTCAGTCTTTCCCAGCATCACATTCTTTTCCAGTGTCAGCTCTTTGCATCAGGTGGCCCAAGTATTAGAGCTTCAGCTTCAGCATCAGTCCTTCCAATGAATATTCAGGATTGAGATCCTTTAGGATTGACAGGTTTTATCTCCTTGCAGTCCAAGGGACTCTCAGGAGTCTCCTCCAACATCACAGTTCAAAAACATCAATTATTTGGTGCTCAACCTTCTTTGTGGTCCATCTCTCACATCCATACACTATTACTGGAGAAGGTAGGTTGATCATACCTTTTCTTCCAAGGAGCAAGCATCTTTTAATTTCATGGCTGTGGACTTATGTCTGGACTTCCAGTTATTATTTGTTTATCTATATATCTTGCCTGTGTGAGTACCACAGCACTTTGATTAATGTTGCCTTGTAGTTAGTTTTGAGATCAAAACATTGGAATCCCACTTTGATCTTAGTTTTCAAGACTGTGTTGGCTATTCTGTACACTTTAAAAATCTATGTGAATTTAGAGTCATCTTATAAATTTCTATAAGGAACTCAAGTTGATATTCTGATGGGAATTGCATTTTATTGGTAGATCAGTTTGAGGAACATTGCCATTTTACCAACTTTATTTTCTCTGATCCATAATCTTGGATGTTTTTAGAATGATTTAGATCTTTAATTTCTTTCAATAATGTTTGCAGTTTTTGGAGTATAAGTTTTAGACTCTTTTTGTCATATTCATTTCTAAGTGTTTTTTTTTATACTCTTGTGAAAAGAATTTTCCTTCTTAATTTTAATTTCATTCCAATCCCAAAGAAAGGCATCACCAAGGAATGCTCAAACTACCGCACAGTTGCACTCATCTCACATACTAGTAAAGTAACGCTCAAAATTCTCCAAGTCAGGCTTCTACATTACATGACTTGTGAACATCCAGATGTTCAAGCTGTGTTTAGGAAAGGCAGAGGAACCAAAGATCAACCTGCTAACATCTGCTGGATCATTGAAAAAGAGAGTCCCAGAAAAACATCTATTTCTGCTTTATTGACTATGCCAAAGCCTTTGACCATGTGTATCACAGCAAACTGTGGAAAATTCTGAAAGAGATGGGAATACCAGACCACCTGATCTGTATGCAGGTCAGGAAGCAACAGTTAGAATTGGACATGGAACAACAACTGGTTCCAAATAGGGAAAGGAATGCATCAAGGCTACATATTGTCACCCTGTTTATTTAAACTTACATACAGAATACATCATGAGAAATGCTGGGCTGAATGAAGCTCAAGCTGGAATCAAGATTGCCAGGAAAAATATCGATAACCTCAGATAAGTAGATGACACCACCCTTATGGTAGAAAGTGAAGAAGAACTAAAGAGACTCTTGATGAAAGTGAAAGAGGAGAGTGAAAAAGTTGGCTTAAAACTCAACATTCATTAAAGTAAGATCATGGCATCTGGTCCCATCACTTCATGGCAAATAGATGGGAAAACAGTGGAAACAATGACAGACTTAATTTTTTTAGTCTCCAAAATCACTGCAGTTGGTGACTACAGCCATGAAATTAAAAGACACTTGCTCCTTGGAAGAAAAGTTATGACTAACTTGTACAGCATATTAAAAAGCAGAGACACTACTTTGCTGACAAAGGTCCATCTAGTCAAAGCTATGGCTTTTCCAGTAGTCATGTATGGATGTGAGTGTTGAACTATAAAGAAAGCTGAGCGCTGAAGAATTGATGCTTTTGAACTGTGGTATTGGAGAAGACTCTTGAGAGTCCTTTAGATAGCAAGGAGTTCCAACCAGTCCATCCTAAAGGAAATCAGTCCTGAATATTCATCGGAAGGGCTTATGCCAAATCTGAAGCTCCAATACTTTGGCTGCTTGATGGGAAGAACTGACTCACTGGAAAAGACCCTGATGCTGGGCAAGATTGAAGGCAAGAGGAGAAGGGGATGACAGAGGATGAGAGGGTTGGATGGCATCACTGACTCAATGGATATGAGTTTCAGCAAGCTCTGGGAGCTGGTGATGAACACGGAAGCCTGGCATGCTGCAGTACATGGGGTCACAAAGTTTTGGACACGACTGAGCAAATGAGCTGAACTGAATGTCAGTTGGTATCTGAGATGGTTTTATCATATGTGGGAGCTTCCCTTTCATTTTTATTTTGTTGAGTGTTGTTATGATAGGAGTAGTCACATATAATCACTTTGTATTATCTTTTACAACTTTATGTGTGCATGCTCAATTGATCAGTCACATCTAAGTGTTTGTGACCTCCATGGAGTGTAGCCCACCCAGCTTCTCTGTCCATAGAATTTTCCAGGCAAGAATACTGGAGTGGGTTGCCACTTCCTATTTCACACAACTGCATATTAATTTGTAATTATCTTCTAATTTTCAATTAAAGTAGTAATTCTTTAAGTAATAGTCCCAAATATCTCCTCCCTATGCATTTTCTCTCACAATTAATCATACGAATGTTTAAACTCTTTTTAAAATCAATATGAACAATTCACATTAAATGTTTATAGCAGATTACCCCAAACCATAATACCATAGAAGTCAGCCTAGAGCATGCTTTTTCCTAGGAGTATTGATAATTAATTAAAAGCACTTTCTCTTATGATGAATCCTAGCTGTTTGAATGCCTTGGATGAGATACCTCAATGAGAATCAACGCAGTATTTTGCCTCTCTTAAAATTTACAGTTCCCATGGTTATGGATTTATGAATCATCTTTCTCTGTTCGTCAGTCCTGATGTCCTTCCTTCCTTGTCAGGGAAAAGGATACTCATATAGGCTCATTAAGTTCAGATTTCCAAATCCCTTGCTTTAGCCTTGTCATAAAAAGAATTCTCTACAGCCTCCACCATTCTGATTTTCCTGGGCTTTACAGCCCATCTTAAAATGAGGAAGAGAACACAACCCTCTTCATGTGTTATTATAAAACAAAAGGGAACCCAGAGTTTTATAGCTTTTTAAATTCACTCAACGATCAATCTGCATCCATCCAATCTTGTCGCACTTACACTTTCAGGGTAGCTATTTCAAGGCTGTTTCCAATACCAGGTAGATGCCTTCTAGTTCAACAACATATAAAACTGAAGTCTAAACACTACTAATAGAATGTAAAAGAATAAATTATAGCATAACATGTCTTTTTTCCTTGTAATTCTGCTCTTGGTCTTTTTGAGATGATCCCATCCTCACAGACTGAAAATTTTGCAAATGCACCCTCATTTTATAATTATCATATGTCTAATGATACGTTTTCTGTCTTTGTCTACGTCCAGCAACAATAGATTAGAATACATGTGCCACAAAATTATATCAATTATCCCTATCATTCATAGTCAAAAAGGCAAAAGCCACACAATTTAAGAACAGAGAAAATGCAGATTCTCATTGTCAGTTTCTTTAAATAGGTAAGGAAATTGTGGGTGGGATCAGTGCTTAACCTTGATGAAAATCACATATTAGTCATGGCAAAAAGGCTCCTTTTATGAGAATCCTATAGTACATAATTGTAATTGAGTAAGTATACTTAATGAGTAATTGGTTTCCTTTAGACATTTTAAGTAATCGTTCATGTATCTCTAGGAAAAGGGAATTATCTACATTCTATAATTAAAGAAACTGAGGTTAGGGATTATCATATAAATAACCCACAGACAGGTAGTCAATGGCAGAGTGGTAATTCAACCGTGAATCTTCGGATTTCAGTGTAAGTACACTCCATTACATCTGACTGTCTATGAACCACTACCAAATGTGAAAACAGTAGAACTAAAATAACTGAAAGACAATGAGAAAATGTAGAAACACACTGAGTTTCATAAGAAAAAAGAACGAAATAAAGAAAAGATTTTCTCTTTTTAAGTTACTCAATTTGAATTTTTCAAATTTTTTTGCAAAAAGTACAAAAAGCTAAAAGAAGAAATTCAAGTGATGAACAATTTAGTTATTATAACTAAGATAATTCACTTATGAAATGATTGACTTTTGGAAAATGGAGCTATAATAATTGGTAATAACATATAAAAGCAAATGAACCTTAGCTCTACTTATTGTTATATACAAAAAAAACCCCTCAAAATGTATCATAGATATCTAAACATAAGAGATAAAATAATAAAATTATAGCAGAAAACAAATGAGAAAATCTCTGTGATCATCATTAGGCAAACATTTTTTAGAACACAGAAACCACAAATCAAATGGAAAATCTGATAAACTGTACTAAATAAAAGTTAAAAGCTTTGGGTGAGTTCTATTATATTTAAGTTTAATGTCAATATAATTGAATGAAAAATATTTAAATAAAAACATTTACTCTAACCACACCGTGTTAAGCTTGAGAGGCAGGCTGATAAGAAGTCTGGGGTTCCCAAGGAGGAGAAAGGGGTCTGGGCCTCTGGAGGTGGAGATAGGAGTCCAGAGATAGGAGTCCGGAGTTCTCAAGGAGGAGAAAAGGACAATTTTTTTTTTTTCCTACATTGCTTTGTCTTAGTCAATATAACACTGTATCTTGCTCGAGGACATGCTTTTCCTTAACAATAACCTTCTGACTAATCTTGTTATTTTAAGACCTATATTGTGGGAGTGGGTCCGGTAAGAGCTTTCTATTGTTAGTTCTACTCTTGTTAATTTAAGATATATGTTTTGGGAGGGCATCTGATAAAAGTATATAAGGCCTTGATAAGACCAGTGGGTGGGGGCACTCTTCATCCCCCTTCTGATGTCTATGTCAGAAGCTTTCTCTGTCCTTTTTTTTATGCCTTAATAAAACTCTGCTACACAAAAGCTCTTGAGTGATCAAGCATGGTCCCTGATTCCAAAGCTAAATCTTTAGAAATCATGAATCAGATGTTGTTCACTGTAAGCTATCCAGTTTAAAGTAGTGAGTACTCAAAGAAGACAGGAAATTCATTCTTTTCAAATAATGACAATCATCTAGGCAAACAAGAAATAGCTCTGCAGTATTATGTACAGGGTTATAACAGAGGTGTATTACTGGAACATGGAGAAACCCATCATCTGCTTTGCCTTGTGAAAGAGTATGGAGTAAAGTAACCCCACTTTATACCTAAGAAAATTGAACCACAGAAAGGTAAAGTAACTTGCCCAAGGTTTCGTAAGAAACTATAAAGTTACTTAAAAGAAAAAAATGGGAAAATATTATCTATGAACAGAAATATTTCTTAGCCATGAAAAAATCTAAGAGGCCATAAAAATCACTGATGATTGAATATACAAAATATCTGCAAGATAAAATACTATGTGGAAAGCTAATAGGCAATTAATGAATTGGGGGAAATATTTTTATAAAACATAATAAGCATAGAGAAGCAATTTTCTTAATCTATAAGGAAAACCTATATATCAGAAGAAAATATTTGATAAAAATGTGTACAGGCTATAAACTTTGAGCATTCTTTGGCACTGCCTTGAAGAATGTTTTTTCAATGCTCTTGAAGAAACATAAAGCACTCTTAAATAAAAGCAGGAGCTAAACTGCATTCATGATTTAAAAAAGGAGATTACACAAGATACTACTTTTCACTTACCAGATTCAATCTTTTAAAAGCTTATAAAATGAATACATTATATTGGTGTGATGTGACAACATCACATTGATGATGTGATGGACAACACACTGATGGACAATACACATTGATGATGGCAGTTGAAAATGTGAACCTTATGGAAGGCAACTTGCAGCACCTGTCAGTATTAAAATGTGTCTACTCTTTTCAGGTCATGAAACTTCCAAAATTTACATGTAGCAAGAATACACAGAAAAGCTACAAAAATGATCTTCATGGCCCAGATAATCACAACAGTGTGATCACTCACCTAGAACCAGGCATCTTGGAGTCCAAAGTCAAGTGGGCCTTAGGAAGCACCACTACAAACAAAGCTAGTGGAGGTGAGGGAACTCCAGTTGAGCTATTTCAAATCCTAAAAGATGATGCTGTAAAAGTGCTGCACTCAATATGCCAGCAAATTTGGAAAACTCAGCAGTGGCCACAAGACTGGAAAAGGTCAGTTTTTATTCCAATCCTAAAGAAAGGCAGTGCCAAAGAATGCTCAAATTGCACTCATCTCACACACTAGCAAAGTAAATTCAAAATTTACACTAGCTCATAATTCTCCAAGCTAGGCTTCAACAGTATGTGAATTGTGAACTTCCAGATGTTCAAGCTGGATTTAAAAAAGAGGAACCAGAGATCAAATTGCCAACATCCACTGGATCATAGAAAAAGCAAGAGGGTTCAGAAAAACATCTACTTCTGCTTTATTGACTGTGCCAAAGCCTTTGACTGAGTGAAAGAAAGTGAAGTCGCTCAGTCATGTCCAGTTCTTTGAGACCCCATGGACTGTAGCCAGCCAGGCTCCTCCATCTATGGGATTTTCCAGGCAAGAGTACTGGAGCAGGTTGCCATTTGCTTCTCCAGGGGATCTTCCCAACCTAGGGATCGAACCTAGGTCTCCCACATTGCAGGCAGAATCTTTACCATCTGAGCCACAAGGGTACACACATTGACTGAGTGGATCACAACAAACCATGGAAAATTCTTAAAGAGATGAGAATACCAGATGACCTGATCTGCCTCCTACAAAACCTGTATGCAGGTCAAGAAGCAACAGTTAGAACCAGACATGGAACCACCATGGCTCCAAATTGGGAAAGTAGTACATCTAGGCTGCATATTGTCACCCTCCTTATTTAACATATGCAGAGTACATCACAGGAAATGCAGGGCTGGACAAAGCACAAGTTGGAATCAAGACTGCCAGGAGAAATATCAATAACCTCAGACAGGCAGATGACACCATCCTTATGGCAGAAAGTGAAGAGGAACTGTAGAGCTTCTTGATGAAGGTTAAACAGGAGAGCAAAAAAGCTGGCTTAAAACTTGAAATTCATAAAATGAAGATTATGTCATCTGGTCTCATCACTTCAAGGCCAATATATGGAGAAACAATGGAAACAGTGACAGACTTTATTTTCTTGGGCTCCAAAATCACTGTGGATGGTGACTGTATCCATGAAATTAAAAGATGCTTGCTCCTTGGAAGAAAAGCTATGACAAACCTGTACAGCATATTAAAAAGCTAAGACATTACTTAGCTGAGAAAGGTCTGTATAGTCAAAGCTGTGGCTTTTCCAGTAGTCATGCATGAATGTTAGTTGGACCATAAAGAAGGCTAAGGGCTGGAGAACTGATGCTCTCAAATTGTTGGAGAAGGCTCTTGAGAGTCCCTTGGACTGCAAGCACTGTCAGTGCTAAAGGAAGTCAATCCTGAATACATTGGAAGGACTGATGCTGAAGCTGAAACTCCAATACTTTGGCCACCTGATGGGAAAAGCTGACTCACTGGAAAAGATCCTGATGCCAGGATAGACAGAAAGAAGGAGGAGAGGGGATGACAGAGGATGAGATGGTTGGATGGCATCACCGTCTCAATGGACATATGAGTTTGAGCAAGGTCCGGGAGATGCTGAAGACAAGGAAGCCTGGTGTGCTGCAGTTCATGGGGTCACAAGGAGTTGGACACAACTGAGTGACTAAAAAAACAACAGCAAAGTTTGTGGTAGTAGCATTTTGGTTTCTTTCCCATAATTTTTAAATTTCTAAAAATGTATTCTTAAAATGTTTAGGACAGTCAAAATTTTGATTCTTAAATATATCTGACTTTTTTTTTAAGTCAAATCCTAGTGTCGAGTCAGAGAGTATCATCTTGGAGGCATACATTAGTAAGTATTAATGTCAATAATTAGAAGTTAGAAAGAGGCTATGTTCTTCGTAAAGCTGAATAAATATAATATTTATATATTTGTTGTTGTTTAATTGCTAAGTCGTGTCCAATTCCTTTGCCATTCCGTGGACTATAGCCTTCCTTGCTCCTCTGCCAATGTTCCCAGCTAACAATGCTGGGATTGTTTGCCATTACCTCCTCCAGAGGGTCTTCCCGACCCAGGGATCTGACCAGTGTCTCTTGCATTGGTGGATTTTCTACCACTGAGTCATAAGTATAGCCCATATTTATATATCAGTTGTGTATAAATATAGCTTAAATATATATAACACTATAGTAATATAATTATGAATTCAATAGATAAATATATAAAATTAAATACACATATATGGCTTTCTCACTCAGAAATAAATATAAACCTGTGTGTGGAGTACATTTACATGTATGTATGCATACATATTTGTAGATGTGTCCATAACATGCATATCATGTGTATCTCTCTCTCTCTTTTCTCCAATGCATGTGTGTGTACACAGACACACACATCCACACAAGGCATCCCTTGTGGCTCAGATGGTAAAGAATCTATCTGCCATGCAGGTGATCAGGAAGAAGGGAATGGCTACCCACTCCAGTATTTTTGCCTGGAGAATCCCATGGACAGAGGAGCCTAGTGGACTACAGTCCTTGGGGTCACAAAGAGTCAGACACGACTGAGCAACTGGGGACTTTTAGAAAAAAAAAAAAAATATATATATATATATACACACACACACACACACTAAATATTTTAGGCAAAAAATTAATACATTTCTATCTTTTTTTCATCACCAACACAACTTGCTCTATATAGCTTAGAAGATAAAACATAGAAGCACTAACTCTGGAGTCAGAATGATAATGGTTCTAGCTCTGATTCCCCCAAACTTCCTTAATCTGTGATTTAGTCAAATTATGTAAGCTCTATGAACTACAGTTATTCTACTTGTAATATTGGGTTAATAGTATCACCTTATTACAGTGCTGGCATTAGAATCAACTTTAAATATAAAGTGGCAAGCATGGTGTCAATAGGGTAAATTATTAATACAAATATATAGTGGTTAAGAGGTACAGCATGCTAATATGGTTAGAATAGGAGTTCTCAAAAAGAAAGAAAGAGACACACTCCCTGCCACCATGGTGAATGGAAGATGCATGTAGTTTGACAAAGCTTCCAAATGATCCTTATATCCTCTTTCTGTCTTCCCAGTAGAGAATTACTGGCATAAATAGTTTTTTTTCTTTTTTCAAAAGAGTAGAATCATGGTTACGCTTTTGTAATACTCTTTATTAAGTCTCTTAGAAGAAATGTTTTTTTGGTTTATCCATCTATTATTCTGTGGTCTATATTATCTCAGCATAGCAATACATAAAATATAAGCAACAAGATATATTTGTTCACAAAACTAATTTTAGCTACTGAATTGTATTTCAATTATTTTTCTCTGAACAAACTATTTTTCCTATTATTTCAATTCAAGTTACTGAGAAATTTTTAATTTGCTACCTGGGAAGGTGCTCCACCTGCCCATCCCATTTTTGGCCAGCTTATTAATCTCCTGGATTTGTCTCATGAAGTATTTATCCACAGTTTTTTCTGGTCTACACTTGGTGTTTCGAGAGCTGGCATTTCTACTGCTTATTTCTGGACACTAATATTTAATCATAAAATCATAGGAATTGGAGATGGTTGAAACCTAACAGTTCACTCTCCACTTGCCTGCCAAACCTACTGATGTTTTCTCTATCACTTGGCATGGATTTTTAGAAAACTGGTGACTTATCCACTAGCAGTTTTAAATGCCACATTTTTGCACATATATCAGAAATATCTATTATTTTAAGTTAGTAGATATCTATATTTTATGTTATTACTATTTAATGAACATAAAACAAATTTTATGTTTATCCCATGTCTATTTCTTTTAGATAACTTCACCTTTCATAGTAAGTAAGTGCATACTTGGTAAGTGACGATGTAAATAAGCAGAATGCCCATATTATGAGCCACTGTGGTCCATTTAGTGCACCTCTTATTTCAATGAGCAAAATATAAGTCAAACAAATGACTGGGACAGAGATGAACAGCCTATGCAGTCGGAATTTTAGATCCAACCCATAAGTATCACTACCAGCACTCTGTGATTTCTTAACAATAAAATACTTTCTCAACATTTAAAAATGCATTACTGAGTCTTATGGTCTTCTACTTCTTCTAAAGAGTAGGTTCTTCCATTTTAAAGCTTCTATCATATTCTTGAGAGACATGGTTCAGGCAGAAAGCTTATTAAATCTCAGATGTATGGTAGTAAATGGATTTAAAACATAAAACCAATCAATATTACAGTCATCTCCAAATATTTTCCTGCCTTGAGAATTCACTGCACTTCTTAGGCTTCAGTCCACTAAGAAATATCACTGGAAGCGTATTTGGAAAATTACCTCAAATATGACCTTATAAGATTATTCTGATATTGGAATGTGGTTTATAAATGACCCCTTCATGTAGTGCTTATCATGTATTCACACAGGTAGAGAACATTTTAAATCAAAAGACATATTTTGGCAGGTGGAAGCACTGCCCAACCACAGAGCCATCCTGTGCCTTAGTCAAGGACTTGGGGCTGTGAGTGAAAATACCTCCACTGTTACCCATACAAATCCCTAGGGTTCTGATTTGAAAGCCAGATAATGGTGACTCCATACTGATCCCATTTTACTCTACTGCTCTAGTTACACACACACACACACCGAATACTTTATTGAGATTCACCATGACCTTATTCATTTTCCTGCACTATTTGTGCACCAGTATAACTCCCCCACTTAACTGTAAATTATTTAACTTTGAGAGCAGATGCTATAATTTGTTTGGTCTCCCTTGCATTGTGTACACTACATGTGATTTATAAACTCTAAATGAAGATACATTAAACACAAACTTTTAATAGAAATTACGACAAGATTTCCTATAGTTTAAGGGCATATGCAACGTAGGTGGTAAGGGAAATTACCTGCAATTTCAAAGGATTAACTGGTCTTTGGGAAGTTTTATGTATCTTAAAGTTAGCCAAGGTAAGACTGATATTTAACTATGTGAAGACATTAGCAGAGATTTCTGTGAACTGCCAAGTTCCTCACTAGTTTTTAAAGTTTATAATCTCCTCACACCTCTAACCAACCTCAGAATCCCAAACACATGTTCTTCAAACTAGCATACCACAGAATCGTTTTTCCTTTGATGAACACTACTGCAATAGAACAATACATTCACCTTACATAACAGAGACTTTAAAAACTTGCCTGAGCTTTAATGTGAGCGTTTGTATAATATTTTGATTTTAAGTCTTGCTAAGTATCAATTCCATAGGCCAGTCAGTTAATCCCTCTGTATCTCATTTTTCTCATCTACAAAATTGGGATAATAATACTATGTTATACTATAACAAGAATGCTTACTTTGTGAGGTTGCTATAAGCATAAGAAAATAAAACTTTTATCCCAATGCCTGGTACATAATAACTACACAATAATTGATAGCCACAATAATTGATGTCATGCATCACAAAAGATACTAAGGTTTGAAACTGTTAACTCATTTTCTCTCTGATTACTTCTTAGTCTTCAAATAATTGTTTTACTTGGGCATGATAGTGAGATAAAAGCAAAACTTATTTATTTATGACAGCAAGAATAAAAGCATTGCTT
The DNA here is from genome assembly GCF_023699985.2 of Odocoileus virginianus. Taxonomy (NCBI): domain Eukaryota; kingdom Metazoa; phylum Chordata; class Mammalia; order Artiodactyla; family Cervidae; genus Odocoileus; species Odocoileus virginianus. Next base: position 22,184,718 of record NC_069699.1, read on the forward strand.
ATTGAAGGACATGTTCCAACACTATCCTTTAAAAAGAGTTGAATGAAGTAGTGGAAAATTAGCTGAAGAGTAAACAAATAGAGCAATCCCCGAATAAGATCCGCCACGTCATTGACTGCTTCATCTGAGATGACATCAGTGCCTTCCAGGATTCTTTGGACAAATTGTAGAAATCATGCCACAAAGAGATTCTTCTAAGTAGTTATAATTAAAAAAAAAAAAAAATAAAGAGTTTTTAGATCGCCTAAAGAAATTCAGTAAAAGAAAGGATACAGGGTGAATATGTTGCCCTATTCTAAGTATCTGGTCTTAAAAATAACTTAATGGCCATAAATGCTTATTGCCAGAGTAAATGCTGTGGACTCAATAGGTTTCCTAAGAAACGGAAAGATAGAATGTAACACTTTCCCTAAAGCAGTACTATAGAATGTTTATGAAACTTGTGAGATATGTCTCTATTGGAAAGTCAAAAGTACATGAAAGCATTTACTCTGGGCAGTGTAGGACAAATACAGAGATAAATAAAAAACATTTCTATAAAGGTATATGTGTGGATTATTTTAGATCAGAAAAATCCACAAGTATAGGAGCGAGCATGAAATGTGACAAGTCTTATCTTGGAATCACACAAAATGTGTTAATTCTTCAAATCATTTTTAGAAATCTTTTTAAAAAAATTTGTCCAAAGTTATAATGCATCTGTCAAATTAATCCATATTGCATTTTTTATGTAGGGACTAATGATGAATTTTATCTTAATTTGGTATTGACTCTTTCACATCTGAAAACTTTTAAAAACATTGTTCTGATAATATACAAAACTAATTTTGCTATTTTTATGTTTCCAGAATTTTTTTATTTAATAGGAAGAAATTGTCACCATTTGATTTTTGATCTTTCTATACATTTGTTTCAGTTCTGTGTTCTTTTCCAAAAGGCTATTTTGAGGGAAAAGAGGCAATTATCAAACACACAATAATAATCAAACACACAACTGTATAATAGATACAGTATTCTTTATTACAAATTTCAGTGCCCAGTGAGCTTATTATATATATTTATATATTCTGATCAGTAAACATAGGCCAAGATTAAGAGTATTTGTTAGTAGATATTCTGGTTATACTGAACAGAACCACAAACATCTCATTACAGTTCTGCCAATCCTAATTAGCCATTACCTGGGCAACCAATCAATAAATGTCATATAATATTTCTGTTAGAAAAATACTTAGTGGTCAACTATGAGTCAAATGTTATTTTAGCAACTGAGGAAATAAAATGATGAAATTCATGATTCCTGCTCTGATCTCATGAAACACATATTCTGGGAAAGAGAGAGAGTCAGTGAATAAGCAACCAAATATGAATATAAAATCTCAAAGAAAATCTGATGAAAAATATCTTTCAGGCTAAATTTTATCACTAAGAGAGATAAAAAAGGGATGTTTCTTTAGATGGTTGTGTATGTATATGTATTTATATTTAGATAGACATACACATATATGAATACACACATACACATATGTGTATATTTTTAGAAAATAATATTCTTTATATATTGTCCTACCAACTTAAAATTTTACTTTTTTGAAAGCTTTCAGTATTTAAAAGCTTTCCATTATTTATTTTGTATTCAGTATCTCTCTTGTGCTCCTACATGTAACTGTTTCTCTGCAATATTCTATAAGAAATGGAATTGTAGAGTCCAAAAGAAGGTATACATAAAATTTTGATATGTACTACCAACGGAGGTCCTTTAGCCGAAATATTCCCCTGTACTATATGTACTATATAATGCTAAACTATTAATTTTTGCCCGTTAGGTAAATGAGATAATGAACATAGTGTCCCTTTGTATGTTAGCTTGCATTTTCTTGCTTAGTGAATGTAAGCATCTTTTTCTTTACTTTAATAACTATTTTAATTTTTTTTTTCTTTTTTGACCGAGTTACCTGCTCAGATCTTTTGTCCATTCAGTTCAGTTCAGTTCAGTCGCTCAGCCATGTCCAACTCTTCGTGATTCCATGGATTGCAGCACACCAGACCTCCCCGTCTATCACCAAATCCCGGAGTTTACCCAAACTCATGTCCACTGAGTCGGTGATGCCATCCCACAGTCTCATCCTCTGTTGTCCCATTCTCCTCCTGTCCTCAATCTTTCCCAGAATCAGGGTCTTTTCAAATGAATCAGTTCTTTGCATCAGGTGGCCAAAGTATCGGAGTTTCAGCTTCAACATCAGTCCTTCCAATGAACACCCAGGACTGATCTCCTTTAGGATGGACTGGTTGGATCTCCTTGCAGTCCAAGAGACTCTCAAGAGTCTTCAACACCACATTTCAACAATATCAGTTATTCGGTCCTCAGCTTTCTTTATAGTCCAACTCTCACATCCACACATAACTATTGGAAAAATCATAGCTTTGAATAGATGGATCTTTGCTGGCAAAGTAATGTCTCTGCTTTTAAATATGCTGTGTAGGTTGGTCATAACGTTCCTTCTAAGGAGTAAGCATCTTGTAATTTCATGGCTGCAGTCACCATCTGCAGTGATTCTGGAGCCCAAGGAAATAAAATGTCACTTTTTCCACTGTTTCCCCATCTATTTGCCATGAAATGATGGGAACAGATGCCATGATCATGGCAACTAAAGAGAGGTTCTTTAGTTCTTCTTCACTTTCTGCCATAAGGGTGGTGTCATCTGCGTATCTGAGGTTATTCATATTTCTCCCAGCAATCTTGATTCCAACTTGTGCTTCATCCAGTCCAGCATTTCTCATGATGTACTCTGCATATAAGTTAAATAAGTACGGTGACAATATATAGCCTTGACATATTCCTTTTCCTATTTGGAACCAGTCTGTTTTTCCATGTCCAGTTCTAACTGTTGCTTCCTGATCTGTATACAGGTTTCTCAAGAGGCAGATCAGGTGATCTGGTAATCCCATCTCTCAGAATTTTCCCCAGTTTATTGTGATCCACACAGTCAAAGGCTTTGGCATACTGAATAAAGCAGAAATAGATGTTTTTTTTGGAATGCTCTTGCTTTTTCAATGATCCAGCAGATGTTGGCAATTTTGATCTCTTTTCTAAGATCAGCTTGAACATCTGGAAATTCACGGTTCATATATTGCTGAAGCCTGGCTTCGAGAATTTTGAGCATTACTTTGCTAGCGTGTGAGATGAGTGCAATTGTGAGGTAGTTTGAGCACTCTTTGGCATTGCTTTTCTTAGGGATTGGAATGAAAACTGACTTTTACCTGTCCGGTGGCCACTGCTGAGTTTTCCAAATTTGCTGGCATATTGAGTGCAACACTTTCACAGCATCATCTTTTGGGATTTGAAATAACTCAACTGGAATTCCGTCACCTACACTAGCTTTGTTTGTAGTGATGCTTCCTAAGGCCCACTTGACTTCACATTCCAGGATATCTGGCTCTAGGTGAGTGATCATACCATCGTGATTACCTGGGTCATGAAGAACTTTTTGTACAGTTCTTCTGTGTATTCTTGTCACCTCTTCTTAACACCTTCTGCTTCTGTTAGGTCCATACCATTTCTGTCCTCTATTGTGCCCATATTTGCATGAAATAGTCCCTTGGTATCTCTAATTTTCTTGAAGAGATCTCTAGTCTTGCCCATTCTGTTATTTTCCTCTATTTCTTTGCACTGGTCACTGAAGAAGGCTTTCTTTTCTCTCCTATCTATTCTTTGGAATTCTGCATTCAAATGAGTATATCTTTCCTTTTCTCTTTTCTTTTTGCTTCTCTTCTTTTCTAGCTATTTGTAAGGCCTCCTCAGACAGCTATTTTGCTTTTATGCCCATTACTCTTGGAATTTTATGTGATTTTCATCCATGTGTATGCATTTGTTACAAATACACACCATTTGCATACAAGTAATAAACATACACTATGTACATGACACACTTATGTGTGCTCTTACATGATCGTATCTTAGAACCTTTTAATATATAACTGGAAGAATACAGGTACAAAAATACGTATTTATAGTGCCAATACTGTTGCCTCTACTGTTCCATTTTTACATTGTTTCATTTTTACCACAGAATGCTTAGTTAAATTTATTAATTACTTATGACTTTGTGTTGTACAGATTATTTTTGAATATAAATGCATTTTGTCTTATTCCTATTCTAATATTAAATAATAATAACAACCTATATTTTCTTCTAATATATTCATAATTTCATTCCCTACATTTTGAAACTGAAATAACTGTATTTACTTCTGTGAATTATAGAAGCCAATAATCTAATTTATTTCTCTTCCTACCAATAAACTATTTACCCAGCAGTGTCTTTGCCAGGGCACCATTTTCCCACCACTTCACACTTTTATGCACTAAATTCTCATGTGTCTGTTTCTGGACAGTAATCTCTTTCTTTATTTCCACCCCAATATCACATTTTCTTAACTGCTCAATTTTTATAATAAGATTTGAAATATGGTGGGAGATATGCTTGCTCCTTCTAAGGAAAGGTATGACAAACCAAGAGAGAATGTTAAAAAGCAGGGACATCACTTTGTCAACAAAGGTCTGTATATTCAAATCTATGGTTTTTAACTCAACATTCAGAAAACTAAGATCATGACATCCAGTCCAATCACTTCATGGCACATAGATGGGGAAACAATGGAAACAGGGAGAGACTTTATTTTGGGGGGCTCTAAAATCACTGCAGCCATGAACTTAAAACATGCTTGCTTCTTGGAAGGAAAGCTATGATCAACCTAGACAGCATATTAAAAAGCAGAGACATTACTTTGCTAACAAAATTCTGTCTAGTCAAAGCTATGGTTTTTCTAGTAGTCATGTGTGGATGTGAGAGTTGGACTATAAGGAAAACTGAGCCCCATATAATTGATGCTTTTGAACTATGGTGTTGGAGAAGAGTCTTGAGAGTCCCTTGGACAGCAAGGAGATCCAACCAGTCTATCCTAAAGGACATCAGTCCTGAATATTCATTGGAAGGGCTGATGCTTAAGCTTAAACTCCAATACTTTGGCTGCCTGATGGAAAGAACTGACTCACTGGAAAAGACCCTGATGCTGGGCAAGACTGAAGGCAGGAGGAGAAGGGGCTGACAGAGGATGAGATGGTTGGATGGCATCACTGACTTGATGGACGTGAGTTTGAGTAAGCTCTAGGAGTTGGTGATGGACAGGGAAGCCTGGCGTGCTGCAGTCCATGCGGTCACAAAGAGTCAGACACGACTGAGCAACTGAACCGAACTGAACTGATGGTTTTTACAGGAGTCATATGTGGATGTGAGAGCTGGACCATAAAGAAGGCTGAGTGCTGAAGAATTGATGCTTTCAAAGTGTGGCGCTGAAGAAGACTCTAGAGAGTCCCTTGGACTGCAAGGAGATCAACTAGTCAATCCTATAGGAAATCAACCCTGAACATTCTTTGGAAGAGCTGATACTGTAGCTGAAACCTCAATACTTTGGCCCCCTGATGCGAAAATGTACTCATTGGAAAAGACCGTGATGCTGGGAAAGACTGAAGGCAAAATGAGAAGGAGATGGCAGATGATGAGATGATTGGATGGCATCTGCGACTCAATGGACGTGAATCTGAGCAAATTTCAAGAGATAATGAAGGACAGGGAAGCCTCATGTGCTTCCGTCCATGGGGTTATAAGGAGTCAGGCATGAGATACTGTTGAACAACAACAACAAAACAAATCTTTTTCTTACCTTCTTTATCTTTTTAAAATGTGCTCTTGGTTATTCCACTATATTTCCCTTTCTTAAGAAAATTTATAAGGAGGACTTTGAGTTTCATGAATAATGTTAATAGGATTTTGATTACATTGCCACATATTTACAGATTAATTTGGAGGAGTTTTCTTATCTTTACAATATTGAGCCATCCCATTCAGAATGTGGCTTAGCTCACCTTTTATTTAAATCTTCTTTTATGTTCTCCAGTAAAATTTTATAGTTTTTTTTATGTCTTATTTTTATTAGGGTTATTTTTATGCATTTTATAGTTTTGTGACTATTGTGAGGCAGATCTTATCATCTATTATACGTTCTATTATTGCTAGCATATAGTAGAGCTATAGAAAACTGCCTTTGCTATTTTTAATATAATGACATTTTCTTCCTCCTTTGAATAGTTATACAGTTTATTTCTATTATTTCTTTACAACATTTATACTTTTTTAAATAAAAAAATTTTTTTCTAGCTTGGTGGATGGACTAGGTTATCTAGTACAATGCTGATTAACAATATGGTAGTAAACCCTCTTTTCTTGTTACTAATTTTAAAGGGAATGTTTCCAATATTTCACCACTAAATGTGATGCTTGCTCTATTGTTGTCTGATAAATAAATTTTATTAAATCAAGGAAGCTCCCTTTCATTTCTAGATTGATAAGAATTTTAGTGATTAATTTTTAAATCAGAATTGGGGGAAACATTTTATAAAACTGCTTTTAAACATGATCCACCACCCCTCCCACCCCCCTCCCGGAATCATTTAATGCAGTAAATCAGGTTTGTGCATTTTCTAGTGCTAAAGAAGTCTCGTATTTTTGTGATAATACAAGCTTGGTGATGATTTATTATTCCTTTCAGGTTCTGCTGAAATTTATTTGCTAATAATTTGCATGTGGGCTAATTTGTTTCAGTCATGTTTGACTCTTTGCAACCCTATGGTCTGTAGCTTATGAGGCTCCTCTGACCATGGGATTCTCCAGGCAAGAATACTGGAGAGGGTTGCCATGCCCTCTGCAGGGGATCTTCCCAACCCAAGAATGGAACCCAAGTTTCCTGCGGCTCCTGCGTTGCAGGCAAATTCTTTACTGCTGAGCCATTAGGGAAGGCCTGCTTAAGCATTTACATTTCTGTTTATTAGTGTGATTAGCTTATACTTTCATTTTTTTCTGCTGCCCTTGATCAGTTATGTCTACTAGTGGATTTTTCCCTTTTTATCTCTATAAAATGAGTTTATAAAAATTATTTTTTCATCTAGTTTATATGAGGATTTTATTTTTTAAAGTACTTTTTAGATAAGTAATTTAGACCTGACATTATTTTCAAGGATAAATGTTAGTACATGCCTTAACTTTATTTACTATTACTCAGTTCCTTACATATATATTTTTGAGACATTTTATATAACATATTCTCAGGCCATCAAGTATTTCATCTAAGTTTACAAGTTTGCCATAAATAATACTGTATCTATTGTCTTTGTCATAGATCATATTGGCTTAATCATGTATTATATTTTTGTATTCTTCATATAAATAGGTCAGCCCACTTTTAAATTTCTTACCATTTTTTGTACTTTCTTTTTATCTTGAAAAAGATGTCTAATTTTTTACTATCTTATAAATTATAACAAGGAAACTGATTTGTTGATAGTCTTTACTTAATTTTATCATACTCACCCAGTTACTTATTCCTATTTGTGCTCTCTTTACTTTGGAGAAGAAAATTACAATTCAGCCTTATTCCGTTTTGTATAGTTCCAAATTATTTTCTACTCAATTTTTTGAGAAGGGGCAGAGGAAGAAAAATAGCACTTTCAAAAGCTTCATGATTTTTTATTTCTGCTTTCAGAAGCGTCATTGTCAGTTTAAGCTCATCTCCTCTTTTAGAATCTTACTGAACACTCTGGTAAGGAGTCAAAACACTCCAGCAGTGTGAATTTTTTCCTACCACTGTTTCTTAATTCTACAGCTTTAGTGGGTAATTCATTGGTGTTCAATGTACAAAAGATGTGACAATTTAACCAAATAGTTTGCAGCCATCTGAAATAATCCTTTAAGTGACAGATTTAAATAATGCGCTTTCAGTTACCTTTACCCAGGTAGTTTCCTATTTTAGTATATTTCCTTTGCAAAACCCCATTCCTTGCATTATATCTTGTAATTAAAACATTTATTTGTTTATATAACAAAGACCTTACATGTGTGGCAGCTTCAGGACTATCATTAAGCCAGAGTTCCATTTTATGTTCTCCAAGACTGTCTTGCTTCAAAGTCCTCTGTCTGTTTCCTTTATTCTTACAGTGGCAGTAATATGGCTGCATCAGTTCAAAGTGTCATGTACAGTCACGGTCACCATGTTGCTACTAGAGCAATCTTGATTTTGTTGTGTTAAGGATGTACAGCTTTTCAGACACAGTGGTGAGGGTGAGAGGTGGGGATGGTATTTTTGGGAAGGGAGTGGGCAAAGAGAAATCTGCTATTGTCATTTGTTGTAATCATTTAATAATAGTAAATGAAAACCCATAAGATATAGAATATAAAAGGAGATGATTTCTGCCTCTCATCAGAGGGATAGCATTATTTTTAAGTATTTTTATTATGATTTAGTTACTCTCCTATTATCTCCATCTAGTAATGTTGATCTCCAAAATTGTCAAATGTGAGCTCTTCCTCTTAAAATAGTTTTGGTTCCTTTACCTTGCCACTCTTACATGTCACTGTACAAGACTGTAATGTTTTCAACATCATTAGTGACTTTTCATAGTTCAAAGCAGCCACTTGTTTACAAATAGTCAAACCACAGTTCAAATTCTTTGTATGACAACATCAACAGACAAATATCCTATTTTTTGCTCACCAATTCTTAACTGATATAATTGTCCATTCTTCACAAAACTGCTTTGACATTAGCAGAATAGTTTCCAATCAGACTCTCAATTTGATCAAGTCAGAATTAATTAAGTGCACTGAAGAGTTTACTGTTTACTTAATGCCAAACATTTTGTCAGCATGTTTACGCTAAAAATATAGTCAGTTGTGTGAATGTTTATCTGTGAAATTATTTAAGAAAACAGATTTAGGAAAGTCTTTCTCTAGCCTGCTTCCATCTACAAATTCTACATTGCTCAAACTCTGAGACTAAGTGATTCAGCAGCACAGTTTCCTGGCTCAGAAGGCTTTCTGCCTAGATTAGTTAAGCTTACCATTGAGCCTTTTTTTTCCTCAGTTCCACTGAATTTCCTGATTTCTGCCTGAGATCTCAGCTCTGGGCTGTTTATTGCATCTTGATTTTCATTTCAATGCTCCTGTCTTCCTAACTCGTATGACTTTGGTAACTTTTGCTCAAATGAGAAACTAGAATGCACTCTCTAGACCACCTGCTTAGTTTCTAATCCCTGCACACTCTGTTCCTAGCTTCATCACTTCACCTTGTGCATGAGCTGTGGGGTACCCGCCTCAGCTTAGGCTAGTTCTATGCTTGTACTGTATTCCTACAACTCCAGGCGTTTGTACTGCAACTCTACAAATCACCTGCATCTCTATGACACCTCCATGGTCTTATTGAACTGAATTAATTGCATTCACTGAATTGAGCTAATAATTTCGGGCTTTGATTCTCAACCCTGGCTGTAAATTAAAATGAGGAGAGCTTTAAAAAACTTTTAAAAATAATGAATATATCAGCATCTCAGTCACAGGCATTTTTAAAAGTCTTTGGGTAATTATAATGTGCAACTTCTGTTGAGGACCAATGCTTCAGAGTAAAAATGAAACAGGTAAATTCAGGGAGCACATTTGGATTCCCTGTTTAAAGGGACTGGGATGCAACCTTGTGACATCCTCCTCATCTTTCTCACAGTGCCTATGCCTCCACCTTTTTATTCTCCCTAGATCACTCATAGACAATGTCTATAGGAGTCACATCAAAAAGAAGTAATGAGTGACTATAAAAAGGGGCGGGAAGAAACAAGAGTTTCTGTTTTATCCCCCCACGGGCTCACCTGAAGCCTGGAATTACTAGCATGTCAACTATAAAAGGCGAGCTCTTTAACTACAATATCTTGTATGAATAATATCCAGGAAGGAAATTTTAAATCCACCTCAGAATATAAAAGAGCATCACTAGAGAGAAATAATTTATGAGTAAGACACCGAGGAATACATACCATAATTTATTTTTATATCGTGATCTTTGTTCAGACCACTGCAAACTCCTCTTCAGAAAGAGTGCATCAATTATGAGCAAGAAAGAAAAGGGAGACTTTAATACTAGAAAATATATCTTTCATACTTACTATATGATTATGCATACCTACTGATAATAGATACTTTGTTGGTTCAAATCATTACAAGCTGTGAACCGTGAAGAGAAATGAGCAATAAATAAAGGTCCCTGCTTCTTTTAATAAAATGTCCCCATGTCACAGCTTAGGGAATGCTTTGTAACCACAATGAGCTCAAATATGCTGTACCCAATTCTTGAAATGTAAATACTATGACTCCTTTAAATTAGCTTTTGGAATGCCTTTAAAGTGCCTTATATTCCCATGATCAGAAAAGTTAGATGGTGACTATATATACAGAAGTCATTGGATTGTTGATATATAATTAAACCAAACCTCCATATGCAGGGGCTTCCCTGGTGGTTGAGAGTTTGCCTGCCAGTTCAGGGGACACGGGTTTGGTCCCTGCTCTGGGAAGATCTCACACGGGCAACTGGGCCCTTGAGCCAAGAATGCTAAGCCAGTGCTCTAGAGCACACACACCACAACTACTGAGGCCACCTGCCATGACTCTTAAGTCTGTGCACCCTGCAACTCTGTCCGCAACAACGGATGTCACTACAGTGAGAAGCCTGTGAATCGCAACTACAGAAAAGTCCATGCAGCAACGAAGACCCAGCACGGTCAAAAATAAACGAGTGCTTAAAAACAAACAAACAAAAAACCTCTAGATATTTATGGAAAAGTCCTTTTAGTATGTATGAATAACAGTGAACATTTATAGAGTACTTCCCATTGTTAGACATCTCCCTGAATATTTTAGACATACAAATTTATCCAAAACTAACAACCCAATAAAATCAACTTAGAAATGAGGAAACCGAGCAGAGATGTTAAGTGACTTGTACAAAGTCAACAGCTAATAAATGATAGAACTGAGATTTTGACCCAAACAGCAGAATTCCAGAGTCCTTCTTTTTATCTGCAGTGATATACTACATTAGATTCAATGTTGCTATAAAAGCAATCATTATATTATGACATTTGGATAGGATTATTAAAGTAGTTTCCAACTCCTAGTCTTAATAGGAGCAAGCTGCATTGTGGAAACTCTCATGTTCTTCTCACAGTTGAACATTTGATATGGAATAGATGGTAATGATGTTGTGAAGGGCATGAAGTTAGTTCCAATCATCAATATTCATTAAAGAGTTAGACTTAATAACCAAAGAGGTAAGGGATTCAGCAGTGCAAAAGTTATTCCTTGACCTAACAACTCTTGAAGTCTAGTGGGGAGCAGACATTAACTGAAGATCACATAGATATTAATTACAATAATGACAAATGCTGAAAAGTAGAGGGGCGACCAAATGCAAGAAGAACATATAGTTGGGCTTTTAACCTAGTCAGAGAAGGATGGGATACACTGAAAAAATAACATTTAAGCTGAAAGATAAGCAGGAATTAATCCTACTCGTAGGGCAAGAGAGTTTCAGGTACAAGGGAATAGCATGTGGCATCTTGAAGGAGGAAGGGAGGAGTTCAGTCCCATTAGAATAAGATATTCATTGGGTATGGAAAGAAAATGCTAGAACTATTTGTATTCAGCTAAGTCAACCTCTAAAATGTTTATTGTATTGTAGTTTTATAAGATGCATGCAGTATCAGTTTATTAGTATTTACATATATACTATGAATAAACATGTGTTAATTAGAATTGCATACTCAAGAAATTTTATTGATGGTCACAAAGAGTAAACAATGCTTCAGGACCAGTGGTTTAAGCAACTGTGAAAGGAACATTATGAGTAAACTCGGGGGTTGTTGGTGATGGGGAAGTGGAACAGGAAATTAATACTGGATGACCCTGGAGACTTTCCACACAGGGCTTGGTAGGCCAGGTCAAGTATTCAGGGTTTAATAGCAAAGGGAAAGTTGAAAGGATTTTACCCATGAAATGCACATTTGTCCATCTGGCCATCAGTCTAAGATGGCTACCAATTGTAACTATTTAGAAAAAGGTTAGAGGAGACACAAAGGTAAGCTTCAGAATGGATTTGAAATCTGCCTTAATATTTATTTGGGTGCATGTTCTCTCTCCTTTTCCAATGAAAGCCATGTGTTATGGACTAACTGGTTGTAACCACCCCCCAAACAATCCCTCATGTTTAAATCCTTATCCCCAGTGTGATGATGTTGGGAAATGGGGTTTTTGATAGGTAATCAGGTCATGAGAGTGAAGCCCGGTGATGGGATTAGTGACCTTGAAGGAGAGATAAGAGAGAGTTGACATCCTCTCTCTACTCTCTACATGTGAGGATACAAGGACAAGGCCTTGATCTGCAAACCAAGAATGAGGTTCTCACCAGATGCTAGACCTGCCTGCTCATTGATCTTAGACTTCCTATCCTCCAGAAATGTGAGAAATGTTTCATATTTGTTTAAGCAATCCAGTCTATGGTAATTTATCTTAGCAGGCTGAACTAAAACACCATGTGAAACATGGTTATTTCATTCATCACTAACCTCTTCTCCTTCCATAAGCTGTTATATGTCCCTCCAGTGGGACAGTAGAATATCGGTATATAGTAAACACAGTAGGTCAGGCAAAGTCTGTAGGTTAGGCATATGAATTACATAATGACCTCAAATTTAGCACATTCCAAATGAATTTTATTTTCCTCATCCATGCTTGTTTACCTATTGTGTTAGGTAAAAAGTTTATTAGGTTTTTCTGTAACCTCTATGGGAAAACTCAAATTAACTATTTGGCCAACCCAATATAAATCTGATCATGGCATTCACACTCCTGCCACTGAAGAAGTGATTTCCTTTCCCTGAAATATGCTTCTTTTTCTCTCCTAAAACACCTTGTGTCATCTTTAAGCTCTCAGATGTATAACTTTGTTACTTCCAAGTCAGAATTCATAGTTCTTTTTTCGTGTCCTCAAAGATAATGCAGTCCTCTTATTGTAGTAATTATTGCACATTACAGTTTCTTAGCTAGATTGCTTGACATTCTTTAATTTACTCAGGAATTTTACTGGTATTTTATATAGTTTTGTGGTAAAATAAAAGATAATGCCTATGGAGCACCTTGAATATTGTTCTCAGTAAATGCTAACTATAAATGTATCTATTTTACCTATTAACATGTGTAAGTTCCTCAGGGGTGCAGTTTTTGTATTCACTTACTAAAAGAATAAATGTCTTTCAAACATAAGACTCTACACTTCCAGGCGACATGGATGAATCTACATGTTCACATTTGGTGACTTGTCTACATTTTATTATCTGTTCATTTACTTTTTTTTTTCTTTTCTCATATTAATGCTGTCAGCCTAAAGAGGACTACAGTTAGCAAGAAGGTAGAAATTTGTTAATAATCCTTGATTCCTTAATTTTTCTCTTCATCCCCTTAAATCCACCAGAAAATCTCGTGGCTTTTTAACAACTATATCTCAAATCTTCAGTCTAGATAGTGGAAATCATATGAAAGAGTGTTAAAAAGAATGACATAGGTTCTGACAGACCAACACAAAACAAGTCTAAGATACATGATTCAGAAAATATCACCTAATTTCAAAGTGTTGTATACAATACTAAAATTTGAGAGAATGCATGAGTAGACAGTCTCTATTCTTTCCAACTTGATTGCTACCCTTTTAGTGCAGGCAAACCAGTACTTTTTTTAGTGTCATTTATTTCTATCTCCTTATTTCTACTTTGATCATTCTGTAATCAGATCCCCTTCCAGTGTTAAGAATAATTTCAAAATATAAATTAGATTATGTCTATTCATTGCTGAAAGCTATTTTATGACTTCTCATTCCATACAGAGAGAAAAATGTCTACAAGTCCTTGCCTTATGGTTTCTGCTCAGACCTACTGCCTCCTACCATGCCCCTTCTTCTAACTCCTGCTGCTCTAAAAAACTTTCAGCTCCTCAAAGATGCTGAGCTCACTGGCAGTTTAAGAGACATTGCCCTCACTGTTACAACAACTGTCCTGTAACGTCTTCTGCTCTTCTCTTCATTTAGCTACTGCTCTTCTTCCCACAGGTTTTAACTGTCACCAACTTAGAGAGGGCTTCCCTGATCATTCTACCCAGAGGAGGAAAACTCTCACCATCATTTCTTATTAAAAGCTATTATTTCTTAGCTTACAGCACTCAACACAGTTGGAAAATACGTAATTCATTCACTTGTGGTCTTTTAAAATGTATTTGCCACCGATCTTAGTTTGGATATTCCTAGAAGTAGATCCTGAGTCAAAGATATACTTTTAAGTAGCTAGTTTTGGATATTATTTCAGGAAGCAGCAGTAAGAAAGTGTGAAACTGGAGGAAGGAAGCTAATTTAGGTACATTATTGAGCAGGCTGCTGTTGCGGACAGCTGAGGCTCAGCCCCAAAAGGGAAGTCTGGGGATAGTGTAGATATGCCTTAGAGTAGGCAGAGGGGGCAGGGATGTTGTGTACCCAACCACATCAAACTGATCGAGGCTTGATCTTCAACGATAAATGAGCCAAGAGGGTTCCAGCAGTTTTCAGCAGCCAGAGAAACTGTTCAAGCAAATCTTTCAAGGCTTGAGAAGTGTGCATAAGAATAATGATCATGGGAAAAACATGGATGTGACAACACTGGCATAGGCTACTCCACCTCTCCAGGGTCTAAGCTCCCCAAAGGCAGCTGTAGGAGTCTTGTTCAAGACTATATATAACCCGGTACTTGGCACACAGTTGGTGCTCAGCAGATTAAAGTGAAGGAGCAGATAATAGGGCAAGTGGATAAGTTATACTTTATAATACAGAATTTAATTAGATTGATAAAGTTGGTTTGGGTTTAATCTAGATCCTATTCACCAGAGGAGGATCAGACAGAACAACTCTGTCATTACTAAACCTAGTAATGACTCATTTATGTTACAAATCTTTATTTATTTCCTCGAGCAGCCATACCTAAACATCGCAAACTGGATAGCTTAAAACAACAGAAATTAATTGTCCCAGAGTACTGGAGTCTGGAAGTCTGAAATCAAGTTATCAGTAGGGCCATCTTCTCTCTAAAACCTATAAGGAAACCCTCCCTTGTCTCCTGCTAAGTTCTAAAGGTTTGCTTACAATCGTTAGCATTCCTTGGGAAGCAGCTACATAATTCCAGTCTCTGCCTTTGTTGTCATACAGTGTTCTCTCACATGTGGCTGTTTATAAGGATATTAGTCATATTAAATTAGGGCTTCACCCTACTGCATTCTGATTTCATTTTTCCTTAATAAGCTATATCTGCAACAATCCTATTTTTCAATAAGGTCACTTTTAGAGATATTAGGGTATAGGACCCCAACTTCTCTCTCTTTTTTGTTGAAGGACACAGTTTAACCCACAATGGTATCCTTGAAATTAAAGTCTAAGAAAGAGCTAACTATAGAGTAAAAAATAGTGTTGTTGTGTTCAAGTCTCAAATCAGCCTTCAAAGTCAACAAAAAAACACACGTGTTCCAGGAAGGGGAAAAAGAAGGCTTTCTGGATTTTGAGTGGTCCAGACTCACATACAATGTACCAGTATATTGGTTGCATGTCTGCTTGCCAGGAGGCAATCTGGTCTGTGCCGTTAGCTCTGTTTCCAGAGGGACAATGCAGAGAACATGCGGAAAGAGAGGCCAAGTTCAAGAGCAACTCTGGGATCCCCCTGTGATCTCATTAAAGAAATAACTCTAGGGCCTTCCCAGAAAAAAAAAAGTAATTTCTTTACTCTTAACTCCTAAATCCTCACATGCTACCCATTATGTTTTCAGAAATCAGATATACTTGGAATTATTTCCAAAAACCATTGCTTCTATTCAGGATAATTTGCAGATAATTGCTCTATGCTTGTGGAGTATATCAACTGTGTCTGTAAAGCTTATTAGAGAAACAAACAAAAATTCTTACCTTTACAGTTACTTATATATCAGGTGTTTTTCTATCTACACATGTAATTTCCATAAACTCTGACAATAAAAGGCTATCTTGTACTTAGCTGCTAAGAATCATTTGTCACTTTGCATAACAGTGAAATGTTTGATCACGGACTTCAACTTCTCTTAGAAATCGGTGTAACACAACAGCTAAAAGACTCTCATCGCAAAAGAGACGCAAATCTACTTAGTATAAAATGCCAAAGTCCAATCTTATTCCATATGATTGCTGTGATGATTCTAATTGACCATTTAACACACAATTTTCAGGCAAATGGAACTGTCTCTTTTCTCTAAATTATTAACAGCAATATTAAAAACAGTATTAATATGTAGAAAGAAATGAGCAAAATCAACAGCCAAGACTCAGATATTTTAATAACTGAGACTTGTTTGTGTCAGATAGCTAATATTTCTTCCCACATATTTATTAATCTAAATTTTATGAATCAAGTGGTAAAATTATCTTGAATTTGAAGGTAAGTATAAATCTTACCATAATTTACATCTTCAACAATTAAAATAGCTCAAAAGTAATACTCACATGATAATAAACAATATTATATTGGAACACAATTTTGCATGTGCAATGAATGAATTTATTCAAAAGTGAAATTTTATGTTTGCATGCCACTTGCTTTAAGTGTACAAAAGTCATGAAATGCTTATAGAAGTGAAATAATCCTTATGAAGAATAAGCTGTACTATAACATTTAAAAAGAATCTCATTTTCTCCACTATCTAGGAAAAAACGATTAGAGGTTAATGGACAGAAAGAGAAGGGTGGCGATTTTACATATCTATGTTTTTTTTATAATCCCTCACCTCGATTTACTATAAACATTTCATCTTCTATCCCCCTACAGTATTTATACGTCATAGATAAGCATACTATAAAAAGTAAAAAAAAAAACTCATTTCATCCTTGATCCCATAGATAACCACTGGAATAGTTTGATATATATTTTCTAGAATTAGGAGTGCATATATCTCTATGTGTAACTTAGTGTGTAATTTTTATTTTTGTATACAGTTTCTTAGATTTAGTTGATAGTGGAAATGCTTGAAATAAATTTTTTCTATACAACTGCATCCTCCCTCTCTTTCATGTAAAGACTGAGAGGGATTATTTCTCAACTTTATATTCCACTGAAAATATTATATAACATTCATTTTATTAGATACTAATTCTGAGTTTTTTTTAAAAATACCTTACCATATCTAAACTTTCCACATTATGGGGAGTTGAACACATATTTTTCTCTTGCAGTTGCAATTGGGATTTACTTTGTTTCAAAGGGAAGTTGCTTTGAATCATTTCCAATTTGCAGTGATGGCTGTGAATCATTGTGACCATTATGGCTCTGTCACCTCACTTGAGATTGGTTTCTCACTAAGGAGAGAAGTAGAAGGATGACAAGCAGGTTCTAAGAAAAGAGAATTTGAAAAATGAAATTTTTACAATCTAGTGGAGGAAGTAAGGAGAGACTACAGAAATATAAATCAGATTAACGTCTACAAGGCAAAAAAACAGCAAACAAATAAACCACAACTTATCAGTAAAACCACATCTAGTAAGTTTCACAGAACAAAAAAGTTTTCTGAGTCCTAACCTATTGTGTAAACAAACTTTTATTCTTCTAAAGCAACAGATAAACCTTGGGTGTAGGTTTATAAGAAAATTCCCTGGTATGCAGTATAAAGGACTTACAGTTATTCTTTTGTCTTTCCCCAAGTTTTGGACATTTGTCTTACTACCATTAAAATTTATTTTGCTTCTCTGAGATACAGTGTCTACCTGTCTTAGTAACATCAATTGAAAACCATGGTCATCGCAGTTTTTTAAAATTTTTATAAGTTTAAACTATCAAAGGAAATTTGATAAAGAGTTTTGAAATATATTTGCATAATATTTCATTTTATGGATGTTCTGTAGGATAGGAAACACTTGACCCACTTACGGACATTTATTTCCATTTTAACTAATTCTTAATGAATAGTCTCATCACTTTAACCTTACACAACTCCATGTACATAAATTCATAAGCTAATCCTACAAATGTAATTGCTGCTTCAGAATTTATATACATTTAAATATTATAAACTTAATTGTCAATTTTTCTCCATATAAAGTGTATTTTTGCCCTCACAAGAAATCACAGGTATACTTTAAATAGCCATTTGGGACACTTGTTTTGTTGTTTTTATGTATGTTTTTATATAATTAAAAGACTAGCTATCTTCAGGTCCCTGGTCATTATTAAGTTATTTGAGAAGGAAGAGCAATGAGAATTGAAGTGGGGAAGTTCCAGGGAGTTCAGAAAAAATCAGAAAGCAAACAAACCAATGAACAAATAATGAATGTAGATAGAAAGGCATGGAGATTTCCAAAGACATGACAGAAAATATTAGCTAGGAACTAAGAGTTATTTGAAACTTATGAGAAAAATAAATTGCAAATAATGCAGTTCCCTAAATGATCAGAGATGAGGTTTTTGGCTAAACGCAAAGCTGAAGGTAATGGAAAGAAAAGTGAGAGACCCTTTTCAATGGCTGATTCATTCAAAAAGCATTTAATTGTTAACTATAAATGAAGATCTCTGCCAGTATATGAAGGAATCTTCAGTAGTTAAAGAAAAAAATGGGCACAGAAGAGTGTGGATCTAAGTGTAAACTAGAGAAAAATATTCTAACTTTTGGTTCAATAATACTAAGATAAGGAACTGCTTTTGCTTGGGAATAAAATTGATGATAGGGAACGGAAGGTCATGAATTCAGTGTCATGGATTGAAAAGGAATAGTAAGATAAAGAGACAAACTGGGTTTTGTGTATAAGAAGAGGGACTGAGACGTGAAGAGAGAAAAGAGCTTGCTCTTAGGACAGAAGGACCCAGACGATATAGAAATTTGAGTCTGCAAAAGACAATGATCAGTTAAGAACTGACATTAAAGCAGTGACTAAAAGACTTTAAGAACTAACAGCTAATATCTATGATCCAATTTTGAGTTTCAGTTGTCTAAAATCTTCAGAAAGACTACTCTGCATATCTGGGTTAAAATAGGAGAAAATTAGGACTAGGAAATGAAAAGCAAGTGAGACTGAAAATTCAGCAAAAGCAGAAAACTCCAAGCTAGAGGTAACCATGAGATTTTAAGGGGCCTAGAATTATCAGAAAACATGGAGATATCTTTGTTCAACATTCCTTAATTGCTCAATATTACTAAAACAGGATGGCATCAATTAGCACCCAGGGTATGCAAGCATTCACCAAGACTTTGAAAATAAACCATAAATGTAGAAAATAGTATGCTGCAAGAGAAAGGGCAGTGAACTAAGATTTGGATGATCTAGTTCCAATATTTCATTGTCTTCCTCTGATAGTAGTGTATTCTTGAGTCAATTTCCTCACTGGTAATAGAGGCATAATAACATCTGTCTATCACTGAGTAGTTGTGAACAATATATATATACAGACACACACATATATATATACACATATATACACACATATACATGCACATATAAATATATATGTAGGTGTGGTGTGTGTTTGTGTGTATATAAAATCTATAAAGTTTAAGTATATAAAGTTTATATAAAACATAATACTCATATTTAAAACACTACTACCCAAACACCAAAGTCCTCCTGAGTAGCTCAGGGAACTATTTTCAATATCCTGTGATAAACTATAATTGAAAATAATATAAAAATATATATGGGGTTGAATAACTTGCTGTACAGCAGAAACTAATATGTTGTAAGTCAAGGAGGCATCAATAAAGTAAAAGAAAATATTATCACCAATAATAATTGCATTTATATTTCCATATTTAGAGCAAAAGAGTGTATATCTTTCACCATGTCTAGATAGAACTAAAATGTATTTTCACTCCCACTTTTTCCCCTAGGAGTTTCCAGATCTCTAGAATAATCAAAGACTCAGAAAGGTTTTCTAATAAAAAAGAATAAAGATTTTCTAATTAGTACTGGTACCTTTGCAGAAGCACCACCATGATAACCTGAGCTGCTTTTGAAGCCCTTTGGCGAAGGAGATTCTCTATCTATCCTCCATACTCTATCCAAGGGTTAAGAGGCATCAACATCTTTCTTCTTTCAAATTCTATTCCCTTGGGCATTTTAAGGTTACTATTAGTCAAACTCTTTCAAAATTAAGACTTCAGAACCAAATGGCTTTTATTTACATTTTAATGCCATATTATCTGTTCCCCTTAGTTTGAAAATCAAAACAATTCTAGTTAAGAAGGGTTATTTCTCTGTACAAATTCAATATACAATCCTTGTTCCCCTCTGAGGTATCTTAGAGTCTAGCTTTGTTTTCTAGATGTTCACATAATTGTCACAGCAATACACTTGAAACTTGTTTTATCCCTGTACAAATTAAACAGAAACTAAATAAGCTCTGTGAATTAAAACAATCCCCCAGAAATGCAAACACTTCCTGTGGGAATATTAAAAGATTTCCACTTTTTTTCTTTAAAGCAGAATTACATTAGATTATAATAAAAATAAATGAGAGATGGGATTTAATCAACACTATAACCCTTGAAACAAAGAAAAAGAGAAACAACTGGATATCAAACTTCCTTGTACACTTGAAGAAGGAATTCATAAGGCCTGGACTCCATCTCAGGCCTGTCCGTGCTGATCGGGCTAGGCCGCCTCTCCAATGGACTCTGAACGCTGTGCTTCGCGCCTGTGGGAATGACAATGGAAGGATAAGACCCCCTCTGGGCAGGGGAATCTTGAAGACCACATCCAGGTTAAGAGAAAACAGACACTAATCACCCCTGCCTCCGGACAGTATCTATCAGAATGTAACCACAGGCTTATCGGTTATTAACTGGTTGGAATATAACTGCGGGCTTATTGATTATTAACTGTTTGAACACATAACACGTGAATGATGGGGTTATTGTGATTGTATTTACCCTTCCTTTGTAAGCCTCAAGGGATTTGGTCTGGTGGGTTTGGACACGTACACATGGGGTATAAAAGATTTTCACAAATGCTGGTCGGGGTCCTTGGCTAAGAGGAGACTCTGCCTTGGGCCCGCCGGTGTAATAAACTGCACTCCACTATCTGCATTGTCCTTCTGAGTGAGTTTGTTTCCCTGAAAGCATGGCTGTAACACATTCCTCTCTGTAAACTTTCTTCACCATTTCATGATGACAAACTCTACAACTTTTACAGCACTTAAGAGGGAAGACAATTCGCACTTCTTCACAGCCAGAAAGAATTCTGAGAGAGCAGCATAAATGGTTGGTGATCAGTCTTCCACCAACACTGAAAAGCTTAATCTCAAAAAAAGGATCAGTTCAGTTCAGTCACTCAGTCCAGTCTGATTCTTTGTGACCCCATGGACTGTAGCACACCAGGTTTCCCTGTCAATTACCAATTCTCAGAGCTGGCTCTAACTCATGTCCATCGAGTCGGTGATGCCATGCAACTATCTCATCCTCTGTCGTCCACTTCTCCTGCCTTTAATTTTTCCCAGCATAAGGGTCTTTTCCAATGAGTCAATTCTTTGCATTAGATAACCAGAGTATTGGAGTTTCAGCTTCAGCATCAGTCCTTCTAATGAATATTCAGGATTGATTTCTTTTAGGATGGACTGGTTGGATCTCCTTACAGTCGAAGGGACTCTCATGAGTCTTCTCCAACACCACAGTTCAAAAGCATGAATTCTTTGGAGTTCAGATCTCTTTGTAGTCCAACTCCCACATCTATACATGACTACTGGAAAAAACATAGCTTTGAGTAGAAGGACTGTTGTTGGCAAAGTAATGTCTCTGCTTTTTAATATGCTGTCTAGGTAAGTCATAGCTTTGCTTCCAAGGAGTGAGAATCTTTTAATTTCACGGCTGCATTTCATCATCTGCAGTGATTTTGGAGCCCAAGAAAATAGTCTGTCACTCTTTCTGATTGTTTCCCTATTTGCCATGAAGTGATGGGACCAGAGGCCATGATCATAGTTTTCTGAATGTTGAGTTTTAAGCCAACTTTTTCACTCTCCTCTTTCACTTTCATCAAGAGGCTCTTAAGATCCTCTTCGATTTCTGCCATAAGGGTGGTGTCATCTGTGTATCTAAGGTTATTGATATTTCTCCCAGCAATCTTGATTCCAGCCCATAATTCATCCAGCCTGGCATTTTGCATAACGTACTCTGCACATAAGTTAAATAAGCAGGGAGACAATGTACAGCCTTGACATACTGCTTTCCCAACTTGAAACCAGTCTGTTGTTTCATGTCCAATTCTAACTGTTGCTTCTTGACCTGCATACAGATTTCTCAGGGGGCAGGTTAGGTGGTCTGATATTTCCATCTCTTGAAGAATTTCCCACAGTTTGTTGTGATCCACACACTTAAAGGTTTTGATGTAGTCAATAAAGCAGAAGTAGATGTTTTTCTGGAACTCTCTTACTTTTTCAATGATCCAACAGATGTTGGCAATTTGATCTCTGGTTCTCCTGCCTTGCCTAAATTGAGCTTGAACATCTGGAAGTTCACCTACTATTGAAGGCTGGCTTGGAGAATTTTGAGCATTACTTTGCTAGTGTGTGAGATAAGTGTGAAAGAAGAGAGTGAAAAAGTTGGCTTAAAGCTTAACATTCAGAAAACTAAGGTCATGGCATCTGGTCCCATCACTTCTTGGCAAATAGATGGGGAAATAGTGAAACAGTGTCAGACTTTATTTTTTTGGGCTCCAAAATCAATGCAGATGGTGACTGTAGCCATGAAATTAAAAGACACTTACTCCTTGGAAGGAAAGTTATGACCAACCTAGATAGCATATTAAAAAGCAGAGACATTACTTTGCCAACAAAGGTCCATCTAGTCAAGGCTATGGTTTCTCCAGTGGACATGTATGGATGTGAGAGTTGGACTGTGAAGAAAGCAGAGCACTGAAGAATTGATGATTTTGAACTGTGATGCTGGAGAAGACTCTTGAGAGTCCCTTGGACTGCAAGGAGATCCAACCAGTCCATCCTAAAGGAGATCAGTCCTGGGTGCTCATTGGAAGGACTGCTGTTGAAGCTGAAACTCCAATACTTTGGCCACCTCATGCGAAGAGTTGACTCACTGGAAAAGACCCTGATGCTGGGAGGGATTGGGGGCAGGAGGAGAAGGGGACAACAGAGGATGAGATGGCTGGATGGCATCACCCACTCGATGGACATAAGTTTGAGTAAACTTTGGAAGTTGGTGATGGACAGGGAGGCTGGCATGCTGTCCATCACCACCTCCCAAAGTTTACTCAAGCTTATGTCCACATGGGGTCACAAAGAGTTGGACACGACTGAGTGACTGAACTGAACTGCACTGAACTGAGATGAGTGCAATTGTGCCGGAGCTCGACCATTCTTTGGCATTGTCTTTCTTTGGGATTGAAATGAAAGCTGACCTTTTCCAGTCCTGTGGCCACAGCTGAGTTTTCCAAATTTGCTGGCATATTGAGTGCAACACTTTCACAGCATCATCTTTTCGGTTTTGAAATAGCTCAACTGGAATTCCATCAACTCCACTAGCTTTGTTCATAGTGATGTTTCCAAAGGCCCACTTGTCTTTGCATTCTGGGATGTCTGGCTCTAGGAGAGTAATCACACCATCGTGATTGTCTGGGTCATGAAGATCTTTTTTGTATAGTTCTTTGTATTCTTGCCACCTCTTCTTAATACCTTCTGCTTCTGTTAGATCCATACTATTTCTGTCCTTTATTGTGTTCATCTTTTCATGAAATTATCTTCTGGTATCTGTAATTTTCTTGAAGAGATCTCTAACCTTTCCCACTCTATTGTTTTACTCTATTTCTCTGCATTGATCCCTGAGGAAGACTTTGGTATCTCTCCTTGCTATTCTTTGGAACTCTGCATTCAGATGGGTATATCTTTCCTTTTATCCTTTGACTTTAGCTATTCTTCTATTTACAGCTATTTTTAAGGCCTCCTCAGACAGCCATTTTGCCTTTTGCATTTCTTTTCTTGAGGATGATCTTGATATCTTCCTCCTGTACAGTGTCACATCCTCCATTCATAGTTCTTCAGGCACTCTATCAGATCTAATCTCTTGAATTTGTCACTTCCACTTGCAAGGGATTTGATTTAGGTCATACTTGGATGTGCTAGTGTTTTTTCATGCTTTATTCAATTTAATTCTAAATTTGGCAATAAGAAGTTCATGATCTGATCCATAGTCATTCCCCAGTCCTGTTTTTTCTGACTGTACAGAGATCTCCTTTTTTGGCTGCAAAGAATATAATCAATCTGACTTCAGTATTGACCATCTGGTCCTATCTCTGTGTAGAGTCTTCTCTTATGTTGCTTGAAGGAGGTGTTTGTTATGATTACTGCCTTCTTTTGGCAAAACTCTGTTAGGCTTTTCCCTGCTTCATTTTGTACCCCAAGGGCCAATTTTCCTGTTATTCCAGGTATTTCTTGACTTCCTACTTTTGCATTCCACTTCCCTATAATGAAAAAGACATCTTTTTGGGGTGTTAGTTCTAAATGGTCTTGTAGGTCTTCATAAAACCATTCAACTTCAGCTTTCTCAGCATTTCTATTTGGGGAATAGACTTGGATTACTGTGATATTGAATGGTTTGCCTTGGAAACAGACAGTGATCATTTTGTCATTTTTGAGACTGCACCTAAGTACTGCATTTTGGACTCTTTTGTTGACTATGAGGGCTACACCATTTCTTCTAAGGGATTCTTGCCCACAGTAGTAGATATAATTATCATCTGAGTTAAATTCAGCCATTCCAGTCCATTTTAGTTTGTTGATTTCTAAAATGTCAATATTCACTCTTGCTATCTCCTGTTTGATCACTTCCGATTTACCTTGATTCATGGACCTAACATTCCAGGTTCCTATGCAATATTGCTCTTTACAGCATCGGACTTTACTTCTATCAACACCCACATCCTCAACTGGCATTGTTTCTGCTTTGGCTCCATCTCTTCATTCTTTCTGGAGTTATTTCTCCACTGATCTCCAGTACCATATTGGGCTCCTACAGACCTAGGGATTTCATCTTTCAGTGTCCTATCTTTTTGCCTTTTCATACTGTTCATGGGGTTCTCAAGGCAAGAATACTGAAATTGTTTGCCATTCCCTTTTCCAATGGATCACATTTTGCCAGAATACTCCACCATGACCCATCTACCTTGGGTGGCCCTACAGAGCCTGGCTCATAGTTTCAAGGCTGTTGTCCATGTGAAAAGCTTGGTCAGTTTTCTGTGATCGTGGTTTTCATTCTGTCTGCCCGCTGCTGGAGAAGGATAAGAGGCTTATGGAAACTTCCTGATGGGAGAGACTGACTGAGGGGGAAACTGGATCTTGTTCTGATGGGTGGAGCCATGCTCAGTAAATCTTTAATCCAATTTTCTGTTGATGAGAGGGGCTGTGTTCCCTCCCTGTTGTTTGACCTGAGACTAAACTACGGTGGAGGTAATGAAGTTAATGGCAACCTCTTTCAAAAGGTTCTGTGCATGCACTGCTGCACTCAGTGCCCTAACACTGCTGGAGGCCACCGCCAACCCATGTCTCTGCCAGAGAGTCCTGGACACTCACAGGCAAGTCTGGGTTAGTCTCTTGTGGGTTCACTGCTCTTTTCTTCTGGGTCCTGGTGAGCACAGGGGCTGTTTGCGAAGCATCCAAAAAAGGATGCTTCAGCTTAAAATGAGTGTTTCAGAAAGCTTGACTCTGTCAGTAGAATAGGGGAAAATACATCCACTACTGCTCTGGCACAATGTTTGTTTTCTCTTTTAAACTGATTTTCTAATTTTTTATGTCATTTAAGATTTCCTCCACCCATTTTCAATCACCAGCGAAAGCGAACAACTGTTACCAAATATGAAACTGGCTGAATGACCAGAGCCTATTCTGTAAAGTCCTAAATATCTTACGGTGAGTGACTTACATTACTTCAGAGTCAGCCTCACTAATAATGATTCCTATTTGTAAGGCATAATTCTTTTATACTACGGGAAATACTTTACATTGATCTTCTTTATCATTGATTTATCATCGATCCTTGCAGCACTTTTGTCAGAGGGGTGAATCATTCCTCTTTGGGCAAAAAACGGTGGAGCTTTCAAATGATAGCCATAAAATAACTCACTGTACCTAAACAGTGTGATTTGTACACCATCAGCATTGGTGATAACAAGAAATTCATGTTATTAAAGACTGCTATTACTCACTGCTTAAGAGCTTTGTCAGTACTGTTTATAACAAAGTCCTCCTGCTAAACACCTATTTTCAACAGGAAGTTTGTTTATAAAGTAAATGTCTTCAAATTTCATCCCATCCAACCTCAAATGATCTGTTGTGAATGTGGTCATTGTCAACATGTGCAGAAGGCCTTAAAAACCACAAATGCATAAAACCTGCTCTTTGCCATGATTTATATTTCGCCAGAGTCTCTCACTTTGGTGGAAATTAAAAAAAAACACACTAGAGCAAGAAAAAATAATTTTTTTTAAAAAAAGCCTTAATTTATTGCCACATGATGAATACCCTCATCACTAACAGGAATGTCCATGATTCTTCAATCTATTTGCAGAAGACTGATTTTACTAAGGCAGTTCAGTCAATGAAAATGTCACAGAAACAAAATTAATAATTAGTTTAAGGAACTTGTAATTATGATCATTATACACTGCTTCTTTTGTTAAGCCAGAAGGGGTAAATTTTAGAATATGCACTAGAGATTCAGCCATATGTCACTCATTAAAGTTAACGGAAATGACAATCTCATCTTGTCCATCACACTATACTTTATGTCTAAAATTTAATCAGAGGAACTGTAAGTGATTTCCCTTCCTTTTCATCAAAATTTTCTATAAATGTTTTTAAAACAAATGTCTACTTTTAAATATATATATATATACACACACACATAAAATATCATCTTGGTCATACTGATGAATATGGTCCTCACTTATTTTTCAACTTCATACCTCAAATATATTACCTCATATATATAAAAGAATCCATATATACATATAATAAGTAAAACAAAATATTATTTTATTACTTAAAACCAAAATGCTATAATAATTTATAACTCAGAAGCCATATGAAAAAGACGACAGATGAGAGTATAAATTTTTAAAATGTTATCATGGCCATTATTTTTAATGATAATAATTTAATCAATTTTAGAAGCATCTGAAGTCATGACTAATTTCTTTTCTGTAACATTATTTCTTTAAAATATGAGTTTTAACAGCCAAAAAAAAAAAAAAACTGTAATAATTTAAGTGTCTAAATGGAAATGGAAAAAGCTACTAAGAATATAAATTGAAAGAATGTTTTCTCTAAGTATCTATCAGGGTTTTAAGCATTTATGCTTAAAATATAATGCTTAATAAGGAATGCATGATATGAATGAGACAAAGAGTATAAGTTCTGGAATCCTGCTGGTAAAAATGTCAGTGTCTATGCAAAAAGAAATATTAAACAGAAAATAAATTTCTGTGTGCTAAAATATTTAGAAAAGAAATATACACTGGTATCAATTGTTTACTGACATATTATATTCAAATTTCTCTCTGGAAATTCACTGAAATTTCCTAGCTCCAAAGATGACTATAAACCAAGGAGTCATATAAATACTAAAAGACTGACTTACTGTGCATGAGATTGAATCAAAAATCATAGGTTTACGTGGAGGTGAAGTGGTTTTTACTCTTGTTGAGAAAACATATCATATACATATAATAAAGCAATGTAGTAAAGTATATATATATGTGAAGTGTATATTGGTATGTATATATAAATAGGTATACATTTATATATTCAAGGTATAACTACTCATCACTGCTGTACAATCATTTATACATGTGACTTGCTGACTCATTTGCAAAGGTGGCAATTTCCCAAAATACCTAAAGGAGTTTTGATTCTTATTAAGAGAGTGCTAAAAGAGGCTGAAAAAATTAATTAAAAATATAATGTCTCAAGACATGGAGCTTGAAATGTTTTTCCTTTGTTCCTTCTGTTGAAATCCCTATTATAAAATGTAAAAAGAGAAGCCACTCAAATTCCATTTGCATGCAGAGTAAATAGAAATCAGCAAACGATAGTGTAGCTTATTAAATTTGCAATGTCTTTTATGAACCTATCTGTTCATTGTCTGTCTTGAACAGCTTTGTACTTCCTGTAAAGCATGATAAATATAGCAGTAGTTTCCTTTTAAATGTTTAAGTTCTAGAGACCAATAAATAGCTTATCTGCTTCCTGCTGCAAAGTATAAAAGCAATAATCATACAGATTTAAAAAAGGCTGCATTTATTCCTCTGGATGACTTCTAGTAGATGAGCTGCAGGAAGTTGAAGAAATGACAGTAATTTGGTGATTTTTTTTTTTCAGTCTAGCTCCACACATTAAAAAATAATCTTAAAATAAAGCCTGTTACAAAGTTTAATATATTTTATCAAGAATTCATAAGTATTTTAGATAAAAATTAAGCAGGGGTCATTATTTGTTAGGTAAATTTCAATGAGGATACCCTTAGTGGCAAAGATTGGAATTCTGACAAGAATTCAAGGTCTCTGAAAGGGATTGATTAACCATCTGTGATGGCAAAGCAGAGACTTTAAGTTCTTTCCAAAACAAGGACAGCAGCTACTAGATTCCTCTTGGTGGATCTGGTCCTTGGGGTTGCAAAAAGTTGGACATGACTGAGCAACTGAACTGAACTAAACTGAAACTGCTATGTATGCCAGTTGAAAACAAAACAAAACAAAAACCCAGAACCACCCCCCTCCAAAAAAACCCAATATCTTAATTCATATAGACAAAGTATGTAAAATAGAGCACTGATTAAGGAGAAGGCTGCCATGAATCAGATTACCAGATTTGAAAACTAGTACCACCAACACTTACTATACACATAACTCTGGAAAATGTATTTAATTTCCCATTATCTTTGCTTCCTCTTTTGCAAAATGGGAAAAACGTATAGTACCCACCTCTCAGAGATTTTATGAAGATTATGTGAGATCATAAATATAGGGTACTTATAGTTCAATGTCTGAACCATAACAGTTACTCATTAAATACTGGTTGTTGTTGTTATTATCATTATATAATTATTTATAACTAAAGGTCACAGTCTAGTAGCCTTTGAGTGAATGATGAAAATTACTGAAATATACTAATTAATTAAAATTCAGGACTCACTAGAGTTTATGGGGGATTTTTTTCTCTCTTCTTTTAGCAGTATTGCAAACTTATGCTCTCATAGGCAGTTTTCAAGATTTTCAATAACATGCTTCATGATTATTGTTGGATTTATTCTAGCTTTAAATTGGCATTATTCATGTATTAATCTTTAGTCATCATTTGCTTTTAATTGCTGTGCTATTTTCATCCAAATTTTTATTTCAATCCTCTCTATTATTCATCTAACTCACTTTTTATTCCCAAAAGAAAGTGAAGATTTGTGGGACTATGGTCCATGTAGCCCATTCTCTCACCCATGTTTGTATTAGGATTTTTGTTCTACCTAAAAAGGTGAAGGTCAGAAAAAAAATAGACTTTATTTTAGCGGCTTATGAAAATCAAGGGATTTTTTTCCATGAGTAATCTAATAGGTTAACACAATGTGACCTAGTTAATTAAGTATTCTTTGAATAGTGATTTGTCATAATCTATTCAGTTCTTAAATTGATGCTTTTGAACTGTGGTGTTGGAGAAGACTCTTGAGAGTCCCTTGGACTGCAAGGATATTCAACCAGTCCATCCTAAAGGAGATCAGTCCTGGGTGTTCATTGGAACGACTGATGCTGAAGCTGAAACTCCAGTACTTTGGCCACCTCATGTGAAGGGCTGACTCACTGGAAAAGACTCTGATGCTGGGAGGGATTGGAGGCAGGAGGAGAAGGGTACGACAGACGATGAGATAGTTGGATGGCATCACCGACTCGATGGACATGAGTTTGAGTAAACTCCAAGAGTTGGTGACGAATAGGGAGGCCTGGCATGCTGCGATTCATGGGGTTGCAAAGAGTTGGACACGACTGAGCGACTGAACTGAACTGAACTGAACTGATTCAGTTCTTAAAATTCATTGCATCTGCCACTGACTTCATTTGTGTTCTCTTTCTCTCTCTAAACTGAATTTCTAAACAGCCCCCTTTTATTTTTCCATTGATAATCTCTGCCTCCTCCATTCCATCCACTTATTGTCAATAGTTGTGTTTCCAAAGAGTAAACCCTTGATATTACTCTGACTTTATAAAAAAAGTTTAAAGGCTACTATTATATATGGTGAGGTTGACAAATGAAAGCAGGCATAAAACCACTGACCAAAAGATTTTGCCAATTAATAATAGCAGCTTTAGTCCTGAGCTTAGTGTACTGAATATTCTCAACAGAGATCATCAGGTGATTACTGCCAACTAGAGTTGGTAATGGAAATCAGACCTGCCTGCCATTCCTGGCTTACAGAATCACATTCACATTCCTTCGGTGTGGTTGATGATCTTTTGCCTGATGATCTCAGCCTACCTTTCTAGTCTTAACATTAATTTCTCAGTACATTTCCTGAGCCCTGGGTCATCTTTAAAATATTGTAGCTTTTCTCATGTTTCTGCTTGTATCTGACTTGGGTTACTTAGTATATTCATAGAATAAAAAATACCATTGCATAACCTCCACTGGTCAATATTTATTCTAATGGATGACAGATTTTACCTAGGCTTAGATGACCTAGACTGAGGCATATAGGAAACTGTACTGTATGTGAACCAATTTAACTCTTAGTACAGTCAAAGTTAATCCATTCACAGAGCTATGATAATGATTATTTTACATTGCAGACATGAATATATCTGAGAAACATCATATCCTTTTTCCTTCTTCAAGTTAGGGGTTCTTAATAAACTTTCTACAGGATGACGTGGTAAAGTGAAAAACATCATTTTCAGTTCATGTTCCACTGTTTTCGAAAAAGGAATGCAACTATTTGTGATAACTGATATCTAAATTTAATTTTTAAAATATTCTCTAGACCAATAAAATGAGATCCTGTTGATTTATTTTTGGTCAAAATGGAACTCTTAAGCTGGGTTTCAGAAGTCAGAATGCATTCATTTATTTTAGTCTTTGTAAAGACTTTTGAACTGCCTAAGTTGGCTTTGTTTAATCTTTAAGTTTAATGTTTTGATAAGATAGCATCCTCACATTCTTGTTTTGTAATATTTTTCAATTACAGGTTTTGAGACAGGCAGCTATCAGAATATGGCTATAAATCATACAGGATCATACTTTTGCAAGAAGGTCCAATAATACTTGTGTAGAAATGTGTTCGGAGAAGGCAATGGTACCCCACTCCAGTACTCTTGCCTGGAAAATCCCATGGACGGAGGAGACTCTTAGGCTGCAGTCCATGGGGTCGCTAAGAGTCAGACACGGCTGAGCGACTTCACTTTCACTTTTCACTTTCATGCACTGGAGAAGGAAATGGGAACCCACTCCAGTGTTCTTGCCTGGAGAATCCTAGGGACTGGGGAGCCTGGTGGGCTGCCGTCTATGGGGTCGCACAGAGTTGGACACAACTGAAGTGACTTAGCAGCAGCAGCAGAAATGTGTTAGTGGCCATGCACATGAAAGATAAGAAGAGGTGTATGGTAAGTTCTGCTCAGTTTAAAGATCATGACTTCAGTTATGTTTAAAAAAAACCCTTATGTTTAGAAATTCTCCACTAAAAGCCATATTTCCCTGAAAAGAAAAAATACAATAAACCAATATTGGGTATTAGGGCCTTACTTGAAATAAATTTCATATATTAATCAGTCAACTAGTAATGCCTTGACAAAGAGAGTAAGATCTAGAAAAACATTTGATTCTATAAAGTTCCCTTCTTTCTTCCTTCTTTTCTTCCCTACTTCCCTCTTGACTTCTCCTTTGACCTAAAATTTTACTTGCTGAGCCCCTGAAATGTGCCAGGCATTTGGTATATTCTCCTCTTTTGTAGCTGGTTGCGCCTCAAGGATCTCACTCATTCTCACTGTCTGTTTCCCCTGAAATGTGTGCCGGCAGCCCAGCCCTCTCCCTTGAACTTCCATCCAGTACATGCAAATATCCATGGAACATTTCCATGTGGATGTAATAGGCATCCTAAGCTTAATTTTTCTCCAAGTGAACACATGTAAAGACTCTGAGGAGAGAAGTTGCTCATTAGAGTCAAGTAACAACAAGAAGTCTAGTTTTCTCAGAGCAAAATAAGAGAGTGATGACAGAAAAAGGCTGAGAGCAAGCCTGAGGCATGATTTTTCTCTCCCTATCTCCTCCTGCTTAAATCTGTTTTATGGCTATGTAGTGCTTTCAAATTTAAGAATTAGTAAATCCTGGTTTCCACTTATTCTGGGCAAATATTGGGAGAGATCTTAGATTCCCTAATTTCACTTTCATATCCCTACTCCCCTGCCTTCTAAAGACCACACAGCACTGGTCCTTGTTTTAAAATATATGCAGAATCCAAACACCTCCAGCCAACTCCACTGTTGATACCTTGATCCGAGCTGCAGTTGTCTCCTGCCTGGACAACTGTAACAGCCCCTTAATTGCTCTCTTTGCTTCTGCCTGGTTCCCCTGCACTCTGTACCCTTCAAACCCAGTGGGAGAGGCCCCTATGTTATCAGATCATATCAATATTCTGTCCAAAACTAAAAAAATTAAGTCCGCCTTGCCATCTACCTGGTTCTATGTGTCTAACCTTAGCTACCTCTCCAATCTCACTTCCTACCCTCTTACTTTTACCTATTCTGTTCTGCTTTTTCTGGCCTCCTTGCTGTTCCATGTCATTCAAAACCTTGGAAATTATCACTCCTCAGATATAATTTCTCCTTCTCCACATTTCTTCTGGTTTGTTCCCTCTTTTCATTCGTGTTCCATCTCATATACCTATCATTTCACATTAGAGGATATTATCTCTGCCACTTTTTTTCTCTACTTCCCTTATGTTGCTTCAAGTTTCCACACAGCACTGATGTTATCTGGTATAGCTATTTGCACATATAGTTATAGTTATCTGCATACACTTTTCTGGTATGTAGTTAAAGCTGTCTGAAGTCCTATAATCTATAAGTTCTTATTAATCATATAAAGTCCTTTAGGAATGTGCTGCTTCATTTTCTCTTGTATCCAGCTCCTGGATCCTTGTCCAGCTGATAATAGTTACTGAAAAAATAGTGTTTGAATGAACCATTATGGGTATGGAGGTATAACATGACATTACTCGAGCATTTTTGTAAAATTTGGAAGCAGAGGGAAGGTCACATACTGCATATAGAGCTTCAGTCAGGCAAAGGAATCTGTACAGAGTTTTAGGTGTCATGAAACTACTTGTACAGGGGGAGTGGAAAGAAACAGAGGTGCAAATATACACAAAACAGAAAGGTATCACTCATTTTAAATTGTGTACAATATCAGCATTAGCTGTTTTTATAAATAAATCTAACATATTTATGATGATTTGGAAGGGAGGCATGTTGTCCCTTTTATTTCCCCTCTTAATTTATTTTTACCAAAATTATTCCTTCAGACCAGTGTGGAAGATGATGAATAGAAATATTTCTAAAACATGATTTTCACCCTACAAAACTTAACCAAAGATTTACAGTTGGCTTGCAATAAAATTAATAGATGAGATTTATTGCAAAATCCCTTCTTCTGTATTATGTTAGGCTGGTTCTGATGGCTCTAAGGGTCTTTGAGCAATTTACTCTAAGTATCTCTTATTTTCCTATGGCTCATTTATTTCTAGTATATCTTGCTTATGTTAGGAATAATTTGGTTTTCTTCCTCTGTACCTGCTGATCTTGTCACAATTAAAGCAGTTTCTTTTCTCTGCCACATCCTGCCAGAGGCCTCTTCTCTTTAGAAGTTATGCTGACATTCTTCCAAAATACACATAACAAAATTATGATGCTAATATATCCAAATGAGTCAAATAATGTCAGAAAATTCTATTGATGGCTTTCTTTATCTCCAAATTGAGATCAACTCTCATTCTTGAGAACAAAATGTCACTTTGAAAGAGTGACAATGAAACCATGGTATTTTACTTTGGTTTTGCATTTTTTAAATACCTGAACTCTTTTAGTCATATTCCAGCTGCTAAGAACTAGATACTATGATATCTTCCAATAGTAAACTATTATAGTGAGAAGAGATCATTTAGACCAAGCCTTTATTTGAGAGATGAAGACACTGAGGTGTGAAGTAACTTGCCTAGGGCCATATTAATAGAAAGAGAAAAGGGTACCTTAAGACAGGACAGCATATATGACATCTTTTAGTAAGTTGTTCATAGTGTTTTTAGATAAGAATTAGAAAATCAGCTTAATTAAAAATATTATATAATACATCCATAAGTTATACTTGTCTATACTGATGGTATATTTCCCTACTATATGTATTATGCATACATTATTAAATGTCTTGATATAGGAAAAATTAGTGATAGTACTGCTGTATTTAAGCACTTTGTAAAAAGAAAATGGGTTTATTTTTGCAATTTTTTATTTACCGAAGTCTTTATACAGCTGGTGGAACTGTTTCATGTAAGTCACTAAAAGAAATGTTTATTCAAACATCCATTTATGAAGTGCTTTTGTATTCAAGTTGTCTCTGCAAGTCACTTTAATTTCTTGTGGAAATTAAACTTTATTTTAAGCTGTATTAAAATTCTGATACCTCTCAAAATGGGAAAACAAAGATATAAACCATACTTAATTTGGCTTATGTACACATTTAGACAGGTCTTCCTAGATGGTGTTGGTGGTAAAGAAACCTCCTGCCAATGCAGGAGACAATAGATGCAGGTTTGATCCCTGGGTTGCAAAGATCCACTGGAGGAGGGCATGGCAAACCACTCTAGTATTCTTGCCTGGAAAATCTCTATGGACAGAGGAGCCTGGGGGGCTATGGTCCATAGGGTCTCACAGAGTCAGACATAACTGGATTGACTTAGAATGCACACACGCATTTAGATGCACATTTGTTTGAAGGTAAAGAAGCAAACTAAATGGTTCATGATTCCTCAGATACTATAATATTTTTATTTCTTGGTAAAAACTCACAGACCTTTAAACTAGATAAAATAACAAATAGACTAAGAATAGATATGGGCTTTATCAACCTCAAAAACTATTTGGTAATGTTTTAAGAATGATTTTCTAAAAGTAAAATGGGACAATGTATACAGGATAATTGTATAACTTGGCATAGACATAATTGATCTCTGCAGCTCAGTATAACCAACATAAGTAATTAAAAATTATTTCTAATATATACTTTCTTCAGTCCTCATCCCTTCTTTTATATATCACCTTATTCCCAGACCAATTCTAGTCATTCAGACTTTCTTCTTACATTTTCAATACCTGCTTTCCTAATTTTGCATTACAAAAGATTAAAGATAATTTGCAAAGATAAAATGCTCTTATATGAAAGTGGGGTGAAGGAAGAAGCTGAAGTCAAGAAAAGAGGAGACCACTCTCTTATCCATTA
Source organism: Odocoileus virginianus (assembly GCF_023699985.2). NCBI lineage: Eukaryota > Metazoa > Chordata > Mammalia > Artiodactyla > Cervidae > Odocoileus > Odocoileus virginianus. The sequence goes on from NC_069699.1 coordinate 22,220,197, forward strand.
GTAAATTCAGTTCCTCTTCTATCAGCTGGCTTTGCAGATGCTTGAATTATTATGCAAAAGGAGCTTTGATCATAATGTCACTAGCAGATTTACTAATTTGTTTCAACACAGTATAAAGAAATACTTTACATGAAAAAGTCAAATTTCAGGAAAATATTTCAAATGACCAAAAGCAATAATGAAAATATATATACTATATAATGATAACGTTTGTGCCATCAAAAGAAAAAAGAGATAGACCACTGTATTTATGTTGAAAATAAGATTTGAGTAGGGGATACTTAAATGGATAAGAAAGTACAGTTCTTTGTTACTGGCTAGTGGTACGATATGACTGGCATTATTATGTGATGAGGGAAAGTAGCAGAAAGAAATAAGTGATGGTTGCTACATGGGATTCTCTTTTACAAACTACCAGGTATTGTGTCTGCTTCTGTGAAAATGAACACATTCTGTAGAGAGGAACTGAGATGCAGAATTGACTAGAAATCATGTTAAATTAGAAATCATGTCATACAAAGAAGAGTAGATGTGAAGGCGGGGGAGAGATAAGAGGTGTCTTCAAAATCATATCCGAAGTTTTATCAGGCAATGCTCAGAATAAATTCATTTTGTATGGCTTTCGTGATAGAATTAGAGTCAATTAAGTGTTGGGCTTCCTTGGTGGCTCAGAGGGTTAAAGTGTCTGTGTGCAATGTGGGAGACCTGAGTTCAGTCTCTGGGTTGGGAAGATCCCCTGGAGAAGTAAATGGCAACCCACTCCAGTATTCCTGCCTGGAAAATCCCATGGATGGAGAAACCTGGTGGGCTATACTCCATGGGGTCGCAAAGAGTCAGACCCGACTGAGCGACTTTACTTCACAAGTGAAACAAGAGAGAGTATGATTCAAAGAGAGCATGATTCAAATCTCTATTATCAGATATTTTAACGAGAAAAAAATAATGTGTTAGAGAGTGCTGAGTACTGGCCACTTGATGAAACTATTTCATTAAAATAAAAGATAAGATGGAGGAAGGATAATCTGAAGGATTAATTAATTAAAAATCCCTATCACTCCTAGAATTTTACATTCAGTAGACAAATATCTAATCACATGGACCACAGCCTTGTCTAACTCAATGAAATTATGAGCCAGGCCATGTAGGGCCACCCAAGATGGACGGGTCATGGTGGAGAGTTCTGACAAAATGTGGTCCACTGGAGAAGGGAATGGCAAACCACTTCAGTAATCCTGGCTTGAGAACCCCATGAACAGTATGAAAAGGCAAAAAGATAGGACACTGAAAGATGAACTCCCCAAGTCAGCAGGTGCCCAATATACTACTGGAGAACAGTGGAGAAATAACTCGAGAAAGAATGAAGAGTTGGAGCCAAAGCAAAAACAACACCCAGTTGTGGATGTGACTGGTGATGGAAGCAAGGTCTGATGCTATAAACAGCAATGTTGCACAGGAACCTGGAATGTTAGGTCATGATTCAAGGCAAATTGGAAGTGATCAAACAGGAGATGGCAAGAGTGAACGTTGACATGTTGGGAATCAGTGAACTAAAATGGACTGGAATGGGTAAATTTAACTCAGATGATCATTACATCTACTACTGTGGGCAAGAATCCCTTAGAGGAAATGGAGTAGCCATCACAGTCAACAGAAGAGTCCAAAATGCAGTGAAGTGAATGAAGTGAAGTGTACTTGGGTACAATCTCAAAAACGACAAAATGATCTCTGTTTATCTTCAAGGCAAACCATTCAATATCACGGTAATCCAAGTCTATGCCCCGGACAGTAATGTTGAAGAAGCTGAAGTTGAACAGTTCTATGAAGAACTATAAGATCTTCTAAAATTAACAACCCCTAAAAGATGTCTTTTTCGTTATAGGGGTCTGGAACACAAAAGTAGGAAGTCAAGAAACACCTGGAGTAACAGGCACATTTGGCCTTGGAGTACAGAATGAAACAGGGCAAAGGCTAACAGAGTTTTGCCAAGAGAATGCACTGGTCATAGCAAACACCCTCTTCCAAAAACACAAGAGAAGACTCTACATGTGGACATCACCAGATGGTCAACCTCAAAATCAGATTGATTACATTCTTTGCAGCCAAAGATGGAGAAGCTCAATACAATCAGCAAAAACAAGACTGGGAGCTAACTGTGGCTCAGATCATGAACTCCATATTGCCAAATTCAGACTTAAATTGAAGAAAGTAGGGAAAACCACTAGACCATTCAGGTATGATCTAAATCAAATCCCAAACTATTATACAGTTGAAGTGAGAAATAGATTTAAGTAACTAGATCTGATAGACAGAGTGCCTGATGAACTATGGACAGAGGTTCGTGACATTGTACAGGAGACAGGGATCAAGACCCTGTCTTGATCCGCATGGAAAAGAAATGCAAAAAAGCAAAATGGCTGTCTGAGGAGGCCTTACAAATAGCTACAAAAGAAGAGAAGCAAAAAGCAAAGGAGAAGAGGAAAGATATACCTTTTTGAATGCAGAGTTCCAAAGAATAGCAAGGAGAGATACCAAAGTCTTCCTCAGGGATCAGTGCAAAGAAACAGAGGAAAACAATAGAATGGGAAAGACTATAGAGATCTCTTCAAGAAAATTAGAGATACCAAGGGAATATTTCATGCAAAGATGGGCACAATTAAGGACAGAAATGGTATGGCTCTAACAGAAGCAGAAGATATTAAGAAGAGGTGGCAAAAATACACAGAAGAACTGGAGAAAAAAGATCTTCATGACCCAGATAATCACGATGGTATGATCACTCACCTAGAACCAGACATCCTGGAATATGAAGTCAAGTGGATCATAGGAAGCATCACTACTAACAAAGGTAGTGGAGGTGATGGAATTCCAGTTGAGCTATTTCAAATCCTAAAAGATGATGCTATGAAAGTGTTGCACTCAATATGCCAGCAAATTTGGAAAACACAGCAGTGGCCACGGGACAGGTAAAAGTCAGTTTTCATTCCAATCCCAAAGAAAGGCAATGCCAAAGAATGCTCAAACTACCACGCAATTGCACTCATCTCACACGCTAGCAAAGTAATGCTCAAAATTCTCCAAGTCAGGCTTCAATAGTACATGAACCATGAACTTCCAGATGTTCAAGCTGGTTTTAGAAAAGGCAGGGGAATCAAAGATCAAATTGCCTACATCTGCTGGATCATCAAAAAAGCAAGAGAGTTCCAGAAAAACATCTATTTCTGCTTTACTGACTATGCCAAAGCCTTTGACTGTGTGGATCACCACAAACTGTGGAAAATTCTGTAAGAGATGGGAATATCAGACCACCTGACCTGCCTCTTGAGAAACCTGTATGCAGGTCAGAAAGTAACAGTTAGAACTGGACTTGGAACAACAGACTGGTTCCAGATAGGAAAAGGAGTACGTCTAGACTGTATATTTGCTTATTTAACTTATAGGCAGAGTACATCATGAGAAACACTGGGCTGGAAGAAGCATAAGCTGGAATCAAGATTGCCGGGAGAAATATCAATAACCTCAGTTATGCAGATGACACCACCCTTATGGCAGAAAGTGAAGAGGAACTAAAATGCCTCTTGATGAAAGTGAAAGAGGAGAGTGAAAAAGTTGACTTAAAGCTCAACCTTCAGAAAACTAAGATCATGGCATACAGTCCCATCACTCCATGGCAAATAGATGGGGACGCAGTGGCAGACTTTATTTCCTTGCGCTCCAAAATCACTTCAGATGGTGACTGCAGCCATGAAATTAAAGGACACTTACTCCTTGGAAGGAAAGTTATGACCAACCTAAACAGCATATTAAAAAGCAGAGGTCTTACTTTGGCAACAATGGTCCATCTAGTCAACACTATGGTTTTTCCAGTAGTCATGTATGGATGTGAGAGTTGGACTATAAAGAGAGCTGAGTGCAGAAGAATTGATGCTTTTGAACTGTGGTGTTGGAGAAGACTCTGGAGAGTCCCTTGGACTGCAAGGAGATCCAACCAGTCCATCCTAAAGGAAATCAGTCCTGAATGTTCATTGGAAGGACTGATGTTCAAGCTGAAACTCCAATACATTGGTCACCTGATGCGACAAGCTGACTCATTTGCAACCACCCTGATGCTAGGAATGATTGAAGGCAGGAAGAGAAGGGAATGACAAAGCATGAGATGGTTGGATGGCATCACTGACTCAACGGACATGAGTTTGAGTAAACTCCAGGAGTTGGTGATGAACATGGAAGCCTGGCATGTTGCAGTCTATAGGGTCACAAAGAATCGGACATGACTGAGCAACTGAACTGAACTGAACCGAACTGAGACAAAGATGATCTAAATAGAATAAAGTCACCTCTATTCTAAATAGAATTTCTTTCAAATCTATGTGCATTTTCCAAAAAATCTGAAAACTTACAAGTTTATGTCCATGAGGTAAGCATATCCATCTTTATTATGCCATAGGCATCTAAACGCTTACCTAAAAATATAACCCTAACAGCAACAACAATAATAATAAAATTTACTATATAGTGAGCACTCAATAAAGATACATCAGGCATTAAGCATTCGAAATACATTTCTTTGCTTATTCCCCAAAACCTATTGGGTAAGTATGATAGAATTCATGGATTTGACAAGACAGACAGTTGGTAAGTAGCAGAGCTAGAATTTCAACTCAGGTTTGTCTGAATTTAATCAGTATACCTAACTGCTATACTATTTTTATGTCTTGTTCTTTAATGATTCTGTAAATGAAACATGAATACATGTAGCATAGAAGCCATTATTATAGGGAAGAGAACTTGTTGTACCACACAGATATCCCCAGGTATAGACCTGCAATTCATAAATTTTCCAAAAGCACTCAGTAACACTGTGGAGATCTATCTTTAAATAAGCCTTAGCAGTGAGTCAAATGGGCATTTTGTGATGTAACAGTCAATTCCTAAGATATTACCTTCTAAGCTTAATGCTGTCAATGCTTATCAGAAAAATTAGGAATAACTTTTTATAATTCTCCTAAGAGAAGAACTAGTTTGTTATAATTCATCAATATAGAAAGGTTTTTACATTTTCTACATAAAACTAGTTGTTTCTCTGCCTGCCTAGGGATGAACCTAGTCATGCAATAAAAATGTCTTTGTGAAATTTTACAGAGTAAAGGCCAAGTGGGAGAGTAATAGTTTTACATTTTTTTTTTTTCCTTTTCTTAAAGAGGGCTCTTGTTTAACCTTTTATAAGGTATAAGGGACAGTGTTTTTATTGAAATAGATTTTTCTTTTGAATCAAACCTGAACTAAAAAAAAAAAAATAATAATGGAAATGAGACTAGCATGGAAACTAAACATAACAATGGTCATTCAAAAATGCTTCATTTATAGGGAAATGAATACACTCATTATTCTCATTTTGTGCTTTCAGTCTTCTAAGTATGGATAATAAACCAATCCCTCAACCCCCTGCTATAAATTCCCTTTGTCTGAAATACCTAGTGAGGTTTCTGTTTTTCACTGGAATGCAAACTGATATACTACACTTCCCACCAAACTCTTAGTACCTTGTATTTTGATCCAAAGGGTAACCAGTAAATAGTTGATGGATGTACTAAATAGAGAACTGCAACAACAGATTAGTATCAATGCATATTTTTTCACCTGTCATATTTAACACTTGTTAATTGCTAAATATTTTGCCTAATTCATCTTCATCATTTCAATTAATAATATATCTTGGAAATCTTCCTGTATTAGGTCAGTCATGTGATTTTACAGCTGTATAGTTATATTAATTGGATATACTGTAATTTAATAAAATGGTGCTTGAAGGAAAAAAAATGCTTCATTTAAAGTAATTCTTCATACGATAAAGATAGTTAATAATCTGAAGAGTCAAAAACTTAACTGAGAATGTTAGAATAACAAAAGAAAATTTAAACACAAAATATATGCTCAAAATCTACATACCAAGACTGACTTATTCTATCTAAACAAAAACAACAAAAAATATCTGGCCCTCTTTAGATCTCTTTAAATCTTGGATGATGATTCATAGAAATTTGTAAGAAAAAAATGATTGCTGTAAGCAGACAAATCAGTAGCCTAAAATCAAGAATGAAGAAAAAAAGATCATATAATTAAGCACAATAACTGAAAACATTCACTTTGGGATAAATATTTTTTTGAACTGAGTATCTGAACTGGCTAATTTGATTTTCCTCCATCTCTCTGTTACCAATAGCAGAAAGAGGCTCAGAACAAAGTTTTGAATTATGCTTTTTCCATCCTAGGGCTTTCCTGGTGGTTCAAATGTTAAAGAATCTGCCTGCAATATAGGAGACTCGGGTTTCTCAGGGAATTCTTGATTCTTGCCTGGAGAATTTCATGGACAGAGGAGCCTAGGGTGCCACAGTCCATGGGGTCACTAAGAATTGGACACGACTGAGCAACTAACACTTTCACTTTTCCATCCTAGGGCTGGAAGAGAGATTGTTTATTCACATCAGTAAGGCTGTTTCTTGGCACTGTGAACATTGTCTATACACCTGCCAGGACTCAAATAAGTGGAGAGGAAAAAAAAAAAGGCCACCATTTGCCATCTAAGGTAGCTCCTTATAGCCAGATAGGAGAAGAATAAGCAGAATACTCTGAAAAAATTCATCACAAAATTGAGTTATATGGACAGATTGATGGCAATTGGAATTAAAATGTCTAGACATTGCCACAAAGAAAAATCTTGGAACTATATTGTGTGAGTTTGGCAAAAGCACTTGCAGGTGAATAGAAAGACAGTATGTTGAGAAATTAGAAAAAAAATAACAAAATCCAAAACAAACTTTTCAGAATTAAAAGAATCACAATGCAAATACACAGAGATGGAGAGATAGAGCTCTGATAAAGTGATATTGAAAAGACTAAGTTCAAAGATTGGATCTGATACAAGAATGACATGTTCATTACATGTCAGGAATGACATGGAGCAGGACCTTACGGACATTACACACCACGTCCTCTTCCTGCCTTTTGTCTGTGGAAAAACTTTAGCCAGAGAATAAGTTTAATCTGAGAAGTGAGAACATGCAGACACAAAGGAAATGGCCAAAGGAGACCAAATAATAATAACTTAGTTATTAAGCATAGTCAAGGACCTTTACTTCCTTCTCAAGGGCTATAGATAATATTCTCAGCCATATCCTATGAGCTGCCTTATAGAGACTGAAACCCCCGCCAAGTGAAAGAAGTTAACTACACGATGACCAGACTATAGCCATGACACAAGCTGCCACCTTTCCAAGAACTAGCCCTCAAGAAATGGAAACAAAAAATCGACTCTGAAGCTGAAGGCTAACTGTACCTAAAACGATCAAGATGATGCTGGTCAGACCACTAATGACAAATTTCAAGATGACTGTCAGAGATGACTGTACTGCATGTAGCCCTCTCCCGCAACTTATAAAATCTGATTATCATTGGGAGTATGAATCAGCCTTTGGGTAGGACTCCCCTCCACCACTGGTTGCTGGCATCCAAAATAAAACAAACTTTCCTTTCCATCAACCTTGCTTCTTTATTGGCTTTTTGTGTGGCAAGCAGTCGGAGCCCAACTTTGGTTACAAGAAGACAAGTGGCTTCATTCCCTCATCTGAAAACAACATATGTTTAGTCTACCCTACAGAGTGACAGGGATGTTCATATGAAGACCTCTCAAAGTGCTTCGGAAATTGTAGATGGTTACAAAAATATCAGATAATGATGGTGGTGGTGGTGGTGGTGAAGAATGAGGAGGAGGAAGAGGGAGAAAGAGAAGAGAAAAAGGAACGAGGAGGGAGAGGGGAAGGGGAAGAAGAAGAAGAAAATATGGTACACAGATGGGTGGGGTTCTGCAGAAAATAAAACACTCTCTGGAAAGTTAAGTTATAATCATGGTATAAATTTAATCAAATTAGTGACTTTGTTCAGGCATTTACCAGCCATAAACACTCGAACACATTCTTAGTAGAAAGAAACTATTTTAGAAAGTAAGAAGAAATACATTTTTAAACAGTTCTTTTATTTGATTGGGTTTTAATATCTGTCTAAGAGTCAAGACCAGATGTCAAAAAGTGTTTTTGTCTTTTTTAATTCAACTTAATAAAATATTGTTCCAATAAATGGAAGATGAAGGTGAGTTTTTCTGAGAAATAAATGTGTTGAAAAGTGATACTTTTCTTTTTTTTTTTTCTTAAGGATACATTTCTTGGATGTGAGAAATCCTGTCAGAGGAAAAAAAAAAGAAACTTTTTAGATGTGACTTCTGTTTTGAGTCACAAGAAATGGGAAATGGTCTCATGATTATTCCCTTTTCCTTTCTCCTTCAATTGCAAGTGATTTTTATTAGAACCATGAGCATTAGAAAAAGAGTGTCTGTCTCTGTTAATGAACTGAGATGTGCAGGTGCATATGATAAGTTCATAAATATCAGGACTCTAAAGTGCACAGATTCCCCCCAGTTTTCTGCAATATTTTTTGTTTCTTATCTTTATGACTAAATAATGATGAGAAAACTAATGATGCCATTACCCTGTAATTGGGAATTGAGCCTGTTTAGCAATGATAAAGCGTGCACCAACCAGAGTTAATGGACCACCAAGCAGCCCCACTGGGTAGCTAGTCCATAGAGCACAAAGACTGAACATTTGCAAGGTAAGATGTTGTTCATAAAAGGCAGTAAGCATCAGGAAATGTTTTCTGCTGATAACTGTCTACTGCTCTATCAGTCTTGGGAGAGTTGAGAGCTCAAGAAAAGATCTAAAGTGATTCTTGATGTCAAAAGCTGCCTGCCTCCATAATTTAATGTTTTATAAACGTCTCCCTGGCTTTACTTTCACTGAAGAATCCATTATTGTAATCCTACCATGTTCAACATATTTTCCCTCATAATTTAAAAGGGAAAGATATTACAGATTTAAGGGCTCTAAGTGAAGTTGCTCAGTCGTGTCCCGACTCTTTGGGACCCCATGGACTGTAGCCTACCTGGCTCCTCCATCCATGGCATTTTCCAGGCAAGAGTACTGGACTGGGTTGCCATTTCCTTCTCCAGGGAGTTTTTCTGACCCAGGGATCAACGCAGGTTGTCTGCATTGCAGGCGCACACTTTACCATCTGAACCACCAGGGAAGCCACCAAGGGACTATAAGCACATGTCTTTATTTATAATACTTGTTCCATCATGGTAGCTGGAACATAGTAGATGCTCAGTGAGCTATCTGTTCAATCAAGATGCTCAAGATGTTCAAATCAAATTTGGTAATAATTACTACTATTTATTGAGGCTTTATGCCAGGCATTATGGTAACACTTTAGATAGATCATTTCACTTAACCCTCACAATAATCCTTTGAAGAGAGTTTGATTAATTCTTCAGCTTTTAGTTTGGAAATATGGGGCTTAGAGAGGTAAAGGTAGTGTGCCTAGGGTTATACTATCAGTAAGTAGTAAAACAGGGATATGAAAGAAACCTGATTCAATTCCATGGTCTTACATCAGACTGCATTCTAGCACATCATACAAAGTGTTTTCCATGCATTAACTCAAGTGAGCCTTTCAAACATTCTTTCAGTTAGGTTGAGCTGGTTTTGAGCTCCATTGTACAGATGGGAGTTTAAAGAAATAAATATGTGCTCAGGATTTACACAGTTATCAAATGACAAAACCAGGTCACAATCCATTTTTTTCTCTCTCTGAAGCCAGGGCACCTGGATGTGCAGTGTATTACATATTTCCCAGTCAATCCCCAAGCCAAGCCTTCAGCACTATATGTTAGAGGAAAGCACCTTGTTTTTGGAATATCTAAGTGTCCTTCTAAAAAGGGACACCTCCCCTCTGTGTCATTCTTCCCTTCCAACAAGAGAGGAGGATGCAACCTGGGTCCAAGGCTGCCTCCCTTGTCTCTTTCAATATTTTCAGTGAAGTTCTTTTCCCACTCTTCCACCACACATATCTAAATCTACAGCAAGTTTTCAAGTCATTTTAAGGTGGATCCTTTATCACAGCTCTTGATTTCACAGAATGCAAAAGGACATTCTGCTCTCAATTATACTCACCAGAAGGCTGCTCTCCATCCTGTAATCCCTAGGAGGCATCTCTCTGCGGTTCAGGGTTTTAGACATCAGTGGAAGCAGCTGTGAGTATAGTAACATTCGCCCCGTAGCTACTGTCCCTCTAATCATCACAGAAGCAAACTGTACCACATGCCACAGAAGCAGAGAGTCACAGCCCAGATCCTGAGGACCTCTGGGGCATGTGCCACAGCCTGTAAAGAGCTTCATTAACGTTCTCCAAAGTTCTGACTTATTTAGCTGTTGTTTAAAATATTGTACATGCTCCTCCAGAAATAATTCTGATTAGCTAAATGGTACAGATTAGCACAAGACATCTAACAAAATGGGCTTTCCTTGTGGCTCAGCTGGTAAAGAATCCACCTGCAATGTGGGAGACTTGGGTTTGATCCCTGGGTTGGGAAGATCCCCTGGAGAAGGGAAAGGCTACTCACTCTAGTAATTTGGCCTGGAGAATTCCATAGACTGTATAGTCCATGGGAGTCACAAAGAGTTGGACACAACTGAGCAACCTTCAGTTTCACTTTCACTTTCTAACAAAATATCCCTCTATTTGAGTGGAAAATTCAAATACATTTTTCCCCTCACTGGATTTTCCAGAATTTTAAAAAGTTTTGGCCTCTACTATAGACTCATGTTGACACATTCTGGGCACGTAGAGGAGAAAATGATGACAGTTTAATCACAAAGACATGGATGGGTATGTTTGTAGCTGAGTATACAGATGCCAGGCTTCCCTGGTTGCTAAGACAGTAAAGAATTTGCTGGCAATGCATGAGACCTGGGTTCGATCCCTGGGTCATGAAGAGCCCCTGGAGAAAGGGATGACAACCCACTACAGTAGTCTTGCCTTGAGAATTCCCAGGGGAGCCTGGAGGGCTACAGCCCATGGGGTCACAAAGTGTTGGTCCTTTAATGGATCGGAACCTGGTGGTCCAGAGAGTAAGAGAGAGAAAGAGGCTGACATCCCCTGGTTTACGCGGAAAGCTAACAGAGCCAGGTTCTCAGGGCTCGCGCTGCTGCACGGAGGCACCCGGCGCCCTCTCGAGCGGGTGAAGGCAAAGGCACAGTGCGCCTTCTCCAGAGGGGCTTAGAAGCCCGGGCAAGAAAGTGAACTCAGCAGGCCTCCGCGCTCCAAGGAATTAGCCAGAAATAGAGAGAGAGAGAGAAAGACAGGAAGAATAGAAAGAAAGACACGGGGACCAAAGCTCTGATGGAGCAAAGGTGTTTTAATCAACAGGGCGTGGGCATATGTACTGCAGTTATTCTCAGCAAAGATGAAGATCAGAGTTCCAGACTTACAAAACATAAGAAGATCCCTGCAAACAATCACCTTTTATCTTATGGCTCATAAAAAGGAAGAGGGTACTTATCACCTTAATGAGAAATGCCTGGATTCCTCAGCCCCGGGAAAGGCCTGCCTCTCCTCTTAATTCCTGAATATTCAGGAATCAGTAAGGGCCAGAGGGCTCCTGACAGATCCAAAACAGCACACGGGAAGCCTCTTGTTAAATGCTTCCTGACAACAAAGAGTAGGACATGACTGAGCAACTAACACACACACATAATTACCACATAGAAGAATTTAATATATAGTGTTCCTTCACCTAAAAACCTTTACAGATGGAGATTTGGCTGGGGTCCCAAGGAAGCAGTACAGATTACATAATAGTTAAGCACTGTCCTGGGCGAACATCAAGTTAAGGACGAGGGGAAAGGCTAGAAATTTTGTGATAGATGTGAGGAAATGAGTAGTTTCTTTATCTTTTTTTTTTCCTTCATTTTTTCTTCCTTCCCTCTTCTCCTTATTTTACGACCTAGCATAGATTAAGACATTTCTATTTTTTCTACCTCCTTTCCTTGATGGAAAAGACTCAGTTAAGCAACGCTTTATAAAATATTTGCTCTTATAAATAGACATGTTCCCTTATTCCCTTCCACTGAACTACCTCAGAGAACCTGGAGCATAGGTTACTATCTGGGATATCATGCAGATTTAGTTCTATCCATCCATGTATCAATCAAAGCATTTATTGATTACCCACTGTATGTTGAGCAATTTCTGGGGACTGAATAATGATTCTCAGACCGGCATTACTGATAATCAATGACCTTCTTGTCGGAATCTTATATTTTTGTGCTTATGTGTTCCAGAGGCAACCAATTATTTATTTAGATCCACAGAGCCCTGATATCATTGTATTAAGCTATTCCATTTAAAGAAAGGTAAATCTTGCCATCAATTCCAATAATCTATTTTTCAATTGAGGAAGGAGCAATTTGAGTTTGTCAAATCATTGCAATATTTCACTGAAAGAAAAAAAAATCTTAAAAAACTGCTAATTTAAAAAGAATAGTGTCATTAAGAAGTGTTCAATTTAGGGCAGATATTATTATTTGTGACATCACAATCTATTCATTGCCTGATCTGTTGAAAGTGGAATGTGGCATGAAGTTCAATCATCTTTTTCAGTTCTACCCTTGACCCTTGGTACCCACTAATGTGGAACCTGTGGATACAGAGGGCTGTCTGTAGTAAGCCATTTTGAACATTCTCAGATATTGCTATCTGCTAGAGTCCTAGGAACCCCCCTCCCCTGGATACCAAGGACAACTCTAAAGAACAATGATAAACTTATTTGGACATCAGAATAAAATTTTAAACTAGGGAGGGAAGTTATCACTAGTGATAGTAATAACAGTGCTAGCAGTAATAGAAAATGGAAGCAACAGGAATAGAATAAACTTTCACCACCATACCTATCCAACTCAGCAGCATCTGTAGCTACTTTTTCTTCTTTCATTCCTCTTATCTTAGGTGCATTCTCCATACTTCTATTTAAGACCAATCCTCCCCATTTGTACAAAATACCAATCCTTTCCATCTACTCAGAACCTCCACTCCAGCATACCCCCCCCTTAGAATATCACTGTTTTCCTATCTCTACTGAATCCTGCTCACCAGTGTATAAATATTTTTGTATTCATGAAAAACCTCTCTTGACAATACTTCCCATGTTCAGTTTACTGTCATTTTGTTTATTCCCATATACAATAGAATTCTTTAAAATAGTTTATCCTGGCTCAATAAGATGTTCATCACTTCTACACTCTCCCTCAACCAGCGCTGGCTGGTTATGGTGGCTATGACTTTCAAACTACTGAACCCAAAGTCAATTCTCAGTTGCCTAATTGATCCAACGGCAACATTTACCACAGCAGACTTCCTCCTTCCCGGAAATACCTTCTCCTCTTAGCATCCTAGACCTCTCTCCCTCCCTCTCTCCCCCTTCTCCCTTTTCCTCCCTCTCCTTTCTGGCTCTGACTCTTCTTAGCCCACATCATTGGCAGTTCTTAGTACATCTGTTTCTCTATTCCCTGACCGGCTGAATTCCAGTTTTCTTTGCTTCTTTTTCTTATTTAATACCTCTATTGGGATGCTAATACGTATCTCAAGCCAAACACACCTGAAACTGAGCCTCTAATATTTGCCCCAAAACCTTTCCCAATTATATCACAACTAATGATACTTCTATCCTTGCAGGTTCCCCCCACATTTAGAGTCACTCTTGATATGTCTTTTTCTTACACCACACAGCCAATCAGAAGATTGGCTTGGCTCTACATTCAAAATATATCCAGAGTCAAACATTTCTCCCTATCCCCATTGCTAATATTACCAACTCTCCCTTGGATTGTCATAACCAGCATTTCTGCTTCCACTCTTGATTCTCTTCCATCTTTTTCAGTTTATTTCAAACACAATAGTAACTCTTTCATAGCACACCAATGACTTATATTTCACCCACAGGAAAACCCAAGTCCTTAAAATGGCCTCTAAATCATAAAATAATTTGCCTGCTTTCCCCTCTGTCACATTTCCTAACTTCTTCTAATATGACTTTCCCCTTGTTCATTCTACTCCAGACTTATTTTTCTTTTTATTGTGCCTCAGACACACCAGATGTATTTTGATCTTAGCACTGGGTAGTCATCACACTGGGATATCTTTCCCACAGATATTGACAGCATTGAAGGTGCATCTACTCACCACTTTTCAAATAAAATTTACAACTTTTTTTTGGAGAGGAACACCAGAGAGATAAAGTGCCTTTTTCATCACATTATACTATCAGTAGTTACTCTCAATGCAACTTCTCACTGTCGATGTTGACCTTGATAACCTGGCTGAAGTAGTGATTGTCAGAATTCTCTGTTAATAAGTGGGGGATGATGCTGTGGTCCCTGAGGGTTGAATATATATATAAAGTTCTTTGCACAGGAGATTCTTCTCCACAAGAGATTTGCTTCTTCCCTTCCATTTATTTATTTATGACACCATTTATTTATAACAGTATGGACTCATGGACATTTACTTTCTTCTTTTGATTATAATTCAATATCACTGTATTTAATTTGCTAATTTTTTTTTTCCAGCCTTGGCCACTGGGAGACCTTTCAATTAGATCCTTTGTCCCTTTTATAAATCTTCCATTTGTGTGTGTGTGTGTGTGTGTGTATTTGAGTATTTCTAATTTTACAGCACCACAAGACACTTTATGCTCATCTTGTGTACGTTCTGCCCCAGTCTCAGAATCAAACATCTTTTTTTTTTTTCCTAAGAAGCTCTGGTTCCTTTTATTTGGCAATCATATTACAATCCAATGAATGGGTGCTAGATGTATTCACTGTTACTGGGAGGAATCACTGCTTCTGCATCTTTTCAGCTGACAAAGGTAGGAGTTATGCATTAATATATTAACCTGTGTGTACACATATCTGAACATTTGTAGGTGTAGCTGTGAAGTAAAAGTCATATTTTATGAGAATACAAGAGAAATTTAAACAAACAAAAATAGATCTTCCCTGCCCTTTGGCCTCCTCTCTCCCCTCACTCAGTACTGTGTATCTGCACTGTGCATTGACCAAATCTCTTACATCACCAAACTTTCCCAGTGGTAGGACTCCTGCTCAGCTGTGAACAACAATATTCTCTCAGCATCAACAAGACAACTCCTTAAAAGATCACATACTTTCTTGATTTTGTAAGGGACCCCATGTCCCATGACATAATATGTAGATCTGGATTATGTAAACTGTCAATAACACATCATTTGATAGTCAACCCTCTGTCTCAAAAAAACTTATATAACTGTGCCTTGACTTCTAACTTGCTGAACAGTTCTCAGAGCTTTTTGAGATGCTCTTCCCAGGTTATAATACTCAAATTTGGCTTGAATAAATTTTTCCATCTCTTTCTTAGATCAACTGATTAATAACTACCCATGTCTATAATAAAATAAATTAACTTTTTGCAAGTGGCTTCCAGGTGGTGCAATGGTAAAGAATCCACCTGCCAGGAGATTCAAGAGATACAGTTTCAATCCCTGGATCAGGAAAATCCCTGTAGTGGGAAATGGCAACTCAGTCCAGGATTCTTACCTTAAAAATTCCATGAACAGAGGAACCTGGAGGTCTAGAGTCCATGGGGTCACAAAGAATCAGACATGACTGAGCACCCACACACAACATGCAAGACAGCACGGGGAACACTGCTGACCTGCTCTACGGTGAAACTAGTGTGCACACAAGCCCATGGAAATGGTCCTAAGGACAAATAACAAACGAAGAAACATCTATTAAGGAAAATCTCTAAACATCAACAGGAATGTTGAAAGTTTGGAGTATTTGGACCAAGACGACTACCTCCACTCCAGATTGCTACAGCCACAAACCCAGGGCCTTGCCTCAGGGCTACCAGCCAGAAGGCTTTGGGAGGAGTAAAATTTCAGCATTACTCATACTTCCCCCAGATGCACGGTACAGAGCTGAGTCCCAGGAATTTCAAACGAGTGGTGAGAAGCACCCTTTTACTAACCTTCACTCGTGGAATGTTGACTCTACCATAGGTATGGTGCACTGAGAATATTGCTGTCACAGATTCCTCTGCCCTGGCTCATAAAGCAGTGGTTCCATGTAAGGAGAAGCAAGCCAAAAAAAAGACATCAGCTACTGTTGCCCACCACTCCACCCAGTGCTCATTTCCTGGAGTGGAAATGTCTTCGGACGGAAGTTTGCTATTGACCCCATCCCAGCTCCAGAGACATAGGTCAGAGATTTTAGCTCAGAAAGGGATCAGGCTTAAAACAGATAGCTTCTAATCTCTTCTCAAAAGAACTGAATTCACTTGTAGCAGAGTATAGAAAAGTTTAAGCATGAAGGCATGCTCAAGAACAGTGAAGCTTGTGGTGAGAGGAAATCAGGAAGATATTAGTAAATTTAACAAAGGTACAACCTAAACTATAGTCTGGCTAGCTTCCAGGACAGAACTAGTGAATAAGACAGCTGGGAGGGGCCCTCTTATGTTCTGAAAAAATATAATGCATTGATCTCAGCGACTATTCCTTCAAAAGAGACACAATTTCATTGGATTCATTTGTAGAACAGTTTACATCCCTGAGAATTGTTTAAACAAGACAGGAATCAGCAGGCAACTAGTAGAGATTAATACCTGAATGTAGCTAGAGAAAGAGTACTACCCAAACCACTGTTATCCCAGGATGACTATGGGCACACACAAAACTGCACTGGATAATAAAAATTATATATGTGTGTGGGAAGGGGGGATGTTAAATCACTAAAACTATATAGTCATTAAAACTAAACATGGAAACAACAAGACAGGGACCTGGGCATGGGAAGTGGGCATTAGGGAGGGAGCAGGGCACCAACACTGATTTGCTACAATACATGGTCTAAAACTTCTAGTTACTAACAAAAATGGATGAAATATGCATAGTAACAGCAAAATAAAACCCTTACTTTGGGGGAAGAGGAAAAAAAAATTTTAAAAAGGCTATACAAACTATGAGAGTGATTAGATGCTGTGTTTAAGAGAAAAAGTATTTAAAACAATCATTATAACCATGTTGATAGAGCTAAAGGAAAGCCTGGTAACAGATACAATGCAAGATATGATTGACAATCTATATCAATAAATAGAAACTGTGCCAAAGAATCAAATAGATATTATGAAGTGAAAAACAAAAATCTGAAATTTTTAAAGAAGTCACTACCAGAGTTCTAAAGCAGATTGGAACTGACATAAGATATTAGTAAACTCAAAGACAGATCAATAGAGGTTATTCAAGCTAAACAATAGAGAGAAAAAACAATAAAGAAAATTGAAATGTGACATACTATTAAGCACACCAACAAATGCATAATAGGGATACAAGAAGTAGAGGAGGAAGAGAAAGGAGCAGAAAAAATTCAAATAAAGACTAAAAACTTCTGAAATATATTGAAACATAATAACCTACACATTTGGAAAGCTCTACAAACTGTATATGATAAATGCAAAAAGGTTCATGATAAAACACATCATAGTAAATGTGCTGATGTCAAAGACACATAGAAAATATTGAAACCAGCAAGAGAAAAAAAATGACTCTTCACTTATAAGGGAACCCCCAATAAGATTAACAGCTGTCTTCTCATCAGAAACAATGGAGGCCATCAGGAAGTGGGTTAATATGTTCAAAGTACTTAAAGATATATAAAAGATTATCAATCAGAATCCAGCAAAGCTGTCTTAAAAAAAAAAAAAATGAAGGTGAAATAAAGACTTTACCAGATAAACAAAGTCTGAGAAAATGTGTTGCTACCAGACCGACCTTAATACTAAAGAAACTTCTTGACTCTCAAAGCAAAGGATGCCAGAATATAAACCAAATCCATGTGAAAAAAAACACCATTAATTGTGCAGTTAGTTATAAGAGAGAATATAAATGCAGGTTTGCTTTTCTTAACTACTTTAAAAAGCAATTGTTAAACAGCATGTACAGACGATATTATACATATAAGATACAGAAATATATACTTATATTTACAAAAAAAACCCTAGTAGAAAGCAGAAGGGTGTGTGCAAAGCTGTATTGGGCTGAGGAAATGTCTATAGGCAGTACAATAATAATGATAGCAACTTTTTATTCAGTTTGTAACATTACGAATGTAATGTGTATAAAAATACAAAAAAAAAAGGAAAGGGAATAAATCTATACAGTAGTCTTTCTATATGCCACTAGAAGTAAATTAGTATAAATATGAAGCTGATTCTGATACATTTAGACATGTATAGTAAATCACTGAGCCATGATGAATATAAAAAGTATATGTATATTAAAAAATTAAAGAAATTAAAATGCTACATTAGAAAATAATCCAGTTTATGCAAAAGAAAGCAGTAAAGGAAAAACATAGGAAGAAAAAGACAGGGAATATATAGAATATAAAAGTAAAAATGGCAGATGTAAATTCAACTACATCATTAATGATATTAAATATGTTTAAATTAAATAATCTAATTAAAAGGTAAAGATTTGCAACATGGGTTAAAAAATGACCCATTTGTATCCTAGCTAAAGGAGATATATTTTTGATTCAATGATATGAATAGGTTGAAAATGAAATCATGGAAAATATATATCACGACAGCAAAACAATAAAATAGAGTGACTATACTCTAGAGGTAAAGAACAGCACCACATAAAGATAAAATCTCGGCAGCACACGGCAATAAGCATTTGCTTATATTTACACTAGGTTTGGCTGCAGCAACTTAGTTGGCGTAGCTGCTATGCATCACTTGTTATTCCTTCTCCTCAACCAGCAGGCTGCCCTGGGCATATTTATCTCACTGAGATGATGGAGTTGAAGGAAAGCATATGGTTACACAAGAGATCTTTTAAAGTCTAAATACAGAGATGATTCACTGTCATATCTGTTCTCTTTTATTGATCTAAGAAAGTCACAAGGCAAAGGCCAAGGTCAAGGGGTAGGAACAAATAAATAATAAATATCTTTAAGCTGGATAAACTGAAAAGTTATGTGACATTGAATACAGAAAAGGATGACAATTTGGACCAATAAAGAGATCCATCTTTCAGGTTCACCACCTCCACTACTGAAATGGTAGTGGCAATACAACCTCAGCTCCTCAGTGACCCTCTTTTTCAAATTGCCTAAATGTACCAAACCAGGGACTAAGGTGGAAACATAAAGAAGAGAACATTCCAAGCGGATGTCAGGATGGTGGTATCCAGTTTCGATCTGGCTTGTTAATTTCTTTAAAGCATATAATCATGTTTCTTTGAGTGATCTCCACCCATTGCTCCTGCAGTGCAAACATCAACGCTTCCCAAAGGTGAGTGCTTAATTTAGTGATTTCCTAAAGTGCTTCCCCGATGGCTCACAGGGTGAAGAATCTGTCTGCAAGGCAAGAGACACGAGAGACCTGGGTTTTATCCCTTGATCAGGAAGATCCGCTGGAGAAAGAAATGGCAACCCACTTCAGTATCCCTGCCTTAGAAATTCTATGGACAAAAGAGCCTGGTGGGCTAGTCCAATGGGTCACAAAGAGTCAGACATGACTGAGTGACTAAGCATGAAGGCAACTCAACAATGAAAATAAGACTTTCACTGTTTTGTTATTCTACAAAAATAATCAGTCATTCTAAATTCATTTTTTAAATATTTATTTTCAATATATAGTGGTCAGCTTCAGAGATTTACTCATCTATTAATCTAGCTCTCAAACAGTATATTTGTTTTTCATCTGCCTTCTGCTGATCTTAAATCTTCCAAAAAATAATTATGAGTATAAACAACAACAGAAACTACCAATAATAAAATAGCATTTTCTCTCAAATGAATAGCTCTTTCTAAAATTGCCAAAAGTGAAAATATAATATTTTCATAAGACATTTGATATAGGATACAGTATCTGTTATAAAAAAGTAATATGGCTTGGAACTTAAATTCTCTTTTACTAAAGTCATACAGCTGGATTTCAGTTTGTAGACTAAGAAAATGTATGAAGGTTACTCTGATATTCTTACCAAGTTTAAAATATGAACCTCTTAAACATTTAAAATATAAGACCTAAAGAATTTCATTAAGAGCCCACTGTGTTCTTCAAATGACACTTCATGTATTTGAAAGTGAATTGAGGCTCATGTTAGAGAAGTGCAAATCCATCCATAAATTATATATGAATGCACAAGAGCAAATGAATACTCAGCCTTTGATTATTTTTAGATTTTTTAACTCTACAGCCTAACATGCATCCATGAAACAAAACACAGGAGCATCCTAAAAGCTTCCCAGGTAGCTCAATGGTAAAAAAAAATCCATCTGCCAATGCAGGAAACATAGGAGACATGAGTTCGATTCCTGGGTGAGGAAGATGCCCCTGGAGGAGGAAATGGCAACCCACTCCAGTCTTCTTGCTTGGAGAATCCCATGGACAGAGGAGCCCAGCAGGCTACAGTCCATGGGGTTGCAAAGAGTCAGACACGACTGACTGACTGAGCTCACACTCAAAGTAGGATTTTAGACATCATTTTAGAGCTGTTATTCTATATCAGGATTTGTCATCAAGATTGAAAATTATTTTAATCTGCAATAACTTTGGTTCTATATATTTTTAAAAATTGCCCACTTTAAAACACAAAAATATCAATATTCTTGCTTAATCATGCAGTCTTCATGAGTGACAGTTACATACTCAAAAAAATATAAATGAGCAAAATTCTCTTTATATCCTTATTTTATTATTTAGCCAGTTTAATCAATCTCAACTCATCGTTGACTATATTTTCTAAATTCAGTTGCATAGTCTAAGAACAAATGCATGTTCAGATCTAGAAATGACTGTAAAGATTATAATATGCAACCCTATCATTTTACAGTATGTAAAGTGTGCCCACAAATGGACAGTGATTTAACACAACACCAAGTCAGAACCACGATGTAGATGCTCAACATACCAATTCAACTTTTATCTTCATGGACACAATTTATTTTTTGGTTCATATTTTACTTTTATTTATTGTATGCTTTGGGGATAACATCCATAAATTAATAAAAGTGACTTAAGGGTGAAAGTGACTAAAATCATGACTATAGAACCGAAAATTGAAAAGAAAATTCTTCTTCTCCCTTTAAAAAGATCAGTGACAGTAAATAACATTTATATCACAATGCCAGGAATTTGAGTAAGATTTTAATTAATTGTTAGCTGGATTCTAGAGCTTTCTTGTTAAAGTGCCATTTAGAACTTTTAATCTCTACAATAATTAGTGAGCTTAACTAAGAAAGTGATATTGTACCAAATTATCAATGTGTAGGTATATAATGTCATTTTGCTGTTTTTATTATTGCCATAACCTGTTTTCACTATTTTATCTATATTCCCCACATACTGTAAATACATTATCATGTTATTCCGAATTCAGAAATTTTCAATTCTCTTTTTAGCTTGTGGCACTGCATGATGCCATCCATGTTTATAGTTACTTGGTTCCAATCTACTTCAAACCTCAGACATGAAAAGATGACATTTCTTACACATTAAGATAAACAGTGCATTCTTTCTATCACTTTAGGGAATATGTTAGTCAAGTTCTATAATTTTTCCTTTTTGCTCTTCATAATATTAATAGCTATGCAATAAGAAGTGTACTATTGAACTGTCAGGAATGATTTGTTACCAGATGTTAGCATAATTTGCCAGCTGTCAAATTTTAATAATTTTTATTTGCCTAAAATGTGACACTTAACTTTCATGGTAAATCAAGACATATAGCAGAACTTATTTGATATTACAGAAATTGAAGTAAAACTTGTGTGTGACTTGAACTGAGCATACACTTCACATATGGTATTCTGAATGCATCTTTTTTTAATACACCACAAAATTTGTGCTTTGCTGTGTATTTTTATTCATTGTGTTTCATGCAGAGCTAAACAATCTATAGGGCTTCAGTACTTGTGATGTATACAACAAAAAAACTTTACTTCTAAAACTGTTAGCTTCTTTATTTAAATGTATTTCATCTGTTTTTCCATTCTCTGATAATCTCATGTGGGTGCAAAAACAGAGGGAAAAATTGCCCTTTAAAATGAATATGTATTAATGTCTCATATTAAAATATTTGTATTTTCTTCATCTATAATATTCATAAGACTGAATGATATAAATTCAGTCTGCCAATAATCTTTCCAGGCTCTATGAGGTAACTATTCTTAATATCTTGAGTATAATTATGTTAGGACTATATTATAAAGTTGATTTGTCTAATCCACTCAAGTAACTTGCAATCCAGTGGGGAAAACAACAACTTCCACTGGTATTGGCTTCACCTCCATCATTTGTAATATATTTAAAACTCTTCAGCCAGTTTATGGAAAAGAAAAAGATCAAAAGTAACGTCAAGCAATTTTTCAAATCTGATTTGACTCATTTTTTCCTAATTTATAGTCTGGGAAGTATAAAAAATTTGCACACTTTAAGTTACATTGAGTTCACATCAACAAAATCTTTAAAGTTGATTTAGTAAACTTGTTTGTTGAGTTTTGGATTATTGATTCAATCTAATTATTTATTTTCTATTTTTTCCTGATTAAGTCTTAGAAGAGTATATGTTTCTAGAAATATATCCACGCTTCAAGGCTGTCTAATTTTTTTGGCATATAAGTATACCCTCTTTTGATCATTTGTATTTTGGTGATGTCAGTTGTAACTTTTCTTTCAGTTCTGATTTTATCTATTTGGGTCCTTTCTCTCTTGTTGAATCTGACTGACTAAAGGTTTTTTCAGTTTTGCTTATCTTTTCACAAATCAGCTGTTAGTTCCATTGATCTGTTTCAGTGTTGTTTTTTATTTTTTCTCTATTTCATTTATTTCCACTCTAATCTTTATTATTTCTTTCCTTCTACTGACATTAAGCTTTATTTGTTCTTTTCCTCCCTTTTTAAGTATAAGGATAAATTATTTATTTGAGGGTTTTGTTTGTTTGTTTCCTGAGGTAGACCTATATCACTCTAGACCTCCTTCTTAGAATTGCTTTTGCTGCATCCCATAGATTTTGGAACACTGTGCTTCCAATTTTATTTGTCTCAAGGTATTTTTTAATCCCCCCATTTCTTCACTGATACATTTATGATGTAAAAGAGTGTATTGTTTAGTGTGAATATACTTGTGGGTTTTTTTTCCAGTTTTCTTATAATTGATTTATAGTTTTGTATTATTGTGATTGGAAAAGATGCTTGATATAATTTCAATCTTCTCAATTTTATTGAGACTCATTTGGTTCTAGCATGTGATATATCCTGGAGAATGTTTCATGTGCCCTTGGAAGCAATGTGTACTCTACTGTGTTGGGGTAGAATGTTTGTATATGTCTAGTAAATCAGTTTGACCTAATGTGTTGTTTAAGGCCAATGTTTTCTTAATTATTTTCTATCTGGATGTTCTATCCACTGATGTAAATGATGTGTTGAAGTCCCCTATCATTATTTTATTTCAATTTCTACATTTATATCTGTTAATCTTGTCTTTATCTGTTCTCCTTAGGTTACTGAGCATGTTTGTGAATATTACTCTGAATTGTTTATCTGGTAGATTGCTTATCTCTTTCATTTAGTTCTTTTTCTGAGGTTTTGTTTTATTCTCCTTTATTTGAAAGATATCCTGTTGTCTCCTCATTTTGTTTCTATGTGTTAAATATATCTGCTATGTCCCCCAGTCTTGAAAGAGAGGCCCTATGCAGAAAAGGTATCCTGTGGGGCCCAGTGGCAGAACCCTCCCTGGTCACCAGAGCCAAGTATTCCAACCATATCCCTGTGGGGTGCATGTCTCCTCTTACCGTAGCTGAGCCGTGATTGCTATAGGCATGTTAGTTAGTGGAATTGGTTCCCATGCTGGCTGGGTGCATTGCTTGTCTCTAACTGCTGGACACAGTCTGTAAGTGGGGTGGGTCCTTGGCCTGGTTTGATGAGAGGTTCTGGTCTGAGTACTATCAGCACAGTGATGTGCAGACCTGTCCCCCCAGAGTGTGAACCACTTGGGAAGCATTCTGGTGATGGTCATAGCAGTCCTTTAGGTGGGAGAGGGCAGGAGCCAGTTGAAGGGACCAGTGGGGTGGGCAGGTTGAGTGGACAGGGTCCTCAGGGGAACAGTGGGGTTGGTGGGGCACATGGTGTTAGCTAGGTTGATGAAGAGTGACAGAAATAACACCCACAAGAGCTGAGCTAATTATTTGGGGGAAAGTTTAAAAAAAAAAAAAGTTTACCAGCACTTCCATGACTAGAGAAAGTACCACTGGATCCTGCCATATGCCTTTTAAGCATATGTCTTAAAATTAGTCAGTGGATCTCCTTTTCATATAATCCAGGTGTTCTTCAAGTTGCTGCCTCTCTACTGGAATTTGGAGCAAGTGACTTTGTATATGAGTTTTTCAAGAGAAGAGTCACAGTTTTTCACAGCAAGATGTGGTGGTCGTGCGGGGTGGGTACCTCTGATGGTGACATCCCTTCTGCTTGTGGGTCACTGAATGGGGATGTGAGATTTTTTTAATATCTATTTTTATTATGTATTTGACTGCTCTGGTTCTTAGCTGGAGCATGTGGGACCCAGTTCCCTGACCAGGAATCGAACCTGGGCCCCCTGGCATTGGCAGTGCAGAGTCTTAGCCACTGGACCACCAGATGTCCCAGGATGTGAGTTTTGATAAGGCTGCATCTTTGCCCCTCCTACTAATCTTGATGTGGCATTTTTTTATAACTTTGGTTGTTGAAAATCTGTTCTGCTAAGTCTTTATGTCATTCTCAGAGATAGGTATTCTATATGCAGTTATAGCTTTGATGAGTACACAGGAGGAGGTAAGTTCAGGATATTTCTCCTTTGCCATCTAGATCTGGACCACCTCCCCTTCATTATTGAAGGGTTTTTTTGAGGGGATGGGGCTGGAGCAGATATTGAATGCATTGTTCAGAATCTTTTTCTTCAGTACTTAACTATTTCACCCCACTTTCTTTTGGTCTCTGGGATTTGAGGAAAAATCTGTGGTTTACCTTGTAGTCACTTCTTTCTTGCTAATTTCATGGTTTTTCTTTGTCTACAAATCATTTGGAAAAGACTCTGATGCTGGGAAATATTGAAGGCAGAAGGAGAAGGGGGGTGGCACAGGATGAGATGGTTAGATAGCATCACTGACCCAATGGGCGTGAGTTTGGGCCAACTTGGGGAGATAGTGGAGGACAGGGGAACCTGGCATGCTTCAGTCCATGGGGTTTCAAAGAGTCAGACATGATTTAGTGACTGAACATCAACAACAACAAATAGTTCTCAACAGTTTATGTTGTGGTTAGGTGTGAATTCTTTGACTTCATACTATTTAGAGTTCAATGAGCTCTTGGTTCTTTGAGCTCATCCCATTTAGAGTTCAATAAGCTCTAGGTTGTGCAGATTAAAGTTTTTCATTAATTTGAGACATATTATTATATTATTTCTTCATATGTTCTTTCTGAGTTTTTCTCCCATTTATTGGGACTTCCATTATTCATATGTTGATATTCAATTTGTGTCCCAGAGATCTCCAAGAACTTGCTTACTTTCTATTTTTTCCTGTTCTGCAGACTTTGTTGTTCAGTCTTCCAGTTACGTCTGACTCTTTGTGACCCCATGGACTCCAGCATGCCAGAGCTCCCTGTCGCTCATCATCTCCTGGAGTTTTCCCAAGTTCATGTTCATTGCATTGGTGATGCCATCCAGCCATCTCATCCTCTGACACCCTCTTCTCCTTCTGCCCTCAATCTTTCCCAATATCAGGGACTTTTTCAATGTGTCATCTGTTTGCATCAAATGACTGGATGCGAAAATACTGGAAGCTTCAGCATCAGTCCTTCCAGTAGTGAATATTCAGGGTTAATCTCCTTTAAGAGTTTTGACTGGTTTGATCTTCTTGCTATCCATGGGATTTTCAGGAGTCTTCTCCAGCACCACAGTTCAAAGGGATCAGTTCTTTGGTGTTCTGTCTTCTTTATGGTCCAGCTCTCACAACCATAAGTGACCACTGGGAAGTTCTGCAGACTAGATACCTCTATTCTTTGTGTTTTGCCAGGAAAAAAAAAAATCTGCTTTTGTAGCCCCTCTCATGAATTTTTTCTCAGTTAATACACTTTTTAAGTACATAATTTCTATTTGTGTCTTCTTGTTCTACTTCTTAATAAGTTCTGTCTCTTTGTTGACATTTTCCACATGGTGAGGAATCATTCTCATATTGTTTCAGCTCCTTAGATGTGGCTTACTTTAGTGCTGTAATTATCAGATTTAAAGTCTTTGTAATAAGTCCAATTGATGGACTCTTCTGGGACACTTTCTACTGATAACTTTTCCCCCCCCCGCATATCAGGTATACTTTCACATTTCTTTGCATTTCTCATAATTTTTAGTTGAAACATAGTTATTTTAAATAATATAACGTGGCAAAGTTGAACACCAGAATCCGCCCCCTTACCAAGTTGGCTGTTGCTGCTGTTTGTTGTTTCTGTTGGCTTGCTTAGTGACTTTCTTGAACTAATTTTTCAGAAAATTTGATCATATGCCTCTGTTCATATAGCCTGGTGGCCAACTAGTGATTGGACATATTTCCTTAAATATCTAAACTAATGGCTATCCCATCTTTGTCAGGTACTCTTAGTATTTGTTGGGATCATGCCATCAGTGACAAGCCAGGGAGTTTACAATTCTGCCTTAATCTTCACTGCCTGCTTTCACATTTCCTCCTGATCAGTCAGCGGTAAGAGAGTAAGCGTTCTTGGGTCTTTTCTGTGCATGCGTACAGTACTATAGCATCCAGTCTACTAGATATCCACATATTTTGGAGCTTTCAAAAGTCTCTGTGGATATATCACACCCACCCCCAAGTTTCCTATTACATATTTGGTCAGCATCTTGTTTGCTCCAACTGTTGTTACACCTCAGACAGTTACAATATCACTGATTGTTTTAATAAATGCCCTCGGAAAAAAGTTGGTTGCAGACAGTGAGTTCTGAGTCAGGTCAAATAATGACAAATTCTGTGAATGGTGGTTTCCTGGGAAATGGCAGACAAGTCAAATCATGCAAAGTTTCTGAGAAAGTGACTCTGGGGAAACTTAAAATTGTGTACCTCTTCTAGTGATTGCCATGCTTCTGTTTTTCCCGACTACAGTAATTGCAAGGCTGTTCATTTTTAAGGGAACCATACAGTAGGAAATCATGGGCTAAAATGACACAAAGCTCAGTATTATTATTAAGATGCATCCATTTTTCTTGAGCAAATGCTCCTCACACTGGTACAAGCCTTTGGATGATTTCCATAGTTGATTTTGACAATTTTTTTCAAGTTCTTATTGCTTGGGGTGAGTAGGTTTTGGGGGCGGGGATGGTGCATAATTTGCTATTTGTGTTGATAACACTTCTGTTAGTGGTTCAATTTTAATTCATATAGCTTCATTTTGAGTTTTTGGGTTTGATAGTCCACTTTCAAAGTGGTCTATCATTTTGATTTACCATGACTCCTCTCTTCTTAAAAAAAAAAACAAAACACAAAACACATGTTTTTTCATGCCCCAGAAACTTCTCTACCTGGCTTAGACCCTCTTTACAGTATGAAGGCATGATAGCACTTTATGCTTGATGACATGCTTTTATAACACCAAGTCAAAAGCTTAAATGAAATATAATTACTTCTACCATAGCTTATTGGTTAACACAATTACATATTAGCTCAGACCCAACAGATTCTATCTTTTACTGGAAAGAGCACCAAAGAGTTTGCAGCATTCTGCAAATTTACCACATATGTTACCTATTTTATCTTCACAAAATTTTATGGAATACATATTGTTATTCTCACTTTACAAATGCTAAAACTGAGACTTAAGTTAAAATGTACAAAGAGTATAAAGTGATATAAATATGATATGTCATACTAACCCTAAATTTGTATCTTTTAATGATTACAGAGTAGAAAGCACTTTTCCTAAACTGTTTTCACAGAACCATAGTAATTAGAAAGATGCTGAAAAAGAAAGGGTTATGAAATCAAATATTTTAAAAGCAAAAATGAAAATCAGTATATTGGAAACAGTTTTTAGACACAATGTTTATTTTCTTATAAGGTTTTTCTCTGCAAAATAACCTTTGTGTAAATAACTGCTATTATATTCCAATGGAAAATTTAAGGAGCACACTTTCAGGAAATAGTAGATAATCACTCTTAATATTTACTAAAATGACTTTAAGGGTCACAATCATTAGCAAGTGTCATTGAAATTTCAAATGTTGAGTAAACTGTTATATTTCTAGGCAAGAAGTTGAATCATGTGCTTTAAATAAAGAGGTGGGTAAGATTATGCAAATACAGATATCGTTCACTTACCTAGTAAGTATAGCGGAACCAATTACTGTGGAAAGGAGTTATTTTATTTGGTGACATATACCATAGAATTTAAGAATATAGAGTAAGATTATAATAGCCACTTTTCAGATCTTGGTTCCTCCTCAGAGTGTAAGTATAACATTTGCTAAACTGTTTATACTCTGTGCCTTTGATTCCTTAGTGTAATATGAGGGCAAAAATAATACTCACTTTAATAAATATCTAAAGTTGAAATGAGGAAATGCCCATAAAACCCATGGCATTTTGTAGGTAGCCATTAAGTTTATGAGAGTAGTAACTACAAATTTGTGGTACTCTAAAGTCTAGCAGCAGTCTATTGTGTTTACAACACAATTAGCCAGACACAATAAAGTCAATAAACTAAAGTCAGGAGAATTGTTAAGGCAGATTTCGACAAGTATACACAGAGAAAGGCAAAGTAGGTTCCGTGCTGGCCTTATACATTTGAAGATATGTATCAAAATCAAGAGAATGCAAATAAACATTTGTAAGGGTATGGAGAAAAGGGAACCTTCCCAAAGGTAGCTGGAATGTAAACTGGTGCAGCCACTGTGGAAAAGAGTATAGAGTGTACTCAAAAAATTAAAAATAAAACTACTCTATGGCCTAGCAATTCCACACCTAGGTATATATAGCTGAAAAAAACAAAAGCACTAATTTAAAAAGATACATACACCCCAATGTTCATAGCAGCAATATTTACAATAGCCAAGACACCTAAGTGTCTATTAACAGATGAATGGATAAAGAAACTGTGGTATACATGTACAATGGAATACTACTCAGCCATGAAAAAGAATGAAATTTTGTCATTTGCAGCAATATGTGTGAACCTGGCAAGAATATGGTAAGTGAAATAAGTCAGACAGATAAATAAGTCAGACTATATGATATTTCTTACATGTAGAATCTAAAAAATGCCAAAAGAAAACACAGTAAATGTAACACAAAAGAAGTAGACTAGCAGGTATATAGAACAAACTAGTAGTTACTAGCGATGAGAGGGAAAGGGGAAATACAGGGGTAAGGGAGTGGAAAGAACAAAATATTGGTTATAATAAGATAAGCTCAACGATGTATTGTACAACAAAGTGAATATAGTCAATGCTTTGTAAATAACTATAAATGGAAAGTAACCTATAAAAATTATATAAAAATTTATAAAAATTAAATGGGGGAAAAATCTTTTGACCACTATTTTTGTCAGTGATAAATCTCAAAAATTTCTGCTATTGTAGTCACATAATTTTTCTATCACTAAATCTTGATACACACATATGTACGTAGGTATATAGATATATTAAAAAATAGTTGCTTTCTCTGTGTGTATCCAGGGATAAATAGAAGAGTTAAAATGACAGAACACAACTGATTTTTTCAGTTATAATACTCATGTAAGTCTCAGACTGTGCTCAGAATAAGCAAGAGTTTTCTTTTAAAAGTGTGATATAGATTGAATTTATTCACACCTAATATATCCTAAAGGAAATCAGTCCCGGGTGTTCATTGGAAGGACTGATGCTGAAGCTGAAACTCCAGTACTTTGGCCACCTCATGCGAAGCGTTGACTCATTGGAAAAGACCCTGATGCTGGGAGTGGTTGGGGGCAGGAGGAGAAGGGGACGACAGAGGATGAGATGGCTGGATGGCATCGCCGACTCGATGCACATGGGTTTGGGTGAAATCCAGGAGTTGGTGATGGACAGGGAGGCCTGGCGTGCTGCGATTCATGGGGTTTCAAAGAGTCGGACACGACTGAGCGACTGAACTGAATATATATTATTGAAAAATGGTAAGTTGTAAACAAAAATGGACATGTCATTTTCATTAAAAAATAAAAGGTGCATAAAGAAATCTACAGAAATATGCACCAAGCTATTCAGTGTTGTGTCTTTGTGACAAATTGCATAAAATTCTCTCTGCTATAGGTTTCTGAAGTATTTATATTTTTAACAATTATGTGGATATTTTTGAAGTTCAGAAGAAAAAGTTGACTTTAAAAATTGAAATCTGTTCAATTAAGAAGGAATTTAGAAAAAAATTAAACCTGAATTGCATGAATTCAAATATCAGCTAGCTGCACCCTCAAACGCTCAAATAACTTCTTTGATTAAATCTAAATGTCTTTTCTAAGATTTTGATAATAAAAGCACAGAGCTTATGTCTTATTATTAAAAAAATAAATTTTTTATTTCATCTTTATCATTGCAACATACAATTGGAACTACAGACACTTCAAAATAATCTTATTTAAAAATTTGTTAGTAAATATTTTGTGAATCATATGCTTCTTGGGAATAATCAGGCAATATGAGTGTCTTTAGTTAGGAGACATAGTATAGTGCCTTCAAACAATGATAATTGAAGTAATTGGTAAAAATATTTATTATTTTAAATATTAAGTTGAGGAACTTATGTTTGCATATTTCCTACACACAAATGGTTGTGGCATAACAAAAATAAAAAAGAACTACTAAAACAATTGATTGAGTTCTATAAAATTTGTTTAAAAATTATACATTTGCCCCTAAAAATTAAAGGCTTATTTATAAATTCAAGAATTTAGCAATTTTGTTTCAATTAAATGAGCTTGCACATTTGCAGATCATTTTAATTCATGTTAGAAGAGCTCATAATAATGAAAGTTTAAAAGAATTGTGATGAAATAGTATCTGGAACATCAAACACATTTATTGCTTGCCATAAAAATATGACATCATATAAAATGCAATGAATATATTAAAAAGGCATTTATTATAAAAATTAAAATATCAAACACAAATAACTAATAAACCCTGAAAGAACTTTGTTTTCTAATAAATTTTGTGATAAAAGATAATGTTGACAAGAATGTTCTCTATGAAATATCTACAATGATGGCAGCTATTTATTGTATTTAGTAAGTGATGAAAAATACATTTTCTTATATAAAAATAGCTTAGATAGGGCACTCTACAACCTTCTTGAGAAACTTTCAGTTCAGTTCAGTTCAGTTCAGTCGCTGAGTCATGTCCGATTCTTTGTGACCCCATGAATTGCAGCATGCCAGGCCTCCCTGTCCATCACCAACTCCCGGAGTTTACTCAAACTCATGCCCATTGAGTCGGTGATGCTATCCAGCCATCTCATCCTCTGTCATCCCCTTCTCCTCCTGACCCCAATCCCTCCCAGCATCAGGGTCTTTTCCAATGAGTCAACTCTTCGCATGAGGTGGCCAAAGTACTGGAGTTTCAGCTTCAGCATCAGTCGTTCCAATGAACACCCAGGACTGATCTCCTTTAGGGTGGACTGGTTGAGAAACTTTAGCCAAGTCCAATTAAAGGTTTCTAATTAAAATTGTATAGATAGGAAGGAAATTAATGTCTTTGTTTGAACTATTTGTTTATTTCAAGTGTACTGCATATAATTGCAAGGCCACGAAGAAA
The DNA here is from genome assembly GCF_023699985.2 of Odocoileus virginianus. Taxonomy (NCBI): domain Eukaryota; kingdom Metazoa; phylum Chordata; class Mammalia; order Artiodactyla; family Cervidae; genus Odocoileus; species Odocoileus virginianus. The sequence goes on from NC_069699.1 coordinate 22,251,988, forward strand.
TCATTAGAATTATTCTTTACCCTGTTGATTTCCTGTTATATCAATTTATTTCAGAACTTATTTTTCAAGCTTTGAAGGAAAACAGAAGTAGCTAAATATAAGACCTTAACCTAGGGGATTATTTTCCCCCATCATTATTAGCTAGAGACAACATGTATTGAACAAAATAAAGGTTAAGCTTCAATTAAGCATTCTAAATATATTTAGTGAGATATTGAAAAAACTCATAATTCTTCTACCCATACAATTTACCAGAAGCTCTGAATGAAGTAAATTATAACAGAAGCCATAAGAATGCTCAGGTGGTTTTCTATGGTATATTACAATTGCCCTTACATTATATACAATTGTTTCTCAGAGGGGGAAAAATATGTATTCCAAAAATAAATAAATAAATCTGTTTCATAAATGCTGGCAACATTACAGAAAGTCTTTGAGGGAATGGCTGAAAGTAAAGACACATACAGACTTATTTTTTCCTCCCCAGATTCAAATGCTCTTTCCAGAACTTAAAACGATGTGGAAGCAGGTCATCGATGTGTTACCTTCAAGTGCATTGCTACAGCTAGCATACTAGAGGTTTCTTTATTGCTGAAACTCAAGGGATTAATCTATGGCTTGAAAATCAAGAACAAAGCCTCGGCACTAATACACAGATTGAGAAGAATTTTCCAAAGGGGAAGTGGAGATAATCCCACGGCCCTGGAGAGAACCATTGTTTCTTTCTGCATCCCTGCTTCTGAGAAAGATTCTGGATACTGGCTTGAGCACAGTTTTCTGCTTCCTAACTGTGAGCAGTGTTGGCACATCTTTTTCTGCAACCGAAAACTTCATGGTCTGAAACAGGTGTCAGGAGGTCAGGTGCCACTCAGAGAGTGCTTTACACAGGCACCACTAACATAATAGTCTCTGAAACTCTGGCTGAGCAATGACACTCCTCCAGGTTGCTTTAGGTCTGTGTCTCTAACACTCCTGAAACTGCACAACTCAGTAATTTTGGTAAAAATATACAACAATTTAGTGGGAAAAAAATGAGCCAGTGAGTTATTTGATATCATGTATTTGTTCAACTCGCTGTCTCATTCTGAGGAAGGTGCTGTGATTATTATTTTAGGTATGTGCAAACTAACTTTAGAGAAGTAAAGTCATTTGCCTAATATTATATAAGTAATTAGGGCAACAGCTAGGAATTTAATTCCTGTACCTACCCTCTCCTCAAAATATTTTATTATCATAATAAAAGTATGTGTGTGTGTGTGTGTGTGTGTGTGTGTGTGTGACAGAGAAAGAGGGAAGAAGGGAGAAAATTCTCTTACTCATGTTTGGAAAGATTGTCTTTACTTTTTATAACAACATTTATCTTTATGATTTATGGAATTTAAGAAAATGTGTCTACACTTGGAATCATTGAGTCATCAGCTTTCAAAGATATCTATTTAGATGTGGCAATTAACACTCTAACACACTGTGGTGGATTTATATTTTGTCAACTTAGCCAATCTGGAACAATGTTTTACAGATTATATACATATAGATAGATGTGTGTGTGTGTGTATATATATATATATATATATATACATATATATATATATAGACAGACAGAGAGAGAGAAGTACAGTATCTGGTTAACATGGGCCAAAAGTGACAATTTACGTAAGATTTGAAAGGCAAAAGTTAAGGAAGCAGATATACACATCTACATGGATAAATATATAGATATAGCTCAGCTGGTAAAGAGTTGTACACATTGTGTGTGTATATATATGTATTTTAAGAGACTTTAATTTTAAAGCTAATTTGTTGTTGTTGTTATGTTTAATCACTCAGTCATATCTGACTCTTTTGTAAGCTTATGAACTGTGGCCTGCCAGTCTCCTGTGCCATGAGATTTCTCAGGCAAGAATACTGGAGTGGGTTGCCATTTTCTACTCCAGGGGATCTTATTGACCCAGGGATTGAACTCATGTTTCCTGCATTGGCAGTTGGATTCTTTAACCACTGAGCCACATGGGAAGCCGAAAAAGCTAATTTAGGTTCACAGCAAAATTGAGTGAAAAGTAGAGATTTTCTCCCATATCCCTTGTGCCCACACATGCATATCAACATCCTGGATGGGAGGTATACATTTGTTGATATTGATGAATCTATATTGACACATAACTACCACCCACAGTTCACAGCATACATTAGGATTCACTTTTTGAGAGAATCTGCCTCCATATATTTTTCACACACAGATGGTTGGTTCAGGGCCTGAGATTTCTTGTAGCTCTCACAGGCTATTGCGTCTCTTCTCTTACTTTTTGAAGTGGGACAGAAGCAGGATTCAGCTCTTTCAGTTTGTGACATATTGCCTCTTTCAGTTTCTCTGACTCCTGGGCCAGGTGTGTGTTTAGACCTGAGTACAAAGGTAGCAGTTTTTCCTGCAGGACACTCTGCTCTAAAAAGTTGGAGGCTTGGAGAGGGTGAGAGCCTCATACTGTTTCTGTCTGTCCTTACAGTCTCCTGCTTTTCCATGCTTTTCTACATCATGTCCTTTTCTCGGCAACTGCCCGCCCTGCAAATTTCAGACCCTAGCACCAGACACAGAGGCAACAGCTTCAAAAACTTTTTACCTAGTTCTCACAATTGAAAAGCATAAAATCAGATTCATACAATGATCAAATCCACACAATAAATCTCCTACTGAAAGAGAGGAAGGAGTTGGAAGAAGAGGGAGAGCTCTCCTATAGTGATTCTACTTTTCTGATTGTTCCCTGATCGACACAATGTTGATTCATCTCCCCTTTCCCCATTTTCACCTCCACCACATATTTTGTTTGTTTTTTTCACTATGTTTGTCTTGTTTATACACACCAACTGATTATTTTCTAATTAGCTTATTCCTCTCAGAAGATTAAATTATTTGTATGTTGATTCTCCTTCATCTTCTGTTTCCATTATTTTTTCTCTAACAATGTAAGCATGCTTTTTTTTCAACTTTATTTCATTCTGTTTTCTGAAAGTGATATTATTTATTTTTGCTATGCTTTAGAGTGCTTTTCATTTTGGACCTTCCAATGTGACTTTTGCTTTCACAATGTAATTGTTTATCACTTTCATTTATTCACTAATCCCTTTTAGTTTACTTATTTTCTAATTCTGTTGTTTTTCTTTCTTCTTCTTTGAAACTTTTGAAACTTTGAAATTCTTATTTTCATTATTTTTCAGGTATTTAAATCATACTTATTCATTATTTATTTATAACTAATGATTTAGCTGTTTTTACTACATATTATAGGTTTCATGATTTCAACTGCTTTTCATATGAGGAAAACTACAGTCTTTTTGTATTTGTTTTTGTTGTGGTTACTCATTTTTAAATGGGAGTACTTTTTTTTTTCCTGGACCAGATGATTTTTTAAAAATTTTATTTATTTTTTATTGAAGGATAATTGCTTCACAGAATTTTGTTGTTTTCTGTCAAGCATCAATATGAATCAGCCATGCTGCTGCTGCTACCAAGTCGCTTCAGTCGTGTCCGACTCTGTGCGACCCCATAGACGGCAGCCCACCAGGCTCCCCCGTCCCTGGGATTCTCCAGGCAAGAACACTGGAGTGGGTTGCCATTGCCTTCTCCAGAATCAGCCATAGGTATACATATATCCCCTCCCTTTTGAACTTCCATCCCATCTCCCTCCCCATCCCACTCCTCCAGTTTGATACAGAGCCCCTGTTTGAGTTTCTTTAGCCACACAGCAAATTCCCATTCGCTATCTACTTTACACATGGTTATGTAAGTTTCCAAGTTACTCTTTTTTTTTTTTTTCCCCGCCTCCAGGGGATCTTTCTGACCCAGGGATCGAACCTGTGCCTTCTTTTTTTTTTTTTTTTAACCAGGAAGTGATTTTATTTTTTTTTTCATTTATTTATATTAGCTGGAGGCTAATTCATACATCTCACCCTCTCCTTCCCTCTCCCTATGTCCGCAAGTCTATTGTCTATGTCTGTTTCTCCATTGCTGCCCTGCAAGTAAATTCTTCAGTATCATTTTTCCAGATTCATATATATGCATTAGTATATGATATTTATCTTTCTATTTCTGATTCACTTCACTGTGTTCTAGGTTCATCCACCTCATTAGAACTGACTCAAAGGCATTCATTTTATGGCTAAGTTATATTCCATTGTGTATATGTACCACAACTTCTTTATCCATTCATCTGTCGATGGATATCTAGGTTGCTTCCATGTTCTAGCTGTTGTAAATAGTGCTGCAATGAACAATAGGGTACATGTGTCTTTTTGCAGTTTGGTTTCCTTAGGGCATATGCCTAGGAGTGAGATTGCTGGGTCATATGGTGGTTTTATTCGTAGTTTTTTAAGGAATCTCCATACCATCTTCCATAGTGTCTGTATCAATTTACACTCCCACCAACAGTGCAAGAGCATTCTCTTTTCTCCACATCCTCTCCAGCATTTATTGTTTGTAGACTTTTTGATGATAGCCATTCTGACTGGTGTGAGGTGATATCTCATTGCAGTTTTGATTTTCATTTCTCTAACAATGAGTGATGTTGAGCATCTTTTCATGTGTTTGTTACCAATCCGCATGTCTTCTTTGGAGAAATGTCTGTTTAGGTCTTTTTCCCACTTTCTGATTGGGTTGTTTGTTTTTCTGGTATTGAGTTGTATGAGCTAGTTGTATATTTTGGAAATTAATCCTTTGTCAGTTGTTTCATTTGCTATTATTTTCTCCCATTCTAAGCGTTGTCTTTTCATCGTGCTTAGTGTTTCCTTTGCTGTGCAAAAGCTTGTAAGTTTAATCAGGTCCCACTTGTTTACTTCTTTTTTTATTTCTGCTGCTCTAGGAGGTGGGTCATAGAGGATCTTGCTTTGATTTATGTTGAGTATTCTGCCTATGTTTTCCTCTAAGAGCTTTATAGTTTCTGGTCTTACATTTAGGTTTTTAATTCATTTGATTTATCTTTGTGTATGGTGTTCGGAAGTGTTCTAATTTCATTCTTTTATATGTAGCTGTCCTGTTTTCCTGGCACCATTTATTTAAGAAACTGTCTTTGCCCCATTGTATATTCCTGCCTCCTTTGTCAAAAATAAAGTACCCATAGGTGCATGGGTTTATTTCTGGGCTTTCTATCTTGTTCCATTGACCTATATTTCTGTTTTTGTGCCAGTACCATGCTATCTTGATGACTGTAACTTTGTAGTATAATCTGAAGTCAGGAAGGTTGATTCCTCCAGCTCTATACTTTTTTCTCAAGACTGCTTTGGCTATTCAGAGTCTTTTGTGTTTTCATATAAATTGTGAAAATTTTTGTTCTAGGTCTGTGAAAAATGTCATTGGTCATTTGATAGGGATCACATTGAATCTGCAGGTTGCATTTGGTAGTATAGTCATTTTTCATAATATTTATTCTTCCTACCCAGGAACATGAAATATCTCTCCATGTTTATGTCATCTTTGATTTCTTTCATTAGTGTCTTATAATTTTCTGTGTACAGTTTTTTTGTTTCCTTAGGTAAATTTATTCCTACATATTTAATTCCTTTTGTTGCAATGGTGAATGGGATTGATTCCTTAATTTCTCTTTCTGATTTTTCATTGTTAGTATATAGAAATGCAAGTGATTTCTGTGTATTGATTTTGTACCCTGCAACTTTGCTAAATTCACTGATTAGCTCTAGTAATTTTCTGATACTAATCTTTAGGGTTTTCTATGTATAGTATCATGTCATCTGCAAACAGTGAGAGTTTTACCTCTTTGAAATGAATTATGGGTTCATTTTATTTCTTTTACTTCTCTGATTACTGTAGCTAGGACTTCCAGAACTATGTTGAATAATAGTGGTGAAAGTTGACACCCTTGTCTGACCAGATGAATTTTGAACGTCAGAAGTAGTTGGGAATGTGAGTTGGATCAATATCTGAGATTTTAGTTTCTTGTTTTAAATACTGAACTTATTCTCAGATTTAATCTGTTCCATAACACATCTCTAGTCTGGCCTTGGCCAGAGTACAACTTGATTTGTTCAAGATCTTTCTTCTGATTTAGACTGATTGCCATCCACTTAAAAAAAAAGAATTTTATTGAATTATAGTTGATTTACAATGTTGTGCTAATCTCCACTGTACAGCAAAGTGACTCAATTATACACACACACACACACATATATATATTATTTCTTTATATTTTTTTCCATTATAACTTATCACAGGATATTGATTACAGAGAAGAAAAGTGAAAGTGATAGGTTTAGTTTGTTACCCTTCTATACAAATCAATTCAGCTATATCATTTCTCATGAAAAGCTAAGGTATTCTCCTACAGTGATACTGGTTTACCTGCCCCTGTAATTTCAGTATTGCAACTGCCTCTTTTTGGATATGAGAAAAATATGATAGAGGACTTTAAGCAGTGAATCTCATTTACTCATTAAAAAACATTTAAACGGTATTATATTGTATGTATGCTCTTTACATATGTTATCCCCTATAGTCTGATTTAATGAAGACTGTTTGTATTGCTTACACACTAACTCACAATAAACCTTGAAAGAAGCTCAAAGAGGATTCCATTAGCTTATTTAATGTATAACTACTTCAGTGAGAAAGAATGCTGTGACAGTATATATCATTATCCATTATTATGAATTAGAAAAAATTTACTAGGATAAGTGATGAACCTGATATACAGATGACTTTGCAGTTTAATTTCTCATCCCAAGTTTCCTTCAACAGTTGTATCAGTCATTGAAATAGAATGCTTTGTTTAAATAATAACATGTATCATTTAGTATGTGTAAGTCAAACAACTTGAGAAAGTCAGAAAGTCTTCACAGAGGAGGTACTATATGAAGTAGATCTTGAAGGATCAGCATGATTTATTCAAAAGTAGAAGTGTAGAAAGGGGATTGCATGCAGGGAGAAGAAGATGTGCAAAGACATAAAAGAGTAATAAGAATGGATAAACTGGAAAATTAAACAGTTGGGTGTGAATTTATTAGACTGGAGGGTATATTCAGAAGGAATGAGGAGGTAGAAATTGGAGAAGTAGAAGGTCATAAGGATGCCTTACCCCATGTCTGTTGTTTTAGGCAATTTTTACATATTGTGCTCAAATGTTATTTTCTTTTTAGTTCATTAGTTTCATATTGAGTCACTGGTATAATTGCAATTCAGTGACTTGTGTGTTTTTAATGTGTGTGTTATTGTTCTATAGTTAGTATTTTTAGTTAACACAATTCACAGATGTAGAAGGAATAGTGTAGCTAAGTAACCCCATGCACAATATCATTGGATCTTCATTCTCCTTAAAAAAAAAAAAGAATCCAATCTAACAATCTCTACCTTTTAATTGGGGTGTGTTGGCTACTTACATTTACTGTGATTATTGACAAAGTTTGACTTCAATATTACATTTGCTGTTTGTTTTCTATTTATGATATCTGTTATTAATCCATTTTTTTCTCTTATATTGCTTTCTTTGGGGTTAAGTATGATTTTTATAATCCCATTTTACTTCTTTTGGTGAATGAACAATACATTGTTAGTGGTTCCTTGAGGACTTAGGTATACATTTTTAATATAACTTTAAGTAATATTATGCCACTTCAGTGTATTATTTTAAAAAATGGTATACTTACTTTACCATCTTTTGTGCTACTGTTTTTATATTTTGCTTCCACATGTGTCACAAACTACATTAAGCATTATTATCATTTTTGCTTTAAACAGTCATTTTTAAACATACTTTAATAATAAGAAAATTATTAAATATTTGTGTGCAAATTTCCCTTTTCCATTGCTTTTCATTCCTTGGTAAAGATCTGTCTTTCTATATGACAGCATTTCCCTTCTGCCTCTAGGATTTACTTTAAAATTTCTTTTATGCAGGTTTACTTTCTGCATATTTATGCCTGAGAAGTCTTTATTTTGTCTTCATTTCTTAAAGTTATTCCTGCTCTGTATAGACCTCTATATTGACAGACTTCTCTTTCTGTACATACTTGGAAGATGCCACTCTACTGTCTTCTGGCTGACTTTGTTTTCTGTGAGAATTCTGCCATTCTTATCTTTGCTTCTCCATGTGTAGTGTGTTTTTTAATATTCTCTCTCAGACTGCTAATAATACATTCTCTTTATCATTGGCTTCCAGAAATTTTATTTTGATGTTGTTTTTATTCAATCATCCAGTTGTGTCTAACTCTTTGCAACCCCAGGGACTACAGCATGCCAGGCCTCTCTGCACCTCACCATTTCCTGAAGTTTCCTCAAGTTCATGTCCATTACATCAGTGATGCCATCCTGCCATCTTATCCTCTGATGTCCTCTGCTCCTTCTGCCCTCAATTTTTCCCAGCGTCAGGGACTTTTCCAGTGAGTCAGCTGTTCACATTAGATGATCAAAATACTGGAGTTTCAACATCAGCATCAGTCCTTCCAACAAGCATGCAGGGTTGATTTCAATTAGGATGGACTGGTTTGATCTGCTTGCTGCCCAAGGGACTCTCCAGAGTCTTCTCCAACACCACAGTTCAAAGGCATCAATTCTTCGGCCCTCAGTTTTCTTTATAGTCCAGCTCTCACAACCATACTGTGACTACTGGAAAGACTTGCCTTGACGATACAGACTTTTGTTGGCTGAGTATTGTCTCTGCTTTTCAGCATGCTGTCCGGGTTTGTCATAGCTTTCCTGCCAAGAAGGAAATGTATTCTGATTTCATGGCTGCAGTCACCATCCGCAGTGATTTTAGAGTCCAAGAAGAGGAAATCTGTCACTACTTCCACATTTTCCCCTTCTATTTGCCATGAAGTAATGGGGTCAGATGCCATAATCTTAGCTTCTTTGTTTGAATATTTAGTTTCAAGTTGGCTCTTTCCTTCTCCTCCTTCACCCTCATCAAGAGGCTCTTTGGTTCCTCTTCACTTTATGCCATTATAGTGGTGTCATCCACATATCTGATTTTTATGTACCTTGGTATGATTTACTTTACATATTGTGTGCTTGGGATGTTTGTGATTCTTAGATCTATTTATAGTTTTTATAAAACTTTTAAAAACTAAGCAATTGACTTTCAAAAATTTTTTCAATTGCTGCGGGGAGCCAGCCTGACTGCTCAGGCTCCTTCTTGGCTCTGAGAGAGATCAAGAGGTCCCTCTCTGTCCCGCCACCCCTGATTTATTAAAGCACAGGTTGGCCTTTCTCACCTCCCTCAAGGAAATTGCTGTAGCGATCTTTCACCTGTTGCTGATAAACTCGTCATGATTGAAGCCTGTTATCTATCCAGTTAATGTTCTATTGATTTCAGTTGGGTGCTAAGGTGATGCTTTACTGTCCTTAACTGGAGGAATTGAAAACATCTGTGCCTGTAGCTCTGCACATATGCAAACCTTTAATCTATTAGTAACTCCTGTTAGCATATATATAGGTGTGGTATTCTTCAATAAAGTTGGCAGAGTCAGACGCAAGCTGACTCTGTCCCTCTCAACCCCATCTTTCTAAGTTTTTCTAAGTCTGTCTAAGTCTTATTTCTCTCAGGTACTCTGGTAATTGCGTTCTCGACCAGTTCGTTTGCCAGCAGGCTCCGGCAAATTGCTACTTCTCCCCATTTTCCTTCAGGACCACAATTACACATACATTACGTCATGTGAAGCTATACCACAGCTCAGTGGTGGTCTGCTTATTTTATTTTTCTATTTCATTTTAAATAATGTCTATGTCTATGTCTACCAATTCACCAACCTATTAACCCCTTACTTGTCCTTCTTAACATTCCAGCTCCACTTCCTGAACTCTAAGCATCTACTGGCCTTTGCCTTAGGTTCGCCTTCCTCTACAGCTACCTGGAAACACTCCCCACAAGGAAACTGCTACACTGGAGGACTCGCTTCTCTTGCTTCCAGGCTCGCTGGTGGGGCTGCCCTTCACTGCACAAAGCTCAGTGGTGGAAGCGACTGCCTCACATTTTGTCCAGTTTTCTATTTGTTTTTGGTGCAAGGGTTAACATCTTGACAGGAAGTGGAAGTACTATTTTAAACCCACTTAATGTAAATAAGCAAGTTGGTTAACAATAAAAGAATGGAAAAACAAGACACCATTCCTACATTAATCAATAGAAAACTGAAGGGCCTATATAGATGTCGCATCAAATAGATTTCAGAACAAAGAATATTACCTGGGATACAGAGGGTTATTACTTAATGATGAAAAATCAATTTAATACCATGACATAAAGTGATTGAAATATTTATTTATTTGTGTTGGAAACAACATAGATTTCCACCAACAGTGAACAGCTAAACACATTATGGTGTGAGATATTACTCAGCAACAAATATAAATGAACATGCAACAACGTGCATGTGTTTCAAATTATGTTGAATGTAAAAAGTCATGCCAAAAAACCCTACAGACTCTATGATCCCATTTATATGAAGTTCTAGAAATAAAAATAAATCTTTAGTGACCTAAAACCCATCAGTATTTGATGATGTGTGAGCAGGCGAAGTCAGAGGGAATGACAAAGTGGCAGTGGGGGAAGGGTGACCATTATGTTAATTATCTTGATCACAGTGATTATTTCTGTCTGCATACGTGTATCAAAACTCATCAAAATGTACACTTTATATTGAATCTATATACTGTTAATTATGCTTCAGTAAACCAAAACAAAAATTTAAAACAGATAGGGAAACAGATTTAGGACTGATGTAGGACAGATGTAGGACTCTACATCTCTGTGTTCCCCATCTCAGCTCCCTACTAGCAATGCAAATAATTCAGAATCATTATGAGAAACAACCTCACTTATTCTTTCAACAAATATGTATGGGTTCCTGCAATGTGCCACTTCCCACTTCAGTTGCTGCAAATAAAATGGAAACAAGGTAAATAAGGCCTCTAGACATGTGATGACTACATTTTGTTGGAGAAGGAAGAAAAAAATCAAACATAAATAGAAAAAGAATTATAATGAATGGTAGAGAACAGCGATAGAGAATAACTGAGGGACCTACACTACAGTGATCAGGAGGAGGCTCCTTTGAGTTGATGATGTCTGAGTTGAGCCTTGATGTCTGAGGAGTCATTCAGACAAAGATACTGGAAAAGAATATTTCAAGGATAGGGCTAGACCGCATTAAGACTTGCAATGAAAATAAGCTAGGCTTGTTTCAGAAACTGAGAGGTCATTATGACTATGTCTCTAGAAGCAACACAGACAGGATACTCATTCTGTGCTCCTTTTTTCATTTTAATTTTGCAGCTTCAGTTCCTTCTCTCAGAGCACTCTAAATATCTCTAGTAATCTTTTATAATTTCTTCTACAGCAAACATTGCAAGCTTAAGAAAAAATCATTATGAAAAACCATGAAAAAGAAAGAAGATCCTAAACCTTTGAAATAATGAAGCCAAATATATTTGGAAAGAGATGTTCTCATTTTTAATATTTTTTTCCATACCTTCATTTACGATCTTAAACTGGGAGCAGAGATTATTTCATTGAAGCAAGATTCTTATGAAGTTAGTGTCACTGTTAGATTTCTACAGAGCATCAGAGTTAATGTCAGAAAGAATAAAACAGAGAGAGAAAGAAGGCAGAAAAGGGAAAAATGAGGGAGGGAAAAAGGGAGGGAGAGAAGAGAAGCAACATCAAGGACAGGATTAAAATTATAAATTTACTTTAAATATATCTTTCAATGTTGTCTATAATATTTACCTTGTCATTATCCTTTCAAGAAGTGCTAGAAGGTAACAACAGTGTTAAAAACAGCAGTCTCTCTGTACTCACTGCCAACATGAAGGAAGCATCAAGAATCCTAAAAATATCAGTACTCGTAGTCTCACTAGAATAATCACAGATTCTTTCTTTGTGAACATGTTACATGAAAGACGAGGATGCTAAAATTGTTTGCTAGTTCTATAAGGTCCAACTCAAGGATGCCAGAGGAGTATTAACTAATGTAAGGCGATCAATAAAGTCCAAAGGTTGCCTTCAAGGAGTGGAAGTAATGATTATAAATATGTGTCCCAGCTGCCAGGAAGCAGGATCGGCAAGACCAGCAGGTTTTACTTCAAAAGCAACACAAAGATGAATAAAACTGAGGAAATTTCCTATAGAGGAATGAAACGACAAGACGGGTAAATTCTAAACATTTCCTAGATGTGCTTTCATTTGGTAAATGAAAGGTAAAAGTTGGTCTTAAGTATTGCCCAAATCTAAGACTGCTGCCCTGGTGAGAAGGCAGTTAGCATGGGAGAAATCTCTAAAATAGCCACGTTGCCTTGTTTTGAAGTTTATCTTAGGTATTAGTGCCACAAGAAACTTTTGTTCCGATTAGTTCAGCAGCGATAGCAGTTTGGAATTAGCCAATTAACTTGGACTGACCCAATGGTCAATGGTCAATGGACCAATAGTCCCCAGTCAAAAGCGGCTGGAGGGAGAATGCAGTCTGGTGTTATTCAAATGACTCCTATTGCAGGTAAAAATAGAAACCCCAGGACTGCTCACATCAGAGATTAAGGAAGAACAAATTTGAGTTTCTACAGGTATCAAGACAAGCATAGATGATGATGACAAGTAAGAAGGACCAAAGAGGAGCCTAACGGTTCTGGCCCACTGCTGTACCTTAAACAAGTCACATAGAGTCATACATTTCTGTTTCACCTCTAAAACAAGAACACATTTTCCTACTTCACAGCTTATTTGCGAGGATTAAATAACATAAAAGGACAGTGTAAATTGTAAAGCCCACACAGATGTTAGCTATTGCTATGGAAATACTACAGCCAGGATGGCACAGTGTTCTATTTGCCATCGCATTACTATGAGGAAAAGGTTTTGGCTCAAAATAAATTTGGATGGCGACATAGTTTAAGACAAGCAGTACAGTGGCAGAAAAACAACAGCTGGTTGTCTATATTAGTCTCTTCCACTGTTTTCTTCAATACTGGGTTTCTATCACAGATAATATAGCCCCTAATTATCAAACAGCATGTGGCTTGGAAGGGCTCAGTGATTTGTGAAATAAAAGCCTTCTTGAAGACTCACCATGGTCATAAGCTCAGATGGATCCAGAGGAGCTTGTCAAGATGCGATACATGCTTTAATAACTTTTTAATTTGCTTTTTTCTTGAAGGAACTGGATTCTTGTGTCTCATTGAGCAAATAAGATTTTGAAAGGAACTGTGGTCACACACACAAAAAACATGCACGTTGAGAGAGAGAAAGAACTCTGTCTGGGTGAGTTGTAAGAGGTTAACATGGCAAGAAAACTTATATAGAGCCCTTGTGATTAAGACTTAAAAGAAATCATGCTGTGGGCAATTATGCATTTTTATATAATTGGGAGTCCAAAGCTGTAGTACTGTACCATTTTTGAGGCTACAAAAAATATTTTGCCTAACTATATTTCCTATGATATTGGCATATACAAAGTGAGGTTTGAGAGAAAACCTGGTTTAATACCCATTGTAATCCAGTATCTATTATTTGCCCCTGTGTATTTTCTCTAGGAAACATTTGTAACTAAATACTAATGTCAGTGAAAGAAGGCTTGGGTGATTTTCATCTATCACATTTCATTTATTTAAACACATTTTGAGTACCTACTCTACTAAGCAACCTACTATACTGAGCAATAAATATATACGCTTTATTTAGGGGTCACAAAAATAACAATTTTTAAGTAGTTTCCTACAATAAAAACAAAGATATAATATACCTTAGAAAAGAACTGGGTATAGACACAATTTCTATTGTTACTTGTATTGTGCTCACAGCTAACAGATGTGGAGTCCAGATATGAATTTGACATTCGGACTCAAGTTCATTCACATAACCACTAAGTTTTAGTGTGTTGTTGTTGTTTAGTCATTAGGTTGTGCCTGACTCTTTTGCAACCCCATACACTATAATTCACCAGGTTCCTCTGATCTATGGGATTTTCCAGGCAAGAATACTGGAGTGGATTGACATTTCCTACTCCAGGGGATCTTCGTGACCCAGGGGTCAAACCTGTGTCTCCTGCATTGACAGACAGATTCTTTACCACCGAGCCTGCTTCTCTTACATATTCTGAGAAATACTAAAAACTGTCTTAGTGTATGAACCAATTATAGCATTATCCTCATAGGGAAGCCATGGTCAAGTATAGCTATAAGTCATGAAGTCACCAATTGATAAACATTCACATAAATAAAGCTTTCTGGTAGGAAGGCTGTTTGCAAAAGAGGAACCAATGAAAATTCAACATTTAAAAAGCACCAGCATGTGGCTAATTATGCAAGATAAACCGTACCTCAAGGATGCTATGAGCTTAAAATCAGAATTGTCCCTTCCTAGTTAGCTGTGTGCCTTCAGACAGTGCACTGCTTCAAGCTTGTTTGTTCTTGTTTAACATGGCAAGAACACCTTAGTTAACCATATAGTAATTTACCATTTACTAATTACCAAATTATAAGTAAATGATTTTAATATAAGCTATAAAGGGCTAAACACATAAAGGTACAAATAAAGTGATACAGTTGGCATGAATGTGCTACAAGTAGGAAAACACCCAGATAAAAGTAACTTCAAAATAAAGATTTATTATTCCTTTGTAACAAGTTGTCTGGAGCCAGGTGGCACCTGGATTGGTTCAGTGGTTCAATAATGGCAGTACTCAGAATGGATTTCTCTGCAACTATCTCAGTCTCCCCAGCAGAGTAGTAAATTGGCTTTGGCAAATACATATCACTGCATCTCAGTTCTACAGTTAAAGCTGGAAGGAAGGGGAAGGGACTTTCCTTATGCATATTAGTATTACTACAGTGGGAGTTCTTTTCTAGCGGATTTCTCCTTCTGGCCTACTGGTCAGGAGGTGGTCACATATGAGCATAGGCTACTGATAAAGAAGGTAAGGGACATACCTGAAGCCTTCAGTGTGTTTAAACTGGCCCCTCCCCTCAGTGAACAAGATGGTATAACCGCTGTTGGAGAGGCTGCTGGAACTCCAGTATAAGAAGGAGGTACTCTTGATGCACTGAATTGCAGAGGCAAAGGCACGCATAGATGTAATGGAATCATGAAGGCAGGTGGCGGCAGTGATGGAATACATGAAGATAAACGTTTTGACTTGATTTGACTCCTGTGACGTTGTTTGAAAAACAGCAGAATAAGATTTTTTTTTCTTTCAGTTACCAGTTGCTAAATTCCTTTTATATCTATGAGGTATGTATGAACCTGCAGCTAGATCCTGGAAGACGTTAAATTTGAGGTAAAGGAGTTGAAATGATGGTGCCTACAAAGAAGCATTTCTAAAAGCATTGGGAGTCCTAAATACTGGGCCATACAAGGTTGGCTGATTGGGACCAGGAGGTCTATAGCAATCAGTGATAGATTCATGATGAAAATCAAATAAGGAGGGGCAAGAAGATCAGCATATATTCACAAGCACTGTTGTCTCTGAGGAGTTAGGATTCCCTGAAGTTTCTCAGTGTGTTGATACAGTGGACAGGACTGAGCCGTGGGGCACGTGCTGTATAATTATGCTCTCCAGGGCCTTCTGCTGTATTTCCCATTCATTCTGTTTCCTGGGGTACCAGCTGGCTTCTCTATATTCTGTGAAGACCAACCTGTATTTGTGGCTTCAGCCAGCCATTCTGTATATTCATGAACTTTGTAAGGGAGGACCAGCAAGAGATGCATTTGTACAAATCTATCCATTCTACCAGAAAATTTCAAAGAATCTTGACTGTATTGAGGATAGAATATAATTTCTGTCTTATAAAATCAGACACCTCATTTGTTTCATCCACTGCTATATCCCTAGGACCTAGAACGCAAATAGCACATAGTAGACAGACAGTCAGTCGACAGATTTTATTTTCTTGGGCTCCAAATCACTGTGGATGGTGACTGTAGCCATGAAATTAAAAGATGCTTGCTCCTTGGAAGAAAAGCCATGACAAACCTAGGCAGCAAATTAAAAAGCAGAGACATGACTTTGCAGACAAATGTCTGTATACTCAAAGCTACGTTTTTTTCCAGTAGTCATGAATGGATGTGAGAATTGGACTGTAAAGAAGGCAGAGTGGCAAAGAACTGATGCTTTTAAACTGTGGTGTTGGAGAAGACTCTTGAGAGTCCCTTGGACTGCAAGGAGATTGAACCAGTCAATCCTAAAGGGAATGAACCCTGAATATTCATTGGAAGGACTGATGCTGAAGCTCCAATACTTTGGCCATTTGATGCAAAGAGCAGACTCATTGCAAAAGACCCTGATGCTGGGAAAGATTGAAGGCAGGAGGAGTAAAGGGTGACAGAGGATGAGATGGTTGGATGGCATCATCGACTCAATGGACATGAATTTGAGCAAACTCCAGAAAAGAGCGAAGGAAGGGTGGCCTGGTGTGCTGCAGTCCACAGGGATGCAGAGTCAGACATGACTTAGCTACTAAACAAACAAACAAACAAACAGATGGCCAGTGAATGATAATTATTTTACTAATAGATACATCTACTAGTTATTGACTTCCAACTGAGCTGCTTTCAAAGATAGAGAACTGCTCTGAACAATCATCTCAAAATGAAACATTCCCTGGGAATTTGAGTTATGTGTCCCTTCCCAGTTCTAATACTAATTCTTTGTAAACTTCAACCCACAATTTAACTTTCCTGGACCTCAATATCTTCAATATCTATGAAAGAAGGGGATTTGACAAATGATTTCTATATTAGCTTAATTTCATCAAGCAGGTAAAAAAATTTAAGGACATAGAGAAGTCTGAAAATACTCAACAGTAAAATTGGAACAAAGCTTCCGAAAGAAACTAAACCAGGACTTGATAAGCTCAGCAAGAAGTCTCTCATATTTTCAGATTTGCTTTCTTTGTCTCTGATTTGTTGATCTATTTGCTTCCCAGTTTGTACTGCCAGAAAAGCTGGCTGCTCAAAGATTCTGCAGCCACATAATAAGACCCAAGCAACTGCAAAGGTGGATTCATCCAGAGTACACATTCCAGATTCTTAGCAAAGAGGTTACAGTCTTATCTAATTTGAATCAATTGTCCATGCAAGCAGGAAGGACAAAGCCTTGGAAAATGGAAGAGATGCTGCATGAAATGACAGCTTAGATACCACCTGTGCCTCAGGTATGTGCAGTCACCAAAGAGGCAGGTGCTGTTAAGAGCTGAGAGAGAAACACAATAAGGTCTCCTAACCTTACCAGTTAAGATTTCCAGATAGAGGGCTTCCCTGGTAGCTCAGTGGTAAAAAAAATCTGCTAGCCAGTGCAGTAGACACAGGTTTGATCCCTGATCTGGAAAGATTCCCCACGATGTGGAGCAACTAAACCAATGCACCACAACTGCTGACTCTGTGCTCTAGAGCTCGGGAACCACTACTGAGCTCATATGCTGTAACTATGGAAGCCCATGTGCACTAGACCCACACACTGCTACAAGAGAAGCTACCACACTGAGAAGGCCACACACCACAGCCAGAGAGTAGTCCCCACTTGCCACAACTAGAGAAAAGCCCATGCAGCAACACAGGCTCAGCACAACCAAAAATAGATGAATAAATAAAATTAAGGGCTCCCCAGGTGGCATTAGCTTAGTCAAGGCTATGGTCTTTCCAGTAGTCATGTACAGATGTGAGAGTTGGACTGTGAAGAAAGCTGAACTCTGAAAAATTGATGCTTTTGAACTGTGGTGTTGGAGAAGACTCTGGAGAGCCCCTTGGACTGCAAGCAGATCCAACCAGTCCATCCTACAGGAGATCAGTCCTGAATATTCATTGGAAGGACTGATGCTGAAGCTGAAACTCCAATACTTTGGCCACCTCATGTGAAGAGTTGACTCACTGGAAAAAGCCCTGATGCTGGGAGGGATTGGGGGCAGGAGGAGAAGGGGAGAACAGAGGATGAGATGGCTGGATGGCATCACTGACTCAATGGACATGAGTTTGAGTAAACTCTGGGAGTTGGTGATGGACAGGGAGGCCTGGCATGCTGCGATTCATGGGGTTGCAAAAAGTCGGACATGACTGAGCAACTGAACTGAACTGAACTGAATTGATATACATATATATATATATATGTATATATATATAATTTTATTTTAAAAATGATTGCCAGATAGAATTCTTCATGTGCCAATTGATACCAGGTGACACTATAATGCTGTCCTAAACACTACAGAAATCTGAAATGAAAAACATCTGATGATCCAGAATTTGTAACCTAAAGTTATAACAGTGTTAAGGATAGAGATGATTATATTCATTATCAAGGAAATGAGTCATGGCATTAATAATAATCCAAAATAGCTGTTTATATAGATATGATACATATTTGTCTTTGGGAATGCATTAATTTCTTTTATAAAGCAGTTTTAGCCTTTTAAGTGTTAGTTCAGGCTAATACTTAAATTTAGCTTGCATTTTCTAAGCACTTATCAATTGATGGAACAGAGAGTGACATCAGATGTGTGCTGGGAGGCAAAAAGAAATCAGCCTGAGATTAAACAGCTCTGAATAATTCATACATGGATAATTGAGAGATGATTGACAACCAGCAATTGAACAACAAATAACTTTTGTAGGTATTTATAAAACTTCTCTTACTTGCATAAGACATATTTGAAATGGTAAAGTACATAGTGACACTTTCCCCATTTATCACTCATTGTTTCCCCAGAGACACAGAACCGATAGCATAAAATAAATGGATAATTTTCTTCTGTCTTTTGATCTATTCAAGACTTCAACAAATTGAATGATGATCATTCACTTTGGGAAGGACAATCTATGGAGCCCACTGGTTCATATGTTAATCTCATGTGAAAACATCCTCACAGACACACTCAGAAATAATGTTTTATCTGGGCATCCTGTTCCCAGTCAAGTTGATATGTAAAGTCAGCGGTCACACCTGTGGTCCAGATTTTGCAGCACCAATTGGAGCTGGGGACGAATAATTTTCTGTGTGCCTAGGAATCCGGAGCATTCAACAAACTTTACTCCTTATAAGACAGTTTTGTTTTGTGTAGTGAAAGCATTTCAGCAGGATTGTAAAGTCACTTAAAAGGTTGTATTAGTTTACTTTATTACTGCTGTAATAAAGTTCCACACACTGGGTGCATAAAGAAGAGAAATGCATCGTTTTACAGTTTTGGAGGCTAGACATCCTGAAAGCAAGGTGCTGGCAGGGCTAATTCTTTCTGAGATCTATGAAGAAGACCCTGTTTTGTTATTCTCTCCTTGACACGGAGATGGCCACCTTCTTATTGTGTCTCCTTATACTGTCTTCTTCTATGTTATTACTTTGTGTTTCTAAATTCTCTCTCTCTCTCTCTTTTTTTTTTAATAAGGTCACCTGTCATTTTGAACTAGATCTATTGCCTGGGAAGTGTCCTAGACATAGGAGGCTGGTGGGCTACAGTCCATGGGGTCACAAGAGCTGGACACAGCTTAGAAACTAAACCATGACCATCACCATTCTAATGAACTCATTTTAATGTGATGACCATTTTAAAGACCCTATCTCCAAATAAGATCACACTCAGAAGCACTAGGGGTTAAGACTCCTACGTATCTTCATTGGAGGGACACAGTAAACCTATAACAGAGGTGGTGACTTGGGAAGAACAAAACAAAATAAATATTAGCATGAGATATATAGGTTAATGAGAAAATACTACCAAATATCAACTGAATGTAAGGCATGTATTCAGTATAGGGCAGACACGGTTATTATTATATTTAAATGTTGATTTTAAAGAGTTTTAATAACTGAAAAGTAAAGTTATAGTAAGAATTTGTAGTTTAAGAAAAATCAAAGGAACTTTAGAATATACCAGGGAAGTTCATGTATAATTGCCAAGCTGATTAAATATGTAGTAATGACTGGCAAAGTTCAGAAAAGGAGAATGCCCCTGTAGATTGGGTGATGAGATGTTCAAATACTTTCAAGTAGGTTACAAGCGTTGAATACACATGTCTAAAACCTATAAGATAATTATCCAGATATTCCATAATTTACATTTCTGCTATACTGACCTGCTTTAGTTTGCTAGTGTCCCACAGATCCATCCTAAGTCTTATTTTCCTGCCTTTGCCCCTATGTATGTAGATTATGATGTCCTTTCCACTTTATCTCATTGTTTCCAATTTCTATCCTCTCCATCTTGAAGTTCAACCTCAATCTTTAAGTTAAAACCCATAAAGCCCCAACTGATTTCCATTCACCTGTTTTATAATGTGATGCCCTACATCAGTATCACCATGTACACCTCCAAGGGACTTATCAAATTCTTAGATAATATAAATACTAAACTAAATAATGGGCTTCCCAGGTGGCTCCAGTGGTAAAGAACCCACCTGCCAATGCAGGAGACATAAGTGACCTGGGTTTGATCCCTGGGTCAGGAAGAGTGGGGGAGGGCATGGAAATCCACTCCAGTATTCTTAAGAGAATCCATGGATAGAGGAGCCTGGCAGGCTACAGTCCATAGAGTCACAAAGAGCCAGACACGACTGAAGCAACTTAGCACACCCATACTAAATGATGTAAATAAACAGTTATGTGTTAAAGGTATATAAATAAAATAAATAGTTATATCTTTCTAATTTTTGTTTGAAAGAGGATTAAGGATTATATATACAATCATTTATATATATATATATATATATATATATATATATATATATATATATGATTAAGGATTATATTTTCTTTGTATCTCCAAAGCCTAGAATCCTACTGGAAATACAGATTTTAAAAAAAATTAAATATTTTGCAAGATAAGCAAAAGTTCACTCATTAAAAGTCAGATAAAAACTTTAGTTTTGATGTTATGTAGTAGCAATAGAATTATTTATATATTGGTTGAAAGAATCTGAGCACTTAGCTGCTATAGGTATGAAATATTTCAAATGAGCAAAACTCAAATGTGCTGATGACTAATTTCACAGCTAGGCACATGCACAAAAATATTTTTTCTAAGTAAAATGATGATTTTTTTGTGACAATCATTGTTTGCATTTTCAAGGATTAAAAAAGGATATCCTTAAAAAATAATATCTCCATGTGAGAATATCACTTATCTAAAATCAGATACAAGATACCTAGAAATATTTTTCCTGTTTTCCAAGACTTAGACGAAGTTTTCAATGGAATAGAAACAATACTAAAAAGCCTACAGAAATGAAATATTTTTTTCAATATGCAAGTTACAGCACATTCTAACTATATTATTTTTCAATATTAGCAACTATGGTCTGTTGGTAAAACCAATCAATATATTATAATTCCACTGTTTATCTTCACCATGATGTTGTTTGTTCTATTAAAATTACATAATGTTCTCCTCTCTACATTTAGAATAATATGATAAAATTAATTTATCAAAATCAGGGGTTTTATGGCCAGAACAGTTTAATGGTGAGAATTAAGAGAAAGGGGGATATCTACAATTTAGCAGACTCAGTAACATCAGCGAAGAGAACCAAACAATACCAGAGAAAATTATGTAATTCCATGTCTTCAAAGCAGATTTTTTAAACAAATTAACTTGATCCATGCTAAGGTATATGATGACAAACTGAGAGGCCAAATCATCAGTAATTGAATGAGCCTATAGTTATTCACCCATCATCACCATCATATTAGACCACTTAATTTGAGCAAGAAACCCCTCTCACCTTTTATTTTATTTGTTTATTTATTTTTGAGTATAGCTGGTTTTGCTTCCCTGATGGCTCAGTGGTAGAGAATTTGCCTGCCAAGGCAGGAGATGCGGGTTTGATACCTAGGTTGGGAAGAGCCCCTGGAGAAGGAAATGGTAACTCATTCCACTATTGTCTGGGAAATTCCATGGACAGAGAGCATGGTGGGCTATAGTCTGTAAGTTCCTGAAAGAGTAAGACACAGCTTAGTGACTAAAG
The DNA here is from genome assembly GCF_023699985.2 of Odocoileus virginianus. NCBI lineage: Eukaryota > Metazoa > Chordata > Mammalia > Artiodactyla > Cervidae > Odocoileus > Odocoileus virginianus. Next base: position 22,273,914 of record NC_069699.1, read on the forward strand.
AGCGACATAGTTTCTTTATATTGCTGTGTCAGTTTCTGCTGTATGGCAAAGTAAATTCAGCCATTCATGTACATCTGTCCCCTCTTTTTTTGGATTTCATTCCCATTTAGGTAACCAGAGAGCACCAAGTAGAGTTCCCTGTGTACACAGTATGTTCATCAAATATATTTATAAGCATATCAAGAAATATCTATACATTGCAGGGAAATGGCTTCTTCAAGAGAGCTTTCAGTGAGTTAAGCCCATGTTTGAGAGATTGGCTCTATTAAAATATATCAAATGCTTATTGGTTCAAATAATAATAGGGGGACTGATGGAAGAGGATTGGAAAGAAGTAGCTTTTAGCACAATATGAGCAGACTTCTAGAGAGGTAATGGAAAGAACATTGTACTTGGAATCCAAACACCTTCATTTGCTCCTACCATAATACTTAATGGCTTTGTGGTTTGTGGTTTTAGACACATCACTTACTTTCTCTAAATCTTGATTTCATCATGCATAAAATGAGAATTCTTAATAGCAACCTTTTCCTATAACAGTTTATAGGAATACGAAAAATAATTTCAATGAAGGTGTCATAAATTTCAATATTCTGCTTGAATGCATTATTATCACTTATTGGAACTATCTCACCATAGAACAAGACATTTCATAAAGTAATAGATTCTCTCTAACTTGAGCCATTATGCTTAAGCATAGTGGGTCTGCAAGTTTGGTCAAGTGCCCACAAGGATCTCCTCAAACTGTGAGATAATCTGATTTTATTCAATGGAGCCTCCTCATTTGCAGGTGAGGAAAGGAGAGAGGTGAAGGCCCTTATACAAGTGTAAATGCATGACCACAGCATTCTTATCCTAATGCCAGCATACTCTGGAATCATATGGGCTTTGGTTTTTGCTCTGTCTGGGCTACCTTTAGCCCTTTCAGTCATTTTTTTAAAATTTAAGTCCATTTTGATTGTTGTAGAGAACAAATGTGGACACCAATGGGGTGAATTTTGCCATATGAATCTGTCGTTAGATTTCAGTAAAAATTTGTCAGACCAAGAAAGCAGAGCTTAAGAAGCATCCTATGGTGTGATGAAGCAGGAAGGCAGCTGGCACCGTGCTTCTCAGTTCAGTTCACTTCATTTCAGTCGCTCAGTTGTGTCCAACTGTTTGCGACCCCATGAATCGCAGCATGCCAGGCCTCCCTGTCCATCACCAACTCCTGGAGTTTACTCAAACTCATGCCCATCAACTCGGTGATGCCATCCAGCCTTCTCATCCTCTGTCATCCCCTTCTCCTCCTGCCCCCAATCCCTCCCAGCATCAGGGTCTTTTCCAATGAGTCAACCCTTCACATGAGGTAGCCAAAGTATTGGAGTTTCAGCTTCAGCATCAGTCGTTCCAATGAACACCCAGGACTGATCTCCTTTAGGATGGACTGGCTGGATCTCCTTGCAGACCAAGGGACTCTCAAGAGTCTTCTCCAACACCACAGTTCAAAAGCATCAATTCTTTGGTGCTCAGCTTTCTTCACAATCCAAGTCTCACATCAATACATGACCACTGGAAAAACCATAGCCTTGACTAGATGGACCTTTGTTGACAAAGTAATGTCTCTGCTTTTTAATATGCTGTCTAGATTGGTCATAACTTTCCTTCCCAGGAGTAAGCGTCTTTTAATTTCATGGCTGCAATCACCATCTGCAGTGATTTTGGAGCAAAAAAATTAAGTCTGACACTGTTTCCACTGTTTCCCCATCTATTTGTCATGAAATGATGGGACCGGATGCCATGATCTAAGTTTTCTGAATGTTGAGCTTTAAGCCAACTTTTTCACTCTCTTCTTTCACTTTCATCAAGAGGCATTTTAGTTCCTCTTCACTTTCTGCCATAAGGGTGGTGTCATCTGCATATCTGAGGTTATTGATATTTCTCCTGGCAATCTTGATTCCAGCTTATGCTTCTTCCAGCCCAGCGTTTCTCATGATGTGCTCTGCATATAAGTTAAATAAGCAGGGTGACAATATACAGCCTTGACATACTCCTTTTCCTATTTGGAACCAGTCTGTTGGTCCATGTCCAGTTCTAACTGTTGCTTCCTGACCTGCATACAGGTTTCTCAAGAGGCAGGTCAGGTGGTCTGGTATTCCCATCTCTTTCAGAATTTTTCACAGTTTATTGTGATCCACACAGTCAAAGGCTTTGGTATAGTCAATAAAGCAGAAATACATGTTTTTTCTGGAACTCTCTTGCTTTTTCAATGATCCAGCAGATGTTGGCATTTTGATCTCTGGTTCCTCTGCCTTTTCTAAAATCAGCTTGAACATCTGGAAGTTCACAGTTCACGTATTGCTGAAGCCTGGCTTGGAGAATTTTGAGAATTACTTTACTAGCGTGTGAGATGAGTGCAATTGTGTGGTAGTTTGAGCATTCTTTGGCATTTCCTTTCTTTAGGATTGAAATAAAAACTGACCATTTCCAGTCCTGTGACCACTGCTGAGTTTTCCAAATTTGCTGTCATATTGAGTGCAGCGCTTTCACAGCATCATTTTTCAGGATTTGAAACAGCACAACTGGAATTCCATCACCTCCACTAGCTTTGTTCTTAGTGATGCTTTCTAAGGCCCACTTGACCTGTTGCCATATACAGAAGAGAGAAAACTTCACACTCCTAATGGATGATCTTTCACCTTGATCATCATTTTCCCTCCTAGAAAGCAGTCTAAACAAATGCCAAACTTATCATTGCTCCTCTCCCCAGAATAGGTAGTGGCTGGGAACTGGACGCCCAGACAGAAAGTACATTTCCTTGCCAATGGAATATAAGTGAAAGTGGCATCTGTCACCTCTGTTGTTACAAGGTTAAGAAGTGTGAAAGCCTTCTCCTCCTTCATTCTTCCTTTTATTCTACCTGAGCACAATTGACCCTAGAATGCTAGACTTAAGAGAAGAAATTCAGAGACAGAAAGATCTAAATTCCTAAATCTTCAAATTGAGTAGAGCCACATTCTTTCTAGGAACACCTGTATCAGATCTGTCATCCAAGTAAGAAATTAGTTTCAATGTGTTAGTCAATACAATCTTGAGGTTTTTTGTCACATTAGCTTTCATTAATTAATATTGGAAAGCACTGGTAAATAAGACAGATATAAGTTGAGTTGAAGGAAAGTTGGAAATAAGCTTTGTTGTTTATTTCTTACACAACAGTCATCCTCATTTCTCAGGGTTAGTTTCTCATATTCAGGTCATCCCATATTATATTTTCTAATTTTTTTAAAAAGTTCAAAATCAGAAAATATTTGAAATTTAAACTTTTTTGCAAACTTTAAAGGTGAAAATAATGAAGCATCTCATTATTTTCTCTTGCTCAAGGTCTACTGAAATTTCACATGCATAAATGCACTGGAAAAGAACATGCATTCACATTTGTCTTTTTCATTATTCCATTCAGAAAACATTTGTACCATGAACTGTTCCACTAACTTTGGATCCTTTCCCAGGTTTTCTCTCCTACTGATATGATATTGATTACTAGAACACTCTTCTAATATACTCATTATCAGAGAAGCGCACAAGATTCTGAAAACAACCTTTAATTGTGTAAGCATTTAAAGTTAATTTGGTCTTCATTACTCTATTTTAAATGAGGCTTCATTTTCATACTAAAATTATTCATACCTTGATTTTATAACACAACTCATTTGCCCCCTTAAAAGAAGAATGTTTTTTAATTTAAATTTTTGTATTTAAATTAATGTATCATCTATCAAGAATTCAAAAAAAGTACAGTAAGTGCTATTTAACATCTTATTGGTCATCTGTCACTGTGTGAATGGTAGTCAATAATAATTTGTCAACCAATTAACAGAGTTAATAAATAGTCACAGAATAACCTAATCTGCCTGCCACCTGTTGTCACTAGTTGTGAATTAATGTACTGAAACTCTTCAACATCACACCTGATACCAAACGAGATGGAGAGCAAACATGACATAACAGATGATGATTAATGATAAGGATGACATAATTCACTAGTAACATTTTAGGTCCTAGAAATCCTTTTTCTTCCCTCTCCTTGTTAATTTTGCAAACATGTACATATACTAAAGACTCTTTTAGGTACTTGGCAATTTTTGCAAAATACATGTATTAATATAAAAATGAAACTGAGGTCTAAATTAACTGATTATATAATTTCTGCACTTGGATTGTCCCATAATAGGAAAAATTATAATGTGTGTTATTTAAAAAAAACTAAAATGTTGACATTTATCCAAGTAACAAGGGACTGAGTAATCATGTTTATAAAACTAAGACTGCTTATAAAATCAAATAGTCAAAGGAGTATATTCTGAGAACAGAGGAAAGAATAATATGAAAGAATTAGACTGGTTCTTTTACATCATACAGTCAGAATTGAAAAAGATTTTCCACATTATCTAATCCAAATCTGTCCCAGTAAAATAATTTCGTTAATTGTTGTTGTTTAGTCACTCAGTCACGTCTGACTCTTTGTAACCCCATGAACTGCAGCACACCAACCTTCCCTGTCATTCACCATCTCCCGGAGCTTGCTCAAACTCATGTCCATTGAGTTGGTGATGCCATCCTACCATCTCATCCTCTGTTGGCCCTTATCCTGTCTTCACTCTTTCCCAGGATCAGGGTCTACTCTAAGGAGTTGGCTCTTTCCATAAAGTGGCCAAAGTATTGAAGTTTCAGCTTTAGCATCAGTCCTTCCAATGAATACTCAGGACTGTTCTCCTTTAGGACTGACTGGTTTGATTTCCTTGCAGTCCAAGGGACTCTCAAGAGTCTTCTCCAACACCACAGTTTGAAAGCATCAGTTATTTGGTGCTCAGCCTTCCTTATGGTCCAACTCTCACATCCATACATGACTACTGGAAAAACCATAGCTTTGACTATACAGACCTTTGTCGATAAAGTAATGTCTCTCTTTAATATGCTATCTAGTTTTGTCATCGGAGAAGGCAATGGCACCCCACTCCAGAACTCTTGCCTGGAAAATCCCATGGACAGAGGAGCCTGGTAGGCTGCAGTCCATGGGGTCGCAAGGAGTCGGACACGACTGAGCAACAGTTTCACTTTTCACTTTCCTTCATTGGAGACAGAGATGGCAACCCACTCCAGTGTTCTTGCCTGGAGAATCCCAGGGACGGGGGAGCCTGGTGGGCTGCCGTCTATGGGTCGCACAGAGTCGGACACGACTGGAGCGACTTAGCAGCAGCAGCAGTTTTGTCATAGATTTTCTTCCAAGAAGCAAACATCTTTTAATTTCATGGCTGTAGTCACCGTCCGCTGTGATTTTGAAGCTGAAGAAAATAAAGTCTGTTACTGCTTCCATTGTTTCCCCATCTAGTTGCCTTTAAGTTATGAGACTGGATGCCATGATCTTAGTTTTATGAATGTTGAGTTTTAAGCCAGCTTTTTCACGCTCATCTTTTACCTTCATCAAGAGGCTCTTTAGTTCCTCTTCACTTTCTGCCATAAGGGTGTTGTCATCTACTTATCTTAGGTTATTGATATCTCTTCCAGCAAGTCTGATCCCAGCTTGTGCGTCATCCAGCTGGGAATTTCTCATGATGTACTCTGTATATAAGTTAAATAAGCAGGGTGACAATATACAGCCTTGATGTACTCCTTTCCCAATTTGGAGCCATTGTACCTTTGATACAATTTGTATATGTGTGTATGTGTGTGCGTATAGGTATATACACACATATATATACATACATACACTCATGTATATATATATACATATACTCCTTAACCAGAGAATCAGGGTACGTATATATATTACATGTATATAGAGACAAAATTTAATATGAAAAATTGGTTTGTACAAATGTCAGAGTTGGCTAAGTAAGTCCAAAGCTCTTAGGGTAGGCATTTAAGAAGCAAAGATCACAAAGAGGCTGAAATCCCATGAACATGGGCTGAAGTGGCTGTCTTTGGTGAAAGTCTCTCTCATTCTCCCTCTCTCTCTGTCTTTCTCTCAGGTCTAAGTGCTCTTTTAAGGCTTTCCAATGAATTAGTTGAGGTCCATCCAAGATAATCTCGATAATTTAAAGACAACTTTTTAGGATTTTAATTATGTCTTCAAAACCCCTTCATCATAGCACCTAGGTTGTGTTTGAATCACTGGGTAAATGTCTTATTTACGGTACAAAATGGCTTGTGATTCCCTTCCTTCTTCCAACTCTCACAAGACTATCTTGTATAGTCCACCTGTCCAGAAACTTACAAGAAAGGAATTTGGAGTGTGGGTGATTTAGCACAGTCAAACTGACACACCAAAACACACATTCTGTTTCAGAAACTCTGGGGATGGAGCAAAGAAGGTTTAATAGGTCCTCTAGGTAATTCCGATATACAATGAAATTTGAGAACAACATAAAAATGCTCCAATCTTTATATATTTTTTTTAATATTCTGTTGATAAAACTTTTGCAAGCTAGTCAAAAAAGTATATTTTACACATATTGTGTTAAAAGCACAGTTTATCTTTTAAAATATACTATTTTTTTTGCATATTCTGTCTGATTATCTCTGATCTCCCTCCATATTACCTATAGTATTTTAAATTTGGTCAATATAAGTGTTTCTAAGAATTTATGATAATATAACTATATTATTTTCCCATATAAACTGATCATTTGAAATAATCAAATTTAATTTATTGTTCCATAACCTATGTTCCTGTAAACATGCATCACCAAATATCAATCTCAAAAATAAATAGTATATTCATTTAAATATTCAGCAAAAATTATGTGTATTCCTATCATGTGCCAATATAAAGAGGTAAAACTATATATACTGAAAATGAGAATCACTAGCCTATTTAAAAGAAGTGTGGCTCAGATGGTAAAGAATCTGTTGGCAACACAGGAGACCCGGATTCAATTGCTTCATCGGGAAGATCCACTGGAGAAGAGAATGGGTACCCATTCCAGTATTCTTGCCTGGAGAATTCCATGGATAGAGGGGCCTGAAGGGCTATAGTCCATGGAATTGCAGAGAGTCAGACACAACTGATCAACTAACACACACACACACACACACACAGCTGCCTATAATCTGATGGTTTATTGACAAGACTGTCCTAATTTTAGAGATAGTTTCACCAGGCTCAATTAGTTTGATGCTTTTAAACATTAAACTCACATAACTGATGCACCTGGTTTTATTTCTGTGTTCACCAAATACTTTTGTGGTTCTAACTTATACTTTACAGCGTTGCCTATGGGAAAAGTGTATTAAGCCTACTGATGCAAGTATGGTCTACATGGTAGTTATATTTAAAATAAAAAATTCTCTTATAGTAATATACCAAGAGTTTGGTAGAACTCTTATAAGTGGAAAATGACCTCAAATTTGTGAAGACATTCCAAGTACATTATTTTTAATATCAATGGAAAACATTCATTGCACCTGTGCACCAAAATGTTTGGGCATTTCAGTATTATTTCTGATGTTAAAAATGTTAACGTTAATATCTATCAAGACATATGTGGTCTTGATAGAACTTAAAGCAATAATCCATACTATGCAATATCATCTTTCAGCTATAAAGAATAAGACAGATTTACAGACAGATCTCCAAGAAATGTTCTTGTATATATTTTAAGATATTTTAGAAAATAATTCATTCTATATCCAAGATTAACAAACCATTTCTTAAAGGGCTAGATAGCAAATATTTAAGACTTTGCAGATCATGAGACAAAAATCGAGGCTGTCATATAGGTAGGTTCTTACATAACTCTTTAAAAGTAACAATTTAAAAACTGCAAAAACCAACCTTAGCTCACAGACAGTAAACAAAAAGGAGGCCAACAAGATTTGACCACCAGGCTAAAGATTTCTGATCCCTGTTGTATATAATTCCATTTCTATACATGGATATGATGACATAAATGCCTTTTTATAGATATCAAAAAATACCAAAACTGATAGTATGTGTATCTGAGAACAAAAATGATATTGGAATGGGGATGTGGTAGTCAAGGGGTTATTGCTTTACCTATATTATTTAAAATTTTAACATATGGTTTACATACACAGACACACAAGAGGGACCAACATTCAACACTCTTGGAGATGATACAAACAAACAGCATTTTAAGTAGTAAGCTGCCTGGACTCCTGGACCAGTCCCAGACCAATTTATGTAGAGCACTAAATTCAAGATTTTAAGCTTTTCCTCATATGTGGGGCCTCCAATAGTATCAAAAAGCAGAGAGGAAACTACATGAAAGTTTAACTTCCTCCTTTATTACCTACTCCAACTTGCCATTGTGAAGGTGGAAAGCAATAGGCAAAGAATCACCAATATTTCTCTTGAGAGCATAGACTTAAAATCACTCCCAAGCATCCACCTCAAATACTTTTCCTTTGAGATACCATTTTTTTTCCTGTAGAGCATAAATCCCTTTCAAACTCCTTTCCAGATTTTCACCCAAGATGGAGCTAACTAGAGTATATGCAGCAGCATTTCTAGTTACTATTTATTTCATTTGCATAACATTTTCCTCAACATATTTCCATAAGAATGGAGTTTGCACAGTGTAGCCTTAATTTAGATTTAACTCTAGTTGGTCAGATTTTTACCATATTCTTGGTCTTTCTCACTTTGTGATTAAAATTATGCAAACTATTTCAGTTTTGCTTGCTTTCTTATTTATCACTTCTCCATAGCTTCTTTTGGCCTATATGTTTTCTCTGGAATTAACTGACTTAACTTCTCTTATTTCTGTTAGTTAGTAAAAATGTCTTTTCCTCCTCTCACACAGCAGATTTTTCATTTCTTACCTTTCTAATCAGTATCTCACACAAAACCCTTGTTCTTTTAAATGTTCTATTATAATTAACTTTAATTTTATATGCAATTTAAAAAGGCTACTGCTAAGATTTGATCACAAATCAGTGATTAAAAATGAGGGCGTCAGACAATTGCTATTGAGTGGCTTAAGGCATTTAAACTGTGTCCCACTGTGACTGCAACTGTAAAAGACCATCAGGTAAATGAACTCTATAGTCTCTTCTAAAACATATAGATTCTATGAATCCTGACTCCTTCTCCAAAAGCTAAAATAAGTCAGCCCACACAGACCTGAAAGAAACATTTCATGAAACTCTTTAAAAAGCAGATCTAGTTCTAATTTAAGGCTGTCCCACAAATTTGAGAAGCTGGTATTTTAAAAACAGAAAAAACCTAGGACTTTCTGGTGGTCTAGAAGTTAGGAATCCACCTGCAAATGCAGGAGACAAGGGTTCAGAAAGAATCCATATGGCACGGGACAACGAAGCCAGTGAGCCACAACTACTGAAGTCTGCACACTCCAGAGCCTGTGCTCTCCAAGAGACGCCACTGCAATGAGAAGCCCACACACCATAATAGAGTTGCTCCCACTTGCCACAAATAGAGAAACTGCACACAGTAATGAAGGCCAGTGTATTTATTAAAAAAAAAAATTAAAATTACTTCTCATGATTAAAGAAGTAACTTCTCAAAAGAATAATAATTATTTGATGTCACCACAGTTTCACTTATTTTACAAGAATTACAAAAGACAGCTTTCTACACATGATAATTTTCTTTAAAATAATATAAATAATTTCTAAAATTTAACTCATCTTTTATTTTTTCTATATTATGACTTTAGATAATATAGATTATATATATAATATATAATAGTATAGATATAGATTATATTATTTAGATAATATAGATTATCTTTTGATTAAATTTTAGTTGACATAGGATCTGTCATTCTAGCTTGCAGTTTTTCTATTGCCTGATATCTCTTCAACTGAATTCATGACTTGAAAATAACAAATCAACTAAGAACTTCCATTATGCATTGTTATATTTATAAAGAAATTCATTTTTCCTAGTAATAAAATTATAGCTCATTTCCAATTTTCTCTAATGGATTTTCTTATTGTATACATTCAGGTTTTCCCCAATAGATTTCTTTAATGTAAAATACAACAGTAATTTCCCCCACCTGTTCAAGCTGGAAGTGTTAAAAAAAAATTATAAAGTAATAAGATGAATAACTTACCACCCAGGGAAGCAAACCTACTTAGATAATAGGCTTAATAGCTAGCTAAAATTCAGTAGCTCATTCTAATTCAATAAGAAGAAATGGATATAATATTTATGCTTTAAGAAGTAAATTGATAATTCTCATATTGAGAAATATTTCAGATTATCAGTGAACCAAATTTTATAAGTAAAGACAACAGTAATTTTTTACAAAATATGCTTCACAATAGAAAAGAGAACATAACACACATAGAACTCTAGAGAAAATGTGTTTCATTAGTAAAAGGTTGTGTATTTTCAGAATTTAAGAAATCACAGAATGAAAAATGTTGATTTAGGAGTGATAAAGGCACTAGAGATGTAAATTAAAGAAGTTTCTATGACTTCTACTTTTTTGAAAGTGGAGTTTCTTTGCTGATAAAAAGTAAAGAGTTACTGAAAGTGCTTATCTGCATAAAATGGCAGATATCATCTGACTCTATTCTTAAGATTCCTGAGTATTGGCTAGAATTTACACAGGGTGCCTTCATTCAGTCCCTTTACTTCATATGGCCATGCAGTTATTTCTAAGGTTCAATAATATACATTCTCTTACCAGGATATAATTGGACAAACTGAATTTGTAACTGTAAGCACACCCAGAAATGTCACATTTCAATTTAAAACTCAGCTAATCTGGTGTGACAAGCTCACCATTAAGAAACCTGGGCTGTTCTTCATGTGTGGAAAGAATGCTTAAAGGGCCCCTCAGGAAAGTCTGAGGCATTAAGTATTACTTCCAGCAGACTAGGGTCATTAGACAATTTGGGAGACCTTGAAGTAAGAGGGGAAAACTCATCTCATAAATATTGAAGACAGAAATTGGTTGAAATAAGTGATTTTCTATTCAGAGAATAGAATTCAGAGAAGATGACTTTAGAAAACTTTATAAAGAAGGAAAATGTAATAAATTTCATGGTATAAATTCACCATATGGCTATTTTCTATAGTGTTTTAGATTCACTAATCATAGAATAAATGGGCTTTTGTGTGTTAACACATTTTGTACCTATATTAATACAATGGATAAAATACACAACACATAACTATACAAGCCCATAGACTACATAAAACAACCATTGGGATTATTTTAGTAATCATTTCCAAATGTGAGGAAGTCATTAAAAGGAATAGTATCAATATACTTAAGGAAATAAATTTGTCTTTTCAAAATCAGATATAAAATTTATTGTAAGAAAAGCTTTAAAATGATCTTAAAGTAACTTAAAGCAGTAAGCAAAGAAAGAAAAGCAGTGAAGAAATGAATTTATAGAAAAATCTCATCAGTATTATTGAATTCTTTCCAAAGCTTGGATTTTAACATTTCCAGATGGTAGAAGAGAAGATTCTGTAGTAGTTAAAAAGTCTCATACTATGAAAAACATATATAAATGCCATTCTGTGCATAGCCTGGCTTTGTGAAAAAAATTGAAAAAGCAATTAAGACAGTGAAAAATACATTTTCTTAGTTATATTAGTTGGAAATACTACAAAGCTCAGCTTTCAGATATTGTGCCAGCTATTACATACTGTGAAAATAGGGCTTGCTTTTATTTATTAAATTATAAAATTATCATAACATTATTGACCCAATGTTAAAATGCATCAACACACTATAGACAATTATAAAAATATACTCCTAAAACTGATTTATCTATTTATGACCTTCTTACTCTATATTTCAGTCTTTGAGTTGGAAGTATATATTTATCAAATCTTTACTTCTATTTGTCTATATGTAATGGGTTAGGCAGAAGAACCAGAGATCAAATTGCCAACAATCGCTGGATCATCAAAAAAGCAAGAGAGTTCCAGAAAAACATCTATTTCTGCTTTATTGACTATGCCAAAGCCTTTGACTGTGTGGATCACAGTAAACTGTGGAAAATTCTGAAAGAGATGGGAATACCAGACCACCTGACCCACCTCTTGAGAAACCTATATGCAGGTCAGGAAGCAACAGTTAGAACTGGACATGGACCAACAGACTGGTTCCAAATAGGAAAAGGAGTACGTCAAGGCTGTATATTGTTGCCCTGCTTATTTAACTAATATGCAGAGCACATCATGAGAAACGCTGGGCTGGAAGAAACACAATCTGGAATTAAGATTGCTGGGAGAAATATCAATAACCTCAGATATGCAGATGACACCACCCTTATGGCAGAAAATGAAGAGGAACTAAAGAGCCTCTTGATGAAAGTGAAAGAAGAGAGTGAAAAAGTTGGCTTAAAGCTCAGCATTCAGAAAACTAAGATCATTGCATCTAGTCCCATCACCTCATGGGAAATAGATGGGGAGACAGCGGAAACAGTGTAAGACTTTATTTTTTTGGCTCCAAAATCACTGAAGATGGTGATTCAGTTCAGTTCAGCTCAGTTGCTCAGTCGTGTCCGACTCTTTGCGACCCCATGAATCGCAGCACACCGGGCCTCCCTGTCCATCACCAACTCCCAGAGTTTACTCAAACTCATGCCCGTTGAGTCAGTGATGCCATCCAGCCATCTCATCCTCTGTCATTCCCTTCTCCTCCTGCCCCCAATCCCTCCCAGCATCAGGGTCTTTTCAAATAAGTCAACTCTTCGCATGAAGTGGCCAAAGTACTGGAGTTTCAGCTTCAGCATTAGTCCTTCCAATGAACACCCAGGACTGATCTCCTTCAGGATGGACTGGCTGGATCTCCTGTCAGTCCAAGGGACTCTCAAGAGTCCTCTCCAACACCACAGTTCAAAAGCATCAATTTTTCGGCGCTCAGCTTTCTTCACAGTCCAACTCTCACATCCATGCATGACCACTGGAAAAACCATAGCCTTGACCAGATGGACCTTTGTTGCCAAAGTAATGTCTCTGCTTTTTAATACGCCGTCTAGGTTGGTCATACCTTTCCTTCCAATGAGTGTCTTTTAATTTCATGGCTGCAGTCACCATCTGCAGTGATTTTGGAGTCCAAAAAATTAAGTCTGACACTGTTTCCACTGTCTCCCCATCTATTTCCCATGAGGTGATGGGACCAGATGCTATGATCTTAGTTTTCTGAATGCTGAGCTTTAAGCAAACTTTTTCACTCTCCTCTTTCACTTTCATCAAGAAACTTTTTAGTTTCTCTTCACTTTCTGCCATAAGGGTGGTGTCATCTGCATATCTGAGGTTATTGATATTTCTCCCGGCAATCTTAATTCCAGATTGTGTTTCTTCCAGCCCAGCGTTTCTCATGATGTACTCCACATATAAGTTAAATAAGCAGGGCGACAATATACAGCCTTGACGTACTCCTTTTCCTATTTGGAACCAGTCTGTTGTTCCATGTCCAGTTCTAACTGTTGCTTCCTGACCTGCATACAGGTTTTTCAAGAGGCAGGTCAGGTGGTCTGGTGTTCCCAGCCTTCGACTGTGTGGATCATAATAAACTGGAAAATTCTGAAAGTGGTGATTACAGCAATGTGATCAAAAGACACTCTTTGGAAGGAAAGTTATAACCAACCTAGACAGTATATTAAAAAGCAGAGACATTACTTTGCCAACAAAGATCCATCTTGTCAAGGCTATGGTTTTTCCAGTGGTCATGTATGGATGTGAGAGTTGGACTGTGAAGAAAGCTGAGCACCAAAGAATTGATGCTTTTGAACTGTGGTGTTGAAGAAAACTCCTGAGAGTCACTTGGACAGCAAGGAGATCCTATCAGTCCATCTTAAAGGAGATCAGTCCTGGGTGTTCATTGGAAGGACTGATGCTGAAGCTGAAACTCCAGCGAAGAGTTGACTCATTGGAAAAGACCCTGATGCTGGGAGGGGTTGGGGGCAGGAGGAGAAGGGGATGACAGAGAATGAGATGGCTGGATAGCATCACTGACTCGATGGACGTGAGTTTGGGTAAACTCTGGGAGTTGGTGTAGGACAGGGAGGCCTGGCATTTTGCGATTCATGGGGTCGCAAAGAGTCAGACACGACTGAGCGACTGAACTGAACTGAATGGGTTAGGCAGACTTCCCTGGTGGCTCAGATGGTAAAAGCATCTGCCTAAAATGTGGGAGACCTGGGTTCGATCCCTGGGTCGGGAAGATCCCCTGGAGAAGGAAATGCACTTTTCCCACTGAGGAAAAGGCAACCCACTCCAGTATTCTTGCCTGGAAAATCCCATGGACAGAGGACCTGGTAGGCTATACTCCATGGGGTCACAAAGAGTTGGACACGACTGAGTGACTTCTCTTTCAATGGGTTAGGCAAAATTTTTTTTTAGGTTTTTCTGTAAGCTGCTATGGAAAACTCTGAACAAACTTTTTGGCCAACCCAATAAGTTAAAGCTACTCTATATTTTGAAAATATAAGTAGCTCTTAAAGCTAACCTTGTTATTAAACAGAATACAAAGTGCTTTCTGAGCCCTATTTATGCCACCAGTCCTGAAATGAATTCTTTAGCTGACACATACAAAAAAATAAACAATTTCACATTTGAGGAAATAAAAATATTGCCAAGAAGTCTAGATGTACATATAAAACAATAAGACACAGAATTGAGCATTATGAACATAACACTGAAAATAACATTGTGATTTTCTGGTTCACTTCATATTACCACTCAATAAAAAAATAAAGAAAATGCTATAATTATGAATGCCATGATTAAAATACTGGGCATTCATCCCTACAAAACATTATCCTATGAAGCCATTAAAACTCACTTAGTATCTGTTACTATGACTATAATGTGTTTTGAGATATTTGAATGAAATACATCAAATCACCATCACTAAAGACCATTGTTGCTGTCATTAGAATCTAGTAGCAACCATGTGAGAGTCTAATCGGAAAAGAGAACAGTAATGAATTGTAGTGACCAATAGATTATTTAAAAATCTCTCCCCGATCATCTCTTCTCCAAGGTTAAAATAGAAAACAATATGAAATTGAGTGGGCTGGAGTTTGCATAAGGGATGATAATCAATTCTAAAAAATCTTAGCGTTTCACCACAGCAGTTCCAAAAACTGTATTTCATAAGCTAACACAATATTTCAAAATGGATCTTCTGCAGACTGAATGTGTCTATATGTTGAAACCTAATAACCATGAGATGGCATTTGGAGGTGAATTTTTTGGTGGGGTTGGGTTGGGGGTGATAGAGCAGCCTTCATGAATGGGAGTCATGTCCTTATAAAAGAAACCTCGGAGAATATCCTTGCCCCTTCTTTCATGTGAGGACACAGCAAAAGCATGAACCTCTATGAACAAGGAAGCAGGCTTTCAAAGGTGGTCAAATTTGCTTGCAATTTGATCTTAAACTTCCCAAAACACAGGATTGTGGGAAACAAATGTTTGTTTTTCATAAGTCACCTAGTTATGATACTCTCATGACAGGCTGAACTAAGAGAGCTCAAACTGACTAGACAAGGTCTATCGCCTGTAAATGAGAAAAAAAAAATTGTCAAATAGAGACATAATCTGAAAATTAAAAGCACTTCTTTAAATTCAACAGGTTTAGCTCTATGGGTAAACTTTTGCTGAATTGCGCTTATTTTTCTTTTTGCCATCAATCTCTGACTCTACTGGGTCTGGATTTAGGGATTCTACTGCTTAAGGGTTTTTTCTCCCATATTTCACATTTTATTTTCCATCTTGTTGAGGACAAGGCTTGTTGCTCCCTTATATACGACACACAACTAGCCAGGTATTTATGAATGTCAGACAGTGTGAGAATGCAACTAGACCTTAAAATCAGCACCATTAAACAACAACAACAACAACACAACTCTAGGAGCCACGTTCATATTATGTGCTATGGGAATATATCCCCCTCCCCTGGGGAACATGGAGAATACAGTGTGAATGTTAATTTTGAATCCAGACAACTTGGTTTGTTCCCTTAAAAGTTAGGGCACTCTAGAATCTAGATGATATCACTTAATTTGCAGTGCAGTAGACTGAATTGTTAAAAAATGATACATTGCCCTAAAAGTACCAGAAATATTCCTATTGCCTCAATTCCCTTTTTTGTTAAAGGATGTAATGGAACAAATATTGTTATGGAGAAACAAGAGAAGTACAACTGGGAGGAGACTGTCAAAGATATTTTGCATCTGCAATATTCAAATATTTCATTTTTATATTTGCTTTATCAGTCTATGAAAGCAAAGTGATAAATTCTGTGCTTATGATGTACTCTTGTGCATCATAACATCAGGGATTTACCTAAGGTTCCATGAATCAGAAAAGGTTTTATCATTTCAGTGCTTTGTCAGTTGTCTAAAGACTAATGAGGGCTAGAAGAAAAAAATCTGATATCCATATGACCATTATTTTCACATCTAGCCAGCTAAGAATCATAACATGCCACTATATTACTAAAGGAGATAGGTCTTGATGACACCAAAAGCAGCCAGTAATAGAATTGCCAAAATTCTTATATCTAAGAATCTTATATAAAATTCTTATATCTAAGTTTACTTAATTTGAAAGCCTAATCTTAGAGTTGATATATGTGAATGTATATATTTCAGAAAATCTAGGTTGCTTAGTAGATTCTCCTAAAGCATTCTAAGTTTTAATTGAAAATTACTCTTGGATAATATGTAGTTATACAGATTAAGTATGTAACTGATTTTAAGTTAAACTCCAGTAGAGAAAAAGATTTGAGCAAATGGTTTCTTGTGTCAAAAATACAGTAACCCTTTTTGAAACAGTGTCAAATGGGCTTTGAAACATTAATCTCCGAATGCTGTGATGAACTCGATGAACTGGTTTTGGTAAAAATTGACAAAGGACAATGTACATTCACTGTTAAATGAATATATTTTTTCCATCTTGTAATCATAAAGCTATCACTCACTCTGCCTACACACCCTTCCAGCATTAAATTTTATGTGAAATTGGAGAGAATATGTGGTAAGATATCTCATGAGCAGGCAAGTTTCAATGCTCGTGGGAAGGCAAATCTACATTGTACTTATGGATATTTTAAACTGAAGGCAAAAGCCATTATGAAGGTTTAGACAATTTGTAGAAGCTTACAAAATATTCTACTTTGTTTTCTTTTTGGAGGTAGAGGATTAAGAAGCGATTCTACAAATATTGGGGCAATCATATACAGAGAATTACCCAGGAAACATATTTTTTAAAATACAGCTCAAGTAATCTATCCCAAGGATGTCCTTGTTCACTTCACTTCCACTTTTTAGCATTAAAGTATTTTTGTACAATTTGTCTGATGTGATGAAAATGCATCACTGGCTCAACTGAAGCTGAGAAGTCTCAATAGTGTTCATGAATAAATGACCAATTTCTTGATCAGAAATAGTGTTCTACAGAAAAGGCTAGCATGTGGCATTAACTACATAATTTCTCAATGAGAGAAAAGAAATAAAAATAAATAGTCTCTGGATGAACCCAAAAAGGATAGAAGTAAATGATGTCAGATGACTTCTGAATGCATGGGAGATAAGAGAAATTGAATCCCATTATACGATCATTGCTAAAGTACACAAGTGAGAGGAGGAGAATGCCATAGGACAAAGATGCATCGATGAGGAAAGATGATTTGAGGCACATACTGTTGAACTGAATTGGAAAGAACTAGACCAAACAATGTCATGCATCTGCCGCTTAATAAATGAAAAGTGCATGAGGAAGAGCCATGTCAGAAAGGGACTGCTGAGCAAATGTGAATCAAATGAAGATAAATAATGTTCAAGGGTAGTTACTGAGACCAGCAGGGTGAATTAAGATAAATGATATAAACGATCACCCTTTAAATGAACCTACGAGAAACCAAGATCAATGTTTCCAGATGTTAAAAAAAAAAAATTTTAAAAAGGGAGTATCCTGAAGTGGAATTTTGAGAAGCACAATTACAAAAATCTGTATCTAGTGGCTACTACTGACAGACTACCTGATCCATACACTTTATCCTTCTTCCTAACATAACTCCATTAGGTTAAATTAACCTCACTCACAGACAGTCCTTCTCAGTCAGGTTGGGCTACAGAAATTCAAATTTTCAAGTTCAGTTCAGTTGTTCAGTCATGACCAATTATTTGCAACCCTGTGGACTGCAGCACACCAGGCTTCCCTGTCCATCACTAATTCCCAGAGTTTACTCAAACTCATGTCCATCAGGTCAGTGATGCCATCCAACCATCTCATCCTCTGTCATCCCCTTCTCCTCCTGCCTTCAATGTCTCCCAGCATCAGGGTCTTTTCCAATGAGTCAGTTCTTCCCATCAGGTGGCCAAAATATTGCAGTTTTGGCTTCAGCATCAGTCCTTCCAATGAATATTCAGGGTTGATTTCCTTTAGGATTGACTGGTTGAATCTTCTTGCAGTCCAAGAGACTCTCAGGAGTCTTCTCCAACACCACAGTTCAAAAGCATCAATTCTTCAGGTGCTCAGCTTTCTTTATTATAGTCAACTCTCACAACCATACATGACTACTGGAAAAACCATAGCCTTGACTGGGCAGGCCTTTGTTGGCAAAGTAATGTCTCTGCTTTTTAATGTGCTTTCTAGGTTGGTCATAGATTTTCTTCCAAGGAGCAAGTGTCTTTTAATTTCAGGGCTGCAGTCACCATCTGTAATGATTTTGGAGCCCAAGGAAATAAAAGTCTCTCACTGTTTCCACTGTTTCCCCATCTATTTGCCATGGAGTGATGGGACTGGATGCCAGGATCTTCGTTTTTTGAATGTTGAGTTTTAAATCAACTTTTTCACTCTCCTCTTTCATTTTCATCAAGGGGCTCTTAAGTTCTTCTTCGCTTTCTGCCATAAGGGTGGTGTCATCTGTGTATCTGAGTTGACTGATATTTCTCCTAGCAATCTTGATTCCTTGTGCTTCATCCAGCCTGATGTTTCACATGATGTACCCTTCAAATAAGTTAAATAAGCAGGGTGAAAATATACAGCCTTGAAGTACTCCTTTCCCTATTTGGAATTAGTCTGTTGTTTCATATCAGGTTCTAATTGTTGCTTTCTTGACCTGTATATAGATTTCTCGGGAGGTAGGTCCGGTGGTCTGGTATTCTCACCTCTTAAAGAATTTTCCACAGTTCGTTGTGATCCAACGGTCAAAGGCTTTGGCGCAGTCAATAAAGCAGATTTTTTTTTGAAGTCTCTTGTTTTTCTGATGATGAAGGGTGTTAGCAATTTGATCTCTGGTTTCTCTGCCTTTTTTATATCCAGCTTGAACATCCTGAAGTTCATGGTTCACGTACTGTTGAAGCCTGACTGGAGAATTTTGAACATTACTTTGTTAGCATGTGAGATGAGTGTAAATGTGCGGTAGTTTGCACATTCTTCAGCATTCCCTTTCTTTGGGATTGGAATGAAAACTGACTTTTTCCAGTCCTGTGGCCACTGCTGAGTTTTCCAAATTTGCTGGCATACTGAGTGCAACACTTTCACAGCATCGTCTTTTAGGATGTAAAATAGCTCAGTTGGAATCCCATCACCTCCACTATCTTTATTTGTAGTGATGTTTCCTATAGTCCACTTGACTTCGCATTCCAGGATATCTGGCTCTAGGTTAGTGAGCACACCATCGTGGTTTTCTTGGTCATGAAGATCTTTTTTGTATAGTTCTTCTGTGTATTCTTGCCACCTCTTCTTAATATCTTCTGCTTCTGTTAGGTCCCTTCCATTTCTGTCCTTTATTGTGCCCATCTTTGCATGAGATGTTCCCTTGGTATCTCTAATTTTCTTGAAGAGATCTCTTGTCTTTCCCATTCTATTATTTCCCTCTATTTCTTTGCACTGATCACTGAGGAAGGCTTTCTTATCTCTCCTTGCTATTCTTTGGAACTCTGCATTCAAATGGGTATATCTTTCATTTTCTCCTTTGCCTCTAGCTTCTCTTCTTTTCTCACCTATCTGTAAGGTCTCCTCAGACAACCATTTTGCCTCTGCATTTCTTTTTCTAGGGGATGGTCTTGATTACTGCCTCTTGTTCAATGTCGTAAACTTCCATCCACAGTCAGGTTGGGCAACAGAAACTTAGATTTTCAAAGAGACCCATAATATGTGATGAATTAATATCTTCTGCTCATATAGGACTTCTCTGGCAGCTCAGCTGTTAAAGAATCTGCCTGCAATGAGACAGACCCCAGTTTAATTCCTGGGTCAGAAAGATCGCCTGGAGAAGGGAACATTCCAATATTCTCGGGCTGCTCTGGTGGCTCAGGTGGTAAAGAATTCGGATGCATGCAATGTGGGAGACTTGGATCTGATTCCTGGGTTGGGAAGATCTCCTGGAGAAGGGAACCGCTACCCACTCCAGTATTCTGGCCTGGAGAATTCCATGGACTCTATAGTCCATAGAGTCGCAAAGAGTCAGACACAATTGAGCAACTTTCACTTTCACTGGAGAAGGGCATGGCAATCCACTCCAGTATTCTTGCCTGGAGTAGTGGGCTGCTGTCCATAGGGTCTCAAAGAGCATGACTGAAGGTACTGAGCACAGGACAGCACATGGGACTTAGGGAGAACAGATGAGTCTTTAGCAGAGCAGAAGTGAAAAAGCAAGGGGAGCAAGATATGAAAGGAGTTTGCATATGTAAGCAAGTGCAAGGGCATGGAGTACTTTGTGGATGACATTGAAGATTCTTGTTTTGGTCTTCAACCAAATAGCATATTTTCTAAGTGTAAAACAAAACAATACTAAACTAAGCTAAACTAAACTAGCATCATCTCTGGCTGAGGTGTAGAGAATAGACTGGTAAGGTGCAAAGTTGACCTGAGTAAACTATTTAGGAAACCAGTATTTTAAATCTAGTAAGAGATGGTGGTATCATGGCTTAGAGTGGAAACAGTGGCAAGAGAGGGAGGCAGGTTAGATATACGTCATATTTAGAAAGTTAAAGCTCCAAGGTTTGGTGTTCAGTTGGCTATGAGAGATGAGGTGGTGAAGACTGATCAAGGCAATGCCTTTGTGTCTGATTGGCTCAACTGAATATTCCACTGCTGTAAGGAATCAATAAAAAATAATCAGGTTTATAAAGAAGATCAAGAGATAAGATATGTGATTGTTAGTGGTGGTGGTTTAGTTGCTAAGTTGTGTCAGACACATGCGACGCCATGGACTGTAGCCAGCCAGGCTCCTCTCTCCATGGGATTTTCCAGGCAAAAATACTGGAATGGCTTGCCATTTCCTTCTCCAGGGGATCTTTCCAACCCAGGAATCGAACCCGGGTCTCCTGCATTGCAGGCAGATTCTTTACTGACTGAGATGTGATTGTTACATATGCCTTTAAAACCTACAAGAGGAGATTTTTAAGTTAAAGGAGAGGGAATTATCAGTATGGAGCTCAGAAGAGAGTTTTAGCCTAGACAGAGAAATTTGGGAGTTGTGTACAAGCAGAAATAAAAATTCAAAATTCAACTCTACTATTACTCTGAAAGAGTGGACAAATATGGCAAACTAATGCTCTTCCAAATCTACTTTTTTCCGTATTCCTGAGCATATTGTCATACAGCTTGTGATTACACTTTACAGACCCTCTTATATCTGAATATAGCCATGTGAGTAAATCTTCACCAACAGAATGTTACAGAATTGATGGAGCCAACTTGTAGGTTTTTTTCCACAATACTATTTTTTTCATAATTTTCTCATAATACTTACCCTGGATTTGTTTATTCTTCTCATTCATAGTGGCTGGAATTAGGTACAATAAGAACTAGAACAGACCCACTTGTCCCTGGATGACTTTCATGTGTCATAGTCGGCCCTCATATGAGATATTGCCCACCACTCTAGAGAAATAAACTTTTATCCTGTTGGAGCCACTCGATTTTTAGGTTTTTTGATCACTGTAGTTTAATGTTTACTTAAATTTTCAAAAGCTCACCTATAATATAATGAACCTATAGTTTAGAGAAATTTACAGGTGATGTGCAAAATGAAAATACATTTTTTAGCTTATGGCATCATGCAAATAATTGTTTATATTCATATAAATCCTGCAAGTTAGGTTTCATTATTCCTATTACATAGGCAGGAAAGTTAAAGTGCTCTAATAAAATCATTAATTCACTGAGATGTTAAGGGATCCAGGATTCTAACACAAGCTCAAGATCAAATCCCATTGTTTCTAAGACTTCATGTTACAGGTTTATATCTCTTAACTGTTTCATTACCTTGAGTATCAGCATGAGGTCTTTTATTTCTTATTTTCCAGAGTGCTTAACACAAGGCCTCACACAAGGTTGGAACTTATTAAATATTCATTTATTTCCTTAGAATACAGGCCTTAACAGTCCAACTAGAGAATTCACTTCCTTCCATAAAATTCAGTAGTGAAAATGAGCCTGAAGAGACTTAATTTCATTTCAGAGAATCTATATCCAACACCACAGCACTACATATTATAATCATGGTTTATTTGCAAAAGGAAGGCACTATTCTAAAGGGTCTGAGCTCTCAGCTATTTTAATTTTGTTCAGGCATGTAAATCAGCATGCAAGTAAACAAACAACTTCCAATAACCCATGTAGTTGTGCTCTTTATTTGTTTTGTTTTTATTTTAACCAGCCTGCCTCATTCTCATGAAGCACATAAACACTGAAATCAGCATGTCTCCAAACCATTCACTCCACAGAAATAATTAAATAAATGTTCCTCACCTTTTAATAATAGCTACTTACATGATTAAATCATTTATATACTTATTATTAATATCTGACCACTGTGTTGACTGGAAACATTATGATTACATGTGAAACAACTGAAAACCTCTATGTATTCGATTCTGTGTGTTTACCTATCTTGACACCTCTTTCTTTCATTAGTATTCATGAAGCCTTGCAAATGGAGAAATAAGGTAATGAAAACTTAGCTTGAACCCAGATCTGTATTCACATGGGCAGGCATGGACGAGGAAGTTGATTCTGGCTGAACCCATGAGCTCTCTGATTTGTTTCCTTATTAATATTTTCCTTGTAATCATTAATATACTTTTATTGCATCCTGGGAATAGTGTGGGAGTTAAATATGATCGTTAAATAAATTGAGGCATGTGGTTTAGCCTCCCTGCTACTGTATAGATGGCAGGAGAAAACACAGAAATAGATGTATAAATTACACATGAGCAGTCGTACCTACTTATTTCTGCCAATATCATGACTTATCAACACTACACAGTTGGATATGCAGGGGACTTTCTTCAATAATGTACAGTTAATTAACATATCCTTTACTCCCAGTTACTAAGAACGCTAACAAAAAGGTGTCCAGTTAACAACACATGGAGGAAACATGATTGCTCATATTGTTTGAACACCAAAGGAGGCTGTCTCTGATATTAATCTTTCATTTCTCCATTCATATAAATGAAGTTGCTTTTCTCAATTATACAAAGGGTGTCAAATTCTGCTTGATTAATAACATGAGGTGTATAAAAGAACTAAATATATTGTTTCAAAGAATACTTACAATCAATTGGTATCTTTCAAATTTGAGTTGTAGCATGATACTGTGCTTGTGTTAAATAAGGACCAACATTTTACCCTGTTAGACTAAAGATAAGTTTCAAATCATACATAAAAACTACTTTAATAACAACAGTCACCAACCAACTTAAACCTGGTTTAGCTTAATAACGAGAACAAGGCTTTATTGTGTTCATTCTACAGTTTCTAAGTTTATTCTACAGTTTCATTCCTTTTCTTCCTCCTTCTTATCTTGTGATGAGATAATCTTATCTTGTGATAAGATGCCAGGAAGCAAGAGATTATATGTTTAATTGCAGCAAGCCACCTCCAAAATCCATGAATTAAATAAAATAAAGCAAAATATTTAAGACTGCATAAATCCAGGGAAAATCATTAATTTAAAAACAGTAAAATAAACAAAATAATAAGAATTAACATTATTGAGCACTTTTATGTCAAGTACTCCTTGTTGTGATTTACATGTACTTAGATTTGCTCATTTGATCTCTCAATTGACAGAGGGGATAAGTATAAAGCACATGCTCTTTTCACAGTGACGAAATCAAGGCACTGCAACGTCTGCTGATTTTTCCAGAGCTTATAAGTGATGGAACCTCAATTCAGACCCAAATAGTCTGACTCTGGGGTTTGTGTGCTCATTCACTCTTAAATTGTCTTTCTAGATAGTCTGCATCTTAACTTATGACTTCAATGATGGTTACCATCCTCAAATATAAAAAGAACATATGTCCATAGTTATTCATAATCTATTATAAATTTTGATTGCAGATAATCATTGAGAATATTAGTAACTGCACAAAAGAGAGGCTGTGAGAGTAAGAATGAGATTCAGGAATGCATTTTTCAGTATGCACTGAATTTAGTGAATACAGGTAGAAAACTATTTGGTGAGGACATTAAAGGGTAAGTAAAGTGTATTTGAAGGAAAAAATTTTCAATTAAATGCATTTTGAATGTGTGAAATTTTGACAGCAAAAGAGGAGGTGTTGCCTCCTATTGATGGGGGCAATAATAACAATGCAATCCACAAAATGTGTGAAAAGTCTCATGATGGCCTTTCAAAAAATACGAAAGTGGGAAAGAGGGAGGGAGAAAAAGAATGAAACTATAAAACACTGATGAAAGAAATCAAAGGGGACACAAATAGATGGAGAAATATACTGTGTTCATGGATTGGAAGACTTAATATTGTGAAAATGACTATACTACCCAAAGCAATCTATAGATTCAATGCAATCCCTGTCAAGCCACCAACGGTATTTTTCACAGAACTAGAACAAATAATTTCACAATTTGTATGGAAATACAAAAACCTTAAATAGCCAAAGCAATCTTGAGAAAGAAGAATGGAACTGGAGGAATCAACCTGCCTGACTTCAGGCTCTACTACAAAGCCACAGTCATCAAGACAGTAAGGTACTGGCACAAAGACAGAAATATAGATCAATGGAACAGAATTGAAAGCCCAGACATAATCCATGTACCTATGGACAGCTTATCTTTGACAAAGGAGGCAAGGATATAAAATGGAAAAAAGACAGCTTCTTCAACAAGTGGTGCTGGGAAAACAGGTCAACCACTTGTAAAAGAATGAAACTAGAACACCTTCTAACACCATACACAAAAATAAACTCAAAATGCATTAAAGATATGAATGTAAGATCAGAAACTATAAAACTCCTAGAGGAGAACATAGGCAAAACACTCTCTGACACAAATCACAGAAGGATCCTCTATGACCCACCTCCCAGAATATTGGAAATAAAAGCAAAAATAAACAAATGGGACCTAATGAAACTTAAAAGCTTTTGCACAACAAAGGAAACTATAAGTAAGGTGAAAAGAAAGCCCTCAGATTGGGAGAAAATAATAGCAAATGAAGCAACAGACAAAGGATTAATCTCAAAAATATACAAGCAGCTCCTGCAGCTCAATTTCAGAAAAATAAATGACCCAGTCAAAAAATGGGCCAAAGAACTCAACAGACATTTCTCCAAAGAAGACATACAGATGGCTAACAAACACGTGAAAAGATGCTCAACATCACTCATTATCAGAGAAATGCAAATCAAAACCACAATGAGGTACCATTACACGCCAGTCAGGATGGCTGCTTTCCAAAAGTCTACAAGCAATAAATGCAGGAGAGGGTGTGGAGAAAAGGGAACCAACCCTCTTACACTGTTGGTGGGAATGCAAACTAGTACAGCCGCTATGGAGAACAGTGTGGAGATTCCTTAAAAAACTGGAAATAGAACTGCCATATGACCCAGCAATCCCACTCCTGGGCATACACACCGAGGAAACTAGATCTGAAAGAGACACGTGCACCCCAATGTTCATCACAGCACTGTTTATAATTGCCAGGACATGGAAGCAACCTAGATGCCCATCAGCAGACGAATGGATAAGGAAGCTGTGGTACATACACACAATGGAATATTACTCAGCCATTAAAAAGAATTCATTTGAATCAGTTCTAATGAGATGGATGAAACTGGAGCCCATTATACAGAGTGAAGTAAGCTAGAAAGATAAAGACCAATACAGTATACTAACACATATATATGGAATTTAGAAAGATGGTAACGATAACCCAATATGCAAAACAGAAAAAGAGACACAGATGTACAGAACAGACTTTTGGATTCTGTGGAAGAAGGTGAGGGTGGGATGTTTTGAGAGAATAGCATTGAAACAAGTATACTATCAAGGATGAAACAGACCACCAGCCCAGGTTGGATGCATGAGACAAGTGCTCAGGGCTGGTGCACTGGGAAGACCCAGAGGGATGGGATGGGGAGGGAGGCAGGAGGGGGGATTGGGATGGGGAACACGTGTAAATCCATGGCTGATTCATGTCAATGTATGGCAAAAACCACTACAATATTGTATAGTAATTAGCCTCCAACTGATAAAAATAAATGAAAAAAAAAAAAGAAAGAAAGTTAGGGAAAATATAGAATAAATGCAAAACTTATTTGTTATTATTTAGCAAAGAAAATATTTACACTTCATTGTGCTGGCTTGACCTAAATGCAGGTGTATTAGTAAAATAAAATTTTAAAATATTCACATACTTAATAAAAGTAGTCACAATGTAACTGACACTGGAAATAGTAAGAGACAGGTAATTTTACAGCCTATTATTTTATGGTATATTTCTACTTTTGCTTTAAATGAAATATTTGAAAGAGTTTAAACAGCAAAATTCTTTTAAAATCTGTCTATGTTTTTATTCAGAAATATATATATATATTTATGCTTTTATTGTATGCCTATACGTATATGATATATATATTGTGTTATAAGGACTCTTATTACAATTAAAAAAGTGCTTAATTTCATTTACTGTTGACTCTAGTTGCTTTCTTACCTGAAAGATAACTAAAAAGTTAAATCAAGAACAACCAAACAGGATTAGGTAGGTAAATAAATGTGGCATTTATAAAGTGTTTTGAGATACACTTTTTCTTTCTGAAATCAGAAAATAATTTGTTGATATACTGCTTACCCTGATTCTTATTTACAAGAGTATTTCTCTGAACCACACAATGGGCATCCAGTTATTTATTTTTCATTTATTTTGGCCTCAGTAGGTTCAACAGGGAAAGTCACATAAAATGAAAAAAGAACAAAAACACTAGCTTTAGAATCAGACCATCTGGAAATAAAATTCCAACTGGAACAATTAGTAGCTGTGTAATTTTTGCAAGCTATTTAAAATATTTCTAATTTCAGTTCCTTTTATATAAAATGGTAATACTCTGTATACCCTACTAGTATTGTTAGAATTCTCTGAGATAAAGGATGTGGAAAGAAAAACATAAAAGTCTTTTTCAGACTGATGATGTTTAATAAACACCCTTTTGAGTAAAATCCAAACTAAATAACTACATGTAAAAGATGTGGAGCTTCAGTTGCCTAGGTGGCTGTTTCCATTTATTAATTTTGTCAGGAAGCCTTTCATATTGCAGCTCTAGGGTCTGTTATGAAGCTCTGATGCACTGTATTCACTCCGCCCTCTTTGAGGGACTCAATGCAGTGTCAGAATACTGCTCCCTTCATGCCTTTTCATTCTTACAATTCTGGACTCACCCTAACATAGGAATATCATCGGGCTGCTCTTCTCTTTCCTATTTTCCCTTGTTGGCAAATTAGTTTTAACTTTCACTTTTTATTAAAAATTTTAAATCAGATTGCATGATTCCCTATTGCTCTGTACCAGCCCTTCAGTAGGGCTGCTATCCAAAATCTAAATGAAGATTGAACAGTTAAACCAACATTATTGAAAGCTTCACATTTAAATCCACTCAGGAACACAGCAGCAGAAATGCTCAGGCTACATGGAGTAAAAACAAAAACAATGTTCGAATAAATGTATAAAAGCAAAACTGTAAGATCCAAAGCCCCCTTTATAGTAAACTAGGTACAAGCAAAACCAAAAGAGAACAGTGTCTGGAAAAAGGTTTTCTTTAAAGGAAAACAGAAATATAAGAAAATTTGAAACTGCTTAATAGCAAATGGGTTTTTAGAAATGGTACTCTCTTAGGATGTTTGTGTGCGTTCTCTGCCAAACTTCAAAAGCACAGCATTCTTCTTTATGTTTTTGAAGTTAGATCAGTGATTCAGGAATAGATACAGTGTGACCACAAGCAAAACTGCCACTTGTTGTTGATTTAAAAAAAAAAGTATAGAAGGACATAAAGATATACCTTTAAAGCAGTTGGGAAAATTTTTATAATTGAAGAATTTTATAGAGGTCCTCTTGGCCCCACTCTACTAAAGTGAAAGACAAAAGCAATTAAATATAACACCTTGAACTATAGTCACAGAGGCCAAGGATACAATTTTAAATTATTAAAACAAAGAACATAGGGATTACAATAACACTTGGCTAACAGTCCTGATGAACTACTGATGAGTTGTACTTTCCACCAAATTTCTTTGAAGGTTCTAGAAAAGGTGACCACAAAAGCATCATGGAAATATAGATATCACAGTCTAACTAGAAAGAATTCCCAAAAAGAACTCAGGCCTATTAAATTTAATAGAAAAATATCAAAGATGAGACCTCTGAAAACGTATCTAGAAGCAGAAGAACTTTAACCATTTGAAAGTTGCAGGGAAGACTTTTGGCTTGTTTACATAATATATTGGCTCATTTACCCAATGCATATTGAGAACTTACTATGTGCCTGGCACCTCCTGCTGCTGCTGCTGCTGCTAAGTCGCTTCGGTCGTGTCCAACTCTGTTCGACCCCATAGATGGCAGCCCACCAGGCTCCTCTGTCCCTGGGATTCTCCAGGCAAGAACACTGGAGTGGGTTGCCATTTCCTTCTCCATTTCATTTGTTTACTAGGTTCCTTCTCTACCTTCCACATAGGAATTTAAGACAAAGTATGTATGTTCAGTCACTCAGACACATCTGACTCTCTGTGGTCCCATGGACTGCAGCCCGCAAGGCTCCTCTGTCTGGGGGATTTTCCAGCAAGAATACTGGAGTGGGTTGCCATTTCCTTCTCCAGGGGATCTTCCTGACCCAGGGACTGATCCTGCTGCTTTTGTGTCTCCTGCATTGTCAGGTGATCCTTTACCACTAGTGTCATCTACGAAGCCCCATAAGATAAAAGTACATATTTAACCAAAGCAAAAGAAAAAGGAACAGAGCTCTTTGTGATGTGTCCTCAGTCTACTCCTCCAGCTACATCTACTCCTAAAATCTTTCTCCCTCCCCTTCCCCGCCCCCTGCCGCCACTGGCTATCTATTTTACATATGGTATTGTAAGTTTCCATGTTACTCTCTCCTTACATCTCACCCTCTCCTAAAACCTTTCTTACATCTTCCACTCTGGTCACAGATTGTTGAAAAACTTCAAAAAATAATATGGATTGAATGCAGAAATAGAAGATGGATAGATACTTGATAGAACTAAGATGTTAATGGTTGAATTTACTTTGTAAATATGCTGTATTTTTTTCCACCAGCTTTGTAAATTACTATTTTTTTCTTATGAAATGCTGGGGAAAATCCCATCAAACAAGTAAATGTCATATGAGAAATTTATTTTATTTAACCTGATTTGAACAAATGAACTATAAGGATACTGTTTTAGATAAACCAGGGAAATATAAACACTGGTGCAATTTTAGCTGATATTATGCAAATAGTGCTATTAGCTTTTTAAAGCATGATAATTTAGTAGGTATTGTATTTTTTTAAAGGACTCACATTTTAGACAATATTGAAATTTTTTAATGGGTGAAGTGCTTTTGTGTCTAGGCTTTTTATGAAACAGGGAAGCCAAGGTTGAGGGAAGAATAGAGGTAAAAAATAAACACAGGAGTTTGCCACACATAGATAACTGATGAAATTGGATGGAGGGTACATTGGAGTTTAGCATAGTATTTTGTGTTTATTTGAAAGTTTCCATAATAACAGTTTGAACAGCACTTCTCATATCTTTCTCATTTATCATATCATATGGAATCATATTTAATTTTACCTCTTTTATTTAATTTTACCTCTTTTGTTGGACCACAAGTACAACAAATATTATATCTGTAGTTCCTAGCATAGTGCCTAGAACTATGAAGTAGGTATTTAACACTTGCCAGTTATTGAATTTGAAATATCCAGAGTAATATAGTATATAAATATTAATTAAATATTTAGCAGAACTATTTTTAAATTTCCATAATTCTTTCATTAAATAACACAGATGGAAGTCAATTTTGCTAAGTAAGACCATCTGGCTATTTATAATCCTTAGGATCATATATGAGTGTAAATAATATGTTGAGAACAACTACATAGTGTTCTTAACTTCTAGTTCACTGTTTTTTCTAATCATTTTTTCTTTCACTTCATAACCACTGTGTTAGCTTTCACAACATATCCTTAGTCATAATCAAACAAGTGTCTTTATTTCTCTTGATATAATTATCATTTCACATGTTTTGATTTTCTTCCCATCTGCTAGCTAAGTGGCTATGTATTGTTAAATTGCATTGGGGAAGTCAGAGGTAAGACTTTTTTTACCTCTATTCTTATTTTTTACCTCTATTCTTCACTCAACCTTTGCTTCCCTATTTCATAAAAAAAAAATCCTAGACACAATAGACTTTACCCATTAAAAAATTTCAATATTGTCTAAAAACACAATACCTATTAAATTATCATGCTTTAAAAAGCTTCCTCAAAAGCTACAAAAGTACAGCTATCCCTCTCTTTCCTAGATCTCAAGCATGTGGCAAAGCTCACAGGAAAAATAGTTCTGTTGACTCTCAGAACACTGGCTTCCTGATAGAGAGTTGCTGCTATAGGCACACATTAAATGGTGTGTTTTTATTATTCATCTGGCTCTTTATACTCTGAATTTTGATATACCTTCTGCCCAGTACATACCTGAGGTTGGAAATAATCCATGCCTGAGTAGCTCTAGGGAAGAAAATTGTGCAAACATGTCAACTCTAATGCTATTGCATGAGCAAATTACATTAGTAAGCCATGAACTATCTGATGTGTACAGTTGGTTGACAGAAGAGAATGACTTTTTCCAGAACCAATGACAGTGTATAAACATTTATTTAAGCTTGTATGGTTAGAATGGAAAATTCTAATATTAATGTTTTTGGAAAAAAGAAAGTTGTTTAAATCTCTAGTGCAACAAATTTACAACATGTAATATTCCCTGCAAAGTACGTTATTTCACTTTTAATTACACATTTTATCATTTGCCTCAGATGTGCAATTTTTCAAGACATATAACTTTAGTCCCTCAAAGTAAATCAAGAATTAACTTCATAGTGCCACAAACTAGAAATTATTGAACCAGATGATTAATGAAAAGCAAGCAGTGAAAGTCGACAGAAAACTTTTATGACCTTCCTTATATTCAGAAGAATGATTCTGAAATGAGTTCTCCTCTGAAGACCTTTATAAATCTCTAGTGAACAAACAATTGAGATTGTCACTTGATTGCTGGCATATTTTATAGACTTAAGGAGTGAAATGTGTTGTTTGTTTTCTCAACTGAGCAATTCATAAAAATGCTCCTTTTACTATCCCCCCTCTAAAAAATCCCCTGAAAGATGAGCTATGTATTTTCAGTAAATTACAGCAGAGAAAAATCTGTCCTAAAAAACATAAACTGTTCATCTACATCTTTAAATAACAATATTTAATATCCAAAGTACATATACTCAGTCTCAGAATTTTTCTCATTCTAAAAATGGAGCTAATAATGTATATATCCACAAAAATTGTAAAATATATCTCATTCATTATCTGGCTCTTGTCAAATGAGCAAATGTTTGTGATTAAGCAGAAAAATACCAATATGGCTGGTTAAATTTTTATTTGTAATCAATGTTTGATACTTTATTAACACTACTGTTTTAATACTACTTATCCTTACTATAGATACACTTGTACATATATGTACAATGACATGAATTTTTGTACCTAGGTCAAATGCAATTTAAAGAAAAATCATTTTTCTTACAAGGCAAAAACAATTTCATATTTATTAGATTCAATATAACAAGCAAGTACATACAGGCAATCAGAATGGAAGGAAGAAATTTGTTACTGCTATTCAGGAGAAGGTAAAAATATCATGCATTGAACTTCATGTGTTCAGACAAGAGGAGCTCTTGATTACTAGGTTGACAGACTTAGAATATGATTATGTTAGCTTTCAAGTTGCATTTACTAGATTTAGTTAAGCAGATTTTGGGGGTGGGGTAGGAAGAATATCCAAATTTGTTTGGAATAATCAATTATTTCAGAGATTATTTATTTGCCAACATTCAAAGAGTTTGAAACCAATGATAAAAGTTATTGGTAGATGGACACTAATTTATCCATTAGTTTATCAGCACAAAGAAATTCACACAAACAAGGTTGTAGTCTCTCAACCTTGAAATCTATGAGTGCGCATAGGATATTGTGAACTAAACTAAGATTCTCATTTGTAACCTTCTGTGACAATGGGTTGAGCAAATTTCAAACTTATTTAAGAAAAGTTTAAGAGGTACAAGTCCAGCTTGTCACCTTCCTGTCACAATTTAAGGCTGAGATGAAGGATTCAACTTTCCTTTGAACTAAGAGAAGGCCACAAGTTTAGATCATGTTTGTAGAAAAGCAAAATCAGAAAATTTGAAAAAAAAGGAAGGAATGTGGCATTACAGAACACAAAAATGAACAGTATTGCTTTCTAAAATCTAGAAAGCAATAAAAATTATGCAAATTTTATTTTTTTAAATTCCAGTATAATTGTTTTACAATACACAAGTTTCAAGTGTACAATGAAGTGACTCTATATTTTTATAGATTATATTCTATTTAAAGTTATTATAAAATAATGGCTGTATTTCCAAGTCTTGTACAATATATCCTTGTTGCTTATTTATTTTATACATAATAGTCTTTGACTCTTAATTTCATACCCTATCCCACCCACTCTTTCTTCCCTCTCCCCACTGGTTAACACTAGGTTATTCTCTGTTTCTGTGAGTCTGTTTCTGTTCATTATATACCTTCATTTGTTTTATTTCTTAGATTTCACATATAAATGAAAACACAGTGTATTTGTCTTTCTCTACCTTATTTTTAAGCATAATACTCTCTAGATCCATCCACACTGCAAATAGTTAAGACTTTGTTCTTTTTCATGACTGAGTAATATTCCACCAGGGCGTCCTTGGGGGTCAGATGGTAAAGAATCTGCTTGTGATGCAGGAGACCCAGGTTCAGTCAGGGGTCAGGAAGATTCCCTGGAGAAAGAAATGGTTACCCACTCCAGTATCCTTGCCTGAAGAATTTCATGAACAGAGGAGCCTGGTGGGCTACAGTCCATGGGGTCAAAAGATTTGGACATGACTGAGAAGGGAAGCAAAAAGCAAAGGAGAAAAGGAAAGATATACCCATTTGAATGCAGAGTTCCAGAGAATAACAAGGAGAGATAAGAAAGCCTTCCTCAGCGATCAATGCAAAGAAATAAAGGAATACAATAGAATGGGAAGACTAGAGATCTCTTCAAGAAAATTAGAGATACCAAGGTAACATTTCATGCAAAGATAGGTTCAAAAAAGGACAGAAATGGTAGGGACCTAACAGAAGCAGAAGATATTTAGAAGAGGTGGCAAGAATACACAGAAGAACTGTATAAAAAGATCTTCAAGACCCAGATAATCACAAGTGGGCCTTAGGAAGCATCACTACGAACAAAGCTAGTGAAGGTGATGGAATTCCAGTTGTGCTATTTCAAATCCTGAAAGATGATGCTGTGAAAGTGCTGAACTCAATATGCCAGCAAATTTGGAAAACTCAGCAGGGGCCACAGGACTGGAAAAGGTCAGTTTTCATTCCAATGCCAAAGAAAGGCAATCCCAAAGAATGCTCAAACTACCGCACAACTGCACTCATCTCACACGCTAGTAAAGTAATGCTCAAAATTCTCCAAGCCAGGTTTCTGCAATATGTGAACTGTGAACTTCCAGATGTTCAAGCTGGTTTTAGAAAAGGCAGAGGAACCAGAGATCAAATTGTCAACATTCGCTGGATCATCGAAAAAGCAAGAGAGTTTCAGAAAAACATCTACTTTTGCTTTATTCACTATGCCAAAGCATTTGACTGTGTGGATCACAACAAACTGTGGAAAATTCTGAAAGAGATGGGAATACCAGACCACCTGACCTGCTTTTTGAGAAACCTGTATGCAGGCCAGGAAGCAACAGCTAGAACTAGACATAGAACAGACTGGTTCCAAATAGGAAAAGGAGTACGTCAAGACTGTATATTGTCACCCTGTTTATTCAACTCATATGCAGAGTACATCATGAGAAACACTGGGCTGGAGGAAGCATAAGCTGGAATCAAGACTGCTGGAAGAAATCTCAATAACCTCAGATATATAGATGACACCACCCTTACAGCAGAAAGTGAAGAGGAGCTAAAGAGCCTCTTGATGAAAGTGAAAGAGGAGAGTGAAAAAGTTGGCTTAAAGCTCAACATTCAGAAAACTAACATCATGGCATCTGGTCTTATCACTTCATGGCAAATAGATGGGGAAACAGTGGCTGACTTTATTTTGGGGGGCTCCAAAATCACTGCAGATGGTGATTGCAGCCATGAAATTAAAACACACTTACTCCTTGAAAGGAAAGTTATGACCAAACTAGACAGCATATTAAAAAGCAGAGACATTACTTTGTCAACAAAGGTCCATCTAGTCAAGGCTATGGTTTTCCCAGTGGTCATGTATGGATGTGAGAGTTGGACTGTAAAGCAAGCTGAGCACTGAAGAATTGGTGCTTTTGAACTGTGGTGTTGGAGAAGACTCTTGAGAGTCCCTTGGACTGACAGGAGATCCAACCAGTCCATCTTAAAGGAGATCAGTCCTGGGTGTTCATTGGAAGGACTGATATTGAAGCTGCAACTCCAATACTTTGGCCACCTGATGTGAAGAACTGACTCATTTGAAAAGACCCTGATGCTGAGAAAGACTGAGGGCAGGAGGAGAAGGGGACGACAGAGGATAAGATGGTTGGATGGCATCACTAACTCAATGGACACGGGTTTGGGTGGATTCTGAGAGTTGGTGATGGACAGGGAGGCCTGGCATGCTGTGGTTCATGGGGTTGCAGAGTCAGACACAATTGTGTGACTGAACTGAACTGAACTGAGCAATTAACGGTTTCACTTTTAGCCAATCTTCTTTTTCTCTATCTGGTGGTGGGCCCATAGGCTGTTTCTATATCTTGGCTATTGTAAATAATGCTACTATAAACAATAAGGTTCATTACTCTTTTGAAATTAATGTTCTTGTTTTCTTTGGATACGTGCCCAACTGGAATTGCTAGATAAATGGTAGTTCATTTTTTAGTTTTTTGAGAACCTCCATTCTGTTTTCCATAGTGACTGCATTAATTTACAATCCTACCAACCGGGCACTAAGGTTTCTTTTTCTCCAGATTCTTGGACAGTATATTTTATTTCTAGACTTTTGATGATAGTCACTTCGACAATGTGAAGTGATATCTCATTGTAGTTTTGATTTGTATTTATCTGATGATTAGTGATGCTGAGCATTTTTTCATGGGTCTGTTGGTCATCCTTATATTTTCTTTGGAAAAAATGTCTATTCAGTTCTTTTGCCCATTTTTAATTGAGCTTTTGTCTTTTTTATATACACTTGTATAAGCTGTTTATGTTTTTTCTGTTAACTCATAATTGTTTGTATAATTTTCAAATATTTTCTCCAGTAAGTCAGTTGCTTTTCTGTTGGAAAAATTATTTAAACGTGATTTTTTAAAAAACTACCACTTTAATACAGGTATATGTGTAAATATAAGCTATAATCTCTATATTGTGATATGCCTAAGAGCAATTTGAAGTATTTGTTTTTATCAATATGAAATTGTTTAATTTCTGAGTTTTATTATGTTGACTTTGTCATTACCTAAGTAAGTCTAAAAAAAATTAAAAACCTTTTCAATTAAGAACAAATAGAGCTTTAACCATTTAACCTAGTAGTTATTTTGGTTTTTGCCTGAGCAAATATTTTTAAAACTGGAGAGAACATTAAAGGATATAAAATATGAGGGAGAGACAGACAGACAGAGACAGAAAAAGTCAGAGAGTGACTGTAGAGTGCAAGAAAGAAGTAAAGAATGTCTGAAGGTAATGTTATTCATTTCTGGTTTCATATCATACTTTGCAATGCCTTTCCAACTCCAAGGGACCATGACTTTCTGAATTCTTGATAGCACCATTAAACATCTGTGCAACACTCATTCTGGAACAAAAACGCTCAGGCAGGAACACTGGAATCAACTGTGGAGAATACAAATTAGCTAACAGATTTATTCCTCATACTGACATAATAAACAAATATTGATGGCTTCCTGTAGTGTAATACATTCTTATTCATTGCTTCACAAGTCACTCATAACTTCATTTTCTCTTCAATGCTTCTAAATGGGTGATTCATCCTACATTTCTCGAAATATTAGTCTGTTTACAGTCTTCATACATCTAACAGATTGTACATCATTAAAGGAGCTCAGTGATGGCTTTTACTGTAGATTGTTGTTCTCTTTCAATTTATTTGCTTTTTTCTTTTTAAAGTTTTTTTTAAAAAAAGGAAACATGGCATCTTTTATTTAGTAACAATGTCTTGATTGTATACAGTAGCAGTATGTTTTTAATAGCCTTCAGCTTTCCAAATTCATCTAGCATAGCTAAAATACAAATTATTCAAAGCAAAACTCTTTATTACCAAAGTAAGTATTTTTTCCTTCTTTTGTGCATAATATCTTAATCCTTCCCCCAGTTATATAGTCAATTTGAATGGACATCCTAAGAGCTCTGTCCATCTTTCTATTTAGAGCAATATTGATATTGAGAAAATGCTACTATTTTCCTAAGGATTTTTTTTTTTTTAGTATTAATGAAGATTTCACATTTTGAAGAAAAAGGCTCAGAACTAGAAATATTTTACTTCAGTAACACCTGGTTATATTTTATAGTTTATTTAACTCAGAACTGCTCTTTTGACCATTGGCAGAAATACCATAAAGGGATAAAATTACACCAAAAAGGGATAAAATTACATACTCCAAATTGCAGAGTATACCAGAGTGAGCAATAACATATAAATCCTGCTTGGAACATATTATCTATATTTTAGAATGCTGAACACAGGCATCTTGGAATGGAAAACCCAACTCTCACACCCTTCTCTCTTGGTTGTTTATTGATTGAACTTGGATCAATGCCTTTGTTTTCTATTAAATTTGTATTCTTTACAGATTCCACACTGAAATCACAAGTAAATCTGTCTATTAATGATAATGAACATTGAATATAAATCACTGCATTCATAATGAATGCTTGCCTAAGTTGTATTTACACTATTTATTGTCCAAAAATCTCATTCTATATTATTCCTGTATATTAATTCTTGTTAAAATGTGTTTTGTCTTGGAAAAAAAATGACAAGATTAATTCTGAGACAGTAAAGGGCATTTAGTTGGAATTAATAAAGTTCCTACAATTATGTAAGCAGGAACTTTACAAAGCATTGCACTTGCTTGAAAACCAGAATTCTCCTCACTTCAAGATTTCAGTTTGATGATATGAGAACAGCCCACTGAGCTCAATAAATTTAGACATTACTTTGGAGTGACATACATTATTAAGTGTACACTGATAACAAAACAGAGGAAAAAATCAATTACAATCTCTTTGGAAGGAAGTTATTGACATTTCTGAATTCAAATGCCTATATATCCCCTGTCATTTATGTCAAGAGATAACAATAAATAATAAGACAATTGATACATTCTTTATGTGGGTAATAGTTTTGTAGTAATCCAAATGTGGCATCTGAAATGATTTGATACCAAATATCCAAGGCCACCATTAAGGGGACAACTACACTCTGAGGATTGATGAGTGGCATAATGAAAAGAACTAGATTTTGACTCAGACATCCTAGCTTATGACCCAGATCTGCTACACACTATATTGTTTGACCTCAGGCAAGTCACGCAACCTCTCTGAGCTCTGCAATTTCAACACCTGCAAAATGCAAAATAGAGCAATTCACACTCATTGTATAAGTAGATATATATATATATGAAGACCACTGCAAATTATATATGTGTGTGTATGTATAAAATTTACATATGGCATTAGAAAGAATTTTGGCATAGAGACATCTAATCATTGATATCTTTGTCACATTCCATCTTAGCATGCATTTCATCTTTTCTACAAAATCCATCCTTTTTCTTGTGTCAGTGAAAGGTTGTTGTTGACCCACGAAAAGATGTCAGGATTCTTGGCCTCCAGAGGAGAAGAATTCAATCTGGGGCCAGAGACGAGGCTTGATTACTCAGAGCTTTTCTTTAATAAAGTTTTATTAAAGTATAAAGAAGAGAGCGAAAGCTTCTGACATAGGCATCAGAGGGGGCAGAAAGAGTACCCCCCTGCTAGTCTTCAACTGGATGCTATACAGGCACTAGCAGTCTGTTAAGGAAAGAAAGGAATGTCTTAAAACTCAGAATGGCACCAGGCCCCTCATCCATAAAATATATATTGGAATAATCTCGGCACCAGAGGATTCATCCCGGCATAAAACGATTGACTTGAATCTTGTAGAAGGGCAGATTACCATACAAATAGTTTCGTTTACATAGATTAGGGGAACAATGTCTGAGTGTAACATACTAGTTTGTCAAGCAGGTTCTGAGTCATTAGGCCAGAACTGACTTGAAGACAGTCTGGGGTAAATGCATAGTACATTAACATAGCTTAAGACAAACATTTCCATAAGAAAAATGCATTGGTTAACTCAAGGTTTGAGAATAGTTAACTTCAGGTGAAACCAGGTGTCATTATGGCAACACAGTATTTTAAGAGAAACCTCCTTTTAAATTTGCATAGAGAAGGAAAAAAAATCACTACTTTGTTTCCTCCTTCCACTTAACAGAGATAAAAATGTTTGACACTTGCAGCCTATTTCTTCCATTTGGAGAACCCTGGCCTTCCTGCCTGTTACCCTCTCATCAGTAAGAGATCAGTAAGGGCAACTAAGGAACAGGACATCACACACAGCTCTGTGTACCATACAGAGACACTCGTTAATATAGCATCTTACTGGTTTAATTATTTAACCTCTCTAAACTTCAATTTCTTTGTGTATAAATCAGAGGAAAAATATCATTTATGGTTGTTGAATTGACTAAAGATAAATCCTATGATCATAGAGTAACCCCAAAATTATTGGTAGCTATCATAATTTTGTGCCACATTCTTGCTGATACCTGATCACTGTTAAAAATACATTACTGATCTCATATTTGATGTACATTCTACCATGTTTGCATTTCTAGCAGAGTAGCTATCAAGATAAATTTTTTGTATGACCTCATTATGGAACAATAGACTGGTTCAAAATTGGGAAAGGAGTACTTCTAGGCTGTATATTGTCACCCTGCTTATTTAACTTATTTGCAGGGTACATCATGCGAAATGCTGGGCTAGATGAAGCTTGAGCTGAAAGCAAGATTTCAGGAAGAAATACCAATAATCTCAGATACGCAGATAACAACACCCTTAAGGCAGAAAGTGAAGAGAATCTAAAGAGCTTCTTGATGAAAGTGAAAGAGGAGAGTGAAAAAGTTGGCTTAAAACTCAACATTCAGAAAATATGATCATGACATCCAGTCCCCATCACTTTATGGCAAGTAGATGGGGAAACAATGGAAACAGTGACAGAATTTATTTTCTTCGGCTCCAAAATCACTGTGGATGGAGATTTCAGCCATGAAATTAGAAGATGCTTACTCCTTGAAAGAAAAGTTACAACAAACCTAGACAGAGTTTAAAAAGCAGAGACATCACTTTGCTGACAAAAGTCCATACAGTCAAAGCTACGGTTTTTCCAATAGTCAGGTACAAATGTGAGAGTTGGACCATAAAGAAGGCAGAGCATCAAAAAATTTATGCTTTGGAATTGTGGTGCTGGAGAAGACTCTTGAGAGTCCCTTGAAATGCAAGGAGATCAAACCAGTCAATCCTAGAGGAAATCAACGCTGAATATTCATTTGAAGGACTGTTGCTGAAGCTGAAGCTTCAATACTTGGCCACCTGATGTGAAGAGTTGACTCACTGGAAAAGACCTTGGTGTTGGGAAAGATTGAGGGTAATAGGAGAAGGGGGCAACAGAGGATGAGATGGTTGGATGGGATCACTGACTCAATGGACATGAGTTTAGGCAAACTCTGGGAGATACTGAAGGACAGGGAAGCCTGGCATGCTGCAGTACATAGGGTTACAAAGAGTCTGACACAACTGAGTGACTGAACAATTCTTTTAAGGTTAGTCTTGGTCATGCTAACAACTGTTGTCAGATGCAGGTTGTGCCTATAACGATTTTAAACTCAACTCATTTACAGTCTAGGTATCGTGTTGGACAGGTACTAGACTAGCCAATTGCTATGTATTTCAACTGACTGGTTTCACATGTGTGTTAAACACTGTGATGTTTCTGTGCTATTTTGTTTACTGCAATATTACTAATTACACTCTAAACACACACACACTCTGTAAGGCATGAATAAAGATTATAGCACTTCCAAATTGCATTCACATCAATAATTTGATTATCCATAAAACAACTTTATTTTACAGATGAAGAAACTAATGCCCAGAGGTATTAAGTAATTTCTTAATTCACATACTTGTGAGGAGCAAAGCAAGCTATAAGAACCAAATTATTTATCACTTAATTTTATTTTCATGTGTTAAATATGTTACT
This sequence comes from Odocoileus virginianus, assembly GCF_023699985.2. Taxonomy (NCBI): domain Eukaryota; kingdom Metazoa; phylum Chordata; class Mammalia; order Artiodactyla; family Cervidae; genus Odocoileus; species Odocoileus virginianus. The sequence continues at coordinate 22,314,781 of NC_069699.1, forward strand.
AGAGTTTTTAGAAAGTTTTCAAGATTTTCATACATATATACATATATATATATATGTATACATATACACTTTATTTGCAGACAAATTGTGAAAATCTAGATTTAGGGATAAAATAAAATTAAGTGGTTATGTTAATTTTTTAAGAATTTTCAACGCAATTAGTTTAACGAGATTTTCTAATCCACTTGGATGCATGTGTTTCAATATCTTTGCTACATGATTACATATCACATCAAGATTCTACATTAACTTTCAAACACCTTGGTTCTTTTTAAAATGAAGAACATGTGTAATTTATAGGTTAATGACTATTTCTAAAAACCAATTTATTTGAGACATTGGTTGGTTATCTACTCAAGGAGCTGATTTAAATAAGCTCTTTTTAAAATAAGTAGCTTAAATTTGATGTTTTATTATTCCTCATTATGGTTTCCTCCACATGTCTTATGTTTCAGGCATGACAGAGAGTTCATTCTTTCCTGAATAAAGTTCATACATTTCTGTTCCTATATTTTTGCTCATTGTCACTTCCACATTCTGGAGTCCCCTAACTCACTCTTTTCTGTGCTCCTAGAAAACATTACTAACCATCTTCACTTCTCCCTACTTGATCTGAGATATAGTGTTAGAATAATTCTTTGTGTGTGTGTTTAAACTTATTTTAGTTGGAGGCTAATTACTTTACAATATTGAAGTGGTTTTTGCCATACAGTGACATGAATCAGCCATGGGTGTACATGTGTCCCCCTGTCCCAAACTCCCTTCCCACCCACCTCCCCATCCCATCCCCCTGGGCTGTCCCAGCATACCGACCTTGAGTGCCCTGTTTCATGCATTGAACTTGGACTGTCATCTCTTTCACATGTGGCAACATAGATGCTTCAATGGTATTCTCTCAAATCATCTCTCTTGCCCTCTCCCATAGAGTCCAAAAGTCTGTTCTTTACATCTGTGTCTCTTTTGCTGTTTTGCATATAGGGTCGTCATTACCATCTTCCTAAATTCCATATATATGTGTTAATATACTATATTCGTGTTTTTCTTTCTGACTTACTTCACTCTGTATAATAGGCTCCAGTTTCATCCACCTCATTAAACTGACTCAAATGTGTTCTTTTTTATAGCTGAGTAATATTCCATTGTGTATATGTACCACAACTTTCTTATTCATTTGTCTGCCGATGGACATCTAGGTTGCTTCTGTGTCCTGGCTATTGTAAACAGTGATGCAATGAACACTGGGGTACACACATCTCTTTCAATTCTAGTTTTCTCAGTGTCCATGCCCAGCAGTGGGATTGCTGGGTCATACGGCAGTTCTACATACAGTTTTTTAAGGAATCTCCACACTGTTTTCCATTGTGGCTGTACTAGTTTGCATTCCCATCAACAGGTAAGCGGTTTCGCTTTTCTCCATACCCTTTCCAGTATTTACTGTTTGTAAACTTCTGATGGCAGTCATTCTGACCAACATGATATGGTACCTTAGCGTGCTTTTGATTTGCATTTCTCTGATAATGAGTGATGTTGAGCATTTTTTCATGTGTTTGTTAGCCATCTGCATGTCCTCTTTGGAGAAATGTCTGTTTAGTTCTTTGGCCCATTTTTTGATTGGCTCGTTTACTTTTCTGGTATTGACCTGCATGAGCTGCTTGTATATTTTGGAGATTATTTGTCAGTTGTTTTATTTGCTATTATTTTCTCCCATTCTGAAGGCTGCCTTTTCAACTTGCTTATAGCTTCCTTCATTGTGCAAAAAGTTAGCTACTGTCAATATTTGGACTTAAAATTTATTTGCCATCTCTTCCTCAGCCTTTTTCAACATCCCTTCACCTCTTCCTTACAGCCACCAAGCAGGTAGGAAGAGGTTGTGTTTAAATGCCTATTTGTCCAGATTCAAATCTACACCACATTCTGTAGAAAGCCATTTCTGATTTTTTGCTTACTAGATTCTCACCTGCCACTACTTATATTAATTGTACATTTCTCTGTACTATGTAGCACTTGGTCCCTCTATTATAACATTTTAAAATATCTGTTTTGTAGTAAAACTACTTGATTTCATTTTGTACATTCCCAATGGATTTTAAAGAAGACTCAGTAACACTTAGTTGAATTCATCATCAACGTGTCTATGGCTTCAAAGCCATTGTCCTTCCCTGTCCAAATTATTAAAAGTGCCTCCTCACTTGACCCTTTGTTCTGTCCTTGTCCCACTGGGTTTTAATTAACAGCAGAGTGATGTTCTAAAATCATGAGATCAATCATGTTCTTCCTTTGCTCAAAACCCTCCACTGGTTCCCCAGCCACTTGGAGTAACCACCAAGGTCCTCACAATGTCCTCCATGGTCTACCACTGGGCCCCTGTCCCCTTCTGTTTCTCATCCCCTTATCTATTCCATTATAGCCTTATATACTGGATTTTTACTACTCTTTGAACTCCTCTGGCACACAGCAGCATCAGGACTTCTATACTTGGTGTTATCTGTAGTTTGTTCTTTCCTCAGATATCTACATGACTCAGTTCTTCATTTCTTTCCCCAAATGTTACCACCTTATTGAGGTATTCCATGGACATACTATTTAAAATTGCATCTCAATGGGTGAAGATGTGGTACACTTATGCAATGGAATACTATTCAACCATAAGAAGGAATGAAATGATGCTGTTTGCAGCAGCACAGTTGTTCTTAGAGATTTTCATACTAAATGAAGGAAGTCAAAAAAAGAAATGCCATATGATATTACTTATATGTGGAATCTAAAATACAACACAGGTGAACTTACAAAACAGAAACAAACTCACAGAGATAATGGACTTGTTGCCAAAGGTGGGAGGGGGTGAATTGGGAGTTTGGGATTAGCAAATGTAAAGTATTGTATATGCGTATAACTGAATAACTCTGCTATAAAACAGAAAGTAACACAACATTGTAAATCAACTATACTTCAGTAAAATAAATTTTAAAAAACTGAATCTCCATTAATGCCTTTCTTCCCCATTTTGTTTTTTCTTTCCATCTCAAAGTCTCCCGGTGTGCTTTCTAGTTTATTATTCTTACTTTAACTAGAGTGTAAAGAGAGAAGAAACTTCTCTATTACTTTCACTTCTGTATTCCCAACAACTAGATACATAGCATGCACTCAATAATTACTTAGTGAATAAATGAATGAATGAATAAACAAGTCAATCTGGAATAAATGGGTCAATTCATCCACTATACCTAATAACTAATTGATTAGTAATAATACATTAGAAGTAATATAAGTCCTAATACAATGCTGGAGAATACTATAGCTAGATGAATATAGTCCTACATTTTGATGTGACACAAAGTTCTAGCCACCGTCATTTATCTAACTCACCCTTACTCTGACTGCAATTTGGAGACAAATATTTCAAAAGTTTCTGTGTAGACTCTGATGTAATACTTCCTAAACTTCCACATTATTTGTCGAGCAGTTCTATTGTTCAAGTCATTAAATATGGTGGCTGGGAATCCTTCTACAGTTGTTAGAATTCCAGTGAGCTGACTAGGATTTTCCCCTTTAGAGTTATGCTTATACTCTCATGGCTTGACCCAAATATAACCAGAATTTACCTAATGAAGACAGTTCATAATAAGCTTCCTTCATCATTCCAATTTGCATGCTCTTCTTCAGAGAAATCTGCAGTACACATGCTCTAAGGCAATTTCACCTACAGAGGAAACGTCACTGCTCATATCAGTTCAGTTCAGTTCAGTTCAGTTCAGTTGCTCAGTCGGGTCCGACTCTTTGCAACCCCATGAATCGCAGCACGCCAGGCCTCCCATCCATCACCAACTCCAGGAGTTTACTCAAACTCATGTCCATCGAGTCAGTGATGCCATCTAGCCATCTCATCCTCTGGCTCCCCCTTCTCTTCCTGCCCCCAATCCCTCCCAGCATCAGGGTCTTTTCCAATGAGTCAACTCTTCGCATGAGGTGGCCAAAGTATTGGAGTTTCAGCTTCAACATCAGTCCTTCCAAGGAACATCCGGGACTGATCTCCTTTAGGATGGACTGGTTGGATCTCCTTGCAGTCCAAGGGACTCTCAAGAGTCTTCTCCAACACCACAGTTCAAAAGCACCAATTTTTCAGCACTCAGCTTTCTTCACAGTTCAACTCTCACATCCACGTATACCCCCTCAAAACTCAAGATTTGTCTTTAAAGTCCTATAAATTATAGATAATATAGCTCTTGTGTTCCCTTGAGAGTTGGTTCAGTCATTGCTGTTCCTCTTTGAACTTCTAGGGTAGGTTTCAAACACCAAGCCACAGATAGTATCTCTGCAGCCACAGAGTCTGATTCTCTGGCAGCCATTGCTGACAATTGCCTTGGCAGCCTGCATGCTCGCTCCAATTCTCCTTATAGCTTTGGTGTCCACAGAGGGCTACTTTCTTGGATGAAATAATATTTTACACGTTTAAAGGCTCTCTAATATGAGGGCAATTCTTTTTCTGAGCTCTGTATGAAAGAAGCAAGCCTGTCTGCTCCTGCATATCGCCCTGGAGGTCCTGCCCCCACAATTACCCTTTCACCTTCTAGGTTTTTTGCCAAAAACCTACTCTGTGCCAAAAGGCATACATCACATTCTGGGCACGTCAGATAAATCTGTCTCCTGGCTTTTGGGTCACTTTCCTGCTTTAGAACAGGCATGGGACAGCTTGTTCCTCTATTAAACTTAAGTGGTCCTCATCAAAGCGCAGAACCTCTGCTGTGAGTGAAATTAACAGTGCATTTGATGCATTGCTGGCACTCTGCTGATATGGATTTTTGACCACACAGCAGACTGAATACAACTAAAGTGTTCAGAATGTAAACCCTTTATGCAAGTTCTGTTCTTGCGGTCCGATGGGATCAATATCTGTCCTATAGGTTAAGCAAAACATGTGAGGTTGTGACTGTCGTTGTTTCAATTTGGGAGTATGACGTTTTTTTCCTTTATAATATATAATCAATAATGTCTTCATTACATGCTAACTTAGTATCTAAAAGCGCGTCAGGCTCAATTTTTTGAGACCTGGTAGGCCTCAAGGTGTTCTGAGACTTACACAGTGAACACAGATGAAAAAGAAATTGAGATGAGACAGATCGCAATTAAGGTAAAAATCTATGTTGGATAATGAGTGGCATAGTGTGAAGGCACCATTAAGGGTCACAATAACTGGGAAGGCTTTATGAAAGGTATGGGGTTTGAATTGATCCTTGAGTTTGTTAGGTACTAAATGAATGCTGTAACAAAGGGTTTACATTCTTTTGAAGTCAAATTCTTAATCCTAGTTCTGTCCATAACTTGCTATATTCTCAAAGTGAACCACATTTTCACACATGCATACGTCTGTCTCATGAGACTGCTTCCTTTCTTTCAAAGGGTTCTGCGGTTTTCTACAGTTTGCACTTGCTCACAACTCAGTATCCATTCATCAAAGGTTTACTGCTATTTTAAGTCTCTGCCCAAATTCAAATTACTCCAAATGTATTTCTGGATCATTTGAATCAGATGAATTTCTTTTCTTATGCTTATTTAACATTCACTATTCCCTTAAGCCTGCCTCCTTGCATTCCTTTGGTACGATTTTTCTTAGATCAGATCAATTGTGTGTGTGCTTCTATTTATTGTTTTCATAGAAAATTGGAAATTTCATACATCTCTGTATGAAACAAAATACAGTCTATGTACAAAGAAAAAGTAGGGAGCTCTATCTAATCAAGAGCAAAGACGAGCTTTTTTCTTTTTTGATTTCTAAACTTCTGCACACAGAAACATTACATATCTACTTTCTTGAATTTATTTTGGGAAATGGACACAGAGGACTGAAAGCAGAGGGAGCTTTGCATATTGTATTAGAATAAGGCTATTTCCCCTGCCTTTTCATACTTCAGTTCCTTTTTGCATTATAGATGGCAAAGGGAATATTTTCAATAATGATGGAATTGTCAATGCCCATTCCTAGTATAATCAAAAGCTTTGTGGTCAATACTCATCATGAGGACCTGTTTCCAACAGCAAGTTCCATTTTATCCCACAATAAATGCAACAGAAGCTTTCTTCTTGTGGAATTGTCCCTCAAAGAGACAATCCTCTTTTTCCTTATCAGATTCAGTCGCTGGCTACTGAATCTAACCTGAAATCATTGATGGATAAATCCTGTTCTAAATGCTGAGGCATATCAGGGATTACCAGGAAAAGTGGTCACTACTTTGGTGTACTCAGAGTTTATCAGAGGAAAGAAATGAATCAAGCATGTAACTTCTTGGGCTTCCCAGGAGGCGCTAGTGGTAAAAGAACCCATCTGTCGATGTGGGAGACATAAGAGACAGGTGTTTGATCCCTGGGTCAGGAAGCTCCCCTGGAGGAGGGCATGACAATCCACTCCAGTATTCTTTCCTGGGAAGTCCCATGGATATGTAGCCTGGAGGACTACAGTCCAGGGGACTGCCAAGAGTCAAACAAAACTTAGCTAAGTGATTTAGCACGCATGTATGTAACTTGTTTCTTTTCTTTTTTTTTTTTTTTTTTGGTCTTTTTTAGACCTGAGTTAGAATCTGTAACCCACATTAAGGTTGTAACACCTGCTACAAACAAGACAAAGTTCTAGTTCAAAGTTCTTGTAGCCTTAGTTCTAACTGAGATTCTTGGAAGCCTCATCAGTGACAATAAACAAAATTGCCTTTCCTTTTTGTTAATTTTCAAAGGAGACTATATTGTTGATAAGATAAATTAAAAAAAAAATACTCAGGGACAAAAGACAAGCACACACATCACACTAGCTTCACCTTAACATTCCTCATTTATCCCTTCCTGAGCTGACAAACAAGTAGGACAGTCCCATGGTGATTACTATGACATCTATCCTAGTCTATACCTTGGAGAGGATGCCTTAGCAACTAACACCTTTTCTTGGCAGCCTCCCCTTACAGATTTTAAGGAAGACCTCCAACCCTTAATTTGCATTGGAGGAACGTTTATGGGGGGAGGTCTATAGTCTTCTGTAATTGTAGAGCAGGAAAGCCTCTCCATCTCTTTAAGCCAACTCTCTTCACAGAGAAGAAAACCAAAACTTAGTGGAGAGGAGTTTTTCCCAAGGTCACCGCAAAGTTCCTGATTGCCTCTATCTCGTCTGCTAACTCAGGGCATAGTGTTATTCTAGCTGAAGTTTTGGAAATTAAAGAAGCAACATTGCCTTAGGTAGTCTGCTACTCTTTTCTCAGGAGCCTAGTGGTCTTTTACTTTATGCTATTTCCTTGCTGTACAAATCCTTTGATAAGTAGTCCAAACAAGCTCCCTATCTATCTGACATTCACTTCTCTTCTTCTCTTCGAAAATACCTAAGTTGGGTTCCATTCCCTCAGGACCTTGTTAGGTGACCACTTATTCATCTGGCCCATAACACCACCCATATCTAAATAGGATACAAAGGACAATATACTTTATTACCTTTAGCTAAGTGTCCATGCTTTTAACAAAGCTTTTACAGAGACTATGTCTTAATCTCAAGTACAAATATCATGTGGATTTTGAGCTGTTAATTTTTTTTAGCTTTCTACTTGAATCATACTGTGTAACACCAGCATGTTATTATTAAGGTCTTCTTATAGGTTAGGACCTAGGAATAAAGCCATGAACAAGAAAGCTCTGATTCTTGCCTGCTTGGACTTTATATTCTGCTTTGGAGAAATGAGCGATGAGGTAAAGGTTTACTGCATTAGCCAAGGGTATTAGAGAAGGTTCTTGGTTATGTTGATGCATTTCATTAGAGATATACTACAAAGGAGTCAGCCATACGAAGGTCTGGAATAAGAACCTTCTGGATAAGAAAAAAGTTTAAACATCCTGAGCTAGTAGGAAGTTTGATTCTTGATTGACATAAATGAGGTCAGTGGTGCAGGAACATGAGTAGTATGTGATGAAGGTGCTGTGGGAGATAAACATCAGATGGAAAAGGGATATTAAGCATGGATAAGGGTGTGGACTATGTTCTTACTGCCATGAGTAAACACTCATTTTAACTGGAAGATTGATTATGTGTATCTGTTTTTTCATAAAAAGTTATTTTGGTTATTTAGAGAAAATTGCCCCTAAGAGGACAAAAGTAGAAGCAGAGAATTTATTTGGAAGCTCCTTTCAGCAATCTATTGAAAGATGACAGTGGCTTAGTTGAGGATTGTATCCATGGAAATTGAGATCTGTGGATGGGTCATTACCTAGGCTGGAAAGAAATCAATTGCAAATCTCCTATGTTTTGGGTAGATATTGCAATTTACTGATACAGGGAAGATGGACATTATAATAATCCAGATGATTATTTTTTTAATCCAGTGGTCACAAACACATACTCATGTAACAGATTCTTAATGAGCAAGCCACTGTACAGAGTCATTCTTTATCTAGAATTCATTAGTTCTTCATTAAAAGTATATATATATATACATATTTATATACACACACACACACACATATATTTGAGATATTTTGTAAGCATTTGTTATGTGTAAGCATTGTGCTAAGCACTTGGTGAGGAGTGCATTTGGTAGTTATTGTCTTTTTTCTGCCAAGAATCTCTTTTTGGTAATTCTCTGATTATAGTAAAAAAGTGACCATATGACAGAAAGTGAGATGACCAAATCCTTTCTGGGATTTTTCTGCTGGACCTTGAAGGAAAGATAGATTCTTTCTTCTTTAGGAAGCCCTTCTCCTGACACATTCAAACACTGGAGAAATAGAGCTAACATTTTTAAGAACACAGAAATTAGGAGTACAAAGAGACAATCCTGTTGAAAAAAAAAAAATGAGCTCAGAAATACTGGGTTGGCCAAAAAGTTCATTCAGATGTTTCCAAAAGATGATATGAAAAAACTTGAAGGAACTTTGGCCAAACTCAGCACCTGAAGACTCTGAACACTTCCCTGAACACACAGTTTTCTCTTTGATCTGTGAGCTTCCACAGTTACAGTCCCCTTAATGAAGTTTACCCTTGCCATCTTCACTTACTCTCACTTGAGAGAGCTCAAGTTGTTATCACAATCAACGGGGGCAATAAAAATGTCTCATTTCAACCTATAGCAACATGTTAAGTGGAAATTCTTATCCTGTTTCATAGAACAAGAAGCAGAACTAAAAAGCCTGAGTCATTGCCTAAGATCAGAGTTCATGCTGTGAGCCAAGTTCTGAATATTGAGTCTCTATTGAATACTTCAAGACCGAATTAAATTGAGTCTCACAGTCTAATTTGCTACTATCTGCATACCATCAGGCCCTGTATTCTGGGTGAAAGATGGATAGATATATGTATAGAAATCAGAGAAGAGAAGAAATAAAATTCAGTCAGACCTAAGTCCTATCCTCAGTGACATTAAAATTAAAATGACATAAACATAGCATGTAAATAATAATAAGATGAACATGAAATATTTGTTATAATAGAGGGACAATGAAAGTGAAGGAAAATGATGGTTAATTCCCATCAGGATATCAAGAGAAAGTCTTTGAACTGGACCTTGAAAGACAAATAGTCCATTTATTATGCCTCCCCTTTCTTGAAAATCACCTATTAAGTAGCTGCTTTGATTTATCTCATAAACTCATTCATCCTTTATGGTTCAAATATAGGCTTTCCTACTAATTATTTTCTTTTTCCCTAGTATGGCTCATGCACTTGAATCTAAATGTGTCTGAATATCCCAAATGGAAACTAGAAATTATCTAGTTCATTTGATCCCTGGAAACAAGTGAAAGGAAAAAGTACGTGTATTCAAGAACAAATTAAACTGATAATCGTCAAAACTGTGATTTATGCTATACAGGAAGTTGGAATCTCAATCTCTCCAGACGTTTACAGATATTTTCCCCCCAACTAATGCCTTTTTTTTTCATTTTCCTCTACTATCTGTTTTTCCTTTGCCTTATTTTTGACTCTTATTCTATGTGTGTGTGTGTGTGTGTGTGTGTGTGTGTGTGTGTTAATCGCTCAGTTGTGTCCAACTCTTTGTGACCCTATGGATTGTAGCCCACGAGGCTCTCTGTCCATGGGATTCTCCAGGCAAGAGTACTGGAGTGGGTTGCCATTTCCTTCTCCATCTTATACTCTATTCCATCTCTTTTCCCAGTTCATGTAAAGATTCTTGGCTTATTTGAAAATTGCTTCAGGTAGATAGTGCTGCTATTCCATTGCTTAGTGCTAAGGAGGGTGTGAAGAACTGTTGAAGGAAACTTATTTGAAACTCTTTTTCTAATCCACATTGAACAGTTTTTGCCTTTCTAAACATTAGTGTTACAATCATTTTGTGTGTATGTGTGTTTTTTAGTGATTGATAATAAATTCCCCTTGTGTGTTAGTCGCTCAGTCGTGCCCGACTCTTTGTGATCCCATGGACTGTAGCCCACCAGGCTCTTCTGTCCATGAGATTTTCCAGGCAAGGATACTGGAGTGGGTTGCCTTTTCCTGCTTCAGGGAATCTTCCTAACCCAGGGGTCAAACCTGGGTCTCCTGCACTGCAGGCAGATTCTTTACCGACTGAGCTACAAGGAAAGCCCCCAAAACCCCCTTGAACATAACTATACATTTCACATTGTCTGTGACTTCCCTGGATGAACTTATTTGTTTATACGTAAGCTTCAGATTATCCTGAGGCAAAGTAAGGCAGTTTGTGGTATCAGTTGCTTCTGGGACTTTCAGAAAGATCATAATTAGAAGAAAACCAGTACAAACATTCCATTCCCTAGATTACCTATGTTCTGACTTTTTATACCCTCCTTTTTCTCAGCCTCTCCAGGGCCTTGAATTCCCTCCATCCTTTTATTTTCATTTCGTGTAATATTAGTCCTCATCTTCTTGACATTAAGCCCAGCTGAGAGATACTTTGAAGACAGGCTTTTAATAAATGTACTGAATAAGAAAAGGGCATTGAATGACATCAGGCATGTCCCCCAGCATCTTAAATATCACACTTTCATTTTGCTATCCATCTAATACAAAACTAACGCACAACTAGACTGTTCTGAAACTTCATTAATAATATTTGGCGGTCATCAGGTGGCATGAAAAAAGCTAATATACCTTCCAAAGTCTCCCAGCTTTCAAGCAGACAAAAGTAACATGTTATTCCTTCTTTGCTGATTTTTTTTAGCACTATATCATTGCACTGAAATAGAAGAAAAAGTGGGCATTGATTTATTCTGGATTCTTTTTTATATGTAATTACAAACTAACACTTCCAGCATATATTTCTAAATCCTTTAGAAATGATTCTGAACCTTATTATCAAATATTTCAGGAGTCTAATTGCAACTGACCAACGAGACTCATAAATTTAGCTCTCTTTTGCCATGATGGCATCAACATAAGTGACACTTCTTTGTCCATAAATAGAAGACAAATATTCTCTAAGAACAGTCATTATAAATCTTTTCTAAATGACTTACTTAAATACCACACTTTCATTTTGCTATGAGTCTAATACAAAACTCATGCACAACTAGACTGTTCTGAAGCTTCATTAATAATATTTGGTGGTTAACACCAATAATATTTGGTGGTCAAGCACAAAGGGGATATTTTAAAAAATACACTGGTTTCAACCTTGAATGCTCACTCTTCCTGGCTTACTTCTATCTTACATTTGACACAACCTAGTACCATATCCTCCAAGAATTTCCTGACCATTCTGTGTCGCTCAGTCAAATTTCTTGCTCCCTAGTATCATCTGAACCTTGTCAATACCTTAAAATAGCACTTATCATAAAATGTCACTCTCTATTTAAATACTTCTCTCCCAAAGAGAATATAAGTATTAGTGGGCACAAACTGGGTTTCATTTATTCACTTCAAAGAAAATTGTTGACCCAAATTCACTCATTTATTTTTCATATGAAGTTTGTACTATTAACCCTATTTTCAGAAAAGGAAATGAAAACATTGAGTCTCAATCCAGCTAGGGTCTACCCAGCTGGTGACAGCAGGGATAAAACACGAACCCATGACTGTCTGAATCCAAAGTCTACACTTTGTTTACTCCAAGGCATTAAAATTTATCAGAGGTCAGGAGGATTAATGCTATTTTGGTTTGCCTCTGATCTGAAGCAATGAGTTGCTAAAAATAAGCTTAGATATCTGATAAACAATCTGTATCTAGAATTTATAGAACCCTAATAATTCTAACAAAAAAGACCAAAAAATCCAGTTAAATAATGAACAAAGGATTTCAATAAGTGTTTCACTGAAGACAACATTTAAGTGACTCTTAGGCATATGAAACGCTATTCATTGTTATTAGAAAAATAAAAATTAAAACGAGATACTATTTTACATCCACTAGAATGGTTAAAATAGAAAGGAAATAAATGCTTATGGGGATGTGAAGAAACTAGAACCCCATCCACTTGCAAGAATGTAGTATGGTATGATAACTTCGGAAAACAGTTTGTCAATTTCACGTAATTGCAATTACAATTTCATGAGTAATTCCACTCCTGGGAATCTATAAAATATAAATTAAAATATATGTTGTTAACATAAGGACTTCTTAGTGAATGTTCATAGTAGCAGCATTGTTTATTGTTGTTATTGTTGTTTAGTCGCTCAGTCATGTCCGACTCTGCAACCCCATGGACTGCAGCATGCCAGGTTTCTAAAAGCCCCAAACTGAAAACAAACCATGTGTCTATCACTGGTGAATGGATAAACAAAACATTGCATACTCACTGTAGAGAAATCAAAAGGAACAAAAACTGATCATGCATCTACATGAGTGGACCTTAAAAACAGTATGCTAAGTGAAATAAGCCAGATATAAAGCCAATATATGATTCCATTTATAGGAAGTATCCATAAAAGGCAAATTTAAAGAGATAGAAAGGAGATAAATAGTTGCTTGAGGCTGTGAGTGAAAATAGGAATTGAATGAAGACATGTACAGGGAAATTTTCAGAGTAATAAAAATGCTTGAAAACTGAATTTGCAGCAATGATGGTGCAACTCCATATATACTTATAGGAATATATTATTGAATTTAACACTTAAAATGGTGAATTTTATGGTATGTAAATTATGATTCAATAAAACTGTAATAGGAATAAGTGTGGACTGTTGGGAAAATTTACTTATTATGAACCATTTTCAACATAATCTGTCTTCTTTTAGCATTAAATCAGCAGAGGTTCTTCCCAGCAAAACTTATTCTTAGAACTCACTTATCTTCCAAACCTATACTTAACTACTGCTATAACTAAGGTTAAGCAAACTCTTTCTGTAAAGGGACAGGTAATAAATATTTTCAGCTTTGTGGACCAGACTGTCTTTAATGAAACTATTCAATGCTGAAATTGTAGAGGAAAGGCAGCCACAGATAATATGGAAAAGAATGGGTATCACTGGGCTCCAATAAAGCTTTATTTATGAGAACAAACAGTGGGCAAGACCTGTTTTTTGAGCCATATTCAGTTAATAGCTGCTATAGACTAGTAACATTTGACCTTCTAGTAAAAACTGAAGGTGCCTTAAAATATATCCTAGAATCTGCAATGTGAGGAAACAGTTCTTAAAGGATTAGAGTTGTGTTTTGTCTACTACTTCTGACTTGTTCTTTGTCAAAAAAAAAAAAAATACTGGATTTCAAACATGGAATAACAATAGCTAATAATGATCGAGTGCTTTCCAGCAGCCAGGCACTATTCTAAGAAATTTACATTCTTTGTTTCTTTTAATCCTATCAACAACCCAAAGTGGAAGGCCCAGAGAAGTTCAGCTATTTTGCCCAAAATAAAGATACAATGTATTAGACTCCAGGGAACAATCACAGGAGGTCTAATTACAGAGACCACATTTTTCTAAACTCCTATACTCTACTACTTCCAAACATAAATTGGTACCTAACTATTCCTGAAGAATAAACTGCGGTTTCTAATTCACTGGATAGGGATTAGTTCCTTCAATAAAGAAAGTGAAAAACATAGGCAGCTCACTACGATATCTTGGAATGCAGACTGTCCTATTTCCACTTGGAAATACTAACAATATAAGTAAGATTTCAGAAAAGTGGTGGTGGTTTAGTCACTAAGTCATGTCCGACTCTTGCAACCACCTGGACTGTAGTCCACCAGGCTCCTCTGTCAATCGAATTTTCCAGGCAAGAATACTGGAATGGGTTGCCATTTCCTTCTCCAGGGGATCTTCTCAACGCAGGGATTGAACCTGGGTCTCCTGTGGATTCTTTACCGACTGAGCCAGAGAAATGGATTTTGCTTCTAATTAAAGCATTTTTTATTTATTTGATAAAGAAGACCTTAAGTTCAGTTTTTAAAAAGAGCTTAAATAGTGATTTTAATCATTAGTTAGAACTGAACTCTCTCTTCAACAGACTTTTTTGGATCATTCTTTTTAGGATTGTTGATGTCATATTGTACCTTAATGCCAGTCACCCCCTCCCCTGTTTATAGACATATGATATCTACAATATGTTCCAAAATGATGATTTGTTCGGCTAGCTCCAGACTGAATGCGATTGAAGAACAACTCCAAAATGTCGATTTACTCATTTTGTCTACCATACGTAATCGTGGCAACTACTTTGCAAATCACAGGGGAAGTGAAGCATTTCTAATTCTATAAGTTAATCCTGTGATTTGAGGGATCTGAGGAGAAAAGAAGGAACTGCTTAATGCACTGCATTAGTAAGACAAGCATCCATGAAAATAAAAGGTTACTAAATTGTTCAAATGTAATACTAAAACAAAAAGCAGCAAATTTTTGGATTAGGGCAGAGTGATTTCAAAGAGAAATGTGATGTTTACAGAGAATTACTCAAGTGCTAAACAGGGAACTCAAGTAGAAACTCATAAGATGTAATTACAATCTTTACTTTTTGGACATGCTAAAACTTTTGGTCCCACTCTGATTAGTTTAAGAAGCTGGAGTAGCCCAAAGGTATATGGGAAGTTGATTGGTGAATAATAAATTGTGATAATGACAGAATCCTGAAAAGTTACAGAGCACTCAGTTTACATCAAGTGGATTTTAGCTGGCGATGTCAAAGGGAAGTTTGTAAAACAGGAAGACATATCTTCTGCCCTGTCTGTGCTTCCACCACCTGACTCAGCCACTTGTTGTAAATTTAAATTGAAACTGGGAGTATGGTATAATGAAAAGTGCATTGCAATTAGTACCAGGAGATTTGAGTTCTAATTTTCTAAACTTAAATATGCCAATTATCATCTCTAATGATAATTAGCAATAAAAGCTTGTTATTTTTAATGGAAGATTTAGATTGGGTGATCTCCAAGATTCCTCACAGATGTATCATCCAGGATATGACTGTGCAATATAATTTTTAACAAAACATTATTTGACAGACTGTGTTATTTTCTCCATAAACACTTGAGACTCAACATATAAGAAGAAAAGGCTACTTCCATTTTGGGGGGTCATATTGTTTCTTTCTACACTCAGCATATATAAGAACATACAACTTTTTATTGACAATAATTAGAGAATCCTTTAAAAATGTTTAATCTCAGATTTGCTTTCCCCTATCCTCACTAGAATTGACAGATAAATATTGGAATAGACAATCTCATGTTTAAATGTAACTTTGGACAATGAATTCATCCTGCCAAATGATAACACAGTGAGTTTGGAAAAGAGTTTTTGAATGATTTGTGGAATTACTTGCGAGAATTTATAACCATTAGTTGACCTGACATGATTCTTATGTAGGCATTTTCATTATGCTAAGGAAAGATAAGTCATTTTAAAAATAGAATAATAAAGAACAAAAAAGCTCCTTAATGTATTATCTTAGTTTCTCATACAACAAAATACTCTTGCTCATCTAGAATCATAAACAGTAGAAAAAAAGTCTTCTTAAGATCTATCTGGAATTATAAAGAGCTTGCTTATATCTGAAGAGGCCAATGCTAATTGCATTCAATGATTAATTTTGCAAAATTCAAACATGAAGTCCTCTGCTAGCTGAGCAACTGTCAAAGCCACTATGAAAAGATTCCCTTCAATCACCTTGTACAATACCTTATAAATGAACATTTGCCAAAAAAAAAAAAAAAAAGAGGCATGTAGACTTAAGAATATATAGGGTGATCTAGAAACATGACATTTACCAGAGCTTTTCTTATGCATTCTCAAATTCCACTTTCCCACTGTTTACTTCAGTCAAAAATATTACCACATCAACATTCCACTTACATATTTTTATCAAGAAAATTATGTTCTTTATTAATAAAATGTCAACTGCATCCATGCCATCATGACATGAAAAACTTCAGATTTAATGGCATTAGAGTCTTGAATTTCTTTGGCATGAGTTTCTTTGGAGTATATATATTTTTACTTTTTCGAGTGCTGGGCACAGAATACAGAAAATTTCTGGGCCAAAAGAACCGTGGATGTAAAACAAAGCAAAATAACAACAAAAACACAGAAACAAAAGGGACAGATTTTCAAAAGTTGCCTCCACATAGCTTCGCCTCCCATTTTCTTTCTTTCCTGTTAACCTTTAACTTACAAACATCAAATAAAAACATTTACAAATAGCATTTCAGTAAACACTTTAAACAATTTATTTCTTTCATACGCTCTCTAATTTTAAAGTTTCTATGTCTGTTTACTACTTTTTTTCTTAGTAACAGGCCACCACAAGTCAAAATGTTTCTAGAACCCTGACTTATAATTGAAGATCAGTATCTGAGACCTGAACATTCAAGTTGTCTTCTTAGATTATAAAATGAGAGATCTTCTAATGATGGGATACAAACAAGTTTTTGGTGTTTTTTTTTTTTAAGTAGTAATTGAGAGCCTTCATAAGACAGAATTAGCATGTTATGAAGTATTAATTGGGTTCAGTACCATGTGGAAAAGTACTTGAACAAGAAAGTGAGACTGAAGGCACAGTCACAAAATCAAAGTGCCTCAATAGTTTACATTTAGTAAAAAATTTAATTACTATACATCAGGGCATATTTCTTTAAAGAAATTATTGTGCAGTTAGAAATTTACTAACTAGGGAGGTCTAAATATTTTATGATATAAGTGGGCTTCTAAAGCTTTTCAGGTGATGCAGCTCAAAGGTGGCACCTTTAATTCTACTGTATACCAGGGTTGACACTCTTGAGAAGCTGAAAATTTGGGAGTGCCTTTTCAGATGCTCTTTGGAGTTATTTTCTTAACTGTGGCCACATTAATGAGGGAACGGTGCTGCCAAGTTATTGACTTTCGTTATGTGATTTAAATTTTAATTTGTTGTATATACCAAAGAAAATATTTTTATATTACTCTAAAAACCCACAGATATAGGAATTACCAGAAAAAAATGTTTTTTTATATAAACCAGATACCAGAAGAAAGCAGAACTTGATCTAAACTAGGGATGAACCAGATATAAAAACACCTTGACTGGTGGGTACCAACTGCATTAGCATCTTTGATAGCTGGAAAAGGGGAAAACTAACCAGAATGATGCTCATCTAGATTTCAGGTCAGCCACATATTTCTCTCCTTTGGGAACAACTATCCATTTGTGCTCTTTTCAAAACTATTGATTTAAAATTCCTGCTTTAGTATTTCAGAAGGATTCTTAGAAGGAAAGGCAAATTAAAACCTGTTCATTCTTTCTAGCTCTATTCCCTAACTTCAGATCAGGTGATGAACTCTTGGGAATTTACACATAGATATTTTATCTATAGTTTTCTAGTAAATATATTTTGGTTTTAGGGATTTCTCTGGTGACCCAGTGGCTCAGAATCTGCCTGCCAATGCAGGGCACAGGAGTTCCTTCCCTGGTACAGGAAGATCCCACATGCCTCAGAGCAAGTAAGCCCATGCTCTAGAGCCCTCAAACTCCAACAAGAGAAGCCACCACGAGAAGCCTGTGCATTGAATCAAACTTGGGTCTTCCACATTGTAGGCAGACTCTTGAGCATCGGAGCTACCAGGGAAGCCCCCAAATGAAGAGTACCCCCACTCATCACAACTAGAGAAACCCTGTGAGCAGAAAGGAAGACAGTGCAGCCATAAATAAATAGATAAAATTAGTAAAAAAATATTTTGGTTTTAAATTTACTGTAGGAAATACAGCTACAAACCAAAATGGAAAAATATCAACTGTAGTTACTATGGTGATCATGTAAATCAGTGCCTCTCCAGACTTCTTTTCAATTTATGTTCAAGATGAAAAAGGAAAGTTTCTCTGGCCTACTGAACTGCACGCTTTGCAAACAGCAGTTGAAGATAGAAGTCAACAAACAGTTCGTATAAAAGGAGGAGGTGGAGTTCTGAGACATATGTTGTCATTTAAAGGCCTCTTAGATTGAGTTGTTTCCTTGAACTCTCCTTACCTTCAAAAACTTCCAGATATTACATTAATAATGTACTCTTCAGCACAGTTTTACTCTGTTTTCATTTGCATGTGGCAACCAATACAGCGACATTTTGCCAGTTGTGAATAAGACCACAATAAGAAAAAAAAAAAAAAGAGTTTTGAGGATGAAAAACATACCTTCAATATTTTGAAGAAAAGTGCTGATGCTACTGAAGAGAGTGAATGTTCACTTTTCGGACTCAGTCTTCTCATCTGAGAATATAGAATCATTTCGAACTTTTTATGAGGTAAATTATCTGTTTCATTACTTTTCTGTCCCCCCCACCCTGATATTTTATCTTGTTCTTTCATTTGGAACATATTCCTCTTTTTCTTCATGTTGTTCAACTCTTGGGGCTGGTTTCTATGCATTAGATGAAGCAGCCACCTTCCTGGTCTGGAAGGACTGGCTTGTACAGATGAACCTTATCCTGCAGTCCAGCCCCAGCTTTAGGTTGTCTCTAAGCCTTGTGACTCGCCCACAGCTATTTTACTCTTCCTTGCTCCCAGTGGGTGAGGCTGTGACTAGAACTGTCAGCGTCCTGAAGAGGGGTCTCGGTGGGCACCTGATGGGGGCTGACAGGAAGTCTGGCCTCAGGACACAGCTCTTCTAGAAGCACATAGATACAGACCTGTCGGGCCGCGTGTAAAAGTTAACCGAAACCAGGCTGTCCGGAGGTGACTCCTTTGCAGCCGCGGCAAATCCCGGGGTTCGGGGGAAGCATGGAAACTCCCGTGTGGGGGCTGAGGGGGCGCCAAGATGGCGGCGCAGCTCCCTGAGGGGCGTCTGTGCACGGCTTCTGCAAGGGCGTGGGGTGTGAGCTGTCCTTCAGGTTGGAGCTCCTCCCAAGCAAATAAGCCTCTTTCTCAGAAAGATGGGGACACATTTTAGTCTGCTTTCTGTGGCCAAGCCCAGGTGGGGGCAGCCCGTGGAAAGCTGAGCCTTCTGTGGTGGTTATAGGTTAGAGCCGGAGGACCTCAGGCACGTAGCCCCACGCCCCACCCTCTCTCTCTGAAGCGGCATCACATCGGCCGCCGTAAAACGTGGTTCAGGGGACGTAAAACTCAGGGCACCTGACGTACGTAGAAGCTGCTGTAAAGCATTGTACATGGCTGAGGATAGCATAAGGTGGCACCCTCTGAGTGAAGAAGAAAAAAGAAAGGAAAGGAAAAAAAAAAAAAAAAAAAAAAGGATGGCGTCTGCCGATTTTGGCACTACAGAAAAAAAAGTGGGAAGATGGTGTTTACCAGCCTGGTTTCCAGAAAGTATTGTAGCAAGCGCCTGTCCTTCAGACCCACACTGAAAATTAGCAAACAAGACTCTTTCATGTTAAATCTGGGCACTTTTCGAAGGGCACTTCTGTGCAGGGCCCTGGAGCAGTGGGTAAGTCTGTAAGAGTCGTTTTTCAGTTCCGCTTAGCCCCTCAGTCTTCAAAGCCATGTGTCTGGCGGCTTGTCTCTCAGGGGCAGGTCTGTCTTTATTTATTTTTTTTTAATATAGTTTAAAAAAATTATTTTTGGCTACATTGGGTCTTGGTTGCTGGGCAGGGGCTTTCTAGTTGCAGTGCGCAGGCTCTCGGTGGCTGCTCTCGTTGGAGAGCTCGGGCTCGAGGGCACAGGCCCAGGATCTGCGGTGCACGGTCTGCGTCGCCTTGTGGCTTGTGGAATCTTCCCGAACCAGGGACCACCCTCATGTCCCTGGCACTGGCAGGTGGATTCTCCACCACCAGGGAAGTCTCCAGGTGCAGGTCTTAATATTTAAAGTTGTTACTGTCAGACACCCAATTTCTCCTCAGCAAGACGCTTCAGGTTTTGAGCTCCCTGCTGATTTTGGGTCACAGCATCCTGGTGTTTGGTACGTGAGCAGATTCTGCCTCTTCCTTTCCTTCTTAATTACATGAGGTTTCCCTCTCATGAAGGGGTCGCTCCACCAGTGTTTATGTCTTTTCAGAAGACATTATTCCACAGATAGCTATATATATTTCATGTGTCCAGGGTTGGAGGGAAGTTTGAGTTTTTCCTAAGTAGTCATCTGGACCCGAAACCGAACATATAGATAAGAAGTAGAATTAGAAATATGGTTATCAGGACTTTCCTGGCAGTCTAATGGTTAAGACTTTGAGTTTCCATTGCAAGGGGGCCAGTTGGATCCCTGGTCTGGGAACTAAGATACCACAAGATGGTGCTGCGGCGGCCAAAAAAAAAAAAAAAGCAAACTAGCAAAATCCTACAGTTGTCATTTTGATCAGACTACTGGTTTGTTGGTTTGAAACCACAGGAGCTTCTCCTGTGAAATCTGAAACTGGTGACTGGTACACGGAGGGCAGAGAGAGACAAAAGAAAGTGGCAGAACATCGCAGATTGATAGATGGCATGTTAATAAGCAAGGAACTTAATGGTTTGTCTTGGACCACAGCAGGGTGGGTAGATCTCTGCACCGACCTAACAGAACCTTGGGAGTTTATGCAGAGGGCTTCACTAGGTTGGGTCGTGTGTACCAGCTAGATAGTTTTAGCAACACATCACTGTCTCCAGGCTGAGTTCTTCTAGTGCAGGGAAGGCAAGTGGGATGCACATTTTGGAGGACAAGTTGGAGCGGGGGCTGTCAGGCACCTCTAGTTGTCTGAGTTCAGCTCACACGTCAATAGAGAGTCACATTCTCTCCATGACCGCTTCCAGCATGGTTACACAAAATTACAAGTATTTTCTTGTGCATTTATTTTTCTCTCTCAGGTTGTAAGGAACTCTGCAAATGGGTGCCTTATTCAAATTTGCATAGTTCAATACCTTTAACTGCAGATCTTGCTTTTCAAACATTTTTGTATATTTTAGAGCTGTATTAGAACCTAGTAGGTTGTTGGTAAATAGTAAGTACTCATTAACACTTAGTAAATGAATAAAATTAGAACACAAGCCAACAGTTACTGAGTGCTAACTTAAGTTCCCTCAATGAATGAAAAGTTATGGAATTTAAATAGCTTAGTCTAAACATTAAAGGATACATTAGCATTCCAGTAGCCCTCTAACCTGAGAATTGAACTATAAGAATTTCCATTTTTATCAAGAGGATCACAGAAAAAAAAAAATGTAGCACCAAGGACTGAAGACATAAGAGAATTTCTGAAGAGAGAAGAACAACTAAAAGTTACTGAGCTAAGAACTTTCTTTTATAGGGATATTCAGTCAATCATTTGAAATAATTGTATGTCAGCAGAGAAACAAGACAATTGTTGCTCACTATCATCTTTATCCTTTGGTTGTATTATTATCCTCTAATACTTTCAACTTACAGTTTTTACTCCAACAAGTTAATGAAGAGAAGCACTGATGTTTCCCATGACTTGCGGTGTGGATTGCCTCGTTGGAATATAATCATTTGCAATTATGCAAAAAAAAATTGAAAAGCAAGAGCTACACTCAAATGTACTGTACAAATTCCATTTAATATGTAATTGCTTATATTGGCAGTCTCTGTATTGACTTTCCCCAAGCAGGGCTCAAATTAAATGAATCTGTCTTTCTTATAAAATGATCATTCAGCTCATTTAAAACAGTTTTATAGTCAACATTCATTTGTATGATATTTATAACAAATATCTTATTACAGTACAACTGTGGGTTTTTATCCAATAGCAATTATTCCTCTATCTGGCACTGCTTTGCAAAAAGTCAACATATTGCAACAACTGTATCCATTTTGCAAAGGGAAAGGGGGGATAAATTAGTCAAAATTCTCAGCTAACTAAGATTCAATTCAAGTTACCCCAGGGGGTATTCCTGATAAATTTTCCTCAGTTTCTCATATAAGATTTCTAACAAGATAAAGAACAGCACTTTGCTCATCATGTTCTGCAAAAGCTGTTTGTCCAGAAAAATAACCTTGCTGAAATATAGAAAACTTTTTTAAAAACTACAAGGAATTGGGAAAATGCATGCATAAATCATTTAGAGAATTAATTAATATATTTGGTGTTGCAGATTCTTCTTTAGTAAGATTTCTACTTAAAACTTGATAAAAAATAATTTAAATTTTATTTTATGAAGGCAGTATATAATCTTAGTAAAATTAAAAAAAAGCAATTTTCAAACTATTTTACATAACCATCTATGCACACTAGTCTTATAAACATTGAGGTTTTCATTTGGAAGTGCAAATTAAGTTAATAAACTAAAACTTTTTATTGCGATATAATTGGCACATAACATTAGTTTCACGTATACAGAATAATGATTAAATATATATATTGTGGAATGATCACAACAATGAGTCTAGGTAACATAAGTAATTATACATAGCTACAGTGTTATTCTTATGATGATAACTTTTAGATCTACTCTTGTATCAAGTTTCAAATATGCAGTACATTATTATTTACTGTAGTCACCATGTGACATTCATATGTAGATCTTCCTTTAGCCTTATTGACCCTAGTTGCTTCTCTACCTTGAAATAGCATTATTTTCCATTTCTGTGGAGTGCCTTTTCTTGAACAAATTGTCATAAGCCTTGTATGACGCTCTTGCTGCTTGTAATAGTTGCAGTAAAGGTTCCTCTTCAATTAGCTTTTAAAAATCAGATTATATTAGTTTTGGCAATTTTTTTTGCTCATTAATAAATTCAACAAATATTTAATGAAGCCCTGATTATAAAAGTATAAAGCCATGGTTCTCAACTGGGGGTCATTTTACCTCCTAGAGCAGTGGTCCCCAACTTTTTTGACTCCAGGGACCATTTTCGTGAAAGACATTTTTTCCGTGGACGGTGGAAGCGGGGGATAGCTTGGGGAAGATTCAAGTGCATTATGTTTATTGTGCATTTTATTTCTATTATTTTTGCATCAGCTCCACCTCAGATCATCAGGCATTAGATACCTCAAGTTGGGTTCCCCTGTACTAGAGGACATTTAACCATATCTGAAGACAATTTTTGATGATTGTTGCAACTGGCGTGAGGTTTGCTACTGGCATCTAGTGGGTGCCCAACATCCTGAAGTGTACAGGACAGACTCTACAACTAGGAATTATCCAGCCCAAGCGTCACTAGTGTGGAGGTTGGTAAAAACCAGTGTAAAGGAGTGATGCAATAAATCACTCATTAGAAAGTCTGAGGTGAAACTCTAGCCCTGACCAGCTAAAGCCACTTCAGAAAATTAGCATAATTATCTTATTACAATAAAGGAAGCTTCTATCTCATGTTTTACAGACTGAGAATGGTAACATATATCTCACCAGTCTATAATGAGTATTAAATACAACAAAATGTATCAAAATATTTTTGTAAACTCTAAAGCAACTTACAAAATAGAAAAATAATTTGTCATAATGAGACCTTTCTCATGCACTCAGTTTTAATAAAATATCCATCCCCAAAGCATCCTTTAATACATAATATAATACTATACTGTGGACTTCCCTGGTGTCTCAGATAATAACGAATCTACGAGCAATGCAGGAGATCCCTGGGTTTGATCCCTGAGTTGGGACGATCCCCTGGAGAAGGATATGGTTACCCATTCCAGTATTCTTGCCTGGATAATTCCATCGATACAGGAGCCTGGTAGTCTACAGTCCATGGGATTGCAGAGTCAGACACAACCGAGCTATATTTTCATTTGTTAAACTTTATGCTTAGATGTATGTTAATAGCATACTCTTTTTTTGGCCTAGATGATATCTAATATTTCATTTACTCCACATACTCTAAAGCTTATTAACTGTATGCATTATTTTTATACTGCTGCATAAAAACTACCCAATACTTAGCAACTTAAAGCATTACACTATCTATAATCTTGTTTTTGTGAGCCAGTAGCTTTATTTGTTTATTTATTTTATCAAAATATAGTTGATTTTCAGTATTACAGAAGTTATAAGTATGTAATATAGTGACTCAAAAGTTTTAAAGGTTTTACTGTTCTATGGTTATTATAGAATATTGGTTCTACAATATATACTTGTAGATTCTTTTATACATAAGAGTTTTCTTTTCTTAATTCCCTACACTTATCTTGCCTCTATCCTCTTTCCTCTTTGTATTGGTAACTCTTAGTTCGTTCTCTATATCTGTGAGTCTGTTTCTTTTTGGTTATATTCACTAATTTGTTTTATTTTTTAGATTCCACATGTGAGTGATATCATAGAATATTTGTCTTTCTGTGTCTGACTTATTTCACTTAGCATAATACCCTCCAAGTCTTATCTATGTTATTGCAAATGGTAAAATGTCTTTTTTATTTTTAAATGACTGAATAGTATAATACCACGTCTTCTTTATCCGTTCATTTGTTGATGAGTACTTAGATTGCTTCCATATCTTCACAGATATAAAGAACGCTACTAGGTCTATTGAGGTGCATGTTTCTTTTTGAAATAGTGGGGTTTTTTTTTGTTGTTGTTTTCTTTCAGCGATATACCAGGAGTGAAATAGCTGGACCATATAGAAGTTCTGTTTTTAATTTTTTGAGACCCTCCATACTGTTTTCCACACTGGCTCTACCAATTTACATTCCTACCAACAGTGTATGAGGGATCCCTTTCCTCCACATTCTTGCCAGTATTTGTTATTTGTGTTCCTATGATGATAGCCATTCTGATAGGTGTGAAGTGATGTCTCATTGTGGTTTGGGTTTGCATTTCTCTGATTATTAGCAGTTTGAACAACTTTTTATGTTCCTGTTGGCTATCTGCATGTCCTTTTCAGAAAAATCTCTATTCATGTCTTCTGTGTGGGCCAATAACCTGAAAGCAGCTCTGCCTCAAGGTTTCTTATGATGTCCAGTCATGTCTTCAGCTGTTTGAAGGCTTGACTGGAATTGGAAGATACACCTCCTACAAGGCTCACCACATATCTGTTAAAAGGAGGTCTTATTTTCACCTGGCCGTGGTAGGAGTCCTCAGCTCTTCGCCATATAGGCTTCTTCATAGGGCTGCTGAGGGGACCTCATAACATGGCAGTCAACTTCTCCCACAGTGCGGAATTCAAAAGAGGTTGCAGTCCATTCTATGATCTAGTTCTGGAAGTTTCATGTCAGCAGTTCTGCCATATTCTACTCATTAAGATCAAGTTGTTAAGCAGAACTTCACTTAAGGGTGGATCATGAATTAATCTCTGCTTTTTGATGGAGGAAGGGTCAGAGAATTTGGAAACATAATTTAAAACCATCATGTTCTTCTCTTTCTCTCTGTGCTCAAAATTCAACTAAAGGCCCATTGTATCGACTTTCTAGGAAGGTTTCATGACTATTTCAGCCCATGATGATTTATTTTCTATGCCCTTTCCATATATTTACCATATAGAAGTTATCAACTATGGAATAGCCAAATTGCTTAGCCTACAATCCCAGATAATCCAACTCTGTCAGTATGGAATGAGACTCAGGAATTTATATTGTTTAAAAATACTATTTGTTATATTTTTTATATATAGTCATACTTAAAAACCACTGACTGGTAATTAACTATACATGAGAAAGTCTAAACTTAAGTCATATCCACAGTTCTCTTTTAAAGGAAATTATTGGAATTGGGGCCATATATTTCCCAGATAAATCATTGAAAAAAAACAGGGATTAACCTAATACCATGCCTGAAATAACATTTTCACATGATAATTTCATATTATTGAAATTCATGTAAATTATAGGCTTCTAATAATATTAACTTTTCTGTTACCACCCCACTTATTGCTCCCATTTGCTGAATATCTGTAAGAAAAGAGATTTTTATCCCTTACTCTCCAAGTTAGAATGATATTTTTATGGTTTCAATTACACAGAGTTTTTTTCTTCCTATTTTTAGATGCAGTGACAAGCATCTAATTTTTGCAAAATGTTCAATGTGAATCAGTCTTTAAAAAAAAAATACCAAAACACACAAGGAAAGTAACTTTATCCTCAAGGAAAGTGACAATGTCACTTGCAACTACTATTGCTGCTGCTTCCTTGAATTCCCTGTACATGTTCTTTCTTCTTTTCTCTTCTATTTATTGTACCCTAGCACGGTCATCTACTACTTCAGAATAATTGACATCATTTTCATTATTCCATGAAGAGGCAGATATGAGATCACGTTTAATCTTGCCAGAAATTTAGACTCAAGTTTGAGTAGCATAATTTTGAATTTTTTAGTGGACTAGTTAAGAAATATGTTTACTTGTTGGGCAGTTGAATATATGTGTCTGTGTATGTGAAACATAGTAAACATAAAATTGATTTCCAATTTTATTACCAGTTTTACCCAAATTGTATACTTTTGTTTTAAACACACTTAACAGGGGCAAGTCTGTTAATTCTTCCTAATTTGTGATGTTGATTGCATATATAGAAATAGGTTAATTTTCAGGATATCCTGGACCCTTAAAAATAGTTTTGAAATTAAAATATCACTTTTTAAAATAAAGATCTTTGTCAGTACAAGAGTATAAATAGAAAACCACATTCCTCCAAGGTTATTCATTGAAGCATTTTTTTTGATACTAGAATATTGGAAAAATCTAAATGCTTTTCCCCTGTAGAGTGGTTGAATAAACTTGCATATCCACACAGTAGAGCACTGTGTAGTCATTAAAAAAAAATGAGTGAGCAGGACCTCAATGATATAAGGAGTGATTTACAATATGTAATATTAAATATCAAAGCAAGAATAAGGTGGAAGATAGTATACAGAGTAGTCCACCATCTGTGGAAGAAAAATAAAGGACTCTCTCTCTCTCTCTCTCTATATATATATATATATATAGTCTTATTCTGCTTTAAATATACACCTATACGCACATATACACTTATAAAAGTAGATAAATTGATTGTGTTTTTTATAGCTATACATACATATCACTTATTTTATAAACACAGAAATAACAACATGAAAACAATAGTTGACTGCAGCTGGGTTAGTAAGAACAATGAAGAAGGAATGGGGATGCCTTCAGGAGTTTATCTTTTTATACTTTGTTAACTTTAGAACCAGGTAAATGTTTTACATAGTCAAAACTAAAATAAAGACAAATGCAGAAAATAACCTCCTAAAATTGCATACAAACAAAAGCAAATGAAAATATATGTATAATGTAAATACCAAGGAAAAAAGAGTATTTCAAGTTGCATTTGATCCGAGTACAGCCTTGGGTTCTTTGGAAAGGAATTCTGAACTGTATGTAGGAGGTTGTCAGTGAAAGGTATGAACACATTATTTTTTTTTTCCTTTGTCTTCTTTTTCTTTTTCTTTTTCTTTTTTCCATTTATTTTTATTAGTTGCAGGCTAATTACTTTACATCATTGCAGTGGTTTTTGTCATACATTGAAATGAATTAGCCATGGATTTACATGTATTCCCCATCCCGGTCCCTTCTCCCACCTCCCTCTCCACCCGATCCCTCTGGGTCTTCCCAGTGCACCAGGCCCGAGCACTTGTCTCATGCACCCAACCTGGGCTGGTGATCTGTTTCACCCTAGATAATATACATGTTTCGATGCTGTTCTCTTGAAACATCCCACCCTCGCCTTCTCCCAGAGTCCACAAGTCTGTTCTATACATCTGAGTCTCTTTTTCTGTTTTGCATATAGGGTTATCGTTACCATCTTTCTAAATTCCATATATATGTGTTAGTATACTGTAGTGGTCTTTATCTTTCTGGCTTACTTCACTTTGTATAATGGGCTCCAGTTTCATCCATCTCATTAGAACTGATTCAAATGAATTCTTTTTAATGGCTGAGTAATATTCCATGGTGTATATGTACCACAGCTTCCTCATCCATTCTTCTGCTGATGGGCATCTGGGTTGCTTCCATGTCCTGGCTATTATAAACAGTGCTACGATGAACACCGGGGTGCACATGTCTCTTTCAGATCTGGTTTCCTCGGTGTGTATGCCCAGAAGTGGGATTGGGTCATATGGCAGTTCTATTTCCAGCTTTTTAAGAAATCTCCACACTGTTTTCCATAGTGGCTGTACTAATTTGCATTCCCACCAACAGTGTAAGAAGGGTTCCCTTTTCTCCACACCCTCTCCAGCATTTATTGCTTGTAGACTTTTGGATAGCAGCCATCCTGACTGGCGAATAATGGTACCTCATTGTGGTTTTGATTTGCATTTCTCTGATAATGAGTGACGTTGAGCATCTTTTCATGTGTTTGTTAGCCATCTGTATGTCTTCCTTGGAGAAATGTCTGTTTAGTTCTTTGGCCCATTTTTTGATTGGGTCATTTATTTTTCTGGAGTTGAGCTGGAGGAGTTGCTTTTGTATTTTTGAGATTAATCCTTTGTCTGTTGCTTCATTTGCTATTTTCTCCCAATCTGAGGGCTGTCTTTTCACCTTGCTTATAGTTTCCTTTGTTGTGCAAAAGCTTTTAAGTTTCATTAGGTCCCATTGTTTATTTTTGCTTTTGTTTCTAAAATTCTGGGAGGTGGGTCATAGAGGATCCTGCTGTGATTTATGTCGGAGAGTGTTTTGCCTATGTTCTCCTCTAGGAGTTTTATAGTTTCTGGTCTTACATTTAGATCTTTAATGCATTTTGAGTTTATTTTTGTGTATGGTGTTAGAAAGTGTCCTAGTTTCATTCTTTTACAGGTGGTTGATCAGTTTTCCCAGCACCACTTGTTAAAGAGGTTGTCTTTTTTCCATTGTATATCCTTGCCTCCTTTGTCGAAGATAAGGTGACCATAGGTTCGTGGATTTATCTCTGGGCTTTCTATTCTGTTCCATTGATCTATATTTCTGTCTTTGTGCCAGTACCATACTGTCTTGATGACTGTGACTTTGTAGTATAGTCTGAAGTTAGGCAGGTTGATTCCTCCAGTTCCATTCTTCTTTCTCAGGATTACTTTGGCTATTCGAGGTTTTTTGTATTTCCATACAAATTGTGAAATTATTTGTTCTAGTTCTGTGAA
This sequence comes from Odocoileus virginianus, assembly GCF_023699985.2. Classification (NCBI taxonomy): domain Eukaryota; kingdom Metazoa; phylum Chordata; class Mammalia; order Artiodactyla; family Cervidae; genus Odocoileus; species Odocoileus virginianus. Next base: position 22,344,060 of record NC_069699.1, read on the forward strand.
AAATACCGTTGGTAGTTTGATAGGGATTGCATTGAATCTATAGATTGCTTTGGGTAGTATAGCCATGTTGACAATATTAATTCTTCCAATCCATGAACACGGTATATTTCACCATCTGTTTGTGTCCTCTTTGATTTCTTTCATCAGTGGTTTATAGTTTTCTATGTATAGGTCTTTTGTTTCTTTAGGTAGATATACTCCTAAGTGTTTTATTCTTTTTGTTGCAATGGTGAATGGTATTGTTTCCTTAATTTCTCTTTCTGTTTTCTCATTGTCAGTGTATAGGAATGCAAGAGATTTCTGTGTGTTAACTTTATATCCTGCAACTTTACTGTATTCATTGATTAGCTCTAGTAATTTTCTGGTAGAGTCTTTAGGGTTTTCTATGTAGAGGATCATGTCATCTGCAAACAGAGAGAGTTTCACTTCTTCTTTTCCTATCTGGATTCCTTTTACTTCTTTTTCTGCCCTGATTGCTGTGGCCAACACTTCCAAAACTATGTTGAATAGTAGTGGTGAGAGTGGGCACCCTTGTCTTGTTCCTGATTTCAGGGGAAATGCTTTCAATTTTTCACCATTGAGGGTGATGCTTGCTGTGGGTTTGTCATATATAGCTTTTATTATGTTGAGGTATTGAACACATTATTTTTGAAAATATTTTATATGAATTAAGTGACAGAGCAAATTAATAAATACATGTTGTGTTTTGGAACCAATACTTTAAATATTAGGGGATGGAGGAAAAACTCAGTGCTATTGGAATTGAATTAGCAGTGATAACGTACATTTGTGGTTTAGAAAATATCAATATAAACATCTCCTAGCTCTTTACACTAAATGGTCTAGATGAAATGTAATTGCAATAACAATAAGGACATATACTTTCCACTACTTGATTTCTAATGTCATTGCCTGTGACAGGGGTAGAATGAAGGAAGGGGAGAGTGAAACAACTTTTCTCGGGCAAGTTTTGGTCTGGGGTCGTGGGACACAGAAATTACAAGCTGAGTCTGAATTAAGGAACATTGGGATCATGTTCTAAGGACTTAATATCTCATTAAAAGCCACTGTTAAAAAATAAATAAGAAACCATAGATGGGCAGAAAAAATTGCCTAATGTTTTCTGACAAAAGATTCCAGTCCAGTTAATCTCCGACAAGGTATATGTGTATCTCTAAGAAATGCCTTCAGATCAATAAATAGAAGAACAACCCATTTAAAAAAATAAGAGAGAGAGAGAAAAACTTGAACAATTCAAAAACTTAAACAGTATATATACCTTATATATATACTTTTATATGTGTATATTCTTTTATATATATAAATATACATATATACATATTTATATTAAGTAGGCTCAAGAAAATAAAGGAAGTCACCATTATGAATAAGGATATGGAAAATAAAACATAGGAATTAATACCTCATATCTGTTAATATAGATAAAATATATTTTTAAAAAACATACAGTATTAGATCTGGGGACTTTTTGAAGGACTGGACTCTCATTCATTGCCGGAATAAACAACTGTTAGTTTCTTAAATTTTTAAGCATGCATATATACTATCCTGCTTCCCCAATGTCTCAGCAGGTTAAGAATCTTCCTGCAATGCAGGAGATTCAGGTTTGATCCCTGGGTTGGGGAGATTCCCTGGAGAAGAAAATGGCAACCCACTTCAGTATTCTTGCTTGGAAAATCCCATGGACTGAAAGGAGCCTGGTGACCTACTGTCCAAAGGGTCCCAGGGAGACACGACTGAGGACTAAGCACATGTGCTAGCCAGATATTCAACTCTGAGATATAGGTATTCACTAAGACAAATACATTTACCAGCAAAAGAACTTGTATGTATAGGAATGTTCAGTCAGTCAGCCAGTGAGTGTAGTAGCTCAGAAGTTTCTGACTCTTTGAGACTAAAATTTCCCTCTTAAAAAATCATCACCTCAGGTGGTTTCACAAGTGACTTCTACCACAATTTCAGATTCATATCCAAGAAATTGAACATTCATAAAATATTATCTGCACTTTACATGTAAGGCTAGATAATCAACTAAATAATAAATAAAGCCTGGATTTATAGCAATTGTTCATTTGATGGTGTAAAAACTTTCACTGTGACTGATTTCAAGGTATCATCGTGATGTCACTGAACTTAGAGCTGGGCAGGGATGTGCAATAACCCACCAGTACTTGGCATTTCCATCATACTCATATAATAGGCAGAAATAACCTCAAGAGCATAGATTGCAGCAAGATGTAATTAATTAGTGTGTATGAGCTGATCTTTGCTACCATGTAAATATGTCATTTATTGAAAACTTTCTACCCATTGGTTTTAGGGTTCAAAAGGGTTCCTGACCTAAATGTTATTATGTATGTCAAGTATGGTCAGTGGGAGTCGTTCAGGCTTGCTTCTTCACCTTTTTATTCTTTTTATTTTCTTTTCTTTTGAGATAATCAGGAATCATGTGGTTGTTTTCGGTTGTTTACCATGTCTCTTTAATCTCTTGGGTTGAGAACAATTCTGTCGCATTTTTCTTTTTCTTTTCCATCATGTTGATGTTTTCAGGAAACTAGGTCAGTTGTCTTATAGTCTAACAGTTTGTATTCATCTGATTGTTTTCTCAAGGTTAGATTCAACTTAAAGACATAGATGTTTCCTCATAGGTATTATTGATTACTTTCCATTGCATCAATGAAGAGATTCCTATTGTTTGTTCCGTTGTTAGTGGTGCTAAGTATGATCATTTGAATATTGGGGTATGCTGGATCTATGCATTGTAAAATTATCCTTTGACTTTTATTGATGTAGGAGAATATTTGTGAAGTATGAATTTCAGGAATTTTTTTTTTTACTATAAAATATTTAACCATATGTTAATATAATTTAATAAATGTTAGGTTTGACTTACAAGATGCTTGGTAAATAGTAACTCTCTCTCATGAGATGGTACGAAAGAGCTCTAACACACTACTCTGCTTATCTCAATATAGACCCAAGTAAACTATCAAATTATATAATTTTATATTACAAAATTATACACAAACACACACATACACATGTGACATTCAGTTCAGTCGCTCAGTTGTGTTCGGTTCTTTGTGACCCCAAGGACTGCACCATGTCAGGATTCCCTGTGCATCACCAACTCCCAGAGCTTGCTCAAGCTCATATCCATCCAGTTGGTGATGCCGTCCACAATCTCAACCTCTGTCGTCCCCTTCAACTCCCACCTTCAATCTTTCCAGCATCACGGTCTTTTCCAGTGAGTCAGTTCTTTGCATCAGGTGGCCAAAGTATTGCAGTTTCAGCGTCAGTCCTTCAAATGAATATTTAGGACTGATTTCCTTTAGGATGGACTGGTTCGATCTCCTTGCAGTCCAAGGGACTCTCAAGAGTCTTCTCCAACACTACAGCTCAAAAGCATCAATTCTTTGGCACTTAGCTTTCTTTATAGTCCAACTCTCACATCCATACATGACTCCTGGAAAAACCATAGCTTTGACTAGATGGACCTTTGTTGACAAAGTCATGTCTCTGCTTTTTAATATGCTATCTAGGTTGGTCATAGCTTTTCTTCCAAGGAGCAAGCGTCTTTTAATTTCATGGCTGCAGTCACCATCTGCAGTGATTTTCGAGCCCCCCCCAAAAAAGCCTGTCTCTGTTTCCATTGCTTCCTCGTCTATTTGCCATGAAGTGATGGGACCGGATGCCATGATCTTAGTTTTCTGAATGTTGAGTTTTAAGCCTACTTTTTCACTTGCTTGTTTCATCAAGAGGCTCTTTAGTTCTTCTTCACTTTCTGCCGTAAGGGTGGTGTCATCTGCATATTTGAGGTTATTGATATCTCTCCTGGCAATCTTGATTCCAGCTTGTGTTTCATCCAGCCCAGCATTTTGCATGACAAGTTACATAAACATAAGTTAAATAAGTAGGGTGATAATATACAGCCTTGATGTATTCCTTTCCCTGTTTGGAACCAGTCTGTTGTTCCACATGCAGTTCTAACTTTGCTTATTGACCTGCATACAGATTTTGTGAGACAGGTAAGATAGTCTGGTATTTCCATCTCTGTAATAATTGTCCACAGTTTGTTGTGATCCACATAGTCAAAGGCTTTGGCATAGTCAATAAAGCAGAAGTAGATGTTTTTCTGGAACTCTTGCTTTTTTGATGATTCAACAGATGTTGACAATTTGATATCTGGTTCCTCTGCCTTTTCTAAATCCAGCTTCAATCTGGAAATTCATGGTTCATATACTGTTGAAGGCTGACTTGAAAAATTTTGAGCATTACTTTGCCAGCGTGTAAGATGAGTGCAATTGTGTGGTAGTTTGAACATTCTTTGGCATTGCCTTTCTTTGGGGTTGGAATGAAAACTGACCCTTTTAAGTCCTATGGCCACTGCTGAGTCTTCCAAATTTGCTGGCACATTGAGTACAGCACTTTCACAGCATCATCTTTTAGGATTTGAAATAGGTCATCATCTCCACTAGCTTTGTTCATAGTGATGCTTCCTAAGGCCCACTTCACTTTTCATTCCAGAATGTCTGGCTGTAGGAGAGTGATCACACCATCGTGGTTATCTGGGTCATGAAGATCTTTTCTGTATAGTTCTTCTTTGTATTCTTACCACCTCTTTTTAATATCTTCTGCTTCTATGACCATTTCTGTGGCATGGTATTTCCACTTTATTGTGCCTAAATTTGCATGAAATATTCCCTTGGTATCTCTAATTTTCTTGAAGAAATCTCTAGTCTTTTCCATTCTGTAATTTTCCTCTATTTCTTTGCATTGATCACTGAGGAAGGCTTTGTTATCTCTCCTTGCTGAACTCTGCATTCAGATAGGTATATCTTTCCTTTTCTCCTTTGCCTTTCACTTCTCTTCTTTTGTCAGCTTTATAAGCCCTCCTCAGACAACCATTTGGCCTTTTTTCATTTCTTTTTCTTGGGATGGTCTTGATCACTGGACTCCTATATAATGTCATGAACCTTTGTCCGTAGTTCTTCAGGCATTCTGTCTATCAGATCTAATCCCTTGAATCTATTTATCACTTCTGCTGTAAAATTATAAGGGATTTGATTTAGCTCATACCTGAATGATCTAGTGGTTTTCCCTACTTTCTTCAATTTAAATCTGAATTTGGCAATAAGGACTTCATGATTGAGCCACAGTCAGCTCATGGTCTTGTTTTCACTGACTTTATAGAGCTTCTCCATCTTTATCTGCAAAGAATATAATCAGTCTGATTTCAGTATTGACCATCTGGTGATGTCCATGTTAAGAGTCTTCTTGTGTTGTTGGAAGAGGATGTTTGCTATGACGCAGTGCGTTCTTTTGGCAAAACTCTGTTAGCCTCTTCCCTGCTTCATTTTGTACTCCAAGGCCAATTTTTCATGTTACTCCAGGTATCTATTGACTGCCTCCTTTTGCATTCCTGTACACTATGATGAGAAGAACATCTTTTTTGGATGTTCTAGAAAGTCTTGTAGGTCTTCACAGAACCATTCAACTTCAGTTTCTTCAGCATTACTGGTTGGGGCATATACTTGGATTACTGTGATATTGAATGGTTTGCCTTGAAAACAGACAGAGATCATTCTGTCATTTTTGAAATGGCACCCACGTACTGCATTTTGGATTCTTTTGTTGCCTATGATGGCTACTCCATTTCTTCTAAGCGATTCTTGTCCACAGTAGTAGATATAATGGTCATCTGAGTTAAATTCACACATTCCAGTCCATTTTAGTTCACTGATTACTAAAGTGTCAACATTCACTCTTGCCATCTCCTGTTTGACCTTTCCAATTTGCCTTGATTCATGGACCTAATATTCCAGGTTCCTATGTAATGTTGCTCTTTACAGAATCAGATTTTACTTCCATTACCAGCCACATTCTCAACTGGGCATTGTTTTTGCTTTGGCTCCGTCTTTTCATTCTTTCTGGAGTTATTTCTCCACTGATCTCCAGTAGCATATTGGGCACGTACCAACCTGGGGAGTTCACCTTTCAGTGTCCTATGTTTTTGCCTTTTTATACTGTTCATGGGGTTCTCAAGGCAGGAGTACAGAAGTGGTATGTCATTCCCTTCTTCAGTGGGTCATGTTTTGTCAGATCTCTCCACCAGGACCTATCCATCTTGAGTGGCCCTACACACCATGGCTCATAGTTTCATTGAGTTAGACAAAGCTATAGTCCATGTGATCAGTTTGATTAGTTTTCTGTGATTGTGGTTTTCATTCTGCCTGCCCTCTGAGGGATAAGGACTAAGAGTCGTCCTGACTCTTAGTGACCCCATGGACTATGCAGTGCATGGAATTCTCCAGGCTAGAATACTGTAGAGTGTAGCCTTTCCCTTCTTCAGGGAATCATCCCAATCCAGGGATTGAACCCAGGTTTCCCGTTTTGCATGTGGACTCTTTACCAGTTGAGGCACAAGGAAAGCCCATATATGTATATAGGAGAGACAAAATCAATGATTGTAGTTCAGTAGTTATAATACTGAATCCCACCTGGAATCTTTTGTGATCAAATAGAAATACGCACACAGTATGAATAACATAACTGACTATGTCATCTAGTATGTGTGTATCACTCTTGGTTGGTAGATTTATAGACAAAAAAACAGACACAGAGAGAGATCATTATGTACAAAAAAGAAAACTTATAATATTTTGAACACCCATGACTCATTCACAAAATGTCAGGCATTCCTAGACCGCAAAGAGAGCCACAGTGAATTCCAAAGACTCATAACAAAACAACAAAAAGCCGCCTCATGACTGATTATGAGTCTTTTATCACATTGCAATAAAATTATAAACAAAAGTTATAGCTAAATTAGATACAAAATTTTTAAATTATGTTTTAAATTAATTATTGGAGTAAAACAAAACTACTTTAGGCTCAATAATAATGAGAAAATAGAATAGAGAAATGATAGATGAAATTAATTTAGTACTTGTGAGTGACAAAAATAACTTTGAATACACCAAAGAAAAAAAATTAACTGTACCCTAATACAAAATAAAACATTTAAATTTTGGGGAAAAAATAAAACCAAAGAATACTTTTGACTTTTAGTTATGAAATGCGTTATGCTTTTAAATTAAAACTGAGAGAAAAGAAAACAACAGGAAAGGAAACAAAAACAAAAATACACAAGCTAGAATTGAAGTAAAAAGGTGTTAAAAAAACAATAAAAGCAAAAAATTATATTAGCTTGCAGTAACAAAGGCAATAGATATGAATAGTTATGAATACTGTATTATAGACAAACTTTGGACATGACTAAGCAAGAGAAAAGTGAAAGAAGATGCAAATACTTTCCGAAATGAAAAAGAAAAAAAAAAGTTGGTATAGATTAAAATTTAAATACTTTGAATCATCACACAGCAATAAATTTTAACATCTAGAATAAATTAATAACCTTCTAGAAAACTATAAACCCCCAAATAAATAAAATGTTAAAAATAAAAAACTATAGTAGACACTGAATAATTGTGTAAAATTTCCCTCTTAAAAATCATCATCTCAGGTAGTTTCACAAGTGACTTCTACCAAAATTTCAGAGTCTATCTTAAATGAATTATTTCAGAATTTAGAATAAAATGGAATATTTATCAATTCATTTTGAGGTCACATAGCTCTAATTCCATACTGAGATAAGGATAAATCTAAAATAATTGAATTTAAAGCCAATTTCATTATAAACATAGATTTTAAATGATTAAATTCATTATTGGCCAATATATGTCCCTATGTCATTGCCTTAGTTTACAGCACTTCTATTTCTTTTCAATACTGCCTCCAATGGTGTTCTACGTCATCTACTATGTTTTTTATTTCCTTGCAAATGTTTCTTATTACATTCATCATGCTTTCTTCTCATGCAGCAATATTTTCATTTCAATATGTTATCTCCTTTTACTTTTCTGCTTCTGTATTAGAGAGCACATCTTTTGACTCATATTAAAGTTAGTAAGCCATATTAAATTTTTTATTTCCTTTCCTATTTTATCTCCTAATAGCTCACTCTCAAGAGTTATGTCATCACTTAAAGAACTGGCTCATGAAAAAGAATGTAAAATAGTAGTTGGATTTGTTCCAACTTAGTGTTAAATGTAAGAAGAAGGCTTACAGAAACCTGTGTTTCAATAATATTAACTATGTGGTACTGATTATTATTACTAAGATTTAACAACAACAACAAAACCCTATGAGTTTTAGATTGTTATAATGTTTCAATAGCTTTCTTTGATATTCATGTGATACAGGAGAAAAGCAGAACTTAGACAGAGATCTTGCTCAACATAAGCCAATTACGTAGTGGCAAAGCCAAAATTTAGGTTCATCCTAACTTTTCTAACACCGTATATAAACTTTAGTATCAAATACTGGGCTCTATTACTGGATATTATGAGGTGACTATTCTCTACATATTATAAAATAATAAACTTGAATTCATATTTCTAATGTCACTTCAGATTTATCTATTTTATCAATTGGTGTGTTCTCACTTTTGCCAGAAGTCTCTGACAATTCTGAAAATGAAATCTAAGAATATAACATTTTCCCTCTTAGGTTAAAAATGTATAGACTGTTGGGACAGTGATTAATGAATAAGAATGCATAATAAAGAAATAAGGATGGTATTTAAAAAAATAAATATGCTACACAAATATTCATTTAAATATTGTATCTAAAACCAAAAATGATGCATATTAAATGTCTTAAAAAGTGGATTTAACTTAGTGAGATACTGGAATGCAGGCAATGGAATAGTATGAAAGTATTTTTTAAAAAGCACTGATAATGTAGAAAACAGCAACATGAAACGGTGTTGATTAAAAACTAAGTTACTTTTTGGTTGTTTAAAAATATTTTCACTGAAATTTGCACTTCAAAAGGGTGATATTTATGGTATGCAAATTAATTTTTATTAAACATTTTCATATTTGGTACAAATTAAAACAAGGGACCGATTGGTTAAAAGATTTCTTTCCTTTAGTTGGACGACAACTATATCTTTCTCTTCTCTTGCAAAATTTAAACAATATAAACACTATTTCTGATGTTTTTTCATGCATAGAACATATCCTATCTGTGAAACAATGAAATATGCTAAATACTAAAATTGGCTACATGTTTGTACCTGTACCCATAAATGGTTTTCATTTTTATATTTCTGCTTACATAGTCTTCTAATTTTTCCATGTTGGGTGCTGTCTTGATTGTTAAATTTGGGATATAATTTAAACATTTTTATTCTTTACATAACTGCTAATCCTTATTCATAGAATGCTAGCTGAGAGCAGTTATCAACTATATTTTTTGTTTGTTTATTTTAAACACAGATTTTTCATGCTTTGCATGAAACAGTTCATCAGTACCTGCCTAATTTTTTTAATGCTCTCTTAATTGGCTGGTTGGTTGAGGCTCTGCTAGGCATGGTAAGTGGAACTGGGCAGTATAGGAGTATGTGGATATCAGAAGGGCAATTGAGTTATCACTCATCATTATAGTGGACTGTGACAATGCATCTTCAAAATCACCTTGTAGAGGTGCACTGTTTGACTTTCCCTTAACAGTGGGTATATTAAAACAAGGGAGCACTCAGGTGAATTATTTCTTATTCCTACTTGAAATTAATCAAATATGCTTTCCTTCTCATCTTTAAAATGAGGATTAAAAGACATCAACCCAGGACGTATGTAAGTATTTTATCAGATAACATATATTTGACAGCCATCCATAGTTTCCAGGCATGTATAATAGAATTCAAAAACAAAAATTCTGTAAATCTGAAAAGATACTCTTGAATGTCTTTCTGTTTTAAACTTGGTCAGTCCCTAATGAAGTAAATGTCCCTCAAACCTCAGGCACAAATGATTTATATATTGAAATGGCTATTTCAGTGGTTATTTTTGCCCTGATTTGCAGTGAGTGTTAGGATTATCTTTCTGGAGGTAAACTTACAACCTAGGTGACCCTATAAAGTCAGCCAGTGTTTTCCAGTTGCCTGAACGAATTCACATTCCCAAATGATTACAAAATCTAAATCTATGGGGGATATCCTTCTTTTAGGAGAATATGGGGAACACCTTGTTTGGGGATTTACAAGATAGACCCTGAAGTCAGAGGAACAGACTGAATGAGACTTTCTCTTGTACTGTTTGTGCTCAGACACTCAGGCATTTCCAACTCTTTGTGACCCCAAAAGCTGTAGCCAACCAGGCTCCTCTGTCCATGGGATTTTCTGGCAAGAATACTGAAATGGGGTGCCACTTCCTCCTCCAGGGAATGTTCCAGGACCAGAGATCGAACCAGAGTCTCTTACGTCTCCTGCAATGACAGGCAGATTCTTGTCCAGTAGTGCCACCTGGGAAGACCTTGCACCCCTTAGATCAAGTTTTTTTTAATCTTTCTGGGTTTCAGCTTCTTCATTTCTAAAATAAAAATTGAAAAGAATCTGGATAATAGGGTAATGATGGGGAAGTCCTTAAGATAGTATCTGGACAAACTATTTTCAATAAGTTCTTGCTACCTTTATTGTTGTTACTATTACTTTATCAGTGTGTAGAAGGAGATTATTGTACCATTTTCTCTCCCCCAGTAAGTGGTTTTTCCAGTAGTCATATATGAATGTGAGATATGGACCATAAAGAAGGCAGAGTGTCAAAGAATTGATGCTTTTGAACTGTAGTGTTAGAGAAGACTCTTGGGAGTGCCTTGGTCTGTAAGGAGATCAAACCATTTGATAAAGGAAACCAATCCTAAATATTCATTGGAAGGACTGGTGCTGAAGCTGAAGCTCTAATACTTTGGCCACCTGATGTGAAGAGCCAACTCATTGGAAAAGATACTGATTCTGGGAAAGATTGAGGGCAAGAGTAGACGTGGGCGACAGGGGATGAGATGGTTGGATGGCACCACTGACTCAATAGTCATGAGTCTGAGCAAACTCAGGGAGGTGGTGAAGGACAGGGAAGCCTGCGGTACTGCAGTTCATGGGGTTGCAAAGACTCAGAGACAACTTGGTGAATGATCAACAGCAAGAGTATATGGTCAGTATGAAGTGCCATAACGATGATGGCAGTTAAATGGACCCCATCTATAGACACTCTGATTTAATACACTCTGTGAAATATGCCCAAATATTTGACTCTCTTCCACAAATTAACTATTTTATGCTTATGTCTTTAAAAGTTCCAGCAATTAGTGTGTGGTAGTGGCTGGTCCTCAAATTATATTTTAAGAAGGCTTTATTGTATCTCAACTTCATCTGCAGAATCATTTAAAATTCACAAAGCCTTGCATTATCACACATCAAATGTCACAGTCTGGCTGTTAATCTTATTGAAAGGTTAGGTATGCGTAGCACCTGCAAAGGTTTCTGAACTGAAGATTCCCAGGATTTGATGCTAAAATGACGATGAAGGTAAAATTAAATTGAGGATTGGAAAGGCAGCTGTGTATTGACTAACTTTTGGATATCTCAGTGTCTTAAAAGTTCCTGCATATTTTTCATTGCTTATTGATGACAACAACAACAATTTACACAACAAATATCAATTTTCTCTTTGCGAAAACAAGGTAGTCCTTAGATTTGCTTCTCTCTGTGTAATATTAAAATAAGGAAGTAAAAAAAGTTAATGTGTTTCTTAATAGCATATTTGGTTTTTATTCATCCATTAAACAGAGAACATTTTTTAGTATGTCAAATTCTACAAATTCTCAATTAGCTATGTGTAAATTATCTTCAGTGTGTGGATTTAAATATTAGTCTATTCTCTCTAAGCAGAATGTCTTTGATCATTTTTTGCAAGGATATGTGCTCTGGGAATGTAATCTTTAATATTTAACTCAATCCAAATATAATTATAAAGGACAAACTTGTGGGGACAAGGAAAGAAAAATGCAGCCCCATTTGGATTACACAGTTTTGATTACTTCATAGACACAGATGTCTAGAAGAACAAGGCAGGTGACGTAATTGAGTGTCATGGGTCAGTTCAGGGGTATGTGTATCATTCACTGGGGCTGGCAGCCCCCTCTGCTACTTCAATCCCTGGCCAGATTGTGGGAGTCTTGGGTCTATATTACTAGTGCTTCGTGAAGTGACTCGTTTAAAAACATACAATGGAGGCCAAGCAAAAGCTATCTGCAGACTGAATGTTGCCCAGAGGCCATTCATTTATTACTTCTGGCAGAGAATGTGAAGGCTAACCACAGGGCAGATGCTTGATGTTAGTGAAGAATACACTCAGAGTCTGTAGAAAACTGTTGTTTCATGCATACTACCATAACACAGAGTTCTTTGGGGAGCTATTTGCCGTAAAAATTATTTTATTACTTTATACTAATGCTGCTTGTCTTTTTATGTGATAGTAAGTGGTCACTAATAAATTATGTATAGCAGATACTCAGAAATAGGAGGACTGACTCACCACTTGTCAAGGGACCCAACATTGAAAGAGAGAAGTATAGACAGGAATCTGGAGGTGTTTCTGAACAAGTAACAAGTTTATTTAGTGGAGAGCATTTTTCCTTCCAAAGCAATGCTTCTCTCAGCCCGAACAGATCCATGAGTATAAAGCCTTCTGTAGCAATTTTCCTGGGCCATCTGAGTAGAGAGGTTGCCTTTGTAAGGGCTTCCCAAGTGGTGCTAGTGGTGAATAATCTGCCTGCCAATGCCAGTGAAGGAGATGTAAGAGATGTGGGTTTGATCCCTGGGTCTGGAAGATCCCCTGGGGAAGGAAATGGCAACCCACTCAAGTATTCTTGCCTGGAAAATCCCAAGGACAGAGGATCCTGGTGGGCTACAGTCTATAGCATTGCAGAGTCAGACAATGACTGAAGCAACTTAGTATGCACACAGATACTTTGTAAAGACAGTATATTGTTGTTGTTTAGTCACTCAGTCATGTCTGACTCGTTGTGAACCATGGACTGCAGCATGCTAGGCTTTCCTCTCCTTCACCATCTCAATGGAGCTTGCTCAAACTCATGTCCATTGAATTAGTGATACCTTCTAAACATCTCATCCTCTGTTTTCGTCCCCTTCTCCTCCTGCCTTCAATTTTCCCCAGCATCAGGGTCTTTTCCAATGAGTCAGTTCTTCACATCAGGTGGTCAAAGTATTGGAGCTTCAGTTTCAGCATCAGTCCTTCTAATGAATATTCAGGGCTGATTTGTTTTAGGATTGACTGGTTGACCTCCTTGCGGTCCAAGGGACTCTCAAGAGTCTTCTCCAACACCACAGCTCAAAAGCATCAATTCTTCAGCATTCAGCCTTCTTTACAGTCCAACTCTCACATCCATATGTGACTACTGGAAATACCATAGCCTTGACTAGATGGAAATTTGTCAGCAAAATATTGTCTCTGCTTTTTAATATGCTGTCTAGATTTGTTATACCTTTCCATCCAAGGAACAAGTGTCTTTTAATTTCATGGCTGCAGTCACCATCTGCAGTGATTTTGGAGCCCCCAAAATTAGTCTCACTGTTTCCAATGTTTCCCCCTCTATTCTCCATGAGATTATGTGACTGGGCACCATGATCTTTGTTTTCTGAATGTTGAGTTTTAAGCCAGCTTTTCACTCTCCTCTTGCACTTTCATCAAGAGGCTCTTCAGTTCCTCCTCACTTTCTGTCATAAGGGTGATATAATCTGCATTCTGAAGTTACTTATATTTCTCTGGAAGTATTGATTCCAGTTCAAGCTTCATGTAACCCAGAATTTTGCATGATGTTATCTTCATATAAGTTAAATAGTCAGGGTGACAACATACAGCCTTGATGTACTCCTTTCCCAATTTGGAACCAGTCAATTCTTCCATGTCCAGTTCTAACTGTTGCTTCTTAACCTGCATACATGTTTCTCAGGAGGCAAATAGGGTGGTATTCCCATATCTTTAAGAATTTTCCATAATTTGTGTGGAAACTGTGTGGAATCAATTAAAATTGTGATACCAGCTTTTTATAGTAAGGTCACGTTCTGCTGTCATCGCCGACCCCAGCTGTGAAGTTGGCTACTTCCTCTCCAGCAACAGGATGGTGGTTTCCACTAGGTTTTTCCAAATCCAAAGGAAGTCTACAGTATCCTCTTCTTTTTCCTTCTTCTCTTAGTTTGTCTAGCAAGAAATTTCTCTTGTATCTGGTTTTCAGTGTAGTGGTTATGTATAATCTTTGTGTTCTGCTATATCAGAGTTTCCTGATTTGGACAGAAAGTGCAGGAGGCTGAGGGAGAGAGACTGTATAAGTGCTGAGGGAGCCATGCAGTTGTGCCACTCAGATTTCTTTAGAAAGAACATGCTGCAGGGAGTACAGTTGACTGAGAGCCTCAAGCTGCCACTCCAGAGAAGGAGGAAGGCTCTTTTAACAAGGGTTGCTGCCAGGCAGTGACTAAGGACATTGGGGTTCTAGTGGTGGCCAGATTCCTGCTCAGTAAAAGTTTCTTTTAACAGAAAACTTGCTAGAATTCTCCATATTGTTCTGGCAGAAAAATTTTCAGACATGAGCTGTAGGCTGAGGCTCTTCTACTCAATCCTCCTTCCACTTTCTCCTTTCACCAAATTCAGACCTGTCTTGTGGTCTTAAGATTTTGCCGCCTTCTCCCTTTCTCTGTGATAGGCTTTCTTCCAATAAATCTCTTCAATGAGGCATCTGCTTCTTTCAAGACATGTGTGACAGAAAAATATTATAATCTATATGTAGGGATGTGTGTATGTATATGCACATGTTTGTGTGTCCTTTCTGTTACAGAGTATATTTCTATAATGTAAACTAAATCACATACAGTGAGCATATAGCATAAAAATACCTGTTTAAAGTGCTGAAATTACATTAGACTGTACTTGGTTTGGGGCTTCCCAGTTGGCTCAGTGGTAAAGAATCTGCATGCCACTGCAGGAGATGCAGGGATGTAGGTTTGACCCCTGGGTCAGGAAGATGCCATGGACAAGGAAATGGCTACCCACTCCAGTGTCCTTGCCTGAAAAATTCCATGGGCAAAAGAGCCTGGTAGTCTCCGGTCTAAGGGGTTGCAGAGTCAGAAACGATTGAGCCGCTTAGCATACACACGTGCATGTACTTTCTTTTCCCAGGATGTTAATGTTTTGAAGCCATCTGGGACATGTTTTCCCAGAATTAAAAGAGAAACCTTCAGGAAGTGGGAAATACTACACAAGTGCTTTCTATTAGTGCAAATATCACAGGTTTAATGGCTTCAAAACCACTAAAGTTTTCACAGTGTGTCTGCCTACACTGCAAATGCAAATGAATCTGAAAAGATATTTCCTGTGTATTTAGAAAAAAACTGAGGCAAAGTCCACATTATGAATAAAACTTTTAATTTTTATAAAACTGATCTCAATTGGGAGTATCTCTTTCTAAGTAAATTTATCTTGGGGCAGAGCCATACACCTTGGAAGACATTGATGGATATTCCCCTAGGTGCCAAGAGTAGTTGAGATTTAACTCTGTTAATAGTCATATTAAGATTATTGTTTCTATTAGTACTCTGGCTACAAAGTTACATGTTTTTAGTGCTTTGTCTTACATTATTTAAAAAAAATGCTACTATTTTGGTGTGTGATTTTGTAGAGCACAAGTTTTCTCTCATTATAGAAGAAATTCTAGTATATATTAATAGCAATATATATTGTTCTTTCTTTTCAGAGAGCCAGGGTTTGGCAAATTGAAAGCTTTATTTTACAAAGATTGTCCTCAAAATGAGCCTGGCCTATTTTGGAACTCAGAATTGAAACACTGACCATTCTCTTTCATTTGTGTTCTAACCATCCTTTGTTTCCACTCAGGCAATGGATAATCTAGAGTGAATTCAGAGAAGACCCATATTGAAAATGCAAAGAAGAAGCAAATAAATATGTTTGAAGATATGTCTTCATGTAGGCTAGTTGCCTAATCGCCTAAGTGACTCATTTTGTACTTATCCACTCTGAAGCACCCAGGATTCAAACTCATGCACCAGAAGAAGAACATTCACAGGTTGTGGACCTTCGGGATCACTTGGTAAGTGGGGGAGAAAAAGAACAAAACCAAAACGAACACCAATGGTTTGCTGTTTTAAGCACATAACAGAGGGAGAGAAATAACCTAGAAAGCTGAGAATGTATTTTATCAAATGCTCCCCACTACTATTTGCACAGACAAAATGTATTCTTCTTCTTTAGCCACTTAAATGATGACCTTTCACTAGGAAATTTTCATTCTGGTAACCTAAGAGAAATACCAAAGCATAAAAATATTTTCAGACTTGTGGGAAAAAAAATAAATCTCATATATAGAATGTTTTGTCCTCAAATAAATTGAATGTCTTCTCTAGGAGGGAAGTTTGAGGTGCAACTTCATAAAAATAAAATCCAAGATTTAATAATAGCTTTTCCCCTACACCAATGATGACAAGAGAAGTAAGAGGCATGTATCATGATGAGTGATTTGGAGAGAATATAAGGAAGCCTTTCTTCATAAGGCAGTCCTAAATCACTGCAATACTAAGAAGGATTGCCAAGAAATAAAGTTCACCATTATAGTCTTTAGAGCAATGTGTCCTAAATAAACAAAGGAGGCCATAGGTCATATGGCCCTATCACATAATAAATCTAATCTATTTTATCTTACATCTTTAGATAAATTCCTTAAAATCTCTGCTGTCTCATTCTTTTCATGAAATAGTTGATGAGTGATTTTATAGTTTTCTGTTCACATGATTAAGAGAACAGAAAAATAGAGATAGAATTTATCTCCAACAATTAGTCTATAACACTGGGTCTCAAACAACAGTAGATAGTAGAATGACTTGAAATAAAATGTATTATGATGAGGCCTTACTCAGCACTTACAGAATCAGATTTCCTGGGTGTGGAGCATACATCTTGACTTGTTTTAAAAGTTTACAAATAAATCTTGATCTATATTTTCTCAAGATTGGCTTGAAATGCCAATCAAGAACAAAACATAATTTTCTTTTGCAAAGCTAAACAGGACCTTACCAAGAAAATTCAAGTCTATCTGGAACTTTTAAGCTGTGTGGTGATCACCTAAAATCCTTAGTGGAGGAGATAGGGCTTGAGTCAAACAAAGTGAAATTAAAAACCACCTTGGTCTTTAAAAAAACAAACAAACAAACAAAAACCCTTTAGAACAGAAATGTCAAGAACAGATATTTTAGGAAGAAATATGTTTTTAACCCTAATATTTGTTTATTCAATTGAAAGGAGTCTTCAGCAGAAGTGGTCAAATGTCTTGATGAAATATGTGAAATTAACTGTTATGTTACAAAATACCTTGTGATTGAGTAAACTGAAGGTCTCCAGTGCATTAACAAGAAATTATAAGATCATTTGGAAGATGCAGTGGGGTTACTAAAGTGAAGTCTCAGGATATAAGCATTGCCAGTACTCACCAAAATATGAATTCTTTCCTTACCCCTAAATTGTTAAGTTACTATGGACAATAAAAGGAGGCTCTGGGGTAACAAATATTTAAGTAGGCACTGATCTTTTTTTGTATTTTGTGTGTTAAGTTACAAGTGAAGGACTGATGCTGAAGCTAAAACTCCAGTACTTTGGCCACCTGATGTGAAGAACTGACTCATTTGAAAAGACCGTGATGCTGGGAAAGATTGAAGGCAGGAGGAGAAGGGGATGACAGAGGATGAGATGATTAGATGGCATCACCAACTCAAATGGACATGAGTTTGAGCAAGCCCCGGGAGTTGGTGAAAGACAGGGAAGTTTGGCGTGCTGCCGTCCATGGGGTCACAGAGTTGGACACAACTGAGCAACTGAACTGAACAACAAATGAAATAATTCCCAACACATAATGTGCTGAGAACATTGCCCTATTTTCTATTTCACTTTCAGGAAAGCTACTTCTACGTTTAATAGCCATAAAGACTGTAAAATCATAAGATATGAGATTTAAAAAATCATGACTTCTGCTATAGTTTTAATACATACAGATTTTATACATGGTTATAATTACAAAAAGAAAGTTTCTGCATCATCTCTGGTTCTGGTTATTAGAAGTAATACCCTCCAGCCTGAGCTTGGCAGTCTATACCATTGCTACACTGAACTTCAAAAGACGTTTGTAAGAGGGACAGTTGCCAGTAAGTAGCCTGCTTCCATCCTACTTTAATATTAGCTTAACAACTGGAAGGATCTGACCCTTTAAATATTAAACATGTGTTCAATTATTAAAGAGCTAACATTCTTTTTCTTATTGCTAAACCTGAAACTAATACACAGTCTGTTACTAGTTTCACAGATTGCAATGTCACATGTGCCAAACTGTGTCTATGCTGTCTTGGTCATCAAAACAGAGCTCAGCCATACCAGACTCTGATGAAGATGCAATTAAAACTGCTGATCAAAGTTTCCAGTGGGCACAATGGATTATTTCCAAGAGGGATGTGCAGATTATTGCTCAAAGCAAAAATGACTACAGATTATTATTTTGCCATTGATCTAACAGGAAAGAATTGCCAGCTAATGAACCTCAGGAAGGAGATTAATTAAAGGAATAAAAGAGTCCTCCTACTCTCACCCTTTTTCAAACATGAAGAAGTCTAACACTAGGAAGTAAGATTCATTAAAATGTGACACTAAATAAGAAAGAGAAAATGCAATAAAAACTGAATTTCTGGATAAATAACAGGCTTCCATAAATAGTGCATCAAACAATTAGCTAATGAAGGTCAATAATTTATCAACTTTTGACATGTTATCATGGAGTTTGAATATCTTAATACTTAAATTAATGAATTTTAAAATTAATAATATAGACAACTTCATCACAGTTGCTGGTTAGAATAACTCTAGCTGTGCCCAGTCCTCTTGAACAAATGATTTTGATCAGGGCATTTTACCTGCTTGGTTTATTCTATTCTTATAGAACACTGGAAGAAGAAATATAAGGAAAATTTAGTAGAAATAGATTTATAAATAAAATTTTATTTGTTGCCCAGTATCCAGCACTTCAGGCTTCCCAGGTGGCTCAGTGGTTAAAGAACCTGCCTGCAATGCAGGAAACGAGGGTTCAATCCCTGAGTCAGGAAGATACCCTGGAGGACAAAATGGCAACTCACTCCAATATTCTTGCCTAAGAATCCATGGACAGAGGAGCCTGGCAGGCTACATTCCATAGTGTCACAAAGAGTCGGACATTAGGCTGAGGCATGACATGCAAAAGATGTCAGAAATGACATCCAACTCTTAAGATTGTAGTGTTAAGGTGGAGTATTCATGTAATGGTGTCTAATGATATTGGTTTCTGTACTTCTGCCATTATTAGGTTGTGTGTGTGTGTGTGTGTGTGTGTGTGTGTGTACTCAGTCTTGTCTCATTCTTTTTGACCTCATGGACTGTAGCCACCAGGCTCCTCTGTCTGTGGAATTTCCCAGGCAGGAATACTGGAGTGGGTTGCCATTTCCTCCTCCAAGGGATCTTCCTAACTCAGGAATTGAACCCACATCTCTTGCACCTCTTTCACTGGTAGGTAGATGCTTTACCACTTGTACCATATGTGACTCCAAGCAAGTCATGTCACTTCATCCATAAAATGAAGTACTGAATGAAATACTCTCCCTTTCTCCTTTTCATATTATAAGTTTACAATCTATAAGCTAATAAAGGGAAATGTTGCTGAGATAATGCACGAACCTAGAAAAGCATAAGTTACTGACATTCAGCTTTGGGAATTTTACTTTCATATTTATATTCTTCATGGGTTGGTGTTAAAACTAATTTCATTCTCAGGTCACATCATATGATGGTGAAGTCAGATGACTCAGATTCATCATGGGAAGAAGTGTCAGCTAGCCTATGAATAATTCACAAGGTAGGTAATACGTGAGTTAGAAATGGCATTTTATGTGTAAATAAACATGAATTTCCATATGCTTAGTGGAGACTAAGACATAATCCATTAAACAAATGTTTATTAAGTGCTTATTTTGTGCCAAGCGATTGTGTTTGAGACTGTGAGACCCAATGCAGGAATTAAAATTTTTATTCTCTACCTTAAGTAAACTTACAAGTTAGTTGAGAGCACTCCAAATGTCAAAACACCATTCTTCTAAAATGTAAACTATAAAAAAACCTCGAGTAGCCAAAGTAATCTTGAGAAAGAAGAATGGAACTGGAGGAATCAACCTGCCTGACTTCAGACTATACTACAAAGCCACAGTCATCAAGACAGTATGGTACTGCCACAAAGACAGAAATATAGATCAAGGGAACAGAATAGAAAGCCCAGAGATAAATCCATGAACCTATGGACACCTTATCTTCAACAAAGGAGGCAAGGATATGCAATGGAAAAAAGACAACCTCTTTAACAAGTGGTGCTAGGAAAACTGGTCAACCACTTGTAAAAGAATGAAACTAGAACACTTTCTAACACCATACACAAAAATAAACTCAAAATGCATTAAAGATCTAAATGTAAGAACAGAAACTATAAAACTCCTAGAGGAGAACATAGGCAAAACACTCTCCGACATGAATCACAGCAGAATCCTCTATGACCCACCTCCCAGAATATTGGAAATAAAAGCAAAAATAAACAAATGGGACCTAATGAAACTTAAAAGCTTTTGCACAACAAAGGAAACTATAAGCAAGGTGAAAAGACAGCCCTCAGATTGGGAGAAAATAATAGCAAATGAAGCAACAGACAAAGGATTAATCTCAAAAATATACAAGCAACTCCTGCAGCTCAATTTCAGAAAAATAAATGACCCAATCAAAAAATGGGCCAAAGAACTAAACAGACATTTCTCCAAAGAAGACATACAGATGGCTAACAAACACATGAAAAGATGCTCAACGTCACTCATTATCAGAGAAATGCAAATCAAAACCACAATGAGGTACCATTACACGCCAGTCAGGATGGCTGCTATCCAAAAGTCTGCAAGCAATAAATGCTGGAGAGGGAGTGGAGAAAAGGGAACCCTCTTACACTGTTGGTGGGAATGCAAACTAATACAGCCACTATAGAGAACAGTGTGGAGATTTCTTAAAAAACAAAATAGAACTGCCATATGACCCAGCAATCCCACTCCTGGGCATACACACCAAGGAAACCAGATCTGAAAGAGACACGTGCACCCCAATGTTCATCGCAGCACTGTTTATAATTGCCAGGACATGGAAGCAACCTAGATGCCCATCAGCAGACGAATGGATAAGAAAGCTGTGGTACATACACACCATGGAATATTACTCAGCCATTAAAAAGAATTCATTTGAATCAGTTCTAATGAGATGGATGAAACTGGAGCCCATTATACAGAGTGAAGTAAGCCAGAAAGATAAAGAACATTACAGCATACTAACACATATATATGGAATTTAGAAAGATGGTAATGATAACCCTATATGCAAAACAGAAAAAGAGACACAGATGTACAGAACAGACTTTTGGACTCTGTGGGAGGTGAGGGTGGGATGTTTCGAGAGAACAGTGTTGAAGCATGTATATTATCTATGGTGAAACAGATCACCAGCCCAGGTTGGATGCATGAGACAAGTGCTTGGGCCTGGTGCACTGGGAAGACCCAGAGGAATCGGGTGGAGAAGGAGGTTGTAGAGGGGATCAGGATGGGGAATACATGTAACTCCATGGCTGATTCATGTCAATGTATGACAAAACCCACTACAATATTGTATAGTAATTAGCCTCCAACTAATAAAAATAAATGAAAAAATAATAATAAAAAAATAAAAATTAAAAAAAAATTAAAAAAAATGTAAACTATAGTTAATTAAGTAGTAATTAAATTGTTGTTGGACACTAAGTTTACGTTCTTAATGAATGTGTAAAATAAAGTATAAAAGAGAAAATAGAAATCTTTCTGTCTCTACCCAAAAGAGGATACTGTGTGATACAGTGAAAAATTGAGCAACTAACTGAAAATCCGGGGAAACTTGAGAAATGATCAGAGATGTTCATATATTAGGATTACAGATCTCTCATAGGTTATGGAAAGAAAGTACCTGATTCAATTTAAAACTTGTCTGTTAAAGTAATTTTTTTCTGTGACAGTGGTGTGAATTTGTTCCAAATAACGAGAGACACGATATACCTTACACCAAAATGGAAATACAGTAATGTCTAAAATAAATGAATATTTTATGATATAAATTCTCAGATATTAATTAATGACTTGCTTACCTTCACAGTGTACCCCTTTCATTGCTCTAGTTAATATATGATGAATTTCTGTTTCATCTCTGCATTGGTTAAAATAAAGTAATTTTTTCTATGGCAACAAAACATGAAACCTAAAATGACAGAAATCAATTACTTGCTACACATCTGAGACCCAAGCTGAAGAAACAACTTAAGTCTGGACACGGCGTTACATGTCATGACAGAAGAGAAAGAATTAATCCACATGTTGGTTCTGAAACATTCATTGGTCGAATCAAATGACATGCTCAAATTTGTAGTCAATAGGGCAAAAATTGGAAGCAAATATTTGTAAATAGTAATAATTTCTACCATGACCTCCCACTGATTTCCTCTTATAGAGTCATTTTTTAATTCAAAAAATTATTCATGAAAGTGTTGACGGCTCAGAGATGAAGAAATTGCCTGCAATGCAGAAGACTCAGGAGACATGGGTTTGCCCTGGGTCAGGAAGATCCCCCAGAGGAGGAAATGGCAACCCAATCCACTCTTGTCACCTGAAAAATCCCATGGACAGAGGAGTCTCGTGGGCTACATTCCAAAGAGTCACAAAGAGATGGACGTGACAGAGCACACATGAGCACAAAACAGTGCATGCATGTACTTTTTAAAAATATATTTTATGAAAGATTTTTAATGTTAAAAAAACTGAACAAAAACAGTGTACCCTTCCCAATCTTACCTTTGCTGCATCTTTCCTCATAGCTAAAATTAGAAAATGAGGACAGTGATTTTAAAGATCAACTTTTCCAACTATGTTGCTGGTTAAGATAAGCCCATGTTGGGAGTAAAATTCAACTTTATATTTCAAAAAAAGAATACCCACAATTCCATGGCTCACCAGACCTATGCGTTGACGCTCAGATGCCGTGTGGACAGAGCACCTGCACTGAATATGTAAAGGGAGTCTTTCTCTTTGTTTAGCTGACACTTGCATTTATATGGAAAATTCAGTGCTAAGGTTCCATCTATTCATGTTCTGTCACCTTTTGATTCATCTCTTGTAAAAGTCAATATGTCACTATTCTCTGTATGTCAGTAAAGACTGATTGGACTGCTGACTTTAAAGACAGGTCACAAAGTCATTGCAAAAAAAGGTGACAACCTTTACTGAAACAGAATGATGCTAAATGTCAAAGAACAAAAGATTTAGATGCAATTTAAAGACTGACATGCAAAATGTTTAACTGTGTTGCTGGAATATTGGGTTCCAAATCATGTAAAACTGACCTAAACTCATCCTACAGCTCTGCGGAGTCACTTTGGAATACCACCTCCATCCTGAGTTCTCCCAGAATGGAAATGGAAGGAGAAATAGCCAGGTATCATTTTCTGGAAGGAGTACCTATCTGTATCAAGGCAGGTACGAAATCTCAACACCAAAGGGACAAAACAATTCCAAGTTTACATTCTGATTTTTGTCATTAGGTTTCAAGTGAAAAATGCTTATCTCTGGAGGTGTGGGGTCTATGTATGGATAGTGTCCAACAACAAGTATGGATAATACCATATCCATCGGTGCTTGTGTGCTTAGTAGTTTTAGTCGTGTCTGACTCTTTGCAACCCGATGGACTGTGTATAGCCCATCAGGCTCCTCTGTCCCTGGGATTTTCCAGACAAGAACACTGGAGTGGAATGCCATGCCCTTCTCCAGGGGATCTTCCCAACCCAGGGATCAAACTTGTGTCTTCTGCATTGACAGGCAGGTTTTTTTACCACTAGCAAGACCTGGAAAGCCCATCAGAGATCTACATAAAGAAGATATATTATCTCTAAAGTAAGTAAAATCATTGTGAAGAATTTTTGACACTTTCAGGAAGCTTTCAGCAATTCATTAAACTCTCTTTATTTTTATTCCTGGAAAAGATACTCATTTTAGATTATTCTTTAACCTCCACTCCTTCTGACGATGTGTCCTATGTTGAGTAGATAGATTCAGGAATCATTTCTGAAGGGAAAGTGAACTGAGGTTGAAGTATGATGTTAGAGGTGAGCTGGGGTTATGTCAAGACCAGAGAAGACCAGGCAGAGAGGGTCAGGGAGATATATTACTTACATTAATTTAAGAAATTGAAGTAGGTATTTTGTTTAACAAGTCAAATGATTGCCTTTCTTTACATGATTTATCACATTTTAGCCAATGACTTAGATTTCTTCCTACATGTCCCACACTGTGCTTGCTGCTGAGAGAGCAACAAAGAATCAGACCTTTTGACTTCAAAAAGTTTACTGTCATACAGGAAGTCAAACAATCCTGAATATGTCACATACTGTCATATAGGAAGTCAAACAGTTCTTATCAATAAGAGCCTGTTATTAGCAAACAGGATAATGTCATTGCACTGTAAGATACAAATAGGTACAGAATGCCTTGAAGGTGCTTAGCTGACCCCATAGTTCATATTCAGCTTCTCTGGTGGCTCACACGGCAAAGAAACTGCCTGCAATACGGGAGACCTGGCTTTGACCCCAGGGTTTGGAAGATTCCCTGAAGGAAGACATGGCAACCCCCTGCAGTATTCTTGCCTGGAGAATCCTGGAGGACAGAGGAGCCTGGCGGGCTGCAGTCCCAAAGAGTTGGACATGATTGAGCAACTAAGCACAGCGAAGAAGGCAACCTGTGAGCTGGGTCTTCCAGGATGTATAGTGATTACTATGTAGGGATACATAGAGCATTTCAGACAGAACTAGGATGAGCAAAGCTACAGAGGCATGAATATGTATGACTCACTCAGCTCCTCCAAGTGGTTCAGCATTATGTTTAGAAAACACTTGAACAGTGAATAGACATGAGGCCACAAAACAGCAATGTTTTATGGTTCGAACTTTCTATAATGATGGAAATGTTCTATATTTGTATTGTCTGATGTAGATACATAACCAGTAGCCACATGTGGTTTTTGAGCACTTGAAACATGTTTAGTGAGCTGAAGAAATGAATTTTTAATTTTATTTGATTTTAATTAATTTCAGTCTAAATTATTATGTGTCGCTAGTGGCTACCATTTAGTGTAGCAAAGTTATAGAAATGTATGCTATCCATGTACAGCAGGCTAAAGCCCTTGGATATTGTTCTGACAACATATGAAAGCCCTTGATGGTTTTAAAACAGGGAAGTAGCCTGGCACAGTTTATATTTTAAACAGATTACATTGTCAACTGGAGCCACCATCTGCAGTGATTTTGGAGCCCCCCAAAATAAAGTCTCTCACTGTCTCCATTGTTTCCCCCTCTATTTGCCATGAAGTGATGGCACCAGATGCCATGATGTCGTTTTTTGAATGTTGAGCTTTAAGCCAACTTTTTCACTCTTCTCTTTCACTTTCATCAAGAGACTCTTATTAATAAGGGCCCGTTATCAATCAAGAAATCATGGTGCACTCACATCTACTCATACATCCTTACCTGCATCTCTGCCTTCCTTTAGTCAGAATATTCATTTATAAAGGGTTCTTTTTTTCCCCTTGATTCCATGGAGAATGCTCTGAAAATACAGTTAACTCAAATAGAAGTAGGCTTGAGGGTGATTTCTAAAGACTTTTTTTTGTGTTTCTGGATCTAGTGTTGCCTAAAATCAGATGCTTCTAGAATCTTTACCCATGTGACTCAATAGTTTGGCTTTTTGGTTAGACTGACTTGGTTTTGTGATGCTTGTAAGTGAATAACCCTAAATTCTGAACCAGAATTGATTGGCAGTGACTATTTTGGTATCTCCACTGCCATTGAGGTAGGTAACAACAAAAGGTATTTCCTGATATTTTCCCTGTTTATGCTTGGTGTAGAGAATTTGGGGAGCAATTAGAGATGCCATTTTTGTTGATCAGGATTAAATGCCCATGGAGAAACTTTTGAATATGTCTAATTCACCAAGAATTGCTCAGTAATTGAGACATTTGCAATTGGCAGCAAGTAATTCTCCATTGTAGTGAAATTCAAGTTTTTCTGTCATTCTAAAGTGGATAGTGACTAAAATGAAATCTGTTATTCCTTCCTCTCATATTTTTCAAAGGGTTCATTTTGTCATAGGGTGACTTTTTCAAATACAAAGGTTAGAGCTAAACAAATAAGTTTTTTCAAACAGTAATATTGATATCATGTAAAACAGTAATATTGATATCATGTTCATATGAAAAGGGTTCTACTCATGCTTTCAAAAATTTTAACAATTTTTTAAAAAGTTATTAAGTGGGTGAATACACATTTGACATATGGTTGATATTCAAAACCTGTCACTATGCTATCACTCACCACTGTGTTTAGAGAGTAGGATCTGGAGCCGTGTTGTCTAGATTCACATTTTAGGTCCACCTCTTGCTCTGGGATGTTGGGCAGGTTACATAACCATTCTGTGTCTGTATGTTACATAAATTGTTTTGAATAGTGCATGACTTTCCTGGTGACTCCGAGGGTAAAGAATTCTCCTGCAGTGCAGGAGGCCCTGGATAGGAAGCTCCCATGGAGGAATGTCATGGCAGGCCACTCCAATATTCTTGTTGGAGAATTCCATGGGCAGTCTGTGGGATCACAAAGAGTCAGACACAACTGAGTAACTAGTACACGTGACAGAAAATCCTCAAGAAATGCTAGTTCTTATACTAGGTATGTTATAGAGGCTTCCCAACTACATGTATGTTTTTATCACTGTGCAAGTTAGAAACACATCAGTATTTTTATTGGACTACTTTGGAAGATAACAGGTATGGGGCAAATGATTCCAGTCCAAGTGGTGAAACAAGGTGTCTATTAAGTGAAAAAGTAAGGAAAAAAAGATTCCTGCCTTAAAGCAAAAGAAACTGAAAGGATAAAATCACACCATTCATGCAGTAATGAATTTTAAAATTCATTCTATGAGTTGTAGCTATAATATGACTAATGGAATTGAAAGCAAGAGAAGATTCTAGTATACCCGTAGGTAACAGGTGAAGAAAAAAAAAGACCTTGCCCCTTCAGTCAGCTGCTCACAGCTAGACTAGTTTTCTTTTTCTTTTTGTCAAAAACCATTATTATCTGATGATCTATGTGGTGATTGCTGGCTGGCGATCTCAGTGAAATGTGCTTGCTGGCTTACTCCTGGATTTAATTGATTGATGTTTCTGTTATAGAAATCTCGGCTGCACTCCATTCTAAGTGATGTACTGCTGGCAGTGTTTATACAAAGGCCAACGAGTGAATGGGCCACAAAGATAGCCTTTTAGTCCAGACATTGCTCCATTCTTCCTGGGCAGGGAACAGGCTAGCAGGTGAAGAAACAAAGAAAACATCTGGTGGCTGCAGCTGCCTTTGATGTTTATTTAGTGGTTGGCAGATTTCAAATATAATCATTGCTTCAAATACTTGCTGGAGTCTCCTCTCTTGTCATTATTTGGCAAGTCCCAGCAGTATTACCCCAATATCTCTTATTCACATTTATATACAGAAAAATGTCTATTTACTGCAATATATGAAAGTATTTTTTAAATAATGCTGTACCTAATGGGACATAGGATGTGGGCTCGAAACCCAGCTCTTCTAGTTAGTCTGAACGCACTGTGTAACTTTTTTCACCTCCCTGAGCCTTAGCTAGCTCATTTGTAAATAAATTAGAATTACAATACCTACTTCATAGAATAATTACAGAATTAAATTAGATAATGCATGCAGGTGACTGGCACATAATACAGCTTAATAGATGGAAGGTAATAATAATTATTATTATCATAGTAAATCATGCACACAGTTTTTATTAAAATTATCAAGTATTTCAGTGTGGCACAGATTTATTATATCTGTTTCTTAACAAAATGGCTCAGAATTTGCCATTTCCCTTGCCCTGTTACAGACAGATAGATAGTGGTGTAAGAATTAATTTTTAAAAAGTCATCTTGTTCATCTTTCCCAATGTTTTATTATGAAAAATTTCAAATTTTAGTGAAGTTGAATTTCACAGTGAGCATCATGTAACCACAACCCACCCATCTATCTTGTAGTTTTTAATTGTTTTATCATGTACCTGGCATTGGAAGTTTCATTCTAGTTCAAGAAAAAGTTAAGCCTTGCAACTTAGAAAAGTCAGTAATAAAATTGCCTGGCCTACTCCAGGCTAGAGTACTGAGGCAGCACCATGGACTTCTCCATTTTTAAACGTGGGGGGCTTTTTATGTTAAACCAAACCCAGGTCCCTGAGGCCACCATTGGAAGTGGAACTTCCAGATGTGTGGGTGCAGGGAGAGGTAAGGATTACTTGTACACGTGTTAGAAGTCAGCAGTTATTTACCTCTGGGTAAAATAACGGAACTGAACACTAGGGGGCAAACCGCAGGCAGTTTGAAGAGAGAGAGACAGCAGTCAGTCTGCTTTTTTGGAGGCATCTCTTCCTGAGTGTTCCCAGTTTCTGGTTACTTAGCTTTTGGTTACTGCACTACTTCCTTCCTAGTGGACATGCTACTGAACCTTTTAAATCCTGACCTAGTCCTAAGTAACCTCTGTTCCTTCCTGTTTTCTGAGACTGGCTGACGTTTTAATCTGTTCATATTTGTATCTATACTTCTATCTAGGCACATGCATTTATATACCTATTTTATCTGTCTAGACAGAAACACACACAAATGTTGTAGTCATTTTAATTAAATTCTAAGGGCAAAAAATGAAAGAGGCAAAGAGCTTTTATGTAATAAAGCAACTGCATTAATAAATGTTAAGTGCTGCTCCTATAATGGTTATCAAACACCCAGACAAATCTCAGACAATCCGCACTAATTTTCCTGAAATAATCAGTCTCCCAGATAAAGAAGCCTAGTATATTTTGCTGACACGTATAAACCTGTCAGGTGTACCTCCTTCATTTCTTTCCTGTTTGCAGTGAGAGGTATCCACTTTTTTCCTGCCAGTGATAATCAAAAATGTTTAAAGGAGTATCACTGTAGAAGATATGACTCACAGATTTTCTTCACTTTGCTATATGGACAGAAATTTAACAATTTCTAACATTGGCAAAAACAAGTACAGTGACAAGTTATATTTCACCATTTATGTCATTGATTTCATATCCTTTTGGCAATTTCTCTGACATATTTCTGGGCCTGGAAATGTTTCTCTTGCAAGTTGCTGGTGAGCATCACACCAGACCCCATGCATTCACAACCTATTTGTTCCTTTGCTAACACCTTCAGAAGACCACATTTTAGATCAATCATACATATCTCTTTAGCTGAGAGTAGTGGGTTTCTTGGCACCATTAAAATCCTCACAATAATTGAACTGACATTTCAAGTTCTATGCAATAGTAGCTTTCTTTTTAACAAATCCCCGATATCTGTCTATACCACCAATACAAGAATAGTATGTGATCAAAACGTACTTGTTGAATGGATAATTGTGTGATTGTTACAGTAGCTCCAGCATTACCATTGTTAATTCATAAAAAGAAATTTCAGACAGTTCATTGAGATGATCCTATCACTGATTAAAATAAGGGTTAGAGTTAGTGTTCAAATTAAAGGCGCTGTTTCAGGCAATCTACATTTCTTCATCCTCTTCACCTTTACAACCATCACCTTCTTTTTTCCCCTAACTTTTCTTTCCTGTGTGGTAAATATACTAGTTGCTTCCCCAGTGGCTCAGCAGGTAAATAATCTGCCTGCAAGGCAGGAGACAGAGGTTCGATCCCTGGGTCAGGAAGATCTCCTGCAGTAGGAAATGTCAACCCACTCCAGTATTCTTGCTTGGAAAATTCCATGGACAGAGGTACGTGGCACGCTACTGTCCTTGGTGTCAAATTGAGTTGGACATGACTGCACCTGGCAAATATATCTAGAGCTTGGTACCTCCTTGATGGTGCTACAGAACCCCTCAGTCTCCCTCCTGTGATCCTATAACAGCTTTCCACCCATGTATTTCTCCTGCCCTCCACAATTCCACAAGCAATATCGTGTCCCTGGTGCCCTTAAGCCCTTCACATTGACTCACAGTGTTAACAGTGTTATCTCCACATTAGTCTTGAATTTGAAAGTGAAAAAAACAATACTTACTGTCATCCCCAGACAGATGATGGACTCAGGGTAAGCAACAGTCACTTTGTACCCAAAATGTGATCAACCTGTAATAGTCTGATGGGTCCTTTCCTCTGACCTGAAAAGACTTCATGGTGTCTTAAAGATAAGGAACATGATCTGAACATGAAGGTTTCTATTTTTCCTTCTTTTATCTTTGATCTTTTTCTGAGCTTTATTGAATATCCTGATTTACAATTAAGTGGATTGGAGGAGACTGTAGAAAATACTACATTGCAAAGTTAAACTAGATGAGGAGAACATATTCCCTTCTGCACTGGGCTGACAGAAGAACAGAGGGATGTGAGTATCTTTTCTATACTTTTGTCTCTTCTGTAGCCTTATGTCAGGTAAATTTTAGTGGACTACAGCTTTTATGATACCACCCTTATGGCAGAAAGTGAAGAAGAACTAAAGAGCCTCTTGATGGAAGTGAAAGAGGAAAGTGGAAAAGTTGGCTTAAAGCTCAACATTCAGAAAACTAAGATCTTGGCATCCGGTCCCATCGCTTCATGGCTGATAGATGGGAAAATAGTGGAAACAGTGGCTGACTTTGTTTTTCTTGGCTCCAAAATCACTGCAGATGGTGATTGCAGCCATGAAATTAAAAGACGCTTACTCCTTGGAAGGAAAGTTATGACCAACCTAGATAGCTATTAAAAAGCAGAGACATTACTTCGCCAACAAAGGTCCATCTAGTCAAGGCTATGGTTTTTCCAGTAGTCATGTATGGATGTGAGAGTTGGACTACAAAGAAAGTTGAGCACCGAAGAATTGATGCTTTTGAACTATGGTGTTGGAGAAGACTGTTGAGAGTCCCTTGGACTGCAAGGAGATCCAATCAGTCCATCCTAAAGGAGATCAGTCCTGGGTGTTCATTGGAAGGACTGATGCTGAAGCTGCAACTCCAGTACTTTGACCACCTCATGCGAAGAGCTGACTCATTTGAAAAGACCCTGATGCTGGGAAAGATTGAGGGCAGGAGGAGAATGGCATGACAGAGGATGAGATGGTTGGATGGCATCATCGGCTTGATGGACGTGGGTTTGGCTGGACTCTGGGAGTTGGTGACGGACAGGGAGGCCTGGCGTACTACAGTTCATGGGGTTGCAAAGAGTCAGATACGACTGAGCGACTGAACTTAACTGAAGAAGCAAAATTTGAAAAAAATAAAAATTTAGTCAAGTTAGACCAAAGGAGTTGGTTGAGCGTACTCCTTCAACTCCATTTTCATGGTGTTAAATGGATAATAAATTTTTGATGATTAGTTGTTTACCAGTGAGTGCCTTAAATTAGTGTTTCAAGGTACGAAAGACCTAACTTGAATGGTTTATACTCTATAACTGGAAGGTCGAAAGGTAGGTATAGCTTTAGGTCTATCTGGACATAGAGGTCCCAAACACGTCCCTAGTATATGATATTGGTCCATCTCTTAATTTTGCTTGAAACAGTTTTTTTCTCCTCTTTGTCTCAAGATGGTTACCAGAAGCTTGTTACGTCTATACACTTAAAGATTTAAATCCCAAGAAAATCCCCAATATTTGCCCTATAACTAGCCTGTAACTAATCACCATGGCTTGGAGAATGGGACATACTGGGTGGCTTATTTCAGAGACACATGCTCCATCATTAGGGTTTAGACTCTGGTGAACCCACGTGGACTGAAATTGAGTCGTAATTTGAGAAGATATACTAGCAACTTACATAACATTATTTATTATGGTTTGACATATGTGAGTTATAAAGATGAATTCAAAAGAAGCTCTACCTTTAAATACTACATAATATACAAAGAGGTAAACTTCATCAGAGAGATTAAGAAGATATGCTATGGAAACTTGGAAAGACAGTGTTTACAGGAAAATGGATCAAGATTCAAAGAAATAGTATTTCAAAGCCTTTGAATGGATTTTTATGTTTAAGGACAAATAGTGAAGGTGGGAAATGTAGAAAACAGCTTGGGCTTAATCATGGAGTAAATGCAATACTCCATATAGAAGTGTAAGGCAAGGCATTCTAGGCAGAAGCAACAGTACAAAACACACACATGCACAAAAGATGACTGGACAGTGAAGTTTCAGAAAACCATGGGATCATAACTGTTACTAAAGAATGCACAATGAAGGTGGAATAGTCAGAGGTAAATTTGGAAAGGTCACTTAAGACTAAATTATATAGATCTTAGTAGATCTACATAATTTGGATAAAGGGAACTTAACCTATCTGTAGGCAGGGAGAAATCACTGAGTAGGGCTGCCAGTAAGACTAATCCAAAGGTGGAATATAAGTCAGGAAAGAAATAAGAAGTCAGGAAAGAGTTCATTAGGGCCTGAGAAGATTATCCTTAGTATTTTTTTTTTTTTCACAACTACTCATTCATGTGAGACAGAGTAAGCTAAAACTATTAGAGAATGAAGAAGTAGGGTTAGAACCACTACCATTAAACAGATCTGAGTTTAATTAATTTGGGAGCTACCTGGTTCTGTGGCTATTTTGGGGAATGATACTCTTTATATTATTTGGATCAAGATTCATTGTTCTTAGCACTGGCACCTTAGAATGAAGAAGAAATAATCTCAGATGAATTTTTGAAGAAATAATTAGTCTGAAGAGGGGCCTTGGGTAAGTGTGTTCTTAAGGTGAGCTCCCCTGGTAAACTTAATGTGCAAGCTAGGGTTGGGAATCACTGATCCTAGTGGGAAGAATATTTAACTGATTGATCAGTGAGTTCACTTCTAGTCTGGGATCTGCCTAAATTTGCTGTAAACATGCATGAGACTTCTAACATGCTTCCCCATTGACCAAAATAATAGGTACCAACATGCCATATGATGTTGTTGGAGGATAAAACACAGATTTTGGAATAAGATATATTAGAGTTGAATCCAAGTTCCTGTGCTTACTAGTCCTGTGGGCTTGAATAGATTACTAAGGCTTTTTGAGTCTCACAGAAAGATTTAGGGACTTGCTCAAAGGAAATACAACAAATGCAAAGTGGACTGGAATTTGAACTCAGGTCTGCCAAAAATGCCTCTACACTCAAACTTTCTTCAGAGAAGGAGAAAGTCAATGTGAATTCTATTTTGAAAAATTCTTTCCCATTGTAATTTATTACAGAGTTAAATATAATTCCCTGTGTTATACAGTAGAAACTTGTTGCTTGTCTATTATGTATATAGTAGTGTGATTGTGCTAATCTCAAGCCTTTAATTTATTCCTCCCCCACCTCCTTTCCCCTTGATAACCAAACTTTTCTATTTCTAGAAGTCTGTTTCTGTTTTGTAGGTAAATTCATTTGTATCATATTTTAGATTCCACATATAGGTTATCTGATACTTGTCATTCTCTAACTTGCTTCACTAAGTATAATAATTTCGATGTCCATCCATGTTGCTGCAAATGGCATTATTTCAGTCTTTTTATGGCTGAGTAATACTCCATTGTGTGTGTGTGTGTGTGTGTGTGTGACTCACATTTTTATCCATCCATCTGTCAATGACATTTAGGTTGTATTTATGTCTTGAATATTGTAAACAGTGCTGCTATGAGCATTGGGGGTGCATGTACTCTTGCAAATTAGACCTTTCTCTGAATATATATCTAGGGCATAAGTGACATTGCTGAATTATATGGCAACTCTATTTTTAGTTATTTAAGAAACTTCTATACTGTTTTCCATAGTGGCTGCACCAATTTACATTTCCTAAAGGTGGATTCTAATGGCCAGAACACACATCAGTTATTTTACACTTGAGTCTGTTTGCTCATTTGTACTATGGTGAAGTTTTTTTTTGTTTTTTGTTTTAACATGGCTTCTTGCAGATTTACAACAGCAGAAATAAGCAAGTATTGACTGCTTGGTGTATTCAATGCTATTAAAAGTGTGAAGCATGTATAAACTTACATAATTCTTAAACAACTTATAAACTTGAAGTTATTATTGTCTCTAAATATAGAAAACAGCAGTCAAGTAATTTACTCAATATCACACAACTATAAGTGCAAGTTTTCAAGTCAGATGATCTGTTTCTAGAACCCTCACTTTTAACCATTACAGTATATTTTTAAAGCTTCTGCTGCCACTTATATGCTGGATCAGCTGAAGTCCATTTGAACTGGGAAATGGCATTAAGAGAACATGCTTTTGAACTGAAGTGCTACTGTAGGCAACAAATGCCTCATAAAGTGTCCCAGCACTTGCAGGCTCCTGACATGACAAGATTTCAGGTCAGTTTACAAAGTCACCTACTTCCTGGAAGGCCTCCTCTAACTTTAAAGGGTCATGGAATAGGAGTCTAAACCAATATTAACATGAGGCGTAAAGAACAATAAATCTGCCTCCCATGCACATGTAGCTCAGAAAAAAGCTAGTATGCAATGGCAATCTCATAAAAACATTATTAGAAGATAAAACAACACAATGAAGTCTAGTGGGATTAATGGATGGGCAAGTAAATCTGACAGATCTTGAGTGAGTTGAATTTGGATTTAATGTAATTTAGTATTTCCCTGCCTAGAACCAGAGGCCCTCTGATAAATTATACTGATGTTGAATGAAGTTGATTCTCCTCCTGTCTGTAAAAGGGACATTCAGAACACGCTATGGGGAAATTTTTGTTGCTTTTTTTCTTAGGAGAGAGAGAAAGCAAACAGAATGTGACAAGAATACAAAGAATTCCTTGCTCCATCTTTAGGCTGAATGACCCCAATTTGTCCATGCCTATGATATTTTCTGGTTTTATGAAGAATTAGTTTCATGGGTGTTCTTTTAGGGGTAGAGACAGAGGATCTTAAAGACCTATGTAATTTTTTTCCTCTCTATCAGTTAAAGACAGCTGGGTCAATAAATGGTATGAGAAATATGAGATGGGTGTTGTTCCAGACATCACAGATTTAAAGCAGGGAATTCAACTCTATTACTATTCTTCTAAGAACAAAATATTATTTATTAGCAAAATCCACAAGATCAAAATATTACTTCCTTAACAAGAATAGGTTTGAAAATGCATCATTCATTATGCTTGCCATACTTTTGGACATTCAAAAACAGACATTAAGATGCCATAACGACAGCTAAACAATATGTATATTCCCAGGTTCTCAATATTTAGTGACACACACACACAAGCTTTGAAGAGGCATTAAAATTATAAATTTTTCCCCTATTCCAGTGGTTATTTATGTTATAGGTATTAACACTAACATGAATTATATACCATCCCATTTAGAAGACAGGTACAAACACAGTAAATTATTAATTTTCTTTCCAAGAAGAAAAACATTGATGCATAATTATTTATAATTATAAGCACTTCAAACCCAAGATACATGTCCTATACATCTTTAGAGCCAATTGTACTTCTGTATAACAGTTTCTGAGTAAATGTTTTCGAATTTTGTTAAGTGGAGCAGTTCATACGGAATTCAATCTACAATTCAGTGTTTGTTTAAATACTCATAATGAGTAACTAAGCAGAAGAAAACTCATGCTTTAATGGCTGTTAAGAGTGAAACATTGTAGGTGATATGAACATACATGTAACACATTGGGTGATACAAAATGTAAGTCAATAAGAGAAAATTTTATATACTTTCTCTGACTCTTTCCTGCTATCAGTGCTAGACAAGTGTGTCTCTACTGAGCAGACTTGATAGCTTTTCTACTCTAATTAGACTCTATCAATTTCCTTCCACAGTGAAATGACCTTGAAACATAGAAAGCTCTTTTATTGCTAGTTTAAAAAATGCTTTCTTGTGAGATTTCAAGTTCTTTTTCATTTCTCAGACCTAACATCTATCCAGCAAGGGCATTCTTAAGAATACTCTTTGGAGTGAATATACCATAAATAAACATGGCTAACCTTCACCTCTTAAAAATGATAATTTCTGAGAAAAAAAGTTATGTTTTTGAACTGAACACTAGAAATTTTTGAGAAGGAGCCAGAAGGCAGTTATTATTTTGTCTTCTCTGATTGGATGTATCTGAATTCCCTTGAAAGTGATAAGTGCAAATAGGATTCAGACATGTTATAAAATGCCACTTTGAAAATATCTTTGCATTTAAAACCATGAGATAGTATGACTTTTTGAACCTAAAGACTAGGGGCAACTAATTACAGATTCTCTGTCAGTTGTTCAGTTGCTCAGTCTTGTCTGATTCTTTGTGATCCCATGGACTGCAGCACACCAGGCTACCCTGTCCATCATCAACTCCCGGAGTTTACTCACTCACGTCCCTTGGGTCAGTGATGCCATCCAACCATCTCATCTTCTGTAGTTCCCTTCTCCTCCTGCCTTCAATCTTTCCCAGCATCAGGGTCTTTTCCAATGAGTCAGCTCTTTGCATCAGGTGGCCAAAAATTGGAGTTTCAGCTTCAGCATCAGTCCTTCTAATAAATATTAAGTACTGATTTTCTTTAGGATGGACTGGTTGGATCTCCTTGCAGTCCAAGGGACTCTAAAGAGTCTTCTCCAACACCACAGTTCAAAAGCATCAATTCTTCGGCACTCAGTTTTCTTATAGTCTAATCTCACTTCCATACATGTCTACTGGAAAAAACAGCTTTGATTAGATGGGCCTTTGTTGGTAACGTAATGTCTCTGCTTTTTAATATGCTGTCTAGGTTGATCATAGCTTTCCTTCCAAGGAGCAAGCGTCTTTTAATTTCATGGCTGCAGTCCACCATCTGCAGTGATTTGGGAGCCTCTCAGTGTTTCCACTGTTTCCCCATCTATTTGCCATGAAGTAATGGGACCGGATGCCATGATCTTAGTTTGCTGAATGTTGAGTTTTAAGCCAACATTTTCACTCTCCTCTTTCCCTTTCATCAAGAGACTCTTTAGTTCGTCTTCATTTCCTGCCATAAGGGTGGTGTCATCTGCATATCTGAGGTTATTGATATTTCTCCCAGCAATCTTGATTCCAGCCTGTGCTTCTTCCAGCCCAGTACTTCTCATGATGTGCTCTGCATATAAGTTAAATAAAGAGGATGACAGTATACAGCTTTGATGTTCTCCTTTCCAGATTTGGAACAAGTCTGTTGTCCCATGCCCAGGTCTAACTGTTGCTTCTTAACCTGCATACAGATTTCTCAGGAGGCAGGTCAGGTGGTCTGGTATTCCCGTCTCTTGAAGAATTTTCCACAGTTTATTGTGATCCACACACTCAAAGGCTTTGGCATAGTCAATAAAACAGAAGTAGATTTTTTGGGGGAACTCTCTTGCTTTTTTGATGATCCAACAGATGTTGGCAATTTGATCTCTGGTCTCTCTGCCTTTTCTAAATCCAGCTTGAACATCTGGAAGTTCATGGTTCACATACTGTTGAAAGCTGGCGTGAAGAATTTTGAGCATTACTTTGCCAGCGTGTGAGATAAGTGCAATTGTGCAGTAGTTTGAGCATTCTTTGGCATTGCCTTCTATGGAATTGTAATGAAAGCAGACCTTTTCCAGTCCTGTGGACGCTGCCAAGTTTTCTAAATTTGCTGGCATATTGAGTGCAACACTTTAACAGCATCATCTTTTAGGATTTGAAATAGTTCAACTGGAATTTCATCACCTCTACCAGCTTTATTCATGGTGGTACTTCATAAGGTCCACTTGACTTCACATTCCAGGATGTCTGGCTCTAGGTGAGTGATCATACCATCGTGGTTATCTGGGTCATGAAGATCTTTCTTATATAGGTTTTCTGTGTATTCTTGCCACCTCTTCTTAATATTTTCTGCTTCTGTTAGGTTCATACAATTTCTGTCTTTATTGTGCCCATCTTTGCATGAAATGTTCCCTTGGTATCCCAGATTCTTTGTAAGTGATTTCAATTCAAGGAAGAATACATTTATTTATTCAGAAATATAGCACTTCATTTTGTTTCTAGAGACATAACTTTAAAATTCTATGTAGTTATAAATGCCGAAAGTCCTCTTGTCTTCAAAATAAATCCAGAATCTACTTTTTCTTTCTGAAAAAACTAATTTTTTTGTTCCTTTTTAAGGGAGAAGAATTAAGGGGAGTCAAAATACGTTGGGCTTATTTATACAAAATATAAAGTTGTTTTCTGTTGACCTATTAAACTAAATCATGGCTGGTTGAAAAGCACACTTGGCTTTGGTTTTAGATGATAATAGATACACATAAGAAATCATTATTTTAAAAAAAGATCAAGGACATCGCGTTCCCTAGCTTTCAAGAAGGGACAGTGAAATCTTATCCCCCCACTAGACAAGAACCCATAGGTCCACTTTTGATTTGTTGGAGAAAATAAATGAGAAAGAATTCTAGTGCTGCTATTTCTAGTGCTGAATTTAGGAGAGAATGCTTGAGAACAGAGACTGCTGTCTGCTCTTGGTCAATGGATTAATGAAGGTAAGAAGAATTCTGAAATAATTCTTGCCAGAAGAATCTAGAAAGCCTTTCTGTGCTTGAGAATGGGAAGGGAGTAAGACCCATCAAATCCCAAATCTTGGTGGTCTCTAGAAGGTATAGCAGTAATATCTCAGTGGCTTCATTGATTCCATCAAAGTTAGATGAGGGGCAGGATCCAGGATTAACCCTGGTGGAACGTGAGCCAAGTTCCACCGGCACTCAGAAGGGCAGGGAGAAAGTTCTACCATTGATGCTAAAAGGAGACATAGATACTCCTCTAAGGACATCCTCTATAGTGGATAGAGCCAGGAGAAGCTGAACACTGCCTTCAAAAACACACACACACACACACACACACACACGTGCACACAATGCACCCCACACGTACATATACACAGCCCATATCTGCAGAGTCTATAATTTTAGATGAAAGCAGATCAAAGTCGGAAAAAGACTCCTTATCACTGATTTGAGTTTCCATGTTAACTGGCAATTCCTCAGCAAAGGATGTTCAATGCTCTTAAATACTATTGGGTGGGTTAAAAAGTTCTTTTGAGTTTTTCCCATAACATGTAATGTACAAACAAAAATGAAATTTTTGGTCAGCCCAGTATTTCCAGTCTAAGAAGTTATGAATATCCTTTACTCTCTTCTTAGGGTAGACAGATATGAGAATTGCAAAGAATTTTGGAAGTAATTTGACTTGGTTTTTTCCCAGGTATATATTTTGAAAAAAGTTTTGTGTTATGAGATACTAGCAACTGTTCCAGAAACAAAATAACTATGTCTCTGTGGTCAAATAATTTCATTAATCTATGAGATAAATACAGTTAAAACAGATTTTAAAAATCAGCTTATTTATCTTTATCTTTGCTAACATTCTATATGATTTGGGATCCTCCAAGGCAGTATTTATGAAACTGTAATATACATAGGAATCACTTCAGGATTTTGTTAAAGAGAACATTTTGATTCCATAGAATGGGGTTGGGTCTGATATCTCTGAATTTCCTTTCTAACAGGTAACTAGGTTATGCCCATCTAACATCTTGGAGGTATATTCTGAGCACCAAATTCAGAGGGGTATGAAGGAAATGCTTATCTACTAATTGTTATTTCCCAAATTAATTTGACCACAAAACTACTTGTTAAAATCTTGGTGAACACTAATGTTCCCTAGTACACAATCTGAAAAATATCCATAAATCTACTCTCCTCATTTAAACAGGCCACTAGTAAATCTCTTTTACACAATTTACTTGCAGTTTTAAGTTTTGATTTAATTATAGGGGCTTCCCTGGGAGCTCAGCTGGTAAAGAATCTGCATGCAATGCAGGAGACCCTGGTTCGATTCCTGGGTTGGGAAGATCCCCTGGAGAAGGGACAGGCCACCCACTCCAGTATCCTTGTGCTTTCCTGGTAGTTCAGCTGGTAAAGAATCTGCCTGCAATGCAGGAGACCCTGGTTCGATCCCTGGGTTGGGAAGATCCCCTGGAGAAGGGACAGGCCACCCACCCCAGCATCCTTGTGCTTTCCTGGTGGCTCAGATGGTAGAGAATTCGCCTGGAATGTGGGTAGATCTGGGTTCAATTCCTGGGTTGATCTCCTGAAGGAGGGCTTGGCAACTCACTCCAGTATTCTTGCCTGGAGAATCCTCTTGGGCAGAGGAGCCTGGTGGGCTACAGTCCATGTAGTCACAAAGAGTATCGTTAATGCATTTTAATTCCACATTAGCAGAATCTGAATGAATGAGGTGTTTTGTATAATTAAGTAAGGACAGGTCAATGAGAAAGTGTGCAAAGTTAAAGTGAGAATTTTATATTTTAGTTTTTAAAATGAGTGTTTTTATTTCTTATCACCCAGGAAAGAGTTAAGCTCTGTGGAGGGCTTATTCTTTTCTCCGGTGGAAAATAAATAACTAGTATTCCTCAGGGCAGAAACTAAACTCAAACAAGGAGAAAGAAAGGACATGCTCCTACTTCCTCATCTATGTAGGCATTCTGATTTATCCCTGGGGACTTTGCTTCATCTGGGCAACTTTAATTGGCCTCACTTGGAAATTCTTTTCTCCTCACCTGTAAAGGAAGTCAGATCTTATAAAAAAAGAAAGAGAGAAAAAAATTTAAAGGAAAAAAAAAATTTTTTTAAAGAAGAGAGAAAAAGAGGAAAGAAGAGAAAATGAGAGAGAAAGACAAAATATGATTGTCCTTTTCCTTGGGAAATGTGTATTGCTTCCTGATTCTCCAGGATTACAGAAAGATCCAAGGATTAGCCCAAACTCTTTCAGAAAGACTCAGATGTGATTTTAAAATGGGAGTGGGATGGTGGAGAATTTTATATCATTGATCTCTTTAAAGGATAGGTACTCTTCTTGCATTTTATGGTTTTTGCATCTACACTAAAGAGTTTTCAAAGAATTCTCTTACACTTACTTTCGACTTACTTACTCTTCTACTTTCAAAGAATTCTACTGGTAAGTAGAACTTTCCAAGGAGCCTAAAGTTCTAAGCTGAAATCACTAGGTCTCATTGACTTTTCATTTGTTCTTTTAACTCCAAAAGAGCAATAAAGAGAAAAATGAGCACAAGAAATGAACATGTCACTGTCCTTAGAATATGTCAGGCTGCTCAATTTCTTGCATAATATGAATTTATGATTGGTATTATTTATGATTTGTGATTATTTAGGAACAATTTGTTGCGAAAAATACTGGTTCTCGATTGCCTGAAGAGTTGAATCACATGGGAAGATTTTCAAGTGCATGATGCTCAGGCCACACTCACGACTTAACAAAATCAGATTCCCTGAATGTGGACCCCAGGCATCATTGCTTTTAAAACCCCTCTGGAAGATTTCAACATGTAGTCAAGGAGATGAGGGGACATACTGTTGAAAGGAGATGACATAGCATCAACTTTTAAGTCTCTTACATACTGACAGTGTTGGGGTTTCCCTGGCAGTCCAGTGTCTAAGACTTCACCTTCCAATGCAGGGCATATGGGTTCGATCCTTGCTCCTGTTGGTGAGCTACAATTCCATATGCCTCATAGCCAAAAAACATAAAATAGAAGCAATATTGTAACAAATTCAATAAAGACTTTAAAAAAATGGTCCACGTAGAAAAGACTCTTGAAAAAATGACAGTATTAGACACTCTGCAAACTAAGCACTTTACATGAATTATTTACTTTAATCCTTCAAAAGAAGCCTATAAGATAAATATTTATTATTATCTCCATTTTAGAGATTACAAACAGAGGCTGGGAAAAAATGAAAGAATCCATCTAAGTCTACATATTAGTGTGACCTGGGGGTAAGAACCCTTGTCTTGTCTCTCAGTATTGCACACTATCCCTCTGTAGTTCATGGGAGCCATGAATTTCGAACAACAATCTAGGCGATCACAAATGATAATCATCTTAATCTCTCTGGCTGTGTGTGTGTGCTCAGTTGCTCAGTTGTGTCCGACTCTTTGAGGCCTCATGGACTGTAGCCTCCCAGGCTCCTTTATCCATGGAATTTTTCAGGCAAGAATACTGAAATGAGTTGCTGTTTCCTCCTCCAGGGAATCTTCCCTACGCAGGAATTGAACCTGAGTCTCCTGTGTCTCTTGGATTGGCAGGTGGACTCCTTACCACTCTGCCACCTGATCTCTGCCTCTGATCTCCCTTGGTGCTTCTCTAATTAAGCAGAATACTTCTGTGTTCACATTGCAGCTATTACAGTCATGCATGTAGAATATGAATACTACTGAAATCTCAATTTTTCCTGAAATTCAGTGTATCTTATGAAAAGCCTTAGAATATGCTTATAAAATTTGTCAATACTCAGAGATTCCAGATGAAATATTGTCTGCTCAAGTAGCATTTTAATAATGTAATGGTTCCACATATATGCATTAATATATAATATTTGTTTTTCACTTTCTGATTTATTCATGCTGTATGACAGTCTCTAGGTCCATCCATGTCTCTGCAAATGGTACAATGTGAAATCTAGAAAAATGATACAGATGAACCTGTTTGCAAAGTAGAAATAGAAACACAGATATGGAGAACAATTGTACGGTAGAAGGGGAGGTGGGATGAATTGGGAGATTGGGATTTACATACTTCCCTGGTGGCTCAGAGGTTAAAGTGTCTGCCTGCAATGCGGGAGACCTGAGTTCGTATCCCTGGGTCGGGAAGATCCCCTGGAGAGGGAAATGACAACCCACTCCAGTATTCTTGCCTGGAGAATCCCATGGACAGAGGAGCCTGGTGGGCTACAGTCCATGGGGTCCAAGGTGTTGGACACGACTGAGCGACTTCACTTTCACTTTCATGTATAAAATAGATAACCAATGAGAACTTACTATTTAGTAGAGACCTCTACTCAGTGCTCTGTGGGGACCTAAATGGGAAGGAAATCCAAAAACAGAGGGCATGTATGTGTACATGTAGCTGACTCACTGTGCTGTCCAGCGGAAACTAACACAACATTGCAAAGTTCAGTTCAGTTCAGTTGCTCGGTCGTGTCCGACTCTTTGCGACCCCATGGACTGCAGCACGCCAGGCCTCCCTGTCCATCACCAACTCCCAGAGTTTACTCAAACTCATGTCCATTAAGTCAGTGATGATATCCAACCATCTCATCCTCTGTCGTCCCCTTCTCCTCCCACCTTCAATCTTTCCTAGCATCAGGATCTTTTCAAATGAGTCAGTTCTTCGCATCAGGTGGCCCAAAGTGTTGGTATATCCCAATAAAATTTTTTAAAAGTAAGGTTACTGAGTTTATTTTCTTGGGCTCCAAAATCACTGCAGATAGTGACTGCAGCCACAAAATTAAAAGATGCGTGCTCCTTGGAAGAAAAGCTATGACAAACCTAGACAGCATATTAAAAAGCAGAGATATCACTTTGCTGGTAAAGCTATGGTTTTTCCAGTAGTCATGTATGGATGTGAGAGTTGGACTATAAAGAAGGCTGAATGTCAAAGAATTTATGCTTTTGAGCTGTGGTGTTGGAGAAGACTCTTGAGAGTCCTTTGGACTGCAAGGAGATCAAACCAGTCAATCCTAAAGGAAATCAGTCCTGAATATTCATTGGAAGGACTGATGCTGAAGCTCCAATATTTTGACCACCTGATGTGAGAGCTGACTCATTGGAAAAGACCTTGATGCTGGGAAAGATTGAAGGCAGGAGGAAAAGGGACAACAGAGGATGAAGTGGTTGGATGGTATCCCTGACTCAATGGACATGAGTTTGAGCAAGCTCTGGGAGATGGTGAAGGACAGGGAAGCCTGGTATGCTGCAGTCCATAGGGTTGCAAAGAGTCGGACATGACTGAGTGACTGAACAACAATTGAGTTTACATGATCTCAGTTTACACCACTGATGATTTTATTATCTTCCTTCTCCCCAACCCTATACATAAATTCTTTCTTTAGACCTTGCTGAAACATAGGGTTTAAAAGATAAGCATTGCACAATGTCAAAGGAGTTTTTATTGAAGCGTAGTTGATTTACATTACTGTGTTAGTTTCAGAAGTAGAGCAAAGTAGTTCAGTTACATATATGTATATTTTTCAGATTATTTTCCTTTATTGCTTATTTAGCTTATTACAAGATATTGAATATATTTTCCTGTGCTATATAGTAAATCCTTGTTGCTTATCTATTTTATGTGTAGTAGTTGGTATCTATTAATTCCATTCTCCTAATTTATCCCTACCCCTTTCTTTGCCTTTTGGTAACCACATGTTTGTTTTTTCATGCCTATAGGTCTGTTTTTCTGTTTTGTATATAGATTCATTTGTATTAGGTTTTAGATTCCACATATAATTGATATCATAATATTTGTCATTTTCTCTCTGACGTAACTTCACTTAGTATTATATTCTCTGTTGCTGCTGC
Source organism: Odocoileus virginianus (assembly GCF_023699985.2). NCBI lineage: Eukaryota > Metazoa > Chordata > Mammalia > Artiodactyla > Cervidae > Odocoileus > Odocoileus virginianus. The sequence goes on from NC_069699.1 coordinate 22,388,577, forward strand.
TGCTAAGTCACTTCAGTCATGTCTGACTCTGTGTGACCCCATAGACATCAGCCCACCAGGCTTCCCCGTCTCTGGGATTCTCCAGGCAAGATCACTGGAGTGGGTTGCCATTTCCTTCTCCAATGAGTGGAAGTGAAAAGTGAAAGTGAAGTCGCTTAGTCGTGTCCGACTCTTAGTGATCCCATGGACTGCAGCCTACCAGGCTCCTCTGTCCACGGGATTTTCCAGGCAAGAGTACTGGAGTGGGGTGCCATTATATTCTCTAGGTCCATCCATATTGCTGCAAATGGCATCATATCACACTTCTATGGCTGAGTAATATTCCAGTTTGTGTGTGTGTGTGTGTGTGTGTGTGCGCGCGACATTTCCTTAAACTTATCATCTGTTGATGAGCACTTGGGTTGTATCCATGTCTTGGCTATTGTAAATAATGCTGCTGTAAACATTGGGGTGCATATATCTTTTAGAATTAGAGTTTTCATCTCAAAGCAACTTCTTTATGGTAATGACAATTAGAAAGGAATTCTAGAAGATCGATGTGAACCAATAAAAGTGCATCTACAATGCTAATTGTTCACCCTGAAAGAGGACTAAAGAAGAATTTCATTATTAATCTTGAAATGTTAGCAATTTTGAAATACCTTGAAATTTCCAGTTTTGTGAAATTTCTGTAATAAAAAAATCATACTATTTTTGAAAGTGTTAACGACGTAAGTGACCTCTTTTAAAACTCTGAGCACTTTTAGCTTTTGGCTGTCCACCCTAGTGTCCTCCAGTGTCCTGTGTACATTTTAGAGTATACTTTTTCCAGTCAATTTGGTCTTCAGTGTGATTAACTGACTTTTGTTATAAAAACTACAGCAAATCTCTGCCATCCGTCTATTAAAAGACTTAAAAACAGAGAGAGATTCCAGAAGTGAACACATTTAGCCGGTGATAGTTTCTCCTGCTGTTTAACTACTGTTAACATTACCTCAGCTCCAGGGCCGCATGGCAGCTAATTGCCTAATTTTAATTTACGCACCTGTTTATTCACCAACTCCATGGTGATGCAGAGGGGAAGACAGGTATGATGACTAGAAATGTGCCAGCAGTACATTTTCCCTTTTGGCTTACTCTCCTGCTTTTCTTTCCTGCTGTTAGCTACTTTCATTATCAACCTGGATCTCAGGCCATCCCACTTAGCAGACATTCACTTAACATTTGGCCCTTTGCTTGATTCAGGATTGGCCGGATGGGCTCAACTGTGGGAAATTATGGCCAAGACATGAATCAAAGTTGATTTTCAGCTACTTAAAACAAAAACCTCAATCATGCTACCTGTTGAGATTTTCTCACCTTGAAAATAGGGTTTCTCCACCACTACATGGACAGCATATTAAAAAGCAGTGACATTACTTTGCCAACAAAGGTCCATCTAGTCAAGGCTATGGTTTTTCCAGTAGTCATGTATGGATGTGAGAGTTGGACTATAAAGAAAGTTGAGTGCTGAAGAATTGATGGTTTTGAACTGTAGTGTTGGAGAAGACTCTTGAGAGTCCCTTGGACTGCAAGAAGATCCAACCAGTCCATCCTAAAGGAAATCAGTCCTGAATGTTCATTGGAAGGACTGATATTGAAGTTGAAACTCCAGTACTTTGGCCACCTGATGCAAAGAGCTGACTCATTGGAAAAGACCCTGATGCTGGGAAAGATTGAAGGCAGGAGGAGAAGGGATGACAGAGGACGAGGTGGTTGGATGGCATCACCGACTCAACGGACATGAGTTTGGGTAAACTCAGGGAGTTGTTGATGGACAGGGAGGCCTGGTGTGCTGCGGTCCATGGGATCACAAAGAGTTGGACACAACTGAGCGACTGAACTGACTGGCCACTACATTATACACCTTGTGCCATAGGGTTCTGCTGAGTGTCCCAGCCTTTTTTCTGGGACTGAGTAGAAGCTGCTGAGAGGCGAGAAAGGCAATGCATTAATCCCACAGTCAAGAGACAGATGAATAAATGAAACCCCGGCTAATTTCCTAAGGATAAAAGAGAAATGAGGTCTCTGGGAGTGTGAAAGTGAGCACACAAGTCCACCTGGGCTACATTCCCCACAGTCTCAGAACACAGGTTAGCCAGAGACCCATGACATGCATGATATGTACATTTGTACAGGACCCACACTCAGAAAGGTCCTGCACTTGGTTTAATGCCTGCTGGAGCCACCTTAAGATTCTTATTAATTTTTAAAATTTTATTATTGGAGTGTAATTGGTTTACAATGTCGTGCTAGTTTCTTTTGTACAGCAAAGTGAATCAGCTAGAAATGTACATGTATCCCCTCCTCTTGAGCCTCCCTCCCACCCATTCCCTTCGCCCAGCCCTCTAGGTCATCACAAAGCACTGAGCTGAGCCTTGTGCTATGCAACAGCTTCCCACTAGCTATCTATTATTTTTGAACAAGCACTTTTGCTTTTTCGATTAGCCCTTGGCTCCACAAATTATGTAGCTAAATACAAAGCATGCTAAAATATCTCCAGAATGATTTTAAAAATCGGTGCCAGTTCACTCAGGTTTCCACACTGTTAGACCTTGTGTGGTGGAGGGAACAGATGGCACCTGGAGGTGAAAAGACAATAAAAACAGAAACAAAGACTTCCTTGCTAGCACTGACTTATGGAGTTTTATGCTTACATTGGACTTCTGTGAGTTGAATGGTGGTATTATCTAGTGCAACACCACAAATGCATCAACCTTGAAGTTATTTCAGTAGAGATTTAGAAACTGAATAATGTTGAACAGTGTATTGTCCGCTGAGAGGAGGCATGCCCTGCCATGCTCTCCTAATTTTTAAAATATGCCCAGACTCCATCAGATTCTCTCAGACTCTCCCAGGACCCTCTCTCCAATGACCCAATGCTCCTGCAGTAATTTCAGAACTTCCAGATCCCATTTTCTTCCTCACTGATTCCCTCAGGTTCCCGAAGACACATTCAAAACCCCTCAGTCCCCTTTAGTCCTTCCTCAGAGGACCTCAGCTTCCCACAGGTTATGCTAAGATTCCTAAAGATCTGAAAAATTCCCTCAGTCTTCTCTGGACTCCTAGGCTTCTCTAGTCCCTCAGCATCTCCTGCCCAAAGGCATTCCCTTCCTGAACAAGCCTTGGGAGGATTTCACCCCAGGTGAGGAGCCCTCGGTAGGTAACAAAATCCTCTAGCTTGTTACCAAGAGGAATTACTGCTGGAGGCCTCTTACTGCCTCCAAAAATTGCTGAGGGAGAAAAGGTCACTATTCCTTAGTGTCTCTTTGGTCCTGGGCTGTGGAAAGCAAAAGGTTAAGCAGCTGCTGAGTACTTGTGTGTTCTCAGAGGCCCTGTGGACTCAATGTTGGGGTGTGTGTTTTTTCTGACTCTGAAAAATTCATTTCCGTCAAGGAGTTAGAGCCAGAAAGGACTTTGATCAGAAAATCTTTTTTAGATTTTTGAGATTTCCTCCCAACATTTTGTCAATTAGGGGTATGTTAATATGTCAAAAGTAAACATTTAAACGGCACTTTGTCTTTTGTGACTCAATTTTGTCATTTCTTCATTCATAAACATCTACTTAGAATCTCAAAGCACAGAATTTTGGGGCCCTTCTTCACCTCTGAGTGACGCCACCAGCAAATTCCAGGGCTTAATTACCTCCGATTCACCCTCAAAAGGGCCAGTTTCTATAGGTCTACTCACTTGTCCATTATTCCTTTCAACAGAGATGTTCTGAGAGTACAGAGTTAGCAGCAGTAAGAAGGACTAGCAAGTGTGCCAGCGCTGTCACATGGATGGCCTGGTGCTTGAGATATACAGTAACGGCGCACTTGTGTTATCTTTCACTGAAAGGGGCATGCACAGTTCAGTGAGAACATTTAGAAGGGAAAGTCAACCTAAATTGGGGGCATTTGTCTCACTAGAGAAAGAGATGCTGAATCTGAGGTTCGAAGCCTGGGAAGGAAGTCTCCCATGGAGCTGAGTGGGATTGTCACAGGAGAGGGAGAAGGCAGCAGAAGATTCAGACTCCAGAAAGAACATAGCACCTTCATAAAACACATTATTTCTTATGTCTGGACCTTGGATATTGGTTGATAGGTTAGAACAAAACAAAAAAATGGCATGGGGTCTTTTTTGTCAGCTTTATGTAAGGGCAATGGGAAGAATATCAAGCACACTGCATTTTAAACCAGGGATAGAAAACATTCTCAACTCTTAAGGGACCAACTCTGAACTCAGTGTTATAATTGTAAAGATGATCAACTATAAAATAGTACAGTGGACTATTTTACTCAATAATTTTCCAAGTTGTACCACATGCCTGCTCTGGGGCAGGGGCAGTGCTAAACGGGGATGACAACAGTGAACAACGGTTCTGTCTCCGTCCTTGTGTTGTCGCAATGCAGGTAGCTTCTGGACCTAGCAGAAATAGAAGAAAAACGAAGCTCTCTCAATGTCTTGGTGCTAATTGCCCCAGCTGGCTGTCAGTAGCCAATTTAGCTATTCTGTATTGCACAGATCAATGGGAACCAGGGGACCCTGTGCCTTAGTTACCAAAGCTCAGAATAAAGCAAAGGACAAATGGCATTCCCTGCTGCCTTTTTCATTCTGGAGAAAAATTTCCAGTGCTGAAGAACAGCTAAATGCTTCCCTTTGTGTTTGTCTGATTGTGGACAGCAGTAACCAGAGCTGTGAAATCAAGTCACAGAGAAACAGATAGGCTCACCAGTGAACTAACAAAATATTCACAATGGGTGCAGATGACATAGCACATTTTCAGCTTTAACTGAAATCTTTACATTTCACCCAATAGGAGGTCTTATCTATTCCCTGAAGTGTTCTGTCTCTTATTTCCTTTGATTTGACTTTGGAACTCAACTTCGGTGCAAGATCCATGCTACTTTCTGAATTTTCTCAGAAGATACTTCTGGGGTTACCAGAAAAACAGAACCAACAGATATATTGCAAACCAACAGTTCTACACTTGTATGGATTTCCACTTTTGTTGTAATATTCATAGAAATCACCAACTTTAAGAGATCTCTACTTATCTAATATTGAGAAAATAATTCCAGGCATATGCAGTATAATGATACATGATGTAATATCAGAGCCCTGGATTTCAAAGAAACCTTTTCAGACTTTTAAAAGAGAGAAAAATCATTACATGAATATGTAAATAGTTACTGAATCAAAAATACAAAAGAGTTTTAAAATTCTGAGTTTCAAAATGCTATTTTATTATGCTTTGGTGATTCCCCCAGAGCAGTCTGAATATGTGTCTAAGCACCTGCATTTGTGTATGTGAGAGTGTGTGTGTTCTGAGTACAACCGTTTTTCAAATTCCAAAGTACTCAGCCTTTTCATTCTAAGCACTGAGAACAGTGGGGGAAATTGTCTGACAAATTGAAGGAGAAATTTATTTCTTCTAAAAAAAAAAAGATTACTATCTTTATACACAGAGTATATAAACTTGGATTTCAAAAACAAATTATCCACAATTTTCTCTGCTTGAGTTACCAGGATATTGTGACAGGGGAAAAAATTAAATTGGATCTTACTGCTATTTATTAACATTCCAGATATTGAGGGAAGCACATTTTCATTCGAACCTTACTGCTCTGTCTTGATCTTCTAGGGAGTGAACTTAATGTTGTGTTGATAAAGGGCTTAAGTTTTCCATTTATTAAGCTGCATTTTTCCTATACAGCAGACACATCATTATTTCAAGGAATGATTCTTTTAATAATAAATAATACAATGATATTACTAATAATTGATATTGACTTCTATAAAGTAACTAATCATTTTAATTCTAATGTATCATCTCAGTCGCCCAAAGTATTGAATCTTAGTTTCTGTAAAATAGAATTTTTTAAAAATATCTACTCCGAGAACATTTATATACATGTCATAGTCCAGAGAAGTCAATTCTTCAAAAGCCATATATAAAAATACCAGCTGTTAATTATTATAAGTTAGATTCTTCTCACTAAAATGTTCTATCCTTTGTTTTATTATGTCTCTTTAATAAAGACCTTTGTTAAGAGAGTGTTTTCATATTGTTTATGGCTTTAACAAAAATGATTTCATAACCTACAAATATAAATTATTTTCTGTCTCTCTCTTTTTATATCTGCTTTTTATTCCTGTACTTTTTATCTTGTGTTGGAGTGTAGCCAATTAACAATGTTGTGGTAGTCTCAAGCGGACAGCAAAGGGACTCAGCCGGACACATACACGTGTCCATTCTCTCCCAGACTCCCTTCCCATCCGTCTGCCATGTGACAGTGAACTGAGTTCCCTGTGCTATACCGTGGTATCTGCTCTTTTTTTGTCTAGTGTGGCCATTTGTCGTATAGAAAGACATGCAGCTGTTAATAGTTTATTTCATTGAGTTTTGATAAGTAGATATACGTGGATTTACCGTCACTGAAATCGAGATACACAGCATCTTCATTATTCCACAAAGTTTGTTGATGATCCTTATTTGTCAGTCCTGCCACCTGCTGAGTTAACCTATAACCTAGCTTCCATTACTGTAGATTGATTTAGCTTATTCTTTAAATGCTCATATGTGGAATCATAGTGTATATACTCCTTTGTGTCTGGGTACTTTTTCTCAGTATAGTGTTTAAAAAATTAATCCATATTTCATGATTGTAGCTGAGGAATTTGTTCCTTTTATTCCTGGGTAGCATCCCATTTTATGAATACAGAGCAATATTAATATATTGTATTCGTGGAAATTAGGGATGTTTCAAACAGGGGCTCTTATAAATAATCTTCATCAACATTCTTGTACATATGCTTTCAATTTTCTTGGTTATTATTGGATCATAAGGTATTTTGTTTTTAACTATTTTAGAAACTGCCAAATGGTTTTCTAATTTGGCTGTATCATCTTACATTCCACCTTCCTTCCTTACCTAAGAGGATCAGTTCTCCACATCCTTGTCAGTTCTTGTATGTCAAACTTTTTACTGTTAACCATTGTAGTGGATATGAAGCAACACCTCCTTTTAGTTTTAATTTATCTATTATAGCTAGTATTGCCAAGCGTCATATGAAGTGCTCATTGAGAGCACATAATCTTCTATAAAATATTTATTCACAAGTGGTTTTACTACTTTTTAAACTGGATTATTTTCTTATTATGACTGGTCTGTATCCTGGATAATAGTCCTTTGTCAGATAACTATTAGAGACATTTTCCACAGTTCAGGGTTTGCTCATTTGTTTTGTTATCTGAAACATGAGCAAAGATTTTTATTTGGAAAAAGTCTGATTTATCAACTCTTTTTCATTATTATAGTTTAAACAATTTTTCAAAAATATTTGCTGTATGACAATTATAAAGATGTTCTCTATTTTCCTATAGAAGATTTATAGATTTAGCTTTTATATTTAGCTCTATGATAAATCTAAAATTTTTTCTGCATGGTGTAAAGTAACAGTCAACTTTTGCATCAACTGCTGAAAAAAATCTTTATTAATCTGTAGAATTCCAGTAACATATTAATATCAATTTACCATTTTGTGTGTTTACTTCAGTACTCTTAATTATGTATCCTTGATTTTTTGTTTATCCTTATATTAACACCACTCTCTCCAATTATTGTAGATTCAGAGTGAATAATGAAATCAGCTATAATAAGTCCTTCAAGCTTGTAATGTTTTTTCAAGATTGCTTCTACATTCTGGCCTTGAATTTTCATGTAATTGTTATTATAAGCTCATTCATGTCTAAAGCCTTCTGGGGATTTTATTGGGCTATCTTGATATTGTAAATCAACTTGAGGAGAATCAGTATCTTAATATTGAATCTTCAAACTCAAGTCCTGTAAAATCTGTATTTGTTTTGTCTATCAGTAATATTTTACATATTTTCACATAATATTTTCTATATATTTGCCTTCTTGCATGTTTCATTATATTTATTCTCAGAATTTTTGTTTCTTTTTTGATGCTATTATAAGTAAATGGTGTTTTGAAAATTTTATTTTCTGATTGTTTGTTGACTGTGTGTGTGTGTATTTTACTGACTTTGTATTCTGTACCCATGCCAAAATTACTTACTAGTTCAGTTAGTTTCTTTCTAAATTCCTTTGGATTTTTAAATGTACACAATCATGTTATCTTCTTTCCATATTTATAGTTTTTATTTCTTTATCCTCTTTGTTATATTAACCAGGACCTCCATCATGGTGTTGAGTAGATGTTTCTGAGAAAACTTATGCATTTATTTATTTGATTCTTGATCTTTTTAGGAAAAAAATGACTTTAAAATTGTCTATGATGTTAGATTTAGAATATTTGCAGATGTGTGCATGCTAAGTCACTTCAGACTCTTTGAATCCCTGTGGACTGTAGCCTGCCAGGCTCCTCTGTCCATGACAGGAATAGACAGGCAAGCATACTGGAGTGGATTGTCACCCCCTCCTCCAAGGGATCTTCTTGATGCAGGGATTGAACCTGCATCTCTTGTGGCTCCTGCATTGGCAGGCAGGTTCTTTAACATGAGCACAACTGGGGGAGTCCATTTGCAGGTGCACTATATCCTAAGGATGCTCTATTTCTTGTTTGCTGAATATTTTTATTTAGTGTGAAGAGGTATTGAATTTCATCAGTTGCTTTTCTGCATCCATTGTAATGAGAATCTTTTCTCCTTTACCCTGTTAATGGGATGATTTCCACTGACTGACTTTTTAATACTAATTCAATTCTTCATTCCTCAGTTATAGTGTATTGTCCAATGTATGTATCACGAGACTTGGTATGTTTATATTTTAAAAGATTTTTGTGTCTATGTTCATGAGTTGTATTGGATTTTTCTTTTAACATCTATATATGTTATTATAGTATGCAAAATATTTGCATATATTTATAAATGTTAGATATTATCTATACATTATTATATTAATTATATGTAAATATAAATTATTTTATATATACATTTCCTTTAATCCTTTATTGTTAGGTATAATGCCCTTATCAAATGAGTGAGGGAGTTTTACTTTTACTCTTATTGTCTGAATAAAGTTACAATTGGTATTATGTCTTCTGTAAGTAGTTGATGAATTCACCAGTGGAGACATCTGGACTCACAGGAAAAAAAGAAGTGAAAAGTAAGCAAATGGAGTGACAGGAAGGATAATAACCAGAGAAGTTCAGGAGTTCAGAATTAAGGTCTTAGTTGCAGAAAGTCGGGGCAATCTCAAATCTCAAAATAACTTTCCATTCATTTTTTAAAATTATGTGTCACTTTGCTCAATATCTACCTTTCAGGGAAAACAAGTATGATCACCCATGTTTGGGTCGTGTGATACTCTTTTCCCAAACTTTAGGATCAGGAAGCTAGTGACAAATTGGTATCCCCAAAAGGAATACATTAAAAGATGGAAGGTCAATTAGCCAAATAAATTAAAACACTCTTACAAGGAGAAGTGGATGAAAGAGAGAGAGAGATATGGTCTTTTCCAAAAGCAGCTTTTGATGAGGGGTTGTTTTTGGTCCCTGAAGAAGGTATACTGGCAATAGCTGTATATCTTGAAAAAATAAGCTCCTCTTAACAATCTGTAATTTTTTTTAAACCTCAAAGGAACCTACAAGAGTTTTAATTGCTTGAGTTACTGGAGTTAATCCTCCAATCACTTTCTGGCTATTGTTGGAAATAATAATCTTCATTAATGCAATGACACAGAACACTAATCTTCTAATTCACAGTATGAGATACAAGGAAAGCATCAAGATAGTTACTCAGTAGAGAAAAAAGAAAAAAAATCTCCTGAGAGTTTAATACCTTATAGCAAAGATGAACCTCACTCATTAAGATACTTAATTTTCAAAATATGCATTGATGCTAATCTTTAAAAAAATCTTACACACTAAATGGAATTTTTAACTCTCCTTCTTAGTTCTTTCTCTCTGGGACTGTAAATTAACTTTTCCACCCAGAAACAGAACAGAGACATTTATATTCTTAGGCAATTTGTGTTGTTCAGCTTTATATGAAATGCAAATTAATGGCCCTTGTATGATGAATAAAAAAAACTGATGATAATTAGAAAGGCAGTTGGTGATGTCAGCAAAGAGTGTTCTGATGTTGGAATGTAAATGTTTGAAGCTCAGATGTTACAGAAGTCATAGACTTAACTAGCCCTCAGTCCAGAATTCAGAGAAAATTCTCTCTAGCTGAGATAAAATGCTTATTGTGGGCAAACACTGATGAATAAATCAATAGTTAATGTCCCAGGATCATAGAATTTATGAGTGAAAGTGGGTCCGAGTGATCATTCTAGGTTAAACCTTTCATATTATCAATGAGAAAATAGGTACTATAGTATTAAATGATTTTTCCATTTTATTCCATTAGCTACTGGGTTGAGAACCATGAATTTTAGATTCTCTTCAGTATTCTTCCAACTCTACCTCTGTATGGATAATTAATTAAATAATATCCATTGAATGTTTTCAACATGATAGGCAATGTGCTGAATGGTTTATGTGAATCCCTAAGCTTGTCTTCCTATTAACTCTAGGAGGTGGAAGTCCTACTTCCACCCAAAGGCAATTCTTTTCTCAGGGCTTTGAATCCACCACAAAGTGTCTCTTTCTCATTCCAGCTGACATAGCTCTCTTTTTTTATTTTGGCCTGTGAATGACTTCCGAGAGACTGTTGTCTGTCTGAGGATGTCATATGAGAATAGCATTCTGTTCTATCCTTTTATGGGAGGATTCCTCTTTCTACCAGCCAGAGTGTCAGCTTCCTGAGGAAGGTTATTATACCTCTTGTGCTCTCCCTGATGTGATTTGCAAATGTCTCTTGTGTAGTTCATTTAGAAGTTAGCACTGATCAGAAAGCCAGTCAAGTTAATACCTTTCACATATTTCATATTTGGTTTAATGTGAGAGGGGTTGACCTCCCGATCAACCTCCCGTTATTCCCCAGCATTCTTTCCAAGGACAAGGAACAGACAAATCGAGGAACTTGAGGTGGTGTGGGATGAGGGAAGTGGCTTCCTAGTGATAATCAATGATAATAATAAAAATAAAATATAGTGTAATGGTATGATTAAAAAAAAAAAATTCTAGATATCTGGGTTATGTTGTACAAATCTCTTAAACCCTATTACCTATTTCCTCCTACATGGACTGGGAAAGACCAGATTCTTAACTCTAGTTTTTGTCTTACCACCAATTGTTTGTCACCGTGAAGAATTTACTTATATCACTAAATTTTTTTTTGTTTTTAGATGAGAAATGAGAACAATTGAATTCAGTCTAGTATAGCTTTTTCTGTACTGTCTGCCTCCACAAATCCAACCAGACGGTACACTGAATGGCAGTCCTGGAATCATGGTATGCTTTTAAATTTTTCTCTGTACCTTCACACCTGATCCTGCACTGCTTCCAACCCCACTAGCTAATCATCACTGCTCTTTTTTTTTTCATCTTGAAACACAAAGTTGAGGCAAGTTCAGTGGTCACTGGCATGGAGCTGAAATTTTACAGGAGAAGTGATTATGTTGCAGGATATTATTTGAACTTTAGATATGAAAGCTAGCATTTAAGTAGCATTTCTTTAGCAGCCATGTACTCTCATTTAATCTGTAAAATCTCCTCTGAATTGAAGCTTCTTTCAAATATCACCTTTAGATGAACTTGTGATAATCAGCACTTCATAAGAATAAGTGGCTTACCATGTGAACTTATCATATTATACATCCTAGACCCATCAGGGAGATATAATTTGCCAAGTAGATAGGGGTTCTGTTTCCAGTATAATTAAAAGCCCTTTCATTATTTTAATATATCAGAGCACAGTGATCTCAGAACACAATGCAAATCTGAATCATTCTTCATGCAGTGATTTGAACTGTGACAAGACATATCTCTGTCCCATCTCTCTCCCATTATATAGAATTATACAAATTTTAATGTCTTTTTTTTTTCTTTCTCTGTGATATTTAGAAAAAAATTATGCTTGGACTTAAGTTTTGAAACTTTAAACTCATTAGACACATGAACATTTGAACAATAAGACATTTGGTAAGCAAAGATGCTGCTAGCCAGGAAATCACCATGGAAAACACCAAAGACATGGGATATGAAGATGATCAACTTCAACTTTAATTTTGTCTCAAGGTTGTGGCATTTTGGTTCATTGATTCATATGTTGAAGTGTCTTTTAGAGGAAATACTTTCAGAGACAAAGTAGAATCTCCCAAGATTCATTATAGAGTAAAATTTGGAACAAGTCAGACTCAAGTTCTTCAAGTAAAACAAGATAACAAACAAAATATCCCAAGGAATCATAAATCCTTGCTAAAGCATAGCCGTATAGAACTTGGAATCTGAACCACTAGGTATACCCCAAATAAACTCTTATCATAAGACTGTGGTGATTCCTTCATTTCAGGTGTTGTATTATGGCAATCTAACATGTAATGAATTATCAGAGTCCTCTCTACTCATTGAACAGTAGTTCATGCTTAATGTAAGCTCTAAGTTAAATTCAGCTATAGAACATTTCGTGTTCTATATCTATTTTGTGTTTAAAGTAAATGAAACTTATAATTGGGGCAATAAATTTAAAGTTTAGAAATGAGTTATACCTTAAGAAATATAGTGAGTCCCTTTTAAAAACTGAGAAGTTGGCAAATGGAATATAACTGATGACTGACTAAGAACATAACTGAGCTGGAAGGGACCTTGAAAAATCATCTGGTCCATCTGGAAGTCTTTAATTTGCCCTCCAGTAGCTAAATGTCTCAGGCTTCTAGAACAGATAGATGCCTGTTCCTTCTCAAAGTTCTCCAGGGAAGGAGTCTCAACAACTTAATTTGATAATCCGTGCCAGGATTTTATCACCTTGACAGTCTAGAGGTTCTTCTTTATATCCCATAGAAATCTCTCTTGTAGCCTGTTTTCTCTAGGTAGATTTTCAGTGAACAGAAAAACATAAAATGTTCTGTGCCCTTCTCAGAAACATCGCTCACATACCCAAGTTGTTGCATCTTAACAGTGTCTCCTCTGGGCTAAATTACAACTGTCCGCTCCTGTTTTGAACACACAGGATACATTCTTGGATCCTTTGGAATTACTTTTTCCCTGATCATGAATTTCTGAAATAGGAAGTAGCTTCTACCTGTCATATGTTAAGCTCCAGGGAAAAGAATAACAGCTATGTTTGCACAGTACTGCACAGTACTTTGCAACATCCAAATCATTTCATGTCCTTTTTTTCATTAGATCTACAACATCAACTCTGTTAATTAGGCAGAGAAGGAACTCCTCATTTATATTTTCAGGATTATGTAAACTTAAGTGTTCATGTGGAATAAAATACTAGTAAATAAACCAAACTGAGTATATTGGGCCCTTGATGCATGCTACACACAGCTATCTACTTTGCCATGTTATTTTAGGTGTTTTCACAAGCTATTTCACATGCTCATCAGGGACTATTTGTAGTTAGAAAAATTGATTTTATTGTGTTTATAGTCCATGTTTTTTCCTATGGCCATGTAGCTGGTCAGTAGCAGAGATTGTATTTAAACTCATGTCTCCTCAATTAAGGGCAGAAATATTCCTCCTTCTAAATAACTGCCTCTTCCTTGGCATTTTAATTTTTTTGGTAGCAAGATATAAAATACAATAAAATAAAACATTGTTATGATGATTATATTAGGTAATATTTCAACCAGTGATTAACACAGAACATGTTAGCCTAGGGTTAGGGTAAGTGCTCAATTAATGCTAGTTTTTGTTATTACTATTATCAGCGTTATATGCACAACAGAGAAATAAAACAGCTGAGTTGAAATCATTAAAAGCAATAGAACGTGATCATATCTAAGTTCAATAACTCCACAAAACTTTTTACAAAAAAAATACTTGCTCTGAAATTCATGTTGCTTAGAAAAAACTTCAGGTTGACTTACAAATCTCAAAGTCAACAATGCAATATGACATCTTCCAGAAGTTAGAGAAATTTTGATATTAAGAGTAACCAAAAGTCTGAGTGTAGTGCTGCACATAAGTTAGATAAATTATTATAGTGGACTTTAGATGCAAATGTATACTGCTATGAAATGTCTAATATTTCAAAATAAGTTCTTTGATTTTCTCTCAGAGAAGAGAAGAGTGAATAATTTATTCATCTCTTGACTATGAACATCGCTATGTGATGCTTTTGAATTAAAGACTTCTCACATTTAAGTCCCTTGCTTGTTAAAGTACTCAGTCTAATGCCATAAGAAATTCTTGTCATTAAAGACCTGCAAAGGTATTATTTCTTTCTATTTTTTCAAATGTACAACAAAGCTTGCTTTCTTAGTGTTAAAATAGATGTCATTTGTTTATGATAAAACCACTCAGAGCAGTGAATTAAAGTTTAAGGGTTCTGTATTTTAGGTCAGTTTTACTAATTGGTTGTTTTATAATCAAATCATTTAAATAGTTTTCAGTTCCCTTAGTGCTATGGACTGTTAATGTCCTCCAAATTCATATGTTGAAACCTAACACTAAATGTGATGGTTTTTGGAGATAAGGCCATTAGGACAGTGCTTAGATCATGAAGGCTGGGATATGTGAATGAGGTTCCTGTTCTCTTAAAAAGAAACCTAGAGAGCTTCCTTGCCTCCTCCATTGTGTGAGGACACAGTGAGAAGCCTATGAGGAAGAGGGCTCTCCTGAGACATCAGGTCTCCTGGTGCCTGGACTTTGAACTCAGCTTTCAGAACTGTAAAAAATAAATTTCAACTGTTTATAAGCTATCCAAATGAAAGTATTTGATAGCAGTCCAGTGGACCCAAAACATTTGTCAAACACCAATCCCTACTATTCATTCCATTGTGTGAATTAGATGAGATGTTACAAATGAAAGAACTTTGAATATTAAGGTATTATCCCCACCATATATGGAGTTTCAACAAATACAAAGCACTTTCTTACTGTGTCTTTTATTTACAAGTTCTCTATAGCTTTTAAATGTGCATATTAAATTGATCGATCAGCTCTATACCCCCTTTTTTCTACCCTTTCCTTTGTTCAACATCTTCTCTTTCTCCAAAACTCGTACACAATTTTCAAGTTCTGAGTCAAATGTTGCCTTCTCTGAAGATCCTTACCTTTCCCAGACCGAGACAGTCACTTCCTCAATCTGTGATCTCATCCTGATGTAACAGTTGCCATGCTGGAGTCCAAGTCATGGGCTTAAATATCTGTCTTTTTGTATTTTGTTTACTAGACTGAGTTCATTACACAGATCAAAGTACATTCCCCTCAAATTACATTTGAGCTCCCAAATTATGAGAGCTTCTAAGGAGTTATTATAAGCTCTTACTGCTATGCTGATTAATCTTCAGGAACACACATTTGAGTTATTTACTTCAATCTCACTGTTTCAGTAGAGATTTTGCAAGGGGGATTCATACTCTCCTGAACTGAGTCCACTACCAATCAAAAGAAAGAAGCCAGCAATCCTCCCACCGCCCCACTCACCTCACCTCAAGCCCTGTGCCTGCTCAGGGTTCTTTCTCCCAGTACTTCCCTCGACCCTTCAGATTCACCACCCGATGCTCTTAATCACTAGGCTCCAGCAAGGCTCACGTGGGTTCCAGAGGTTGAGAAGGGCACAGCTTTGATGGTCAGATGGACTTAGATCTGACTTTTGACTGCCAAATGCTTTTGGAAAAACTTTAAACAACGTAACCACTTCAGGTGTTTTCCATATCTAGAAAATGAGGATAAGAACACCAGTATGTTGAGGGGAAAAAAAAGTGGGTGTGTGTTTGTGTGAATGAACCATTTGTAGAGGATACAACTGCGTGACTGAACTGAACTAATACTGTGTTCTGAATAATGCCTTTTATTATTAGTTTTGTCTGTTGCTGCACTAGTTCACCTTCCACATTTCTTGTTCATTTTCCTTCTCAGTAGACTTTTCAATTCTTTAAATAAATAAGACAGAAAACTTGGAGTAAGAGAGACAAATGTGATATCGTATTCCTCAAGGATGAGAGGGTGTGTTACTTTTATGCATTTTTTTTCTTTCTGGCCCACCCAAATGACCATTCCTTCTCTCTAGAATTTCTCTAATTCTATACAGAGTTAATGAACCATTAAAGCTACCTTCCTCTGAGAAACCTTGCTTCTCCTGAAATAGAAAAGTGAAAGTCTGTGACAATGATAACAAATATGGAAAAGATTATGGACCATGTCTCTAAGGAAAATATCCCTTTTATTAGAAACATATTAAGGCAAAGGAAATCAATCTTGTGAGATCATGAAAATCTGGAAGAGTCTAAAGTTGATTTATTTATTTAAGATTTATACCCAGTCTACTTCCATAAAGGATTCAAAGTGGCGGCAGACTGGGCTAAAATCATTTTCTTGTAATATGTCTTAGACTGGAATTAGAAGTTCGTTTTCTAGCAGATGAAGTTAAGCTGATTATAGCAAATGAGCTATTGAAAATCAATACCATAAAACTGTTCCATTAGTACCTGTACAATCATCCCAGGATTATAAGTAATATTTACACTCTCAGACACTGACATTTTCAGGAAATGAGATGCAGAACGTTTGCATGGGGCACAGCCACCTGTGGTTGCTTGGCTTTGATGATTAAAGCGTGTTGCTAATGAGGCCAAGGTCATGGGCTCGCTCTCCCCATAGCCCAGCTATGTCTTTTCTGTTCTGTGCCCGTGAAGGGACTCCTGTTCTTTCAGCAGCTGCTTTTCTATGATGTGCAAGGAGGTCAGCGAAGTTAGAGAGCGCTCTTGGGTGACAACAGATGCGTCCCCACCATTAGAAGGACACCACCAAGCATGCGGCACATTGGCTGTGCCTTTTCTTCGGGCAAGATTGAACACACCAAGAGATGTTCTCTCTTAAGTACACACACACAATGCACTTACAACACAGCCACAGACACATACATACATACGCCTCTCTTTGGGAAAGGGAGGGTAATGCAGAGCAACAATGGCAAGGAGGAAACATTTCAACTTTGCAGTCAGAAGGAGTTAAATCAAGTCCCAGTTTTCACATGTGCAGCAGTAGCAGCAGAGATGGGGAAGTACTGATGACACACTATATGTATAGAACTTGGAAGAGACACGCCAGTGATTTTAAAAAATCAGTATTATTTAGGCATTAGTATGTACCAGGTATTTTAGTAACTTCTTCACACATATTATCTCATTTAATCTTCATAGTTCATTATGGCATGGGTGTCATTGTTATCCTTTTTGTTCATGATGAATCAAGTGAGATTTAGAGATTATAAGTAATTTCCCCAGTTCCACACAATGAGAAGACAGCTAATACGCGAACCTAAGCTGATCTCACTCCAGGGCCCATGTGTTCTTGTGCTGTGCTGTATTCTTGCTGCTTTTCCTAGAACATGAGCTGCTGTGGTTGTTCTAGCCTCTATTAACTGGCCTTTAATAATGTGGTCCATTCTCTAACACAGAAATACAATTTCCTCTCCTGTAGGCTGCCTGTTCCTTTAGCACAAATGCTTCAGTTGGCCTCATTGCTGTCGCACCTGAGGAGCCTGCTAGAGTCATGGTAGATGGTGTACCCCCCAGGGACCTATGTGAACATGAACGCCCTGTCTCCGGAGACCCTTACAAGGAATCTAGCGTTAAGGATATAAAGCAGAGCAAACAAGGACCACGAATTACTTACCTCTCTATTTGTATGCATCTATTTTTACCCCTGAGGGTCCAACAAGATGGACTTCTAAAGCAGATATTCTGAGAAGCCACATAAACTCTAGGCCCTGGTTCATTATATAGCAATACCAGTGACTCGCAGTTTCCACTCTTGAAGGCTAAATAAGTTACATCCATTTGATAATGTTGAAATATACTTCCACTATTATAACCTTTATCTTTTATTCTCTGTAAGAAGAAATTATATCTTCAGAAAACCTTTTATAGAGTGGAAATCCAGAGATTACCAAGTTGACAGGGTCTGTGCTTGAGGTCTATTGTTGGCTAGCTTTTAAACCAAAGTTTCAATTTCTGAGACAGTTTGAAGAAGTGGAAAGAGCATGAATGTTGGAGGAAGTTAAGACCTAAGTTTAATTCTGCTATTTACTAGTAATATACTGAAGCAATTATTCTACCTTTTTTGACTTTCTCCTTTCTTGCCTATAAAATGGGGCTAAAAAATACCTAATTCTAGTTTTGCAGTGACAGTTATTATAAGTAATGCAAGCAATATAATTACCACCAAGTATCTATTGCATGTAACTATTAACTATTCTAATTAGGAATTCCTAGAGAAATACTTCTATTGATTCAGGAGCATGGGGAGATAGAACCTAGGTTAGTTTTTTCCCAGAGCAGTCTTTCACTGAACTGTAATGGTAGGAGTATCAGCCAGGGTCTCTACTCAGAATGGGATGAGTATGCCCATGGCATACTCAAAATCAGATCATTTGAGGAGGGTTTATGAGAGGATATCCATAAAGGCATGGGAGAGTTCAGTTACTCTATCAGCTATCTATTGCTATTGCACAACAAAAATACCCCCAAATTTAGTGTTTGTAACAACTATCTATTTGCTTATAACTCTGTGGGTTAGCTACTTAGGGTAAGCAGGAAAGTCCTTTTCGTGCCTGAGATTTCACTTTTAAGTGCAGTGATCCAACAGATGGCATGGATTTTAAATGGTTCCAGATGCCCTAATCCATGTTTCTGAAGATCAATTCTGGTTGCTGGCTGGGCCAGGCTCTCTTTGGTCATTCATTGTCAAGAAGCCAAACCAGGCTTCCTTACATGAGCATGTCACAGATCCAGGAGGGATAGGGTAGACTCTATAAAGCCTCTTGAAGCCACTGCTCTAGAACTTAAATAAAATCTATCTCTTATTCTGCATTCTCTTGGTTAAAGCAAGGGGAAAATCAACACACATTAACAGGACAGGAAAATAGACTCCAGTTCTACACTGGAGAGGAGAAAAGGTCATGTTGCAAAGGGACGTTTTATGCAGGGACAAGAGGAAGAGTTGCAGCCATCTCTGCAAGCAATCCAACACACCAGCTCTTAGCTGGAAGTGAAGAGGAAAGGAAGGGATTATCAGAATTCTGAGAGAGAAAAATACATAGAATCAGCTCCCTTCAGAAAAAACCAGTAATGATAGAAAAAGACCTGTTTAAAGGATCTTTCTCCAATTTTCTGCCAGTGTTCCCTGTTTGTCAGATTGAAACAGAAGCCAGAGAAAAAGGAACTCATTAACATAATCCTTATACATCATCCTCATGGAACAAAAAAAACATGGATAACTGTGGAGAATGGATCTAGAGAAGCAAGCAGAAGATAACCTACACAGGAAGGGAGTCGATATGCCATAATGGACATAGAATATAGGTTTTGTAGTTGACTAAATCTGTTTGAATTCTTGGTCTGATATTTTCCCACAGGGCATTTGGGAAGGCATTTCTTCCCTCTTAGCTTTAGTTTTCAACTTGTAAAACCATTATAGGAAATACCTTCACTGGGAGATTATTGTGACAGATGAATTATATTATGCAGATAGATAGATAGATGTGTGTGTGAGTGTGTGTGTGTGTGTTACTTAGCGTAGTAAACAGGCAAAGCCTTGTAAGCCATGGAAGAGTCATGTGTCAATAGTCATTAGAAAAAGCCAATGTATATTGGTTTTGCTAAAGTCAATTTCTTGTTGCTTAGAGGTTGGGTCTTAATTTTATGGTTAATTGTTTCATTTCTCTTTTGCACTTTGCCTGGGTAGGCGAAGCCTGACTGCCAGATTCCAGAGTCCGTTTCAAGCCTAACAACTTACAGAAGCCTTCTAGTTTGCGCACTACTGGAGTGCTGAGGGAGAAAATGATACCTCTGCAGTGGTGAGGGAAGCTGGGAAGCCAGGGCCTTGTATAATCATGTTTATACAAATGTCACAGGTGTCTCATTTACCAGCAATTTCTCTTCTCAGCCCTTTGCTCCACATGAAGTAAATGCATAATCCCTCTGGAGTGGCAAATGCAGATACCACAACTGACTAGAAGAATTGGCATGTGCTGAGATAGAGAGTGGAGTGACTTCCTTGTGAAAATTGGTCCCCCAGGAGCAGCCTCTCTCCTCCAGTCTATTCATCCTACACTCCTGTCCCATGCTCTAAGGGTCTAGGCTGTACTAGCTACAGATTTACTCTATGGGGCCTGACAGTGCTATCAGAAAAGAAGGTCTCAACCCTGAGGATACTGAGGCAATAAACCATTTCTGCATCCTCCCAGGGAATCATACCCAATCCAGGAATAATAGAGCTCTTGGGAACTTGAATATTATCCCATCAAGAATTCCCCCCATGAGTTTGGGGTGATGTTATTCAGTACCATTTTTGTAGATTTCTTGCATATAATGTTTATTGTGACAAATCATTTTGGAAACATTGAATTAGACTAAGTAGTATGCTTCTTTATTGCAAGACTTCAAGGATTCTTTAGACTGATAAAGTGCCTTGTGGAAGAGCTAGAAGGGAAATGGCAGTTTTATGATTTACCATAGCAGATTCCTTTTGGGGAAGAGTCTCCTGGGTTTAATACTTCACAGATCAAATTTGGAGAAATTTTTTTTTAATTAAAAATCAATTAATATCTCTCTCTCTGTCTTTATCTCTCTTCCTTCGATACTGAGTTCCAGATAGAAGGGACCTGTCAACAAGATATGAGTACATTATGAGACAGATAATCTTATAGTTAATTTTGGACTATCATAGTAGATTAAAATTCAAAGAAAATTTTAAAAGAGCTTTTGGCCTTTATGCACTGAACTTGGCCAGCTCTCCAAATACAAGATACAATTTGTTTCAAATTGAATTATTTTCTCACAGGGATAATTGTGTCTGTTCATCCACAACCTCTCACCTTGTGGCCTCTGAGCCCAATGAACTTTTTCTTTACATTTACTTTTTCTTTAGAAACCATCAGCTCCATTCCTATCACATGGTGGAACAAATGGCAGGTCAAATAATGCAGCAGTATAATACTAATTCTCAAGCTTATGTGGCAGTTTTAACTCTACATAGTTCTTTGTGTACAGTTTACAATTTTATTCTTTCAACTCTCTGTAGAGAAGAAAGTACAACTAGAACAAAGTTCTTTAAATGTTAAATATTTATGTTAAATTAAATATAACTATCCAACAACAAAGACATACCCTAAGTTCCTTTGTCCTAATGATTTCAGTGATCCCAATTTTTTCCTGTAAATGTGCAGTTTCTACAGTATGTTTCATTGAACTTGTCTCCTATGATTCTCTACGGAATAAAAAGTTTCTGTTGTCACAAGTTGGAAATGATCTATATTATACAACACATGTCCCTCAAAAAAATCACAATATACAGTACAATGACTAAAGCTCTACAAAGCCTGACAATAAAGGAACATAATTAAACTTATGTGACTGCTTATTTAAAATTGGACTTAGAACTTTATGTTGTATATTATTTAAAGGCAGTTTATTTGACAGATTTTAGAATTTGTCTCTCTAAAGAATGCAGGGAAGTATCAATGGAGACTGCAGAGAGGAAGAAAGGAATTAATACTTGCTGAACAACTACCCTCTCCTAAGTGATTTACATGCATTGGCTGATTTCATCATCATGACAGGCTTGGTGGTAGATATTAGTGTGCTTTTCTATGAGATGAGAAGCAGGTTCAAGAGGTTAAGTGAATGGTTCAATATCAGCCAGCTGGAAAATGATGGAGTTGCAAATTGATTTCTATTCTTCCTGGTTCTAGGAAGTGTATCTGATCCTCTTTAAAGTAATTTTAAACTTTCTTGCAAATTATTTCAAATCCTGATTTTTAAGAGATATTCCCCATTTCTCCAATTGCCTAAGCTCATTCTTGTACTAGCAACCACTTCTCTTATTTGTTTACACATTCCTAAGTACCTGGTTATCACTTCTTGTTTGCTGTGGCTAGTTTTGCATTCAGGATTCCTTGTATCTAAATCATGAAGAATTGATGAGCAATCATTAGCAACAATTACAGTTATAAACATTTCCAGTGCTTTAAAAGGAAGTAGATACACACACAGAGTAAAATCCATAATCCACAATCAATTTATAACCTGAGTATAATGCTGGTAGAACTATAATTTCTTTTGAGTATTACTGTGTACAGTGTATTTTCAGAATCCCTTGAAACAGGTTGTATAAACTGTATTTAGCAGAACTTTGAAGCCAAGTTTTTCTCTGTACTTTCATTATCATAAATATTGCTGTTTTAAAATAATCAAAATTAATGAGAAAGTACTGTTTGGTGTGTGTGTGTGTGTGTATTTGTGTATAAAACATATGTATGCATGTGCATATTCAGTCGCTCATGTCAGACTTTTTGTGACCCCATGGACTATAGCCCCCCCAGGCTCCTCTTGTTCATAGGATTTTCCTGGCAAGAATACAGGAGTAGTTTGCCATTTCCTCCATCAGGGGATCTTTCTGACCCAGGGATTAAACCCACATCTCCTGCATTGCAGGTAGGAGATTCTTTATCACTTAGTCACTGGGAAAGCCCTGTGTATGCATATATATAATTATATAATCATTTATATTTGTTCTGTGTCTATTCATCTTTGTGTATGTGTGTGTGCAGTTTTGAGTTGTTTCTATATTACCAGTTACATAAAATGGATTTTGTCATCAGGTTGTGTGAGTTTGTTTCTGACTCTCCATTCACTGTATGAGCTCGGCAAATTTCTTAAACTCATGATGAGTGCTTCTGATTACTGCTCTACCACAAGCTTGATGACTTACAAAAGCACAAAATAGAGTCCAGTGGACTAAAATCAAAGTTTTGGCAGAGCTATGCTCCTTCTAAAGGCTCTGGAGGAAATTTTTTTTTTTTTTTTTTTTTTGGCCTTCACTGCTTTTAGAGGCTGCCTAGATACATTCAATTGTGGCTGTTTTCATTGTCAATATCAGAAATGGCCCATCAAGTTTTCCTTACATCAAATCACTTCAAACCTAATTCTTCTGCATCTAGCTTTCATCTATAAGGATTTTCTTGATTACACTGAGCCCATCTAGATAATCCAAGATAATCTGCCCTGCTATAATGTTCATAAGTTAATCACATCTTTAAAGTCCCTTTTGCTGTGTATGGTACATTTCACAGGTTTCCAGTTCAGGACTCTGACATCCTTGGAGGGAAGAAGCATTATTCTCTCTACCATACTGACTATTCTAAGATAGCCTATGGCCTAAACAATGGAGCCCACATTTCAGGATTCATGTTTGAGATCTGAGATAACAAGAGAAAATGTCTGATATGCATTATGAGAAGGAAGAGATTAAATTTAATGTATATTATATAAAAACCTTTTATGACAAAGTTTTAGGGGAAAAAAAACATAAGGCTATTCTTAATATACGGTCAGAACCAAAGCAGTGTGGGTAATTAGAAAGTGTGTTCTTCTTATCATAATTCCAGAGAAAAGTTTATCTTGCTGGTTACGGGAGAAAAGAGACATTTTTCTTTACTTTTTTGAGAGAGCACAAGTCAATTTCATTTCATATTGCCAAAAGAAACGTCATAGTTGCATGTGGCATTATAGTTAGAATTCTGAAGGTCAGTAGGAAGGATTGTCTTGGTTATGATGGTAGAATTATGCATGTCACATATTGTCACCTTTTTTCCAGTAGTTGATATGTTTTAAATGTAGGTAGATGTGAGATAAAATAGGCATTACAAGTGTAATTTAATGAAAGCTATCTAGTTTCACATTATTTTCTCTTCCATAAAAAAATGATGATGCAATTTGATATCTGTCTACTTGTTTTAAGGAACAAGTAGCACAGTAGCAACTCTAAGTTATGTTCTAGGAACTGAAAAATCTTTCAGGAAATATATAAGTAATAGTCATTAATTCATGATTAATTCCTTCTTTTATAATTAAATAATGTTTGTTTACTTTATTAGATACTTACTAAAATTTATTATTTGTTACTTATTTGTTTCAAAGAAGTCCCATTTATTGTGAGCTTCCTGAGTGCCAGCACCGTGTTGGGTATAGCCAAAGACAAGATTTCTGTCTTTGTGGAGCTTGTGGTTTATTGGAAAGTATAGGAATAATTCAAAGTGACACAAATAAGTTTAAGAAAAAGTAAAAGCTCTAGCTAGGATGAGTGTTAGGAAAGAGTTCCATTGTTACAATGGAGAAATTTAAGAGGGAGGGTTTAACTTAATCAAAGTTAATAGAAACTAACTAGATGAAAGGAGCAAGAGCAGATGAGTAATGGCAAAAGAAAACTCTAGGAAATGATAATGACATGTGCAAAGGTCCTGTGGTGAGATGAGTTCAGATCATGGGTGAAGAGGAAATGAAGTTCCATTGTGCTAGAACACTGAACCCAAGGCTAGAGTAGCAACATATGAGTTTAAAGGAGTTATTAGAAGTGGAGATAATTAGAAGAAAATAAGGAAGGGAATTATCTGACAAGAGTGGAAAAGCAGTATATGATGGAGAAGTGTTTATCTGATAAAAGGGACTTCACTAACAGAAAGCTATATCCCTACAGTCCTTTAAATTCCTGTAAGTGGATCTCTTGTTTCTACTGTTCCTCTTTTTTACTGTGGTTCCTGTCCCACACCATGAGAAATACCATGTGTCTTGTGTTGGTCCTGGAGTCCCTATTTCTACCATGAAGGAGAACATGGAAGGACGAAGATATGTTGGCCCATCATGAAGCAAAAGGTTTTTGTGAACTCTAGAAAGGACCATCTTTAGCAATATTTATGTAGAAAAAAAGTGAACATTATGTCTAAACAACCAGATGATAGATTTCCTAGAGCAATGCATTTTATTCATAAATTGGTGAATGTATGACCTTAAAAGTGCCATTATTTCATCCTGTTTGGGAATGGCAAGAATTTTCTCTCACTAAAAACTCACCTGCAGACTTTCTCAGTGGCTCAGCAGTAAAGAATCCCCCTGCCGATGCAGGAGGCATGGATTTGGTCCCTGGGTTGGGAAGAACCCCTGGAGAGGAAATGGCAACCCACTCCAGTATTCATGCCTGGAAAATTCTATGGACAGAGGAGCCTGGCAAGCTGCAGTCTAGGGGGGTCACAAAGAGTCTGACCGAACTGAGCACACAAACACAAAGAAGAACTCACCTAACTATGACTCTAGGGGTGATGACTGCTAAGATGGAGGTGGGTTAAAAAAAGTAAAGAGGAATCAATTTAAAAGAATAAATTAAACATTGATCTTGGTGATGAAGATGTCCAGATCATTTTACTTTTTGATATTAACCTGTCTTCTGAACAAAAGAGGCAACAGTGCTGGAATTTTGTTTTTCTTAAATTGTAAGTTTACAGAAAAGTCCTGCTTATTTAATTGTCATAAAGCTCACCGAATTGTCTTAAAGTTCAAATTCCAGAAAATAATTCATGTAGAACATAATTGTCATGATATCTTTAAAATGCTTATTTATCAGCTTGTCTGAGATGAACTAATAAAAGATTCATGTTGATAATAGACTTTTTTTTCCTTCTTATTTCAAAATACTCTTCTTATAAATATTAAAAAAAATTTACAGGCAAACTAGAGTATTTAATATTATCACTCCATATTCTTGTATTTAGATTTATTTTTGTTCTAAAATATGTGTCTGTCAAAAACAAAAGCAAAACTTCCCTAACTCTTGTCTTCCTTGTGCTCAGCATAATACTAAGTGCTGGAGAATTCATAGTCCTCAAATAAACAGATAGTTGTAAAATCAGGTGCCAAATGTTGAGGTAGAGATGTATGCAAGAGGCTATACATCCACTTCTCCAGAAGTGCACACACAATCTGAGGAGGAGGAGGATGAATTATGCAGAGGTATCCAAGGTGGCAACGGCTGTCACTAGTTCCCCAGACAAAGAGAGCAAGGTATTCCATGCAGAGAATGGAGCATAAGCAAAAGTTTAAAAAAACAAAACAAAAATGTTGCCAAACAGCATTTTGTTACCCTAAACCTACTAATTCAGGGTTCAAAGACTCTTTTGGAATTAAATCTAAGGAAGGAAAAAAAAATTAGAAGTCTATTGATTTCTCATTTTGGAATTTCTTTAAACCCAAAGAATCTTTTGGATTTTAATCAGTAATCAATATATATTTTTAATTTTTTTAATTGAAGGAATCAATTTTAATTGACAAGTATTCTGCAAATGCAGTTCTGTAGTTAATTTTGAATCATAGTTAATGTTTCTTCTGTGTATTTTAGGGGTAAAAAAAATTAAGCTTAGTAAAGTCAAGGTGGTAATCTAAACAAACCTGTTTAAATGGTTGACTCAAGATCTTTTGGGGTTTAGGTTTTGTTGTAAAGCATCAGTTATGTATCATTCATAATACTTGAGAACTACTAAATTATTTAAGAATTTCTGGACATAGCAGTGCATTATAAAGAAGAAAAAATGTGAGACTTGGGGAGTGAAGTAGCCCACTTCAAAAGTAACCCCAGAGGTCAACAGTTACTATGGCCTGTTAATGAAAGTGCTGACCAAGATCTCCTTAACCCCAATTTCAGTGGAGGTGTTCTGTTGACATTTCCACCCAGATGTTTCATAAGTATCTCTAAATTACAAAGTCCAAAGTAGAAATCTTGATTTCTCCCTAACTTCTGTATTCTTAGGAATGCTCCTTCCCTAGTCTTCTCCATCTGATAAAATAAAAGCAACAACAAAATCCAAATCAGTTATCCAATTATAGCCTGCCAACTGGTAGTTCTTGACAAGTCCATCCCCAACTGCCAACTCAATCTAAGCCACTAGTACCCATCACAGGGACTACTATTAGAACCTCTGGTTCTGCTCTTGACTCCTGACCATCCATTTATCACACAGTAGACAGAGTAATCTTAAAGCATCTTGTTTGTTGTTCAGTCACTCAGTCATGTCCAACTCTTTGTGACCCCATGGACTGAGCACACCAGGCTTCCCTGTCCTCCATTACCTCCCGGAGTTTGCTCAACTTCATGTCCATTGAGTTGGTGATGCTATCTATCTCATCCCCTGCCATTCTCTTTTCCTTTTACCTTCAATCATTCCCAGCATCAGGGTCTTTTCCAATGAGTCAACTCTTCACAACAAATGGCTAAAATATTGGAGCTTTAGGTTTAGCATCAGTCCTTTCAGTGAATATTCAGGGTTGATTTCCTTTAGGATTGACTGGTTGGTCTCCTTGCAATCCAAGGGACTCTCAAGAGTTTTCTCCAACACCACAGTTCAGAAGCATCAATTCAACAGTGCTCAACTTTCTTTATGGTCCACTTCTCACATCTGTACATGACTACTGGAGAAACCACAGCTTTGACTAGACAGACCTTTATCAGCAAAATGATGTCTCTGCTTTTTAATATGCTGCTAGTTTTGTCATAGCTTTTCTTTCAAGGAGCTAACCTCTTTAAATTTCATGCTTGCAGTTACTATCCACAATGATTTTAGAGCCCAAGAAAATCGAATCTGTCACTGTTTCTACTTTTTTCCCTTTTATTTACTATGAAGTGATGAGACTAGATGCCATAATCTTAGTGTTTTTTATTTGTTAGTTTGTTTTCTTTTAACGTTGAGTTTCAAGCCAATTTCAGTTCAGTTCAGTTCATCTGCTCCACCATGACTGACTCTTTGTGACCCCATGGATTGCAGCACGCTGGACTTCCCTGTCCATCACTAACTCCTAGAGCTTGCTCAAACTCATGTCCATCCAGTCGGTGATACCATCCAACCATCTCATCCTCTGTCATCCCCTTCTCTTCCTGCTTTCAGTCTTTCCCAGCATCAGGGTCTTTTGCAATGATCAGTTCTTTGCATCAGGTGGCCAAAGTATTGGAGCTTCAGCTTCAGCATCAGTACTTCTAATGAATATTCAGGAATGATTTTCTTTAGGATGGACTGG